>NC_088791.1:206413870-209396370 GCF_011386835.1 Chrysemys picta bellii
CAATCAAGGAGAATGGAGTGGGGCTTAGGGAATAGCCTGGTGCTTACCTGGTAACTGGCCACACCTGCCAGTCTTATTTGCTCAGAGCTATAAAGGCTGGGAGGAAGCCAGAGAACAAGGGAAAGAGAAAGGTCAGGCACAGAAGGAAGTGTGAGCTTCCTCGTCTGTTGCTGGCCAGGCCTGGTGTATGCAAAGTAGCTGTGAAGCTTGTATCTAGTTGGGAACTGGTGGTGGGGAAACCTTTTGAGAATAAAGAGCACGAGTGTTGCACCAGACTGAAGTGTCCATGACTCATTGAAGAGGGAGGCCAGGGGCCGAATACCCAGGGGCGCAGCGTGAACCCTGTTACATAGAGACTGAGAAGCACGAGGCCAGATTTTCTAAAGGCAGACCTGACATCTCAGTAATGGCATTCAAGTACCATGTTCTCTGCATCCTCATATTATGACATTGCATCATGGTGAAATATATTCAAGTCTTCACACAGTGAAACTATATCATCACAATGTGACGTGTAAATGTGCTGAGGCTTTCTTATAAAATGTGTGACTCTCTGAAGACATGGAACAAAATTGTAAAAACTGGGAGTGGTCCATGTATTTGGCTAGTGAGATGCTGGCAGGGCCGGCTCCAGGCACCAGCTGACCAAGCACGTGCTTGGGGCGGCACCTTAGAAGGGGTGGCCAATGTTGGGGTGGCGGGGGGCGCTTGCGGTGTTGTTGTTGTTGTTGTTTTGTTCGGCGGGGCGGCACTCGAGGGTTTGGTTTTTTTGTTTCAGCCGGGCAGCGTGGGAGGTGTTTCCACAGCGCGGCGGTGGGGCAGGGGGTGCAGGGGCTTTGGTGGCCCGGCCTGGTGCTCCGGGGGTTTGGGTGGCCTGGCGCAGCGCTTGGGGGGTTTGGGCGGTCCGACCCGGCGCTTGGAGCGGGGGTTTGGCCGGCCCGGCCCAGCGCCCTGGGGGTTTGGCCGGCCCGGTGTGGCGCTCCGGGGGGCGGGGGTTTGGGCGGTCTGGCGCGGCGCTCAGGGGTTTGGCCAGCCCGGCCCGACACTCCAGGGGTTTGGGCGGCCCGGCGCTTAGGGAGGTTGGGTAGCCTGGTGCAGCGCTTGGGGGGAGTTGGGCGACGCAGTGCTCAGGGGGTGGCTCGGGCGCTGGGGATGGAGGGGGTCAGCGGCGCGGCACTTGGGAGAGGGAGGGTGTTACAGCGGGGCGGCGATCTTTTTTGCCTGGGGCGGCAAAAAATTTAGAGCCGGTCCTGGATGCTGGCAAACCTACTGACTTCCTAGGGAGTTCACTTGCATAAAATTAAATATTAGTGTAAGAAAAACGACACCACATACTTTAGAAGTTGCATTGTGGGACTGGGTGACTGACAGTAGGAGTTCATAGGCCAGCTCTGCCACCTTGGTCAAGCCCACTGAGAAGGACTGGTCAAAATTTTTCCAACCCAACAGTTTTCCATCAGAAAATGCAGCTTCTACAACATTGGAACGTTTCATGGAAATGTACCAATTTCAGTGATACTTTACACAAAATTACTGAAGCACTTCATTTTGATTAGCTGAAAGTGCTTTGTTTCAAATTTGATATATTATAAAAATAAAAGTTGAAATGAAGTACTTAGACCTTGGTGAAACAAAGTGATTTGATATTTCTGACATGAAGCTTTGGTTGGCAGGGAATGTCAGAAAGTTGACCATACCTTCCAATTCATGGCTAAAGGAAACTTCAAAATGGTGGAATTTTCCTGCACACCAGAAAACCTGAGTTTTGACCAATTCTAATGTTTAAGCACCTAATAATGCACCTTAGCAGACAATTTAGGGATATTAATTATTTTCCTAAGTGGAAGTAGGCCAAGGTTAGGCACACATTTTTCTTCCATTGCCAGGTGTTATTCTTTGGGCACCTATGTGCATTTTATAAATACCTTAAGCACAGCTCCCATCTCTCACCGTGTTGCTCAGTCTGTAGGCCTTGAGCTCTGCACCTTGGGGCATTGCAGTCATTACTGATCAAAAGGTTGTGGCTGTGTTCCAGCTATGTTTTGGCCCTAGCGCTATGATTTTAGCAATTCTATACCTAATTGCCTTTTTCAAATTATTTATGGACATTTCAAACATTCTAGCAGAGGCTCAACTCCTACATCTGGTCCTTGTTTGGTCTGTGTAGGCATTTAATCAATGATGAGTTTGTGGAGGGTGGCGGCTAGGTAAAATATGCCCCTGAACCCTAGCCAACATTAGTTCTGGCATCCCATTCCTCTAAAAGCTCCTTCCATTCATTCTCCCCTTTCTCATACTGCCTAAGGTAAAGGCTTATGAATGTAGTAACATTTCACCCTTGCACGAAATAGACAGGTACCATCCTGACTCTGGTTCATGACCCCCATAGTCCACCCTTGCATTTCCTCCAGAAGATGGCATAACTGTGTTTACGAAACCAACCAGAACAGCCACTGAGAGCCTTGGCCTCCTAAAGATGCACAGGAGATGTCTTTATCCACCTGGTGGTGCGCTGGAACAATTTTTACAGTGGGGTTGCTGAGAGCCATTGAACCAAACTGTAAACCCAGTATATATTGGAATCCACTTCAAGCCAATGGGTACAGAAGCACCCCCAGCACCCCTAGTTGCAGCACCTCTGACACTATAGCCCTAAAAAGGGTATGGGATCATTTTGGCATGCTGTATATTTTGTAACATATCCATACAATGTGGAATACCTCCCCCTGATGGACAAGACCTAGAGGAGACAGTGGAGGAAGAGGACTGTAATGACCCCATACCCAATTCCTGCATTTGCCCCAGAAAACCACTTCCTCCTTGCAGGAGCACCAAGACACATATTGCATGAAACAAGCTGCGGGAAGAAGCATTTAAAATTAAACATCCATCCAACAGAAGAAATGAGTTAAATAAACATAAAAATGGCAATCTGTCAAGCCTAGTTATTTTTTAATAATTTCAACAGATACCAATGTTTATTTTTAAACTTTTTTCTATTGTTATCAATTTAAATTTTCATAATTGCACCAAATTATGGGTTTAAAGTATTTATTTTTATGGATTTTAGTTTTCACAGTTGTGGGAATTTAGGGGGTCTGGACAACAATTATTTAATGATAGTAGAGGTTGAGATTCAAAATGTTAAAGCTTTATAACTGTTAAAACACAAATTGTCAACAGCACATGTCAAAATACACAAAGTAAATATCCTTAGGCCAAATTGCAATAAATTCCCAAGGAGCTTCTCTCTTACTTTGCCTATCTGGAAATTTTGATTATCATAAATGCAAATATTTTTGTTGGTCTGTGTGTGTGCAGTGAAATTGATATTTACCAACATTTACTGATACAAATCTAATCTTTCCAGGTCTAAACATAACAAGGACCCATAACGAGAGGAATTTGTGCTCTTTATATAGTGTGTTAAAGGCACAGAGGGAAAAAAAGGGCGGGGGCCTTTAATCAATGATTGGGACGTGCTCATAGGAGAAAGAAACTGCTTTTTAAGCGGAAGGGCTGAGCCTTGCAGTGGCCGTTGTAGCACGTTCCTGGCATACTCGCATGGTTCTATTTCACCAGAGGGAGATGTGCTTTCACTGAGTCTCTGTCTTCTGCTGCTGCCTTTCCTGTGCTGGGACCATTGGGGGGCTCAGTTAGGGAAGAAGTTCTTGGTTACTCATTATCAAGAGGAATAGCTGAATTAGTTGCCAGACTGTCTCATTGGTTCCATATGAGCTGCAGTGCTGTGGTTGGGGAATAAAGGGACAGGATGCGGGGGGGAGGGACCTTAATGGGTCAGGATTGGAATATATGGGAGTCAGCATACAGCAGGGATCGGCAACCTTTGGCATGTGGCTTCGTGGGCCGGGCTGGTTTGTTTACCTGCTGTGTCCACTGGCCGCGGTTCACTGCTCCAGGCCAATGGGGGCGGTGGGAAGCAGCGAGGAGCACATCCCTTGGCCTGCGCCACTTCCTGCAGCCCCCATTGGCCTGGAGTGGCAAACCGCAGCCAGTGGGAGCCGCGATCGGCCGAACCTGCGGACGCGGCAGGTAAACAAACCGGCCTGGCCTGCCAAGGTGCTTACCCTGGCGAGCCGTGTGCCAAAGGTTGCCGATCCCTGGCATACAGCATACAGGATGGTAGTATGGAATGTAGGAATACATGTATTGATTGTGAGGGGTGAAGGACAAATCCCAGCATCTGGTTGGAAGATTGGGGAAATGGCCTCAAGCAGAATTGAGCTAGGGACAGAGATTGCACCAGTGCGGGTCTCCCTTTGGGAAGAGCACTTGTGGACAGGTACAGGATGATCATCAGCATAACTGCCTCTGCTACTGTGGCCAGAGAGGCAGCCTGACTGTCTTGCATGTTTCTTACAATGCAAAAGTGGTCTGTTTGATCCCACATACCTGGGTCAAAGTTATGCAAGTGTAACAGGGTGGGGGATGTTTAACTCTATTACACTCCCTTTCTTCCTGCACCTCAGCTTAACTCTTCACCAAAGCACAGGCCAGAGTTCTCTTTGAAATACTTTTAAAAAAACATTACACAGAGGTGAACTTCAGGGATACTGTATGTTAAACCCTAATAAGTGTTAATAGTTTCCACTTAGCTTCAAAAAGAGAGAGTACTATACAGTTTCGCAGTACAATAAATATTTAGTTCATACAAAAAATTATAAATAGTATATACCATTGTCAATCATATTTGGAATACTATGAATAACTTTTAAATAAAAGCTGTTACTGTAAATCTACAGATGTTCCTTATACAGACTTCCTCACGTTGTTGCTGTTATATATTCAAATATCAGGTTACAGCATCACATTTATGCTTCTATACTTTAGTACACACATACAAACACATTCCCCGTTGATCATCTCTGAGATGATTTCTCTGTCTCTATAGTGTGGCCATGCAGTGTGTGTCACCTGAACTCCTCAGAGCTTGAGAAGAATGGCAACTTGTCAGGCCCTTCAAACTCTTCAGAACCTCATTAGGAAACAAGCAGAATAGGCATATCCAGACTAGCAGCATTCCAGCCCTCGGGTTAAGGGTTGACTGGTCCTCAGTTGCTGATGAAACAGAAATCCAGGTGCTGCAGGTATTGGGACCCAGCCTCACAGCAGACATATCTCTTGGTCTGGATCAGCCACAAGCCTGTCTTTAAATTCTATATTTATAACCTTAAGCCTTTCCCGCCGCCCCGGTGCTCTGATTGGATCAGGTCTTGGAGTGAGACTGGGTGTGAAGTGCAAGGTGGATTGGGCAATGAAAACTTCCAATAAAGCTTTAACTGTCGCACCATACTTCTGGATGTTTCTGGGCCCCTTAGCTGAGTTGCCATGCTGTGCTTCTGGAAGTCTGCAGGGACAGCGTACTCTAAGTAAAATCCATATCCTCTCCCAACTGCTACTCTCCCTTTCTTTGGGCCCAAGTCAAATGCTGTGGTATAAAGCATGTGGGTTACATGAGCAGGCCATTTATTTTGAGTTATCAATGAATCCCACTATATTAGTGGCTGCATCTGCATGCTTCCTTCTGAATTACTCATTTCCTGTACCAACGTCTCCTCCTCAGTCTCCAAGACCTAGTTTGCTCACAACTTCTTTTAGAAAGAAAATTAAAAAAAAAGATTTTCTAGTTTTAAAAATTAGGAAACAGAGCTGCAGATGCTGAAACTAATGGGAAGGGGACACGTGACTCCAACACAGTGTTTTCTGAATCCCAAATCTAAAGCTAACCAAGGCCCCTCTGCTGGCCCGAACCGTAGGTTTGGGGTTGGGGCTAACAGGGGAGGTCTCAGATTAGAATTAGGGGTGGGGAAGGCAGATGGTCCTCAGCTAGGGTTAGGATTGATGTTGGCAGGGGCCCCAGGCTAGGATAGGATTGGGGCAGGCAGAGATCTCTGGGCTAGGGTTTGGGTTGAGGTCAGCAGGGAGGTTCCAGTGTATGGTTAAGACTGGGGCCACAGGAGACCACAGGGTAGGGTTAGGGTAGGGGTGTGCAGTAGTCTCTGGGCTAAGGTGAATATGGGGTGGGCAGGGATGCCAGAGCTAGGGTTAGATTTGGTGTGAACAGAGGTCCACTGGCTAGGGTTAGGATTGGGGTGGGCAAATAGCCCCGGGCTAGAGTCAGGTTGGGGGCCCAGGACTAGGATTAAGTTTGGGACCAAAAAGGACCACTGGGGCTGTGTTAGAGTTGTGATGGCATGAGCCTCAGGCTAGGGATGGGGTTGGGGCTGGCAGGGGTTCCCAGGCTAGGGTCTCAGCTGGAGCTAACAGATGGTTAGAAAGAGCAGTGTCTTTTGGGGCTTAATTTAAATATTTATTGGTTGTTGCTCTTCCTTGAACCAGTCATCTCTGGGAGTTGTGTTTTTTCTTAAATTCCTCTCTTGCACTAAATATTTCTGAGCTATTACTGGCCCAGGTGTCAGCGTTGTCTTCTTCCTCTTTCGTCTCACTGGAGATTGCCCTTTTCTATTGCTGAAGGGTCTTTAGGTCCAGAATTCATTTAAATATCTCTAGGGCATAGATGCAGGGGGCCTCCTGACTCAATCAGTCTGAACAGCTGAACTGAAAGTGAACTCAAAAGAGCTGAATCACGGCTGTGGTTCATTTCATCAGTCTCTCTTCATTCCTTCACAATACTGCATGCAAATGAAATGAGAGTTAAAATTCAGTACTAGTGTGGGATAGGTTAGATGCACACTACTCACTAGGACCCATCTAGGATCTGCTGGTATTTCAAGTGATATATTGTAGAGCTCTAACTAAGGTCAGAGTGCAACCTCTGAATGGCCGATGCTGTTTTGTTTCACATGCCAATATAGTTGTCCCAAATCTCCCTCAGGTTGCATGAAGCATTTGGCTATGTAACAGGCTTGCTTGCCTGTGTGCTGGAGATCCTGGGGCTAATTCAGCCATGATGATTACAGAGTGTGCCACACCTGGGTTGAATCAGGTGATTTCCCATAAAAAAAAGAGCAGGAGACCACAGTTGAGAGTATATGAGGAAAGCTCTGCAGGTTGCAGTTATGGCTATAGCTATTGTAGGGTGCAAGAAGGCTCCTGTAGGGCCTTGAGTTGGTAGGGAAAAAACTGAAGAAGTAGGAAAGAATGGGAGAAAGCTTTCTGGGCAGGGATGCTTGGCAGAGACCCTGTCTAAATGGGAAAGACTTTAAAGGGCAGCTGGGCTGAAGATTGTGTGAGTTTGTGTTTTATGTTATTTTTGGGTTATTCAGAAGAGAGACATTGAAGTAGGCTTGAGGCCTAGAGAGCCAAAGTGTAATAAAGGAGAGCTCAAGACAGTATTTGAACTACATGTGGACAGGGTGTTCATAAAGGGCATGTTGAGGTGGAAACAGAAGTTGGGTGCTGTAGAGTAACTCTTGCCCTAACGTGAGAGCCAATTCTATTGCAGACCAGCTCTATGTTTACTGAAACCATATGGCCCCCATCAGATGCTATAACAATATCAATAAGAGTTTAAAGAAGGCTTGTATTGTTGCCTCTTCTAGATTTTTATTATACTTAAAGCATTTTAACACTTTATTCCTGTTTTTCCTTATAATATTTTTAAAATACTTATTGAATTGTATGCGCCTGGCTCTAAGACTTTCCTCCTTTTTTGCTAGCATGTTAGTCTATTTATTCAACTGGCACATGTTCTATACCACAGAATCTCTGGAGCAAATAAACCTAGAATAAGTGGCTGGTTGACCATTCAGGATGGTCTTTTGCAAGAGTGTAGCTGTCTTAAAGGTGCATACAATCTCAGTTGCAATTCTGCTGTTTACCTTTAGTTCATAGGAGGTGTTTAATCAGGAAAGATTTAACACATTTCAGGCTGTGGCAATACTGCTTTTCCAGCTTCACTTTCACTAATGTGCAGTGGCTGTGGTAAGATCATACAATATAGGGAAGGTATGTTTCTCTAATTTGAGTCTGTATGTACTAATTAGGAGAGTCTGGCTTTATCATGGGTATGTCCTTACTGAATTACAGCCCAGCTTAAAGATTCAGTCTTGTAGCCATTAATTAATAAATTCTGACTGTGGTAAAAAGTGAAGCAGTCATAGCAAAAAGACACTATCTTCTTTGTTTGAAGCCCATGTTTGCACATGTTTTTCATTCCTTTGATGTTTTTGGCAGCTATTGTTAACATTATTATACACTTTTACCAGCAGAAGGCATCTGTTGCTTGCCACATGTGCTACTCAGTGTTAACTGGTATGAGGGGAAGTTTACCTCTTCCGTTAGTGTCCTAGTAACTAAATGGAACCGCCATTGTGCTTTGTCTGTGAATGAGAATGGTAAACCCCGGCTGTTCATTGTCTCTGGCTAATCCAGCTAGATAATCAGGTGGCCTGGGTTATCTTTTGAAGTGATCAGAGTGAGTTGAGAATAAATATAAATCTTCCTCACACAACCATCTTAATTTTTTTATCTTTGAGACCTCATAACTAATGTTGAAAAAATCTACCACCAAAACCAAGCTGACAATAGTTTTCGAATACCAGTTTTTAGAAGGGAACACACCCAGTTGATTCTGGTTGTTTGCTTGTGATCTATGCAAATATGGAATGAGGGTGTATAGAGTTGGATGGATGCAAAATGAATGTGTAGATGTGGAATGAGTTGTCTGGTGAGTGTGTGTAATGGGAGTATGGGGGTGGATTGACAGTGCATGTGGAATGAATGATGGGGTGTAAGGAACAAAGGCATGGAAGGAATTAGTACATTAGCAGGAGACACTTGTGTGTACAGTTATACCAGGGATCGGTAACCTCTGGCATGCAGCCCCCCCAGGGTAAGCACCCTGGTGGGCTGGGCTGGTTTGTTTACCTGCCGCATCCACAGGTTCAGCTTATCGCGGCTCCGACTGGCCGTGGTTCGCCGCTCCAGGCCAATGGAGGCTGCGGGAAGTGGCGCGGGCTGAGGGATGTGCTGGCCAAAGGTTGCCGATCCCTGAGTTATACAAATTACAATCCACTGTTTCATTTTTAAAGATGGGTAGATAGGTTAGTTTGAATCTACACCACTGCCCTTATTAATGACTGTGAAACAAATTTAATATTGATACTTCTATAAAACTAAAAAAATCTCACCTGCCACTGTCACATAGTGTCTGTCCTCTCTAAGAGGAGTCAGGGCCCAGGTTACCCAGGCTGGGTTTATTTAAAGAGAATCATAGAAATAGAGGTCTAGAAGGGAGGTCTAGTCCATTCCCACATTCTGAGGCAGGACCAAGTATAACTAGACCATCCCTGACAGCTGTTTGGCAGTTCTTACAAACAGGCTAGACAGTGATGGGGATTCCAAAACCTCCATTGGAAGCCTAGTTCAATGCATAGCTGACTTTCATAGTTGAAAAGATTAGATATTAGGGGAAAATCTAAATCTCCCTTTGTGTAGATGAAGCCCATTACTACTTGTTCTACCTTCAGTGAACACGGAGAACAACTGATCAGTACTCTTTAACAACCCTTAATGCATTAGAAGATTTATCAGGTCCCGCCTCAGTGGTGTGTGGGTGGTGGTGGTGTTGTTTTTATTTTAAGTAAACATGTCCAGTTTTTTTAACCTAACCTGTGAGGAAAGGTTTCTAAACCTTTATCTTTTGTTGTTGCGCCGCTGCTCTGGACTGTCTCCAATTTGTCCACATTTTCTAAAATGTGGTGCCTAGAAATGGACACAGTGCTCCAGCTGAGGCCTCACCAGTGCTGAGCACAGCAGGAGAATTGTCTCCTCTTTTATATATGACATTTCTGTTAATACGTCTTGGAAGATTAGCCGTTTCCACAGCTACATCACATTGTTGACTTGTATTCAACTTGTGATCCACTGTATTCCCCCAGCTCATTTTCAGTAGTACTACCACTTAGAAAGACACCTGTGTTTTGTATTTGTGTCTTGGATTTTTTTTCCTTCCAGGTACAGTACTTTGCAGAATTTCATCTTGTTGATTTCAGACCACTCCTCCAGTTGAGGTAGGCACCAGCAGGTGTGTGACCCCTCTATTGCCCCATAGTGTCTAAACAACACAATGGGCCAGGAGTGCATCTGCTGTAGATTACACATGCAGAGACTATTCTGGAGTTCTCAGGTGGTTTGCGTTGCCATTGACTTTAATAGCAATGGAGTTTACTAGTGTAAATAAGTTGGAAACTGTAGAACCACAATAATTGAAAGGCTTCAGTGAACTCCCAAAAAAGCTTATTTAAACTGTTTGTAGCTACTCTCCCCGCTTGTGACCCTATAATAGTTGACTGTGATCTTCACTTCTCTCTAGTAGGCCCCACAACTCTGCAATGGGCCCCAATACCTGTGAATATCTACCTCAGAGTTACCCTGTGTTTGAAGTTCTCATTGTGGGGCACAAGAACTCTGACAAATTATCCTCAGAGTCCCAATGGCTATGGAATATGTATGTTGGTTTTATTCTGCAAGCCTGGATGTACATCAAATATTTGATTACCCCCAGGCTCCTGTGCACTGCAAAGGAAAGGAGAGCACTGAATAATACTTATTGGAAGGCATGACATTCCAGGGTGCATCCAAACCAGTGAGGTATTGTCACCTGTGCCCTGCAACTATAGGCGTGTGCAGCACATTTCATTAGGGTGTGCACCCAGGGAGCCCTCCCCTAGCCCTGCCCGCATCCACTCCCTCCTACTTCCTGCCCCCTGACTGCCCCCCTCAGAACCCCTAACCCCCCCCTGCTCCTTGTCCCCCGACTACCCCTTCCTGGGACCCCTGCCCCTAACTGCCCCCCCAGGACCGCACCCCCATCTAAGCCTCCCTGCTCCTTGTCCCCTGACTGCCCCCCTAGGATCCTACCCCCTACCTGTCCCGACTGCCCCGACCCTTATCCACACTCCCGCCCCAGACAGACCCCCTGGGACTCCCACACCTATCCAACTGCTCCCCACCCTATGACAGGACCCCCAGAATTTCCAACCCGTCCAACCCCTTCTGCTCCCTGCCTGCCTTGACCCCTCTCCACACCCCTGCCTCCTGACAGGCCCCCATCAGAACTCCCGACTCATCCACCACCCCCAGCTCCTTGTCCCCTGACCACCCCATCCAGAGACCCCTGCCACCCTAACTGCCCCCTAAGGACCCTCCTTGCTCCCTGACTACCCTGACCCCTCTCCACCCTCCAGCCCCCTGACAGACCCCAGGACTCCCATACCCCATCCAAAGCCCCCCTGCTCCCTAACTGTTCCTCCAGACTTCCCGCCCCTAACCACCCTCCCAGGATCCCACCCCCCCCGTCCCCTGACTGCCCCGGCCCTGGCCCCAGATCCCTTACCATGAGGCTCCGGCCCCCAGAACGCTGTGCGTGCGGCGGCATGGCTCCAGGAAAGGGGGGAAGGCGGGGCAGGAGCCGGCGACTTGCTGTGCTCAGCCGGGCGCTCCGGCCCGGGAGCGCGGAGCCCGCGGCTTGCTGCGCTGGGGGAGTGGGGCCATTTGCCCATCCCTGCATTAGGGTGTGCCTGGGCACACCCCGTGCGCACGCCTATGCCTGCAACTGTGGCATGCCTCACAGTGCATTGTTCCTGTAGTGCCCGCCTGGGCTGCTCACAAACTGCCTTCCCACATGCAAGTCATACCCTCTGTGTTTGTGTGTAGCTGCAGCCTGCCAGCCACTCTTCAGTCACACTCTGGCTTCCACCAGCTTTAGGTACCACGTGCCTGGAGGCTCCAACACATTCCCAATCTCAGCCCTTCCTCAAAAATGTGAGTTCTGTACTCCACTGTCCAGCCGTCTCCTGGATAGTTCAGATAAAACAGGTGCATTGTTCCTGTAAGGGAACACTATACAACACCTTGCTCCTTTTTAAATGGAGTTACCACACAGCCCAGTTTATCCACAACACTGGATTGGTTTTGATTCAAGAATAAAACAAGTTTAACTAAAAAGAGATGTTTTAAGTGAGTTACAAGTACAAGGCATTAAAGATTACAAGAGAAATACAGATCACTTTCTAAACTTAACAATCTAGAACTAGATTTGGTTCACAGTGAAGTCCCTTACCTATGTTTTCAGTACCTTGCTGACAAAACTCTTAGGCCAGGGTCTGCTTCCAAAGTCCAATGGCATTTCTTTTCACCTCTTAGGTGAAGAGAGACATAGACAGAGAGCGAGAACTTGGGGTGTCTTTGCCTCTCACTTTTATAGTTGTTACCCTTTGAAATGCAATTTCCTGTGAGTGACCCCCCCCCCCCCCCCCCCGATAAAGTTATTTCCATCTGAGAGCAAGGAGACATGGAGTCTGGTAGGAAAGATGTATTAAGATGTTCCTTCTCTCCCCTCTGTTTGCTGAGATGCAGATTTTCTTTGTCATCTTTCTCCCCCCTCTTGCTGTCTGAGGACTGTTTATAGCTTATATGCAAATTGAGGTAAACACATCCCTTTGTATAAGACCAGCTTGCATGACTGGTTCTAGCTAATTGGGACTATTTGAGTTTGAACTTGTGCCTTTAACATCATACACAGGGGATTTCATAACTTTACACACACCACAATATTATTGAACAGCAAGTTATTAGTTTTGAAATGATACCTCCCAAAGCATATTTTGGACGGTGATTATTACAATAGTGTGTAGGGTGCATTCGGTCATAGAAGGACACATCAGGAAGGCAGAGGTCTGTTGATAGAGCATTGGGTAGGGAGTGAGAAAGGAGATGAGCGACAATGCAATTTTTTTCTTATTTCTCTCTCTCCTCTCCCCTTATAATCCCCAAGCAAATGTAATGTATTCAGAGCTATAATTCCAGGGGAATCACATGGGATAATAGCCAAAGAATATGCCTATTACTTTGATGTTAAGGATTAAGTTCTCTGCAGTATTTTTTTTGTGATGTTCTGTACCTCGGGGGAACACTCTGAACCCCAATGTTCATCCTTATAATATGATTGTGTGGTATCCAGTGCAAAGATTGTCATGGCAGGTGTCTTTGGAAGGCTCGTGATGCACTGAGCATTGTTATAGCAATGTTATAAGTTATAATTTCATGTGTATATAGTTATGAGGCTGAAAATGTGTGTAAAGCAGGTCCAGGCAAAACCTCATCAGGGCATGTATGGGACAAAGCCAGTCCAGCCTCACAGGAACAAAGGACACTGGTCTAGGCAGCAACAAAGGATCTGTTGGACTCTCAAGTGAATCACCCCCCTTCCTTTGGTCAGTTTGGGATTGCAATAAGGTAATGCTCACCTGACTCTGAACAGGTGGGGGGGGCAAAGCCAAGAGGGAAGAAAGAATATGATAAAAGGGAGAGACGTTTGCTGTGCCACTACCACCACTAAGTGACTGAAGCGGTGATCAAAGGGGAGAGCCTGGCTGAAGGGCAACCAGCCAGCCTGTGGTAAGAAGCATGTACATTTGTAAGGGCACTGAAAATGTTAAAAGGAGCTTAGAATGCACTTTGCTTTTATTTAATTTGACCAAATCCGACTTATGCTTTGACTTATAATCACTTAAAATCTATCTTTGTAGTTAATACATTTGTTTATTCTACCTGAAGCAGTCTGTTTGGTTTGAAGCGTGTCTGAGGCTCCCCTTGGAATAACAAGCCTGGTATGTCAACTTTTTTGTTAAATTGACAAATTCATAAGCATGCAGCATCCAGCAGGCATAACTGGACACTGCAAGATGGAGGTTCCTAGGTTTGTGTGTGGGACCAGAGATATTGGCTAGTGTCATTCAGTTGCAAGTAGTTGGGAGCAGCTTACATGCCAGAGGCTGTGTGTGAACAGCCCAGGAGTGGGGGTTCTCACAGCAGAGAAGGGTAAGGCTGGCTCCCAGAGTCAGATCACTGGTCCAGATAATACCAGAGGGGAAAGTCACATTTTTATAGGTGAAATTCATCCCACAGGGAGTGTAAGCACAAGGCCAATGCACTAGTTACGCTCCATTTTAGGAACTAAATGAGACTCAAGTATACAAGGCTAAATTTTACCCCATGTGAATACTCTTGCCTTCATTCCCTTCTGAAATGGTAATGATGCAAGGAAAAGGAAATACAAAAATGTCATGGGAAAGAAAGACTTGCACTTGTAGATCAACATAGGAAGAAAGATCATTCTCTGTCAAAGGCTATTAAGCTTGTTGTATCTGAACAAGTGCAGGGCCACTGCCAAAGAACGAACAGTTAGATCACGCTGAGGCCAGGGAACTAAAGTGGAGAAATGCATATTGATTAAAAAAACACCACCATAAACCTCCGCCCCCCCCCAAAAGACTAAAAGAAGCTCTTCATGTTATTTCACAGCATAACTGAACAAGTAGAAATGCTACCAATATAATGTGTCCATATGCTCTATACTGTGCTTCATCTAACTATTTTTAAAGCTGTCTTCTCAAGCTACACAGCTCCCCCATGTGTTCATTTCAGAACCTTAAACCTCAATACACACATCCCATCAAGTCTCACCTGTGCAGATTCAGCAGCCTTGAGAGATACGTGGTGTATACCTTTAGGTTGTCAAGCCAAAATTAAATGGTGACTTTTAAAAATAAACCTTGGAGTAAGCTGCATGTTACTGCTGGAAGCTGTGATAAAGAGGTCTGACAGAGGGAAAATTGAAAAGTTCCTTCTATTATAGCACACAAATACCATTATCCCTGACTTTTCATTTCCTGCCTTCAAAGATTTCTGATTTAACCCCTTTATGTGCAACCATAACGTTTATGATTTACAAAAGGGGCTGTGACGAACTGGGACTGTTCTTAATGTGGCCTTTGAATGCTGAGTGGGGACAGTCTGCACTGGGGGATGGGAGACTGGCCTTGAGGGAAGATACCTGATCATGTAACATGAGAACCAGGAAGGGGGTTGGAGGCCAGGTGATACCTCTGCCTGGGAAACTGGACAAAGGCTGGGGGAGGAGCCGGGGAGAGGTGGGGTGAGACACACTGGAGAGAGTTAGAGTTTCAGGAGCTGGCTGGTGTAATGGAGGGGAGCCCAGATGGGGCTCTGACCCCCCCCCAAATGGGGCTGTGGTGCCCCTGGGACCCCAAGATGGACCTAACTGGGGGGGTCCTGTTGTCTGTACCTGCAAGACCTGTCTTGGACTGTGTTCCTGTCGTCTAAATAAACCTTCTGCTTTACTGACTGGCTGAGAGTCATGGTGAATCGCAGGAAGCCAGGGGTGTAGGGCCTTGTCTCCCCCCACACTCCGTGACAGGGGCACCTTGGGCCTGTACAGAAATTCTGTACATGCTGCCATCCCACATCCATCCTGCAAAGACCGATGACTGTTCTATTTTAAAGCATTAAATAAGGTGTATGATTATTTTTGTCCACTACTTTTGTATGATCACATACAGATCATGACATACAGGTGAATGAAAGACCGACCCAGGGATGGAGTTAAGCAGCAGACCCCAACTTTAATTTAGTGTCACTCCATGTCATCTTCCCCTTCCCTTTAACATGCCAGGGATTTAAGTGGGCCTGTGCAGTGGATAGTATCAAGGGAGATCTCAGCCTGTGAAGATTTCAGGTCTCCCCTTCTCCTTACAGATAAGATCCACAGACATGTCCCAGGTCTCATGTACCTCTGGGATCTGGCCTTCATTGACCCTGTCTGCAAATTGCAATGAATTAAACTTCCCTATACTGATTTCTAACAGTAAAATACTTATTCTTATTCCTTTTAACTACAGGTGGTCTGAAAAATGCAGCTGAAACAGTTTTCTGATGGCAAATGTAGGTCCATCAAAATAGAAATGCTTTGTGAAATATGTTGATTTTTGCCAAAATCATGTTGCTGAAAAAGTGGGTCAGGGAGGGGAGAGGAAGAGACTTTCTGACAATGTCAACATGTTTCAGAATGAAATATTGTGATTAAAAGCCCTCCAGATCCCTGTTCATTTGGCCCAGCTGGAAAACACAATTCCCTCCTGATCCACAATAGGTGATTTGTCAGACCCACAGCATTCTGGAAATGCAGCTCAATATACCTCAGCAACAGGGAGGCAGGGCAAGATGGCCCCCAGATGCCTGGGGCGGCGGCTTTAAATAGAGAGTGGGGAGAGAGCCAATCAATCATTCCCCTTGTGACGTGGGCCCCCCGACTGGTTAATAGGAAACAGAAACCTCTTCCTCACATATGTTCCCATGTATGCTATGAGGCAAAAGGAGGGATTCATCTCCAACACATGAGTGTGAGCTCTCACTCCCAGGAGTTGGCCATCCCGCTGCTAGTCTGACCAAACTTTTCCCCCCACTCTCCTAAAGACAGGCGGGGCATTTGGCTTCCATCTTTTCCCTCTTTTAAATCATTTCAAATGAACAGAACTTGGAAATGTTTTTTTTGTGTTTTGGCTCCTCAGGCAATGTGTGATTCACACGTCTACTGTGTGTTGAGAGCACCATCCAGTGGTAAAGCAGCACTTTAAAAGCAAGAATGTGTATTAATGCAGAAGGCTTCAGACCATTTTAATTGAGAAAATTTCAGGAGAGAAAATACGTGTACAAACCTATCAGTTGTCACAACAGACAGAGGAGTCTCAACATTTAGATTCTGAACAAAAAACAAAAATAGACCTGCACTGCTATGTTAGAAGAAAACTGCAACCAGCCTTAGCCTGTATAAGTGTGAATGTTAATATTGTAACATACAATTTTTACCATGCATAAATTGCAAACTGTGTGTTAGAAATAATTTAACGGCTAAGCCTGATAGGAGTAGTCATTTTGCTAATGAAAGGCACTTGTTACACTAGCAGCAGTGGCATTCAGTATAAGGTAGTTAAACAACTTTCATCTGACTTCAGTCTAGCTTTCACAATCTGCCCAGGATTGGGGCTTTAAAGTCCCCTATGCAGCTCACAGCCTAAATCTTATAATCATTAATTAAAATGGCCTAACACTCAGTGAACTACTGTACAGAGCTAAGTGTTATCCCCCTTTTATAGATTGGCAGGGGTGGGGGGAGAAATGAGGTAGTAAATTAAATTACCTTGTCTAAGATTACAGAGGGAATTGGGTCACAGAGCTGTTTGCTGCTATTTTAATTGTTCACAAAGGGCCAATTTTCCTAAAAGGCCCCCCAACATCTAGGTATCTCACCTTAGCATCATGTGAGACAAACAATTGCACCATGCTCTGTGTCCTTACATTGTGACATTGCATCACGGTGAGACAAATTCATGCCTTCACAAGTGACATAATGCTGTCATGTTGTGGCATCCTAACATTGCAAGGCCTCCTCATAAAGCGTGAGACCCTCTAAAGGGCAGGGCACAAAGTTGTAGGAATGTACTTTGTCTAGGGAACACCAGCACGCACGCCAACTTCCTTGTCCTAACTACAATATTAATCAAAGAAAAAGGACCCCTGTGGTCTAGTAGCTACATTACATGACTGCAAGTCAGGAGACAGGAGTTGCAGTCCCAGCTCTTCTGTATGGACTGCACAGCCTTGGCACAGTCGCTCACCCTATCTGTTATTCATCTTGGGTGAAATTCATCCCTGTGTAAAAGACCCAGCACCTCTTAAGTCTGCCAAAAAAGCTTAAGTGAAGCTTCAGGGCTACCTAGACCTTCTGCAGGCTCTTCCCACATGGGTGACTTTTATCTATTTTGTACAGGAGAATAGGACCTAAACATCTTTACAAAGTTGTGCTTTCCATTTAAAGTTTCATCCCTTTAAATTCTCTAAATTTAGGGTCAAATGCTGCTCTTGTATGGTGCACATATGGCTTCCAGTGCCTTCACTGGGAACTACACACTCATCTGTCAGCATGTCTTGTCCCTTTATGGGCTGCCAACCTAACACCAACATCTCTACTTCCTTTCAGAGTTTCTTGCAGATTCTGCATACTCACATGTGCACACTCAATTGATGTAATGTTTTTTTCCAGAATTCTGTGGAGCCCCTCTGTCCCTTAGCCTAAAAGAGGTACATTCCCATGTTGACAGTCTTACTCAATAAAACTTGTACCGTTGTCATAAAAAATCATGTCCTTCCAAATCTCTGCCATCATAGTATATGCAAACTAAGTATTGTGCAGATGGAGTACTTAGTTTTTAAACTGACCATTGCAAATGTGTACCATATAAAAAGGTAGCAAATGACTTTTACATAGTAGTATTAGTTCTAGAAGTTTGGAATTATGTTTGAAAAATGTTAGACTTCGAAAAATCTTCTCTCAACAGGATTGTGTGGCTGTAAACTCAGCCTACAGATAAAATAAACTTGTTCTTCTAACACAATCAAATGAAGAAACAAAGCTTCTGGGTGGTGTTGGGTTTTTTTTTAAACATTTTTAATGCATCAATTTACTTGATAAATGAGAGGACCTACTTTTCATATCTCTAGAGTTAAGACTCCATTCATTATTTCTCTGATAAGGAAATATCCATTCTTCCCTTTGGCTACTTTGTCTTGCAGAAAACAAGGAGGACTTTTGCTCTGTGCTTCCAGCTTGAATCCATATTGGTTGACTTAAAAGACACTATCAATGTAGCAAGATTCCAACTCTTGGTCACATGTGGTTTGTCACTGTTGGAGTTTTTGCCTACCCTTAAGGCAAGGAAACTAGATTAGATATCATCTTTGCACCTAGGAGAAAACACGGTTAATCTATATTTGCAGGTAAGCCTATTCCTCCCAGCAGATACAACAAATACAACATTTATCATTTTAATGAGTTTACAGGGAAAAACAGATTATTCTCATAAGCAGTGCAGGCTAATGGAAAATATTGTGGTAGTAACCAGAGGCCTCAACCAGGATCAGGATTCCCCTTTGTTGGGTACTTCACCAACATAGGAAGAAACAGTTCCTGCCTTGAAGAAGAATTTATGTTCTAATAAGATAAGCAATATAAGAAGGGTATGGAAGAGGAATACAGTTCAAGCAGGTGCAATATTTGTGCATCATTATATATACCTCTATACCCAATGACAACTCACTCATTTCTTATTTTTGTAAATATTTTTTTGACCAAAAGAAATGGATCTTGACAGGAGAAGGTAGGTGTGTGTGTGTGTGTGTGTGTGTGTGTGTGTGTGGAGAACAAGCAAAGGGAAAAAGTGCAGCTGCGATTTTCTATATAGCTACATTAAAACCATATTTTCAAGTGCTGAGAACTAATTAGATGGCTCAAATTGCACACTTAAGAGTTTAAAGCAGGATTTACAGAAATCATGTAAACTCCACATTCCAGTACTCAGATGTCCTATTTACTTGCCCAAATTTGAAATTGAGCCAGTGGAATCAATACTCATTCATCTTGTATTAAAAATCTCATTATCTGGAGAGCTGTTACATGTTTGAAGTATGTGAGTAGGTGTGTTGCCAAAAGCTAATGTGCACTCTTGGCAGCCTTGCAGAGTGGTTGCAGTCCAGCAGTAACACTCTCTGGTACATTTGTTTTGATGTAAACTCAGCAACCTTGCTTTCAAAATCGAGTATGAAATCTTACCCAGAGATTTTATTCAGATCTCCAGGTGATTATCAACCTTTCATTAGTCTCTGTCAAACAGTAGATGTACTATCTTCTACCATGTCACAATCTGCAGAACTTCCTTTCCATACAGCGGATGTCTTAAATTTTTCAGAACCCCAAAACAGGACATTGTTGAAAGAGGGGTAGGAACATTTTTACCTAATGCCTAACTTAATATTATTCCCCTGAAAATATGGATCTCACCATTTTTGATAGCAGAAGTTACAAATTAATTGTATGGTACATAGAGTCTGGACAGCCACATGCTCAACAAGAAGCCTGGGTGAAATTTGCCCTTGCACGGAAGGCCAGAACAAGAACTATGAACCACTTCCATCCACTTAAACCCTCGAAATAGGGCCTGTGAAAAGTCAGGGGAATCTTGCCTCATCCAAATTAGTAAGAATAGGGCAGAGACTCAGATATATAGCTTTTTAAAAATGGTGGTATTCGAGTTTTAGCAAACTCGTCGTCAGATTACTTTTCCTTATACATCCAGCTAACAAACAACGTAAGGCTTAAATATGAACAAAGAGTGAAGTAAAATATCAAACATAGTAGCAAATAGTGTCTATGAGTTCAGCTAAACAGTGATTACAATCTCGCCACAACCACACACAACAAAAAGAGGGGTTTACCATTCAGAGCAACTAAACCTGTGTTCCTGCTATATAGTCCAGCAAGGGCTTCTTCTCTCAGATTTCTGGCTTTCCTGGCCATCACCTCGCTTGGACGAAGACATGCGTCTTTCTGACTGGAGTATTTCCAAGTTGCTCCGCTGCCTGATTATATTGTGAATTCACCAGGAAAGTCAGACTGCCTAAGACCATCTGCTTGGCCTTTCTCTTCAGAGACTGTTAATAGTGCAATTGCGGCAGTTATAATTTACTGCACAACTCTTTCTGTGCAAGCTTATTTATTCTTAGAGTAAAAGCATTACAGAGAAATCATAATACAAACAATAAAAGAACCTCTACATATATGTTAATAAGCTTACCCCAGGGCAACCCAGCTCTGACATGGGATCTGGCAAGTGATTAGTCCTTCAAACCCCACAGAGACTTCTATGGTCGCAAGTTCATAACAGCTTTAGCTAAACCTAGCATGTAGTCTTCTGGGGCTTCAGTAGGTCAAATCCTTCCAACCCTTCTCTAAGGATAGGGTCCTCCATGCACCAGAAGTCCTATCTACTTGCTAGATCACGAGGAAAGCCCTGAAACTGTTTAAAACCAAGCCATTTATCTAAAAATCCTTTCTTTGTCTGTTGGTACCTAGAGAATCCAGTTTGAATTACTATATATGAACCTCTTCCGGGGGTGGCTGAAAGGGCTGGTAAGCAGAGGAATTACATTACATACAATCTCACAATAACACATAATCAATTGCATTTTTAATACAATGAACTTACTTAATTCAATGAGGTTTAACTTAATTCATTAACGTCTGTCCAGGATATTGTGCTCTGTCACAGTTGTTTTAAGCCCTTCCCTAGAATGTGAAGTATAACCACTATGCTGTCCAGCCAACCACTATTCCAACATTCTACAGGTTGCTTTTTATATAACACTCTGCTAAACTTCATTTCAAGATGTTATAGCAGTTTCTTTTCTCATACAGTAGTCCTCAACAGACTTTATCTTTAAATTACTTGTTTTTTTCCTGCATTAAATGTAAGACCTTTTCAGTTTGATATCTATCGCTATAGACATTGATACTATTGTTACTTTCTTAAGGAGCTGAGTGTAATCCCCCAAACAGTATAAACCCAAAGGAATTGCCTCTGATTTTCTGTAAAATGATTTAGATTCAGTCCAGTGATTTCTCCAAGCCAACAACTAGGGTCTCCAGAAGAAGTGGCAGCTGATGCCATGGACCTTAGAGGAGGAGGAGTTCAGTGAAAATGACTCATTCTTTGGTTGGTAATCCCCACATGCTTGCAGTGCTCTGTCCTCTGCTATCCATAAGCACAGTGAATTCATCCTACTTATGTTATACTAATCAGTCCATTAGTCAAACATGTCCAGAATCCTCCCTTCCAGTAGTGATCAATATCTGATGTTTCAGAGGAAGTGTGCTCATGTAGGGGGAGGTGGTGACTAATTCAGTTAGCTAAAGCCATGTGAGAATTAGCCTCAGTGCAAAGGCTTGAAGGACTCCTTTCTAATGAGCTCAATTGTCTGTATAACCTGCCACATCAGCATTTAATATATAGCACTGAAAAACAAATGTCTTCTAACTGCATGCCCTGTTCTCCACAACTGTATAGAAGGAAAGCACTAGCAAGTCATTGCCCAAGATGGTACTCTTACTCTGACGATAATATCTGTCTTTGATGTGGCAAGTATGCCTGACTGTGATAGATGAGGATGATGTTTTCCACCTTACCAAGTTGTCTGGCAAGATGTAGAAACTTTTAATAACCTGCTGTTATAGTCATAAAATTCCCACATGGCAATCTGCGTAACAGTTTATTCTCTTTTTACAAAATGCAGGTGGTGACACACCTCGGCTTTCTCCACACCTCTGGGGCCTGGCCTTCCTCTTGGTAAAGGTCAAGATTAGTCTGAGGCAGAACTTTAACATACATCATGATTCAAGGTGCCATTAAATGAACTCTTCTAAATTTATAGAGGCATCTTCACTATGTGCAGGTTATAAATTACTTTCTATTTATGCTTCCACAGAGTGAAGGATGAATAACCCTTTACCATTAAAGAATGCTTGATAGACACCCATCTATTTACTGCTCTTGATATTTTGTGTGTCTATTGAATGTGTCTTTACTCTCCCCCTCCCAACGCACCTTTCTTTAAATCCTAAATCTTCAATACTTGTGCCTTTAATGCTGTAGATGAACAAAGGCAAAGCCGGAACAGGAGCAAATAGGATACTTTCTATGCTACCATTGGGCAACAACTAATATCACACTCAGCATTCTGTTATCAACTGGCACCTGATTGCCTCAACCAGTTTTATGCACTGTGTTATCCCATCCGTCTGCATGACAAATGAATGTCCTGCCGCATCTATGTTCACCCTTCCTTTATCTGAGATTCACAAGGAACTTCAAAGACATGATGCAATTTCTCTGCAGAAATTATTACCTTACACAATTGCTCAGATGTCTATCTAATTCAACTTGTCCCACTAAATCAAGCCATTTCAGGAATCTGATTACAAGAACAAATAGAAAAAGGCTCTGCTGTGTACTGTAGCAACACCAAACTGAAAATTAATTACTTTAGAGGCTGATCCCATCCAAATTGCAACAAGACTGTAGCCAAGTTCCACAGCCTCAGAATCACATTCCCCACATAGACTTTCTAATTGACTCATTAAAACTGACTGTGTCATTTTAGACACTAAAGGAAAAATCTGCACACCAATCTAACAGGAGCTTGACAAATGCCTTCTCCAAAAGCATGCAGCATATTGCTAAACAAAGATCCTTTCCCTCTGAGGGGAAAGAGACTCTTTTATTGAGGGGTAGAAATTGATGGGTCTGGTCTCCCTAACTGGTTTTAGCTTCAGTATGAAAGGGTCTGTATGCCCAAGGAGATAGGGGCATAGAAGAATAATGTGGTGGAGCTGATGTGACAGTCTAGTCTTGTATGACATTACGCATCCTGAATATTTCATAGACACTGCCCAGCACGCACTGGCTTCCACTTCTACTGGTTTGGACACACTTGTTTGGATTCTGTTGGTAGGTAGTCACTAATTGCCCTCCTAAACCGATTACATCCTGGCTCTGTATTAACATTAAACTGAGCGAAATTGGCCAGAAATAATCTGAACTGCTGAATCCAAATGGACTTCATCCAATCTGAACCGAACCCAAATTAAATGTAAAAAGGTGTGTTTATGAGGTAATGTGCAGTAGTTTTCTGTAAAATCAGAAATGTGCAATAATCGTTATATTGGAATTCAGGGAATGATTTTCAAAGTTACAAAGGGGATGTACAGGCAGATAATGTATGAGGGTATGTGTGTATTTGTACATGCATGCACACATGCATTACATGATCCAATCCAAATGGATAAGATTTCTGCAGAAAGCTCAAGTGTACAGCAATTATTTTGGAAGCCTGAAATACCCCAGCTCTAATCTACACCTCTACCCTGATATAACACGACCTGATTATAACATGAATTCAGATATAATGTGGTAAAGCAGTGCTCCGGGGGGGTGAGGGGGTGAGGGCGGGGCTGCGCACTCCTGTGGATCAAAGCAAATTCGATATAACGCAGTTTCATCTATAACGCGGTAAGATTTTTTGGCTCCTGAGGACAGTGTTATATTGGGGTGGAGGTGTACCACACACTTTGTCCATGAAATTGTATTTACTTATTTACGGCTGATAATTTTAGCACCATGGGGATGATTTACAAAAGCACAAAGGGGACTTAGGTCAACTACTGGTTGAAAAAATGCTAATTATTTTTCAACTTTGAAGTGTGTTTCTTTTTCTAAATTTCCCCTGAAAATTCTTCTGTTTGACAAAAAAAATGAAATTTTTTTTTAAAAAGAGGGTTTTTTGGAAAACAAATTTTGGGTAAAATTTCATTTTTTGTTTTGTTTTTGTTTTTTTGTTTTTTGTTTTTAAATAATCTGACTCTCAAAAAAACACAATTTGAATTTTTTTTTTCAAACCAAAGGTTTAGGTGAAAATAATAATAATAATAAAACCATTTAAGAGGTTGATTTTCCAGTTTTTCATCAGTCCTCCCCCTGATGATTTCACCCAAAATGTAATTTTTTGCAAAAATGCAAATTTTGGTCAAAAAGTCACTTTGTCAAATGTTTTGATGGAAACAAATTTGACCAGAAGTAAATGGTCAAATTTGTTTTAGACTGTTAGAAGGAGCACTTGTTTCAAGATATCAGTCAATTTACAGATGTAATTTACAGGTAGTAACCACCAAAACAAGACAGGCCATTGGTCTCAATATCCTGACTATACCAAGAGAAATATGCTGGTGTTCTAAGTTTTAAAGGTGATTTGCAATTATTTTGAAAAACCCAGCAGCTGTAGAGTTATTTATTAAGGGCTAGATTTTTGTCTCTAAGGCCCAGTCCCAAAGAGAGAGAGTGCAGTGGAGACATTAATTGCAATATAGACATACCTTTGGAGTACATGGAATGAGAATTTCACTAGCCCCCATGAAAGAGGAAGAGGCGTACTGTGCTCTCTCTATCTCTTTATGTACTTAAATAGTATCTTTACCTTATTTAGCAGATCGTACAGTAGACACACACTGACTCCTCTGTAATATGCCACAACATAAACAATGACCCCCAAGTATCTGCATCTGTGTCCTTTTATTTTTCATTTGCCAATCTCCATCCAGTTTACTTAGTGCTGGAAAAAACATTAGTTGTGCTCCAAGAAGTGCACATTCTAAACTGTGCAGGCAGAGTTCAAGTACATAATAAGCTGGGTGAGCAAGAGTAGGTCTAAACATAAAGTGGTACAAATATTTTTTTATAATGCCAAACTATGATGGGGTGTATAAACTCCATCCTGTAGCAGCCACATGGGGATTAAAGGGCAGAACAATTACTTCCCTACCTGTGACTAAGTGGTTGACCACCAGCAGCTAAGATAAAAGGCTTCTTCTAGAAAAAGAAGTTCCCTAGAGAGAGGAGTCTCCAGAGGAGAGGAGCTCTCAGGGAAAAAGGAATTTAGGGGAAGAACTATCACATAGCTGGATGGAGGTCTAGCCTGTGAGGTGCTGCATGCCGGTATGGAGCTTGGAGGACACTGCAGCATCCTGAAGGTAGGAAGTGGCCCAGGGAAACACCAACCAGTCTACTGAAGCAGACACTAGCTCTACTGCATTGGAACTCGGAGTAGAGGGAGAGCCCTGACTCTCGAAGAGGTTTGTAAAAAGAAATCTGTCACAAAGGGAGCAAGGACTATCAAACCCAGGATGGGGTCAAAAGGCTTAGGACAGAGTATTTGGACTTCTGTTTTACTGGACTTTTTATTATTCCGGAAGGGGTGGGGACTGTAAGCAACCTTGCCAGAGGGCTGTGTCATGAAAAGTGACAGTCACCCCAAGCTTAAAGTGACTATTGGCAGGGGGTACCAGAGCTAAAGAGGCTGCTATGCCATGTTTGGACAGGAAGGGGTGCACCAGCAAGTGACCCCTTTACACAAACACACAGTTCTTTCTCTGGGGATCTTGTTAAAAGAATTGGTAAAAGAGGCTGCTGCCTCTAATGGATGTGCTATCACCCTGTCTCTCACACACAGGGATGTTGGCAGAGTAGGAATTTCCAAACAACCACACTCACCAGGCTTTGTCCTCATTGGGCTAGATCAGGGATCGGCAACCTTTGGCACATGGACAGCCAGGGTAAGCCCTCTGGCAGGCTGGGCCGGTTTGTTTACCTGCCACGTCCGCAGGTTCGGCTGATCGCGGCTCCCACTGGCCGCGGTTCGCTGCTCCAGGCCAATGGGGGCTGCGGGAAGCAGTGCGGGCCGAGGGATGTTCTGGCTGCCCTTCCCGCAGCCCCCATTGGCCTGGAGCGGTGAACTGCGGCCAGTGGGAGCCGCGATCAGCCGAACCTGCAGATGTGGCAGGTAAACAAACCGGCCCAGCCTGCCAGGGGGCTTACTCTGGCTGGCCGCGTGCCAAAGGTTGCCAATCCCTGGGCTAGATTCACAAAAGGATCTATGTGCCTAACTACCACTTTCTGTGCCTACATCCTAGGTTCAGGCCACACTGGGATTCACAAAGCTCCCACTCAAACTTGCTCAGGACCTACATCTTTGCAGTCTGAATTCTCTAGGTGCCTATGTCTCTGCCTATGAGCATGCACACTGCAACCCCAGCTGTCTATACCCCAGAGTGATTTGTGAACAGGGGGAAGATAAGTGTTCCTCTGCCTGATTTGTCTGCAGGGCCCAATCAGGTAAGCATGCTCAGAGCTTGCCTGCCAGATTAGCCCCCTATAGAGATTATCAATGTGTTGGGGCCTCCCTCATAAACTCAGTGGTTAGAACACTCAACAAAAGGACTTTGGATTTGAACTGGTATTTGCCACCTCTCAGGTCAGTGTTGGAACTACTGAGCTATGGGATGATCTGATGGATGGGGTGTGGCCTGAGGGGCTCCCTCAGTTTCTCCTCTCAAAGCTGTTCCACTGTGGATAAATAATGAAAGAATCATTGGATGAGAGAGAGAGCATACAAGCATAAGTGACTCCGTAGCCTGAGGGTTAGAGCTGGAAAGGGGGAGACCTAGAATCCCCCTCCCCCCCTGCTCTGACTGTAATTATTTATCCATGGTGGAACAGCTCAACAGGAGAGACTGAAGGAGGTGCCACCACCGCTGTCCCGCCCCATCAGAATATTCTGTAGCCCCATGTTTAGGGCATTCAGATTAGAGAAGACAGGTCCCAGTTCAAATCCTTTCTTTCTTTAAGCAGACAGGGCACTTGAGGCAGGTGTTCCCACATTCCAGGTGAGTACTTCCACCTTTAGGTTAAATGTTATGAAGGTTATTCTCCTCCCCCTTGCTAAAAAGGCATAGGTGCCTTACTGCAAGGGACGGTTTGCAGCTGAGGATCTTGTGCTGAGGGTGGTGCCTCCCTGCCACCCAGAATTAGTTGACTATCTGAGGAAGGGGCCAGGGCTTAGCACACACCCCTCGGCTTGGCATCTCCCCTTGGCTAGCTTAATGGAGGAGGTGCCTATTGTGCAGGCTTTTCCAATCACATTCTGAGCTTATTATCTTTCCCCATTCATTATATAGCGAGCCTAGGTAGTATCCTCAGGATTTGTGAATCCCTGTGATTTTCTAGACACCTAAAAGTTAGGTGTGGTGATGCTGAACATCATCATGTCTACGTTTCTTAGTGAATCTAGCCCTCGGGTTTTTTCTTTTTCCTTTTCTTTTCCTTTTTTCAAATCTGTCTCACTGTTGTATTTAGGTTGGTATCAGACTGGAGTTTTCCCTTATTTATTTTTATTTTAAAAGTACAATAATCGTATAAAGTGTAGTGGTATAGCAATAATTATATAAATATATAACAGTGGCACAGCAAAATACAAAACAGACTATATGATGCGTGTATGGTATTTTCCATGTAGCATATGCATGCATTTAGTATGTGTAGCCTATTAACTTTGCAGGTCATATGATTTGCTTTTTTCCTCTTTATTTTGCCCTTTCTGCTATACACCAGACTATGTTAACCAAGTTTGTGAAATCTCTGTCTCCTGAGTTAGGAATCCTTGGCGTTCAGAGTTGACACAGTATCTTTTATTATCCCACAGAAATGAAGCAGTTTAAATGCAAATGGGGCAGTGAAACACCATGCAGGGTTTATGAACAATATTCTTTAAAATAATCCATGGGTTTAATATACACATATCAGTACATTTTTTAGCTTCAATAAACCTGCAAAAATCAATGGAAAATGTAATTTTTTTTTCCTGGCATGAAGTCTTCCCTTACTAAAATGTATTGATTTGATGCTAATCCATTGGCACTTCCCAACAAGGCCTTGGTGTTAAGTAGTGTATATTTCGTTATCAATATATGGGGCATGTAGGAGTGTGCAGATGTATTGCATGAATGTATTGAACTGATTAGGAAAAAAAGTTCACTTTAATAACATTTATTTAAATTATGAGTCTATTGCTTTAACTGAAAGTTTTAAGCAGGATCATGAGGTTTGTGGTCTGATCCAGGAAGGTCCTTTTAAAAGGCTGTTCTCAAAAATTATGGGACCCCAAGTATGAGATGGGGAAAACATGAAAGGGAGTGTTGCTGATTCCTTGGAAGAGAGAGGCAAGTTGCATTTGCTCTGAGGAGGTGGAAAGACCTGTAAAAACTGTAACAATCTGGCAGAATTAATATGGCACCAATTCTGAGAGGTGCTCTTTAGGAATTTTTCAATGAAATGTGTTTTGGTTTTTTGGTCAGAAAATGCTGGTTCATCAAACCTTAAACTTTTTCTGGATGCTTATTTTTCAACAGAACTGTCTTGGGTCCAGAGAGACCCCAGAGTAGCCAATAGTCCGGTGGTTAGGGTGTTCAGCTAGGATGAGGGAGGTCACGTTCATGTCCATGATATGCCTGATGCAGACCCGAGAATTGAACCTGGGGTGTAGGAGAGTACCCTAATCACTAGGCAATTGACTATTCCGGGGTTGGTGGGTCTCTTTTGTGTGTCTTCATGGAGGAAAAAAATCATGAAAGGTCTCTGTTTTGTTCTGTTGGGAAATGAAAATGAATTCTGAAACCTTGACATTTTCCATGAAATGCAATTTGTTTTCTGGACAGCTTTACTGCTGAGAAATTCCTGTCCCAATGGGAGCTACAGGTGTTTGGAGTCTCTCAGTATCTGGCACATGCAGAACAATGGACATATGATTAATTGGTTGCATTCTAACATATGGCACATCCTCATCAAGTGACAAAAAAACATAGGGAACCTCTGCTAGCATGCCAGCTAGCAGAGTGGTTGTGTAATGCAGTGTATGTTTATGAGTTTACCTTGTGCCCAGTCCATGGAGGATGTAAGTCTGTGACAGCCTCCACCTGTGCAGCTTGGCTCTTTAGCTCAAGCAGAGGCTCATGATCTTAGCAGTCCCTTGCTCAGCTTCCAGCATCTGCCAATACAGTGGCTGTAACTGTTATATTTTATCTCACCTCCTTGTCCACCACAGAAATAGGCACACATTGCCAGAAAGAACTTTGCTTTTGAGAGCGCTACTACTTAAAAATAAACTAGTCACATTTGAACAAATATGAAGCTAAATGCTGAGAGGAGGGGAAAAAAGAAAGTTGAAGGCATGAATTTCCTCAAGATCCTTGGATTGTCAGCAGCCAATACATTGCCAACACCAGCCCAGTACTCCCAGGCATGCTGAATCCTTGTGGAAGGGGAAAACCCCCCTCAGTTAAACAGACAATTGAAAAATTAATGTCAAGGAATGACAAGCTACAGAGCTCCACAACTTCCCAAGAGAAGCAGTAGCAGCTAAACTTAGCACAGTGGATAAACGGGTGATAGACAATGAATGGAGTTTGGGAAAAATATTAATGAGGTAAACGAAAATTCATTGGAGAGCTCTCCTCATGCTTAAACACTAGCAAAGTCTAATCTAATGATGGACTGAGGTATCGAGCATTTAGAGAACCAAACTAGATCCAGAATTGTGGGTACTTAAGATGTCAGTCAGAAAAGAAATCCATGATTCACTTGCTTTTGAGAAATGTATTGTGGCTGGGTTAGCTTAAATCTAAAAGATGATTCCATTATATGAAGAAATTGTGAGACAAGGGTTGATACAATCCAGATAAATGCAATGAAAGGGACTGGATGGTTAGGATATTTGCAATGGAACAGAGAGCCTTTCAACACTGGTATAAAGCTATACTACTGTTATTATTTAGTGGCTTATGTGAAACAGGTTAGTGCTTTCAATTTTTAATGAAAAGTTTTATGCATATCTGTAATGGATACAGGGCTAGCTACACCTCTGTTACCTTTCTAGTCTGTCGGAGTGCACCCCTCTGGGTATTGGGCTTTCTGCCCTTATATGTTTTGGGGTGTAGCCTTGCAGTTTTTCCACTCTTAGATTGGGGTCTGGGTATGACACCCTATTTATGACAACCACTTATTACCATGCAGGCCAAATTGGGGCTTAAGCACTTGCTTGATCGTGGCTTCAGGCACCTGCAACCAGTGAGAATGACAAACAGGCTTCTTAAAATTAAGTATTTTATTTAGCAGTAGCAACAAAGTATAGGAGGAAATGACTCCAAAACGGCCTACACACTTTTAGTCTCATCTAATCCTACGCATGACTACAAACAAAATTAGATACTCTTTCACTTAAGAGTAGAACAGAGCTCCTGGGACTCTGTCTGATTTCAGTTTGTCTCTTAGGATATGTCTTCACTGTTAACCTGGGCTGTTACCCAGGCTTTTGCTCGGCTCCTCCTCCCCACCATGCAGAGCCTGTACCTAGATTTTGAGTGCTTTAAGTTGTGTCTAGCTCACTTGTATGGGGCCTATAGACAAGGGCTCAGGCTGGAACCCACTCACTTTGCTAAACCACAGGAGTGCTGATAGTCCTCCAGTGCCTTCCTACAATTCCCCCCAAAGGGCAGATGAGTTCTCCTGCAATTGACTGAAAAAGAGTCCTAGAGCATCTCAATGCAAAGTACCCAAACGCACACTGGCAAGTGCAGAAGTATTAAAGTAGCATGGGTAGTATCTGCTGAGGGGGAGTCTCACACCTGTGCTAGACTAACCAGAGTGCTCAGTGCCAGATACCAATCCTTTGAGCTAACTGCAGTGAGGAGATACACTTAGAGACTCTCTTTCCTGGTCTGTTCAGTTCCATTCCCAAACAAGCTTGGTTTTCTGAAAACCTCCACCCTCCTGTGTGTGCCTGGGCTTAATCACCATGTTACTCAAGGGTCTTTGTTACAGGACTCAGATCTGAAGCCTTCCTTCTAGCTCAGACCATTGGTTTATTTTTTTGTTTTTAAGCCCAGCCAGCCAGGCCATCTAGTAGAATAACCATGATGGTTGGTTATTGTTTGGTATTTACACTTAGTCACCCTTAATGGCTTGCAATCGCTTATCTTTTGACTGGGTGAGAGGCTTGAAACTCTGCCTCCTACTACAGGGAGAAAAATCAATGATGCAGACAGACACAGGATATCTTCTTAGTGTAACTTTGTTTGTTTATAGCATATCCACCCTGATCGGTCCTTGAACAGAGGTGGCCACAAACAGTCTGCAGCCCACTACCAATACCCAGTTCCCAAAGAACAACTCTGGCTCAAGGATTGACTCTAGAGTAAGGCAGAGAGCAAACCATCTTGCCACTTGTCAGAGCTTCCCATAAAAGAAAACTGGATCAGAATTTCTTCAAGTCTAAAAACTTGCTCATGTACTAAGAAAAAGGAACTTGTAAAACTATGCATAACAGTACCTTTTGGTGACCCCTGTCATAACAGTATATTAAATACATTGTATAGATACATGTATGATTAAAAAAGAGTTTCACAAACTTGCAGAGACTAGACGATGTAATGTAGTGTAACCTCCTTTTGGAGCTGGATTGGTATCTGAATGATGTGCGAACAGGAGAGAGGTACCTCACAGTCTTGAATGGCTACAAAGTTTCTGTCACCTGGGTTCATTTTGAAGTATTGCTGGTAGGTGCCAGATTCCTCCTCCTGGTTTGCTAAAGAATAAAGCTACATGTCAGAATAAGCTACTTGGCAGAATAAGTAATCTCCAGTCAGACAAAGGGTTTATCATGCTTAGGCAGTGGCTACCACATCGGAACTCACAAATAATTCAAACTTTCTCAGGCAAACAAGTTAAAAACAATCACTGTAAAATGTATATCGAGATTTGATTAAAATGAAAGATACAGTCAATAAGAATATTAAACAATCACAGTGTTTAGAGATATGAATAATACTTTTTAATTATTAAAGGTTCTACTGGCAAGCACATTAGGTCACTCAACTGCACAGTCTTCAAAATTCTGAACCAAAAGCATCTCCCCATTCAGATCCATCTCAGGTCCCCCATGCCTCAGGTCCCCAAGAGGTGCACATGGAGACGTGTTGCATGCCTATAAGGAGATGCTGGTAGTATAATAGTTTGTTTCTGGGAACTGGTAATGCAGGTCTTGATGATCCAGGTAGATGAAAGTCCTTTCACAGATGCAGTGTGCTTTAATGATCCCAGATTAACTCTAACTATAATACAGGGTGCTCAGTCGGGTTCCTCTTCTGGCTGAGCAGTCAAGAGACTGGTGCAAGCAACCGGATCCTCCCTGGGGATCACTGGAGAGGGACTAGCCATCATCCACTCTCTTCTGGAATGGTGCTGGCAGTTTTTAGAGATTGGAACCCGCAGGTTCAGATGCCAATAGGTTGGATCTCTGGATCCAAAGTCTGGAATCCAGCATGGGCTGGCTGCAAGGCAAGCAGTCTGCAGGTGATGCAGGAGAGACAGGCTGTCTCCTTTTGTTGCTGGTGGGCAGGTGGCAGAAGGAGTGGATTGTTCCCTCCTGCGGGATTTTGGCAGGCTGAGGGGGAAAGACAGGTCAGTGGCTAGGCCTGGACGTACTGTGGTCAGGCAAAGTTTAGGGCCTAAAAGTGCTGGATAGGCAGGTTGTAGGTTCCTCCCCTCCATTCCCCATCTGGTCTCTGCTGCCTGCAGGAAAAGTTAGACAGTCTTCCCCTGCTTTCCCAGGCAGCCAGGGCTCTGGACTGCTTGCAGTGCTGCCTGTCTGTCTTCTGCTCTCTAATTCTCCATTGTTTGAGGAAGTAAGGTTGCCTGGGTAACTGGGGTGTTTGCATTTCCCCCCTGCCTTCAGCTGCCTGGGGAAAGTCAATAGTGCAGGACTCACTTAGGGCACAGTCCCCTTGCTCAGAGTGATGTGGGGCTACAGTAGCATCAGCAATGAGATTAGTGAAGTGGCAGCACAGGTTTCCACATGATGTCATTTTAGCCGTTTGTAAGAACTTCAGTCTGGAAAGTCGCACTGGAAAGAACTAGAGTAAAGCATCTTATTCCATGTAATGCCTCAGTGTACTTATGGGCTTCTAATTAGTTACTTCTGAATAAAGCTTCTTCTACAAAAGATGTCAGGTTATTCGTCTTTGCTCTTCTGGTAGGTTTTCATCAAATTGCCATAGACGTGGGTGGTTGCATACAGGTCGTAGGAGGGGAGGAGGAGGAGGAGATTCTCATCTCAGTCATTCCTTTTTCCTTATTTCATATGCAATTTAACACACTAATAACGCTTTGTACTTGGTACTGAAAAGTTGAGGGAAGGAAAAGTAGTTGGAAGTGACTATTGTGGAGTCAAGAAGAGGCTGGGTTAGAAGAGCCTTGTGGAAAGGAATGGCAAGGCAGCCTCCAAGAAGTGCAAATAGTTTGGACGAGCTTGAAACAATCATCTGGAAACTTAATCTGGAACATAAAAATGGCCATACTGGGTCAGACCAAAGGTCCATGTAGCCCAGTATCCTGTCTTCCGACAGTGGCCAGTGCCAGATGCTTCAGAAGGAATGAACAAAACAGGTGATCACCATGTTATCCATCACCTGTCGCCATTCCCAGCTTCTGGCAAACAGAGGCTAAGGACACCATCCCTGCCCATCTTGGCTAATAGCCATTGATGAACCTATCCTCCATGAATTTATCTAGTTCTTTTTTGAACCCTGTTATAGTCTTGGCCTTCACAACATCCTTTGGCAAGGCCTTTCACAGGTTGACTGTGTGTTATGTGAAGAAATACTTCCTTTCGTTTTTTTTTAAACCTTCTCCCTATTAATTTAATTTGGTGACCCCGGTTCTTGTGTTATGAGGAGTAAATAACACTTCCTTATTCACTTTCTCCACATCAGTCGTGATTTTATAGACCTCTATTGTATCCCCACTTAGCCATCCCAGCTGAACAGTCCCAATCTTATTAATCTCTCCTGTCCAGGCTGATTCCCCACTCTGGCACTTTGAGTGCAGAAGATGGGGTCCCACAAGGATTTTAAAAATTAATACTTGCCACTCCAGGCTTGTATTAAACTCCTAAGGTTACAGCTTTTCTCTGACGTTGGCTTGGTAAACACTGCCACCACCCAAATGCAAACCCCTTTTTTGGATCCCAGGAAGGCACACTTGGGAATTCCTTTCTGTGGGGTACCCTCAATCCCTTTCACGCCCCCTCCCCTCAGGGGAAGAGCCGAGAAAGAAAACAAAGGAAATTAGCTGTTGCCACCAGCTAATTTAACAACATATGCACAAACCTCTTAGGATACCGAAAATCCAATCCTGTTCTTAAAAAAACAAAAGAAAGAAAATACGTCTGGAATTTAGACTTTTGCTAGATTTTAAAAGAGCAATTCCAAAAATTAAGAACCCGAAATAGCTTTCTTGGGGGTTCAGCTTAAAGCTTACAAGCAAACAAAAGCATCTGGGGTTAGCACAGAGGAGTCCACAAGCCTTACAGAAAATAAAAGAAATAAACCTAATTGCATCTTTCTAGACATTCCTAGTCTACTTACATATTTGGGTAGTTCTAGGTATAATCTGATGATTTCCCTACCTGGCAAAAAGCTTTTTACAGCATAGTCATAGCCCCAACTTGCTCTGTTCCCCTCTCTCCGGAGAACAACCACAGACACAAAGGGAAAGCTTTTTTCCCATTGACTCTTTTGGTCAAGTGCCCACTCCCTTTTCTTTATCTGGGGAACTTTTTAACCCTTTACAGCTAAAGCAAGCAGCCACCAAGAGGGACTTTATAGCTAACTGGCTGGCTGGGTATCAATAAAAGGGAGCTATCCCCCACCCCCACTTCATTTTCACATCTCCTCATATGGAAGTCGTTCCATACCCCTAATCATTTTGATGCTCTTTTCTGAACCTTTTCCATATCTTTTTTGAGATGGAGTGACCAGCTCTGCACGCAGTATTCAAGATGTGAGCGTACCATAGATTTATATAGAGGCAATGTGAAGTTGTCTGTCTTATTATCTATCCCTTTCTTAATGATTCCCAACGTTCTGTTCACTTTTTTGACTGCTGCTGCACATTGAGTGGATGTTTTCAGAGAACTATCCACAATGACTCCCAGACTTCTATCTTGAATGGTAACAGCCAATTTAGACCCCATCATTTTATATCTATAGTTGGGATTATGTTTTCCAATGTGCGTTACTTTGCATTTATCAACATTGAATTTCATCTGCCATCAGAGGTGAAAATAACTTGAAGGACTTACCGGTACGCAGGGCCAGAATCCTCAGCAGGGGGCGGGGCCTCTATCAGAAGAGGTGGGGCCCGAGGCTCCAGCTGTGGTAGCAGCGGCTGGTAGCCCTGGGCCCTTTAAATCACCACCAGAGCCCTGCTGCCAGAGCCCTGGGGTAGCAGCAGCACCTGGGAGCCCCAGGACTCTGGCGGCGATTTAAAGGGGCTGGGGCTCCAGCTGCCGCAGAGAGCCCCGGGCGCTTTAAATCACCACCAGAGCCCCAGGGCTCCTGGCCACTGCCGCTACCCCAGGGCTCCTGCAGTGGGGCTCTGGCAGTGAATTAAAGGGCCCAGGGCTCCAGCCACTGCTGGGAGGCCTGGGCCCTTTAAATCGCCGTTCTGGGGAAGCTGCCCTCTGCCGGTACTGTTGCTTGTGTACCGGCTCTTGTGGTACGCTATACCAGACTGTACCAGCTTACTTTCATCCTCTGTCTGCCATTTTGTTGCCCAGTCACCCTGTTTTGTGAGATCGCTTTGTAACTCTTTGCAGTCTGCTTTGGACGTAACTATCTTGAATAGTTTTTGCCTCCTCATTGTTTAACCTTTTTTCAGATCATTTATGAATATGTTGAATAGTACTGGTCCCAGTACAGACCCCTGGGGGACACCAATATTTACCTCCCTCCATTCTAAAAACTGACTGTTTATTCCTACTCTTTGTTTCCTAACTTTTAACCAGTTACTGATCCATGAAAGGGCCTTCCCTCTTATTCCATGACAGCTTACTTTGCTTAAGAGCCCTTGGTGAGGGACCTTGTCAAAAGCTTTCTGAAAATCTAAGTACACTATATCCACTGGATCCCCCTTGTCCACAAGGTTGTTGACCCCCTCAAAGAATTCTAATCAATTGGTGAGGCATGATTTCCCTTTACAAAAACCATGTTGACTCTTCCACAACAAATAGTGTTCATCCATGTTTCTGATCATTCTGTTCTTTACTATAGTTTCAACAAATTTGCCCGGTACTAAAGTTAGGCTTATCAGCCTGTAATTGCTGTGATCACCTCTGGAGCCTTTTTTAAAAATTGGTGTCGCATTAGCTATCCTCCAGTTATCTGGTACAGAAGCTGATTTAAATGTTAGGTTACATACCACAGTTAGTAGTTCTGCAATTTCACATTTGAGTTCCTTCAGAACTCTTGGGTGAATACCATTTGGTCCTGGTGACTTATTACTGTTTAATTTATAAATTTGTTCCAAAATCTTCTCTAATGACACCTCAATCTGGGACGGTTCCTCAGATTTGTCACCTAAAAAGAATGGCTCAGGCTTGAGAATCTTCCTCACATCCTCATAAGGTGACCAGACGTCCCGATTTTATCGGGACTGTCCCGATATTTGCTTGTTTGTCCTGCGTCCTGACCGATGTGCGGTCGGGACACTGGACAAACAAGCAATTTTGCCCTCCCGGAAGGGCTCTTGCCCCCACCCCCCCAGACTCCACCCCGTCCATCCCCCATTGGCTCCCTCCCCAAATCCCCACCCTGGCCTCGCCTCTTCCCCATGCATGTGGCATTCCTCCTCCCTCCCAGGCTTGCTGCTGTAATGGCAGGGCAAGCCTGGAGGGAGGGGCTGGTGGCTGGCTTCCAGTTCCTGGAGCTGTCAGTAGGGGTACTGGGTGGGCAAGGGGGCTGCTCCCCCAGGAGGTAGACGGGGGGGGGCTCTGGACCCCAGCAGCAGCGGGGGAGAGCGGCTTGGGGCCGCACGAGTGGCCATGTAAAGTTTATCGGCTTGGATGGGACCCCGGCCGGCTCCCCGTCCCGCGCCAGCATGTCGCACCGGCCGCCACAGGCCAGGTAAGGAGCCGAGTCACCCCCTCCCCCCTCATCCTGGCTCCTCAGCTGAGCCCCCCCATCACCCTCCTGGGGGAGCAGCCCCCTTGCCAGCCCCCCTTGCCCGCCCGGTGTCCGTACTCACTAGCCGCAGGAACTGGAAGCTGGCCACCACCCCCTCCCTCCAGGCTTGCGCCAGCATTCCACCTGCAAGCCTGGGAGGGAGGAGGAATGCTGCTCAGCTGAGGAGCCGGCGGGGGAGGGAAGGACGCGGTTCCTTACCTGGCCTGCGGCGGCCGGTGAAACATGCTAGCGCGCAGCGGGGATGCTATCCCCCTACAGGGCAGGGCGAAGAGCTGGCCGGGGTCCCCCCTCCCCAGCTGATAAACTTTACGTGCCCACTTGCACAGCCCTGAGCCGCTCTCCCCCGCTGCGGCCGGGGTCCGGAGCCCCGCGCTTCTCGCTCCAGCGGCTCCTTCCCCGCGGGACGTGCCACATGTGCCCGGGGCCCTGGGGGGGGCAAGGGGCAGCAGCCATGGCGTGACTAGCACCTGCAAAACAGCTTTTTTTTTTTTTGCTCTGCTCCCCCCCCCACGCGTCCCGATATCCCCCCCTTTCCCCTCCCTGCGTCCCGATATTTCCTGTCAGTGAGCTGGTCACCCTACATCCTCAGCCATGAAGACTGATGCAAATAATTCTCCACAAAGGCCTTATCACCCTGAGTGCTCTTTTAGCAATTTGATCATCAGTGGCCCAACTGGTTGTTTAGCAGGCTTCCTGCTTCTGATGTAGTTAAAAAAAAAATGCTGTTATTTTTTGAGTCTTTGGCTAGCTATTCTTCACATTCTTTTTTGAAAGGTGGTAACTTCTACCTGAATAGGTCAGTTTATAATATACTTTAAATATTAACACGAGAGCTGGCTGAAAAATGAACAGAAACTTTTTCAAAATATTACATTTTGAGTTTGTTTCCCTCTTGGATTGAGTTGTTGAAAAAAAATATTGAAATGGTTATAGAATTTTTTTTGTGGTGAAAACTTGGTGGTCTTAGCTCCAGCTAACAATTGTGTCAATGCAAAGTGAAGGCAAAAGTTAGGAAATGCCAAAATTAAGGATGAATGTGCAACTGAGCTGTCCAACATGTGACCTGGGGCTACTTTTGGCTCTCGGAGCTCCTTAGCTTTTGCCTTTGAGGATTGTATTATGAACATTTGTATTTGATTATGAAACAAAATGTGTTCCCCAATAGCTTTCTTTAGGAGAGGAGGAGTAGGGTTGCCAAGCCTGAAGGAGTTTGTTGGAGTCTCCAGGAATTAAAAGATTAATCTTTAATTAAAGATTATATCACGTGATGAAACCTCCAGGAATACATCCAACCAAAATTCGCAATCCTAAAGGGGAGTGAAGAGCAAAGGAACCTCTAAGTTGCTGCTCTTTTAAGAAGAACAGAGGGGGTGGTGAGAAAAATGGGGCTGGAGCCATGGAATCATCTCAGACTGGTGGGGAGAAGGGACACCAAGGAGCACAGCAGCTGGTGAAGGAGCTGGGGCACAAAGGAGAGAGTGCATTAGGAAGAGGGGCAGCAGCAGCAGCAAAAGTCTTACAGAGAGGTATAGGGAAGCAGATAGTGTTTTAGAAGTGGGGTGTCCTCACCTCATTTAATTTTCAGAAGGTCCAGGGGGGTAATTTATTTTAATTTGGTTTGGGGGAGAAGCCAATTCAGAGCAAATAGAGGTAGAAAGTGGATTTAGAGTGTTCTTGATGAACATGAAGGGGAAAGAGGGAAAGATATGGTGGGTTAAGAGGTGTTCCTGAGGGGGAGTGAGGCAGGAGAGATTTCCTAAGGGCTGATTGGAAAGGAGCCAAACTGAGGGCCTTGAGGAAGGAAACCACTGATTCCTTCAGGGAAGGGAGCCAACGAAAGGGATCAATTGGGGAAGAAGGAAGACACGGGCATGTTTCTGAGGAACGGGGACACTATAAGAAGGATTTTAAAAAGTAAAAAAAAACCATTTCTTTCTTCCATCCCAGCTGTTAAGATGGAAAAAAACAATTGAATAGCTTTGAATCTAAAGTTTGCTGTTAGGGACCTGAACTGAGAGCTGTTTTTAGGCTTCACGTTGAAGTTTTTTTCAGTTTATGTAAAAATAAATAAATAAATAAATGCTTGAGCAGTCACAGGGACTTGTATAAACAAAAAGTATAGTGAGGTCACAGTCAAATTTAATATAATCCCGGCAAGAGGATAGGCAACCAAATAGCCTGCAAGAAATTCTCCAGGACAGACTGCAGATGGCTCAAGAGGTCCCATAAACAGTGTGTGGACATGTGCTCATTTTTTCAGGTCCATGGCTTCCTTGTTTCTCCTAGACCTGTTGTGCAATGAAGGCAGGGCAAGTTTAACTGAAATCAAACTTTTGGGGGCTCCAACAAAGCCAAATGAATCCATTTTTTTTCTCCTAACACTGTTACACATTATGTCTATTGTGATAATTGGGCCTACAAATTTACCCTAACTGTAAACTTATCTGTAAAAAAATATATGAAAGTTCCTAAAGTATCATCATAACTTCTAACAACAAATATTGATGGGGGAAAGGTGCAAAAATGAGACAGAAGGACTAAATGAGTTAAAACAAAATGGCCTACTGATGATAATTCAAAGACTGTGTTAAGATCATGCCTGGTAAACAAGAATAATATAAAACCAGAAATCAATTCAACAAAATTGGTGTGTTGGAAGTTAGGCCTAATTGGTGAACAAAATAATGAGGGAATGGGCTATGCCCTCCATCAATCCCTTTTGTGGTCCTTACAAAAAAGACTTTGGGAGGAAAAGCTAGCTATTGTGATGCTGTCTGACTGAGTAGGAGGGAGAGGGCTTCATCATGGCTTGCCATTCCCATCATCTCCTGGGATCCTGGACTGTCTTCATCCTAGTTCTAAAACACATCCTGACCATACTGGGCCAGAGAGAGGGACCCAGATGATACCACCCACTATTACTGGCAGCGGCTAAATCCCAAACACCACCTGGGATGTAGGACTCCATGTTCACGCTCCCCCAACCTTCCCGGCATATGTCCTTTTCCTTCCCAATGTTATTTTTTCTTTTACATCCCTCTCCTTTTTCCTTCTGTCTACTGAGTCTGGCTCAGCTGGCTAGGACTGTATGTTTTTGTCTTGGGGGGAGGGATAGCTCAGTGGTTTGAGCATTGGCCTGCTTAAACCCAGGGTTGTGAGTTCAATCCTTGAGGGGGGCCACTTGGGGATCTGGGGCAAAATCAGTACTTGGTCCTGCTAGTGAAGGCAGGGGGCTGGACTCAATGACCTTTGGTCCCTTCCAGTTCTAGGAGATGGGGTATCTCCATTAATTTCTATTTCTTATTTTTTTGCGGTACTGCTATAGGCCTGGGAACAGAAAGAGGCAGCTAAGTACAATGTTTTGGACAACCCAATGGTGGTACAAGTTTGCTAGGTCTCAGAGTGGCTAGTGGGAATGTGTGCTGAGCCTGTTGGTTTTTTTTCCCCTTAGCAATAATGTTGCAGGTGAGGTCAACACTAGAGACCAAAGCTGCATTTCCTATCTTTGCTATTCTTTTCTCTTCTCTCTTGTGCGTTTGTCTTGTTTTGTCTTCCAGGAAATAGGAAGACTTTAGTTGAAAGGGGCTGCAACTATTGTTGCTAACATCCTCTCTTTTCCCCAAAAAGAACAGTAATTCCATCTTTAGTACCAGTTAAGAGACTGCTAAATAAGGGTGGGTTTTATTTTTTCATTCTAAAGCCTCTTCACCACTAAAGGGAACAAGGGATATTGTTAAAACCCTTACTTAATACTTTACATTTCAAATGCTTTGACTTTTAACTTCTTTTATGTATCTTTACTAAAAGGTTGAAAAAAATTTAATGGTATATTAGCCATGGTACTAAGGCTGAAGTCTCTGTATCCCGAACTTGGTACAAAACTATTTCATGTTGCACAGTGATTGGGTAACACTTTAACTCTTTGGATCCATATATTCTATTTAAAATAATAAAATGTCTTTATATTTCATATTTTCACTTAGCAAAGTTGTGCCTTTCTTAGAAAAGAAACATAGGGGACTGATCAGTGAGTATTAGAATTACTTTTGTTTCCCCACTAGACAATATGCTATGTTCAAAATATCTGTGGCTGCAGAAGCATTTTTGGTCACTCTTCCATGCTAGTTCAGTAATCAGATGGAGAAGTGATGCATAAACTCAAGACTGACAGCTATTATTTGGATGCTCTTGACTAAAAATCTTACCTTCAGCAAACACCTTAATGTTCACATGTAGATGATCTCTAAGCTGGCCTTCTGATTTCCAGCTGTTAGGTCTTTCCTATTTACAAATTGGCTTGTCATGTTCAGTATGTCGCTGCTATCAGGGATTTAGATGGACTGTGCCTATGTTACTTCTCTAATAGAGAAACAAAAACATAATCCAATAGAATTTCACCAAACGAATGCATAATGAATTTCAATTGTACCATGCGTGAATTAGTAGTATAATAAAACACCTATTATCAGTAAACTTCAGCATGTACTCATGGCATGTCAGTACAATGCTGGCACACACAGTTCTGATAGGAGCAATCAGTTTTCTTCTTTTCTAAAAAGAAATAAAACTTCACATTACTTCTATACTTTGCATACCTTATCTCTATTGTTCTCTACCATTTTATGGTTCATGACCCACAAAAAGGCCAAGTGTCATCTGGAAGTCAGTATATTTTTATTTATTTAACAGCTCCAAAGAATTGCAGGCCACAGCACAATTTTTCATTTAATTTTCAGGCTGCAAATAAAAGTGGGAGTGGTACTGCTGGGGTGTAGTGAGGTGAGGTTTCAGAAATGAAATTGCACTCCAAGGTCTCAATTCTGATCTCATTTTATACCTCTGCAAACCCACTCCAGATATATTGCATGAACTTTTGAAAATGGGCCAAAAAACTCTAGGGCCATTTATCAAAATTAATGCCATAAAGAGGGAAGTTGCCTAAATAAATGTACTATTTAATGACAGTCAAAACCTCAATGGAATCAATCTCTCAAAGTTGAGTGGCAGAGTGTGGATTATCTAATATATCTCACATGGAAGGAAAATGGGCTTTCTGAAAATGTAATCCTCTCAAAACACTAGTGATGCGTGGCACACCTTTACCTTTGATTCCCTTGTTCTCAGGCCTTCTTCTCTGAGAATCAAATGCAATCTGGAGAGAAGGTAGCAAAAACTGAATAGGAAACTAAAATGAAAGGTGTCTGGGGCAAAGTCCTCTTTTCTTAGCAAGTCTTGCTTGCCACTTCCCTGAGAGCAGACTCCTTGCTGTGATTACTGGGTAGCTGTCTTCAAACTGCAGACTACAGCACCTCACTGAGTTCTGATGTTTCCAAGCCTTCTAGCTGGCACTTGAGACACCCAAAGTTCTGAGCCTCAACGGAGCATGCTTATTATTATGTGCACTCTACATACTGGTTTCTTTTTGCAGGACACTCACACACAAAAGAATCCCCACTCCCATCCCCCAACCCTTCTTGTCAGTGGTTTGTTGGTTTTTTTCTAGCACCTTACTTCAGTAACATAGAAAAGTCAAAACTTACAGCAAAACAGTTTTAATATTTTAAGTCAATGGGTGCAGCTGTACTTGCCTTCTTTGGATGCTCTCTTTCCTCTACAAAAAAATCCTTTTCAGACAAGCAGAAACTCAGTGTATTTTGATTACACATATTGACCGTGACAGCACTTTAGATTTAAAAAAAATGGAAAAGGCCATTCCTTATACCTGGGGCAAATAAAACTGAGAAGACATCACAGCAAGAAATGTTCCCTTCTCCACTGGGAATAGAAAGCTGGTAGCCAGTTGTATGTTGCCTACTTAAGTGTGAAAAGCTAACTGGCATCTAGTGACATTTTTCTCTCTGAATTATTTTTGAGGTCCACATTATATTCTTGTGGCAAACCATACAAAGCCTACAGGCACCTAAAACTCTGCTGCTTATTCCACTGCAAATAACCCTCGCCACTCATTCAACCATAGGTCAGTCAAACCCAAAAGGCCCATCTGATCTTCTGTTCTTCTGCCCCTGCCCTTCAATGATCCTTCTAATGCTCTTTGCTACTCTCTCTCTCTCTGTCCTGATTATTTCCTTGGAACATTTTAGTGCTTCTCCAGTGCTTTCTGTTCTTCTGTGGCTCTTATCCTATTATCAGTAATAAGCTCAATTACTTAGTTTAATTATCTGAAAACACTTTGTTGTTTAAGTATTGTTTCAGATGTTTGTAGCAAACACACAAAACAAATCCACACACACACCAGATTGGTTCTGGCCAATGCTAATGGATGTTTCTTTTTTTAAAAATTTTAATTTGAGTCTGAGAAGGGGAAAACTGATAAAGGCATGATTACTTTTCTAAAATCCTATTTCTAATTATCAGTGTTTGTGCGGAAAGAAAAGTCTTAATACTTTGGAAACAAACAATGTTTTATAATCCCATTTATCTCTCAAGCATTTGTTTTGCTTCACATTTTATATACGTTTGAGACCCATTTTGAGCTAATAACTACTGCTCTCTCTCAAACTGGGTTTGGAGCTCTTTCAAAGAGATGGGTGGGTAACTGATTTTCTTTAGTTTAACGATGAGTGGAAAAGTGTAACCAAACTGTCAAACAGATTTTATGAGCAGAGGTCAGCACAACATCTGCTTTGCCTATCATATGCCTGCCTGATATTTATGTACAAATTTCTGATGCTGTAAAAGTAAATCAAACATTTAGTAAAAAAGTCCAATGGATAACAACTCACTGCTTTTCTCTGTGTGCAGGTTTCGTTTTTCTCTTTCTTTTAGTTAAGTTGCTAATGCATATGTAGCAGGAAATTTGGAAGGAAGTGACTCCCAGTCACTTGTAGCTTTTGAAGGGAGGCACTATCCCACTCGAAAGTTGTCATTCTTGAGCATGCACAACCTCATAGCCCCCTTCCTGGTTGCCATTGCATGAAGGGCATGATTCTCCATCTCTTACTGGTCATTTGGCTCCTATCTGTCACATAAAAAAAAACTTTTTCTATATAATACATTATTATTTATACAGTCAAGAGCAGCGAACCCTTGGTTTTGATTCACTATAACTGCATCAGCCACCCATCCAGGCTGTTTTGTGACTGGACAGTTTCACTGATATTAGACAAAGCATATTACCTTCCCTTACATGGGAGCAATACCCATTGAGTTAACCTTTGGTCCCATTACGGTTCAATGGGAGTTCGATCCACTTAAAGAGGGCAACGTGGGGCAGCAGTGAGAGGATGTTTGTCCAGTGCAATTTGCTGGACGTTGCAGAAACCTAGATGTGAAGACAGCAGAAACTGTGGCACTTACTTTTCTGTCACATTAAGTTTCTTGTTATATCATGTTTGTATTTGAGCCTGAGCTTCATCTATATTGAAGCCTGTGGCAGTTGACTAGACAAGATGAAAACATCAGACATTAATAGGACACAAAGGGAAATGTATGATGAATGGAAATGCTTGGTTGGAAGCCTGTGGTGTAGTGAAATGAAAAGCCTGTCCAAATTTGTGTCTAGCTTGTACAAATAGTTCTGAGGAAGGAGTGTTATGATGGACATGCGTTCTTGCTCAGGGCATTCAATATGAAAAGCCCAACTGTTTGATGCGTTTAATTTCTCAGATGGCAAATTTACAAAATATGAAAGATAACCTTATCTGCACTTTTACTATTTTGCTTAAGTGATAGTTCTGAATTACACATGTTTAGGCTCACAATGTCTTCGCAGTCTCTGTGTCATTCAGACCATGTAACACTAAAATTGTTATCTAGAAGCCCAGGGCTGAAATTGCTTTCTTCAGTAATTTTTAAAAATTTTTAAGCACTTTTTTAACACAGGGCAGTACCCTTTCTGCAGTATATGGTAGGATAGTGTTCTCTCATGGTTTGAATCCCAGAGGTTAATGGTGTCAAGTATCAGAGGGGTAGCTGTGTTGGTCTGAATCTGTAAAAAGCAACAGAGGGTCCTGTGGCACCTTTAAGACTAACAGAAGTATTGGGAGCATAAGCTTTCGTGGGTAAGAACCTCACTTCTTCAGATGCAAGTAATGGAAATTTCCAGAGGCAGGTATAAATCAGTATGGAGATAATGAGGTTAGTTCAATCAGGGAGGGTGAGGTGCTCTGCTAGCAGCTGAGGTGTGAACACCAAGGGAGGAGAAGTGGGCTGTAGTCCACGAAAGCTTATGCTCTAATAAATTTGTTAGTCTCTAAGGTGCCACAAGTACTCCTGTTCTTCTTTTTGCGGATACAGACTAACACGGCTGCTACTCTGAAACCTGAGAGGTTAATGGATCTCACATGCAATATCAATGCAGTGATTCTTACACAGTGCTTCTCAAAGTACCCAGTGGGTGGTCACAGAGCTCTTCCTGGCCATTATAGATCTAAAAATAGCCTCCAGTTTTAGATGTTTTAATGATCAAGTAGAGACCTATCAGGCCTCATGTTTTTAGGGGTGCTGAGCACCACAGCTCTTGTTCACTTCAGCATTGTGGGTGCTCGGCATTCCTATTAATCAAACCAATGGTGTCTCAAGCTGGCTTTCAAAAAGTTGAGGCACTCAAAATTGGAACCCAGTGATAGTGGTTGCTCTTCCTTCTCTTCCTTTGTAGCTGCTTCTACAGGTGTGCACTGACAGTGAAGAAAATGGATACCAGTAAAAGCAGATATAGAGAAGGAGAAGTAAGACTAGCAGTCCACTCTCTGGCCATTACAACCAAGAAGAGGATGGGGAGTTCAATGGCAAAAACGAATAATACAATGGCAAAAGCCCTCCAACAGGTTCAAAACTGAGGGCTGCTTCAGTGAGGGATTTTTAGAGGAGGCACTGGGGAGTTAAGCAGGGAAAGACAGCTGGAGACTGGGCAGAGAGCATGCAGTGAGAGTGGGGAAGAGAAGAAGAAAGAAATCCGACCGAGAGGTGCGGCGGCTTGGTGGAGATTGGAATGAACTGATGGGCTATGGAGTGTAAAGGAAAAAGATAGTGGGATTCCCTTTTGGGGAAAAACATTTGATTGTAATGGTTGTGACAGGTCTACAGGACTTGTGTTATGTCGCAGCTTTTAAACAGCAGACCCACAAGGAATCCCACTCTTCCACAAGGGTAGGCCTCTGAGACTCAGCCTCCAGCTCCAACACTCCTCTTTCAACAGGTGAGCTCTGCCCAGAAGGTCCAACTGAACTAGACCTCTGTTTGGAGGCTTTTTCCCATTGCAGGGAACAAAGCACCTCAGCAAGTATTTGCAGTAACCCTAGGCAGCCTTTCAAAACAGAGTGAGGTTTATTAGTCAACTGGAACACGGCAACAGGAAGTCCTTAGGTTAGCATAGAGAAGCAAAGGTTAAGACATAATCCATATTGGCCAACACCAGATGTCTTTGAGCCATGCTGCTGTAGAAACCACTTTGGTCCCCCCCCCTTTTTTAATTCATTCCAGAAGATCCCCCATGTCTCTCTGATCCCAGTTCTTATTGCCTCCTGTCACCTCCCTCCATTGTTTTCCTCCTGAATTCATGTGTGCTCCACTCAGCCCTGCTGGGACCCTCTCATTGATAGGTGTTAATTGTTCAGTCATTGGTGTTTCATTGTCTCAGTAGGGTCCCCGCCAGTCCTTAGTGACCCATACATATTACCCCAGGCCATTACATGACAAACACCTTATTTCTCCTGTTCTTTACAATCAGTGCATAGCAATGCCATACTCCAAGGGAAATGTGATGTGTATTGGAATAAAAAAATATTACCAATTCATCACAGTGACATTAACTGTATATAAACAAGTACTACACTTGCTTCAAGAAGGGCATGGGTTTGTGAATGGATCCATGTCTGGGAGGAGAGGTGCTTAAAAAGAAGATAAGATTATTTTAAAATAGTCCAGATCATAATACAATTTGCAAAACCCTCTCCTGATGGTATGTAATGCTGGTGAGGCTACTGCTGCAAATTGGTTTCTGCAACTCCTTCCTCCTTCCCAACGTCAGCCACCTCATTTTCTTTCTCTATGACTATCAATATTACAAATCAATCAGCCCATGGGTGTTGCTGAAAAAAATACAAGGCTAATATCTTCCAACAAAATGACAGAGTATGTTTTCTCAATAGTTCACCTGGGAAGGTGATCATCTGCAAATATAATTAGATATTTAAAAGCCTATTAAAAAGATGTCTTGGTGCATGCATAAGAATAACTATCTATCAGTTTGTTCCCTCACACTGTTATAGCTCTAAGCTGAAAGCTGAGAGTAGAAAGAACTTTCTGTGATTTGACTAGAGGAGACCCTCAAATATTCAGATGTTCAGTCAAATATTTGGACGCTTATGTAAACATCATCCAAGATTCTGCAAAAATCTTGGCTAGAAATCTCATAGGGATGGGCTTGTATATTTTGGCACTTTAATTTCTAGTCCCAGTGAAAACCAGGAAAAGCAAAGATAAGTATTTTGCTTTTTCAAAGTTAACCAAACCTTTTCAAATCTAAAAAGCTGTGTTAGCTTCCAATTTTGTTCAATACTTTTAATTTTATCTGTACTGACTCACTGCCTGTCCCCACCTCTGGCATGCAAATCAGCAGATGTAGTAATCCTCTTTGACTTACATATCTGGATTCCAATTCTACCAAAAAAGAAGCAAGGGAACAGGCTGGGGGTCAATACCGCACATCTTTATTCATGCAGATAGGTTTGACTGACTTCAGTACTATGACTTGTAGGAACAAAAGTTTCAGGTCTAGGCCTTATGGGGCTTAACCTGACACATAAAAAGCTGGGGGTGTTGGTCTGAAAATATATTCTTTTGTGCTTTGCAAGTGAACATTTTGTAATACTTTTTAATCTGCATTTTAGTCTCTCTCTGCAGTTCCTTTTTGGGTTTGAAAATTTATTAAAATAATGAGATCCCAATGATTCAAATTCTTTGTCACATTCTATTACTCAGTAATGTTGCTACATTTTTAATTAAAAATATTTAGCATACCATACATCAATATTCATTTCACTGCAACTTTAAAAACACAATACATCCATCAGTGGTGTATCGTCCTTAATGGAAAACATTTTTTGAGATCTCATGAAAACCAATGACTTAGGTATAGGTGACCTGGATCCACTGCAGACCCAGATGAAAGTAACTCAAACCCTTAGTCAGGAAACCACCCCTATTCAGGGAAATGCTTAAGCACATGCTTAAACCCCATTGGAGTCATTCAGACTCAGGAACAGATTTTAAACTCAAAGGTGTGCTTAAGTGCCTTTCCAAAGGTCTCAAAGCACACAATGTCACTTATTATATGAAATGTTCATACATTAATCCAGATATTTTTGATAAAACTAGCTGCAGGGACTGGCGTGTGGGCAGTCATGCCTAATGGTTAGAGTCAGAAACCTGGAACTGGAGCCAGAGTGAGGTGCCAAGCCAAAGGCCAGAGCCAGGGTCAGTGTCAGGGGTAGGGATAGGGAATGGCCCAGGGAGTTGGAGTGAGGCAGAAAAGCAGGGACTGGGAACAGAGAGGGGTCTGGAATAAGGAGGATAGGAACAGGTAGGAAGTCAGGGTTCAGGAGTCAGGCAAGTAAGCAGGGTCATAATAGCAGCCAGACAAGGATTCACCTAGTTGCTTAGACAACTTCTTGTCCCTCTTTCTGGTTTAAGTAGTGCATCCCAGCCAATCAGTGGGGCTGGACATCTCCGCAATCAGGAGCTTTGTGGGTGGGGCCCTTGGCAAGGTAGAGCTTTACAGGTTCAGGTGAACAGCTGGGTGGTGGGCACAGTCTGAGTATTGCCGGGGGACCCACGGACCTGTGAGTTTGAGGCCTATGATCCCTCACACAAGCAAATTCTGGTGAAGGACAAAATTTGGATATTTTTACCAGGAAACACAGCTTTTTATGCTGAAAACTGTCTTTTTAGTTCAACCTTAAATGATCGGACTTTTGACAAAACTAATGAAACCATTATTTTGTTACCAATTGTTTCTAGTCACTTCCTTGAAAAAATCAGAGGCAGTTTGGGAAGGCTGGATTAGGAAGGTTAGTGGTGGTCTCCTGCTCATTGCCAACAGTCTGCACCAAAAAAACCTGCAGAATTTATTATGAGGTCAATCCATTGGAGACGGTCAGATGGCAGTAGTGCACCTCATCCGGCAGAGTCACTGGGAATGAAGTGTCTTGGAAGAGCTGAGAGAAGAACTTTGCCTGGTATGAGCACTACATTTTTTCAGAGACTTTGAATTTGGACAGAAAAGAAGGAAATGGAAGGCTTGCAAGTGGTAAGCATGAGAATGAAAATGTGTTTTTTGCTTTGTTTTTTAAAGCAAATGCAGCAAACCCAAAATCCCATTGAATCATAAGAATGCACTTAGTCATGTCAGAAATAGGAGAACAGTGGATGATAAATGATTAAAGCTATAAACTCTTAAATGTTTAATATATATGGAGAATAACTGCATATTTGAAATGAAAAAGAAAATGATTTACTTCAAAGATACAAAAATATAAATGTTTTTCCCCAGAAAATTGCTTTGCCTTGTTTTTAATCTCCAAACCAAGATGAAAAAAAATGCTTTGTAAATAGAAGACATATTTTTGATTAATATTTTATGAAAGGAAAGTGACAGTCCTACAGTAACCAGTGCTGCAGTTCTAATACGCTAATAGATGCCTACATTTCAGCTTGGTAATGGTTGTCCGCCATTCTGGGAGCCAGCAAACTGGCAGTTATTGCGTATCGCCTGCTTCCTGAATGGCGGACAGTCATTCCCAAGCTGAAATGTAGACATTTTATTAGCCTATTAGAACTGCAGGACTGGTTACTTTAGCACTGCTGTCAGCCCCACCTCCAAAAGTTTATTGAAAACAAAAGTCCACAGATTTTGAACACTCAAACCGTAGCAAACCTAGAAGAAAAGGAACAACCTGTATTTACAAGACTACAAAGGGACTGGAGAGGAAGAAAAATGAAAAGAACCCACAGAACCTTCATAAATAAAATTTGCCACCAGAGGGAGCCCAGACAGCATCAGTATTACTACAAAAACAACAAGGAATCCGGTGGCACCTTAAAGACTAACAGATTTATTTGGGCATAAGCTTTCGTGGGTAAAAAAAACACTTCTTCAGATGCGTGGAGTGAAAATTACAGATGCAGGCATTGTTATTACTGACACATGAAGAGAAGGGTGTTACCTCACAAGTGGAGAACCAGTGTTGACAGGGCGAATACAATCAGGGCCAATACAATCAGACCTTGTTGTTTTTGTGGATACAGACTAACACAGCTACCTCCTGATACTTGACTCCATGCAAGGCATACAAACATATCAATTCTTCCAATACTAGTGAATTCAGCAGTTCAGTTAATAATCCAGAAATCAAGCATGCTGCATTTCTAGTTCATACAAAGTTCTCTGTTTGAGCCAGCAATGTGCTATGGAAAGACACCTGAATTAAGGTAGCTAGGTTTTCTTTATTCTGTTTGCTCACCTAAAAGAGGAATGGTTGTTTTTTAGGCTTGGTTTGTTTTTTTAACCATCAGCAGTAACAGTCCTGCATTCTATATTGTTTCCATAACATTTTCCTAATTTACTTTTCTGCCTTTGCATAAAGAAAGTGTCTTACATCTTCTGCTTCAGATTATAGAAAATTACTTAAGCACAATTAAAAAGAACACATGTTCCACTCTTGTTCACTCTCCATGTCAAGCTGAAGCACATGCATTGAGCCTGTCATAGAGGGTCCTGCCCCAGTCTCCTGTTGGGAGTCTGCCCAACAGCTCCCTTCCTATCCCTCATAAACCCAGCACTGGCTTACCATTCACCCTTACCCCCTTTTCGTTCTCCACTACTACTCTCAGTTCCTTGCACATTTTTCAGCTTCTTATCACATGACCCACAGGTCCTGGGATATTTCTTTTCAAAATGTAACACGCTGTGGCATAGTATGTTTGGGAGAGGGGGGAAAAAAACTAAAAACAACCAACCAACCAACCAACCACAACAAAAACACCAAAAGGCAGTGAGAAGAGGTGTGGGGAGGAGGCGATGTTGGAGGATCAGGACTGGGTGAACTGGGAACCAGAATAGTATTGAAGGATAGGGGAGAAGGTATGGAGCTGAAACAGACCGTACTGGCTAGTGGAAAAGAAGAAATGAGAACCAGATAATAAAAGGCTGTGGAGAGGATCCAGGCAGTGAGCAGTCCCAAATCATTTGTAATCTGAATATTAGAGGCCAGACAGGATCATATTCATGCTATTTGGATTCTCTCACACAAGCAGTCAGTTCTATAGACAGCTAGGTTCTCTGCTCAGAGACTCTCCACAGTCCTTCACTAATTCTCTTGGTAACGTCTTCTAGACATTGATGAAATGTCCTTTATGCCTGGACATCTTCCATAATCTTTGAATTACCGGTAGTTTAAAATAGGCTCATAATATGAAAAAGAGACTCTCTGATAAGAGCATGAAAAGAACCAGGGACCAGAACTGTGCATCATACTAACTATTATGTATTTCTCCTGTAGGAGAAAGTTGCAATCTGTAGAGGTAAAATTCTGACGGGGAGCCACTTTAACATGTCTAAATGTTTATTGTAGCAACTGGAGCAACACCTTCAGTTCTAAAGCCTCCTGTGTATTGCAAAACTAAACCATTAATAGGCACTCACTTTTTTAATTCTTGGCTGGTTGGTGTGGGTAGGAGCATGAATGAGCGGTTGAGGTATACTTGGGGGACTATGCTGTAGGCGAAATTCTGATGTATTTACTAAGTGGAAGTTTGCCAGAGAAAAAACTGTGTAAGGATTTGGTTCAGTATTTGCAGAGGCAGAGAGAGAGAGTTTTGTTTTTTATTTCTCTTATTAAAAGAAAAAATATATAGCAGACTACAATTAAGGGACTCCACTATAGTGAGATGTAGTGTTTTGTGAAAGTGTGTGTGTGTGTGTAAGTGAGAGAGAGAGAGAGAGAGAGAATGATCAAACACAGAGCAACAGATCACCAAGAGGGAATATGATTGCTGGTGGTAATGGTGCATTTCTTTACAAGAATTGCACCCTGCCTCTGTGCCTTAAAATATTCTAACTTCAGATATTAAACTGAACATAGATTATTTTTTGTCCTTAAGCCATATGCTGCTCCTGTTTTCGCTTGTAATTCATATGTTCTTGTGGTAACCATTCAGATGCTTATTAATTGTCAGAAAATGTATCCCCTAAGCTAGCATTTTCTTCAAGGATTTTGATGGAAATATTTTGCAACAAAATGCAGTAGTATCTAAAGTTGTGCTAAACCCACAGGGTTTGTGATCCTGCTCTAATCTATGTTATGCATAGTAGTTAATCCTGAACTAGGAGACCCATTTAATGGTAGTACTAAATACAAGCAAAATACATACTTCCTAACTGGGAAGAAATAATGTAAAATTGCTTCTTTTGTGTGAAGATGACATGATGTTTTTGCCCTGTTTTTTCTCTCTGTAAATGTCATATTATATTATTCCCTAACATAGAAAATCTGGAATGAGACAAAATAAATCTGATTACATTATGATGTGGGGAAAAGATGCAACCAGGAATTCTCATCTGCATTTGACTTTGAGGGTTTTTTCCATCCTCTTTTTCTGCTCTTTTTTTCTTTTCCATTTCCTTATTTGCCCTGCTGCATCGGGTTATATTGCAATTGCGATGCCAGTGACACCAGGTGATAGTGTTGATGGAGATGACAGTGTTGCCCTGTGACTTCTTGTCTCAGTTAGCCCCGCCACTTCCAATCTGTGATCTATTGAATAGGGTTAGCTGCCTCCACTGCACAGAACTTCTTTAATTCCTTCCCTCTGGAACAGCTGCCAAGAGAAATAACACCATGGTAAAGGCTCATCCTAATCCAAATACTCCATTTCTTGTTACTATGCTTGAGGTTCCTGACCTTATTAGTGTCCCCAACAGTTGAACTGAAGTCTCTTGAACAAAGCTATCTGAGCCAACTAAGCTTTCAGTTAAAGGTGTGATCATCAAACTGACTGGATTTTAATCTGGACCATTTGCTCATCTCTAACTAGCAGTTGAAAGTATTGCTTTTAAAAAGTATTCCTCTTTTAAAAGAGAGAAATGCAGAATAGCACTGATGTTAAAATGAACATGATTCAAAGCCACTGTCTTCTAGCACTCCAAGTAACAGTGCCTTAGAGAGAATTTAAAGCAGCACACGGTTCATTTTTATTGCAACAAGCATTAGTATGAGTGCCTGGAAATGTTGTGTATATAAAATAACATCAGTTGAAGCATACATTCTTAACTCTGACATAGAATATTTAAATGCTAATATAATTTTTGAAGAAACCATATTACTTTTAATGGCAGCATTTTAATGCCAGCATTAATGCATACTTTTATATAGAAACCATGATGAGAAACGAGAATAATATATGCTTTTCTAACACTGTTCTCATGTGTATTTTGAACTGGTGGGGTTTTTTGTTTGTGACATCAGTAGAGCTGTCCTATGAAAATTTTCACCATTTAAACTTTTTTCTGTTCTGCATCAGGACAAAACCAAGACCTTTTGAGACAGAAAATGAGAGGAGCAGATCCCAGAATAGCCAATAGCTTGGTGGAATTTACCAGGTTCAAGTCCCTATTCTCCCCCGGTCAGACCAATGACATAAACGTGGGTCTCCCAAATGTCCTAACCACCAGGCTATTGGCAATCCTGGGCATGTGCTTTCTCTGGTTTTGAACAGAAATTCCATCCTGGACCTAAAAAAACTATTCATCTAACCTGGTACGTGTCTGTGAAAAGTTTTGATTGTTACAAATCAGCATGTTCTATTGAAATTCCTAAGCAGCTCTATGCAAAAGGTCTTAAATTATAGCCAGTAATTAACCAAGTTATATCTTTCAGCATCAGTGACTTCCTAACATCCTATACAGTGCACCAAGTTTCACCTGATTCTACTTTCCCTGTGCTCATTATCTTGTGTTATTTTATAGAAAAGAGAGGTCACCACTGACCAAGCGGACAAATGAACAGCACTCTTTCATAGAAAGAGCCTGAGAGTTGTAATAATCAGAATATATCAGACATTGGATTTGGAGTTTACTACTCTGATAGCTGCATTTACAAAGAGTTCCCAATGTAGAGTGGGTGGAAATCGCCTGTGTGGGCAATGACCTAATTAAAATCCATAGAATCCTATAATATTTATCTGTATACCACAGCTTCCGACTTCTGTGAGAGTGAGACTAGCTGGAGAGTTAGGGCTGAGATTGTGAGAGATGTGTGTTGCTTCTATGAGAAATGCAAATAAGATTAGAGTTTCCAAACCCCGATGAGGGGAAAATTTCCTTTCCAGAAGCTGTATATACCTTTAGGTTTAAATAGCCTCTTCATTCTTGGTGACTGCTAGTTTGTGTCCCTCTGCCGTACTTAAACCTTGCACCTTGTAAGTATTCTCTGCTCATTGAGCTCAGCTATGACAAAACATGTAATATTCTCTTGTTCTACAAGTGTAAGACCTGATCTTGTCTTTGCAACAAACTTCTGGCCTGTCAGCCTGAGTTCATTTTTTTTCCGTTTCCCCCCCCCCCCTTTTTTTTGTTTTCACAACATAGATGGCAAAAGCGTAAAACACAAATTGGAATTAACTGAATACATAAACTATACCCAGCAGCATGTGCAGCCAGCTTGTGAGGTTAGATAACTGTATTGCTTTATTTCTGTCTGGTGTACTTTTACCTTACATTTCTGATTAAAAGTGCTAAATGATGGTGAAACCAGTGTCAGACATGTTGAGACCGCAGGAGATATACACCTCTATCCTCGGGAGTCAAAAAATCTTACCGCGTTATAGGTGAAACAGCGTTATATTGAACTTGCTTTGATCCGCCAGAGTGCACAGCCCCACTCCCCCCCTCCACTCCCGGAGCACTGCTTTACTGCGTTATAGCCGAATTTGTGTTATATCGGGTCGCGTTATATCGGGGTAGAGGTATATTAATGCTCCAGTTAATATAGGGAATGTTGGTGGCCATGAGTGCCTTTTATCTGACTGACAAGGTGGTTGGGATCACTCCTTCCAGGTCTGAAGCTTGCCATGGTTACCCAGGCCTTTGTAACCTTAAGGTAGAACTACTTAGTGATGCTGGCTGCAGAGGGCATATGACAAATGTATTGGTTGCTGTTTGCTTCCCCAGTTTCAGTTAAAGTGTACATGTTTTGTAAAAAATGTACTTGACTTGACCCCTAGATATTGGAGAAATTTGCCTTTCCCCTAGCATTTGCCACCAAAGCTGAGATGAAATGAGGCATTCAAGTTAACTCTGGAATTTACTAACCTGCTGCACTTGGTTTGTTATATAAAGGAACAGAACAAGGCCTATCCCTTTTCCCAGACTTTTTGGGCTAGAAGGTATTGGCTGCAGTTGCAGAATCTTAGTTTGAGGGTGTTTTTTGTTTTTAAAAGTCATTTGTCGTGTCAAACTGTTTTTTTCTTTTTTTCTTTTAACACAGCTTACACTTTAGTAATTGGGTGCATTTATAAATTACCCAATCAAAAGAAAGTAAAGAATGTCAGAAACTCAACAGTTGACTCCTGTGAGGGAAAATGAGGTGAAAAATATTTAACATGGGAATCTCCCAGACTGCAGCCAAGCTAACTACCATCTAACAACCAGTCCCTATCAGAGGAGCAGGTGGAGAAAAAATCAAATGTGAACTCTTATAGTTACAATGTGTGTCAATAGTGGAGCTCTTCCAAGGGGCTACTCAGGATTTGCTTATGAAAGTTGCAGATATTGCCACCTCTGAGGTGAGGAGTGTTTAGACCGTCTTGCACCACAGGTTCCAATCCCCAGAGGGTCAACTTTTGCCTTCTCAAGGCAGACAATTTGTGTTTATTGAAATTCACTCTGTGTGTGTGTATGGGGGAGATGGGGTAGGGTGCATGAGATCTTAGAAAATGTGGCTCTGCTGGCTCTATATTAAGGGCCAAATCCTGGCCCATTGAAATCAGTTGGAATCTTGTCATTGATCTCTGGGCAAGCAGGGATTTGGCCCTAATGATTTTTGTAAAATAATAGGTCTGAAAATCTGCTGAAAGTCTTTTAGGTAGGATTTAGAACTAATTGCTTTGGCCAAAATGTCCGGTCTTCCTTATTGTGCTGGATGGTTCCTTTCATCCATGAGTGAATGTAGTGTTCATGATTGTGGGAGATTTAAAATAACTGATTTGAACCAGACATAGTGTGGGCAAATCTGCGTACGTTTCCTTGCACAATTCAGTTATGACCTGCAACACATCTACTATTGAACCTCTGAGAAGAAAATGCCAATCAGAAAGTTTTGCTACACATAAAAATAGCCATAAGTGTCTGGGACTTTACCACTAAACTTCTTTTTCATTTGTGATTTAAACCCAGATCTTCACAGGTGAATTGCTAATACTCTAGCCATCTACTTCTGCATACATTTCTATCAGGTTGTAACTTAGCCGCAAGAAGGAAAGGATTAACCTTTCTGTTGTTGTGGGTCAAGACTCAAAATGTTGCCTCCCCTGGATTCACTCCACCTCTGGTGAGGATGTTAAACTTCTTCTCGCCTGTTCTGTGGAAATGGTCAAGAGTTGCAGACAGTGTCACTTTCTTTTAATACTGATCAAGAAACTTTATTAAAATGAGGAAAACAACATTATCCCTGAAGCTACCCTGTCCTTCTCCACTTCATTGTAGAGTTTCTGCCTAGAAACTTTCCCACTCCATCCTGTCTGATTTCCTACTACAGATTTAATGACAGTACACACATCCGCTCATCACTCTGTCTAGAATGTCAAGTTTATTGGTGCCCAAATCAGTGATGTCACAACTGCATTACCCCACTAGAGCACAATTTTGGCCCAGCTGAAATTGGAAATACTGGGTGGATTCATTCTCCATTGCCTTTTATCATCTACAGTATAGGGATATGTAATTCATCATTCATGTGAGCTGCTTTGTTATTCAAATATTCACCACCAGATGGAGGAATAAACAAAGTATATTACTACTACAAATATTTCACTTGTTTTGTGTACCCTCAGGGTTTCATTTTGCCTTTCCTTTTAGCCACATTTGAACACAATAATGAGACAAATCAGTAGCACGATGATCCCATCTTATTTAGATTACTGCAGGTGGATAACATTCCCTACAATTTGGGATCCACCTTGGAAAGATTCTCTGTTATCAAGGGGTGTAAAGAGGGAGAAGCTAGTGGAAAATAAGTGAGCTACAGAAATCCTGTCTTTGCACACACACATACAAACTCAACAAAAACCAAACACATACATCTCCCCACCACCAGGGGCGGCTCCAGGAACCAGTGCACCAAGCGTGTGCCTGGGGCAGCAAGTCGCGGGGCGGTGGCAGTCAGGTTGCCTTTGGCGGTATGCCTGCGGGAGGTCCACTGATCCCACGGTTTTGGCGGCAATTCGGCGGCGGGTACGCTGAAGGTGTAGGACCAGTGGACCTCCCACAGGCATGCCGCCAAATCCACATTACCAGCGGACCTCCCGCAGGCATACCACCAAAGGCTGCCTGACTGCCGTGCTTGGGGCAGCAAAATACATAGAGCCGCCCCTGCCCACCACCATCAATAGACCATACAATCGTCTTTGCATTAAAAGAGCATAGAGGAAAAGAAGTTGAGAAAAATTATTTGTACACATAGCAGCTTTACATTTCCCATTAGCAACCCATCAAGTCTAAATACACTTAGGGACTGATCCAAAGCTCATTGAACTCAATGGGCATCTTTCCACTGACCTCAAATGGCAGTTGGATCTCACTGTTAGTGAATGGGGAAGGGGTAATTTATTTTTTTAAAAGTGACGTTTCCTAAAATGCAGTAAAAGCATCTGCATTTATTGCTCGTGGACGCTCCATCTACGGCAGACAGATTTAATCACAGCAACCATTTCTGTGGTGAAAGATTCCTGTAATGCTAATCAAAGAGATGATGTAAAGCAGCTGATAATATTGGCTCAGACATGCATATAGACTGCATGAGTATGTAATGGTACTGGGACAGAAGCATTGTGTCTCATTAGGGTGAATAATCTACATGAGCAGAGGTGAGTCAGAAGTGATCAAAGAGTTGTATTTATTCTCAATAGAAATATCAAAACCCCACAAAAGAACAGAAATCCTATTCAGAAAAGACATTATCTATTACAAGAGGACTCAGCCATGGACATGGTACCTACACTAACTCAAATAAAAATGAGCTCAAGTAGATTTCATATGTCAATAGGAAACCAGTCCGTTCTGCAAGTGCTATATCCCCTCAGGAGTTGAATCCACAGTATCACTACTAATGGCTGTGCTCTCATGTGTGGAGAGGAAAAGAAGAACATTTTTGTATTGCCTTGGGCAGTTTTAGGTTGCTTGCTCTTAATTTACTTCTTTAAAATGCTGCTCCTAGCAGGGACCATATGGTGCAAGGCCTTTAGTCTTGACTATGTTTGCTTTCCAGGTGGCCATGCTCAGTATTGTTGTTGTTTGGGTAACACCATGGATGTGAATGGCTCTTTTACAGATATGTGCAAAGACAGGCATTTGCCCTTATGAGTTTAAAACAATTTAAAAAAGGGGGGGGGAGGAGAAATGGGGGAAATGCAACATAAAATGTTTAAAAATCAATTCCTAGTTTCCCTCTTTGTTGAGGTTTTTTTTAACCCCCACCTATTTCCCTTTATCTCCAACCCTCCATTATTTGTTTCACTTTGTGTATATTTGCCTAAAATTTTATTCTCCATGCCCAGACTGGGCTGGAGGCTGAGTATCTCCATGAGGTATAAGTTTATTTCACAGCCCCAGAAGATTTCTCATTTGTTCCTTATCTCTGTTATGAAATGGATTAAAAAATTGCCTATGAACACTCCTTTGTACCCTGTCCCCACCCAAGCTCTAGAGTATTCAACATCTGTATCCAAACTGGAGGCCAAGATAGCAACATTTTAAGAGGTGAAATTCCTGAGTTAACAGCTATATTTCACTGTAAGGGGAAGGAGGATATAAGTATTGCACAATATTTTTAAATTCTTATCATTATAATGTGTAGCAGTTATTACAATGGTAAAGATTGCCTCCTTAAACATATTAAAAATTAATTGGCTAATTAGAGAGGAACTTTCATAAAAATCTATATAGTTCATTCTCCTTCTGGGATCACTTTTTCTCTCATCTCCTAATTTCCATGTTCTTTGCTTCCTTTCCTTGGTCTTTGGGAAGCATCTAATCCTGTTCCCTTGCCCCCTCTGTTAGCTTTGTCTCTTAAAATAAAAGGATCACGTAACATTAAATAAAATATGAGTGAATATTAAAATATCACTTACTATTTCACAGCATTAACTCAGCCTGATTGAGGTCAGAAATCCAGATGGCCCTGAACTAGTATCTAGGATTAGAACAATGGTATATCCACAATATGTGTCATCCCCAGTTCCTTCAAATGAAATGCTCATAACCTGGGATAAGGGAGCAAGTTTGCATCTAGGACTGGCTTCATATTTATACTTGTCCTTTCACTCTATATTTTTATCCCACCCTCCTGTGGTGTTTAGATGCTGCATGTGATTATTGGAGCTGGGAGCACTGGCTGTTGGGAGTCTGAAAGGACAGGAAACAGGAAGGAGGGGGGAGGAGTTGAGGCTGGGAGAGTTACAGTGTGTGCGGCTACAGCTTGGAAAAGAGACTTCCACTGTAAATAAAGTTCTGTTGAAGTTTGTTAATACTTTGCTTGGTGGATACAACATTTTGGCAACGAGGATGGATCTTCTGCCTCTGAACCCACCTGCACCCTTTCTGCAAAGCCCAGGTGAGCCTCCAATTGCTTTTACTGCCTGGATCCGTATGTTTGAGATTTATCTGCTTGCAATCAGTGCTACAGAGATTTTCTGAAGTAAGAAAGCGTGCTAATCCACTGCCTTGGAGCAGAAGGGCAGCGTATATTTTACACTTTTCCCCTTGCAGATGATAAATATGAGACTGCACTCACTGCATTAAAGAACTTTTTTGTGCCAAAAGTGAATGTAGTAGCTAATTGCTACAGATTTCGCCAGCGTGAGCAGAAACCAGGGGAGACTATAATGCAGTATATGGCTTCCCCGAGGAGTCTGATTGTAACTTGTGACTTTGGGAATATGGCAGATGAGATGATTAGAGACCAGCTCATTGAGAAAACAACAATGCTTCGTGTAAGAGAACGCTTACTTCTAGAACCACAACGTACACTAGAAAAAGCAATAACCATTGCTACTCAGATTGAGTCAGCTACAGCTGAAGCCAAAATAATGAGCCAGGGTACAGGAGGCCCAGTCCAGGCTGTGACTCCTTTGCAGAAAAGTTCACTATCACTGCAGACAAACAATTGCAAAAGGAAAACTAATGAAAAGCCACTGAATCAGCAAATGCAAAATACAGTAAAAGCATGCTTTCGCTGTGGATCCCCACAACATCTTGCAAGCTACACAGGATGTCCAGCAAAAGTAGCTCAGTGCAATCACTGCAAAAAGATTGGGCATTTTGCTAAAGTATGTCACAGTAGCCAGTTCAATCAACAGGTGCATGCAGTTACAATACCAGATGTTACTGTGCTGAGTGTAGACAAAATCACTACTGCACATATTCCAGAACAGATAAAGTGCACTGTAAATGTTTCTGCCATACCCTCAGGCAAATCACACTCTATTCAGCTAATGTTGGACACTGGGTCAGCAGTATCTATACTACCTGATTCCATCTATTTGCATTACTTTAAAGATGTCCCTCTTACTGAACCCAAACTTCACTTGGTGTGCTATTTGAAAAACCATATTCCAGTACATGGGTACCTGCTAGCAATAGTTACTTTTGGTGATTGCTGTGTAACTGCGGAATTCTACATTGTTCACAAAGGCACTCCTATCCTTGGCAGAGATTTATTAGCTGCTTTAAATCTCAGGGTAGTTAATGGACGAATTGATCTTCCTCAGCAAAGCACTCTTGCGGTACACACACCAGTTTCAGCTGGGACCCAACTCCCAGGTTGAGGAGAAACTGGGCCGTGCTTATGAGTTTCTGCATAAAGTTAAAATGCGGAATAATGTGTTGCCTGTATGACAGAAATTACAGCGCTTACCATTTTCAGTCAGGGAAGCTGATTCAGAGGAACTTAGAAAACTTGTTCAAAAGGACATTATTGAAGAGATTAACTCCTCGGAATGTGTTTCACCTATAGTAGTGACACAGAAGAAGGGTGGAGACATTCACCTTTGTGTGGACTTAAGGGAGCCAAATAAAGCTATTGTGATTGACAGCCATCCTCTTCCTCACATAGAGGAAGTATTTGCAGAACTCCGTGGAGCAAAGATGTTTTCTACTCTTGATTTGCAGAGCGCATACCACCAGGTTATGTTGCATGAAGATAGCAGAGACCTCACAGCATTTATTACACATGAGGGACTATTTCATTTTAAACATGTTCCATACGGTCTCGCATCAGCCCCAAGTCCCTTTCAAAATATGATGTCATTGATTCTGAAGAATCAACATGGAGTTCAGTGCTATTTGGATGATATTATTGTGTTTGGAAATACTACTGAGGAGCATGACAATAACCTGCAGTCTGTACTAAACTGCATCAGCAAAGCAGGCCTCAAGCTCAATAGGTCCAAATGCAAATTTAGACACACTGAACTCTCCTTTCTGGGGCATACAATTTCACAGGCTGGACTAAAACCTGATCCAGATCATATCCTGGCAATTTCAAATGCTCCTCCTCCAACAGATTTGCAAACCTTACGTTCCTTCTTGGGTCTTACCTCCTGGTATGCAAAATTCATTCCCAATTATGCTTCTGTCATTGAACCGTTACGAGAATTACTACGGAGAAATTCAATCTTAGTGTGGACAACGGATGCACAAGTTAGTTTCGAAAGGGTGAAAGACTTGATTGTACATAGTCCAGTACTTGCACTATTCAGTCCCGCATTGCCCACAATTGTAACTACAGATGCTTCTGATTATGGACTTGGGGCTGTCCTCACACAACTTCATGAGGACAACACAGAGGACTGTTGCATTTGCTTCAGGGACACTAAGTAATGCTGAGAGAAAATATTCTACAGTTGAAAAAGAAGCACTTGCTTGTGTCTGGGCTACTGAAAAATGGAGAACTTACCTGTGGGGCCACACGTTCAAGTTGGGCACAGACCACAGCCCTTTGACGATGTTGCTCACCACGAAAGGACTGAGAAGAGCAGGATATTGTATTGCTAGATGGTCTGCAAGGCTTCTCTCTTTCAATTATGAACTGGAATATAAGCCTGGAAATGAAAATGTGGTAGCTGATTGCCTTTCTCGCCTGCCTTTGCCTTCACCAGATGGTCCACCAGAGGATGAGGATGTAGTAGTTGCACTTATTACAAGCACTCTTACTGCAGTTACAAGAGAACAATTTCAAGCTGCTTGTTCAGCGTGTCCAATTCAACAAAAATTACGGGAATTTCTGACAAAGAGATGGCCCAGTAACCCTAAAAACCTTGACCCAGTTTTGCTGCCTTATTTTAGAGTTCGGGATGAACTTTCTTTGCTCGATGGCTATGTGCTACGAGGTACACACCGGCTACTTGTGCCAGAAGAATTACAGTCAAAACTCGTACACCTGGCACACAATACTCATCAAGGAATTGTCAGAACCAAACAACTACTACGGGATCTGTATTGGTGGCCAGGGATGGACTCTCAAACTGAAGCACTCATAAAATCCTGTGTCACTTGCCAAATGCATGATAAGACAGCAGTGACATGTACCCCTCCATTACAGCCTGTTCCTCTTCCTGAATCTGCATGGGAAAAAGTGGCAATTGATATTGTAGGACCCTTTGATACTCTTCCACTTGACTGTCGTTATGCCATCACTTTAATAGACTATTTCAGCAAATGGCTTGAGGTGGCGTTTACATCGCAAATTTCTTCTGCTACAGTAATTAAGTTCCTCTCTTCAGTTTTTAGCCGGGAAGGTAACCCCAAAGAACTGGTTTCAGATAATGGTAGTCAATTTACTTCCCTGGAGTTTGAAACTTTTCTAGCAGAGAGGAACATTTTACACAGGAGGTCATCCCTATATTACCTTCAAGCCAATGGGGAAATCGAATGATTTAACAGAAGTTTGAAAGAGAGTTTGCAAACAGCTAAACTGGAAGGGCGATTGTGGATACCCTTCACTACTAATTTCTTGCAAGCATACCGGGCTACACGACCGGGCTACACTACATGCCACAACGCAAAGATCACCCGCAGAGTTACTTCATGGGAAACAGATAACTAATAAACTGAACATTGCTGGATTGTTAAAGGCATGACCTGATGCCCCACACAAGGATGATGTGAGACAGACAGTTGAACAGAACCAAGCAAAGTCTAAGGCTTTCACAGACAAATGGCGGGGTGCTAAGGAACCAAAGTTTGAGTGCGGTTCCTTTGTTAGAATACGAAAACTTGGAATCTTACGCAAAGGGGTCCATAAATTCACAGCTCCTCTTAAAATCATAGAGAAGAAGGGACCTTACACCTATCGACTTTCTGATGGGCGGGTATGGAATGCTTCTTATCTTGCAGCTGCCTACGCACCAAGCGGAGATTATGCCAACACTCAGTCTGCATTGGATGACTTCACTGTAGAACCAATACAACAAGACATTGCACTGGAACTGGAGCTTGAGAGACGGCCTGTCAGACTCAGACGACCACCTGCCTGGACTAGAGACTATATTATGTAGTATCTACAGTGTTTTCAGTGTAATATTCCTGCCAACAGTATAGTGTCTTGTTTCATATTTGTTCCTGTGGTTAGAACAACAATGTTTATTTTAATTTGGAAAGTTTCTTAAGAGAGGAGGGAATGTGGTGTTTGGAACTGGGAGCACTGGCTGTTGGGAGTCTGAAATGACAGGAAACAGGAAGGAGGGGGGAGGAGTTGCGGAGGCTGGGAGAGTTACAGTGTGCAGCTACAGCTTGGAAAAGAGACTTCCACTGTAAATAAAGTTCTGTTGAAGTTGTTAATACTTTGCTTGGTGGATACAACACCTCTCTTGACCTATCAATCTGATCCAGCTCCCCTTCCCATTAAAGAAAGTCTTGCTAGTAAGCTCCAGGGCAGCAGGTACAGGCCCCGTTTCTTTTTCTTTTAAGAGCCCTTAACCAAAGTGAGGAAATTATCAGACAATGTTGAAATAATACTTTATTATTTAGAGCTAGTTTGTCACTTTAGTTACAGCTCTGAATAAGGGTCGTGTGTAAACTGCTCCACCACAGGACTAGCCCTTGGAAACATCACGGCTCAGATGCTCTTCTGGACCAAAGTTTCTTCCCTGCTTCCTCTGTGGTCCTGGGGTTCATGATTTGCTGCTGTCCTATGCCAGCAATAAGCTACCACTGATCCCCTGCACTGGGTCAATTATTCCTGCCAGCAAGTAAAGGGAGATGGAAACAAGGTTCTCCCCATCTGCTCCTGAGAGGGAATAAGTTGGCCTCACTTATGCCTAGTTACCTGCACTCAAGAGTGGGTAGCATTCTAAGTGAAGTTCACTTATCACTCCTCTTTACGTCCTTGCATGGACATTTAGTCTGAGTCACAAGCTAGATTTTCTATTGCATCTTGAAACCAAACAGACATTGTAAGGTCTTTTTGTCCCTGATAAACTTTCATATGTTTTTAAATCAGAAAGGATAAAACAGTATAGTCTCATTTCCCTGTGGAATTCTAGGTTTCCTGCAGGAAACTGAATGATGTATTAAAAAAACAAAACCCCAAACTCAGCAACCTCCAAATTCAGCTCACGGTCTGAATAGAATGATGCTTGTTGCTGTTTAGATATTCAACTCAGAGAGCAGTTTATTTCACAGCATCAATAGCCAGTTAAAGATGAAATGGAGTGATTTGTAAGAGAGGATGCACATCTCAAAAATTACTTTTGCTCTCTGCTGTGGTCATTACAGTACATGCTGGGTATTCAGAACAATAGTAATAATAAATGAGAAAATAATTATGGAGCCAGGATGGTAACTCCATAGTTAAGGTTGTGACAGTTTTCCTTAGAAACATAATACTCTCCTCAGCTCAGTGAGAAATTGTAGCTCATGAAAATGCACTACTGATGGTGCATGTTGGATTCCATATTACTGAGCAGTAATATTTGTGAGTCATCCAAGCCTTGATAGGGGTTGTTTGGGTTTCTGGTTTTCTCAGGTGAGCATGTGGCACTTTCACTGTGGTGTCAGTTGTGAACCTTTAGAGTGATCTCTAGAGGGCATAGAGCAAAGAGGTAAGAGACTGGGTAAACAGAAGATAAAGGTGCTCTTGCATTCACCTCAACCATGCTGTGCTGGGTCTCTGTAATCTCTACATGGGGTCAGAGTGGGAGGGAATAAAGATCCAAGAGACCACAGAACACCCCTGCAAAATGGAAAAGGGGGGAAAGGAGAATAGACATACAAGCCTTCCAGAACAGTCAAAAAGCTGCACAAAGTTAGTAGCAAAATAGGCAGAGAAGGTGCCTCTCTGAAAATACAAAGTGCAGAGAGAACTTCTATGATGAGTCCAGACTGCAACAAGTAGGAGGACTAGGAAAGTAAGGAAGACTGAAACACAGCAACACCAGTTTGTTTCCTTAAAGGACCAAACCACTTTACTCCACCCAGAGGCAACAAAGTAAAATGGGGATAGGGGGAATCTATGGTCGGAAAAACAACAGAGACAGCTACATCTGACCCAGCCTTTTTAATACCACCTGCAGCAGAATTTGATTTCCAGTACCCTGTGGAATGGCCACTCTAGGTAAGCCAATTCAGAGGTTCTATCAAGCATCTAGTTCAGATCAGCAGTCTGAGGAGAAACAAATTGCTCTATACAATGGGACCTGCAGTATAGGGCATTATCTCTTCCCAAAGCCTCACAGCTGCTCAGATGAGGTAGTTCGGTACAGGTAAAGAAGAAATGGATAAGCATTTCCTGCTAAACTGGAATGTGGCTTTTTGAGCAGGCCTTATTTCACTCATGGAAACAAGAGAAGAACAAATCACTGAATGATCTCATAACAGCCCTGTACAGCCTATTCCCACATGTTGCCTGTGGGGAAGTGAGTAAAGAACTCATCAGAAACAGGCTTGTTGTAGGGTTGAGGGACAATCAACTATCAGATTCCAAAATGATCCTAACTTCACATTGGGGACAGCCAAGCACATAGGCCTCCAAAATCAGCACACACAAAAAGCAACAGACTCTTCTCAGGAATAACACTGTTGAGGAACAAACTGTAGAAGCCATAAACTTGGGAAGGAAAATACCTCAGGATGCCCAGAAACAGTATCCAACCAGACTAGTATAAGCATAAAGGGATCCAGAGAGGACTATGCTAACATGGAGGAAAGAAAAACAATAGAACAAGAGCATGAAAGAATATCCATGAGGGAGCAAACTACCTGATAACAAACAGCTTTGTCCAACAAGGGACACTACATGCAAAAAATATTTTAAAAGGGTGGGGCACATTATGTAGCTTTCTGCCAGTCTCAATGTGTGCTGGCAGCTGTTTGTCAAGAAGACAACACAAGAGACTAATATTGCATACTCTGGAGCCATAGGAATGACCATAAAGAACCATCATGGATCACCATGATCATCTTGGGAAAGTATAAAATAGACACAGGTGCTGACATAAGTGATTGCACAATCATTTTGTAGCAGGATGAAAGCACCAATAAATCAAGAACTCACCATCTAAAATAAAAGCAGGGGGCAGGACAGTCCCCATAAAATGTGAAAGGAAAATGTTTGGTTCTTCTAAAACTCAGGGAGAAGACAACATCCAAAGAGATCTACAATGTAGATGGGATAAGTGCTTTTCTGCTTGACTGCCTGGCAAACACAGACCCAAGCCTGGTATAAGTGTTACCTGGGGTTTTCAGAACTCCCAACAGGAGCAACTTAACTATCTTACTTTAGGCGGTGTCAGGAATAAATGAATAGGAACACAGCACTTCCATCTGATAAGATTCATGCAAGTAAGCATGCTCTATTTAAAACTGCAGTTTATTAAATTTATAAGCAATGGGTTTAGAACATCCCAGCTATTTACATCTGGAATTGTATTAAATAATTAACTGCAGGTTTACAGTGGCCAGTTGCTCACCCATCAGGGAGAAGAGTGTCAGGGAAAACATCTTTTAAGATGGCTTTAGAGGACTGCCTTAACGTACACTATATTAGCTAATTTTTTATAACTAACTTTAAAAAATATATAGGTTATAATGATTTTATTGTATTATTATTTTTTAATTGTTAATTTTTTTTTAATATTAGAGGCATCGAGACTTAAGGTTTTTTAACCACCAAGGTTTTCAGTTTCAGTTGTTTACTTGTCAGTCCTCTCCTCCCATTCTGATTAGCAGAAACTGTAGCTAGTTTTGACCTTGCTTCTGAAAGCCTTTCTTTAAATTAACACTTAACTATGTGGTGTTTTATTTTATTACTGCAGGGTCGCTGAATGCACATAATATAGTTGCAATTAGCTTGATTACATTCGGGGGTATACACACCCCTCAAATCCAGGACACCATGGGAATAAAACCATGGACCTACCACCTGAGATCACAAAGAGATGCCCAAAATTATTCCAAGGATTGAGGAAATTAGTGGGAGAATATCACATTAAATTTCTACCAACTGCAAAGCCGTTTGCTTTGCCACATCTAGAAGAGTGTCCTTCCCTTCCCATGCCCAGGGTAGAAACAGAGCTCAGTTGAATGGAGCCAGATGGGTGTCATTTCCAGAATAGACACTCCAGATGAATGGTGTGTGGCAGTGGTCCCAAAACCAGATTGTGATGAGGAATACCAGCCATTTCCCCTTTGGAGAGCCTGCTGTTTTCATGCACCTCAACCTAGGAAGTGGTCCTTTAAGAAGAGAAGGTCAGTGAGTTAGGAGCTCCAGGGATTGCCTAGAAAGGCCTCCCAGTCTCAGCTGCTTGTGGAAATAGTGAGACTAGTTCTCCTGCAGCTAGAAGGGCTGGGAGCAAACAGAGGTTAATCAGGGCCCAGCAAGCCAAATAAAAAGGTTCGCTGGCTCTATCAAATGGCAGTTTTGGGTGAAGCCTTCAGAAGAGTGGAATGATCCTCCCATTGTCTTATCTCAAGAAGCCAGGCCTGAACATAGCCTAATTTAAAATGCACTCTTTGTTTAGGCCAGTGGCAGAGTTTTGATTTATTTTGTGAAGTATAAAGCCCAGGCAGTCCATCTTGAGTTAGACATTAGTTGGACTACTGAAAATAAGCAAACTCACTTTGCAAGACACCCACTGGCTCAGGTGAGCTGGTGATACTAATTACAAGGTTTGGATCTGTAGAGTTCAATGAGAATGGCTGTAGAGATCGACATGTTCTTCCGTGTGTTGAACACACCCTTGGATAGCTTAGCAAAGGAAAAAGTCTTCTCAAAATTGGATGCCCAGTCTGGGTTTTGGCAGCTATCACTTGCAGAGGAATATGCACTACTTATAACCTTTCAAAAGGTGTGGTGAAGGTCTTGTTTCCATAGGCTACCATTTGGCATATTATCTACTTCTGAGCACTTCCAGAGGAAAATGTGACAACTCCTGGAAGGTATTCTCTGCCCAATTGATAATATTATTATCTATGGATCAACTCAAACACAACATGACCAAGTTTCTTTGTAATTCTGGAAAGACTTAAAAAAACCAGGCCTAACATTTAATGACAAGTGTGAATTCTCAAAAAGACAAAATGAATCTTCTAGGCCAGCTCACTGATGGACTAGGGGTCAGACCAGATCCAGAAGAGGTGCAAGCAATTATCCAGATGAAAGGCACCTCAGTGTCAGTGAAGTACATCAATTTGTGGGCATGGTGACACATCTGGGAACTTTGCTACCTCACCTGGTGGGGAAGTCAAAGCCATTATGAGATATACCGAGTCCATAAAATTCCTGGTATTGGGGAACTAAACAGTCAGACTTTAAGAAAAATAGCAACACCAGAGCACTTCACCAGTTTTGGCCCTGTATTAGTCAAATAAAACCACCACAGTGTCAGCTGATGCCTGATCCTATGGGATAGGAACAATCTTCCTTCAGGAACAATCACCTTCACTGTGGTGCCTAATAGTGTATGCCTCACGAGCACTATGCACAAATAAAAAAAGAAGCCCTAGCCACTACAGGGGCTCATGAACATTTTGACAACTTTCTAGTTCGTATAAAATGTCATGTGGCAACTGACCACAAATCACTAGTCACTCTTCTAGGTTAAGAACAAACAAACAACTAGATGAGTTATCACCTAGGATACAACACTTGCCAAATGAGGTTTCAATTCTCAGTTGCTCATATACTTGGGAAGACTCTTGCCACAGCTGATAGACTCTCCAGGATCCCATTCCCGGATACTCCATTGTAAGCACATAAACAGGAGGAGCTGCCCATAGAAGGTTTGGTAGATGCCATATGTACCATTTTACCAATCACAGAAAAAATGCTAGCAAGAATTGAAAAAGAAGCAAAAGGCAGATGAATCTGTGACTCAAGCCATGACTAGCTGCAACAAAGTCAGGAAACCTCTATGAAACTGTATTGAGTGGTTTCCAGGGATCAGACCATAAACTAAGGTCTGGTGCTGAAGGGGTCCAGACTAGTTATCCCTACATTTGTGCAACAGGGAATCCTTGGAACATCAAGGCATTACAAAATGTGAGGACAGAACTAAATAGTCTGTTTGGTGGCCTGGGCTTAGCAAGCAACCACAACAGAGAGTTGAGAAATATGATATCTGGGCTCACATGAGAACCAACCCACTGGAACTGTTATTACCATCTGCTCGACCAGACAGACTGTGACAGAAAATCAGGATTGATCATGTGTGTCTGAATAATACAACCTAGCTTGCTTGATTTTCAAGATTCATTGAAGTTTCCAGATTGCTCAAAACCACATCAAGTACAGCTGAGGAGAAGTCAAAACCCATGTTTGTCTCTTTTGGGATTCCAGAGCAAGATATCTCTGACAACAGTCCTCAGCGTTCCTCTGAGAATCTTGAGATTTGCAGATACTTAGTTTCACTCATCTCACACCCAGCCCATAGTGCCCTCAGAGGAATGGTGAAGCAGAACATGGAGTAAAGATGATAAAACAACTTCTTTCTAAATCCTCAGATCCTCATTTTGCCTTGGTGGCATGCTGGTCAACACCTCTAGCAAATGGATTCAGCCCTGTGGAGCTGTTACTGGGAAGGATGTTGAGGTCCACTTATCACAACCATCCCGTCACAAATAGACCCTTGTTGGTTTGACTTCCTGAGGCTGTAGAAGAAGGAAGATCAATATAAAATCTATCAGAAGAGGGACTTTGACAGGTGTGATAAAGCTAAATCCTTGAAAGTGCTGAATCCAGGAGATCATGTGGGTGAAAAAGTCTTAAAAAAAAAAAAAAAAAAAAAAAAGGGCAGTGCCGGGATATGCCAGGACACCTCTGTGACACAGGCAGGCCAGACACTGGCTCATGCCAAGGCCCCAGGCCTCACTGAACACTGACAAATGCATAGCTGAAAACCAGTCTGGTATTAGAATTGTTAAAATAGAGGTTAAGTTGATGAGAATGTGTTTAGTGCTTAGATTTAATGAAATACTTGTAGGATGCTGCATGTATTGATCTCACCTATAAACTCTGTAGCCCCTGGTATAAAGTAAAATTGAGTGTTTGCATTATACACCTTGTAATTGTAACTCACGAAAAAGGAAAGAAGCATTAATTCACACACAAGAACACCTAATGAAACCAAATGAGCCATTGTGAAGCATCAAATGACAAAGACTTTGTTCATTGCCCCCCACCCACACACACACACACATCCTTGAAGAATAGGCGACACATTTGTCCAATCTGTTTAAACTCTGGGAGTAGGGACTAAAAATTCCTGACCAGAAGGAGCTTGAATTCCTATGCTGCTTGAACTCTGAGGTGATGATTTCTAAGCATATGCAAGGAGTCCCCAGCTGTTTAACTTGGGTTAGCCCTAAAGGACATACGGAGTTTGCTTATTATAGAAGTTTCTATTATCTTTTGAAAGCTAAGACTGTAACTCATTTGGGTGTGTATGTTTATCTACTTTAAGCTTGTCAATAACTCTCTTGTTTCTTTCTCTTAGTTAATCAATCTTTAGTTAGTTTATTACAGGTTTGGATACAAGCATTATCTTTGGTAAGAGATCTGGGGGAAGTTGACCTGGGGTAAGTGACTGGTCCTTTGGGACTGGGAGTAACCTGAATATTATTGAGATTTTTTGGTATAAGGGACCATTTGTCAAAAAGGCAGGCTTCCCTGAGTGGCAAGATAGACCAGAGTGCCCAAGTGATTCCCTGAAATATAAATATAGAACACACAACCAATTTGGGGTTTGTGCCCTGCTTCTTGGCAGTCTTCGCTGAGATTGGCATTCATGGCTGTGAGCCACTCCAAACAGCTTGGCAACCTCAATCCTATTCTGGTAGGATGTCAGCAGGAATCATCTGTCAGAACTGCTGGTGCCATGTTGCTTCCAATATACCTGATTGCTACCCTGAGATTGAACCTGTGAACAACAATCTATCCATCCACTCAGAACAACCAGCATGTTCTCCAGATCCCCTCCCTACAAAGAGATATCCGATAAGAGAAATATGGCCTCCTGCATTCCTGGAGGATGATATACAATCTTGAGAATTTAAGGACTGCAGGTGAACGTCTTAAAAAGGCAGGATAAAGCCCTGGCACAAAGCTGAAGGTGAAGGCAGTCTACCCTGTGTGTCATATGGGGTGTTTATTCTTGTTTTGTGGTGATATTTTATTCCTGTTATATGTTGTTTAATCTAAAGTTTGGATAAAGATTTTATCACCCTTCCTTTTTCAGAAAGGGGGATGTGATGTTAGGTGGAATATTTAGAGTGTCCACAGGAAGCATAAGGTAAGGAAGCAAGTGTCTATGTAAACAGGAACTAAAGTCAGTCTTGTATTCACCCCAACCTTGGTCTGCTGGGTTTTGTAATCTCTACATTCACAAAACAGCCTGCTACTCTTCACTCATTGAGAACCTAATCTGTGTCTTCCATAGCTACTGATTTATCAATACTTTTCACTCCTGTAGAGCCTTTATTCTTAGATGTTTAAATGTTTTACAAACACTTAAATTAGTCTTCCAACATCCAAAGGAGGTAGGTAAGTATTGTACCCAGGTACACATGGATAAATTGAAACACAAAGAAGCTATGTGATTCTTCCAAGGTCATTCACTGAGATAGTATCAAATTGCAATATAGCCCAGGAGTCCTAACTTCCTACTCATAAACATTCAATAGCAGTATTGCCAACCTCAAACACCAAAAAATTATGAGATTGATTTAGAAATTATGAGATCTTAAAAAGCAAATTTTGGAGGATTTTTATTTGATTTCTGAGCCGTTAGGATGCACTCAGTTCCTATATTCAGGTTTTCACAGGAATCATGAGGGCTAGAAACTCAATTAAAAATGAGAATCTCCACTTTCACCTATTAACTTGACTCCCTTCGCTTTGGGGGCTTTTGAAACAAGAAGTATTGAGAGAATTTTGAGAATTGGCAACAGTGCTTTCCAAAAGGGCTGGAGCACCTGTTTCCCAATCAGTAGCAGGCTGTTAGTGCATAGATCAATGAATTAGGTCTAAATGCCACTATCATGCTACTGCTTGATAGTCTCAGGTGGAGAAGGTGGGTTGAAGAAGGGTGAGTGGGTGGAATAGTTGTGGCCCTTCGGTAAAATAGCCAAAGTGTTTTAGTAAAAATCCAAATATTTTAGAAATGGAGCAAGTACCTGAATCAGATTTATTTTGAAGAGTACTTAAATCCACTCAAATCATAATTAATTAGAATTCTTAAATGTTGATTAAAATACATAACTACAATATTCTCTATTAACATGTTTTTTTTTGGTTGAGAACTTTTGAAATGTCAAAAATTTCAGCCAGGTCTAACTGTCTCTTCTGACATTTTTCACAATAGTATTTTTGTTTGGAGAGGTGTGTGTGTGTGTGCAAAGTGAGCAATCCAATCTAAAAATCTGAAAAAAGTGATTTTTTCTTCCTGCCCCTCCAGAAACTTTATAATTTTACAGACCCTTAACCTAAAAACCTCAAAGTGTGTTAGAAAACTCAGATATGGTCAGTTTAATAATTTACTTCACCCTTTTTTGACAAAAATATTCAAATCTGAACTGAACTAGAAGGTTACAAAGGTCCCCCTTGCTGACCTCTGACCCATTAGCTGATCCTGTAGGGATAAAAATCAGTTTATACTTTATGTGCAAGTTTCCTTTTAGTAATACAAGATAGCTGAAATGCAAGCATGAGGACACACAATATGAGCATTTAGGCTTGGCAACAGGCTGAGTCCTAAGCAAAGCCTGGTAAAAAGTTTAGTACAAGTGCTTGACTTGAGATCATAAGTGTGACGGGTTCCTCTCGGGGTGCCACTTGGAACTGGGGTACCACTGAGCCTGTCTGACCCATCAGCCTGAGCTCCCCTTCACACTGTGGTGCTGTGATAAGTTGCCAAGCTCTCCAAGCTTGCTCTTTCACCAGCAGACATGCAGATAGGGACACAGCCAGCTGCAGCTTCACACACAGATGCTGTGGTCAGCTCTGCATGGGAAGGCTCAGCTAAGGCACCTCCCAGTTGCTCAGGCATGCATCCCCTTCTGGAGTGTAAACCCAAAATTATATCATCTTGCGCTGCACTGGGAACTGTACAGTGTAAGCTCATGAAGTTCGCCCCCTCCCTCAATGTGGAGGAAGATATGCAACAGCTTTCTGCCCCCTCCGCCCCAAGTTATGATTTCCAGACACTGGTTTTAGACAAAACAAAAACAATTTTAGTAACTACAAAAGATAGATTTTAAGTGATTATAAGTGATAGCAAATAGATCAAAGCAGATTACCTAGTAAATAAGCAAAACCGCAAACTGATCTTAACACACTAGATAGGTAGGATATGAATTAGCAAATTCTCATCCTGAGTGATAAACAGGCTGTCAGATTCTTAAGGCACAAGCTGCCTTGGCTTTCCCAGGTTTTCATACACAGTCTAAAAATCCCTCTAGCCTAGGACCACAACTTCCCACAGTTCAGTCCTTGCCCCTCAGGTGTTTCCAGGTGTGTTGTCGTAGGGAGAGTGAGGTACCATCATAATGTCATTGTCCCCCTTTTATATCTTCTTCCCACTTGCTTGAAAGCTTTTTTGCTGTGACCTGGGTCAAACAGTCCCCATTGTACAGTGCTATCTCTGAGAGGTTTCTATTGTACACAGTTCCTCGGGTAATCCTTGTGCTTGTGTGCATTTAATCAATAAGCCATTAACATTGTTTGGCCTTTTTACTGTTGTACCTGAAAGGCTGTTTGTAGGTGTCCTCAACCTCACAACATGTTTCAGTAACACATACATAGTCAAACTTCATAACTTCACATACGACGATAGCACATACAATCCAATGAGATATTAATGTCTAGCATAGTGTTTCCCAAACTTGGGATGCTGCTTTTTTAGGGAAAGCTCCTGACGGACCTGTATGGTTTGTTTACCTGCTGCATCCGCAGGTCCGGCCGATCGCGGCTCCCAGTGGCCGTGGTTCGCTGCTCCAGGCCAATGGGAGCTGCTGGAAGCGGTGGCCAGCACATCCCTCGGCCTGTGCCGCTTCCAGCAGCTCCCATTGGCCTGGAGCAGTGAACCACGGCCACTGGGAGCCGCGATCGGCCAGACCTGCGACGCGGCAGGTAAACAGACCGGCCCAGCCCGCCAGGGGCTTTCCCTACACAAGCGGTGTCCCAAGTTTGGGAAACACTGGTCTAGCAGATCAAGATTTTTAGAATGATACCTCACAAGGCATACTTTGTGCAAAACATATCCTAATTACATGACAGTGGTGGATATTGGGGTGTCAGGGTGTCACGATAAGAGTTTGCAATATATAGCTTTTGATAAACAAGTACACTACAGCTTAAAATAATAGATTTCTAGGGGATTTTTGGATATAGGTAACCATGGAGAAACCACATAGGAAATCTATGACACAAATAGCTTTTGCTCGCAGGCAGAACCTAACTTATGGTCTCCTGGAATAACAAACATGGGCAGGGGACTGATACCTAAATCAAATATGGTCCTGGATGTGTGAGGTATATAAGGAAAAAGCGTATAAAAATATGCACAGACTAACCCCTAGTTGGGTCACCAGGGATGACCAAATGGTGGAAGTCTGAATATGAACAAGCCGTCTTGAGGTGATTTCCACTTACCATTTCTTCTGTCTTTGCTATTACCAGTTTCCACAACGCTGTAAGTATGCACAATCCAGGGAGTCTCTTGTTATATGTATCTGTTGTTTTTGTATAATTATGCTTATACTTGAGTTTAATGGATTTTAAGTAAAGTCTTAATGTTTTTATTTGTGTGCCTCAAATCTCAAACTCAATAAAAACCTCTGATTAGTGACTGCTGTAATTTACGCTGTAAACTGATCTAAGGCTACGCATTAAAAGAAAAATTCTGGCACAACCTTAACTATTGTGGTGCTAGTGCAACCCTCACTGAGTGCGTGTGCACATATATCCCAAACACACAACCTACAAACAATTCCCTTTATTCTCCTACCTTCTTCCATGTCTAAGCATTGTCTTTGACCTAATAGCCAGTCAATTCTTTTTAAATAAAACCATACTAGTTAGCAGCAGCATTACATGGTTCTAAAAGTCATGCTCCATGCTGCTCTGGCTACAGCTTGCTGCCACTGTTTGCTTCCCTCTCTGGAAGAGAAAGGGCCAACCCTGGCCATTCTGTGGGAGAGTGGAGCTGCTGCCCAGCATTGCTAGCTGTGGAAGAAGACTAATGTGACCTCTCCTATCAATTAATCTTTTGTGGGAGCAGAGGCCTGCTCTGGCAGGAATACACAATCTCCATTGCTTATTCTGTCACTGTAGGAGATCCGTTTAATGTCTGGATATACATGAAGCCAAATGAATACTAGTCTCATTAGATGGGCATTGATACCATCTATGACAAGTTCTTGAACCAAACTATCTCACAGCAGAGATAATGGTTTCTTAATCCAAACCTTTAATGGGGGCATGAGCATAGTATTACTGATCAAAGAAAGTGATTTAGATGTTAATATGTCTAGGCTGGAATATTTCAGAATATTAATCCATGAATTCATGAGCCCTTGCAATAAATGGTTAGAAGCATGAGATAAAAGACCAAAACGAAGGTCCCTGAGAAGCATCATAAAGGAAAGAATATAAAAGGTATTCCCAGGAAATTTGTCTTGTCTGTGCTGATAACAAGATTTCATATCCTCTGCAGTTTTATTTTCTCTACAGTTCATTGATCTGAATGAGTCTAAACTTGGGAGCCCTTGAAACCCATTTAAGAACCATCTTAGTAGCTGTATTTTGTGGTAATATTCTCAAAACGCATTCATCATTAACAGAAATTAAGTGATCTACAACAATGTCAATATTGCAAATTACAGCATACTTTGGATATGCTGGTTTTTATTAATCTTCTTTTTAAAGCCTGATTATAATCTTAGTAAATTAACATTAGGAGAAAAAAACAGATGAAAGAGCAGAACCATAAAAGTTAATCAAGAATGCAAAAAAGGCCAATTTTATTTTTCTAATGAACATTCATCATTATCATTTCCCTTCTTCAGGGAAAATTTTAGTTTCCCTGCTAGCCTGAGAGAAAAATCCCCAATAAATTATCTCATATCATTTTTGTTTGCAGGTTTGGAGAGAATTTGACAGCACCTCAAGAGGATTGCATGTATGAGAGACAGAGGGAGAGGAAGAGAGAGAGAAAGTCTCTTTGCAGAAACTTTCTGACATAAGACAGGTGATTATATAGTAAATCCTCCAGAGATGATTCTGTCACTTTTCCCAGGGGAACACAAATGACATCTGAAATTTATTCTAAATTGAGAGGAAAGACTGTTTATAGATTGAGTTAACAATTGGGTCTATGGACCAAATTCTGCTTGATATAATTGGGGACAATGCCATTAGTTTTTGTAGAGTTATAGGGTATATCTATACTGCAAATGAGGGTGTGAATGTAGCATGATACGTATACTTGTGCTAACGTTAATCTAGCTAGCACAGGTAATGCTAGCTGTGTAAAAGTGGTGACACAGACTTCAGTACAGGGTAGCAAACCAAACTCAAGCCCTCCAGGGTATGTACTCTGGTTGCTAGCCTGCACTGACGCCCATGCCACCACATCTATATCCATTCTAGGTGGATTAAAGCCGGCACAGGTATGCCTGCCACGCACACTACCATCACACTTTCAAGGTATGTCTACAGTGCAAGTGAAGGTGTGTTTGTGGCATGGGGTATAAGGTGCTAGCTAGATTAAAATTACACTAATATGTCTATCCCATCCAAGGTCACTAATAAAGATGATAAACAACACCAGACCCAGAACAGATCCCTCTGGAACCCCACTTGAGACCTCCCTTCAATCCAACATCATTTCACTAATACAAGGGTTCCCAAACTTGGTTCGCGGCTTGTTCAGGGTAAGCCCCTGGCGGGCCACGAGATGCTTTGTTTACCTGAGCGTCCACAGGTACGGCCGCTCCCAGCTCCCAGTGGCCATGGTTCGCCGTTCCCGGCCAATGGGAGCTGCAGAAAGCGGTGGCCTGGCGCCTTCCTGCAGTGCCCATTGACCGGGAATGGTGAACCATGGCTACTGGGAGCTGCGAGCGGCCGTACCTGTAGACACTCAGGTAAACAAAGCATCTCGTGGCCCGCCGGGGCTTACCCTGAACAAGCCACGAACCAAGTTTGGGAACCCCTCACTAATAGTTTGTGGTTGTTTAACCAATTATGTATCCACTTAATGGTAGTTCCACTAAGCCCGTATTTCTCCAGCTTACTTATCAGAATGTCATGTGGGACTATCATTATCCCCTTTGACAGATGGGGAAACCAAGCCACAGAGCAGTGAACTGATTTGTCAAAGGTCACACAGTGACAGAACCAGGAGTAGAATCCAGGATAATAATAGTTAGCATGTGTGTGCATATTTAGAACATGATCCTGCAAGATGCTTGGTATCTACCACAAGCTTTTGAATATCCTCTACTGCCATTAAAGTCAATGCAACACACCTACCGATTAGGCCCTTAAAGCAGAATAACATTAACGATTATTGGATATAATTCTCTGTCACATTGCAACTCTTTTGCTCAAAGGGGCTCTAAAGATGCTGAATGCGGCTAACTGAGAACTCCCACAGTGTCGGAGAGCCCTCAGTTTCCATAGAATTGGCGTACTTAGCATGTCAAAGATGAGAAGGATGGGAGTATGGCCCTTAAGAACTACAGCCAGGTGGCATAAGCTACAGCAGCCACCACATTGCTCTAACTTACAGCTGGCACAGACCAGTGCAAAGCCACCCTGAGAATCAAGAACTGTATCCAGCTGCCTGACCCCCCCCCACAACCCCCCAGTTGCTGCACTGAGCACAAGCTTGGCAAAGGAGAGAACAACTCATTTTTGACATAAATAAGTCTTAGATGTATAAAACTAATATCAAAAGTGTGGGATACTTTCCCTCGAATATGTATGACTAAAATCTGGGGAATGAGAGCATATTTGCATACTTAGTCCCACACAGTACTAGACATGAATGCTGTATTTAGACTTACCACTTCTTTGCAGTATGAATGTAGAGTGGGTGGCGTATAGTATAGTTACTGTCTGAATTTGTCATTCTCAATAGAAAATTGTATGAACTTATTCTGTTGTGCCTGGGCAAATTTTGATAGATGCAAAGGGTCAAGAGCATAATTATGTCTGACCTTGTGATTTTGGATTAGTAGGATGATCTTTATAAGGATCAGAAAGCAATATACCCCCTGGAAAATGTAGCTATAAATAGTAATTCCTTTTAGACCTCTCACAAAGTATTAACATTTAGATATATATCCAACAAACACATAATTTTGGAGCTCAGCAAAAGGGATTTGAAAACCCAAACAGAAAGGAGCCATGCTTTGTCTGTAATGGCAACAATTGCTTTGTCCAAAACCTTTTCAGCAATCGGCTTCTTTCAAACTGCTGTGATTTACCAATAATAGTCTAAAGAAAACTAGTTCTTCTTCCTCAAGGGCTTCTTTGTATTCCTGTTTATGGGATGGGGTACCCTAGGGGTCAAGTTGCAGAACTGCCTTGAGAAGCCACATCCACTGGGGACTGTAGGAGAGTGTAGTGGGGTGAACACCCGCTCCAGCCCTGAAGGGGTTGGAAGAGCCCTGCAGAGGGCTTGGGCTATGGAAGGGAGCAAAACCCCAGCTGATTGGCAGAAGTGGCTGCAGCTGGGGTCACACCCCAAATTGAACAACTAGGCCTTATAAGAAGGCCAGGGCAGCCAGAAGCTCAGCAGTCTCACTCTGACTGGAGAGAGAGACAGACCTGGCTGCTGGGGAACTCACCCGGGGACTTAGAGTGAGGCAGGGCTGAGGAAAGGCCTTCGGGGCTGGGAAGCCCTAGGCCAGCAACTCCCCTGGTCCTAGACCCACATAGGTATTGGGGTTGCAGAGGAGCAGCCTGAGGGTGGGTAAAGGCAGCCAGTCCAAACCCCTTGTTGCCTGTGATGATTGGCTGATAGACGGCAGTCCGCCCCAGGGCGCGGGGGCTAGACGGTGACTGGCAGTAGCCACGCTTGAGGGGACGTGGGGATAGGGAGTGGGGGTTCCCCTGGGTGAGGAGACCTGGAGAGAGTGGGGTACTGCTGGGGGGGGGGGGGAGGGTTGCACCCAAGACAAGGCCACCGGGGTCTGGGAGGAACACAGGGGCCAATGACAGGTGGGACACCTGAACCACAGAGGGCGCTCTGATGACTGGTGAGCTAATTCCTGAGATAACCAGCAGGAGGCGCCGCAGGGGTGAGTCTGCGCCTGATTACAGAGAGATTTCGAGTGAGGGTGATGTCATCACCACCATTGTCATATCAGGGATCGGCAACCCTTGGCATGCGACTCACCAGGGTAAGCACCCTGGCAGGCCGGGCCGGTTTGTTTACCTGCCGTGTCCACAGGTTTGGCCGATTGCGGCTCCCACTGGCCGCGGTTCACTGCTCCAGGCCAATGGGGGCGATGGGAAGCAGCAGCCAGCACATCCCTTGGCCCATGCCACTTCCCGCAGCCCCCATTGGCCTGGGGCGGTGAACCGCAGCCAGTGGGAGCCGCAATCGGCCGAACCTGTGGATGCGGCAGGTAAACAAACCGGCCCAGCCTGCCAGGGTGCTTACCCTGGCGAGCCACGTGCCAAAGGTTCCTGATACCTGGTCTATATAAAAGAGTCCAACCCAACTGCCTCATTTCCTTTGTTACCATCTCAGAGAGCAAACTGAACCTCACCTTCATGTCTTCAAGCTAGATTATTCCTTAGCTGAGCTGCTTACTATTATTTTATTGTAGCTTTGGGCAGTGTCGTATAGGAGAGCTCAGTGTGGTATGTATCTGGTAAATATTAGGTAGTATAAAGAATGTAATGGAAAATCATACTGAACATATTATAATGTATTCATATAAATCATTGGTGCTTTCTTGTCTGGTAAGTATTCTGTGTTCACTTCTGGTCACTCTAGCAGAAAAAGATAGAGCAAAAATAGAAGAGGTGGGAGCAACAAATGATTGGGTGGGGGACTTCCATATGAAGAGAGATTGGAAAAATTGAAGCTTGATAATTTAGAGATGTCATGACCTGCGAGACTTGAGAATGGGCCTGCAAGGTTCATGGGAGCAGCCACATGTCAATCCTCCACCTAGCAGTCTGCTAGTAATACCTTCCCTGATACCCAGGAAGCCAACTCCCAATGTGAAGCTTCTCCCCTGAGCTCCTAATGGTGAAGTCCCAAAGCAGCTGATTGGCCTGATGGGCCCTACGTAAGCCAGAAGCAGAAATGGGAAGCTGTCTGAACTAGGTGCCACTCTGTTTTGGACTGTGTTCCTTGTGCTTCCTGCTCCTGATGCCTGCTTCCCTGGCTTAATCTCTGGCATTCTGACATTCTGACCCTGCTTGTCTTCTGCCATTCTGGCATGGATGGATATAAACTGTTCAGGAAGGACAGGCAGGGCAGAAAAGGTGGGGGAGTTGCATTGTATGTAAGAGCAGTATGACTGCTCAGAGCTCCAGTATGAAACTGAAGAAAAACCTGAGAGTCTCTGGATTAAGTTTAGAAGTGTGAGTAACAAGGGTGATATCATGGTGGGAGTCTGCTATAGACACCCAGACTAGGGGGATGAGGTCAACGAGGCTTTCTCCAGGCAACCACAGAAGTTACTAGATCACAGGCCCTGGTTCTCATGGGTGACTTCAGTCATCCTGATATCTGCTGGGAGAGCAATACAGCAGTGCACAGACAATCCAGGAAGTTTTTGGAAAGTGTAGGGGACAATTTCCTGGTGCAAATGCTGGAGGAACCAACTAGGGGCAGAGCTCTTCTTGACCTGCTGCTCACAAACAGGGAAGAATTAGTAGGGGAAGCAAAAGTCGATGGCAACCTGGGAGGCAGTGATTATGAGACGGTCGAGTTCAGGATCCTGACACAAGGAAGAAAGGAGAGCAGCAGAATACGGACCCTGGACTTCAGAAAAGCAGACTTTGACTCCCTCAGGGAACTGATGGGCAGGATCCCCTGGGAGAATAACATGAGGGGGAAAGGAGTCCAGGAGAGCTGGCTGTATTTTAAAGGATTGAGGTTGCAGGAACAAACCATCCCGATGTGTAGAAAGAATAGTAAATATGGCAGGCGACCAGCTTGTCTTAACAGTGAAATCCTTGCTGATCTTAAACACAAAAAAGAAGCTTACAAGAAGTGAAAGATTGGACAAATTACCAGGGAGGAGTATAAAAATATTACTCAGGCATGCAGGAGTGAAATCAGGAAGGCCAAATCACACTTGGAGTTGCAGCTAGCAAGGGATGTTAAGAGTAACAAGGAGGGTTTCTTCAGGTATGTTAGCAACAAGAAGAAGGTCAAGGAAAGTGTGGGCCCCTTACTGAATGGGGGAGGCAACCCAGTGACAGAGGATGTGTAAAAAGCTAATGTACTCAATGCTTTTTTTGCCTCTGTCCTCACGAACAAGGTCAGCTCCCAGACTACTGCACTGGGCAGCACAGTATGGGGAGGAGGTGACCAGACCTTTGTGGAGAAAGAAGTGGTTCATTTAGAAAAGCTGGACATGCACAAATCCCTGGGGCCAGATGCACTGCATCCTAGGATGCTAAATGAGTTGGCAGATGTGATTGCAGAGCCATTGGCCATTATCTTTGAAAACTCATAGTGATTGGGGGAGGTCCCAGATGACTGGGAAAATTAAAAAAGGGAAGAAGGAGGATCCGGGGAACTACAGGCCAATCAGTCTCAACTCAGTCCCTGGAAAAATCATGGAGTAGGTCCTCAAGGAATCAATTTTGAAGCACTTAGAGGAGAGGAAAGTGATAAGGAACAGTCAGCATGGTTTCACCAAGGGCAAGTCATGCCTGACTAACCTAATTGCCTTCTATGACAAGATAACTGGTTCTGTGGATGAGGGGAAAGCAGTGGACGTGTTAATCCTTGACTTTAGCAATGCTTTTGATGTGGTTTCCCACAGTATTCTTGCCAGCAAGTTAAAGAAGTATGGGCTGGATGAATGGATTACAAGGTGGATGGAAATCTGGCTAGATCATTGGGCTCAACGGATAGTGATCAATGGCTCCATGTCTAGTTGGCAGCTGGTATCAAGCAGAGTGCCCCAAGGGTTGGTCCTGGGGCCTGTTTTGTTCAATATCTTCATTAATGATCTGGAGGATGGTGTGGATTGCACCCTCAGCAAGTTTGCAGATGACACTAAACCGGGAGGAGTGATAGATACACTGGAGGGTAGGGACAGGATACAGAGGGACCTAGACAAATTAGAGGATTGGGCCAAAAGAAACCTGATGAGCTTCAACAAGGACAAGTGCAGAGTCCTGCACTTAAGACGGAAGAATCCCATGCACTGCTACAGACTAGGGACCGAGTTGCTAGGCATCAGTTCTGCAGAAAAGGACCTAGGGGTTACAGTGGATGAGAAGCCGGATATGAGTCAACAGTGTGCCCTTGTTGCCAAGAAGGCTAACAGCAGTTTGGGCTGTATAAGAAGGAGCATTGCCAGCAGATCGAGGGACGTGATCATCCCCCTCTATTCGGCATTGGTGAGGCCTCATCTGGAGTACTGTGTCAGTTTTGGGCCCCACACTACAAGAAGGATGTGGAAAAATTGGAAAGAGTCCAGCAGAGAGCAACAAAAATGATTAGGGGGCTGGAGCACATGATTTATGAGGAGAGGCTGAGGGAACTGGGATTATTTAGTCTGTAGAAGAGAAGAATGAGGAGGGATTTGATAGCTGCTTTCAACTACTTGAATGGGGGTTCCAAAGAGGACGGATCTAGACTGTTCTCAGTGGTAGCAGAAGATAGAACAAGGAGTAATGGTCTCAAGTTGCAGTGGGGGAGGTTTAGTTTGGATATTAGGAAAAACTTTTTCACTAGGAGGGTGGTGAAGCACTGGAATGGGTTACCTAGGGAGGTGATGGAATCTCCTCCCTTAGAGGTTTTTAAGGTCAGGCTTGACAAAGCCCTGGTTGGGATGATTTAGTTGGGGATTGGTCCTGCTTTGAGCAGGGGGTTGGACTAGATGTCAGGTCCCTTCCAACCCTTATATTCTATTATTTGACTTGTGGTTCCTGACATCCAGTTTATCTCCTGCTTCTGACCTTCCAGGATCCTAACTCAGCTGACTCTTGACTCCTTGCTCATGACGATAGCTCTGACTCCTAGTTCTGGCTGCCCACAACCCAGCCATGGCAAGAGAGGAGATAAATATGAAGATATATAGATGTCTATAAAATAATGAATGGTATAGAGAAGGCAAAAATAATCCCCAACCTCTTTGCCCAATAAACTTCCTTTGCCATCACCAGAATTCACTGAGTTGAAATACTGTCTTGTTCAGGATGTGCATAATGCTGAGTTGCATGATCCCAATCATGCTGTCCTCCAGTCTGCTCTTTGAAACCTTTATTTTACTGTTCATCTTATACTTATACTGTTCATTTTAGCTGTTGAGGGAAGGCTTTATTTGTAAGGTGTCTAGCCTGCTTTAGGGCACAATAAAATAATAAGTGATGATAACTCACATGCTTTGATAGTTAAATATTCATTTTTGTTTAATGGTTTGGGTTCTACAGCTTAAGTTGTTTAACATTTTTTTGGTAGATAGCAGCTGGGCCACTCAGAGGGGGGGGAGGGCAAGTGGGGCAATTTGCCTCAGGCCCCCATGAAAGTTTTTCGGGGCCCCTGGAGTGGGGTCCTTCACTCACTCTGGGGGCCCTGGAAATCTCTCGCAGGGCCCGGGCCCCCGGAGCTTCTTCCACTCCGGGTCTTCGGCGGCAGTTCAGCGGCGGGGGGTCCTTCCACGCTGGGACCCGCCGCCAAAGTGCCGGGTCTTCGGCAGCAATTCGGCGGCGGGGGCCCCCTGCCGCTTAAGACCCCAGGTCCCCTGAATCCTCTGTGCGGCCCTGGAAAGCAGAACCTGTATCAGAAATTCTTGTGGTCACTGTGACCTCGAAACATACAATGCTTCATCACAGAATGATCCTTGGATACCCCTGCAACTAATCGTACCTGTTACACTTTTGTTTTGTTCCAAAGTTAAGTCCAATTTTAACCATATTGGTTTCTTTTCTAAGAAACACATTTCCATTTTATTTAATATAATTTATATACAATAAAAGCTAAAACCTTAATGTTGTACCAGGGGCAGAAATGACTTTTATAAATTCACATTAATCCCGAGGGCAGAGAATAAATGCTGAACAGACTGAATATGAATAGAGAGACTCTCTTGTGGCTTCACACTTATTAAGATATTGTCTAAGTATATTAATCTTACTCCTAAACTTCTTAGTAAAGACACTAATGGTCTCTCTAACATTGTAAATGTCCTTGGAATTATGAAAGGATCAAAAATCATGGCCTTCCATTGGTGAAGTTAGTTTTCCCCAATGAACCCTTGTATATTTTCTGTAAGGTTGATTCACTAGGGCACTTGGAAGAACATTTTTTAAAATCTATTTTTGCCAAGTAGTCTCCCTTAAGCAAAGTGACCTTTAAATCCTTCAAACTGCCCATTTTACATGATTTTGCATTTTTAATGTTTTTTGTTCCTGTATATGGCCTGGTTCTTCAGACTTGATTTACATCGCATAGCTGGTTCTCAAGTCCATGGATTCAGTGGGGCTTCTAACGTGAGTAACTGTTATTCAAGGTGGTTGTTACACAGTTGAGTCAAGGCTCTGGGTTTCATACTGCATGATAATTGCCTGAGTATATTTGTACTGGAAACCATACACATAACCATCTTTTTTTGAACACTTCAAAGAGAGAATAATCTTTAGGGCTCTTAAGGACTTTGTTGTTGATGTTTGTCACATTAACACTTCTTTTATAACTTTTGCTAGTGTTTATATGCACTGTGTGCCAATCACTAATTTCCAATTAGTTAACCTTTTTATCCCAGTAAACATTTTAAAATCTATAACTGACAATTCTATATCAGTTAGCATATATCTGTCTTTCTTATTTCTTTATCTTCATTTATGAAAATGTTCTCCTATTCAGATATGCCAATGTATATATGTGATGGGGCATATAAACCCTGCACTAGTGATGGAAAGGTTAGAGAGCTGTTGCGAGCAAAGGTTGTCCCCATCTCTCCAGCCCTGTCAAATAAGTGGAATAAGGACTTTAAAACAGGAAGTTCCCAGCGATTGCTTGGCAGCTCTGGGAGATGGTGGCTCTATAGCTCCCAAAAGAGACTCCTGAAGGCCTTCAGGGGAACTGATCTCAGGCCGGCCATTTACTAGGCCGCACTGTGCCTACAAGGAGATAATGATTCTAGCATACTGGTTGGGTAAATAAGGATCAGCAGGCCAGTTAGGTGGTTGGTGCCACTACCCGCTACCCCTTTCGGGGTTAGGGAATCTGAGAACAGATAAAAGGAATTAGGGGACTGGGTGCTAGGAGCCCCATCCTCATCAACCCAAAAGTATTATCTAACACAATTTGTATCATAGAGACCCCTACTTAGGCCGACGGGGGGAAACCCTAAGGAATTTTCAGTCCCCTCCCAGTAGGAGGCACCATCAGCTACCCAAGAACTGTGACAATATACAATTCAAAAATGATGTAGAGAAAAACTCAATATCTCTGAAATACTTCTTGTGTCTAATCCGTCACATCTGACCAAAACTACAACTCTAATTACAATCCCACCCTGTTGTGTACGAAAAGCCATGTTGTGTCAGACCCAGAGAGAGGTATATTCCAGACTCCAAAGCATTCTGCTAAGAATGCCATTGTCCCAGCAGTTGTGGAATATATAGTACATATTTGAAAATACAGGATAACTGATAGTTCTTATTCAAGTGCTTGTTCATGTCAATTCCAATTGTGTGTGCGCATGCTGCGTTCCATTGTCGGAAAGTTTTCCCTTAACAGTTCCCATTAGGTCGGCTGTGGAGCCCCCTGGAGTGGCGCCTTCCTGTCGCTCAATATATGACCCTGCAGACCAGGCCCCCCCCTTCAGTTCCTTCTTACTACCAGTGACAGTCGTTGGAACTGTGGTCGCTTGCTCAGCAAGTGCTTCCCTTAGATTGGACATTCAGCGAGTGCTACCATTCTACATTGAGCACACTAAGCCATTCAGGAAGTCGAACCAGCTTCATAGCGGTGGCAGACCAGATGAAAGGACTCCTGGTCTCATATCAAAGAATATCTTCCTGGATCATGTCCTGCATCTGCACATGCTACGAGCAGGCCAAGGGCCCAGCCCCAGCACTTAGGGCACATTCCATGAGACACAGGCCTCATCAGCAGCATTCCTGGCCCAAGTCCTGGTACAAGAAATTTGCAGGGCAGCAACGTGGTCCTCGGTGCATACATTTATCTCTCACTATGCTGTCACCCGACATGCCAGAGATGATTCAGCATTTGGCAGAGCGGTACTCCAATCAGTGTTTCCTTAACTCTGACCCCACCTCTGGGACGGAGCTTGAGAGTCACCTGATTGGAATTGACATGAACAAGCACTCGAAGAAGAAAAAATGGTTACTCACTTTCTCATAACTGTTGTTCTTCAAGATGTGTTGTTCACGTCCATTCCAATATCCATCCTCATACCCCTCTGTCGGAGTAGCTAGCAAGAAGGAATTGAGGAGGGACCAAGTCAGCAGGGTCATATATTGAGCGCCATGAAGGCACCATTCCAGGGGGCTCCACAGAAGACCTGACAGGAGCTGCTAAGGGAAAACTTTCCAATGACTGTGCATGCAGCGCACACACATCTGATTGGAATGGATATGAACAACACATCTCAAAGAACAACAGTTATGAGAAGGTGAGTAACTGCTTTTTTTCTTTTTCTTTTTTTAAATCCTCTTTTATAAGGTTAGAAGATTCTTGTCAGAAGATGTTGATCTTAATTATGTTGTGGTCATTATGATTTGGTGGCTCAATTATAGTGACTTCTTGAATCAACTCTTGTGTTGTACTTAGAACTAAATTGAGACTGGCTTCTCTTCTTGTGGGCCTGTGATGTAGGTGTTTCAAACCCAGACATTTGAAGTGTCATCTTGCTAATCTAAACTTTGTCCCAGTGCGACTTTTGACCAGTCTGCATGTGCCTAGCTGAAGTCTATCATTAAGGTTTTATTAGATATAGTTGCTGCTTTGATTTCCCTTGACATTATGCTCTTAACCTCGAAGCGTGTCACAGCTAAATACAAAATCAAACAGATAGTTTAACATACCGCATATACTCATTCAGAAGCTGAATATTTTTGGTAAAAAAGTGACACATCAAAGAGTGGGGGTCAGCTTATAAACGGGTCTATACCAAAATTTGATGATTTTGAACTCCCACCACTTCCTGCAGCTCCCATTGGCTGGGAACGGCAAACCGCAGCCACTGGGAGCTGAGGGGCTCCGTGCCTGTGAACGCTCCACGTAAACAAAACATCCAGGCCCACTGGAGGCTTATCCTAATGGGCCAGGAGCCAAAGTTTGCAAACCCCTGAAATATAGGGTCGGCTTATGAAAGGGTCATACAGTTTTTGCTATTTTTACCTAACCAACTTGGGGGGTCGGCTTATAAACGAACAGGCTAATGAACGAATATATATGGTAAGTAGTTATATAATAGTAGTAATGTGTGCTAACTACTTATGCTAAACTATCTGTTGGATCTTGTATTTAGCTGTGACACTCTAAGTAACTTTCCCACACCTGAAGAAGAGCTTTGTGTAGCTCAAAAGCTTGTCTCTCTCACCAACAGAACTTGGTCCAATAAAAGCTATTACCTCACTCACCTCGTCCCACTGTATGCTTTGGACACCAAAAACTCCTGTTCACTCCTGAGAAAGTTTTGGGCATGCAAGGTATGTGAAATCAGGCCTGTTTAAAAAAAAATTTGGGAATATGCCAGTTTTACTTTGCTAAACTCTACAAATAGAAAAGGACTATTTAAGTCACCTGGTTCTTGTCTCTGCCAACACAGGACTGTGGCCTATTCAGCATTTGAAAGGGTTTAAACCACAGTTCCCAACGTTCAGGCAGTAAATAAGCCAAAAACAAGCTAATCCCATTTCAAAACAAGGCCAAAACAAGCCAATCCCTAAAAATCCCAACACTCTATGTGACTAGATCCCCCGGCGTACAATCAGACTGTAGTGGGCCCACTGTGCACCTCTTACTCTCTCCCCCATTGCCCCTGCTTGCCCGCCCTTGCCGGGAGCTGATCAAAAAAAAGATGCAACAAGCTACAAGCCCAAAACTAGCCAACAAGCAATTCACAAGCCAATTAAGTATAAAACAAGCCCAATTTCTGCATTTTTTTTTTCATGAGTTTGGCATGTCTGGTTTAAGCTAGTGTAATTTAAACGCCCAAGGCAATGGGTTTTCTAACTCTTCCTTACGGAGATTGTGTTCCTAGGTTTTTTAATTCATAGGGGCCCACATATACTTCAGTCTCTTTTTTTGTATATTTTGAAGTTGTATCTTGCAGTAAGTGAGGGTGCTTCCAATATTTTTTTAAAAAAATGCCATTAAAATGGAAAATCTGTTTAACAAAATAATTTACTGCTTGCATAGCATTTTTCACTGTAACAGTGTGGCTTTTTCCAGAGTGAGGAAAAGGGTACAGAACAGCCTGTAATAATGGGCTCTGAGAAATGGCACAACGGAGCCAATCATATTCGCCATGGGAATATCTGCTGAGGTGGCAATTCTATTTTACGAAGTTCTGAGCTGGAATATGTACTGCACTTCTGGTTAAATCAGCTATAGTTTAGGAACCTCACTTATCCTGTGGGACTGAATTCTTTTGCTTGTATAAATGAGGTAACCCTCATAAACCCTCTCTGAGATGGTCTTATGAGGCTGTGCATCTTAGCTGCTGAAAAGGCAAACTACTAAGGGCCATCTATTTATATCCCTACACTAATTCAGTAGCAGATGATTCCATGAATAGTCCCACTGATTTCAGTAGGCCTAGCCATGACGTAAGATACTTTGTGGCAAGTACTATATGGGGTCAGTAAGCATAGCAGAATCTGGATGTCAGTAGGGACATCATTTCTCACATACATATGGAGAGATGCATCCAACCGAACTGCATAGAAAGCCAAAAAATAAGGGACCATCTTCATCTCTGGTGTAATTCCATTGGGTTCAAAGACATGGGCCAGATCGCTAGCTGGTGTAAATCAGCTCTGACATCAGTGGAGCTACATTTATGTGCATCAGCTGAGGAGTTGGCCCAGCATTTAAAGTGGCTGGTACTAGAAACTATGAAAAATGGCCTGGCTAAGGAAAAAAATTCATCCTACCACTGATTGTCAAATGAAAATAGTCAGTAAGAGAGTCCTGCCCTCTCCTGCTGCCCTTTGAATAGGTGGGTGGTGTTGTGATGTTTGCTCAACTGGGGTTTTGAAATAAATCAGACGGTTGTCACTCTCCCTTTCTCCCCTCCCCCCCCCCCCCGTGCCATCATCCATTTTATTTGTCCTCCTCAGGGCTGGTCTACACTTTAAAGTTTACTTGGATTAAGGTAGGGTGTGAGTTTTAAAACTCAATAGCTATTCCTGAATAACTCTAGGTGTAGACAAGCCCGCACTCTGGGATAGTTCTAAGTGAGATTGTGCCAGAACCCTTACACTGAATTACATTTTTTGAAATGTCATTATGAGAGCAAATCTTGGTAGTAAAAATCTGTTTATTAAATAAAATAATCAATCACACAAACAAAATGTTGGGTGAGAAAAAACATCCACAACAAGTTAGGCATAAACAGTTTCTTTTAGCCTTTATTGTATACACTTTAAGACAAGTCAATTATCCCCTCTGAATTACATATATCTGCAAAAACAGAGAAGGCAAGAAAAGTAAATGATCAAATTACCCTCCATGGGGATTGGCCACTCTTTTAAATTCTCTGGTCTCCGCTGTGCTTAGCTATTCTTCCCCTGTATCTTCTCCGCTCTCTTATTATCAATCATCTATCTTTTATCCCCTGTTCCATAACTTTGCACAGACTCAGTTTACCAATCTACCTCCTCTGTCCATATCTATATCCATTCAACTCTAATCCCTTCATTAAAACATTCTTATGAGTGCGTCACAAAAACTAACCTAAATTAATACATTTTTACTTATCTTATTAATACTTACTTTTATCTGTCTGGTCCCTAACACTTCTATTCTCTGGTCTCGCTCCCACTGACTCCATCCACTTGGTTTTATTTTACCGCGGTGGTTCTTACTGGTCTGTTTTTGTGGCCTTGGATTTTTACTTGTTAGCTTGTCTTGTTGGGAGGGGTGTATGTACACCTGATTTACTGCAAAACTAACAGCTCCCTTTTGACTCTCTGCTTTACCTTGTTATCTGCACAAGCCAAGAATTTTACAGATAAGAGACTCATACCAGTTTTCTGCTTTACAATCTCAGCAAAATCTGAAGTGCTGGATTAGCAGAAACACGTACAAAAAAGCAAAAAAATCCTTTATTTTCTTATACAGCATATAATATTCATTTGTCTAATGCTATTCAGTATCTATTTGACAAACAATTTATTATACACTTCTCTAACAAAAATGTAACTGAAAATGCATGAAGCATTTTTATGTGGGAGCTTTTGCAGTGATTGTCTTTTGATGTAGGCAGTACAGGGTCACTGTTACCACATTGACTCCCTCAGTCCTTAATCAGGGTTTTATAATCATTCAACCACACTTCATTGAAATCAAGGTAGGTAGGTGCCTAACATGCTTAGGTGCATGCTTTTGGAAATCCCACTAGATGTCTGTCTGCATCTGTAGGCACCTAAATACCTTTTGAAAATATGGCCCTCGGGCACTACAGTGATAAGAGCTGTGTAAATACTTCAGTAGATAAGACTGGTTTACACTAGAAAGTTAGGCTGACTCACTAGGTCACTCAGAGTTGTGAAAAATTCTCATCTGTGAGAGATGCAGTTAAGCCAGCCTAAGCCCAGTGTAGACAGCGCTAGCTCGATGAAAGAATTCCTCTATTCCTAGTTCCTGTCTCTCAGAAAGGTAGATTTGTTCCAGTGGTGGAAGAACTCCCTTCTAAGCATCTACATTACCCACGGAGATTTTGACATCAGAAGTCACTCAGTCACCTTCCTCCTCTCTCCCAATCCTCTCTTCTTTCTCATCCTGTTTATTTCCAAACTACACCCCTATTGACTGAAAGAGTCAAAAAAAAAATGATTCCACAGATACACGTAGTAAGGAATTAGGTGCTTGGATAATGCTGCTCATTCTGAAAAAAATCCCAAAGTGCATGGAGTGAGAGTGTGTTGAGGAGGCTACTGAAGTTATTTTTGCATGTACCAGAATAACTGTTTGTAGTGTACATCAGAAATACCCAGAAATCTTGATATGTACATTTTAATGTATCATAGACATTTTAAAAATAATTAAAAATAGATTAATGCAGCCACCTCTGAGTGATAGACATTCTGCACCAGTAGCAATGCCACAAAAAAGTTTTAAACATGAGAAATGAAGAACTTTTCCAAGTGCAACTAAGGCCCGGATCCTGCAAACTCTTCCAGAGGCCTGGCCATATGGAGCAGCTTGAAGAATCAGGCCTAAATGAGTTGTGAAAATGGGAACCTTTGCTCAGGCACTAAAGTGAACATTGTGAAAAATGTCAAGGGACCTTTAACAACAGCAAATGGTCAGCTTAATGGTCCATTTGAATTATGGCACCTCTGATAGCACAGAGCTCCCTATGCCTTCCTGAGGCTTTAGGTCAGTGGTGACTTGTAAGGAAGAGTGTAACTTGCATATCATTAATGCCGCTTCCAAAAAAATGCAGTTTTCCCAAGTAGTAATCCAGCCTGTGACTTCTTAGTTTGAGATCACAACCCCAGGTGGCATGGCTGCAGGCCAAATTGGAGAAGAGTTCCAGATCTCTCTGACTGCAAATTAAATTACTCTTTGTCACTAAAATTGAAATAAATTATTATCATGAAGTGCAATGCCAAAGTAATCTTATATCTGAAATCTGTGTTCTAATTGTATTTATCTAGCAAGAGTGAAAATAATCCATGAATACAAACAAATGATTAAAAAGACACGAAACATGAGAAGCAGCATGGGATTAGGAGCTAGGAACTTCTGAATTCCAGTTCTTCTGCTCACTTGTGTCTCTTTTAAGTGTGTCCTAGTCACCTGCCAGGGTTTACAATGACTTCTGGAGCAGTGAAAGAACTGACACATTTCCAAGACTTTGAGTTCCTCTCTCAGGATGAACTCATTCCAGGATTCCTTGCCCTTCAGAAAGGAAAAAAAAAAAAAAAAAAACACTTTTCCTACAGATCCTGCAGGCTGCTGTATGCAGCTGAAGTTTCATAGCAACTTTTACTGTCTCTCTAGATTCAGGGTTCTGAAACTAACTCCTTCTCAATCATTACCACGCACCCGAAGATGACATCCATCTTTTCAGAATGGTACTTTCCTGTCTCTTAAGACTTAGTACCCCATGTTCAACTGAGGCACCATATTTGAATAGCTGCTACTAAATGTGGTGCTCCAGTTCCCCACCTCTGTACAATAATAATGGTTTCCCTATCTTACGTGGTGCAGTGAAGATTATTAATGTTTGTTCATTTCTTTGAGGATGTAAAACACTATATTAATGAGACAGTCAGAGTCTGCTATGCCTCCTTTTCACTTGAGTCCAGACCCCAATGGGACATCAGATGCCAGGGTTGTGGGCACCATATATAAACCTAGACAGCTATAACATCTGAAGATGAATGCTTATGAGAGGTGAACCCTTCTCCTTGCAGAACAGCCAAAGTATATTTTTAAGAAACTTTCTTTTGTTTCTTTTGTAATAGAAATATAAATTGTAGATATAGTATTATGGCAAGATTGGGTTACACTGACTGTAGCATAGAAACCATGGGAAGTAGTTCTTTCCTTTCTCTCCTCATGGAACAATACGATCATTAGGATTCCACTGTATCTCAACTATAATATATTTCTACTTAAAAACTCACAAAACGATTGAAATATTGTATGTAAGTTCAGGTAATCATTTCTTACACCAAGAGGGCCCAGTTTCATTAAGTTCTAGCCCTAACAAGGGCTCTGCTCAAGAGTGCTTTGCATAACCCCTAAAGACCAGCTTTATTGGCCGTTGGCTCCACCTCCTTTTCATTTCTGCCAGTCAGCCATCTAACAGCTGGTTTTAACCATTAAAACCAAATCCACCATCTTAGTTTCCTCTGGCAGGAAGTATGGGCTACCAACAACAACTGCCCATGACAATTTAAATGAAAAATCTAAGAGAAAGAAGACAAACTTCAGTTCGGTTTCAGAGTGGTAGCCATGTTAGTCTACCAGCAAAAACAACAAGGAGTCCTTGTGGCACGTTAGAGACTAACAGATTTATTTGGGCATAAGTTTTCGTGGACTAGAACCCACTTCATCAGATGCATGGAGTGGAAAATACAGAAGCAGAATACATGAAAGGATGGGAATTGCCTTACCAAGTGTGAGGTCAGTCTAACGAGACAATTCAATTAACAGCAGGATACCAAGGGAGGAAAAATAACTTTTGAAGTGGTAATGAGTGGTCCATTTCAGACAGTTGACAAGAAGGTGTGAGTAACAGTAGGGGGAAATTAGTATTGGGGAAATTAGGTTTAGGTTTTGTAATGACCCAACCACTCCCAGTCTTTAGTACCTTGCAGTGTCCCCATTCGTTTCCATGGGAAGCTGCAATACTGCATTCCTGCCATCTTGGAGTGCTGTGTGAGCCTATAAATCAGCATTACTCCTAGGTACATTCATATGGTTCCACGATGGCATGCACCAACAAGCACTGTTGGCTTCTTCTGCAGCTAATGGAAATATTAATGAACTATTCCTCAGAGGTAAGAAGGCATAAGAGGAGAATGGAAGAAATAGCTGTGTAATTTGCACTCTGCAATGTGGGTGTAGGTGCTGGTGGTGGCTGCTTGCTGCTACCACTAGGAACAGATGCAGAGGGGCCCTAGACCAACAACACTTCATGTTCTAGAATGCATGTGGTCATCTAGCTGTGTGGCTGACAAATAAGGAGAGGGGAAGACTGCCTTAGAACAGATGCCCTCTGGCACCATCTAGGAAGGTGGCATTCAGAGGTGTAGGTGATACTGTGCCCAAAGTAGCTGTCTTCCAATGGTAAAATGTCTGATGGAGACTCCAACAATTACTGGAATCACAGGGATGGGCACTGTGTGGTAGTTCATGGCAGCACTGAGTAGAAGGCATAAGCAGTCATGCTAGTGAAGGGGTAACTATATACACAAACACCAGAGGAGTAAAAAGTGCCCATATAATATGTGTTCAATCATATGGAGCATGTGCACAGTTATAAAATGTGGGTGTAATTTTTATTGTAAAGACTGCTACAATTTCTGTCAGCATTTTAAATGCTGGCAGTGTTATAGGATTGTTGGTTACTCAGAGAACTTACCAGCTACAGCTGGCAGTCAGGCAGTTAACAAGTAAAACACAACAAAAATGAATATTAAATCAAATTAATCTTTGGATGCAGTCCTTAGCTGGGATGGACTTTTTTTTAAATATTCAGGCATAATATAACTGAGATCAGATGTGCATGATGTATAAAGCTAACAAGGACGTTCAGTTTTAGCAAAGGTCAAGGATTGTATTTTGATACAGTCAAGGAGCATGAAATAGAGAATTAGATTAGAGGGAACAGATTATGAGATGAAGGACTCTCTCTCTCCCCAGTTTGTGTGCCTGTGTGTGTGTGTGTATATATATATATATATATATAATGTCACTTACCAGAAGTATAGGTTAATTCATGCATACTGGTCTTCCATTGTTGGATTCCCTTTTCCTTCTCTTCAATTTCACCTTTCAAGGTTGTTTTTTTAAAAAAAGGCTATTATCACAAGTTTTTTTTAAAAGGTTATAGTTTGTTCTAACAAAGTGCTAGCAGTCATAATTAAGAAATGAATTAAACCTACTGCTATTTGGTCTGATTAATGTGAAAACTGATTGGGTCCTGAGAGGTGAGGATTTTCCCAGATGAACTTTATAAAGGAACAATATATATCAGAAGCCAGAGGTTAGAAGCAAGCACATAAAAACAGCCTAGAGAGTTATGAGTGAAAGGAAAATGTGCAAACCCTGCATGCTAGTAGTAAGGGATTTATCAAGCCTTTTGTTTTTAGTAGAAAGTACTAAAACTTTAGGGGGGGATAAAAATAAGAGGCTTTTGATTATGTGGAGTTTTCAGAGTTGTGACAAGAGGGCTACTTTGAAAATCACCAGGATTTAGGAGTTTCTTAAGGCAGAATATAGTTCTGTGCCTTAGAAAGACACCTAATTCTTGCTGCAAGGTGGGCACTGGTTTTTCCAGAAAAGCTCCACACTGAATTCAGGAAGGTAGAGAGAGGACACGGGTAAGAGTCCTCAACAGAAACACTGCATGAGGGAAAGGTGTTAGGGAAGTCTATCCATGTAGCCAATTCACAAGCAACAGAGTAAGGCCAAACATTGGTGGTCTTTGATAGGGAAGGGGTTTGAGTTCATTGTTGTCAATGAATTCTGGGTCTGATTTAAAGAAAGATTGAGTCTCTGTAGCTATAGATAGTCATAATTAACAAAGATTCTCGGAGGGTGGGGGAAGAAGAACTGCAAGGGTTGTTAGGTTGGTTCCAACAGTCCTCGCACAGACAGCTAGTCAGCCTCACATATTTGCAGTGTTATGGCTGTTCTAAATTATGCAGGGGGATCAGGTCAACTCACATCCAGCCCAGGATTGTGGAGCACAGAGGCCATCTTTGAGATGCCCCATGATGACTTTGAGCTGGACTATACACTCCTTCCCAAGAATCTGGTCTTCACTGGTAAAAGTCTAGTTGAGTCAGACATTAAAGGTTGCAGTGACATCTGTCATTTCATCCTTGTAACCAGAACTAAGGGTTACTGAGCAAATAGTGAGTGACAACTGAGGTTTTAATTAAATGGGATGATTCTATAGTGCAAAGTAGTGTCTACAAATTCATCTATTTTAAACAACTTTTTCAATCTAAACTTCATTTTGGGATCTGTGAATGAAGAGCTAATTTCTAATTCACAGAACCAATAATTCCCTTTGGAACTGAAGCATGCTAAAAAGGCAGACAGCTATTTTCACTTAAACTTGTGCTGAGCCAATATGCTTAGCCAATGTCTCCTCCATTGATTGCACATTTGCAACACGTCAAGACACATCTTACAGTTCGATTCCAGATCTCATACAGCTTCAATTCACCTTCCAGTGCAGTTAGGCTAATGAAGAATCAGGTGTCAAACTAGAAAAATGTCCATTGGATACTCTTAACTTACTACAGTCACTCCCTCAAGAGTACAAATATTTAATGGGCGGGTGGAATTTCCACACCCTTCCATTGAAAATCCTACAGGAATGGAAAGTCAGGGAAGTACCTTGCAGAATGATCTGGTGAAAAAATACCTATCAGATACATACACTTTGCCTCTCCTCACAGAATAAGCAGGACATTTGGCCCCCAGATCTTACAGATCACCTGAGAATTTATGTGGAACTTACCTCCACAAAGGCTATAGCATTCCTGTCTCCCCCCTCTTCCTCTAATGTGAAATTAATGTAAGCATCCCACAGTCAGATCTTCTTCTACAAGTGGGTGTCCCAGGGAACTGCTTCAAATGACTTCCCCATGAAGGAGAAGGCTAGTCCAAAAGTTAAAACAGCAGCCTCAATCTATGCTAACTCCTAGACTTGCTGCTAGTGTCTGGCAGATAAAGGAGATTATGCACATCTCCCTAGGAATGGATGGGTAAGTGCCATGGAGAATGCTGATTACTTTCTATGCAGGAAGAAAGATAAATATTATAAGCAGCTGACAGTGTTACCTAATGGACCATCATGTTTGCATGGAAACTGGCTAAAGATGGGTTAAGTAGATGCTGACTCATTGCTATAGCTGGTTCCTTAACCACCTGTCTTAAGGCAGGTGAGAGTCCCCCATGAGGGGAGAGTGAGTTGCAAACAGACTGCTGTGGTGAGGAGCCCTGAGGGATCTTTTAGGAGGGGAGGGGTTTCCTGGGTAATTGCTCAAAGAATTTTTTTATACTTGATTAAACCAGATCCTAGGAGAGGGTGTAATAATTAAATATGATAATAATAATAAACCAGATATGAGGCGGGCTGGGGAAGAAGTGGATGCTTACGCCCTCCCACTTCCTGGACCCCAATAGGTACATACTTACAGCTGTTTCCATCTGTCTGTGGATCCTGGGGGAGTGACTTTTCCCATCTCTCATCCCACATACTGTCTGAGCTGTCAACTGAGCTCAAACTCTGAGGGAGGTATCATAAAACTGTATGGGCCAAGTATTACACTACACAGAGGAAGGAAGGAAGGAAGGGCCTCACTTCCCCTTACCCACCTCTAAGTGAATAAAATGGATGTCCATTCATGCTCATTTTAGCCTTCAAAATGGCAGCAGTCTGTTTATAGTGAAGTGTAGGGAGCCAGGTGGCTTGGGGACAGCCCTGTTCAATTTATCAGACCCACCTGAGGAAGAGGTCAGGTGTTTTTTATATAAAGGGCTGAGGGGGTTTCGTTGAACAGGGACTGCAGGTTAGTTCCTGTATCTAATCTTGAAGCAGGGGTGCTGAGTGAAAAACTTCTGGGTCTTTGATTTTGTGTTTGCTACATTGAAAGTTTTGTTTGAATTAATAAAATAGTGCCCCAAAAGAAGGGCTCTGACAGTGAGTCCTTCCTGGGAAGGTTGGGAGAATGTAAGCAGGAGATAGTGGCTAAACTGAAGCCAGACCAAGTAAAGCGGTTCCACTACAAAGTGTAATGATACAGATGTAACAAATCTATGTGGTATTTTTATTCTCCTATCTTGAGCTGTGCAGGAAACAAAAAGTTAAGCAGTAGTACAAAACAACAGATCATTATGAAAATATCTCATAATTGAAGTAGAGCTGGGTGAATAATGGATTTCTTGGTTTGCTGGCAATTCCAAAAAATTGTGTGTGTGTGGGGGGGTGGGGGGGAATTGTTTTGGATCCAAGGAAATGTTTTGTTTAACCTGAACTTTAATGTTTAGATTATGGGCATTTAAATAAAAATTAAAGGAAACTTCAAAACAAAATATCATTTCAAATTGAAATGTTTTGTTTTGAAAATGTTAAAACAAATCTTTTTTTATCTTTTGAATTTTTTTAGTCTCCCCCCCCCCCCCCCCAGCAAACATGGTTTGACAAAATCAACACAAACTTGGAAAATATTCAGGCATCACTGAATCTGCATTTTTTTTTTTTTTTTGCCAAAAAAGTTGTGGTTCAAAAATGTTGCCAAGATCTAATTAGAGGTATTGTGAACAGGCCTAAAAATAAGTCTATAAAAGAAATAATTGTAATGATTTTTTAAAAATTTATATTACTAGATTATAGTAGATGCCAGCACTTCACCTTTGAATTGGATGATATCACTAATGTATTTAAATACCATATTCTATATAGAACATAAGTAATTTTGTATGTACAAAATATCTCTTCATGAAAAAGCCATTCACAAGACATGAGAAAAATATCACATTCTTATGAAAGAACAAGCATACAAGTAGTGCTAGTCCGTGCTCCTAAACAGATTAAACATTTTAAACAGTCTGTCTGGGATGCCAAAACCATCCCCATCTGTCGTCTATTAAGGCTATTTTCTAGTCTGGTAAGGAGATCAGTGCTGGAATCTTTATTGGGGAGAAGGTTGGTTTGTGGAGGTGGGGATGCAAGGGAGGAGATGGAGATGAATCTGCATGGGGAAGGAGACATAGCTGCTTTGGGCTGTGACCCAAGTCTGTCTACCTCTGTATCCATATTATGGGGGAAGGCTGAGCTGCCAGCATCTTATCCCAGATAAGACCATTCTTTTTCAATGCAGAAGTCAAAGAAAAAGAATGTAAATATAAAATGTGTGACCACATGGTAAAACTCTTGCCCTCACTGGAGCTGTGCTTTCCAGCTAGGCTAGACCAGAAAGGTCACTATAAGGTGTGACATGTCTTCTTCACCTCTAACCTGACCCAAAGGAAGAGTCATAGGAGTTTGTCCCATTTGGTCTCCCAAAGGTAAGTTTGGGGAAGTGCCTGTGCTGTTGTGTATGGATTTTATAAATTCTACCCCACTCAGAATCTGGTAGCTGAGGACATCATAAAAAGAAGGGATTAACAGGGATCAAGCAGAGTTAGAAGAAAGAGTATGTTCTTGTTTCCAGCAATCCTTAAATCCACACCTCTCCAGCCTGAGGTGGTGTGGGAAACCTAAATAGTTTCCTGGAAACTTTTGGCCTGATTCTGCAAGGCGATGAACACCTCACGGGATCTGGCCCAAATTCTGTTTATGAAAGAAGTAAAACAACCTAGAGCTGGGCCAGGGTTGTAAGGATGATGCCTGTTTATTTACAACATACCTTTTAGCCCATGGCAAGAGTTTGTCAGACTCTGAGGAGTTATCACAGGAATGGCAGTCTATTAAAAGAGAAAAAGAGGAAAGCAATTCAAAAATATAGTAGTTTCACAATGTTGGCTGGGTCTTGAAGACAACACTCTAGCTGAAATAGTGTGACCTGAATTGTTCAACATGATTAAGAGTTATTTTATGGGCTGCCTGCCTGCCTGCCTCAGTGGGTTTATATGTGTACCAAGGGATGCCCAGTGATTCTGGGGAGTAAATAAGGTAGAGGATTGTGGGAGAAATGTTCCCTTTCCTTCTCTCTTTTTAAAGGGAAAATGTAATACGTGTACAATATTTTGATCACTTAATTTGCTTACAAAGAATAAAAATGTCCATATTTTAAAATGGTCTCAACTGTAAATAAATGACTATATGGCAATAAAACAGGATGCTGATTTTACTATTCTGCTGTTGTGTATGATAAAGGAAGTGCTGATGAGGACATGAATACATGCAAGAATCTGGAGAATTTCAGTTGGTTCTGTTTTAATATGGTTTTATTTAGATAAAAGTGCATCTGAAAATACAAAGCCAATGTGGTTAAACACAGATCCATCTGGACATTTAGGACAAACAGGACAAAGCCATCCCACTGAGTCCTACCACATTTTTTTTTAATTTGTGTCACTGAAGGACTAGAACTCCATTGTACTAGTATAAACAAGCCTATCTGTTACCCACTCCTATAGAGGGACTGTCAGAAAATTAGAACTAATGCTCATGGGGATCCTGAAGGCAGTGCTCTTACCTTTTGTTATATACCCTATGATTGAGTGTACACCCCACAGAAGGCAAAGCAGATTAAATTGGGTCAATTAACCTGATAGGTTGCACCTGGGGGAGAGCCAAGTCTTAAAAGGCTAGTTGAGGATGAAGTGGGGGGCAGGGGATGGTTGAGCTTGTATAAAGTCAGCAAGCTGAGACCAGAAGAGGGTGACAGGGGAAGTAGTCTGCAGTTACTTCCTCCCTATGAGACAAAAGTTGTGTTTTGAGCTACAGAGTTAGTCTTATTCCCTGGGAGGAGGGAATTTGGGCTTTAAACCCCAGAGCAGGGAGCCAGAAGATAGAGCAGAGAAGTAGGAAGGAGTTCAGGGAAATAGCAACAAGTATCTAGGGGCAAGCAGGCCATACTTGCTGGACATAGGGTCCTTGGACTGGATCCTGGAGTAGTAGGGGGTCTGGGTTCCTCTACCAGCCACTGGGGAAGTGCCACTGTCAGGGCAGTAGATTTGAAGATTGACTGGGATGGTTCAGCCTCTGAGACTTTGATGCTCCATAAGTGGGGAAACACATAGTGACCTGGCCAAAGGCCCCAGCCAGAGAGAGAGAGTGTCCTGAGTTGCAGAGTGAGACTGGAATGCATGAGCAAGCAACTCAAGGGGACATCAGACCAAGAAGGCGCTAATCCCCAGAGCACCCCTCTGGTGAACGGACCCTGTTACATACCCAAACATGCCAAACTTAATATTAAAAGGAGGAATACATGAGTTTTTGATTTATGACTATCGAATGTTCTTTATCCAAGAATTCAGTAACTAGCCACATTTCCAAACAATTTTTTTCTGGCTTTCTCTGGTTTTAAGCTGATCTATCAATTACTCAGTCACTGCTATCTCATGCTTTGGTTTTTTTTGTTTTTTTAATGTAAGATGCCATTAGTCTGGAAGAGGTTTCTATTTCTAGTAATTGGCACTTAAGCATCTAGCTTCCTCATAAGACTATGCAGTTTAAATGAACCTTTTCCCCATAGAAATGAATCCAAAAGCAGAGCTAGAGGGTCATTAGGGACAGACTATACTGCTCTTTAATATTGTTTTGTCTGTCTTGTTGACTGTCTTGTTTATATAGTTGGGGATTATATGCTTGTTTATATGGATTGAGTCTGCAGTTTTAACTATTTTATAGTGATTGTTTATGTTAAATTTGTGTAACAGTACTTAGGACTCAAGAGAGACGTGTTATTTGTATAAATCAAAGTAAATTAAATTAAGAAATTAATTAACTTAAATTCTATTATCTGCCTCACTTGTTCACAAATCTCACCTGAGAACTCCTGAATAATTTATTCATTTTGCTATATGTGGAATAGAGCTCTCTGTTTTCCACATACTCTCCAATGTGAGTCACCTCCCATGATGCAGATTTCTGTATTTATTTATTAGTTTCAGTAGAACAAGAAGCCACTGGTCTAAAAGTTTGAAATAGTTGTCTCTTATGAAGGTACATGTGGACAGTTGTGGCCCACTACTCTTTAGCTGAAGCCATTCTCATGTTAGTATTTCCTTTCAAATATACTTCTCCCATTCTTTTCATGCAGGTTATTTGTCTTTCCCAGCATTAACACTTCGTTGATTTTGAAGCTTTAATCCTGGTCTCACTGAAGTCAATGACAAAACTCCAGTTAACTTCAATGTGGCCAGGATTTAACTTTGAATATTTTTCTCTACTTACTGGGTGTACCCTATCATCCACCCTTATATCAAGTCTGTAGAATCACAGATGTTTCCTTTGAGTGGGATGATAGCATTCAACACGAAATCTGTAGGGATGATGAAGAGGCAGCAGGGGGAACTTCTGGGGGTAAGGAGGGTTCCCTCTTGAAAACTTATTAAATTTTCTTCCTTGAAAAGTTTGTTTTTACCATATTTTTCTATGTGAGTGACTCACAGATGTGAAAGGAAATAGCTAGGATTTCACTCTACTCTTTTTCATCCTCCAGATTCAGAGAAATATTTGTGTGTAGTTATTACGGGTATGGTAGTGTGGCCTCTTCCAGGGCAGCCCTGCAAGCAGCCTGCTTCAGTTTCTCCTCTGCCAGATTCCTCAACTCCACACAAACCCTTCCAAGAATCGGCAAATCCCTGCTTTATGGCTGGATTGAGCTTGCAAACCCCAAACTCCCAAAGTAAAGTTCCCAAAACTTCCTCAAGTCCATACTCCCAGTCTTTCCTGCTGGGGGGACTCCCAAGCCTTTCCTGCCTGGAGCCTTTTCCCTGACTATTCAGGGTTCCCTGCTAGAGCCTACTCTCTCCCAGCACCCATACCCAGTCTTGGCAGGCCTCTACCGAAGTCTCACTCCAGCTTCATGCTAGTTGTCTCTCTCTGCACCTTGCTGCTGCTCTTTGTAGGGTAAACAAGTCCTTGTACCCAGCTAGTTCTACTAGCTAAACTCCAGGCCCTATCCTGGGTCTGGTGAGTAGGACTAGTTGGCTGGGGTTTACCTGCTCCAGGCCTCCAGCCCTTAAAGGGATAGGCCACCCCATTACAGGGGAAAGATGAACCAAGAAGGTGTTTCACATTTTGTCTCCCCCATGGTCATCTGATGTGTTCTAGGAATGAGTGATATGGGATTATTGCCTTAGAAAAGAGTACAGGATTTGAACGTAAGTCTGGAAAAGACTTAAGTTCAGTCCTGCATGTCACAGATGGATTTTAGCCTGTTAGACAAACCATGTTCACATAGACTCCCATGTATAATCTATCTTTTGATTTCAATGGGCTTTGAATCAGGCTAAGTTGTTCAGGGCTGTGATTGTTTTATTTCTTGAGTGGCTGAAACTAGCTGTTCAACTTCAATAAAGTTCCATAAATATGTAAAATATAAATCATTAGAGATAAATAACTTTTATATTTGGGCTTCTTTATTTATAAATATTGGAGAATTTCACTGTTTCTTACAAGAATGAAAAGAAGGCTTTTGGCAGGAGAAAAACTGACTTTGCAATGAAAATAGTGAATATTTGTCTGAGGAAAGGTTATGCCTTCTCCCAGGGTGGAAAATGGCTAATTTTTGAAGCAAAAATATGTTTATTGCTAAGAATGGTGAAATTTTGCCCTAGCCTTGATTGTGAGAGGGTGTTCACTCCACACAGGACTGGAAAGGATTAAGATGGCCAGGTAGGCCTATTAACTCCACAGGCTGCACCTGGAGGAAGAGCTGGGGAATTGATTGTAAGCTGATTCAGCTGTGCAAGAACAGATGGGGTCTATAAAGCCAGGAAGCTGGCAACAGACAGGTTGCTGCTGGGGAAGAGCAGTCACTCTCAGGGAGAAGGATTTAGAGCTGGTAAATCAAGGGCAAGGAAGGAAACTAGGAATTGTAGAAATCAGTCTAGAGAGGAAGCAGTGAAAGCTGGGAGGGAAAAAAAGTCCAGAGCTGCCAAGTTGAGGGTCTCCAGAGTGGTACCTGGAATAGTGAGCAGGTCCAGGTTCCCTTACCTGTCACTGGGGAAGTCAACTGCAAGACTGTTTTGGTTGCTTTGGGCGTGACCGAGAATTTGGAGAACTGTACTCTGGAAGCGGGGGAAATGCTGAATGACCTAGCTAGAGAGCTGAGTAACAAAGAGGATACTGTGGTTCCAGGTATGAGAGAGGAGCTACTGACCTGAGAGAGAGAGATGGTATGATGATATGCCACCACAGGAATGGGGTGTTAGTCTTGAGAACCGTTCCCCTGAGTGACCAGGAGGAGGCACCAGACAAGTGGTGAGTTATGCACCCCATCACTTTGGTGTGTGTGGTGTTTTTTGTTTTTGTTTTTGTTTTAAACAAAAAGTCATGAAAATCTCCTTCTTGGTAAGAAACTTCACAAAGCACTGTTTTTGTGAAAGGTATGGATAGGGCCTAAATTTCATACATTTACAATGGCTGTTCCTGGGAACATAAAATTGTACCAAATGGTTGCAGCCTGGTTTCAGTGGAAGCCATCTGCTCCTAAGAGAGGTTAAGGTAAGAAGTATTTATGCACTCAATATGAATTCTGATAATAAGCAAATTGGAAAAAGCAGACTATTTCTGGCTTTGGCCCTCCATGTCATAGACCAAATATGGAGTCATCTTCAAATTTCCTAGATGCCAGGTGTAGTGCTCTGAGGGTCTCTGAAGGGAAACAGTTTTGTGAAAGAAATCTACTTGCAGACAGTGCAAACTAGGCCTCCAAGTTTTAATGACTTCTCTGAAAGGCAAACTTAATGTGGTGCCCTTCAGGTTTTATCTTACGCTTAATTAATTCTATACCCCCTTGTAAATCCTGTCATGGGAGACATGTTGGGGTGTGGTTAGAGCATGCTGGTATTAGGAGGGAAATCCCCATAGTGCGTACTGCTAGGGTGATTCTGGGCTACTGTAGTTCTGCTTTAGTATAAGTTGAGGGCTATTTGTCACTTGCAGTACCCCAGAATAAGAAGAGCAAAGGTGGCTTTGCACCTCACCTGGGGATGTATGTTGTGAACTGCACCTTCTAGAGGCACAGGAGAGAATCCCACTACACATGTACAGAAAAGAACTGTGATAGTCAGATAGACATTGAAGAGGAGATCTCAGAGGGACTGTGTTTGAGAAAGTGTTTTTAATTTCTAAATATCTTATCAGCATACTATATATCTTCATTAAGATGTGGAGGCAACTATTTAAATGTAATTACTTCTCCCTGTGACTTTTAAACAAGGGCAGCTGTCACCAGGAACTATATGTAACAATTTAGGAGTTCCTAGACTAGGATAACCATGCTAGCTAACATAACCTGACTTTGCATCTGGTGTCGCTGTAATTTTAGCAACCTTTAAAAATCTGTTCCTAGTCAGCTCCGAGGGGTTTCTCCTAGTCAGTATGCTGTGGTAATCAAAAGCAAACTCAATATTAGGATTCATGAGGAATAATACAGAAATAAACAATGCTAAAATAATATACAACCACTATATAAATAAACTTCAGGTCTTCAGCTGGAATAGTGTGTTCCGTTCTGATTAGCCAAGCTCAATAAAGATACAGCAGAAATAGAAGAGCTTTAGTAATGTGTAACAAAAAGATAGAAGGCCTGAAAAAAAGATTTCCACAAGAGGAGACCCAAAAGATTGGGAGTCTTCCATTTACAGAAAAGATACTTTGATGTCCCTTCTTAATTTAATGGATGCTGTTGAGTGGGTAAAGTTTTGCAGGATTCAGAATAGGGTTGGATGCTTCCAAGATAATGAGAACATCCACAGTTACACTGGGATATAAAACATTATATTTTTGGAAGGGCTATAAATAACTGTGCTTCAGGACATAAACTAGCCTCTGTCTGATACATGTTACAAAATAAACTTGTCCTATGAATATAATGGTCCTCAATAAGGTTCTATCTTGTACTTTAGGAGCTTCTGTAGCACCCATTACCCAAGTATTTGTATTCATCCATCCATTTAGCCTCATAAAACCCTTGTGAGGTAGGGACGTGTTCCATTATACAGTTGGGAAACTGAGGCACGGAGTAAGTGACTTACTCAAGTTCACACAGGAAGTCTGGCACAGTACATACTTACACCTAGGTCTCACAAGTCCATGACTAAATGCTGTAACTCCTGGACCTCTCTAGGTGCTTGGAGGAAGGGTTGTCTGTGCCTTTCTGTGATGGATCTAGTACTGCTTGCTGTTGGAGAAAGGATACCGGAGTAGCTAGACCACTGCTCTGTTGTGGCCTAGCAATTCTTGTGCTCCTACTCTGAGCAGTCTTTCAGGGTAGCTGGGAATTAATTCCTTATTGTAATTTTGTAAAAACTGTGAAAGCACCCAAAGTGTTAGTTGGGCACTTGTAAATAAAACAGGGGAAAAATGCTGCTATTTGATATGCATGTTCATGTGAGGGACCTTCTCCACATAAATACTAGAGCATTCAAGGAGCAAGAGGGAAAGAAAACATTCAAACACCTTGTCATGCTCTTAAGGCTAATATTGTAGATGTGTGAACATCTGTGGGGCACTGAAGTTTGGTAACCAAATATGTTAATGGGGCAACCAAATCAGAGTGTAATTAGTTCTTAAACCAACAAAACTAGGTCTTCAAGAGTTAAATGTATCACCATATTTTTTGCAAACTACTATATTTGGTTCCAATGACTAGAAAGATCTATGAATTAATATAATAACGCGTCTCTCCAAACACAGCATTGTTCCCTGCCATGCAAAGCATCAAAACTAAAGTGCACTTTGTCTTCCTTTGTAATGATTTTGGGGGTGTAAAGTGCTCTGTTTCCTGATAGCCATTGGGAAAACCAGATGAAAATGACCTTTAAACAAACAATTCTTGTATTTGGTTTCATATTAGTCTTCAATAATACCTCTCCTTTGAAATAAGCACTGAAAGGTTCTTTTCCTTAGATGATTGAAGAAAGTCGATAGAACACAAAAACCTCCAAGAATATTTTAAGTATTTTAGAGAGATTTCCTGCTGACTCCTAAATGTGACTGTAAAAGTGCTACAACCCAAGTGAATCTGGAATAATTTCAGAGTAGAATAAAAATTAAGTAGAAATAAAACGAGAATAGAAAAATCTGTTCACGCAGGAGATGTTAAAAGTGAAGAAGATAATGCAGCCCATTGGGCAATATGTGTCTCACATTGTCATCTTTAGTATTGTGGTACATACCACAGACTATAAATGTCAGCATGTGACCAGCTCAATATGGACCATTAAATGCCCAAACCATGTTAACTCTGACCCAGACTATAAACCCATTACTTCCATCAGGATCAATTACCCATTGAATAGTATCAATGAAGTCCCATTGCAATCCTAATTCAGGAAAGTGCTTAAGCATGTGCTCAACTAAAAGACAAAGATAGTTAAGCATCTTTGTCTCTTTTTCTGGATACAGATAAAAAGACAAAGATGCTTAACTATCTTTGTCTTTTAAGTGCACACTTAAATGGGTTATAGAAGCAGGTTCTCCATAAGCAATTGGTCACCTTCATGAGACGTAAGATCACTGTCTGGCTTTAGGAGAGCAGAGAGTCATTTTATCTTATTTGTGACTTTTGGATTCTGCAAGTTGCCAATGTAGCCTTCATCAGGTGACATTTAGGAGTCCCTGCTTTAAAGAAGGTGGAACTGCAGAAAGAATAGAAGAAAAGGAATTTTTGATTTGTTTAAATAAAAAAAATATTTCAAATACGTCCCTAAAATTCCTGTCTCTGACAAGTTTTGGCCAGAATGTTTTGGCTTTTGGGAGGTGGTGGGGGGGGTTGTTTTAACTGCTTTCTTCTGCTTTTCACAGCTGGAGGCTGAGAGGATAGAAGGTTGTAAATAAACCTGACTGGGAATGTACTTTAAAACAGTGAAAGAAAGAAACTTGCTCCAATCGCGTATCTATTACAGTATACATTTACTGGATTAGGTAGCTTTTGTTTTTTGCTTAAGGGTATTGAGAAAATATCAGGCCTTTAAACATTATGCTGTTCTCTCAATGATCAGTTAATGGAGTGTCCCTGCTAAATGTTTTTGTAATCTGAAACAGTAGGGTGTGTTTATGTGTGTGGTGGGGGGAGTTTACTGTGACTTCATTAAAATCCATGTCCGCAGTTGTTGTTGATGAAAAATGGGATTTTACGGGCAGTGAGGATTCCAGTTGTGAAACAGGGATTTAAGTTCATGTAGTAATCTGTACACTATATTAAAAAGACTTGAAAAATGGTGATGGTACTGGTTTTGTGTGTGTGTTCCCCTCACCTTGTGGATCGTCTTCCGGAATAGTTGTGTTATGGTAATGAATTGACTCAAGCTCAGTTAGAAAAAGAGCACCACTGTTACTATTTATATAGGAGCAAACAGGGGCCCAGTCCTTTCCTAATTCAAGTTTTCAAATTTAATGCTGGGATTTTTCAATGACACCTGAGGGAGTTATCCTATTGACCTTGAATGGGAGTCAGTGCCTAACTCCCATAGGCCCCTTGCAAAAGTCAGCCTAATTTTGTAGTCTTCAGGATTAAAGACTTTCTTCTGTGTGGGTTTGACTGCAGGATTAGAGCCTAGGGATTTCTTAGTTTTTGTTTATAAAAACAAAACAAAACAAAACACAACACCCCCCCCCAAAAAAAAAAACAAAACCCCACAGTACTGTTGAGTAGATCTGGTCAGGAATTTTGCAATGAAACTTTTTTCTGAAAATACCAATTTGCTGAAACAGATCTTTTTTCCCTACATGTATCCCATGTGACAAAATATTAACCAGGAAGGCCCCCTTGGGTATACAATAGCGTTCTAGAGAGTGGAATAGCCAATAGCCCAGTGGCTGAGTGTCTTCATGACAATTTTTGAAACATTACATTCTGTATTGGATGAAAACAAATTCTGTAACCACAAAATATTTCATGAAATAAATATTACTTCCAGCCAGCCCTATTGTTAGGCTTGCGGATCTAACAAGCTTCCCTGGCTTGCCAATGGTGCATCTAAGCCCCTTGCTCCACAGTTGTTTGGCTTCTAGAGATTGCAAGCACCTCTTTCAATAGCTCTTGACCTGAGGAGTTTTGAAGTTTCTGAACCTGCCATTGTATATTTAACTAGCAGCAAATGCAAGTGCAACACATCTACTTTTAAATGCATAGCTATAGACTTAAGAACATTTTCTACCACACATGCTAAATATGTAACTTTCAAATGGCCAGACCTTTTACACAAAACCCATTTTCTTTCCATGTTAAGGACTTAGTGCAGACAGTTTTAAGTTCCAAATTGCAACTATCTTGCCTTTAAAAGGAAGGCTAGATTTTCTCTCCCCCCCCCTCCCCACCCCCCATGGAAGAACTGGTGGTTCTTCTTCCCTCCCCCTTTCTCCTCTTCTCTTCTTCCCGCCCCCCCCTCCCCAATTATCATGACTTAAACACTGATGAAATGATTTTGCTCAAACTTCCAAAAGAAAAGCTTTGGTCAAACTTACACTCTCTGAAATCAAATATGGTTTTCATGGGACCTTACACCAATTTTCTGCTCTTTCTAAAAAAAAAAAATCTTTAAATTTGTCCCTACCTCTTCCTCTCCTCCCATTAGTCTGCCAAAACACACCCTAAACAAATCAGGGGCACGCATACATATGCCTCATAAAGGCCTGAAACTTACCAGTTCTAAAAACGTCTTGCTTTAAAAAACTATTTCTTGGATGTTCAGCACTGGATACCACAGATGACAAAAAGTGAACTGAGTAGGTGACTCTTTCTTTTGCAGCATTTTCTTAGTTTCTAATAAGAGTATCTATATGGAATAGGTTTTGCCTCAGAAAATTTCAGACCCAAGTCTAAAGGACAACTGCACGCTTAACCTAGTTGACCTGTTTTGTATTTTCCTACCAATAATGTATGTAAGCAATATGTAATAAGAACTTCTTATAGTTGGGCGAAACCTTTTCTGATCAATTTTCATAAGACTGAAACCAATATGTTTTTACTTCACAAATTTTAGATTTAATTCTGTCAGATCGGCAATGCTTTCTTTATCTTGTTATAATAACAAACACATAGGACTAGAAGGGCTTCCTAGGTCACTGAGTCTAGATCCCTTGTTATCACCAGCAATCCCACTGTATAATCCCATTCATAAGTTTATCAACATCCATCTTAAAATTAGCTAAATTTCTAACTGGTTTTAAGGTGAAGGTTCTCTTAAAAATCAGAATAGGCTTTGTATGGGTGCTGACAATCATGTGAAGAAAATAATTAATCCATTTGGTGCCGTTTCTAAAGACATCTAAAAGAGCATGGCTTGAAAGATTGACTCATTTTCCATGTTGCCCATATAATGATGAAACTGAAGATGTTACTAGTTTGGAAAACATTATTTGGAAAGCATATTTCTTGAATCACTTCTGGTCTTGGCTTGAACATGTGGAATTTCAAATCAAAAGCTTGCTAGAGGAAAACAGACAAGTTTTTTTTTTTTAATTTTCAATTTTGTTTTTCCAGTATGTAAGTCCCAGATTCTGATTTATTTGTAATGCTGTCCAGTCAGACTTTGGCCTGTTTGTCAACATTCTTAATCTTCCTCCGTTTAAGATTTGAATATCTTTCTGGAAAATTTCTTAAGATCTAAACTTTAGTATTGTAATTATTTGTAGGAATCATTTTTACAGTATGTGCTGATACATTAAAACTTCCTTTGAAGTTGGAAAAACAGCTTATTGCTGAGTGAAAAGATGTACTATTTCACATGTGGATCAAATATTTGTAGAGAAGTTGGGTGGTCTTAGATCAGTTTAGAGTCCACAGTGATTTACTGCAAAATTTGAATTCTAGAGTTATAGAAACAATGTCATTAAATCTATTTTAGTTCAGCAGTTGGCTGCTGTTCAGTAAAGCTACAGCAAACAAGCTATATGCAGTCAAAATTAGAACCTAATTTGGGATGCAGAGGCAATAGTAGAGCATTCTGGAGAGGCCTATATTGCTGCTTTCTGGAATAAGCATGACCCATTAACACAGTTCCACAGTTTCAGTAGTATTTTTCCTTTATATAAACAAGTGAGAACACTAACCCAGAAAAACAAGTTAATGTCTGGTACACTCCTGTTCAAACTCCTTTGCAACTGGCATGCAAGATAGATGTTAGGGAACAAAGATTGCATCCACAACAAAAAATCCTATGTTTAATTTAATGTCTTTTAAAAAAAAAAAAAAAAAAAAAAATCCCACTATCACCCCTACCCATTGTGAAAACTTTTCTGTAGGGAGCCTACAGTCTTTTTTTTCCTAAGCCTTTTTGCAGCGAACAATCAAATATGTACAAATATTGCACTAGCCATATTTTTGCAACAAAAGGGACTACAAAAACAAAACCTATACAAGCAGTCCCCACTTATTCCTTTTAGTTTGGACTCCAACTAAAAGGCAGCTATACTTTTCTGGCTGACAGTCCTCCAGTTATAATATGCAATGCTCAGAAATTGATTCAATAGCAGCATCTTTCAAGGGCACTAACTACATCAGAAATGTGCCTTTCTAACTGTTGCTCTTTTAACTTCCTTAGTTGGAAACTGGTGCACAGGAAACAGTTCCCAGGCCAATTTACTGGGACACAGATCTTTTCAGAATGCACTAGTAGCTAAAGGGCCCCTACAAGGGATGTGCAACACATGTGGCACTGCAGAGCAGCTCAAGCCAAAACCAATATACTCTTTGTGGCTTAATGTACTAAGAAACAGCCAGAATTTAAGTGAAAATTCAGCACTCTATTTTCAGTGTTTTGATTAGGAAATTAGCAAGTTGTCTAAAACGCCTTCTTGGAATTCAATTAAATTATCTAAAGAAGAGTAGCAAACATTCTATAAACCTGCTGATGTTAATTACAGGGCTATGATATCATTAACAATTATTTAATTATTGCAAAGTGCTAATCACAAGCATTTAATGTACTAATTATCTCCTAATTTGCTAAATTCTAGGTGCTGAACATCTGGCCACGCTCTTGGTGTGTTGACTGAACCTTTATGTGGCTGGAAAACGCCAGCGTACGTTTTGTAACAAAAATGCTACTGTTATTAATGATGGTGAATTTGAAAAAGGGTCCTGATGCTACTAATGGTTTTCATTAACACAACAGCTAATTGTATATTCCTAGCTAGCTTCAAATGTGCATCACCTGCACATAATAGGCTATATACCAAATTCCTGGCACTTCATTTCTACATTAGAGCCAAACAGAGCAGAGTTTTTTCTACATTTAGTTAAATTACTTTTTTTTTCCCCTTCAACAATGCTAGCTGGATTGCTGGAATGATAAGGAGAAATCTCAAAAGATAGCCTGTGGTCTAAGAACTGCATCTCATGAGCCCTCATGCTCAGTAATTTTAAATGGATTGGAAGTAGCCTTGGTACTGTGGTTTTTTTGTTTTGTTTTTTGTTTTGTTTTTGACCCCCTCTCAATTTTTAAATAAATTCTAGAATATGTGCTTATTAGTGTAGGCTTACTCTTTATTTCCATATGTTTAATTTTTTCTCATTGCATATGGTGTTCCTATCTCCTTCCCTTGTAGTTCCTTTGAACAGTGTTTATATGTGACTGATTAAATTAGACCAACAGTGTGCTGGTTTTTTTCCATTTGTGTATCTTGTTTGTGGAATTAATTATCTTCTGATCTCCCATTCTGATCCTTTTCCTGCTTCTACATATGGATTAGTGACTGGTTGATTGTTCTCTGCCTCCCCCCCATTCCCCCTTTAACTTTATTTTAGAGTGCTGACAGACATTTGAGCAGTGCTACATACAATATGAATTGTAGTATTTTACTCTATGCTTTTAGTTTGGTTCAGAGACACTGCTTTTTGCCTAAAGAATGAGAAGATACTATAAACTTTTCAATTTAAAAGTGAATATCTTGACAACCTTGAGGCTGATGGACAGACAACCGTGCCCTAAAATAGGGATGCAACAGAGAAGGTTGGTTCTGAAGCAACCTTGAATGTTGCAGCCTACCACCAATGTTGACACCCTCTTTGCTGGAAGATAGCACCACAACATTGCTTAAAAGAATAGAGGTTGAATCTTGGCCCCATTAAAGGCAATGCAAGTGTACTAGGGCAAGGATTTCACCCTGGGTGAGGACAAGAGCATTGGTTCTCTGGTTTCAGAAAGACAAGGTAGAGTGATGTGTTGGTGCTTTATTTTGCTTTTTAAACACTTTCTTTGCTTTTTGAGACACAAACTACACTTAAGTGCTCCCTCAGCATTCAACAGAATCCCCAATCAATTTGTGTTGTATACCTCCCTACTTTTGAAATTATGCATTAAGATTGCACTAGCTTCTGCAGTCCTTACTCAAGCAAAAATCTTCCTGAAGATACTGAGGAATTTTCTCTAAGGACTTCAGGATCTGGCCCATGGTGCAGCAGGGGAAATAAACTAGGTTTCTTCTTTTCTGGAAAATTTACTATTTATCTACTCAAAAGTAGGAACATCCAGTCTACCCAAAATGTAAGATGGAGAATCACATATTCACATCACAGTGCATTCTGTGGTTTAGGTGGTGAACTGATGACTTTGAGAATCATTGATTATCTGCCAGAAAATTTGTAAATTAGGAAACAGTAGAAAAGTGAATCGGTCACATAATAGCATTTTCTATTTGCTTAAGTATAGTGTAATTGGTAAAAGGTATCTAATCTGTACCATCATATAGTAAATAAGCCTCTATTGGTTCATCACATTCCTTTTTCTCATTTGAAAGACACATTCCATATAGAATAAAATAACCATACTATTTTTTCTTTTTTCTTTTCAGAGTTAACAAGTAGAACCTCATGTATGCAGCAGCATAGTAAACATTACTAGACTAATTAATATAAGAGCAAATAACAAGGAGAGGTTTTAAATGATTTATTTTAATCTTATTGCTACATGAATGTTCAACAGCATCATTTTGTTCAACACACAGATACCAAGATGACAAGCACTTTAGAAATACACTTGATAGATAATTCTCTTTAAAGATAATGGGAAGAATAACTTTGACATTTTATGAATAGCTCAATTGCTTTAAATTGATAACATGGGACAAATTCTGCTTTGTTCTACTGTGCAATCTAAAACTTGGTTTGGATTAATTGTGCAAAAATAGCTTGCAGTGCACTTAGTTACATCCATAAGGATGTTGGCAAATAAAAGTTACTAAATAATTTTAGCATGAGTGTTTTCCTATTAAGTATGACACTTGCCATACCAAGCTGGTGGCTAGTTTATAGCTTACTCTCAGCCCATAGTTAGGTTGCGTTCAAAAGACACTCATTCCTTTAGCATATTAAAATCATATTAAGCTCCCTTGAAATCCATTTCAAAATTGGAAGCTATAGTGTCTCTGAAGATCTGATATGAACATCTGAGTTATTTCAATTTGATTTTAATAAAACTACTTTTGTGTGTCAGCAATAGCTGTGCTCTTCCATTAGCTTTGTTTTTTCCCACCTCATAAAGATATGATTTGTTCTTAAGACCTCAGAAAAGGGCTGTACCCCCATTTGGAGGAAAACAGCACAGAAACCATTCTTATTCCATTTCCGTTCAGCCAGTCTTCTCCCCTCATGCCCCCCTCCTCCCATTTACACAATTCTGCAGCTATTATGGGAAAGCTTGAATTCTCCACTATTTACAATTTAATTTGTAAAGACTGAGGTTCCAAGATATCCATCGGGGATTAATTCTCCCCTGCATGTCTGTAGAGAGATGGATGGTGCATGTGATGGCAAAGAAATAGGAACATGTTTATCTCTTCCCAGTGTACATACATAGATTGAGTTTTTTAGATTGTATCCCTCGCTGTAGTAATTAAGTAGGCAGTCTAGCAATGTGTATTTCTCAACCCTAGAGTTCAGTAGTCTCCCATAGCCTTGCATATGGTAGTGCAGAGTGATACTGACACTTTCATAAGGAAAAAAATTAAATAAGGCCAAGAGTTCTAGTAAACAGGGATGATGGAGGAGGGTGGCATTCTGCGTGCAGTCAAGAATTGTCCAGTTATTAAATTATTCCAAGAGCTAGATAAGGACATCTACTGCCACTAATCTGTGTGCCACTGTGACATGCAATCCAGACCCGTAAGGGGTTGTCAGCACAGCCCTGGGTGTCTAGCTGTGCTTTTGCTCTGGCTCACAGCCTGGACTCCAGCAGACAAGAATGCAGTATGCTGAGTGTCTGTATGCTGTACAATCCTGGTTCAACACTCTGACCCCCTGCAGCCAGTTACAATATGACAACCACCTCTAGTCTCTCTCACCCAGTTACATAATGCAGGGGTGACCCCCAAACATAGTCCCAGTCCTAAATTTCTCCAAAACCATCTGCCCTGAAGTGTCCAGCCCTCTCCTGGTATGCTTTAAGAAGTTGTTTGCTGTTCCCTTTAAAGCAGTGGTTCCCAAACTTGTTCCGCCGCTTGTGCAGGGAAAGCCCCTGGCAGGCCTGGCCAGCTTGTTTACCGGCCATGTCTGCAGGTTTGGCCGATCGTGGTTCCCAGTGGCTGCGGTTCGCTGCTCCAGTCCAATGGGAGCTGCTGGAAGCGACTCAGGCAAGGGACATACAGGCCGCTGCTTCCAGCAGTTCCCATTGGCCTGGAGCAGCGAACCGCGGCCACTGGGAGCCTCGATCGGTCAAACCTGCAGCTGCGACAGGTAAACAAACCAGCCCAGCCCACCAGGGGCTTTCCCTGCACAAGCGGCGGAACAAGTTTGGGAACCAATGCTTTAAAGAAATAGTGTAGCGCAGCTTACCACCTTACTGCAGTGAACAAACACTCTATTTTAATCAAAGCACTGGGCTGGTTTATAATAAACAGAAAAAACAAGGTGGTTAAACAAAAGTCATATCTTGTGATACCAAGAAGAAGGAATAAAGGTTAGAAAGGATTACAAACAAAGGTAGGCATTCACTTCTAAGATTAAAAACTTGATTACAATCTTTGCCTAAGCAGGATCTCGCTTATAACCAGTTTCCAGAGACTTCAGCCTTCTTGGTTGAACGACCCATCTTTCTGTGCTCCCAAAAATGTTTGGATTGGGACTCCCTTCCCCTCTGGCCTTGGGATGCTGTTAGGATCACAGTGACTTCTGCTGCTCAAAATGGGAGCAAACTCTGCATGTGAATCAAAGATGCACGTTTTCTCAGAACTGTCATTCAGAATAGAGAAGAAGGGGGGAGGAGGGCAGCTTCACCTTTGTCAAGGCTGAATCCCCAGGGATTTTTTACACTGAAATTACACACAACTTAGTAAATGTCCACTTCTCTTCCAGGCCCCTGAACAACAGCTTAGTTAATGTGAAGATAAAGTTGCAGAAATGTCAGAGGCTTGAGCATATATTACTTTTCCAGCATAGTATAGCTTTAAAAAATCTGACATTTAGTGTTAATGCTGAACTTCTCAAACAATGCACTAACTTGCACTCATAACAATCCCAGCCTTAACTCTGCTCAAGCAGAGTTGCAACCATGTGATATTCTCAGAATACAACAGAAAATATTGTACACTGAGTATCTTTAAGGAAGTGTATTTGCTCATTTGGATAACTAAAAATGTGAGAAGTACATTAATAAAAGAGAGGTGGTATCTGCTATCATTGACTGGATTTACTGTGCACATCTTCCTTATAAGCATTCAGTCTTGATGACTTTTTAGTGATTTCAAGCCTAAAGTAATTGCAGGTGGGTATCTTTAATTTTGAAATGCCTGTCACCATAATCCATTGTTTATTTGCATAACTAAGCCACACATTTATAAACAAAAACTTTGTGATAGCATAAGGCTTTAAATATGACAGGTGTGCTTAAAAATGTGCTTTCCTGCTATTTAGATCATTATTAAGGCAACGTACTTTCTCAATTAAGGCTCCATAATGCTTCTGCCTTCCAGTTTTATATCTCTTGGAAAAAGCAACAGATAAAACTTCTGCTTTGAAAATAGTTTTCACTGTATCCACATGACAGAATGTAAGTTGGTATTTTGGACTTGAGTTAGGAAGGTGAAATTGCAATTGAATGCATTGTGAAGTATGTTGTCACTATCCTGTTTCTACTATTTCATTGCAAGCACTCTGCTAGCAAATGCTGATGACTATTTAGCGTATTGGAATGATAATCAAGTCAGCATTTGAGACCTTGTCTCTACAAGGGCAGATTTAGGATTGTGATGGCAGTTTGAATGTGAGCCAATGCCTTGTTTGAGAAGTAGACTAACTCTGCATTTCTCAGGTTTCTAACATCTGAGGTTTTTAATTCAAACCTTCTTGAAAAAGCAATGTACACCCCAGCAGCGATATATGCCTGCAGCCTAAACCTCATCGTAACATATTTTGTTTGAAAATGTCTTTTTTGTGTGTGTTAATAATACTAAATTATGCCGGAGAGGAACCCTGGTTCAGAAAACCCTGGAAGGCTCACAAGAAGGATGGTGTAATTGAATAGTCTTTGCGATGTCCACCTTGATCCCCTGGCCTCAGATTCTTGTTCTAACCAGTCTCCAACCACAATTCTGTTGTCCTTTTATACTGCAGCGCTCCTAAAGTCTGCAAAAAGAGAGTATCATTCCTGTTAACTTCTATAGGTCCTCAGGAAATGGACTCCAGAGATTAGGAGTAGCTTACAAAGAGGGCTCCCCTCCCATCAAACTCCTAATGACCATGGGCCTGGGGCTCTTCTCTCCAGAGTCTACAGCAGGGTTGGGAGTAGAAATACATCTGGCCTCTTCTCGCTCTGCCTTTTGCTGCACACCCACCCCTATGAAGGGATTCCAGGGGATGAAGACTATCTGGAAATATCTCTAGACATAGAACAGGTTTAATTTAAAAAAACAAAAAAAAGCTCTCCTACCATAAATTTCTCCCATGGGTGGATATTTTAACAGTGCTCTTTGTTTTTCTGTTTCACAACATCTCTGTTTGTAGCTACTTTGCTGTAAAAGAAAACCCCAGTGGTCCAGCAAGACTTGTAGACTTTATATGAAGCATAGCAGGAGGCCATAATGTGAGGCTGAGTCATACCCTCCTGCACAGATATCTGAGAGATGCTGCTAAGAGGGGCCAGTGGAACCATGTAGAATTTTATTCAAACTGGCTCCTCAGTGCATTGAGGGGGGGGGGGCTTTGAAGTGCTTGGAGACAAGATGGGGTGCTGCAAATCCTATAGGATCTATGGCAAGATGGATGATCAGTTTTTCCAGACTATTCCTTTGGCCATTTCCCTCCTGGCAGCCCTACCCCTGCTGAAGACATGCTGCTTTTTGGCAGCAACCTTGTGCTAGGATAGAACATCCTATCTCACCTTCTTGAGAGACATGAAGGCTGAGTTAATGCTACTGGAGAAGGCCTTAATGTAGACCTGAATATCTGAAGCAATGTTCACTGCCTCAAGGAGGGTGAAAATGCAAAATCCTCCTCCTGCCCTGCCCTCTAATACCATTTCAATCAGTAATCATCACCTCTCCCTGTCTAAGGGCTCCCTGGGAGAGGGATATTTCCATAATGCCTTCCTTTTCTTCTTCGGTATCCCCCTCCCATACAAGTTCCACCAGCACTCAGTGCACAACAGAAACCTAAAGCATTTACAGCTTTCTCAGTGGAGGTTCCCAGTTTCCTGATTACAAGACAGGGAAGTAATAGAAATCAAGACAGCAAATAAACTACTGCATGGAAATCAATAAGGAAAGCATTACCTTTTGAATGCTGGTTCAAGTAAGTTTCAATTAATATTTTTTAACTTCTGTTTCTTCTATACTGTCAGTGCCCAGGAATTTCAGGTGAAGTTAGGATGCTGTGCCACACACACACCCCTTTGTAAAATGGCATGAATAGGTTAACCATTAATTCTCAAACACTCAGCATCATGATTAAGGTACCTTAACCATGATTTGGTTTCTCAGGGGACACTGAATACCCTGTGCCGTGCTGTCTGCAGTGCCTCATGATGGTGGGCGCCTAGCTCAGGGAAGATGGTCAAAAACAAGGCTAACACCCCAAACTGGTGGTGAGTTCTATAGATTTCACCAAGCCAGTAACATAATGATCCAGGAGTTCACATTTAATAGTCTTACTGTGGAATCACAGACAGACTGGAGTGCCTAGAGGGACTATCTCACCAACCAGGCAAGCTGGACTTAGTGATGGTCACTTATACCTAAAATAACAAAATTTTCAGGTTGCCAGTCCCAAGAGACAAGTCACTTATCTATTTGTATCTTAGATCTCACACCAAAGGCAAAGCTTGTAGCCAATCCTGTAATTAACTAAAGGTTTGACTAGGAAAAAGAAATGAGTTACTTACAGGTTAAAGTAAGCAACCATATATACACACACACGAATTACCATCTGTGATTTTTAAACAGACCAATACATAGTAATCTGTCAATTAAGACTGTCTTTCAGTGTGGATCCATTTAGTGTAGTGTCTCTAGCACTGTGAGAGTTCAAATAGCGAAGAGATGAAAACATTTTGTGTCACCCTGTTTTATCTTTTTACGTTGAGCCTTCGAATCCATGAGGTTAGCTCCGTTGCATGTAGCACTTCTGTCATAGCTATAAAGGGAAGGGTAACAGCCCTCCTGTGTACAATACTATAAAATCCCTCCTGGCCAGAGACTCCAAAATCCTTTTACCTGTAAAGGGTTAAGAAGCTCAGGTAACCTGGCTGACACCTGACCCAAAGGACCAATAAGGGGACAAGATACTTTCAAATCTTGGTGGGGGGAAGGTTTTTTTTTGTTTTGGTTTTTTTGGTGCTCTTTGTTTTGGGGGAGTTTGCTCTTGGGATTAAGAGGGACAGACATCAACCCAGGCTCTCCAAATCTTTCTGAACAAGGCTCTCATATTTAAAACTTGTAAGTACAGCCAGGCAAGGCGTGGTAGTTTTATCTTTGTTTTCTCAACTTGTAAATGTACCTTTTACTAAGGTGTTTACCTCTGTTTGCTGTAACTTTGAACCTAAGGCTAGAGGGGGATTCATGTGCAGCAACTTACAAGCATTTCATAAAGTCTAAACACTAAATAGGTTCTTAGAAGACTAATACCTATTTTGAACAAAACTAACATACAAGTGAGCTGGTTTGGTTTCCAGCTATGAGTTTGTCAGTGCTTAGCTGATGGCTACAGATTTGGCAAGGGAGTTGGCACCTGGTTTACCAGCATCACACCCTGAACAAACATGAGTGACAAAACATCACATCACCTGTGAGTGAACACTTTTTTCACAAATCTTTAAGTTTGATTACCCTGTAAAGTTATTTTCCATCCTGATTTTACAGAGATGACTTTTACCTTTTTCTTTAATTAAAAGCCTTCTTTTTAAGAACCTGATTGATTTTCCCTGTTTTTTAGATCCAAGGGAGTTGGATCTTGATCCACCAGGAGTTGGTGGGAGAGAGGAGGGGGGGTGGTTAATTTCTCCTTGTTTTAAGATCCAAGGGGTTTGGATCTGTATTCACCAGGGAATTGGTGAAGAGTCTCTCAAGGCTACCCAGGGAAGGGAATTAGCACATTGGGAGTGGTGGCGGCGGACCAGATCTAATCTGGTAGTTAAGCTTAGAAGTTTTCATGCAGGCCCCCCACACCTTTACCCTAAAGTTCAGAGTGGGGAAGGAGCCTTGACAACTTCCAAGGTCTGATAGGGCCATTCACCTTTGTATCGTGACATTCCTTAATGGCCTCTTTAATCTTGATAGGCCTCCTGAATGGGCAATTTTTGTGCTTGGGTCCACAAGTTCAGAGCAAACATTTTCAAAGTTTATAACTATATAAAGCAAAACTTAATATATTTCTTTATGGCATGGAATACAGATGCTACAAGTGAAATTAATTCATGTGCAGCAACTTACAAGCATTTCATAAAGTCTAAACACTAAATAGGTTCTTAGTTTTGTTCAAAATAGGTATTAGTCTTCTAACATACAGGTGAGCTGGTTTGGTTTCCAGCTATGAGTTTGTCAGTGCTTAGCTGACGGCTACAGACTTGGCAAGGGAGTTGGCACCTGGTTTACCAGCATCACATCCTGAACAAACATGAGTGACAAAACATCACATCACCTGTGAGTGAGCACTTTTTTCACAAAGTGATTTCTCTAATCTGACTTATCCGTCCTCGCTCTGAAAGGAAACCTGCACAACACTTTCCAAGGACAAGCCTGGGACCTCAAATTCCTAATTTGACTAGACACTGACTAAACATACGCACTGAATTTGACTTTTTACAAGACTTTGGAACCCATTAACAAACCCCCTCAAACTTCCACTCCCCCTTCCTTTCCTCCCTATGATTGGAAGGGTGTTAATAGACCGCTTCATCTTGAATGGTCTCTTGCAATGTTACCTACTTACACTAAAAAAAATCTCTCCCACTTTGTATTTAGCAGTGAGACTCTGAGTTAGTTTCCCAGATGTGAGGAAGTGTGGTTCAAAAGCTTGTCTCTCACCAACAGAGGGTGGTCCAATGAAAGAATATTACCACATCCACCTTGTCTCTCAAATAAGTTTTAGTTTACTAGCCGCATCTGCAATTCTATGACATTGTGCTACCACCCCACCAGGCCTCTCAAACTAAGAAAAGTTGGCATTCGTATGACTTGAAGGGAGACTTCTAAGGAACACCTTAGGAAATGACAGTGATTCCATAGGTGGTCATCATTACGAAGTCACTGCCTGGTCTTAGGCACATTCCTACCTCCTATACTATTTTACCAGTGAGATGCAAAACCAGCACCACTTCAGGCTAGACTGCAGTCTTACAATCTACCCTGAGGAAGGAGAAGTGTATACTTGCAGTGCCCTAGGAACAGGGCAGGGTCACAACTCAGTAACTGTTTTCCCCTCTGTGCTAGCTCAGCTGTTGAAGGTGGGATGGAGTAGAGTTTTTTTTCCAGGTCATTGATCAAAATGTTAAATAGCATAGGGCCAAGAATCGAGCCCTGGGTGATCTCACTAGAAACACACCTGCTTAATGATGATTCCCCATTTTACAATGACATTTTGAAACTTATCAGTTAGTTCAGTTTTAATCCATTTAATGTGTGTCAGGATAATTTTGTATCATTCTATTTTTTTTTTAATAAAAATGTTGTATGGTATCAAGTCAAACACCTTATAGAAGTCTAAATGTAGTACATCAATATTACCTTTATCAGCCAAACTTTTAATCTCCTCAAAAGAAGATATCAAGTTAATTTGAGAAGATCTGTTTTCCATAAACCCATGTTGATTTGCCTTAATTACATTACTCTCCTTTAATTCTTTACTAATCATGTCACCATATCATCTGCTCCATTGTCTTGCCCGGGATCTATGTCAGACTAATAGGCCTATAATTACCTTGGTCATCCCATTTACCCATTTTGAAAAATATCAGCACAACATTAGCTTTCTTCTAGCCTTCTAGAATTTCCGTGGTGTTCCAAGACCTACTAAAAATCAACATTAATAAGCCAGTGAACTTTTCCAATGGCTTTCTTAAAACAGAAAGTTATCCAGATCTGCTGATTTTAAAATGTCTAACTTCAGTAGGGATAGGAAAGAGTTGTTGTCATTATGTGGTGTGACTACACCATCCTTTTATTCCAAATACAGAATACAAATATTTATTTGAGGCATTTCCCACTCCCCCCCATTATTGATAATTCTACCACTTCCATCTAGTAATGGACCAATACTATTGTTAGATTTTTTTTTTTTAAGTTGGGAACAAAAAGAATCTTTTCTCATCATCCTTAGCTCTGCTGGCCACTACATTATCCTTGTGTCCCATTGTTGACCTTATCAATTTTCTACAATTCCTAGTTTCTGATTTATATTCATTATTATCAACTTTGTTTCATTTGTTAGAGATTTGTTTTGTTACAGTTTTTCCTCTCAGCCAGGTTGACTTTTTAACCAGTACAACTTTCTTGCTTGACTGTGGATTTTGGGCACTGAGTAAAGTGATCTTAAATAATTTCTATTATTATTCTTCACATTGTTTTTGTTTAAATTCTTCATCCAAGCTAATTTGGCTCATAATTGTTTTCAGCTTTGTGAAATTGGTCCTTTTAAAGCATCAAGTTTATATATTATTGGTTTATTCTGTTTGCACATTACAAATGTGATCAAATCACTATCACTTGTATCCAAGCTACATGTTTAAAGAGTGTTCACCCATGCTATTCTTTCTATGGTAAGAGTCCTAACATGAAATGAACCTTGACAGCTGTGTTTCAAAATAACATTATTTACCATATCATTTTCAATTTGCATGAAAATATTGGATAAATATTTATACGACCTGTGAAGGATATGCTGTCTAAACTATACTTCTACAACTCCTGATAAGCCAACAAAGGAAAGCATTGTAAACTGGAAGTGCAAAACTGTATAATGTAGATAAAGCAGCCAAATTAAAATATTTGGAAAGACTGGCTGACTGACTCAGGATCAGTAACAGGATATGGAGCCTTTTGTCTGTTGAAGTACAGTCCAAACTGACAGTGAGTTGGAGCCTGAAGTAGTTATCATTTGGGGTTTGGCATATATTAGATTTAATGACTGTTCCTAAACTGTTGCCTAACAGACCAGGTTCCACAATTGAAAACCACTGCCACTTATGAAACAGATAGCTAATTATGTTGGCAATCTCAGTAAAGTGGCAAAAGTCAGAATGGACATAGTTTATTCTCCATCTTCTTAATCCAGAATTGTCTCCAGCATGCCTGGGAGGAACCAACTTGACAAATAGTTTAACTTTAATGAAGCTTTTCAGGGCAAGAAATCCATCTTCATATCTTTGGTAAAGCTCCATGCACATCTGTGGTGTTAAATGTCCATGTTGTATAAGACTTGGAGAGGACTTGCCCGTCCAGCTAGTAATTTAGCATTTTTTGGAACCAGTGAAATTAATGATTCTTTTAAATGCCAAGCAATCTTTGGGTATTTAATATCTATATTAAACTATAACATTTGTAAACATATTATAATCCTGAATTGGAAACAGTAAAGCTTTCTCTTCTGATCTGTCAAAGAGACTATGCAGAAATCGGTAATAATATAGTGGTTGTCTAAGAAAACTTTTATTTCACCCATTCATGCATAGTTTAGAATCCACCATAACTCTAATCCTAATTTAAATGCTTTACAATGCAAGAGCTGTATTTCCTCCTCAGAGTTATGAAGAGGTTTATAATGGGTATAAATCAACTCTTAATTTTTTTGTACTTGTGGAGTTTTTGGCCCTCATTTGCTCTAGGGCTTAAACATCACATTTCAAGGCAGCCCATTATGTATCATTTATCTATCTTTGAGACTCTTATGAACAAGAAAAATGGGTGGGTAGCCTCAATCAAGGCAATGTCTATAGAAAGAAGAAATGCAAAGTCTACATTAGTTCTGCTCTGCTGGAAGTTAGGCGTTGCTGTATTTTTCCATTTGAGCTTAAATAAATTGCATTTCACTATATGAATCATAACATCTAGTATATTTTTCTGATAAATTGGAAGGAGAAAAGTGTATGACACTCGCTTTCATAATCTGCAAACTGTTTCTCTGTCTTCTGTGTCAGATTTAAAATAGGAGATGAGGACTTCAAACCTCTCTGGGTTAGTAGAAATGGGGTTTTGTCAGCAAGCCAGATGTAATGATGATAGAATTATGTTACAATTGAAATGAACATTTCCAGTTTTAAAGTGAAAAGAAAAACTATTTGGTGAATAAAAACCTTTGCACTTAACAATGTGTTATAAAGGTGACTGGAGATGTGAAAAATGCTGTGGAAAATGACAATACACAGAGGGCCAAATTATGCTTTCTTTCACACTCATGCAATAGTCAATCTAGCATTTATTTCAAGGAAGCTGATAGGTCACTCCTCTTGGGAGCATATATAAAAATAAAATGCCATCCTGGAAAGTGCCTGTTTTGTATCTTCTGCAGAAAAGTCTTTGGAAGGAGGGGTAAAATAGGCTAAAACTACATTCAAAATTTGCTCTAGTGACAATAGAGTGGTGGTAAGCTGCACTCCCAGGTGACCCCAAGTTTTCCATTTTACCTAAGCCAGGTGGGATTTGATTTTTGGGAGAGGGTTGATTTTTGTTTTAATCAATAATTCTGAATTCTGTTTACTAATCATATAGTGAAGTGGACATTATGAAATGAGCAGTGGACAAAGCAAACTATAACTTTACAGTTAGCACTTTGCCAACATGCATATGCAAACTACTATCAACTTTTTTCATATTGTAATGAATCTCCAGTAAATGTAAATAGAGTTGGCGGTATTACAAACTCAATATTCACCCCCAACAGCTAAATAACTGTGATTGCTTCCTGCACTTAGACTAAGAGATTGTGGTATTACAATCCTCACAAAGTGTCAAGTATTGGGCTTTTAATGGGGCCTTCCACATATAATGTACTTTAAAATGATTTAGCATGGATTGTACCAATGTGAGAAGCAACTATATTATAAATACACCCTACAGCTTTCTGGGGAAGTAGTTGAGTTACTGACCTCTAAGCAAGAGATGAGGCTTGTGGCCCTCTTCTAAGTGAAGATTTGGGAAGACTGACAAGATTGGAGTATACTGAGTTATTGGAGTTAACCAACCATCTCCTATACATCACGCTGAGCATGGCATAATATAGATTCTATATGAACAGGGGTGAGTAATAGTGATGCTACTGCAAGAAATGCAGTTTATGAACCTCTGTTTTCTGCTCAGCTTGCCCTTTGAATGTATTTTGAAATTTGGGATTACTACTATAAAGAAAAGAATATTACACCAACCCATCCAAAACAATACAGGGTACACTGTGTGAAACTTATAACAGCTACAATTTATACTGAATTTTACACACCCGCATAAAAGGAAAACTTTCGAAGAATGTATCGACTAGTACTTCCAAACCAAGCACTTTCTACTTGACTGAAAATGGACACGAGTAATTTTGGTTTCACTTAAACCACGTTCTTAATAAATAGAATCCAGATCTCATTTGAAGGGGAAGATATAAAAAGAAAGCAAAACTTGACAGTAAGACGCTTGTTTGTCAGTTTGTCAGTCTAGCAGCAGATCATTCCATTTAGCTGTTTCCGGATGCCTATCACAGTAACCAGAAACATACTAGGTAAAGAAAAAAACATTTTGTAGTTTCTTCCTGGAAAGGTAGATAGAGTGTGCTAAAGGATTACCTAATATGTTTTTATTAATTAAGAGATGTACATCAGGGTGTTTAAAGAAAACAAGTTATTAAATTGCAAATATACTCTGTTTGAATTTTTTTAGTATGTCAGTGCCTGTTTGTGGGCAGAGGTAACTACACCACAGATTTAATATTGTTTAGAATCAGAATTATGTATGATGCCTCTTAAAGTTTAATGAGGCGCTTAATCTCTGTCATTGGAACTTGATTGACCAATGCATATATCAGTGATAGCTATCTATTTATTAGTATTTTGTCCTGACTTGCATCATGTTTTTTTTAATGATGTATGTTTTACTGTGATTATTTTAGAATTACTTTGGGATGCAGAGTTATTACATCTGTAATAATTTGTATGAATGTATTTGTTTAGTATTAAAGTATGTTTGGTGTGTTGATCTTAAGAGAATAAATTATAATTGAGAATCTTCGTGTACACATGCTGCCTGATGCTCATTTTTTGTGTGTGCAACCTGTTGATAGGCCCAAATCTTTGCCCAGAGCATAAATGGAGAGTCCTGGGGGGTGAAGGAATCCTTTCCAACCTGAAGCCTCTATATTGCATTGCTTCCATAGCCCTGGCACTCCCCAACACCCTAAACAGAGGCAATGGCCAGTTAATCTGTCTCTGTACCCCATATCTTCTGCAGTATACCCTCACCTCCACCCTCCCCACACACACACACACACAGAGCAGAGGCATGCAGAATCCTCCCCACAAAGAGGTATGCCGATCTTGCAGAGAACTGGGTTCTGTGGTATACATGATAAGCTCCCTTTGCATGGGGTCCTCAAATCCTGCCTATTCCCTACAGAGTAAATAGCACCTGTTAACTTTGGGGCAGGTTCTCTAGGCCTGTGGTGACTGGGGTTGGTGGGAGGGGCAGAGGAGGGCGATCAGTGTTTGTCCCGTAGTTACCATTCTTATAGCACATCTGGTAGATTCCCTACATCTCCTCCCCCTGTCACCGTATAGTTTTGATTTTTGTATAGCACAAACTTCTTTTCCCCTATTTAGTAGTCTCAGACATATATCTGCTGAGGAGAATAAAGTATGCAGGCAAATCAGTTCACCTTTCAGAAAAGCCTGGAAGCAGTCACCGTAAGCCCCATTTATGAGTCAGAGAGATGGAGGTCATTGCTGAGAGAAATTGTTCTTGCAGTTGGGCCACCATTTTCTACTAATTCAAATGATGCCTTAAGTATGGCTATGGATGCTAACTTCTGTGCTGTGGTATGGTAGAATCATAGAGTAGAATGTGGTGGAGTAAATCAAATTTCCCTTGACTAGATATTAATCAACAGAACAGTTAACAACCAATGTTGATGACACTCCAGCCCCTCCAATGGTCGTATCTAGGATGTGTGGTGGTCTGGAACAACCTAAATTGTTTTAAATCCTGGAGATGTAAGAAATCAGCACTCACCTGGGGTGGTACCATAACAATTACAGGCAGCTGAGGCACTCAGGTAACAGCTTCCTAGTCCAGCTGAGACATCCTCTTTTGGGGGAAGGGTGATACATTCTGAAATTTGCTTTCTTGCTGCTGGTCCACTAGAGCCCAGATGAGTTGGCCTACAGTTCACCCTGCAAATCATCTTTTTTTTCCCCCCCACCACAGGCTTTTTCAGGGGAAATGGATTGAGCAGGTTGATTTGATTGATGGAAATGTCCTAAACTGAATGGGATAGGGCACATTTTGGGTTTCATTAGTCCTATTTTACAGGAGCTTAATAAAAATGCATATTTTCATTTTACCTGATAGTGTTGGTTAGGTACATCTTCAAATACAGTGAAGTCTGAAATAAATATGTCTCTGCTGGATTAAACTAATCACTTTAAGCCAATGTTTGTTGTTAGAACAAAACTATTCAGAGAAACAATATTCTTCTTGGAAGGGAGCAAAAGGATTACTAGCTTTTAAAGTCTGATAACAAGTGAGAGGCACATTCCCTGAATGAAAGGGACAGATATCTGTTCTGGTCACTCTTTCCAACCACCAGTACTCTTGTATTTGGATTAGGCATAATCAGCAGTCACTCAGCACTACACCAGTTTCATCCATCTCACAGAGAAGCTCCTATTTTCTTCCTAATGTCTGGCTAAGAATATTTGATTACAAGTGCCACTCTCCACCAGATGTGGGCACATGAGAACTATGTCATGGGACTGACAGCACTAATGTAGATTTGAGTGACATCAGATTCCTGCTGGCACTACAGACCAGTCTAAATACTATAGTGCTGCTAGGGGTTTCATGCATACAACGAACAGGAAAAATGGCAGAATAGAACCTACATGAGAACAGTCAATACCTCAGTGCTTCTCTCTGAGAGGATTTAAATATTCCATATCTACAAGATAGTACGTTGACTGCTGGATTTGTGGTTGTCAGAATTTCTGTTTTCAACAATACATATTATATTTTCCAACTATAGAATGTCCTGATTTTGGGGGAGGGAAGGCAATAGATTAAAAAGAAAATTGTTGCACGGAGGGTTATATGTAAATAAAAGGAGAAGAATGCTTATTGTCTTCACTTTCTGGTTTCTAACATTCTTTTTTTTTAATTATAATGTAGTTCTAGTAAACTTATGGGTGTTACAGAAGTTTAAGCACCTCTGAATGTGTGCAATTTGTAATGGAATTTGCAGGATATGTTTGTGCATACATAGAGACAGAAGTGTATTTATAACGACCATAATGTGTTGTGGGTTACTGGAGTATGCAGAATGAACTGTTGTAATAATAATGACATAATAAATTTCTAAATTGCTACTAGAGAGTAATGGCTGGGGAGGCTGGTAGCAAAGATACAAGCATTTTCCTGTAATTGGTCTATGGTCAGATAAGTTTTTTTTTTTTTTCTTTTGTGATCAGTGGACAGGTAATCAACTCAAATACCCCTAAGCCTCTGATTCTGGTTACATGCTGCATTTTTTGGTGCTAATAAACTGAGAAATGGTAACTACACATGGTAATATGGACACCATATTGGATTTCTAGGTATTCACAGTAAGCATGTGCTACTGCTGATAAACAGCACTAAATTCTGTCAACATGCTCACCCCAAGCAATGCAAAACAGTAACCTCAAACCTATTTTAACTTTCTCCCTCTATCTCCTTTTTTCCCCCTCCCCCATTCCAGTGTTTGTTTCTATCCACCACTAATGGTCCTCTCACTGCATTCTCTTACCCTCTCAGTCCATTTTCCTTTTCAGCCCTTTCCTCCTAGCAGCCTCTTTGAGATAGGGGGTGGGGAAGGAGAGCACTGCACACTGTGCAAATGCAGATGTGTGCTTAGGAGAGTGAGCAGGTAGGTGTCATGTCTCCCTCCAAGTCTGGATGAGTTGACCACCCTACATTTGCTTGCAGTCTGTTTGGAAAATGTATGCATGGCCATGATCTCCCTGTATCTCTTTCTGCTAGTCAGTATCAGAAATTTCTATATGAAATGGAGTTTGATCAATAATTGTGCCATCTCCTAGCATTACAGTAAATCAGACTCTCCTTACTGTACTCTAGAGGATAGTATTGAGGAGTACTTTGAACTGTACCCTGAAGGATCAGCTGGCAAATGTTGTTAAAAGAAGGTACGTACAATGCTGAGCCTCTAATCTAGGTGCAGCTGGCCTATAACAGCATATATAATGGCACAAGGTATTTGCCAGGGCTGGTGAGACTGTTTTCAGTTCACTAGCTCTCATTTATTCGCGCATTCTGTACCAAGTACCATAGTGTCTTAAATATCTAATTTACAGCACAAGCTGAGTTTTTTGCTTTTCATAGTTACACTATCGCAAGGATTGATCAGGCATGTCAGAAACTGTTAGGAAAAACTGAAAGTTAAGAAGTTAAGCAATAGCTGCTATACCTTATTCACTATGTACCAAATATGACCAGTTGGTCTACTGCCTGCTGTAATATCCTAGATTAGCACAACTCCACAGTTTTTGCAACACGAGGCAAACCACAACAAGGGATGCACACAACAAGGGATGTACTTTGGGAAGAATAGTGAATTCTAAAGTGTCTGCATTCTTAAATTCTTTAAACATTTCAAAAGGAAGAGTGAGTCTTATGTATCTGCCTCAGTAAAAAAAGGCTCCTGCACCAATTCTTTTCCTTTCTCTTGATGGCTGCATTTGTCATGGCTGGCTTTACCATTGGCCTGAAGTCTGTTTTTCTGGAGCTTCTGCACTGCACATAAGGCAAAATGTTGGTCTCATCAAAGTCATTGACTGTTATTGACTTCAGATGAACAAGAATTTGGCCCAAGCAGCCTTATAAATTGGTTTTGGGTTTTATGTAGTTTTCTGTTTTGGAGTGCCAAAGGCTTGGGGTCTTACGTTGACGCTAAAAGGCAGTCAGAACCAATGGCTGGCCAGGAGATGGTTTAATTAGCAAATGATAGCTAGCTCCCTAAATGTATCAAGGTGAATAGAAGAAAATTTTCAGAGAAAAGCAATGTGCTCCACAACACAGGCTGTTTTGGGTGGGTTAGGGCCAGTGGCTTGTATATAAGGATTTGGTGGATGAAATAGTTCCTATGCCAATTCCCCATAGAGTAGGGATACAGTCAGAGAAAATATCTGCATTGTCGAAAGAGGGCATCATTAGACTCCTTTTTCCACTCACTAGCCCTGAATGTATGACTTAATTTACTGTGTTTAATTTCAACTTACTTTAACAAAACTATTTTCACTGGTTCTGTCTTCTTGACTTTTGGAAAGGCTCTGAGATATATTGTTTATTTGTATTATTGTAGCCGATCGAGACTCCAACTGAGATTAGGGCCTTATTGTGTTAGAGTACAAGATGGTCCTGGCCTGAAAGAGCGTACATTCTAACTAGATAAGACAGACAAAGGATGGGGGTGGGGTGGGGGGTGGAAGGAGTATATCATAAAGAGAGTTATGGAGTGCAAGTGCTATACTAGTTGAGTGTGGTTTTGTGTATTTAATTTTTTTATAATTGGTCAAGAGTAGAGGAGATGAGAAGACAGAAAATAATTAGCTGAAAGGAAAAATACAGGAAGGGAGGAAAGGGGATGAAGGGATGGAATGGAGGGGATTGGAGTGGCTGACATGAAAGAACAGAGGGAAAGGTTAGAGCAAGCAATCAAGTAGCAGGAATAAAGAATGTTCTATCATCAGTGTTGAAGGTCACTGTCTAAACTGCTTCTGCAGCTGTTCCTGCCAGCTTGAGTATGTAGCTGGCTCCATTCAAAATAAAATTCCAGCTCCCCACATAAGTGATTGCTGATGCTTCAGTGTGGGAATTTCTCCCATACACTTGAGAGTGCCAAGAATTCTAAGCAGTCTTTGGACATGATCTAGGCCAAGGAACCTGTTTGTGGTGCAAACCAATTTTGAACCTTCAGTGATTCACCTAACTGGAAAGGACACACATTGCTAAACTGGTACAAGCATTGTGATTAAATAACCAACAGATATTTTTAGATGTTGTTAAAATTATTTTAGGTCTTTTGTTGTATTATATTATTATTTGTTATTTCTGTAGCACCATGGTGCTTTATAGACAGGCAACACTCTAGCAGTAAAATTTTCAAGAATGCCTAAGTCCCATTTTCAAAAATGACTCAGGCCATATCTACACTACAAAATTATGTCATCCTAAGTTTGTTCGCATACAGCCACCACAGTTATTACTCCTTGTGTCGGGGGCAGCGCACATCCTAAGAGATGCAGAAAACAGTGTAATGTGGGTAGCTACCCCACTGTGCAATTTGCCACCATCTAGCACAGGGTGTTTTGAGAAGGGTTTGCAGTGCCTCATGGGGCCGAAACGAGTTGTGCAGGGGTGACTGGGAGCATGATCTCAACTTCCCATACTGCAGTGTTCTCCATCCCATAATTTCATCTGCATCCCATAATGTTTTGTGCCTCTTTTCAAAATCACACATCCAAACCCAGATGTCCCTTCTCACTGTGCGTCATCTGTGACAGAAGCATAGAACATGTGCAGCTCTACACTATTGTGATGAACACTGCGAGCATGACCCACCTGATCCTGCAATATTTGCAGAGCTACCAGAGGAGCTTGGGGAACATGGCGATTCCTTGGAGGTTAGATTGCTGTGGGACATAGAAAGAAACAATTCAAGTTTTTGGCACTCATGGAGCAGCTTCAAAGGGCGGAGCACCAGTTCTGGGCCCAAAAAACAAGCACTGAATGATGGGATCGCGTTCTCATGCAGGTTTGGGATGACGAGCCATGGCTGCAGAACTTTTGAATGTACAAGACCACGTTCCTGGATCTGTGTGCAGAGCTCGCCCCAGCTCTCCAGCCGGGGACACCAAAATGAGATCTGCACTGATAGTGGAGAAGCGAGTGGCGATCGCACTGTGGAAACTTGCAATGCCAGATTGCTACTGGTCAGTCAGGAATCAATTTTGGGTTGGGAAATCCACCATGAGGGCTGATGTGATACAAGTGTACAAGGCCATTAATTGCCTCCGGCTACAAAGGACTGTGACTCTGGGCAATGTGCAGGACATAGTGGATGATTCTGCAGCAATGGGGTTCCCAAAATGTGGTGGGGCAATAAATGACACGAATATCCCCATTTTGGCACCAGACCACCTTGCTACAGGGTACATCAACAGAAAGGGTAATTTTCTATGGTAATGCAAGTGCTGGTGGATCACCACAGACATTTTATTGACATCATTGTGGGCTGCTCAGGGGAGGTGTGTGACACACACATTTAAGAACACTGGAGTATTCAGAAAGCTTCAGGCAGGGACTTTCTTTCTCAAATGGCAGATTACCATCGTGGGTGTTGAAATGCCAATAGTGATCCTGGGAGACCCAGCCTACCCCTTACTCCCAGGGCTCATGAAGCCATACACCAGCCACCACAACAGCACCCACTAGCACTTCAGCTACAGGCTGAGTAGATGCAGAATGACAGCTGAATGTGCCTTTGGCCGTTTGAAAGGCTGCTGGCATTGTCTACTCACTAGGCTGGACCTCAGGGAAAAAAATATCCCAATGGTTATAGCTGCCTGCTGCATCCTGCATAATATCCATGAAACAAAGGGGGGAAAGTTTCCACCAGGGTAGTGGATGGAGGTGGAGGGGCTGTCTGCTGATTTGATAGCTGGATATCAGGACTATAAGAAGAGCTCAGTGTAGAGTTATATGGCTCAGGGAGGCTTTGAAAGACCATTTTATTAGAGAGCCAGAGCACTGTGTGTTCTTGTAGTGTGCTGTACCTGGCCCTCCTCTTTTTCAGCCTTCCATGAACTTTTTGTGTGCTGTGAGTGCAGTAATATCACATTGCCAATGCACCTATTAATACTGTCTGTGAATGTCAGCACTACCCAGCATACGTTGTGAACTAATAAAGATGAATTATTGTTCCAAAAACAGATTTTTATTCTATAGCAGTGCAAATAGAAAACCATTTTAAACATCAAACTTAATAAACTTGGGGGAAAGAACAGTAATTTCCATTTCAGATACACATACACTGAGCTATGAAAGACACGGTTGGTGTATGTGTGGCTGTGATTGACTGTAATGTCCCCCGGAGTGGAGTGGTAGGGGTAGTGCAGAGTCTCCTGATGCCACACCCAATGTTGAGGGGGGTGTAGGGAGGTCCTAAAGTGCAGATCTCTGGGGCTGCAGAGGGAGGCGAACTTGGGATTGTTGAACCTGCCAGTCCACCAGAGTCAGCAGCATGTCTGTTTGCTGTCTGAGAAGCACTAGCATCTCCTGCTGCATGATCTACTCGTACAAACTGATGTTGCTCTGGCTGGATCAGAGTTATGCCTGCACAGCCTCTTCTCTCCAGAGACCCAGGATATCCACCACCTCCTACAGACATACTCCTGCATAGGTGCTGGAACTAGGGATGTGGGGGGTGTTGCAGCACCCCCTGGCTTGACGTAGTTTCCATTATACACAGGATTTACAGTTTGGTTTGGATCTCAGCACCCCCACTATATAAAATTGTTCCAGAACCCCTGCACTCCTGTCTACTCCAGGTATAAGCACATCTGCCATGTGCAACCAACATAGTCAGATGGGTAGTGGCTAGGTGAGCTCTCCACGCTGGGCAGCCAAGAAATGGAATTTCAAAATTTCACAGGGCTTTAAAGAGGAAGGAGAGTGGGTGGCACTAGGCAGCAGAGTTCACAATGCTAATCCGAGTGGTCAGGATGAGGTACTGTGGGACACCTCCTGGAGGCCACTAACAGTCCATAGAAGTAACACAGTGTCTACACTGACACTGCGTTGACCTAACTGCATTGACTTTGACTCTATGCTGCTGGGGGGAGGTGGTGTTATTACGTTGGCATAATGGAGCAGTTACGTCAGTGGAAGTGAAATTTAAGTGTAGATGCATAAACAGCCACGTCGACATAACCTGCCTTGCAGTGACTTAACCGTGCAGTATAGACTTGGCCACAGACTCCTAAGGGCCTGACTGAAAGTGAAATGAAAACCATTGCGAAATAATGTCAGATTGTCACACATCGTGACACTATTCAATACAATATCAATCCTCTTCTTAACTCTTCCTTGGCATGCACAAACAGGGAGGCAGGTTTTTCTTCTGTTTCCATCCTTTTTTTTTTTTCTTCGTAGCAGCTGGGGAAATCAAGGTTTTCTTCTCTCTCCCTTGCCATCCTCCACTTTCTGTTTGGAGGAATTCCAGCAATTCATCTGATTGCTCATCATTGTCCTCGCACAAGTCCCGAGAATGCCTGCCTGCACAATGTATGCTTCAATGCTAGCTTCTCTAGTGCCTCTATTTTAGTCCCAGATGTAGTCAGAGAACCTTGGATCAGACATACAACAGACTCCACGAGGGCTGCATGCAGAACCCTGAAGAGCTGTAGGTGCTTTTAAAGCCACAGACCAAATATCCCAGATCCATTGGCACTGACTGAGGAAATCTGTTGGTGTGTTTATTGCACATAACTATAAGGCTATTTAGTCTTTTGAACGAATAGAGTGAGGCTGCATTTAGTAACAGAAATTATTACAATAGAGACATTTGTGATTGTGTGTTATTTATTATTGTATTACTAGGGTACTGTAGTGTCTAGGAGCTCTAGACTTGGAGCCGGGACCCTCTTTTTGCCTTTTGCAGTGTTTTGTTGATGTTGTGCTCATTAGCTTACATGTACTGCTTTATATTTTGTCCCCTTGTAGTATATGTTTTCACTGCATAGTTAACCCAGGTGATCAACACCTGGAGTAGCTTAACATGGCTTTGAGCTTCTCCACAGCAAATCCCTACCTGCATTACTGGATCCTCACTCTCTTACCTGACCTGCGTGTGTCTGGGGGCATATCCCATGGTACTCGGTGCTGAGATGCCTTAGGATTCTTTACTAGTCAATTGTACCAATTGCAGGATAACATGTCTGTCCTTGGGGGAGGGGAGGAATGTGCCTGTGTCCTCTCAGTAGGATGAGTGAGTGGGTTCCAGCCCAAATGAAAGCAGAACCCAGGATCTAACATGTACCCTGCAGCTGGGTAAGCTAGCTAGGGCTTCAAGCATCTTCAAACCTAGGTTAAAGGTTTGTCTGTGGGAGGGAGGGAGGCTGTTGGCCAAAACTGAAGAGCCTGGGTTAACTGTGCAGTGAAGACATACCCTTAGGAAGAGCTGCATTTGTGGTTTGTGTTTTTTCTGGCAGGTAGAAATGAGCCCAAAGCCTCCTATCTTTAACAACAAAACAGAGCTCTTCAGATAAAGCTATTGTTACAAGCGAGAATTGCCAAGGACTTATTTTTCTTACCTTGAGGCCAAAGATGTATGTTGTTTGATTTAAGACAATGGAAAAGCAAACAGTCCCGACCTGTAACTGCCTATAAATAACCTCACAAGCTGAATTCACAAAAGTGTTTGAATTGCTTCATCCTCCTTCAGTTGTGCTACTTTCAGCTGTGCTTGCCAGCCTCCACTCCCTAAAACAAACAACTGACCCCCAGCTTGGCACATCTCATCAGCCAACATCTAATATGGCACTTAGTGTTCAGCCACTGAGAGTAGTATTCCTGGCTGCTGAGGTCACATTCCATAGAACCTGTGCTTTAGGAACACTTTCCTACTTGTCAGAGTTTTATTTTTTGTTTCTTTTAACTGACTTGTAGCTTCAATTGTTGTAACGATGAGAGAATGTGGTCTAGCCTATCTAATGACATGCATGCTTTACTTCTACCCACTTTAATGCACACTCCTACTTGTACATGAATCCAGACAAAATGCCTGTCTTTGTGGAAAACTAACAGAGTATCTCAGCTTCACTAAGCATACTAAGGATGCAGCTAGCTTTTACATTTTTGTTTTGCCCATGGGTATTGAACTTGTAAAACTTCAGATTCAGCAAGGCAGCAAACAGACTGTACTTTTTCTTTTGTTTGACAGAGTAGATCAGATGTTCAAGGTCTTCTAACTTTCATGCTGAATGTGTTTAGAGTTAAGTAGTTGCTAAAGTCCATAGATCACTGTGACTATATAGCGAGAGCCTTGCATAACTTCAGCAAAGAATAATACCTTTTCATTGTATTTATCTTAGTGACTATGTATTTGTAACTAGCTTATATTTTATAGATACTGTGATACTTCAGTGACAGACACTGACTATGAAGGTAAAAGAACCTGTAAAGCATAGAATAGAACAGCATGTGGAAATATATTGCGAGAAATATGTTAATATCTTACCACACCAGCAAAAGTCAGTTGCTTAGTAGAACTGGTCTGTAAAGTCCTAAACAAAAGTGTACTAGAAAACTTGAGGATACATTAAAGAGGTTGATTAAGAAATCAGATTATCAATTTGATTGCAGGTTGTCCTCAGAGCAAAATTTAGTATATATATTACTGCAGCTTCTATTAAGTTTCAATGTATCCCCCTACACATTGAAAACATGGATGGTTTGAACTAGGTGACCAGACAGGAAATGTGAAAAATCAGGACGGGATGGGGGTAATAGGAGCCTATATAAGTGTAACCCTTCTGCCCATCTAAGTTGGCAACAACAAGGGCCGGGTTCTGTATCTAGGGGTTCCGTTTCAATAACACAGTGCAAAACCGGCTCGAGCCCCCACCCAGTGACCTGGGACAATTATATACCACCCCCTGGGCGCCTCTAAGAGGCAATACTTCCCCTCTCGCAAGCACAGAGTCTGAGTGTAACAGAAAATGTTTAATAACATGAGGTAAACGACATCAGCGTTAAATTGGAAAAACACCACAAACAGGCTTCATGAGCAAAAACTCACCCCAGCAAATTGGGCTGTGTCCTTTCCCTTTGGTTCTTGAAACCAGCAACCCAAGGATCGCCAAAGTCCCAAAAGTCCAACAACCCCCCAAAGTCTCTTGGGTCCTGCAACCCAAGGATCACCAAAGTCCCCAAAGTCCAACAACCCCCCAAAGTCTCTGTCCCTGGTCAGTGCAGCCCCAGAGTTCAAGCGGGGGGGGGGGGGGGGGGAAGGCACGCAGGGTGTTAAGGGGCACCTTACGTGATCCAAGGCCGACCGGCTGCCTCTCCGTGGGGTTCCGCCGCAGCCTTCTCCACGAGCCGCTCCACTCCACCAGCTGTCCCACGAACTGCTCTGGCAGCCGCTCCGCTCTGCTCACCGACCTGTGAGCCACTCAGCTCTGCTCCACTTTAGCCGTCCCTTGGGCCGCTCCCACAAGGCTCCGCTCTGCTCACTGCTGCTCCAGCCGCTCCGCCCTGCTCACCGACCTGTGAGTCGCTCAGCTCCGCTCCAACCGTCCCCGTGAGGCTCCACTCTGCTAGCTGCTTTGCCAGTCGCTTAGCAATATAGCTTCAGGCTCCCCCACTAGTTAACACAGCCTCAGTGATCTCAGCTCTTTTGTGATTTCAGCTCATAGTAGGGGAGCCCCAGTGCTAGTGCACCATTCGCCCAAAGTGAATTCAGCTCAGCAGTCTGTAATTAGACTTCTAATGGAATCAAAGTTAGCTCTGACATTCAACAGTGGAGAGAGGAGGTAGTGCAATTGGTGTTTCAACCCCTCGGGGAGGGGGCCATGCCATCAGGTACAAATACCTGTCCCCATCCTCTCTCCCTTCACTGGGTTTTGTAACCCATGCCCCTTGTCAAGCAAGTGCTATTTAGGTAATGGTGATGGACTCACTCAGTCCTTCTGTCATACAACAGGTTCACTGCCCTTGATTCACAGAATCAGGGTAACAAAACTTTATTCTTCCTGCCCCAATAACAAAGAAACTGGGGATCCCACACCAGCCAAAGTAACCACTTTGAGTTGCTGTTGTTTCATGCCAGGCGAGTGGGTGTGCCTATGCAAACAAGATCAGCCCCTGGAGTTCTTTTCCACACTTGCCATAATTCACCACCAGATGTCAGGGTAGAGCTCATCCTGACTCTGCTTACATAAGAAAAAGACTAAAAAATCGGGACTGTCTTTATAAAATCGGGACATCTGGTCACCCTAGTTTGAACTGAGAGTGATGTCTATACTAAGTTCTACTCTCACCTGCAGCTTGCCTAGTAAAAGGTATGTGATAAAGGTGCAACTTCTATGTGCTGATGAAAATATGACAAGTAAATTAGAGGCCTTATTAATAAAAGATGGTTTCTAAATAGAGACCTGTGGCATTCACAATATATAAGGTATGATTAGCTTACTCATTTAAAGATTAGGAAAATTCTCCAGATGTGTTATACGGTGTTTTAAATATATTCCCAATACTGTTAAATATTTCTTAAGCATGTGCAATACATTTATGCACAATGTATTATATGTATATATAATAAGCAACAGAGAGTCCTGTGGCACCTTTAAGGCTAACAGATGCATTGGAGCATAAGCTTTCATGGGTGAATACCCACTACCCAATACCTATGTTAGTCTTAAAGGTGCCACAGGACTCTCTGTTGCTTTTTACAGATCCAGACTTACAGGGCTACCCCTCTGATACGTGTGTGTGTATATATTATAGTAACTCTTGCATTTTTCCAGCAAACCTGTTTTTTTTTAATTGGAGGACTTTGCAACAGAACCTGGCTTGTGTTTTTCCCCATGTTTGGGGAAGTGAAACTGTATTTGTACTATCCCATGGCCATGAGGAGCCAGTTTAGGCATTTTAATAATATACCCATTAATATCTAGCTCTTACGTAGTGCTTTTCATCTCTAGCTCTCAAAGGGCTTTACAAAAGAAGCAGTATCATTATCTCCATTTTAGAGAAGTGAAAATTGAGGTACAGAAGGGGGGAAGTGGGGGACCTAAGGTCACTCAGGAGCTCAGGAACACAACTGGAAGTAGAACCCAGGTCTTCTGAGTCCAAGCCCATGCACTATCTAGCAGGCCACACTGTAATGATCTTAAGGATCATTAAACAGCAAACCAAATTAATGAGAAAGGAATAAACTTTTTATTAAAACACACTAGAAGGATGTTGTGGTGAATTGCTGCACACAGCCATGTGGTGCTCCGACCCCAACCTCCAGGGCACATCTCCAAATTCCTATGTTCATAATACTTTCCCTTATGAAGGAACGTCTCTAATTATAATTGTCTACAACAGAGGTCGGCAACCTTTGACACGCAGCTCGCCAGGGTAAGCACCTTGGTGGGCTGGGCCAGTTTGTTTACCTGCCACGTCCACAGGTTCGGCCGATCACGGCTCCCACTGGCCGCATTTCGCCGTCCCAGGCCAATGGGGGTGGCGGGAAGCGGCAACCAGCACATCCCTCGGCCCGCGTCGCTTCCCGCAGCCCCCATTGGGCTGAAGCGGTGAACCGCGGCCAGTGGGAGCCACAATCGGCCGAACCTGCGGACACGGCAGGTAAACAAACCGGCCCGGCCCACCAGGGTACTTACCCTGGCGAGCTGCGTGCCAAAGGTTACCGACTCCTGATCTACAAACATATCTTTACAAGCACTGCCTGTGGATGCCATACTGCCTGTAAACTATTTGTTATTGTGCAAATTGTATTGCTTTTATAAATGCAACTTTCTTAGCGTTTTTAATTAATTTTTAAAGAATAATAGTAAGTGAATTGAGTCCTTAAAGTGTGGATGGAAGAACATCTGAGTTGAGTCAGGTCTAATGCAGGCAGTTGGTGTTCCAGCTTCTGTACATGGTTCTGCTAATGCACCTCAGTTTTGTTAATTATTTTTAGTGAATCTGCATGGTCATCTCACTTTCTGAGACTTGCACTGTAGTTCAATGATACTTCCTCATCACATTAGGATTCTTTCTTTTAATTATTTTGATGGATTCTAGGAAAGTCAATGTTCACGCCACGGGGTGCTTCTGGCTTATGGAGTTTTTTCTGCTTCATTTCTCCCAATTACTTGAAAAGAATCAAAGCTCTCAAAAGCTGAAAAATAAAGGCAGGGCTTTGAAATTTGTTTCTCAAACTGGTTTGGACAATAATGTGTGAAAGGTTATTTTGTGTTTCTGTAATTTCCTTCCTAATGTGGTTCTCAGAATAAATTCTGGAAATGTAAGAAAGTGTCTCACAAAGGAGTTAAATAAAGTAGGCACCTGGCCAGAAATGAACTATAGATGTTTGTGTGGCATTCCGAGAAACTTAAAATAAAAAAATAAACAAACAGGTACAACTAAAATGCCTGGCAATGGAATAGGTTCTTGACATGACAGCAATTACAGAAACATGATGGAATGACAAGACTCAAGCTGTTGCTATAGTATCTGCCTATAAACCATGCAGGAAGGACTGATTTAAGTCATGGAAACAGGGAAAAGGGCAATTAAGTCATGGAGGTAGAGGATTAGCAATATACCTAGAAAATCTGTAGAATTTAATGAGATAACATTTCTGGGTTCAGAGGTCCATACAGTAGAATCTGTGTGAATACAAATGCCAAGTTACACAATAATTTATAGAATTATGCCATTGATGGCATGATCAGGAAAAGGATTTTAAGTGCACAATGCTGAAGGAGACTAGAGACAATGAGCTCTAATAAAGCAATAATAATGGATGTCTTTTGTATCTATAGACTAACTGGTCAAATCTCACAGTAGAACAAATCTCCGAGAGTGTCATGCTGGATGCCAGTACTGTTTGTGAACAAAGAAAAAAGATTTTTCATCTGAGCTGGTCACTGTTATATCAACTGTGAAATTTAGCCTCTTGGATCATATAACCTTGTACCAGATTACATGAAAAAAAAAGATTTTTTGAGACCTTTCATGCATTAATCTTTTGTAAATATGGACACTGATGTTGTATGGACACTGATGTTGTATGAACATCAGTTAAAATGAGTTGCAGTGCTTTAATGTTTAAATGCTTCATGTACTGATGTTGGAAATTTTGGAAAAAACTTAGTTTAATGTTTCAAGCCTTCTCCATCTCCCTCTTACTTTAATAGTAGAAACTGGCACCTGTCATATACAAAACATCCCTTGATTCATATTTGCATTGGAAAGCTTCAGACGTTCTCCATTTTTATGTCATTTAAGTTTGCAGTACTAGGATTACAACAAAACTTGTATTAGTTCTTTCCCAAAGCCATTGTGTTTTGGTAACAAAACACTACATTAAATATGAACCTTTGGGTCAACCTGTGTTTTCTCATCACAGTAAATCAGTTAATAAATTGAAAGTACATTTCTTTGACATGTTCCCTAGATAATTGGCAGGAAACTTTCAAAGTGCCTATATAGTATAATCATCCTTAAACTTTAGAATAATTCTGGATAATAGCAGTAATCATGTGTTACCTATTACCGGTATATATCCAATCTCACTTCTGTAAAGCTCAAATGCAATGCAAACATGGTTAAAATCACAAAGGTTTTGTTTAGTTATAGAATCTCCATTATTTTCATTTAGTTTACTGTGGCCTTACAATTTCCCAGTTAACATGAGAAAATATTTGATGGTCAGCAGTATGTATGTTTTTATATTAATGCAGAAGTCGTGTTAACGGGAAAACATTAAGCTTCTTGCTTAAAAATTATAAAAGCTGGTATCTTTAAAGTTGCTTTTCCTTCTTGAAATAGGTGTTACTGAGCTAGCATGAGTCAAAATAGCTTGTAGCCACAGCCACTCCCCCTGCTACCATGGCTACACTACCATGAGTCTAAATAGCAGCTCAATGAGAGCTAGCACAAGTACACAAGCAAGGGGATCGTACCCCTAGCTCGTAGTGTAGACAGGGCCTTAAACTTGCACAATTGAGCACGGATACTGGCTATGAGATGAATATAAAGTCATGTTCAGTAGCATAAATTATGAGCTGCTAAAAGCAACAGAGGTCCTGAGGCACCTTTAAGACTAACAGATGTATTGGAGCATAAGCTTTCGTGGGTGAATGCCCACTTCGTCAGACGCATGAGCTGCTGTAACCCGTTATTTTTAAAGACACAAACTTACATTAAAGTGGCACAGATTCCGGGGTTTGATGTTATTCCTGGGGTTAAAGCTTCACAGGTGCATTTTATCCCTAATTACAGAAAGGTAAGGATGGAACAGACACTTTAATTTTACATTCCTTGAGATCTGAAAGTTCAATCTTTGTTTACAGAATCATTTTGAGATGTAATTTCAAGTAGAATGGTATTTCCTCTCAACATATTGGAAAGTTTTGAGATACTACTGTAAATGGTGGCCATTTTTTATTTGCAGGATTACATTTGTTAGTGAAGTAGATTTGTCAAGCTCTCAATCAAATGTCAGACTTTTGAGTGTATGCCACACTAATGAAAGTTTGTCTTTAAAAATGTTTCCCTAATTTTTTAGGTTTTTGTAAGATTTACAACTTCCACAGACAATAAGATTCATGGCTAAATTCCATGAAAATCTTTAGAACTGCTGGGCTATTTACTATTAACCAATTAACTACTTTCTACGTAGATGAAAAAGAAATAGAAGTCAAATCCTACAAGGAAACTGAGCATCTTCAATTCCCAGTTAAATCAATGGAAGCTGAAGAATTGAGAATTTCTCAGAATTGGGACAATAATTAAAAATAAACTCACTGGGCTACATTCAACCCTGGTGCAACTCCATTGTCCTTTCAGATTTAGACAAAATACCAGTAAATAAATATTAAAAGGTGCTATTTTATTTTGACTTTTTTTTAAAAGTAAATTGGTTTTTGAGTAACAGGGGCATAATCTTAAGGAGCTACAAACTTTTTATTTTTGCATTTCTAGCCAATGCATTTTAAGAACAGCTCTAGAAAACCAACAAATAAATCAGTTCCATATGATATTTGTATAGCAAATATCTGCCTAGTCCAAATTTGCTATAACAAATTATAAATCTTGTAAAAAATAGGTGTTTTGCATGGGAAATGCTGATCTATTCTGTGACACAATGGGTGGTCCCATCATTACAACTATTGCACCAGGACCTACATTTTGTGTGCACAGAGTTATTTTTCATAGATAAAACCTAGCTTTTCAAACCAGTCTACATTGCAGCAGACTTGCATTCTCAACCTCACTCTGTTCCATATGCTGTCAACTCTAACCAATCAATCTATACATATATTTACTCTACATGCACTACCACTGTGTTGGTAGTGGAAGACATGAGTTCTAACAGCTGCACACATAGACAGTAAATCAAGACTGCACAGGAAACAAATCATTTTCCCTGTCTTAAAAAAAATAATACATGCTGCTGAGCTAGAGTGGAAAAATAGGAGATCAATGTAAGGTATGAATCTTTCCAGAATAACAATTATACACAGTGCTTTAAGCACGTGCCTAGAGCTTGTGAATTATTATATCTGAAGTCCAACTATAGATAAAAGTTAGACAACGCAGAGGGAGGCAGCTGGAGAGAGGGAGAACAATGAAACTGTTTATAAAGAGAGGAGGAGGGAATTGACATTTTGATTTGACACATTAACATCTCCATATTACTGTAGTGCCATTAGAAAGCCTCTCTGGAGGTATATGAAAGATTTTATACTTAAAATTAAACTGGCAAAATAATTTTCTTTGCTGTTTAGATTAATGGTAGGAAATTTTCACTTGCTTGCCTGGGGCAGTTCTGACACTTTCTGCATAAGCTTAAAACATCTTCCCTAGGTTCCTAAAACTGAAATGTGAGAATCGTGGGCAGAGGGGGAGGCCAGGGTCAAAGTTAAAATAGAGTTTTGTGCCTCATTTGCTCTCAGACTGAAGTACCATCAATGCTTACTGTCATCATGGGAAAATTGTATGAGATAAAGCTCAGGGAGGTGGGGGAATCATGGTACAAATGACGGGGGGAGGGGAGAGAATAAAATAAATACAGTTTGCAGTATACAAATGAAGACAAATTATTATTTAAAAGACTTAGTCTCCTTTGATGGTTGTATTTCCATCCATGACTCTGAACTGACCTTCTCCTGCCACATCTCCTAGGTCTATAAATGTATCTATCACCATCTGTGCAACACTGTTGCCCCTGCCTCCATTCTGCTTCCGGAGTACCTTATCATTTATTTGGACTGACACAAATCCCCCTTTTTGCTATTCAAATCTCATGTCTCTAGATTCTAGCTTTCACAAAGTATTGCTTCCTGTCTTCTTACACATACTGAGTACATCCACATGACCCTATGCCCAGATACCTTTGGTGACATCCCCACTCACTTCAAGAACAAACTCAAAAGTGACTTCTTCACTTCCAAATATCCAGGAAAATAAGAATTGCCACATTTGATCAGACCTATGGTCCATATAGTCCAGTCTTCTGTTTCCAATAGAGGCCAGCTCCAGTTGCTACAGAGGAAGGTTCTAAAAACCCCACAATAGATTATCTCACATCTGCCTGCCTATCATGAAGGCTTTACCTAGGGTGACCAGATGAGATGAAGAAAATATCGGGACACCGGGGGGAGGACAAAAAAAAAAAAAGCAGAGTACCGCCACCCAAATATTGGGACAAATTGCATCAGTTGGAACGCGGGACAAACAGCTAAAAATCGGGATGGTCCCGATTTTATCGGGACGTCTGGTCACCCTATATAGCTTTAACCTATCCCTCATAGTTACAGATTGGCTTAAACCCTGAAACATAAACACTGTCTTCCAATATTATTTTTGTTAGTGTTCACTATTAAGCATATGCAGTCTTCTGTTATCCATATAAATAAGGAAGATTTTTAAAAGAAGTCTGGATAATTAGAGTCATAGACTTTAAGGTCAGAAGGGACCAATATGATCATCTAGTCCAGGGGTCAGCAACGTTCGGCACGCAGATCGCCGGGCCAGTTTATTTACCTGCTGACACGGCAGGTTCGGCCGATCGCGGCCCCCACCTGCCATGGTTCACCATCCCGGGCCAATGGAGGCGGCGGGAAGCCGCGACCAGCACATCCCTCGGCCCGCGCCGCTTCCTGCCGCCCCCATTGGCCCGGGACGGCAAACCGCAGCGAGTGGGGGCCGCAATCGGCCGAACCTGCCGTGTCAGCAGGTAAATAAACTGGCTCGGCCCGCTAGGGTGCTTACCCTGGGAGCTGCTTGCCGAATGTTGCCAACCCCTGGTCTAGTCTGACCTTCTGCAAAACGCAGGCCGCAGAATCTCACCCACCCACTCCTGCAACAAACTCCTAACCTATGTCTGAGCCGTTGAAGTCCTCAAATCATGCTTTAAAGACTTCAAGGTGCAGAGAATCCTCGGGCAAGTGACCCATGCCCCACACTGCAGAGGAAGGCGAAAAACCCCCAGGGCCTTTGCCAATCTGCCCTGGAGGAAAATTCCTTCCCAACCCCAAATATGGCAATCAGATAAACCCTGAGCATGTGGGCAAGACTCACCAGCCAAACACCCAGGAAAGAATTCTCTGTAGTAAGTCAGATTCCCACCCCATCTAACATACAATCACAGGCCATTGGGCATATTTACCACTAATAGTCCAAGATCAATTAATTGCCGAAATTAGGCTATCCCATCATACCATCCCCTCCATAAATATATCAAGCTTAGTCTTGAAGCCAGATATGTCTTTTACCCGCATTGCTCCCCTTGGAAGGCTGTTCCAGAATTTCACTCCTCTGATGGTTAGAAACCTTCATCTAATTTCAAGTCTAAACTTCCTGATGGCCAGTTTATATCCATTTGTTCTTGTGTCCACATTGGTACTGGGTTTAAATAATTCCTCTCCCTCCCTGGTATTTATCCCTCTGATATATTTATAAAGAGCAAGCATATCTCCCTTCAGCCTTCTTTTGGTTGGCTAAACAAGCCGAGCTCTTTGAGTCTCCTTTCATAAGACAAGTTTTCCATTCCTCAGATCATCGTAGTAGCCCTTCTCTGTACTTGTTCCAGTTTGAATTCATCCTTCTTAAACATGGGAGACCAGAACTGCACACAATATTCCAGATGAGGTCTCACCAGTGCCTTGTATAACGGTACTAATAACTCCTTATCTCTACTGGAAATACCTCGCCTAATGCATCCCAAGACCGCATTAGATTTTTTCACGGCCATATCACATTGGCGGCTCATAATCATCCTGTGATCAACCAATACTCTGAGGTCCTTCTCCTCCTCTGTTACTTCTAACTGATGAGTCCCCAGCTTATAGCAAAAATTCTTGTTATTCATCCCTAAATGCATGACCTTGCACGTTTCACTATTAAGTTTCATCCTATTGCTATTACTCCAGTTTACAAGGTTATCCAGATCTTCCTGTATGATATCCCAGTCCTTCTCTGTATTTGCGATACGTCCCAGCTTTGTGTCATCCTCAAACTTTATTAACACACTCCCACTTTTTGTGCCAAGGTCAGTAATTAAGAGATTAAATAAGATTGGTCCCAAAACCGATCCCTGAGGAACTCCACTAGTAACCTCCCTCCAGCCTGACTGTTCACCTTTCAGTATAACCTGTTGCAGTCTTCCCTTTAACCAGGGCCGGCTCTGGCTTTTTTGCTGCCCCAGGCAAAAAAGCCTCCCGCTGCCCCCCCCCTCAGTGCGGCAGGGGAGGGCACCGAGCCCAGCCGCAGGCCGCTCTCCCCGACCAGCCAGAGCGCCGGGAAGAGGGTGGTGAGCCCGCCGCGGCTCCGCTCTCCCCGGCGGCCAGAGTGCCAGAGGGAGGGCGGAGAGCCCGCCGCGGCTCCGCTCTCCCCGGTGACCAGAGCGCCGGGGGGAGGGGAGAGTGGCGGCCAGAGCGCCGGGGGGAGGGCGGTGAGCCCGCCGCGGCTCCGCTCTCCCCGGCGGCCAGAGCGCCAGGAGGAGGGCGGAGAGCCCGCCGCGGCTCCGCTCTCCCCCGTTGCCAGAGTGCCGGGGGGAGGGCGGAGTGGCGGCCAGAGCGCCGAGTGGAGGGCGGAGAGCCCGCCGCAGCTCCGCTCTCCCCGGCGGCCAGAGCGCCAGGGGGAGGCCGGAGAGCCCAGCCGGGGCTCCGCTCTCCCCGGTGGCCAGAGTGCCGGGGGGAGGCCGGAGAGCCCAGCCTCCGGGTGCCGCCCCAAGCACAAGCTTGGTGGGCTGGTGCCTGGAGCCGGCCCTGCCTTTAACCAGTTCCTTATCCACCTTTCAATTTTCATATTGATCCCCATCTTTTCCAATTTAACTAATAATTCACCACATGGAATCGTATCAAATGCCTTACTGAAATCAAGGTAAATTAGATCCACTGTGTTTCCTTTATCTAAAAAAATCTATTATCTTCTCAAAGAAGGAGATCAGGTTGGTTTGGCACGATCTACCTTTTGTAAAACCATGCTGTATTTTGTCCCAATTACCATTGCCTTAATGTCCTTAACTACTTTCTCCTTCAAATTTTTTTCCAAGACCTTGCATGCTACAGATGTCAAACTGACAGGCCTGTAGTTACCTGGATCACTTTTTTTCCTTTCTTAAAAATAGGAACTATGTTAGTAATTCTTCAGTCATACGGTACAACCTCCTGAGTTTACAGGTTCATTAAAAATTCTTGCTAATGGGCTTGCAATTTCATGTGCCAGTTCCTTTAATATTCTTGGATGAAGATTATCTGAGCCCCACGATTTAGTCCCAATAAGCTGTTTGAGTTTGGCTTCTACCTCGGATGTGGTAATATCTACCTCCATGTCCTCATTCCGGTTTATCATCCTACCATTATCCCTAAGCTCCTCATTAGCCTCATTAAAGACTGAGGCAAAGTATTTATTTAGATATTGGGCTATGCCTAGATTATCGTTAACCTCCACTCCATCCTCAGTGTTTAGCGGTCCCACTTCTTTTTTGTTTTGTTTTGTTTTCTTCTTATTTATATGGCTATAGAACCTTTTACTATTGGTTTTAATTCCCTTTGCAAAGTTCAACTCTACATGGCTTTTGGCATTTCTCACTTTATCCCTACAGGTTCTGACCTCAATAAGGTGGTTTTCCTTGCTGATCCCTCCCAGCTTCCATTCCTTGTAGGCTTTCTGCTCTTTCTTAATCACCTCTCTGAGATGTTTGCTCATCCAGCTTGGTCTACTACTCCTGCCTATGAATTTTTTCCCCTTTCTTGGGATGCAGGCTTCTGATAGTTTCTGCAACTTTGACTTGAAGTAATTCCAGGCACCTCCGCCTTTAGAGTTCTTCAGACCAATCCACTTCCCTAACTAATTTCCTTAATCTTTTAAAGTTAGCCCTTTTGAAATCAAAAACGCTAGTCACAGATCTATTTTTGTTTATCCTTCCATTTAGTTTGAACTGAATTAGATCATGAGCGCTCGAACCAAGGTTGTCCCCTACAACCATTTCTTCTATGAGGTCTTCACTACTCACCAAAACCAAATCTAAAATGGCATCCCCTCTTGATGGTTCAGCAACTACTTGGTGAAGGAATCCATCAGCTATCGCATCCAGGAAAATCTGAGCCTTATTATTATTAGCACTTGTCCTCCAGTCTATATCTAGGAAGTTAAAGTCTCCCATGATCACACAATTCCCATTAATATTTACTTCATTAAAAACATTAAAGAGGTCTCTATCCATATCCAAATCAGATCCTGGTGGTCTATAGCACACCCCAAGCAATAGCCCAGGGGAGGCTCTAGGAGCTTTCTTCCCCAATGTGATTTTTGCCCAGACAGACTCTCTGTCTTATCTATTCCATCACTTCTTATTTCTTTACAGTCTACCTCATCATTGATATACAATGCTACTCCACCACATTTGCCTTTATTTCTGTCTTTCCTAAACAGCACATACCCTTCAATATCTGTATTCCAGTCATGACTACTATTCCACCATGTTTCTGTTATCCCTATAATATCTGGTTTCACTTCCTGCACCAGTAACTCTAGTTCCTCCATTTTGTTATGTAGGCTCCTCGCATTGGTGTACAAACATCTTAATTTTTGCTTCACTTCACTCTCATTCTTTACCCAATTAGGCCCAGACATTCTACCGCCAGTATCACCTATTAGACCGATATCTAGACTACCCTTCCTCTTTATGTCCATTCTCCTACCCACAGCTGTATCCTTTCTTACTTCATTTTCTTCCCTCTCAATGTTAAAATCCAGCGTGGAGATTACCTGGACATCTCCCAACCATCTCCCCCAAATTCCTAGTTTAAAGATCTCTTAATCAGTTGTGCCAGCCTCCATCCTAGAAGTCTATTTCCCTCCCTACTCAGGTGAAGTCCATCCTGAGGGAACAGTCCTCTGTCCATGAATGCCTCCTAGTGGCCATACATCCCAAAGCCCTCCTTATAGCACCAGTGCCTGAGCCATCTGTTGATCATCATAATCTTGTCACACCTTTGTTGCCCTTCTCTAGGAACAGGCAGAATCCCACTGAAGATCACCTGAGCCTCGATTTCCTTGAGCGTCTTCCCCAGCCTGGCGTACTCTCCCTTGATTCGTTCCAGTGAGAATCTTGCCGTATCATTTGTTCCCACATGAAGGACAATCAGTAGATTCTTCCCACTCCTGTTAAGATCCTCTTCAGCCTCAGGTCCACATCCCATATCTTAGCACCCGGCAGACAGCACACCCTTCTGTTCTCTGGATCAGCTCTGGTTACAGGCCTGTCTATTCTTCTCAGTAAGGAGTCCCCAATCATGTAAACCTGCCTTTTCCTGGTGATGGTGCGATTCCCCTGTTCCCTCTGGCTGCAAGTCCTCTCAATTCCTATTCTCCCTTGCAATCTTCTGCAACTCATCCTGTATCCTCTGGGGCTCATATTTGGTATCATTATCTCCATTGACTGCTCCCCTCTTCCTATAGAACTAGCTGCTCTTCTCTTCTTCCCTCCCACCTTCAGTGACCACCTGCTGTGCCCCTTCTTCATTTTCCAACTCTGCAAACCAGTTCCTGAGCTCTATTTCTCCTTCACTAGCCCGTCTTTTCCTCTGCCTGGTTCTCTTAGTCACATGCTTCCACTGTCCACTTTCCTCACCCAGCAGTCTCCCCTCAGAGTTCTTTGGTCCTGCTTCCATCTGCAAGTCTGAGCTTTTCCCTTCGGCCACCTCATGTCTTTGCTCCATCATCTGCTCGAACCCCCTTCTAAACTCAACCAGAGTTTCCACCTGCATCTCCAATCCTCAGATCTTTCCTTCCATCAGCTCTATCAGGCGACACTTCATGCCTACGAAACTCTCTTCAGGTAGCCCCTCCAGGATCAAGTACATATCGCAGCTTTCACATCCAGTCATCTTCATTGTGTCTTCCACTTGGGTCACTACCACTGCTGCCTCTGTATCTGTCATATCCTTCCCACCTGTTAGTCCAGGAAACACAAAACAAACCAAAACACCACCACCCACAGCAAAACAAACCCCCAGCGAGCACCACAACACTGCCAGAACACCACACACTCCCTTAACTAGCCTATCTGTTCCTTTGCCTGGTTCTCCTAGTCTTCCCCCCAAACTCCCCTTGTGAACTCCCATTCAAACTCCTCTGTTTGCTGGCTTCTGTGCTGCTGCAGCTGTCTGGCCTGGCCTCAAAATCTGGTAGCATTGAGTTCCATTGTCTAATTATGAATTGTATTACAAAATATTTCATTTTATGTGTTTAGAATTTCATACCTTTCAACTTGATTTTGCTGTCTCTTTTTCCTTTTGAGACAGAGAAAACAGAAGCTGCTGACCAACTTTTTCTGGACCATTTGTTATTTTGTATACTTTTATATATTTGCTCTTATTCATTTCCTTTCTAAGTAGTCCCAATAATTTCAATCTCTCTTCATATGAGTTTTTCTATGTCCCTAATCATTCTCATCAGCTATCATCCCCTTCAGTATCTGTTTTAAGATGGAGTGACCAGTACTACAGGCGGTATTCCAGATGAGGCCATATCATTGACTTATATAATGGACTTGTTTTTCTGCATTATTTTTCATCCCATTTCTTATGCATTTTGACATCTTGTTTAATTTTTTTACCATTGTTTACTTTTCTGGCTGTAACTGGATATTGAGAAGTCTCCTCTCCGAAGTTCCTCACAGCCCTCTCCAGTCCTGACTAATCCAAATAACTTTGTGTCATCCGTAAATTTTGAGACCTCACTATTCACCCCCCTTTCCAGATCATTCATATCGTAAGCAGCACTGGTCTTAGTGCAGAACTTTTAGGCCCCTTGATGTTAATCACGAAAATTGACCATTTAATCATACACGGCTACCCCTCTGATACTTAATCATACTTATCTGTCTCATAGCCAGTTTTTGACCCATGATAATACTTTGCTTCTCACCCCATTACTACTTAGTTTCTTTAGTAGCCTCTTGTGAAGGACCTTGTCAAAGACCTTTTAAAAGTATAAATAAATTGTCAATTGGTCCTCTGTTATTCACTAACTATATTGACACTCAACGAATTCTAAGAGATCAGTGAGACAATATTTCTTTGCTGAAAACTGTGTTGGTTAGACCTTATCAAATCACAATCTTTTAGGTGTTTTATTATTCTATATTTAATTATTATTTCAATGAATGTACCAGATATGGAGGTAAGGCCTAATGATCTGTAATTTCTTGGACCACCTATTGAGCCCTTTTTGAATAGAGGTACAACATTTGCTGCTCTCCAATTCTCTAGTATAGTAGGGGTTATGAATTAAAGGTTGCATATTTTTCCTAGCAGCTTCAACACTTCATACTTACACCCAAGAGTTCTGAAGGAGTATATCTCATATGGGCCTAGTGACTTACTGCTTTTTAAATTATCAATTTTTCCAGTCCCTCTTCTTGTGACACCTCATCTCTGATAGTGCCTCTTTTTTTTTTTAAACTAGAAAAGAGCAGACCTGAGATAGATAGAGATATATTTCAGCTTCTCAGCAATGTCCATAGTTTCTTTAATTGCTCCCTTTAAATTCCTTATCTCTAAGGACCTGTACTCACCTACTTCTGACTTTTGTATTTACTGCCCCTTCAGTCAAAGCAAACCTTAGCATTTTTTTTAGTTAAGCCTTCAAATTAATATTTCATTCTCCCCTCCTCCCATCAAATATAGGCGGCTATCTATTTCAGTCATACTACTATGCAAAGAGTCACTAATAAGATTGGACCATTGCATGTAGAGTCAGCTGATAGGATTTCTGAAGGGGAGCGGATGTTCTTCAAGGTGTGACTTGGAAGTGCACCAAAGAAGCTGCTCATATAAGAAGTCCTACCAGAAGATCCTTCCTCACTGCTACTCCAGTGTCCTTATTGTGCATTTGTAAACTCAGATGTATTCCTGAAAATCCCATGAGTCATGTCAATCAGTGGATTTGTTCATGGATGTCCAGTTTTCACTTGTACAAATGTGTGCATACCTGAATAGTGAAATCAGGACTATAGAGTCCATTAGGAGGGTTGAGTTCCTTCCCAGTAAAGTCCAATGAAATGTATATAACGATCAGTAGACTCACCTCCTAAATTAATAAACGTTTAATCTAAATGCAAGTGTTTCTAGCTTTTCTCTTGGCTTTATTTGTTCCTCCCTGCTGATCTATAAAATTAACAATGATGCATGCTCACTGAACTGCCACACTCCCCCGTGAGTATTGACTAAGTCACACGACATGCATTTAACTTAGGCATAATTGCTCCAACACTATATTTTACTGTGAAATAATAGAAAAATCAAACACTAAAATGGAATTATGTTTTAGCTGCATATTTCGAAGGAAGAAAAAGCCCACTGGCAATAATATGCATGACAAAATGTTGCTATCATTTATATGAAAAATACTCACTAGCCAAGATTTTCAAAAAGGGGTAGCTAAAGTAAAGAAATATAGCCAGAATTTGAAAAGAATATTTAGGCTCTCAAATGGCCAAATGAGAGTTGAATTCTAGAAACTCTCTCCAATAATCTGAGTGATTTTGAAAGTCTGGACCCTAAATCAGGGGCTTGATTTTCAGAACTGTTGAGCATCAGCAGTTCCCACTGAAGTCTTCACAGAAAGAGCAGCAGGATTTGGCCCAATATTAATATTTACAAGTATTGTTAGAACATTCTTTTATAATGTGCAGCCAAACCACTTGACTGCACATCCCCATTTGCTGCTCTGTCTAAATTGGAGCTTACTTTTGAAGAAGTGATTTAAATTATTCTTTCAACTATTAAGAGTACCAGAGTGCTGATGTGGTGACAAGCTTTTCCTTGTCATCTTCTTAAAATTATGCTAGAGATTTATTTTTTTCATCCTCTTTGAGACGAATATAGGAAGTAAATTTTCAAAGTAGTGACATTAATGGAACTCATGCAGCTAAATCCCTGCACACACTTAGAAAATTTACTTCCTAGTATTTTAATTAAGATGTAAGTCCTTGAATATTTATGGTCTGAAATCTCCCATCACTTCAACAGATGAGTGTTCAGTTAGTGTAGACTTGAGTTCTGTTTATTTGTTTTTATGGCTTCTCATGTGGGAAGTAAGTCCGATCCAGGATTTGCAAAATCGGCTGCATGTCTTGCAAATGTAGTCATTGTTGAGGGGAGGGTTTGAGGCTTTAGCCTTACAACCTGCTCTCTTCTCCTGTAGAGAACTCACACACCATTCCTCAAAGGCAGACATGGCCTCTTGACACAGACCCCTCCATCTGGGTCTGTCCAGTGTAATGAGTTCCCAGATGAGTTGGCTGAACAACCAGCACTATGAACAGATTTAAGTGAGAGAGGATTGTGCAGAGCCTTTCCCTCTGTGTCACCCAAGCAGCTGTTGCCATGCTGGTGCAATAAATGGCACGAATATGACAGCTGACATGGGTGCAGGATTTGTATTCAGAGTTGTCCCACTCTTAGATGAGCAGCCAACCTAAGCTAAACAGCTTCATCTGCCATCGGTGTAGTGATTGGCTAATAACTGCATATATAATGCAGGTTGCCCTTATATGCCATCACAAGGCATATGCTTCATCGCCATCCTCTCCATTGTCATTGTGTTCTTCCACATCATCTACGAATGAAGACTCTGGTGACCCTGGCAGGGAGGTTTAGGGCTTACTCATTTACCCAAGGTCTGACCCCAATATTAGCGGAGAGCAGGAACGTCTTACTCTTCCCTATTAGATCTGATGACTGCTCAGTATTTATGGTTATATATGGATTTCATGAGACTGTATCTATTTAAATAAATATGTCTGATTTTTTTTCTCAGAGTTTTAAAGTCAACACTGTCATAAATGCATAGTTTGTTGCTGTTTATTTAAGTCCCAATCAAAAAAAGTATTACCCAATAATGCCATATTATTTTTCTTTTTGTTTAATTTATTTTCCATTAGAATTTCTTTCCCTTCATCTCACACTCTTTCCCAAGTGGAAATGATGAGTCAGCTTGATGAAGCTGTGATTATCAAGTGGGATAAAAATCAAGCAAATTAAGTTTATTAGTGGCTAAGCTTTTTCAAAACTATATAATGGAATTTAGTAGCCATACAACCCATTAAAATTAATGGAAGTTCTGTGGCTACTAAATTGCCTAGTCACTTTGCTTGACATTTTCACTATACTCAGATGGCCACTTGCTTGCGACAGACTTTTTTTTAGCAGGGGCTAGAGCGGGAGTTGTATTCTTCTATCCCTAATTCATGGCATCTGTTTTCCTTTAGCTACAAGAGCACATTAGTTGCTAGGACCTCTAGGTTCTAGCACCTGATTTGTCCCAATAAGCACTCAGAAAATGGCTTCTGCCAGAATGGCTACTGCAATGTCCTCCTCCTTGACCTATCAACCAAACTCCAGGTAGGAGAGAGCGCAATATCCGACTGCCTCCTTAGCAGATTCATCCCATTGTCTGTGCTGATCTGGGTTCTCAGCAGAGTCATCACAATACCCTCAGGTTCTCACTGTTCAGTGCCTTAGATAACCATAAATACTGAGCAGTCAGCAGATCTAATAGGGAAGAGTAAGACGTTCCTGCTGTCCGCTAATATTCGGGTCATACCTTGGGTAAATGAGTAAGCCCTAAACCTCCCTCTTCTGTGGATGTGGAAAAATTGGAAAGAGTCCAGCGCAGGGCAACAAAAATGATTAGGGCTCTGGAGCAGATGACTTATGAGGAGAGGCTGAGGGAACTGGGATTGTTTAGTCTCCAGAAGAGAAGAATGAGGGGGGATTTGATAGCAGCCTTCAACTACCTGAAGGGGAGTTCCAAAGAGGATGGAGCTCGGCTGTTCTCAGTGGTGGCAGATGACAGAACAAGGAGCAATGGTCTCAAGTTGCAGTGGGGGAGGTCCAGATTGAATATTAGGAAACACTATTTCACTAGGAGGGTGATGAAGCACTGGAATGCGTTACCTAGGGAGGTGGTGGAGTCTCCTTCCTTGGAGGTTTTTAAGGCCCGGCTTGACAAATCCCTGGCTGGGATGATTTAGTTGGGAATTGGTCCTGCTTTGAGCAGGGGGTTGGACTAGATGACCTCTTGAGGTCCCTTCCAACCCTGATATTCTATGATTCTATGATTCTATGATCCTGGACTTTATATAGGCCCCTCCTGTTCCCGCCTAGCTGAGCCTCATTTAATCAACTCCTGCTCCCTAGCTCCTCCTTCAGATGCAGCCTGGGGCATTAATTGGCCTGTCTGGCCATCTTAACCTCTTCCAATCATGTGTGGTGTGGACACCCCATCACACTACCCTAGAAACTGTGAGTATAGGTCAGAAATTTACATGTTAACATAGCAGTATGGCCAGTTGAAAGCAGCCATGTATTCCTGTTGATTCAGTATGTATGGCTTTTATATGTGAGACACAGTAAAAGCTGTCTAATCTGTTGGGAATTTGATTTATAAAGAAGATGCCCATGGAGAGAGAAAGAGGTGATGAGGAGATAATGGTAATGACAGGCATTATTGCTCTTCTAAAGGTCCACACAGTAAGGGGCCCTAAGTAGAAAGCAATGTCACTGCGTTGTGTAAGTAGCAAGGAAGGCTTAAACTTTATCCTTTCCCCTTGGGAATATAATTAGATCTACCTCTCAAAATGATATTGTCTAATAAAATCAAGGTTCTTGCAAACTAATTATACAAAAGAATAAAGAAATAGCGTATGACTAAGCAACATTGATTTCTGTCTTGTTACTTGATGACTTGTCTCCCTTGAAAATTGTAGCTGTAGCAATGCCTATGTTCATTATCGTGAATACACAAAGGATCTGAGGGGAAAATGAATATGTATTAAAAAATGATCCCAGGGAACACAACTCAATAAATAGTAAACGATGTTTAGCTGAATGCTAGTTATTTTTATGACCAAAGGACCAATTAATATGAACAGAATGCTCTGATATGTTCTTTCATGTCCATTTAATTCAGGGCAAAATATTTCTTATTACATATCTTCCATATATATATATATATGGAAACATATTAAAAAGAGCAAGATATGTAATAAGAAATATATATATATATGATAATTTGTTTGACTTTCTTTTCCCCAAAATTTTCTAATGAATGGCATTTGAAAAGAGCAAGCATTATCTAGCATTTCATGTAATTCCTTTAGAGATATGAAGGCATTGATCTGATTTCAGACTTAGCTATTTAAGATCCAGCATGTATCATAAATTTGTTCACCAGTGGAAGAGGGGAAAAATAGGAAAGTGACAGAAAGAGAGAAGGGGAAATTTCTGCTCTGTGTACAGTTGTTCCTTGCTTGTTATGAGAGCAAAAGTGGCAGAAAATAGGAACATTGTTGCTATGCATCTCATGGTCCTTGATCACATCCCCATGGTAACTAGCAGAAGTCATTCACATTCTGTAGAAGTATCAGGGAGATATATGTGCAACAGTGAGTTGGATCTTCTTTACCCAAAAGAGACTATATGCATGGTCAGTCATACAGTAGGGTATAAAAAAGTCATACTAAAATGGTTAATGTAACACTTACTCATATTAAAGTTGTTCCAAGAACAACACTCCTATTTTCTAAGAATAATATGAGGCCATTCTTTATTGCCTAATATTTTTATTTAGTGATGGGTGAACCTCTGAAAAGTAGTGACAGAACTTTGCAAAGTTTGTGGGCCAGATCTTCAGTTGCTGTAAATTGGTATAGCTTCTCTGAAGTAAGAGTACCATGCTGATTCACACCAGCTGTGTACCCAGTCTGCATTCATGAAATTACATACAGAAATATTTACTGTTTAATACAGTTTCACACATAGACATCCAGGAACCCCAAAACCTGTTTCATTCCCTGTTTAAATGAAATCATTATTTTCATTTAGACAGCCATCTTTGTTTTAAAGATTGACATTGACTTTCTAAAAAATAGGTGTATTTTAACTGGAAAATTGGCCCTGTTAATCTATATTACCCTGTGTGCCTGAATAATTTTTTTTTACAAAGGATCCCATTTAAAAAAGCATAATGAAATGTTAAAAAAAAATCCAACTTTGCCCATTAAGTAATGTTGATCTCTATTACAAATACTCTATATGTTGGAGACTTGTATGAGCCTTGAAAAGACTGAATGGTTTTTTTTTGTTTGTTTACCTTGTCTTCCTTCATTCTACTCTGTGCATTCCTTCCTTGTCCTTTCCAGATCCTTTACTTAGATGCTAACTGTCAAGGCTGCTTCCCCACTTTGAACTTTAGGGTACAAATGTGGGGGCCTGCATGAAACTTCTAAGCTTAACTACCAGCTTAGATCTGGTCCGCTGCCACCACACTCGAGGCTATTTCCCTTCTCTGGGTAGCCTTGAGAGACCTTCACCAATTCCCTGGTAAATACAGATCCAAACCCCTTGGATCTTAAAACAAGGAGAAATTAACCATCCCCCCTCCTTCCTCCCACCAACTCCTGGTGGATCAAGATCCAACCCCCTTGGATCTAAACACAAGGAAAAATCAATCAGGTTCTTAAAAAGAAGGCTTTTAATTAAAGAAAAAAGGTAAAAATCCTCTCTGTAAAATCAGGATGGAAAAATAACTTTACAGTAATCAAACTTAAAGAGCCCAGAGGACCCCCCTCTAGTCTTAGGTTCAAAGTACAGCAAACAGAGATAAACACTCTAGTAAAAGGTACATTTACAAGTTGATAAAACAAAGATAAACTAACACGCCTTGCCTGGCTGTTTACTTACAAGTTTGAAATATGAGAGACTTGTTCAGAAAGATTTGGAGAACCTGGATTGATGTCTGGTCCCTCTCAGTCCCAAGAGAGAACAACTTCCCAAACAAAGAGCACAAACAAAAGCTTTCCCCCCACCAAGATTTGAAAGTATCTTGTCCCCTTATTGGTCCTTTGGGTCAGATGCCAGCCAGGTTACCTGAGCATCTTAACCCTTTATAGGTAAAAGGATTTTGGAGTCTCTGGCCAGGAGGGATTTTATAATACTGTACACAGGAGAGCTGTTACCCTTCCCTTTATAGTTATGACACTAACGTCTTACCTCTTCCTGACATTCAACTTCAGCTTCTTTTCGCTATGCTTTCCATGCCCCTCTAAAATCTCACAGAACTAAAGAATCTCAGCAGAAGTTAGGAGAATGCTTTTTTAAATCTGGCACGCCCCAGGGCTTGATCAGCCAATATTAATTGTTGATGTTCTGTTAGCAATGGAGTATTGTTAACCCCCCCAAAAAAATCAACCAAAAAAAAAGGGCAGTAAACTGTACCCAAAGCCTTTAGCACTCCATAGTACGTCTAGACTTTTTATGACAAATTCTAGCTCAACCAATAAGCTAAGATTGTGAAAAGTACAACAGAGCTTGGGAGTTCCTCCACAGCGGGATTCAGATTGCTGTTCACCTCCTGCCTTTTGAAGGTCCTGCTGCTGCCGTAAAGGGGAAAGTAGCTTGTCATCAGCTTTCATCACCTGCCAGATCATACTGTGTTCGAAGGAGGAAATGGCCTTCTGACTCTGCAGCTGGCAGGAGATTCTGAAGTGGTTTCCATGATGGCAGGATTATGCAGTGCAACTGACCGTATTTATAATCACACTATAAAGCATTGGACTGCACTTTAAAATCTGCAGCACCATAAATAAACTTCTACCTCAAGGGAAGAGTTAGACAGGTGTCCTTTAGCTGCCTGACAGTCCACACTAGCAGTGCAAGTTTCCACACGAACGTGCCTTAGCTTTGACATGGAGGGACTACCCATATAGGGTAGGAAGATAGTTTTATCTTTACACTAATTCAGTCTTTGATCCCTCTGCTGTGAATGGCAGTAAGAGTGTCAGTTATGATAGTCATTCATTGTAGATATTCTTATGGTTTATCATCACTTTCAGAATAGGATTAGCTAGGGTGAGAAAGGGGTTTAGAAGTAGAAGGTGGTTGGGAATTTTCTCAGGTTATAAAGCTGGCCAGCACCTACTAGGCAAGCTTGTTCTTTAGGTCACTTTTGTTGAGCTTAGCAGTTCTATAAAACTGAAGCTTGCATAGGAGCTTTGCAGAGCTAAGCTACATCAGAACTCTTATCCTACACAGTTTATAGCACATTGGGCAGAAACTTTTGCTCTGCAAAGCTCTGAAGCGCCACAGAACCAGAGGAGTTTCAGTCAAACCTCACGGGACATACCAGAACTTCAGATAGGTGAGAGTTTCAGTTAACTAGCCTTTAGATAATTAAAATTTGATTGTTTTGCCTTACATTACAACTAGGTGAGAGGTTTATGCAGAAGTTCCCAGAGGCTGGAAGTGAAGCTAACTTGGAAGTTTTAATTAACTGAATTCAACCCTTCAAGTAGAATTCAACCTTTCCATAACTATCTGATCCCCCTACAGAGGCCGCTGTCAGCTACCCTAACTACCTCTCAGTATGCTCCAGGACTTTCCTTCTTACCATAGGTTGCTTCAGGTTTGGGTTCGCCTCTTTAGAGTCAGCAAGCAATTGGTTTGTGTGACAGAGGTTTGTCAGATTGAGTTATTTGAACAACTGCAGCGTGGCTTTGCTTTTTCATAAGCAGGGGTAAGATTTGCAAATGCTTCCAACTACTAACCTAAGAGGCTTTGAGGTTTAAGGCAAATGCTTTATTTCAGCAGCTCTGGTAATGAGAACCTGTTTGATGGCCACCATCATGGCCAACCCTGGGGACTGAACCAGAACTCTCTACAGCTACATGCATGAGTCTCCACACTTTCAGTTGGAGAAACAGGTTTTGTGGCTGTAACTGCCTTGCCTGCTCAGTGGCTCAGACCCAGAGGGGGGACATGTTACACACTCTTAACAGTGCATTACACTTGCAGAGCAACCTCTTTGTATTACCCTACCAAAGTACTATATTTCTGAACATGAATCATATTATGTTCCAAGAGAACAAATATTTTTTATAAAACATACGGACTCAAGATTAAGCTAATTCAGCTTCTCTTCCCCCTGTGCCCGACACATACATAGTTGTAACTCATCAAGTAGCAGCTGATAAAATTTTTGTCCATTTTGCCACAAGAAAGTTATTTTCTTTACATGTATCGAATTAAGTTTATTACTGCTGGAGCCTGGGGAGAAAGCGCTAGGTATTACTGTTACGTTAACCATTATGGAAAATCACTCTTCCCTGTAATAGCATTTCTTTATGGATACATTTACAGTATTTAGTATTTTAGTATTCATTGTACACCTATCTTCCTTTATACACAAAATTCAATAAACATATTGTTAATAAAATCTTTGCAGAATCCCTACTGGCTCTAAGTCAGTCAGATATTTTAAAAGGCATTATCTATATGCTTGACTGGGTTTTGATAGGAACAAATAAAAGTTACTGAGTTACATTGAGGAGACTGATAGCAGTGTCAGGTTCAGATGCAATAGAAGAAGGGTCTGCTGCAAATAGTAATTTGATTTTTAAGAACTCAAAGCCTTTTTTAAAGAAAGTAATTTCTTTAAAATGTTAAACCAAATTCCAGCACTTACATACTCCTGAGTAGAACTGGCTCAATAGTAAAATAAAAGAAGCCCCAAACTAGATCTAGGAATTAGGAATATTTCTATGAATAAGAGCACCAAGCTAGCCGTGGATTGTTGCGTCATATTACTTGTTGTGAGTATTCGGACAACCAGCAGTTGTTGATGAAAATGTCCATGAACCCCAAATGAATGACCCATTTTTAATACGTCTCTGTAGTCACTGAAAATTCAGACCAGAAGTGCATTGATTATCTATTTACCAAATGTCACCCAATCGCTCAACAAAAAATATTACCAGGCAGCACAACTGTGCAACCAAACAATGCAAATAGCATATGGGGAATACAGCAAGTGAACAGCTAATGAATTACCCAATGGCTGAAAATTGGTTGTCAAAAGTATGCAGCAAATACTCCTGAATAACAAATGTAATGGAAGTAAATAAGAATGATCCATGATAATTTGCCAATCAAGAAAAGGCGAATTTCATAATGTATGTTGTTAGTAATGAATAATTTTGGCTCCTGAGTTGAAGAACTGTGGGGCGCAAATTCATTTTTGGTATCTCTTTTCTGCAAATTAAATTTAAACACTCACATAGCCCCCTCAACATTCCCACTATCATGGCTCCTGCAGTCCAATCAGCCAATAATTACAGAGACTCTGACTGGATAAGAATAACAAGAGAAATAAAGTAATACCAAAATGAACTGAGTTAGCTGCATGATGACTGGGTTTTGACTTCCAGCCTCTGCCTCAGCACCTGCTGCCTATCCACATGGAATGTTCCAGAGCCTAAAATTGGAGTAACCACCTAGGCCCCCATCCTGAAGGGAATTTAGGCTCCTAACTTCCATTGATTTCAGTAGAAGTTAGGAGCCTAAATACCTTTGAGGATCTGGGCCCTAAGCAGGGCTGCCAACTTTCTAATTGCTGAAAACCAAACACCTTTGCCCTGCTGTGCCCTGCCTCTTCCCTGAGGCCCTGCCCCTTCCCCTGAGGCCCCATCCCTACTCACTCCTCTCCCCCTCCTTCCATTGCTCTCTCTTCACCCCTGGGACTCACCTGCTGCCTGCAGACCCAGGCTAGGAGGAGCTAACACAGAGCCTGTCTGCCTGCCCAATCGTGGCACAGTGGGGTGGGGTTGGGTGTCGGTCTGCAGAGCAAGGGGCCAGGGTGGGGTTGGTCCCTGTAGTGAGGGACCCGGGCTGAGGCAATCGGGGCATGGTGGGGCAGAAGGTTGGGCAGACAGGATTTCCCCCCATCAGGAGGTGGGATCTAGCTCTTGGAGCCTGGTCTGGAAGCCAGCCATTGTTCTGTGTCAGGTGTCAGCAGCTGAGCAGAGCAGCTCCTCCATGTGGCTCCAACCACAGCTACTGCTCTTCCCATCTCCCAGTGGCAGAGGCTGGTTACTGCGGCCAACCTGACTTTTAGTGTTGGGTCACCTGTGCTGACCGGATGCTGCCAGGTTTCTTTTTCAACCGGACATTCCAGTAAAAAAATGGACACCTGGCAACACTCAGGCTCACCAAAGCTCTTAAAGCAATATATACCCCCCCCCCCACAGCAATTACTATGTAGAACTATGATAGCAAGTAATGGATCTAGAGAAGTAAATGAGCATTAATTTGTGGATGTTGCAAAATACAGTTTCATCACAATTGAAAAGTGATTTACATATTCATCTTTGGGGACAACAGTTTAAAGAAGTAATGTTTTATGAGTCACCAAGCTTATTTGCTTTTTCAAATGGAAGCAAAACTCATTGATTTCATTGTTTAATCTTTCCAAATTATTATGGAGGATCAAAAAAACAAACAACACCCTCCTCCCAAAATGCGATCTTTAGATTCACATATTGGTGCTAACCGATAGTTATTCAACTGTTTTAGAAAAAAGCCAAAACCATTTCATTAAATCCTTGTCATCTAGCAGCACTACACACTGGATATAGATGTCAGTGAAGAAAGGTAAATCCATCTGACACACAAGCATAATCCCACTTTAGGCTACATTCTGCACTCACTTGCACTCTTGTGCAATTCACCGGCTTCAGCAGGGCTGCATGAAGGTAGAATCTAGGGCAGAATTTGATTCTTTTATTTTAGATGATGCCCGTCATTGAGCCTCCCAATTAGGCTTTCAGTTCAAGTTCTGCTTGGAATGATAACCGGCAAGTTAATTCCTGGGAAATTCAAACTTATTCCTTCTTCAAAGCTCTCACAAAGAAAGAACATATATCATGTGACAAGAACCTAAGAACACTCTAAATTCTGCATATTATAAAATTATCAAAAGGAGCCAGTCAAATAGCAGCCCCCACATACATAACATGGACTGGAGGCTAAAAAGAACGTTTTTATACAAGAAAGTTTAATTATACATATTTAAGCCTAAGATTTGTAGATGGGCAGCCTTACAGAGTTTCTTCTTGTTAATAATTCCTATTCTGATTAACGAGCAAGAAGCTCTGTCCAGCTGGGAACTCTGAATTATAAATCTTCATTCTTCTCTTGAATCTTTATGCTTCCTACTATTTTGGGGCCCCATCCTGTAAGGTGCTGACGTCAACAGGCACTGAAGTGCTCAGCCACCAGCCTGGGCACTACTACCACATAGGATCAGGTCTTTGTTGCTAAGTACATGCATTTTGGTTTGTCTATTTTATCAAGTATATTGTTCATGCTCCTGTAAATTGGGTAAATATATGTTTGATTTGTTAAGCCTGTAGAAAATGGTCAATACCCAGTGCAGGATATTGTGGTGTTTCCATTGTCTGAAGCACTTGTTACCCAAATCTATAAATAAAGAGCAAGTTGTGTGAATGATTATGTTGGGGGAGTGGTGGAGCCACCAATTCAAGAATTACGCTGAGAGACATTGCTCTTAGCAGGCAGGGGCGCTCAGCTGGTTGGTGCGCAGGGAGATGGAGCCCATGACCTCAACTTCTCCTTTCTGGACGGGCTTGTGCTTCAGCAGATGTTCACGGAGAATTTATGACTACAGCTGTGCCTAGTCCCTGTACAAATGTTCAAGAGCAGGACAAGGCCCATGATACTATTCTTTCCCTCTGCTGCAAGCTCCTTATTCATTCACATACAGGCACATATTCATAGAATCATAGAATCATAGAATATCAGAGTTGGAAGGGACCTCCAGAGGTCATCTAGTCCAACCCCCTGCTCAAAGCAGGACCAATTCCCAGCTAAATCATCCCAGCCAGGGCTTTGTCAAGCCGGGCCTTAAAAACCTCCAAGGAAGGAGACTCCACCACCTCCCTAGGTAACGCATTCCAGTGTTTCACCACCCTCCTAGTGAAATAGTTTTTCCTGATATCCAACCTGGACCTCCCCCACCGCAACTTGAGACCATTGCTCCTTGTTCTGTCATCTGCCACCACTGAGAACAGCCGAGCTCCATCCTCTTTGGAACCCCCCTTCAGGTAGTTGAAGGCTGCTATCAAATCCCCCCTCATTCTTCTCTTCTGGAGACTAAACAATCCCAGTTCTCTCAGCCTCTCCTCATAAGTCATGTGCTCCAGACCCCTAATCATTTTTGTTGCCCTCCGCTGGACTCTTTCCAATTTTTCCACATCCTTCTTGTAGTGTGGGGCCCAAAACTGGACACAGTATTCCAGATGAGGCCTCACCAATGTCGAATAAAGGGGAATAAATATTCACCTGTACAAGAGCCAGGCACAATCTGTATATAAATTAGAACAACCTTGAAGCCAGTGAGGTATTGCATGGTAAATGACAGGTTTGGCATTGCTGAGATAAAGATGGCAGGATTGGTAGCATGTAAGTGGCACATCTCACACACATTTTCCAAGTCTGACAGAACGTAATGTGGGCAGGCTGGTGGCTGTAGTGGTATGGTTATAAGAGAAGCCCTGTCTTCAAAGGGTGTACTGCCCACTCTTTCTGTGCTAGCAGGATGGGGATCATGACATGGAACATTAGGGGGAAAGGCAACAAATTAATGTAGGATGAAAAGGTGTGGAGGCCGGCAGAGCTCTTTCAGGGACACAGAGGCCTTGCTGGGGGAGGGGAGAGACTAAAGCTACATATTAATGAGTCTTCCACAAATAAAGGGCATCTACTTATGAAAACATCTTTAGTATATAAAAAGGGCACGGTTCTTTTACTTACCTGGGTTTCACATCAGTTATATTTGACTGTAATAATAACATATTTCTAGTATTGTTGGTCTGTGCTGCTATCTCATCTGGCTGCAAATATCATATACCAAATTGCCATGATAGATTAGTTTGCCCTTTGAGCTGCTAATTTTCATTTTAGTGGCAACGTAACATATCATGAAAAGCAAATATGGCATTGCAGATTACAGAAGGTTCCCAAAAGAGTAGGTCAATACAATTTCAGCTTTGTTTTTTTTATATATATATATAATTCTGAGCTCCATGGAAAACAAAACAGTTGACATTTAAGATTTTGTAATTGTCTTTTGTTCCTTAATTTTATGTATCTTTAAAGTTCTGATATACAGAGTATCTGATACAAATTCTAATTCTCTCTGTAGTTTGTTGTTGAAATGTAGGGGAATTTTCCTACCATTCAGAGTATAATAGAACTGTGCCTTTATTATGATGACCTTTTCTGGGGCTGTATTTTCCTGTTATTAGGAGCTACTGTCTTTTACTATTAAAAATTACTGTCTTAGTAATACATTCTGTGTGTGTGTGTGTTGGTCTACACAGATACAGTGATACAAATCTATATTTATCTGGAGATAGATTCATCTGATAATAGCAGTCAAAAATATCTAAAAATATCTAATATACAACTACATCAAAAACTTTGAGCCAATATGTGTTTCTCCTTACTTTATTTGACAATTTTAGCTCTGTTCAAATGCAATGAAAATAATGATATTAAATGGACATTAAATTTCTCAAACTATTCAGATGAAGGCCCAGAGACTACTAGGTATCTAAGATTTGGAGATCTAAGATCCTAGACCTAACTTGAGAATGGAAAGGGATCTTCTTAAGTAGCTGGAACAGCATGTGCTAGACAATGTTGTTGTTTGGCTTAAAATAATTAAAAACTTATCTTTCCTGAGTCTAGGAGACTAGAACTTTAACATTTATTATTTGTCAACCAAAAAGACTGATATCTGTATCTGTATTTGTCAAGGTAAAATATCTGGATCAGATTTTTACTCTGAACTAATTCCACATCACTTAAAATTCAACATTAAGGTGCAGCATTTCTTTTGTTCATTTGCTTTAACATGTGCAGTACCAGAAAGTCCTAATAGGTTACAAATTAGTGACAACAGGGAAACCTGGAACAGGGTTTTCCATTCATGTGAGGTCCCAAAGAGTGAAAATCCTGTAATTCCCCTGTGGAGGAGGATTGGGTAGCAAAGAGCTCCTGCAAGGGATCACCACAGAAGCTTGTCATATAGTGCTGTGGAGTATTGCTAAGTGTTTGCTGAGCATGGAACTAGTAGGCCAAAATATTGCATGGAGGGGAGCCATGTATCTTAGCCTCTACATAGGGTTGCCAGGTGTCCGGTTTTCGACTGGAATGCACGGTCGAAAAGGGACCCTGGCGGCTCCGGTCAGCACTGCTGACTGAGCCATTAAAAGTCTGGTCAGTGGTGCAGCAGAGCTAAATCAGGCCTGCCCTGGCTCCATGCAGCTCCCAGAAATGGCCAACATGTCCCTGCAGCCACTAGGTGCAGAGATGAACAGGAAATCTCCACGTGCTGCCCCCACCCTGAGTGCCGGCACTGCAGCTCCCATTGACCGGGAACTGTGGCCAATGGGAGTTTCGGGGGTGGCACATGTGGGTGAGAGCAGGGCACGGAGCCGCCTGGCTGCATCTCCACCTAGGGGATGGAGGGACATACTGGCCGTTTCCAGGAAGCTGCCTGAGGTAAGTGCAACCTGGCCAGGTCCTGCACCCCAAACCCCTGCCCCAGCCCAAAGCATCCTCCTGCACCCTAACTCCCTCCCAGAGCCCGCAGCCTGAACCCTCTCCCATGTCCCAATCCCCTACCCCATCCCGGTGCCCCTTCCCACACCCAAACTCCCTCCCGGAACCTGCACCCTCCACCCCCTCCCACACTCCAACCCCCAGCCCTGAGCCCCCTCGTGCACTCCAAACACCTCTGCTCCAGCCCAGAGCCCCCTCCTGGACCCCAAATTTCTCATTCCTGGCTAAGATCCTGAGCTCCCTCCCAGAGCCCGCACCCACATCTGGAGCCCTCACCCCCTCCCACCCTGCCCAAGTCCAGTAAAAGTGAGTGAGCGTGGGGGAGAGCGAGCAATGGAGGGAGGGGGAATGGAGTGAGCAGGGGTGGGGTCTTGGAGAAGGGGCAGGAGCGGGGTCTTGGGGCAAGGGGCAGGGCAAGGGTGTTCATTTTTGTGTGATTAGAAACCTTACCACTACAGTAACTCCATATGCCCTGCCCCAGCTGCCTGCTGGTTGCTGCATATTGGGGCTGATGATCCCACCTCACTGAACACAACATCCTTGCATATTTTTATGAGCTACATCTGGTTTATTAAGGCTGTGCCCTCTTTTCTAGGGTTAGTTCCTAAATATAGAAAGTACCAGGGCTTCCCATGAGATGAAAGGGGCTATACAAAGAAACCAAAACAATCTTCATTTATACAACATTTTAATCACAATTACAGTTATCTTTCCAATAGAATGATTGATTTTCCCCCTAGATAAGAGTAAAACAAAAAAGAAAACCAGTGACTGGGTTTCGTATGATTCCAAAGACGTGCTCTGTGCATATATTCAATCTGGGCTAATGGATTTTAACACATCTTTACAATCCTGCAATGGAGTGCTCATAAAGTTTCTAATTACCAATAAAAAGAACACAAACTATAATACAGAGAGAATGAAAGAGGCACTCTTTTGTAGTCATATCAAAGTTTATGTCTATATAAAGGTATCTTTGAATCACTAATGTATGTCTACTGGTGACTTTGTTTAAATAGTATAATACAGGATTTGGTAGATATCTGAATGTCTTTGAAGAGATGCAGCTAAATTGCTGCTTCGAAATAATCTGCACACATAATTTTTCAGTTTAAGGTAGTTCATGTGCCCCTGCTATTCTTTCTGTCTGATATGTCTAGATTACAGCATCTCTTGAGAAAAACAGTGGGGAAATGAGTCACACTTTATATTAAGGGTGCATTTTATAAATAGTTTTATGAAGAGTTAGTAAATGATTAATGTTTTAATAAACAGTTGATTGCTTATAACCATCTATAAGCCCTCTAATGCTGTTTATAACCATTGTAAAAGGTCCATAATATGCTTATAACATTAATGTATTAACCTTTTATAAAGATAAAGCACAATATACATTATATGTACACATACACCTCTACCCCGATATAATGCTGTCCTTGGGAGCCAAAAAAACTTACCGCGTTATAGGTGAAACCACGATATATCAAACTTGCTTTGATCCGCCGGAGTGCGCAGCCACACACCCCATAAGCACTGCTTTACCGCGTTATATTAGAATTCGTGTTATATCGGGGTAGAGGTGTATTTATTTTACATATATATATGCAAAATGTCTAAATGTACCTCTAATATAAAACATGACCAAAAGGGTTTTTTGAATTACTCATCTCTGAGACCTGTAGTATGGCAGAACAATGGGAAGACATGGTGTATTCAGTTAACATTGGTCAGTCCTTTGTCATTAAGCAATGAAAGACACCATAGGCCTGACTTCTTAAGGTGATTCCCTAATTATTTTTTAAGAACTAAGAAACGGTATCTCATAGACTCACAGACTTTAAGGTCAGAAGGGATCATCTAGTCAGACCTTCTGCACGTTGCAGGCCACAGAACCTCACCCACCCACTATGCTTGGGTGAATGTGTGCACGGGAGGGGAGAGGCGAAACCCTACAGTTCAACCTGCCTTGGCTAAGAGGGGAAAAGGGTTAACAAAGTTATAGAGGCACTAATGGAAGAAGTTGACCTGTAGCATACTCAAAGATTTTAGGATCAGAAGGGACCTCATCTAGTCTGACCTGTATACTGTAAAACATGAAATTTTACCCTGTCACCTCTGTATTGAGCCTAAATACTTGTTTGACTACAGCATATCTTGTAGAAAGTCATCCAGACTTGATTCTCCATCTCATGATGGCTTTAAATCCACCATCTTAAGCAAGTTGGTGCTAGCTGGGGACCTTAGATAACCCAAGTGGAGGTGAATCAAACCAATGCTATTTTTAGTCCCTCTAGATAGTCAACATGCCTTCCCAGCATTGGAAGCTTTGCTTGTGACCAGCATGTAGTCACTGAGAAATATGGGCCCGAGTCTGATTTCATTCTTACTTAGAGTACCATAAACGTTCATTGTACAAAATTCAGAATTAGAGATGCCTCTACCCCAAAGAACTTACAATTTGACTCAGACAAAAACAAACACAGGTGCAAAGGAGTGATGGTTTTAGTGTAAGAAGGCTCCTTGGAAAGAATGTATGGGATTTGAAAGAGAAGGGAGATGATCTGCTTGGCCAGTTGCTGTGCAAAGCAGCCAGAATGACTTCTGGTCGCAAGGATATGCAGCCCCCTAGTGTGAATGACAATTCAGATTTTGACTCCCTGTCTGACTCTTCTCAAGTCATCAGCCCAAATTTTCAAACTGTGTAAAGTTAGGTACCAAAATCCTGAGAGGCTGAGACCTGACAATGACTACAGTGGAATGGCCCCTTCCATCTCCACTTCAGTGCTCTATGCAGACAGAACCCATAATTTGACTTCCATAACTGAGGAAGGGGACTGGAGCAGGTAATGAGCACTGCTCAATAGTGGATTTGTCTGGATGGTGCAGGGTGCCTTCAAGTCTTTGAGCCATATGAAATCCATTCATAACTGATTAAAACAGTTATTCCTTTGTGTGACTAGGCCAGTGCTGAGTTATCTGTTTTGTCTCATCCACTGCATTTTAATTTCCTTTCTTCCTTTTTAGTTTTACTTTTGTTTCCTGGTAATGGTGATTGGATTCTTCAACATGTAAAAACAGGAATTCTAGTCAGATATGTGTGTTTATGTATCAAAATAATACAATTTTATCTGATTTTCTTTAAGATTAAAAAAAGCATTTGTTCAAATCAACTCTCTGGACCAGATTCTTAATCCTCCACTGTGACAGTGACAGATGTCCAGCTAGGGTGACCAGGTAGCTAGTGTGAAAAATCGGGGTGGGGGTGAGGGGTAATAAGCATCTATATAAGACAAAGCCCCAAATATTGGGACTGTCCCTATAAAATCGGGACATCTGGTCACCCTATGTCCAGCTGATGCACAGTGAGAGCAAAGGGGGAAGGGAAGGGAGGGGTTGTTTGTTTTGTTTCTGTTTCTGTTTGGAGATGTGGTAATGCATTTTGCACATCTCAGGTTAAGATGTGATATGGTACATTCACATTCAATGTGTTACAATCATTGAAGGAAGTTCAAAATGCAAGCCTTTCTTCAACCCTCTGTGACAGGACCCGTTCCCTTTAAATGAGGTATTATTAATTCTGGAGCATTTCTTTTGTTCTGGTAGTTGCTCAAAGCTGAGCATGTCACATTCCAACAAAAAGTCCTATAACACAACACAGCCTGGGGGCCTGCAGCACTGCTGAACACACCCCTTGCTTGCTTGATTTAGTACTTCTGCAGGGACACACACAGCACGTGCAGTTTACTGATTTGTAGACTGGTACAGCTCAAAAGCCCATTTTTAGAAAGTGGAGGTGTGATCCATTAAACTACAGGGCCTCTAATGAAATTTACCCTCTTGCAAGGTTCATAAACCCAAGCAGTAGTTTGATTAGCTTATTTAGATATCTTTTTTAATTCTTTCTACTTTCCCTGGGTTAATTCAGTGGTGGATTATTTTCCCAACGTTGCGATACACGCAAATGAGCTTTCAAACAGAGTTTTTGAAAAGTTAAACTTTTAATATAATCATACATTTCCTCTTAAAAGATACCACTGGGTTTTACAAGCTTTATAGAAGTAAAACTTCATCCATGACTGAAAAATAGCTAGAACATAACAATACTGCATTAGTCTAGGACAGAAAGTGAAGAATAACATGCCCAAATGAATCTGTAAGAAGTTGAGTTGAGCAAAATACAATCCTCTAAATGGGAACTTGGACAGAACACTGATATGAAGGCTGCAATTCTTGAAATAAGTTTAATAGGATTTGTAATTACTACAAGTGTTCATGGGCTCAGCTTTGTCTTATACAATGCTAGCACCATGCTTCCTATAGCACTATGCTAGGGCAATAGCTCTGAAGTTAACCAGAGGGGAATTCTGCCTCAGTACCTGCATTTTCTCTGAGTACTATTCAAGTACTGGTCAGGCCCAACTCTGCTTGGATTCTGTGATCACAGCTTGTGAGCAATATTTATTTGACTAGCAAATGCACAAGGTGAGTGAGGTAATATCTTTTATTTGACCAACTTCTGTTGGTGAGAGAGACAAGCTTTTGAGCCAGACAGAGCTCTTCTTCAAATGCAGTCATTTTAGATTCAGAGGCACTATTAAACTCACACCGACACATACATTTATTTTAATGGTATCACCATCTAGCTGCTACATCATTTTCAGATGCTGATGTGATGTGTTCAGCTAATCTGTTCTGAAATAGAAGTGGCCCACTTGCCTAAAGAACTAGAAGAATAGAAAGGCACTGGTAAGTGTGAAGGAGACCGGTTTTGAAACTTTGAAGGGTCTGGTTTATTTAGACCTCAAGAGAGGTGTTTTGGTTTTTGTGGTTTTGTGGGGTTTTTGTTTTGTTTTGTTTTTGCCCCTTTCGTTGTTGGGGTGGGAGTTGGCAGAAAATTGTGCCACACAGGGTGTTCCACCAAGGAACAACTTCTATTACAATAAAGCCAAGATAATACAATGATAATCCATGTTTTTGTTTTAAAATGACTTTGTCGCATATGTTTTTCACTCTTTGGGCAGCAAAAGACCAAACATCAGCCATAATATTTTGGACTATCTCTGCTGTTAATTTCCAGAGTTGTCTGCAATCTAACATAACGCTTTGTACGTGCACAGCTGTCCAATGCACTTTTGTTTACCTTGACTAAATCTTTGTCATACTGACTGTTTCCAGTATTCTGTAATTTCACACTGCTAATGTTTTCACCTAAGCTTCGCTATTTTGGGAATATAAAAGTGCTGCAGTTCCGGCTCTTGTAATTAAGGGACTTCAATAACCTCTTTTCTTTGAGCACTTCTCATGAGACTGAAAGAGGAAGGGCACAAGCCACAAACAAAACAGAACAAAGTTTCTATTTGTCAAAAACACCAGTCTGCAGGATTATTTAAATGACAGAGCTTCATGTCAGTAGTAAAGTGTGGGTCCTACTGGATCTCCTTCTTGATGTGATGAGGCCCAAGTGGGGAAATGTAGCATGCCCTCAACCCTCAAAGTGAGGGATAAGATATATTATAACCCAGGAAGCTGTAAGGGTTTGGTTACATTAGCATAAATAAAGTTATCTGAGGGTAAAGTCAGTTTGTGCTTCAGCATTTCTGCTGTGCAGGATTTACTGTCATAAATATGCAAACTCCTGAATTTCTGTGGAACACAGGTAAGCTTGAATTTCATTGTAAAGAGGGTCCCAGAATGCCTGCTAACTTTTCAAAAGAGTGGCTCATGTGCCTAATTACCCCATCCATTTGTCCTACTTCAGGTAACCTTGTTTGCACTCCTCACATGCTTGGCATCCTGAATGCCGCTTTGCAGACATTTCTAACTCAGTCCTAGAAGCTTATTGTTGGCTGAAATTTATAGGCATTTTGAGATAAGAATGGGGAAAATGTAGATGGTAGATACTTCAGGTATTCATTTCTTTCCTGTAATTCAAAGTGTCGTCTTCTAAAATAATATTTTTAAGGATTAGGCTACAATGTAGGTTTTAAGTATATAATAGGCTAAATTAAGACCTGATGTAGGCAGGTACAACTCCATTAATTTACAGCATCTCTGAATTTGGCCTAATGAACACACACTTTTCTTACCATCCTAAACAATGTTAAACTTAGAACTAAGGGAGCATGGCCCAGATCCACAAAGGAACGTAGATGTCGCAATGCCTAATTTTCAGTTGCCTAGATAGAAAATCATTGCAACTACAATGAGATCCACAAAACTGCATATCTTCCCTCTTATCCTAAGAGTGTTTACTTTGTGTAAGAGTCTTTGGTGTGGAACCTTATCAAAGGCTTTCTGAAAGTCCAAGTACACTATATCAACTAGATCACCTTTGTCCACATACTTGTTGACTCCCTCAAATATTTGTAATAAATTGTTGAGGCATGATTTACATTTATAAAAGCCATGTTGACTCATCCCCGATATATGTGTCTGATAATTCTATTCTTTACTATAGTTTCAACCAATTTGCTTGGTACTGGTGTTAAGCTCCTTCAGAACTCTTGGGTGAATACCACATGGTCCTGGTAACTTATTACTGTTTAATTTATCAATTTATTCTAAAATCTTCTCTATTGATATCTCAATCTGGGACAGTTATTCAGATTTGTCACCTAAAAAGAATGGCCCAGGTGTGGGAATCTCCCTCACATTCTTTGCAGTGAAGACTGAAGAATTAATTTAGCTTCTTGGCAATAGCCTTGTCTTCTATGAATGTTCCTTTGGCACTTCAGTTGTCCTGTGGCCCCACTGGCTGTTTGGCAGGCTTCATGCTTCTGATGTACTCACATTTTTTTGTTGTTGATTAGTTTGTGTGTCTTTTACTAGTTGCTGTTCAAATTCTTTTATAGCCTGCCTAATTATATTTTTACACTTGACTTGCCCTAATTTATGCTCCTTCCTATTTTTCTCTGTAGCATTTGGCTTCCAATTTCTAAAGGATGCCTTGTTGCATGTAATTTTACTCTGTTGTTTAGCCATGGTGGCTTTTTTGATCCTATTGCTGTTTTTGGGTTGGGTTTTTTTTTGGGGGGGGGCATGGAGATATATTTAGTTTGAGCCTCTATTATGGTGTTTTAAAATAGTTTCCATGCAGCTTGCAGGCATTTCACTCTTTTAATTTCTAATTAACTAGCTCTCTCATTTTTGTGTAGTTCCCCTTTTTGAAGATAAATACTACTGTGGTGTGTTTCTTTTGTATTTTCCCCTCTTAAAGGATATTAAATGTAATTACATTATAGTCACTGTTACCAGGGGTTTGGGTATATTCACCTCTTGGATTAGTGGTGCTCTGATTAGAACTAAGTCAAGAATTGCTTCTCCCCTTGTGGATTTCAGGACTAGCCACCCCAAGAAGCCATCGTTAATGGTGTCTAGAAATTTTATATCTGCATCCCATCTTAAGGTGACATGGATAATATGGAAAATACTTGAAATCCCCCATTATTATTGAGTTATTTATTTTTGCAGCCTGTCTAATCTCCCTGAGCATTTCACAATCACCATCCTGGTCAGGTGGTCCGTAGAATATTCCTACTGCTATACTCTTATTTTTCAAGCATGGACTTGCTATCCGTAGAGATTCTATGGTACAGATTGAGTCATTTAATTTTTTATTATACCTGATGCTATGCTTTCCTTCACAGATAGGGCCACTTCCCCACCGTGCAAACTACTCTATCCTCCCTATATATTTTATACTTTGGTATTCTCGTGTCCTATTGACTATCATTGTTCCATCAAGTTTCTGCCTATTATAGCTATATTTGACTCTATGCTTTCTTTTACATATCGTGCCATTCTCCCATCAGCACAACCTACTCTGTCCTTCTTATACCTAAAGAAGCTGCTTTATGTGTGGTTTATGATACAGCATATGGCAACCAGGTGGAGCTGAACTTACAAAAACGAAAAAGAGAGAGAAAGAAATGGCTGCAACCTTTTGGTACTATTTCACCATTTAATTTGCAACTACAAACTTGAGATGAATACTGTGAAATATTATCTTTTATTTTTTAACTGCTACCGATATTACAGATGAAGGTAAAAAGAATGCTACCATACTTAGCAGTGTAGGGGCCAAGACTTACAGTTTAATGAAAAACTTGTTAACCCCTGAAAAGCCTGGAGATAAAACTTTTAATGAGCTATTAAATCGTATAAAAATCACTTCAACCCAACACCCAGTGAAATAGTAGAGTGATTTAAGTTTAACTTTCTGCCAAGAAAAGTACGGGAGACAGTAGGGGAATTTGTGACAGAACTGAGGAAGCTCTTTCAGGACTGTAATTATAGTGTGACCTTGACACTAACACTGAGAGACAGATTAGTTTGTGGCATTAATAATGACAAAATGCGAAGGAGATTACTATCTGACCCACAGTTAACATTTGAAACAGCTTTGAAATTGGCCCAGACTATGGAATCGCCAAATAAAAACATACAAGATTTACTAACACAAGCCACATGAGCCTGGGGAGATGGAAATAGCACACGGGAAACAAGGTACAGTGCACAAAATGTCAAGGCAACCAATCAGCTAGCAGCTGATCCAATTAACTTGCACCACCTTCCCCCGATGTCACATTTGTGAGTTGACAGGGCACATTCGATGAGTTTGTCAAAACAAAACCAAGAAAGCAGACACACAAAACCACAATAGAAAGCAGCCTCATAGCTATGGTACTTTTCATGTACTTGAAGAGGACAGTAGTGAAAAAGAAAATGAGGAAGTAGCTTATACTATGTATAGTATAACTGAAAGAACTATTCCTAAAGTAGTTCCCATTCATATTGGGTTGCATGTAAATGAAAAAAATATATGATCTGAGGTTGACACAGGATGTAGCATAATTATGATGAGCCAAGAAGTATATGAGACCTTGTAGAAAAGTAGCAAGCCACTTGTATTGCAGAAATGTAGAATAAAATTAAAAATATACACTGGAGAAGCAGTAAAGATACCAGGAACCCACCAATGTGAAGGTTTGCTTTCAGAGCCAAGTTAGACATCTACTGTTTCCAGTTGTCATAGGCACCACACCTAACTTGCTCTATAGAGGGTGGTTGGACATTACACTGGACTGGAAAGGAAAAGTGCATCACTTTAAAATCAGAAATGATATAGCGCTGGAAAGTATTTTACATACACAGAAGGAAGTATGTAAAGATGAACTGGACACTTTAAGAGACACTACTGCTATACTCTACATAATCCCAAATGTCATGCCTCATTATTTCAAACCCAGATCTCTACCCTTTGCCATGAAACAAAAGCTGAAACTGAATTAAAAAGATTACAGGCAACTGGTATTATTGAACCTGTAAATTTTCTGAATGGGCTACACTAATAGTACCAATGTTGAAGTTGGATGGCTCAATACACATATAAGTTATAAGTGGTTATACATTGATTGTAAATAGGAGCTCACAATTAGAACAGTACCCAGTTCCAAACACAGAGGATTTTTTTGCAGTTTTATTGAGACAGCAGTTGTTCACAAAGTTTGGCATGAGCCAGGTCTACCAACAGATATTCTGGAAGAAGATTCCAAGCAATATGTCACTGTAAATACTCACAAAGGATTGTTTAAATATTTTGGTGTGTCCTCATCCCCTGCTATTTTCTAAAGAACCATGGAGGGATTGCTTCAAGGAATTCCACATGCGGCAGTATATCTGGATGATATACTCATCACAGGTACCACAGATAGAAGAAAATTTAGCAGAAGTGTTAAACAGGCGTAAGGAAGCATGTCTGCACCTAAAAAGGGATGTATCTGGGTTATAAAGTGGATGCCCAGGGGCTACACTCAGTGAAAGATAAAGTCAAGGCAACTAGGGATGTCCCAGCATCGCCATATTTGGGGTCGGGAAGGAATTTTCCTCCAGGGTAGATTGGCTGAGGCCCTGGAGGTTTTTCGCCTTCCCCCGCAGCATGGGGCAGGGATCGCTAGCAGGAGGGTTCTCTGCAAATTGAAGTCACCAAGACACAGGATTTGGAACTTCATCAGCAGAGTCAAGGGAAGGGTAGGGACGGTTTTGTGGCCTGCAGCATGCAGGGGGTCAGACCAGATGATCATAATGGTCCCTTCTGACCTTAAAGTCTATGAGTCTATGAGCACCTAAGAATATTTTACAGCTGAATGCTTACTTAAGCTTGCTGAATTATGATGTTAAGTTTTTGCCAAATTTCTCAACACTTCTAATGTCTCTGTATATGCTAATTAAATATAGGTTTAAATAGTATTGGATAGCATCTCAGGAGTAAGTGTTTCAGAATTCAAAATTATTTCCGCAGTCTTCAGAAGTCCTGCTCCATTATCAAGCTGACAAAGAACTAATATTTACTTGTGATGCATTTCCTTGTGGAATTGGAGCTGCTTTAGGTCACCAGTTGGAGGATGGGTCAGAGGAACCAGCTAGATTTGTATCCTGGACTCTATCTTCTGCTGAACATAATTGATCATATATAGATTGAGAAGTATTAACTGTTATCTTTGGGGTGCAGAAGTTTCACAAATATATCTATGGGGGTAAGTTTACAATTTGCACAGATCACAAACCTTGTTGTTTAATTAGATGAAAGCCAAGCCACAGATGGCATCACCCAGGTCCAGACAGAGAGCCTATAAATATCCCATTGTGCACAAAGCTAAGAAGTTAAGAAATGCAGATACTTTAGCTATCGCCTTTACCTGAGATACATGAAAAAGACAATTATGAAGAGATAGTGTTACTAACAGACTATCTTGATATACCCCCAGAGACAGCATTACGGGTAAAATCATAGACTGGTAAAGATCCAGTACATGCAAAAGTTAGAGAATTTGTGCAAAGATGATGTCCGCAGACCAAACCTAATCAGGAGCTCAAACCTTATTATAAGTGATGCAAGATGGGTATGTATTTTGGGAAGCAAGGGTCAGCCATCCAAGTAATGAAGTAATATATGAACTCCAGCAGATGCACCCAGGTACTACTAAAATGAAAATGTTAGCCCAGAGTTACATGTGGTGGCCAAAGATGGATACTGATATTGAAAGTAAGGTACAATCTTGTTCTATTTGTGACTGTGGCTCCACTCTATCCTTGTGATCAGCTAGATACGCCTTGGAGGAGAATACATATTGATTATACTGGACCATTTCTGGGAAAAACATTTTTACTACTAGGGGATGCACATTCCAAATCAGGAGACATCTATCCCATGACTACATCCACTAGCGAAGCCACCACAGAAAAACTAAAGATGAGTTTTAGTGTCCATGGTTTACCTGATATGCTTGTATCAGAAAATTGAAGTTATTTTAGTACCATGGAATTCCAAAGATTTATGAAGCAAAACAGCATTTAACATGTTACATTAGCACCTTACCATCCGCCATCAAATGTGTTAGCTGAATGGGCAATTCACTCATTTAAAGAAGTTATTAAAAGAATACCTGGAGGTACTATAGATACAGAAGTGTCTTGTTACCGGTTTAATTGTCAGGTAACACTGCAGTCAACCACAGGTCTGTCCCCACAAGAGATGTTAATGGGAAAGAAATTAAGATCAAGTTAGAACGTATGTATCCATCATTAATTGGAAAAATACAGCAAAAACAATGGGAAAAAAGCAGTAACATGATAAACACGCTAAAGAATGTAGTTTTGCTGTTGAAGAAGCTGCCTTTACTAAAACCTTTCATCCTGGTTCCAAATGGATGCCAGATATCATTCAAGATATAAAAGGACCAGTCTCCTACATAGTAATTATGGGGGATGGCAGGGTTGTGCCCTGACATGTGGCTCATATGAAAAAAAAAGGATTGTGGTAAACTCTGGAGATGTTAGTAAAGCAATAATGGAATTGCCACTGGAGAATGTCCAGTTAGTTTCATCATCAGTTTCTGGAAGTCTGGAGGGGCAGCAGCCTGATACAAAATCAGCAACAATGGATACACCTCATGAACAGAGTTTCAAGTTTCCACATTGCAGAATGACAGGTTTGATAGTGCTCCTGAAAGTGCTGCAGTGATGGTGGAATTACCTTTTGCAGAGGTTGATTTGAGGAGTTCTATACGCGAGAAATGTTCACCTACATATTTGAAAGGTTATACAGTGTAATAGTGCCTGAGTGTTTGTTTGTGTATTTATTTTACTATCATTTGCCATTTGAAATGCATTATTAGTTATTATTGTTAGTTTTCTAAGGTAGGTAGTAAACCGACTCATGAGATAGCTCATGGTGTCTGACACCATCAGGTGGTCCAGAGACATCTACACGGAACACATCATGAGACACCGTCAGTACCAGGTCGAGTAATCAAGACTGCTGGTCAGGTAAATAACCCACTTCCTTCCCTGATGAACCAAGGGACGCACCCCACCCATGTACTTATTCATTATACTAATACTGACTTGGACTCTAAATACATTCTATGGGTGGCGTACCTGAGACCACTTATCCACTGATGTTTTAAAAACTCCCACACCCCAATCTGGGACTATGCTGGTTATATACTATGTATATATCCTGTGAACCTTGTAACCGATACTTGTAATCCCTCATAGATCAAGCCTGACCCCAGATGTACAGTACCTTCCCTCTTAACTTGTGAAAATTTGATTTTAAACATTCACTTTAATAAAAAATTGTAAATACCTAGAAGGGGGAAAATGTTATAATCTGTATAGTAAACCAGTCACTAGGGAGTGGGCAGATAGTTAAACATGTGTGCTCTTTAGTTTAGTTTTGCTTGTTGTTGGCAACTGCAGAAATATGGGGCCTGCAGAACCATTGCAGACAAATGCATGTGTTGCCCGAATAAAGGCTATTAATAATTAAAGAAGCTGTTGTACATTTGGTTTATGATAGAACATTATCCATAATGGAACAACTTCAACAGGAAAGACTAAAAAATATCTCATAGCTCAGTGGTTAGGAAAAAGTTCAAATCCTTTCCTGCCTTCAGGTAGAAGAGAGATTTGAGCCTGGATCTCCCACATTCTGCGTGAGTGCTCAAACCACGGGGTAAAAGTTATAAGATGAGCAACACCAGCAGTGACACAAGACTACGTCCTCCTGCAGCAGCCAGAAGTTGAGTGCAGCCTGACCCAGTAGACTTTCTCTGAGAACACCTACTAGATTGGGCCACACAATGAAGGTATTCGTATGTGTATCTATTTTCCTCTGGTGTAGGGATCACACTGGGGCTTAGAAATGAGAAAGGCATCTGAACGTGTAAAGTGAGACGACAGTGCACATCTCCAGATAAACTTAGGCTTGAGAATGTGTTGATGGAGTCTATCAGAAAACATATCCAGGCACTGCAGATGCTCCTCAAAAGTATGAGCAAATATTATGACATCATCAAGGTAAATTAATACTGCTGAGAAGTTTAAATCCCCCAAGACATGCTTCATCAGCCTCCAGAAGGTAGTCAGGTCATTCTGTAGACCAAAAGGCATCTGATTACATTCAAACAGATCCATAGGGGTGATGAATGCTGTCTTGGGTTTATCCTGCTCCACCATTTCCACCTGCCAGTACCCTGAGGTTAGGTCTACTGTGGAGTAATATCTGGCTCCTGGGGCACCCAGGACTTCCTCAATATGGGGCAGAGGAAATGTATCTGGTGTGGTCTTAGCATTCAGCTGTCTGTAATCAATATGCACTCGCATAGAACCATCTGTCTTCCTTGCCATCACCATCAGTGAAGTATATGGGCTTTAACTTGGTCTAATTTCTTATGCCTCCATCATCCCCTGCAAGTGTTTGCAGACTTCCTGGTATTGTGCCAAAGATATTCTCCTATTGGGTTGCCTCACAGGAATAGTATCAATCAGGGGTATCTCATGCTTGACTGTGGAAGTGCGGCCCAAGTCCAGGTCATTTTGAGAGAATATTTCTGCATTCCGCCTCAGCAATTCTTCCAATATCTTCACTCAAGCTGGTTCCTGCACAGATGCCTGACAGGTCCACTTTTGTCATAGCAGTTCTGGCCTGTGCCACTTCCCTCATTTCTTGTCCTGGAGAATATTTTAAGTTGCTGCTCGCATTAGTCATGCTGTAGACTACTGAAGGGGTAGCTAGATGCTGATTCCTCTTTATTGCAGCAATTGTGTCTCCTATATTTTGCAGATAAATATCAGCCTTCCTGTGTTCAAGATCCGTTATGCCTTCCTCTACCCTCAAACCTTCTGGCAGGTGACTCTTAGCATCAGGTTCTATCAGAACAGTGTCTGGTCCCCACGCTATATCTCAGGGGGCCTTCACAGGTACACTTTTTCCTTCTCAGCTCTTAACAAGATGGGCTGCTTGCCAGCATAATCTTAAGAATGGCCTCTCTTGGCCAGAGATCACTTGCTTATAGGCTGTATACCTGGCTAATGACGTCCCTTTCAGACAGTCCAGGAATTGTTTCCCCTATTGGTTAGCTAAATCCTTCCAATTGGAATGGATGCCATTTGTCCCTAACAACATGGGGACTCCCTAGCAATACTTCATCCTGAGCACCACAAGGACAGGGACTCTCTTGTAGGTTTTTCCAAGACAAGATAAATCTAATTTGATTGCTCCTTGATGGGAGACCCCTGGGCCCTGGCTCCCTCTATTAGGATAGCTACTGGCATGGGGTGCAATCTGCCCAGGATAGGGAGGTTTCTCCAGAAATCCTCTGTGATGGTTGTGACTTAAGACCCTGAATAAATTAGGGTCTTGCACAGGATACCATTCATCTCCACAATTTTCTCATTCTAGGGCCCCACCAGGCTGGAATGCCAGGTTGCAACTGGTAGCGTATGCTGGAAAGTTGTGCACACTGATGCTACTCAGGGACTTCCCACCAGCTCTACACCCTTCACCTGCCCCTTGGTGTCAGGCTTTCACAGTTTAAAGAAGAGGGAGCCTCGACTTGCCTTGGCCCCATGGGGTGGGACTGAAGGGGTTGATGGCAGCTCCATAATATGTGGCCTTCTTGTCCAAAATTGTGGAATATGAAACAGCCTCTGGAACCCCAGACACTAACATCAGGGGTACCTTGATCACTTCCCCATCTAGAATTTTGGGGTATCATCTTCGCTACTGCAGCCTGCTGCAGTACCTGTGCCTCCAGTTATCCCATTCTCTCATGACTCTGTCTCTGGCGGACAGTCAGTTCTTGGACTAGCCCATCTAGGCACTTCACTGCCTCTGGAATCACATGATTTGTGGTACTCCTGGGTGGAGGCACCTCAGGAGCAGTCTGCACAGTGCCATCTGACAGGGCTGCTTGTTGCATGCTATTTATCCTCTGGGCTGGCACATCCATTCTACCCTCTACATTCCTCTCCTGGGCCAGCTGACAGAGTTCTCCTTGCAGCTATTGGAATGTTAAGTAGAGAGGCAACCTGTTCCACACTTCTCATGCCCGGAAGTTCTCCATGAATTGCTGTGTCAATATATAGTCCCAATCAGGGAAAGAATGCCCCTTGGAGCTTCTCCTTTACTAACCACAGTAGGGCCTCTAACTCGATGGCATAGGACAAGGTTGTCTCTCTAGGGCATTGACATCTCTCATAAAAGTTTGTCATGTGGTCCAGCAATAAATGGTAGTCACTATACTCTGCTCTAAGCTCGTCAACAGCTCAGGCTGGAAAATGCTCCTGACGTGGTAGGTTAAGGACTCTCCCCCCACTCAGGTATCTCACAAGGGTGGGGAATTTCAAAGGCTCAGGAATGCCAGTGGCAGCTAGCAGGTATTGTATATCTTTTATCCTCTATCTCCACCCTGCAATCTGCATCATTACTGAACACAGGAACCCCACAGATCTGTTGCTGTTCAGAGAGGTATGACTGTGCTGCTCCCTAAGATGTCCTCCCCAATACCTTCTCCCATATTGGCAGGAGTCTCCTGGCTACAACACCCACTGAGGCTCTCTAATCCTTCTAATCTAATCACTGACTCCAAACCAGGGCCAGGCCAATACTGACCTCAGGAACCAGGAAGTTCTCTCAACATGCCGCAGTTTGTAGTCCACAACTTGTTGTTCCCAATGCGGCTGCTGCTGAAGCACACTGGACCTTGGGTTACACATATATAGACAGTATACAGTGCAAGCCTACAAAAAGTAGACTGGACAAGGTCTGTAACAAGAAACTCCATATACACAAATAACAGGTGAAAACGTTTAAAAGGAAACATGTAAAGTTTTAACTTGGTTTACATTGTTTGTCAGTAATTAGGAAAAATCAAAAATAATATCATTGTATTGAAGTGTAGGTTAATACCTTCTAGTTAACAGCTTATCATTCTGTATGAAATGAAACTGAGGAACAGAAAGAAGAAGAAACAGCTGAAGAAAAGATTAGGACACACATACAGAAAGGAAGTGAGAGAGGAGAATGAGGCAAAGTGTTGAATGAGATGGGAGTACCTACAAGCCAGTAAGATGTGGACTTGCAGTAAGATGTATTCATAAAGAGGCTTTCAAAAATGGGTATCTAAAGTTAGGTTTCCATATCCACATTTAGGTACTATTTGGTCTTGGCTGGATGTTCAGCACTTTGGAATAGCTGACCACTGCCTGCCTAAGAATGAATTTAATAGCCCAACTTTAAAATCTTGGTCAAGACTGTTATTCACAGCCTAGTTTAAATGATTTAAGTGGTGGACCTTTCATTATTTCCTTTGCTCATAGTTTTCATGAACTCCTCCACACTTTTTCCAGTAGTCATTCTTGGTTATGTTGTGTATATTTTGTTCTTTTAGTTTTTCCTCCTGAGTCAATTTTCCTAGCTTGCATCCCTTCACCCCCAAACAAATTTTATGTTGCTTTCTACCCAGCTTGTCACCACTCTAGCTGCCATTTTCCTATATTTCTGTCATCCTTGCAGGTGTTTTCATGACCTCACTATTTAATATCTTCTGCAAATGTTATTAATACACTTCTTAGCATTCTTTTCCAGATCATTAATAAGAAGGTGCTGCACTCTTATTGACACATTAGACCATAATCTCTTTTGGAGCAATTAGAATCTATCAAGTCAATGACTCATCTCAAAGAGATTCCCTCCGTGAATCTTGTCATAGTAAACCTGAGTGAGACAGAAATAGTACTTTCAAATTGTCAAATAAAGATCTAATAACTCCATAATAACATAGTTACATAATAATCTAATAACTGACATGGCATTATAGACCACTCAGTAAATAACATGCTTTGCAAGGTTTATAATTACCTTGCTACATGAGACCATAATGTTGCCTAAGCACCCATTATGTACCATCCATTATTAGATACTGTAATAAACATTTTAGAAACTGCATTTATAGATTCACTTAATTTATTTTTTTAAAAAGAAAAAAATATAGTGAAAAACAAAATAAATAAAGCTATATGGTTCAGACTAACAATAGTTTCTTCATTTAATCGCTTATGGATCGATATAGTAAATGTGAAGAGTGCCTGGTTTCATTATCTGTGTTCTAATAATGACAGCAGGCAGCAAGGGAGTGTGGGGTAGTTAAGGATTACAGGAAGCATTAGTCAGGCATTTTTAGCTTGATCTGAATTTCTTTGCATTTGATGAACGTTTCTCTTAATTTATTCTCAGCTCTTAATGAAATTATCTGTGGCATTGGCTCTCATGACGCAGATACAAGTCATGCCAAGGCTCGGCTTTAATTTCTTCACACTCCAGTTGTATTTAATGTGCCGTGTATTGAGTATTATTTTGGACTTGTGAAAGACAAGCCACAAGACTGTGTTTTGTCACAATCTTACTGTATAGAAGTTCCACATTGAATATAAAGGAGGATGACTGTTATGTTACCGAATATTGGGTAGTGTTAAACCTATTTTTCATATTTAAGAGGATTATCTTGAATCCTTCTTTTCACCAACCAACTTTTATGTAAGATTAAAGGAGGCCAACTGGTAATGAAAAAGGTTAAGGACGTGGTGCTTCTGAAATTTCTCTATGAGTGGAGATACAAGGGCAACAAATAAAATGAAATGAAACTTCCAAAATGGGAAATACATTTCAACTTTATGTGCTTTCCATTACTTTTCAGTCACTGCCATTGCTGAAGAAAATTCCATTTTTATCACTGTTGACACAAATAACAGGCTGCCAGACTTCTGCAGCCTGGGGCAGATGGTGGTGGGGAATCATATATCTTCTTTTTTTGATATGGGGAGATAGGTAATAGGAAAGTGAAAAGTATGGGGGCTGCACTTTGAGTCAAGAATAGTATCTAGACTACAGAAGATGTAGGTTCATCAAATAGTTAAATGATCGACTATTTATTAAATCCTTAATAGTTTTGTGCTTAGATGTTTTAGACACTTCAGTGGGATTCTGAATGGAGCTTTGGAGCATCAGGGCCTCAGCTGATATTACATTGTTCAGCATTACCTACAGACTACCTCAATTATATTGCATTGCAAAGTTAGTTTGTAAACGTGTTCATTATTGTGTGACAAATGTGATTTGCACTAAATTGTTCCATTATTAAAGTAAACCACAAAACCATATGACAAGAGTTGATGACAAAATACTGAAAACCAAAAAGAAACAAACTGAGAAATCAAAAGTGCAAAACTTTTTTTTTTAAAGTAAGCCCCAGCTACTAAAGAGTTAGAAGAACTTTACTCATCATTGTTACACTAGCATGACTATAATATGCAAACATCTGTGTTAAGAGTATTAAGGTTGCAAAGTTATGTGCTCAAAAATTAAGAAATGCTAAAATTAAGGTTATCTGTATGCTGTAATAGCTTTCCCTGTAATAGTTTCAGTTTCACGTGCAGGGCCAGTTAGACAGGCAGAACTGCATGGTCTCAATGTGTGGATGAGACAGTGGTGTAGGGAGGAGGAATTTAGGTTTATTAGGAACTGGGGAAACTTTTGGGAAAGGGGGAACCTATGCAGGAAAGATGGGCTCCACCTAAATCTAAACAGAACCAGATTTCTGGCGTATTAAATTAAAAAGATCATAGAGCAGTTTTTAAATTAAGATCTGGGGGAAAGCTGACAGGTGTGGAGGAGCATGTGGTAAGGACAGCGACATCCCTTAGGGTAAGGATTCTCTATATCCTAGTAAAAAGGAGAGGATAGCTCCTAGCTGTACTTTTACTTGGTAAAGTATAGCTAGGAGCTGAAGACAAAACTGAGCAGCATACTAAGATCATGAAAATATAGCCACTGCAGAATTATTATTTGGGGATTGGTCAAACATTTTGTACATTACCTTAAAACTGAACAATGTAATTTTTGAAAGGATAAGAGTTTGCTTTCGTGTCTGATAAAAGGATATAAACAAGAGCTGGTTGGAATTTTTCCTTTGGAATTATTTTGCAACTGAAAATGAAGTTTCCATGGGAAAATTTCATTTTTGCTAAAAATATTTGATTTTTCCACTAGAAAAACTTGAAACTAAATATTTTGTGTTGATTTGACCTAAATTAGAATATTTTGTTTTACTGAAATGTCCCCAAATGTTTTAACTTGAATCAATTCAAAAATATTAAAATGTACTTCCCTGGTGCATTACTTATGACTGTTGTAATTTGGGCTCCATTGTATCCTATGGACCATGTTCCCTGGCAGCCTAAGTCTCCCATGATGCACTCAGTCATATGAGTCCCCTGAGGCACCATGCAGCTCAGTAAGCTGGGTCTGCATTGCATTTTGGAGATGTGATCCTCCAGGGACGAACACAATCGAGGCCTGAACCACAACTCTTATGAGGCAAGAGAAATGAAATTTAATGGTGATTTGACTCAAAACAAAACATTTTGGGTCAATTCAACAAAACGGAATGAAAGGTTTCAATTTCAGAAATGTTGAAATGTTTTGATCAAACATTTCTTAATCAATTTTTGGGGGGAAATTCTGTCCAAATTTTCAACTTTTCATCCCATTTCAGGATGAAAAGGAATGTTGGAATTTCTCATGGGATAGAAATTCTGAGCTATTATCTTAACCATGCTTTAACTGAAAAATTCAATACAACCATAACTCTGCAGTTACTATTGATGGTATCCTATGCAATGTTAAAATATAGGTCTTTCCCTATACCTTTCATGCTGATTCATTGTTGTTGTAACATAGTTTTTCCTGCCCTCAACAAATCGATTGCATCATTAATGAAGGATATCAGGCCTTCTGACTTCTCTGCCAATTCAAAGCTTATTCATTTTTATCCAATTCATTATTTTTTTCTACATCAGCACATTTACTAGTTGGTCTATTGATTAAGATTACTTTAATTCATTTATTTTCTGTATGATACAATATAAGTGCATGGTAATTTATAGATAAATGTGAATGTCTTTCCCCTGCCCCCATAACCTTACAATCTTGCTTAGACATAATACAAAGGGGTACAGAAGGATGAACATGAGAACATAGGAATGGCCATACTGGGTCAGAGCAATGGTCCATTTACCCCAGTATCCTGTCTTTCGACAGTGGCCAATGTCAGATGCTTCAAAGGAAATGAACAGAACAGGGCAATTATCAAGTGACCCATCCCCTGTTGTTCTATCCCAGCCTCTGGCAATAAGAAGCTTAGGGACACCCAAAGCATTGAAAGATCATGAGATACTCTAATATCATATTTTTCTATTACAGGCAGAGCTGTATTATTATAGGAGTGTCTCCTATACTTCAGGTTGCCCATTATTTCCCTTATAAGACCCTGTTTTCAGTTGCTTATGACTTTCACATATTTTAACTATTTGGGCTGAAATTTTCTGTGCTGGGTGTCTCCCTCAATCACTTCAGAGAGTATGTTTAGGGGAAAAATACGTTATTTTCCCCATGTAATGATATCTAAGTTCATGCATGCTCAGTAGAAGCATTTGGCAGCTAAATTCTCCAAGTGTCCCATCCACACTGAGCAAACTCCATCCCGGGGCTGCAGGGACTGAGCAGGACTTTCCCTGTAATTGCTTCCAGATGCTGTGGGCCACTGTGGTACTAGGAACCAGAACTGAGAACAAGGACTTCTATGGAGAATGTAAAAAGGGAGAATCTGAGGATACCAAAGACAAGAATTGAGGAATGCCAATGAAGAACAAAAAGTAAGAAGAGATGCCACCAAATGAGGCATGTGATGATAGATGTCAGAAGAAAACCAACTGAGCTTGTAGGACTCTAAAAGTTCAGTATGGAGAGGTAGTTAGAGAGAGGAGTGATATTAGGGAAGGGAGCAAATCAACCGAAGAGGACAAACATGGCTAAGAAGTGTGTCACTGATTACCTTAATGGGATCAGTCTCAGTGAGGTGTAGTTTGCAGAAACCAGATTACAGAGATTCCAGGAGCTACAGACAATGTAATGAGAATTGACAGCCTGCTCAAGAAGTCTATATGGGAATGGGTGGGAGGGAAATAGGCAGGAGGAATCAAGTAAGATTTTTAAGGACAAGAAGTAGTAGCATATTAACAGGCAAAGGGGAAAGGAACCTGCTTAGAGAGAGAGCTTGTCAATAGTGGGAGGATGATAGTGGGAACAAGAGAAGTCAAGACATGGGGAAGGATAGGATCACAGGTCCATGTTGATGGATCAAAGGAGGATTTTTATCAGGGACATCTCATAGTCAGTGTTTGCTTAAAGGAGAAAAGGGGATGGAGAAGGAAGAAATTTGCAAGTATGGTAACCTCATGTTTTTCTTGCAATCTTGCTGACCCAGGTTTTCCCAGTCCTAGAACCTTACTGAAACGTGGACTATTGATGTTTCCCACCTTGGCTTTCATGCTGCTTTTGGTTGTAGCAGCTGCGGTTTTAAACCTAACACACTGTCTGCTTGTGATTCTGCATCACGGACCAGATTTTGAACTTTACTCCATATATGAGCAACTATCCACAAGTAGTCCCACTAAATTTAGTTGAGTTTTTGAGTTACATATGTGAGTAACTGCTCAACAATGTGAGTAAAGTATTCACCATGTGACTTTATGTATAAAACAGATTTATGATTGTTTGATTTTGTCCTGTTATACATTGCGGATAATTTGCTAAAAGGAATTTTTTCACATAGGAAAGCTTATAGCTTATAGCAGATGTTGGGGGAAGGGGAGAAAGCACGATATGAACCAAGTGTCATCCTTTGAATGAGATGCTGGTGAAAGATAAGATTCCATAGCACATATTTAAAGGCATAAATGATAACCTTGGTTTCCTAGACCTATATTTATTCTCTCTCTCTCTCACGTATACTTCCATTTCCAATGTTGAGTGTGAGCAATTGCCTAGCACATAATTGCAGAAGAGCTATACGACGAATCTGTCAGACCTAGGACTACTCAGTGAATCTACAGAAGTAGTCTGCTGTCTGTAGCAGAAAATGCTTTGACTCCTGAAGTATGAAGCTGTCAAACCAAGTGGAGATTTAAAATTACATAAAGGTAATTTTTTTGCTGTCTTCCTCAGTTGGTATAAACCTTCTAAATGATGGCATAAAAATGCTAAATTTCAGAGAAAAGTTTGCAATAAATAAAGCTTTTTAAAAAAAATGAAACTTTTAAAAAGTGAATTTTCTGCAGCTACTATATGTTAGATACAGTTGGAAGCCTGAGTCCTTTGGCACAACCCAAGCACAATTTGGGCACTGGCAATATAATCTTTTACCAGCTGCCTCCTTGTTGCACATCATTCGCAGTTCAGGTGTACCATTTCTAAAGGTGAGAGGTTAGATTGTAAGTTTTTAGTGGCAGGGACCATCCTTTCATATTTGCGAGCACAGGGGAACCTCATACTAGATGGACATTTGGTGTGCTGCAACAATACAAATAAAGTACTTCAGTCCCCAGGCACAGTCAGTCCTTGGCCCCTCTGCTCAGACTGCCTTTTGGGATAACTATTTTTTGTAATATGGGCAGTTGTTCTATACTTATCTTATTTGAAAGGCAAAGAAAGGATGGATATTCATGCTGATTTACAATGTTTCTTGGTTCACAGACCATGTGTTTCCTTATGGTTGTACAGCACTGCCCACACATGCCATGGTTCAATTAAATAACAATAACACTATTAATTATTAACTAAGAATTTAAATGAAATTCATTCATTCATTCAGTGTAGGCTCCTTCAAATATTCAACAATTAGGATTATTCGTAATTCTAGTCAGTGGGCTGTGTTGACCTGGTGGTCTGAAAATGAAAGCTTACCTATTCTGTGTGGTTCCCTGAACTCTCATCTCCACCCTCTGAACAAAATCAGTTAAACTTCTAAAAAGGAGAAGCTATTGAATGTCCTACACAGAGTCCAACGCAGCTTCAACAACACAGAGTAAAGGTTACCTTGTTATGCCTCATGCCCTTTCAGCTACACTCAGAGCTCTGAAAACCGGAACTTAAATTAATGTAAAACTTGAATGTTTGAAACCTAGAAATACAAAGTTAAGGTGCATGCCACACCTGCAGTGCAACCTTAGTTCTGCTCTTGGAGCTGGCAACAGGCCATTGAGAATGATTCACTAAAGGGAAGACGTGGGTGTGTGTGCCATAATAAGTAGACATAAGGAACTTCTAAGAAGATGTGCCATTATTTGCCATTATTTGCATTGTGCAGCCCAGGTTAATAATGACCACCAGGGCAGATGCGACAGGTATACTACTGGTGTAACTCCAACAAAGAGGATCCGTGGAAGAGATAACCATAGCCACATGGAATGTAAATACCGGAGTTGATGGGAGAGCGCTCAGTGGTCGATTTATCGCTTCTATACTAGATACGATAAATCGACCCCCGCTGGATCGATCGCTGCCTGCTAATCCGACGGGTAGTGTAGACAAGCCCTAAAACAAGGAGCTTCCCCGGTGCTGATATTGGAAGTGATCGCAACCTTGTGATGCTAAATTTTTGGCTGCAGCTAAGGAAAATCGTCAGGCCAAAATTCACCAGAACCAAGTTTGACTTAGAAAGACTCAGAGATGTCCAAGCAATGATTGGCAGAAAATTTGCCCTGCTGTTTGCTCTAGAGGAAGACGTAAAAACAATGACCAACAATTTCAATGCTGTAATGAATGAGGCAGCAATGGACATCCTTGGGAAACATTGTAAGAAGACAAAACCATGGGTCACAAATGAAATACTACAAATGTGTGACATTAGAAGAGAACTTAAGAGAGACAAGAACAGCACTGAGGGAGCTGATATATACAGAGCAATAGGCAGAAAGATCAGGAAAGGAATGAAGGAGATATGAATTGAAAAACAATGCTCAAAAATTGAAGAGTGTATTAAAAATGAAAATAGCAAACGAGCCTTCCAGGTTGTGCAAGATCTGATGAAGGAGAGATGGACCAAAGCTAATGCAATCCAAGACAAAGAAGGGAACAGTCTTACAGAAGAAAGGGACATTATCAATAGGTGAACAAACTACTGTTCTGACCTATACAACCACCAGACAAAGGGAGATCCTAGTGTCTTAGACAGCCCAGATTCAACAGAGGAGGATGACTTTCCAATACTACATGAAGAAGTGGATACAGTTGTGAAATCACTCAAGAACGGAAAGGCTACAGGTACTGACAACATCACAGCCGAATTGATGAAGTTTGGAGGAGAAATAGTAATAGATGTACTCACCAAGATCTGCAACAAGATCTGGCAGACAGGTGAGTGACCCTCCATGTAGACACAGTCACTAATTATCGCTCTGCCAAAAAAAGGCAACCTGCAATTGTGTCAAAATTATCAGACCATAAGCTTAATTAGCCATCGCAACAAAGTGATGTTGAAAGTCATGTTGAACAGATTGAAGCCACAAGCAGACAATAGCATCATTGAAGAACAGGCTGGCTTTCATGCTGGAAGAAGTACCACAGAACAGATTTTCAACCTTTGTGTTCTATGTGAGAAGTACTTACAACACCAGCAGGACATCTACCACGACCTTGTTGTCTTCGAGAAGGCGTTTGACCGAGTATGGTACGAAGCTCTCTGGGCAACTATGAAGAAGTACAATGTTGATTGTAAGCTTATTCTTACCATTAAATAATTGTATGCCAAGGCCAGCAGTGCAGTTCTCATCAATGGCACAATAGGAGAGTGGTTTCACACCACTGTTGGAATCCAGCAAGGCTGCCTCCTTTCGCCCACATTGTTCAACATCTACTTGGAGCGCATAATGACTGATGCCCTGGAAGATCACATATGCACAGTCAGCATTGGGGGATGAACAATCTCAAATCTTTGGTTCGCTGATGACATTGATGGTCTGACAGGCAGTGAATATGAACTTGCCAAACTTGTGAAACGATTGGATGAAACCTCTGCAAAACATGGCATGGAAATCAGTGCAGAGAAAACCAAGCTGATGACAAACAAACTTGATGGGATCAGCTCACATATCACTGTCAGTGGAAAAGAGCTGGAGACAGTGAAACAGTCCAAGTATTTGGGGGCAATCATCACTAATGAAGGATCCAAGGCAGAAATTCGGGCAAGAACTGCGCAAACAACAGCAGCAGCAGCAAAGTTAAGCCAATTTGGAGGAATAAGAACATCTCCCTGGAATCCAAACTGAAACTGTTGCATGCATTGGTCATCTCCATATTTTTGTATGTGTGAGACATGGACCCTTACCACAGAACTTGAACAGAAAATACAGGTAGTCAGGGGTGAAAGTAATGTAAAGGACTTACCGGTACTCTGGAGTCCTGAGCAGGTGGCATGGCCTCAACCAGAAGAGGCATGGCCTCAGCTGGAAGAGGCAGGGCCTTTAAATTCCCCGGGCCCTGTAAATCAAGATTTAAAGGTCCTGGGGCTCTGGCTGTGGCTGGGAGCTCCGGGGCCTTTAAATCACCGCCAGAGCTCCCAGCTGCAGAGGCGGCTGGGATCCCCATGGCTCAGCGGTGATTTAAAGGGCCCAGGGCTCCAACTGCTACCACAGCGGAGCTCCAGGCCCTTTAAATCACAATGGGAGCCCTGCTGCTGCTACCCCAGGCTCCAGCAGTGGGGCTCGGGTGGCGCTTTAAAGGGCTTGGGGCTCCCCGCAGGGGCTGGAGCCCCTGGCCCTTTAAATCCCCGCCTGAGGCCTGGTGCTGCTACCCCTGGGCTCTGGCAGTGAGGCTTGGGCGCCGCTTTAAAGGGCCCAGGGCTCTGCCGCTGTGGGGAGCTCTGGGCCCTTCAAAGCGCCGCCTGAGCCCCGCTGCCGGAGCCCCAGGGCAGCAGCGGCAGGGCTCAGGCGGGGATTTAAAGGGCCCGGGGCTTTCCGCAGCAGTGGAACCCCGGGCCCTTTAAAGCGCCGCCCGAGTCCTGCTGCCGGAGCCCTGTGGCAGCGGCAGCAGGGCTCCCAAGGTAATTTAAAGGGCCCGGGGCTCCTTGCAGCGGCCAGAGCCCCAGGCCCTTTAAATCATCAGTGGCAGGGCCCTCTACCCCAGGGCTCTGGCAGTGGGGCTCAGGGGGCGATTTAAAGGGTCCGGAGCTCCAGCGGCTGTGGGTCTGGTCCAGCACGGCGTACTGGCTTTTGCCGATATGCTGTACCGGGCTGTACCAGCTTACTTTCACCTCTGCAGGTAGTAGAGATGAGATGCTTCCATAAAATCCTGGGCATCTCCTACTTCAACCATGTCACAAATGAAGAGGTCCGCAACATCATCACCCAATGCTCTGGGTCATATGAAGACCTCCTGACAACCATGAAGAAGCGCAAGCTGAAGTGGTACAGCCATATAACATGATCATCTGGCCTATCCAAGATCAGTCTCCAAGGGACAGTACAGGGGAAGAGAAGAAGAGGTAGACAGAAGAAGAGATGGATTAACAACATAAAAGAGTGGACATTAATGGAATTCGTGGCGACTCAAGCACTGACGCACAATCATCAGGGGTGGAGACAATTGGTTGATTGCTCATCAATGATGGTGCCCCAATGACCAATGCGGTTATGGGAGTGATGATGATGAAGATGAAATGAAGGCAATGCCTCAGAAAGCATCCTCAGGGAAAGAATGAAGGGGGTGTAACATTCAGCAAGTTTGGGGTGGTTTGTGTGGAGTAAGCTCAGTGTTTGAGTGTAGGCCAGGTGTGACCAGGTTTGCTATGCAGGACCTAAACCAGAGTTTCAGGTTAGCAGGGAGTAGGTGTTACATTTTGACCCTCAGTGCTCATGTGCTCTGTTACCAGAGTGCTCGGTAGCATCTCTGAGGGTAAAGTGCTAGTAGGTGTGTTGTCAGCATGTTGTCATATCGTTCAGAAAGGGCAGTGTGTCACAGGAATGGTACATAATTTCCATGTGTGCCTCCTTGTTTTGAGAAGTTTGTTTGCATTACCTTAACTCTTCATTTGCTGTTTTTTCAAGTTTGGAAGAGATAAAGCCTCAGACTATAACACTAATTAGAGGTAATATTTGCTATGCTGCTTAAGGTCAAGACTGTACCAGTATGAAAAGGAAGATAGGGCCCATTTCTCAGAGGTGTTGCATACTCCCTACTAGCACTGAAGTCACTGGGAACTAGACGTGCTCATGATCTCTGGAAATCAGGTCCATATACTATTATTATTATTATTTATTTTATTGTTTTATTATCGTTTATTATTAGTCTTTTTAAGGTGGGAAGACACAATTTGGTTCAAATTCTGGTATTTCTCACCAAAAAGTGTTTTATTTGCTTGTTTATGGACTCAAAGTGTGATCCAGAACCATTTCTGATTAAATTTTAGAGTCACTGATTGGTTCAGTCTCTATCAGCTCTGGTTTAGTTCTTATTTGGGGGCACTTCAGTCTGCCAACTGGAATTTTGTCACTGGCACAGGCTTGGAGTCACATTTCTTGTGACTGAAAATGGCTGAATAAGCAGGGCACAGTTACACAGGAGTTATGTGCATCCTCTCTGGGACTGTCTGGAGCATGAGTGGTTCGGCAAACTGCAGAGGAGACTAGGAGTTACTTTTGAAGCCAGAAGAGGGGCAGTTACAAGAATTCTGCACCCTTTATTAAGCACAGATTGATGTGATGCTACTGGGGAGTGACAGGGAGCGCTATATGCTAGCAGATGGGCAACGTTTGAAGAGGGATTCTGGAAAGGACCAACACAGGAGTGTCCCGTCAGCAATTGCTGACCAATAAATCCATCCCTGTGGATGAAATAAGGGATGGGCTTTGCTGGTAAGAATAGAATAAAATGGTCCAATCTAATAGTGGGTAGAAGGACACAAGGAGAACTGGTCAAAATTGTTTTATTAAAAAATAATCAAAGAATAGTGTTTCACAGAAAATGAAATGTTATGTCAAAACATTTCATAAAATGTTGCATTTTTCAAGAAAAAATTGAATAGAAAATGTGAGTATAATGTTTTGGCTTTTCTTTGGCCATTTTGATTTTTTTTTAATTCCCCTTGAAAAATAATTTTGATACTCTATAACTTTTGTTTGGTGCCTGAGTTTTGCCACAAATTCCCATGTGGTATTCTATGACTGGATGAGTGGTCAGATAAGGAATGGAAGAGTGGACACTTGGCTCTGTTGACCTGAATGTCAAAGAGTTTGAAGTGCTGTTCGATTTGTGATACAGATGGTGGTGAGGCCAGGATATACTGCATGATTGACCATCTTGCTGCGTTCCCTATAGGGTAGCTGAACTGTATCCCCCTCTACAGTTAGGGAAGAGGGATTTGAGGCTGGTGTTTGTCACTGACCAGTTCAATTTGCAGCTCATTTGCTGTTTTTTTTTTTTCAGTTCTACAGAGATTCTGGGCTGGCCTTATGCATTGTGCATCTGATCATCTGCTAGGGGGGGTTACCTGTAGAGATGCCAGGCTATTCCTTCCCCCATACACTTGCTGAATCTTTAACGGGGAGAACAGGGTTGGTGGGTGGTATTGCTGGAATGGAAAACTGCAGTTCCTGTCATCCTCCAGGGCCTCTCTGCCCCCAGAACTGCTTTTTCTTGTAGAGCACTTCCTAGGGGAGCGGAGATGTAGAAATGGCAGCAGTCAGCTGAGAGTGGTTTGGGAGTACCTGATGGGATCTGCACTTTGAAGTAGAAGGCAGTGTGAGTAGAAGACCAAACCTTATGTACCAGTAGGTGGTGTGGGAGACAGGGCTTAGCAGATCCTTGGAACCTTGCAGCACGACCCATCTCTCTTTCCCCTCAGTACTTCTGGGTGCTTCCTCCTGAGGTGGCTCCAGAGGGCATTAGTCCTTGAATTGTGTTCCTTTCTAGCCTATGAGCTCCCCTGGCAATGATTTCAGGAAGCCAAACCTGGCTTCCCTGCAACCTCTAAGAACTGTTCCAAGATGTTAGAGGACTGCCCTCTTCTTCTGCTGCCCCACGGGCTACTGAAGAGTTGCAGTTGCTTTCCTCCCATCACCCTCCACCTTCGTCTCCACTTTCTTCCTCTTCTTTACGCCCCCCCCCCCCCCCCCCGTCCCATCCTCTTATTTTCTCCACCTTCCACTGTGAACTGGGGGCAGGGGGTATTTTGTCATTGTTTTCAGTCTGATTTGAGGTTTTGTTCTGTTCTCTCATGTTAAATGTGCCTAATGGGGTTTAATCTATCCTCTCTTCTCTTCTTCCCACTGATGCACTGAGAAATAAACCCAGTTATTCTTCGACTTCTTCTGGATTGAAATGTGGAAACTTTAGATGGACTTAATTTGAAAATTTGAAAATATGCTGGTTTCTAATAACCAAAGCCAAAATCTCAACTTTTTTTTTTTTAGCAATTTTCTATTTGAAACCATTGGAATTTTTCATTTCACACAGATGCCAAAAAATGAAATCTAGACTTTGTTCCATTTTGGATTTTCCAACTGGAAAATAAGTTAGAATATTTTTTTTTTTTGCAAAATTGATAGTATATTTTGACCAGTTTTAGACATGAGTGAAAAGAGAACAGGCAAGGGATTGAGACAGATTTGCCAAAAAGGACCTCACTTCAACCACACCATAATAAAACCTAAATAACTTACTTAGATAAACAACATTTTTTAAAAAATCTGTTTTTTTTTAAAGTATCTATTAGAGGTGGAGGGAGGGATGGGCATTTTATGCACATTGGGTAGGAGTTCTTGCTCTCAAGGAATTCTGGAAATAATTAACTTCAACTAAGAGATGACAGTCTAGGAAACAGTACTCTATCCAGTAGTACTCCTTTATCTTCTGGTAACATTAAATGAATATAAGTATATTCATATCTGATCTTTTGGTTGCAGTCAGAAGCACCATTTCTACTCACTGAAAAATAAAGTGAGAGCGAATCCCCCAAAATAGTTATCATGCAAAAAACCGAAACTGGAGAATTATGATGATAACAACCAGGTTTTCAGTAGCCAGGAGACAGGCATTAGTTTTCATCTGTTTAAATTAGGGCTGTCGATTAATCGCAGTTAACTCAAACAATTAAGTCCAAAAAATGAATCGAGATTAATCACACTGTTAAACAATAGAATACTAATTGAAATGTATTATCGGTACATATTTTGGATGTTTTTCTACATTTTCTATTACAACACAGAATACAAAGTGTACAGTGCTCACTTTATATTATTTTTATTACAAATATTTGCATTTTAAAAATGATAAACAAAAGAAATGGTATGTTTCAATTTACCTCATACAAGTACTGTAGTGCAATCTCTTTATTGTGAAAGTGTAACTTACAAATGTAGATTTTTTTGTTACATAACTGCACTCAAAAACAAAACAATGTAAAACTTTAGAGCCTACAAGTCCACTCAATCCTACTTTTTGTTTAGCCAATTGCTAAGACAAACAAGATTGTTTACATTTACGGGAGATACTGCTGCCTGCTTCTTATTTACAATGTCACCTGAAAGTGAGAACAGGCATCTGCTTGACACTTTTGTAGCTGGTGTTGCAAGGTATTTACATGCCAGATATGCTAAACATGTGCATGCCACTTCATGCTTCAGCCACCATTCCAAAGGACATGCTTCCACGTTGATGATGCTTGTTAAAAAAAAGTGTTAATTAAATTTGTGACTAAACTCTTTGGGGGAGAATGTCTCCTGTTCTGTTTTACCCGCATTTTACTATATATTTCATGTTATAGCAGTCTCGGAGGATGACCCAGCACATGTTCGTTTTAAGAACACTTTCACAGAAGATTTGACAAAACGCAAAAAAGGTACCAATGTGAGATTTCTAAGGATAGATACAGCACTTGACCCAAGGTTTAAGAATCTGAAGTGCCTTCCAAAATCTGAGCGGAACGAGATGTGGAGCATATGTTCAGAAATCTTAAAAGAGCAACACTCAGATGCAGAAACTACAGAAGCCGATCCATCAAAAAAAAAATCAACCTCCTGTTGTTGGCATCTGACTCAGATGATGAAAATGAACATGCGCCGGTGTGCTCTGCTTTGGATTGTTATCGAGCAGAACCTATCATCAGGGTGGTTGATGCGTGAAGGGACATATGAATCTTTAGTGCATCTGGGATGTAAATATCTCGTGACGCCGGCTACACCCGTGCCATGCGAATGCCTGTTCTCACTCTCAGGTGACACTGTAAACAAGAAGCAGGCAGCGTTATCTCCTGCAAATTGCAACCGAACTTGTTTGAGCGATTGGCTGAAGTAGGACTGAGTGGACTTGTTGGCTCTAAAGTTTTACATTGCTTTATTTTTGAATGCAGTTTTTTTTGGTACATAATTCTACATTTGTAAGTTCAACTTTCATGATAAGAGATTGCACTACAGGACTCGTATTGGGTGAATTGAAATATACCATTTCTTTTGTTTTTTACAGTGCAAATATTTGTAATCAAAAATAAATCTAAAGTGAACACTGTACACGTATTCTGTGTTGTAATTGAAATCAATATTGTGACAGGGTCAGGCCAGATGGCTACAGGACAGTGATCCTATTGGGAGCCAGGTTACAGGAAAGTGATAGAAGGCAGCTATATTAGCCTCAGATTAAGCAGGTCCTTTTTCCTGGGTAAGGTAACAAGGGCGGTTCCAGAACAATCAGGAATTTGCTGGAACCAATTAAGACAGGCAGGCTAATCAGGGCACCTGGTTTAAAAAAGACCTCACTGCAGTCAGTGAGAGGCATATGAGGAAGAGGCGCACAAAAAGCTGAGAGTGAGTAGGTGTACTGCTGGGGAACTGAGATGTACAAGCATTATCAGACATCAGGAGAAAGGTCCGGTGTTGAGGACAAAGAAGGTGTTGGGAGGAGGCCATGGGGAAGTAGCCCAGGGAGTTGTAGCTGTCACACAGCTGTTACAGGAGACACTAAAGACAGCTGCAAATCCACAGGGCCCTGCGCTGGAACCCAGAGTAGAGGGCGGGCCCGGGTTCCCCCCATTCCCCCAACTCCCTATTTGATATAAGAGGAGTTGATCTGGACTGTGGGTCCCACCAGGGGGGAAGGTCTCTGGCCTGTCCTCTGACCATTAGGTGGGCCAGAAGAGACTGCGAGGGATTGTTCTCCTTTTCCCCATGCTGGCCAGTGATGAGGTTAGCCGAATGAATGGCAGGTTTGTGCCACAAATAAAAGGAGCCAAACTGAGGACTGCCGAAAACCTCTGAGGAGAGCAAATCCACCAGAAAGTGCAGAACCCACCAAGGCAGAGGAGGAACTTTGTCACAATATATTTGAAAACGTAGAAAACATCCAAAAATATTTAAATAAATGGTATTCTATTATTGTTTAACAGCATGATTAATCGCACGATTAATCATGATTGATTTTTGTAATCGCTTGATAGCCCTAATTTAAATATAATAGCCAGAATACAAAATACATGATCAGTACTGCCCTGTGTGTTGCTTCCTCTGGAAGATGATTTAAAGTGCAAATATTATTTTGCTAGCATTACTTTGTCTGATAATATATTGGCATTACTAATTTTATTATGATAAACAGCCTTAACTAGACTCCTTCTTTAGTACAGCACTGCATTTGATCTCATTGGGTGTGGTGGTGTTGTGTTTTGGGGGTTTTCTCCCCATTTGTAATGTAATAAAAATATAAACTATTTTAAATGGTCCAAGCTAGACTGAACTAAAATTACAAGAACAGCAAGATTGTTTATGTACTTACTAATCTCAGGTGGCTTGAATCTGCACTGGATAGAGTAGCACCATAACTCAGATGATGGCAGTATTCTTGTGAACTTTTACACTAACAGAGTACAATGGAATGCTAATGGAATGCAATGCTAATGGAATTCTTTATAGGCTGTATCCAGTTAAAATGCATGGACAAGAAATGAGAGATTCTTGTGGGCAGAGTTCAGCAGACTAAAGCGCTATATAGAACACACAACCAAAAATAATCTGAGTCAAATTCTGAGGTCATTAGTAAGGGCCTCATCCTGCAAAATGTTGAGAACTCTCAGCTGCCATGGACTTAAAAGAGAAATGAGGGCATTCAACACCTTGGTGGAAGTGCTCAGTATCTCACAGGATCAGACCCTCACTTAATCATTATTCAGTCAAACTCTCAGTGATTTAAATAAGAGTTTGCTTGAGAAAGGAATGAGAATGATCTGATCAAAGATGGCAGGATTTGGTTTTTTTTCAGTATCTTCTGCAGTTCTAACCCAAATGTCTAAAAACTGAATGGAGGATAATGCTGATTTTGTACATGCATCATGGTCATAGGAATGCCACTGACACAGTTCCTCTAGAAACCATTTAACTATGTTCTGACTTATAACATAAGCTATAGCTTCCTCTTCTCCCACATTCCCAGCTGGTCTGCCTCTATTCCCCTCCCCAAAATACTCTTAAACTCACATTGGCTCTTCTTCCCACAAAGTCTCTTATCTAAGAGAAATGTCCAATTAAACTGAAACTTTCCACAAAAGTGTCCTTTGGCCGGAGTCATTTGAAGTGCCAGATTGCCCTCCCTCAGGGAGTAGGTTCAGAATGTAGACAGTGAATGTAGTGTGGTGGACCCCAAGATTCCCACTGTCTTCAGGGACAGGCCCGTGGCCTTCATGACTCTGAAACTGGACTGTCAGTCTCCAGCAACCCCCATCTCTCTCTACAGTTCCTAGCAGCAAGTCCAGCCAAGCCAGACTCACATCTTCAGGGCACAATACTCTTCAGTGAATAACTGTAACAATGCCAAGCAGTCTTTTGATAACAAGATAATACTTTGTTAGTCACCTGGAATACAGCATCTGAATGTCTTTGAGTTAGCATGAAAGAGACATGCTTAGAACTCAGTTCATGTTGATGGGAGACAAGGCTTCACCATGCCCTCCTTCCCTGAGCTCCAGCTCCTCTCTCTGTCCCATTTTATCTCTCAGTCCCATGAAAAATCCCTGGGTATCTGTGAGCCTGTTTCTTAATGCAAATTCCTGACTCCTTTTGTCTCTGTCCTCCAGATACTACCATGCTGCTCCTGCAGCTTCCTGTTGTAAATGTTAATGTTTGATCACTGGGGATACCATTGTCTTTTCTAGATTCTCCATTGACATGTGTGGATTCCAGCCAGATCTTGATGGTGTATTCCTACCACCCCAGACTCTACATGACACAAACTCCTCAGGCCTTCTGCTCTGTTACAACAGAAGTATTTAAACCCTCTGCATCCAATGGACAACAATGAAAAGTCAGATGAGGAGCATATTGTTCATAAAAATAGGTAATAAAATATTACAGAAAATTCACACATTTGCAACAGCATGCTTTTGACATTTGCCAAATCTGAGGCCTGGTCTACACTAGTCTGTTATTTTGGAATTAACCTAGTTAATTCGGAAAAAAAAAAAGATTCCGTCCACACGACCAAACCATTTTTTTCGATGTAAAGGGCTCTTTAATCTGATTTCTGTTCTCCACCTCGGCAAGTGGAGTAGCGCTTAAATCGAGATCGCAATCCCCTGTTAAAGGTATTGTGGATGTAATTCGATGTTATTGGCCTTCGGGAGCTAACCCAGAATGCTCCCTTGTGACCGCTCTGGACAATACTCTCAACTCTGATGCACTAGCCAGGTGGGCAGGAAAGGTCCTGGGAACTTTTGAATTTCATTTCCTGTTTGGTCACCATCAGCACAGGTGGCCATCTGCACAGTCCACCATCACAGGCGACCATGCAGAGTCCACCATCACAAATCCTGGATTTGCAGACGAGCTCCAGCATGGTCCAAACGGGAGGTACTGGATCTCTTCGCATGTTGGGGAGATGAGTCTGTTATGGAAGAACTACGTTCCAAAAAAAGGAACACAAATACGTACGCTAAAGTCTCCAGGGCCATGACGGAAAGAGGCTACTCCAGGGACACAGAGCAGTGTTGTACAAAAATCAAGGAGCTCAGGCAAGTGTACCAAAAAGCCAGGGAGGCGAATGGGCACTCTGGGTCATAGCCTCATACATTCCGCTTCTACCGTGAGCTGCATGCAATTATGGGGGGTGACGCCACTACTACCCCACTACTGACCATGAAAACCTGCAAGGGGGTAGTTGCATGGAGCAAGAAGGAAGAGTCATTGGAGGATGAGGAGGAGGACAGTGCACAGGCGGCAAGTGGGGAATCTGTTTTTCCCCCTAGCCAGGAACTATTCTTAATGCTGGAGCCAATAGCCTCCCCCACTCCCAAAGCGGTCTCCTGGACCCTGACCCTGGAGAAGGTACTTCTGGTGAGCGAGAGCCTGATCGGAGCCACGTGGTGGGGGGTGGGGAGGAAAACCCAGCCATGCTGGGCGGTTCACGGTTAGTTTAAAGGGCTCATCCCTGCTCAGAGTCTCATCGGAGCCACACAGTGTGTGTGTGTGGGGGGGGGGGGTTTGTGTGAAGCGGTCATCCCAGAGAGCCCGCAGGCCCACCTTTTATATGGCAAACCCACCAGGCATTGCTTGCTATGGGAAAGGGGGCCCAGCAGTTTGAAAGCATTGAAAGGAATGTAGAAGAAGAAGAAGCCCGCGTGCCCCTAGGCTGCCTGCAAGCTGAATTCTGTTGTCCGGCCATGTGTGATGGCTTACTCACACCAAAGTGGCCCCTTTTTTCTCTGAAATGTATCTTTTAAAATACTACCCTCCCTTTTTCTCCTCCTGCAGGTGCAAATGTTTCAATGCGGCCCCTATCTACTCCGTCCCAGAGGCTGGTCCAGATTAGAAGGCAGAAAAAATGAACTCGGGATGACATGTTCACCGAGCTCATGCAGTCCTCCCACACTGATAGGGCCCAGCTGAATGCATGGAGGCAAACAATTACGGAGTCCCATAAAGCATTACAGGAACACGAAGAGAGGAGGGATGCGCGTGATGAGAGCAGGCAGGATGCTATAGTCAAGCTCATGGGGAAGCAAACTGACATGCTCTGCTGTATGGTGGATCTAATGCAGGAAAGGCAGCAAGACCACAGACTGCCACTGCAGCCCCTGTATAACCGCCATCCCTCCTCCCCAAGTTCCATAGCCTACTCACCCAGATACTCAAGAACACGCGGGGGGAGGCTATGGGGACCCACACAGTCAACCCCCGAGGATTGCCCAAGCAGCAGAAAGCTGGCATATGCGAACTTTTGATTTGGTTTCTGGACTTGTCTTTCCCTCCTCCTCCACCCCCCTAACCCAATACCCCTCCTCCCCCAGTCTACCTTCTGATTTCTCTCAATGTGTTGTGCAACAAACAATAAAGAACAGTTTTTAAACAATTTTGACTTTATTTCCTTTCATATATATAGGGGGCGGGTAACTTCAAGAGAAACAAACACAACTGTCACACTGTACCCTGGCCAGTCATGAAACTGGCTTTCAAAGCTTCTCTGATGCACAGTGCACCCTGCTGTGCTCTTCTAATCACCCTGTTGTCTGGCTGTGCGAAACTGGCCACCAGGCGAGTTGCGTCAACCTCCCATGCCACCATAAACATCTCCCCCTTACACTCACAGAGATTGTGGAGCACACAACAAGCAGCAATTACAATTGGAATATTGGTTGTTCTGAGATCTAACCGAGTCAGTAAACTGTGCCAGTGCGCTTTCAAACGTCCAAAAGCGCATTCTACCCCCATTCTGCACTTGCTCAGCCTATAGTTGAACTGCTCCTTACTACTGTCCAGGGTGCCTGTATACGGCTTCATGAGCCATGGTATTAAGGGGTAGGCTGGATTCCCGAGGATAACTATAGGCATTTCCACATCCCCAACAATAATTTTCTGGTCTGGGAAATAAGTCCCTTCCTGCAGCTGTTCAAACAGACTAGAGTTCCTGAAGATGTGAGCGTCATGCACCTTTCCCAGCCATCCCACATTGATATCGGTGAAACATCCCTTGTGATCCACCAGTGCTTGCAGCACCATAGAAGAGTACCCCTTGCGGCTTATGCACTGGCCGCCCTGGTGTGCCGGGGCCAAGATAGGGATATGCGTTCCGTCTATTGCCCCGCTGCAGTTAGGGAACCCCAGCGCATTAAAGCCATCCACAATGGTCTGCACATTTCCCAAAGTCACTACCCTTGATAGCAGCTGGTCATTGATTGCGTTGGCTACTTGAAGCACAGCAGCCCCTACAGTAGATTTGCCCACTCCAAACTGATTCCTGACTGACGGGTAGCTGTCGGGCTTTGCAAGGTTCCACAGTGCTATGGCCACTCGCTGTGAGGGTTGCTCTCATTTTGGTGTCTTTGCGCTTCAGGGCGGGGGACAGCAAGTCAAAAGTTCCATGAAAGTGGCCCTACGCATATGAAAGCTTTGCAGACACTGGGAATCATCCCAGACCTGCAACACTATGCGGTCCCACCAGTCTGTGCTTGTTTCCCGAGCCCAGAATCGGTGTTCCATGGCATGAACCTGGCCCAATGCCACCATGATCTCCCAATCGCCACATGTCGTGCTTCTAGGAATGTCTGTGTCCATGTCCTCATCAGTATAATAATCGCACTGTCATCGCTTCCTTGCCTGGTTTTGCAGGTACTGCACATACTGCTGGATAATGTGCAAGGTATTTACAATGGTCAAAACTGCAGCAGAGATCTGAGTGGGCTCCATGCTTGCACCTATGACGCCTGCATGGGTAATCCTGGAAAAAGGGCGCAAAACGTAGGAGAGCTGTTCAGTTCAAGATGGTCATTTTCTGTAGCTTTCATGGAATCGGGAAGCTCGCTAGAGCTGCATGAGCGGGAGAGCAGAGTTTGTGGTGGAAGCTGTGCGGCTCAGTTCACGCTGGCCAAAAAACGGCGGGGAATTGTTGCCTTCTGTAGCTTGCATGTGAGCCAAGGACAGACAACACGGAAAAATTAGTTAGCGATGCAAGAGAGGGAGAACAGAGTTTGCAGCAGAAGCTGTGCTGCTCGGTTCAAGGTAGCCGAAAAAAGGCGGGAAATGGCTAGATAAAAGAGTAGATAGAAAGACGAGCACAAGCGAGGTGGATTCGTAGTACCAGGAGACAGGCGGTGCACTGCACTGCACCGTCTGCTGGCAGTATGGCATCTGCCATAGCTTTCATGCAGGGAGGAGCGAGTGACGGCACACACCCATTAACACCCACGAAAATGTTTTTGCCCCATCATGCACTGAGAGCTTAACCCACAATTCCAATGGGCAGCAGGGACTGTGGGAACTGTGGGATAGCTTCCCACAGTGCACCGCTCTGACATTCGATGCTAGCCTCAGTACTGTAGACGCACTCTGCCGAATTCACGCACTATAGTGGGGACACCCTACACCGAATGTATAAAATCGCTTCCGAAAATTCGAATAGAATAAGTTTGAATTAATTTCTTACTGTTGACTTACCCTGAGACCTTATGGAGTGTACTGCAACAGCTGAATCTTGTGGTAGTACTGAAAACAACACAGTCTATGGACCAGTAAGCATCTTCCTGAAGCAGAGGATATCACTACTGCTTTCATATCTTTAAGAGAACTGTAGGTCTGAGATCAGCAACCACAGCTAATAATTCAGGTGTCACCACTGCAGCCATTAGTCCTGATATAGCACCACAAAGAACTAAATTCAGCAGTGATGGCTTGACTATTTCTTTCCTTCCTCCCAGTACTTCTTTTTTGTCTGTTGGTGATATGTTCAGTAGTCGCTGTACAAATTGCAATGTCTGAATTGTATATCCCCCTTAAAAGCAATATTTCTCACCAGATGTATGACCTTGCACACAGCCATCATTTAAGATGCTGTTGCTTTACAAGCTCAAAGCAATACAACAAATTCCAAATTAGAATTTCTCAGAAGTGCCTGACAATAGGTGTGGGGTTTTTGTTGTTTTTTCAAAGTGCCAGGAAAAAAGAATAGAACATAAATGTCTAGTCTAACAACAAATATACATATATGTCTATCTTATTGGTCTTAGCTATGTGTTAAGATGCATTATTCATTTGATTTTCTCTGTGGGGTAAACCAAGATAGATACATAGCAACGGCTATCTGAGTATATTGTCAAGGATAACATTCAAAGAAATATAATAGTAATAAAGAAAAATATGTTCTGCAACCTTGAGTTGCTATTGCTTATTCAACAGTTATGAGGAAACTGTTTTATTTAGTTAAAATGTATTGCATTGAATTCTCTGCAGAACCATGAAAGTTGACTTTGAGATTTCCCAATAAGAAATAGCATTTTTATTCATAAACATCACTGGATATGACAGTTGAGTGAATATGTCAGTGTTCTGCCAGCCATTTGGAAAGTTTCATTCACAATGGAATACAGAGTCAAAGAAATATTAACTATATGCAGACTGGGTCTCCCAGAGCTCTCCTAAGTAAATGAATACCTGGAATTCTCAAGCTCTGTGATTCCACTAGGTTAATTAAATTAGACCATACTGTAAGGAGTCTTCTTCCTATGTTGTCAAAAGTCATGTATCATTGATACAACAGGGTTTACAAATTAAATTAGTCAAAAGTTTTGTAGGTGCATAACGTTATTTATTGTGCTGGAAACTGGGTAAGAGTACAGGTAGCTGTAATATCTGTGCCAATCTGGAAATGATATTCAGGAAGCAGTCTAGAGATTTGCACATGAAGAATCAAAATTCCTTTCTGGTAGTCCCTTGTGTGACCAGCTTAGAACTACATTTTTTTTCCTTAGAAAAACTCAGTTCATGCCTCATTATTTGAATTTTCCAGTCTTTCTTTTTGTAAAGGAACCAATCTGTGCAATTAAAAAAAAAGAAACCACCAACACCTGTCTGCTCACAAAACTACAGGCTGTGAACTTGCTGCGTTATTCATCTGCATCACCAAAAGGGCTGCGAGAGGGGAACTACCACTTACAAAACAGTAAGTAATGGAGGGATGGAGCATGGCTTCATCCCATAATATTCTTGGTAGCCCAGGTAACCCCATTATGACTTTACTACATTTATAATGGAGCGAATACATAGGAATGAATAGGTGTTGTGAGAATTAATTAGTACAGAGAACAACATTATATAGCAGTTGCCATATAAAAACTTGACAACTGCCATTTGTAAGCAAACTTAGCTTCACCATGTTATCTGTGGCATTCCTATGTTCTGAACACACTTGGAATATACAAAGCTATGGTAAAGTCCTTCATATGTTAACAACAAAAGTTACCGGGGTATTAAAAAAACAGCAGAATTTTTTGCTTGATAGAGCATTTTTGAACATGCTTTTATGATTAATAGAAATCGGTGGTCTGTTATATGGCAGTGGTTCTCACCCTTTTTCATTTGATGACCCCTAAAACATTTAGAATGGAGGCCAGGACCCCTTTGGAAATCCACTGTCTGTATATATAGTTGAATTCTGTTCAGTCAGTTTTCAGTTTGTCTTTCGCATACCCCTTAGACATAGTCTGCGGTCCCCTGTGGGGACCACAGGTTGAGAACCACTGCTATATGTGACAAGAACAAGTAGTGGTAGCAAACCAAACTTCAATACAAACCATTTTGGAAGCTTTCACCAAAAGTTATGTTAGAAAGGTAAATTTCTTCAGGATCATACATGCAGACTATATATAGTTTATTATTCCATTCTTGCCTGTAGAGTCCAATTTATGACTCTTTCCAAAACAGGTTGTGCAGGTATTAGGCTGATAAGCTAGATGTGACTGCTGTGGTAAATGTAGTTGGCATTTTGTTTTGCATGCACAGGGGTGGTTATTTTCATACATCTTCAATCTATCGTTTACTGCTAAGACCAATTAGTTTGTTTGGCAGGTTGTTTCCCAGTAGTCTGTCAATATTACCTATCTGTTAATACTTCCTAAACTCCTTTGCCTTTGATGTTTGTTTTCATCAGTCAGTTGACTACTGATCAGTTGCTGCCACTTGTGTCTCATCCATTTGTAGAATATGATCAGTCCATCTGAGATGCAGTGTCATCAGCATTGCCTGTAGGCTGCTGAGACTAGCACACATGCTTTTACAAAGAATGGTCAGCAATGCTGCACTTTATACTTTGATTTTTGCAAAGAAGCAATGCCATGTTACTTCCAAATATTTTCATTCAGATAGTTTTTGGGATGTGGGACTTAGAGGTATTTTAATAGATACATCAATTCTTCAAAGGCAAATAACTTAACTTTTGCTAACAAAAGTAAGTATGGATTGTTGCAAACATTGCTAAAATAATAATAATGAGTTGATAAAGTATAGCTTAATACTATTGATTTAAAGGTTAGCATTTCATTAGGCCATATTTGTGTTTTCACAACCTCGTGGAACTCTCAGATAATGATGTTGATCTTATTATCTAGGCATCAACATTTTTTCAGTGTCCTCCAAAAATGAGTGTCCTCCAAAGTCCTGGGATGAGTGACACCAATGCTTTTTTGTGGGATTAGTAAAGACTTTGGAAAGGTCCCCTATGGTTTCTACTTTGTTCCATGGGCCTTTTTACAATTGTGAAGTTCCAGATATGATAACAATAGTGCTATGTAATGACTTTAAACTGTGTTGTGAATGTATAAATATGGTGTCTGTGATGTCATCTAATAATCAGTGAAGAAGAACTCTTGCTAATTGCCAGACAAGAAGTATGCTAAAATGTAGTTAAGGCTGAGCGTACATATTGGCAATTTAGGGTAAAATACTTTACAGGGATATTGTAATTATCCCAAAATCAAAGTGTTAAAAACTAAGGGATTGTAGAGTTAAGGTTAAACAGAAAAGAACTCCAAAGGTATACAGGTATAGAATACACAGTTAGAGCACCAAAAGAACATTAACTCTCTAACTTGTAGTGACATCTTCCAGTTATCATATGATTAAAACATATTGTTGTTTGTGATTCCAGATTAGATTAAACCAATTTAATAGAAAATTAGATCTCTCGCTCTCGCTCTTAAATCTTCATTGTGTTACTACAAATACCTTAACTCTGAATCTCCTGGGTTTATAACCCTTGGGATAATCCAAATCAGTCTATAATGTATTCTACACTTGTTTTTTTATATGTACTACCAATCTTAACTTCATGTTCTAATTTTTTTGTCTGAGAATTTCCTTTATTTATGTATTTGTTTATTTATTAAAAAGTCATAGATGAACATTAAACAACAAATGCACAGACAAAGTTTCCAGGTGATATTTAGGATTTATTAGTCTTAAGGATTTGTATTTTTTCTGGTCAGATTGACCAGTATAGTCCAGCTGCTTTATGCCATTTAGGAGAAGCACAAAGCAGGCTGAGCTTACTGTCCCATTAAAACTGGGTTTACAGCTGCCTTGTTTTACCAAAGCAATGCAAAGCAGCTGTACACCTGTTTCCCCCTACCTCCTGTTCCTCAATTTCCCCCTGCTTTTTGCACCTTCCTATGATTCCCTGCACATACATCTCAAATTCCCCCTCTCTCCTCTCCTTCTTCACATTCCCGTATGCCCTACATTCTCCTAAGCACACTCACTGTAGTTCCAGCCCCCTCCTGTCAGGGGGTGGAGAGTGGTTTTTGTTGCTGTCTTATGGACTTTTTCCCATTTGTCCACATCTTCCCCAAAGTGTGGTGTCCAGAACTAGACACTATAGAGTAGAAGTATTTACTTCTCATATCTTGCTTACAACACTCCTGCTAACACATTCCAAAACAATGTTACATTTTCTTTTGCAACAATATTACATTGTTGACTCATATTTAGTTTGTGATCCACTATAGCACCCAGATCCTTTTCTGCAATACTCTTTCCTAGGCAATCATATCCCATTTTGTATTTGTGCAATTGATTACTTCTTCCTAAGTGTAGTACTTTTCATTTGTACTTATTGAATTTCATCCTATTTATTTCAGACCATTTCTCCAGTTTCTCAAGTTAATTTTGAATTCTAATCCTGTCATCCAAAGTGCTTGTAAATCCTCCCAGCTTGGCATAATCCACAAACTTTATAAGTGCACTCTCTATGCCATTATCAAAACCTTTTATGGAGATATTTAATAGAACCGGACGCAGGACAGATCCCTGCATGGCCCCAGCTTGACAGTGAACAATTGATAACTACTCTCTGAGTACAGAAGGCTTGTTACACTATCAAAGAAGGATATTAGGTTGCTTTGACATGATTTGTTCTTAAATCCATGCTGATTGTTACATATCACCTTATCTTCTAGATGCTTACAAATTGATTGATAATTTTCTCCATTATCTTTCTGGGTTCCAAAGTTAAGCTGGCTGGTCTATAATTTCCTGGGTTGTCCTTATTCCCCTTTTCAGGTAATACATTTGCCTTTTTCCAGTCCACTAGCATCTCTGCTGTCCTCCCTGAGTTCTCAAAGATAATTACTAATGGCTCAGGGTATGTCTACAGCAATCGATCCAGCAGGGATCGGTTTATCGTTTCTAGTCTAGACATGATAAATCGACCCCTGAGTGCTCTCCCGTTGACTCCTGTACTCCAGCGCCATGAGAGGCACAGGCAGAGTTGATGGGGGAGCGGCAGCTGTCGACTCACCGTGGTGAAGACACCACAGTAAGTACGTCGACTTCAGCTACGTTATTCACGTAGCTGAAGTTGCGTAACTTAGATCGATTCCGCCCCACCCACCCCCACTGTAGATCAGGTCTCAGAGATCTCTTCATGCGGTTCTTTAAGTATTCTAGTATGTATTTCATGAGACCAATTTGACTTGAAGACATCTAACTTATTCTTTCCTATTTTAGCCTAAGTTCTTACCCCATATATACTGATGTTCACTATGTTAGTTGTGCGATCACTGCTAATTTTTTTGATGAAAACTGAAACAAGGCATTAACACTCAGCCATTGCTGTGTTTTTTGTTATTGTCTTTCTCTCCTCATTGAGTAATGGGCCTCCCTTGTTCTTGGTTTTCCTCTTGCTTTTCATGTATTTGTAAAATGTTTTCTTGTTATCCTAGCTAGTTTAAACTAATGTTGTCCCTTGCCCTTTCTAATTTTGTCCCTACATGCTTGTGTTGTTTTTTATATTTATCCTTTATCATTTGACCTAGTTTCCACTTTTTGTATTTTTTTTTTTTTGAGTTTCAAATCATTGAAGATCTTCTGGTTAAACCAGAGTGGTATCTTCCCATACTGCTTATCTTTTATACACATGGGGATAGTTTGCTCTTGTGCCCTTAATAATGTCTCTCTTAAAAAACTGCCAACTCTCCTGAACTCTTTTTTCCCTTAGATTTGCTTCCCATGGGATTTTACCTACCAATTTTCTGAGTTTGCTAAAGTCTTTATTCTGTTTTCCCGCCTACTATTCCTTAGAATCATGAACTCTTATAATTTTATGATCACTTTCACTCAAGCTGACTTCAGCCTTCAAATTCTCAACCAGTTCTTCTCTATTTGTCAAAAACAAATCTAGAACACCCTCTCCTCTATCGCTTTCTCCACCTTCTGAAATAAAAACTTGTGTCCAGCGTATTCCAAGAACTTGTTGGATAACTAGTGCCCTCTGTATTATTTTGCCAACAGATGTCTTGGTAGTTACATCCCCCATTACCACCCAGTCCAAGCTTCCCGTAGCTCCCATTGGCCAGGAACGGCCAACCGCGGCCACTGGGAGCGGCGGACGGCCATGCCTGTGAGTGGTCAATGTAAACAAACTGTCTCGCAGCCCGCTAGCGGATTACCCGGATGGGCCGTGCATAGCCTGTGGGCCACAGGATGCCAACCACACCCTTAGAAGGAAGTCACCAACCACCACTACAACACCCATTGATGCTATGATCCTCCCAGCCTTGGGGTACATGACTTCTCCTCCTCTACATTTGGGGGAGATTCCTCATCCCTCATTACTAAGGTAGCATGAAGGTTTTTTATCTCTGTGGACTGTGGATTGGGAGCAGGGGTGGAGAACTGCATGCTGCCAGAAGTAACCAGCTGCCAGCTTCCTCCCTATGAAAGAATTTTTTCTTCCTCCCCTGGTGGTACTACAGCAGTTCTTTCCAAGTTGATTGCTTCCTCAACCTTGGAGGTCTCCATATGCTATTTTCAATGAATTCCTCATGTGCACAGAGACTCTGCAGCCAAATCACCTCCTCCTGTAGCTCTCCCACCTGTGTCCTGAGAGATTCTACCAGTAGGCACCTCTCATACTGGATGGTCTCCACACCCTAGCTTTCTGTGTAAATTATTTATTTTACATGTGTCTCCTATGTATAGTTCACATATTATCACAAAGTCTGGGCATAGAAGGGCACCGATTGATCTCTGGTTAGAGTTCAGCCAAATACATCGTTAGGAACCTTTCCTATGCATAAGGAAATCATATTTCTTTCAAGAGCATAAATAAACCTTGAACATTCTATTTTGAAACATCCAATTCATACTGTGTGAGTAACCAAACATATATCAACAAGTTCAAGTCATCGCCTTCTAAAACTCCTTCAGCAAAGCCTGTTTTTGCTGCCCTGGACAAGTTTTTCTCAAATGAAATAATGAGACACTCTGAGGTAGCCAGATATAAAACAAAAATTATAGAATTTAACACCCTAATTAAACATGTTAGGCAATGTCTGAAAATTGTTGAAAAATGTAATTTATTTTGTGGAATGTAAAGGATTAAATATCTCAGTACACAGGCAGAGGATAAACACAGGCTACTCAAGGTCAATTAAAAACAAATTGCGTGTAAGGGAGAAGGTGATCTTATAGTAGTTAGTTGAATTATTTATTGTGAATAAATTGAATTTAGCCTTTTTGATTAAAAAATAGTTAACAAACATCTTTGATTTTAACTAATACATTAGCTATTTGTAAATTTTCAAATTGTTTATACAAATAACGTTGGGACTACTGTTTACAACAGTAAACTATTAGTTTATTCATAGTATGTTATTGGTCCCTTAAGTTACATGACATGGTTTCTTCTCCCTGAATGGATGACAGAAGCTTTTCAGACAGGAGAATAACAAATGTCAAATACACTTGTTAGCAAACAACTTCCCGTATGTGCATGTAAATATGAGCTTTCACACAGAGAACAGCCATATGTATAACTTCTTCCTATCTTTTTTCTAATAAAGTAAAATGAATGCTAGTTATTAGCCACTTCTTCGTTCCCAGAAAAAAATTGCCATTATCCAAAGGTTGATAATAAGCAAAAGACACAATTTTCAAGTACATGTACAGTATGGAACAAAGATATGCTTTAGTTATAGAAGTGTGGCATTGAAACAGATTAAATAAAAGGGAAAAATCTAAACACACAATAATAGTTTCCTTTAAAACAGTAAATTGACTCTGTGCAGTTGCTGACATAAAATGATAACAAAGCAAAGCAAAACAAAAAAAGGAATGTTGGTAAGAAATACTGTACTATACCTACAACCAGAGCTCCAGGTGTGTCACACTAAGTAAAACAGCACATAATTTGCCCAATGTTGTCTGCTTTTTACTATGACACCTCCAGCTGTAAATCCCTCTCAGTTTTGTGTGCAGCTTCATGTCCAATTTCAAAGCTTCAATACTAGCCTAGCCTGTGGAAAACGTCCACAGCATGTAACTGTTCTTGAAACGAAGGCTCTTCAGATTCCTCATGTGATGCACTATCCTCTTGTGACTCTTCAACCTATGGCTGCTTGGCAGCTGTGACCATTCCACATCAGATGTTCACTTGCCATCTCCACATGACAGTCAAAATTGACAATGGCCTCAAATTTCTCTGTTGTCCAATTATCAGGAACGGCAACATCAGTCAGCACGTCAATATCTGCCAGCCCAAGGTTGTCTGTGGGAGATCCAAACCCTCTCTTTCTGAAGCACCTGTAAACAGTCTGGGAAGAATGACTCCTTAGGAAGATGAAGTATATCAAGGAGTTGGATTTTTTTTTTTTTTTTTTTTTTTGCAACTTCCACTGCTCAAAGCTGCAAGTCAGCATCAAGAGAGGTAACAATTCAAACATTCAGATTAGTCCAGTAATGGTCTTTGAAGTTTTTAATGACATCCATGTCCAATGACTGCATGACTGAGGATGTGTTAGGAAGCAAAAATTTCAACATTGTGTGCAACAACTCTAAATTACATGAGTGAGCTGGACAATTGTCTCGTAGGTGCAGTTCTCTGTTCCAATTCTTCAATCACTCTTGAAATGCTGAACTAGTCATCCAGGTATTAGAGTTCCTGGAGATCACAGGCAGTTTTGAGTCAGCTTTAGGGAAACAGAGGGATCTCCTCCTTTCCTGTCACCATAAGACACCATTTCTTCACCCCATCCATGTTTGCACAACACAATGTAATGCACTCCATAGCTTTCCCCACCCCCCATAAACAGTTTGCTCAGCATGCCAAGGGTTCTGTCTCGAAAGCCCCAGTAGCAGAGAGCAGTCTCGTCAGCACTGAAGATGTCATGTAGCTGGAATTCATCCAGAATGCTGAGTAGGGTGTCCATGTTCCATTTCAGCAGCTGCCAGAAAATCAGCATCTTGTTTCTCACTGTGTTCCTTACACTGAACCAGTGACTGAGCCAGCCATCTGAATTGTTGGACTCATTCTCCTGTTCTGCTGCCAGCTGAGTCCTTGTCTGTTTTAGAATCAATCTAGAGAGATGAGTACCTTGGCCAAGCTTATGCTGAAACCAGAATCCCGGGGCTTCGCCAAAGTCTGCCTCCTTGCCATGATGTTGACACTTGTACCCTCTGTTTGTGCTGATCTCATACTCCTTCAAGATGTCATTGTTATTCTTCAGAATGTGCAACACAACAGATTTTGAGACTACTCCCACTTGCTTAGCACCAGGCCTCCAGAACCTGAACTTTGTCAGAGAGGAAAAGGTCCACCTTTTGAAGCCACGACACACAGCAGAAATGCACAGCTGTGCAGCACAGTCTTCAGTGAGCACTGGAGGCACACATACAGGTTCATGTCCCACCTTGGGCTCACAGCCAGCAAATCATTACAAGTGGAATATCTCTTCTAATAAGTTGTCAGTAAGCAGCATGACAATTCCTAATATCCAAATTCCTTTAACATTAAAGTCAATGGGATGGGAGTAGGTCTCAGGAAAATATTACTAAAAGTTGTCTTTATCAGGATTGCTAATCCACTGTGCACTGAATCCAGAACTGGGATTTTTTCAGAGCAGAAAAAAGAAATAAGTTTACCCAGCTGTTGCACCCATCTCTGTGTCTTATTTACATGCTTTCCTTTAGCTCATGCACATCCGATTTTGTTGTACTTGCATTAATTTTGTTTAAATGGATATCACTGTAGAGATGAAACATCTAACTTTCAAAACTGACAGGATATTTATCATGGCTTTAAAGGGGAGGTGGTAAACACATTGCAGATATATTATTTTTTTTAAATATGCAATTAAATCCAATTAATTCAATCTCTCCTGTGTGTCATTCTTAGCCTTGGTATTGTGGGCCTAATGGTGTTTCATATGGGCATATTCACTGCTATCAACCATTCAATCCTCTTTCCTGATAATGGTATTTCTGATTTGAAGGATTCCGTTTAAAGCAAAAGATATTCTAAACAAAGTGGAGAAACTGAACCCTTCCAAATGTTTGCTGTCTTATATATTGTTGTTCAGAGAACTAAATCCAGTTTTTACCCTTTTTCTTTATTTCAGGGTTTATACAAAGCTGGTAATTTACAGTGCAGTCTAGAAGATGCAGCTCAAGGGATCAAGTATAGTCTAGAACAGGGGTTCTCAAACTTTTTTTATTTTTTATTGGGACCCCTTTTGAAAATATTTCTGGCTGTGACGACGCTCCTAAAAAGTGACAACCTCCTCCACCATGCTACCTTTACTTCTGCACTGCTGCTGCCAGCAGTGTTACCTTCAGAGCTGGGCATCCAGCCAGCAGCCACCACTCTCACAACCACCCTACATTAGTCTTGCAATCCCCTTTTTGGCCAGGACCCTCAGTTTGAGAAACCATGGTCTAGAAGATGTAGCTCAAGCTCATGCTCCACCTCTGGCTGCTCCAAGAAAGTGTTAACAAAGAGCAATAGAACAGATGAAAAATGATGAGCCCCCACCCTGAAGAAACCATTCGGAATTCCTTAAGACAAAGGTTTTTGTTCCTGTAACAATGAAAGCTACTCTGAGTGCCTCTTTGAAGCAAGAGATGGCCCAGAGTATTCATTTGTGTCTACACAGCTCATAGGTGCTGGAACTAGTGGTGCTGGGGGTGCTCCTGCACCCCCTGGCTTAAAATGGTTTCCATTATATACAGGGTTTAGAATCATAGAATATTATGGTTGGAAGAGACCTCAGGAGGTCAACTAGTCCAATCCTCTGCTCAAAGCAGGACCAACACTAACTAAATCATCCCAGTCAAGGCTTTGTCAAGCCGGGCCTTAAAAACCTCTAAGGATGGAGAGTCCATCACCTCCCTAGGTAACCCATTCCAGTGCTTCACCACTCTTCTAGTGAAATACTGTTTCCTAATATCCAAACTGGACCTCCCCCACTGCAACTTGAGACCATTGCTTCTTGTTCTGTCATCTGCCACCACTGAGACTAGCCTAGCTCCATTCTCTTTGGAATCCCCCTTCAGGTAGTTGAAGGCTGCTATCAAATCCCCCCTCATTCTTCTCTTCTGCAGACTAAATACCCCAGTTCCCTTAGCCTCTCCTCGTAAGTCATGTGCCCCAGCCCCCTAATCATTTTTGTTACTCTCCGCTGGACACTCTCCAATTTGTCCACGACCCTTCTGTAGTGCGGGGACCAAAATTAGACACAATACTCCAGGTGTGGCCTCACCAGTGCCGAATAAAGGGGAATAATCCCTTCCCTCGATCTGCTGGCAGTGCTCCTACTAATACAGCCCAATATGCCATTGGCCTTCTTGGCAATGAGGGCACACTGCTGACTCTCGTCCAGCTTCTCATCCACTGTAATCCCCTGGTCCTTTTCTGCAGAACTGCTGCTTAGCCAGTTGGTCCCCAGCCTGTAGCGCTGCATGGGATTCTTCCGTCCTAAGTGCAGGACTCTGCACCCGTCCTTGTTGAACCTCATCAGATTTTTTTTGGCCCAATCCTCCCATTTATCTAGGTCACTCTGGACCCTATCCTACCCTCCAGCATATCTTCCTCTCCCCCATCTTAGTGTCATTTGCGAACTTGCTGAGGATGCAATTAATCCCATCATCCAGATCATTAATAAAGATGTTGAACAAAACTGATTCCTGGGGCACTCTGCTTGATACCGGCTGTCAACTAGACATTGAGCCGTTGATCACTATCCATTGAGCCCGTCGATCTAGCCAGCTTTCTATCCACCTTATAGTCCATTCTTCCAATCCATACTTCTTTAACTTGCTGGCAAGAATACTGTGGGAGACCGTTATCAAAAGCTTTGCTAAAGTCAAAATATATCACATCCACCACTTTCCCCATATCTACAGAGCCAGTTACCTCATCATAGAAGGCAATCAGGTTGGTCAGGCACAACTTGCCTTTGGTGAAGTAGGGTTTACAGTTTAATTCAATGGGTCTCAGCACCCCCACTATAAAAATTGTTACACACCCCTGACAGAGACTGTTCCACACATGTCCCTTAACCAAGGCACTGTGATGGGGTGTCCACCCCACACAAAGTCTGAAGGTGTTAAGGTATCTGGATGTGTCAATTAACCACCAAGGCTGCACCCAGAGGAGGAGGAGGAGCCAGAGGGCAATGAGTACTAATTAAAGATGAAGTTCAGCTGGACAGGAATAGGAGGGGCCTATATAAAGCCGAGTAGATGAGGGAAGGGAAGGATGGGGTCTAGTTTCTGGGTGTGAAAAGGCAAGGTAGGAAGTAGTCTAGAGATACAGCTGTAAGGTTTAGGATTATGCAGACCTTGAGTACCTGTTGTAGGGTCCTTGGGCTGGAACCTAGTGTAAAAGGGTGGGCCTGGCTTCTTTTACCAGCCACTAAGGAAATGGCATTATTAAGGGGCATCAAAAGGGAAGACTGTCTTGGAGAGTGGGTCCTGGGAGACTTTGATACATACCTGGTAGGGGAAAACTAGAGTGACTTGCCTGGAAGTTCAAGCTACAAAGGGGGAGCAGCCAAGTCATGAGAAAGCAAGACAAAGTGAGCAACTGCAGGAAGGGGTGTCTGACTGGCAGAGCCAATCCCCAGACATAGCCAGAAGGAGGTGCTCTAGTGGTGAGTAGAGCATGTTGTGACAGTGACCCACTAGGCCACAGTAATGTCTGAGGATTGTGGCAGTGGTGTGCTAATAATCTTCACTAGACCAAGTAAAGCCACTTTCTGTTTATACTTCCTCAGATGTGGCACCTGTCTGAGCCTATGGCTGTCCCACCAAGTTGCTGCCCAGCACTCCAGGAACATAGGGTTTTTCATGTTAAAGGTCCTAATAATTCAATATAGCTCAGGATCTGTATTCCCCCTCCTCCCCCCAATATCTTTATTGTTGGACATTTGCAAGTAACTTGTATCCAATTTCCCCCACTAAGTATTTATATTGGACAAGTCAGTTACTTCATGCAAAGTGACTAAATGATCATGTATAAATGAATCTACATTAATTTGTGTTATGGGAAGTACTATGGTGGCTTCTCCATAGTTAAAGGGTAAGAACTCCTTTTTATTTTTGTGACTTTTTTTGTGCCTCTCCTACGAGAGACATATCAAAACAAACAAAAAGTCATTTCTACTTTGATTTTTGCATCCTAGGGTAACTAATAAAAATAACATTGCCTAAAATTGAGGTGATAGCGCAATTAGGAAAATAAGATATTAATCGTGTTTTGAAATGTCTTCTAATGCTTTCATAGCACCTCTTGTCTGAAGAAGAATGGCTTTGAAACCCACACACCTTCTGGGTGTGGTGTTCTATCCAATTTAGTGGCACCGAGACCACTTAAAGAGAGAGATCAATGAGTTTGTTCTACAGCCTTAGCTACGAGCCATGTGGCTTTTAGCTCATGCAATAGAGGCTGATGCATTAAGCTCCAGAGGTCCAAAGTTTAATCTTGCCCGCTGACGACTGGGATCTGCCGGTGTTACAGCTTGACCTAGAAAATTCAAGTGGTTTATCTGAAGGCTCAATGTGATCTAGTGCACAGAATGATTTTGGGGATTAGTGAGAGCACATTTGGAAGCTATTCACTAACCAACTAGGAATGTTACAATGGCCCATTAGGTTTCAGCAGACTTATGGGGGTGCCAAGTAACTGATGGAGAGCTAAGCTTTCTTTTTTTTTAAAGGCTTGAGCAACTTTAAAAAGACTGTGTCCATTCATACCATACTCACCAGCTGTGCTCCTGTTCAATATGGCTCCAACATCAGTAGTTAGAATGTCAAAGTCAATTATCTTTTCCTGTCATTTTCAACCATCCCATTCCCCACTCCTCCACACTACCATCAGGTATCCAGGATGACAGTCCTTCTTTCTTCATAAACTCTTCAGATATCTTCTTTTCAGTTGCTGGGCCACTAGTGCCTGCAAAAGGAAGAGTCCTTAGCACTTGAGCTCATCCCAAGGCCCTTTACTAGGTAAGTGGGGTCTTCTTTGGACTTGATTACATTCTAATGTGTGTGGTATATCCTGTGGGACTGAGGGAAAATTAAAAGAGGTTGCACACATTGAAATATAGAGCCTGAGGGAGTAGGGTTAAGATGAGGACTAAAGGGAAATTGAATCACAGAGCCAGGGAATATGAAGAGCTACTAAGTGCTGGAAGGTTCCCTGACTCCCAGTGTCCCATAGAATTCTCTTTTCCTTGCTCACCCACCCCCATTTCCAGTGCCATGCGTGATGCCCTGCTCCCTACCTCTAAACACATGTCAGATGTACAGTTCAAAAATGAATGAAGTGGGGGGGGAGGGGAAAGGCCTTCTTTAAACAGTTGTTTTAGAAACCCTGGCAATTGATAGCTGACATTAAATTTAAAATCCCACAGGGGTTATGGGGACTAAAGTATGTTTGTACAGTGCTTTCAAAATGTAAAACACTAAATAAGCTATTAGGTGCTCCCTACCGCTTGGCAGAGCAAAGGACAGCCATGTGCACAAGCGAAAACAAATGTCCCTCTGCATTGTAGGTGGGTTAGGACCTTTTCCAAAACACGAAGGGTGGTGAGAGATTGCAAAGGGAGGGAAAATGTTTGGCAGAACAGGTCTTTTCTGCAGCTGATTTAAAAAAGAAAATGGTAAAAAAAAATAAAAGTTTCTACAGGTTTATTGGAGGAGATGGCTTAGTGGTCTGATATATTTAATCTCCCTGAAGCTGCAAGTTCAGATCTAAGGAGTGTTGTCTCAGCCCTACATCCTTAATGTGGATAGACTGATTTCCATGGAGTTTATGGTGTGGATTTTTCAGACAAGACCTTAATTGCATCCCTATTGGCTCTGTGTAGATGTTAGAGAGCTTGTGTGGTACATTTTGCCTGCACAAATGCAACCCATGCACCCCACTGTGGTACAGTGTGCTGTTTTTTGCTTTCCATCAGCTCAGAGTACACTACAGTTCAGATAGGTGCCATTTGTAAAGTGCTTTGATACAAAAGGTACTATAGGTATTTATAATTTACTCAAAGGGGCAAGGCAAATTGGGACACCTGCTTTATTGGGGCACCTCCTAGGAAACAAATTACAATAGAATCTCAGTTGAACACCTCAGGAATGGAAGTTGTTTGTAACTCTGAACAAAACATTATGGCTGTTCTTTCAAAAGTTTACAACTGAATATTGACTTAATACGGCTTTGAAACTTACTATTCAGAAGAAAAATGCTGCTTTTTTATTTTACGTTTAACACAGAACTGTACTGAATTTTCTGTGGTTTTTATTATTTATTAATTATTATTATTATTATTGTCACTGCTGCTGCCTGATTGAGTACTTCTGGTTCCAAATGAAGTGTGTGGTTTGTAACTCTGTTGTTCATAACTCTGAGGTTCTAGTGTAAACCTGTTCACATGCATACTTTGTTTATATTGTTTGGGGCAACACTGTAAAAGAACTCTGGCTGTCTTCAATAGCACTCTAGCTTGGTTGCCTCAAGATGAAAGTTCAGTTTAAACACGTGCTCTTAATCTGAAAGATTTGCTTTAGAGGTGCTCAAAAGAAGACGTTTTACTAAATTTTGCATTCAAAACTTAACTTTTTTAAAACTTCTTCTAAATTTCTTTTGTATAGGAATTCTGACAAGCTCTCTACTCAATCAAGCTAACTCCAAGCAAAAATGCAAAAATTGTTTTTGAGACTTTTCTTGAAAATGAAGTTAGAAATCTAGACATTTCTGACCAGCTCTATTTGTATTAAAGTAGTGCTTAATGGCCCCAATCAGGCATCAGTGCTCCACTGTACAGACTCTTATGAAAAAAGACATTCCCTGTCCCAAAGAGCTTTGCTGTTTTTCTTCCGTTCAAAAAATGTAGAGGATCAATGGATAAAGCTTCTGCAAGACGAATAATTATTTCTCTGATCTCTTTCCAGTACAATAATATATGTGGCTTGTAACATAGTAGGGGGAAAGTTTTCACATTTCTTTTTAAGTTGGCAATGTCCCTTTAAAGGCTGGAGTTTCAACAAAAGTCTTCATTGATGCCACCACCTTCATACAAATTGTACTGGCTAGAACTTTGCAAACTTTTTCTTTCAATACAGACGTTGCTACAGTTACTTTGGACCTTGTCAGCTTGTGGTTGGATTGTTGTAATGTACTCTACCTGGGGCTAGACCTGAAAACCTGTTTAAAAAAATTCAGCCAGTCTAGAATTTGGTGGCCTACTATTTAATGTTTTCATTGTATAACACCAAATCTTCTGTAATCTGAACTGATGGGGAGTTCATTTCTGGGTACAATGCAAAGGGCTTATCTGTAAAGTCTTAAATTATTTCAGTCCTAGCTACCTAAAAGACTACTTTGTGTGATGGTGTCTTTTCAGTGGATGTGGCTGAGAGAGCCTATATCTGCTGCTTGGGTGAGCAACAGTTTACAGACTTGCAGAAAGATATTGTGCAAGAGCTTCTTCCCCCTGGAGTCGCACTGAATTGATCATTTTGGGCTGCAGCTGAAGAACTGGCGAGAAGGCGGGAGGAATTTATATATATACTTTTGTAGAAAAATGAAGGTTTAAAAAAAAAAAAAATCCTGCTGGGATAACCGTGTTAGGGAGTATAGCTGGTTGGGAATTTCCGGACAAAATTATTTTCTGATGGCGTTTCCTCTGTGGTGCATCATGGGACTCATGGCTGTGGATGCATTATAGGAGATGGTACATCATTTCTTAATGTAACTTTTTTCATAAATTCTTCTTTAGAATTCTTCTAAAGGAAGACTTCAAAATTTCAACTTTATCACATTTTGGAATGAAAACAACCTTGAAATGTCAATTCCACTCAGCTCTGTAAGGGAGCAAGGAGCTAAGTGGCTTAAATAGTCATGGGCATTTATTTTGAACTTTCAGGAAAGTCTTAACTGTAGGCATAGGGCGCCCCTATAGAAGACTCAATGCTGTCAGTGATTGACTGGTAAATTTAGTAACTTATTCCAGAGAAGTTTCAATTATGCCTAGAGGGAAAATAAGGATTTGTTTTGCTCTAATTGAAGGAATTACTCTGAGGTTGAAAAACATTGTTGCAACGAAGAAATGGCACCAGGAATATGAAGACTAGTTTGCTTATTTATTTGAGAAAAAGAGGAGAAAGTAAATATTAGCTTACTGATTTTTGGCCTTTAAACTACATCTGCAGTAAATCAGTGTTCTAGGATCATGTGTGACTAACATGAAAAATTGGAGGTAAGAGATACGTGGCTCACAATTCAGAGTGTAATGTGGAACTTTATTAAGTTGGCAGGGAGAGAAATCTTAAGCCTGGATGGTGGTCTTGGAAAGCATCAGAAATATCCTCAGTCACTAAAAATCCAATTGACACATCTTGTGAAATCACCAGGATTGGATGGCGGCTCCACGATTGACGATCTCAGCTGAGATGCTTTAGCTAGCAGTCCCTTGGTTTACTCAAGAATGGATTTGAAGGGCATTTTAGGTGAGAGCAGTAGTGGAGCCAGGTTTTAAGCAGTGGTGGGGGGAGGGAGATGGGGCATTGGTGGTTGTCATATTCTGGGGTGCAATTCAGACCAGTGAGAGGCTGTGTCACTACTTAGTGTTATAATATAAGTGCCCCAAAATGTTTTTTCTACTTGTGTGTGTCCCAGGCAGGGAGCTACATGCAATCAACATGTACGCTGTGTTCTGAATGCTGTACCACTCAGATTCAAAGTGGCTGAATCAAAACGTTATCAGACACTCTTGTCTTTACCGGACTTGGTTGATGTTAGCAGGTGACAACACCCCTCCTCCCCCTGCGCCAACACATCCTCAGCCCTGAACTTTCCCAAACGTGTGCTCTGAGATGTCCAATCCTCTCCTGCAACATTCAAAGGAATAATAAGGTCTCTTTGCTCCTCTAAAGAGACAAAATCTGAAAAGCTTATCACTTGAATTGGAGTTAACCAACACTTTAATCTAAACCAAAAGTGCTGTGTTTGAATAAAAAGTAAAACAAGTTTATTGACAAAAGATTTGAAGTGAGTTCAAGTATGAGATGAAATTAGAAAAGGTTTCAAGCAAATAAAAGTGAAAACATGCATCTAAAAATCTAAAAATTTGGCTACATCTACACTACAGCTGGGATCGATCCATTGGTGGTCAATTTAGTGGGTCTAGTAAAATTGACAGCAGATTGCTCTCCAATCGACCCCTGTACTGTACCCCTGACAAGAAGAGTAAGGTAAGTCAATGGGAGAATTTCACCTGTCGACCCTCCACGGTAACTCGACCTAAGGTACATAGACTCCAGCTACGTTATTCACGTAGCTGGAGTTGCGTAGCATAGGTTGACTTAACACGGTAGTGTACACATAGCCTTAATCCAGCAAGGTACAGTCTTTGTTCAAGATGGCTTAATTCACCCACAGATTTCCAGTAAAATGGCTGATTCCCTCTCTTTGGTCATAATCTCTGCCATGAACCCAAATTGCTGGTTCTTTGCCATCTTATATGAAAGAGAACTTTGGGTTCTCCGCCCCTTTCTTTTATAGTCATTGAGCCTTTGAAGTGGATTCTTCTGAAGGCTACACCTTGTAAAGTTTATTCAAGCTGTGAGGAAGGCAACATGGAGTCTGAAGAAAGTTTCATGCTGTTTTCTTTCCTTATTGTTTGCTAAAGAGAAAATTGTTCTGTTTCCTACAATCTCCCCCTCTTGTTAGTTTGATGGCCCTGTTTACTGCTTATGTAGATTGTTTAGGATAGGTCTGTTTAACACCTTTATCTAGGTAAGGCTGTTTGGTCTTGAACATGTGCTAGTAACTTCATACAGGGGAATGCATAACTTGACATACGTTTAAACATATTTTTACTATGATATTATTGACCAGCATGTTATTAATTTTCAAATGGTACATCACAAGGCTATTTTTGTTGTAAGATTCTTAGGGTGTAAGTTGTGAATACAGGGGTGTTTAAGGTCACATTGGCACCACCTTCAATTTTATCTGTTGGCCTGAAAAGGCACCACATTCATGCCTAAAGGCCACCAAATAGGATGGTTGCGCTCCTCAGGCCCCCTATTATATCCTTGAACTGGATACTTGTTTCCCTTCATGTTCCTGCTGATCTTCAGGGCACACTACAAAGCCTATGTGTCTTCTGTGGCTTTTAAGAAGAATGGGGAAGTGATGATGATCTTACCAGGTGGAAGGAGTGAAAGAGTTCATTCTCTGTTTACTGGTTAATGGGGAGAACAAAGCATCCCAATGGGTATAAGCAAAATCACAACAAAAGCTCTTGCTAGCAACCAGTAACTTACTAGCTGAGAAAATGAGCCTTTAAAATGGGAAGCTGTTGGATAATGTAAATGTTGTAGATTGGTATATGAATCTGAGTGACAGATATAAAAATGAGCAGCCAGATGAATTTAAACACATATGGGCATCCTCCTGGAGATCTATGCCCAGTATTTGATTGATGTAATCCTCTAAATTAAAAATACATTTTAACTGGCTTTGGCCTTCTGCTGACTTTAATAGAAGTTGTAAACACGTAATTAAAGCCAAATGTTGCCTTTAATACAGACTATAATTGTTGGTTTTTCTAGAAATAGAAAACTGAAGAGAGACCCTGGGTCAAATAAAAAAGATGAACCAAAGCTGTAAACATGCATCACATAAAGAAAGAAGGGCCCGGGGGCCCGGCTCCGCCAATGCTTGGGGCTGGGTCTCTTCCCCGGCCCCATCTGCTGCCCCCACACACCTCCCCCGAGTATTCCCTGACACTCACCTGCCTCGCCCGCATGCCTCCCCTGGGCCCCGGAGCGTCCCTGCCTGGAGCTCCACGCTGGCTACGTTCTGATCTGCTGGCTCTCGGCATCAACTGCGGCTGCAAGGTCCTAGTGCCCCCATTCACTAGTGCCAGGGCAGGCTGACCCTGACCCTACCCTTCTGCCTTGGACCCTTCCATTTTGTGGCAGGACCCTCCACCAGCACAGGAGGTCCCCCCACCTGCAGTCATTGCTCCTGCCCCACGCTGGGCAAGGGGCAGCCCCACCTCCAACCCCCAGTGAGGCTACAGTGAGGGGCAGCAGCAGGGGAGGAGGCGCACATGTGATGGCAGCCCCTCCCCCCCAGCACCCACCACAGGGGAGGTGAGGGGGCTTCCTGGACCTGAGAGGGGCCCTAGGAGCACGTGCAGTGACAGTGGTGTGAGTGCTAGGAGGGAGAGGGGGGGGCCCTCCCCCAGAGCTCGTTGCTGCTGGCGGGGAGAAGGCTTGGGGGGAGTCCTCTCTGCCTGCCTGCACCCCAAGCCCCTCATCCCCAGCCAGAACCCTCATCCCCCCACACCCTAATCCTCTGCCCCAGCCCTGAGCCCTCTCCTACATCATGAACTCTTCATCTCTGGCCCCACCCCACAGCCATCACCCCTGCACCCCAACCCTTTACCTGAGCCCTTCCCACACCCCAAAACCCTCATTACTCCCCCCCAAGCCATCACATTTTTACATTATTTTTAAATATATATATCAGCTTACAAGGCAGGTGTGGGGGGATGGAACTTGGACCCATTCTGGGCACCACCAAAAATTATACAAACATGCTCCCTCTGGCTGGGATCACTTCTTAATTTTATCTACCTTTATATATCAAACTTCTGCAGCTCCCAGATTTGAAGTGCTGAAATGGGTTGTTTACTGTTGATGTTTCAGTGATGGGCCATTGCTACTGACCAAAGGATTAATCGGTTACCATGACGATCAAAAGACTGACACATTCAAAACAAACAATAGCTTTTAGGTGAAACAGGAGTTTTGTCTGAATCCCTGAAACAAACTGAGTTGACTATAATCAGATTTATATTATCAAGTCATTGTGGCAACTAAAACCATCTGCACAAAATCACCTCATAACTTTATTATTCCTGTAGGTACAATACTTTAAACAGTCTCAGGAATCTGACTTCATAGTGCTTTTCACTGATAAACCTAATTGTATTGCAATTATTGATTTATAATCTCTTTGCACAGTAGGATTCCAGTCCATGGCATCAAGTTTCACTGTTTAGATGGGATAAAACCTTAGTCATTTAACAATATTCTAATTTTAGTTGTTTAAACTTCCTCCCTCCTTTCTTCTTTTTTTATTTTTTTTTTTAATAAATCACTTTTCAAATAGAGCTGGGCAACTACTCAGCAAACTGAAAAATATGTGGAGGAGGAGGAGTTATTTAACCACCCCTTGTGACCTTTAGTCCAGTGATTAGGGTGTTTACCTGGGATATTAGAGAACCAGGTTTAAATCCCCACTCTGAAGACGAGACCTGAACTCAGGTCTTTTCCTTCCCCTCTCCCCTAAGTGAATGCCCCAACTATGAAACTATTCTGGGGCAAATAACTCTCAATCTCTCCTGTTGAAGCTGTTCTACTTTGTATACATACTTAAATATTCATTGGGGCAGAGAGAAATATGACTCAATAGTCTGGTGCTTCAGGTACTCACCTGGGAGGGAGGGGATGTAGATTCATCTCTTTTTCTACCTGATTCACTCCCTCCCAGGTGAGTGTCTTAATCACCAGGATATAGTCATCCTCTTTTTCTTTTTGGCTCATTATTTCTACTGGGGGAATTCTGATTTCCAATCCCTGCTCCAGTGAATATGTAAGTATTTATACAAAATTGAACAGCTTCAACAGGAGAAACTAAACAAGACCTGTCCTAGAATGGCTTGATGGTTAGGGAGCTCACGTAGGCTGTAAGAGATCTGAGTTCAAGTCCCTGTGGGAGGATACATAGGGTTGCAACCTGGGCCTGCTGGTCTCTGAGTGATTACCACGCCTATGCTGCCTTTTGGCAGAGCAGCAACTGAGGACTGTGATACTTATGGAACCAAGCAATACTGTATATGCTGCCCCCAGATTGGCAGTGCTTGGAGAGCATCTGATTGGTCCAGGTGCACTCCTTAAGCCTAAAGGGGACACCAGGAAGTTGTCCATGAAATTAGGTGGGTCCCCAGCTGGCTGTTATGACAGATCCTGCTCCTTTGCCAAGGTTTATGTCTTTATCTCTGATCCTCAGCTTTGGTTTCCAATCTCAGCTCTGACCCTTGGCGCCAGCTATACCTATGAGATCTGACTTTGGCTTCACTCGCTAGGCCTGACCAGCCATGATCCCCACTCCATGGAGGGGGACTGAAATCTAGGTCTGCCACATTCCAGGCAAGTGCCCTAACTGCTGGGTTAAAGGTTATAAGAGGACAATTCTCTCCCCTATCTTCCCCCTCTCCCTCCCCACCACTCACACCTCCAAAGCTGGCCCTGAAATTTTTTCAAGATACAACTAATCAGGTCAAATTAGTGGATAGTTTTAGATTGACCCAAACTGCATTTTTTTGGTAAATGAAGTATTCTGAAAAATTTTGACCAGTTCTACTTTCTATCCCTCATGAAGGATGGATGACAACCTGCTACTACAGAAAATGGCGGAGATACTACAAAAACAACAAATTCAAAGGATGCATTTGGTGCATATGTATAGGCAATACATTTGTTTCAGTTGTGCTTTTGGATTTGCTTTTTTTCTCACTGTATGACAATCAGGTGTTAGGCCACATCCCTAGAAATCTGAGACATTATTTTTGTGTATTTCAGACAAAGGCAGGTGCTGTTGATTACTAGGTGTATCACAAATCTAAAAGTTCCTTCCAAAAACTGGGTCTATGTATTGGTCTGGGACAGCCCAAGGAGCCCCTAAGCACTATCTTCTTGCAATGCAACTAGGCAATGTAGTGGTAACACTCAAGGGCCTCTTGCCCATCTTTGACTGATGCAGGCAGTGGTCTCTAGAAAACCCCTGGTATACCTGAATGGTGGAAGAGACGGGGTACTTTATTTGACTTCTCCTTTATTATTGCTTTCTCCTTAGTACGCTGGTATCTTAAGGAGTCAGGTTCAAAGGAAGACATTTGCTCCCTGGCCTTGTAAATGCAATCCAGCCATTTCCCATGGGTTTTCACCTGGGATATATTACCTGTATTATTGGATCAAGACCCCACTGTTGTGGTCTGAGGCTACTGAAGCTTTGCCTACCCTAGGAAGGTTTAGCTGGTATAGCAGGAGTCGGCAACCTTTCAGAAGTGGTGTGCTGAGTCTTCACTTATTCACTTTAACTTAAGGTTTCGCATGCCAGTAATACATTTTAACATTTTTTAGAAGATCTCTCTCTATAAGTCTATATTATATAACTAAAATATTGTTGTATGTAAAGTAAACAAGGTTTTCAAAATGTTTAAGAAGCTTAATTTAAAATTAAATTAAAATGCTGATCTTATGCCGCCGGCCCACTCAGCCCGCTGCCGGCCTGGGGTTCCATTCACCTAGGCCGGCAGCGGGCCGAGCAGGGCCTGGGGGACCCCGGCTGGCAAGGGGCCGGCAGCCGGGACCCCAGACCGGCAGCCGGGACCCCAGACCGGCAGCGGGTTGAGCGGGGCCGACGGCTGGGACCCCAGACCGGGGATGCAGGTGGGAATGTGTGTGTGTGGGGGGGGCAGGAGCTCCCGTTTGGTGCTCAGGGTGGGGGTGGGGATGTGGGAGGGTGCAAGAGTCAAGCCATGGGGCGTGGGGAGGCTGGGTTTATGTGGGGGTGCAGGTGTCAGAACTGGGGCTGGAGGTGTGTGAGGGGGTGCAGGGGTCAGGGCAGAGAGCTGGGTGTGTGTGGGGGGGTTCAGGGGTCAGGGCAGAGGGCTGGGGTGATCGGCTTATGGGGGTGCTCACAGCAGGAGGCTGGAGGGGATATGCCCTGATTCCACCCCTTTCCCCAGGGGCTGGTCCTCACCTCTTCTCTGCCTCATCCCCGGAGCAGCGAGCATGCTGCGGCTCCGTTCCCCCCCCTCCGCCTCGCAAGGGCGATCAGCTGATCGGCAGCATGGAGAGGGAGTGGGAGTGGGAGGGGCAGGAAAGCGCCACACTGGGGGAAAAAGAAGGGGAGGGGGGAGCTTGACTCCCAGCAAGAACAAGCTTCTGCCTCCTGCCCCCGCAGGAGAGACCGGTGGGGCTGAGTGGGGCCGGGACCCCAGCAGGCAGCAGGGTGCCATTAAAAATTGGCTCGCGTGCTGTCTTTGCCACAGGTTGCCGATCCCTGTGGTATAGTTATACCAGCAGAGCTCTCTAGCAGATGCAGTTCTGTTGTATAGAAGTGGCTATACAGCTATAAGCACAGTTATACTGCCATAACTGCATCTGCACTAGGAATCTTAGCAGCATACCTTTTGCCAGTAACAAAATCATACCCTTAATTGACATAGCTCTGCCAGTAAAACTCTAAGTGCCTTAGTCATCTTTTTTTCTTATTTTATTTCTCTGATGCCTCCTTTGGAGCCAGGAGGAAAAGAATATGCTACTTTCGCATTAAATAGGATAAAAATTACTTCATGTTGTAATTCAGCTCTGTATAAAGAAAACTCATCAATTTCATTAGTAATTTCCATGCCCACCCAAGCCCGATAAATAATGAATTTACCAATCAATGTGTTTGTAACATTTTTCAGAGCTGCTTTTTGAGACTGTTTCCCTTTTTACCTCCTTCTCGTTAGCTCATTTTCCTAGCTGACACTTGCACTCTTGGTTTCATGTGTACCGACAGCATTTTCAATATATGAAACCTCAGGATCATGCTGTTCAGGTTCATTTCCACAATCATTATCATCCCTTTTTTCCCCCTTCCAATAGGTTCTTGTACATGCCTAACTCTGTTCTGTAGCCTGTGATGAAAAGCGAGAGAGAGCCAAGCCAGTGTTTAAATAGGAATTCAATAGTCCTTAACCTATTGAAGTGTACAACTAGTACCACTACTTCCATAATACCTTCCCTGTGATTACCCATGAGAAATTCAGATTTGTGCATTTAAGTTAAGACTTGAGCAGACTCTGATGTTAACAAGCTGATGACAAGCCAGTGCCCATTAAAAATAAATGTAGCCAAAGCTAGAATAGTACTGTTTGATATTTATCTCCTCGTCTAAAGACCTCAACTTTGTGCTTTCCTACTTCTTCTTCAGGGAATAGCTTCAGTGCAATGATTTCCTATCCAGCTTATCTCTTGCTGCTCAACTATATCTGCCACAAACAGCTTATGGAGAATAATGTCCACTAATGCAAAGCTGGGAATTCAAACATTACCTCTGCATGAGAAGCTCATTCTGCCCTTACATTCCATCTTTTATTTCCCACATAGATAATTTCAGGAAACAGCATAATGTCGGATCAATGGAAAATTTGCTGTTGTTTAAGTATTCTAACACAGCAAGCATAATGTAACTCACTTACTGTAGGTCATTAGGAAGCAGCTCTGGTGTTGTTCTCTAATACAAAGGAAAAAACATACACTTTCATTCCTAGACACTCATCTACAGTTCGCAAGATTGAAGGTAGAGTGGATTAGTCAGCATTGAGAGGATAACACAGATACCCAGAGCAGTAAGTCTGAACATGTCCCATCTTAAAAGCAACAGAAACCAGATAAAAGTATAGAAGCAGGCAAAACATTAGCATTACACTGATCCTGAAGTGGATAATAGCCCTTATTCTGGTCTTTCTTCATTGGAGACATCTCAGAGGGACCCAGCCATGAAATGCACAGTATACATTAATACAGCGCAAATAAATTTTTATTTAATGGCATTTGCAATGTGTATTCATTCTCCTGTCCAAGCAGAACCATGCTGAAGGTAATGAATAAGATGCAAAATGGATAATAAGATGATCAGTGCCTAGGTCTGTACTCAACTTTTTAGGAATTTGAATGCCAGGGTATTCCAGACAACTGCAAAGACATTCCAGTGAATCATGGGTAGCACAGTTTACAGAAAATACAAATTATATGTTCTATGCAGTAATGGATAGAATAGAAAATGCTATGTCCTTCCCCTTGTCTCTTGTGTTCTCACTTCTTCAGTTTTTAGCCCGAGTGCTTGTAATCTCTCTTATTTACTGTACCTTTGTGGATGAACCAGGCAAGGAAAATTCACTTGGCTAAGAGTTCATAAAATGGAAAGTTCAAGTTCCTGATTCCCAGTGCATCAAAGCAGTGGGGAAAAGAAGCTGAAGCTGAGTTTAGAGTTGGTAACAAAACAGGTCGTCCTCTCTGCATCTACTATAGGCAAAGGAGGGATGATAGCTTCCCTGAGCTCATCTAACTATTTGTATTCTCTCTCTCCCAGCTGACTCAAGCTAAGTGCTATGGAGTTGGTGTAGCACCATTTTAAAGCACACTGTGAGCACAGCTAATATGCAAAGAATTCATAAAAAAATCATTGACCATTTTGGCATATGGCAGTGAGGCTGGAATTGTCAAACTCCCTCAGCTTGGCTTGGCTCGGCTCCTTTTCCATCTCCAGTACTTTAGGACAGACAGAACCCAACATTGTAAATCAAGTCCTCCTATTGAATTGATTACTTACAGGCAGCATTAGCAGCCATTGCACTTACTGCAAACTTGATTCCCCAGGGACTGGGGCTCCTGCAGCTCTAGTAGCAGTAACGTGCACTTGAAAGAGCATTAGACAGAGCACATTACTTAGAAACCAGACCCAACTATACCACAGAGAGCCTTATATCTAGATTAGAAGGAGGGAAAACCAATACGCTAACCAGCAAGCAGATTCCCCTCTGGTTTGAAGGCAGATTAGCCAGTTAGTCTGATTCAGAGACAGGCACCAAGTAACAGTGTTTCTTAAAGAATGTCTGAGTGTTAGAAACTAACAAGCTGGTACATAGCCAGAACAGGCTATATACCCTTTAAGGAAACTCAGTACATTGACAGTAATCCCAAAGTGTAAACGGCTTCACCCCAGTGAACTCTCAGCTAACATAGCAATGCTGCTTGGCTTGACCCCAGTCTCCAGCACCTGTGGAGAGTTTGGTTAGAGATTCCTAGGCACCCTTCTGCGTTTGGCTGTGTCATTGGGGGGAATGATGGTAAGCTATCTGCCCTGCAAAGCCACAAATAGGTTATTGGCTGCATCCACATGGGATGAAGGGCTATGAAGGAACTTGAATTATACAGTGTAAATTTAAAAGATCCAAGGCTTAGGATGTATAAAAGAAGCTGCATTTGAATTAAATACTAGTGTCTTTGTAATACACTTAGTGAAATTAAGGATATTATAACTTGTAAAAGAGGTGGATCACTGCCACCAGTCAGGGGGGGAGACTAGCCCTTCTAATCTTATTTTTTAAAAATACTTGTGCTCTCTCATCTCACTTATACATTATTTAATAACAAATTGTGATAGACTTAATATTGTCATCTATGTATGCAGGTTCTAGGGACACTCATAACTTAACAATTATTTTGCTGCTCCATCTCATTTATCACTCTTAGTCATGCAAGCACGAGCCCTATCCATCCATGGTAGATAATGCTTCCATGTGGCAAAATGCATTCATATTTCCATCTTTGCTAAATAAATAGACTGATTTTTTTTTTGGAAATATTTATAGATTTTTATTTATCATTTATCCTCCATTCATTCTGGATTCTAACAGATCACAAAAATCCTTGGGGAGTTTGTGCATCCACTTTATTAGCTTTACAGTTTATGAAGTTTTGTTTTCTGCAGACCTCAGAGGAAAGGTTTTTTTATATATTAAAAAAAAGTAGTTAAGCCTTTAGTTCTAAAGTTATACTAGCACTGTGATAATTACATCCTATGGCTGATTCTGTCCCTGGGATATACATGGTGGCCCAGGCCCTTGGGAGCAGGAAATCTAGTTAGAAGGGGTTAGCAGTGGTTCAAAGGGCCCATGATTCCTTTTTCTGGTAGGGTACTGAAGTTGCTCAGCATGACACCAAAAGTGATGGATGTAATCCAGGAAGCTCCTCAAATGCCAATTGGCAGAGGGCACATCATACCATAACTCTCATCAGACCTGACACACTCCTTGCCTCCAACTCACTGTCATTACCTGTAAGGTGTCATATGCAAACTGGTAAAATGCTAGTCATTAATATTGAGTAATGTATGCCAAGGTGGTATATAAAGAACTACAGATACATGCTGGAAATATGTTCCTAAAATGTGTTTGGCTGGCAGTGTCAAAGCTCAGCCTGTCCTGGAAAAAGAACTGCTGTTTTGCTGGCTTGACTGTCTCCAGTGTAAATCAAGCAAGGTGAGACCAGACACAATGAAAAGGTTATCTATGTGTAAGGTAAACAAAGCCAACAGGCGAGCCCATCAGGGATGGAGGCTGCACCCTCCAGGAAGCTGTCTGGAGTTTTGAACTTCAGACAGTGAACTTTAAGAAGATATAAATAGAAGAAAAAAGCCATTTTGTTATCTATCACTGGATGATGACAGGGAGCCAGAACTATTGTAACTGAGAAAGTTGGATCCTTCAAACAAAGGGATTGAAGTCTCTGAGAGCTGACTACAGGTGAGAAACTTGATTAAACAAAGATGACAAAAGTCCAAGTCACTAGAAAGCATGTTTTGTTTTGTTTTATTGTAACCATATCTGTCTTCTATTCTCACTTATCATTTAACTATCTGTTTTGCTAATAAAATTATTCCTGTTTAATTACTAGACCATCTCAGTGCTGTGTATTACACTGAAGGGTAAATTCCTCAGCCAAACTACCAGGCTGGGGTGTGCTCTGTATCTTTGGAGGCAGCAACCTTGATAACTTCTGTGTGTGTCCAGGAACAGGGACTGGACACTGCAGGGGAGATGGTTTGGAACTGGAAGTGGTGTTAATGACACCCTACAAGGAGTAACCAAGCTGGTGGAAGCCAAGGGGAAGCCATTGTGCTGTGAGCAGCCTGCTGGTGTCACAACTCTGAGCCAAAGCAGCACAGCTTAGAGCTACCCAGGTTACAAGACAGGTAGTGATATAACCCCTTAGTAGTCTGGGTGAGCCCCCAAAGCATCACAACATGGGGTGAGGACAGCTCAATGGGGGGATGCTCTCAGTTAGCCCAATTGGAGCCTGACATGGAACTCTAGCTGTACCATAAAGTTGCCCATCTCTGGGAGACAGTGGCAGTGCTCAATCACCTGCACCTCTACTAGAGATGCATCCACCCCGGGGTGGAATGCCCATGAGTCCAGGGAGCTCCAATTTGCATCCCTCTAGTCAAGTAGTGTATGTAATATGCTTGCCCACGCAGTTACAGGTAATGAAGTACAAGCACATTATTGATCTTAATGGAGTTACACCAGTGTCCAAACTGAAGTAGCTAAATGGTGAATTGGGACGTATAAATACAACCTCGTCACATTGGGGATCCCAATCTTTCCTCACTTTAATGTTTCAGGCCCTAAAGTTCACTCAGTTATAACATGGAGGCCAGACTCCCCACTGTCTTGCACCTTGTGTAGCCACTTACATCTGTACCAAGTGGGTATAAACTTTATGCCTGTGATTTGGCAGCAAGTTATACTCGCTTTGAACAGGGGTAAATGGCTGCATAATGTGAAGGGCAGTGGAGAATCAGTCACAAAGTATAACCAAGATGTTCAGTGTTAATCTTTTCAGCCTCTATTTATGATTTCTATTATATTTATTACAAAACTAAGAACTGTCGTTTGTATAGCACAGATGTGAATTACAGTAACCTGTGTCTCAGTCAAGGTGAATTTTCTATTTGCAACTTAATGAAGCTCTGAGCTATGTTATCCACAATGATTTTGAAAATGAAAGATCTGCCCAAGAGGAGTAAAGGGAACAAGTTGGGTTATTATAGGATCACTGTCTTCTGCCTGTCCACTCTTTTCATAGGCAACATGTTTTCAGCTACCACCCAACAGCATGCAGACCTTTATTCTCTTCCATCCAGACCTGCACCTCCAATTGTCTCTGTGAAATCTCGTCCTGGATGCTCTGAAGTCACCTTATTGAACCTAAAATGTTAAAAATTGAAATTATTTTTCTTCTCAAACCCTCCTTTCTTCAACACTGATAACAAGTCCACAATGCTCCCTGTTTTGTGAGCTCACAACATTGTCACTTTTGAGTTAGATCGTCTTCTGCACCATCATCCACTGATACCACTAAATCCTGCCAGATTTTCCTCAACACCATCTCCCAAAAGCTGCCAAATTCTTCTCCAGTGTCACTATCAAAAGCTTTCATCTCTTACCTTGACAATTTCCATTTCCTCCTCCCTTGTATCAGGAATTATGGTACATCCAGCTCATTGGCTGAAATGATCAGGTGGCGTGTTAGTTATCCGCCTTCCAGTCATGGTTCTGCACTCAGTGACACTTGGCTTTATTTCCTCAGATAACAGATTGTTCAGTCAGGTGGTACCAGATTCAATGAGTCTTGCAGTAATTTCCTTGTCCAGCTCCTGGTTCCATTTACCAGAAGCTATATCATTGTAGATACCCTTTTTCCCAGACTTTCCTTCCCAGCGTCCTCATGTTGGCATCTGACCACACAGACTCTCAAAGTCGCGGTTGGATGATGTGGGAATAGTTAGCAAAACAGTTCAACTCTTTGAATGCAGGGAATCAGATGAGCACTATGGCTGTCTGTATCTAAACCCGAGCAATATCAACGAGCGGGCTTCTCTTATTTACAGAAGTAGAATTGTCCTCTATGGCATGGAGGCGGGATAGAGTGTGACAGCTTCTGTTTAGAAACATTCACTGTTACATTTATATCCTCTTGTCTATGCTATAGAACAACCATGTTTCTGTAACTGGAATGAGCAACAACTATGCTAGAGCCTTGGTCAAGAACAGTTGGCAACTATGTTGTGCGGAAACTCAAATGATACTCAAACTGAGGCAGAAAGTTATCCAGGGAGATTTGGTAAGTGCTGCTGTTAAATCTTACTTGTTCAAAGCCGTCTGAAGGAATTCTATGTTACTAAATAAATTTGATCAGGATAATGTATTAAACCTGTCTCTGCTACACACTTATCTTTTAAAATATATAATCCACTTCTTAGGTGTAGATCTCACAAACTGTGCATGCTATTAGTAAAGTATTGTAAACAAAAGTCATTCGAACAGTCTGCAAATATAATACAATGCTGGTAGGCTTGTTCTTTTTCTTTTTAAACCAAGAACATCTAATTCATTTTTTTCATATATACTAGACTAACAATAGAAACTCTAATTCGACAAGTACAGCTCTCTGGGCAATCTCTCATATGAAATTACTTTTGTTTACATTTTGTACCATTATTAATATTCCTTTCCGTAGCATATTTTTCTATGAGATTGAATCCAACAAGAGATTCTGACAATCAAGTCCTGCCAAAACCCTGTAAAGTAAATTTCATTCATAAACCTTTATGGAATAGCCCTGTTAACGTAGGCGGACCATCCCCATTGCAACAGTCAAGAATAAGGCACTCATTATGATCTCCTGCTCAGATTAAATTACATTTAACCACATTTAAACTGGAATGAGCTCTTATTATAGAGTGAGTAAAGGGCACTATTATTTTTTCCTGCATGAGTAACTGGCATATATTCCTACACTGTCAGCTGTTACTCCTGACTGTGACAACACATACAAAAAATAGACATTTGTAAGATTTGGCAAAACTAAAGCACACCATAAAAGTGAATAGCTTTATTCATTGCAGATTTGGAATGTGATAAAATGACTCATGCTGGAGCATTGGCTTCCTGGATCACAACATGAGATAGGAAATGAAATTAGGGATGGATAGCAGAAAGTATTTCAGATCTGCATGCCTCACCCACTCAAATATTTGTCCAAAATGTGAGGGTTTATTTTGGTTTGAAGTGCTTGTGCAATTTTTCCCTATTTTTCATTCTCACCCCGCCATGTGGGCACTACTTCATCCTGATTGGGATCAGAAGATATGAATTACCCCTTCTATTAACATTCTAGCTGTCCTGACAGCATTTTTGAACTGACTGAAAACCAAAACAACTGGAAATCTCCATAAAACAACCTGTTCTTTTGATACTACCACAACAAGTAGTTCAGACAAGCACCATGCTCTGGAAGTGTGTCTCTGAATAGATGCAAAGTGAATGTTAATCCAATACAGAGAGAAGTACCAGTATGTTGTGTGTTGAGTGGAGAGAGTGGGGAGTGATATCCTCCACTTTGGGTTGCGTGCATCACCTAGTCATCTATTGCATGTGTTGCATCTCTGATTTTGTCTAACCAGCACAAAATCCTTCTCTTGATACACATAGGCATCCTGAGAGGAAGCAGTGTGAAGCTAGCCTCAGTGAGGGTAGGATGTCTCAGAGAAGCCGATGTGCTATGTGGTGCAACTTATGGCTGCTTTTTCTAGCACATGATGCCAACCTTTCCATAGTACTTGCCTGGCCATATTCCCTTGTTCCCATACCATCCACTCTGGAATCTTCTCCTTCCCCTGCTGCTGTAGCTGTGCACTGGTCAAGGGGAAAATGCTTCCTTGATCCCCTCATCACCTAGTAGAGCATCCACATGATTCAAGGAAAGAGATGGGGGGAATTGGTCTTGGACTGTAAACACCTTGGAGTGGAGAACCTGGCTTTGTCAGCTCTCTCTTGTACAAGGCTGATAGAATGTTCATGCATTGCCAATGTGGCACAGTTAAAATTCACTAAAAGTATTGAAAGGTGATGGCACATTGGCGGTGGTTCTGCATATCCCCATGTGTTTTATAGTCTACATTTTATGGCAGATACATTGAGTTGTACATTTGAACACGATGCAAAGAAATAGAAAACACTGACATACCATTCAACTCAGATAACAATGCTGTGGGAGCCTTAGCTTTTGTACTACCTGACTTTTAGTTGTTCACTGGGCCAGGTTAAGATTACCCTAAGGTTTTATAATTCAAGGATAAAATAAGAGAGAAAGCATAAATCCATGATTCCTGAAGACACAGGTATATGTATTATGATTATCTCATCAGTGTCTCTAAGTTTGCACACCTTTACCCTCAGCATGAATAAACATGTGCTTCAAGGAATGTGTGCATGTAACAGAGATATTGGCATGGTGTTTACAAGAAAAGCATAGCAAGGGGAAGGGACACCTGCCCGCGGGGCTGAACAGGGCCAGGGAGTAGACTTTCTCATTTGCTCTGTCTCTGAGCTCAGTGGACACAAGACAGGACATCACAGCTATGACAGTTGCACCTGGGACCTGCTTTCCAGTCATCGAGGAGCAAGCCAAAGAGATGCCTAGAGAGGGATTCAAGATGCAGGCTGTGGTCTGAACCCAAATCAGCTATGTAACTGTGTTTCAGCTCTTCAGGCCCCAATATTTTTACTTCATCATAGAAATTTGAGATTGGGAAGATGTATTAAATCCATTTCTCCTTACAGTACATTTTCTAAGAGGTATTTTTTCAGTATAGTTTTAAATATCTCACGCAATGGAGCTATCACCACTTCCCCTGGATGATTGTTCCCCACTCTCATATGTTATCTGGAGGATTATTCTGGTATTCAGCCCACACTTTTTCTTTTCTTAATTTCAACCCATCTCTGCTAGTTATACTCCTGTGTACCACATTAAGCGCTCCTTCTCTATCTTTGGCATGTACACCTTTCAAATATTTGCAGACTTAGCTTATCCCTCTTAAACTAGGTCTACGCTTGGAGCTAGGGTTGTGATTCCCAGCTCACATAGACATATGCTAGCTGTCATTGAGCTAGTGCTCTAAAAATAATAGAGAAGCCACAGTAGCACAGACAGCAGTGAGGGTGGAATGGGCTAGCTGTGCTATGAAATTCAGGCCAGTTTGCATGTGGCACATCTAGCCAATGCTTCCACTGCTCATGTTGTTGCACCTACACTTATTTGTCGTGTACTAGCTCAATGAGAACTAGCACAAGTATGTCCACATGAACTGGCATTCATGCCCCTCCCTACTACTATAGACCTATTGAGTCACATTTAGACACATTTAGCTCTTTTTTCCTCATGTGTCAGTCCTTTAAGCCTGATGAATATTTTTGCTGCTTTTTCTGTGTTAGTACTTTCTGGTCATATGTTGCCCAGAACGGAATACAATTTCAAAGACCTGCCTGATGTGTGACATGATGCCTTTTACCTGAAATCCAAATTTTCATTGTTCCCCCACAAACCAATATCACATTGCCAAACCATGACTATTCTGCTGCCTACTAATACCCTCTCACCATTACTGCTTCCAAGCTTTTTCTCTCCAATTTTAAAGTGTTTCTGATTATTTTTCTTCAGATGTATTAGCTTGAAGTTTTCCCAGTAGAAACTCCTTTTTGAATTCTTTGCCCATGTTTCTAATCTCTCTAGGTTTCCATTATTTTCTGTTCTGACTGGTGTTTACAACACCTTGTTATTTTGTATCATATGTGAAAGTCATTAAGATGCAGTTTAATCCCTTTTCCAGATTCCATGTGTATTCCTTTGTCTTTTCAGATGGCTTACAAGCCCCATGGCAGCGTTCCTGTCCAGCTCGATTTAAATTATTTTTTCAGATAGGATTTTGTGAGAGAGTATCAAAAGTTTTACTGTATTTCATATAGTACACTTATTTTGTTCCATGCATACTTGAAGAGCCAGATTCTGACACCCTTACTGCACAACTTACTTTATGATGTAAGGTTCTATTCAAAGTGAGTAAGTGTCACAAATTAGCCAAAATCTTATCTGGCAAGTTTTATGGTCCAAGTTTTACGGTTCATGACTCTACTGTCCCATGGATATTTGTTATTTTTATTCTAATATTTGTTCCATTATTTTATTCTATAAAGGGGTGCAAAGCCCAGGATAACCATGTATTTGAACTGCAGGCATTGTCTGACCATCACACAGTCAGATCAACAGCTTTCAGGGAGAATAAATAGGCTGGGTAGATGTAGGGATAGTTCCACTTAAGAGGCAGAAGGTTCAGCAAAGCCTGTCTCCTGTCCCAGTACCGTACAAGTGCTATGTTCTGTTCCACACAACAAAATTGTCTTCTGTGTATGTACTGAATCCATTTTTCACACTTGACATCACTTTATTAAACAGAACTGGTTGAAGGTTTTATGACAGAACATATTGATGTTGAAAAATGATGGGTCTTCAGAATTGAAACATTCACTAGGAATGTGTTGATTTCAATGAAATTTGGTTTAGAAAAAAAATAAACAAAATATTTAGATAAAACAAATCGTTCCATTTCAACCTTGTTTTTAATAAATTTTGTTTAGAAATCTTATTTTATAATTGTATAATTTTAATGCAATATAAAATATAAAAACTCAAAATATGAAAAGTCAATCTAAATGTAGCATTTTGAGTTTATCCAAATGAAATATTTTGATTGACCTGAAACAATTTTTTCTAAAACTGTTTTACAGCTAATTACAAAATGCAACCTCTTGTTCCTATTCAGGATGAAAGGATATTTTGAAATGTCAGAATTTCCTAGGGAATGGAAATTACAAGTTTTGACCAACTCTGTTGTTAAATCAAGCAATTATTTTTCTAATCTAGCAAAGGAGTCCCAATCCCTGTTTACATAAAAAATTTGCTTTCATGTGTCATCTTCTTTCTGTTGTACTTCCATGGATAGAATGATTTAAAACACAAAATGTATATACTTTTTACCCTTATTTAACTCAAATACTTGAAGGAATTTTCATTAACCTTTCACAGCAAGATTTCCCTTCTGGTCATGTGTCAGGCATGGTAAATTACTTTGGACAAGTATTTTGGAAGGCAATTCTGGTTTGGAGATAGGCGGATTTGTGTGTGTGTGCTCAAATTTCAGTATGTGAAAATGGGGGTTATATGTGAAAATTATAATTTAATTTAAAGATTTTATCATTTGTCTCATCAGCTAGAAAACATGTTTCTGAATGAATGCATTGATAGTTTTCAGAATTCCAAAGGCAGGTGACTATGTCATTCTCATAAAGCAGACAAATACAGGGGTCATTACAGACAAGACAATACACACAATACAAAGGTCAGTTCTGCACTGGAAACCATTAGGGAACCCTTTTCCTGGACAAGTACAGCAGATAGCCAAAATTTGGTCTCTCCATAGTGTAAAAAAAGCAGTATTTAATGTATAAGAATTAGCTGTTGTTAAGAAGTGTCATAGTCTTAGTCCCCATACAACTCACTCGAGAGGTCAGATTTGTTCAAATGAGAAGTCTTAATATACTAGGTCAAATGCTATTTTTTGCTGCTAATTCCAATGCCTTATGATATAGGCAAAAAGAGGACATAGTTACAATGAGGAGGAATAAAACAGTGCCTACTTCTTTTCTGCAAGATTTATGTATTGGCAGTTATAGTCAGCTGATTGTGTTACCAGCCTAAAGGACTTGGAAAGGGGTGTTACTGGTCTGCACTGGAAAATTTGAATTCCCCCCCAAAAGATCAGTATTCTCCTCACTACCTGCTCCACTGCTACTACACATTCACATCACAATGGACTATATATTCCATTGAGGCCATAGGAAAAAACATCTACTGCACTTGGTCACTGGTGACAATTGTTGGGTTAGACCAGAGTCATAATGGTAGATATTAATTTGGGAAACATCAGTGGAATAAATGATCATGCCACAACTAGAAAGTAATCAAACTGAATATTTTAGACCAGACTTTATTGTGAGCTGTGTGTCACTAATGCATGTTTGTGCTCTTCTAATAGGTAATGGGAAGGAAACTAGGATGGTAAACATGTTGAGAAAAAAGAGGGAAAGTGTGCTGTGTAAAAGTTAGTCTTTGATTTCCTTGATGAAGTGTTACGTGAAGAATGTCAGTTTAATTGTTTAGGTAGAAGAGAGAGAGTTTAGATTAACCAATATTGCTTTGATATTGGTTAATATACATATAGACACAATATATACACACAAGGGGGGGGAGGGATAGCTCAGTGGTTTGAGCATTGGCCTGCTAAACCCAGGGTTGTGAGTTCAATCTTTGAGGGGGCCACTTAGGGATCTGGGGCAAAAATCAGTACTTGGTCCTGCTAGTGAAGGCAGGGGGCTGGACTTCAAGGTCCCTTCCAGTTCTAGGAGATAGGATATCTCCATTAATTTAAAATTTATATATATATATATATACACACACACACAAACAGTTAGCCAACACAAGATAAGCTGAAAAATTATTTGGGAGCAGCAAAATTTGTGGGCATTGTATAAAATCAAATGAAAAATGACACTGCAGACGTTAGCATTCTTCCCTGCAGCAAGAGGGCATGGCCTCCCTCCAAGACTGAAGAGGAGGAACCACTCTCCACTCCCTGGTGGGTAGAGCCAGGCAAACCACACCCCCACCAGAAGCAGAGGTTGTGACAGGAAGTTTGAAAGGTGGGCTCTGCAGCTCAGTTGTGCAAGAGCTAGAGAAGGAGGAGGATGTCTCTCACCTGATGCTTAGCTCTGCACCTGAGACAGAGATCTACCAATGCTGAGGACCCAGAGGAGGTGCTGGGACTCCTGACTGACCCATTCCTGCAGGAGCTACTGGGACTGCTGCTGGCTGTGTAGCCCAGAGAGACAGAGGAATCCCAGGAGACCAAGGTACACTCCCAGGGACACCAGACAATAATCCGGTTGTGTTGCCAGAATTCAGATCAGTGTGTTTGAGTGGGATCCCCGCTGACCCAGTGGTGGAAGTATCTACCACTGTTAGGGCCCTGGGCTTGGACCCGGTGGAATAGGGTGGATCTCAGTCCCCCCACCCCTGGGGTGACTGTCTACCCACCTTAGTTCAAGCAAACTGCATTTATCTGCCATTTGCGTGAGCCAGGAGGCCAGGCGAAAGACTCTTATTGCTCTGCCCTGCCCAGAGGGTCAGGGCTAGGGTTGCCAACTTCCTGACTGCAGAAAACCAAACACCCTTGCCTCATCTCCTGCCCCTGCCCGGGGCCCCTCTCCTTCCCCGCCCCTTCTCCAAGGCCCTGCCCCTGCTCACTCTATCCCCCCTCCCTCTGTCGCTCGCTCACTGTCCCCCACCCTCGCTCACTCACTTATTTTCACTGGGCTGTGGCGGGGCAGGGCATTGGGGTGTGGGTGGGGGTTTGTGGTGTGGGCTCCAAGAGGGAGTTTGGGTGTAGGAGGGGGATCAGGGATGGGGTGCGAGAGGGGGTGTGGGCTCCGGGCAGCACTTACCTCAGGCCAATGGGATCTGCGGAGCCAGTGCTCGGGCTCTGCAGGCAGGGGCAGTGCGCAGAGCCCCCCTGGCCGCACCTGCACCTAGGAGCTAGAGGGAAATGCCAGACACTTCTGGAAGCTGTGTGGAGCCAGCAGGGCCGTAGCAACAAAGAACATGGCCCACTCCGAACATAGGTCCGGGCGGGGCCCCTTACAATGCAGAAACTGGAATGCGGTATTTATTTTATACAATATACAGGGTTCATATTATGTATACATAGGCCTACAGTGTACATGTATTCCGTATTTACGCAAAGAGCTTCTTTCGAGCCTTGTTCTCCGCAAATTGGTTAATCAATGCGTCATAGTCCAGAGATCTGGCAATCTTGTTTTCGATTGAGATAACTGCAAGCGCAGAAAGCCTGTCATCTGTCATGGTTGAGCGCAGGATCAGTTTCTTGATCAGTTTCATTCTGCTGAAGCTCCTTTCAGCACCAACGACAGTAACTGGTGTGGTCAGAAGAATTCTGATGCAAATGCAAAGATTCGGATATATCTTCTGAAGGCTGTTCTTGTATATGTACGTTAAAAAATTGTTTGCCGTGACAAGTCCTCTCTCTTTCTCGATGACATAAATAAAACGATTCAATTCCATTATGAGTTCGTTGGCATCAATGTCTCCCATTTTTCTTCCAAAATTTTTGCTGTGATTCTCCAGTTCATTTTCTCTGTGACACTGCTTTAGGCTGTTAGCGTTGTACAGAAATCCAAACAACTTATACCACTCCACGAGTTGGTCAAATCGCGACGAAACAGAAGATATGGCCTGATCAGTGAGAACAAGAAAGAACTGCGATTTGAATTTTTCTTCGGCAGAAAGACGACTCAAATCATCAGCACATTCGTAATCAAACATTCTCTTCTTACGTCACACCCTGGTTTCTGGAAACACCTGCTCAATACCCATATGCTCTGCTATTTCACGTGCATTTGTGACCATAGAGATATATCCTGTATTTCGATAGTCTTCCAAAAACTTCTTTGTAGCACCGACTTCTGCCTGCAGTACGTCAATTGACACATCTGGTGACTGAATTAATTTGCTGGTTTTATTGACGTGAAATAGTATATCGTACCACTTGTACACAGTCAGAACAAAAGGCCACGTAGTAACGTGGTCTAAAAGCGCACCGGCTTCTGTTGCTGTATTGCCATCTTTCTTTTCGAGTGCATATTCTCGCAAAGATGACAAAGCATTGCACAATTCTTCAAGGTGATAACGCAATGGCTTCACAGCATCAATTCTTGACTCCCAATGAGTGTCCGATAACACTTTAACATATATTGGCATATGTTCTTGAAGTATATCCCAACGTGAAGGTGAAGAAGAAAAGATAACGTATATTCTGTTAATCAGACCGAAAAAGTCAACGGCATATTTCGATGACTTTGCCGCGTCTGAGATCACAAGATTCCAAGTGTGAGCTCCACATGGTACATACAAGGCACGGTCATTTATTTCTAGCATGCGGGCTTGAACTCCTTTATTCTTTCCTCTCATATTTGCGCCGTTATCATAAGCTTGGCCTCTCATGTCAGCAATGTCTATTCCTAAGTTGTTTGCCTTTTCAAGAAATGCTTCCAATAAGCCCTCGCCAGTTGTATCATGAACATTAAGAAAACCAACAAACGCTTCACGAATATTGACACCATCTTCACCGTTGCATTCAACAAAGCGTAACACCACAGACATCTGTTCCACGTTTGACAGATAATATTTTGCTTTTTTAAGCTGCGCTATGTTGGCCTCTTGAATGTTACTGGCAACAAGTTGAATCGGCTCGTTTTGGATCTGTGGACTGAGGTACTGAACATGTGTCTCTGCCTTCTTAATCCTCTGTAAAAGTTCGCTGAGGACAGTATCATACTTTGCAAGCAATTCAAACAGTCCCAAAAAGTTGCCATTCGAAGGATCGCCGAGCTTTTCATTACTTCCTCGAAATGCCAAGTTTCTTTCGGACAAGAAAATAACAACATCAATCATGTGTTTGACAACATTTCTCCAGAAATTTCTTTCTTTCAGAAAAGTCTGCAATTCGAGTTGGTCAATAGATGTACGGTTTACTATGCCTGACCGAAGGTCAAACCATTTCACCATACAGTCTTGATGACCTTTGCCTGTTTCATGCTGCTGAAGTCTTTTTGACAGTGCTTTCCAAGCAGATGTTCCACAACATAGCGGTATGTCGCCAGTGCCAAATAATTTACAACAAAAACAAAAAATGGCATCTTTCTGAACTGAGTACATTAACCATGAACGTCTTATTTTCTCGCCATTTGCCATGGTTTTATAGAAATGAGTACTTGTGAACCTCCGTCTTTCCTCATAACTTTAATTCTGCTGCGGTGGGCCACATGCAACAATGTCACACACTTGCCTGTCCGATATTATAGACGGCCAATCTCCTGGATCATCAGTCAGTGGTTCAGATTCAGATACTTCTTTCCCAGCAGCAGCTGGAATATCTGTCACAGTTTGTTTGGTAAACAACTGGCTTCACCTTCGACCTCACTTGAAGCACTTCTGGATACAATTCGTCGCTGCTAGCGCTGTCCATTTCATGTGCCTGTACCTGTACGTTGGATTCCAGTGCAAAATACGTTGTCAACTTTGGAATTTTCTCAAGTTCCTTCTCGGCATCTTTTGCTGCCTTTCGTTTACTAGCTCCGCTCTTATACGTTGTCTTAGACATCACAAAGCACGCTTCTGCATTGGAAACGAATCGTTTCAAACGATAAAAAGTTAAACAACTAAATTAATAACATTTATCCACCGACCGCCATTATGAACGCAAATACACATTCTTTGAATGGGTCCAACTAAAATTCGAAACTGACTGACAGACAACTGATGTAGCCAATAGCATTATGATATATCATAATAACTTCACGGTTTTGTCAGTAAAACCGACATGGATCGTGCAATAGCGTCAATAAATGTCACTTACCTAGTTATACCTTACATTTTTGTTGCCACTTTTAGGGGCCCCCTTCCTTGCGGGGCCCCCTCCAGTCGGAGGGTACGGAGGACGCTCGCTACGCCTCTGGGAGCCAGCCACTGAAGCAAACCAGACTTTTAGTGGCCCAGTCAGCAGTGCTGACCGGAGCCGCCAGGATTCCTTTTTGTCCGGGTGTTCCAGTCGAAAACTGGATGCCTAGCAACCGTAGTCACAGCTCTTCAGACTGCTTATTCCACTTTAAGTGTTGCCTTGACAGGTAGCATGGCCCAGACTGACAGGGAGGGATGGCCACAGATGTCTACATTCCCATTGAATAAAACTTTGGTGGTTTGGTCTAGCATGCAACTCATGGAGCATGAGGAGGAGGAGAGGAAGAACATAAAGATTACAAAAGGAGAGAAAGAAAGAAAAGGCCTGATCAGGGCCCAGGTTACGAGAAAAGTTAGTCATTTTGTTCCTAATTAAGCAAATCACTGAAGCTTGTGTTTAAATCCTATTCACGCTGACTTAAATGGGACCTTAAACACATACTTTACTGAATCAGGGCCTTCATGAATTTCAAGAGGGCATTGGTGGTGCTTAGACATCATCCAATTATATACCATTAAACTGGTGTATGTGTTGACCATTTGTAGTCATATCTTTCAATCTCTGCCAGAACAACATAGTAAAAGTTTTAGTTTAATGGGCTGAGGATGAATAGGAAGTGACCAGGTAAGGATTTACTAATACTATCTATAACATTGTTGCAGCAGTAGCTATTTGGAAGTGTTTAGCAATCTTTTTTCCTTTTAAGAGGAAACTTTAAAAAAAGATCTTTTCCTGTACAGAAAAGATTTGGTTTGGGAAAAAGGTGCTGGAAGCAGGAGAGGCTTCTTATCACACTTGAGAGAGATTCTGGTTCATCTATATTGAAAACTTTCTTCTTCCACTCAGCAGTATGAATGGAATATTCGTTTCCTGGTTAGAAAAGATCTATTCACAGGTGACGCCAATTGAGTTTGTTTAAAAATGTTTTAGAACAGATCAAATGCTGCAAAATAACTAAGGCACCTCTGCAACTATCATTTAACTTTACATAAATTTGTTTTGATTGTTTTCATGCTCCAATTTCCGTGAATATTCTACACAATTGAATACCGGAGAATATTAGTGAAAAGTGAATATTGAGCTTAGAAATGCAAATATTTGCACCAGAGACCTGACTGTATGAGCTGCACTCTTCCTATATAGCATGGGGACCTATGTTTCTAATCAAAACAAACAAACATAGCTGGAATTTCTAACATTGTGCACAATCTACAGATTGAGAATTATTCATAGAAATTACTTGGCAAATAATTTTGAACAAGCAGGTGTAAACAGAAAAAAATATTTGTTGAACCATTTACCCAGCCTTAAATATATCATTTTTAAAAATGGTGGTGGTTGTAATAAAATGAAGCTGCAGTCAGGGCCTCCCTATCTCTGCTGTGGCCGTGGTTTTAATTGGAGTGTGGAGAGGGATAGTGGCCGCTTGCCAGTGTTATATACTATCCTCCAGCTGTTCAGACAGTGAAAGACCCTAAGATGCGACAGCAAAGGAGCTGGCAGCCACTCAGTCTGCCGGCAAGACACCAGTGAACATCCTAGCAGACTATTTAAGACTTTATTTAATATGGTAGTCATTAACAGTTGGGGTGGGTGGAAAGGAAGAGGCACCATGTAATTGATTAACTGGAAATGCAGAACAGTTCTAATAGATTAAGGTGCTCCAATACACATTTCATGACTCCATTCACCATCCCCTCTTTTATTTTAATTTGATTAAACTGTTGCAAAACTCTGAATGCAGAAACATCTCTGGTTCTGATATACTGGGAAGCTGTTAAAAGGCAATTATTGTAGAAACCACTGCTTGAATACCAACCTACAGTAGCACAGGGTTGGGCCCTCTCTATTGGGAACTGTATGTAGCACCTCTTGATGAATTATTCCCCCACTTAAATTATGACTCAATGGGTGGTTCAGAGAGAAAAATAAAGCATTTAAAGAATGAGTTAGGAAAATGTTCGGTGGACATGTGAAACTGATTCAAAAACATAACAACAATGTTACCTTATGAGTTGGTGTAACAGCATGTGATCAAGGCGAAAATCAACAAATCATAGTAACAATAGAAAAATATATCAAAACATTCCTAAATAACTGTTTGTTCTATGTCTCTGCAGTTCATCTGCAATGGGAGAAAATAGATTCAGCTGGGTCCTCTTTAAACAGAAGAATTATCTATTCATAGTGGAACGGTTTGTTTTGCTATGTACCAACTAAATTCTGACCCTCGTTACACATATGCAGTCCTATTAACTTCAGTGGGGCTACATCAGTGTAATGGGAGGTAGAACTGTGCCCTATATTGCTGTGTGAGCACCAGGGCATAGCTATTGCTGAAGGCACTTAAACAAAACAAAACAAAAGCTGAAAGACAAACGTTTTTTTTGTTTTGTTTGAACAGCAAGAAACAGAGGAACATGGTCCAAGGTTACATAAGAGCTATTTTATAGCTGATCTTTTATGTTCAGTTCTATATCATCAGCTGCATTTTAAATCATTGAAATGTAGGATGTAATATTATGCCTAAAAATCTTGTGAAATGTATTTAAACATGAGAATATTACAATATGAGAACCCTATCAGGAGGTAATGATATTGCTATGCTGTAAGATTAAAAAAAAGTGGATCAATTTACAACACAGCATATCAAAATATACAGACTCTGTGGCCATAATCCTGTCATCTGATCCACAATCAGATGTTTGCACCTGTTCAGAGCTCCATTAACTTTAAGTTAATCCATTAAACTTTAAGTGCAAAGGCTGAAATTTTGGAAAAGCACTTGCCCCATAACCTCAGCTGTGCTGAACACAACGCCATCTACAGCCTCAGGAATAACTCTGACATCATAATCAAAAAAGCGGACAAAGGAAGTGCTGTCATCATCGTGAATAAGTTGGAATATGAACAAGAGGCTGCTAGACAGCTCTCTAACACCACATTCTACAGGCCATTATCCTCTGATCCCACTGAGGATTACATAAAGAAACTACATCATCTTCTCAAGAAACTCCCTGACAAAGCACAGGAACAAATCTGTACAGACACATGCCTAGAACCCTGACCAGGGGTATTCTATTTGCTACCAAAGATCCATAAATCTGGAAATCCTGGACGCCCCATCATCTCAGGCATTGGCACCCTAACATCAGGCTTGTCTGGTTATGTGGACTCTCTCCTCGGGCCCTATGCTACCAGCACTCCCAGCTATCTTCGAGACACCACTGACTTCCTGAGGAAACTACAATCCATCGGTGATCTTCCAGAAAACACCATCCTGGCCACTATGGACGTAGAAGCCCTCTACACCAATATTCCACACAAAGATGGACTACAAGCTATCAGGAACAGTATCCCCGATAATGTCACAGCTAACCTGGTGGCTGAACTTTGTGACTTTGTCCTCACCCACAACTATTTCACATTTGGGGACAATATATACCTTCAAGTCAGTGGCACTGCTATGGGTACCCGCCTGGCCCCACAGTATGCTAACATTTTTATGGCTGACTTAGAACAATGCTTCCTTAGCTCTCGTCCCCTAATGCCCCTACTCTACTTGCGCTACATTGATGACATCTTCATCATCTGGACCTATGGAAAAGAAGCCCTTGAGGAATTCCACCATGATTTCAACAATTTCCATCCCACCATTAACCTCAGCCTAGATCAATCCACACACACGGTTCATTTCCTGGACACTACTGTGCTAATAAGTGATGGTCACATAAATACCATCCTATACTGGAAACCTATTGACCACTATACTTACCTACATGCCTCCAGCTTTCATCCAGGACACACCACACGATCTATTGTCTATAGCCAAGCTCTAAGATACAACTGCATTTGCTCCAATCCCTCAGACGGAGACAAGCACCTACAAGATCTCTATCAAGCATTCTTAAAACTACAATACCCACCTGCTGAAGTGAAAAAACAGACTGACAAAGCCAGAAGAGTACCCAGAAGTCACCTACTACAAGACAGGCCCAACAGAGAAAATAACAGAACTCCGCTAGCCATCACCTTCAGCCCCCAACTAAAACCTCTCCAGCGCATCATCAAAGATCTACAATCTATCCTGAAAGATGATTCCTCACTCTCACAGATCTTGGGAGACAGACCTGTCCTCGCTTACAGACAGCCCCCCAACCTGAAGCAAATACTTACTAGCAACCACACACCACTGAACAAAAACACTAACCCAGGAACCTATCCTTGCAACAAAGCCCAATGCCAACTCTGTCCACATATCTATTCAAGTGACATCATCATAGGGCCTAATCACATCAGCCTGCCATCAGGGGCTCATTCACCTGCACATCTACCAATGTGATATATGCCATCATATGCCAGCAATGCCCCTCTGCCATGTATATTGGCCAAACTGGACAGTCTCTACGCAAAAGAATAAATGGACATAAATCTGACATCAGGAATCATAACATTCAAAAACCAGTAGGAGAACACTTCAACCTCTCTGGCCACTCAATAACAGACCTAAAGGTGGCAATTTTGCAACAGAAAAGCTTCAAAAACAGACTCCAACGAGAAACTGCTGAACTTGAATTGATATGCAAAGTAGATACAATCAACTCAGGCTTGAACAGAGACTGGGAATGGCTGAGCCATTACAAACATTGAATCTATTTCACCATGTTAAGTATTCTCACACCTCTTATCCAACTGTCTGTAATGGGCTATCTTGATTATCACCACAAAAGTTTTTTCTCTAACTTAATTAGCCTCTTAGAGTTGGTAGGACAACTCCCACCTTTTCATGCTCTCCGTATGTGTGTATATATAATCTCCTAACTGTATGTTCCATTCTATTCATCCAATGAAGTAGGCTGTAGCCCACGAAAGCTTATGCTCAAATAAATGTGTTAGTCTCTAATGTGCCACAAGTACTCCTGTTCTTTTTGCGGATAGAGACTAACATGGCTGCTACTCTGAAACCTGTCATTAACTTTAAAGGGGCCTCAATGAACATAAGGGACTGCCCAGGAGAATCTGATGGGAGGATCAGGGCCAGTGTTTTGCACTGTCCCTAGAACAGTGGTTTTCAACCTTTTTCATTTGCAGACCCCTAAACATTTTTGAATAGAGGTGCTGACCCCTTTGGAAATCTTAGGTTATCTGTACCTAATCATAGTAAAAAAAATAATTACTAATGCATATGATAAAACTAAAAGCAGATGTGCTCTCACATGTAATATAACAAAGTTACTGTGTTGGCTGGCTTAGTGGGCGTGATTTGACTTACACACGGACAGCCCCTAACAGGGCCGGCTTTAGCAAGAGCGGGGCCCGATTCCTGGGGGCGGGGCTTGCTGCAAGCCCCCCCCAGGAATCGAGCCCCGCTGCGCCGCGGGGGGGACGGACAGGGGAGAGAGACCCGAGCCGCGCCGCGGGGGGGACGGGGGGGATGAGGGGGAGAGACCCGAGCCGCGCCGCGGGGGGGGGGGGGGGAGAGAGACCCCAGCCCCGCTGCGGGGGGGGACGGGGGGGAGACCCGCGCCGCGAGGGGGGGGGGACGTGGGGAGCTGCACCGCGGGGGGGGAGGGGAAGACCCGCGCCGCGGGGGGGGGGGTACGCGCCGCGGGGACCAGGCCGGGCCAGAGCCGCTGGGGCCTGCGGGAACAGGCCGCGTCTCCCCGGAGCCCTTCTCGCGCCCCCACCACCCCAGCTTACCTTGTGCTGCTGGGCCGCCCCTGCTTCTTTTCAGACTTCCCGCGAATCTCTGATTCGCGGGAAGCAGGGGAGGGGGCGGAGCGTTCAGGGGAGGGGAGGAGGGGGAAGTGAGCTGGGGGCGGGGTGGAGAGCTGCAGCGCGGGGCCCTCTTGGCGCGGGGCCCAATTCAGCCGAATCGGCTGAATCGGCCTAAAGCCGGCCCTGGCCCCTAAAGGGTATGACTCCTCCTAGAGGGTAGGATTCCTGTCTCAGGATGTAATATTGAAAGGAAGTGCGTCTGTGCTCCCTGCATCTGAGAGAAAGGGAAACTCTTCAGTAAGAGCAGTATCAGCAGCAGTTAGGTTGTTACTCCAGTACCCTCTTCCAGTAATAAGTGCAAGTACTTCTGTTTACTGAGGTCATGTCTGGGATCTCTGCCTGGTTGTGCTAACCCACCATAAGTAGGCTGCAAGGTCACATAATACAGAAATATCATCCATTTTGTTTGCAAATAGTCAAATGCTTTGTCTGTGCTCAATAAAGAACAAACAAATCTTAAGAGCCCAGGTCAGCCCCAGACTGCTCTGCTTAGAGCTCTCTTGTCCACTCAGAAGGGCATCTCATGGTCCCTCCATGTAGAGGGTGCAGAATGAGGGGTCCTAGTTTGGGAGGTCCTCCATACCCAAACCCGCCCAGAGATTACTCAGAAAAAGTATTACAACTTCCATGGAGACCCTCCTGGAGAAAAATGGGATCTTAATAGTACAAATTCAATGCAGCATTGTCAGGAAATTGAGGTGTGCAGGTAGAGGACCCCAGAGCCTATGTAGAGTCACAGGACCAATGGCCGATGACTCCTTCAGATCCCAAGGGAAGTGCAGGGCTTGGGGCCAGAACTGTGGCTCACTTAAAGGAGAATGAATCCAGGCGCCTCTTCACTGGGAATAGTTTCAGTAAAACTGCAAGAAGACCCTCACCAGTTTTTTTCCCCCATAGTCCCTTCTCTGGGGTTTGAAGCTGAAAACTTAGATGAACACAAGTTTTCAAAAACAATCACATCCTTGTTCTGTTGTATGTAATCAAAATGGCAATGGAGAGAAGTAGGAGTCTACTCATGCATTCACTTAACAAATCTTTCTTTTGGCTAGGAGTACAGTACAGCATGACTTATCTTTTGATGTGCAACTGTTAATAAATTGAAGCTGAAAAATAGTCTGAATTCATGACTATGAACTCCTGGTTTCCTTGATCTAATAACAAATCTTCATATCAGTAATCAGATCATTCATTAGCTTCCCCACAATATGTTAAGTGGCATTGTCTGCTTAAATTTCAAAAACAACCAATCATAATAGTTTGAGCAAGAGTGTTCTGAGCTATAAAGAAGAGGCTGCACACCAATTAAATTATCCTCTAATGTACTGCAGCACAGGGCAAAGCAGTATTTATCTTGAAGGCAATGTTTTAGTAACATACAAAAGTTTCCAGGGCAACGTTAATGAGTCGCACTGTGCCCTAGATGGATTATCCATGGAAAGGAAAGGGGTGACCAATCTCATGGAAGATGGAGAGGAGAGTATCAGAGGGGTCAGATTAGGGTTGCCAACTTTCTACTCGCACAAAACTGAACACCCTTGCCCCGCCCCTGCCCTTTCTCTGAGGTCCCGCCCCTTCTCTGAGGCCCCACGCCGCTCACTCCATCCCCTCCTCCCTCTGTCGCTCGCTCTCCCCACTCTCACTCAGTTGCTCATCTTCACTGGGCTGGGGCAGGGGGTTTGGAGGGTTGAGGGCTACAGCTGGAGGTGCATGCTCTGGTGTGGGGCTGGGGATGAGGGATTTAGGGTGCAGGAGGGGGCTCCAGGCCGGGGCTGAGGGGTTAGGAATGCAGAAGGGGGCTCTGAACTGGGGCAGGGGGTTGGGGTGCAGGGAGCTGTGAGGGCTCGGCTGGGGGTGCAGGCTCTGGGGTGGGGCTGGGGGATCAGGGGTTTGTGGTGCAGGAGGGTGCTGGGATTGAGGGATTCAGAGAGTGGCAGGGGGATCAGGGTTGGGGCAGGGGGTTGGGGTGCAGGATGGGGTGAAGGGTGCAGGCTCTGGATGGCGCTTACCTCAAGAAGCTCCCAGAAGCAGCTTGAGCATGTCCCCTCTCCGGCTCCCCGTAGAGGTGTGGCCAGGAGGCTCTGCATGCTACCCCCTCCGCAGGCGCTGCCCCGGTAGCTCCCACTGGCCGCGGTTCCTGGCAAATGGGAGCTGCAGAGCTGGCATTTGAAGGGTGGGACAGCGTGTGGAGCCCCCTGGCTTCCCCTATGCATAGAAGCCAGATGGGGGACATGCCGCTGCTTCCGGGAGCCATGCAGAGCCACAGCAGGCATGGAGCCTGCCTTAGCCCCGCTGCAATGCCAACCAGATTTTTAATGGCCCAGTCAGCAGTACTGACCAGAGCTGCCAAGGTCCCCTTTCAGCATTCCAGTCGAAAACCAGACACCTGGCAATGCTAGGTCGATTATTGTTTGACAGAAAGGCAGATGACAAAAATATTACAAAAATGTATGCTTATGTAATATTGTGAGCTGGACTGGTAGGAAAGAGGTTGTGGCAGGGAGGTTGGCAGAGTCCCATATGAAGCACTCTTTGCTGTAAGTAGAGGAGACAGTGGGGAGGGCAACAGGAGGAAGTTCCAGCACTATGCTAGAGATGGCAATCGAGTAGAGCAGACTTTTCCTTCTTCCTTTGCACTTGGAGCCTGGCTTAGGCACCTGAAGAGGCATGAGGGGTGAGTGGAGAGATGAGGCCTCCTATCATGTCTCCATAGTGACTGGCCTTGGTTTGCATTGGGTTTTACAGCATTCATGTGGATTTGGTTTTCTTGCAGGGCCCTTCGGGAGGTGGAGGACTGGCCACAAAGTAACTTTCTTTTGCACCTTCCCAGTTCATGGGATATTTTATGGAGCAGTTTTCAGAGGGTGTGGGGAAACTGGAAGCATGCTGTAAAAACTGCTGTTGCTCCCATATGCCATGCCTCTCCCAGCCTCTCCAACAGACTTCTGCTGTTTTATATTCCCCTCTGCTCATGAAAGTGGACTGAACACTTGGGCCAAAGACTGGTATTTACTGTAATAACAATGTTTAGCTCTTACTTTTTTAATATTCAAAACCCTTTGAATGTGGTAGTGAATTAACCCTTAGAACACCCCTTTGAGGTAAGCATGCAAGTAGTATTAGCCCCACTGTCTTGAGGGGGAAATTAAGGCAGAGAGTTTGTGATTAGAACTCAGGCATTCCTGGCTTGCAAGTGCTGTGTTCGTTTCCCTAAATACAGCAGCTCTGACAATGATCCTCTGTTCTGACCTGAAAGACACGTGCTATTCTAGCTCTAGTGCCTCTTTTGAGCAGAAACTGCCAGTCATGCCCAATTGTCTGGCAGCTCTATAATGCAAATACATGTTTGCAGGGGACTATGATTCATTCTTGTTCTTGACCCAAGCAGGATTTTTCCAACACTAATGCTGAGGGCATCATGGGAGAAGCTGTACAATCAGACAGAATAAAACCAGCTGTGTCAAGTCATTCCATGCTGTTTGAAAATGTGCATAAACTGGCCTGTACATAAAAAGCTTTTTCTACGTACCAGGCATACTGATCTATACACCCCCTCCTTCACCTTTACAAATAATTGACACACACTGACAAGGTAATCTTTCCATTTGGTTAATATCTGTGATGTGTTACATATAAACAACATTAAATTGAAGTTACAAAATAATGCTAAAATTAAAGTTTGAAGAATAATATTAACTCCCCAGTATTGCACATTTTATTTTTCTGTTTGCCCCTATTAATTGTATAGCTTAACACATTGCTTGTGTTTTAAAATACCGGTATATGCCATAAATATATAGAAACTCAGTATAACCAAGCTGATACAGGAAATGTAATTTTGTGACTTTGGGCAAGTCATGTAACCTCTCCATACCTCAACTTTCCCATTGTTAAAATGGGAATAACACCACTTACCTATCTTTGACCTTGAATAAATGTTCTTATTTTAACTGAAATGTTAACATTGTATTAATGTTAATACATTATAACTTTCATAAATGACAACTGTATACTCTGATCTAGTACATCCTTGCCTTTTACATGAACACATTTAATAATAAATATTGATTGCCAGTTCAAAATGCTTCCATTTCATATTATTATTAATGCAATAAGCTTGTCATCCTCCCAGATGATTGGGATCTTTGTATAATGAAAACATTATGAAGAAGACCAACTGCCTCAGGCACTTAATATGCAGTTCCAAGGTAATGAGACTATTACCAATTAGATTAGCTGACCTTCCTGTTCGAGTCACTTTGCCTAAGTTGTCCCCTGGAGCAGTAGTTTTCTGAATTGCAGTAGATGATTTTCCTTACTTCCTTTCCTGGTCAGAGTCTGATTAATAAGATCACCAACCATAATAACCTTTCAGATAATGAATAGACTATTGAAGGTACATCCTCATGCTAGATACTAGGTGTGAATTGCAAAGAAGTTGCTTGGGGAATAAAATAAACTAAAACATTGTGTACAGCACTCTTTTATCTGCCAGTATTCTCCTAATTGTTTTAAGCCCCGCTTCTCTTCCTCCTTTGTCAGCTGTTGAATTATTAGAATCAGTTTACACAATACAAGGAAGCACTAACAGGGCAGGATGTGTGTTGATCAGTCAGTGTACACGTATCTTGCATATGCGATGACACAAGGCAGAGCTAATTGAAATTGATTATAGCAAAGAAGTTTTAATAGCCCTGATCTGTGAGTTGAGAGGCTCTTCCACTAACCTATTCATGATTTACAGCCAACCTATTTTATAAGAAACTTTAATCAGGTGTTAACCTGGAACAGTCAGAGGTAAAAAAGTCACCCAATTGTCCCAAAGAAAGGAGTCCTCTACCTGTCTCACTCTTGCTGACTTTGTTAAAAAAGTTTCTTTATCTGGTACAGTCACAAGCAAATCCATGAGGTTTGTAACTATTGTAAATGGACATTAGTTACTCTTCTAGAGCCTGATCCTGCAGCATTGAAGTCAATGGGGAGGCAGTGTGGCCTCGAAGATAGAGCACTGGACGGGGACTGAGACTTGAGTTCTATGCTTAGCTCTGTCACTGGCTTGCCACATATCTTGGGCAAGTAACTTCACCTCTCTGTGCTTCCGCTTCCCCATCTGTAAAATGGGGATAATGATAGTGACCTCCTTTGTGAAGGGCTTTGCAATCAACTGATAAAAAACACTACATAAGATTGAGGTGTTTTATAGGTCATCTGTCAGGAGTTAAAGTCAGACTTGCAATGCTTTTACGGAATATCACTATCCTATTGTAGATATACTTCCACTACAAAAAAGTAAGCTTTGATCCTCAGGAGAAAATGTAAGAAGGTGTCACACGATTCCACATAATATTAAATACTATGGTTAAGGCTGCAAGAGGACTTTAAACCTAGTATAAACCTCCTGTACTTATTTCCGCGTAGCTTTGTGAAAAATTCCCCTTTTGGGATTACATTTTTCATAGTCTATCTCAAACTAAAGATTTCTTTTTTAAACTTGGAAGAAAATCCCTTGAGGTATTTTTAAATAATTTGAGAACTCTGTGTGTGTGTGTGTGTGTGTGTAGGGGTGTGTAGGGGTGTGGGGGCTGAAACGTCTACTCCACTATAAAACACCCAAGATTGACCCATGTCAGCTGATTTGGGCTTGTGGAGCTATGAAGCTGCAGTGAGGCCATCCAGGCTTGGACTGGAGCCCAGGCTATGGGGCCCTCTCCCCTTGTGGGGCCCAGAGCCCAGGCTCCAGCCCAAGCCTGGATGTCTACACTGCAGTTGTATAGCCCCGGAGCCTATGCCCGGTGAGCCTGAGTCAGCTGACATGGTCCAGGTGTGGGATTTTTTTTGCACTGTAGACATACCGTGTGTGTGTGTGTGTGTGTGTGTGTGTGTGTGTGAGTGAGTGTAATTTTAAAGATGTATGATATTTTTTTATGGATAATTCAAAACCAGCTGAACTTACAACCTATGTGGCTAGACACTAAAGAGAAATAATATTTGAGTTTAAAAGAAATGTTTAAAATTAAGTTTTGTACATGTGTAATACATATTTTCTGTAAATATTAAGATATATATTGACTAGGACACTATGAAGTTCTGTAAAATACAATGCACCAGTTTCATGGACAGGTACAATATTTTGTGTATCTTCAGTATGAATTCAAAATTATGGAAAATATTTATAAAAATTAAGGCCCTTACTGAAACAGGGCTACAATGCAGGAAAGAACGACAATTAGGTTAAAAACAAATAAACAAACACCTCAATCCTGTAACAAGCTCCATGCTGGTGCACTCCTGTACTCATGCACATCCCCATTAACTTTGATGGGTCTCCTTCTAAGTGTGGGGTTCCACCTACCAAGAGTTATTGCAAGGACCAAAATCAGAAAAGGTTTCATTCTAACATTAACTTGGCCACATATGTTTTGATCATTACACTATCCATTACATTTCTACCCTAATATCTACATTACGTATAATATGGACAAAGTTAATGTGCCAAAGAGCTCCCTAACTTTTCATTTCCAGACTTGTGAATGTTTCATTGGCATTTAATATTGCATTAACATAGGTTTTTATAAATGTTGTTTGCATTATTCTTATCTTGATAATTAAAAAATATTCCTTGCAGCAACGATTCTCATCCTGCCACAGAGGACAGGAAACAATAAATGTGTTTTTAATTATTTCAGCCAGTGAGTTTAATGCTTCAGGAGCAAGCAAAATGTGAGATTAATATGTTAAAAACATTTTAAATGCATTTCATCCCCCAGAAATATCAAATTAATTTTATACTCTTTGCTCTTTCATCTTAATTCAATTAAAATCCTTTTCTCTTATGCAACTAAAATAATGCCTGTATGCATATGTTTGGGTCATATTCCTGGCCTTTAAACGGTGGTCATACTGTTCAACATAGAGCAGAAGTCACTTTGCCATTGGATCAGTTTCCTTTCTGGTACTCCATGCAGATTTAGAATTTGAAAACTCATCCAGTGAGTTGTAGCTTTCACTTTGCTCTAACTTTAAGTTACATCCCACTTACCTTCATTAATGTGAGTAGTCCCTGCTCGTTCAAGAGCTGCATCTAAAGCAATGGGACAAATTGTCTGACGATGGATTATTCAGATGAGTGAAAGATTATAGAACTGAGCCCTTATTTGATCAAAATGACATCTCTCTATCAAATAAATGGATTTGTTTGTATTTGTCACTTCAGACTGTTACCATCTTCCTTTGATGGGGGAGGGCATTGAAGACGTAACTTTCATATTACTGCAGCCTAAGGCCTCGACACTGCAAAGACTAATGCACAACCATTTACAATTGACTTTGTAAATGTAAATTAATTATTAAAACTGATCAAAATTTTTCCACAAAACAGTTTTCTGTTGGAAAATGTTGTTTTGGTTACATGTAAATATTTTGTGGGAATGTGTTGATTTTTCACTTAATTTTTGATGGAAAATTCAAAATTCATTGTGACTTTCATTTTTCTGATAATGTTGAAATATTTTGTTTCGACTGTTGTATTCTATTTTACTATCATTCATTTTAATATTGTATTTTATACTATGTTTCAAAGTTATCAAAACCATTTGGGACAAAAGAAAAATTGAAATGTTGGAATTCCCCTGATATGGATATTGTTTTCCAATTATCTCTAATAATTACAATGTAAAATATGAGGCATAATGATATTTCAGTTGTCCTTGGCAATTTTATGCATACCTCTATTGTTAACTTGGGCCTGCAAAAACTCATTGAGGCATGTGCTGTACTTGTTTATGCACTGCGAATAGTCCTTTTGAATGGAACTACTCACCATGTGCAGAGTTACGCATGTGATTAAGACTTTTCAGGATCAGGGCCTTGTTTTATCAGTGGAAAGAATAAAAATAAAATAAATAAGTAAACATTGAGGAAAACTATCCTCAGATGGGTGTATTAGATACAGCCCTTCAAAAATAGACCCTGATTCTGCAAACACTCATGCATTTAAGTAGTTCGATAAACTTAAAGGGCCTGTGCATATGCTTATGATTACTCAAATATAAAAGTGTTTGCAGGAGTGGAGTCCTTATTGCTAATGTTTACCTTACTACCAGTAAAGAGAATTGTTGACAATACAACTCAAAAAATAGGGAAAGGGATATCAGATGAGCAAGAAAATAGAATACAATACAGCTGAGGCCATATAGTTTATGGTGGTAAGGTTGTGGTGAAGTGTACTGACTGTTGTGTTGGTTACAGTTTTAATGAAATCATCCCACTTAGATCAGTTGTTAACATCATGCAAGATGTAAATCTTTCTATTTCTCTGAATTGTTTTATTTTCTTCCTCCACATTCCTATAGTGAATATTTGGTTTTGCAACCATAATGATGAAATACATGAGCTGATGTTGACAGGCTGAACTACATGAGGCGTAAAAGATTAATAAGTCCAACCATACAGCTACATACTATATTAACACCCTGCAGTGCAGAGTGAAGAAGGTATAAACTGCTAGCAGCTGCCCAAGTGTTGTTTTCCTGTTACCATTATTTGGTTACATCTGCAGTATCCCTGATTCTACTTCCCTGTCATTTGACAAATTTTACTGACACCAGGAAAGAAACCATATGAATATTAAAATATATTAATTAAGTTGCAATGCAGATGTCAGGGCCTGCCTTCTTCCATTTGGTCCCCCATATAAGGTCTAGGAAGAGCTACCCTGGGACACCTGTGTGACCCGAAGAACCTCTCAGTGCCAAAAGGGTTCACTGTTCTGTAAGTGCTTGTCTCACAGCCCTGACAAACTCACTACACGCAGCACATTGCTGTCAGTATTTTGTCAGTATTTATCTATAAAGAATGTGAGATCTTAAATGAAAGCCAGGAGCACACTGATCCTCATAATCCCCAAACAAATATATGTGCAGATGATATTTAAGAAGTTGTGTATATGTACAAAACATATGTCTAAATCAACTCAGGGTTGACAAACAGATTTTGAGTCAAAGGAAGTTCAATCACATGTCTTGCTGTCAGCTATGGGACTTAAGCACTGTAAGCCAAGACAACGGAAGCCAAATCTGTGTAAGGAGTAAACAGGGATGGGAAGACACCAGAGACAAAACCACCGGGGTTATCCTAATTTTGGGTACAGAACAATGAACTTTTGGAATATAAAAAGGACACATTTTTGTCCATCACTGAGGGAGTGCTATTTGCATTCAAGAAAAGTGGATCCCAACCGTGTTGGTGATGCTGGGAGATTGCTTCAGGTGAGAAACTACTTTAGACAGGGATTTTAGCTTGTTAAAGTTAAGTTCAGACTCTAAGTATGTTATACTTCTTATTTTATATGTAACCATTTCTGTTTCTTTATCTTTTATAATTATATATATATATATATATAATTATTTCCACTATATCTCAGTGCCAGAGACAACATGAGGGATGTGTGATGGGGTGTACCTATCCCGCACCAGCCCTGAAAGGATTAATTGTGCTTTGCAGGCTGAGGAAGCCCCATCCCTCTGACTCTGCTGGGCATGCTCAGCCTGGAGGCAGAGTATAAAAAGAAGCAGCTCAACTCAGTCTGGGCAGGCTGTTGAAGTGGGATGATGCAGACTCTCTCCTGGGAGCTGCTGCAGGCCCTGACTACAGAACCACAGCACGCAGAGCTCCAGATGGACTGCAGGCTGCCTGACAAGCCCGGAGAAGAAATTGTGTTAGCAGTAGCTCTGCCACTTGAGTACCCCAGAGACCATGGGTAACTGTGGAGCATCACTGAGGGAGAAAGGGTAGGAAGTAGCCCAAGGTATTTAGTCTTTTCTCCACTGAGAGAACCAGTGTGGGGAACCAGTCAGTGTGTTTCAGGGATCCCCACTGACTCAATGGTGGACACCCCCACCACCGCCAGGGTCCTGGGCTTTGACTTGGAGGAGCAGGGAAGGTTCGAGTCCCCCTATCCTTGGCGCCACACACCCCTAGGTGGCACCCGACTTCCCCAACAAGCCAATAGGCCACACAGCACCCCAGAAGTGAGCTCCTTCATTGTCTCTAGCCTTTAGGCCACACTGCCCTGAGTGGAAGTGCTGCTTTATTGACTCCAGTCACTAGGCAATACTACCACGTTTTATAGTAAGGGTCATCCGCATAGGACTTAACTGGCTATGGTACGGCCTCTGCCTTTTCTTTTGATCACACGTGACCCAACACCCCATGACAGGGTGTACCTGCCCCATGACAGGGGGTCATGCGGGTCACGTGCCCTCCCAGATTTCTGCCAGAGTTTATACGCTGTGCCCTGAACCCTGCTGCATACCACCTGAACCTTTAAATCAGAGGTTTCCAAACTGTGGGGCATGTCCCCTGGGGGGGTGCGGTGTAACATTTGGGGGGGTTGAGCTCCGATGCCAAACGGCTCAGGCTTCAGCTTGGCGTGGTGCAGTTTAGGGGGGATGCCACATCCTCCCCCGCTCACCTCTTTTTGTCTGGGTTGGGGAGGATGCAACCAAAAACTGTAACTCAAAGAGGGTTTCAGCTTGAAAAGTTTGAAAACTGCTGCTTTAAATTGTGCCCTCCCCCCCATTACCAGTGTGTGTGGGGGGAGAGGGACTGTAATATAACAATTACATTTTAATTAAACCTGTTTATTGTTTCTGAAACGCAACACCAATCTCTCTGAATTATAGAAGATCAGTATATCACAGGAAGGATCTTGAGTTGCCCATTATATTTTCTTTGGTTCTTCAGCAGTGCTTACACCAAACAATACACAATATAACTGAGAATAGACGCTGAGCCTCAGATCCTTTAGTCTGGAAGCCCATTAGGGCAAGGGTGGTTTCTTATCTAAAGCAATAATTCTGTAAAGAGAGCGGGGTTAAAAGATATTTGTGCCCAAACAGAGCCCCACTGCAGTCAGTTGCAAGATCATATACAGCACCCAGAAAAATGGGGCCTCCATCCCAAAAGGATGGAATATACTACAATATAAATGTTTGCTAATAATAATTGTTACATAATTTCAAACTGCTAGTGAGGCACCACAGGAATTTCAGAAATAATGTAAATAGAAATATTCAGACAGATGACTGTATCTTGAGAGATCAGATCCTCTGAATGCTTAACATGAAAATCTGGGAAATAATTTTTCAGACAATATGTAATATTGAATGTACAAAAGTTTCCCAGTGGGCCCTTACACAACAAACCCTTACACATCTGCCTAAATTTATGTATACGAATAGTCCAGTCACTTGTGTTAGGTATGTGTTTAATTGTTGAAATATCAGGATTTGGTGAACAAACCGTATGTAAAAATGATCTATGATTTGTGTATTACCATACCATCATTGTGTATCTATGATGCATATTATGTATCCCTTCTATCTAGTACATATGAAGCCAGGGTTCTCCATTTTTTTTTTCAAATTTAAGAAATTGTATGTAGCAGGGCAAGCAAATTATATGTATACTTTTGGGATATACATACAGAGAGTGTACATTATCTGCAATGTTAAGAGTAAAAGTAACAGAATATAAGGGAGAGAGACTTGTTAATATATGTTAATCGGGACTGTGTCTCGCTAAAAGCTTCCTTTCAACCCTGCAGGTAATTAAAGAGTTCCACTAGAAAAGCATGACCTCTTACTGTGCTGTTCTTTCACTTCTGTTTCAAGGAAAGATCCAAGTCTTCTTTCTAACCTCCAGCATCTTTTTTTAATCATTAGTCCTTCAATCTAAACATAATTATTTAATATATTTTTCTGGCAATCCCTGTGCAATCAAACCAATTTATCAGTGCTATTGCTTCATGGTTGACAGGCCTCTCTATAGACATATTCAAGGTTCACAATAAGAAAGCCCTTAAAGTGTCATTTTAAAAATACATTTTGTCATATAAATGTCTAATGTTAATTTAGTGCTTGTTGAAAGTTCCATACTAGCCGCACAGGAAAATGAAGTCCTACTTCATCCACAAAACAAATACTTTATAGAATAGTCAATGACAGGACAAAATTCCCCAAACAAATTCTCACTAATTTTGCCATAGGCCTATTTTGGAAGGGTGCCATCTGGAGAGAGGATAGTTCTCTCTCCTCAGCAGTTCTTGGCTTTTGCTAAGAGTGCCAACAAGGCGGAGGGCCCACCATACTGTAATTCACATCAGGCTTGACACACTCATTGCCCTAACACTTTGTTTTCATAATATATATACCGAAGGTGTCCTACAAGGTGCCATTAGTAAACTAGTGATACATTGGTCCCCAAAAGCATCACATGTTGTATGGAATGTACAGGGTGTGCACAATGAGTTATAGGCATGTGCTGGAAATATGTTCTTAAAATGGGTTTGGGAGGCAGAACATAAAACCAGCCTGCCCTAGACAAAGGAATGTGTACTTGCCTGTCTGTTCGGCTTGGTTACAAGCAGAGAATAATGAACATCCATTTACATATAAGGTAAAGAAAGCCATACGAGTGAGGAAGAAGACCATGTAACAATCACCCCGGTGGGACAGAATATGCACCCCAGGAAGACTTCCTGGCTCTTAAAGCAGAGATTATGAACTTTGAGTAATATAAGGGGAGCAAAAAAGACAATGGGTTATCTATCATTTAGGGGACATAAGGTGACAGAACCTTTTGAGCCTAAGAAAGCTGATCCTCTTGGCCTGAAAAGCAAGAGCTGCTCAAAACAATTAAGTGAGAAACCTGCTTAGAGAATGATTGTAACATGCAAAAATTAAGTTTTAGTCACTAGAAAGCATGTTTTGTTTTGTTTATAACCATACTGGTTTTATTCTTACTTTGTGTCACGTAAATCTCTGTTCTTTGTTAATAAACGTATTCTTGTTTTATTACAGAATCATGTCAGTGCTGCGTATTAAAGTGGAGGAAGGGTCTTCAGCCAACCTAACAGGCTAGCATATTCACCCCCTCTTCAGAGGCAGCAAACTTAACTTCTGTGAGTATCCAGTGAGAGGGACTGGCAGTGCAGAGAGGTGTCTCTGGGGAACTGAGGAATTGGTGTTCACTGATAGGTACCTGCAAGGCAATGTTTGGACAGCCAGCCTCCTGAAGAGCTTGCTTGCAAAGTAGACAAGCTGGCTTGTCAGGGAACTGACATGCAGCTTAGCAGTAGCGAAGCTCACTCTTGCTGAGGCAGAGTGGTAACACGGTGGCTCACCGTTCTGGATGTCCTCACCAAGACATCATGCACTCCTTAGCCTTCTTCAATCTACATAAATCACATAACTCAACCCTTCAAATCTTCCCCTCATCTCTGCACTTATTTCCCCCCTGTGATAGCTGAGTGGTTAAGGTGTTAGAGTCAAAATCAAATAGGGTTCCACTGTGCAGGCTTGAATCCTGCTCACAGCGAGGCCTGTAGTTTTTTTAGATGCATTGGTGGTATAGTGGTGAGCATAGTGACCTTCCAACTAGTTGACCTGGGTTTGATTCCCAGCCAATGCAATAATGGGTTGGAGGGAAGGTGGTTTGAGCATTGGCCTCCTAAACATAAAGTTATGAGTTCAATCTTTCAGGGGGCCATTTAGGGAACTGGGGTAAAAATCTGTCAGGGGATTGGTCCTGCTTTGAGCAGGGGTTGGACTAGATGACCTTCTGAGGTCCCTTCCATCCTTAATATTATATTCTATGATATCCTCTTGCTCCAGAAACCTCCTCCTTCACCTGCTTATGATTCCGTACATTAGTCCTGCAACAACCTCCCTTTTTCCACAAGACCTATAACTCCTAGTTCTCCCCTCAAACAAATGTTAACAAAGTAATAGGCATATGTAACCAAGAATGATGTGCTCAATAGAAGTGCTTGATCATTTTCTTTTTATGGCACCCCTTTATTTATAGTAAAGATTTGTACCACACTCCTCATCATGGTATCAGAATGCCTACACATTCTTTGTTCAGACTGTATGCTCTTCAGAACAGCAAATGTGTCTCTTTACTTGTGTGGACAATGCCTTGCTATATAAATTCAGCACTATTATTTATTTACCTTTATGGGACTACTCTCATGCATAAAGTTAAGTAAGTGCATAAATGTTTGCAAGATTAAGGCTCTAGGCAGTGAAGCTAGAGTTAAGTTTAAGCAAGGCATTCCTTTCTAAAACTCACTTTCAGTCACACAACTGTTTTCCTTCCGCGCATGCGCGCGCACACACACACACACACACACGGGGCAGATTTATCTGGGTGTCTTAACGTATTTTTTTTTTAAGAAAAAACATTGTAAAATTTGATGAAAATCCATTGAGCTGATGAGTGTTATACAAATATTTTTTGTGGTTTTAAACACATTTCAAGAGCTCTTTTAAAAATCCAAATAACTCTGATTTTTAAATATCAATTCAGTATTTATTTATTTTCCATTGCAGTAGTGCTCAAAAGAGAGAGCTGTTTTTCAGTCAGACATAGTCCCTGCCATGAAGAACATGGTATTATCTATATGGTCAAGTCATATATAGCCACATACACACCAAAAAAGGTAAACTATAGTTCCTGCAATGCATGAATTTTGTCATTGACTTGGGTGGGGGCGGGGGAGGTTCATGCTGAGCATATTGACTACTTGGAGTAATTCATTTACCTTGACAAATAAATTATGTACCATACAAAAATATCTTCCATGACTCTCTGAGTACGAGATTTGAGATTCATTTCCAGTTTTGTGCACCTCAGAGCTGAGGGGTTCTGGAAAGTGTCCACCAAAATTTCTTGGCCTCTTCTAAAGCCATCTTAAAGGTGGTTGAACTCTTATTCCACCCCACCTCTACTCCACCTTATCCCCCACCCATGCCGGTATCTATTACATAGTATTGGAAAGATGACAAGATGCCTTTCTTCCATTTTATCCATCCTTTTGAGATTTATATGATTTGAAGGACACTGCATTTTGGTGCATGCAACACTATTACCCACACAATTTGCTTCCCGTTGTGTCATGTAACTACTAAAAACAACACTAAGGAGAAGGGATCAGGGAAGGGGATGGGGACAGTGTGAGTGTAATGACAGTTCCTCTTAAGCCAGAACAGTAATATGCTGTGGAGTATTTTATTGTAAATAAAGAGTAGCAAAACCAGCATCATCTGATTTAAATCCCCTTAATTTTGGGGAATAATTTGGATCCATATTCTTGGGTTGAGCACTAATTTTAAGAAAAATAACACAAACCATCTGGCTAAAGACCACACATGAAAAATTTCACACAAAGGATTTTCAGGAATTTAGGGTATGTGGGTAGTAACGGAAGTGGGGTGTTAAATTCAGACCTACAATAGCAATCCAGTTACAAATGTTTATCTCGGATAGTTTTTGTACCTCATCCATCAGCACAAATTGCAAATACAAGATGTCTAAGCCTAAACATGTCTAATGGCAGCTATGAGAATGCAAGTAGGCATCATCGCATAAGAGTGTCTGAGTCTGTTGTATGCGGCAATGCTAGGTGCGTTGGTACATTTGAGCCTGAGCCATAACTAGGGGGTTAATTTTATATTATGTAGCTCCATAATACAAGGCTTTTGAGTAAATAATATATCACTGTATAATAAAAATGTCATCTTAGACTTTAACTTTTATTTACTGCCAGTTGGTTATAGGCCTCTTTATTAAAGACTCAGTATATACATATATTTTCTAGAATTAAGTATGGTAAAAATCATATCTAAAGAAAGCATTCCCTTATATTTATAGCTTTTAACAAATCTCAAATGTTGCAAAGACTGTAGCAGCAAAGGTTTGTTCAGGAAAAAAGCCCTTGCTCACCATATTCAGAATAAATTTTAATTCAATTCCATCACAAAAACAATATCACAAGAAAGCCAGTTACAAGGTTGTGGCAGCATTTGAGTTCACCGAAGTTAGGTTAGTCACCAATTTTTTGTGTGTGTGTGTGTGTGTGTGTGTGTGTGTGTGTGTACACTTACTATATTAGGAGTGCGGAGTTTCATTTCAACTGATTATAAAACTAATTCTCAGATGAAGAACAAGTTTCTAAAATTGCTTTAACAAAGAATTGTATGTAGTCTAGAATATAGTTATGAAAGAGTGGGAAGTAATTTCCTCTTTATTTTTAGTACCAATAGCCTCATTTTCTATTAATGCCATGTGATTCTATGTAGATGAAGGGGTTGTGTCAGAGGGTAGCTGGCCTACTGAAGGAGTCAGGGGTCCAGCCTATCTCTGACAGGCTTCAGAAGGGGCAATGATGCAGCTCAGTTTCACCTGGGAGTAGTTAACTCATTGAGTAACTGTGAGGCAGTTAATTGGGCAGGGAAGTACCTGGGCATATCTGACTGGGTGCCTGAAACAGGCCACCCTGAGAATGCCACGCTCAAGGAAGACTACAAGATTCAGGTAGACAGTCCCCCACTGGTGATTTATTGTATAACTGGATTCACCAAGTCAGTAACAAAAAAGCTTCTGTTAAACATGCTGGTTAACCAGAAGCCAAACATAGTCCCCTTTAGGCATTCCAGCCCGTGGCTCCCATCCAGACAAACAGGTCTACTATAGTGAGAGGTTACTGAAACCCCAATTCACCATGTGTGAGGTTCTACTAATCTCAGAGGATCAGACACTTACTCCCAGGTCAATATGTATCTCAGATCTTACCCAAAGTACCATGCTGTCAGCCAATCCTTCGTAAACTAACTAAAGATTTATTGAGAAAAGCAGAGTTACAAGTGGTTAATAGAGAACATACATACAAATGATTGCAAATTCCTTATCAGGTTTGTGGCAGCGAGGGAAATACACTGCTGGCTTGTAGAGTCTCTCTGGTAACCTCCAAAGGTTTGGAAGGTCCTTTATTCAAGATACTCCTTTTACTTGAAAATCCACAGTCTAGAATAGGGGTTTTCACAACAAATTTTTTGGTAGCCTCAGAGTGCGACCACCAACTCTTGATGGTGGCCACTATGACAATTTTTCTTAAAATACTTAATTAACTTTAGGGAAAATAAAGTGCACATATACATGTTCAAATCATTGTAATTTATTTATTAGGGTTTTTTTGTGGACTCAATAATAAAAATAATGTACCGTTGACCCTATTCTTCACTGGACCTAAACAGAATAGAAACACAGATAAGGTGTTTTGCATGTCTTGCTTTTTTTATTTTTTTTTTAGACTTCCTAGCTAGTAAGTCTGCTATAGTGAAAAGTGATATTTTTATATTTGTTAATATCACTTTTCACAGCAGCCTTACTCATTCCCACAAGCTGGGGGACAAATTAAACCCTGGATGGGGAGGGGGCTAAGGAGGCAGGAGAACCAGGGGCAATGGAGGACTGGATGGGAGTGTGGAGGAGGCAGCAGTGATCAGGGCAAGGGGGGGTGAGTCTGGGGCTGGAGCCTGGGGTCCTGATGCACGGTTGGGGCAGGAGGAGGCAGCAGGGGGCCAGGGGCAAAATGGTGGGGGGTGAGCCCAGTATCAAAACCCGAAGCCCTGTAACGGGGGGACAGAGCCTGCTGCTGCATGGCCAAAGAATGCCGTCCACTGCCCCAAGGCTGAAGCCCAAAGCCCAAGTCTAAGCCCCCAGGAAAGTGGGGAACTAACACTTGTCACCTGCTCCTACAGTGTTTCTGGCTCCAGAAGGAGGCAGGGACCAACCCCTGCTGGCAACCCCGGGGTTGGGGCCGCTGCTGTACCTATTCCCACCTCCCCCAAGTCACCACCCAGAAAGCTGTGGCTGCAAGAAAACCCCTGTTGGCCACATGCGGCCATGGTGGCTGCATTTGAGAAACGCTGGCCTAGAAAATTAGGAAGAGGCAAAATGGAGATGTCTTGGGTATCTTTTATATCCTCTGCCATGTGCATGGAAATGTACTGTTCCAAACAAAGCCCACGGCCCCTGTGTATGGAAAGTTACTGGCCCAAGATGGAGTCCAGGGTCACATGAGCATATCACATGCCCCTACATGTTTTGCTGAATCATCGGGGGTGGCCATTAGCTCCTTGCTGTCTGAGGCATCCGCAGGAAGACCCATTGTGTGGGATGAGTTTCTTCAATGGCCCATTGTGAGAGCTGAGTGTCCCTAATGGGCCATCAACACATAGCTGGTTAGCCCTGCTGTAAATCTATCTGGGGGTGTCACCCAGGAATACAACACATGTTTAAAATAAAAGTACATAACCAATTTTCATAACTTCAGACACAAAGATGATACGTACATATAAAGAGGATAATCCTACGTAGCAATTCATACCTTTTCCATTGATACCTTACATGACATACTTTGTACAAGATTTATGGAAATTGTGAAACAGTGGTAACAGCAATGATATGAATGGTCACCTTTCTTATTCACAGCATAATAAAAGGTTATTGACCTCAGTCAGAGGATGAAACTCCTGAAGAAAAAAGTCATTGCTAGAGAGAGGATCTTTCTGGTGAGAAACTGACACTCCAAAGAGGGAGAAATGAAGCAAGAGAAGACTAGAGAGATAGGAAGTAGCCCACGGAACAGTAAGAGACTGAGAAGGATTGGTTCTGGCTGTCCCAAACAATGGCCTGAGCTGGAACCCAGTGGCCTAGGAGTGTCTGGGTTTCTCAACCTACTCCAGCCAGAGTCTTTTAGAGAAGTAGCTCCTAAACCCAAGAGACCTAGAGCCATGCTCAGCTGCATGGGGATGTTTGGGCTCACAGCTGTGATGGCTGAGCGGTTAAGGCATTAGACTTAATACTCAGTGGGGTGTCCCTACACAGGTTCAAACTTCTTGATAACAATGGCTGTAAGGGGGTGTTTCGGAGCTGATGGTGCCCCTTCTACAGGTTGCCATAAAATAAATACTGTGAAATGAAATCTGTAACACAGCTACACGAACCTTTTTGTGTTGGAGCAGGCATTTTTAAACAAAAATTATCATAGGGAAAACATTTATGTATTTTCCCTGGTGGACTATTTATTTATTTTGACTTATAAAATGATTTAAAGATGTTACCAAGTATCAGAGGGGTAGCCATGTTAGTCTCTATTCACAAAAACAACGAGGAGTCTGGTGGCACCTTAAAGACTATCAGATTTATTTGGGCATAAGCTTTCCTGGGTAAAAAACCCACTTCTTCAGAGGTCTGGAGTGGCCAGGCATCTGAAGAAGTGGGTTTTTACTCACAAAAGCTTATGCCCAAATACGTCTATTAATCTTTAAAAACGATGAGGAGTCTGGTGGCACCTTAAAGATGTTAATTTCAGTGTCTCAGATAACTGAAGAATGGTATTTAACATGCAGGATGGGTGATGCAGTATAGACACAATAAGAATTAGTCAAGACTTTTCTGAAGGTTGAGAAAGTTTATCTGTTTCTGGTTTTGTTTTCATTCTTACCTCCATCTGAACTCTTTTGTTTCATCCAGACCCAGAAACAAAAATGCTGAGAGACTATAAAAGGCCTGACTAAATCAGGAAGTAGAGGAAATCTGAGGGGAAGGCATGATCTTGCAAGATTTTCAAACTTTTATATAAAGTCATGATAAGCATCCAAGCTCTTAAATCTTCTATCAAATTTCTGGACTTTTTGAAGTTCACCCATCAGTAGCTGCAATCAGTATTTTAAAATTCAGGGTAAGTCAATGCTTGAGTTTTTAATTGTATTTTTAACATATATTGATTAACTAAATTATTATAAAGTCAAGTTTAGACCATTGGCTTAGGTTGACGGCTATATTGGTGGTGGTGGTGGGGAAGGACAATAGCACATGCATGCATACATGTGCACTCCGAAGCCAGTTCCCTTGGCTCACTGGCTGTCTCTCTCCCCCCACCCCCGCCCTCAAGTGATACCTGGGCTGCCGTTGCTGGGGATGGTGGGAACAGGCCAGCTTAACAGGGGAGCCCCAGCTGACCACTCTGGCATCAGCACTGGTTGCTGAAGTGATGTTGCTGCGCTGGTGCTGCTGCAGCCACTTCCCTGCTGGGGCTTCTGCTACTGCCGAGAGGATGCCACATGCTGGGCTTCTGCTTCCCCTCGCCCATTCTCATATCCCCTTCTCTTCCCTATTCTCTCCCCATTCCTCTCCCCACTGTCCCCTAACCTCTGCCACTCCCCCCTCCCCTACTGTCTCTTTCCCCCACACCACCCCTTGCGCAGCCCCCACCCCCATGGGCACTCACTGTTGTAGAGGAAACAGGCACGCACTAGGACTCTGGAGGTGGGATCCAGCTGCCGAGGCAGCGACCCTGAGAGTAGGAGAACAGCTGCTGTCCCCTGCCCCCTCCATTCCCTGCGAGCTGAAATGTGCTGGCAGGAGGGAAGTGCAGTGTGGGAAGGACAGATTCCCCCATTCCTCCCCCTCCAACTGGCAGGCGGAGCAGAGCAAGCCCTGCAAGGCATCTCAGCATCACAGAAATCGGGGGGAGGGGGAGGGAGTGGCACATGACCCTACATAAGCCCCCTACACACACACACCTCACCTCTGTTTGTGGAGACAATGCTCCCCTCCCTCCCAAACTACATGCATGGTTTAGACTCTAAACAAATGTTTGTTCCAGAACACAAATGTTTGTTACTAATTATGTTTAACCTTAGGCCATATCTACATACAAACTTATGTCAACTCACATCAGCATACAGCTGCTGCAGTTAATACATAACTTGTGCGCCCGCACACTTGGCGGTACACGTACTAACCAGCACGACTTGTATTCAAGCCGAGAGTGGTGCACCATGGGTAGGCATCCCACTGTGCAACTCACCACCATCCAGCACACTGTCTTTTGGGAAGTTTTGGCAATGCCTGTTGGGGATTAAATGAGTCGTGCAGGGGTGATTGGGACCATACGGTCAACTTCCCAATTTGTAAAAAGAACAGGAGTACTTGTGGCACCTTAGAGACTAACAAATTTATTTGAGCATAAGCTTTCGTGGGCTACAGCCCACTTCATCGGATGCATGTAGTGGAAAATACAGTAGGGAGATTATACACACACACACACACACACACACACACACACACACACACAGAGAGAGAGAACATGAAACAATGGGTGTTACTATACACACTATAAGGAGAGAGATCAGTTAAGGTGAGCTTTTATCAGCAGGAGAGAAAAAGAACTGTTTGCAGTGGTAATGAAAATGGCCCATTTCCAGCAATTGACAAGGAGATATGAGGAACTGGGGGGGGAGGGGGGGGAGGGAGAGAAGAATAAGCATGGGGAAATAGTTTTACTTTGTGTAATGGCCCATCCACTCCCAGTCTTTGTTCAAGCCTAATTTAATGGTGTCCAATTTGCAAATTAATTCCAATTCAGCAGTCTCTCGTTGGAGTCTGTTTTTGAAGATTTTTTGTTGTAATATTGCGACTTTTAGGTCTGTAATCGAGTGGCCAGGGAGATTGAAGTGTTCTCCAACTGGTTTTTGAATGTTATAGTTCTTGATGTCTGATTTGTGTCCATTTATTCTTTTGCGTAGAGACTGTCCGGTTTGGCCAATATACATGGCAGAGGGGCGTTGCTGGCACATGATGGCATATATCATATTGGTAGATGTGCAGGTGAATGAGCCTCTGATAGTGTGGCTGATGTGATTGGGTCCTATGATGGTATCCCCTGAATAGATATGTGGACAGAGTTGGCAACAGGCTTCTTTTCCATGGGTCCAGATGATGAAGATGTCATCAATGTAGCACAAGTAGAGTAGGGGCCCACAAAAGCTTATGCTCAAATAAATTTGTTAGTCTCTAAGGTGCCACAAGTACTCCTGTTCTTTTTGCGGATACAGACTAACACGGCTGCAACTCTGAAACTTCCCGATTTGTAACTGTCTCCAGCCCATAATGGTATCTGTATCCCATAATTTTTGCACTATTTTTCAAAATCCCAAAAACCCACATGGCTCTCCTCGCTGTCCACCTTCTCTTCAATCTGTGCACAGTGTTGCAAGCACAGGGCTCATGATTCTGGAGTATTTTCAGAGCTGTAAGAAGAACAAATGAGTAGGGAATTACAAATCTTTGAGAACAGATTGCTGTAGGACGTAGCAAGAACCAATTCAAAGTTGTTGGAGTTCATGGAACAGATGCAGATGGTGAAGCACCACTTCTGGGCCCAAGAAACAAGCACTGATGGGCAGAATTGCATCATAATGGAGGTTTGCGATGATGAGCAGTGGTTGCAGAACTTTTGGATGCACAAAGCCACATGCCTAGATCTGTGTGTGCTGAGCTTGCTCCAGCCCTCCGGCTCAGGGACACCAAAATCAGAGCTGCACTGACAGTGGAGAACCAAGTGGTGATGGCCCTGTGGAAACTTATAATGCCAGATTGCTACTGGTCAGTCAGGAATCAATTAGGAGAAGGGAAATCCACCACTGGGGCCATTGCGATGCAAGTGTACAGGGCCATTAATCACCTCCTGCTATACACAGACTGTGACTCTTGTCAATTTGCAGGACGTAATGGTTAGCTTTACAGCAGTGGAGTTCCTGAACTGCTCTGATGTGATAGGTGACACACACACACATCCCTATTTTGGCATCAGACCACCTTGCCACTGAATGCATCAACAGAAAGGGATACTTTTCTATGCTTATGCAAGCATTGGTGGATTACCGGGGATGCTTCACAGACCTCAGTGTGGGCTGGTCAGGGAAGTTGCATGATGTTTGCATCTGTAAGAACACAGGGCTGCTCAGAAAGCTGCAAGTAAGGCATTTCTTTCTCAGCTGGCGGATTACCATTGGGAATGTTGAAATGACAATAGTGATCCTGCATAACCCAATCTACCCCCTGCTCCTCTGGCTCAAGAAGCTGTATACCTGCCGCCTCAACAGAACAAAGGAACAATTCAGCTACTGGCTCAGCAGGTGCAGAATGACAGTTGAATGTGGTTTTGGTCATTTGAAGGGATGCTGGTGTAGTTTACTCACAAGGTTAGACCTCAGTGAGAAAAATATTCCAAATGGTTATAGCTACCTGCCGTATCCTTCATAATCTATGTAAAGAAAAGGGGTAAGTTTCTACTGGGGTGGAGGGCAGAAGTGGAGCATATCTTTACTGAATTTGAACAGCCAGATACCAGGACTATTAGAGCTCAAGGCAGAGCTATACAGCCCAGGGAGGCTTTGAAAGACCATTTTAACAATGAGCCACAGTAATGTGTAGTGTTGTAGTGTGTTCTACCCGGCCCTGCTCTTCTGTAGCCTGCTAGGAATCATGTGGTCATGGCTATACATGTAGGACTATAAGATTATCAATAGACCTGTTAATTTGTTTGGGAACGATCTTATGAGTTATGTGAAACTGTGTCGTAATAGGTAATTGGTTCTGCTGAGCACTCAGAGCATATGTTGTGAACTAATAAAGATGAAAATAATAGAATTTTATTCGTAAAAAAATCAGTGCAAAATAAAAAAAACTATAGTTTTACAACAAATACATTAAATACTTAATAAGAGTTCATAAAATTCTGTTCTTTTAATTTATTAAGGGAAAAGAACATTAATCTTCATTTCAGCTACACATACACTGATGTGCAAAAGCCATGGTGGGTATATGTGAAACTGTGATTGTCTTTGATGTCCCCTGGGGTGAAGTGGTAGTGGTAATGCAGTGATACCTAATGCTATGTGCACTGTTGAGGTGTGGTATAGAAAGGTCCCAATACTGAGTTCTCAATGGGCTGCAAAAGGAGGCAAACTCAGGATTGTTGAAGTTGTAGGTCCACCACAGTTTGTAGCATCTGTTCATGGCCTGAAAAACTCCATTATGTCTTAGTGAATCTCCCTCTCCTTTTCCTGCTGGGACACCTGGACCTTTCTCCTCTCCACTCTTTCCTTCCCCCCGACTGTTTTCAAGGGTCATCCTCCAGGGCCTGGTCTCATTCGTTGACGCAGCACTGGTTTGCAGCATCTTCTGGAACATGTCATCTCAAGTCCTCTTCTTTCTCCTCCTTATCTGACTCAAGCATTCCACGGGTGTGGAGGGGGAGACCCTGAAGGTGGCAATGGCAGCAGCTGATCATAAAATACACAGAGGTACCAGTGTGAGTATATTCACAATGGAAAGCGAAACATAAGTTGCTGAAGTTTCCCCTTGCTCCCCTAAAGTTTTAAGTACTATGTTGTCACTTCTGCTAGAGATGGCTTATGCATGACTCCAGTTACAGCTCTAGCTATGGTTAGTGTGGCCTGCTGGGGATTGGGGTTGCATGATTCTAGCAGTATAGGGCAATGGCGGTTTTCCACAGGTAGTGGTGTTCTTAGCTGATAACTCACTCCTGAAGGTCACAAAGGCACAGAGAGCACAGCTGCTGTTGGTGGCCCGAGGCTGTTTGGGCCCATACACTGCTAGCCTCTGTACTGCAACTGTGGCTGCTGAAGTTATTGGTAAGTAGCATGGGAAAGTGTCCTATGGCAGAGGAAGAAATAAAGCAGCCCTCCCTAGAAACCTTTATCATAGGATTTCAGAGAACCTCCATTAAAATTTGATTGAGATCTCTCAGGAGGATTCAAGAGACATCCCTATGTACATAAACAAACTGCTCTGCATGCCCCCTTCCCCCACCTAAGTCTAGGGGGGAATGAAAAGCAGATAGAAACTCTACCGCTCTTGGTTGGTACCACTACCTCTTGTAGCACGAGTAAATTAATGAAAAGTCAAATGACTTGCCCTGCTACTTTGGGGGTGCCATCCCTGTCATTGAAACTTTATCTGCACACTTACCCAAGGTTCCTTCCCTGAGCATTGGGCTCACCCGTGCTCGACTGGTGGGACTGACTGAGACTTCAACACTGTCCAAACAGGTCTTGGCTCACGGCCTAGGGGGAATCCTGGTTGCATGTCTCCCACCTTCCTCCTCTTCCTTATCCACCACCACCACCACCACCACCTCCTGGCTGACTACAGCAAAGCTTGTGACTTGGGCTCCTTGGTGCTGTGTGGGGCAGCACTGGGGTCTCCGATGAGGCTGGCATGCAGCTCTTTGTGAAAGCAGCAGGTCTATAGTTCAGCCCCAGATCGATTGTTGGCCTCTCTGGCCTTCTGGTATGCCTGCCACAGCTCCTTGGCTTTCACGTGGCACTCCTGCTGATCCCTGACATACCACTTTTCCTGCATCCCCTGAGCAATCGGTTTGTAGATGTTGACATGTCTATGGCTTGTTCATAGCTGTGCCTGCACAGCCTCTCTCCCCACAGGTCCAGGAGACCCAATATCTTCTATCTACTCCAGGCTGAAATGTGTCTGCAGTGTGTAGCTGGCATGGTCAGGTGGGCAGTTGCACACAACAATGGAGAGCTGCTAGGTGTGCTCATCAAACCAGGCAATCAGGAAAAGAAATTTCAAAAATTCACAGGGCTTGAAGGGGGGAGGGGAGGAGGGGGGGCACTTCCGGTCTCTGTGGCCCTTGGGCAGTGTAGTTCACAATGGTGACTAGCACAGTCAGTGTCAGGCATTGTGCGACAGCTGCTGGATTACAGTTAGGGTTGACTTAAGTAATTCAATGTATACACTCACACTGTGTAGACCTAAGTACATCAACCATGACTCTATGCTGCTCTGGGGAGGTGGTGTTACTATGTGGTGTAATAGGGTGCTTACGTCGGTGGGAGACAAATTTAAGTGTAGACACATGCACAGTTAGGGTGATGTAAATTGCCTTGTGTTGACCTAACTTTGTACCGTAGGCCTTAGCTGGCAGCCTAAATATAACTAGTATGAAATAGTTACATACTGTCTACACTGAAATTTAAAACCACATTAATATGTTCAAATGTAATTCAAATATAGATGTGTCTTGAAGGATTGACAAGTGATGTCCCAGAACAGCTAAAGTCAGATTACAAACAAATTTTAGAGGATATTATTGAGCCAATAATTTTCTGAAATGGGCACTCTGTAACTTAGAAATGCCATTTTAAAAAGATATTACTCATCTGAAAACACATTTTCTAAGCCCAATGGCTTTTTGAGAGTCAGAATGACCATAATTATGGTATATTGATATTCAAATAATATACACTGTGGAAATACAAGTAAATACACTCCCAAATAATAATTGACCAAAACTATATTTGAATGTGAATTTTTAAAAACATTTACTGTGGTGTGATTTAGAAGTAGAATGTATGGGATCCAGAATGGTCTATAGAAGACTTTATTTGCTTAGAAGATTGGTGAAACTGGCTTTTAGGAATCCAAAATGTCATGGAGAAAATTCTCTTCTGCCATGTAATACCATCCACGCAGAGCATGTTTTCTCTATCTTGGGCTATGTTAAAAAAAAATATATATATATATATATATATATATATATATATATATATATATATATAGTCTGAGTGTCAAAAAACCTAAGAGCAAAATTTTAAAGAATGATTGCCTAACAGTGGGATTACTCAATCCTTATTTAGGCACCAAAAAATTGCCCTGTTTTTTAAAGCTCTTCAGCACACAGTACCTTCCTTAGTTTTAAAAATCTTAGCCTTATTGTGTCCTTAAAAGGGTCTTTAGCACTTGGTTCAATTTTTAAAAAACACTGTTTAAATTCTGTGTATGTTCAATGCCGATTCTGCAGCACTGGGGAACATCAGAAAGAAAGCTGCTAGGCTGGTGTTATCCCACTCGGCCACATTCCCACTGGGCACATTTGTTTGCCATTGAACAAATCAATGAGAACTCCAGATGTATCAAAAAAGATATTCTATGTTAACATGAACTATACTGATCCAGGAGATAGTACAGATGTTTCAGCCTAATCATTTGGCTTTGCCAGCTGTGACACAGTGAAGACTTTTGGGGCCTGATTACTCATTTTTAAGAAATAATCTCCTAGTGAAGCCAATGGGTGTTTTTCCAAGCAAGGAGCTCACTATAAAGCAACAGGACTCCACTATTATCTCAGTATATAGCTGTTATTAGCATCAGTGGAACTGATGCCTCTACAACAGGGATATAACACCATTTATTAGTTTCTTAGATTAGTTTGGGGTCTCTCCTTGATTCGGAGTTTGGAGGCTTAAAGATTTATGGAAGGTTTGTGATTGACTTCCCTGGAGAGCAGTATTTGCTGCTTCACAAACCAGCATTCCCCATTGGAGAAGAAAAAGACTAGCAAAGCGAGTAATGTAATGGATAGCAGAAGGTCTTGTGGAGTTCTCTCTTTGAATTCTTTCTTTGAGAATCTAAAGCCCCCATCCTGCAATCTCTTATACACATGCACACTTTTTAGCTGGGGGGAAACAGATGTGGGACTTGGGGGTGGGGAGCACAGTATGAATTAGTAGGAGTTTTGGGGTTCGGGGATGAGCTTCAGGCTCTCTGAGCCATCAGGCACCACTTTATATAAATCTTTGTAATTTGAACTCAGCTGGGTCTTCCAGCAAGTGTTCCTGTGCCAGAAGCTAAAATCACAATGCTGCCAACTCACAAATATATAGTAATGTAATTGTTGCACACTGGAGTTAGGCAGGGGGAGTACAAAAATAAGAAGGCAGACCAAAAAGCACAATCTTCTTTGGAAAAATCTCATCACATGGGGGGGTGATCTCATGATTTTTGGGAGTCTGACTCATGATTTTATTTATTTATAGCTTTAGTGGTTGGCACTACTGTAGTCCTAGTCTACTCACCACTTAAAAAATTAAACTGATGACCACAAATAAAGTTCAACAATACTTATGAGAATACTGCACTGTGTAAGAACTCCCACCTACTTCATCTTATAAGAGTTTACTATCAAAAAATAAAATCTGGAGCTACCCTGATGTAATTCAGCTCCACCTGATTTTATCTAGGTGAAATCTGGCTCACTGTTTTAATGTGGTTTTCCTGAGTGTCTGAACAGCACCATGCATTCGTGCTTCTGGAATATAGAACGGCACTTGTTGGCTGGAATTTCCTTCCTATATCTACTCACTTCATCATCTCTCTGGCCTGATTCTCTTCTCACTTACATAGTTTTTTACTGCTCAGTGGAGTAATTTACTTCCCATTTACATTGGCATAAGTAAGAGGAGATTCAGGCCTTTTAAGTGAACACATTTCAGATGGAAACATATAACCCCTCCACTACCTATGCCCCTCCCTTCTTGTGGGGTTATGCTTCTCCTGGCACCTAAATTGTTCTTGCAAGAAGAGTTCATGCTCCTGCCTAACACCACAAAAAACAGCTGGTGGTGAAAGAGGCTGCACTAGCCTCCCTTATAACCATTAGCCCAATGGTTTGGCTAAACAGACAGGATGTGGGAGACCCCAGTTTGATTCTTCCCCTCACTTTCTAAGGCAAAGATATTTAAACAGAAATTTCCTACCTCTCAGGTGAGCACCCTATTCACTTGACTTAAGGATGGCCTGATGTAGGTCTCTCTTGTTGAAGCTGTTCTGCTTTTTATTAAATATTAATTGGGCCATAGAGAAAATGAGAATGATTCTATAGTCCAGTTGTTAGGATAGCCATCTGTGTAATGGGAGACCCTGGTTCAATCCCTTCCCCTTCTAAAGTAGGTGGGGATTGAACTGGTACCTCCTACATTCTACTCACTCACTCACTCATGCCCATCACCCCAATCGAGGTATGGGCCGCCAAACACAGATCTCCAGAGTCCTGTATCCTGGGCCATTTGCTCTAGCTGATTCCAGGTATAGCCCATTTTTATGCTATCAGCCTGAAGGTCGCATCGCCAGGTGTTTCTTGGACGGTCTCTTTTCCGCTTGCCTTGGGGGTTCCACCACAATGCCTGTCTAGTGATGTTGGTTGGCTGCTTGCGTAGTGTGTGTCCTATCCAGCCCCACCTTCTCCTTCTAATTTCTTCCTCTGCTGGAAGTTGACGGGTCCTCTCCAAGAGGTAGATGTTGCTGATGGTGTCTGGCCAGCGCATCTGGAAAATCCTTCTAAGGCAACTATTTATGAAGGTCTGGATCTTCCTGGTGGTTGTTTTAGTTGTCCTCCAGGTTTCAGCTCCATACAATAAGACTGATTTCACGTTGGAATTGAACAGTCTAATCTTTGTTGCCAAAGACAGCTCTCTGGAGCTCCAGATGTTCTTGAGCTGTAAGAAAGCTGCTCTTGCCTTACCGATCCTTGCTTTGATGTCTGAGTCTGTGCCACCCTGTTGGTCGATGATGCTGCCTAGGTAGGTGAAGGACTGCACTTCTTCCAGAGGGCTTCCATTCAGTGTGACTCGGTCATTACTGATGGAGTTAATCTTGAGGATCTTGGTCTTGTCCTTGTGGATGTTGAGGCCAACCTGTGATGATGTGGCTGCCACTATGTTAGTCTTCTCTTGCATCTGCTGTTTGCTATGCGAAAGGAGTGCAAGGTCATCGGCAAAGTCCAGGTCATCAAGCTGGGTCCACAACGTCCACTGGATTCCGTTCCTGCACTCATAAGTGGATGTCTTCATAATCCAATCAATGACAAGGAGAAAGAGAAATGGTGACAACAAACATCCTTGTCTGACTCCGGTTCTCACCTGGAAGCTGTTTCTAAGCTGCCCTCCATGGATCACTCTTCAGTGTATGCCGTCATATAAGTTCTTAATCAAGTTAACCACCTTTGCTGGGATGCCATAGTGCCAAAGGAGCTTCCAGAGAGTCTCTCGATCCATGCTATCGAATGCTTTCTCATAGTCAACAAAGTTGATGTACAACGAGGAGTTCCATTCCATAGAGTGCTCGACTATGATGCGGAGCATTGCTATCTGGTCCGTGCATGATCTATTTTGCCGGAAACCTGCCTGCTCATCTCATAGCTGTGGATCGACAGCATCCTTCATTCTCTCTAAGAGAACTCAGTTGAAGACCTTCCCTGGCACCGACAGAAGTGTGATTCCTTTGTAGTTGGCACAATTGCTGAGGTCTCCTTTCTTGGGGATTTTAATAAGGTATCCCTCTTTTCAGTCTGCCGGAATCACTTCTTCTTCCCATATCTTCTCAAAAAGGGGGTACAGCATTTCCACTGAAGCATCCAGATCTACTTTCAGGGCCTCTGCTGGAATATCGTCAGGTCCAGCTGCCTTCCTGTTCTTCATCATAGTGATGACTTTTCTGATCTCATCTCTGGTAGGTCTATCACAATTGATTGGAAGGTCTTGGTTGGTTGGGTCAATGTCTGGTGGATTTAGTGGTGCTGGTCTATTTAGGAGTTCCTCAAAGCGCTCCGCCCATCTATTCATCTGTTGTTCTATTTCTGTTATAGACTTTCCCTGCTTGTCTTTGACGGACGTTCTGGCTTGCTGAACTTTCCAGACAGTCGCTTGGTGATGTCATACAGCTGTTTCATATTACCATTGTGTGCTGCCTGTTCCGCTTCTGCTGCCAGTCCATCCACATAATCTCTCTTATCCTAATATTCCTCTTCACTACTTTATGGGCTTCAGCATACTCTTCTTGCGCTTTAGCCTTTGCTGCTCTAGTCCTGCTGTTATTAACTACTGCCTTCTTCTTCTTTCTATCTTCTATCTTAGTCAAGGTCTCTGCTGTGATCCACTCTTTCTGCTGGTATTTCTTGATTCCAAGCACTTCCTGGCATGCTGAACTAAGTGTCTCTCTCACTTTCTGCCATCTGTTGGATACACTGTCTTCCTCTTCCTCAGACCGATCCTGTAGTACCGTAAACTTATTCTTCAGCGTCAGTCCAAAATCTTCCTTGATTTTATGATCCTTCAAAAGGCTGACGTTGTACTTCGCTCTTCTATCTGATGCGTCTATCCAGTTCAGCTTCAGCTTCAATCTGGCCACCACTAAGTGATGGTTGGACGCTACGTCTGCTCCTCTTCTAACGCTAACGTCCTGCAAAGATCTTCTGAACTTCTTACTAATACAGACATGATCGATCTGGTTTTCTATCGTGCCTGCTGGCGATACCCAGGTACTCTTGTGGATCTGCTTGTGAGGAAAGATGCTACCTCCTATGACCAGGTTGTTAAATGCACACAAATCTCTCTCCATTCTCACTCATCTCTCCCAGAGCGTGGATCCCCATGGCTTGTTCATATCCTGTGTTGTCAGGTCCAATTTTGGCATTGAAGTCTCCCATAAGGATGGTAATGTCTTTGTCTGGGAGAGTCTCTAATATTTTCTGAAGTCTGTTGTAAAAATAGTCTTTGTCCCCCTCTTCACTGTCATTGGTTGGAGCATAGCACTGTACAACATTCATCTTAATCCTCTTCATTTTAGTTCTGAAGGATGCTGTGATGATCCTGGAACCATGTGCCTCCCAACCAATCAGTGCTTTCTGTGCCTGCTTGGACAACATGAAGCCTACTCCCTGTGTGTGGGGTGCGTCGCTCTCTTCATGTCCAGAATACAGCAACAGCTCTCCTGTCAACAATCGTCTCTGTCCAGCTTGCGTCCATCTTGTCTCGCTAATGCCTAGTAGAGTTAGATTGTTACTCCTCATCTCTGCTGCGACCTGCGCCATCTTTCTTGACTCGTACATGGTCCTCACGTTCCATGTACTGATGGTAATCCTCCTAGTTGCAAGAAGGGTAATCGGCTTAGTGGCTTCCTCACGACTTTCACCACCCAGCGTCATGCGTCTTCGAGTTGAAGGCCCTTCTTTTTCCAGGCTAAAAGTCTCTGTTATCTCTATTGTTGGCGTTTCTGTAGCAAATTAACTTTTTACGGGGTGGAGTTGCTAGCCCCACACCCAACCCTCCTCCTTTATCCTGACTTGGGACAGGCAGATGGCCCCAAAGGACCTCTCTGGTGGAGTTCCTACATTCTAGGTGGGTGCCAAAACCAGTGGGTTAAAGGTAGTTGTCCTCTTTCTCTTTCCCCTCCCCCCTCAGCTATTTTGTATGGTGTTAGGTTAGACAAACTCAGAGCATACCTATCAGGATTCACAGTTGAGATAGGTGTTGCCTTGCATATCTTCACCTGATTTGAGGATTCCTCTGGGGCATAGGCATGATATAGATGTACAGACGTCTGGAGTGAGGAAGCAGTGTATGTGCCGAGAGTAGAACATTTTTAAGGACCTAGGGAATTTTTACAGCAAAAATTTAGGCAGTAGGTGCCTACAGGGCTAAGCAGTACCGAGATGTGTGTGTGTGTGTGTGTGGATCAGTGGTGTCTAAAAGCAGCGTGTAGGTGTGGTAGAGCTGGGCCCTTAAAAGTTGTACAGGGTCCCCTGTACTAGCATTTTTCACAGATTATATAACTGGAGGCAATAGGAAGGCATTCTAGGAAGATGAAAGCTGATGATAAAAGGTGGGTTGTGGCTGTCAGTATGAAGAGACCTAAACGAAGGTTTCTAACCATCAGAGGAGTGAAGTTCTGGAACAGCCTTCCAAGGGGAGCAGTGGGGGCAAAAGACATATCTGGCTTCAAGACTAAGCTTGATAAATTTATGGAGGTATGATGGGATAGTCCAATTTTGGCAATTAATTGATCTTTGACTATTAGAGGAAATTATGCCCAATGGCCTGTGATGGGATGTTAGATGAGGTGGGACCTGAGTTACTACAGAGAATTCTTTCCTGAGTGTCTGGTTGGTGAGTCTTGCCCACATGCTCAGGGTTTAGCTGATCACCATATTTGGGGTCGGGAAGGAATTTTCCTCCAGGGCAGATTGGCAGAGGCCCTGGGGGTTTTTCGCCTTTCTCTGCAGCATGGAGCCTGGGTCACTTGCTGGAGGATTCTCTGCACCTTGAAGTCTTTAAACTATGATTTGAGGACTTCAGTGGCTCAGACATAGGTAAGGGGTTTGTTGCAGGAGTGGATGGGTGAGATTCTGCGGCCTGTGTTGTGCAGGAGGTCAGACTAGACGATCATATTGGTCCCTTCTGACCTTAAAGTCTATGACTCTATGACTGGGTAAGGACAGCCTGGTACCCATGCATGAAGGAGTGAAGCCTTGTAACTGAGGGGAAGGACTTGTGAATCCAGGATAGAAAGGGGAGAAGGTTGTTTTAGCCTGAGGGCTGTGCAGATCTACTACAGCTAGTCAGATTTTTTTTTCTCCTGTAGAAAATTTGAGAAAAAATGTTAAAATTTGCTGCTGAAATTTTTGACTTCTTGATGAAAACTTAAAATATTTTGGTCAAAAATTAAAATACTTTGATTTGGAAATCTTGCTGAAGTGCCTTCAGTTCCCTTTCTCCTCTCTTGGTTGGGCTCTGTAATCAGATTATCTACCAGACTGTGCTATTGGTAATGTGTGCAACCCTTTTGTTCCTACTTTGTCCTACATGCACAGGTCTAACTGAGTATACTTTTGTATGTAGGATCTTTCTTTATGCTTTGTGATAATGGATTAAAAGGAGAAAACATAGCTTGACTTTTATTTACTGGGTTATATTTGCAGAGTTGGGAGTTAAACAAAAAATCTTTCTAATTTGAAGTGGAACAAAACGTGACAGGCATTTATTGAGACAAAACAAGAAACTCCTAGAGACAATTTTAGTCAGTGTTTAGAGTGGAATCAGACTTTGAAGTCCATTTAATTACTCTAAGTGAAGAGTGTATATGTTTTTCCATCTACAGATACATATTTCCAACTTGCCGAGAGTTCCAGACTCATGACAAAACTGTACATACATTTACAGTGAAACAAATAAATGCATAAATGGACAGTAGCTCTGAGTTTATAAGAAAAGGGGGAGACAGTGCCTGCATTGTACATAGTGTTGTGGAAACACAAGACATTTTCACCTGGCTTTCAATGGAGAACCTGTTCCAGATGGTTTTGTGGTATGAAATATTTGCTTTGCCCAGCTCGGGTGTGGGGGAAAAAATCCTGGTCGTATAAGGTCTCATCCTGAGAGGTATTAAAACCCCTCAGGATTGTGCCCTTAGCAAGTACATGTTAAGTGGTCTGGGAATAGGTGTGAGTGCCCAAGTCACTGGCCTATAGCATCTTTCTCTTTCTCTCTCTCTCTCCCGCTCTCTGGAATAATGCATATTTAATTATTGATACATAGTGGAACAGCTCCCACAGGAGAGATTGAGACCCACCCACAAAAGAATATCCAGACATCCAGTGGTTAGGTCAGTCACCTGAGAGGTGAGCAACCTAACTTCAAATCCCTTCTGCGCATCAGGGAGAGGGGGACAGTACTGGGTTTACCATGGCACCAGTGGCACCATGGCACCAGGCCCAGAGTCAGAAGGGGCCCCAGCCAGCGGAGCTGGCCAGGAAAGCTGCCCCCACTCCTGCTTCGCCCCCCGCCTGCCTCTTCCCACCTCTGCTTTGCCCCAGCCCTGCCCCCACTCCACCCCTTCCCCTGAGCAACGTCCCAGGGGACTGCAGCAGGGGTCGGGCACACCCTGCACTCACTGGGTAGCGGGAAGTGGAGCAAACCCGGACCCAGCCCAATCCGCTGGTGAGTACTGGGGGGTGGTTCCCCCCTGCCCCCAGTCCCAAGGCTGGGAGCCAGGGGAGCAGAGCGGAGTGGGCTGGGGCCAGGTCGCTCCCCTTCCCACTGCCCTGTGAGTGCGGGTTCGGGCCCGCCATGCAATCACCAGGTGGCAGGAAGTGTAGCGACCTGGCCCCAGCCCGCTCTACTAGCTCGCGCTGGGGGGCAGTTTCCCCCCTTCGCCCAAGCCTGGGGAGTAGATGGAGTGGTGGGGAAGAGGCATGGGATGGGGTAGAGAAGGGGATAGAGGAAGTGGGGGCCCAGCATGCGGATCCCCTTGCAGCAGCTGGGGCTCCCCTGTCAAGCAGGCCCATCAAGCCCCACCTCCCCTGCATCTGTACCACCCCGATGAGCTGCCCCCCCCAGACACCCTCCCCACTGAGCCCCAACCACCTACACCTGGACCCCCACCCAAATGAACCCCACCTGCCCTGCACCCAGACCCCTGCCCTGCTGAACTCCAATCACTTTCACTTGGTCCCCACTACAGACTCCCATTGCCCCTGTACCTGGAACCTCCCTGTGCATCCAGATCCCCCACTGAGCTGCCTGCACCCAGACTGCCCCCCACAGATCCCTCTTGCACCCCCACAGACCCCTCTTACCCCCATCTGGATCCCCCCACACTAAATCCCTCTGCACTTGGATCCTGCCACCAGGCTGAGTCTCCCTGCCCACATCTGGTGTGCCTGGTGTAAAAGGGGCAGGGGCCCAGGGTGTTTTTATGGCCCTTGTGCTGTGTCAGGGTCAGGTTCAGCCTCACTGCCAAGTCCGTGTCCCAGGGAAGAGGGGGGAGGCTGCAAGGTATACTCCCACCTCCATGCAGCCAGTGGCCTGTGCTCCTCACTGCCATGGTGGAGCTTCCACATTTATTTATTGTAAAAAAATATATATTGCAGAATTTTAAAATATTGTGCACAGATTTTGATGCAGAATTCCGTCAGGAATATGGGGCGCTGTACAGCTGTGATGGTGGGACTGTGAAGGGGGTGCTGGACAGCAGGGGATCTGTGGGTGGGGGAGCTGGGCAGGGGGTATGGTGTGCAAAGTGCTGTGCAGTTGTGGTGGGAGGTCAGCGGGAGAGGTCTCTGGGCAGGGGGTGCTGGGCATAGCAGGTCCGGGGGCATTGGCATAGGAATCTGTGGGGAAGGTCTCTGGGTGAGGGGGGGTGCTGGGCATAGGGATCTGTGGGGGGAAGTCCCTGGGTGAGGGGGTGCTGGGCATAAGGGCAGGGCACTGGGTAGGGGGCAGTGTGGAAGGAGCATGCTGGCAGCGCAGGGCTGGGTGGGCCAGTGTGCGTCTAGCAGTTGTGCATTGTAAACAGTGCCCTTGTGCTGGGCTGAGTGGGGCCACTCCTGCTACGCTGCACCTCATTGTCCCCAGCTGGCCCCTCGCTCTGCAGATGGCCCCCTATCACATGCCCTATTTCCCCAATGGGGGCCCACAAATATGTTTGGTGCTGGGCCCACAAAAAGTTAATCCAGCACTGGAGGGGGAGACTTGAATCTGGGTTTCACACATTCCAGGGGTGTGTCCTAGCTAGGGGGCTAAGGGTTGTAAGGAGGCTGCGCTCTCTCCCACTGCTGCATTTTTGCTCCCAAACAAAAGAATAAAAACCCTGGTACATTCTGGGACCCCTAGCCAAGTTCGCCTGTGAAGGGTGATCTCGAGAAGAGAGATGCCCGCTAGATGTATCTACCTTGTATAGATTAAGGCAGTATCACTGATCATAGCCTCAGGTATAGAGCCAGGCTGTTTGCATGAGGAGTTTGTTCTGATGGAGCTAAACTGGGTTACTGGGGGGGGGGGGGAGAGGGGGCGTGCTTTTTTAATCCCTCTTTGCATTAAAGTGAACGCTTTTAAGTGGGGGCTGCTAAATCATTCATGCGTCTGTTTGCTTCTTTTAGCAATTTGCTCTCTAATTGCTGCTGTTTGCATTGATCGCGCGCGGGGCGGAAAGGGAGTCTCTGGAGTCTCCCAAGTTGGCTGCTGATTTATCGAGTATCATACCTCCTCCTCTTTCACCTTGCTGGAGCCGCTGGCTCTATTTTAAGGCAGATGCGCATGGCTCAGCACCTGTTCTCTGCTGTCCGGGGAGCAGAGTTTGACAGCTCTCCTCCAGTGTGATCTTTGCCTTGGTTTAGTGTGTGTTTGTTCCCCTTTCCTTTGCTCCTCGCTGTGGCTGGGGGAGCCAGGCTGACTCCCTGCCCAGCTTCCAGAACCACACACACACACAAACCCTCCTTTTAAACTTTGTGTTTCTTCTGGATTAAAAGGCGGCTCCGGGTGCGGAGCCAGATCTGAGAGAGACTCTCAGTGTGTGGCTGAGGGTTTGTTTGCTATGGCTGAAGCAGGACGTCCTGAGAACCCCAGCGAAGAGTCTGCAGCGGACGAATTCAGTGATATCATCAGGAGCAGATCTGGTAGGAACCGCTTGTTTATTTACTGATGGGGCGTGTGAGTGTGTTAAATACAAAGCGCTTGAGCGTGGGCCATTGTCTTGTTTTCTTCCACGGAGGTCAAGAATTTCACTGAAGTTGGTGATGTGTTTGGAAAAGTTTCTTCGTTGCAGGAAGGAGGTCTGGATAAAACAAAACAAAACAAAACGCTGAACATATGTGTACACGGCTACATAGAGTACCCCGTGGAAATGCTAAGTTCACACACAAGGCAAAGTGATCACTGTTACCCCACTTATGAAAATAGTTGTATTGTATTTAAATGAAATGGGCACTTCTTTAATTTGACCAGACACACTTATTACCCTGTCAAGAACTGAATGTTAATATATGTTGAGCAGTTTGTACTTTCAGAAAGATGCTATGCTGACAAGGTAGAAAAGGCATGCAAAGACAAGGCTGTATTCACTTACTGCAATATTAATGCAGTTAGTGGAGAGTGGCATTTAAAATTTAAAGTTATAGGAATAATTAAAAAAAACCTTTAGGTTGGTTAATGAAGTGTAGAGGGACTTATCCACAAACTTAGAAAAACTGTGCATTTGGAATAAGTGCTTTGAGTGAAGCTCTTAGTAAGTACTTATCCTTCTTATAGAATATAAAAGATCTTGGACTCAGGCAATCACACAAAGTTGTGGTTCCATTTGTGTAATAGGGCAGGCTATTAAAGCTGTAAATGGAAGCAGCTGTAATGCTTCCCCATATGTTAAAGTTTCAGGTGCCTGGACTTCCTCTGTTTAGTCTTGGAAAGGAATCAAATCTTGGGTAATGAAGGTATTTATAGACCATTCAGAATTTACACATTTACAATGTAAATAGGCAGAGAAATACAGGAGTACTTAATTATTTTATCTTTGAAAAAGTATAAACTAGTCTGGCAAAGTAAAAAGGCGAGAAGATAATGATCCCTAAGAGAGTGAGACTTTTTTTTCCAGTCTAATTTGTAGTACAGCTACCTCAGTAAAAAATCTGCTTCCAGGTGATTTTTGGGAAGCTTCTGGCCTATTGATAAATAATTTAGGTGACAAAGTTCTGGGTTGGCAGAATGTAGAATAAACTCCTTTCCCCACATTCCTAGGCTATGGGTGCATGGTTTTCATTATCCCAGTGTAGAGAGACTCTTGCAATATTGTAAGTTCAATTCTTCTTTGAAATTGTAGTAATACAAAATATTTGCTTGGAATCTATGCTCCTTAAAGTGTGTTTCTTAAAACTGCATCCACTGTACAGTGTTCTTCTTAAACTTACAGATGAAAGGGTCTACTTTGTACTTTGACTTTACTGTGCAATATTCCAGAAATTAGAAGCCATTGAGAAGAAGCAGTGCATTTAGGTGGACCTTGCTACAGAGATCCTTCCACACCCAATTTTTTCCAGAACTACTTGTGGCTTTGATAACAAAGTTTCTTTATTGAGAAGTTGCATCATTGCAGAATGGAAAAGCTGGAAAGAAAAAATTATCCAGCAAACTCCTTCCACACTGATTTCTAGTCAAGTTAGTCAGGGCCGTTGCAACAAAGAATGTGGCCCCCTCCGAACATATGTCCGGGCGGGGCCTCTTACAATGCAGAAACTGGAATGTGGCATTTTTTTGCCACTTTTAGGGGCCCCCTTCCTTGCAGGGCCCCCTCCAGTTGGAGGGTACGGAGGGCGTTCACTACGCCCCTGAAGTTAGTGGTACTGCAACCTACAGCTGCAACAGTGAATCAACCCAATTCTAAACTTAGACAACTTATATTTTTAGTAGATGTAGAATGGAAGGTAATTACGACAAAAAACCTCCTTAACTTTAAAAGGATAAGCTATTAGCATGTTTTTATGCAAGGGAGTGGATATTAATTGGAAACAAAAAGCTTGAAAACTTACATAAAATATTTTGTCTGGGTGTGGGAGGTTGTGATTCTCCAGAGATTGCTTTAGGAAAATTACTGTTACTAACTTCAGTTGATCACTTAACAACATAACTTATTGCTTAGTAAGTACTGGAGGTTATTTTTTTATTATTATTTCTTTCTACATTGTTTCCTCTGTATAGTTAATTATAACTTGAGTAACACAAAATGGCAAGATGTATTCATATATACACTTCCTTGTTCTCTCTTCCCCTCTCTATTTTCCTTGAAAGCCTGTCTCCAGACCAATTTAGGTGACAACAGAAATGTTAAGTATGTTGTACTATAATCTGAGCAAAAAAACCTCAAAATGGATAGATAGGGTTTAAAATAGATCTTTCCACGTTGCTCTTGTGTCTGAGTGTAATCAAAATAATTTGGATGTTTACAGAAGTCATGGAATTCAGGTTTTTAGATTATAAATTGTATTGTATCTTAACAATTCTACCATTGTTTGAGGGTTTAAATAGTAATCAGGAGGAATTTGAACTTTATCATTTTGTAGATTTTTTTCTTGGTTTCATCACAGATGGAATTTTCAAGGGGAGCTAATGGGAGCTGGCAGTCTAACTCCTTTGACTTTCAAAGGGAATTGAGCATCTCACTCTCATAAGAAAATCTGATCACATATGTAAACAAACAAGCAAAAAAACCAACCCCAACATTGGAAGCTTAAAATTATGTTCAGAGCTTGGTGCTGGTTTTTTGTCCACAACTACTGAAGGGTTTTTTGGTCTCTTTTGCCAAAAAACACAGATTCAGATTGACTGACTGAAACATTGCTTAAATTTCTGTCAAATTCACCAGCTTGTTTAAGTTAAAAACATAACCACGAATTTTTGTTTTGGAACAGCTTTCATACCAAATTTTACTTGGTTTATTTTAAAAAAAATTAAAATGTAAAGAAGACATTTCATTTGACCAAAAGGAATTTTTAAATTTATTTCTTAGTTTACTGAAAAACTCTCATTTTGGGTTGGCCCAAAACAACTTTCTTTTTCATTTGGCTAGTGAACTGAAAAATCTGTTGTTCACACAGCATCTACCAGAGGTAAATATTTTTAAATCAGCGGGCCCATGTAACTTGCACCCAAGAGTCCTCATAGAGTTGACTCAGAGACGTCTAGCTCACCAATATTACTGTTTAATAAATATTGCAACAACAGGAAAATTCCAGAAGACTGGAAGAGTGCTAATGTTGTGCCAGTATTCAAAAAGGCAAGCAGGATGATAAATATAGGCGAGTTAGCCTGACATCATTCCTGGGCATAATATTGGAGAAGCTGGTATGGGATTCAAGTGATAAAGAATTGGCATTAATTATATATATTTTAATCAGCATGGTATTGTAGAAGATCGGTCTTATGAAATTAGGTCTGTTTGACTCTTTGAGATAACTGTGTAAATATAATATACATAGACTTTGATAAGGCAAATATTTGACTTAGTACATTCTGATTAAAAATGTAGCATTGTACAATATCAATAAAGCGCATCATAGATGGATTAAGAACTGGCTAACTATCATATCTCAAAAAGTAGTGATCAGTGGGGAATCAGCATTGAATGGGGGTGTTCCTATTGGTAGTAGGCCTGATGCTATTCAACATTTTCAGCCATGATCTGGAAGTAAATATAAATCACTGCTGCTTAAAATATGTGGATGACCTAAAAATTGGCAGAATGGTAAATACTGAGGAGGACAGAAAGTCTTAAGGAATATTCTTGACTGCTTGGATAAGTTGGGCCCATTTGAACAAAATGTGTTTTGATACAAGCACATGCAAAATTATATATCTAGGAACAAGAAATGCAGGCATACCTGTAGAATGGGGAACAGTATCCTGGAAAGCTGTGACTCTGAAAATAATTTAGGAATCATTGTGAACAAGCAACTCAACATGAGCTTTGAGTGTAGTTCTGTGGCAAAAGGGGCTAATGTGATTCTTGCATGTATGAACAGATGAGTAGCAAGTAGGAGTAGTGAGTGATTTTACCTCTGCATATGGTATTGGGGAGATAGTTACTGGACTACTACATCCATTCTGGTGTCCACATTTTAAAAGGCATATTGAAAAATTGAAGAGGTTGTTTTTTGCAATCTTAAAAAATGATCCAAGGACTGGAGAAAATGCCTTACAGTGAGAGCTCAGTCTCCTTAGCTTATCAAAAAAAAATTGAGGTCACTTGGTTATATTGTGCAAGTCCCTTAACAGGTGAAATTACTCGGCACTAAAGGGCTCTTTAATCTAGTGGAGACCGACATAACAAGGAACAGTGTCTGGAAACGGAAGCCAGCCAAATTCAAATGAGAAAAGACTTTTTTTTTTTTTTTTAAACCATTTGTAATTAACTATGGGACAAACTGCTGAGGGAAGTGGTGGATTCTCCATCTCTTGATGTCATCAGATCAAGACTGGATGCCTTTCTGGAAGATATGTTTTAGCCAAACATAAGTTTTGGGGCTCAATACATGGGTAACTATTCGAAACGTAATGCCCTGTGATATACAGGAGGTCACACTAGATGATTTAATGTTCTCTTCTGGCCTTAAACTCCATGAATCTATGTGGAGTTTTGGCTCATCTCTTCTTCTTAGCATGGATCTATTTTTCTATAGAGCTCCCTGGTTTAACTCTTGTGCACTATATGGGTTTCAAAAGTCATCCCCCAGACTTACCTGATTGAAGTTACACAGGAACTTTACTTCTTATCCTATCTGCACAGTCCATCTGTGCATTGCTATAGGCACTCTTTTCCTCTCAACCTTCAAATTAATAGAACTTTTATAATCCTTTGTCAATTTATAGGTAGGCTAGATTTCCATTAATCAATCAAAACTATAAATCTGATACATCTGGACCTCAAGTTCAACTGACTGGTAGATTTGTTGAGCCAGACAGCTATGAAGTTAGTCCTTCTAATTTGCAAGTTTCACCATAAGGATGTCTGTTGTTCAAACAGCATTAATAAGGACTAGTTGTTAGCACTTAATGAAAATTTGGAATATGGTTGGTAATGTCTGAAAGAACTTCATGCAAACCCACTTGTTTAGGATTGCCTTGTTATGCATAGCTATGTTTTGAATTTAAGTGTACCTGATGTCACATTTGTTGAATACATGAAGAACAGTCTCCTGTATGTGGAAATTGTTCTGCTTAACAAAACCAGCCCTTGTGCTTTAATATCTCTGAAACCAGATGTGGTTTTCATAAGACTGGGATTTCTTTACTAGACATATGACATATAAGGTATCGTCATGGTTTCTAGCACATGTTTAGGTGCATTGCTAGAATGGTTCATTTAGAAAAATCATTTTAAAAAGTGGTAAACATAATTAAAGTGGTAAACAACTTCTGTGTTGTAAAAGAAGTTGCACTCCATTGCAGTTGTCCAAATTTTCATTAAAGTTATTGAAATAATTCTATTATTTCTGTAGCAGAGTAAGTAATTGCAGTCATTAGCAGCAGCAGCAGCAGCAAAAAGAACTAAATCCTAGGCTACGCCATATTTGAATGTTGGCTATAGAAAGAACGGGGAGTCTCTAAAGATTGATTTGTTCTTAATGTCTATCAATAAACTATGCCATTCCATTGGCTTGGTGAAAGTGAGTGAGCCACTATTGCACCATTGAGGCTTGACTTGAAAGGGAGGTATGGTTTGCCTTTGGGCTGGGAGCGAGGGTTCTGTCCCACCCAAATCTGCTTAGGTATTCACTATGCAGTGTCACTTCACTTTAGCTTTCATGGAGGAATGAGAGTTCTGCTCTTAAGGAAAGAGCAATTACTGGACAGGAATTAACACTGAGTAGTGTTAGAGAAGTAAATATTCTGGAAGAAAATTCAGAAGCAAATTAAAATAATACTTGGTTTCCCAGTTACATCTTAAAATATATTTAGCCGCCTTGGGCATTAACAATGAATCTCCGAGCGTGCCAAATTCTTATTGAGGGAGAAACTGTAAACCCACCAGTTATTCAGGGCAGTAGCAAAGAGCAGCCCTCCAATCACCATCTGCCTGAAGCATTCAGAGTGGTCAGGCACATTAAGAAAACAGGTGCCAGATGAATGTGTATGCCAACAGTGTAAATACTAACAAAGTCAACAAATGTGACTACATGTAATGAAATGTGTCCCTGATTTGGCATGGGAGGTCTTGCAGATTAGGTGTATCTTTCTGCATTCTGTATGCTAGTCTTAATACTGTACCATTGGCTGGTCTCCTGAAACTGTCATACCACCTTCTGCCTGGGCACAATTCCATTGTAATAAAAGCCATGACTGCAGGCATGCAAGAAGACCAGTACAGAATGTTCATCATGCTAGAGTATGTGAACCAGATGGCTGTCGAAGAATGTTAAAATGGCATTCTATGCAGAGCTGCTGTGTGTGAGGTTAAGGTGATATCTAATCTATTTGAGGTTTTACAGTGTGCTCATTTGGAATTGCTACTCTTGCTGAAAGTTGGATCATATTCAAAAATAAAAGACCTAACTGCTAAAGGTGAGGTTTTGGCTCTGATGAATCAGGATTAGGGTTTTGCAGATAAAGAAGTAATATAAATGAAATCTCTATTTCTAAATGCTCTTTGTGTGGGAACAAGTATAGATCTTGTTCAAAGTGGTTTAGTGACACCACCAAGCTACAGAACCTGACAGAAATATGGAGGCCAGAGCAATGGGCCTCACTAATACTTTTTTTTTTTTTTGATGAATGCATTCAGAATTCACAATAATTAGCTAACTAAGTTGAATAGAAGGAAAATATTTAACAAAACAGCACTTCACTGCACTGACCACGTTCCCTGTCTACACCCCTTCAAACATCCAGCCACAGGAGACCTGTGACACGTGAAGTATATAGCTGTTAGTAATGACCAGGAAAGGTCACAGCACTTACACCCGGGAGTTCCTGTCCATCTATTTTCTCACATATATGCCGGAGAGATGGCCCCTCTGGTCTAAAAGCCAGAACAAATTTATGAATGTTACATGTATTTTTTGGACACAGTTGAGTTGCTAGAATTTTCAGTACTGCTTAAAATCAGAGTGTAAAGATTTTATTAACATACAGTAGGTGTACAGTAAGTACAGTGTATTAGAACTTCATCAGTGATATCCAGACCACATTGACTTCAAGAGGAAACGTACAAAGAGAGGTTGTATCCCTGTATAGTACAATCTTTTAACCTTTGCTCTGCAAGACAGAGAACCATAACTGGGAAATTTTACATTTAGGCTAGTATAGCAAACTTTTTGATTTGTTCAGTGTATGTATTGTGCATTGAAAGCATATGCCCTGACTTTTTCAGAAGTGCCGAACTCATGGCTCCTGTTAGTATCCTGCCCACATAATATATATAATTTGAGAAAGGGAGTTATTTAAAAAAAAAAAGTTCATGTTGCCTTCCAAGTGCTGTTGAAAGACCTGAGAATGAAACTTTAACTTGTTCAATGTCCTGTAACAGAAATCTAGTCCATTTCTTTTCAGGAAAGGGCAGATCAGCTAAACATTAGTTTGGTTGAGATATTACCTTTAATAACATGAGAGTGAGTTGCATGATGTTAGACTGTTCATGGGAACATTGCCTTGACAACAATATTTTTGTGCTTTAAAAGATTCTGGTGTTTCAAACATAAATCAAAAGAAATGCTATCACAGCCTTTCTTCAATTAGATCTAAAGAAAATATAGCATCTGTAAACAATCAGCGTCTTACATAATGTTTAGTTAGCAGCATATATATTTCATTCTTGCAATAGGGTTAGGGTATAGTGACTAAGTTCCCAAATTTTGTAACTGATGAGCAAATTTTTTAGACATTAAAGGTAATCTACTCACTTTGAAGAAATTACTCTCTAGGAATTTGTGTTAAATTGTATTGCTAATTTTCTCCCTTTTTTATTTCTTACACTAAAGGTAGATAGCTTATTGAAGCTGGCTTACCTGTTGAGTGGACTGTGACTCAGTCACCTGTCAGGAAAGCAAACTGGCAATAAATACTAACAGTTGTTAAGCCAGCACCTCCTGTGGTGAGAGGGTGGTTTTTTTTTCTGTTTTTTTTAGCAGTATTAATAGCTTGGGCCATACTGTCACATCACATACAGGAAGGGAATCAACAAGGCTACATATGTATGGTAGTAATACAAACTAGCCTTTTTATATAGGTGCTTATTCCCACCACCACCTTTATTTTATTGTACTTTGAGCTATGAAGAATGCTAAATGGCATTTAGCCAATGTTATCTGTTAGACAAGGGTGACCCAGTGGCTCAATTTTCCTAATTTCCAGTAACGTTTATAGTTTATAGTGCTAGAGTATTTTCAAAATAAGTCGATATAAAAATTTTGTATGTTATGTTCAACATCAAGATCATAAATAGAAATCCAAAGCATTACAATTATAATATATCTTTATTTAGAAGCCACCCTCAAGTAGGTTGATTTCACTAGCAGGGGAAATAGTTTCACCCAGCTATAGTTACAAAGAGGCAGCGTAATGGCACCCTCATGGAATCCTCCCTTTCCAAAGGCTCTGATGCTGAAAGCTGCCTCTCATGGGTGAGCTCCTGTGCAAAAATCCACAAACCACAACAGATTTCTGGGGATGCTTAAAATGTTGCACAAAACTTCCAACAATTCTTTTTGGCCAAGGGCAAAAGGCAATTTTCTCCTTTTCCCTTTCACCTTGGAGAAAGGGCCTACCTCTTGCAGCATGAAAAGTCCTGTTCCCCCCCAAATACACATCCATCTCATTAAAGGGGCTGCTTTGGCTCATATTCTCCACCAGGCTTCACCCATTCAGAGCAACTTGCAGGATGGAGGCCTAAGAAAAAAAATTGTGCCCTACTTCAAACAAGTCTCCCATTGTGTATTGCCTAGGAATGTTGTTACCTCTATGTGCCCAAACTCAGGAGGAAGCTCGGCTCAGACTCTATTAAACTACCCAACTTCAACACTATAATAAATACATCTGTGCCTTTTCAGACTGCAGAACGTGATCTGTAGCCCTTACAAAGAAAATCCCAACATTGAATTGCTCATGCGGAGAAACTTTTGGTGCAAAATGGTCAATACTCTTATTGATGCTAGTGTTTTATGATCCAGTGTTCTATCCATTGCTTGTTTGATATTGCTATGTGTTAAACCAGTTGCTTGGGGCCTGGTGAGCCCCACCCTGTTTTTGTTATCTGATGAAAATCTTGTACTGAATTCCAAGGTTAGTGTTCCGCTGTCCTTATTAACCTAAATGATTGATATCAAGAGCATGGTGCGATTGAATTACGCTGCAGCATGCAGTCAGCTACTATAAACAGTATTATCTACATAAAGGTTTGGCAGTGCTGCTGAAGTGCACATTTGCTTATGTGCAGGAGGGATGGTTGGATCATCACTTTTTTAAATATAGCCATGTTTATTAGGCAGCTAGTACAGGAGGTAGCTAATCTTGTATTGCTTATTTGGAAGATTCATTGTCTTTTAAAGATCTATACAAAGATTAAAAATGAAACTTTTTACGTGTCTTATGTATGCCTCTTTGTGTGCCTTCAACTGAGTCAACCTGGAGAATGGTGCGCCTACCATGGATCCTGCTACTCCCAAAAGACATTTGTCCCAAACTTAGCACAAATTTACTCTTATCACTTTCATCTCCTTTTCTCTGCAGAAGGGCTAAGGGTATCATTAGGAAAAAGAGAAACTTAAAATTGATGATGATTTTTTTTGAATAGCCACGTTCTGCCCAAACTAAAATGACGAGAGAAAAAAATATAAAGGACATCTGAAAATGTAGCTACTGGAGGGAAGAAAGATGCTGGATGGATTTTAGCACCAGATAAACTCACTGCAAAAGCAAAGGACTCTGTAACACTGTTTATTCAAAAGACCGCTTTTTTGTTTGTTTTTGTTTTTTTTTTCAGTAAACAACCTCTGACTCTTGTCTCGAGGCACTACATTAACAAATGATCATTTGATGCTGAACTATTATTTATCCATGATTCTATGACTTTGTGACATTAGCTTTTTGTCAGATGACATAGTCTGCCCTTTTCATTTTCTTTAATTCCAATGGTTCATTGTTATTTTGACATTTTAGTTTATCAAACTGCTTACAAAAAGATGCGTATAACATGTACTCGATGCTTATTTATGCCAACATATGTTATGTTATGTTCTAAGATCAGTGGAAATAAGCTGATGATGTTAAGATTGATCATGTAATGGGTTGGTAATATTGGAGGGGCTTTTTGTTCTCGCTGGTTCTCAGTTGATACTGTACTGTGAATTATCACCATGTCCATATGTATCTTCCAGAGAGGTCAGTCTGTGAATTCTGCTGTGAGGTTTGTGGCCTACACGTACACCGTAAAGTATCACATCTGTGACCCATACCAGTTCTCTCAGCTGAAGGGGAGAGAATTCTGAAGTCTCTCTAACATCACAACAGACATGTCTGTTGCCAACAAAACCAGCAGCTGGCACAACTAAGTCTTTTTATGCAGATTTTCAGATAATTAAGCTAATTCAATTAGGCTTTTTGTGATCTTTTCCTTATTGCATAGGTCTAAAGTGTAATGTTTTCGTGAACAATAAAGACACAAAGTTAAGGATTGAAATTATGTGCTTTAGACTACCAAATCCTCTTAAGTGCATACCAGCTTCATCTTCAAGAGGGTTTCCTCATTAATGGTAATGGGATTGCAAGGGTGCAAACCAGTGCTGAATTTTTTGGCCTAACCTTGCATTTCTTACTCAGGAATAACTCCAGTTGACTTCAGCTGAAGTCTTGCTTGAGTGAAAACAAAGGGCCACATGCTACCCACAATCTGTGTCTTGAACTCCCACTGGATTCCCAATGGGATTTGCTCCCTCTCTGAAGCTCCATTCTCAGTTGTGCCTTCCTGCTCTCGACTCTTGGAAAGGCCTTCTTTCTCCAGTATGCCTAGGAACTTTGCTATCTTCCTTCCACTTAGGACGGAAGAATCCCAAGCACTGCTATGGACTAGGGACCGATTGGCTAGGCAGCAGTTCTGCAAAAAAGACTGAAGGGTTACAGTGGACAAGAAGCTGGATATGTGTCAATAGTGTGCCCTTGTTGCCAAGAAGGCTAATGGCATTTTGGGCTGTATAAGTAGAGGCATTGCCAGCAGATCAAGGACATGATCATTCCCCTCTATTCGACATTGGTGAGGCCTCATCTGGAGTACTTTGTCCAGTTTTGGGCCCCACACTACAAGAAGGAGGTGGAAAAATTGGAAAGAGTCCAGCGGAGGGCAACAAAAATGATTAGGGGGCTGGAGCACATGACTTATGAGGAGAGGCTGAGGGAATTGGGATTGTTTAGTCTGCGGAAGAGAAGAATGAGGGGGGATTTGATAGCTGCTTTCAACTACCTGAAAGGGGGTTCCAAAGAGGCTGGATCTAGACTGTTCTTAGTGGTACCAGATGACAGAACAAGGAGTAAAGGTCTAAAGTTGCAGTGGGGGAGGTTTAAGTTGGATATTGGGAAAAACTTTTTCACTAGGAGGGTGTTGAAGCACTGGAATGGGTTACCTAGGGAGGTGGAGGAATCTCCTTTTTTAGAGGTTTTTAAGATCAGGCTTGACAAAGCCCTGGGTGGGATGATTTAGTTAGGGATTGGTCCTGCTTTGAGCAAGGGGTTGGACTAGATGACCTTCTGAGGTCCCTTCCAACCCTGATATTCTATGATTCCAGTCTCTCCTTGAGACACATCACTTTCAGTCAGCCATGTGCCAATAAGGCTGAGCCTACACTAGCATTTTTCTTCATATTTTCCACCCTTTCACTTTCACCAGTGCAGTTCCACCAGTTGTAGCAATGAGGGGAATAGTACAATATGACCCTTGGTATGGGATGCAGGATTTGGTCCCCTGTGTTTATTGTAAATTCAACCAAGTTTTATCCCAGATATTTGTATTGGGTGCACATATTTACATACATGCGCATAGGAAGTGGCCTGCCAGTGTTGTAAAGAGAGAGATCACTACTTGCATAATATCTCGTTGCTGTGTAAAGTTATGGCACTAGATCTAAGTGACATTGAAGCTGCTATCTTGTCATTCAAAAGTACAATTTTAGAATACAACAGGAATACTGTAAAGTGCCTGGTTTATAGCCTGGCCCCAGTCACATGACGAGATTAAGTACTCTGTCATAATAGCTAATGAATGTTGTTCAATTCAAACTCTGAACAAGATATGTCACCCTAAAAAACAGTAGTAATATTCACATCAGGATGAGTACAAATGTATTATAAAGAGAGAGAACTTAAGGAAGTATTGGAACATCCTGGAATTTAGGTCTATTAACAGGAACAAATGGTCTTCTAGATAAGAGGGATTTAGTGATGTAATTTCTGCTTGGAATTTTTGGAAATGTTTTATGTAAGTGATCCCTCCCTCCCCCGCCCAAAGCACTGCTAACAAACAAGATGGCAGACATTTCAAAATAACCAACTGTATTTCTTAAATTGTTACATATCATCCTAAATGTACGTGGCATTTAAAGGACCATGGTGCTTTTGCTTTACACAATAATTTATACTTACCAATTTAGTTTAAAAGTGGTTAAATATTGTCTAAAAATAACTTCTGAACAGTGCTATAAACATTCCATTCAGTAGGAAACAACATCTATAAGTAGTTAACTCCATTGTTTCAGGTCTCTCAGATGGTAAACCTAAACTCATGATAGGGTAAAAATGCACAATTAGTTCATTTAATCCAATATGTATGTTGTAAACATATGTCTTAAATTATTGATTCAGTGTGGGGAAAATGGGGGGAAAAAAGTCTAATTTCATTTTAAAGTGGCTTATCAGATATTTCCATGTAAATTAAAAATAATGTTATTGGCAGCAGTTTATAGAGATGCTATTTCCTTTGGCAAATGTTAACTTGGTGAATATAGAGATTTTTTTCAAAAATCTCTCAGATGTTAAATTATTAAAATCTAATCAAATCTCAGAATGCACACTGGAGATGCACATGCTTTGATCCTGCAAAAAGATTTACCTGTGCAGACCTATGAGCCTGAATGAAGCCAATGTGACCTTGAGTGGGAATATTCCTTTGAGCTCTCACAGCCTTCATGTGTAAATCAACACAACTCTTGTTTCACCAAATATATACATATCACAGTGATAGGAACAAAATAGAACCCCATTGAAGACAATGGATTGCATTGATGTAATTGAGAGTGGAATTTGGTCCAGTATCTTCTTTATATGTAAGGTTTAGAGTCACTTGTACAAGCAAATCTTAAGAGATTGTGAATGCCACACTTATGTATTGTTTCAGTGCAAACAGTATGTGCAATGTATAGAAAATAGATTTATTTCTGGAACTAAAAATGACTTTCCTGAGTTATTAATAGAAATTGCTAGGGGGTAAAGGTGTGAACAACATGTTTTAAAACAACAGTGGCTCTCAAACTTTTTTACTGGTGACCCATTTCACATAGCAAGTCTCTGAGTGTGACCCCTCCTCCTTATAAATTAAAAACACTTTGTTAAATATATAAAACGATTATAAATGTTGGAGGCAAAGTGAGGTTTGGGGTGGAGGTTGACAGCTTGTGACCCCCCCCATGTAGTAACCTTGCGACCCCCTGAGGGGTCCCGACCCCCAGTTTGAGAACCCCTGTTTTAAAACATTATTCATATATGAGCTATTTAGGGCCTGATTCGGCACCTATTGATATCAGTGAGTTTTGCATTTGGCATGATCTTCATTTCAATACCAAGTTGTATGATAGTTGTATGGAGTTCTGATAGTTGAAAAAAGTATCCGTAGACCTGCTAGATTAAATTGTCACACCGGTGTTCAAACCCTGATCAGAAACTCTTTTTAAGCAAGTCATAGCACGTGGCATAATCTACAAATTGTCATTCATGTGATCTGAGAGGTAGGGAGCCAAATTCAGATGTGGTATAAAATGATTGCAGCTCTATGGATTGTAGTAGTCAATGGTGTTACATCCACTTTACACATGTGAATTTAGCAGCATTATACCCACTATCACCATCCATTTCAGAATCTGGCTTTTTAGGTATTCCATAAAAAGCAGTTAAATTTCTTCAAGGGATGGGCCCAATCAGGTTTTTGTTAAGAGACTCGGGTATAGATTTTCATGAGAGAAAGTTATCTTATAAAAGATGGTTGTGGTTATTGAATTTTACATGTAAATTAATGATAGTTAGGACTTTGCATTCTGTAGAACAGGTCAATCAATTTTAAAGCATTTTATGTATATAAATGAATCAACTCTAAAATGTTCCTGTAAAATAACTGTTAGTAGTCACAATTTTACAAATGGTGAACCTATAGCACAGAGAGGATCACAGACTAAGCTGAGGTCATACAGTGAGTTATTAAATGGAGTGAGGAATAAAAGCCAGAACTTCTGATAATCAGTTTCCTACTGTAACAACTGTACTGTGCTTCTTCACTAAACAGAGGTAATTCTGGGCTATAGTTTCTAATATATCATTAGGTTAACTCTGCACCGTAAACAGTCACCCAAAAGAGTGAAATTGGTATAATAAATACTATGTTCAGCAGAACTATTAGAACAATAATAACCACAGTGGAATGACTGTTTTGTCTCACTTGTTTTTTCTTCAGTCTCTGGATTTTAAAATGTATTTTGAATACACGTGTTTAAATTGGAACCAACTTGAAACAAAGGAACACTTGCACAAAAAATCAATGTATTTTTCCTGGAATGTTTATGTCTGTTGTTGTTTAGGCATATATAGAATAAAGCTGTTTTCCCTCTTAGCTGAGCTACTCTTTCTCTTTGATTCTGCTGTGACGTGCCATCCTGTCTTTAGGTTTGTGTTACCACAGAAAAATGAACTGATGTTAAAAGTCAACATTATGATTTCAGTACAGGATTAAAGAGGAAGAGATGTCTAGGGATGGTCTAGAAAATATTTAGTCCTGCCTTGAGTGCAGAGGACTGGACTAGATGATCTCTCGAGGTCCCTTCCAGTCCTATGATTCTATGTCAAAGTATAAATGAGAAAACAATTACTGAAATCATAACCAAGAATTGTTTAAAAGATGGAGACCCATAAAATAGATGAATGGTTAAAATGTTGAAGTATGTACTATGGCTACATACCTGCACAGAGCTCTCAGTGGGTGTGTTCTGAAACATAACTGTTCTTAACAGCTAATATAGGAAAAATGACTACTGTAAGGAAGACATAAATGTAAATTGGTACAAGGCAAAGACAAAAAAGAGAGACCGGTGCACCCTCATATCAAATCCTTTCTTATAGTATATCTTAATCATACAGTCTGTAGAAATCTGCAGTGCCTATGAAGTCCAAGACCAGCACTACATTGTATCTCCAGCAATTCACTTCTTCTGGTATCTCAATACACAGCTTCCATATTGTGGAAGAAGAGGCGGACACAGAAGGCATCGAAGTAGATAGTACAGTGCTTTACCATTTTTGTTATTGTATTGTGATCAGTATTCAGACACTATACCACTCACTTTTCTACTGTTTTGAGGAGTAATCCAAAGGAAATAATGTCAAAATAATCATAGATATTATTAGCTATGGAAAATTCATCTTATTATGCATAACAGTATTTTGTGGCTTTAAAAAAAAAAAAAAAAGCCCTCGCTCCCGGAGTCATGGGATTACAAGTAAACTTCAGTCTTCGTTTAAAAAAAAATTTCTAGTCTTCCTGTTTTCTAGCTCTTCTCCTCCCCCTCCGCCCCCGTAGCCATGAACTCTAAAGGTTGAAATCCAAAAGCTAATTAACCCAAACATTTATTACTTTAAAAAAATCTCATGCTGTGTAAATTCTCAAACTAGGCCTTATACATAAAGTTTACTGGAGCTCCAGTGGCCAGAATGATTATAGGTGGAAAGCTTAATGGTTTTTGTAAGAGACAGCTTTCAACGGTAAGGCACTTCATAGATAAGGTGATTTAGATTTCTGTGCTGAAGTGAGAGTACCTAATTCCTCCGTGATATGAGCAGTTCTGTATGACTTGGCTTAGAAGGCTGAAGATGTACCAGTAAAACAGTGAGTAGATATGACAGAATATTTAATCTGGTGACATTTTGGGGAAAAGGTGGTTTGTGAGGCCTTTTTTTTTTTTTTTTTTTTTTTTTTTTTTTTTGGTACATATTATTAGGAAAGAGTGTAGAACAAGGGAGAATGAGTGCAAACAAAGTAGAAATTCTCAAAGATGAGCATAATGGCAATAAAGTATCAAAAAATATGGAGCGATAGGAATCACTTATTCAGAAGTTTCAAGGACTTCATCTGAGTTGATCTAACAGCATGGGTGCATTCATAAGGGCATGAAGCATAGATGACAAAATCCTTGACTATAAAGGCACTGGATCAGAATCAGAGCAGGGAATGTGCCTACTATATTCAACACTCTGGATAGTCTAACTGAACTGTTAAATTTTTAACCAATAAGCAGTTACAACTTCTGAAGAATACCATCACCTAACTTTGAGCACTCTTTGTAAATTAATACTATTAACTATTGTGACAGACCCAGACCAGTGGAGTACAGGAGTCTGGTAGAGGGCAAATATGGTCACTGGATGAATAGTTTTCTGAGTAATCCAGAACCTTCTAGAACCAGTTAAGGCAGGCAGGTTAATTAGGACACCTGGAGCCAATTAAGAAGCTGCTAGAATCAATTAAAGCAGGCTAATTAGGGCACCTGGGTTTTAAAAGGCACTCATTTCAGTGGTGCGAGAGTGTGAGGAGCTGGGAGCAAGAGGCGCAAGGAGCTGAGAGGGAGTGGGAGTACTGCTGGAGGACTGAGGAGCACAAGCATTATCAGACGCCAGGAGGAAGGTCCTGTGGTGAGAATAAGGAAGGTGTTTGGAGGAGGCCATGGGGAAGTAGCCCAGGGAGTTGTAGCTGTTATGCAGCTGTTACAGGAGGCACTATAGACTGCTGCAATCCACAGGGCCCTGGGCTGGAACCCGGAGTAGAGGGTGGGCCCGGGTTCCCCCCAAACCTCCCAATTGACCTGGACTGTGGGTTCTTCCAGAGGGGAAGGTCTCTGGGCTGTTCCTCAACCCACATGGTGAATCTCTGAGGTAAGAAAATCCGCCAATAAGCGCAGGACCCACCAAGATAGAGGAGGAACTTTGTCACACTATATAAAGAGAAACACATTTAGTGTCGTCAAGTGCAGCAGTAGACACTAGTACTATTTAAATTGCTATATGAGCAATTGGTTGACATGTAAGTTTAGCAGAGTTAAACGTTCACAGAAGCAGGGGGTTGGTTGGCATTTTCACTTGTTCGGTTTTTTCTTTTTAAGTAGGAAGTATTTTGTTTTAATGCAGTGTTTCCCAAACTTGGGACGCAGCTTGTTTAGGGAAAGCCCCTGGCGGGCCGGTTTGTTTACCTACCTGGCCGCAGTTCGCCACTCCAGGCCAATGGGAGCCGCGGGAAGCAGCGCGGGCCGAGGGACGTACTGGCCACCACTTCCAGCAGCTCCCATTGGCCTGGAGCAGCGAACCACAGCCACTGGGAGCCGCGATCAGCCGGACCTGCGGATGCGGCAGGTAAACAAACCGGCCTGGCCCACCAGGGGCTTTCCCTAAACAAGCGGCATCCCAAGTTTGGGAAACACTGTTTTAATGTATAATTCATCTTTTAGCCATAGGTAAATATTATTTTGAACTGCTAAAATGCCCAATTATAGGCCCAAGCCCACAATTCTCATGCTGGAAAAAGGCCAGTTGGTATCTTGCTTTCATAGTGACTGCAAGATTAGCTGCTAATTATATGAAACCAAGTCCTAGTTTAAAACCCAAGTCAGATTTTTCTTCTCTAGAAGTAAGAGAAAAACTTTAAATGGGAGGAATAAAAACTAGAGCTGGCTGAAATTTTTTTTTGCAAAAACTTGTGTTGATTTCACCAAATGGTCTTGGTCAAAAAAAAAAGCAGAACTACAAAATGCTTAAAAATCGAAACATTTTGTTTAGACTTTTTTAAAACGAAATGTTTCAAGTTTTCAGTGCAAAATGACTTTTTTGTTTCAAAATTGCCTTTAATTTTACTTGTAAAAAATAGTTTAAATGGTCAAAATCTAAATGAAAGTTTTGATTTTTATAAAAATAGAACAGTTTTGACCCTGTTTTATTTTACATTCAACAACTTTTTTGGGGGTGAGAGGGGGGCGGTGAGTTTGTGGTTTGATTTTTCCCATTTCCACCTCCCCCCCACCAGTTTTTTTTCCAGAATTGCCAGAAAACGAAAAAATCCATTATTTGCTCAGCTCTGATTTTAAAAAAGTGTTCAAATGAAACTGGATAGCATATAAAATAGAGACCAGACTGTTTCACAGAAATAATCTTATTTGAAGAAACCAATTCTATAATTTTTTAATGGTATAAACATGAAAATATAAACTTATAGAATAAAAAATACTGCACTGACAATGACACATTTTAGAGTTTGTTTTATTACTTAGAGGTAAACAATGTAACTCACTTGTAGCTGGACCTGTGTGGAGTAACTGGTCATCTTATGAGATCATAAAGAGATATTATTTCATGAATGCAACTTTAGTAAAGTGACATATTATTTTTAGTGGATACTTGGCAGTAATTTGATTGGAGGAGTAAAGATTTATAAAGTCTATGTTTACTGTTTTAGTATCTTCTTTTCTAAAGGTTTGTGGAATGAGAATGAAAGTGTCGTCTTGTTGCATCTAGTGATAGGGCTCCTCCAGCCTGTAGCTATAATGCTAAAAATCAGAATTCTCCTACTGTATCTGTAAATCAGATTTTGTTTTATATATCTGTCTGCTAAACCCCCACCTCCTCCGCGGCAGCTCCCCACCCCAGCTCACCTCTGCTCCGCCTCCTCCCCGAGCATGCCGCCCCCGCTCTAATTCTCCTCCCCTCCCAGGCTTGTGGCACCAAACAGCTGATTGGCGCCACAAACCTGGGAGGCGTGAGAAGTGGAGCGGTGACCGCGCGCTTGGGGAGGGGGCGTAGGAACGCTGTAAAAAAAATATATAAAAAAAATTGGGGGCACTGCTTTTGGGTGCCCCCAAATCTTGGCGCCCTAGGCAACGGCCTAGTTTGCCTTAATGGGTAGCACTGGCCCTGGTTCTAGCAAGCTTTTTCTAAAGTGTTTTTCATAACCAGTTGTTTAAATATTGAATGCAATGCAAATATAAACGGTTATTCTTTTACAAGGAGTAGCTTCATTAAATATTTATTCAAAGGATATAATTCATACGTTACTGTATATGACAGCAAGACTGGAAGATGCTTATTTCAAGAGCAGGAAATGTATCAGATAATAGAACTTGCAAGCTAGGAACTTACATACCTTTCAACCAGAGCTAATGAGATTGTGAACCTGACAAGCTTAGCCGGAAGAGATTTTAAGTTTCTTTGAACCGACTAGTGCACGCCCCATTACTTTGCATGTGCGCACACAGTGCATCTCTCGTGAAAAGCATAGTTTAAAACTTAATAACATTGGCCATTGCAATGCACAAGATCAGAATATAAACTTTCAGCAGGAAGCCACTTCCTCAAGCTTCTCTTCCCATATATTCTGCTTCTAGTAAACCTGCTTATTCAAGTATTCTCTTTTTATCAGATCTTTCTTCCACATGTGAAACTCCAGAGATGTCTTCTCCATTTATGTCCTACTCTGTAAATTCTTAAGAGATTCTTTTTCATCCCCAAGATGCTGGTGACACCTGGGAGATATTTTGCTGTGCAGGCTCATGTTGAAATATCCTGTCCCCCATTCATTCCCTATGTGACGCATCTTGTGTCCTCAGGCTCACCACTAACAAGACTCCCTTGTTTCCCAAAACATGTTTCTTATGCTGTGCATTCCTGTCCTGGGATTCATGTTACCCTGTGCTCCCTGATCCTCTGTCATATTCCCAACCCCACCAGTATACTTCTCCTCACGTTCATCTGTGCATGCCCAGAATCGGGCCAGGGATGCACAAATGTGAAGATCTACAATAGGAAATGAGTCTAACAGGAAAAGAGCCTAGCATCTTGTGAAAGGGAAGAGACAGGTTAATCTGTTTCACTGGATGGAATCCTGGCCTCACTGAGGTCAATGACCGTGTTCTTTGGCCAGTGTTTTAAATCAGGTCAGACTAGAATGATCTTAATGGTCCTTTTATGGCCTTTAAAATCTATGAATACATGGGGTCAGGATTTCACCAATGTGTATATCTTTCTTTCAAAACATTATGTCCAAAATATTACATGATCTATTAGAGTTGCCTTTTATTTCAGAAAGTGTTTTGTATCTATAAAGTGTAATACTGTGAGGTAAATACTTAATTCAAACTAAACAGCGGGATAACCAGGGCTTCAAAATCTTCATGGAGCAATTTGTTGCAACACAGCATTCTAGTCTGAAATAAGTGATAGCTAGCACCCCGTTTCATTTTTAAAAATGGATTGAATTTATTTTTTTCCTCTTGGATACCTCATTATATTTCCCCTAGTAACTGTGCTCATGCAAAGAAGGGCAAAATTAAGCCCAATACATGCAGTCCATTTGCATTAGGAATACTTTGTTTTTTCACTTATGATGTTGTTCCGTGACACTATTGTATATCTGGCATATCTGCTTACATGTAGAAGAGAGAGTCATGAGAGAAGAGATAACAGAAGTCGTAGTGAGATAGATTAAAAGATAATGGTGGTCACAAGATATCAGATACAATCTATGAGGTAGTTGTTTTTAATTTAAGATCTATGATTTTCTTCTTTTGAATTGTTGACAGTCACATATGAGCATAATGGATGGGAATAAAAAGAAGCAAATAGTTCAATGCACAATAGGATGTTTTTTTAAATCTATTCTTGTTTGTATTCTTGGAACACTTTGAACTGGGAAAATGCAATTTTAGTGGAAAAACTTTTACCTAAAATTATGTAGCAGAAACTGCCTTGTTTGAGTTTATTAATCTGTGTGTGCTCATGGGACATTTTAGATGTTGGTTTCCTGTCTTTGTAATCAAAAACAGTTAATGATAGTCTAATACTTAACATGTGATAAATACTTACCTTGAATGGAATCTTTGCAATACAATTGACTTCTTAATAACATTATATTTTGCTACTGGCAAATCAATTCCTATGTAATTGTGAAACTGGCAGTGTACAGACCTGGTAGATTGGTTGCAGATGTGGCTAACTTTGTTTTTACTTTGGTTTTCAGTTTAACCCCTTCAACCTTAAAAGCCACCCAAGTGAAATACTTTGCATATGGTTACAAACAAATGCAGTAATTAAAGGGTTAACTATTTCAAGAATAGTCTGATAAATTAAAACACCAAATGAAGGCAAGATACAAGCTTTATAAAAAAATTATACGTCATTCTTCTGCTATGAGTGTGATTTTTGCTTAACTTAATCTTTATGGGATACAATAAAACCCCAAGTCTGTGACACTGATGATGAGGATATGCTTCAATATCTCATATTTCATTATGGTTAGTGGTGTATATCATGTCGTTGGCAGCATACAATTTCCTTGTACAGTGTCAGGACTCAAAATATCTGGTGCACGCTTCACCTTGGGTCAAAAATATGTTTGCTTCCTGCAAAATGTAGCATTGAGTATCTCATATCCACAATAATTGCCTTGCTTTCAATTGCAGCAAGTATTGACTCATTAGCATTCAGCACAATTACCAGGGGGTGGGGGGAGGGAAGAGATTAGAGAGAAATGAAAAGAAAACACTTTTTTTATGGATTCTGCTGAGTATTTGTACAAGGTTTCTTAGATCACCACTCTTGGTGAAGTAACTAGCACATGATGTGTAGCATAGATCACCGAGGGTGCCCATAGCTGGCATAAAAGAGTGTTTAATTTTGTATTTGCCAGCTGATTACTCACAATCAGACTGGGAAGGAGGAGGATGACAGAGACTAAAGGCTTAGAATCCATGTGAGGGAAGTGTGACAACAGTGAGTCGTCATTACATTATCCATCCCTTACTGCAGCACCATGAACAGTTATTTTAGCTGGAATTAAGATAACTGGTATCATAACACTGCATCTCTCTGCCAGATAACTGCTGCAAGTTCTTTAGTTTGTTACCCACCTATGTCTTGGCTTGTTGGTGGGATGGGAAAGAAGTCCCCATTTTTGCATTCCAGGCCTGGCCAAGTGGGTTGGCAAATAGCACGAGTACCATGCTGTTGTGGTACAAGATGAAGAAGAAAGAAGGATAATTCTGGTACAAAGTGGGAAATTACAGGATAGTGCAAATACTCGACCACTGTTCTAGTGGAATTACCACACAGCTACAAACCTTTTACAAGAAAACACAAACCAATAGGTGGCATTCTATTAGTAAACTACTGTCTCTGTAGTACCATCTGACACACTCTGTCATCCTGGGTTTTGCTTAATGTTGACTAAGCCTCAAAGCTGTAAGAGTGTGAACCCTATGCTCATGGTTGACATCAGAGCTTAGTTTTGTAGCTTCACTTTTTTCATTTTTCTTAAGTATTTTGACAAAAACTAGTCCTTGCAAATGGACCTAGGGAACAAGATGTCTGGGGGGATGTATCCCACCTACCAAATGTAAGGAATGAATTGCTGTGGTTGTGTTGCTAGCATAAACTCATGTAGGAGAATGAAATAAGGCCGCTTATTGGGCATAGAAATGTAGCTAAACTGCCCATTACATCTACTTTTCAAAACCAAGACCAAAGATTCAAATTGTTGCAATGAAACAGATTATTTTTAGTTCAAGAATAAAACCACTGTCTATGTGTTCCTGTAGTCTGGTGTGTAACAGAATTAAATTCCTGTCCTCTTTGCTGCTTTTTCTTCAGTCAGTATTGACAGTGCGGGGGTAGAGATTTGGCCTGAAAGATAAACAGTTTCCCCAAACAGAGACAACCAAATCCATCCAGAATACTCTGTGTAATAGTTTTAAAATATTTAAAATATTCTTTTTGCATCATTATGCTAGGCATGCAACTTCAGTAGTTTTAAAAAGAGCGCCACAATCTTATTTCTGTAATGATGTTATTAATGTGTTATCATGTTAAGCACTTTGTAATCCATATTATGTTTGAATTATTATAAGGCTTCACTGTAGCATTTTATACTGGCTAATGTCGTACAATGGGAACACACATCCATTGTATTAGTGAAGATAAAAGTAGATGATGACTGCTCATGCAGTCACACTTTCATCGGTTTGCATAAATAAAGCTCTGCTTTCATTATTAAAACAATATTGCCCTGGAAATAGAGCCTATATTATATTTAGTGAAGTGCTGTATAACAAGAACAATTTGTTAGCTATATTGCTTTTCATGGTGTCTGCCTTTCAGCTGCCCCAGTATTCTTTTAGTCGCTGTTAACAGCCTTTTAAAAGACTATAGCTGAAGTGCTTGCCAAGAATTTTTAAGTGGACTGTGAAACATATGAGAGTGTAGCAGTTTTTGGAACTTACTTTCTGAAACTCCTTGATTTTTCTTGAAAAGAGTTTTGACTTTGTTCTTGTGTACACATCTGTTGATTAGGCTGCAACAGTGAAACCAAACACAGAAATAGCAAAGTTGCTGTTGATATTGGGAATAACTGAGGAAAAAGAAGTTTTTGTGTTAGTGATGCCTGGAATGTTTTGTAATGAAATACTTGACTGCACCGTTCAGTTAATACGGCTTGTTCTGGGGTATGTGTCATAGGCAAGCAACTTTCTACTTGAGAGATACTGAATGAAATTTTTCACCAAACAGTAAGGATATTAAAATATTGTCTTATGTTCTAGGCCTAAATTTGAGCCCTAAATATTAGAGGCAACATCCAGAGCCCATTGAAATCAGTGGGAAGACTTCAATGGGCATTTGATCAAGCACCACAAACCTACAACTGGCAGAAACCTTCAGAAGCACCAAGTAACATGAGAAAGGCAGGAGGCTGCCAATTTGCTCAGTGGCAGGCAGTTTGAAGCCCCTTGTTTGGGAGTAGGGAATCTAAGTAGGAAGAATGCAGGTTTCCCTAATAATATAGCAAAGCAGAGATTGAAAGATTCATGTTGGCATGCATCTCAGCCACCAGCTGCCTCATAATGACATTGCCAGCTGTGATACGAGTAGGACTGATTTCTAGGCTGTATCTTTAATTGTAGAGTGTTTGTTTATGTTCTGATACATATTTTATTTAATGATTCATTTAATTATTTTAATATCTCTAAATAGTTCAGGAGTGGGGAGGCAAGAGATGAAAATTGTCAGACAAAAGGAAGACTGGGTTATACCCAGAAGGAAACCACTGTGTACTTACCATATTTGTATTTTAATTAGGGGTCTAAAACATTGAACTGCTTCTAGAACTGTACTTAGAAACTACTATAGAATTCCACAATAGTGAGGGTGATTAACTATTAGAGCAACTTACTAAGTTATGTGGTGGATTCTTCATCAGTGGTCATTTTTAAATCAAGACTGGATGCTTTTCTAAAAAGTTACTCTAGTTCAAATTGGAGTTAATTCAGGGATGTCCTTTGGCCTGTTTCACAAGACCTCCAAATAGATAATAATAATGATCCTATCTGACATAATCTATTATACTTCTGGCTGAGGGAGGGCACTGAGCTCCATAGGTTGCTCCCCCTTCCTCCAACCCCATGGAATCCAGGTTGAGGGAGCACTATAGAAGTTCAGAACCATGAGTGGAGAGAGAATGAGGTTCAGGGGTGGCTCAGGCAACGTGCTCGATTGAACTCTCTCCGCTCTTCAACACACAAGGTTAACTAAGATGGCAATAATTTGCATGGGTTCCTCTTGTGTGCTGTGACTTCCTCTTCCTCGTCTCCTAAAGGGTGGTTTTGATGGCACTGAAGATCAACAGAGGCCATGCCAGCATAACCCCTCCAGAAGCTGGGTTTGTGTGTGTGTGTGTGGGGGGAGGGGGGGGGAAATGGATGATAGTTGGGAGGTAAGCGTCCTCAGTATGGACATCCTTGCCTATGGTGCCCTACCCCCAAGATCTGTGTGTAATGTGTGATCTACGGGTTTGGGGAAATTGAACTCTTGGATTCTTCTGGAGTGAAGGAGGTATGGGCGGGGAAAATCCTATCTTCCCCTGTGTCAATCTGCTATAAATGAGAAAGAATCTGCTCTGGGTTCAACTCCCACCTACGGAAATATCCCACATAAGGGAAGTTAGGGCTCTGTTAATTTAATTGCTCTTGCCTTAGGCTAAGAGGGCATCCTATTAAGTTTAGGTTCTAGAATGCATGTTATGATTTTGTTTTATAGGTAACTTTTCATTTCCATTAATACTGCTTGCTTTTTCTTGAATCTCCATTCCCTTTTAAACTTGTTTGAACTGTAATCATCCATTTAAGTACTGTGTGTTAAGTGGAGCGATGGTCTTAAGCTAGTGTGTGTTATTCCTTTGGGAGTAGCGGATCTGTGAATTCTGAGAGTGTCCAGTGGATCAGGGAGACACTTGAAGGGGTTGGAGTGTTCTTGTTACTAACCTGCAGAGGGATGGAGGAGTCCACGTAGGTGGAGAGGGAGAGTGCTTGTGTTGCCTGTGGCTGCTGGAGTCAGGGAGCGGAGCCCTGATAGGCACAGACAAAGCTTGCTCACACTAAGGGCAGATGGTAGCAAGGTGCCTCACCGTTCTGGGTAACCCCTAGGAAGCATGATACCCAACACCATCCTTGCTTGTATTGGCCCTCAGTTGTACATCCTCAGGAAATGCCTTTTTGCCCAATCCCTCTGTTTTGTTTTAAGTGACTCAACCAAACTCTAATACCCATTCTTCTGCCATTTCATTTCACTAATCATATCCCTGACTGCTTCCATCCACAGATACCCCATGTCTTTGATATCTATGTATATTTGTTTGTTTGTTTATCCATTTCAAGTAGCTAATGTGCTGTATTAATAACGGATTTTATTGTATGTTGTGTTGTGTTGTACTTTAGGGCATTATTTTATGAAAAGGCTACCAAAATACTGAAATCCTGCTCCTTTTTAAAGATTGGGAGTTGACTACTAACTGTAGGAAAAACCCAGTGCTCAGTATAACTCCATTCATCTCATTAAAAGCAGCCAGATACATAAATGCTCGCTTGCTTTCTTAACTGTTCATTAGGGGGTTTCAGCCCCTTCCCCCTTACTTGCTTTCTTAGCTGTGAGGGGATTTCCTAGTCTGGGGAAGATGTTCTCCCCTTGCACATGATGGGTTTCACACCAGATCACTAGGTCTGGGGCTGGGTAGTATAGTGGAGATATAGGGTTTGCAATGGAGCTATTTATACAAAGGTAATTAAGAATTATCATTATTCCACAAAGCAGTTTGCAACATAAAAAGCTAAAAGGAGGTGGAGGACAGGAGAGAAAAAAAGGAATAGAAAAATATACTGTAATTCAAACAAAATCCTATGCATAGGGAAAGATTAAGAGATCCAGGAGTTGGGATGGGAGCGAGCCTATAAAAACGCAGAGGATGGATCTGGGGAGTCATGGGGATTCATCCACACAGCATATCCCAAGCTGAAGGAGCAGCTGATGCTGAGAGTCAGGATGAGGTAAAGGCTACATCTCAACTCCCTGTCCTTCTAGCTTCCCCTCTAGTGCCAATTGCCTCACAACTGATTCCACATCCTTCTTTTCCCAGCTACCACTCAGATGCTGTGTTCCCTAGTCTTGGAGCAAGTGAACTTGGAGGCAGTGAGAAGGGGGTGGAGGCATAACTAATGACCTGACTATCCCTAGTTCTCATGGGGAAGGCTGGAGAATGTTTTCCCAACTACCTCTCTGTCCTATGGGGAAGAGGCCCTCTCACCATGGAAGGAGTAAATGGGAGAGTGTCACATCTACACCATGGGAGGAGTAAATGGGAGAGTGTTCCCCTGTTGTTACATTTCCCATTTGCAAGCAGGATACCCAAGGGAAGACGTGTGCATTTGGCCTGCTATACAAGATATGTAGGAAGTAGTAAATCTGCATATCTTGCAAGGACCTGATCCAAAGCCCATTGAAATAAATGGGTAAATTTCCATTGATTTCAATGGGTTTGGAGCAGGCCCCAAGTCCACCTGTGAGTCCCTTTCTTCAGTCCACATTGCAGTGTCCAGTGTTTCCTATGCTGCTCAAGTGGAAATTGACATTGTGTAGTTTCCTGGATTTTTTCCCCCTAGATCCCTCCTTATAGGATAGGTACTTTACTCAGTGCATTAATGAGAAGATCATATAGGTAAATAACAATTCAATTTACTTTACAGTCTTAGCATTCTACGCATCTCAACAACAAAGTTAAACATCCAATAAATAAACCATGGAAGATAAAACTGCACAGATAAATAGCACTAAATCACTGCTCTGTGCCTACAGCTTTTCTTCAAATAAAAAAGGTCTTTATGTAGTTTTTGAAACAAACCAAGCGTTGAGCAATCGTCTGCTTCAAGAAGGAGGGCATTGCAAATTCTGAGGCCTGCAGAGTCCAAGATACAGATTGTACCATGCTCTCTGATGTCAGAGAACAAGACTGATTGTAGGGTCCCAAAAGCACTAACTAGATACTCAGGGCCCAGTGCATTAGCAACTTTAGGTCTAGACGATGCTGTAAAGGCACAGCCCTGGGTTGAGGGGCCCGAGTCTGTGGATGGGGAAGTTTCTGTTGAGAGTCAGAAGAGGAACTCTGGATGACTCGGTCATATTCCCTCCTCTGGCCCCTGGGAGTGCAGATTAAATAGGGGAGCACATGCTACACCTTCATGATCTGGCCAGTCTAGTGGCTGGCATAGAGAGAAATGAGACCAAATTCTACCCTTCCTCTCTTCTAGAATGGAGCATTGGTCACTTCTCCAGCCAGGTAGTGGCTGGCCCTTAAGTGGGGTCACAAGGGAGAAGGAAGCTTCCCCACTCCTCTCCCTGCCTACAGAGGGCTGACCCTTCTTTGTTATAATGCAAATGTGCTAGCAACTTTATTGTTACTAGTGCCTGCTGCAATGGAATAGGGTGGCAGGACTTTAAGGTTCACAGGAATGCTGTCATCTCAGTGGAAATGTAGTGGAGCTCTGGAGGTGCATTTCATTCTACATAGTGTTGCCTGATCTATTGATTATATATTGATTGCTTAAGAGTTCCTGGTTAACACTCTGAGGTTTGAGAGGTTCTTGTCCCAAGATCAGGTTGTTCAGTTGGGAACCCTGATGTGCATGGTTGAAACGCTCTCACTGAGGAAATCACACTATATTTATAATAGTTTTATTAATACCGTTAGCAAAGTTACAAACACTCTAACCCAGCAAGGTAGATAGAGGTAATACAGAACATCCATCTACTCGCACCATCCCTTGCAGAACAACCTAAACTGTTAGTCATTATCTTCCTCCTCCTCTTCCTCATCACCAGTGATCTTCCTCTCCCACAGCACATAGGATGGGATACAGCTTTTATACTGTCATACTGATGTCATTATGCCTAATGCGTATACATTACGGGTTTCAGCCCCTTTCCCTTATTTGTAGTTCCTCACTCTGATAATGTTGGGGTGCCTTTCTCCCCTAGGTTATTAATTCTGTATGTCAATTAGTTACCATGGTACTCTTGTGATCAGACATCTGCTGATGTCCTTAGCTTAAAATATCCCAAGATGTTCTAAACTAGCATCTTGTGGTTATCTATCCAGTGATATCTTATGATCTAGCATTACTGTCGTTTAGCTACTTATGCTAAGGCTTTTGGGGCCTTATGCCTTGATTAGTTTAGCTAAGCTATTGTCTTACAGTTCTTGAGGCTTGTAGGCACATTGCATTACTGCCCTAACTCATACCTATGCCTTCCCTAGCAAATACCTATAGTCTACATTAGCCCTGTTGCACAGCAGTGAAGTAACTCTTCCTGCTGTGATTTCTAAACCAGCAGTCAGTACAGAGGACAAATGAATAGAGGTGGACAATGAGGCTAGTCAAATACTGCAAAAAGGAAAAAAAAAATCTGTACATTTCTTTACATTCTAAATGTATTTATTTTATGTGTGTCTGCAACCTGTCTATGATCTCTTTCCATGGATGCTTTAGTAAATGAATTTCTTGACTGGAACGTTTGAGGAAGTGAATATTGCAGTACCATCTCAAAGCAAGTTTTGAATTTGCAAACAAATGTTACTAGGGTAACCTGATTCTAAAGGTGACACATATTCAGGCCGGAAACAAACATATCATGTGACATGTGTCCAATCAAACCAGCTCCAATTTCAGATTCTGAATACTTGCAATGAGCTGCATACAAACAATAGTTCTTGGTCTGTAGTTTGGGAGAATCACAATCTGTTCAAATAGCTGAAAAACTGTTGTTTTCAGGAATAAACTATTGGTTATGAATCACTTGTCCAGCTCAGGAAGTGAGGACTCACTCTGCCCACTCCCCAACAACTACACTGTTGTGTTGTATGTTTGCAGTCACTGATTCAGAGTCTCAAGAACTGCTAAGTAGCGCATGCTAGAATAAAGTAGCTACTGAGCTGTCCTGTCCCTTAAAGTTTTCGGGGGGTCTGCACTTATGCTCTGCATGTCACAGCCTCACTTTAGTTTTGGTTTCTGTTTTGCTGCCACATACAAAATAAAGCCACCACAGCAGACAACTGTGTTAGACACAGGGGTACCTGATTTAATCCCCTGTTCTGCGGGTCCAAATATAACAGCTGTTACTTCATGAAGGCCTTCATGAAACAACATTACTTGCGAAGAGCATGTTGCTTGCTTTGTTCCCCCAAAATATATCCAACCTTCCTGGTAAAGTTTCCCTAATCACTTTTGCTAATTGTTTTGTGGTTAGAAGGCATGTGTTGTTAATTTCCAGACATTCCGATAGCTCAGTCACCAAATATGTATTTTTCCTTCCTCCTCTGGGAAACGTACTGAGTCTGTTTCTTTAAACCATCTGGTTGCTAATCCTCCAGGGTGAACACTCAGGCTAAAGGGGAATCCCAGGACTTACACCAGTGAGCTTCACCTCCCTTGTATAGAAAATGATTGAGTGTGTAATTAAGGAGAGAATAGTACAACATTTGAATGAGAAATAACCTGTTAGGGGATAACCAGCATGTCTTCTGTGCTTCTTTAACCTGGTAGAAACCTTTGGAAAAAGTAATAAAAATTAAGTTGACCAAGGGGACATAATTTACATGGACAAAAACTATTAATGAGTCTCCTATTGGGGGCCTTTCATTTTTTTTTAAAGTTTAATTTTACAATTTATTTTAACTGAAATAATCGATGAGTTAGTACAATAAAAGGAAAGGAAAAAAAATAATTCACACAATCTCTGCCATTGGCTATACTAATTGATCCTCAACAAAATAAAAAAGAAGGGGCATTGACAAACAGTAGAGAGATGATCTCATTCACTAGCTGTCAGTTATGACTCTGAAGGTCACTACCATGACATTATCATTATTCAGGCAAGATTAAATTAAAGCCCAGAACTAATTGTATTGTCCTTTCCAGAAACAGTCCTAAAATTCTTTCTGGTAAATGTCAAAAATATAGTGCCACTTTTTTTTTTGATGGAGGCTTGTCATTCAATCAGGTGTGTGTAATGTAATGAATTTGAAGGATTTTGCATCCAGAGAGCCAATATTGGAATTTCTAATATAATTGACAATCTGTAGGAGGCTATTGTATTTACGGATGTGAATTTAAGAGGCATCGTACTGCTGTGTGTGTGTGTGTGTGTGTGTGTGTGTGACTTGTTCTAAATCTCAGAAAAGTTATTCTTGCCATCGCTGGGGAACTTACACCTCCACCTCGATATAACGCTGTCCTCGGGAGCCAAAAAATCTTACCGCATTATAGGTGAAATCGCATTATATCGAACTTGCTTTGATCCGCTGGAGTGCGCAGCCCCGCCCCCCAGAGCACTGCTTTACCGCGTTATATCCGAATTCATGTTATATCGGGTCGCGTTATATCGGGGTAGAGGTGTACTTTCATACTCCCTTGCTCTCTGAGTGCTTGTTTCTTATATATTTTGGAAAATGTCTTTCATTTTTTGTAGAACGTTATGGGCAAGCTTATTTTAATTATTCAAGTTTTTGATTCGTCATTTTTTACAGCCTCTTAATTGTTCCAGGGCTCCTAAATACCTGGTATTTTTATGCTTTGCCTCCTTCTGCATCTTTTTCCTGTACTTTTCTCTTCATCTGCATTGGTCTTTTTCCACTGCTCCTATGTTTATTACTAGAATACATGCCAGAGGCTTAGTTGAACTTATCTTTGAACACTTTCTATTTCCCTTCTTTATCCTTTACTTCACTGCTTTATCCCTGTGTATATTTATTTCAGATTTCCCTATGTCTGTCGACAGTGTGCTATGCTAAAATTCAGCCTCTTTATTTGTCGCTATTCTGGCCTCAATTTATTTTTGATTACAAACATAACTAGATTATGGTTGCTGTTTAGAAGCTATTCCACCAGTACATCTCTGGCAATTTTCACGGATCTGAGGGCAGAACTCAGCCCAGGGTATTTCCTAAGGCAGGGTATTATAGCATATCCAGAAATGAAGTGCCCCAGTTATTCAAGCTATTCTTAAGTCCCTGTGTTATGCCCAGATAGGTGGCAGCTCTCATTGTGGTAGTTTTGCTCTTTTCATAACCCTGTTCAAGTTCTGCTTCCCCTACTTATCACACTTCACCATTTCTACAGAAAATCCTTGCTATCAACATTGTCTTGTGATTCCTTCACAGGCAACATTCCTGTGAGGTCTCCCATTTCAATTATTTTTGTTTGCTCATTGTTCTTTACTTTCTGTTCCCACCAAGGTTTTCAGCCATTTGATAAGGAACAGATAAAAAAGGGGGTGTGGGGAGGAAAGGCAGAGTGCAGTGGGCAGATGCTGGAGTGGGGGCTAGGAGGGATGGGGGGCCCGACCTCCTCCCACCCCCTGCAGCTGGCCTTGTGGGGGGTGATAGATGGACCCTCTGGCCAGGGTCTCCCCAGAGTCCCGGGCGCACACCCAGCTCCAGGAGCACACTGCTCCCAGGCCTGGCTCCCCAAGACGGTGGGCCTACTTTTTTTTTTTTTTTTCCCTCTACTGCCGCCAGCTGCCTCTTGCTCACCCTCCTCCCAGCGGCGGATTAGTCACTGGGCCAACCCAGGGCCCTGGAAAAATGGGCGCTCCCGCACCCCCCACCTGTTACGCCCACCCGTTGCTCTGGAGAGTGGGGTGGGAGCACGGTGGCTTGCCCTGCTCAGCCCGCTTGCCCTGCTCAGCCCACTTGCCCAGCGATTCAACTGGGTTGTGAGGTTGGGGTGCGGGGGCTTGCCACGTTCTGCCCGCTGCCTGGTGCTCCAGTCGGGACACGGAGAGTTGTCCCGCTCCATCTGCACTGTCCCGGCAGGAGTGCCAGGTGGGCGGAGCGGAGCAAGCCCCTGTGCCTCAACCCCACTCTCTGGCAGGAGCACTGGGCAGGTGGGCGGAGCAGGGCAAGCGCTGGGGATGGGCCTGGATGCTAAGTGCGTGGGCCATGACCTACCCATGGCTACATTCCTGCAGTGAAAGTGATGCTTTGGGTGTGAAGTGGGCTCACATCTCTCTGCTCCAGACTTGTGAAAGCACTGCTCTGAGAGAACTCAAACAGCTGCACAGCTCTTTGAGGTGCTGCATCTACTGGCCCAGAGATGAGTAGAGATGGGTGGAGAAGGGAAACTGAGGAGCTGCTCTGGGATTGGTCAATAGGAGAGAGTAGAGCAGGGGCAGAGGCAAAGACACAGCAGTAGGAGTCAGACTCAGGGAATGAGCATTTCCATTCCCTGCCCAGGTTCCCACTGAGCCTTGGTAACAGAGCCGGCTCCAGGCACCAGCCGACCAAGCACATGCTTGGGGCGGCACCTTGTAAGGGGCAGCCAATCTTGGGGTGGCGCTCGGGTTTTGTTTTGTTTTGTTTATTTGTTTTGTTTCGGCGGGGTGGCACTAGGGGTTTTTTGTTGTCGTTGGTTCGGCAGGGCAGCGCTCGGGGGTTTTGTTGTTTTTTGATTCGGCGGGGCATTGTTTTTTTTTATTTTTTATTTTTATTTTTTTTGCTTGGGGTGGCAAAAAAGTTAGAGCCGGCCCTGCTTGGTAACCCAGCAAACTTGCTGTTCTCAGCAGTGCAACCTAGCAGACACCCCTTTTACCACTTATTTCTGGGTCATGCCCTGCCAGCTGAAAAGTGCTGCTCTTGACCTTTTGTTACTATTTAACAGTTACATGAGCATCTCGTCTCTGTTAATACCTGTTAAATCTGTTGGCTTTTCCTCTTCCTTTATCTGTTTTCATGGTGTGCACTTTATTCACTTATCCATCTGCAAGGATTTACTGTTTCTCATCTCCCGCCTGCCCAGCTTTAGTTTGTTCCATTGGACCACAGACAGATTTTTTTCTGCCCCCTCCTCGCCTCCCAATTTTTCCTATCTATAAGCAATCATGTGTCAAAATTTACGATCTAGTTGTAAAAAAACTGATACTGGGAGTCAGAAGATCTAGTTTCTAGTCCTGACTCTTCCAGTGGCCAGCTTTGTGATCTGGGGGAAATCCTGTGATCCCTGGATGTTGTTTTCCATTCCGTAATATGATATTAAAATTATTATACTTCCCTTCTACATAGGGGTGTTGCAAGGCTTACTTCAGTGAAACTATGATCCTATTCTGAAGACACCAAAGCCTAATTGCTTTAAAAAAAAAACACCCTCAAACCACCCACGGTATTTTATAAATCTAAAACTCTGCAATTAGTTTCCAGTTGTGTGTGGCTTTTAAATAGTTTGGCAAGTTGGCTCACCAGATCAGCAATTTTACTTTCAAGGCTGTCAAGCCAATGCCAGAGGCTGCCTATGTTTTCTCTTCTAATGGATATCCTCCATCAGGAATTAAAATACCGCATCTTATATGACTCTGAAATCGTACCTCCTATCCACTTAAAGTCCTTTGTCAAATAGACTTATATTCCCTTTATAACCTGAAAAAAAGAAAAAATGTGGGTAAAGGGAATGGGAGAAAGATAAAACCGAGTGTAAAAATATCCCATCCCTCAGTAATTTTCTCTTCCCCGTCTCTCCCCCATTACAATCAGCAACAGCTGTTGTGATTATAAAAGAAGTAAGTGGTTGACAATTCAGAATCCAGTTTACATGTCCCGAAGACCTTGTATGGTTTTATTTATATGCTGCAGCCTGGACATGGTTCCACACAGACATAATAGGGTGGGATTCACAAGGAAGACCTTGGGCTGGTCCACACTAACCCCCCACTTCAAACTAAGATACACAACTTCAGCTACGTGAATAACGTAGCTGAAGTCGAAGTATCTTAGTTCGAACTTACTGCGGGTCCACACGCGGCAGGCAGGCTGCCCCGTCGACTCCGTGTACTCCTCTCGCGGAGCAGGAGTACCGGCGTCGCCGGTGAGTACTTCTGGGATTGATTTATCGCATCTACACAAGACACGATAAATCGATCCCAGAAGATCGATTGCTTACCGCTGGACCCGGAGGTAAGTAAAGACGTACCCTTAGGCACATAAGTGCAACATTTAGGTGCCATTGGCATTCAGAAAACCCTGCTCAGCTGCCACCTAACCCTGCAGGCACCTAAATTCCCTAAGCACTTAAGTTTCTGCCTTTAAAATCACGCATATGGCTAAATTTTGGTTATTGGCCATGCTCTAAGCTGTGTAAATTCTGACTCCAGCCAGCAACTCCGCGCCTAACTCGCATCTAAGTCCCAGTGGGATTTGCAAACTAGACCTTCTTCTGTTTGTCTTTCCTTTGGGACCTGATATACTAAGTATGCCCAGAGCACACGTCAACCCACTCAAAATGGTCAGAGCACTCACCCAAGATGTGGGAGGCCTGGGTTCAGTTTCTCCCCCACCCCATTTGACTGATGTGGAACAGCAATTTGAACTTGGATCTTCCACCTCGACAGAGAGTGCCCAACCACTGGGTTATGGGGTATTCTGTTGCTGGTCTTTCTTATCTGTCCTGTTGGAGAAGTTCCATTGTGTATAAGTACTTTAATATGCATTGGAGCAGGAGACCTGAGTCTGCCACATCTCAGGTGAGAGCCTTAAGCACTGGGCTATGCAGTCATTCATTCTTTTTCTCCATCCCTTCCAATGACTATTTAATTATTTCTACCAAGTGAAACAGTTTCAACTAAACCCTGAAACTATTTAGATGCTGTAAACAGACACATGAATGCTAAAAGTCATTACCATAGAAGCCCAGAGGGTATGAGGAAATTCCAGGCAAACACCTGGGCCTTTCCGTCTAAATGTGTAAGTTGTGGGGAAATTATGTATGTATGGCCAGCCAAAGATGCAGTAAATATACACAAAATATGGATATCTTGCAGTTGTTGGTTGTACTGAGGTAGTCAGGGAATTGACTAATATTATAGAAAATAGAGCCATTGTTTCTGGGATCTATGTGCGATGACACAACCTGCCTAGATACTGAAAATGAATTACAATGGAAAGATGATTGACTTTAAAATTCACTCAGGGGCAGACTTCACTGCTTTCTTAGAAGGGACTTACAATCCTTTCAACCCCTCCCAGAGCTAAAGTCACCTGACACAGCTCGGACTACCCTTGGAGGTATTCTGTACTGCACGGCCACAGGAACAATTTACAGAGACAAAAGGTTTGCATTCAGAGCGTATTGTGGTCAAAGGATCAGCAACCAACAACCTTCTTAACTGCAATGTTGCAGCCATGATTCGCCTAATAAGAAAAGTAAAAGAACTCTGAGTATTTGATACTAGGCTTTTGAAGGGAGATGGGACAGCATTACCTGGTCATAGTGGTCTATTTTTCTATGAATGAAAGACCTAACATGTTGCAGAGTTATTGAGAAAATGAAGTAGACTTTTGCTCACTTAGTTATTCCTGGACAACTAATGACAGAAAACAGACCATTCTTCAGTGCTGCAGAATTTAAGTCATTCCCTACGAAATATAGTTTTAATCATATTGCTAGCAGCCCACATTATCCACAAATAACTGGAAAGGCTGAGAGAGCTGTACAGCAGCCAAGAAAATCCTACAGCAGGAAGATCCATTCCTTGTTCTTCTGAGTTACAGATCAACACCAATAGCAGCTACTAGATATAGTCCAGCACAATTCCTGCATTCTCTTCCCATCAGAACTACTGTTCCTACTTTGCCCTCCCCCCAAAAAAAACTATCTCCAGAGTGGCTGGACATGGAAGAGAGTACCTCTTCCCCCCCCCCCCCTCCCCCCGGGTGAGACTTAAGTTCAAATCCCTGCTCCACATTGGGCAGAAGGGGGAATTGAACCCGAGTCTCCCATGTTCTGTGCAAGTCCCCTAACTACTGCTGGACTAAAAGTTAGAAGGGACAGCACTGTCACCACTTCACTTTTTCTTCCGGGGGGGCGGGGAGACTCCCTTTATAGGGCAGGATTTAGGCCACACTGCTCTCCTGAGCATTTCCTATTGGCTGGCTTATGCAGCTCCTCATTCAGCATGCTGACTTTTTGTGAAGCCCATTCTTAGATGCTTAACTCTCACCTTACATAGTACAGGGAGCCTAAAAGCTTAAAATAGACTGTGAATTCCTCTAGGTAGCAAGGTACCTAAAAAATTAGGTGCAGCAACTTTAAGATTGCAATGCTTAAATCCCCCTTATTAATCCCACCCAATAATTTATGGGAACAAACTAGGAATTTTCTCAAACCTAATATTCATATTTTTAAATGTCAATCGGATTTTACTTTGTTTCTTTAAGTTTTATACATCAGACATGTATACATATATAGATGTTGACATTTGGCCCTAGTTCAACAAGGTATTTATGTATATGCCTAACTTTAAGCATGTGGATAGCTTCACCATAGAAGTACTTACGTTTTGAAAGTTTGGCATGGGTTATGTTACCTTGCTGAATTGGGGCCTAAAAATTACACTCCTTCAGTCCATAGTCACAATCAATTTAAAAAATAAACTGATCAGTCTCAATATTTCCCTGAAAGATGATAACAAAGACATAGGTAGTTTGCTTTAGAACTTCTGAATTTCTGCTGGCAATCCCAACAGATTTTAATTTCTTTTGCGTGCATCAATCTCAATCACCATCTCTCCCATCAGAGCAGCATTTGTTTTAAATGTTCTAAATCAGCAGAAATAAACCTACCAATTTTGCATAAAAGATAGACCAGAGTGAACTAGTTAGCAAATAAGTTTTTTAAGGCTTTAAATATTTAGGAAGTTTTATACTCAAATTAAAAAAAACAATCTTTTGCTTGGAATATTTTAGTGTAATTAAACCTAATGTTTTTACATAACAGAAAATAACTTTGAAAATAACTCTAATAATGTTAGAAGTACAGTGCATTATTTTTCCATTATTGCTTGAATTTTAGTCAGCTTAATTTGCTAATGATATTTTGCTATCTTTATTTCACCACAGTGGTATGCAATGAAGTCTGGTTAAAAGTATGTGAATACAAATGTTAATTGCCCATTTCAGTCTGTTGTGTTTTACTAGACAATTCATTTTAGGATATAGTTTTATTTGAAAGCACATGGAAATCATGATCTCTATGCTTTTAGCTTCGTTAAAATCAATTTATTTTTAATATTGAACATTGAAATGGGAATCACATGTATCTGGCCGCAATCCAGGTTGATCAGAACTCTTCTGATAGCTCTTTCATATTGGTATTTATAACAAAGAATATTAAAAATAATCCACTAATCATTTTGGTTTGGGAAGGGCCTCTTCTGGCTTCTCAGACCTATCCCATTTCATTGTGTCAGTATCAGTTATCAAAGTTTTGGGGGATTGGAGAATCTCATGGAAAAAATATAGATGCCCAAAATTGAAAATAAAATATCCCCAAATGGCTCTTCTAAACTCAAACCAGAAATTGCCATCTCTGTCTGGTTCTGGGAAGTTGGGTCTGTTGAAATCCGCTTTTTCCTCCCCTGTGAGGTGCTGAGTGCTTTCAATTCCCATTAATGTCGGTAGCTGTTGAGGATGCTGAGCACCTTGCAGGAATGCTCAGCATCTTCCAGGACATAAGCTTCACTGTTATTCTCCACCACTACAACTTGCAGTAGCTGGCAACTTTCTGGTGGCTTTTTTCCTCATAGTATATTTCCAGTGTTTTGTCCAAACTAGTCTTAAATATGATAGGATTTCCACTGCATGTACATATGCTAAACAGTTGTTGGAAAACTTGTAATTCTCCACTCAAAATGACAGTTGTAGTTTAACTTTCTTATTTTAAATTAATGGAGATATCCTATCTCCTAGAACTGGAAGGGACCGTCAAGTCCAGCCCCCTGCCTTCACTAGCAGGACCAAGTACTGATTTTGCCCCAGATCCCTAAGTGGCCCCCTCAAGGATTGAACTCACAACACTGGGTTTAGCAAGCCAATGCTCAAACCACTGAGCTGTCCCTCCCCCCACTTCCTTTCCCACCTCAAAGGAAAAGCATGATGAGGAAATGGTTAATCTGGGCCTGAACCCAATGTGCGCTTGGTGCGCTTGCACAAGGCCCCTATCTGAGGAGGTCCCCTGATCCTAGGTATGGGTGGGTGGCATTGCGATGGGCTAAAACTGAATGGTTGTGTCTTCCTTCCCCCACCATATGCCAGGTAACAATGCCACTCACTCAAATTTGGCCTACCTGTTCCTCTGTCACGATGGTGTGAAGGATGGTATGGGAGTGGCCAGGCCAAATTTCAGCAAGTGACATTTGTAGCTGCTGCAGAGTCAGAGTTGGCCTGGCTGCCCCTCATCATGACCGGAGTAGGGAGCAGCTGGGTCAAATTTGAGTGAGTGGTGTTGGAAGTATAGAGCAGGCAATGGGTGTGAGTGATCAGAAGGAGTGGCCTTAGCTCGAGATGGGAGCAGAGCACTGAGCTGGGGGTGTGTGCGTTGTGATAAGTGGCCAGGAAGGTCCTGGGGGTGGTGGGTGAGGAGCTGGAGTTACGCTGTTGGGTGATTATGGAGTGTTAGGGTGCTGTGGGGGAAGGGGTTGTGAGGGATGTGGGGAGCTGTCAGGATTAGTGGAGGGTAGTTGGAGTACATGAGAGGTATTTGGGGGGGGTCTGTGTGCAGAATAGGGTATATATGGGGCAGGGCTGCTTGGCTAAGCAGCCTCTGTTCATGCCATGCCGTGTTGGCAGTAGCTGGGGCTCAGTTAGAGCGGGGTTGAGGCACCATTGAGGTTTGGCCTGGCTGCTCCAAGTCCTCCATTATGATGTAGGGGGTGGCCAGGCTAAATCGGAGAGAAGGCAGGGAACCAATTTCCATAGCTCATAAGGCCCCAAAATTCTTTAATCTGGCATTGAATACGCTGTTAGTTTTCATGGCTGTTTTAAATGTTTTACAACTTCAGAAAACTGTTAATAACGTTGTGCCGGGGAGGAAAAAACTGGTTCAGCTGTAAGTATTCGAAAGAAGCTTTTGCATCATACAGTCAGTGGTCATAAAAATGGTATACGGTGTTAGTGATTGAAAGGGAAAGTAATCTGTATATGTATTACAGACTGGATTATCTGGATTTTACTTACATGAAAGTTTTCCAAACAGCATAGAATCATAGACTATGAAGGATGGAAGAGACCTCAAGAGGTCATCTAGTCCAATCCCCTGCTCAAAGCAGGACCAACACCAACTAAATCATCCTAGCCAGGGCTTTGTCAAGCCGGGCCTTAAAAACCTCTAAGGATGGAGATTCCACACCTCCCTAGGTAACCCATTCCAGTGCTTCACCACCCTCCGAGTGAAATAGTGTTTCCTAATATCCAACCTAGACCTCCCCCACTGCAACTTGAGACCATTGCTTCTTGTTCTGTCATCTACCACCACTGTGAACAGCCTAGCTCCATCCTCTTTGGAACCCCCCTTCTGGTAGCTGAAGGCTGCTATCAAATCCCCCGCTCACTCTTCTCTTCTGCAGACTAAATAACCCCAGTTCCCTCAGCCTCTCCTCATAAATCATGTGCCTCAGCCCCCTAATCAATTTTGTTGCCCTCCGCTGGACTCTCTCCAATTTGTCCACCCACTACAGAAGGGATGTGGAACAAAACTGGACACAATACTACAGTTGTGGGCTCACCAGTGCCGAATAGAGGGGAATAATCATTTCCCTCAATCTGCTGGCAATGCTCCTACTAATACAGCCCAATATGCCGTTGGCCTTCTTGGCAACAAGGGCACACTGCTGACTCATATCCAGCTTCTTATCCACTGTAATCCCCAGGTCTACAGTTTAGCCAGTCGGTCCCCAGCCTATAGCGGTGCATCATATCCTCTGACTTCTGTAATGAGAACGTTACCCTGTTGCAGTTCAGTTGAGGATCTGAGGTCCAGCATTTTAACTAGTTGTCTAGGCAAAAAAAAAAAATCTGTTGTTGAACACTAGAGCCAGCCAGCAGGATCTCAAATATGCCATTTGAAGACTGGTTAAGGAGATACTGAGGCTTTAATAATTAATTAATGAAAATTAATACTTGGTTCTTCCAGAAGGAAATTCTTCTCTTCTTATTATCATCAATGGTAAAACCCTCATTGACTTCAAAGGATCCAAGATCTCACTCATACAGCTCTTTTCATATAAATCTCCATGATTAACAAGTATCCCCCATAACATCTGTTCACTTTAATGCAGATTTGAAAGACCAGTCACTTATTGAACTCCTATTGAATCCTACAAAGTTTTCAGGTGAATCCTAAGACCTTTGAAAATTACAATTGCATCGTGCAATAGTTTACTAAAAGTATGTTTGTTCAGATGTAGAAATTCCAATGAGCAGGTGATTACATCTTTCTGGCCCAAGCAGAGTTCAGCATGTCACTTAGGTCATCACTCAGATATAAGGGATAATCCTGTGAGAGTCAAATAGTTGTCTTTTGGCCTAAAAGTCGGTGAGTAAGACCTTAAAGAGAGGTAAATGGGTATTTGATGATGATGATCTCTCAAATTCTCCTCAGGCTAAAAAACTGAACTAGATCTATATACGTATAATTTTATGTCTCATACTGTTAATTTTCACCATTTTTCTGTCTTCTTTGCTGGTGCTCTTGTAGCTACCTTTGAAATGGATGGAAATATTTTAACAGATTTAATGTAAAAGAATCTAATATTATTTTCTGATGAGCCAAAGATTTTTTTTACCAAAGATATTGCTTCAGTAATTAGTGTATGTTGTTCATCTTAAAGGATTAAAAAACGAATGTAGTTCCTCAGTGGACTGGGAGGTCTGGCTGACTCAAACATTTGGGTTGGTGTGGTAGCATGGAACAAAGACTAGAATTAGACTGTACAGTTAATTTGTGAGGTTCTTTAACCTTGATGGAATATACATTGTTCTGCAGATTTTATAGACAGGGATACCCTAATAAAATATCAAATTACATTCCTGATTTTTCACAAAGCAAAATACCCTCCACTTACAAGATTTTTTTTTTAATCTCGAATGCGGTATTATACAAGTGTAGTACCCTTGACAAATAATACCCTAAATAATAATGCTCAAAGTGTCAATCAAAAGTTGGAGAAAGTATTCATATAAGTACTAAGACGTAAGAAAAATTTATCACAGTGCTCTTGTAGTGCTTTGAACTACCGTTCATATACCACTTTCCACCGAAAGATCTATTTATTGTTTGTGAATTCAGTGTAAGCATGTTTTTTGCAATATACTTTAACAAAAAAGTTAATGTCACCTGTAAAATTAATCAAATCAAGGATTTACAGGGTAAATAGTGACTCACAGAGAAACTAAATGTAAAACCTTTTTTTCCCCTTCTCCATTCTGCAAGATCTTCTGAAAATTTAATATACATATGCTCTTGTGTGTTCAATCTTCATCTTAAAAATGGCAAAAAGCTAAGTATAATGTTACTTGTAGCCTATGCATTACCAGAGCTCTGTTCATGATTATCCTTGCATACTATTGTCCTTAACTAATGCTGACGATAAAAATACATACATATGCATAAGTCATATTGATGATCTGTCTTTAAAATCTGCCTATGCTGCACATTAGCAACAATCTAATTTTGCAATAATTCCTGTCAATGATCAGGAGGTATACAGTTTACACTCCTTCACAATTGTAGATTAGCTATGAAGCCTTTTTCACTACTTGCCCCATGCCTTGGTAAAATGGCTTGTTAGAATGCACTATATTGGTAATTAATCCAGCAGTTTCAACTCATGACTTTACTCCGATAGTGAACGATGTGGTGACCATGCGTATCCATGGATACAAGGCAGTTCAGGTATTCCTAGCTGGGTAACTTTAATTGAAAGTCAACATATCTCATGAGCACTGACATTACTGAAGAGTTTGTACAGACATGCTGAATGTTAATTTAGCAGATTTAACTTAAAATGGCGGAATTAAGGTTCAAAAGCTATAGTTAATTAATAAACTACTTTACAAGAGGTTAGGATTCTTTCAATTTTGATGAAGTAATTTCATAACAACCTAACAGAGGTCAATTAGATTTACAGGCACATTACTGTATATGTACATTAGTATACATGAAAGTACGTGTCAGCAACTTGTTTTGAAGTCCAGAATGAACTGAATGCTGTAAAAATTATATAGAAACACCCATAAAAACTATGGCTAAAATTTTCAAATGTGGTTCTTAAAAATGCTTAATTGTAGGTTCCTAAATAAAAGTGGTCGAACTTTCTAAAATGCTGATCAATCCCATTGAAAATGATTGGAGCAGTAGTTGCTAAAGCTTAACTTCAGACGAAAGGTTTTAAAAGTTTGGCCTAAATTCTTTTTAAGTGGGAAAACTTTTCTTTCCCCATGTAATATTTATTTATAAAAGCTTTTTCTCTGCCTCCTCCCCTCCCCCCAGCCCAATGATTTGGTGGTTGGCTGGGTGTCTTACTGCTATATTTTATTTTTAGTATATGTTTTAACACACTGCCTTTACTTTTATTGTATATGCATTAAAATCGCTCAACAACTCATTTGTCAACACAGGAGTTCTCTTTTCTGTAGCTTTACAGAAAATATGAATTGTGTTAATTGAATTTACTAAGAAGAGAGGATGATATAAATCCATGTATTAATGGAACATGTATAGTAAAGCATGTCTACATATAAACTTGAAGGCTGGTTCTGTGTTTTGGGGACCAGTCTAAAGCTTAGTGATGACTATGGAAAGACATACACTGACACAGAGTTTGATTGTCTTTGTAGGTTTTTCAAGTTCAGACCCATTGCTTATTGTGCTAAATTGTACAAACAATGGAGAGGAATTGTTTATGGTGGTTAAGATGAAGCAAGGAAAATGGGATGGAACTGAGCAGTAAAAAAATTCTGAAGTTAAGGAAATATCTTCTAATGGCCAGATCTATTAGATTGTGGAATAATATCTGAAGGCAAGTAGTAAAATAGTTATCACTTGAATTATTTAAAATACATCTGGAAAAGAACTCAAGAATATCCTGTCCTTGTCATTGGTTGACAAGATTACCTGCTTTTCCACCTCTAATTTCTATTTTTATATAATCTGTTTAGAACAACTCCTTATCTAACATCAAGATTTAATGAAAAACTGAAGCTTAATAAACTGTCTGGCTACTGTCACATTGTAGACTGTCGTTGAAACAAAAAAATTGCAATAATGAATGGCTAAGTCTAAAAAGAGAAGGGGGGGAAAGTAATTTTACACTTCTGATAGAATCAACCTGTATATCTAGGTGCTGCTTTATTTTTTTAATAATTTTCAAAATTATATTGAGTAATGTATAATTTAAACAAAGTCCCAAATATACACAAGTTTTAAATAGATACATACAATTCTGAATTATCTTAATTAAGACTTGGCTAGGAAACTGTCATGGGAGTTTAAGAAAAATATATGGTGTGTGTGTGTGTATATAATATAATATATATATATTATATACACACACAATATGTATAATACATTGTAAAGTATGTGATTAAAATATAATAATAATACCTACTTCACCATTAGAGCTTAAAGTGCTTTACAAAAAAAGGTCAGTATCATTATCCCCATTTTACAGATGGGAAAAACCAAGTCACAGAAATTCTGGCAAATAATTTGCTTTTCGTTGTCCCACTTGGATATTTTTCTTACACAAAGAAAAAAATAAAAATTCTTTAGCGTCCACAAACTCCGTGTTGTGATAACTTTTCTGACCTTAGTCAAGCGATACCTTAGCATCAAAAACAATGGAGACTTTAAAGAATAAAGAAGCAGATAGAGAGTGCAAAAAAAGGAAACATTTTCCCTGGAAGTCTGGCTAGTGCTGTCAGTGTCAAGCAGGATAGGTGCTCTTATGTTATGCTCTCTCTCTTCTTCTTCCCCTTCTCCCCCCCCCCCAAATATATGGTAACACCAGGGTCGATGCTACCATTTGGCACCCTAGGCAACCGCCTAGTTTGCCTAAGATTTGAGGGTGCCAAAAAGCGGTGCCCCCATTTTTTTTCCACAGCATTCCTACGCCCCCTCCCCGAGCGCGCAGTCGCTGCTCCACTTCTCCCGCCTCCCAGGCTTGCAGCGCCAATCAGCTGTTTGGCGCCTCAAGCCTGGGAGGGGAGGAGAATTAGAGCGGGGGCAGCGTGCTTGGGGAGGAGGCGGAGCAGAGGTGAGCTGGGGTGAGGAGCTGCCGCATGGCTCCCCAGGGGGGGCGGGGAGCTGCTGCAGGGCTAGGGGGAGGTGGGGGGGGGGGGGCGCAAGGTGGAAGTTTCGCCTAGGGCGCAAAACTTCCTTGCACCGGCCCTGGGTAACACATAATAGATAACATAGTCTTTTAGGTTCCAAAGTGATAACATAAATAGATAACTCCATATAAAGTCACAGACCACTATTTTGTATGTTCAATTTAAAACCATACTTTAACACACTTGAATGCGGGGATTAAATTTTATAACAAAATTCAAAAACTAATTTGTAAAAGCCTTTCCATCAAATCCTTCAGGAAAGCCAACAATACAAGGATTGCAACTTTTAGTATAAATGTCAATTCATTTTTTTAATGCAACTTTGTAGAATTCTTTATACAAACACCAAATACTTTTTATTACTGTTCTACCTCTGCTCCAAAATTTACATCTTTTTTTTTTAAGTTATTTTTCTGTCAAGTCAACACTATTTTCTAAAACAAATGTTTTAGAATTAAAAATATCCAATTTAACATGGAAACAAGAAATGTAGTGTTGCTGTAGCTGTGTTGGTCCCAGGATATGAGAGAGACAAGTTGGGTGAGGTAATATCTTTTATTTGATGGACCAGCTTCTGTTGGTGGAAGGGACAAAGGCTTCAAGCTGTACACACCTGTGAAACAGCTCTGCGCAGGGGCGGCTCCAGGCACTGGGGCGGCAAGCGCGTGCCTGGGGCGGCAAGCTGCGGGGGACAGCCTGCCAGTTGCTGTGAGGGCGGCGGTCAGGCTGCCTTCGGCGGCACACCTGCGGGAGGTCCACCAGTCCAATCGGCATGACCAGCGAAAGCTGTCTGACTGCCGTGCTTGGGGCGGCAAAAAACATAGAGCCGTCCCTGGCTCTGAGCAACCAAAAATCTTGTCCCTTGCACCAACAAATGTTGTTGTAAGATAATAAGAGAACACACCATAAGGCCAATTTGTTTAGAAAGAGAAGGTATTTTGTTCATCCAGAGAATCTTCCTAAAATGATGTAGGTACCTCTAGTCTGTGAGAGAAACTCATTAGAGTGTGACATCCTGGTCCCATTGAAGTTAATGGGAATTTTATCATTGACTTCAACGCAGTCGGGACTCACCTTCCATCTTGTGACCTTAGTCCTACTTAAAATCACAATAGCTGCAGGCCTGCAGCTTCTTTAATGCTGACAAATTGTGGAACTCATGCTGAGAGCCCCAGTGACTTCAATTTGCTTGCCCACGCACAAAAAATGACAAGATCGGGGTCTAGATTAGCTGTTTAAAATATATCTACCGGTAATTAGGCTTCTCCTTTAGTTTTAGGTGTCTGTTTTACAAGGCATGGTAACATTAATAGGGAAAGAAAAAAGTGTCCATACATAAAGGAAACAAAGAAATAACCAAGCAACTCGCAGGTTGAGTCCCTCTGAAGCTAATGTCTGCTCTTTGCTATTTTTGCTATCTCCAGGGGGAGAAACTGTCACCAAAAACATATACACAATAACACAAGAAAGCGCACTTCAGATCCTGTACTTTTATAAAGCCCCCCTGACTTCTTATTAGGAGCTGTGGCAATGGGCAGAGCAGGTAATAGTTCCTCAACAGGTCAGATGCTTTTGTGGAGTCTAATCCAGTTCCCTTGGCAGTCAGTGGAAAGTTTCAGTGTGTGATAAAACAACCAGTCTCAAAGTCAATGGAAGGATGACATTATGCCAGATTTTTTGCTGGTATAAAGTGAATGGAGCTGCACTACTTTGCACCAGCAGAAAAATCTGGCCCATTGATTTCAATGAGCATTGACTGGGGCTTATAGCACCTTACTCATCAAGCATCACTCAGTGAAGGGCAACTCACTCCAATCTTACCAGATCTCCAAGGTGAGGCTTCAGTACAGTATTTCTTTGTCAGTGGTTTTTTAAAGCTGTTGATAAATACAAAAGAGTCAGCAAAGAAACCTGAAGGCTTTTATGAATTTGTGTCCTGAGCTCTACTCAATGCTGTTATGTCAGTATATTCTCCATATAGAGATAAATGGTGGGAAAATATTATACCACCATGTTGGATGTTTTAAAAAAAAAAATCTCAAGAAATTTACAACTTTTACCTTGTTTTCCAAATAAAAAGAAATAGTTTTGTTGCATTATTCTGTAATCTAACGTATAGTGTGGAAACCTTCCTTGGTAGTCTTCATGTTATGATGCCTGTTTGGTTAACAGTAGTAACATACTGATTAATTACTTTCTAGTTCAGTAAAGGTACTGAATTATTATGATCAAATTAGCATTATGTACAATAATATCAATGTTAATATATCAGAGCTGCACTACTAAGCCAACATTTTAAGACTGTATGAACTAGATTTTTACATCTTTTGTGAAATTGCCTTCCTTTCTGTTGGTTTTACTCCATTTATGTTTTCAAAGTAAGACCATTAAAGCATAGTCCCTTCCTGAACATAATCATCTAATAGGAAATGCATTATGGCAGAAAATCTGTCTCTGTTCTGATGCTCAGAAGCATACTGATTTGATTATCAATCCTAAATGCTCAGATAATCTTTTTCGTTTTGCAGTGGCATGTGGGGAAATTAGGAAATAATTTTCTTTTATCTGTTTTCAACTGTCTTGATCATTAAGATATAATCTTGCCACTTGCTCTTTTTACTTACTGCTTCCCTTACATTTACTGGGGTATTGAGCAGTATTCAAAATTATGGTATAGCTCAGGGGTGGGTAAACTTTTTGGCCCGAGGGCCACATCTGTCTGGGTGGTGAAATTGTATGTAGGGCTGGGGTAGGGGGTTGGGATGTGGGAGGGAGTGAGGGGTGTGGGAGGGGTGCAGAGTACAGGAAGGGGCTCAGGGTGTGGTAGGGGACTCAGGGCAGGGGCTTCGGGCACAGGAGGAGGTGTGGGAGGGGGCTCAGGGCAGGGGTTTGGGGAACAGGAGGGGGCTCGGGAGAGGGTTGGGGTGCAGAAGGAGTGTGGCAGGGAGCTCAGGGAAGAGGGTGCGGAGTGCAGGAGGGATTCGGGGTGCGGGCTCCGACCTGGCGCCGCTTACCTCGAGCGGCTCCAGGGTGGTAGCAGCATGCAGCGGGGCTAAGGCAAGCTCCCAGAAGTGGCCAGCATTATCCGGCAGTGGCTCCTGGGGGTGGGGTGGGGCAGGGCAGGCGACTCTGCTGCACGTTGCCTTGGCCTGTGGTTACCACCCCTGAAGCTCCCATTGGCCATGGTTCCCTGTTCCTGGCCAATGGGAGCTGTGGGCTGTGGTGTCTGCATGTGAGGGCAGCGCATGTTGCCCTCTGCCCCAGCCCTCCCGCAGGGGCCGCAGAGACGTGGTGCCAGTTGCTTCCAGGAGCGTTGTGGGGCCAAGGCTGTCAGGGAGCCTGCCTTAGCCCCGCTGCGCCACGGGGCTGGCAATCCCGCAGGCCGGATCCGGCCCATCAGGGCTTTCAATCTGGCCTGTGGGCCGTAGTTTGCCCTCCCCTGGTACAGCTGAATTATTAGCTATTTTTTCTCACTAATTGATGTATTTAGCCTTCACCTTTTACCAACCATAAAGCAGTTTTAAAATTAGTTCAATGGAAGAGGCTACTTAAAAGTATTCATGCAAAGAGATGAATTATTAAAGGATTATTTTGAGATCAATCTCAACCAGTTCCATAGAGGAAGACAGAACTTTGTAGACATTTCAATTAACTTTCTATAGAATCATGTACAACAAATGATTCTTTTCAATATATTTTGACAGTTATACTGATCTAACCCTAATCCTTTTGTCTGTAAAACAAGTTAATAGCCTTGTACAGTCAGTCCTGATTTTTAATGAAATCCTATTTTTTTTCTTTTATTTTTTAATTGCATATGATTACAATGCTGTTCTTGCTAGATTCTTGAAAGGTTATTCGGTTATATTTCCCATGCTAAAATGTTTTAAAACTGCAAAGTTCTGATTTTCTGCAGATTTACATTCTGGCTAAAAAAAATGGTTTATCTGACTTGAAACTGCTAGAATACTGATCAAATTAACATTAACATTGTCAATGGACAATCCACACTCTCCTTATTTCTTTCTGAAAAACTGTCATTTAAAAAAAAATTGTGTATCCTTTCATTTCAGTCTAATACAGAGAGCATCATAAAGTAGCAATCTAAAAGAGTTTATTGTAGTATCATGTCATTAACAATTCCAGAAACATACAGACCAAAAGTTATTATTCTTTGGTATATCAACTTTGCATATGTTTGGCAAAAGTAAATATAATCTCCCCCCAAAGCTGTCTTGTCCACTTGCCTAAGCCAAGAACAAGGAGTCAGGAACTTCTACATTCTGTGATTTGCAACATGAATTTGGAATGAGGATTACTTAGCTAATTCTAGGAAGTGTTTTGTGAGAGAAGTAAATTCTAACATTATTCATTGCCCTTAACTGTATAATCAGTTTGGCTGTTTTATCCATTATTATTTAAAAAAAAAATGGTATTCTGCTGTAATAGTTAAAAACCTGAAGAAGTTGTGCAAATTGGAAGTCTGTTAACTCAAGTCAGTCTGTGTGAGGGTGGAGTGTGAGTAGATACGGATATATGGGGCTTTGAGATAGGGGATGATTTAAGGTGTGGATTGTTTCTTTAAGCCATGTTTTGGAACGGGCTTACGTCTCATTTTTTGTCTCTCCTCCTATCGTATGTGGTCATGCTTTCTGGAGCAAATTTATGACTGTGACCAGATATATCCAGTGTTAAATGAAAATTTAAATAGAGGAAAATGTACTTTTTTTTGTGGTTACCTGAAGTAAGACCAATTGCTCTAGCTGGTACAAAATTTGATCCAAAATGAAGACTCCAAAGTGGTTTAAATTCTCTTTGCAAAGTCAGATATCCATTTACATGTACCGAGCATTATTTTGCAAGTAGTTGACGTAACTTTAGTATGAAGAGTTTGTTTTTTTTGTTTTTTAACATGTGCCACCTTTAGTCTAATGCATAAATAATGTGGCATCATACAGTGATACAGCCATGTTATGATAAACACACTTCTTTATGTGATCTTTTCTTGTTTCGTTATGCTTGGCTGGAATTGCCTCATAAAGAATAATTGTGATGATCTTTCACATCAGATTTTGTTCTTGCTTGGCAAAAGCATACATCATTCTCTGCATTGTGCCTAGTACTTGATGATGGGTTTGGCTCCTACAGTACAATTTTTTTGTACTGGATTTTTTTTTGTTAGCAGTCCAAAAAGTATGCTGACAGGTGCATCTTATATCATCAGTGGAACTAGAGTCCTGTAGCGACACTTATGGATTAGACATCAGAGTAACTGGGGATGAGTGGAATGAGACTGGAATCAACTCTGCCATATGGACAGAGCAGTTCACAGGGTTTAATGAAGTTCTTGCTTGTTCAACTTAACCTGCATGCAGCATCACTCGGTGCTAATGAAACACGGGGGCAAGCAGCAGAGCTGTGCAGTGCAGTGCATCAGCTGGCAGCATGAACCATGGAACTTGGTCTGAAGCCTTCCAGGAGTCCAGGATTTTGCAATCACAAGCCTAACCCAGCAGTGGACCCGGTGGAAGGAGGCATTTGAGCTGTACACAGACCTGGCTGTGCAGGAGGACAACAACAGCAGGAAAGTAAAACTGTAACTTTACCTTATTGGGGGAAAAAGGCAGAGAGGTGAGCACCATTCTGAAGCTAACCACTGCCTTGAGCCACACAGCAGTGCTGGAAACCCTGGGGAACCATTGTTCCCCAAAGCAGAACAAAACTGGCATGACACAGGTTTTTCCACTAGAGACCAACTGAAGGGGATGGGATAGACACACCCACCAAGGTTACAGCTTTATGCATACTGGCTGCTTCATGCAATTTTGGGGACTTGACATACTCCCTCCTTAAGGACTGGATAGTCTGAAGCTCTTGGGATCACTACATGCAGGAATGGCTGCTCCAGGAAGGTGATCGCACATTGGTCAGATGCTTAGACCTCAGGCATGCAGCAGAAGCCTCGTGATAGGATGAAAACCCTGGGAAGCACAACACCCCCAGAAGTCCATGCAGTGAAACAGCAAAGGAAAGCAGGTAGCCAGGGTTCCATATCAATGGTGAGATGCATTTACTGTGGGAAATAGCATGAGCAGGTAAAGTGCCCTATAGTACGACAACATTGCAAGGAGTGTGGAAAGCTGAGCCATTTTAGTGGTGTGAGCAAGAACAGAGGAAGATCTCAGAAAGATTCAGGCTTAACAAGAGGGAGAAAGCACATCAGACATCTTGACTTTCTCCTTGTGTCCAAGAGCATTTTGGGTTCAAGCTGTTAGGACAGGAAAGCAACAAGGGATAATACCAACATGCATAAATGCATGCAACAGTGTCAATAGGGAAACACCCTGTGCAATTTCCGTTGGATAGAAGGGCCTCTTGTAATCTGATTCCTTGGGGTGAATTGGACTTGAATATGCCCATTACAAAGAGCAGGTGCCATCTAATAATGTACAATGAGAGCACGATGCAGCCTGTAGGAAAATGTGACCTCATAGTAACTAACCCCCGAAAATAGCAGACTTTAGCAGCTGAAGTTTATGGTGGTGGATGGTAAGCACTCCAGACCCTTCTTGGGAAATACAGCCATAAAGCCCTAGATCTAGTCAAGGTGTAGCATCAGAATTTTATAGCTGCAGTGTAAGAAGCAAAAAGGGAAATTTGTGGACAATTGATACAATTTTAAAAGTATACGGGGAAGTTTTCAAAGTTCACAGGTGCCTCGAAGGAAAGCTGTGACTTGAAGTAGATTCAACCTATGGAACCTGCATGCTTACCACAAAGGAAAATTCCAGTGGCATTATGTAGTCCAGTCCACAAGGCGCTTGAGGGAGCATAGCATCTGTAGAGGCCGCTGACTAAGCAGCATGTGGCAAAGGAGGAATCCGGCAAATTAGGCATCTGCAGAGGCTCAAAGCCACTGAACTGGGCTTTGAAAACAGGCTACAGTCCACTGCCCACAATTGATGACATCTTGCCAGAACTTTTCAAAGCCAGAATATTTATGGTCTGTGATGTGAGGAAGAGGTTTTGGCATATAAACCTGGATAAAGAGTCCAGCCTGCTGACAGCCTTTGCGACCCCCATATGTCCTTCAGCAGGGACCAAAAGCACCGGTGGTCTTCCAGAGAAGACTCAGCCAGGTTCTGGAAGGGCTGCCTGGTATGAAAATAGTTTCAGATATTTCCTTATTATAAGGGAAGGGAGCAATAATACAGAAGCTAAACAAGATCATGACCGAAAACAACAAGCTTTTCTGCAATGAGGCAGGGACAAAAACATAAACCTCTACCCAGAAAATATGTGACTCAGACAGTGTGAGTGAAATACATAGGACATCTGCTCACAGCAAAGGGACTGAAAGCAGATTCCAACAAAATCAAGGCAATCTGGGACATGCCAGCGCTAGTGGATGTGAAAGTGGGACAGTGCTTCATAGCAATGATAAAACTCTGTCCAAATTCTGTCCACATCCGACTGCGGTAGCAGAACCCCATGCCGGCTTACAAGGTAGGATGTTGACTGGAACTGGGCAGGTCCTCAACAGTAAGCGTTTGAGACACTGAAATAAACTATAAAGGATGCTCCTGTCCAGGCTGGAGAGCCACTGACACTCCAGTGTAACTCATCAGAGAAAGGATTGGGCATAGCTCTTTCGCAGGAGCAGCTGGTCACTTATGCCAGCAAAGCCTTGTCATAAACTGAACAGGGTATGCCCAAAGAGTAAAAGACCTTCTGGCTGTGGAATTTGTAGTGGAGTGATTCCATCGGTGCAATTGAACCACAATCCCCTAGGAGGTAATTACGGCAAAGCCCCTTCTTAGTGCTCCAAAGAGATTACTGAGCATGCTGATGTGCCTCCAGTGCTACCAGGTAGAGAACAGATATTGTCCAGGATGATTACTGGTGTTAGGTAGCACCCTGAGCAGGTCCTATATATTCATCCTTAGTGATTTGCGGGAAGGGGATCAGGACATTGAATCCATTAACATGCTGCACTATATCCAAGTTTCAACAGCAAAGCTGATGGAAATCCAAAGAGGTGGAATAAGAACTTCCACTTGCATGAAGTCAAGGGAGTGATTCTAGCAGGGTGGCCAAAAGCCAAATACTTGTAGGAGCAGAAACGTATTTCCAAATTAAAGATGAACTGAGTATGCAGTATGGTATCATATTTTGAGGATAGAGAGGACTTGTCCTTGTCTCATTCTTTTTCTAGGGTTGTCAGACCCCTGCCTGTGTTTCTTCAGAACATGATCAAAATTAAAGCATCTCCACAAAACTCTTCAACTGCCATTTGTTTTAATAGGAGGCTGGTTGTTTTTCTCTTCTTTTCTTTTTCCTAGTAGGTATTGGTATCCTATAATTGTTATGGTAAGAGGTCCCTGGGTAAGTGGATGTCCAAGTAGTTTGGTACTTGAGCTGGTTTATAGCCTTCCTTGCTGTTACGTAACCTCCCCCGCCCCTTTGATTGGTCTCACTGAAGGGTACGTTTATAGTAACTTTAACTTCAGGTATGTAACATAGGAAGACATCCTTTGTTACTCTGGTATTTATTATTTTAAAATCCTGGGGCTACTTCACACTGTAGCAATATTTCAGTAAAGTCAATGCCATTTAATATCACTGGCAAAATATTGCTTTTCTAATATTATTGTCAAGGAATACTAAGATCTCTAGCTTGACATAAAATCTATCCTTGCATTGACTATCTTTCTTGTGAAGGGAGAGGGAATTCTATTAACGAAAGATTAACAAACTTCATATCCTTGTCATGAGAGTCAATTGTTGTCTTGATACACTACTTTCATTACTCGTGCCATGGCAAAGTGCAGCATGTCTCGTGGAAAAGGAGGTGCTTCTGTCAACTCATGCACTGCACAGAATTGGATTTGCATTATGGACACTGGTTGTATGTCTGACTTTTTTGATGATAGCATTGCTATTCAGCAGTGTTCAGATGTGATTACCTTTACTCATTCCTGAAACCCACACTCTTACAACTCCTGTGACAGTTATGTTGTATGGATTGGTAAGATTTTAAATGGGGGGTTAAGATAGCGTGGGGACTCTTTAGGGATGAAGAGACTGTGTCGGTGGGTGGAGGAGGTGATTATGAGTGACGGAAGGAGGGGAAAAGTGACAATTTTTAAACTGTCTTCTCCCCCATCGAATTTTGAAAAGGCATTTTCAGCAGCTATTTGTCGCCCTTTCAGGCCCCTTCAATTCAATTTCTATTGTAAATGCTAAATTGGGAAGTATTCACCATTCCAAATTTCATTTTTATACAAGAAAATGAGTTGGAAGTGGCTGTTACACTACAATCTGTGGCTGAAGGGGCAGCCAGACAACAGAGAGAGGAGAGAGATAAGGGGTCCAAATAAGATTTATTTAGAAAAGAAATGTTTAGAAAAAGTGAAGACTATATGCGTATATTTACATATATCATACAGTTTATAACCTCTTCCTTATTACATTAGTTTCTTATCTTTTTAGTAGGAAATATTTTTTTCATTCTGCATTGCATAAACCCTTTCTTTACTATCTTCAACAAGCGGGATTTTTTTCTTTTATTTTTTAAAGAGGAACATAAAATTAAGGCATAACAATGTAATAGAAATAGAGTGCACAACCTGGATTAGTTTATTTTATGTTTCACAATGTATTCAAGGCAGACACCAAAAGCTTCATGCACAGCTGCTGGTGGTTTTTATTACTATATAAGTGACAGATGAAACTTGAATTTCTAGAGATAGCTCTGCAAAGAGGTTTGAATGAGGAACACTATGTTGGAACCATCCCATTTTCTTCAGGTTAAAAAACAGACTTCTATTAGCAAGTTCTGTAAGTTGCTATTTAAATGTTGCTGTTAACTTGTGATTTTAATATTGCATATTTAGCTTTAAAACATCTGTTGTTTTACTGATTTAAGGTCTTAAGCCTTTGGAAATCCACATAGAATCATAGGATTGGAAAGGACCTTGAGAGGTCGTCTAGTCCAGTCCCCTGCACTCATGGCAGGAATAAGTATTATCTAGATAGTTCCTGACAAGTGTTTCTCTGTCTAACCTGCTCTTAAAAATCTCATACACACTCACTCTTTCTCACACAGTCTTTTCAGTTTATCATATATATGAATCTGTGCAATAAGAAAATATTGTTGCCACTTGTTGGGAGCTCTCCAGAACTTCTTTAGCAGTCCAGATGAATTTTATGTTCAAGACCTGAGCATCTCAGAGCTTATAGAACTTTTATTTCATATGAAAATAAGAAACCTATAGGAAAAAATGGAGTCTGGCTGATTTTGATTAATAATAAAGCAACTGAAGAGACAGAGAAAGGTAAGGGAGGTGTCATTTGGTTTGTAAATATTTACAGAATCACAATTTAAATGGTTTCATCCTTTGTGGCATGGCAGGGGGACACACTGCTCTGCCAGCTCCCAGCCCCAGATCTTCAGGTTGGTGAAGATTTTCATAATACAGTATTATCGGAAATGAGTTGAGTACCATGTGAAAGCCCTTTCTCTCATGAACACAATGGTACTGAACATAATAATAAGCCCAGAACTATTATGTAGATATAAATTTCAGAAATTGACTAAACGTCAATTTTTTTTAAATCATACTTTTACAGAGGGATTCAGTGCTTACATTTAAAATTAAAAAAAAAAAACACTGATCTTTGGTAATCCTAGGGAAATTAGCATTGACATGTAGAACTGAAAACACTTAATTCTTCAAAGTCATCATCAGTTTTTCTCTCTAGGAAACCACTGTTAGACATGTTGTCACACTGACTCTTGTTTGTGCTACACTCACAAATATCCATACAAGGCAGGCTGCTGGCCAAACATGTGCAGAGTGGTGAGTATCTGGTCTTCGCACATGAGTATTTGGTTAGCTGAAGGATTCATTGATAGTATGTGGTATGTCACACACAACTGGTGTGATCAGTCCGTCGTCCAAGACCTGTCCATGCCAGATAGGGGAGAGTAGTTCTGGATGTGCTCAATCATCCTGCAGCCCATTCCATTGCTTGATGATTTGCCCTCTTGATAGCAGATATAAATGCATCCTTTTTTGGTGGCAATTTTTTGGGGGGGGGGGGGGTGCTTCTTGGAAAACATCCATCAACATAGCCTGCAAATGTCATCATGTTGATCTTCAAATGGTATACTCTGCGCATATATATATGTCTCCAGTGTATTTATGACCTCATCAGTGACTATCTTGGCTACTCCGAGCACCTTCATATGAGGAGAGAGTCTTCAGAGGCTGAATTAAATGCCTTCCAGTAAGATAATTTGGTCTTTCTAGCCATCTCTCTACTAGTGTGACATTCTGAGATGGTGTGGAAACAATGTAGCAATGTGACAGTTTTTTTCGATAGTTTGAGTGATTGGAACACATCTGGGGGATATACAATGATTCTGTTCTCCAGCAGCAGGCACAAAAACAGAATCTTGCTGAAATCTGGATAGCATTTCCGAGAGAGCACTAGAATATTTTGTCTTGTGCAAAAATCCAGAGTTTAAAACTCCTCTTTCTGTAGCATTGATGGCATGCAAGATCAATTTAGTGCCAGCCTTTTCGTGGGAACTACAAAGAAACTCCACTGAATAATGCAAGGCAGCAACTTCATTATGCCATGTGATGACTTAATTCTTCAAACAATTCTTCACTTGCTGGTGCTTCAGTAGCTTCTTCATTGTGACACTGAAGATGTTCATGGAATCAGTGATTTTTGTATTAGATGAGTACGATACCATGGAGTCTCTTGTCTCTGGAAGTATTTTTAATTGATTCCTGTGCATGTGTGACAAACATCAGATAGACTTCTGCATAGGTCCAGTATTTTCTCTGTAGCCTCAGAATGAAGTGTTTATCTAAATCTCAGCAGGCATTACAGTTTCTGGTTTGTCAAGAGTTTTGTACCTCTGCCATACCATCTGTGATTGCTACACTAAAAGGCCTCTGCTGGCATAAGGTACCAGTCATTTTGTCAGTAGGTGGTGGCTAAGGAAGAACATGAGATACATGGATTAGTTTGCTTTTTGTTTGGCACATATGCGTTGTTCCATTGCATTTGGACATTGATTGTGGTACCATGGAGAGCTTGTATTTTCCAAAATCTCACAAAGATCGTCACGCTGAGATCTGGACACGACCAGGAGATGAGCAAACAATGGCCTGTCTGCAGTTAGCTTTGTAATAGTCCCTGCTACTCTCTCTCTGACTTTGTTCTTTGCATTTGAGCACAGCTGTAGTCTGTTCTTGACTGGAGCCCATAGATTGATGGATTCTGGGTTTGAAGGCTTCATACAAGGCATTACCCAAAGTATCCAGTTGACTGACATCTTTAGCTATCTCATCACTGAGGACTGCTTTCATCGTGACATTAATGAGCTCTGGTTCATCATGAACAAATGGGTTGCCAGTGTGAATAAGTTCAACCTGTTGCTTTAAAACTGTACCTTGTTGGCATTTAACAGTGCCTAGTTTAGATGGTGCTTGGTTACTTCTGGGGAAGTCATCCCAACCATGCTTAATGTTTCGTTCGAAATTTGATGGAGTTCTGGGGTTGTCAGAACAAAACAGGAAAACCCATTTGGATGCTGAATTATGCCTGCCAACTCTCCAACAACTTTCCTGGCTCTGTTTTTGTGTTCTAGGACTTTATCTGAATGAAATGTACCAAAGGGAACTGATGACCTTTTTAACAACCGAATTTCCTTTTCAAAATGTGGCTATACCTCAGGGTCAGACATGCACTTTTCTACACCTCTTATTTCAGGAAGGTACAAGGCAATCATTGCAGAATAGTTGGCTAAATCTAAAGCAAAAAAGCATTTCATAAAGTCTTCCAGTGCTGCGAGGTGAAATTTCCAATTAGCAATCCTGGCAGACTGACTAAAAAGGAGCATAGACTCAACCATCTTCATGCATCACCACATCATCCCGAAAGCTGACTTTGTCGCTGATTTCAGCATCATCAAATTGCTTGATCCACTCTGCGATAGTGCCGCTCTACATCTTGCACAATAGACCTATGTGTGGAACTGATCTCAAGTCCTATACCCTTTGGGAAATGACTTCAAACACATCAGTGTGCTTTTCAAGGAAGATATCTGGGTAGATTTTTTTTTGAAGGGCAATGAGTGTTCAGGGGCTGGGGGTTCTATAGGAAGTTGTAACTTTTTCCCTGCAAGAATTTGGTTCACGGTACTGTCACTGTACAAAATCCCCCAGATCTGAAGAATATACTGCCATTAACAAAGGAGCCAATTGCACATATCACTGTGAAGACTATGTGCTGATGTCTAGGATGTAGAATCCACCATCCAGATCATCATAGTCACAGAATTGTATAAAGTAGGACTGGAAAGGACTTCAGTAGGTCATCTAGTCCAATCCCCTACACTGAGGCAGGACTAAGTGTTAACATCCTGACAGATGTTTGTCTAACCTGTTCTTAAAAACCTCCAATGACGGAGATTACACAACCTCCCTAGATAATTCGTTCCAGTGTTTAATTACATTTACAATTAGGATGGTTTTCCTAATGTCTAACCTAAATCTCCCTTGCTACAATTTAAGCCCATTACTTCTTGCCCTGTCCTCATTTCATGTTCTTGAAGACTGTTATGTCCCCCCTCAGTTTTCTGGGACATTGTTAGCTGTTGAATAAGCTTGTAAAGGCCCAAGCCTAGTGTCACAACATATTTTGATTCAGTTCCATAGATGCATTTCTGCTGCCTAAAGACTGTTAACTGAACCGAGTAATCAGTGGGGCCAATAGATGTGATTTGGCAGGATGCATACATGGGTCATTCATTCTGCCATCTTGAGTAGTGGTGAGTTAAAGGCTGATTATGTTAGAATGTACCTTTCTCTTGAAATGATGTGCTATGGTATGTCCTGGATGTCCAGGTCATTTGAGGGTATGTCTTCTATCTCTTCAGCTGAAGCCATGCTCATTTATTTTTTCACCTCTCGAATGCATCCTACTTTTGCACAATAACAAGTGAGGTCAAGGTTAATGAATGTAGAAAGCTCTGCTATAGTCCATATAACTGCTGCTTCGTTGAAAACTGGACTTCTTGGCTTCAGAATTTTTGGACCTTGGTAGGAAAGTCAGTGAGTCCTTCAAGGTACAATCCTTCATTGGTCCAGACAACACTTGATGCTGCGACTGGTCCCCATTAATAAACTCCTGATAACGGATCATAACAGTAGCATGAAAAATACCTTTGTCATCTGCTGTATCTTCAAAGAAGTCTAAGTTATTGGCAGCACGAAATATAAACCTACCCTTGACAAGGTCTGTGGGAACGTACAACCCTTCATTCAGTTCCATGCGGTGAAGAACCTCATTGGGAATTGCAGTCTCCAAGAGGAGTGTTTTGTTGCTGTCAGTGGAGGAGCCACAGCTGTGCATAAGGAGCACCAGGAATTTGCTAAGGGTTTTGGAATGAATTGTTAAACCAACAGCCACTTGTACTGGTAGATTACACATATGCTGCATAGTTGTGTGTGTTGGAAACCTGCTTTTTACTCAAGCCTGCATACATGAGGCTTTGCAATAAAATGGCAGCCTTATGCTCTACTTGCTGACTGTCCTACTTGCTGGAGCAAAGTTACTGTGACCTCTGATGCGTCATTTTAAAACATACAGGTCACCCAATATTTTTTTTCATGCTTGGCGTCAGCTATGGCTCCCTGAAATTCCCAAGTACTGCAAGACTAAATGCTTTTCAAAAAATAGCAGCTGCAAACTGTCTTATTACCGATAATATCAGTAATTTCTTCTGCTTTTGAGAACATTGTCTCTTGCAAACTTTAGGGATATGTGCTATGATTCATTTTTGTCGATGGGATTGCTAAAAACTATGTTAAACTTCAATCACTGCTTTAAGAGCTTTTTCTGCTAAGCATTTGTTCCCATAGGCTTTGACTCGTGGGTACTCTGGGGCTCAAGCACCCACAGAAATAAAATGGGGAAGCACATATTTCTCTGTAATTAGCCTCTGCATCGCATCAGCCATGGCCACCACTTTCCCATCCATTGGAGTCTCCGCAAGGCAATTTATTAACTGTAGCTGAGTCGCAGTTTGCAGTAGTCAAATCTGTATTTGTTGCTCTTGCTCTTACCTTTTGATGCAACCCCTTATGTACATTCTAGGTGTAGTATTGGATGTGATATGCAATTTTGTGACTATTGAGGTCTTTTGCACCGGCTTAACTTACTTTCTATGCAACATTTTCACTAAGAGTGACTGATTATACAGTTTCTCACCTGTCTCACATGGTGAAATGTGCTTAATGGGTGCCTTCAGGCTTTTGGCTCACTGCAGAAGAAGCAGGTGTTTTTCTCGAAATGTGTGCTATGGGTCTTGGAATAAAGTGAGGCTCACCCACAGCTGGTGCTTGTCCTGGCATCTTCAACTTTTCCCTGGTGCTTGATGTACTTCCTCTCCAGTCTTGCCAAATTCAGTTTATTGGTGCACTTCTGATAGGATGCAAAGTGTCACTGGATGTTGTGTTTAACCAGGTCCTTCACAGTGATAGTCTCCAAAGATTCAGCTAGTAGTTGTTACTCTTTATCTCCCCATTGATTCCTAAAAATGATCAAGACTAAGTGGAAAAAACAAGGATTTGTAATAAATTGCTTAAGGATTGTGATTAATTGTAATGTAACTAAGTGCATACCCCTTGCAGACGGATTCAAGTAATTTCTGTCTGGATGCTGACATCTTAACTAGTGCCTCATTGCAACTCTTTTGGCATAATAAACAAAGCTGATGATACTAACACCAAACCACTTTTTTTGTTGATGATGGCAAATGAACTTGAAGCACTCCTTCCATTTATAGTAGTCTGTAACAGTGTAAAAATAAATCTAGTATTAGCATTAATTGATAACATGTTACTGTCAGTCAAGTGCCACAATTTAACTTTGTGAGGGCTGCATGTTTGCAGTGATGGATTAACCCAGGGGTCCTGGCCAATTTGGGGGCCCCACAGAAGCACCAGAACCTGTGGGGGGGGTGGCACCGGCACCGGCACAGTGACTCTGCACCCTGCTCCTCTTTCTCCCCCCCAAGTCCCCACCAGAAGCCAGAGCCAAGCAGGGGGCTGGGGTTCCTGAGAGCAGCCCCCACCCTGTGTCCGCACCCCCCAGGGTGTGCCGCTTAGGGCAGGTGGAGCATCCAGGGCTCCCCACAGTGGCCTAGGGTCCCTGGGCAGCTCTTACCATGGCCTAGTTGCGGCTTCTGGCCTGGCCAGAGGGGGCAAGGCCTCTGGGGGAAGTGGAGGAGCAGGGGGCAGGGCCCTCTGGCAAGGGGAGATGTGAGGGTCTAAATGTTCATTGTGCTCCATGCCCCAATAAATCTTAATCCACCTCTGCATGTTTGACATGCCTGTGTTAAAGTATAATTGAAAAAGGCTGATATTAAAAATATTTTCTCATATATATTGCTCTAGGTATATCATGTTTGGTACCATTGTGTTCATGGGAGAAAGATATTTCAAATGACACCCAACTCCGTCCGTTTCTGACAACATATATTATCAACATTTCCACCAAAATGGATGACTGGGAGCTTGGCAAGGCCGTGAATCCCTCCCACCCCTTCCATGCTGCAGAGGGCGACACCATCGAAATGATAATTCCATAGATTTTTATGAATCAAATGACACCTCCTTTACCTCTCTGTCACTAACTTGCCCAGAAAATTGCTCCCAGGCTATTTTAAAATCAGACCCCTGGCTAAAAAAACAGTCTATTCCTTTCATGATCCTGTCTCTGGGTTAGAGCCCACCAGTCCAGCACAATCACACACTGGGGGTAGTGCAGAGCAATACGAGTTGTGGGGGTGTCCAGCGTTATGCCTCACAAAGTTCCTGAATGCACCGAGGTAGCATACCTACCGGAAGGTCCCTTTATCGGGTTGCAGCCTGTTCACCCTCCGCATGCCTGTCCAGCTCCACAGGATTGAGAAGTATAAAAGGGTTGAAGCCATGGTCCTCAGCTCCTCCATATTCCCTGTTATTTAGGGGTGAGGCGGTCAGTGTGTTCCTCTGAGCTCAGGAACTGCAGTGCTGCCTGGCCCCTCACATGGACTACACAGTGGTGGTGAAAACTCCCATGGCCTCCTGTATAAAGACAAGGTACACTATAGCTTTGTCTATAAAATGGACGTCCCACTAGATAAAGCAGGACTCTGATACTTTTAACCTATTTGTTTCAGTAAAGCAATTTTTTGTATTTGTAAACAAACATTGGTTTCCAGTGGAAAATCATGCTTTAATAAAAACATGTTCAACTTTTAGCCAGAAAAATTATACTTATTAGTGGTCCACAGAGAGATACTCACTTTCCAAAGGAGGGTAAGTATCATTCTTGTCATTTTACAGATGTTGAAACTGAGGCTTAGAGGTGAAGTGACTTGTCTTTGGTCACACAGCAAGTCATTGGAAGGTCGGGGAATATCTGACTGCTTTCTGCTGTAATATAAAATTGTGTGGCTCAAGACTGTATGTTTAAAATGTGGACTCTGAACATAAGTATGCAGAATTTGCTATATCTGCTCAGAGGAATGGTCCATCTAATGCACAATCCTCTTTTCAACATCAGATAATTCAGAGGAAGATGCAAGAATTCTTCTCATACTCATCATTTATGGAATAAACTGCCCCCCCCTTTTTTTTAAGTTCTAGTAAGCTCTTGGCCTCAATAGCTTGTGGGAGTCATTTCTGTAGATGAATTATATGTTCTATCAAAAAGAAATTCCTTGTATAAGTTTTAAATGTCTGCTTTTCAATCTCTCCTATCTTTGTTGAATGCTGTAAAATTATGCTAAGCACACAATTGCCTCAGATGGTCACATTCAAATTTTGAAGTTCAAGAGTTTGTACCATATGAAGTATATAGTTATCAAGTATTTGGTTGAGTACCTACTTCAGAGCCACTGGAGAGATGCTTTACATGAGTAGTTTATGCAGTTATTGTTATACAGGCAACTCCACTGTTGTCAATTTATTTGGAATGAACTATTCCTAAAATGTGTACTAATGCTTGTTTAATCAAGTTACTGACATCTTGTGTTACCTGATAAGTTTTAAATGTATGTTTTCTGTCTAATCTAAAAAATATCCCAATTGACTCTTCCAATAATAATTATTGAAATCAAATTATCAATGATTTATTCTGTTACTCTGATTACTTTGTATCCAAGCAACCTTGCCTTCAACAAGATATCTGATTTAGAGGAAATAAAGTGGCTTGTAGTGAACCACTGTGAAAATTTTCTTTAAAAATACATAGCTGGATTTCCAGATTTTCTAGAACCTACTTACTGGTACTTACTTACATGAGAGTTTTATTTGTATATTTAATGGTAGGATCAGAAGCTAGTTTAGAATTTAAAGATAAAATTTCAGTAAACTAGACAACACTGGAGTTAAAAAAGGAATCTCTGACCAAGCTATCTACCTTCCACCCCAAATGAAGCTAGCAGATCTTTAAGATTTTTAAAAAAGAAAGAAAACCCCTTTTGTATGCTACAAATCTGCAATCTTTTCTTCTTGGTAAAGTACCTTTCACATCCCTATCCTAAAATTAAATACAGCCAAGCTGTCAACAGAGAGTGTTGCTGTCTCGATAAGGAAACTTGGAGAAAATAAAACTACATATAGGAAGATTTAGTTTTTGATCTTCTGGGTTTTGTTTTTCCTGCTCACTTTTTCAAAGCAAGTGAGAATTTGAAATGGAGTAGTAGTCAGTGTCAGAGTACAGGACACTTTGCCTGGGGTATTTCTGAAAAGGATCCGTCCAACCTAATGAGAGATTAGGTTATTGCTTTGCACTTCTCCCCAATTTATACTTCCTGTGCCTGTGAGGAAGAAACCTCTTGAGTGATATTTCAGACCTGTTTTGGCTCTCTTGAAATAGCTGTGATGGCTTCTAGCAACAGGAATGCTTTTAAGATAGAAGATGCTATGACTGTGTAAGAGTCAGCTTCTGCCATGATTTCTATTTCAGGTGTGACAGGAAGCAAATTACCAAGGAAAAAAGACACTGTTGCAAAAATGAATATTGTCCCTGTTTATTTTAACCAAATTAATTTACATATGAAACATTTCACTAAACCTCAGTTATGAAATGACACCTCTGCACAGTAAGCAGTGGGGGCAGTTGTCTGACTTATTGGAAAAGTTGTGTGCCCCTTTAAGGGCTAGAGCACCAGGGAATGACGTCCTGCTGCAGTCCAGGTCAGCTTGGGGATGCTGACCCATCCTTTTCCTCCCACCCCTCCCTCGGTAACCGGAAAGGGGGGAAACTATAGATGTCCATGCTGTTGCAGGAAAGCCCTCTCTTATCTGGACCAGACAAAGCAGCACCCATCCTCCCACCCATGGGAGTGGACACCTGCTGTGGGCCTTGTGCTAGTCGCTCTTTTCTCAGGGGGCTGGGAAGGAACTTTTCCCTCACTGCCAGATTGGCTAAGGTGAAGAACCCCCCTTTTTTAATTTTGCCTTCCCCCACAGCAAGTTCGGGGCAGGGAGGCTTAGTTTGGCAAACATGAAATGGGAGTTAGGCTATGATGTTGCAACTCATTATGTAAACGTCAAGCAGATGTCCAGGGTAGGTACTCTGTAGGGAAGGCATACAGTGATCAGATAAAATGGATTGGTAAAGGATTTAAAGGAGGTATTCTTTAAAGGAGTAGAAATGAGGTTTGGGGGGTTGAGGCTCCTCTGACTAGTATGGCAGGGAGACAACCCTCCCACCTTTATAGCCCCCCCAACTTACTCCTCATTTGAGGTGGGGGATGGTGAGTTCCCAGCAGAGGGTTGGTTGGGAACCAGGATGGGCAAGGAGGTGGGACTGACAGAAGCCACCCTGGTATATATTGAAATGATTATGGAATTACCAGCACTGTACACTTTTATCTGCCAGGCACACTCAGACATTTAAGAATAAAGTTGTGACTTAAACCACATCCAGCGTCTCCAGCGTCTCCTGTCCTTTCCAGCATGATGGACAAAGGTGCTTTATTTTTAGAACCATGTGTTTGGTTAATGTTAGCACAAGATAAAACATAGAACAGGAGGCAATGCTGGATATAAGATACCAAAATTGCCTATTGATCACTTTACTGCAGGACGGATATTACTGCCTTGAGGAGAATGTTAATAATATAAGTACAAAGATTAAGGGAACTGGATTTTTTCCTCACTGGAAAAGAGAACTATATGGTGCTCTAGTAGAATTTTTCAAAATTATGAAGGGAGAAAGATTTTTGACACTTACAAAGGCTTCAGAAGTTAGCAAGCATCATATGAAACAAGGAATAAATGGGGAACTTGCAGTAGTTCAATACCAAAGGTAATGTGTATAACAGGGAATTGCAAATCACTTGCAACCTTTTCTGGGGTACACAGATCACTTCCCTGGGGAAACAAAAAAAAAAAAAAAGGGAAGTTGACTGTTATGCTGAAATACATAGTCCTGTGGCTCGCAGCACCAACTAGGTAGACATTTATTTGCTCCTCCAGAGAACACAATGCACAGATCTATTCTGTCATTGTGGTTGGCTTTAGGCCATGAGTTTTGCGTAAGGCCAAGGAGAAATAATGAAATATAGTTGTGTCCTCTCTCATGGGGTCCTGCTGTGCTCTACATTATATTAGAAGCATTCAGCTAAAGGACATGGATGAACTTCTTTCCCACCCGCTAGACAAAAGGAAGGAATTTCTTCAGGACTCCCTTGTTCTGATGAAATTGGCTTGAGACTGCTAGATGTCTTCTGGAAAAGTAGGGAAACTGGCTAGTTTCCAGGAGGTTAGGAAGGGAACTAGCAGCAGGGAACTGGAGCAGTTGCAATTTTTGCCTGGAGCTTCCTTACTGCTTGGAATCTCTGACATGTGACCTGTACTCCCCACAGAACCCAGCACCTTGCTAACTCATTCTTTACCTCCTCAAGGGACTAGCATAGAAGAGGTAGGTCAGTGAGGCGAGCCTGCATGAGGGGTTTGGGAAAGGAAATTATGGAGTGCATAAGCAAGGCGAGTAAGATGGCATGCAAGAAATCAAGGGGAAGGAAGGAGAGAAGAGGGAGGGAGTTGGCCTTGGGGGAGGGGTACAGTTGGGATGAGACTCATTGGTATGTAGAGAGATTCCATTCTGTTGGGGAGGAGAATCAGGAATGTGGGACTGAAGAATGAAGGTGTCTAAATTTAGTTAATGAAGAATTTAAAAATACTTTGGAAAAAGCAGTACAGTAGGGGTGAGGGTGAGAGAGACATGACAGGCTTGATTAGTTGATAGAAAACTTGGCCTTTCCATCTTCAAATGTTACTGTAAACTGGTAACTTTTATTACAGTATTTGAACAATAAAGAATTTCTATAAAATACCAGACTACTAAACTAATGCCCAAACTGTTGACTAATTTAAAACTATGAATGCTCAGCTGCATTAAATAGTGAGTTCCGTAGCCAGTAGTAGACTGCTTCCCATCTGGAATAAGTAGGGGGCAGGAAAAGAATTGTAAGTGTGAGTCACCATTCATTCCACAGGCTCTTCCTAGCACAGTTACGTGCTAGAAGTAAAAGCACAATCAAGATGAAAAAAGTACAGTTATCATATGTACCACAGATATTTATTTCATGCCATATAAACTTACAAAGTACCAGTGTAAGACAGCAGAGTGCTTGAAACCCCCCTCCCATCCTCCTATATAATTGCATTACTGGATGCAAAAAGAGGTGGAAATAATGAAGCAAACATAGTAAGGGACTGATCCTTAATGAACTTTTCCCAGCCAAATTAATAGGGAGTCCTTCCTGATTAGAACAGGATTAGAAGTAATTTGCCATTTAGAGCTAATGCACCATTTTAGAAGTACAAGTATAGTAATTTACAGACGCTTTTCACATCTTAGTCACTGGGTCAAAGCCAGCCCAGACTGGTTGTGATTTAAATTAATAAAAAGTCTACTCTCTGAAGGCTGATTGATGACCTATGTGAAATGTGCTGGTAGTCTCTGTTCTTATGAAACTGCTATTCACATCACAAACTTTGCTTCTTTACTGGCATTCTTAGTAGCAAGGCAAAGGATTTAATGGACATGGAGACTAGAGTAACCTCTCATCCATGGATGAGGCTCTTGCAGGTTTGGCAGCAGAGGAGTTAAGTTTAGTTCCAGTGACCACACTGCAAAATAACACTCCAGCTACACAGAGTGATTGGGTTAGCAGCTGACAAGTTGTGCCATCTCCAGCTGTAGCCTAAATCCCCCAACAGGCCAACCAACTTAGGTTGAAAGCACTACCACCAATTAATTAACTATTTTTGTGTGGCTAGGAATGGAATTGGGGCAACACTCAAAGTAACTCTGCGGTGAAGACAATCCTGAGATGCAGTGTGCAGAAAACCAAAGCACAGTTTCATACGTCCCAGAACAGAACTAAATTCTTTCATCTATTTGGTGCACACATACCTTGCCAAAGCAATTGGGCATTTGATAATTTAAGGCCAGATTCTCTCAATCTTTCTCATACTGAATAGTGCCTTGTTCTTTGAATAATTCCATTAATTTCAGTGGACTGCTTGTGTCAAAGTAATCTATGTGATGAGTATGAATGGCAAAATCTGACCCTTTATAAGACTGTGTTGTAAATGTAAATCATATACATGGTCAATTGCTGCATACTTTTTCCATACCTGTTAATCTGTTAAGAAATAAAGCCACCTATGGCAAAACCTCGAAAGCCTCACGAGAGGAGCACTTCCAGGATCGGATCACAGATTATTTTGAGAAATTTGTTACCAGTAGTTTTTTAAAACAAACAACTCCACTCCCACCACACACCTTTAATTATACACCATTAAATCTTCAATGAGTTGTATAGCATAATAGCTGTGAGCACTGACTTTAGTAGGAATCTGGCAGTTTAAACCCCAGTCTCCAAAAATACCCAACAATAATAAAGAAATAAACAAAAACCTATGCAGCATGGGCAACTTTTCTGCTCTCAAATATTGGATGAAAAATAAGCAAGAGAAGGCGTGAGATAGGCATTGGAATCCTACACACATACTGGCAGGGATGGAATGTAAAATAGAGCAGCAGAGAAGAGGGGTGATCTGGTGAAGGCCAGGTCAGCCCAGGCTCTTTCATGTGCTCTGGGAACTGTAACTCCAGAAAGTCAATTTCCTTTACACTTGTGGTCTGGTGCCTGTGTAATGAAAAGTAGCTTGGAATTTGCATTGTAGCTGAGGAAAGGTTCTTTGCTTTGGTGATTTAAGTTAAGCAGCAGGACTTTTCTGTTTTTATTGTACATATTTATAAATTCACTCTAACTGCTTGGTTCATGAATTCCCCCTAATTCTGCAGATTTCCTTTTCCAGCTGTTACCATTCCAGCTAGAATGTCACAAGGAAATGCCAGATATTACTCCAGATATTCTGTTCAGTGATCATGAAAGGGTGACTGTAACTCTGCTAGATGTTACCTAATTCTGTCTAGTCAGGGTGCCATAAAACCTAATATGTGTTTTTAAAAAAAATTGTCAATCACTGTAATTAAAATAACAAACATGTCAAACAGGCTTCTCTTTATATTGTGTAAGTCATACCCAACAGAATGGTATGGTACTGTATGTTAATGATAAAAGAAAGAGCCCTACTGCATGCAAAAAGCTAACCAGATCTGAAGACTACATCAGGTTCTGTGAAACACTAAGCGACACTGATGACATCTGTCACGCTCTCTGGAGTGGCTCACGAGTGAGAATACTAACCTCCGGGGTAGACTGTTAAGAAACCACACATAAACCTAAGCCTGGTTGCTAGTTATATACTCCGGGTAAATCGACACTACAAAATTATGTAGACCTAAATTATGCCAACGTTCAACCACCTCAGTAGTTGAATCAGTTTTACATGTTCACACAATGCTTGTGTCGGTGGCGCACTCTCTCACCAGAAGCACGTCCACTGATTTAGCTGTACTATGGACTGTTTCTTAAAGGCAGCAATAGGCAATGTAAGCAGCGGAGTGTCTACGCTGACTCTGCATTGGCCTAACTACGTCGACTTAACTCCACAAAAGGCGCAGGGCTTAAGTCGGTGTAGTGGACAAATTAAATAAGTGGAAGCTACATTTTAGTCTAGATGCTTACAGCATTAGGTCAATGTAAGCTGCCTTATGTCGACCTAACTCTGGAGTGTAGACCAGGCCTCAGATTTCACCAACCAAGTAACAAGTGTAAACTCCCCAGGCACTATAATAGCCTTAATATGGAGTCACAGGCAGTCCCCTTGAGCATTCTGATCGATCTATCTTGCGACCCAGGCAAGCTTGATTCTGTAATAGATGGTTACTTTACACCAAACATCACAAAATATTCAGGTTACTCCCAGTCCCAAACGACCAGCCACTTATCTCAGATCAATTTGAACCTTAGATTTCACATCTTGATCATACTTGTAGCCAATCCTATAGTAAAATAAGGATTGATTAACTAAGAAAAAGAAATGGGTTTTTACAAGGTTAAAATAGGTAAACACACACAAATAAGTTGCAGTCTTAGGTTTCAGATGACAGTGATTGAGCTGCTGAAATATGCCAGTTCTAAATCCTTTAGGGCTAGCCCAGGTTAATCCTGGGGAATCTCATACTTATGTTTATGAATCTTTGCCCCTTATAGTCCCAACAGCAAAAAATACCCTTATTCCTTTTGGTCAGGGACGTTTATCCACATGTCCTAGAGTCCAAGCTGATGGGACAAGCACCTTCCACTCTTCATGGGTGTGCTGGGAGCAATCAACAAAGTCCTTGTTTTTTGATGGCTTACACTGGCACATTTAGAATAAATAAGCCTTCCTAATGGGCTGGAGATTACCCCTCCTCGGGGTGCAAACCAGTATTTCATACTTGGTGATGTTTCCTTCATGACTGGATTTACAGTTTTGGAGCAAACATTTTTTACAGTTACAGGACAAACACTTACATCTGTTGCCCATGCTATAAGGTAATATTTAAGAGAGATCAGTGCATGCAGAAACTTACAAGCATTTCATAAAGTCTAAACACTACACACTATTACAATTTTACTAATATTAATACGTAGGTGAGTCAGACTGGTTTCCAGCTATGCATTTGATAGTGTTCACTTGAAGCCAAGAACCTTGGTATGACTAGAATCTGGTCTACTACCATCACAACAACATACTGCATAATAAATAGCTTTGGACAGCCCAGACAAAATAAAAATAAAAAATAATTTAAACAAGAACTGGATTAAACCATAACTGTGGAGCCAAATATCTGCAGATTTTATGGGGTTCAAAATCCATATCTGAATTTGTATCTTGTGTCCAATAATTCATTTCAAGAGTTTATAATGTGCACAAATAAAATAGTAAATTTAAAGTAGAGATGAGTGGGAAATGATTTTTTTGGTTCATTAGCAATTTCCAGAAGGAAAAAAAAAAACATTTCAGGGTGGACTGAATACTAATTTTTTGGCAAATCAAGAATTTAAAAAAAAGCGCCCGATGAAATGATTTGTTTTGAAGCATTTGAATTTTTTTTTGAATTTCTTGAAATAAGATCAAAAGAGATTTTAATAAGTTATTTTGAACCAAAAAAAAAATCAAAACATTGTTTTGAAAACGAAGAAACAACATTTCATTTTGGGGTGTTTTTTTGTAAACCAGTGGGGCAAAATCAACACCATTTCCCAAAATGTTTCCATGTCACTGAATTTCCCTTCCCTTCTCTTTCTCTACCCTCCTCCAAAAAACAAACAAAACCAAAGTTGTTCATGAAAAATATTTGCCCAGCTCTACTTAAGATATCACTGAATACATAAATAGGAGCTATGAACTGTGCTATGAGTGAAATCTCAAGCAAAGTTTCAAATAACTAGAATCAAGTCTGAAAGCTATTTCCAACCCAGTGATACCTAGCATGGTTTGATGGACGCGTGGGAACAGGATGTGGATGTAAACAAATGTGTTTAAGACTATGCTTCCGCTTGGTTAGAATACCCTATTTAACCATGTTGTATGTTAACACTATTTCCCAGCACAGCTGGTCTTAACTTCCTCTCCTGTTCTCAATTTAAAAAAGAAACAGAATGGAGGGAAGGTGAGGAGATGATAGTTGCTGAGAAGTGAAGACAAGTGTGCTGTTGGGGTTGTAGTTACTGTAGCAGTGGGGAGTGTTAGGAAGTTATCCTGTATGGGAGGGGGAGGAGGAGAATGGAGACAGAAGAGAAATGATGGGCAGAAGAGGTAGGGCTTGAGGGATGAGGGAGAGAAACAGAGCCCCTGAGAGCGAGGAAGAGTGAGAAGTGGCTGTGTGGGTGGGGCAGGTAGATGGGGGAGTGTTGGCAGAAAGCACTGCGGGAGAAGCAGGAAAGACTTTTATAAGGCTTTTGATGTGGAGAAAGGTAGGGTTCTGGACAATACTTGATCAGCTGTAGTGGGGGGAGGTAGCCACTCTGCTTGTGGCCACCTGCTAGGAGAAGCTGTGTGCCAACTGGCTGTGGGAAGGGGTATCTGAAAAAAAAGAATAGGCAGCGGATTGTGAGAGCAGAAAGTTGGCTGGAGAATGTACCAGGGCTTAACATTTTCTATCTGAGCAGGCAAAAAATATTTGTCTGTACTGCCTAAACCACCAGAGCACTCTTTGTGATCATAGCATTATGTTCAGGGCTAGCCTTATACTCATAGGCTTTTGAAGGGAGGGGGAAAGTCATGAAACAGTACTCCAGAGCACTCTCAACTGTAACTGACTCATTTTCTATAAAATGAGGGTAATGGGAGGAGATTAGGGAATGAGACAGATTAGCCCCCACCTGCTGCTGGGCCATGAATACTTGCCAGCATTTAGAAAATATTGCAAAGGATAATTGACTAAATAAATAGGGGTCCTGAGCCACTGGAGGTTTTCTTTTCATTTTGTTGAATATTATGTTATAAACATTAACTAATTTAATTTAACTAATTCCCTGTGTTATAGGGGAGTAATATCACTAGTTCACAGGTGAAACAAGGGCAGAAGCTTAAGTGACCAATAACGAAAGAGTATCAGAGCCCAAATTAGAATGAAGCTGGCCGGGCTCTCAGTCACATATACCGTGATGCAGATTGTGCTCCCATAGGTTAATGAGATAGCCATGTTGGCTATTCAAAAGAGTTTACTTGCAACTCAACTGGACTGGAGTGTTCAGCAGCCATAGCATCATGGGTGAGCCTAGTGATGCTGCCTTGAAAAGTCAAATATTGCTCTTGAGTCCTCCAAATAATCAAGGGCTTGTGGCAGTAGGTTTATAGACTCCAAAGCCATTTCGGTGTGACTGAATAACTTTTGAGCAGCCGGGGAAAACAGTGTGGAAAGCACCTGTCTGCTTTTGAATAGAGTGATCATTTCAGCAGCACCACCCACTCGGATCACACTCAACTTGATTGCATGCATACAATTTTAAATGTCAATGTTTATAAAGGCTTGATTTTTGTCTTTATAAAACCCTTTCAGTGCTATAACATTCTTAACCATACCATGACATCGGTTGATGGCAGCTGGATAGTTTCATACTTGGCATATGGTGTGTTTATAATGCTGATCCTAGTCCACTGTAATCACTAGGAGTCTTGCATTAAATCCGTTGGGCTTCGGATCAGGCCCTGGAAGAGACTGCATATATTTTTTAAAGACAGCTTGATATTAAAAAAAAGTTTTGATCATTTTAAGTCTTCTTAATGAAGGCTAAGGGTTTTTGTTTTTGTTTTTTTGTTTTTTGTTTTTTTGCTGGGTAGACACCTGTGATTATAGGATATATATTTAAACTAGCTTAGAAAGATGTATCATTTCACTTCTGCCACACTGAGTCAAATCACATCCATTAGGATAAAATCAGTGTGGGGAAAAAATGTCTGTTACATATATAGACCTTTAACATTAATAAATATGAAATCTTTGTGATTTGGCAACTGACTTACTTTGGAGGCAGCTGAAAACCTGGAGGTGATTGGGACAAAATGAGTTCTGGCAAAGACCTCTGTGCCTCTGAAAATTATCTTTACAGATTTTAAATATCCCATTGGACTCCATTTAAAATTTCCTCAGACTGAAACATGGGGGATTCTTCCTTGGGGAATTGAAAATATGCTTTATCTAGTTCAGACCCTATTTTATTATTCTGTTAGGAACTTTTGTTATGCTTTAATCCAGACATTTCCTTTATATTTCACAGATAAACTTATAGGATTGGAAGGGACCTCGAGAGGTCATCTAGTCTAGTCTAGACCTCTGCACTCATGGCAGGACTAAATATTATCTAGATCAGGGGTAGGCAACCTATGGCACGTGTGCCAAAGGTGACACGCGAGCTGATTTTCAGTGGCACTCACACTGCCCGGGTCCTGGCCACCGGTCCGGGGGGGCTCTGCATTTTAATTTAATTTTAAATGAAGCTTCTTAAACATTTTAAAAACCTTATTTACTTTACATACAACAATAGTTTAGTTATATATTATAGATTTGTAGAAAGAGACCTTCTAAAAACTTAAAAATGTATTACTGGCACGCGAAACCTTAAATTAGAGTGAATAAATGATGACTCGGCACACCACTTCTGAAAGGTTGCCGACCCCGATCTAGATCATCCCTGATAGGTGTCTGTCTAATCTTTTATTTAAAAAAAAAATCTTGCTTCTAACTTGCAGAAGACTGTGGAAACTTTTTTTCCCCAGGGTTTCTTTTTCTTTGATAAACTTCCACAGACTGGAAGTCAGACACTTTTATTGCAACTTGCCTCTAGGGTGTTGGACTAGCTGTTTCCATGAGCAGTTGGCTGTAAACATTGCTACTGACTCGGGGAAGGACTGCAAAGGACTTGGTCATCTGTTCCACATTATGATATGAATAAAGAGAATTGTCCTCTACTAAATCCAAAAATAGTTGCATCTGGTTGACAGTATAACTACAGGAATGTATAAGATTTGATACTAAGTAGGCAATGCTTTTTTGGAACAGCATCACACTATATCTGCTGTGTTCGCTCTTAACCCCAAAAGCATCTACCGGTATCTCTTCTGAATTACTATACTCTTTCAGGTGTTCTACTTGCTTAACATATTATGATAGTCTGAGTCTGATTCTGCGCCCACTGAAATCAGTGGGAATGTTGCAGCTGATGTCTGTCTGCAGCAGGAGCAGGCCATAGTCTCATTTTCCCCACTGGGTGCTGATTTGGAGAACCCTAAATTTTGAGACAACTTAGATTTGAATTTTTTTCACAAGTACAGAATATGCACAGTTCTCACCATCTTCCCTGTGGTTGTGTGTATTCAATTCTGCTGAACATCCAGCTGAATTTTGAAAAACTTGATGCGAGTACTCCTACTGTAGAAAAGCTCTTCCTTACTTGTTCTGGAATTGCAGTCAGTAATTTTTCAGATATGACTTTTAACCCTGCTTTAGGACCGTCTCTCTAAGACCTCCTTTTATAACTAAATACCAGATCTATGTTAATGCACTACTAGCATTGCACAGGTTACATTAAAATTAACCTTCTCTTACAATCTCCCCATGTCATATAATTAATTTATCTGTGTCCTGCATCCCCTTCAATTTCCCTATTATTCCTTTTCCCTTGCCCCTTGATCACTGCTACTTTTTAACATGTCCCCACACTCTTAGCCCTCCCCCCCCATCTATTCAGCTGTTTCCCCAATCACTTCTGAGCCATCACCTCTTCAAATCACTCACTAGTTGACTACACAGCTGAGTAGTTGTGGGTGGGATTGAAAGTGGATTATCATGCTCCAGAACTGTATAGGATGCATGCTGGAAGGAATCTTTGCCCACTCTGGATAGCCGAGGCAAAAGGGAACAAATTCTTCTACCTGCTACTTATTGATTGGGGGTGAGTTTCTTTTCTCTACTCCATTTTAAGAGAAGCTGAGCTTCTGTGAATTTCTTCTGTACCAAACAAGACATCACAGACCTCTTTTCTTCACCTCCCCATGTTGAAAAGCAGGGGTGGAGAAACATCCATTTTTCTCAGGAGGAATCGGTACACTGGCATACCCAGTGAATGGCAGCTCAGTTGCTGCGGGGGTTTTATGCATAGCAAATATGAACTGTGATCTGGGCTCTTCTATCTGCCTAACCTAGTGGTGGAGTGGCATCCATGCTGCTGTTTCAGTGTTTCTTCGTCAATTCAATGCTTGGGCTGCATGGTCAGCTATTGCACTCCCCCAACAAACTGAGCAAATGCTTGCTGGCCTAGTCTGGGCTTGTTGAGAGGCCACGTGTTTTCCAGAAAGTGTGTACGCGTATTGTCATGACCAAGAATACCACCCATCAGTGACTATTAATCAGGTAGGTAACAACCTTCCCTGACTATCACTGTATTCTGTGCAACTCTAGAGATGAAAGAAGACTTTTAGAAATGGACAACTAAAGTCTGAATGACCATAAGCAAGATTGCCATTAAGGCTTGTGCTCAGACTTGGGTTACCTGAAAATGTATTACCTCAGGGCTTCATTATCTCAGCATTCACATGGTATACTATCTCTAATATTGGGCATTGGGCATGCATGCTGAGAAACCCCTGTATGGCTGATGCTATATTCCAAAGGTCTACTCTCTCATGAAGCTCCAAATCCTAGCTTTTTATGGTGTATAGTATGAATTTCTAGACCTAATGGCTGACAAAATATCATACTTTGAAATGGATTGTCTGATCAGCCACAAAACAGGCCATTGTAGGCCATTTACCAGACAAAGCAGGATGTTTTCAGAATGCCAAATGTTCTGGGTTAGTATGCCCAGCAAGTGGCTATTTCCAAACAAGTATGCCCAGAAACTATGTGGGAAGATAATGCAATGCTGCTCTGCATCCATGAATGCATTTCAAATGAGTAGCATTTTATAAATTGCATCAGAATTATTGCTGGTCAGTCTTTTTTCATACATACCAAGGATAACCGTTCTACTAGTGTCATTGTGATGCTAGCATGAATCCTCAGTAACTGGAATAGGCTGGTTATCGACAAAGGGAAATGTGATGCTTCTTTGCTTTTGGAAAATAGATGAACCCAGGACTCTTCTGAGCTGCATGCTTTTCCACAGGTAACTGGGTTGTGCTCATCCTGTGCAAGGCATTTCGGAGAGGCTCTTGCTTTCACAGTTTGACTTGAAAATGACTACCAGACATTTGTGTTACCACAAACGATGGTAGCACTGTGTGATTAAGCAGTAAGCTTTTGCTGACTTAATTGCACGCTAAGAAGCTCCTATGTTTTGCTCCATTTCATATCATTCATTGTGTCCTACACAGAGCCAAAATGATTTTAACCTTGTGTCAAAACCTGCCTGATTAGTATTTAAATCACCCAAATGTGCAGTCTCAGGACTTGGCTGAGTGGACGTGACGAAGCATCAAATGGCTGTCTGACATCAAAGCACCATCAGAGCAATTCCCATTAACTTCACTATCAGTGGAATAGTACACAAATTAAATCCCAATCATGAGCTCATCACATCCCTGTTGTGTTAATATATGAGAGAACCTGACTTTTTATTTTTTTAATTCTGTATTAATTTCTAGACTGTCTAAATTCAATTGTTGATTGTCTTGATAATCTGCTGGTGTTCATAAGCAGAAATTCACTCCTTCCATTACATTATTTTTAAGGATGGTAAACCCATTTTCCCTAACTTTGAATGCAGTTTAACATTTTGGATGTGGATGTTTTAAATTAAATTAAAAAATTATCCTTCTCATAAATATGAAACCAATATTGTGGGAGGAAAGGGAAAGAGAAAAGAAGGAAGAAAACATTTAATCTACCAATATAACATATATACCACTTGAAGAGCACCCTCTTATGCCATTCTAGCTTCAAAGAGTTTCTTCTATTGATAACTCATAGCACAGATTTTCCTTTAAATCCCCCTTGAAAAAAATATGCTTTTCTGGTTAATTTAAAAGGAAACATGATTTTAGATTGAAGAGGGGAAACAGAAAAGTGAGTTCAAACTAATCTTTCAAACTCTACAAATAGTGTAAGGTTTGCAGACCCTTTTCCCCCGCCCCATGGCTGGTGCTTTTCAATTGCTTTTACTCAGTAAAATACAATGGTGTTAATTTCACATCCTATTTTTCCATTGTTTTACTTTCAAGTGTGTTTTCAAATAACTTCATCAGCTTCCAGCTATAGGTGTTCTTGTACTTGACATCAGTGAGCGGCTCAATAACTGTTTATCTTTTCTGATCTCTACCTTCTTCCTAGTGCTGCATAAAAATACACCTCTGCCTTGATATAACGCTGTCCTCGGGAGCCAAAAAATCTTACCGCGTTATAGGTGAAACTGCATTATATTGAACTTGCTTTGATCCGCCGGAGTGTGCAGCCCCCTCCCTCCCCCCCCCAGAGCACTGCTTTACCGCGTTATATCTGAATTCGTGTTATATCAGGTCGCGTTATATTGAGATAGTGGTGTATGTAAATAAATTGTGGAAGCAGAGTTTAAACCTACAATTAAATATTATAAAGTGGATTCTGCCAGTGATACTACTGAAAGACTCTTGCAAAGCATGTTTCAAGAACATCGTAAAGGAAAGGAAATGTAATGGGTGTATCTAAACTGTAAGACACTGCAGGTCAAATTAATTGACTTTCATTCAAACTTGTTACTTATTATAACTGTGTTCCATAGTTTTCATTACAGTACATTTTAATTATACAGATTCTGAAATATCTCAAATACTGAAAGCATCCGAATTCCATATGGGTAAAACAATAGATGATCAGAAGCACATAATCTTTGCTGTCTTTCTCAAAAGACAAATTGGTCTCAGGACTCTCATTGAATCATAACTGCTATAAACGGAACTCCATTTTTTGATCAGAGAATCTAAAATTTTTATTTGTCTGACTTGTGTTGAAATGAAATTGCTTTTCCATCCATCCTCTCCGTGCTCAACACTGAACAATCAGATGCTTTGTAAGGTGGTTAAAACATCTAATTTCTCTTTGCCACTGACATTTATCCCTATGCAGAAGGCTTAAATGGGATTTGGAGCAGTGCATAAATCCTGTGCTGGCCCTATGCACAGAGGTGAATTTCATCCTACTGTAGTTAGAGGAACTTGTATTACAAAATAGAATATTTGTAGGACAACTCTTATGTTTGCAAGGGGAAAAAAATCAGGTTATGGCCTTTTTGAAGCAGTCACTACTTTTTTGAAAAAGCTACCTATTGTTGCACATTTGTAAATAGCTTTACTTGTGTGTATCTGGTGACTTCTACTGAAATTATATTAGTGACTGGAATTCAGAATTCAAATGTTGGCTCTAACTTTTCTTTCTTTTTAAAGAAATTAAAAAAATAATACAGAGCATACTCAGATCGGAGTAAGAGGAGGCTTTCTAATAGAAAATGGTGGGATTTTCTAATTTAAGGGAATTAAAAACTTATATTCAGACCCTTCCCAGAACCTGAGACTGTATTGGAGAGGCAATGTGATCTAATAACTGGAGCATGAGACTGGAATGCATAAATTCCTGAATTCTATTTCAGCTCTGCTCCTGGCTCATCTTATGGATTTGGGCAAGTCATTTAATACCTCCATATCTGTATTTCCCATCTGTATAAGGGAGATAACAGTACTTCGTTACCTGCCTTGCATGACGTTGTGAGGTTTAATCCATTTAATATATGCACAGATTTTTGAACGTGTAAAGTTCTAAAAATGTTGTTTTTTAATAATTCAAACTATGTATGCTGCTTAGGGTGACATAAGTTGCATAATACAATAAACTTAACAAGCACACTAAAAAATTAATGGGAATTAAATTAGACATACAAATCTTGGTACATTCTCTTACCATTTCTTTCCCCCCCTCCCACCTCCCAAGGTAAAAAGTTACCTCACAGAGCTTTGCCGAGGAAAAGCAGTTAGTTTATCGAACCACATTTTATAGCTTTCTGTTGATCTCTCATTAAATTAGTCCTTACAGAAGTTCAGTTTACCTTGGCTACAATAGGGAATTTTTTTTTAAGTTGTTCTCCTGAGACTTGGAGTACATGCACTACATACAAAAGGATTAAAGATGAAAAATCTATAGATTGAATCAGTTGTTGGTCAGTACTCCTGGCTGTTGTTAGTTGCCTGCCTTTATGACCTTCTTCCTAAATTAGCGTATTATTTGATGTTGGTCTGATTTTGTGTAATTGATTGCATATATGATTGTGTTTGGGCAGCTTTCTAATGATCTATAACAGAGTGTCTGTGCCCATTTAGCAATGACCTAATGTGGCTAGTTAGCCATCTTGGTCAGCTCACTCTTCTGAATGAAACTTGTTCTCGGTATATTTTACCTGGTTAAATAAAAGGTTTTGATTGATTAATATGAAAGTTCACGGTGAAGTAATGCCTTCACAAGAAATTACAATTGCCATCTGTTGGTGGAATTGAAAATTGCAAACAATTCATGGTAAAACAAATGCATATACTGACATTAGTAATGTTGTTGTTTTTTAACACCAAACAAGGGTATAATAGGACCTGAATAATTAGTAGTTTTGCTTGTGTTTATTGGTCTTAATTTAACAAGTCTTCTAACATTTTTTTAAACTATTTGATAATTATGAAGTGTGTTCTAGATTTTGTATGGATGTTTTAATGTTTGAAAATTAGTTCATCAGACCTGCAGTTCTTATTCAGGCTTTACCCCTGGGGAATTGAGTACGACTGATTACAAGAACTGTTCCATAAGGAGTTTGTGATATTCCAAGCCCCAAAGAAGACTGAAGTGCTGCAGGAAATGTTTTTAATGTTTCAGTAGGTGGCAATCTGCCTTCCAAGTCTGTACAAAACTAATGCTCCAGCAGCTGTTAGGAACCACTCTATTGCTGGAGGTGGTGGAATAAGCACTCCCACAAGAGACTGTCTTCTAATATTGATGGATAAGCTCAGGAATCATTCAGATAAGCATCGACGCTTATCCATACCTCCCTTGTCTAATTGGGAAAGAAGTCTTCCTCCCCATATATCCTAGTTTTGATGATTAAGGACATACCATGGGCATATCTTTTTGTGTATTATTTCCATTTTCATGTTTGGATGAAACTGAGAAGTGGAAAGGAGCACAGAATGTAAAAGAATAAAAAGTTAACCAAACTTTTGAAGACCTCAAAAATAGTTTCATTTCAGCTCTAGCTTTGGGTGAACGTTCAGGCTGAATTTTATGGTCAGTGAACCATTAAACTGATCCATGTTTTCTAGTAAGATCCATTTTTATTGGGAAAACAAATTCTAGTAATATGCATATTGAGACCAGCTATTTATTGTTCAAATTGTTGTATTGCCTTATTTTACAGAGTGATCTTTTAAGACTTCATTGATAAGCAGTCAGCAAGAGCAGCTACTTTACTTATGAACTTATAGTACACTAGATCAAAGGTTTCAGTATGTGCTTTGAAATAAATTATAATTTAATACATACATGATTTGCTTGATTAGAACTCACAGAAGAGCTCACCCAGGAACATGAATCCAGCTCTTCAGGTTCCATTGGTGAATTATGAATAAAAGATAAACCACTGAGGTTATTCTTTCCACTGTACAGAATACTATATTAAATCATTAGGGTTTTTTTCTTATACTTTTATGAACAGAAGCTCCATTTCATTTCTGATTAGAAAATACTAGAGGGTGATAGGATTCAGAACTGTGAATCCACTGAGATATAATATTAAAAAAACTTTTGTTAAAATATTTTAAAACTTAAGCTCTGGCAGGACCTGCTGCTAATTTTAGTCGTCTAAACTTATTTTCTACATGACTGAATCCAGAGATTAAGTTTCAGCCTATTACTTTAAAATAAGATTGGGTCTGAGGAACATGCAGAGAGTTAGGGACAAGATTTCACCTTTATCAAACTAAGTACCTCTGTAGTGCACATTGTGACTTGAAGTAGAATAAATTTGAATGTGCAGAGGTTTCCAATGGGTTTTTTGTACTTTATTTTTTTAATATGTCCTCAGAGAGGGAGCAGTGAAACCACATCTTTTGAATCAACTTCTTATCAAAGGTATTTTTGAACTTCAGTAAATATTTGTATTGCCTGCACCCTCCGTTTATATCATTTTGTTTGCCTTTTGTGGTTTTCTGCTAATAATACAAAAACCCAGTTGTGTTTGTCCTTAGTATTCTGTTTGGCCATCATTATTTCCACATACTTATTCCTGTATGGAAATATTAAGTATACTAGTTCATTAAGAGACCATAAAGTGCTAATTATGCATTCAGGTGAGTTGCTAGTTACACTGCATATGTGGAGAACAGTGCATCTTATATAAGTACAATTGATTTTTTTCTTTTTAAACAATAAAATTGCTCAAGTGGTTATTTTGAAACTGCAGGTCAAAATATACAGCGCTGGGTGCCTATAGTTAGGATACAAGTACATAATTAAGCACCTAAATGAACGTAGAATGCCTTTCAAATGTGCTGCTTAGCTAACCCTGGCCATTAGAAAATTTGAAAATGTTGACCGTAGTATCTCTTGTAAACCATGCAACTTGTAAAAACCTCTATCTACTTTTTCCTTATGAAAGAAATATGCAGAACTTTTTCGTTTGTTGTGCAGTGTGCCAATAGTACTGTAAAAGTGCAAAATGTTCTTCTACCTCTCTAGTCTACATTACTCACAGGCAAGATGTTCATCCCTAAAGGGAGAAAGTGAGGCAAGCGAAGAGTCGCTCTTAGCTCAAGCATTTATTGATTCACTAAAAGAAAAAGCTAAGCTGTACTTATGTATTTGGCCCATAACTAATGGCAAGGGCCGGGGGCGGAAACTTGGCCTCTAGTTTCTTAAATTTGTGCTGTGATATTTCCTTCTTTCAGAGCCCGTTGTTTCATAGAATCATAAAATCATAGAATATTAGCGTTGGAAGAGACCTCAGGAGGTCATCTAGTCCAATCCCCTGCTCAAAGCAGGACCAACACCAACTATATCATCCCAGCCAGGGCTTTGTCAAGCCGAGCCTTAAAAACCTCTAAGAATGGAAATTCCATCACCTCTCTAGGTAACCCATTCCAGTGCCCCCCAGTGAAATAGTGTTTCTTAATATCCAACCTAGACCTCCCCCACTGCAACTTGAGACCATTGCTTCTTATTCTGTCATCTGCCACCACTGAGAACAGCCTAGCTCCATCCTCTTTGGAACTCCCCTTCAGGTAGTTGAAGGCTGCTATCAAATCCCCTCCTCACTCTTCTCTTCTGCAGACTAAATAACCCCAATTCCCTCAGCCTCTCCTCGTAAGTCATGTGCCCCAGCCCCCTAATCATTTTTGTTACCCTCCGCTGGACTCTCTCCAATTTGTCCACAACCCTTCTGTAGTGGGAGACCCAAAACTGGTCACAATACTCCAGATGTGGCCTCATCAGTGCCGAATAAAGGGGAAATAATCACTTCCCTCAGTCTGCTGGCAATGCTCCTACTAATACAGCCCAATATGCCATTGGCCTTCTTGGCAACAAGGGCACACTGCTGACTCCTATCCAGCTTCTCATCCACTGTAATCCCCTTGTCCTTTTCTGCAGAACTGCTGCTTAGCTAGTCGGTCCCCAGCCTGTAGCGCTGCATGGGATTCTTCCTTCCTAAGTGCAGGACGCTGCAATTTTCCTTGCTGAACCTTATCAGATTTCTTTTGGCCCAATCCTCCAATTTGTCTAGGTCACTCTGGACCCTATCCTACCCTCCGGCATATCTACATCTCCCCCCATTTTAGTGTCATTTGCGTACTTGCTGAGGATGCAATTAATCCCATCATCCAGATCATTAATAAAAATGTTGAACAAAACCGACCCCTGAGACACTCCGCTTGATACCGGCTGTCAACTAGACATTGAGCCGTTGATCACTACCTGTTGAGCCCAACAATCTATCCAGCTTTCTATCCACCTTATAGTCCATTCATCCAATCCATACGTATTTAACTTGCTGGCAAGAATACTGTGGGAGATCGTATCAAACACTTTGCTAAAGTAAAAATATATCACATCCACCACTTTCCCCATATCTACAGAGCCAGTTACCTCATCATAGAAGGCAATCAGGTTGGTCAAGCATGACTTACCCTTGGTGAATCCGTGTTGACTGTTTCTGATCACCTTCCTCTCTTCCAAGTGCTTCAGAATGGATTCCTTGAGGACCTGCTCCATGATTTTGCCAGGGACTGAGGTGAGGCTGACCAATCTGTACTTCCCTAGGTTCACTTTCTTCCCTTTTTAAAATATGATCACTATATTTGCCTTTTTCCAGTCGTCCAGGACCTCCCCCGATCGCCATGAATTTTCTAAGATAATGGCCAATGGTTCTGCAATCACATCAGCCAACTCCATCAGCACCCTTGGATGCATTAGATCTGGACCTATGGACTTGTGCATGTCCAGCTTTTCTAAATAGTCCTTAACCTGTTCTTTCACCACTGAGGGCTGCTCACCTCCTCCCCATACTGTGTTGCCCAGTGCAGCAGTCTGGGAACTGACCTTGTCTGTGAAGACCGAGGCAAAAAAAAACATTGAGTAATTTGGCTTTTTCCACATCATCTGTCACTGTGTTGCCTCCCCTATTCAGTAAGAGTCCCACACTTTCCCTGACCACCTTCTTGTTGCTAACATACCAGTAGAAACCCTTCTTGTTACCCTTCGCATCCTTGCTAGCTGCAACTCCAATCGTGCATTGGCTTTCTTGATTACATCCCTGCATGCTCTAGCAATATTTTTATACTTCTCTCCAATCATCTGTCCAAATTTCCACTTGTAAGCTTCCTTTTTGAGTTTAAGCTCACTGAAGATTTCAGTGTTAAGCCAAGCAGTGGCCTGCCATATTTGCTATTCTTTCTGCACATCAGGATGGTTTGTTCCTGCACCCTCAATAAGTCTTCTTTAAAATATAGCCAGCTCTCCTGGACTCCTTTCCCCCTCATATTAACCTCCCAGGGGGATCCTGCCCATCAGTTCCCTAAGGGAGTCTAAGTCTGCTTTTCTGAAGTCCAGGGTCCATATTTTGTTACTTGACCCTATCCCTCCCTCCAGCATTTGAGTCGATGTAATAAGCTGCCATTTGTCCACAGTGCTGAACTGGCCCATTTAGTACCCTGCCTTATCCCAGCCCTGGACTGCTGTGTTCAGACAGTAGGATGAGATTATGTATTGGAAATCCTGCTGAGGTGAGAAGCAAGAGGGGTAGAGACAGCTTTATTTTAATAACCTTAATGTTTTGTACTGAAAATATAAGACTGTGCAGCTTCTGGTTTATAGAAAAATTTACCTTCCACATCACAAATATAAGCAGGTGGGGAACTGAAGTTCACTTCAGCCCTCATAGCGGGTGACAGGTAAATAAATCCATTTTGGTGGGGGAAAGAAGAACAATCCAGAAATTGAACTAAATCTTCAAAGTTTTTTAAAATGTAACCAACGTTTTCTTTTGAGTTAATAAACAAACAAAACCCTTCTTTGGCTTCCCAGTACTTGAAAGGCCTACTATTTCTGATTAATCCATTTCAAGTTCTAGAGTTGTGACAAACTCATCTGGCTTAACTGAAATCCTCAAATATTTTGAGTCGAGTGTCTTCTCTTGGATTACAGGTTAGGGCAATGCATTCTGACCTTATGGCAGAGAATTTGGGTAGATTACTCAATCAGTCAGGGCTCAATCTGAAGGAAAATTTGCAATTAATAATTTTTGATGAAATCCCCTTCTTTTGTGAATCGTCTATGAACAACATAAGATTGTCTCATAAGATTGTCCCATTTTGTTCTTTTTTCCCCCAAAATTAATTCAGTTAATAATGTCTGTGGATAATTCTTCATTAGCAGATTGATCTTGAGCACTGATTGTGAATATTCAAAATCAAGCTGTCTTGGCTGGTTTGGAAACAACAACCACAAAATAATGATTCTGATTTTTGACTGATTGTGCCTTGTTCCTGGGCTCAGGTTTCTGGTACAAGTATATATGCAAGTTCAGAATGTGCTTTACATGAAAATTCACTTAATATGTATTGTTTTCACTAACATCCCTGTCAAACGCATGGAAATAATTGCAGAAAGCAAAGAGGAAAGGAGACACACACAATAAAATCACATCCATTTAGAGAGTCAGAGGTATCTGTGGAAAATGTTTGCATGATTCACCTAATTCCTGTCAAGGTGTCTGTTAATATTTAAAGGGATGGAGAAAAGAATAAGGAGAAAAATCTGGTTTGGGAGGTAAAATTAAGAAAGATGAGGAAGAGAAGATTATCCTCAGACGAATACAATGAGGGTTGGACAATTTTGAGAGTTTAAAGGTGGAACTTGTGAAACACGTGAGGGTCTGCCATCCCTATTTCTGACCCAGGTGTGACCTTAAAAATCACCTGAAAGGTAAAGGGGCATGTTTTCCCCAAATATTTATGTTAAGGTATAGCACAGATTATTTGTATTGATAAATTGTATAGTCAATTGCTTGGGTTACTTTTGTTATGAAAGGTATTCAAGAGACCAAATAAGCAATATCAGTCAGGTTTGCTGCTATAATCCAGTCATAATATAGTACTGGAGAATGGATCAATATGTTACCAGTCTCCGGGAAGCTGTTTTATGCAATGTTGTTCTATTCATCTTATACAGAAGGTGTGATCCCCAAAGTTACACCCCTAAAACCACTTTTCTACCTTGTATTTCTGGTACCTTGGTGTAGCCCTCTTACTTTGTGCTGAACAGTTTAATTCCAGCTACCAAAGGGGCTCATAGGGTTGTACCAAGGTAGAACATTCATATGTCTTATTCTTTTCCATTAGTACATTTCCATACTAGTCTGCAAGAATGAATCCCTTCCTGTTACTATGGTAAAGCACTCATCTGTCCTAGTCTTGACAGATTCCCTATTTGCTTCATTAAAACTTTAAAACATTAAAAAATGTTTTCTTGTGCTGAAACTTAACAAACTAGACTTGGTTCAAGATAGAATTCTTACATGCTCCCAGAACAAGGGCTGACTGTATTTCAGGTCAGGATCTCTCCCAAAGTCAAATGGATCTTCTTTTGTTATCTTAGATAAAAGAGAAACCTTGGGGTGTTTTTGCCCTGCATTTTTATAGTTCAGTCTTTTGACACTTATTTTCCTGAGGGTTACCTCTAGATAAAGTTCATTCCCACTGTGAGATTGGAGTCAGAGGTTCCATACTGTTGTTGGCTAAAACATAGATTGATCGGTTCCTGCCCTCCTCCTTTGCCCAAGAATAGCTACTTAACAGGTGATTGCCCATCAAGTTAGATGATACCTGGCTAAAGGCATCAGCTTGTCCTTTGTCTTTGAGAAACTGGTTTATCCACTCCTCAGACTTGTCTAGTAACCACATTTCAGTCATAATTTCATCTTATGTTCATAACTTTACGCACAACATTGCTACACAGATTTCAGCATGATATTATTGATCAGTGAATTATTAGTTTTCAAATGATACCTCACAAGGCATATTTTGTACAAAGATTATTACTGTAGTCTGTACAGTGTGAATACTGGGGTGCATTTGGTCACACCCCACCCCCACAGCACCATGGAGACCTAGTCACAGGCCCCTGCTGTGAACAGCGAGATGATTAGGAGGAGGAGTATGGGGGACAGGCAATAGGGGAATATGGTTGTGTAGCGAACGAGGACCTGTTTTTTTGACTCCACTGCAATCCAGCCAATCCCACCAAGTAATCATGGGTGAGCCTGATGCAGGGGAAGGAACCTTGAGTACATGTGTAGATAGATTTTCAATGACCGGGTTGGCACTCCCAGAGGAGCAGGGCACCTCTTTTGACTTTTATTAATTTACTAGCTCTAGAAGAAGCAGTGGTTTGACCAAGCAAGGCAGAATTGTTATCTGCTTCTCATTCCCCTCTCGAGTTAAGCATTTGGAGCCATGTGGAGCAATTTGTTTTTGTACACAGGGATGTCCAATAAATCCTCCATAGAGATCTTAGTGAAACTTTGATGAATGTGCTCTTTAATCCTGTGCCAAAGGTTTCTGGGGAGGGCTGCCTTATATCTTCCTCTGTGGTAGGATACTCCTACACCGTTCAGCGATAACTTAATCAGGCACTGTGACAAGGTTGGGACTCACCACCCGGACGCCTCCTGCTGGTTGTCTCCGGGATTTAGCTCAGTCCAGTGGAGCGCCCTCTCCTGGTAGTGTCCTGCCCACGTGTGGACCCACGTCGCTCACCAACTTGCGGCATCCTCTTCGAGCCACTGCCCTCCGGCAGTGCCCCTTAGTCCATCCTCGCCCTCTTCCGGGGGTGGGTCAATCAGCTGTCTCTCTGCGCACTGGCCAATGTGGGCAACTGCACTCCCAAAGTCACACCCCTCTTGGCAGGGGGTTGGTGCAGCCCAAGACGGCCACTCCCATTGGCCAGGTGTAAGGGAAGGCAGGGACCCAGGCCCACCCACTACTCTGGGTCCCAGCCCAGGGACCCTCTAGTGGCAGCAGTCCTACCCTCCTTCTCGCCCTCTGTCTATCCACGTCCCTGGGGCGCTTCCCCTTTGGCCCCTCGCACCAGCTAGGCTCTTTCTCTCAGGGCCTGCAGCCTGGCACACACTGGGCTAGAATTCCCTTCTGCTCCCCTGGACCTGCCCAGCACTGCGCTGTCCCAGGTGCTAGTCTCCCAGCTCTGGAGACAGACCTTCCCCTATCAATGGCCTGGGACAGACTACTTGCTCCCTCCCTGAGCAGCCTTTTTATAGAGCTGAGCCTGGCCCTGATTGGCTACCTCCAATCTGGGCCCTGATTGGCTCCCAATAAGCCCTTTTCTTATTGGCTGTCCGTCTGCGCAGGGCCACTGGCCTGCTGCAGCCTAAATTCTCAGGGAGTGGGGCAGTCGCCCCACTACAGGCACCATTGCAGTACAGAGGCTAGTAGTATATGGGCTCGGGCAGCTTCAGGATGCTAGAAACTGTGGTCTCTCTACTGTTGTTACCCTCAGCTAAAATCGTCAGTCTTCAGTCCCATTGTCCTACGCTGCTAGAATCACGCAACTGAGCAATTCCCTCCTCATTTTCCCCAATTGCCAGTGGGCCATACTAACCATGGCTGGTCCTGAGACTGGCACAATATGCAAGCAATCCCAAGCAGAAAATGGTACCTCTGTCTTTTATCTTCAGCTGCTGCCACTGCAGCCTTAAGGGTCACCCCCGCCATATCCATGGAAAGCTTGGGCCAGATAAGGAGGAGAAAGAAGAGGACTCGGATCTCATTGAACATGTCATCCCTGCAAGACAGTGCTGCATCGGACTGTGAGTGCAGGGCCTGGAGGATGAACATTGTGAACATTCGGGGGAAGGAAAGAGTGGCAAGGAGAAATGCCCAGGAGTCCCAGCAGAAGAAGGAGAGGAAGATGCACCAGGACATAATGGCGTTTCTTAGGTAGCAAACACAGATGCTGCAGGCTGTGGTGCACCTGCAGGTTCGACAATCCTGGGCTCACCTCCTTTTGCGGCCCATTGAGAATACCTATATCAGGCCCTTTGTATAGCAGCTCTGAACATTCCATGCGGCAGCAGGGGTCAGTGCACTACCCTTAACAATCCACCCTGGGGGACATTAAAGACAATCACAGCTTCACATACAAGAGACCTGTGAAAGCTGCAGTTGGTATATGTGTAGTTGAAATGGAAACAAGTGTTCTTTTGCCTTTATAATTTCTGGTCTCGACTTAAGTTTTAATGTATTTTACAATTACACACACTTTTGCACTATTTTGTTAGAGAATAAAATTCTATTATTTGGAACGTAATTCATCTTTATTCAACATATGCTGCTGAATTCTCAGTGGTTCTGAAAGCAGCCAATTACTTGTGACTGCACAGTGTCACACACCTCACAGGATCATTAATAAGCAAAACTAACAGGAGCATTGACAATGTTATAGTCCTACATGTACAGCAACCATCACATGATTCCTACCAGGCCACAAAAGAGCAGGGCCAGGAAAAACGCACTACAACAACACACACTGCTCTGGCTTACTGTTAAAATGGTCTCTCAAACCTCCCTGTGCCATAAAGCTCTTCTTGAGCTCTTCTAATACCCCTTGTATTTGGCTGTTCGAATTTAGCAGAGTGCACTCCACCTCTGTCCTGTAATCCACTGGAAACTTTTCCACTTTATTGTCACATAGATTATGAAGAACACAGCAGGCAGTTATAACTGTTGGGATATTTTTTTCACTGAGGTCCAATCTTGTGAGTAAACAACACCAGCATCCCTTCAAACGACCAAACTCACATTCAACTGTCATTCTGCACCTGCTGAGCCAGTAAACAAATTGTTCCTTGGTACTGCTGAGGTGGCCGATGTATGGCTTCAGGAGCCAGAGGAACAAGGGGTGGTCTGGGTCGCCCTGGATCATTATTGGCATTTCAACATTCCCAATGGTAATTCACCAGCCGAAAAAGAAATTCCCAGCTTCTAGCTTTCTGGGCAACCCTGTGTTCTTAAAGATGCAAGCATCATGCACTTTCCCTGACCAGCCCACACTGATGTCTGTGAAGCATCCCTGGTGATCCACTAGTGCTAACATAAACACAAAAAAGTATCCCTTTCCTCAGTGGAAAGATGGTATGGTGCCAAAATAAAGATGTTCGTGTCATCTATCACACCACGGCAGTTCAGGAGCCCCATTGCTGTAAAGCTATCCATTACATCCTGCACATTGCCAAGAGTCACAGTCTGGCATGGCATAGGAAGTGATTAATGGCCCTGTACACTTGCATCACAATGGCCCCAGTGTGGTGGATTTCCCTGCTCCAAACTGAATCCCAGCTGACTGGTAGCAATATGGCATTTGCAAGTTTCCACAATGCAGTCATCACTGTCTTCTTCACTGTCAGTGCAACTCTCATTTTGATGTCCCTGTGCTGGGGTGAGCTTGCTGCACAAATCTAGGAATATGGCCTTGTGCATCTTGAAGTTCTGCAGCTACTGCTCTTCATCCGAAACCTGCATTAAGATGCAATCCCACCAGTCAGTGCTTGGTTTTTTGGCCTAGAAGAGGTGCTCCACCATCTGCAGCTGCTCCATGAACGCCACCAACAACTCTGAATTGGTACTTGTTCTGTCCCACAGCAATCTGTCCTCCAAGGAATCGTCATATTCCCCACTCATTTGGTTCTTTGTGCAGCTCTGTGACTACTCCAGGATCGTTCACCCTGTGCTAGCAATGCTCATGACAATAGGGCAGAACTGTGTAGGCTCCATTCTTCTGTCAGAGATGGATGGCAGCAAGGAAGGAGGGTCGCATGTGTTTGTGGGATTTTGAAAAAAATTGTAAAAATTATGGGATACAGATAACATAGGATGGAGACAGTTGCAAAGTAGGATGCTGACCCCCATGCTCCCAGTGACCCCTACACGTCTTGTTTCGGCCCCACCATGCATTGCCAAAACTTCCCAAAATACAGTGCACTGGGTGTACCTACAGCACACTCTGCACTGATACAAGTACTTCTGGTGAGTACACACGCTGCTAACACAAGAAGCCAAGTATGCACGTGTACAAGTGATGTCCAAAGTGCAGCGGCTGTATGCTGACATAACTTGAGTTGACATAACTTTGTAGTATAGACATGTCCTCAGATTCATATTCCCAAGGGAATAGTACACACCGGGTCATAAGATTCAACTCAGGGTCATGACTCTACTTAAGACCCAGCACTATATATATAAGTTAATGAAAACAAAAATAATTTTATTACCATAGAACAGAGATTCAAGTGATAGAGTGAGAATAGTGGAAACAGGAGGTTACATATAAAACAAAATCATAACATGCTTTCTAGACTGTAAACTTAACTAACAAGGCTTTCCCCATCTTGCACAAGATAAGTTACTCCAAGTCCTTTTTCCTGCATTTTCAATCAGTTTCCTGAGATCTCTTTTCATAAGATCAACCCCCCAGCAGCTTTTCCTCATAGATCGATATGATCGGGGGTTCAGCTGCATCCCAGCTATAGTTCCAAAAGTTTATTGCCTTACTCCCCTGCTATTTGTCTTTTCCACCAGCCCTCACAATCTACTAATTAGTATCTTGCTCAGATTGTAAATGGTGAGCATCCATTGTGAACTGTACAATGCTCAGTTTTCAGATGACTTGCCAGAGTGAGAAAAACATCTCTTTCCCTCTGACTCATAGGGGTATGTGGATCATCTTTTTGTGATCTGCCTTAACTCACAAACCTAGAGAAGTGAACTTTGTGTATGTGTGTATAATATATTCTGTGTACATGTATCTCTCAGTGATTATGATGACCAGTGACAAAGGCTTTCATTAGAAACCATATATGATATTCTTTGGTGATCTAGTAGGTAGATGCCAGACCCAAGGGATCTCTGTAACCCTTATGTACTCTTTTGCCTCTGCCAGTTCTCACCAAGAGGTCTTGGGGCATAAATACCCAACAATACCTATTTAATTTGAAGATTTTGTTCCATAGATTGCCTCAATTACAATACCATGGAGTTTTCACACCCTCCAAGCACAATTTTTCCTCTCAGAAATATAGATTTCTCCTTAGTTGAAGATATACCCATGAGAGAGAGAGAGAGAGCATGAACAAGCACACACTTACAGGGCTTAGCTAGTAATCTGAGTGAGTTAGCAGAAAAGAGATGTCTATTTTGTCTATTTGTTTGATGCCTCTTATGGTAATTGTCAATTTACCAGTGCAATGCTGGGAACTGAGCATATCAAAATCACACTATGTTCTGGTTTCTGAAACTCAAATATCTTGAGAATGAGCTTTCTGGTTTCTTTTTCCAGTGCTGATGTTCTGTGATGACTTTAAACTACAAGTGTATGAATGTACTGTGCAAATGGGAAATTAAAATAAAAATTAGCTAGCCCCATCTCATAATACCTAATACTTACAAAGCACTTTTAATCTTCTATGGATTTTATAAACATTAACTAACTAATCCTCACAACACCCCAGTGAGGCAAGTATTATCCTCATAAACAATAATATCAGGACTTAATTATTTCTCATTTTTCCTGCTTGTCATTTGCATGGTTATTTTATATGTTTGAAAATTACTCCCCTCTCATGTAATTTTTATTGGCGAAATAAAACTAATTTATTATTTATGTGTGATGCCTTTTATCTAACTCTTTATGTTTGACCAAAATGCCTTCATTGTTTCTGATACATTAGGTAAGGCATATTGATATCTCAAGGTCTGTTTTATGGGGATAGGTATTGAAAGGTAGTAATTGTCTAGGACTGACTCCATGTGAAATAAAGGAAAAACAAAGTATTTTATTCTTTTTGGTTGAACTATTTATTTTATTGTTTGATATTTTGTTTGCTCATTCTAAACAATTTCCCTAACACTGAAAAAAATCTCCTTCATTTTAAAGGTGTTTGTGGGGTTTTTTAAATGGTAACTTCTACCTCTTGTCACCCAAATCTACCAATCCACCATGAACTTGGTCTAGGCAGTCTTGGGGAAATTATAGGATGTTGGAGGACTAGGAAGTCTCCAAGTAGAGATATAAATGTGTATACAATATCTTGATTTATGTGGTTTCACTAGGGCTATGGGGCATTATGGACCCTAGTACCCAAGCCCAGGCAAGTAAGACCAGAGCTTTCACATCCTTTTTGAAAAAGTAGAATCCAAGTGCTCTGTGGTTGATAAGGTAGAATCATAGACACTAGAGATAAAAGATTGACTAAATGATGGAATAGCTTTCTCCTTGGTATTTCTTACAATACATTTTCTAGTGTCTGTCAAATCTGTGAAGAGACTGTGTCATGGACTTAGCTAAGTGCAGTCACCCCAATCCTGGAGTCTACTATAAATACAGGCCAATTTATTGGCTTCTGCCCCCCAAAATGGCCATCTCTGAACAGGCTGACAGCTTTAAAGGTAAATGTTCTGATAGTGTTAGTGGTGCCATGCACCAGCACTTCCTGTTGAACTATTCCTTGATCCACTGTTCTTTTGCCTTTTCCTAGGTGGCTTTATCCTGTCACCTGGTTTCAATTATGATTTTGTTGACATTTCTGCCATAGGTGAGGGGTAGACCCTTTACACTGACTCCATGCAGGTCTGCACCTTGGGCTATGTTATCTTGCCAATATGGCCAATACTCAACTCCTTGTGTTCTCTTCCCACTCCTCTTTTCTGTGTCAGTGTGGACACTGCCATCCTCTCAGTCACTCAGGTCTCAAACCCAGGGTGTCCCATTTGGCTCCATCATCTGTGCAGCCACACCAATTCAGATTGTGTCACCAAAACTTGCTGCTTTTTCCTCCACAAGAGTTCCAAGAGATGCTCCACACATAGGTGCCGACTCTGTGGATGCTCTGGGGCTGGAGCACCCATGGGGAAACAATGGTGGGTGCTTAGCACCCACCAGCAGCCCCGCTATCAGCTCCCTCCCTGTGCCTCCTGCCTGCTGATGGGACCTGCGGAGCAGTGCCTCCTCCTCCCTCCCAGTGCCTACCGCCTGTCACAGATCAGCTGTTTGATGGCGTCAGGAGGCACTGGGGGGGGAGAAGGAACAAGGTGCAGTGCACTCAGGGGAGGGAGCAGAACTGGTGGGGAAGAGGTGAGGTGGGCTTGGGGCTTGGGAGAAGGGGTGGAGTAGGGGTGCAGCCTGGGTGGAGCCAGGGGAAGCACCCCCCGGCAGATTAGAAACTCGGCGCCTATGGTTCAACACCACTAAAACCCTCAGCCATGTGTACCTTCTTGATTACTGCAACATCCTCCTCTCTGGGCTGCTTGACACCCTCCTCACCACCACCTTCATTCATTCAAAATGCTACTGCTATTTCCTGCCTTGTCTCAATGTGTAACTACTCTCATGTGCATAAGTGTTTTGCAGGGCAGGGTATAGGCCTTAGGCATTAACTTTACTTGGTTTGCAGAGGGCATCAAATATAATTCCATTCTCTATCATTCTGACCTTACTGATACTGCATATTGTATCTCTGCTATGTACAGAGATTTTTAAATTTATCTTCTCAGTGGAGTCCTCAGTGGGAACCTAAAAACAATATTCTTCAGTTTATTGATGTGGTACTATGCTGAAAAGTAGTTAAATAGTTTTAAGCAACAGATAAGAAAATCCTGAACCTGGAGAAGAAAACTGGTGTACAGCCGAGAATATTGGAACTTCTGTTAGGATATATCAAGATACAGCAGCTCAGAATTAGAGAGAGAATATTTCAGATGAGAAATAATAGAATGAGGAGTAGGCACAAAACTTAATTTTAGCACAGAGATGTGCATGTCCGATCACTTCTATTAATTCACATTATATTTTACTTTTTTGTTTCCCTGGAAAGGCTTATTACTCAGAATGGTTCCTGAAACCCAAAGCTTGTTAACAATGTAGTTGTTACTAAAATGAGACAAGGTAGATTTTTACCACTACAGTAACTGTTGGTATCTTTTTGTTCCTGTCTTCCTCCCAACTAACCTTTTTTTGGTATATTTTTTTCCTTCCTTGTCTGAATTCAAGCCCTGGTCCCGCAGTGAAATCTGTGTGGGATCAGAGCCTTAGATATTGCATGCTGTTTGGCATAGGTACCACATTTTTACAGGTTTCTGTGATGTGACTAGTATGCTTTGAGATGGTCAATAAGAAATGACTAATAATAAAATGGAGGTAGATAAATATTAAACTATACTTACTTTTCATACTCTCTTAAATAAATGGAGACCTGTAGACACATCTCATATTAAAATAAAAACCTTAACTTTGCTTCTATGGGAAAAATTTTGTAAAGATATTTAGGCTCCTAAAGATGCAGATAGGCTTTACAAATGGGCTTTACAAAAGTGTCTAAGCAGGTTAGGTGCTTTTGTCCCATTGACTTTCCATTTTGAAAATAGGATTTAGGGCTCAATCCTGTGAGTTATGCGCCCCCCTTCCCTCCAAATTCCCCCCCCCCCCATGTTCTTAACTTGGTTTAAAATAGCAATGGAAATATAGCAATTCATCTTTTAATTTGGGTTAGTAGCTCAAATTCAACCCCAGAGGTGTATCTGTCAATATCATCATGTCGGTGCTGGATTTTCCTTCTATCAGTGATATGCTTGTAACATTACACTGAGTTGATAGACTAAAGTTACATTTCAAACTAAAGCATTTTTTTTTCATTTTTATGCGACTTTTTTCATGACAAAAGATGAATGAAAAGAAAATTCTAGGACAAAGAATTGATCAGCCACAGAGATTGCAAAATAAATTACAGCATTTCAGAAAAGCAAAAATATAAGTAGTGTTTTCCAATAAAATAGTTATAATATTCTATTCATATCTTGATACGTTGTTGATTTGATAGCACTATATTCTCTGCATTGGTGAATTGTTACAAGATTAAGAGTACAAGAATCTATACTGAATTTTAAATAAAGGCACAGAACTGATTTATGTTTTGTAGACTAGTCACTAAGTTAAATCGTTTCATATACTGGAACACCTAAAAAACAAGAATGCTAAACTTAATTTATTGTACAAATCTGAAATGCATGTGATTTTAACACAGACCTGGCCTGATATATTATAAAGCATTTTAAAAGGATCCACATAATGGAGATTCTACTCATTATTAGCTAAATTTGTAAAAGTATTTTGATTACCCCTAAGATTAATAGCTTCTGGTTAAATAGTAGAAGTATTCTCTGGTGATTTTCAATATTGTTTTTGTACTTTATGGCAAGTGTAATCATAGAAACATAGAATATCAGGGTTGGAAGAGACCTTGGGAGGTCATCTAGTCCAACCCCCTGCTCAAGGCAGGACCAACTACCAACTAATTGTAGTGTGACTGTCCATTCCTGTCTGCTGTGTTAACATGAAATACAGGTAACAATTTTTAATGATCGCCACATACCCTTTCACCTTTTAAAAATACCTTCCCCTTTCTACATCCCTCCCCAGTGTGAGCAGGTGAAGAGTTGGAGGTGTAGGAACCTACTGATAGAGTGGGAATTTTGTCACTGACTTCAGTGGGAGCAGGAGCAGGTCCTAAACAAACACGTTCAAGGTGAAAACTATTTCTTAAGAAGGCTTCTTCCATAAGCCATTATTTATTCAGTGCATCATGGTGTTTAGAAATCTTATTTTAACATAAAAATCCATAATCCTAGCTGTCAGAAAAGGATTTAACTAAGCAGATAATTAATTATACTCTTGAAATTGGTGGAATGAAATGATCCAACAGGCTTCATTATCAATTCAGTTAAGGGGAAGAAAAATAACACCATCTAGTAAGCAGCACTAAAGGGCTGTATTGTAGCAACAACCTCTGGTATCACTGATGTGTGTTCATTGATTCACATTGTGAGTTTTGAATCTTGGCTCCCTGTTAAAAGATGAGAGAAAGAGAAACATGGCTAATGATCTTACTCACTTTAGTATATTAAAAATACAAAAGATCAAGGACTCAGACCTGCAAGGTGTTGAGTACTATGAGCCTGATTCAGCAAACCCTTTTAAGCACGTGCTTAACGTTTTGACTTCAGTAAGAATACTCACAAACGTTGTTAAGCTTGTACTTAAATGCTTTTCTGGTCCAGGACCAGGGCTAGAGTGTTCAGCACATTGTAGGATCAAACCCCAAAAGACTTAGTTTTAAATTCACAAACAAAAAAACCTCATTCAACGTTAGCGGAATTGTCTCTCATCAATAAGCTAAACCGTAACATGTTAGGAAACACAAAGGATTTAAAAAGCATTACAAGGTTGAAAAGTCAAGCACTCTCATGTTAGGAAGTTCCGGAATGAATGTTACATGCAGCATTAATTTTGCCCCTTGTGCATATGTATTATTCTGGTAGCGTCTTTAATTACATGCAGAAGTGGTTATCTGTGAAAAGTCTGGTGTAACTGGCTTACCTAGTGTCACATTGGAACTTTGTGGCAGAGGTAGGGATAGAATCCAAGACTTCAGGGCAGCATTCAACTGCCTTAAGTCTGAGACCATCCTTTGTCTTCCTACAGTCCCTTGCCTCACTCACTACAAACATTCCAATATCTACAACAAATGAGACATAGGTCATACAGACAACAGACTCCTTCAGTGCACAATCTTTTAAAAAGACAATATTGTAATGCCATAATGCATAAACATAAAGGGACCGAATTAAGGTTGCATGAGCAACAATCATTCTGGCATTTGCTAACTAGAAAGTGCTTGATTTAACAACCTTTTTAATCCTTAACTTTGTATTTGCTAATATTTTTATGGCTTAGCGATGACAAGAACCTTAGCTGACATTAAATGAAGGTTTTTGTTTGTGATTTTTAAAAAATATTTAAATAATCAATCACTTGTCTTCAAAGTATATTTCATTGCCATTATCTTTGTGAAGCTCCACATTTCACTACTCAGTGCCATGTTGACCCATATATTGAACATAATTTAAACTGTATTCAAACAAAACTTGTTTTGTTTAAATATAACTTCTGTTTTACTACACCTTTTAAATGGCATGTTTTGTAATTGTGTAACAGAAAACTGAGTAGGGACTGGGATATCTATAATTTGCTGTATTTTTTTAAAAAAGGTAAATATTCAAAAGCCTTTGTCCCTAATTTGGAAGAAGCAGATAAACAATCACGTGAAAAGGAACTGGAATTTTGTAGCTTATTTTCGTGTATCCCTTGTTAAGGAAACTAACAAACAATAAGCCTTGAAAAGAACCAGAACAAACCCAAAGAAGCACAGCAGGAGCCGATCCAAACCCAACCTGCTTTCACTAGAGCTCCTCCTGGGACATTTCTTTGTAACAAGTCATGGGAGTGTAAGGGAAATCAGTTACCAAAGGCAGCTGTTGCCATGACAACTAGGGTATTAGTGACTCTCTTCCCAAATACACAAATTAACTGGGAGGGAGGGAGGGAGGGATGAGTGGCTGATTATTGCTGAGATCATCATGTTACTGCTGGGGCAGCAAATGTGCACTATGTGGAAAATTGTATGGCTTTTCTGGTTATCCCAAACTTTCTTTAAAAAAAAAACAAAAAAACAAACAAAAAAAACCCCCACAAACTGCACAATGGAGACCATTCCACATATATATTAATTACTGGCTAAAATTTGGTTCAAATTTCCCATGGCATGTTTACAAAGAAAGGTGAAACGTGGAGGCATAGACCTTGAAAAACAGAAAATTGTGATGCAACCTCAACTATGTGAGACTGTAACATGGTGTAATGGGGTATCTGAACCGCACACTAGTCAGAAAAGGGTTAACAAGCTGCTGAGGGCTCAATCAGCCCCACCCTGCTAATCCTGCAAGAGGTATCAGGCTAAAAGGAGATGGCCTCATATTTGGACTCACCGGAAAGTAGAGCCAATCTCCAATTCTGAATGGGACCAAGAACTGCTTACAGGATGGATGCTTGTCAGAGCCTCCCTGAAGGAGGACAGACCTGACGTGGGACTACGTATTAACCAGATCATTCCTGAAAGGTGTTTGTCTGACCTGCTCTTAAAAATGTCCAATGATGGAGATTCCACAACCTCCCTAGACACTTCGTTCCATTGCTTAACTACCTAACAGGAAGTTTTTTTCCTAATATCCAATCTAAACCTGCCTTGCTGCAATTTAAGCCCATTGCTTCTTATCCTATCATCAAAAATTGAGAATTTTTTCACCTTCCTCCTTGTAACAAAATTTTATGTGCTAGAAAACTGTTATGTCCCCCCTCAGTCTTCTCTTCTCCAGACTAAACAAACTCATTTAAAAAAAAATCTTTCCTCATAGGTCATGTTTTCTAGACCTTTAATCATTTTTGTTGCTCTCCTCTGGACCGTCTCCAATTTCTCCACATCTTTCCTAAAATATGGAGTCAAGAACTGGACACAATACTCCAGCTGAGGCCTTTATCAGGATGGAGCAGAGTAGAAGAATTATTATTTTTTGCATCAGTGTAACACTGTTGACTCGTATTTAGCTTGTTATCCTCTATAACCCCAGAATCCTTTCCACAGTACTCCTTCCTAGGCAGTCATTTCCCATTTTGTATGTGTGCAATTGATTGGAATGGATTGTATCACAAAATTGGAGAAATTTAAGATGAAAAGATCATTAGGTCATCTACTCCAACCCGCTAATATTGCCATGCCATTTCCTAAAGTGCATTTCCACAGCCTTTATCTATTTTTCAATGTCTCAAATAATTGTGCTTCCACCACAGGATGTGCAATTGATGATTTATCTACTTTCCTTCTCTAAGTAGCTCATCATGAAATGAAATCTGGTTCTCATTATTCACATAGAACTCTTCATACTTTGTATACAATGTTGAAAGTGTAGAAATGCACTATAGAGACATTTTGATACAGACATTCAATAGATATAAAATGCACTGATATAAAATGGAGCTCTTTGAAATAATACATTGCTTAGTAGAAGTACAACGAAGCATCCTTTTGTTTACTCAACATTTTTGAGAGCTGTCCAGTGTGTAAATCATAGAAATATAGAACTAGAAGGGACCTGGAGATGTCATCATGTCCAGCCCCCTGTGTTGAGGTAGGACCAAGCAAACCTAGACAATCCCTGACAGGTGTTTCTCCAGCCTGTTCTTAAAAACTTTCACTGATGGAAATTCCACAACTTCCCTCAGAAGTGTAATACAGAACTTAACTACCCTTATAGTTAGAAAGTTTTTCTGAATATCTGACCTAAATCTGCCTTGCTGCAGATTAAGCTTATTACTTGTTGTCCTACCTTCAGTGTACATGGAGAACAATAGATCACCACCCTCTTTATAACAGCTCGTAAAATATTTGAAGCCTCTTATTAGGTCCCCTTTCAATCTTTTTTTCTCAAGGCTAAACATGCCCACCTTTTAAATTTTTCCTCACGGGTCTCAGGGTTTCTAAATCTTTTGTCATTTTTGTTGTTCTCCTTGGGACTCTTTCCAATTTGTCCACACCCTTTCCAAAAGGTAGCACCCAGAACTTGACACAGTACTCCAGTTGGGGCCTCACCAATAGTGAGTAGAATGGGACAGTTACCTACTGTGTCTTATATATAAGACACTCCTGTTCATACTCACCAGAAAATTAACCTTTTTCACAAATGCATCACATTGTTGACTCATTCAGTTTGTGATCCATGACAACCTTTTCAGCAATATAACAACCTAGCCAGTTATTCCCTATTTTTGTGCATTTGATTTTTCCTTCCTAAGCGAAGTGCTTTGCACATGTCTTTATTAAATTTCATCTTGTTAATTTCAGATCAATTCTCCAATTTGTCAAGGTTATTTTTAATTCTAATCCTGTCCTCCAAAGTGCTTGCAATACCTCCCAGCTTGGTATCATCTGCAAATTTTATAAGCTTTCTCTCCACTGCATTATCCACGTCATTAATGAAAATATTGACTATTACTAGTCCCTGGACTGATCCCTGTGGGACTCCACTAGATACATTCTCCCAGTTTTACAGCAAACGACTGATAACTACTCTTTGAGTATGGTCTTTTAACCAGTTGTGCATCCTTTTTAAAGTAATTTCATCTAGGCCCTACTTCCCTCATTTGCTTCTGAGAATGTCATGTGAGACTGTGTCAAAAGCATTACTAAAATCAATGTACATCATATCTACATCTACCCACTTTCACCAGGCCAGTAACCTTGGTAACTCCAGTCCAAAAAGGAAAGTGTTTCGGTTTTGCAGGATTTGTTCTCAACAAATCCATATGGGCTATTCCTTATTACTCTGTTATCCTGTAGATGCTTACAAATTGATTGTTTAATAATTTGTTCCACTATTTTTCCAGATATTGAAGTTAGGCTGACTGATCTATAATCCCTTGGATCCTCATTGGGCCCCCTTTTAAACATAGGTAAAATTTTTGGAATTCTCAAAGGTACACCTCTACCCCAATATAATGCCGTCCTCGGGAGCCAAAAAATCTTACCGCGTTATAGGTGAAACCGCGTTATATCAAACTTGCTTTGATCTGCCGGAGTGCTCAGCCCTGCCCCCCACAGAGCAGTGCTTTACCGCGTTATATCCGAATTTGTGTTATATCGGGTTGCATTATATCGGGGTAGTGGTGTAATTGCTAATGGTTCTGAAATTGCTTTAGCTAGTTCCTTAAGTACCCTAGAGTGAATTTCACCAGTCCTACCAATATGAATACTTTTAATTTATCTAAACATTATTTAGTGTGATCTTTTCCTACTTTGCCTTGTGTTTCTTTCCCCTTGTTGTTAATATTAATTGTGCTGAGTATCTGATCACCATTAACCTTTTTAGTGAAGACTGAAGCAAAATAGGCATTAAGAACCTCTGCCTTCTTGATGTTATCACTTATTAGCTTTCCTGCTCTACATTTTCCTATCTTTCCCTTACTCCTAATGTATTAGAAGAACCTCTTATTGTTTTTTATTAGGGCTATTAATCGCAGTTAACTCACATGATTAACTCAAAAAAATTAATCGCGATTAAAAAAATTAATTGCAATTAATTGCACTGTTAAACAATAGAATATCAATTGAAATGTATTAAATATTTTTGGATGTTTTTCTACATTTTCAAATATATTGATTTCTATTACAACACAGAATACAAATTGTACAGTGCTCACTTGATATTATTATTATTTATTAAAAATATTTGCACTTTAAAAAAATGATCAAAGAAATAGTATTTTTCAGTTCACCTCATACAAGTACTGTGGTGCAGTCCCTTTATCGTGAAAGTGTAACTTACAAATGTAGATTTTTTTTTGTTTATTACATAACTGCACTCAAAAACAAAACAACATAGAACTTTAGAGCCTACAAGTCCACTCAGTCCTACTTCTTGTTCAGCCAATCGCTAAGACAAACATGTTTGTTTACATTTACAGGAGATACTGCTACCTGCCTCTTATTTACAAAGTCACCTGAAAGTGAGAACAGGCATTTGACTGGCACTTTTGTAGCCAGCATTGCAAGATATTTACGTGCCAGATATGCTAAACATTCTTATGCCCCTTCATGCTTCGGCCACCATTCCAGAGGACATTCTTTCAGGCTGATGATGCTCGTTAAAAATTAATGCATTAATTAAATTTGTGACTGAAGTCCTTGGGGGAGAATTGTATGTCTCCTGTTCTGTTTTACCCGCATTCTGCCATATATTTCATGTTATAGTAGTCTCTGATGATGACCCAGCACATGTTCGTTTTAAGAACATTTTCACTGCAGATTTGACAAAGCGCAAAAATGGTACTAATGTGAGATTTCTAAGGATAGATACAGCACTCAACCCAAGGTTTAAGAATCTGAAGTGCCTTCCAAAATCTGAGAGGGATGAGGTGTGGATCATGCTTTCAGAAGTCTTAAAAGAGCAACATTCTAATGCGGAAACTACAGAACCTGAACCACCAAAAAAGAAAATCAACCCTCTGCTGACGGCATCTGACTCAGATGATGAAAATGAACATGCGTCGGCCCACTCTGCTTTGGATTGTTATTGAGCAGAACCTGTCATCAGTGTAGATGCATGTCCTCTGAAATGGTAGTTGAAGCATGAAGGGACATATGAATCTTTAGCGGATCTGGCAAATAAAGATCTTGCAATGCCGGCTACAACAATGCCATGCAAACACCTGTTCTCACTTTCAGGTGACATTGTAAACAAGAAGCAGGCAGCATTATCTCCTGCTTGTCTGAGTGATTGGCTGAAGTAGGACTGTGTGGACTTGTACATTTTACATTGTTTTATTTTTGAATGCAGCTATTTTTTGTCCATTATTCTACATTTGTAAGTTCAACTTTCATGATATAGAGATTGCACTACAGTCCTTGTATTAGGTGAATTGAGAAATACTACTTCTTTTGTTTTTTACAGTGCAAATATATGTAATGAAAAATAAATATAAAGTGAGCACTATACACTTTGTATTCTGTGTTTGTAATTTAAATCAATACATTTGAAAATGTAGAAAACATCCAAAAATGGTATACTATTATTGTTTAACAGCATGATGAATCATGATTAATTTTTTTAATCACGTGATCAATCACGATTAATGTTTTTAATCGCTTGACAGCCCTACTTTTTATGACCCTGCTAGGTGTAACTCATTTGGTACCTTTCTGATTTTATCCTTACATGCTTGTGCAACCATTTGGACTTCTTCTTAGCAATTTGTCTGTTTCCACTCTTTGTAGGATTCCTTTTTGATTTTCAGATCATTAAAGAGCTCCTGTTGGAGCTATATTGGCCTCTTATTATTGTTCATATCTTTCCTTCCCATCAGGATAGTTTGCAGTTGTGCCTTTAATATAGTCTCCTTGAGAAACTGCCAGCTCTCCTGAACTCCTTTATCCACCTTCTAGCCAGCAGTCAAGACCTGTTCCTTTCTACACCTTACTGCCTTTCCCTGAGCCCTATTCTACCTTCCTGGCTTTGCCCCCCTCTGGGTTTGCCAGCCCAAACGCATCTCCCTTCTTCCAGAGAATGACTGCAGGCTTTTCTACCAGCACCTTGTGCTGCCAATTTTCTGCCCTTATAGTCTTGTTCCTCCTCAGCTGGGCTTCCTCATTCAAACAGAGGATTGCTTAGCCACCTGATTCCCCTCAGCTCTGGCCTGTTGTGTTAATTAGCCCCATTCTTTGTCTTCATTAACTTTTTCAGGGCAGGTGTGGGGTGAACACCCCATCACACCCCTCTATACCAATATGCCAATCACGAGCTTTATCCCATCAAGTCTCTGATGTCAGTTATGGCCTCATTTAGCCTATGTACTAATATTTTCAGTTCTTCATGTTTATTCCCCTATTCCTTTCGTTTGTGTATAGATATTTAAGATGTTGAGCAGATTGCTCTACTAATTTCCCTGTTGTTGCTTCTATGGCTCTATTGTAATTTTCCCATGTTCCCCTCAACATCTAGTCCCTGATTCAGGTTGCCTTTTTATATATCATATGTTGATCTACAATAAATCCTGTAGTGCTGTATTGAACGGCTTATAGTTTGAAGTGACTAAAGCATAAAGTCCAAAGGCACTACATCATATTCAACCTTAGTGTAACTTCGTTGAAGAAATTAAATTAGGGCTGAATGGGTCCCACTGTAAAATCAGTCCCCCGTTTATCCATAGATAAGGTGCATAGCATAATAAATTACCTATAAAAATGTACCCAAAATGCTTGGGACAATTATCCCCTGTCAGTTTACGATGTACCATGTCTTACCTGTGCACTGCATACTGATGAAGTTTATAGCAAACCAAGTGCCATTATAGAACAAAGTGCTCACAAGCAAACAGGAGATAGGTAGTGCCTGTGTTCTGGGGCCCATTTTATAAGCTCATTATTAAACTATGGGCAGGGTGCTGGGAGTACCCGCCATAAAAGAAGGCAGCACTAATAGCAGTAGATAAGAACTGCTGTTGTATAGTACAGCAGTTATATTTGTGACACTTAGTCAAGTTTCTCTTTCTGTGGTACATTTTGGGGCATACTGAGTATAATCTATGTCCACAATAGAGCACCTATACTACTCCATTAATTTAGACCCTCCTCCTCTTATCTATGTGTGGCTCTTCTTTATTCCACTTCTGAAGTTCCCAGTTATTTTATTGTGATGATAGTTGAGTGGTTGTATATCTGTGCCTCAAAATATGGCCACTGGATATAGTTAAACCTAATGAAGGAAATAAGTTTATTTAGTATCACTGGCAGATAGTTTGTTATTGGCTACGATACAACTATAAACTACTGATCCAGCACTGTGCATACGTTAATGACTGTGGATGAGCTATCTGAAATAATTCAGTGACTTCTTGAGCAGAAGTATTTTATAATTGAAGAAATTTCACAGTGGCTACTCTTTATTAAAGTGTACCATAAGGGAGGGAGGGAGGGAGGGATGGAAGGGTGTGTGTGTGAGAGAGAAATATAATTCAGGGGGTTACCAAAGTGAGTATTTCCTGGAATGCTAATTCACTGTATGTGCATAAAGTTGTATAACCTATAAATTGTAAATGTAATAGGTTTGCACCTTCCCTTCCCCCCAAGACTTCTGAAGTTACTTGAGTGAATAATAACACTTTGATCTGCTATAGTACTCTGATCAGGGCCAGCTCTAACTTTTTTGCCACCCCAAGCAAAAAAAAAAAAGCAGCGCCGCCCTGCCCCCCAAAACAACCCCCCCGAGCGCCACCCTGCCCTGCCGAAACAACCCCCCCCGAGCGCCGCACCACCGAAACAACCCACCCCCGAGCGCTGCCCTGCCCCGCTGAAACAAACAAACAAAAAACCTCAAGCGCTGCTCTGCTGAACCAAAAAAAAAAAAAAGAAAAAACCCGAGCGCCGCCCCGCCACCCGAAGATTGGCCGCCCCTTACAAGGTGCTGCCCCAAGCATGTGTTTGGTCGGCTGGTGCCTGAAGTGGGCCCTGACTCTCATCATAGGATCTCAATGCCCTGTACAAACATTAAAGATTGAAATCTCTCACAACCTCCCTGTGAGGTAAGTGACTGTGGGGATTGCCATGTTACAGATGGTTAGATTAAAGTACAGAGAGGTTGTGTTTTGGCCAATGCTGTAAAGCACGTCATTAGCAGAGCTGGGAAGAAAACCAAGGAGTCTTATACTCTGCACCATAATCCATAACCAATGGTTACAAAGTGGATTCTACATTGTTTTTCTTTATGAATCAAAGTACATAAGAATTATGCAAGCACAGTTGTGTACATAATATTAATATAAAATATAATATTTTAAAGCAAAATGCTACACCTTATTTCCCCATATTCCTGAAACCCTTTGTATTAATGCTCCATCTTGAGGTATATCACTGGTACTTTTAAATCTTTAAATTTTTCTTCCTTGCATATAACTGTGAGATTGTACACAGGAGAGTAGATTGTATAAGCGTGTAAATATATTTTGCTTTCTTACCAAGTTTACCATCATTTGTGTTTTTTATGGATTGCTGACTCGCGAATGAACAACCTGACATCTCTCAAGAAAGCAATCAGTGACAGAATAACCCCCATGTTGGAATAATTTAAGAGTTAATGGCCATGCAATAAAAGCCTTTGTGCTGCCACCCTCAGCACCTCAAAATTAAAAGCTCAAGTCATCAAACATTTTATACACTGATGCTTTCAGCAATGCATATCTTGTGATGTATATTAAGTTGTTCAGAATTGGTACATTAAATCTGAGTCACACATGCTGTTGTGATGGATGCTGGTCACTGAAAATCCTATTGTATTTCCATAGGGAATTTTCTACATTCAGGTTAAATCTGGCAAGTGCATGGATGGGACTTCTTGATCAAAACTACAGCTGACAGGAGAGCATTGTTCTATCAGCAAAAGAGAAGTGAAGAGTATGGGACTCACCTACAAGTTAATTACTGTTCATTATCATGTTGAATTACCAAAATGTCAGATGTATTAGAAAGCCAATGTGACATTGCCTTTGGCTTTTTTTCTTTAGTAATACCTCAGTAATAGTGTAGTAGAATTGTTCGTTGAAGCAGATTTGAACTATACAGTGATGGACAAGGTTTTTACAAGTTTTGTATGGATAAGGGTATATGTAGAGTCATGGAGGTTAAAGTGATAATAATTACCATATCATGGCATGAGGAGTGTGGAAATAGAGTGTGGAGAATGGATTAAATCACCATGGAGTTCATAAAACTGGAAGATGAAGACCATTAGGAGTAGATTTTACTGTAGCTAACAAGGTGCTAAGTTAAGTGTATTTTGCTTTCTAACTTTGTAAAGTCACTAATACTTCTTCATTGGTTTGATCTTAGAATCGTAAGTAGAATCTGACCAAGACAGCCAAAACATCTTTAGCTTTAGATTACTGCCTTTCAAGTGTAACTCAGTGTATATCTTTAGCAGATTTTATTTACAGCATTGAATATCACAATGCAAACAACGAAGGAGAAGGGACTAAGTGATGTGTGTGTGCAATACAAATCAACTAGGCCTTGATTGTGCTATATGTCTTTAACACGTGGCATTATTGGTTTATTAAAATCTTCTCTTAGTGGTCTTCCTCATCCTGTTTTGTACACTCCATAAACAATAATCCATTATCCACTCTCTCTCTCTCTCTCTCTCTCTCTTATTATATGGCAATTCATGTCACTTTAATTGACTTAAGTGGGACTGCTAAAGTGCTTAAATTAAGTATGTCATTGGATTGGGCCCAGCGTGCTCAAAATCTTGCAGGATAGAGCCCTTATATTTTTGATTTGAAAACTGGCTGAGGGTAAGTGAAGTTTAAAAAGTTCCATTACTATTTTGGAGAACCTGGATCCCAATAAGAGAAAGAGATCATTAACTGGACAAATGTTGATACTTAAAAATTAAACCGAATTAACATATTTGGATAGTAGATTGCGATGACCCATTCTTTAGCTAGATAGGCCCTGAGCAGCAAGATTTACTTACATGAGTAATATCCATGTGATTACTCATATGAGTAAAACTTGTAAGACTGGCTAATGGTAAGCAAAACAATGTATTCCTTATAATGTTGTATTTCTTGGAAGTATAAACTGTAAGATCAAAGTTAACTATCCAGGGAAATATTTAGCAGTAACAAATTTATGGTCTACTGTTTTACTGTACTTCACAGATTTAAATTGAATAATTAGAATAGGATTTAATAGATTGATTTTTATAAACTTATTCACCAGATGCAGAATTCCAAAAGGAAAATTTCAGGTTCCTCTATCATGTAATTATAGCAGAGAATTAACTCTGCTATAATTAAGGTTATGGTATGTCGCTGATGTTCAAAGGATCACAGTTTTGCAGAACATGTCATATAACGGCAATGATAGATTAGTGTTTTGGTACCTAGACTGTATGCTGTATAGCAGAACTTTCAAAGGTAATTGTTTATCTGAATGTTCTTTTATTACTAAGTTATACAATGGCATTAAACGAGAAGAGAGAAATTTCTTAATCTTAGCCTTCTGAATACTACATACATACAGTGTATCCTGTTAAAGTGTTAATTTGTTTATTGAAATGGAAAACAAACTTGTACCTTTCTTTGCTGCTTTATGATATCTGAAGTCATAAGAGATGGTTTGTTTTGTTTCTTTCTTTTAATGTTTCTTTGTTGGTCTTGTCTATCCTATAATGACTAGATTGCATTTTTAGTTCGTAACTTGGCTATGCCCACTTGTATGCAAGAAATGGGAGGGGGGAGTTCACAGTGTCTCTTAATTCACATCAGTTACTCTATTTTGGAGAAGTGTGCACTGCAATTTTTACTGCATAAATCTTATGATGTTTGCAAGCAAGTGATCCAAAGTAGATCCCTAATGCTTTTGTGATGTAAGTACCAATATTTCATAGTAAAATCCTCCACTTACTCTTCTGTGGTTTCTCTTCCTGTACTGTATATTATTTTACCTCCCACTACCACTTATCCAATACTTATTTTCCTCCTGCCTAAGATGTTTGTCCTTCTTTGTTGTTGATGATGATGGTGGTATTTGGCTTTAAAGTGAAACATCACTAATATTTTCCACAGTAACTTTTTTTGGTAATATTTGTATTACTGTATGAATACTGAGATATTAGAAAAATATGGTTTGGGATTGACTATAAAAATCTACAGTTAAGTGCTGCCCATCTTTGCTGCCTCTCAAATTGCTAAAGTCCCATTTACCTGTGGAGTAATTGTTCCCTCTCAAAGTTGATGGGAACCAGTATTCACTATTTGTCCCCCACAATCTCTCTCTTCCTGCTGTATCATAAAACCCTATCACTTCTTCTGCCCATGTTTCTTCTGTCCTCGTTGTCTCCTTCCTCTTTTCACCCCAAGAACCTCTCATTCTATCATCCCTTCTGCCCAATTTCTTCATTCTTGTTCTCCTAGTCTTCCTTTCTTTCTTCCAGTCTCTGTGTGTACCCTCTCAGACTCTCAAAATCCCACTTTTGTCTCTGACATCCTGTGCTTTTCCATCTCTGCCCCACAAGGTAGGTCTTTCCTCTTCCTATCCCAGAGCTCCTTTTCATCACTCTAGCTGCTTCTGCTTTCACTCCTTTTTTATTTAGAATCATGGATTTCCATCTCCTTATCCAAGTCCCTTATCTCCCAGCTCCCATTCTCCAATGTATCACTAGCTTCTTGCTCTCTTCCCTTTCTCATCTCTAAAGTTGTACCTGTTCAGGTTAAAAGTGGGGGAGGAGGGCATTCCCTCCATAAATACACGTGTGCTGTCAATAGAAATTTAAGTAGAGGGAAGACAGTGGGTGTTAGGTACCTATATGGGAGAGGCCAAATGGGGAGGAGTTTGGGAATCAAAATGGTGGGAGGATAGACTCATATACAAATGGGGACCCTGGGAGTCAATCTTAGAAGGAACTTTGTTTGCCAGAACTTTGCCTGTGGAGATGTAGGAGCCCCACAGGTTGTAAAAAACTAAATTGAACAAAACAATAGAACATGGTACTGTAGAGAGCAGATCATCACTGACCCCATGGAGTGGATCACTTAATAGGTCTCTCACTTCTGAGAAACTGTAGGATTGGCTAAGAAATTGCAGAATCGGAGGGAATGTCTACAAGTTAGGGCTGGTACAAGCTTTGGATAAGTATTTATGTTCTTCAATGCTTATCAGCAAACCTGTTGACATTTATCAATCACTAATATGTACCATTTATTCAATCAAAATGGCCTCATCTGTGTAAACTAAGATGTGTATATATGAGCCAGACTCTTATTGAGTCTCCTGATGGTATAATTTGGCCCATGTAATTGTAACCAATATTTTTCATTTGCTTTATTTACATCTGTCTCCTGGACTGATAGCTGATTTTCCAAGTGTCTGTGTGGTGAACATTTTAAAATGCTGCTTTAGAACCATCAAATATACGACTTTATAATGGAAATGCCAATACCTAACTGTTGCCAACACTAGCTTTTTCTTACTTAACATTTGATTGAGAGAAAATGGTTCTTGTTTTTTTTTCCCATTTATATATACTGTCAATTTTGACTTAGAACATACGCCAATTAATTTGGCTAATCAGTACCAATGAGATTTTCATTTCCCAGATTGCTGAAAAGAAAATTTGGAGTCTGTCAGCTTTCAAAATAAGGAAAGTGGACGCTTTTCAAGCTATTTTGTGAAATCTGCCAAACAAATAGAATTGGCAAACCATAAAAAGAGAGGTCACTTCTTTTTGTTTTAGGTTAAAAAAGGACCTAACTGTTGCTGTCTTCCAAATCTAGAATACAGACTTGTGAATTTAGGATTTTCGTAATAAGAGAAATAATGGAGAAATCTCCCAATTAAATAAAAGAGATAAGAGGGTTGGTTTAGACTCAATTAAAATCTCTTTTCTCAACTGCCATCTCTAATATTAGAAAACAATCTAAAGAGCTATGACAAAAGGGAATGTTGGGGAGGGGGAACCTCATAGTGCAAACTACAACCATTCTCCTTCTCATTTTCCATCACTTTCCATGCTTCAGCGGCAACATTTTAACAGCTCTGTTAACTCCTTGGCTTGGAGCAGTTTGAATTCCCTGTCAGTTTGCTGGTACAGTGATCTGCATCTTATTTAGGCTCATTATTGCTTCATTTTTCTTTCTTAAAACTTTTATTAATTCCTCATAATAATGGTTTGTAAGACATACATTAAGAGCTTACAACACTAAATAAAAGAGAACATGGATTTCCATCCCAATAATGTCCATGTTTATGTAAATATGGATTTGAATGCATCTCGCTTAGATTGGTTTCACATGAGTCTCTCACCTGATTTTTCCCCAATGTAACTGAGATTGGAATATTCTATTCACAGAGTGGGAGAAACACCCTATTCTATTCAAGAAATTCTGAAAGTTTGTGTTTCACAATAAATAAATAGCCAAAAAACAAGCAAACAGAAATATCCCAAACAATTGCAACAATTTGTATTAAACCTCTCATGTAACGGAGTTCTCTTTCAAGTTGTCATTGCTGGAGTCCAGTATTCTTTCTCAATACTTCTGAATGAGTTTTTAAAATATTCCAGATGTCTGACTTTATTAAAATAATTATTAAAAAGATATGTTGATATAACTAAAGAAAAATAACTTTGCAGGATAAGGTAAACCAATATGGCTTCTACATTACATTCTCTCCTCTCTCTCTCTCTTTTTTAATCTTAAGTAACACTTTAGTATTACTTAAGTATTAGGCAGTCAGATATCAGCTACAGGCCTAGGCATCCTGCGTGAAATTCCAGGGTTAAATCCCGTCCTCACTGAACTCAATGAGAGTTTGGCCATTAACTGCAGTGGGGCCAAGATTTTTACCTTGGAAACTGATTAATTCTCTTTTCATAGTGATAAAACAGTTGTTTACAGAAAGACTTTATAACAATTCTTTCCTTGACTGAATTTAAGGATACTAAGTAAACATACAAATTCACTTGGCATATCCTTGGTGTAGTACTTCCTGTGCATGTTGCAATCTTTCTTTGTTGGAACATAAACTTGATCCTCTTTTTTCATTTTCTTACTAAGTTTCCATAAGAAGTTAAAAAGTTCCTTCAAAAAGGTTTTCATTCAGCCTCTTCAACAGTCAGCACCTTTTAGGTTACAAATTTGTTGGTGCATTTTTCTAGACTTTATTTTTTCTGTGATGTGAAACCATTGTCCTGAATCAACACAGCAGACCAGGTTTTTAACATTTTCTTTCAGACAGTGGTATCAGAGAGAGTTTTAACTGCTGCTTCAAACACAGTGAATTTTTCATTTCTTTCATCCAAAAGAGAGGCAACCATATCTATTTGGGTTTATCACTGAATCTCAAGAGCTGTAATTATCTGGAACAACGTTTGCTGAAGTGTTTCAAAAGCAGGAAAAAACCATACACATTATTAGAGTCCATCTTGGCCACCAAACTTTCTTGGAAGCCCACATGCAGTAGAGGAAATGGACATGGAGACTACCTTGTGGTGAATTTCCCCTCCATTCGGAGTTTTCTGAAGAACACATTTATCCAGAGTTTCTCTTACGTAATAATGATTTGGAGCCATATTAACAATTTCTGCCTCATCTCAAAGGTCACAACAACTTAATTGAAGAGAGACCTGCCATAAAAAAAACTTAGAGACAAATTCTCTGATGCCAAAAAATGGTGGTGCTTCACTGAAGTCTGTTGATGCCAGCAGAGAATTTGATCCTATATCTGAGAATGCTCAGAGACAAAAGATGATAAATCAGCAACGGCCATATCTCAAAAGTGCTCAGTCCAGAAACTGTACAACTTGAAAGAGCGTAATCTGCAGACCAAATTGAGAAATAAAGGGATGAACTTCTAGTCCAAAACTCATTGGGCAAATATGTTAACTCCTAGGGATGATGCAAGAAAAGTAAGAGTATAGAATAGGGTTACCATATTTTGAGTGTCCAAAAAGAGGACACTCCACAGGGCCCCGGCCCCGCCTCCAGCCCTGCACCCGCCCCAACTCCACCCCTTCCCCAAAGTCCCCTCCCCAACTCCGCCCCCTCCCCTGCTTCCCGCGAACATTTGATTCGTGGGAAGCCTGAAGCAGATAAGGGGGGGTGGGAGGAGGAGGCGCGGCCCAGTCTGGCCCCCCTGGCATCTCCAGCCTGGGTCGGCTCGGGCCCTGGGGTGCCGGCCCTGGGCCAGCCCCTGGCCGAGCACCCCCAGCCCAGCACCGCCGGCCCCCGGCCCAGCACCGCCGGCCCGGGCCCCGGCCCCCGGCCCAGCACCGCTGTCCCCGCATGTCCCAATTTTCCCAGACATGTCCGGCTTTTTGGGATTTCCCCCCGGACGGGGATTTGAAGCCCAAAAAGCCGGACATGTCCAGGAAAATCCAGACGTATGGTAACCCTAGTATAGAATAAAAGAGACATGCTTGTCTACTGCTGGCTATCAACAAACACTCAGCAGTGAAAAGCAAGCAGCATCTACCATCTCTCCTTTCTTTTTTAAATGTTCCTAAACATCTTTAGTTTTGTTGTTGTTTTTTTCCACACAATTTGGAAAAACAAAACAACACTTCAATAAAACCTGTTGGGAGTGCTGTTGAATGTGAACACTAGGAATGTTGCAAGGTGTAAAGTGTGCAATACTAAAGGAATTTGCTCACTGTTGTGCAGTCCATTTTCGCTGTACAGAGAAGCATATGTTAACTCATTTCCTGCAAAATGTGTACTTGATCCTGTGTGTTGTTGAGCATCTTCAACTCCCAGTAAACTAAAGCTGCATGCCACCCTGCAAGATCAGGAACTGAAATGTACCTTAGAATGATATTAGAGTTAGCTAATTAGGAGGTCAGAATTATGTATTCCAATTTTGAGGGAATCTGAGCAAGATGCACAAGTACATTTTGTGCCACCTGAAGTTATGATGTAGATGACACTGGGGTGTAGTGATATTTGAATTTTTATTGACAAAATCAGCTTAAGTTTACTAGAAGCCTCTTGGTTTGTTCCTTCATGATTGGAATGGCAAAAAACAGAGACAGAAGAGATGTGTGATTCATCACCATCATTAGTCATGCTCAGCCTTCAGTAGGACAAAGCCTGCTTTATGCCTTAGATAAGACTCCTACTAAAGATCATTTTATTTCATCAGCCAATTGGTGCTATAGCCATTTCCTATCTCTCCTCCATTGAACCCATCAGACTGATTCTTGTGGTCTCACTTCTGCAGGATATGTGCTCGTATGAGGCTGAACATTGGGACTCTCATTCTTCAGTTATCTGCTTTATGTTTACTTCTTACAATTTCTGACAGCAACTAACTTTTGCTTTCCCGTATCATACCCAGGCCAAAGGGCAGTTCTATATGCTTTCATCTGCTGGCAAATCTAAATGCCTGTAGGGAATTACGTTGCACCATTATTTTTGATGGAATTTCTAAGCTAATTATTAATTTCTTGTTCAAAATCACCATTTATAGAAAAACCTCAGTCAAAAACTGGCATTACTTTTCATCCTGTTGCCTAAGTAAATGTTTTGTTACAGATTTTTGATGAGCCTCGTTTTATATTTTGTCACTTCCTTAAGATTTTTGAAGAGTTTTTCTATATTTTTAGCTTGATTCTCAGGTTTAGATAACGACTCAGAAAACACATGGCATTTCTATCTGTGTCTCAGCATAATGCATTTGAGATATTAACAAGATCATTGGAATAACCTCATTTGAACTTCTGTTTGTCTGTAATGACTTACTCAGCATGTGGGTTCACTGTGTGTTATCATCATTCTGCTAAAACCAATTTATTTACTTATCCAGTATTCTTTCTCTGTATTTGTGAATTTTTTGTGCAGGATTATATATTGCTTATATGTAGCATAAATTTGTGTATTATTTTAGCTGGTGTAATTAAGCTTTGAGATTATGTTCTGCTTTTGTGTTGTGATCCCAGACAGTAACATGAGTCTAATAACCGCCCTGCACCTTAAAGCAGGGGGGTGTTTGTCTGGTTGGCTGAGTGAAGGGAACAGTGCTTTATGGCTGGGGGGGAAGGAGATGAAAATGGCTGCAAAAAGGGGCAGTGTGGGTGCTCACTCATTCCCTGGGAATGCAGAGTTTTAAAGGGGGCAGCTTGGTGCCTCAAGCCTTCCTTTTCACATGGACGAAGGCTGAAGGAGCACCCATCCTCCCTTTTAGGTAGTGAAATACCAGGTTTGGTCAACACCTGTTGTGGGCATTACACTAGCCGCCCCTTTTTTAGGGGGGGCTGAGAATGAATTTTTGCCTTACCACCATATTGGCTTGGGTGAATTGTGTTTTTTTTGCCTTTGCCATAGCGGGATCAGGAAGGGCTCTGTTCATGCATGGCATGATGGGCAGTAGGCCATATGTTCCAACTCATTATTTAAGTGTAAGGTGGATATCCAGTGCAGGTACTCCATAGGAAAGGTATACAGTGACCAGATAAATAGCTTGGAAAATGACTTTAAAAGAGGTGTTCATTAAAGGAATGAACAGGGGGTGGTTGGGGACTCCGATGATTGGTACAGCAGGGAGCCAACCCTGCATTCTTATATCCCACCTTAATCCTTCTACAAGGTTGGAGGATGAATGGTAAGGTCCTGGCAATGGATTTGTTGGAGGGAAAAAGAGCGGGAGCTGGTAATTATGGAATAAACATGGGGTTGCCTGCACAGTACACTGTTATCTGCTGGGTATTTCTGACATCTAATAATAAAGTTGTGGCCTGTCAAATGTCTCCTGTCCTTCTTTCAGCATAGCCAGACAATGTCCTGGATGTATACCAGTAGAAGTCTCAGGTTTTTAAGTAGATTGTTGGGGACAGACTTCTTGAGAGAATGTTTCTAATAACCAAGTAATATTGTCTTACATGTCTTAAAACAATGATTTTCTTGTTGCCATTGTGAAGTGTGAATAAGGGTCCTATTAGAAATGATCATTGTGGACTGAGAGAAACTGTATTATGAGTTCACAAATCAATAGATCATAGCTTAATGGTACACTGTAGTTGTTGTCATTGTGTCAAATGCTTTGCAGAAATCTGTGAATGTCAGATGGAGAAGAGGCCTCTGGTTTCTTTTTCTCTTGATAGTTTGGTAGTTTATGATATATAGGTGTTATAATGTCAAGAATCCACTCTGAAAATTGTATTTGTTTTCTCAGTCAATTTTTCATCTTTCAAAAAAGTTTGTTGGTGATGACCTCAGAAAACTGTTTATACATCTCTGTGTAAGAGTGAGGTCTGCAATTTTTGAAGCAATTTTCTTCTCTTGTTATGAAAGAATAACAGATGCATTATGTATGACATTCCCCTCATTCCAATGCAGCACATGAAGAATGCAACAACCTTCTTTGACGTATTGATCTTTGGGCACATTTCCTAATGTTACGTTTTCCTGGCATTTAACTTAGCTTCATTTTGCATCAAGACTTTGATTTAATATTGATGCAGAAGAACTGCTTTAGCATTTTTATTCCTCCTTATCAGAATTATCATCGGAATTTTGTGTTCTTTTCAAAATGGTAAGTTAACATCATAATTTCTTTTCTTGTGGTCATTCCCCTACTGCTGTTTAATTACACTTCCCTTCTTAGTAAGTCTCTCTGTGCTCTAAACATTTATTATAGATTTAACCAGAAACCACTGTTCTTCTGATGAGGGCACAGAAGAGAATGAGGTCATAGACACATTAATAGATATAAAGTGGTAGGCCACAACTTTATTAAATGGAATACTAAGGAAGAAGCTGACACTCCCTCCTCCCCCTGGCATTAACTGGGTCCAGGGAATTGTTGTCTGTCTTTCTATTTGTCCCTCCTCCAAATCTCACCATATTCATACAGTAAAGTACAACCTGATTAATGGCTAAGCAAGTGGAAAGCTATGATTGCTATTGCTGACTAAGAATTGTACACACCCTATCATATTTGTTGCCCTGTCTTCCAAGCCCCACCCCAGCCTGCGTATTCATCTTATCCACTGTTGTCTTTTCTTTTAGATTGTAAGCTCTTTAGGGCAGAGACTGATCATTTAGTGGATGTATAGTGCTTAGCACTATGGGGATCAACCTGATTCTGGCCTTTAGTACTACCAGCATGTAAGTGTTCAGTAATAATAATCAATGTTTTACATTTGGTTGTATTGTGGGTTTTTTCTATAAACTTCTATAGTTTTCATAGAGCAAATAATCTTTTTATTAAAGAATTTGCTTTTTTATGTTTTCCACTTCTATTTTAAAATGAGTTATTCTAATAAGGCACTTCAGGACCTGAAATGTTGTAATTTTTGCCTATATGTTAATAATCCTTGGTATTGTGCCTAGCAACATGCAGGTATAATTTGTTACACAATATTGTGTTTGCTTATTCCTTGAGTGAAACACAAAAAACCCTTATACTTGATTATACATAACAGAGATCAGTAATAGTAGTCAGTTAACTTGTACAATGTTTATTAAGTATTTGAGAAGATTATATCATGATATTTTTATTAGTTATCAGCATAGTAGTCATTAAAAGGAGATGCATATTGAATATATTATTCACTTCCACAATAAATTATATGCAAGTTGTGCAGTCAGAAAAAATGCAATTACTATTGTTTCTTTGAAAATGTACAGTATCATAGAATCATAGAATATCAGGGTTGGAAGGGACCTCAGGAGATCATCTAGTCCAACCCCCTGCTCAAAGCAGGACCAATCCCCAGACAGATTTTTTTACCCCAGTTCCCTAAATGGCCCCCTCAAGGATTGAACTCGCAACCCTGGGTTTAGCAGGCCAATGCTCAAACCACTGAGCTATCCCTCCCAAAATACAACGGTCATATACTCCTGCCACATTAAGCCAAAGAATATAGTAAAACCTATGGTAAATAACTTTAGGAATTTACCATTTAACAATAAATAACTTAGTGATTAAAAAAAATCCAAGATCTTGGATTTTAATTATAATACTGCTTTGTACGCATTATGTGGTGCTTATCTCTGTAATAGTCTGAGCACCAATAATAAATTATAATATCTTACAATGCCCTTCATCCAAGTATCTCAAAGAGGTTTTGCAAGCATTAATGAAACCTCTGATCACACCTGCGAGGTATAGTGAGTGAGTATTGTCATTATTTTATAGAGAGGTGAGCTGAAGCACAAAGATGTTAAGTGACTTGCTTATTGAACAGGAAGATGGTGGTGAAGTGGCAGAGATGAGGATAGAATGTAAGAGTGTTGCCTTTTAGTCTTCCATTCTAAAATCAACCTTCTCAAATAAAAATCAAACAAAACTTGGAAATATTTTGAAAAATACAGTTTCATAAAACAAAGCACTTGGAAAATGTCCACGTTTGGGTGCCAAAAGTTACACAGCCTATATTTGTGTGCATCTCTGCAGCATGATTTATATATGTAAGCACTTACTATAGGTACTTAACTTTATGCACCCACTTCAGAGAATTTTAGCTGAAGAGTAGGAATAGATTATTTAGCATTTATTTAGGACCTCATTGATTTTTTTTTAAATAGGATTTGGATCAGGCTCTTAATCACTACTACATCTAGACATCTCCATGGTTTTGAGAGTATAATAATATTTTTATCCAGTTACTAATTTTGGAAACCCTAAAGTATACAAATGACATTATGCTATTGCACTATAACAGTTCTCCCCACTATAGTCAGTGTAAGCATGCTTGTATATGAAGAAATATTTTCAGTCTAACTAATGCTTGTCACATACAAGAAAAGCCTATAGGGGAAACTCTTCATCCACGTGCATTCATATCTTTTTTCATATCAATATTTTTGTTTTTGTACATTTCTTTGCGTAGTGAATGAAAAAGACATTAAAATTGAGGATGCATGGGTGCTTTGTCTGTGCTTACATAGTCAAGAAAACTGGACATGCTTAGCCACTGAGCACTTGGAAACTAAACTATTGATGGCAATAATAGGAAAACAAAATGACATTATGTGGTTTGTAACATTATACAGTATCAGCTCTGATAGAGTTGAGGGAGGATGTAGGAAACTAACTGCCAAGCAAATGTCACATAGCCCAATACTTATCCACTTATTTATTCTGCAATGCAGAATATCAAAATAATACCTCATCAGGGTTTTGAGAGGCTATATTAGTGTTTGTAAAGCACTTTGATGTCCTTGAATGAAGGTGGTTTTATATTTAAAACCACGAATATATGCCTGTCCCTCTTTGCAGGTTTTACAACATTTCCCCATAAAAAAGTTGCAGTTCACCAGTTACTCATTTTTGTCAATTTTCGGTTTTAATACTAGGCGTGATAGTAAGTCGTTAAAAGGATAGAGAAAATATAAAATTTATTTACAAAGAATTCAGTATTGAATGAACATTCTGTCTGTATAACCACAAATTCTTATACCCTTACTTGTCTTGAATGATACCTTATTTAGCAAGCATCTCCAAAGACACAATGGGACTACTACCAAGTATGGTACTATGCGACATAAGAAGTAGTATCAGAGTCTGGCCCATAATGTGGAAATGAAATGTACAGTATGGAAAATAGGTTATCCACTGGATACATGTAGCCACACATTTTGCCCAAACTTATTCTCCCTTGCTACATTTTATTTACATCATAGTTTTCTTGAGGAAAGCATGCGATTTGACCTGGGTTCTGCCAAATTGGATGTATGTAGATGTGGAACTCTTGTGACATTGCTTAATTGCCATTATAATTGTGACTGTCAATATCCACACATTTTCTTTGTGACCAAATCCAGGTTTAACATTAGACCTCCTACGTGCTGCAGTCTTAGCAGTAGAATCATAGAAACATAGAATCATAGAATATCAGGGTTGGAAGGGACCTCAGGAGGTCATCTAGTCCAACCCCCTGCTCAAAGCAGGACCCAATCCCAACTAAATCATCCCAGCCAGGGCTTTGTACTATGCTGCAGACATGCATGTAATAGTTGAAAAAGTAAGGGAACTCCACCATTCCAAGGGTAAATTAGGTCAAGTAAGTGAAAGGGAGTGGGCACTTCAGGTTGGTTGACTCTGTCTTTCATCAGCCCAGAAGATCAAAACCTTTGAGACAAGTCCATTTCCATCTAGTGAAACCATAGAGGCTCTGTTTACAGAAAAACCAGGGCACTTCTGCTACCGTGGAGAAAGTTCTATGCCTCATGTGTTGTGGAGCTCTGCTCCATCGGAGTCTCCTGTGTGGCAGTGCACATAGGCATGCAGGGCAGTCTAAGGTGTATTCAAGCCATATGCTGAGACCAGGATTTGTGCTTTAGTGAATGTAAGTCCTAACTGAGCAAAGCAGTTAAGTACATGTTTAGGTCTTTCCTTGTTTAAAAAAAAAAAGCACTGATGGCCTGACCCAACTCCCATTGACTTCAGTGGGTTTTAGATCTGGCTCTTAAATATGTGTTCAAGTCCCATGGACATCAATGGGACATAAGCACATATGTAATTTTTAATATGTATTTAAGTGCTTTGCTAAATTGGGTCCTTAACCTCACCAGATGGGTCATCCATTGAAAGCCAGACAAGTGAGATACTTTTGCTTGTCTGATAATTGGTTGTATTTTTTTTTTACATATTCTTGATTCAAGGTATTCTAAGAGCATAGTTTGATACCATTTTTGAAAGCTGGAAAAAGCACCCTCCTTTGTGTGCAGATAGGTGACACCATTTTGCTTCAAAACTACAGGTCTTTGGAGGTGTAACAGTGTGTGCTGGTCAGAAGCTATCTCAGCTCCCAATCGCTCTAATGCCCACCAGTATGTAGTAATTGGGACCTATTTGAAAGACAGGCAGTTGACTGAAAGTGTCATTTAACTTTGTAGAGTTACAGATGAGGGGCTAATTGATGGTGAAGTAATCCCAGTAGATGGGATTATATAAACACATAGGGAGGAAGTGCTGGGGGAGAGCAGGGAGCCTGAAGGAAGGTAGAGGTAGGCAGGACTGGCTGCTGCTAGTATTGTTCTCTTCCAGAGAGGCAAGTGGGGAAGCTGGTTAAGAAATGTATATAACACTACACGCTGTGACCTGCTGAAGGAATACAATAAAGCACAGTGGTAGTGAAGGAGACATGGAGTGGTTGTGGTCTGTGATTAAGACCTGAAAGGACTATCACGGGGACCTCACACCAATGGGTCTTTTAAAGGTATCAAATTCACAGGTGATGAATAAGAATACTTGTATGGAAAGTTCATGGTAAAATAACAAATTTAAATAAAAAGAAAAATTCAAACTGCATCACATGAGTGACGGGTGCATGCTGAAAAGACGTCACACAGACAGAGGTCAATTTATAGACAATAATAATGACTCAGTTTTTTCCCATCAAGTATGTAGGCAGCTTATGGAGTAAAGAAAGCCACATATAAATGTATTTGCCAAAGCAGTGTGAGAAATTAGGGTCACCAGATGTCCCAGTTTTATAGGGACAGTCATGATATTTGGGGCTTTTTCATATATAGGCACCTATTATCCCCCACCCTCTGTCCTGATTTTTCACACTTTCTATCTGGTCACCCTATGTAAAATAGAAAGGAAAAACAAAGCTATAAAATATCAAAGTAACAATATCAAATGTGAAGTATGTGGGAAGATGCATTATACTTTTTATAAACATATATGTTTTATTTACTACAATCTGAAAATTCATTCATTCATTTGAATTGACAATTTATTTTAAAAACGTAGCAAATGTTCTGTACCATTTAGTTTTCTAAAGGTTTAGTTAGCACTTTTTAGTTGTTGGGGAACAAAGCTTGCTTGAAAGAAAAAATTGACAGTGTGATACTTGAGACAATTAACTCTGTAAGGTATAGTAGGAAGAGATCCATTTTCAAAGAATAAGAAGTGCTTGCAAACATACACACTGCAAATGTGCCTCATGGTGGTTCCTTATTACGCAAACACAGATTACATAAATTGCCTTCCTTTGCATTTCATGGGCTTTTGGTGCATAAAATCAATTATTTCTTCTCCAGCAAATCAGTAACTTCCATTTCAGGGTACTCTGAATCACTCTTATTTTGCCATATGTTTTTTCTTCTGCTGCATTCAGAATGTTTGAAGGTTTTTCATTTTCAGCTATTCAGTGCTCTACAGTAATTTCTGCACTCAAAAGCAGATGTAAATGGAACATTCCATTCTAATTTTGTATAGAAGTTCTTTATTTGTGTTCACACAAAAAGGATTTAGTTCTTATACAACTGTCAAGAGCTATGCCAATTCACTCCAGTTTGGTTCAAAGAAGTTCAGACATTTTTTTATGGGGTTGAGTGCTTTCCACTGTGGGTATGCATGCATTCCAGGCACCCAGAGTTGGAGAATGTTGAAGGCAGTGTCAATTGATGTCCTGGCTCACCTCATGCCTCCGACTAAGAAGATAAAGGGCTGGACAGACCGATAACCTCTCCAGTTCTTTCTCTCTACCTCATGGTCTGGGTCAGAACCTCCAGTGTCCAGAACTTTTTTTATTCTTTTATCTGTAAACATATATATTTATATCTATAGCTCTAAATAAGTTTTAGAAGATTTTTAAAGTTTAGAATTTTATCTTACAGTTTTAGTGTTTTATAGTTAGCCTTCCTGACCTGGGGAGCCCCTTCCAATACCCCATTTGGGTACTGGACTATGCCCAGGACTCTGGGTTTCAAAATTTGTGCTTCCGACCCATGTTCCTTCTAGGTCAATAACTAACATCAATGCTGCTTGTACTGCCTCGGGGAAACCCACATCATGGCAAGGGGCAGTATTTGCTGTTCGTTCCTCAGTTGTATCCGAAAAAGGCGGGAACTTCAATTTAGGAAGCACCTAATGGAAAAGGCCAGCAAGGAGTGCACCTCCTGCCCTGAGATCTAACTCAGGAGCAAGGGAATCTACCCCCACGAATCTCTCAATGGAGTCTTGTTCAGCATCACTCTCATAAGCATGAGAGTAAATCCTGCTCCAAATCCACTTCAAAGAATTCAGATTTAGCCATGACTAAACCAAGCAAGTCTCTAAGATCAGCACAAGAGAACTTAGGACATATGAAGTCTCGGGGGCATGATAAGTTTAGGGCTCTGTTAGCACTGGATCATGGTTCAGCAGCAACAGTGCCTTCGGTACCACCCAAGCACAAAGCCTAGGATCCGTTGGCACCAATGAAGAGTGACCATGAAGAGACTTGGTTACCCATGATACTAACTCCATCTTGCACAAGAAAAGATCCATTCCCCGGTGTGCAGAAGTGGGCAGTCTATAGAATTGTTGCATCAGCAATCAAATGACCCTGTCACTAGTCTACTTTCCAGGGAATCAGAACATGCTAGAGAACTCTCTTAGCAGATACTTTGCTGTCTGCCACAAGTAGGAGTTGCATGATTCTGTGATGAACAATGTTTTTGTTCTACAGAGGACTCCAACCAGGGACATGTTCACAGCTCAAATGAGCAGGAAGTGTGGCATGTACTGCTCCAGAGGAGCCCTAGGTTGACATTCACAGGACATTGGTCTACTTCTTTCATGGTCAGACCACCTGAACTATGCCTTCCTGCCACTACCACACCTATCCTGGGCTTTACAGAAGATTCTACAGGACAGGGCATGAGTCATCCTCATTGTCACCAACTGTCCCAAACAGTTTTGGTTTTCAAGCCTCTTATGCATGTTGTCTCGGGCACCAGTCATTATTCTGCCATTTTCTGATCTTCTGACCCAGGGAAATGGTAAGATCAAGCATCGCAGCCACAATCCGCTTCATCTCAGGGTGTAGTTTCAAGATGGACAATTGTGTTCTGGAGCTGTACAGAGCATCTTTACTAACAGTAGGAAGGATTCAACTATAGAATGTTATTTAGCCAAGTGGAGACATTTTTCTGTTTGGGTTCATCCAAGACTTATATCCCCAGAAGCTGTGGATGATATTTTATTTTGGACTATATTGTTTCCCTAATGACATCAGATTTATCCATCAGCTCTTTACAGGTTCCCTTGGCAGCAATCAATGCATACCATCCACCATCCCAGGATTACTCGATCTTTACACACCCATTGACTAACAGATTCTGGAAAAACCTAATCAGAACCTTTCTGCCAGTGAAAAATCCTACTCCTCAATGGGACTTGAATCTTGTTTTTTAGGTACTCACAAAGCCTCCCTTCCAACAATTAGCTTCTTGCTCCGTCTCTCCTATCCATGAAGGTTGCATTCCTGGTAGCCATCACCAAAGCCACAAGGTGAGCTTGGAGCACTGAAGATGGACCCTCCTTACTTTATATTTCATAGGGACAAAGTTTCATTACATTTATACCCTAAATTCACCTCCAACATAGTCTGAGTTTCACCTGAAACAGTCAATTCGCTTACCTCTGTTCTTCCTAAAAACTCACACATCCTCAGAAGAAATGAGGCTTCCTTCCCTTGACATATGGTGAGCTGTGAGCTTTGACCTTTTACCTTCAGAGAACAAAACCAATCAGAAAGTCTCCCAGACTTTGTTGCCATAGTAGAAAGAGTTTGGGGTCAGACTATATTCTCTCAAAGTCTCTCAAAATTGATCTCTGACTGTATTTTGCTCTGCTATCTGCCTTCCTCCTCTTGGAGCAAGGGCTTATTCCACAAGGATGGAAGAAACATGTATCACATTGCTTCAAGAAGTACCTTTACTTGACTTGGGTTTTAGTTTGGAAAAGAGAAGACTGAGAGGGGACATGATAGCAGTTTTCAGGTATCTAAAAGGGTATCATAAGGAGGAGGGAGAAAACTTGTTCACCTTAGCCTCTAAGGATAGAACAAGAAGCAATGGGTTTAAACTGCAGCAAGGGAGGTCTAGGTTGGACATTAGGAAAAAGTTCCTAACTGTCAGGGTGGTTAAACACTGGAATAAATTGCCTAGGGAGGATGTGGAATCTACATCTCTGGAGATATTTAAGAGTAGATTAGATAAATGTCTATCAGGGCTGGTCTAGACAGTATTTGGTCCTGCCATGCGGGCAGGGGACTGGACTCGATGACCTCTCGAGGTCCCTTCCAGTCCTAGAATCTATGAATCCGTAAAACAAATATGTGGAGTTCCATCCATGCATTTGCGAGACATTATGCTTTAGTTCAGGATTCCTCCATTGATGCAGCCTTTGGAATGGCAGCCCTTCATATGGCTCTGCCATCTGCATCCTTTCACCCTCCTCCTACTTGAGTACTGCTCGTCAGTCACCCACAGTGGAATACACATAGAGACCATCACTTGAAGAAGAAGGACTTAGCTTTGTAACTGGAGGTTTTTCGAGATGTGTGGTCCCTATTTGTATTCCACTAGCCATCCTCCTTCCCCTCTGCTTTGGATCATCTTTTGGTTTACAGTGGAGAAGGAGCTGGAGAGGCAGTCACGAGGAGAGCAATGGCACATGTGCGGATTAAGGGACACTGCTTTCAAAATTATCCAACTCCAGGCACGTGTAGCACATGCCTACTCACCGTGAAATACAGATAGGGACTCCAGTTACAAAGGTGAGTAACCTCTTCTTCCAGTAACTTATGCTCTGATTTGAAAAATGCACTGTGAACAACAGACTGATAAAGTTAATGGGTACCCAATGTAACAAGTTTTTCAAAAGCCTCTATGCTTCTGATGAGGTTCAACAAGGACAAGTGCAGAGTCCTGCACTTAGGACGGAAGAATCCCATTCACTATTACAGACTAGGGACCGAATGGCTAGGCAGCAGTTCTGCAGAAAAGGACGTAGGGGTTACAGTGGACGAGAATACTGGATATGAGTCAACAGTGTGCCCTTGTTGCCAAGAAGGCCAACAACATTTTGGGCTATATAAGTAGGGGCATTGCCAGCAGATTGAGGGACGTGATCATTCCCCTCTATTCAACATTCGGCCTCATCTGGAGTACTGTGTCCAGTTTTGGGCACCACACTACAAGAAGGATGTGGGAAAAATTGGAAAGAGTCCAGCAGAGGGCAACAAAAATGATTAGGGGGCTGGAGCACATGACTTACGAGGAGAGGCTGAGGGAACTGGGATTATTTAGTCTGCAGAAGAAGAGAATGAGGGGGGATTTGATAGCTGCTTTCAACTACCTGAAAGGGGGTTTCAAAGACGATGGATCTAGACTGTTCTCAGTGGTAGCAGATGATAGAACAAGGAGTAATGGTCTCAAGTTGCAGTGGGGGAGGTTCAGTTGGATATTAGGAAAAACTTTTTTTCACTAGGAGGGTGTTGAAGCACTGGAATGGGTTACCTAGGGAGGTGGTGGAATCTCCTTCCTTAGAGGTTTTTACGGTCAGGCTTGACAAAACCCTGGCTGAGATGATTTAGTTGGGGATTGGTCCTGCTTTGAGCAGGGGGTTGGACTAGATGACCTCCTGAGGTCCCTTCCAACCCTGATAGTCTATGATTCTATGTTTTATGGCCACATGCACATTTCAATCAAATACACCTAATTCATGGATGTAGTTGGAGTTTTTTTTGTGTTTTATGTCTGAATTCTTAACAAAGCTGATTGTGAATCCTTATCTGACCCTATCAGATCACAAATCTCTGCAGAAGACTACTTCACGCTAACTACACAAACAGAAAACATAATTATCTGTCATGAATCCCTTCTATGACTGATGTCCTAATTCCAGCTGGTTTCCAGACACAAATCAAACTGGAGGTTTATTTCTACTGCTGCATATTAAGCAAGATACATTGTTCAAAGAAAAGCAGGAAAAACACTAAAGGAAGAACTACTATTTGAAAATGTATCTATTTCTTGGCTGCTGTAAAACCACTGTGGAATATTTGACTATATAGTATATATGGTATTAATACAGACTCAAGTTTGAAATGTGTTTAGAAACTGACAGACACTTCACCACATGAATCTTTCATAAAAAGGTGCAAATCATCCAAATAATTCTTTGAATTAATGTAAACAATTATATTAAGAAATACAAAAAATATCAGTCCTGCAGAGATCAATTAATTTTTAAACATATTGACTTTAAGGTCAATGTCAATTTTTATTTTCAGCATAATAGAGAAAAAGATTCCTTAGGTTTTTATCTCATTATCTGTTGTATTTTAGGAAGTTTTGTGTAGTGTGTAAAAAAGCAAGGAACTACACTGCAGAAAATGAGCTTTGGCATCAGAGGTAAGTGGAATCAGAGTGGTACAGCAAAGAGAAAAGTCATTTGATATGCCTCATTTCATATTAATAATTGATGGAAGCTGCATAGATTGATTTTTATTAACTCTTCTTTTTTGAGTTTATGATGTATAATTCATGGTTTCAAAAAATTGTTTTTTGGAGGGTCTTACCGTGTGCCATGAATGGGCTACCTTTGGAGTCCATTTTTTTTTTTTGAAGAGTAGAGGCACAAGCAGCTGCCTAATTTAAAACTCAAGTATAAAAAAAGAAGAAGATAATCAGGAAATTCTTAAGTGTCTAAAAAAAGACACTCCCCTTTCCCTCCCCTCTCCCACAATTTGAAAACAGACTAAAACACTGCAGGAATCATCTAAGGTCTCTAAAATGACCTATAAATGTTTAACCATGTGAAATCGCTTGATTTCATTTATATTTCTACATAGAACTTGAACGAATGTGAGTCAGTTATGGATTAGACAGCCTAACAGCACATGACCTGAGGCAATTGTTTTCTGGGGGGTACAGGGAAGTTTATATTGAACCCACCTGTCTTGTTGAGTTTCTCAGCAGGCACTAATATTTATTTATTTATTTATTTGTCCCTCTGCTATAAGGTTGATATTCATAGGAAAAACACAATTCCAAATGCTGCAAGAAGCTTGGTTGCTGCATCCTGATGAGATCAGACAATCACATAGTGTAAAATTGTTGCAAAGCTTTGGCTGTCAAGCAACGGACAGAGGAATTGATTGGATCACCTTACATGTGTTCTCAAACCAATAGAGTTTCATTTTAAAAGTATGAGTCAGTGCATCCGTTAAGTGGTAGAGAATGAAAGAAAACATGATCTAAATTGAGAAATACTAGAACATACTTACCAGTGCTACATTGTTGTAAGTGTTTTACAGGCGTTAGTTAAGTTTCACAACAGCTCTGTACATTACAGTAGTGTTCATTATATTTACTGTAATGCCTTTATTAGGCTGCCCAAATACTACACAAAGGAGCCTATCAAATAAGCCCTGACTGAAACTGCACTACTGAAATCCTTCCGACAATGAGATTTACCAGAAATGGCACAAATTGAAATTTACTGAAATTTCTGTTTATATTTGGCCCTAGAATTTTTTCCAGGTAGGGCATGAATTGGGTGACTCTATTGTTTTGACTGGCTGATCAAAGCTATACATGGAATCAAATGTATGTATTGAAACAAGGCTTCCTGACAGTGCAGCTGTATGCTTTTTTCTGATTTTTTTTTTTCAGATGCCTAAATTGCTTAGGTCAGGGATTGAGTCTTCCTTTGTTTTTACAGCATCAGTCACACTGTCAGCATTCAATAAACCATATCAAGTAATAAATATGTATCCCAACGTTCAAACCAACAATTTAGAAAAAAAAGAAACATGAGCTTTAAAATGTGGCTACATTTAAAAAAAATCTGATCTATTCAAAATATTAACATTTGCATTTAGAATACAATTTATTAATCACAAAGCTAATGTACTGAATTCTCGGCCATGTCTGAGCTGTGCTTAGTACAGCTGAGGTACAGGACCGGGCAATGGGACAAAGATGGGTTTTAAGCAACTCCCTACTAAGCCTTTCTTGACCTGCTTCCCAGTTCAGCTCCTGGTGTGACGTATGCTGCTCTAAGATGCCCTGCCTGGTAATGGGCTCCAAGAACTGTTCCTCCAGTCAGGGATCATCTAACCATGATCGCACTCTGATCGTGCCCCCTTCTTCCTTAACAATCTCACTGTGCCAAAACAATGCAGAGAGGAGGGGCATAGAGTCAAAACAGGAAGGAAGGATGGCCTAGTAGACAGGGCACTGGACTGAGACTTAGGAGACCTGGATTCAATTCCCAGATCAGCCACAGACTTCCCGTGTGACCTCAGCCAAGTCACTTATTCTACTCTGTCCTCCATAAAATGTGGGGTTAATACTTGCTTACCTCACTGGGGTATTGTGAGGAGAAAATCCAGTGATAATTGTTAGGAACATAGATACAGCAATGATGGTGTCATAGAAGAATATAGATAACCCGTTCTATGTAATCTAGGTATTCCCCTACTTCAGAGAAATGTGCTTCTTCTGGCCTATTAAGTTGGGTTTCTGCCTGCATTGTACTTCTTGAGTGGCATACAACAGGCAGGAGGAGAGGGTGGGGCCAGGAGCAAGCCCTCATGTACTTTCATGAAAAATGGAATGTTATGCACTACATCTCATGGGCTAAAAAGTATTATGTATAATCACAAAATTCCTTAGAGTGTTATTTGAGAATTTCTTTGTGAATATTTCTCCTATCTGAGTAGCTTGCAAACAGTTCATTCAGAATGAATACCTGTGTTCCCCAACAAATGGGGTGAAGTGCAGACTCCCGACAAAAATCTCAGGTTTGACTGTAAATAGTGCTGTGCAGAACTATCTGTCCTGTTATTATATTCCTTATTATTCCTTTGTCCAAATCTATTTTCCTGTAACCTGATTGGCTGTAAGAAGCACAAGTCACAAATCAGTTTGTAATGAGGTGATGAATTACATGAAGTTTAAGGATCGGAAGGGTTGAAAGCATGTTCTATTCTTGAATTTAAAAGGAATTTGATTTTTTCAGTGTTGAAAGGTAAGATTTGTTCTTGTTAGAAATAGATTTGTCACTCTTTAGGGTTAGGTGAACTCTAAGGAATTTGGGTTTAGAGGTTGACAAGTTTAGCAAACTTTCAGAACTTGAACTCTGCTCATTTTCTTCTTCCTTCCTTGAAAAACACTGCAAATGGGCTCCCAGATGAGATGGGCAGTGTTCTTTCAGGCTGTCCCTGAGGAAGCAGATAGCTTCTTCCTCTTCCTTGCACTGCATACATGGGCTGCGATTTGATTCACAGCTGCTCTATTCCAGTTTTTTTACCACTGTGGTTCCGCTTTAATCACAATGCAAAAGTCAAAATGAAATGCAAAATGCTTGTCCCAGAGAATAAAGTGTACAAGGTGGAGCAACCTTCCCCCCTCTCTCCCCCCGACCTCCAGAACAAACTCACAGTGGGCTTAATCCAAAAATCATTGAAGTTAATGACTACCATTGACTGGGCTTTGGATCAGATACAATGTTCATTTAAGCATCTGATTTGTCTGAACTTGGATTTCCCCTAACATTATTCACGCAGTTCTTTCCAAAACCCTTCTGTTTTCTGCTCCTCTTCCTTTTCAAGTCTGGGGTTTTTTTTCGAATGCCTTTTACTCAGCAGAAAATCAGTTTGTATTAAAGCCCATGGATTAAGAGGCTAACACTTAACCCTTGAGTCATTAAATAGATTAATGTACTGGCTTCCAATGAAAACTATTATTTTTAATGTATACACTCTTAATCCTTCTCTGATATCAATTATTTCCTCATCCCATATCTTTCAACATCTAAATGAATTGATAATCACCCAAAATTATCTAATATGTAGATCAATATAGTATCCACAGATGCCCAGATCAGGATTGAGGTTAGGTGCAATATACACGTAAAGGTAGACATCCACTTTTTTCTACAGGTTTTTAATCGCACAGAAGTTTTTCCATGCCTTCTGTTCAGTTATGATTTGGGAGAGAGCAGTTAGTTGTACAAAAAGTAACAATGTATTTGTGAAATAACTCGCAGAGCTTTCACTTGTCAATTGCAAACCAATACAAATTGAATAACCCCGGAATGATGTTGAAACACAGTGACGCTTGTTAGTTTTAATCCATCACTTTCCATAGTATTGTTTATATTTATATGTATAAATATTCTGGCACATCTTTGACACGAAGCCTTTTTCTGGTTCATTGTGAAACTTCATTGTATTGTCTAGAGATTATAGTGCGACTATTTGGAACAAACATAGTCTTCCTCTACTTTATATAGTGCTGAGCACTGAGGTCAAGGTTTTTGAAAGTGACTACTGAGTGGTTTTTGAGTGCTTCAGTTTTGAGCTGTTCCATTCAAAATGCCGTTAATAGCACTTCATTTCTAGAAAAAGCTAATCATCTGCCCTCCAAAAATTAGGCTGCTTTGACGTTCATAGAATCATAGAATATCAGGATTGGAAGGGACCTCAGGAGGTCATCTAGTCCAACCCCCTGCTCAAAGCAGGACCAATTCCCAACTAAATCATCCCAGCCAGGGCTTTGTCAAGCCTGACCTTAAAAACCTCTAAGGAAGGAGATTCCACCACCTCCCTAGGTAACTCATTCCAGTGCTTCATCACCCTCCTAGTGAAAAAGTTTTTCCTAATATCCAACCTAAACCTCCCCCACTGCAACTTGAGACCATTACTCCTTGTTCTGTCATCAGGTACCACTGAGAACAGTCTAGATCCATCCTCTTTGGAACCCCCTTTCAGGTAGTTGAAAGCAGCTATCAAATCCCCCCTCAGTCTTCTCTTTTGCAGACTAAACAATCCCAGTTCCCTCAGCCTCTCCTCATAAGTCATGTGCTCCAGCCCCCTAATCATTTTTGTTGCCCTCTGCTGGACTCTTTCCAATATTTCCACATCCTTCTTGTAGTGTGGGGCCCAAAACTGGACACAGTACTCCAAATGAGGCCTCACCAATGTTGAATAGAGGGGAACGATCATGTCCCTCGATCTGCTGGCAATGCCCCTACTTATACAGCCCAGAATGCCGCTAGCCTTCTTGGCAACAAGGGCACACTGTTGACTTATATCCAGCTTCTCGTCCACTGTAACCCCTAGGTCCTTTTCTGCAGAACTGCTTCGTAGTCATTTGATCCCTAGTCTGTAACAGTGTGTGGGATTCTTCTGTCCTAAGTGCAGGACTCTGCACTTGTCCTTGTTGAACCTCATCAGGTTTCTTTTGGCCCAGTCCTCTAATTTGTCTAGGTCCCTCTGTATCCTGTCCCTACCCTCCAATGTATCTACCACGCCTCCCAGTTTAGTGTCATCTGCAAACTTGCTGAGAGTGCAGTCCACGCCATCCTCCAGATTATTAATGAAGATATTGAACAAAACCAGCCCCAGGATCGACCCCTGGGGCACTCCACTTGAAACTGGCTGCCAACTAGACATGGAGCCATTGATCACTACCCATTGAGCCTGACGATCTAGCCAGCTTTCTATCCACCTTATAGTCCATTCATCCAGCCCATACTTCTTTAACTTGCTGGCAAGAATACTGTGGGAGACCGTATCAAAAGCTTTGCTAAAGTCAAGGAATAACACATCCACTGCTTTCCCCTCATCCACAGACCCAGTTATCTCCTCATAGAAGGCAATTAAGTTAGTCAGGCATGACTTGCCCTTGGTGAATCCATGCGGACTGTTCCTGATCACTTTCCTCTCCTCTAAGTGCTTCAGAATTGATTCCTTGAGGGACCTGCTCCATGATTTTATCAGGGACTGAGGTGAGGCTGACTGGCCTGTAGTTCCCCAGATCCTCCTCCTTCCCTTTTTTAAAGATGGGCACTACATTAGCCTTTTTCCAGTCATCCGGGACCTCCCCAAATCGCCATGAGTTTTCAAAGATAACGTTCTGAAGTTGGGCAACGAATTACAAAATGTTGGCCTCAGTAGCTGTTTCATATGTCATGTTAATTACCACCTTGTACACATTGAAAGCATGCATGTCTTTCTCCTGTTGTGCATAGATCTTTTCCTTGCTCCCTTTTTTCCCACCTCTACATTTCCATTCTTTTTATACCCTTGTATTTTCCCATTCCGCCGTCCCTTTTGTTTTCCTACTTCTACAGTTTGGGTACGTTGCCATGCTTCTTCTACACTATTGGTTGTACTCCACCATCAATGATCAGTGCTCTTCTCCATTCCCTTCTGTCTGTAACAAATGACAAGCTGAAGAGCAGACAACTACACAGGCACCACATAATCTAAGGAATTCAAGATGAGGATTAAGAAATGAGCAGCTTGTTCACATAAAAGAAGGACTGACATTATTATTAGAGGAGCACCAAAGGCCCCAGCAGAGATTAGGGACCAATTATGCAATGTGCTTTCAAAATGTATGCTGTTTACTGAGTTCATAGTAAGACAGTCGGTGCCACAAACAGTTTACAGTCCAAATAGACAACAAGTGGGAGGGGAAACAGAGCTACAGAGAGATTAAATGGTTTCCCACGGTCACCCTGCAGGTTATCCGCACAGCCAGGAATTGAACCCAAGTGCTCATTCAGTGCCCTGTCCACTGGACCTTAGTGCCTCTCACAAGCAGAACCTCTCACAACCAGTTAACTGTTAAAATTTCGTTCTTCAAATGTTATGGTGAGTTGCAATTCATTGGGTTTAACTGGAAATAAAAGTTTACCAAAGGACCAAAAAAAAGAACTATTAGCTGGAAGAATTAGCAGAAGAAATAGAAGGCTCACAAAAGGAAAGGCCTGCTTATGATCCAATAAACATCTGAACTAAATTTCCATACCCATCTCTAGTCCTCACTTCTCTTCCCTTGCCCATATCCTCTTACTCTGGAAACCATTATGATGCCATAATCTTCACTTCAAATTATTTAATATCTATGGAATGTAAAACCTTACTCGTGCTTTCAAAAATATTAGTTCCTGTGAAGTAGAGTGGACTTGAGCTTGAGTGTTCTGAGGCTCAAGTCCACCTCAGCCACTATACTGCCTTGGCATCCAATTAACTGGCTCAATACAATTCTGTCTATAATTTTTATTACTATAATTTCCTTAAGAGATCGGTAACTATATATTTGAACACTTGTAATGTACCCAGATGATTAAAAAAAAAAACAACAACAAAAAAACCCACCTTTGAAAGAAGGTTGCATATGTATTTGAGGATTTATTTTTGTCTGAAAGAGGGAGGATAAAAAGAGAAATAATGCTTTGAAATAGAAAAATAAAGCATTAGTACTGAGATCAGAGCAAGGAATGAACAAAAACAAGAAGAAAACAAAGTGCTCCAGATCATCACAGTGACATTAAAGAAACTAAGTGTATTTTAATTTCTGTAAACTGCATTAAAACTGAGTTAGCTGAAATTTCTCAAAATAACAACATTCTACAATAGCTGATGCTTCCTTTGATTTCTTCAATTTTCTTGTTTTAAAATAGCTTCTATTGACACCTTTGGATTTTAATTTGTATATTTAAAAAAATGTTTCTTTGACAGATGAAACCTCTGAGCTTTTCAAAGTCAGAAGCCAATGTGAGAGGAAAAAATGTTTTTCTCTCCAGAGTCTGCAGTATCATTGCATGGTACCCTTGTAAATTGAACAAATGTATCTGTAGTTCCTTCATAAAGAACTCGGAATTGTGCAGAGACATTTCCTATACCATAGTCGTTCTTTTTTTATTGTATTCAGTAGAGATGGCTTCAGGGGCAAAATTCAGGTCCAGGTTTAAGTTTGACAAAAGTGTTCAAATGTAAGGTTATACTCTGGATTATTAGTATTACTGATCATGTTTTTTACAGTAGTGCCTAAGGATAAACTGAGAATGGTGCTCCATTGTGCTAGGTACTGTACAAACGTAGCCATAGGTAGTCTGTGCCCCAAAGTGCAATAGACAAAACTGACATAGAGTAGGGGAAAGGGATTGATCTTTGCTATGTTCATCAAATAGTTAAATCAGTTAATAATGTTTTGGACTGTGTGACTAGCACTAATTTTAGCTACCTTTTTTTTCAATGTAATTATTTATCAAAAATAACATTTATCATATGATGTATATCCTTTTCTAATATTCAACCCGTTGTTTCAGTGACCATGAAGAAGATCTGAAGAGGCTGCTGTGTTTACTTTCATAGCTTGTAATTTCATGTCCATTTTCATGTGCCATTTTCTCTGTATATTGCATATAGCTTATGCGTTACTACTAAGATTTTTTTGCATATCCTTATGGAATGCTATGTTAACTTTTTCTGCACACTTTTGCAGTACACTTTTTTGCCTTTTGTATACAAATGCAAGTTGTACCATATGGCTTTAGGGAACAAGTAATCTGTAATGTATTTCTACTAGCAATTTAGACTTTCTTTCCAAGGTATCATACCCATACGTAACACACATTTTCCTTAACTCCTCCCACAATTCCATACACCACAGCCTCATTTATGCAGATCATCTACATAACATCATTTTTCAGTTGCAGTTTGGAATGAGATCGTCCCAAGTAGGAGGTTTTGGCTAGGCTTCAAGCTCTTAAGAGTTGATTTGTACTAAACTGCTACACTTTTCCTCACTTTGCAGTGCCCAGACCACAGAAACATATGGCCTAAATTGTTATAACATGGATTTATAGTAGTTATGTTAAGATAAGTTGTCTGGAATATTCATTTAATGTTTTTGCCAAGATTTTTTTTTCTAGATGAGGGTTTTAAAAGTCTCAGTCTCTCTCTCTCTCCTCTCTCTCGATAACTATGTCTAAAGAGAACATTGTTGCAAAATAGCCAATAAAATACAATAATAAGCATTTATCTAGGGTTTAATTGTCTCTCTCCATGACATAGTTCTCTACGGGGGAGGGATGGGGTAGAGCAGAACTGTGTTACTCCAGGGAAGCCTTGGAAGGCATGCTTTCTCAAGGAGGCACCATGTCTTCCTGTGCTGCCAGGGGGGTATTGAGCTCCCACTGTTACCCTCTTCATGAGTGACTGGTCATCTGAAAAGTTTGGCATTTCCCTATCCCTTTCTGCAGGAGTGGGAAGGAGTATCTTGTGCACAGTTACGGTGACTGGTGGGAAGAGGTCAGTCACATTCACCTGTGTAACAGCTAGGCACAATCTGACTCATTATGTTTTACATTTTCACATTGTACAAAATTGAATGATTACAACAGCTTTAGGATGAGTATGTAAAAAGTATTATTATGTATAAGCTAACTTGATGGAGTTCAGGCTCAATCTGTTTTGGGGGTTGCAAGGCCACCTTGAAGTACCCCATCAAAAATTATTATCCTAATCCTATTTAATTATGCCCATTTTATTGATTAGGGAAACAGAGACAGAAAGATTGAGGTCCTAATTGCGCATGTGTGGAGCAGTTGCAATTGCCTGTGCAATCAGTCAATAGGAGCTGCAAGGAATCACTTACGACCCAATTTTCATTTTCAAAACTAATTTAGGTACTTAGGAATTTAAATAATTTTTGAAGCTGAGATGTAGGCTCCTAAATCAGTTAGGCATTGCAGCAATGAGTGGAGTAATGCCTAAATACCTTTAAAATCTGCCCGTGAGTGACTTGCTCAAGGCTGCACAACAGTTTCTTGCTGGAATTAAGGTTAGAATTTGGGAGTTCCTTGATTCAAAACCCCATGCTCAATCCACTAAACAAGGCGTCCTCTCAGTCTTTTAAGTTATTTCTGGAAAATAAACCACAGAGGTTAGGGATAGAGGATGCTAATGGAGGAAAAATGTGTAGATAAAGGAAAGTAAAAGTAGAAATGTTGCTAAAATAGCTGGAAGCTTGTTATCCTTTCGTTTGTGTGGTTAAAAAAAAAACACCACACGCAACGCAACTTGATTTGTATGTATGAAGAGGTTAGGAACACACACATTCCCACAAAGAGACAGTTCATATTTCAGCCCTTTGGAATTGCTTTTCTGAGAATGTGATAATTTATTTTGTTTTGTCTGGCGGCAAAGAAAGGTGCTGTCTATAGCAGGTAATCCAGTAGAAGCATGATCATCAGAGTATTGCTTATGTTGATTCCTGCTGAGAAATTACAGAGAAAACAGGCTCAGGACTTGTCTAACTGAGCTTTGCTGTTGGAATACATTTAGATGGGAGTGTGGATCTCATAAGGTGTAATCAGTTTGCCTTCTGGTGTCATGGTTATGTTTGCAGCAGGTTTATAGCTGTGCTTTTGCTGTATCTCTGTTAGGTAAGAGTTATAAAAAGGCTTTAAATGTAATTTGAAAGGACATGGAAGACTCTTGGGGTAAAATCTGTTTTCAGTGGCTCAGTCACTTTTTTGAGAAGCATAGTCGAGTGGATTCTACTCTTTAAACTTAAATTTCAAATGTTCATTTAAAAGAAATATAGAAATACCCATTAAAATGTAAAATATAGTGTACAATAGTGTCAGCACTTGAAATTATTCTAATGGCAAAAAAGCAGGACAGGTTTTCTAATCTACATTACACTCATACAGGATGAAATTCATGCCACGACAAGGAGCCTTCAAAGAAACCTTCTGAACCAGTTCATTCCCTCATAAGACTTAAATGGCACACCATGCCTTGTATGGATGCTAGGAAGTGGAATATAGATTTTAAGACAATATGCTGTATTTATTTTCTGATACAAAAATGAGTAGGAGTAAGGATCAATATAAACATATAAGCTAAACTAGATAAACAGATCTGATAACAAAAACTTTCTTTTTTTGGTCAAAATTAGAAATCTTTTAACCAGCTAATAGTAATGCACTATTGAGACCTTCCCCCCCACCCAAAATATCAACTGTTTTTTTTTCTGAATTGCTTTTCTGAAATATGAAATGTACCCTCCAAAAATCCATATTGTAGAGTTTGTTTTTGCCTAAAATAAAACTCTTAATTTGTAAAAGGTATAGCCATTTCAATTCTATTCTGTTTGTATTGTGCATATTACAAAGTTTCATGTGTTAAAACAATTTAAGCCTGTATTTCTTACATGAATTTTGACTTATAGTTATTTAGGTCTTTATGTAATAAGGTGGTCAGTGTCTCATAGGACGCATCCATCTCATGTAGCTGCATTGCTGTAGTGATTTAGTATATTTTAGTCAGTATTAAGTAAATTTTTGTGTGTAACAATGAATTTGGAAGTGCCTTTAGGAATGTGTGATCCAAGATTTTCAACAGTGACTAGCGATGTTGGTTGACTCCGTTTTAGAGATCCTAATTTCAGACAACATTTTCAGAAGGTGCTGAGCTCCTAACCCTGGAAAAGTAGGCCCCTTAAATGTGAATTAAATTGGGCACATGCAAATGTAGGTATCCAAAATCTCTAGTCACTTTTGAAAATCTTAGTTATAATTTATAGTTCTTCATTTTAGCTTTCGTATATGTTGTGCAAATAGGTGGAGAGCATCCATTTAAAAAAAAAAACCTCATTCTTCTTTGCTGTATAAGAGTTTACACGGCACAATCTGCCCATCCCAGATCTTTACTTTGGCAAACTTCCATTGAAATCCAATGAGAGTTTTTTGCCTGAGTAAGAAGTCAGTCAGTAATTCAACATCTGGTCCTGTGTGCACATTAATGAAAATGAATGGATTAATGTTTGTCTCTGTTCAACATTTCCTTTATCAATACTTGAAAAATATCCTTGTAGTCAATTCAGGCAGAAACCGTCTGATAATGTATACCGAAATGCCATACTATTGTACTATATACTCCCATTTATTCCCCTTAATAAATTAAATGTCTCCTCCCAAATACCAACCTTTGGAAGATGTTTTGTAGGTGCTCTATATAGATCCTCTACAGTGAGTGAACTTCCCAGTCAATGTTGGTCATAAATCTGCCCCTCAACTGCCGCTAGAGTATCTCCTGAATAAACTTCCTTTTGATGCAGTCATTTTTATGTTAACTAATCTCTCATGCATTTCATATTTCAGTAAATCTGCGTGCTAGTTTCAGACCCCATCAAATTTTGGTGTATTTCTAATTTGTATTCCAATGGGTGAGGTCATGGGAGCGGGTTGCAGTGTGTGGAGAAAGAGAGGAGGAAATCAATAAACATCACAGGCTTTGCTTAAATAAATGACTGATTGTTAATTAGTCCTGTAAATACTTCTGGTTTTAACAAAATACTGGACTTCATTAAGGTCACACAAGTGTAAATGAGGGCAGAACTTGTCCCAATAACAATAACTTTCGGAATGGCTTTCAAAGGGCAATAGAGGGTTCATCATGATTGCTTGATGAATGTTTATGGGAAAGAATAAAGAAATCTATGTCATATCCACCTGTGTACTATATTTACTTTCTTAGCTAGTTCATTTTGTAATCTCACTGGTTTCCCTTTTGCCATCAGTAGCAGATTTTCAGGGCCTTGAAGGTCAGTTTCACATTTGGAACAAAGGGCACATAGGCAACTTCCTCTGGAAGAAACCTTGGATTAGGCATTTCTGCCCTGTCTCAGAGAAGCAGCTCTCTTGCCTCTGTCCAGGGATCCTACACAGACCCATAGTCAAATACAGGACTGCCTCCAATCACCAGTCCTATCACATTTGATTTGATCTCTGCTTGATAAGCAGCCTAGATCTGTTCCAGTCTGTACATCACAAAGTAACTTCAGCTGAGTTCCCAACCTGCAAATAAATGTAATGACTCTCTGGATGTGGCAGTTGTATCAATGGCCTGTACGGCAATCCCTTACAATATGTGTATGTATTTGTATTTAGGTATATTTGCATGTTATGAGTTTGCACTGCCACATGTTGCTTTCACACACACACAATTTTCTCTTTAACTGCTGGTGTAGATCATATAATCTGCACTAGACTGAGCCTTAGGCTCAGCCTTGTGCAAAGGGTGAGTGCAGTTGTGCCACCCCAGGAGAAGCTTCTGGAAGAAATTGTGACTTCCCCTGCTCCCCTTTTGCTTCAGCAGGGAGGGAATAGATACTTAAGCACTTTTTGGGCAGCTGCCTATTCTCTCCCACCTCTTGCTTAACTAGTTTAATTGGCTGGATCATATAGGTATAGCTCCATAGCTCCACCTACTCCTTTGGAAGATGTCAGTGAGGGTTGCCAGGCATCCGGTTTTTGACCAGAATGCCTGATCCAAAAGGGACCCTGGTGGCTCCAGTTAGCACACCTGACCGGGCCACTAAAAGTCTAGTCGGCGGCACAGCAGGGCTAAGGCACACTCCCTACCTGCTCTGGCTCCAGATGGCTCCTGGAAATGGCTGTCATGTCCAGCTTCTAGGCACAGGGGCAGATAGGGAGGCTCTGTGAGCTGCCCATGCCCCGAGGACTGGCTCCGCAGCTCCCATTGGCCAGGAACTGTGGCCAATGGGAGCTGTGGGGGCAGCACCTGCAGACGGGGGCAGTGTGCGGAGCTGCCTGGCCACGTCTCCACCTAAGAACTGGACATGCCGGCCACTTCCAGGAGCTGCCTGAGGTAAGTGATGCCCAGCTGGAGTCTGCACCCCAAACTCCCTTCCCCACCTCAACCCACTGCCCCAGGTGGGAACCCCCTCCTACACCCAAACTCTCTCCCAAAGCCTGCACCCAATCTCTGGCCCCAGCCTTGAGCCCCATCCTGCACTCCAAACCCCTCATCCCCAGTCTGAAGCCCCTGCTGGATCCCCTCCTGCACTCCAAACCCCTCATCCCCAGCCAGAAGACCCTGCCTACACACCTCCTGCACCCCAAACCCCACATCCTTGGTTCCACCCCAGAGCCCACACCCCCAGCCAGATCCCTGATCCCCCAACCCATGCCGCAGCCTGAAGTCCCTTCCTGCACCCAAACTTCTTCCCAGAGCCCGCACCCCCTTCTGCACCCGGAACCCCTCCTTCACCCGGAACCCCTCATTTTTGGCTCCACCTGGAAGCTCACATCCCCAGCCAGAGCCCTAACCCCTTCCTGCACCCCAAGCCCTTGCCCCAGCCCAGTGACAGTGAGTGAGGGTGTGGGGGAGAGTGAGCAACAGAGGGAGGTCAGTGGGGGTGGGGCTTTGAAGCAGGGGCGGGGCAGGGTGTTTGGTTTTGTGCGATTAGAAAGTTGGTGACCCTACCGTCAGTGGCATAAAACGACCACTACCCAACCCCAGTTGGAGTACATTCTGTGCAGCTGTGAAGGTGTGGGAAGTCTCACTCTCCTTTACTCTCCTGCACATCTACAGGACCAGAGTACAGTCTGACCCTCTGGGTCACATGGCTTTCTGTTTACTGTGAAGCTGAGTTTCTCTTACTACTTTAAAATTAAAAGCACTCTTGCTATCATGTGAGCTTAACGAGTAAACATGTTGGAAAACACTGGGTGAAATCTTTGCCCCATTGTACAATGACAGTTCTGTATGATCTAGGAAGTTGAGAGCTAGAAGTTAACAGTAAGAAAATGAGACATTGAGCGAAGTTGAATGACAGGTTAATACCACTAACGAGGCAGTTTTACCTTTAAGTGGTGCTCTCATTTTTTGAATAGTCATCTGTAATGATAGAAATGAAGACACATTTTAAGACCTAAACCAACAATCATGTTATCACTGTTTTTCAAGAAATACAATAAGATGATGTGGTGAGTAATGGGCTTTTTACTTTGTAATCTATAGTATGACAGTCACAGTTGAGATAATATTTTCAAGGTGTAAACAAAAGAATGCCTTTCCACATTGGAATATACTGAGATCTTCATACCATTATTACACAGAGACGTTATGGCCTGAAACCCATTAAAAAGGACATTTATTGATGTGTAATGCCACATTTATATGAAAAATATATTTTCTTATTACCTTGCTGAGAGGCTACTTTGGGATTTTAAACTATTTAAGTGCAGATGTTGCTTTGATTTAGTTTAAAGCTGGAGTGTTAATAAGAGATTATAGAGAACAAGAGATTACACGTAATGTTGGCAAGTTGTTTGCTCCCATTGTATAATTTCATGAGAACTAAATTAAATGTTTATTCAAGATATAAAAGGCAGTGAATTTTTTTTCATTGTTGTCAATTAGGTGTAATGAACAGCACAAGGAAATATTGAAATGTCATCTGTCTAGCTTGCCTAACTGTTAGTTCATTCTTTTATTTTATTCAGATCTTCTAAATATAGAGGGGATAGTATGGTATTTCCAGAGACGGCTTTGTGGTAACTGTTGACAAATGTGGATACTTTATTGGTAACTAATGTAGAAGGTTTAATTTCTGAGACTCCATCTAGTAACTGTAAATTGTAGGAGATTCACAGTAATGCTTGCAGAGATACCCTGCTTATAATATTCCTGCCTCATAAAACTTTCACTGGTTGAATCAGACTTTTTTTCAGCCTCTCATCCAAGCTTAAATCAATCTCTTACTCTCCCTTCAGGTCTACAGTTGATTGGGTGTATGTTCTACTATCTGCTGCTAATTCTTAACTGTTTACTCTAACAACTGGTATTTTAATAGTCAATGGAGCTGGAGAAGAAAGGAACAGCAGGTCTTTTATGATGTTCATCAGAATCTATTTTTCCTGAGATTACCAACTAAAAAGCAGGTCACCTGGGAATGGTAGACTAAATGTGGCATGCTGGTTTTAAGGCTTTCCATATCTCATTGCTGTCAAATGCTCTCCTGGTCTGTCAGCACAAAAATTTTTTTTTGTAAATGAGTGGAGTCTAGTCAGTAGTCAAGCTGGAGGCTTCTAAGGATAACCAGCTGTTGCAGGAAGATATTTTTTTGCTCTTGGTGAATATAGTATGAAAGCCCCAGCTGAACATACTAATAGGCACTGCTGTTCACTCAGACCTAGTCTACACTGTATGGTGAATTTAATCACTTTTTAAAACTGGTTTGGTCTTAATTTCATTTAAAATGATCTGGCTTAGAAAATGAAGCCAGCCTTGTTCCAAGGATAGAACTACAATGGGTAAATACCTGATTTTTTTCCAGGATTCTTTTATTGAATATTTTTAAATGAAATTACTTCAGCCATAGTAAAACCTTTTTTTTGTGTTTTACTTTCTAAGAATATTCAAGCAACCAAGTTTTGCTTACATGAATGCTCCTATAAAACAAATTTTAAGTTTCCACATTTGAGTAATCACTGGAAGTGATACTTGATACAGGATGAAACACTGCTTGACACAGTGAGAGAAAAGATTTGCCAAACCCACCTCCGCACCAGAACCTTGATACAGAAGCAATTAAATATACCCTTCTTAGCTAGAACCATGAAAGCAGATGCAATTATGTGAATGTGATGAGACAAAATTACATTAAAACTCTGCTCCCAGCCAGTAAATCATAGAGCAGCTCAATTCAACTGTGTAAAACCACAGTGACCTCAGTAAGGCTCTGTGTGGTCTTAAGGATCCATATGTGTGGATCTGATGGCAGGATCAAGGCCTTAGTATATAGACACGGTCTGTGGCTTACAGAAATTTGCAGGATTAATTCCTAATATAGCCACATCCATGGACCAAATCCAGAGCCACTTAAATGACTTCAAATGATCTTTTATGCATCTACTGTGATGTGCTAGAAATGGTTCAGTAGCTATCTTTTATTTTTTTGTTTTTAACATTTTGCCAGTTGACGTGGTAGGGAGGTGTTGCTTTGCAGCCTACTTGCACCTTCTCTTCAGATTTTTGTCCCTAGACCAGATGCTTCTACTATCATGCACTCGTGCTGAAAAATACGTAGTTCTTGGTAGTTGCAAAAGAGGAGGAGACTGTGGAAGAGAGATGCCACAAGAGGTGGTGGTAGTGATTTGACTGTCTGTCGGTCATTTCTCTGGGCTTTTCAAGAGGGATCTTTCTAACTGATAGTTTAGCCCAGTGTTACCATCCAGGGCAGAAGCAGAATGCTGTTTTTTCTAAAGTGTGATGAATCACAATGCTATTGAGAGGAACCCAACATACTCAGACACTACATTGAGAGGCACAGCACAAGAACAAGACTAGTTGTAATCATTTCATGGTGGCATAGAAACATGGATAGGCCCAGGACTTTCTGTGTCAGAATCACAAGCCCTTAATACTTGAGCAAAAGGAGGATTTCTATTGATTGTAGTGGTATTCATCTTTTGGACTTCTATCCTCCATGGTATACCATGAGAGGGATTCATAATCATCGGTAAAGTTAAATTCACTTAACCAATACACTCCACAGTGACACTGGACATGAACTTTCTTTTTCATGACTTGGCTTGCCCAGTTTGATCTGTGGTTTGTGGTTTATGGCAGATAAAGATGGTGATAAAGCTTCACTGAAAGTGAATGCAGAACAAGAAAATATGTTGTTAAAAAAGAAACAAGAAAGCTCTGACAAGCACATACTTTACAATATCAAAAGAGATGAGGAGTAAACATTGATCACTCATTGTTTTGTTAGAGGGCTCACAATTTCCTTCCTATTTGCTATATTCTTCCCTAAATATTCACACACAATTCCCAATTGGTATCAGTGGGATTATGGACAAATTTTGTATATAATCCACAGATTTGTGGTTCAAGACCAGAATCTTTAGGGTCAGTCCTGTATTCCAGTCTTCAGGATTGAAGGATTGAAGGATGAATTAATTGCTGTGTATCTTGTAAAACAGACTCCAATATGTTTGCTGTAGCAGACTTACAAACAACACACAGAAATATAGTCCATCATATGAAGAGTGGACCCTTTATGCTTCATGCAGTTTTGGCATTTATTTTTCTAGAACAATTTTAATTACATTTCTTTTTGTATGACTGACTGTGTTTTCAGCTTGATATAGCAGCTCCAAAATACATGCAGGCTTTTAATTGCTGATCAGTGTTTTGCATTGTATACTGTGGGGCTCACTCGTTGCATACAACTCCTGTTGAATTGAGGGTTAATGCAGATGCCTATCACTTTTAAAAGAACTGTCTCTTTTTTTTATTTAATGAAGACATGGCTTGTCGGAAAATCTGCAAAGTAATTGTTTATTGATGATAATGAGGTCATTAAATTCTGAATTATTTTGCATAAAAATTGTTGGTAATTTAAATTAGAGCTTGAACCAAGTGATGTGATACTATATTGTAAACTTAGCAGAACGTGTCCTGAATTTTGAATAGTGAAAAAATTAGTCATTAACTGCTAAGGGAACAACAGGTAGTCTCATTACACTCACTACTTCTGTCTGTAACAGCTGCTCCATTTTTTGTTGTTCTAACAAATTTTTGAGCCACATTCACCCTCCACTGCAACAATTGAATCTCTGCTTTGACCTTTCTAATTTAAGGTCTGCAAAATTTTGCACACTACCTCCCATCTTTTACATCTTGGGCCTGAAGTAAAACTTCAGGAAGGAAGGATAGACATGGAGCAAAAAGGATGATAATCCCTAATCAATGTATGTAACTTGCCTGAATTATCATGTTGCAATTTATCTCCTTGGCTACATTGTGGAAACTTTTAAAGTTCAAGCATGCAAGCGAGTGTGAGGCTTGGCAGCTTCCAACCTGTTCACTGAATGCCATTTATTCTCCCATATCATCAAGCACATTTCAAATGTGGTGAAAACCATAATAATATTACATCTAACACTGATGTGATTATTTAAATAAATAACGTATATAACTTGTGCTAGGACTTGCCTTATCCAGTGTGCTTTTCTGGCCTACAGTAGTGGTTCACAACAACTCTGCCAGAACTCTTAAAATAGTACTGAAGCCAAAGCCAATTGGTAAATTTGTATTAGTTGATTAACAAAGTGAATGAAGCTAAAGAAAGTTGCTGGTAGTTGTTATTGTGGTGGAAATTGAGTCATTTTTTAACTTTTTTTTTTTTTTTTGTAAGGACTTCTAGGAATGAAGTAATGTCAAAACTCCATGAAGTCTCATGCAATGGTGATAGGATTGTTTTCTTTCACAGTATGTTCTTTGGATGGATTAGGGAAGATTGTCCTCATCACATCCATTACGTGAACAAAACATGGAGGCCCAAATCCTCAGCTGTGGCAAATGGGTGTAGCTCCATGGAATTCAATGGAGCCAGGCCAGTTCATACCAGCTGTGAATCTAGCCTCATAAGTGCTGAGTGTCTTCTGAAATGGAATCTAGGAATTGTTGTGATCACACTGCTCAGCCAGCCAAGGCACAAATATGGGGCAAAGATTCAACGTGAAAAGATTCAACGTGGTGATGTACAAATGCAAAATCCATATATACTCTGAATTAAACTCTGGGACATATGCTATACCTATTCCATTCCAAGCACAAATAAAACTACTGAAATTGGTGGGTAGTTACAGCTGTAATTCTAGTTTACTGAAATGGAAAGTAAAAGCCATTATAGCATTAAATCCCCAACTTTAACATTTAAAAAATAATTAGATTCCTTAGCAACACAAGTGTAAAATGTGGAACATGCATATGTACATGATGCATCCATGCTAACCTAATTCCATGTGGGATATGTAGTTTCCACTGACAAAGGAAGAAATCAAGAAAAGGGCTCTTCCCACACCCATCCCATTGTGTGTAAGAGCCCCACCAGTGACCTCTCAAAGAAGATTAACTTGTTGCCAGGGAGTAAGTCCATCTTGGAGTGTTAGACCATCAATACAGAATGAATCTTATAATGTTCTAATGCAAATATATGTATATAAAGACATGTTTCAGGGATTCTGTAGTAGTTTCAGTGCCCCAAAAACATAGAAAGTTGATCCAGAAAGAGGGTGGATGGTCAGCTCCTGAAACTCTGTACATAGAACTTGCATTGTGTGAGCATTCTGCATGCATCTTGGAACTGGTAATATATGACCAGGTTCTGGAATTTGCATTTTCAGTGTGTTATGGGATTTTTTTTCTCTGTTCTCTATATGTTTAGCACTTCTGGGTCCTCAGTCTGTAGAAGATGATTTTACTGTACTTGACCAAGATTTTCAAAAGTGACTGGTGATTATTTTTTTTTCAGTGTCTCAGTTTTTAGGTGTCCGGCTTGAAACAGTTGAATGGGGCCCAATTCTTCAGAAGAGCTAACTACTCACCCTCTGAAAATCAGGCTTGTGAAAGTATCTCAAATTGGGCAACCAAAATTGACTGGTCATTTTTGGAAAATATTGACCAATGCAAGGAGGTCTCATTTTCATTAGAAATAATCTATCCAATTCATTTAGATTTTTTTTAATATTAATTGTCAGAAACAAAAGATGAACTACCTCATTTAGCTCATGATTGAGGGGAGAAAAATGATCATAAAGACAAAAGTAGATAAAATTTAATCTGTATTAAGTGAATTAGTAAAGTTTGCCATAAATGAAAAATAATTTCATCTACAGTTGTTACATAAATAACTGTAACACATTGTTAAAATTGATGTGAAAATGCAAGAAAGCCCATCCAAAGATGTACTGAGTTATATTCTAAGCTAATAGAAACATGGAATAGCAATAGATGCCCTCTGACACTATATTAAAGTAGACTGTGGTAATACATTACAATGAGAGAAGCCTCCACAAAATAAATACTTGAAAACAATATTGTATTTGATTTGGTGCAAATAGGGATTGATGTCAAGGATTTTATAGGGTACTACAGTATGTTTTCTTTCTTGAGCTAAAAAATATATTTGAATACACTATTTTATATGGGTGTAAATAAGAGCAGAAAGTGACCTGTGAAGTGTACAGCTGTTTTTTTTCTTTTACTGTTGCATCTTTTATGCATCATCTGTTTATCCTCAGGTTACAGCTATAAGCATGAACAAATTAAGATGCTTATATGAATAAATAATATTTAAATCCTAGCACTGCTGACCAATACCTCTATTCAAAAAGTCAAAGCCAGAAATAAAAGAAGGATGAGTGTTGTATAGCTCCAGTCAATGTGTAATTCAAAGGAAACTGCAAGAGAACCAAAGATGTGCTGTAGCATAATTAGCATCTCAGGTTCCTTAGAGCTTCAGCTATTGTTCCATTCTGTGCTAGTGCCATACACTATATGCATTTAAAGAGGTGAACTGACAGAAGAGATCCTAAGTTCAGGGTCACTAATTTGCTGAGTGCTAACTCGAGTGAAGCATTGTGCTAGGATTCTCCTTTCTGAAATGTCTTAAATGTTGGAGAATTTAATTAACACAACCAAATTTTCAATTTTTATTAGCACTTACTGTTGAAATTCGCTCTACGTATTGTGAGATAGTGTGTGAGCCACATATAAATGTGTGTGTTGGTATATATGCATGCATAAGCAGAGGTCACCTTTAAAAAGTCACCATCTCCAACATTTCTTAGAGATAAAACTTTATCTTCCCCACTTTTGTAAATATAGTCAGTTGACTATATCATTCAGTATTATTTAAACCTGATATGGAAGATCCACTTTTCAGTATACGGCATCTTGCTAACACAGATGCTCTTACCAAGAACAGTTTCTGTAATACCTTTAATGGATAACATTTTATCCAAGTCTTATAATATAAAAACCCTTAGGGTGCTCAGGATATCATTGCTTAGTATCATAGTCAGCCTGGTTGTAACAGAGCTCTGCAAAACCATACTTTTTACTTTGATGGTAAAGCTTAAAATGGTCCAGACTTGCTTGAAAAGTTCATCAACCCTAATACATATTTAGCTAAATGTGTTCTGAGTTTTAAGTTCCATTTGTGGAGGAGGAGGGGACCACCCTGAAATCAGTTTTCATAAGGTATGGGATTTAATTCAGAACATTTTAGATAGGTTTATTTCTATCTTGTTTCCTAAAATTGTTGCATTATATGGCCCAGAGAAAGAAAATGTATCAGTTCTCCCTTCCCACCTCCATAGTTCCATCAGAGTGATTACCTCTGAATCCAGCAGTACACATCATTATTACTTACCAAAGGAATGGCCCTTTTAGCCCATATGTGGGACCTGATCCTGCAGTCAGATCGAGAAGATCAGAACCTATGCAGAGTTCCAGAAAAGTCGTTAGGGTTATATCAAAGAGCGTCCTTGCCCTGTAGTGTCTCCTTTTGGCCAAGTGTGCCTCTGCCGTGTCCTGCCTCGGTTTCCCCTTAACTCAGCCCCCCTTAAAAAGTCCACATAGCCTAGATATTAAAGCATTCCCCCTTTATAAGGCCCAAGTGACTTCCCTAATCCCAATTTGGCAGCAGGCTGTCAGTCCACGGGCATTGGTCCCTAATCCCCCTTAAAGAGGCCAGTCATCCTCTGACAGGCATAAGAATCTGCCCACATTATAGGACAGAGATAATAATTTATAGACACACAGGTATAAACACCAGCAGTTTCCCCACTTTCTCATATACTTCTGCACCAAACATTTCAGAAATGCTGCACACCTCAAGCTGGATATGCTATAATTGTTGGAAGAACATCTTGACCCAACTACTGTGGTATTGTCTATGGAGGAAAATGATTGATGGCTCTAACTTTGTGGGAAACTTCATGGGGCATTTTTCCAAAATTCTGAATTGATCAGGCTGTTTCCATTTGAGTTGGTTATTACTTTTTAGGATTCATTATATGCAATTCCTCCCTCGCCCCCTCCTCCCCCGATTCATTAACGCTGGCACTAAAATATATATAGCTGTACAAATTTGCCATTTTCAGCATTTGCATCCATGCCATTTTGGGGGGATGGGTGGGAAAAGGAAGGGGGGATAGGGAGATGAGAATTTGACTTTTGGGGGGGGGGAGGAAATGTTGGCAGGAACAAACTAATAACTTTTGCCAGATAAAATCAGTTTTTATTTTTCCAGACCAGAGAGAGCACATGACAGAGCATATGGAGTTGAAGGTCCAAGCTGGTGTGCTCACTTGTTTCTCAGTGATCCATTATCTCCTTTGCCTTATCAGTTATTAGTACTCACAAAGAGGGAAACAAGGAGCAGCCGTGACATCAGTTCTTAAGGTGCAGTTCTCAGTTAGCATTGCTCCCAAAACAAGCAAAAAAAAACCAAAAACAAAAAACAAACAAGCAAAATAATCTCATTAGCTGCTTTAGCAGGTGCAAAGATGAAAACGTACACGCATTTTGCACTGTAAGCTTCACATTGTATAGTAAGAGACAGACCACTTTCCCTCATCACTTCTTGGCTACAGAGCAAGTTATAAATTGATTTGAATTGCTGAGACCTACTCAGGTCAGTACTGTTCTAACTGGAATTTTGTTTTGGTTCTTGAGGTACCCAGGACTGAGTCACTTTGTTATCCCCTGAGAGGGAGTCTTGCTGTGGTAATTTGGTGTCAGCTTCCTGACACCACTGGATTTTCAGCCACTAAAGTACTCTGCTCCATGCTATGCCAGCCCTGTCTTTGCCTTGCAGGTTAACAAGAGATGCACCGCAGTCCCCTAAAAGCATTCCCCTGTGATATCCAGCCTCTGCCCCTGGCTACTCAGAAATCCCAGATTCTCTGCTACCAAAGGAATAGTGTGCCCCAGTTTTTCCTTAAATCACTGCTCCTGTATAACACGCAGCACTTGTAATAAAGCAAAAGGAGGTAAGGAGGTTGATTTAAGAAAGAACAGAAGTTCCACTAGAAACAAGAGAGAGAGTGATGGAAACAGATGATTACAATACAAATAAAATCATAAAACACAAACGTAGGGCTTAAACTTATGCTATGTAATAGAGTAGATTTTCCCCCTAAAGTCCAATTTGTTGCAGCCTGTCTGGCTTCCCAGGAAACAGGATCAAATCATTCATGAAACACCCCTGCTCAACAAGATGTCCACTCAGTGAATGGCTCCAGAGTATCTTTTTCCACCCTGTGATATACTGCATCAGCCTCGTGTCTTTATTCAACGATGGAGTGATCCCCTGTCTGTTATAATGTTCTTTTTTTTAACCTCAAAGTGGTTTTGATGCTTATGATTTGTCTTTGATGATTGTCCATTGACTTTTCTGGGTTGATGCAAAGGTACACAGTTGAACAATACATTACGTAATTGGCTAGTCAGGGAGGGGTCGCTTGAATGGACCATCGTCATTCCCTGGTGACTTTCACTCCAAGACCATAAGGATATAACTTTCAATATAGTTACATTATTCCTTAAATAGGACCCATACACACATCACACCATGAGTGTTGATAAGTTACAAACGTTCAGTAGAGACCTCAGGTGCTACCTGTCATGGATAAATACCCTGCCCCAGTATAATGAGAACAGAAGGAGAGAGAGGGGAAGCTCAGGATCTGCCTGCACATAAGGCTGCAGGGAGACCTAGAGATGTAACATGTCTGAGACTCCCCTGAGGAAAGAAGAATGCTCCCTGGTCCTAGAAGTTAACAATAACTCAAAGGAACCCAAGGAAAAAGGTAATGGTTCACCAACACTTCTCCCTCTTAGACAGGCCTTCTCCCACCTCTCTCCAATGCCTTGGGCAACTCTTTCCTGCAGTGGCCCTACTTGGGGCAGGAACCATGCCCCAAACTCTAACGTATCCTCCCATCTGAGTGGTCCAATGTGTTATAGCAAATATTAGAAAATGTTATTTTAATTCAATCAACCAAATTGTTCCTTTAAGGACAAAAACACTAAGAAAACTCAGGTAAAGTTAAAGATAAAAACTAAGTAAGTGGTCAAACATCAAAATAGTTTCAAAGTGTCAGCTCTCTCTTTTTAATTTACTTTCAATAAAATTGACATTTGATTTGAACCAGTTCAAACCAGTAACCAACTGTTATTTTTGATGCTTGAATCAGAATTGAACCTGAACACACTTAATGTAACTGAACCCAAACCTAAACTAAACCAAAATCCATACTTGTTTGACTCCCTGATTAGATGTAGTGAGCTCATCAGTTCTGAGACAGGAGTTGCTTGTAAGGAACAGTGCGCCCTTTGCCAGTTGCCACCAGTGGCTCTCTCTGTCACAAATTCCACTAGGTCACTACTTCCCTGTTTGTCATTTATTTACATTTTATTCTTACTGTGGAGACTGCTCTATTTTAAATGAAAATAGCAATGCACTATTGGCGGTAAAGGTAGTGAATGCAGATTCATAGGATGCTTCTCTATGTTAGAGAGGGAGCAAGACAAATATGTTTAGCCTTGTTAAATATAACTAAAGGGTTAATTTAGGGGTAGCAATAACCTAATTTATCTTGCCCTTTGGAAAAAAAAATCCTCTAATTGTGTTGTGCAAGTAGCACATTGAATAGGGATCAGAGCTTGACATACAATATGTGAAATTTCCCACTAAGGCAAATGGATCCCCAGGTGGGCAGGTTCCTATACCTGTTTGCCATCTGCACTGGTACTGAATCCAGTTACAGAATCAGGCCCTAAGTACGGTTCCTTCTAAGAAAAAAAAATGTATTTCTAGACAAAATTCAGGTATGGCCAAAAATCAGCTGCTATTCTTGTTTATTAGTGTGAATGCTAAATAACTCATACTGGTTTCACTTATTAAATTCTCAGATTTTCAAGTCTATTTTTCCCTGAATCATAGCTATTGAGTCAGCAAGATTCTCAAAACTATGCAGTAAAGAGTGCCTTTTCCAAAAGATTTTTACAGTTCTCCCTAGATGGTTTTAATGACATTTTTTTCTTTGAGCTTCCTTAGCATGTAAGACTTAAAATGGTGGTTTTCCACAGGGGAAAAGGGTTCTGGCAAACATACAGATTGCTAAAATGTATTGATGATGCTGCCATACCACAGTACCACCATTCCTATGCCAACACTATCTTAACTATTTATCTATCCAATCCCTTTCATAATATCTGCATCTGTAATCTCAAATTGTTTAAAATTCACTCAAATATAAATCAGCCTACAGTGAGTTACTGGGTATTTTATCAATGAAAACAGTATGCTCTTTAAATTCCAAGCTATGTGAACTGTGGGCCCAAACTATTCTTTTGTGAAATAACATATAAATTCCATGTTGCTGTCTTCACGGCTTGAAAATTGTCATGCAGGTAGATGTATGCCATATTAAGCATGTCCTTTTAGGTATTTTAAATTTATAGGGATTTCAAAGTCAGTCTTCATTTATTGTCTGGCTTGTTTCACTTCTGAAATGACTTGAACAGTGAACAAAAAGGAACTGACAATATTTTCAGATAGGCACTTTATAGCTGTGCACTTTGCAACTGTATGATAGGACTGACTGCTGCCTTGAATGCAAAATTAGCTTGTTGATATGTGCTACTACAGACAGAGGAGCAGATGTAGCAATTCTGCCTTATTTACATGAAATTTCTAAAAGGACATTTTATTCCTAGTGCACCAGAAATATTGTACCTGAGATAAACGACATCATGTTACGTTAGCTCATTCAGGGATAGATTGTGCCACTTAACCATAGTCCATAGCGGCTCTCAGGAACACTTAGAGGTAGCCTGCCTCCAGGAGACAGAATGCCTCGTGGAGCTCCCAGGCATACTGAGGGTTTGTGCCTGCTCCCTGCTGTGTGGGTGGCCATCTATGCTAGCCAGTACATGGGGGTGTGGGTGAAGACACAATCTAAGTATGTAATACAATGTAACATTATTATGTCCTTACTCCCTTTGGGAGGGAGCAGTTCTCGCAGTTGCACCTGACCCTAAAAGAGTATTGCCAACCTCAAATATTCAAATATCATGAAACAGGCTTAAAAATAATCACAGAAGTGCCTTAAAAATCATGAGATTTTAAAAACTGGGGATTCTTTCTATTTGCTTTCTGATTTCTGAGCCTTTAGAGCAGGGGTGGGCAAACTACAGCCCAGGGGCCACATCCGGCCCTCCAGACATTTTAATCTGGCCCTTGAGCTCCTAGTGGGGAGTGGGGCTTACCCCACTCCACGTGGCTCCTGGAAGCAGCGACATGTCCCCGATTCGGCTCCTATGTGCAGATGCGGCCAGGCAGCTCTGCGTGCTGCCCCTGCCCCAAGTGCCACCCCTGCAGCTCCCATTGGCTGGGAACTGTGGCCAGTGGGAGCTACAGGAGTGGCGCCTGTGGACGGGGCAGCGTGCAGAGCTGCCTGGCTGCACCTGCACATAGGAGCCGAAGGGGGAACATGCCGCTGCTTCTGGGAACTGCTTGAAGTAAGCACCACCTGGAGCCTGCACCCCTGACCGCCTCCTGCGCCCCAACCTCCTGCCCCAGCCCTGATCCCCCTCCTGCCCTCTGAACCCCTTGGTCCCAGCCCAGAGCATCCTCCTGCACCCCCAACCCCTCATTCCCTGCCCCACCCCTAAGCCTGCACCCCCAGCTGGAGCCCTCTCCCACACCCCAACCCCCAATTTCATGAGCATTCATGGCCCGCCATACAATTTCCATACCCAGATGTGGCCCTCAGGCCAAAAAGTTTGCCCACCTCTGCTTTAGAGTACAGTTAGGGGCATATTTTCAGCCTTTAGTCCTCATGATTGCAGAGAAGGAACTTAGTTTTTAAAAAAAGAAAGCTGAGATTCTCATGTATTATTCGACTTCAGGAGTTGGGATTTTAAGAAAACCACCAAATAAAATGGTGAGTTGGTAACACTGCTACATGGTTGTCTAGAGAGCAGGGGAAGGCTCCATAGACTCCTCTCTGCTCTCCCCCACCACCTACCCTACCCTACCACATGTAAAAGGGGCAAACAAAATCTTTCCCTAAGAATGGCTCTCCCAATGTTCCCTTCTGCTTCACTTACGTGACTAATAGTTTTAACCAGTTGTTTTTGTGTTCTTTTATAATGTCACTTTTTTCTGATTTCAACATTCACACTTTCAGTACAGGTTTATTCTTTTATTCAGTTTACTGACAAGCAGATGCACTAAACTTAAAACACTTGGGTTCTGAATTCCAATGAGACTCAGACAAAAGTGGTGGGATGAGATGCAGTTAATGAAATTTGGTAGATGATTGATGTGTATATGTCAATGTCTATTAAAGTTATTTTTAAAATCAGTGATGCGTGCGTGTTCTTCCCACCCACCCCCCATCCGAGATATTCTAACTAACAGATAACAAAACAAATCCCATTTCCTTTTATTCACAAGACCCTCACAATCAGATAAGTGAACTTTAATCATTGTGGAATGCCCTCTACAGACTGGTGAATGAAACCGATCAGCTTGTGTTCACTTATTTTAACTGCAGTACAGTATCACTTTAAGGATACTAAGATGCGAGTAACACAGAATTGTGAGAACTGTCTTCTGCTAAAATGCATAAATCATAAAAATCAAGCACAAAAGTCACCTACAGGTTGACGTAGACAAATTTGCTTACAAATCCACCAGACCCTCATTAGGGAGCCATTCAATAGAATGAAGAGATGTGAATAGAATTTGCTGAGATGCATGCTGTAAAACCCATCCCTATAATGAAGCAGAGTTGAGAACCTGAATAAACAGTGCTATTATTTTAAAAGTATCTTTAGAGCAGAGAGTTTCACTGTAAAGGTGCTGTATAGTTTCAGACAAATCAGCAAACATTTAACTGAAGTATGACTAATTTGAGAGTGTGCAGGAGAGAAATAGTGCTTTCTGAAAGGAAGTAACAAAAAGGACAAAAATTAAAAAAAGAAAAAGCCTAAACCTGAACATTAGCATTAGAGGACAATGTGAACACTAGGATTTGAAACTGATTTGCAGATACACAGTTTTTAGCCAGGGAGAATGCTCATTAAATGCAGGATGCTGCTATGGCTCACGTGTGTTTGCACTGAGGTACAGATCTGTGAGACTGACGTATCAGATAAAGTCAGAGTGGTTACCACACCGACAGTGTAGCAGCTGCATAATAAATGACGGAAAGAATCATGTTAGGCATGCCCACCTAACCTAACTTGAATCATGCGAAAGGGGAGCTGTTGGAATTCAAATAGACTTTCTGGTTCCCAGCAGTCGGCAGTAAGAGAATGCTTTCAGGAAGATGACAGATGCAGGGAAAAGATGCTGTTTTGCACTATCTTGATTTGTTACAGCAGCCAACTTATTGGCATGATGGAGTGACAAGAAAAGCAGCTGGCATGGAAGGTAGGATTATCAAAGCCATTGCATCATTATGAATGTAATTAGAAACTGACCGTGACAAAGCATATGTTAGGACAAGCTACAGCTGATGGCAGAGGATTTGTTGCTGAGGTCTTGAAACTCTGAAAACAATGTTTCTTTTGCAAAATGGATCTTTGAATTGCATTTATGCTTGTGTAACATTTCCGTGTGTGTGCTTTCCTCCAACCTCAGGGAGCCACTTGCCTGAAAGAGAGCATTATGTTAGGATGAGATTACAGAATAAAGTATTTCCTAAGAGTCTGTGCAGCTTCAGGTAGATAGAAACAAACACACACCAAACCTAACCCTGACGAAGGCTCCATATAATTCAGTAGCAAGCTCTAATTGATATATTGGCATATTCAGGAATACTGAGGAAATGAAGGTGCATATATTGAATGTTTTGATATAATGAAAAAAATATTGCAGGTTGCTGTTTTATAGTTAGGTTTTTTTTCTTCTTATCAGTTTTTAGCCCTTGACTTTCATTCAGTTGTTCAGTATTATATGAAGAAAATACATCAATATCTCCTGCAGGGTTTTTCAACAACTCCAGCATCTGTTTCTGCTATTGAACTGTATTCACGTTTTGCCAACTTGATATCTACCCAGCTGGTCCATCGTTTCTTGCTTGATTACTGCTCTTAATTTCTCTGTATCAGCTTGTTTCAGATAGGATTTTGAAAGCTTTTAATGAGGAATGATAGCAAATGCTAAATTATTGAAAATTAGAGTATTCTTTTATTTTTGAAACATCAGAGAGTATTCTCTTATGCATTTTATTAAATTCATTTTCTATGCTGCAGTATGTTTTTATACAGTCATGGGATTGCAGTTGTAAATACTTTAAAATAGATGAGTCATAAGCATAAGTTTCAACTGACTGTAAAAAGAAAGTTTGAGGTCATTTAAAGCTGCTTTTTCAATGCATATAATTTCCTTGTAAACACCTTCCCCTTCTCTCTCTCTCTCTGCTCATCATGACACAGAGAGTTAAGTATATACTCTATATACCGAAATATATGTTATCACCACTAGGGTGAAACACTCTTCTCCCCCCCCCCCCCCCCGAGCAGTTTAGAACAGGTGATTGTTTAAAACATGTGTCAACTATATTGGAGTAGATTGTTCTGGGAATAATAAGTAAATTTGGTGTTTTGTGAGTGTTACCAAGATCCAGGATATTTTTTCTCCTTAGGTACAGTAGCAAACTTAATAGCCCATAAAATAAGATTATGGTAAATTAATTTGCTCAGTTTAGGATACAATATGCTCTCTTTAAACTTCCCCCTCCCCCATATTAGATATTCTCTTTGAAAGTACTAAATATAAAGTATGTTTTTTGCATACTGTATATTAGTGTGTTCTAACTTTACCTTGAATAGTTTATATTTTAGTTTAAAACTGTTACTAACCTGAGTGGAGCTATAGCTATTTTAAAAAGATAACTGCTTCAAAATACGTGAGAGAGACAAGGTATGTGAGGTAATATATTTTATTGGATCAACTTCTGTTGGTTGAAGGGGCAAGATAATCTCCAGATACATAGTGGTGAACTAGCCTTTAAAAAGTTTTTGAGATAAAGATTAGTAAAACTAATAGACTGCTGGATAGTTGATCATTTCTTTTCTTGGATCGCTTTAGAGAGACATTTTAAATTAACTATTGGGAGAAGAGAAGCACTTCTTTATGTGGCCAAAATTAATCTTCTGTTTATATGGCCACAGTTGTTCAGTGATTCTAAAAGTTCACTGTCATGCTGTTCCAGAAAAGCTCTGTCAGGCTTAAGGGTAATTTTCTGTGTAGTTAATTTTAAATATAGTAGAGTGTGTTTCCCAAATAAACAATTTAAGCACCCTTCACCTTTTCAGGATAGCAGCAAAACTGTTTTCACACTGAATACATTATATTTACAGTGCTGAAGCCATTACTTGCTCCTTGTTGGAGGAATGCTGGTTGGCTCTGATCACATGATAGTAACAGAATATGGTTTTGACTTTAATGAAGATATCCTAATAGGATGCCATTTATGGCTACTGTCCAGTTGAAACTAGTGTTTTTGTGGTTTGCTTATGTTTTGTCAATAGTGAATGCTTTTAGCGTTTTGTTTCACTGGTGAATTAAGAAGACACTAGGTGGAGCTACCAGTTGATTATTTATAGAACTACCATGCAAGGCTCTGGGGAAACCTGCCTAGTGAGCAAGCTCACTTTGATGGTGATCATCATAATTGTTAAAAAAATCACATTCAGCTTGTAGTGTAAGCCTTAAATCATGAAATCCAAGCACTGTTGGGATTAAAGGGAGCTATTAGTCCATTTCTTTTTATTATTTTACAAGACACTGATGAATACACACACACTTTTAAAATTTCTCCTTTGACCAGAGGGGGTGGGGCAGCACAGATAATGAAATAAAAGAAGAGAAGCAACAATAGGACCAAATAGATCCTCTCTCGGTAGATACTTGCAGAAATTTTACTGTCTGTTTATCTTACTTTAGTCTGGTCCTCAAACGTTTTTCTCTTCATTCACACAAGTCTCACTATCTCCACCCGGCCTTTCTAATCCAACTTTACTCTTGCAGGTGCCATATTAGGTGTAGATATTGGCCTGATTCAAAAACATAGACCCAAACACTCCCAAATGTAGTGGTACATAGATGGCTCTGAAAAAAAAATCTTATACCAGATCTGAGATTTGTGGCGAGGGTTTGTACCTTTATAAGTGGTAGTGCATGTGCAGTCTAGCGGTGCACACATCGCTGATACATAGCTGCTTGATTTTGATTTGTTACCAACAGAGATTTAGGGAAGAACTGCAGAGTAGTTATGGTAGGAGGGAGACTGAAGAATTAGTCTACAAGCACTTACGCTCCTTCATGACATAATTGTTACTATTATTTGTGTTATGGTGTTGCCTGGAACCCCAATCAAGGATCAGGGCTCTATTGTTCTAGATGTTGTATAAATACACAGAAGAGCACATTCTCTGCCCTGCAAAGTTACACTCTAACGTCAGACATGACACACAAGTGACTTGACAAACAATAAGGGTGAAGAGGAGAGGAAAAAGATTATGGTAAATCACGTGGCTACTCTGCTATGTTAACCACACATCTTGGAGGTATAAAGGGTTCCATAAGGAATAGTGGATTTTGAAATTTTTCTTAATACAATTCATGATTGTTTACAGGTTACTTACTCTCTCACAAACAGAAGTTGCTCCAATAAAAGATATTACCTCACCCACCTACTCTCTCTACTGGCTACTTAAGGTTTTAGTTAGTTAATTAGATTGTGGTTTGTTTGTTTACTTTTTAAGATAATGAGAGTGAAGGAATTGATGACGGATTTGAGAATGGCTGAGATTAGATGGAGGGAGGGAGATGGCAGGGTGCAATAGGGTAGTTGGGGTGAAAGGATTGGAGGGAAAGACTGGGAGATGAGCGACGGGCTAAGGACAGGCAAGGAGGGAAACATTCAGATAAAGATTAGGAGGAAGATTGGGGGCATCATGATGAGTCAAGAAGTAACAATGGCATCAATAAAAATCTGCTGTGCAAAGCAAATGGTGGTAAAGTCAGTGGATGATGGACTCGAATCCAGTCTGACATTAGTCCCCTCCTACCCCCCTCCCCTACACAGCAAGCAGGAGGCTTGGGGAGCAGCTCCAAGGCAGAGGGCAGGAGCAGCACATGGCAGTTGGGGGAGGGAAAGCTGAACTGCTGATTGCTAGCCTGCTGGGCAGCTGCAGCACAGGGAACTTAGGGGAGTGGGGAGCTGATGGGGGGCTGCCGGCCCACCCTGGTTCCAAACCCTTACCAGCTAGCTGCAACGGGCTGCTCTTCCTGCAAGCAGTGGACAAAGCAGGCGGCTGCCAAACGATGTTAGAAGGGAGCATTGTACAATTTTAAATGAGCATGTTCCCTAATTGATCAGCAACGTAACAATGAAACAACGTTAACCGGGATGACTTTAAGTGAGGAGTTACTGTACTGAGCTGGTTCTGTGGATGAGAATGACATCAGAGTGGCAGAACAGCTGGAAAAAGTGGTTATGCCAATACCTCCCTTGTCCTAGGTGGAAGTCGTTGCAGGAAAGCAGGGGTTTTAGGCCTGTCCTAAGAGACCTGACATTGGTGCGGGTAGGTGTGAGACCCAAAATGTATGTGGGGAGGGGCTGGCTGTTGGAAATGCAGCTCTCTGGCAGGCAAGTGCACTTGTGTCCCTTCTCCAGGTTGGGTTACAACAAAAATATCTGGCACAAATAGGTGAGGTGGCATATTTGTAAAAAAGAAAACAAAGGATGGTTTTGTGGCAACATTTTGGGGGTGAAAGACTCTTGTTAAACAGATCAGTACTATTTTAATGTGTGCTGGTGCTGCTATTGACAGCTTCTGACTCAACAGCCTTGTGCATATTTGTCAGAGGGGAGGAAGTTTTCCAATAATCTGGTGCTCTGAGAGAGTTTATCATGAAACTGAACATATCATTAGCATTCTCTCTGAGCAAAAGAAAAGCTTAGGTAGTGTCTCCACTCATTTAGCTTTTCCCTGCAAGCACTGTACAACAACTATTCCACTGGGTTGTTGGTTCCTGCTAAATACAGAACAAAATACCAATGTGCAGTCAGTATAGCAGAAAGAAACAGAAAACAAAACTCTCTAATAGCATCAGTCAAGGAGGATAAGGAGTAGCCAAAATCAGGGAGTGAAGAAGGAGCTATGCTACCCCCACACTCACTTATTTTAACCCGTGGCATTCCATCCTGGAAAAAAAATGTAATTTAAAAAAAATGCTGAGAGAGATGAAATGAAATGAACTGACAACTTTCAGTTTTCTATAAAGAAAGTCTTGGGACTAACTAAGACATATGGTCAATTTACAGATAGTTCATCTTGCAAAATATATTATTTAGGCAGGTTACATGAGAAGGCCAAGATATGTACTTAATACAGAAAATTATTCTATATAGCTTTCCACCACAGGACTTCAGATCATCTCAAAAATGTTAATACATTAAGTCTTCCAAGATAAAAGACTTAATGTTCCCTCCATAAAATAAGGAAATGCTCTTTCGTTTATTAGGACACCACAGATCAAACCCAGCTAATTGGAGCTATAACTGGTGAGGGGCCACACTCAAAAGACCAAAGGTTCAAATCTGTATCACAATTATCCATTTTTAAGCCGTTGCTCAGGTGACATAATCTCTCCCCATAGGATTAATCCCACTCATTCACTGAAACTAAATGCCAGATCTTATATTTCTTAACTTCATGGGAAGTGGCCTGAAGTTCCTCCTACTATCTTGCCACAAGTAGCAGAATACCACAGAGTTGGGGTTAGGGCAGGATGGTCTCATTGTCTACCTGAAGCCATATTGCCATTGTAACCCCTTTGGTGTTTAGAGAGCATGTCCCTTTAAATATTTTTCCTAAGGGGGAGGGAGAGAGTAAGAAAACAGGAAGGAAACTCCAGGGGGCAGCGCTGGAGCTCCAAGGAGAAAGAGAGGCAGCCTGCAGGCCCTAGAAAAGTGAAGCAGCAAAGAACCTGCCCGAGGCCTGAGACGGACAGGGCAGATCGGAGACACCCCAGGACAGGAGCCAGGAGGAGCACTGTGTCAGGGAGGAATTGCCGAGAAGGACAGGCCAGAGCTGGACCCAGTATCAGGGCTGCCCAGAGCTGCATAGGGCTGGGAGTACTGGGGCTTCTGTCTCTGCATTTGGAACAAGGAGGGATGCTGTAGCTAGTCAAGTGGGGAGGTGGTCGCTCTGTGTGGCTTTGCAGAGAGCGTTAGAAGAGGGCACCAGAGGGGTTTGTTGGGGGAAAGTTCACTGGCGCTGAAGAGACCAGGAAGCACCCAAGACTCACCACTGGACTGGAACTTTGCTCAGGACTCCCGAACTCTGTGTGCAGACACATTGCTCAGTGTCTGCCCTTCCAGACTGTGCTACCACTGGGCCTGTGGGGCCTTGGCTTGGATGCAGCACTGTTCTACTGCTCCCCCTATATTTCCCCTTGTTGTTTTTCTCCTCTGATCCCTCTGTAAATAAATATTTCCCTTGTTATATCCACTGTACTTTTCCTGTGGGTGTGTGTGTTGACTCTGGGGGGTGTGGAACAGGTGCCCCTGGGGTGGAAAGGATTTCTCCTGCTGCATTCCTGCGCGCGCCATCTCTTGGCCAGAGCTGCCTGCAGAGCAGACTCCATCTTGGCCATGAGGGCACTAAAGTTACACTTGATGGCCCGTATGGGGACTTTGCAGTACACACACACACACACACACCCCTACGTTGTGCACCCTGGGCTCTTCTTCACAGAGCAAAGAAACTCCTGAGTGACTTTCATCTCGGTTTAAAAAAAAAACTGAGAGAGGATTATTAGAAGACCTGTGCCAAGAGGCACGAATCCCAGTAACCAAAGCTGTGCTGGTGGCGGGGTTCCCAGAAGAGATGGAACCAAATAAAATTGAGGAGAGCTTAGATGCAGCTGAAATACTGGGGAAAGTAAAGGTCCACACCCGTATTTACAACCGCAAAGTGAAGGGCATGATAGCACTATGTACTCACTCCAAGGAAACCGATCTTAATAAAGTGCCCAAAGAGGTGCAAGTAGAAGGTATTCCCTGGACAATTCTGGGGGCAGAGCAGTCCCCTCCTAGTGTGCCTGTGTCACTTGAGGTGGATTCTTTAGCGCAAAAATTGCAAGCTCTGAGGGTGGATGAGAAGCGGACAAGAGAAGAATTAATTTTGGCATTAGGAGGGGCTCCAACACCTGCAGCACCCAGCCTGGTGGGATGGGCCAAAGAGATGAAAAATGCTCTCAAAAATGCATTGAGGCTGGTATATGAAAGTGCTCCATACGAGCGGTTACGTTCATTCTCGGGGGTGTCACTTGTACCCCCAGGGGAGGAGGATTACGAGACTTGGAGGGATTTTACGGTGCTACTTGTCCAAGAGTGGGAATGCTCTGATGCTGAGAAGCAGAAACATGTGCTTGAGAGTCTGAGGGAACCTGCCATGCGAGTTATCCGAGCCCTGAAAGACTCACTTAACTGCTCTTGAGAGTGTCTACGGTACTACTGATAGCAGTGAAGACCTGTATTATCGTTTCCGCCATATCTGTCAGGAGCCCCATGAACAATTGTTGGATTTCATCAGGAGACTAGAGGATTTGCTACAGCAGGTAGTGCGGAAGGAGGGCATCCCCACCAAGCGCATTGATTCCGCTAGGTTGGACCAAATCCTTCGGGGCACCCGACAAGATGGGTTGATGTTGTGGCGACTGCAGCTGAGGGAGCAGGCCCAAAACACACCCCCATTCCACAAGCTCATTCGAGAGATATGTGAAGAGGAGGAGCGATTGTTGCAAGTGGATGCAGTAGCGCAGCCGAAGATGGCAGGGAGTCGCACCACCACAGTGCTTGAAGAGATAGAAGATGCCCCGTCAGTGGCAGCAGCACTGAAAGATTTAACCTGAGAAGTGGCCATGATGAAGGATCAGGGACATACTGTGCCATCCTCAAGAGGGGAGAGTAGCAGGACGGGTGATAGCAAGCAAGAAGGTTTCTATTATAACTGTGGAAGAGATGGTCACTATACCTTGGACTGCCAAAACAAGACAGATCATGCAAGGGTATCTCAGAGATTGCAGCAGACCATTAGGAAGCTTCAGGGAAACACCAACAGGGCTTGGGGAAGGAGCAACCCAAGACCCTGAAATTCCAAGGTTCCTCAGAAAAAAACACAAACAGGGGTTACACCATCTTTATTACAAATAGCTAAAATGAAGTAATCCAGAAAGAGAGTTGGAGACAGAGCTTGGGGATTTTCTGAGAAAAACACGGATTCCAACTTCTTCTGTTTTTGTTGTGTTGAGGTAATTGTTAAATGAAAACTATACTGAAACATGAGACTCCTACTTCACAAAGAATACTGTACTTGAAGTAGAGATTAGTAGGCTTGTAGCTTTCTGCTCTTTGTGGGAGGAAGTCCAAGGTCTGGCTATCCTGTTATAGCTTCAAGGCGCAGGCATTTGAGGGACCTTTCTGCTCTGTGTCTTGAGTATTTGAGTGTTGATTGCATTATAGAATAAGAGATCCAGAATAAAGATCAGATGAGCCCCAGCAGAAGGAGGTTCCAGAGGTGCAATCAGAGTGACTGAGAAGCAGACTTGAGTAAGGTTTTAGGAAGTGTTATTGTGTTCCATTGGAGAGTTGCAAGGGAAAGATGGGATAATGGCAGATTGTAGGGTCCATGCTTGGACCTTCCTTATCTTTTCCCCTTATGCTTAATGTTTCTCTGCAGTAGACTAAGAATGTGTGTGGGATGATATTTGTTTACAGAAATTAAAGCAGTATCCTTACATGGACTGCAGTTTCTTTAATTCTTATCTTCTGAGTAGATCTTTATCTTTAAAAATCAGGAGTGGAGAAGCAATAATGGGCCCATTAGAATCATCGACTTTCTCAGTTTGGTATTTAATGTTACAATATGCAGTTCTTTACAAGGTGTTTCTTTCATATACAGATCCCCAAAGATGCTATGTAGAGCAGCAAAAGTGCAACCAGCACACTAGCTTGATGTTGTATAAACGCAGGAGCCTGAATGGGCAGGGTGATACTTTGGTTTTGTTTAGTGCTTATAAGTTTGCCTTTCTCATCTTTTTATGAATAGTCACAGGCAGGGGAAAAAAACGTAAATATAAAAGGTAAAAAAACAACAAAACCGTGGTAAAAAATCAACAATGCCCCTTGAAGTGTGTGTGTGTGTTCAGTCTTTCTTTGTCTCTCTGATGCTTTGGATGTAGAATTCCTTGTATGGTGTCAACTTCTACTCCTAATCACTTCCATCCATCTGTTTTCCTGATACGCAAAAGCCACACTAAATAAAACCACTACAGACTTTCCTGTTAGGGCTGTCAATTAATCATAGTTAACGCAAGCGACTAATGCAAAACAAATGTTACCAGATTTAAAAAAATTGTTGTGATTAATCACAGTTTTAATCACACTGTTAAACAGTAATAGAACACCAATTTAAATGTATTATAAATATTTTGGAATTTCTTTACATTTTCAAATATCTTGATTTCAATCACAACACATAATACGAAGTGTCCAGTGCTCACTTTATATTATTTTTGATTAAAAATATTTGTACTGTAAAAATAAATAAAAGAAATAGTATTTTTCAATTCACCTCATAAAAGTACTTCAGTGCAATTTCTTTATCGTGAAAGTGCAACTTTCAGGTGTAGAACTATTATTTTTTGTTACATAACTTCACTCAAACACAAAACAATCTAAAATTCTAGAGCCTACAAGCCGACTCAGGCCTACTTCTTGTTCAGCCAATTGCTAAGACAAACAAGCTTGTTTACGTTTTGGGAGATACTGCTGCCCACTTCTTATTTATAATGTCACTTGTAAGTGAAAACAGGTGTTTGCATGGCTCTGTTGTAGCTGGAGTTGCAAGGTATTTAGGTGCCAGATATGCTAAACATTCATATGCCCCTTTAAAATGAATTACCTGGGAACTGTTGGGTGAGCTTTGGTCAAGTAGTTTGGGATCATTGAAGCAGCCAGTGATTCCGGACAAATGTCTGAATTATTGAAGGTTTTTTGTCTTTAAAGTGTTTGCTGTTCAATATTATATATATTGCTCTGAACCTGAGCCTGGGACTAATAGTGAAATTATTGACTTCTTTTTTCTCGCTTTTCATTGGTCTTGTTTTGAGAAACCGAGGACTATTTTTATTTACTATCTGAATCAACCTGGACTCTTGAGGAAATATTTTAAAAATAGATGAGAAAACTAATCACACAGGATTTCAGCCAGTTTAATCCTGCAATTAAGTCCTTCTGTGTAACTTTAAATATGCTTCCCTCAGTAGGTTAAGAGCAAAAAGCATGTTACAGATATCAGTAAATCCCAGTAACTAATTATGTTTACTCTCAGGTTTTGTTGTGTTTCAAAACCTGCAGGAATAATGAGTGGCCAGTGCTGACACACAGCATGTAGTTAGGATCAAACACATATTAAGGTCATTAATAGCAAGAGATACAATTTGTCTAATGGCTTAGGGATATAGCTGGGAAGTGGGAGTATGAGGTTCTGCTACCAGCCCTTCCACTTACTTGCTGTGTGACCGTAAGCAAAACGCAACTAGAGCTGTGCAAGTTGATCCAAAGCAAAAATGTTATGGTTTCATCAACAAAACCAAAACAAACACATTGTTTAGAGTTTGGGAATTTTAACTGTTTTTAAAAGAATAAAAACCTCAAGGATATTTGGAAATGCCATTCAGGGAGGAGGAGGTGCTGTTGCGGCCCCTTATACAAGTACCTTATACTTGATAGCCCCATGGTGACCAAGATTGAAGTCCCCACTCTGCCTGATTCAGAGCAGGGATTTGAACTTGGGCCTCCTACATTTGCAGGTGAGTGCCCTAAGCACTGGGCATAGCATATGCTGGGGTATGTCTCTCTCAAGCTCTCCGACTGAAGCTGTTTCATATTGTATAATGTGAGATGGACTTGGTAGCCCATTGGTTAGAGCACTTCCTATCGGAGATGTGGCTCTTGAGTTCAAGTCCCTGCTCTACTAAATAGTTAATTATTTATACAAAGTGGAACAGCTTCAATGTCACCAAAATGGGATGAAGAGTTAAGTTAGGCAATGAAGGTAATGAAAGAGCACGTTGCTCCATAAATATAAATTAGGGTTATATTTATGGATATGAGCAATGTGTGTAAATGAGTTTTTAAGCAGCCCTTATTAAAACTGGCATTAATTATAGCATTTTGGGTAAGCTGGTGAACCCACTGAGTAAGCAATAGCATGATCAGCTGTGGTGGAGGGGATGTATCGTAACTTCTTATAAATCTTTCTAAGACTTAGTAACAAAAAGCTTGTTATTTTATTGTTATTATTTAATGTAATTATTTTATTGTATGTCAAAAATATTTATGGTAACACACAAAACATGAAGAAAAATTATTTCCTTACACCCTGCAGCTATATATAATTAATATTCAGTATTTGGTTTGTAGCCTCAAAAATAAAGCTAAAAACCCAGGCCTTGAATGAAGCTGGAATTTAGAGAAAATAGAAATGGGTTTTCTTTTGTTGTTGTATGATATTCACTAAAGCACAAATGTGACTTCATTTTCTGATTTAACATTGCCTTTCTTGCTTTTTCATGAGACTTAACTCAGACTTTTGTTAGTTAAGTTACTACTTATTTTATCAACTAAATTAATACCCACAATCTTAGCTTTTTATATGGCTGAAAAAGGTTGTCAAGTATAGTGTTTGACTGTTCAGATTATGGTGTCAGATTTACTGAGGGTGGGGATAACTAACTCAGATGTGCCATTGGTCTAACCAGATTACAGGACTGAGCAACTCAGCAAGTAGTAATAAGAAAGGATCATGAAATATGTTAGGACATTGTGAATGTGTTTGAATCGATGCACAAATATTTGTGTTTTCCCTAAAAGGTAGCCAAAGCAAGAATAACCGACTTTGTGTGTGGCCTTAAAAAAGTCACTTACCTTCCCTGTGCTTTTTTCCCTACCTGAAAATGGAAATAACGATCTCATGGGGTATAATATCCATTACGGTCTTTGAGGTGCCCAGAGGGAAGACGCAGAGTGTCATATTTCTTGCCATTTCTTTGTGAGAACCCTTCATGGTCTGTACTGTAACTGAAAGAAGAGTACTGAGAGAGAGAACCAGGCTAGATTATTTGGGAAAGGTAAGTGTGTTATATTATGGGACCAATTAACAAGACTGCTGGTTCATGCCTCATGATGGTATCTGCCAGATCAGGATGTATTGTTGGTTCAGTCAGGTGGAAACTCTCTCAGAACAGCTTGTTGTTATAATTTGGGTAAGAGGTGATCTCGCTTTTAGCAGGAAGCATTTCATAGTGCAGGTCTGTGGATTAACACCTTGCTGCAGGGATTGTACAAACATGCAAGGTGCAATAAGGCTGTTGCGGAGAGATGAATCAATGCTGACATTGGCTATTTTAATACATTCACTGGGATTTTGTGTTGGGCTCAACACTGTGGGCCTTTCCCCCCCCCCCTTTTCTTCCATTAAGCAATGTGAGTACTGTTGAAAAGTGCTATATTGACATATATCAGGTCTGGGCTGAAGCAGCTGGAATTTGAGAATATGTTGTAACCAGCTCCCTCTTTGCTACCCAGCTCTCTTCTGTGCTGGAATTGAAATCTCTCTGTATATCCACAACATGGGCATCAGCTCTGAAAAGTTTATCCCCACCACCTTTGGCTTTCTTCTGGAGAGGCCATTTTAAGGAAGAATGGATGAAGTTCATTCCCTGTGCTCATTCAATTTTCTGATGAGACTGTAAATAAGGGAGCTGAATGTGAAATGTGAAGCTGGTGTTTGAGATAGGAACACCTGTCTTCTAGAAACTGAACTGAGAGACCACTATTTTATTCCAAGGAGGCTACTGAAGAGCTGCCAGGTGATAGTGACTGAGTCACTCTTATGAGACTTCAGAAAATTTGGAGGTTTGGTTCAGGTAAACTTCTTACAGTTCAGATGCATATCCAAGGTTTGTTGGAAAGGCTGGAATTTATTGCCACCTTCCCTATAGTGATTCTGAGGCTCCTTAACTGGAACTGGGCCTTAGGTCCTCTACTTTCTTAGGCCTTGTTTACGCTACCGTGGTAAATCCACCTTAATTACTCTAATCCAGCTACATGAATAATGTAACTGTAGTTGACGTAGCTTAGGTCGATTTACCCCAGTGTCTTCACTGTGCTGCATTGACAGAAGACGCTCTCCCATCGATTTACCTCACTCTTCTCATTCCAGTGGTGTACCGGAGTTGACCGGATCACGCTCTGCCGTCGATTTAGCGGGTCTTCACCCCTGCTGTATCGATCACAGCAGTGTTGATCTCTGGTAAAGCCTAAGGCCTCTTTACACAGGGAAATCAAAAGATCAAGCAGCTACTCTGAATGGAGGGAGCACGTGGATTTCCCCAAACAGCAGGACCCAGCACATCTGCCAACCTTTCTCCTATCACTGGTGAATTCATATTCATTGCAATTTGTGTGGTGACAGACTGACTGACTTTAATCTCTCAATAAATCAAATTTAATATAGTCAAATTAATGCTGTGAGGAATTATAGGAATTAAATGAGCCTTTCACTTTACATTCAGGTGCAAGACAAACAGGGAGATGAATTGATGTTAACACCTCCAACCAGGAAAGTTAACATGCAGAAGCATGGTGGTTAGGCTATAGCAAAGAGCAGACTGATTTTGGAGGGATGGGGGATGTTTATTTGGAAGAAAGCGGTGAAAGTGGGACAGACTGGCATGAATTATGTACATACACTACCAAACAAACTTACATGGACAAACAGAAACCTCAGTATTTGTTTATCCAAAGCACTGAATATAGTCCTGAATGGCTTTGGGAAGACATACAGTACACATAACATGAGAGAGAGACTGAAAAACCTCCCCGCCATCCATGGGGATACCAGAAATTACAATGGATTGGAGGCGATAAATGAGATGACGTGAGGGGAAAAGGGAGATGATGACTCCATAAAATTTGTTGGCTGCCACCCATGAGCCCCCGTGTGGCCAGGGGTGCCTCTGCGCTGTCCTGCTCTTTATTCTCTCTCTTTCAGGCCCTTTTACGCAGACTCCACACACTTTTGCTCATCCAATCAAAATACCCCTTCTGGGGGTCTGGGTTTATTCTGCTAGACTAAACTCAAAAGTAAAATTTAAAATCCCCAAATCAAATCCATCCATTTTGCCCTCCAGTTGAGTCACTCCCAGGTCTCCTGCCTGTAGTTTCAGTCCTACATCCTCTTCTGGAGCCTGTTCATGCTTATTAGTTCATCTGCTTGGGCATCCCATCCCACAGTAGCTTTCAGTTGATTTTTATAGGGGACTCACCTGATCCCTCTTGAGTGTGTCTCATTATGTAATCAGGGTTGGTTAGCCCCAGGCTCTTCTGTCTATAGGGCAATCCACCTATGAAACTGGAGGCAGTGAGTCAGATCCTCTCCCTCTGTTGCAGCTACAGTGAGTCACTGAGGCAGCACAAAGTGGCCAGAATCCAGCCCTAACAGGCCAGATGAAAATTTCTCCAGCATGAGGGAGTTCTCAACTGGCATAAAACCAGCATATCTGGTTCATACATCCACTGCCATCCCCATTGTAGCATCAGGGACATGAAGAGGTGCGTTAGGAGCAGGATGCTTAAGCTTAACTGGCATATGGTCTCCTGAGTATCATAGATAGCTGGTGTAAATTAAAGCATCTCATAAAACTACTCTAATATACCTCAGGTCTGGGCTGGAGCAGCTGAAACTTGAGAATCTGCTGTAACCAGTTCCCTCTCTGCTACTCTGCCCTCTTCTGGACAAAGATGATCTTGGTGCAGGAGGGAATTTAGGCCAGGCTGCCCAGCCAAAATGTTAGAAGGGGGGAAAAAAGAGACAAGTAGGAAAGAAAGGTCACACTAGTTTGGAATTTAAAATATTGTTTAATCTTGGAAACATCACTTGCACCCATATAGATGAGTACCTGCAGCATTTCAGAATAGATACGTTATGCAGACTATTTCTTTTGTTTTAATTGGATTTTCTCTATTCTTAATAAAAACTTGAAACTTGTTTTTAATGACACTGCTTGAGATATTAATCACTGTGGTACCTTCCTGCATCAAAATACATTCTGGCTTCTTGTGACAGGCCATTAGGGAGGAAACAATACCTATCTGGGAGTTCTTGTGTGTGTAACCCTCACATGAGGAGGGAGAGAAGATGTGCCATTCTGGAGTTGGTTGATTGGTTTATTTTAGTTGCAGCCAGTAGAGGAGCGGTGAAAGCCTTGTATTTTGCTTTCAGGAAGATATAGTAAGTACGTTGGGAAAGTAAGCATCGAGGTTGCATTGAGGAGAGGGCCTGAAGTCTGCCTGCTTTCTGCCTGCTCAGTGCTGGCATTAAAATTTCCCACTGGGATTTTTAGAATGTCAGAGGTGTTGTTTTAATTGCTGGGACATTGTGAGGGCAAGGGGAAACATTCCCAAACCACAAGCTGTCTAGAGTTGTTGTGTACCTCTGAGGAAACAAATAGGACTGGGGTGTGAGTCCTTGTTTTTTAGTACTAATTATCATGCTTTGGACTTGTACAGCACCCTAGGGATGAATGTGGCCCTCCAACAACAACCTGTGAAGTAGTTTTCAAATGGCTCAGTTTGGGGATGAAAAGGTCACACAGCAAGATCAAGTGGCAAAATCAAGAGTGGAACCTAGAGACTTCTGGTTGCCCTTTCTAACCAATAGGAGGCATTCCTTCCACCTGCAAAGGAAGCAAGGGGAATGGCAATCTGCAGGGTTTGCCAGAATTGTGAGTAACTGTGTTACCCTCAGCAAGTGAAAGTTCTGCTACTGCCAAGCTGCAAGACAACTGTCTGCCTTGCCAGCACTCTCTTCTGGACTCTGTCAATCCAAACCTTGCCGTGCCAGTAACAAACAGTGAACCCCGTCTCCTGAGTTCCCTGGAGATGTTTCCCTGCAGTGTCCAGCCCCCTCAGTGAATGCTCACAAAAGTTATTAAATTTGCTGCTCCATTAAAGAGACGATAAACTGCAGTTCATTAATTTAACTGGGATTTGACAAACACTCTTATTTCAATCACAGCACTGAATTGGTTTACAGCAAAACAACTTTATTTAACAAAAGGACATAGGTTGTAAATTGGAGTAACAGAAATAGGATGAAATTTAATAGTGAAAAGTGTAAGGTGATGCACTTAGGGATGACTAACAACAATTTTAGTTACAAGCTGGGGACGCATCAGTTAGAAGTAACGGAGGAGGAGAAAGACCTCAGAGTCCTGGTAGACCGCAGGATGACTATGAGTCGACAATGTGACGTGGCGGTGAAAAAAGCCAATGCGGTCTTGGGATGCATTAGGCGAGGTATATCTAGTAGGGATAAGGAGGTGCTGCTTCTGTTGTACAAGGCACTGGTGAGACCTCATTTGGAGTACTGTGTGCAGTTCTGGTCTCCGATGTTTAAAAAAGATGAACTCAAACTTGAACGGGTACAGAGAAGGGCCACTAGGATGATCAGAGGAATGGAAAACCTGTCGTATAAAAGGAGACTCGAGGAGCTCGGGTTGTTTAGCCTAACCAAACGAAGGCTGAGGGGGGATATGATTGCTCTCTTTAAATATATCAGAGGGATAAATACCAGGGAGGGAGAGGAATTATTCCAGCTCAGTACTAATGTGGACACGAGAACGAATGGATATAAACTGGCCGTGGGGAAGTTTAGGCTTGAAATTAGACAAAGGTTTCTGACCGTCAGAGGGGTGAAATATTGGAACAGCCTTCCGAGGGAAACGGTGGGGGCGAAGGACATGTCTGGTTTTAAGATTAAGCTACATAAGTTTATGGAGGGAATGGTTTAATGGGAAAACATGATTTTAGTCAAATGAACAGTGTGCCATCGCTGGTAAATAGTATCAATGGACAATGAGGGTCTGGCTGGAGAATCTTACCTACATGCTCGGGGTTCTACTGATCGCCATATTTGGGATCGGGAAGGAATTTTCCTCCAGGGTAGATTGGCAGAGGCCCTGGAGGTTTTTCGCCTTCCTCCGCAGCATGGGGCAGGGGTCACTAGCTGGAGGATTCTCTGCTACTTGAAGTCTCTAAACCACAGGATTTGGGGACTTCAACAGCAGAGTCAAGGGAAAGGGTTGGGACAGCTTTGTGGCCTGCATTATGCGGGAGGTCAGACTAGATGGTCATAATGGTCCCTTCTGACCTTAAACTCTATGAGTCTATGAGGTTAAAATGATACCAAATATAAAGGAATAAAAATAGAAAGGCTTACAAACAAACAAAAATAAAAATGTGCTTTTAGGACAAATTTTAATTCAGCAATTTACAATCTTTGCCTAAACAAGTTTCTCACCTAAACTCAGTTCCCAGGGACTTCAATTCCCATGGCTGAAAGATCCAGTGTTCTGTGATTTCCAGAGCTCTGGCCACTTGAATTCCTCAAGTGACAGATCCAAAATGGCTTTCCATTTCTGCTTATATCTCCCAACAGCTTCCTGCTGTTCTTGCCTTCCTGTTGACTTCCTATCCCCCTGATGATTCGTATGTAAAGGGGCTTCTATTGTTTTGATTCCTTGCTGTTTAATTTATGTTTCAGACTGGTAGGTAGCTACCTTCCCTCCTGTTTAGGAGAAAATCTGTTTTTCCCTGTGTTTGGTCCCAGTTTTTAAAGCATATAACCAGTGACTATCCATAATTCCTAGTTAGTGTTAATGCCTAATTTCACAGTGCTATTAATCATGAGCATGCCACAGGCTTTCATAAAAAACCTTATTTGATACACTTTTATAATATAGTAATACTGTATACAAGCAGCTGATCTGCTGGAGTGTAGATGCCATATTCTCTTCCCAAAGTTCTTTGACCCTAATTCAAGGGGCAGGAAGGCTTCCTAGGGTGCAGTCTCCATCCCCTGTCTACATTATGTATTCATCTCTGGCCACTTGCTCTCCTAATGGCTTTGGTTACCTTGCATGTAAGTGTGCTTTCTTTGTCTTTGGTCACACATTGGCTAGTTTACCTCTGAGACACATTTAAGCAAGTGGAACCACATTCCTGTCTGGAACAGGTGTGGTTTAGGCACTGCTTCCCTAATACATTTGCAACACATATCGATAAAGTCCTTTGTGGGTTTACTGTACATACATCCCACAAGAATATTAACAATCAGTGAGTTATTAGTTTTCCAGTGATATACTACATGCCACCTTTTGTATAGATATCACGACAAGAGTTGCTGACACAGAGTAGTGAACCACCAATGGGCCTCTGTGTCACAGAAGATCCTTGAATTGGTTAGTGAAGAATCTGGGTTCATGTCTTAATCGGTTTCTCTGGGAGCTAGTCCGAGGATATTTATGGAAACTGGCACTAATTTCTCTTCTTACAGCTGAAAACATTAAATTACACGCACACACCCTCCCCCATGCTGGAATGAAATGTTAATCTTCACTGCAGTCATGTGCTTTCAGATGAGATCTGTGGTATCTCTTTGTACACTCTGAGATGGTATTTAGCACATGTAAGTTATTTATCTTGCTGATTAGGTTGTGAATGCCCCACAGTGGCCCTGTATTGTGCAGTAAAGTAATAGGGAGGCCTGCAGTCTCATTACTGTAGGCAGAGTGTAAAAGCTATGTGAGAGATTGTGAGAAAACCTGACTGCATCAGTGCAGGGCAAGCTGGTTTCTCTGTAAGAGAGCACACATTTAATTACTGGGATTTAGGAATTTCCATTGGATAGGAATGTTCTTTGAAATTTTTAATCAGATTTTTTGGACACTGTACTGTTTACCAGGCACTGGCTATTCAGCGGTTTAGTCACTATTGTCTAGGTAAAATAGAACTTTTATCTTTTTTTGGCTGGTGTTAGGTTTCCTGCAGCGAAGGGTTCCATCACTTTTCTAATGGTTGAGAGGAGAGGGGAAAGGACTGTACTTAAAATTGATCTATTTGTATTTGTTATGTAATCATTGCTTGAAGGAGGTTGAGTTTCTGAAACATTAAATAATATAGAAGAGGTGAAAGAATACAAGTGGAAATTTGGTTTAAGGAACACATCAAAGGGGCCCATTTCTATGAATGTTTCTTTTTTGTACGCGTTTTCAATGATCCTTAGCTTGATGCTCTCATGGTGGATGCATTCGGCTCAAAGCAAGAAAAAACAATTCAGGCCCTCAAGGAGCAGGCCCCTTGTAATCCTATTTACAGCCTATTTAATAGCACAGGTCTGAAGTTGAATATTATAGTAAATGTTGTTAACCTTAGGGAGCAACTAGCATGACAGTTCTTAAGCTTATTCCCTTGGGAGAGCAGGTGGGACAAAAGGGGGAGGAAAGAGAAAAATCTTGAATAAAATAATTACTAGAATGAGTTATTCCCTTATTCACCTATTCAATTATTCTATTCAGTGTTTCTAAGCATTGATAGAGTCTCTTCCAGCAGAACAGCTTTAGGGGCTCTCCCTGAAATGCATGGAAGAGGGAAGGTGAATTGGTAAATAGCATGGCAGCAAATTTGGTCACAAATCGGGGAGATGCTGAAACACAGTGACGTGCATGTATATGATAACTGAATGACGCATTGATGATCCTACAGCTGGTTCTATTGGGTGGACCCCACCAGGAGCCCAGTGGTGTCTGCTCAGGAAGTGCTCCTTTTAGTATCTGGGTCTAAAAGAGACTGAGATGTAGAGTGGAGAAATGGGTTGATTCTCAAATTAGCACCTATGAATGGGATTTTTTTTTTTTAAAGGGCTACAACACATGATGAAATCTGGGGCCCCAACATGCATTTAAATGAGATGCTGGTAAATCCTTAATTAAAAAAAAAATGATTGCAGGAGAGAGTGAGTACATTTATAAACATGACAGATGAGGTATACGTTTCTCTGGAAGCATGTCTGTTACATAGCACTAGCCAGTGCTGTTCCTAGGCTGTTCCCACAGCATGGGACTCAATTGTCTGTGTAATGGGGTGGTAGGGAGTTGCTTTGTTAGTACTTGCTCTTTCTGGAACAGATTCATGACCTTCCGCTTTGCTGGCTCACCATGAACACCCCTCCATCCGGAAAGATAAATAATCTTCCCTGACTACCGGTAACAAGCATAGAGATTCTGCCTCTGAGTATGCTTCTCTGGACACTCTCCAACTGTGCCAATCATTCTGAGTTACCTCATATTAGCATCCTTGCACAAACAGACTACATGGATAAGTCAGCTGAAAATGAGAGGCTTTCGAATAACTGATTTTTCAGTTTAGTGGCAATTCTGAAAAAAATTTAAAAAATGCTTTGAGTCAAGCTAATGTTTTGTTTGACCTGACATGAAATGTTTTGTTTCAATGTCAAGGGAGCTTTTTTACACTTTATTTTTTGAATGAAATTGGAGGAAAGTTTGAAATGAAAAGCTATTTTTCACTGAAATGTTTAATTTTGAAATGTCGAAAAGAGAAGCTTTGACTTCAGATTTTTTTTTTCACCTGAAAAAAATTCAGGAAATTTGACATGAATTTGTGAAATGTTTCAGCCAAGCCCAATCTTCATTTTTCACCTTTCCCTAACCTTGGCCTCTTATGTCTCACAAACTGCAAAACTTGCAGCTGGCCCAATCCCTAAAGGAAACAAAAATACAGATGAATCTGAGTTACAGTTGGAAGGACAAATTCCCCAAATTTACCTGGTTTTTTTGGATAGTTACTTTAGTGCGAGAGGGAATGAGAATAATAAGGTAGGGGAAAAGAGGGTATATTTATTGATAAAATGTTGACAGAATAAATCATACAACTCCAAACAATTGACTATTTCACATTTGGAATTATTCTGGGTTTTTGATTAGCTCCAAAATAGCTCTTTTCAAGTGTTCAGCTCCTCTCTCCACTGAATTTGAAGCTCTGCTTGGACCCCCAAGGCCTGGCAAACTTAGAGAGCTTTCCCCTTACAGGTTACCGGGTTATAAATTAACTGTAGCCACTCTGGAAAAAGACATAAGCATAGCTGTGGGCAGCTCAATTAAAACCTCTGCTCAGTGTGAAAATGTTAGGGTGCAGATGGAGTGGAATAGAAAATAATACTGAAAAGAGAATAATGCTATTATAAAAATCAATAGTATGCCGTTACCTGAAATAGAATGTTCATTTTTGCTCACCTTATCTCAAAGAGGCTGTAGAAGGGGCATAGAAATGGAAAATGGAAGTAATTAGAGGCTTGGAAAATTTCCAGCTGAAGCTAGATTGAGAAGAATGGTATAGAGAAGGCAAATGTGGAGTCCCTATTTATCTTTTTTGATTAATAAAAGAACCAGGAGACACTGAATGAAATTGAAAAGCAATATATTAAAAACCAGTCAAAGAAAATACATTCTTTACACAATGTATAATTAGCCAGTGGAACTCACTGCCACTAGGTATTATTGGGGGTCAAGAAACGATACAAAAAAGTATTTGATATTTTTGTGGATAATGAGCACATCCACAATTACAAATAATAGGGAGAAAATAGAAGGGACTTTATGAACCTTTGTGCTTCAAGGCACAGACCGACCTCAAGTGGAAGGAGGTTAGGAAGAAACTTCCCCTGAGAGCTAGTTATTCCATAACGTTTCTACCATTTCTCCATCCCATTACTGAACGGAAACTTCCATTCACCCTACTGGCTGTCAGCTTGACAGCAATTAATGACATGTAAAAAAATGAACAAATTCCTTTGCTTAACTTTGCTAATACTTTGGCCAAAAGGGGAGATGGAGGGCTCATACAAATGTTTTCACATAAAACCTAATGTGTTATGTATGTTCATTTATTGTAATATTTTTGCATTAAATTTTTACTTAATATCAAAAAATCGAATATACTGTCTCTCTGTCTTTGTTCATCTTTCTCTTTCTTTTCTCTGTTCCCTCCACTCCTCATCTCATTTTTTGTTGTAGAATCTGTTCCCTTTTTTCCCATCTGTCTTCATTGTCTCTTTCCCTCTCATCTGATTTCACATCCTGTTTTCCCCCTTCCTTGTCTGTGTTGTGTTTTCACCCTTCCTTGGGGTGCACGGCTGGCATTCCGATTCAGGGTGCCCAGTCAGACCTATGTTAAATAAATGGGTATCTTTCTCCAGAGCTGCAAGGCAAAGTGTTTTGGCTGCTGCAGCTCTCAAAGAAAGACTGGAATGACATATGTATCTTAGGTATCACAGCAGCCTATTTTGCATGCTGCTGTCATCCTGTCTGAAGTTGAGCTAGATTAGATTCAAGCAGTGCAAAAAAACACAGGGCAGGTACATTGCTGCCACTTTGAACTGTATGTATCACATTGACTCTCCTGTCTGATATTGTTAAACTGCAGAATATATGCTGGATGTGAGTTACATGCCCTTGATTTTTTTAAATCATTCAACAGCTTTGGGAATGTTTGATGTTATGTTACGTTGCCCAGTGTCTACTTGTCTACCCATCTTGTTATTGATCACCTCGTAGTGGATGACTTATTTTTTACTTATCATGCATATATTTTGCCTTCCTTTCATTGGCTATTATTGCCACTTTCTTTTCAAATACCTTCTCCACCTCATCATCAGGCTTCCCAGCAGTTACTGCCATCCTACTTTATGTAGCATCCTCCAACAAAGTTAAGTTCATCCTACTGTGTGATTTGCCCCTGCCGTTCCGTTCAGCTTTTCTTTACACTCATATATATGTTTTCACACTCAAAAGCATTTGTTTGATTGTGTGGGGGATTTTTTTTAAGGCTTCTGCAGAGGTAAAAAGATTCCTCTTGTAAACTTTCTGCTTGCCTGTGCACTTTAATTTATTTCCGCATTTGGAGGACGTCTCCTCTTCTTCCTCAGCTCAGATGTTTCCAGTACTGCTGGGAAAGTGGTGGGTAATTGTGGCATATTTTCTCAGCTTACTCTGTCATTGTTTATGCTAATGATGATTGTGGCTCTGTGTTTCCATTTAATTTTGGCATATTGCCACTCTCGCAGTGAAAGCCAAAGGTGACTTCATGCCATTCCATTTTTTTCCATTTCCAGTGAAATAACTCTTGCATACTATGCTACAGGTGGGTTAATGACAACTCTGCCCCTCTCCCCTTTGGAGGAATGTGAATGAAAGACCATGTTCCATGGGGAGAAGGGAATAATCAGTTAATTTTCAGTAACATTTATTGAAAAACACAGATCTCTCCTCTCCCCCTTCGTAATTTCAAATTCCTTCATTTCACTCTCTGAAAAGTTTCAGGAAGCTTGGATCGATCGTGTAAACCAATACAATGTGGCTTTGAATAATGTGATTTTGGAAGGTTTTGGAAATTCTGAGAGAGGAAAATCCAAGATGGCAGGACAAACACATGCTCCTTCCTTCCTTCTTAACAATCATAATCGTACTCAGCAGAAGCAGTGGGGGCTTTCCATCCGGAGGTCTTAGTAGGGTTTACAAACATGAATAAATTTACTCTTAAAACATCCCTTTCAGGTAGATAAATTGTCATTCACATTTTACAGGTGGGAAAACTGAGGTGTACAGAGTGGTTAAAAGGACATAATGGTCACACAAGAAATTTATAGTGGAACCAGGAACTGACTCCAAGTCATGTGCTTTAATAAAAAAAAAACAACCCATCCTTGTTAGAGAGAAAAAATAAATTTGGGAGCTACTCCCACCTAGTTGTTATGTCCACTTTATATGAATTATGGAACTCCTCTCTCTGTTTCTTACTCTGACATCTGGGATCACTTGGGACAATCAAGCATGTAATCCTAGATACTTCCATCTCCTGTATATCTCATATTCTCATAGTGGGCCCCTTGGCTCCTGGATTTGCTCCCCTTTTCTCCCAGTTGAGGCCTTGCTGTATCTGTCCACCCAGGCTCCCGCTGAGTTGGATTACGAAGGGGTTGGTTTAGCTACAGAATTGTATTTTGTGTGCATTCCCTAATACTGTTTGGCTGTTTTTCTGTAAATGCATTTAGAGGCTTGTAATATTTACATCCTGTAAATAACATAAATACATATATAAATGCAGAGGTCACCCATAAACACCTATCAGTTTTGCCCTGGATAAGGCTCCCCCCAGGCCTGCTGACAGCAATTCCAGGCTTCAGGGCAGAACTGTCAATGTGCCGAGCTGCCGGCAGCGCTGCTGGGCGTGCCCTTCCGGCATGGCCAGGGCTTCCACATGCCCGACCGGCTGCCTTTGCTGCCACCGGTACCACCTCGCGTGCGTCTAGGAGCCCTGAAGCCTGTCTGGGTGATTTAAAAGGGTTTGGGACTCCTGGCCGCTGCCCCCGCTACCTGGGCAATTGGCTACCTGGGCCCCTGGGCAATTGCCCCGTTTGCCCTCCCCCCCGTCGGCGAGCCTGGCTACCTCAATATTCACAGTACTCTCCACTCTTTTCCCACTAGGGATACTGTAACTACTGAGGCAACTTTATCTAATCTAAAATCATTTGCAAGTTTTAAGGATTACATCTCTAGATAAAAATGAACAGAACCACCTCCAAACCAAAGCTGCTGAGCTTTGCAAAGCTCTATTGTGAAACACAATCTCAAGTGCAAGATATTTTTAATCCTTGCTTGCTGGCATTCAGCTAGATACAAGAAGTGCTTCTTTCTGCTCAGTTTCACCAAAAAATGGCAGCATTCAAAACTGCAGGAACAGAATTCAAAGTGTTTATGACAGTCATGATAATTATGGAACACAAGATTAACCTAGCTAGGAAAGATAAATGTCTAGGAATTTACTGCAGTGATAAACTGACTTTGGAATGCAGCTTGACAGAGTTGCTGATGAAATTTGATTTTTTAGCTATTCATAGCTCACAACAGGCCACTGTAATATTTGTTGAATCCAAATGAACAAAATTCTCCTGTTGCCTTTGTAGCATTGGTGGTGGTGGTAGTTTTTTTTTTTTTAATAAGAAAAGTCTGTGTCTTGAATAGTGAAAAGGGCAATAGTCATGGACATAAAAGAAGGGAAGGACTTGAGCTGTGACATGTGGATTCAATTTTGTGTCTATTATCTGATGCTTCCACAAAATGCAGATGTCTGGTTAGGGTCGGTCTGTCTGTCTAATCAAGTTGCATGCATGTAGCTTTGTATTGCAAGTAACATGATTTCCTTTTTTAGTGCAAATAATTAGATCTCTGTTGTGATAAATGGTCAGATTTACTTCATAGCAAAACTGATCTTTGTAAATCCAGACTAATATAAATCTTAACTTTTTTAAAAAAAAGTTCCTTTTCCCCCAAAACATGGAGGTTGGAGGGGAAAACTTGCAACCCCTGAAAAAAAAATAAAGCTTTGAGGAAACATTCACTAGTTAGAGCCTTTGTGTCACAGCACTCTTTTCTCTATTAGCCTTTCTTACACACCTAGAAATTAACAATTTACTAGTGAAATTGATTCACCTGCTTAACATAATGTCCCTCCAACACAAATTCCCAAAATGGAAGGTCACTGATATATTTTGAAACTAAATCCTGGAATCTTTGGTTCTTGTGATTAAAATGCAGCCACTAGCATTTGTATTGATTAATTTCTGCTGTGTTTTGTTGCGTAGTGCACTCTCTTTTTCTGAGCTAAGAGGTGGAGAGCAGTCTTGCAGTTAAAGCAGAGGGATGGAAGTCAGGAAATCTGTGTTTTGTTCTCCAGATCTGCCACACACTTGCAGAGCAATTCATAGAGTTTAAGGACAGAAGGGACCATTAAATCATTTAGTCTGATCTCCTGAATATCACAGGCCATTACATTTCATCCAGTTGCCATGTGTTGAGCCCAATGACTTGTGTTTGTCAAAACCATTTCTTCCAGAAAAGCATCCAGTCTTGATTTGAAGGCAACAAGAAATGGAAAATCCACCACTTCCCTTGGTAGATTGTTCCAGTGCTTAATCACTCTCACAGTTTTAAAAAAATATGCCTAAATTGAATTTCTCTGGCTTCAACTTTCAGCCAGTGATTCTTGTTATGGCTTTCTCTGATAGATTGAAGAGCCTTTTAGAGTACCCAGTATTTCTCTCCATAAAGGTACTTATGCACTGATATCAAATCACTGCTCAGTCTTCTTTTTTGATACACTAAACAAATAAGCTCTTTAAATCTCTCACTGTAAGGCATTTTCTCCAGCCTTCACATCATTTTTGTGGCTCTTTGCTGCACCCTCTCAAATTTTTCAACATCCTTTTAAAAATGTCCGGAATTTATCTCCTCAATCATCTTCGTACTCTTATACAGTATTGCACTTGGAGCTCATGTTGAGTTGCTTTGTCCGCTATGTTCCCTAATTCCTTTCCAGAATCACTTCTTTCGAGGATACAGTCCCCCATTCTTTAGATGTGTCCTGGCTTCCTTGTTCCTAGATGTATAACTTTGCATTTGGCTGTCTTAACACATCTTGTTTGAATGGGCCCAGTTTATCAAGCAATCCAGATGTCTGTGCATCGCTGTTCTGTCCTCATCAATATTTTCCACTCCACCAATCGTGTCCCCTGCAAACTTTATAAGCAGCATTTTATATTTAATTCTGGATCACTGATGAAAATGTTGAATAGCCTGAGGCTTAATACCAGTCCTTGCAGAACTTCACATCCCTCATTGGATGATGGTTCACCGCTGAGAACTATTTTTTGACATCTGTCAGACAGTTCTTAATCAATTTAACAGGTGTTTATTGATTTGTATAGAGTTCATTTTTTTTAATTAGAATGTTGTGGACTACTAAATAAAATGCCTTACAAACATCTATTCTGTCTATGCAGTAACTTTAATCAACCAAACTTGTAATCTTATCAAAGAATGAAATCAGGTTGTTTGACAAGACCTATTTTCCATAAAAAAATGTTGACTGATGTGCCGGTTCAGAGGTGAGCTGCACCTGCACCTCTTTCCAAGTGACAGGCCTCTACCTGCCCTTCTCCCAGAGTGGAGTTCTGAGGCTCACCCCACTTTAGACTTGATCACCAAGCTACAAAACTGTAGTCCCTTCATCCTGGCATGGGTACAGGCCGAGCAATGCCATAGAATGTCTTGCAGTCCTTCACAAGGGCATACACCCTCAGTGGACAGATACATCTCCACGTGGAACTCCATGGTTCTACCACTCTTAGCCTGAATCTCGGAGTGGCAGATCCCATTTCCAGTTGTGTTAACTTGGAAGGCCCAACTGTAATTGGTACCTGCAAGACACTTCCCTCTGGAAGCCTGTGACCAGCGGCTGATTAACGTGATTCAAAGCTCCTTCCAACAAACTTATTGTCTATGTGCCCAAAGGTATACGGCAAGCAAGGAAAAGCATTAGGACCACAAAAGAGCTGTAAACCTACAAGTTGTGATCGGAGTCCCAGGGAACTACAAGGAATGGGGCAGACAATCTGCAAAGCTGATGAATATTCCAATACTTAGATTTACCAAGACAGCACAAAACAGCTTCTATAATATCTAACTGGTTACCCAGAAGCCAACAACACAGTTCACTTAAAGCAACCCAGCGTCAGGCCTCCATCCAGACACCCAACTCAAATATAATGAGGATTACTGAAAATCTTATTCATCATATAAGAAAGTTCTACCAATCCCAAAGGATCGGACATAATACCTCCCAGGTTAATGAATATTCCAGATCTTACCAAAATACACACGTACAGCCAATTCTTATTAACTAAACTAAAATTTATTAAAAAAGAAAAAAGAGAGTATTGGTTAAAAGATCAGTATATGTACAGAAATGCGTACAGTTCTTGAGATTAGATTCATAATAGAGATGATGAGCTTTGTAGTTGCAAAGAGTTCTTTCAGAATTAGTCCATAGGTTATAGTCCAATGTCCATATTCAGGGTGATCCAGTCAGGACTGGAAATCTGAGCCTTATAACTTAAGCGTCCCCTGCATGAAGCATCAAGCAGATCTGAGATAAAAAGGATCATGACCCAAGGGGCTTTTGTACAGTTCCAGGCCTTCTCTTGACAGGTTGGAGTCCTTAGGTGAACAATAGACAATCACAGAGACTTTGAAGTAGACCTATTTCCTAAGCATCACCGGTAAATAGCTACATGGATTAACATAAGGCAATTGCCTGTTTTTCCACCATTCACAGGTGATTTGCTCTACATTTCAAAGAGAGATGAATACAGTGATATTACTAAGTGTACAGTTCATTTAAATGTTAATATTTCCTTTTGATCTCTGAATCAATAGCTATAGTGACAGACAGGAACTGTCTGTTTACATGGCAAATAGCTAACAAGATATAAGTAAACACATACAATTAGAATCACCTCTAATTCTCTAACAATACAGGTTGGCATTTCAAAGTTCTAGCCTATCTAGCATGGAATGACCCTTATTACCATTCACATACTTTTCTAACATGTCTCTAAAGATTGACTCTGGGCCATTTAGCCTGCAAGCCGCTTAACCTTTTCTATTGACACCTTCTTGGCACACTTTGTATAAGATTCGTTGGAATTATATAACAGTGGTAGCAACAATGATTTGCCTGGTCATATTTTAATCAGATAATGTTACACAAGTCCTCCACCTTAGACTGACAGCCTGGTGCCTTCTCTGCCTCTCTGCATCTGTCTGAGATGCCCACTTCCTCTCCAGGCAAGGATTTCCATGGCTTAATGTCCTTTTAGATGTTAGTCTTCAGACCCAGAAAAAAGAAGCCCATTAGCCTGGCTGGAGGCATGCAGGTAGGCCTTTCCCAACTAATAGCCCAGCCATTGTTCTCCTAAGGCTCTTTGGAGTACTTTCCCTGGAGCCTATATTCTCTTTGGTCATTGTTATCAATTTTCTATATGTCATAACTTCTAATTTATTCTGATTGCTATCTACCTTCTCTTTTTTCCATTTCTTTTATATTGCCTCTTTATTTCTTATTGCTGCCTTCAATTTGCCACTGAACCAGGATGGGCTTTTAGCCAAATATGTCCTCCCTCTTGACTGTGGAATCATGGCTATTTGGCCATCTAATACATTTTTCTTTAAGAACTCCCAATTTTCATTCACGTTTTTCATTCACAATTTATTTCCTCCCAATCAGTTTCACTCATCTCCACAGCATTGGGAAAATAGCACCAGCTATATACATTACTGGTGGGGGACTGTCCTCTATGCAACTTTGGTCAAATCCCTTAACTTATTTTTGTCTCAGTTTCCCCATATTTAATTAGGGATAACGATGTCCTATTTCATAGGGGTGGGTTGAACCTAAATTCATTAATATGTTGAGTATTTGCACATCTGTAGTGTCTTCCATTCTAGGATGTCAAGATATTATTAATAAAGAAATGTTTTAGTAGTATTAATTCAAACTGCTGCATATGGTCAAGTAGTATTTATTGATAGCAAAGTTTTCTGCAAATGAATTCAATATTGGTTTCTGATAGCATGTGCATTGCTAGATTGAGAACTTTTTTTTTTCTATTTCCTCCTCCTAAAATCTGCTTTGACATCAGCTATTGTCCTGATCAATCTGAGTTTTGTGACCTTACCCTAGCTCACAGTACAAGCACTGTGTATTCGTGATTAAACAAATCTTGATGATTTGAAAGGTGAATCTATACCCTGCACTTTGAGTTCAATGTATGCATTTTCTAGGTAGAAGACTCATGTGCTGAGACACGTACTGTTTATAAACTTGATTAAATTTATAGGAGAGATACTTCCCTTGAGAAGGTATAAACTGGGCAGTATCCCAATTCAGTGATTGCTGTTTATCCTTACTCTCAATTGTCCAAATCAGTTTTATGTTCCCTTTCACATTCACAGTATGGTATGTGGCACATTTTGATCTGATGGTCAGACTGTGTTCAGAAATAATATCATTCAAAAAGATGATTGAAAGTAGGGCTTTGGAAAGGTTTAACTATAACTTAATATGTATGTGTGTGGGATGAGGGAAGCTATCTTGTTTAAAAATACTGGGTCAAATTATGTTTTCAGTCATGTGGGTGCAACCATGCTGTTTCAACTGTGCATGTGGAGGCGGAATTTGGCCTGATGTCACTGAAGAGGCTTCACAAGTCACCAGGAGTGATTTAAATCTTATTAGCGTGGGCACTGCAGTAATACTGGGGTTGACAGAACGTTCAGTCTGAGGAAGGCTGATCAGGTTTTTAAAGCAGGACAGGAGCATCACTACACAGCAGCATCCACTACTGCATGGAGATTCTTCAGTCTTTAGCCTCTTTCATTGAAACAAATGTAGGTGCCTGCCTTGGAAACAGACCATCAAAGCAAGGAGCTAGCTGTCTTGCTCACCACTCATCTCTTTATGGCCTCTCTTGGCCTTACCCAAGAGACAACACCATTTTTACCAATCAAGTCAGTCAACCAGTATCCCAGGGTGAGCTGTCTAGAATTGTGCCCAGTTCATCAGCAGTAAAGAAACTACCTCAGGATTAATTAAAGGAAGGGCCCTACGAGCACAATGCTTAAAGAGAACAGAATACAAGTTCCAATGGTAAATAGTTCTCTTAAAAATAAATGAATAAAATTCTTGGGCTTGTGTAGTTCAATGCAAAATGAGGAGAAAACATGGACAGAAAAAAAGAAAGGAGGAAATGGAGAAAGGGATGGGAGAAGGAAAGAGGGAGTCAGTACAGTGGGTAAAGAAAATAAACAAACACAGGAGAACTGAAGAGAAGAAAAACATGAGAGGTGAAGACAGCTATAGAGAAAATCCAACCTGCTGGAAACTGTCTTGTCAATCACAGGCAGAACATTCATATTGCAAGTTTGACTGTCTGCATGACAGGAAGTGCCAAGTGTAGCAGGGAAGCCCAAATCAGCTGACACAGGGTAGGAACACTTACAGTGATTGAAATAAGGCAGGTATCTTATTTTATTTTGCACTGAGAGTTTTTCAAAATATACCTATTTTTTTCAAAGTATTTTTATGAGTGATGGAGAGGCAAAGGAATAAACTTTCCTCCTCTCACCCACATTTGGATTTCAAAAATCCAGCAAATGAAGCTGTTTCCTTTGGCATCTATTTTTCCTTTGCCTACAGTTTAAACAAGGGGCCAGATATAGAATAATTATATTAGAAATATCCTGTTTCTAAGCTAGGCTACCGTAACCTAAAATGTCAGTTTGCTCAGTGCAAACACTTGACATATGTTGTGCTGAATAGGGTGTAATGAGGTTGGAAACTGTCTATTTGCTCCTCTTTAGAAATTTTTTCTAGGTACACACTTGACAAATGGTTGATGACTGTGACACTGTTTCATCTCCTTTGTACAGAATATTCACTCATTTAATTTGCAGGGAACTAGACTGCTAATATTGTGTGTGAACTTGTCATGTGGCTGGACTGTCAGAATTATTATACTATTGTTTTAGTGAACTATGGGTAATTACACCTTATAAAAAACGGTAATGATTAATTAAACTGTAGCACTTGCTGCAGTAGTTCAAAGCTGAAGGATAAAGAAGATACCAATTATAAATTTTAAAGGAAAGTGAGATTGAAACACACAGGGTTTCTTTCTCCTTTCCTTCAGTAGTACTTTGTTTTAGTACATCCAGAGCAGAGGATTGGCTGAACAAATTCAAGAACATTTCCTCTTAGAAGGTTGGGAGTTTCATTTGTGGTTCCCAATCTGCCTATTTTATTCCTCCCTCTAAAGCCCTGTCACTTTCACATTGCTTACCTCAGAGAAGATATGAGAATGAGGCCCTGCTGAGATCCTGAACACAGCTACAAATGCTGGCAAAGGAAGGTTGATAGTAGTGTAACATAAGGCCTACAAACAGAGACTGACTGACCTCCACAGGAGCACCGGGCTTCCTTAAGAGCACTCCACCACACCCCTAGTTGCTTGGGATGTACAGGACTCACACTCGGCAGGTACCTCAAGTGGTAGCTGAACATACAGACATCAGCCATGATCAAGGAGATGCTGTTAGCTCTTTTGTACTGTAGCATCAGAGGTATCCAAATAAAGGAGAAGGAACCACTTTGTCATAAAAATCCAAACAATTCTTTAATGCAGCCAGAGTCCTCACCCTGCTTTTCCCCTGAAGCTGGTGACAGTGGCACCACCCCCAAAAAGAATATTCAGTTGCTATTTCCCCAGGCCTCTCTAAGACTGCACCCACATGGAATGGGGTACGGAAACACAGCATTTATAGCATGAAAGAGTATAGTTATAGGGTAGCCAGATATTTTGAGAAAAGGAATGGTGTAGTTTGAAGTCAAACATAGGGTGACCAGATGTCCTGATTTTATAGGGACAGTCCTGATATTTGGGGCTTTTTCTTACATTGGCACCTATTATCCTCTACCCCCATCTTGATTTTTCACACTTGCTATCTGGTCACCCTAGTAAAACATCTTCAGGTCTTTGGAGAGAGCATTTCTGCATCATTTTCATACTCCAATAGGATCATGTACTTTGTATTTTGTAGTTGTTGTTTTTTTGAGACGATAGCAGGAGGCAGAAAATGAAAGGCAAAGCAAGGAAAGTCCAACTGTGCTCATATAAGAATTGCTACTGGATAAACAAAACCACACATTCACGTTTATACTCAATAATATTGTGTGTGGAAAAATATTTTAGCAGATAATTGCAAATTAAACATTTAAAGGGCATATGGTTTAGTGTTTCAGTGTTTTTAAAAATGCAATTAGAAACTGGATAACCTTAAATTATTTATGTAATTGTGGGGTGAATATTGTTAGACCTAATGGATAAAACAGATAGGACCTAGCAGCTGGTCATTTTCCAGGCATAGTCTCTTGATAGCCGCTTGAGAAGGAATAGCATGAATATAGCATAGAACACCCATATCCTAGTGACAGTGTGATTAAGGCTGTTGGTACTTGTTTTTAATTAATACATTGTTGTAAAATTGTTTTCCCTTCTGTAGCATCAACAATTAAAATTATAATGATTTCTAAACCAGCTAGCATTAGCGTGATCTGGCAACTAAATGACTGCCTTCTTCAAGAGAAACATTATATAGCTACTAAGAAGTGACAGCAAGTCTTTGTAAGTGAAGGAAACCTAATAAAACCTGCCTTTTGAAATTAAATCCAAGACATTTTGCAGCACAGGGTGTATTGAAAGGAAACTGAAATGTCAGGTCAAAATAACACTGTAAGAACTATTGTTATTTTATAGGCTGATTCATATACATTTCCCTGGCTTTATTTGTATATTTTCCCTCAGGGGAGCTATTAATTTTCATTCCCTTCTGCTCTAAGTGGGCAGCTGTCCAATGACCTGAAAAACTGACATGTACTTTAGCTTCTGTGCTGGCAATGTTTAAACCCTTGTTTTTTTGTGGTTGGGACTGACATGCTAGTTTTCTCTTCTAATGTGTGTCAGATCTGGTCTCTGGTGAAGGTGAAGCCGCTTTTTATCAGAACCAGAGACCAGATGAGTCACTGAAGTGACTCATGTGGGCTCAGAAGGAGGATGCTGTTGCTCCTCAGGTCTTATGATTGACTAAGTGATTATGATGAAATGCCTAAGGGCTGGTCAACCCACAAACTCTCAACCGTTGAAGTAAATCAGTGTCCTAAACCTAATTTTAGTTGTTTTAGCGCAAACCTGTGTGTGGCCATGTGCACTTCAGATTAAATCAGTTTGGCCCAAATTGGTTTGTGCAAGATATGAGTGTCCACATGCAGACTTGGGCTGAAATAGCCAACTTGTTTTGAATTCAGAGTTTGTGTTACTTTGGTGTAAGTTTGTGTGCAGATCCCCCATTGGAAAGAAAAGCTCAGGAGGAGTGAGATTCTTTCTATCCCTTCCCTCCCATTAAAATAATAATAATAAAAAAAAAAAATCCTTTGATCTGTCCCTTTGCACTACTCTCTGGCAGTGTCCCTAGCTGGCGTGATGTATCCAGCTCCCACCCCCATAGGAGTATGACAGGAGGGATTCTAGCTGGAGCATTATTGCACTTCAACTTCTTGAGGCCATAGCCTGAGTTCCTGTTCTAAAACATCCACCACACTATAAAATACACCTGGTCTGCAACAGACCAAAAATTGGTTCTGTATCAGGCAACGGCAAGCAGTTCCTGTGCACCCCACTCTCACCCAGCTGCACCCGTAGACAATGAGGGTAGATGATTTAGCTGTAAAAGTAGAAAACCACTTGTTTAGCATTTGCACAATTGTGACTGTGCTGCCTGTGGGAGCCAGCTGAGATCACTCAATTAGGGTGAACTGCAAACACAACGGGGCAGACAAACCCCAAACGCTGGTGGATATTCCAATACTTAGTTTACCAAGCCAGCACAGAACAGCTTCTATGGTACTTCACTGGTTACTTAAAAGTCCAAACAACGCAGTTCCCTTAAAGTACCCAGCCTCAGGCCTCCGTCCAGACACACACATCAGATATGATGATGATCACTGAAAATCTTATATAAACAAAAAGGTTCTTCCAACCCCAAAAGATCAGCCACATACCCAGGTTCAATTATAACTTAGATCTTACCCAAAATACACGCTATAGCCGATTCTTATTAACTAAACTAAAATTTATTAAAAAAGAAATGAGAGAGAGTTGGTTAAAAGATCAATATACATACAGACTTGAATTCAATTCTTGAGGTTCAGATACATAGCAGTGGTGAGCTTGTAGTTGCCAAAAGTCCTTTTAGATATAGTCCATAGGTTATAGTCCAATGTCCATATTCAGGGTGGCTCCAGTCAATGACTGGGGATCTCAATCCTTGTGGCTTAAGGTTTCCCCCTCTTGAAACCCAAAGCAGATCTGAGATGAAGCAGGATCGTTTCCCAGGGTTCTTATACATTTCCAGCAGCCTTTTGGCCTGAGAAAATAATAGGGTTAATGCTGCTTCTCCCAAACATCCTGGCAATTAGCACAGGGTAATTTATCCATTAAACAGTTCGGATACAGGTTACCACAACCTTCAAAGGGACATATAGACAATAATACTATTTCACTCAAGTATCTTCCTAAATGTTAATATTCCTTTTTTGATCTTTGAATTAAAGCTATAGCAATAGACAAGACTTGTTTGCTTACATCACAAGACCTGAGCAAACACCTACCCTTCTACCTCTAACAATGCAGACTTGCATTTCAAAGCTCTATTCATTTACATATTTTCCTAAGAAGTCTCTAAAGTTCAGCCATGGGTCAGGTCAGTCTGAGTTAATTAACTCTTTCTGGCCCTGTCATCTTTCAATGAGATATTCTATCACACTCATAACGTCACAACAATATACTGTAAGGGAAAGCAAATCCAGCAATGCATGTGGCTCAGTGCAACGTGGGCTTGTTCTTGCTCCCCTTGAAGTAAACTTGAGTTTTGCCATTAACTTAAATGGGGGTAGGATCAGAGAATGTATTCTGTTTGCTTATACTTTTCTTGACTGTATAGTTCTGAAATCAATAAAATGCCATGTCTGATCATGGTTATTAACTTTAATTGATAGAGATTTGTGAATATAATTAGAAAATGGTAAACTTGTTTTTAAAAATCATGATTTATGTGAATGCTGCACGTATTTTTAATCAGTAGGCACCAGAAGAGTTTTCCTAGAATAATGCATAAATATTAAAAAGGCTCACTTTGCTTTTGTGAGAGGCCTTACGAAATGAAAATTCTTGTGTTCAGACTGTCTTCCCCCTTATTAAAACTAAACATACCAAGAATAAGCCTTCTACAAATACCTAATATTTGTTTTCATTAATGTATGATGAATCATTCAGTCATAAATTGTTGCCTTTCTTGAAATGCATTGAGATGTTTAAATATTAACCAAGTTAATTCACCCTCCCTCCCTACTGTTTTTTCCGTTTGTTGCTACATGAACATCATTTTGAATGATAATACATTTTTTATTTACATATGCCAAAGATCTTTAGAAATAAACAGTTTTAGGTTTTAGTAGCTGAGAAAGAAATATACAGCAGCCACTTGTTTAGACGTTCTTTTATCTGAAACCTGTCTGATTAGTCCTATTTAGAAAATGCTTGAGGCTGTGATGATATATGAACACCTTTCTGCTGTTTAATGAATACTTCTGTGTCCTCTAGTGACACAGAATCAGTGTCTTATTGTCTAAGCTGTTATGGGTAGTAATGTCGTAGAGGCACATTTGATTTGTTGTGCTTGATTTGGCTTTAATTTGTCAAAAGACATGAAGAACTTTTCCTATGGATTCACCATAATAGCAGAAGCACAGAGCTCTCAGATGAAATTCCATTCTGGAGTTGTTCACCTGAATAATAGGATGAGATGGACATTAGAATTTTTAAATGAGCACTTGTCATAAGAGATGTAACCAGCACATGCAACCATCAGTGGCAATGGCAACTGTAAAAACTGCTGTTCACTGTTAGCAATGGAAAATGCTTCCCTCTTAGTACTAAGAAGTGGACTGTATTGTAAAAGAACAGCTCAGACATTAGAAATAGTGTGTTTCTGTCTTTACAGCAATTCCCCATTTTATTTCTAAGGACTATCAACTTTATTTCTAAGGACTGCCTCTTGCAATGGGACGTTTAAGGGCACAAATGCACGCTTAAGGGCAGAAAGCAGTCTCTAAGAGCTTGATCAATATTCAGTGAAATCAGTGGAAAAACTCCCAATGTAAAGGCATTGGATTTTGTTTTGGATTGTTGATTAACACTTATCGCATGGTTTTAGCCTATTTGGCATTATAAAAGAAACAAACCACATGGAAAGTCTATATTAAAGTAATTCTTATTGTACGGTGTGCAAAAATAAATAAAAAAGGCTACTGCTGCATAGAAATGTAATTTTAAACAATATATTGATTTGAAAGTAGAGAAATTTAAAATGACATTTTAGCAGTTTCCATATTTGTTCAGAAAATGCAGGCACAAAAAGGTTTGGATGCCAGCTAATGAACAACTTGAAGAAGCAGCAGCATTTTAATTAATTTACAGGTACAGTACAGAATGCATTAAATTAATGGTAATTTCAGAAACTTAACACAGTAGATTTCTGCTGCTTTTCATCCCATATCAAAATTAGCCAGCTGAGTGGTAATGCAGAGGCAAATAACCTCATTGAATGCTGGCATCTGACAGCATAATATTTTAAGTTGTTTTTAATTACAGAGGCATTAAAATTGTTGTTTGTAATTGAAATTTGTTTTATGAAAAGTATTTTTGATGCTGGTTTTAAACAATGTGTCTTTTAAATGTGGACTAGTTAAAATAGTTTCCATACATTTGACAACAGCTATATTCAAAAGGCCTAGGACATGATAGAAACTCCATTGACTAGTCTAGTGTATAGATATGAGTGAGAAGACTAACCCATTTACTTTATCTTAAAAGAATTCCATGCCTTGGATACCACAGTTAGGTCTATTGACAGTTGTTAACAGGCTACATGTTAATTGGTAAATTTGCTTGTGTAGGAGTCAGTTGAAAGTCAGGTACATAAATATAAATTTTATATCTACTGTGCTATTGGTATCTGTGAAATTGAGAATAGACTACAAGTTAATATGTGTTGATGACTTAAATATATACATATTCCCCTAAGGATAGCATCAAAGGAAGTGAGAACAGAAAACTTTCTGAAATACATTAGGAAACTCACCAAACAGATTTAATACCTAAGAAATTCTGAGATACTTTACTGATTGGCACTATAGAAACCCAAAGATAAATAGTAGGCATTGTATTCACATATTGGATTAATTTCAAAGAGTTTTGTTTGTGATTAACCCTTCACTGTGTATATAGCCTTACTGTATATCTCCATGATTTCCCTCCATCATAGTGCATCTTTCTCTCAGATCACATAAGGAAAAGCGGACTGTTCCACGTTAATTTTTTTGTAGCACATTTTGTCACTTGGTTACCCTTGCAATTCTCACTTGGTCCTCTGTATTCTGAAACTTCTCTAATTGTGGGGTCCTTTTCCTGAAGCTCCTGCTTATCTTTGCCTTCACTGTCTTCTCCTATAGCTCATGCTTCTGTTTCCATCACACTCATTGACCGGCCATGACATTTTACTCTTCCCTGAATTAATTACTTTTAATAGTGGTTTTTGTAGTACCTGGAGTCAAACTACATTTTAAGTTTCAACCTTTGATTAAACTGTTTTAATAACAACTTGACTATTAAAGGCATTAATTTAGGGATATAGTGAGAGAGTTATAAAATTCAGATCTTTATTTTTATTGCAGAATTTATCCTTCCAGATAAAATTTCAATAGCATCAGACTCAATGTACATATCAAAATGTTGTATACCGTCAGTACATCACCCTCTCCAGTAGGTTCTATTGTAATCATAGCAATGTAGGACTTGAAGAGACCTCCGAGGTCATCCAGTCCAGAATTACATATACCTAGACCATCCCCGATTATTATGGGGCTTCCACAACCTCCCTAAATAACCAGTTCCAATGCTTAACTAGCCTTAGAGTTAGAAAATTTGTTCCTAATATCTAGCCTTAATCTCCCTTGTTGCAGATTAAGCTGATTAGTTCTTGTCCTACCTTTTGGTGGACATAGAGAAAAATTGATAACCATCCTCTCTATACAACCTTTTACATATTTGAAGACTGTTGTCATGTCCTCCCTAAGTCTTCTCTTCTCTAGACTTAACATGCCTAATTCTTTCAACCTTTCCTCTTAGGTCAGGTTTTTCTAAACCTTCTATTATTTTTTTGCTCTCCTCTGGACACTCTTCAATTTGTTCACATCTTTTTTAAAGAGTGATGTCCTAAGGTGGACATAGTACTCCAGCTAAGGCCTAATTTTTACCCTAAATTTTAGATGCCAATTAAATTAGCCTACAATAATGCTTCTAATTTAACAAAAGGGTAACAAAGTTGTGGCCCGCCCTAAAGGAATTGCCAAGGTGTTACCAGGGGCCTGTCTCTGATCTAAAGAGGGCTCCCCAGAGCAAGCTAGTTTTACTAACCCCTGAAAGGACACGGATACATCCTTCCACTCAAGGATTGACACACACAAGCAGAAATTCTTGAAAACATAAGAATTATTTACTTTTTTATTTTTTTTAAAAAGTAGTTACTGTATATTTAATAGAAGCAAGAAAGAATACATAAAACATATTAAAACACAGTAGAATTATACATAGGGTGAATTATTCACTTAATTCCAACATTTAGCATTTAATATTTAATAGTTAACATTTAATATCTCAATATTTAACATCTAGCATTTAAACTTTTAACATCCTGTGAGTACTGGCCAAGTGGTAGCAGGATGGGTAGGGGAGATTTAACTCAAAACACAGGGATCCCGCTTTATTTACAGACAGACCCACATACTCCTTAATGATAGATGGAAAAATCAGACTTACACTCCTACCCCAAGTTCCCTATGTTTCATCTTAATGGTTCTGCTGATCATATTGATCAGATCATGAACATCATGATGATGTTAAGGATGGTGATTGTCAAGGCCACAATTTTTGTAACAGCTGCTTCAGGCTGTGGGCGAAACAGCAGTTGCTGCTGGCTGTTGCTGCTGTCAGGGACTGTTGATTGCACTGCTATTATCGCCATTGCCATGGTGACCTTTAGAGTTCTGCTGCTACTTTTCCAGGTAGCTGCTTTTTTGGAACTTTCCTTTCTTCTTCTCAGGTAGCTGCTGTTCTTCCACAAAGCCTCAAGCCCACTACAATCAGCCTGCTAGTTGGCCTTATATGTTGGTTGTTCTCGCAAGGTCTTCTCATTAACATAATTCATTAGCCTGGCTTAGCCAATCAGCTTCCTCTAATTAGCATATCTCTAGATCCTTCCTATTACATTATACCTACTTTTAGATAGCTAAGCTCCTCCCTCTGACACCATCTTGAGTAGAGCTCCTCCCTCTAATCTATTTTTAGATAGCAAAGCTGCTCCCTATGAGTTGCTGGAACTTTCGATACCCTAACCCTGTGTCTTTCATGAAGGATTATTGCATCCATTTTGGATTTCTAACTTTAAACTATCACTAATTACTATTTATCAAAGCCTTAATCTTTAAAGTAACTGCTGTTTTATGGAAATCGAAATTTTCAAAACAGCTAAAAGCAAAATTTCTCGTTACATCATCAGTGTTGAGTAGAGCAGAGCAATTGCCTCCTGTGTCACTTTTATATGACATGCATAGTAATACATCTCAGAATGACATTTGTTTTTTTCTCAACAGTATCACACTATTGACTCATATTTCATTTGTGATCCACTATGATCCCCAGATCATTTTCTGCAGTACCACTGCCCATTTTGTACTTGTGCATTTGATTTTTTTCCCCTTATGAACTGCAATACTTTGTGTGTGTCTGTAATACTGGCATTTCCAATAGAAAAGATCTGTGAGTTTCTTTAATCATCAAATACCTATTTTGATGATTTTACAACTATTTTCTGTAAAGCAATTGCCTTCCAAATATTGGCCTTCCCTGGGCTCTATGGACAGGCTATCCCAGTCATATATAAGTTTGTTGAAACTCTGTAACAAAATGTAAATGTAAGTGGAAAATTCAGTAAAGTTCAGTAACTGGAGACTGGAACCACAGGCAAAGAATTCTCATGTTGATTTTTTTATTTGCTTTATAAAATATTTTTATTTTAAAACATTTGGCTTGTCATACTTACAGTACTTTGAATCTTTGGAAATCAACCTTTATTACTGCTTTAGGTGTCAGCCTTGTCTTTGCTCCTTTGACTATCTATATCAGGGGTCGTCAGCCTTTTAGAAGTGGTGTGCCAAGTCTTCATTTATTCGCGGTAATTTAAGATTTCGCATGTCAGTAATACATGTTACATTTACAGGGGCCGGCGGACAGAACCCCAGACTGGCAGCAGGCTGAGCGGGGCCAGCACTGGGACCCCAGGCCGGCAGCAGTCTGAGCTGCTCAGCCCGCTGTCGGGCTGGGGTTCTGTCCACCGGCCCCTGCCAGCCAGGGACCCGTCCGCCGGCCCTGCTCAGCCCACTGCCGGCCCAGGGTTCTGTCCATCCAGGCCAGCAGTGGGCTGAGCGGGGCCAGCGGCTGGGATCCCTGCTGGCACGGGACTGGCGGACGGAACCCCAGGCTGGCAGCAGAGTGCCACTGAAAATCAGCTCACGTGCTGCCTTTGGCACGTGTGCCATAGGTTGCTGACCCCTGATCTATATGTATATTTATATATAGTCACTACTTTTTCTTCTGAAAAACATAAGTAGCAGTACATTAATGGTTAAAAACACACTGAATCTCCAGATGAAGAGCAGTAAAGATCTAAATAGTGTAAACTAACATTCACATATATATAATTTTGCACTATTTAGATCTTTACTGCTCTTCATCTGGAGGTTCGTTTGCTTTTAAACGACTAATATACTGCAATTTATATTTTAGAAGCAAAATACTGACTAATTAATCTTAAAGATTGACCAAGAAGGATTTGAAAACACTATTAAGCAGTTTGTGTTTTAGAATTAGTTTAGCTCGTGATTACATTTTTACTTGCCCTCTCCCCTGGATAATCTGGAACCTATTAGAGTAATGACTAGTTTCAGGTTACCCAATAAAAACTCTTATTAAACCAAGAAAGAAATATAAAATGAAATAGCCTGTTTCTAGGACTTTCAGTATATAATCTTAAAGTTTCCTTTTATTGGGGTCACAGATGCAGAGTCCCCAAATCCCCTTTTCTCAGGGTAATCAAAAGGTCTCTCTGGTTCCCTCTGTTTTTTCAGGGCCAACTCAAACAGAAGTCTCCTCCTCCTCCTCCCTTTAAGGTAGAGAAAAGGAAGTTGAAGCTTCCCTTTTTCCTCTTGATTTAGAAGTCAAAATAACTTGGGGCTGTTGCAGAGGTCTGCTCTTTTAAGGAGGAAAGTCTTCTCCCTGAGTAGCTACTTTGGTTGTCTAAAGACACTCCTAGGTGCCTGCTCCTTTGACTTCCACTTCCTCCATTTGTACGCTCTTAGCTTGTTTCCTGTGAATTGAATGGGCTGTGGCTGACCCCATTAATTTACCCTTGCTTCCCAGTATTGAACTCTAATCTAGAACTCCAGTGCTTCATGACCCAGGCTCTCCTGATTCTCCTCAGCCCCAGTTGGGTCATATAGTCCATAACATTAGCGTTATTTCAAGTGTATTGTTTGTACAAAACAAAGGTTAACAGTTGGTATTTCTATTTTAGTGACTTTGTAAAAGTATGTGTGTTCTGTAAAAGCCTTAGATATATTATATTAGGCTGCAGTCACAAAAGCTACATTTTAAATGGCAAAAACATTTTACTTCTCTGTAAACCCATTTTGTGCTAAAGTAGCTGAAAACATGCTACCTTGGAAAAGAGAAATGTATGTTGTGTTTCAATGTGTTTGTCATAAAATAGCTTTTGGCATTTTATTCACAGGTTAATACTGAAAGACTTGTATAGAATCATAAATATAGAGGTAGGAGGGACTGCAAGAAACAATCAAACCCATCCCTCTCCACTGAAGCAGACCCAAGTAAATCTGGACCGTCCCTGGCAGGTGTCTGTCCAATCTGTCCTTTAAAACCTCCACTGATGGAGATTCCACAACCTCCCTTGGAAGCCTGTTCCAGAGTTTAACTACCATTATAGTTAGAAAGTTTTTTTCCTAATATCTAACCTAAATCTCTCTTGCTGCAGATTGAGCCCATTATTTCTCGCCCTATCTACTGTGGACATGGAGAACAATTGAGCGCAGTCCTCTTTATGGCAACCCTTAACATATTTGACTGTTATCAGATCCCCTCTGTCTTTCTTTCTCAAGACTAAATATGCCCAGTTTTTTTTAATCTTTCCTTATAGGTCAGGTGTTCTAAACCTTTTGTCATTTTTGTTTCTCTCCTCTCAACTCTCTCCATTTTGTCCAAATCTTTCCTAAAGTGTAGTTCCCAGTATTGAACATAGCACTCTAGCTGAGCCTCACCGGTGCCAAAGAGAGTGGAACAATTACCAGCCTTATCTAACATAAAACACTCCTACTAATGTACCCCAGAATGATATTAGCCTTTTTTGCAATTGCATCATATTGTTGAGATACAAGTTGTGCGAGGTAATATCTTTCATTGGACCAACTTCCACTAGTGATAGAGACAAACTTTCAATGTTACACAGAGCTCTTCTTCATGTCATATTTCTGATTCATATTCAATTTGTGTTCCACAGTTATTCCCAGAACTACCACCTAACCAGTAATTCTCCATTTTGTAGTTGTGCATCTGATTTTTCCTTCCTATGTGTAGTACTTTACACTTGGCTTTATTTAATTTCATCTAAATTCAGACCAGTTTTCCAATTTGTCAAGATCCGTTCTTTCCATGTCTATACCTAATTTCCCTGTTCCTGGAAGAATCACTTCTAGCATGCAATACTTCCTTCAGTAAGACTGCTATACGCATCAACCATTATTTTTGAGATTATAACTAAATCTGGAAGTATCCTGTCAAGTAACTGCATCAAGACTTCAGTTCAACTGATTGAAAATAATTTTGTGTTTAAAATAGCAGCTGTCATAGAATAAACTCCATCTGCAGACATGTGGCATGGCATATCTTGAGGGTAAATAGGTATGCAGGTGTTTAAATTAACTGCTCTGCCTCAGGAGCACAATGGAAAATTATTCATTTTTAAATGTGTATAAAGGGTTTACTGAGTAACAAAGGGCTTTTAACTTGGTTTCACTGCATTTCATGAGTATATTTCTGTAAAAGTACAGTTCAGTAACTGGAACAGAATATAGTTTTCAACAAAGTGAGCCCAGAGACAATTAAAAGCTTCTTGTATTTTCCACTCTTTCTTTAAACTCTTGGTCTAACACTGTATAATACTTTTGAGAGAGAGGTTATACTATCTATGGAGTAATAAAAGAATTGATTGTAAGCACAATGTTTATAATCAAAAGAGATTTAATACAAACACTTTCAAAGTGATATTATAAAAGTGTTTTAAACATAACATTAATGTGCTAATGATTAAATATTTTACATGTGCAGTTGGCAACAAAGCACAGCAATACCAGTGCTGTTTGTAACCCGTGTGTGCTTCTAGAAGAAATGTAATTGGAGATTTATTTTCAACTAACTGGCAATGTCGGAAACTCCTACGCTGTGGCTACTGTATTTGTCTCTTTATTTCTGCCTAATTCACCCCACACAGGAAAATTAGCATCAGAGGACATGCAAACAACACTGCATCTTTGTCGCTGGTAAATTATTTTTAAAAGTTTGATTGACATATCAATAATATGTAGGGGGATTTACTTCAGCTCACATTGTAGTGTTAACCTTTGATCCTGCAAGGACTTGGTATGTGCTCAATTTTACACACTGTAAATTCAGTGGGGCTACTCACAAAGTATAAAGTTTAGCATGTGTCGAAGTCTTTGCAGGGTCAGGACTTGACTTATTTACCCTTTTATTCATTTCCCTCTAGGACTACCTAGGGCTTGTCTACATGGTGCATTAGTCCACGCTAGAGGAGTGTAAATTCTAATTAATGCATCTGTGTGGACCTTGCTTGTTCTCATTGAAAGTTCTTTGGTGCACATTAATGTAGTCTCATTTCAAACAGTACTACATTAACATGCACTAGGGAACTTTTAGTGCACAGTGGCAGAGTTCACACAGACCAGTCAGCATGCACTAGAATTTTAACCCCTATAGTGTGGATTAATACACCATGTTATCAAGCCTATATTCTAGTTCCTTTTTTATGTTAACACAGGATGCTCTGCTTAAGTCTCTGATCCGGCAAACACTTTCTCATGTAAGTAACTTACATGTTACATAGAATAAGACTTCTCACGTACAGAAGTGTTCAGAATTGAGGTCCCAGTATCCTGTTAAATAATTCCCTATTTTCTATGTGGCTCTCTTAAGCTCTTTTAATTGTCTCCAGATAAACTGAGTGAATGAAAATAATTTGTTTTAAATCATAAAATCTATCTGGTCCCGTAAGCACTAACTTAGTGAGTTCACCAAATCAAAGATGTAGCTCTGTACTTGTTTCATCATCGTCTTGAGAAGTTAAGATCCCTGGAAGACCCATCAGATTCATAGAGTGCTTTTCCTGGGGAGTGAGGGTGAAGTAGAATTGTCACATTAGTTCATGTTAGAAATGGGCAAACCAGTTCAAAGACAATAAAGTCCTCTTGTATCATCCTGTCCTGTCTTTATTCTTAAAATTGAATACAAGCCGAACCTTTCTTGAGGTCCTGAAATGTTTTTATCATTTCTAGTTTCTCTCAGGGACCAAAATACCAGATGAGGCTTTTCTTGCATTATTTCGAACAGTGGAAGTGCCAGAAATATCAGAGAGAGCCTGTTTTTTATGAGCAACCCTTGATTTGTTTAGCCCAGTGTCAAGGGATAACAGTTCAGATAGTCGGAAAAGTTCTGGATAAACATCCATACTTTGGACCTTTTGAGGTTTTACCTATGACCAGTTCATCTTGACCTGGAAGAAAACATAAAATCATCACTGATGAAGTCTGCAGATGACACAAAAGCTGGAGGAGTGGTAAATAAGGAAGAGAAACTGTTCAGCAACTGAGCCAGAGAGAGAGAGAATTTTTTTCATAAACATTCTAATGAAAAATTCATCCTGTTTTCCAACCAGATCTGTGTAGACTCCCATCATGCTCATGTTGCAATGGTAAGGGGGTTATCCCATGGGAATAGGATTATTGCCACCCCCCTCAAGGGATGCAATGTGTGCTTCTCTCCAAGGCCACCCCAGCTCAGCAGTCTGGTGAAGAAAGGAGGCAGGGTTATTGCCTCACCTCTTCCCAGCACTTCCTTGTTGGCTATCTTGAGGGTAGATTATCCCTTCTGTCCTCATGTTGTACAGGTGAGCAAAATGGCTATGCTTGTGTTGGGGTAGGAACTCCTGTCCCATTGGTGCCCCCCATATGACAGAATTGTCTCTTCAAGTACAAAAAGGAGCAGGAGTTTTGAAAATAAAAACAAACAGCCTACATGTTTCAGATATTCTTTTTCAGTGTTCTCCCGATACCCACAAGAAGATACAGATTTTTTTCTTTCTTCGTCTTTTAAGGGTTTATAATTTACTTTTGTAAACTGAATAATTAACAACTGCTTTATAGAGAAAGATACTGTTGCTGTAAAAGGACATAACATCTCACATGTCTTTCAAAGTTTGTGTTAAAATTTTGTGCTTTTCAAAACCACTCCTGTCTGACTTTCTAATTAGAGCTATACTGTCCATTCTGTCAGCTCTGGGGGGAGGGGGGAACAACATTGATTCATCAGTAGTATTTGATTTCTGAGCCTGTAAATCCTCCAAGTCTGAGGAAACCAGAGTATTAGTAACTAATTGGATATTGTATCTGCCCTTCAAAATGCACAATGATTTTATTTTTAAACTTCTTGATAGTTGAAAGAAACCAAGTTCCTTCTTTTAAGGCTAATTGGGTAATGCTCAAGAGACCCACTTTTGTTGACTTGAGATATTGACTTTGTTTTCCATTTGCTGTTCAACAATAAATAGGTTTGAAAACTTATTGAGAAGCTGGGAGAGGAGGGACTACAACTTGCAAATTCATTCAATATGCTTATGTATTCATTTGGAAGTTATATACTTCATTGCTCAGATAATGATGAGAATGAGCTACTGCAGGTCTTGATTTTAAAATTCTGTTTCTATTTATAAATGCTGTTAGGATGGCACAACCTAACCAAAGAGACAAATTCAAATCACACTTCCTTATGTAATAGTTCTCATTTCTCTAAGGATCTGAAATGCCCCATTCACCAATTCTGTTGTCTCTTGGCTTGATGAGCACTTAAAGCTGAAATGTGCTGCTATCTTAGTCTACCTTGAGATCCAGTTCTTTTCAATCCCTAAATTAGAATGTACACTAAGAAAACAGGATAATTTGGTACCTGACACGACTAGTCTTTTTTTAAGCTAATTAGTTTCTGAACCACCAAAGATGTATTTTTACAAAAAATTATCCCTAAAGATATATTACTTACTGTATTGGGGGATTAAAATCGATTTGCTACACATACTGATGTCTCCGATAGGCCAGAGAAGGACACTAATGGTAAGGTATAGTTTCAGAAATGAACAAGTCACAAGTGGGATCAATCTTACTTGTGTCTTCGGGGAGGAGACTATTGATGGGTTTAGTATTAACATGACAGCTCAACAACTCAAGGTTATTTAATCTCTGAAAGCCATGGGAACTGTGTAGTAGTAAAATAGATACTTCTGCCAAAGAACCTATATGTGAAAAGAGTAATGATGGCTCTTATCATGCCCTTGTTACTTACAGAGTTGCAGGATTGGGGCAAGTAGTATTGTATAATCAGGAAGAAAGGCTGAAAGAGCAGAGGACTTTGTCAGTGATTCCTCAGAGAAAGAAAGCTAGATAATTTGCTCTTGAAACAAGAATATTTCCAGCTTGCACAGGTTTATTTATTTTTTTACACATACTTTAAGGTTAGTTTATGTTCTTTCAGCAAACTAATTGAGAATGAGAGATGTAGGTATAAGATAAAAAAAATTCTCTTGAATCATGCTTACACACATAAAATCGGAATAATGCCTAGTACTTAATGACTGGACACAGCTGTTATTAAAATCTTACTGTACGGCCAGAAATGTGGTGAGACCTTTTTAGAACATTTATATTTATTTATAAATTTCAAGTTTTTAAATAGGTGTCAAAGCCATTACATAACCAAAACCATCTGAAAATGTGCCATTGGAAAAAGGTTAGCAGATGCTCCTGCAGTTCAAGGTGGCATCAGTATCGCCTTTTGATTTCATGACAACTGTAACTATTTCTCTGGGAAGTAAATCTGGCCAGATATAGCCATGCCCAGGGCCGCCAAGAGCGGGTTCGGGCCCCGGTGAAAAAATTTTTTCGGGACCCCCAGCAAGGGCAGACTGGCTAAACAGGGCCGACGAGGGCGGGGGGGAAGCCAGGGAAGCCGGGCCTGGAATTTTTTTGGGCCCCCCAGCAAGGGCGGACCAGCTAAACAGCACCGACGAGGGGAGGGGGGGAAGCCGGGCCCCGGGCCGCCTTCTGGACCGCCGGGTCCCAGTAATTTGTACCGGCTTCCCCCCCTCTCATCAGCCCTGGCCATGCCTTTGTGACCTCCAAATTAGATTTTTATGTTGGCTTTTTAAGAGGCTACCCTCAAAAATTTCTCAGAATTTAAAGTTGGTGCAGAATGCTGTGGTGAATGTAATGGAATTTAGTCACAAGGAATATGTTATATGAGTGCTCTGAAGTCTACACTAGCTTACTGTTCCCTTCTAGATGCAGTTCTAGATTTTGATATTGATCTTTATAGTCCTATATGGTTGGAGACCTAGTTACCTTATGAGGTGTCTCCCTCTGCACTGTCGCATTAGTTTAAAATAAGATTATACATTTAGCAGTCTCTAGATTTGAATGTCAGGAGTTGCCAGCAGCTCACTTTGAGTGAAGCATACTTGACAGTTCAGAGGGCACAGTGTTAAGCAGGATGAAAGCTGAGTACATTTTTTTCCCCAGGCTAAAATCTCAAAGTCTAGGGCTGAGTCTATCGTTTTTACTTAGCACTGGTTTACTAATTTTTTAATTGTATATAAATTTGTATAAAGAATTATTAACAATTTCCAGAAGACCCCACGATGTGTAACAACTTGAGTTTGGGTCAGTAGCATTGGACTGTTGTTGGATATTTCTCATTCTAAAACTAATAAAGTTAAATTGGTAGTCTGAGTCTTCTGCTCTAAAGTTGTAATAGCCTTATCTAATCGTTCACTAATTTAAAGGGCTATCAGATTTTAGTATCATCCATCGAGCAACACTGCAGAGTGTGTACCTGTAGAATCACTGAATGTCCATACTAAGACTTTGGCTTCTGGAGGCAGTCTTAAAATGGAACTGGTTGTTGATAGTCCAAAGAGGTGTGATATTGTGAGACACTTTCCACTTTGACATTGTTTTTCCTAACAGATTGTGAGCAGTGTAAGCATATAACTAGCACATAAAGAAAAGTTTATATATATATTCATATTAAATAAAGGGGAAAGCTGTGAATTAATACAAACTAATCTATTATTTTAATGCTTTGGCTACCTTAATATTTCAAAATGTTGTTTCAGCTGAACATTGATTCCAGCAGAACCTGGTCAGTTTATGTGACTATTACTCTTGACTATAATTTACCTGAGGGAGAAGGGAAGAACAGAAACAAAAGATATATCTGTTTTGCTGGATACTAAAAGCAAGGATTGTTCCTTTGTATAATCTTGAGTTTTCCACTTTGTCTCACATGACTAAACTTGTGTGGGAGTGGGAGGATGCGTGCGACCTGAGCTGTAGAAAAGGGAATTATTAGTTTTAGTATTAACAAGATTCATAGATTATAAACTGTGATCCTCTAGTCTGACCTGCATAACACAAGCCATGGAACTTCCCTGAATTAATTCGTGTTGGAAAATCTTTACATAGCAAACTGTCCAGAAATGTGTGATTAACTACATACATACACCTACACACTGACATGTTAATTAATCTGCATAGATGGTATGTAGAAGTTTTCTACAAGTACAAACTCCTGAACCTTGCAGAACTAGCCCATCCCAACTGTCTGTTATATTTGTGGAGCAGTTCCTTTGCATTTTTCATTAACAAGAGTTTTCTTTATGGTTTATTACTATGCAAATATAGCATTCCCTTTTATGGTCAAAAAGACTACCTGTGTCCATAGAAACTATATTCAAATACTGCATTTTGTTATTTTCTGACCAGATACTAGTGTACAGTCACTTATTAGGAGAGTTTGGAGAAGAAAACTCTCCAGTTCTGCCACACACAAGATCTGTAGGATGAAAGTAAACTTGAACATAGTCATTATGTAGATAACCTGTCTACATACATACAAATCTACCTAATTAAAAAAATCAAAATGCTTGATGTTCAAAATTATTTGAGATTCATTACAGCATCTTTAATGTCCACTCAAGTATTTCCCAGACTTGGAATCAGTTGACTAATACATTGTCAAACCCATGAGGCATTTTATGGTGTTCCACTTCTTAAAATTATTTGGGTTTTAACCCTTGGCTTTGATCTCTTTTACATATATTTCATGAATACAAGAAGGCAAAAAGACAAGACTATACTTTTCACATCCATAGGCTTTGCCTCAGTGGCTAAGCTCAACCATTTTGTTTTAAAAGACACCAACTCTAGATCTGTTGCACCTGGGGAAACTTCATAAAGCAGTGACTATGGAACTGACATTTAAAGAACTTGGCTGTTGTGTCACAAGTCAGGCCAATAGATGCCAATCTAAATCCCAGGGAGAAAAACAAACTAATGAGTCAGGGAAACATGCTGGTACTGTACATTGCCCTCCAAACCCTGAAATGTTCCTCAGACCTTTGCAGGGAAACAATAATGCCAGGAAAATTATACTCAGATTTTAATTTTACTGGTTTTCTAAGATAATGATTTTTAAGATGACAGATCAATTATTATAGCCATCTTGACAACAATGTTACTAATATTGTAACTCATAAAAAAGCTGCCTATAAGCAACTTACTTCTTTGTTTTATTTTTCTTCAGGAGCAGCTCTGTAAAAGAATTTAAAAGAAATTAAAAGGAATTATTGTATACAGTATATCCTAACAAAGGGACCAAACTCCCCCTGGCACAGAAAACCCATGTACATGTGCCTTGTGGGAAGGAAAATTCAGTTAGCTTATTGTTATATTGTTTTTGCCAAATCATTTCTGGCAAAGAGATTTAGGGAAGGGAGTGGAGCAGAAGGAACACAGGGTTCCATCCCCCTTTCTTCAAAAGCAGGAAATATCAGGGATTCCCTAGAACCCAGGATCACCTGCATGGAGGCCCTGTGTTTTACCACTGGCTCCTGGATCATGGCCTCCTCTCTTCTTCCCCCGTCTCCCCCCATCCTGTCCTATAGAATCATGGATTCATAGGACTGGAAGGGACCTGGAGAGGTCATCTACTCCAGTCCCCTGCACTCATGGCAGGGCTAAGTATTATCTAGCCCACCCCTGACAGATATTTGTCTAACCTCGTCTTAAAAATCTCTAATTCCACAACCTCTCTAGGCAATTTATTCCAGTGCTTGAATACCTTGATGGGAAGTTTTTCCTAATGTCCAACCTAAAATGCCCTTGCTGTGATTTAATCCCATTGCAGCTTGTCCTATCCTCAGAGGTTAAGGAGAACAATTTTTCTCCTTCTTGGAACAACCTTTTATGTACTTGAAAACTGTCATCACATTCCCTCTCAGTCTTCTCTTCTCCAAGCTATGTTGATTTCTTAGCAGAATGGCTCTGTAGTAGTTCCAGGGTGGGGCTCGTCCCTTCCTGAGTCGCCTGGGAGCCAGGGCGCCCCGCTACAAAGCTAATAACAGTTCAGGGCTCAGGCCCTTAGGCAGGGACTGAGCACACAATTAACAGTTCAGGGCTCCGGCCCTTAGGCAGGGGCTGAGCACACAATTAACAGTTCAGGGCTCAGACCTTTAGGCAGGGGCTGAGTACACAATTAACAGCCCCGGCCCTGGATCAGGGTGGGGCAGCAAACCAATAGTCAATCAGCGGCCCAGGCCTTGTAGCAGGGGCTGGGTCAGTTTGGGTTAGCCCAGGCCCTAGGTCAGGGCAGGGCAGCAAACAAATAGTCTGTCAGAGGCCCAGGCCCCTTAGACAAGGAGGAGGAGAGACTGCCACCCAGCGCGGGGTGGCAGGGGAGGGAACACAGGCCCACCCACTCCACTGTGTTCCAGCCCGGGGCCCTATCCGCAGCAGTCCGCCTGCCGCGCAGTCAGTGGGGATCCTGACCGCAACACACTGACATGGGTTCGGGGTCTGCTATCCCCGGGCCACTTCCCATCTCCTCCTCCATGGGTACCTGTTCCTCCTGAGTTTCGTCTGCCCTGTCCCAGATCATGGGCTCCTCCGGGTCCCGAGCACCAGGTAGGTTTGTCGCTCCCTCTGGGCCCTCGGCGGGGGGAAGCTCAGACCGCTCCTCAAGGTACCGGGCTCTCGGCAGGCTCGGCCAGTCCTCCTCTGGATACCGGGCTCTCGGCAGGCTCGGCCAGTCCTCCTCAGGATACCGGACTCTCGGCAGGCTCAGGCCCGCGGGAGCTCGGGCACCAGTGTCTGTCCTCTCCCACTGCCGGCCAGCTACTGAGCGCTGTGTCTTGGCCTTTATACTTCCTGTCCCGCCCCTTGACTTCCGGGGGGCGGGGACAGGCGGCGGTGGCTCCGCCCACTCTGGCGGCTGTTCTGGCTCGTCCCTTCCAGGGGCACCTGGGAGCCAGGCCGCCCTGCTACAGGCTCCATTAGAGCCCCACTGCATGGGTTTCTTCCACCATGACCGCCCTCAAATGACCTTGAAAGAGGTTCCACTGAAAGGAGGGGAAAAATATATAGAAACGTTACTTCTGCTTCAGGTCATTGTGTTTGAGCAGAGGCCATGTGTGTTTCCCCTGACTCCACACCAGGCCTGCTCCTTTGTCCAGCCTCCCTGGAAAGCCCTGTCTGAGTTTGGGGCATTATGTCAGCAGTACTTTCTCATTCCTCCACCCAACTACCACCTTCCATAGAAAACTCCATCCATAGAAAGTCCCTAGCCATCAGCCACACCATCAGGGGCTCATTCACTTGCACATCTAACAATGTGATATATGCCAGCAATGCCCCTCTTCCATGTACATTGGCCAAACCAGACAGTCTCTATGCAAAAGAATAAATGGACACAAATCTGACATCAGGAATCATAACATTCAAAAACCAGTAGAACACTTCAATCTCTCTGGTCACTCAATAACAGACCTAAAAGTGGCAATTCTTCAACAAAAAAACCCTTCAAAAACAGACTCCAATGTGAAACTGCAGAACTGGAATTAATTTGCAAACTGGACACCATCAGATTAGGCCTGTATAAAAACTGGGAGTGCTTGGGTCATTACAAAACCTAAAGCTAATTTCCCCAATACTAATTTCTCCCTACTGTTACTCACACCTTCTTGTCAACTGTCTGAAATGGGCCACTCATTACTACTTCAAAAGTTATTTTTCCTCCCTTGGTATCCTGCTGTTAATTGAATTGTCTCGTTAGACTGACCTCACACTTGGTAAGGCAACTCACATCTTTTCATGTATTTATACCTGCTCCTGTATTTTCCACTCCATGCATCTGATGAAGTGGATTCTAGCCCACGAAAGCTTATGCCCAAATAAATGTGTTAGTTTCTAAGGTGCCACAAGGACTCCTTGTTGTTTTAGCCATAAAAAAGTCAATGAGTAAAGTGCTACAAACATACAGTCATGAAATTATTCACTTCTTGGAATTACGTCTATCATAGAGTCAAATATAAACTACATCTACAAAACAATGCATGCAGCTTCTAAAGTTCCCTTACATGTCCACCCTGTTAGCCAGAAAAATGCATATATTCAAAAGTTTTGATCATGGAATATTTTTCCATGGAGAACTAAACTGTAGTACATCTTATATTTGAAGATTAATGGCTTGGTGGAGTGCCTTTAAAAACATAAAGAAAACAAAACACTTGAATGACTATGTTGTAAGCCCCTAATAGCTGAATTCATCTGTAGCTTTTTGTTTTTCATTTGTAGTATTCCCATTTATTAGTTGAGGGTTTTGTTTTTACAGGGAAGTAACAAAATATTGGTTGCAGATAGAATGTCTGAGTAGCCTGAAATAGAGTTGAACAAACTGCTTAACTGGTAACCTTCTGTAAAAATGTAGATGTTTTAATATGCTTCTAGATTCACTTTGCTTCATCAGCAGCTTCCAAATAAATTAAAGAATGATAGCAAAATAAATACAAACAAATGTATGTCCAAACTGTGCATGCACAATTTTAATTATTATTAACATAAATTTTCATTTCACTGACTTCAGTAGGAAGTTCTGCTTATAAAATATGATGACACAGATATAAATGTGCTAATTATTTTCTTTTTTAAAACTTAACATGTTTATTATGGATGTGCAGAAGACCCAGCCAAGAATGAGGTCCCATTATGCTAGGTACTGCAGAAAAAGAGTAATAGATGGTCCCTGCCAAATAGTTTACAATCTAAATAGACAAGAAGGACCCACAGTAGAGGAAGGGGTAGAACACACAAGCAGAACAAATGTTCTGATGGCATTAAATGGCATGTTAATTCCACATTTTTTTTTTTTTGGAGAGGAGGTTTACTTAAGGGAAATTAGCTAAATGGAAAGAGGGTAAGTGGGATGAGGGGAACGTGGCAGGGAGAAGAGGGGCAGTCATGGAGTGAAACTGAGGTGAAGAGACTGAGGGAAGGGGAAGGAGAGGTTTGCAGCAAACAACCAAGGCAGAGAAAGTGCAGCTCAAAGAACAGAAAGTTCTCTGAATGTGCAAAGGAGCAATAAGAAGAACAGGAGGACTTGTGGCACCTTAGAGACTAACAAATTTATTAGAGCATAAGCTTTCGTGGACTACAGCCCACTTCTTCGGCTGTAGTCCACGAAAGCTTATGCTCTAATAAATTTGTTAGTCTCTAAGGTGCCACAAGTCCTCCTGTTCTTCTTTTTGCGGATACAGACTAACACGGCTGCTACTCTGAAACCTTTCAAAGGAGCAATGGTTCCTGCTTTGTCTGTTGCTTCTCTGTTATTTACTTTTGTAGAGATGATCAAAACAATCTCTCATTTTTACACACTCTATATATATTGACTCTGGTAAAAAATTGAAAGGTGTATAATTCTAGAAGCCCCCTAACGCCCAGAGCATCAATACTAATTTTCCAGTTGTTTTTGAATGATAACTTGTGCTTTTTTTTTTTGACAACTATGTTAGAACATTAGAGTTGCTAGCATACATTTTAAAGAGCATTTTCTGCATAATGCATTATGTGTATGGCAAATCACTAATGACACATGAGCCTTCTCTCTTTTAATCAAAGGATGAGCTGGGTGATTGTGGAGGAAAAGGAATAATGAAAGAATAAGGTTTTTAAATGATTTGATGGTGTTGCCAGAGATTTGACAATGCCATCCTTTCCAGTGGACTTTCTCTGTGTGCCTTTGAAGCTTTAACATCCAGCATTGCCTTTCGGGGCAGGAAAAAAAGAAGAAGAAAAAAGAGTGGGGGATGACTGCATAAGATCTGAAAGGCAGTCGTCTCACAGTATTCAAATGCCTCTAGATCTCTTGGTCTTCACATTTACTTTTGACTTTTTCTCTTTGGTGTCACTTGTGCTTGAAGATTTAGTTTCCAATGCAGCTAGTTCTCAGGTGACTGCTAGAAAACATTTACGATCTGCTTTGGAACTTGAACACTTTGTCTAGTTATATCTGTGAAATAAATGACATTGTGTAAAACATTATCACAGATCTCTTAGAATGAGATGACAGGATGACAGTACTGTTACTCACAGTTTAGATCACTGCAATAGAAAATGTAATGAGGCATAATGCTATTATTTTTCACTTTAGAATTTTAATATTGTGTTTTCTAAAGCTCTTGAAATATCATGCATAAAACATTTTGCTGAAATCACAGTGAGTTATGTATTCATAATGTCATTACAGGAAAACAATCTAACAACTGCATGAAACAATGGAAATCCATCCTTACTCCTCTTCTTTAAGTTGTTAAAAGGAAACACTGTAGCCTGGAAGGACTTAAATCAAAAGGCACTCTGGTTATATCTCAGAAATAATAGTTTGATTCTTTGTGCTGCTGGCTGGATTACAAATGTAGCTATGGCAAGTATTATCTGGACTTCAGCATTCAAGATGATAGGGCAGCTCTACGCCACCATTGCCCCTGCCTTTCGGGAAAGGAAAGCTGAAGCAGGGAGATGCTTTTATGACACTGAATCCTACTGTGTGTGAGTTTGTGTAATGTCTTGAGCCACTCTGAGCGGCTGAGTGTAGTACCAAAGTTCTTTTCTCATCCTTTGTTCCTCCTGCAAGCTGCTGACTGACCTCGCTAGGTCTTCAGTAGCTTGGCCCTCTGGCTAAGTCACAAAATCCAAATGAACCCCCCTGAGGTAATTAAAGAGACCAATAACTAAACAGTTGGTTTGCCCTTGCTAGGATCTTCAGCCGTGGCTCTTTAAATTTAGCCCTTTTTTCAGGCTCTGAAATCAGGCTTCTCCCCTTCTTGGGGTTCATGCCAGTTTGCCTATGGCTGGTGGGGCTACCTAGACCTACCCACAACCCTGGATTCCACCCCAGGGACCCTTTTCACAGCATCATGTCCTGCTTACACCAATATATCACTGCTAGTTCCCTGGGCCTCTTTCTGCTGGCTCCTTTTATCCCCAGTCCTATCTCAGGGCCAGCATCCCCAGGTTCTTCCTGTCTCCAGGCCAGAGAGGAACCCTCTGATTCGCTCCTGGTCCCAGCCAGGGATAGCCCTGCAGCTTCTTTTATTTGAACCTGCAGACCCCTGCATGGCTCTTTTATTTGAACTTGCAGAACTCTGACTGGCTGTTGCTAGCCCTTGTAGAAGACCAGGTCTCTCTAGCTTCCAAAGGGGTGCTCCAGTGAGGCCTCTTTAGGCAAGTCTGGAGGACCCACCTGTGCTGCTTTTTTCCTCTCACCTCACTGCTTCCTAAGGCAGTGGGTAACAGTTCTGTGGGGCCTCCAGAAGGACACTACAAAGGTGTGATATAACCTGTCATGGTGTGTATGTGGGTGGGAATAATGTTTGCTTTTGCAGAGGAGGCAACAAATACTTTTTTTTGTAATTTGGAACCAAAGTGAGTTGGAGCAATATTTTTGAGCTTTAATGGCCTTAACTGCATATCTTTATCACAGATATCTTAAAGCTCTTATGCTACGAGGCAGACAAAAAACAGTGTCAACACAAAAATAAAATAAGAAACAGCTCTCCCATCAGCCCCATCCCCTGAAGTTATAGATGGTGTTGGTTTAGTCCATCAGTAACACATAGAATAGAGGTAAATTCTCAGTATGTAAATATAACATTACAGCATTTATTTGGATTAAGCCTTTAAAAACTTTGAATATGACGACTGTGTTTTAGTCTGCTTTGATTATGAACTCTTCCAGTTGGGACAATGTGAAAGAAGTATAGCTAATGGAAAATTAACTTGTCAGTCAGTAGAAACGCAGTGATATTCCAGAAATGAGTCCCTATTGGTAGACAAGCAGCTGGTCTGTCAGCTAGCACTATTTACCAGCCTAATTCATAAATATGCTACTGTAGTGGAACAGTTTGCATAGTGTGTCTAGCAGGAGGAGTTTCTGGTTTTGTATTATCAAATTCCTGGGTACCCTGTCTAAATGAAAGTAAGAGAGAGAGTAGGCTGTGGTCTCTTGAAATAAACTGGTATGCTTATGAAAGCTTGTAATGAACCACCTTGTCACTATGATTTTGTTTATGAAGAAATATGAAAGGGATCAAGTCAGCTCCACAGTTTATATGTGATTTTATTATAGGAGGGCTTTAAGCCAACATTTAAACCACAGAAGATGTATCTGTGCAATGACAATACTTTCATATGGAAGACAACTACAGTTTAGTATAAACTTCTTGGAAATGTGTGATTTAATATATGCTTGAAGAGAGATATTGTAAAACAAACTTAAAATAGAAGCCCCAAGGTTGAGATGATAACTGAAGATGCTCTCTCTGAAAATGGATTTTCTTTAGGTTTTACTTGTTTGGCAATGAAAACTGTATGCTCTAGTACATTTAGTACTTCACTTATTATATAGTGTGACCAATAACTGATTCCAAGAAAAAGTCAAATTCTAACTGGTCTAGATGTTTATGTTAACCAAAGTGAATTCTAATGCCACCCAGAGTATAAAGGCATTCTGATACCTCAATATATGCACGTGACAACCTAGTTATATAGTATGTACCATGGAACTGTACATAAAGCAAATCAAAAGGAATGTATGGAAATTAATAGATCTATGTGCTCAGCTGAAGCTGTAGGTTATTTGTGGTCCAATTCTGCTACCCTTAATCTAGTAAAACTTCCATTGCATTCACTGGAAGTTTTGCCTCCGTAAAGTGTTTGAGATTGACCCTGATTTCATAACAGTATTAACACTTAAGACTACCTTCAGAGGTGCACAAATGAGAATACTGTTCTAGGACTCCCAGTGAATGAGTGCTGCTGCTTATGATGTATATTATCAGCAGTAGAGGGCACCAAAATGACTCTTCTTGGGGGGCGGGGGGGTGTCTTGTTGGTTTTGTTTGTGTTAGTTTGTTTTTTAACCCAATGCAGAATACCATGCCCTTTCTTTTCCTCTAGCCAGCATGCTGGGTGAATTCCTGATCCTGGAATTTGAAAAAAAAAAATCCTGACATTTTGAGAGTTCTATTCCGAGATCAGGAGTGAGGCTTAATTTTACTTAGAAACCGCTGTCAGCCATGGGTGACTGGGGCTCCTGCTGTCAGGCCCACAAGGAGGGGTTCCTGCTGTCAGACCTGTCTCCTTCTCATGGAGCTGACTGTTGGAGCCCCAGCTGCCCGGGGCTCTAGCTGACAGCCTGGGAAGTGGGAGAGGGGACCCCACTGCAGTCCCCCCCGACCCGGCCTGGGGAGGGTGAAGAACCATAAGAGAATCAGAGGTGAGGCTGGGAGGAATGAACTATGGTCTGGGGGCTACAAGGGAGCGGAAATGAAAATGGGTGGGGGCTGATGGGAGGACTCCACCGATGGTTGGTTCTGAGTAGATGGGATGTGTGTCAATGGGGCTGGGGAGCTGAACTGAGGGGGGCTGAGTTGAGGGGGGTTAGGTGGGGCCAGAACTGATGGCGACTAGAGGACAAGATTAATTGCTGGGCAGGAGACAGACAGAAGTGGGGGTGAGGGCTTCTGCAACAGGGACCAAAATCATTTTATCCAGTACATGTGGGAGAGAGGGCAACACTAATTGTCACATGCACACACCCTGGGGATGGGCAGGGGGAGTTCAAAAATCAAGAGACTGACGTAAACAACACAATATCATCTTTTAAAAAAATCTTGTGGGTTTTTTTGGCCAATCTCATGATTTTTGAGGGCCCAACTCATGATTTTTGTTCTCTTGAAGTTGGCAATACTGGGGAGGGGGATTAAGAGGATGAGGAACTGAGTGAAGGGATTCCAGGGACCAGAGGTCTGTGAGATAAGTAGCTGAGAGGGTGATTGTCTAAGTGGTTGGGAGAATGAATGGCTAGTGAAATGCAAGTAATGTGTTTGCACCATTTTCGTCCATGATCAGAATGCCATATAATAGATGTGATGCCTCTGGACCTGCTGCTGACTTCACCTATCTGCTGTTCCTGCCTCAACTATGCACTTGTGCGTACCCACTCAGTAACTCAAAATGCATTGCTGCTTCTGACTTGATCCACCACCCTCATTGGGTGAGATTATAATATAAATGCAGGATGATGAGCAAAAACATATACACTGGTTACAGAACTCTTTGAAAAAAGTAAAATGATGTTAAATCAGCTGAAGTTAACTAACTGGTAAAAAGGGAGCTAATGAGGTAACATAAGGTAGGGGCTGTGCAAGTATAAAACAGGAATGAGAGCAATTTTCAATTCTGTTTGGATCATATAACGATTGTCATCCTGCTGTCACTAGTAAAGTACCCTAGTAAAACAGGGTCAGATTGTGCCACCCTTACGTTTTATACAAATAGTGTAACAATTACAAAATCAGTCCCCTAATTATAATGCAATCATATTACAAAATGGATAGTGTTTCCCTGCATTTCTGGACACTAAATTTTTCAGTAGTTTTGGCAGCAATTTTAGTTTAGCAGCAGACACTGATATTCACTGGAGAGTTAGACAAGCATTGCCTATTTATATTCCATGGTACCTCTGCTCACTTCCTGTATGTGCAGAAATGCTGTGTGCCCTCCACATATAGACAGACAGGTTTCATATCCAGAATTTTCATTACACTGTCAGCAACATCACATGGGTTTTTTTAGTATCGAGAAAAAAATGATTAAAAGGGGTCAACTGGTCAGTGGGTTAGACTGTATATGATGCTATGTTTTGATATTTTCAGTGTTTTGGTATGTTTCAGTATTTAATGAGATTGGATTTGTTCAGCTGGATAGGATTCAGTGTATATTTTATTAGGGATTTACTTAGTCATAGAGCAGTGGATACTTGCTAAATATTTTAACAATGGAAAAGTTAAGTACATATTTGTTGAAGTAATTAACTATTTTGGCATAGAAAATTCTCTGTGGCTGGGGACATAATTTACATACGAGGCAAAAATGTGGTCTAAAATATAATCTGAATATCTGCTAGTTACCTGATATGATGCTGAACCAGGGAATTCAACACATTTTAATATAGAACTACTGAGATTGAAGCTGAAAGTCACCTAACATGGCCTTTTAGTAATAATAACATTTAGGAGAAAATTAAATTAAATGCAAACACAATAAGTTGGCATACTGTACTTCTGTTAGATTACTAATTTTGTTCTCTGTACCATATGCTAGTTTCAAGCAGCTGGGGGCTTTTAACCACCTACTAATACTCTAGAGTGTGAAAGAAGAAATAGTAAATTCCATAATGTCATTAAATAATAAAACAAATATTTTAATTTATAAAATAAAAAAAAACACCAAGTAGATATTTTATTTCCAATTACAGGTAACTTGCTGTTTTGAACTGGAAGCAATGCTGCACATTTTATGATGGTATATTTAAAGGAAATCTGAATCATCATTTTTCCTGTTACTTCCCAAAAGGGAATTTAGAGGATTTACCGGGAGAAAAACTAGCTAGAGGCACATTGTAACAAAGGCTCATTTCTTGATGAGTTCTGTGCTAGTATTGCATTAATATACCAAGGCAGGGTGCAGTATATCATATTTCATTTTGAGAAATGCTGATTCTCACATTTTCAGAAAGTACAGTTGCTCTGGTCCCCGGAGGAATGACATTGAATTGTTTCCCCCACCCTCACTAAAGCTGGCTTGAGGGTGGTTATTTGGGTGTATTGAGGCTGGCCTGTGACATGTGGATTCCAAGCCACTTGCATGGATTGACTACATAGTTCAGTCTAGTTCTTTTAGGCAAGGAGTGAAACCCCTGTTTCCTGTCAGAAGCTGGAGTTCACCATATCCATCTCTCTTTATAGCTTATTAGGATAAATAAGTTGTTGTCTGGTTGGTACTGGCTAGGGTCATGGCCCAACAGGTTCAAGCTACATAGACAAGACAAGATTCAAACTAGACAGACAAGCTTGGATACAAGCTAGTCTTGGCTGCACTACATAATACTGATCATCATGTGTGGGGTTGGGAAGGAATTTTCTACTCTTGAAAAATTAGGTTGGTTACTGGCTTTGTTCACTTCCTCTTCACTGTAAGCAGTGCCTGTCACAGGTATTATTATTATTTAACATATATTTTACAATGCCTAAAGGCTAACCAAGAAATGGTTCCCATTTGTGCTAGGCACCAAACAAACACAGAGTAGTAGATTATCCCTAAATATACTCTGAGACATATTATGGTATTTCAGTCAATTAGTATTGAGATTATATGAAAGTTATAAAGAGGAAACATAGATGTGTAAATACACAGCGTGCAAGTGTGAAAGAATTCCTGCAGATGCTCATACAGAAGGAATGCATGATATTGAAGATTAGCTACTAGTCATCCCAGTGAGAGAGAGAGTGTACAAATATATTCTGGTGTTTTCCCAGAGTGTAAAATATCATCAAGAGTATCTTGAAACCCTGTGCTATACTGCAACATAAATGTATAAGTGGGGAAGATAGTACTCTGTTTTTCTTCTAATCACCACAATGCCTCCTTTTTGCCATTTTTTAATTCACATTTGTCACTATCTCTCAGCCACTATCCATCCGTAGACAGCCAATAGGCATGCACTCATTCACTCCCTTGAACCACACTCTCATACAACCACCAGTCACCCACTGTATTGGGCGTCCCCATAATCACTTATTATTGCCTCCATATATGCATCCAGCACTTACTCTATTGGCTAGTGCACTCTATTTGCTTTTACTCTCTCCCAGCTGCTCCATTGGGTTTATTTCTTACTCCTACATGCCCTTTTGTTGGCACTCAGAATGCTCTTCCCCATTCCTTGTTAGAGCAACCAAGTATTTGCTCCACAGGTTTTCTCTGTGTCTTTTTGCAGCAGGAAAGATAGAGCTGAATAGAAGGCAACAACTGTAACTTTCCCTCGCATGCTGGCTTCTTCAGGTGGGAGGAGATGTTGCAGAAGGGCTTTCGCCTTGGTGGGAGACTCAAAAGCTGCCACACTTGGGAGGAAATTTGGCAGGAAAAGGAGGAAGTCTGAAGGAGAAAGGTCTGAGAAGATGAAGGAGCAGCAACAGCAGGAATGGAGGACATTGTTGTTCCCCAGAGCTCTAGTACTGCAGGAGCACTGAGCTCTATATTTGCAAAGGGGCTGAGCTGAGTGGGACCAATGTGGTAAATGCTGACCTGATCATTGGTTAAATCGGCCTCCATCTTTACAGGCCCACTTTAGAAATGTATTTTCTCATTTTGTGCTTATACTGAAAACAGCAGACATATTACTAAATGGCAGCTTGCTAAATTTCCATAAAAATGTCCATACTGGGTCAGACCCAATGCTCCATCTAGCCCAGAATCCTGTCTTCCAACATTGGCCAATACCAGGTGCTTCAGAAGGAATGAATAGAACAGGTAATCATTAAGTGATCCATCCCCTGTTGTCCATTTCCAGCTTCTGGCAAACAGAGGCTAGGGACACCATCCCGGCCCATCCTGGCTAATGGCCATTGATGGACCTAATCTCCATGAACTTATCTAGTTCTTTTTTGAACCCTGTTAGTGTCTTGGCCTTCACAATATTCTCTGGCAAAGAGTTCCACAGTTTGTGCATTGTATGAGAAATACTTCCTTTTGTTTATTTTTAACCCTGCTGGCTATTAATTTCATTCTTGTGTTATGAGGAGTAAACAACACTTCCTTATTTACTTTCTCCACACCAGTCATATCCCCCCTTAGTCGTCTCTTTTCCAAGTTGAAAAGACCCAGTCTTATTCATCTCTCTTCATATGGAAGCTGTTCCATACCCCTAATCATTTTTGTTGCCCTTTTCCGTACCTTTTCCAAATCCAATATATATTTTTTGAGATGGGGTGACCAGATCTGCAGGTGGTATTCAAAATGTGGGCATACTATGGATTTATATAGAGGCAATACGATATTTTCTGTCCTATTTATCCCTTTCCTAATGATCCCAACATTCTGTTCACTTTTTTTGACTACTGCTGCACATAGAGTGATGTTTTCAGAGAACCATCCACAGTGACTCCAAAGATCTCTTTCTTGAGTGGTAACAACTAATTTAAACCCCATCATTTTATATGTATAGTTGGGATTATGTTTTCCAATGTGCATTACTTTGCATTTATCAACATTGAATTTCATCTGCCATTTTGTTACCCAGTCAGCCAGTTCTGAGAGATCCCTTTGTAACTCTTTGCAGTCTGCCTTGGACTCAACTATCTTGAGAGTTTTTGTACCATCTGCAAATTTTGCCACCAGAGTACAGTTTAGTAATTAAAAGCATTGCAATTGTGAATTTGCAAATAACGCAAAAATATTTCCATGAATATTTATTCAGATATGCAGACAAATGTACTTCATATGCATTTGCAGGCCCTTTGTTTTAATTTTCTGCAAGTATTCTATCAAACAAGTCTACTGGCAAGAATGTTTGCCATCACAGCAAACATTAGAGAATATTGCAAATTATGAGAGGGAAGTTTAATTTTGAATTCACAATTTTGGATATTTGCACTGGAAACTTGATTTTAAGAGTTATGTTCATCCAATTAGGAAGTGAAATATACCATGTTGCTTACACATAATTTTGAAATGAACCAACACATTTAGAATATTTGAAATGAACTGCTTGTGAATGAACTACAGGATATAAATTATTTAAATAATTATTTAAAATAAATAAACACGAGGGGAAAATGTAAGCGGATCAAGGAGGATTCATGAATAGAAAGAGGCAAAATTTCTCAAATTATGTATTACAAGTTTTTCACCCAACTCTACAAGTAATGAATTTCACAAGCACTGTATTAATAATTAAACATCCCTTCATTACAGTATTTAACGGTAGATATTTAAAAACAAACACAAATACCATTCCAGTTGTATAATACCATGTATATAATTTAAAAGAACAAAGAGAACTCTTAAGATGCATGACTGTCAAAGAGAAATCTGTTTTTTTTTAATTTCCCAATCTACATTCAGTTAGAAGGCCATTAGAAATGGCCCATTACTGATTAATACAAAGATGTGACCCAATGATCATTTTACATAATTAATTTGCAAGAAAGAATAACTTCATCCTTTTTTGTGTTATATGCATGTTTGCTTTGTGGATGGTCTTGCGTATTTTTAAAGTCTGTGTGAGAATCACTAGTTTAAGTTCTTCTGTTTCCTAATCAGTGCTTGTTCCTGTTTAGTTAGGCTAACTGTTGCTAGTGTCTCATCTTATTCCCACCCAGTAAAAAACATGTTGTATTGGGCTCCTGCTACTCACCTTTTTTTGCCCTTGAGACTCCGATAGATCGTGTGCCCATTCCATCAGCTTGCCATCCCTGACCTTTCTCCTCCTTCCTACATAACTTTTTGCTGTTGCCTCACCCCTAGCACTTCTATTACTTGTTCCTGCTGAGCTCATGTTAGTGGTGGTGTAGCTACAGCATGCATTTACTTATCACTTCCACAATTGAGTGCCAGGGAATGGCAACCTAGAACTTCAGAGATCACTCGTCCCTAGGTTCACTTACAAAAATGTTAGTCTCCCTTTGTAAAGCAAGGTGGCGTTCATTCCTCAAACATAAACATAATAGTGACCAGAGTAAGAACAACTTATATCCCCATAGATCATCTAATATATAATTTTAGGACTTCATTTGTAAGGTTATCAGTGCATTGAAATCCCCTGTAACCATCATATTTTCACTTATACAGTAGAATGTACAGAGTGGGAGCTACAGTGTGATTTTTTTGGAACTATTCCTAGACTTCTTCTAAACTACACAAAATTCGGCTTTCTTGCATGGCACAGTTCCTGCTGTCATTTATTTATTACTATTGATTTATTTGCATAATGCCACAGGGATGCATAATTCTTTGCAGGTACATGATAAAAACTAGGTTTCTCTTCCTATGACTCCATCTTTAGGGGCATTCCCTTTAAACAGAAGCTTATATGCAGAGAGGAAATTCCATCTTGCTACAAGATAGTCTGGATTCTCACATGAATGCCAGGCTGATTGCATCGGTTAATTCCATTGATTTCAATGGGATTACTTAAGAAGTAAATAGACTAGTCATTATGAGTAAAGGTGGCAAATATTGCCCCAAAGCAGTCCAGATTTACTCCCCAGAATTCCTGTTCTACTCTTAAATGAAGCCTTTCCAAACTTAATGAGAAAATAGCTGCTGACTATTTTGACCAATCATATATTTGGAGAGATCACTGGGTAAACTTCAATCCACTATTCCTGCCATTCCCAGTGGTACACCAGCTTGCTGTGTGCCCCATCCATCACAGCCAGTGGTGGGTGGTACATCTTAAACTGCTGACATGCCCATGCTCCAGGATAGTACCATTTTCTCTCAGATTGCCTCTCACAAAAGTTAGAAAGCTGCCCTTCCTTCCAGTGACTTTGCCTCCAAAGCCTTGTAAGACTCATACGGCTAATTAAGAGGGTGCGGGAAAAATATATTAAAACAAAAAAAATTCTGTGCATAATGTAACTGGTCTGAAACTCTGCAAAACTCATTTAGACAGGTTCACCTTATTTATACTGTATTTTCAAAAACTACCCTTCTTGTCTAGAGAGCAGTGTCTTCTCCTAGGCTACCCTCTGAGCCTCTTGGCACTCTAGCTTGTCAGAAACACATTCTTTGTAGTTTTCAGGTCTTCTTTCTTTTTCTTTATTGGTCCTCTTAATTGTCTTGAGTGGACGTGTCATCCAGAAATCTGCTTGGATTGCTTTCAGACATACAGGATTTATGTATTTCTTAATATTCCACTCTTAATCAAATATGAATCACAGAAAAGATAACTCATCCTTCACAGTCTGTGAGAATGAAGCAAAAATAAGAGCATATCATCTGTGATCCTCCAATGCCCATTGAACCATTCTCCCTACACTATTAGGGGGGAACTGTTTGCTGGGGGTGGGGGAGGGGGCTGGGGCCAGTGACACCATCTACCAGGGGCTGTGCTGCAGCTTCTCCTGCTGTTACCAGTACCGCTGCTCAGGCCCCAGGGCAGCTCCAGCAGCAGCCAGTGAGGCTGACTGTGTGGCCGCTCGAGAGGCTGCTGCGGAGCTGCTCCAGCCACGGCCAGTGTAGCTGTCCCCGGGGCTGTCTGAGCAGCTGTCCCCAGGCCCAGCTACTTGGGCAGCCCATGGATCAGCCAGACTGGCTGCTGCAGAAGTCATGGAGGTTGCAGAAAGTTACCAAATCCGTGACTTCTATGACCTCCATGACAGACATGGAGCCCTGTAGATGAACTAGAACCCAGTAGAGAGCACAATTTAATATTCTTTTGGCTGTTTGTGCAAGTCAGAAGCTTAACAGCTGCAGTCTACGCTAGTTGAAGTTTCTGGGTGGTGTTTGATGGTCCAATTTAGAATATATTGCAAGAGTCTAGATTTGCAGTAGTGAAGGCATGGATAAATGTGGCAAGATCTACAGCTGAGATAAAAGGATGCAATCTTTCCTCATGATTGAAGATAAGAGAAGGTATTTGTGGTCACTTACTTAGGATCGACAAAAATCAATTGTTCTTTTAAACTTTTTTTATTTAAATCCAATTTTTAAATTTTAAATTTATTTTGTATTTATAATAAATGTAGGTTTGTTTTTTTTTAATAATGCATTTAAAATTAAATTGTAAATAGATAACCCATGTTAAGGTGTGAAATTATTATAATCTATTAATCATTTAAATTAAATTTAAAAATATTAAACAGTACATGTTTACTGCCATAGTTGTAATGAAAGTAAAACCACTGAACTGGTTGAAGTCACTGACGGCCTAAGTACCTGGAACCAGTGTGCAGAAGAGCTAAACCACCTTTTGACATCAGTAGCCTCTTCTGTAGACGCAGAGAGAATATTTCTTTCATTTCAGTTTATCCAAATAGTTCAGTTCAATGACTGGTTCATTGAAGGTCGAGAATCGATTGGGATTTAAAAAAAACAGAAAACTTGTTTCCTCTCTAATCTATAAGGATGAGAGCTAATATTTCTAAAATCCTGAAGGACATCTTGACCAGGAACGATCAGTGCAATTCATTAACTACAGCTAATATTACCTTTTTTAAATAAATCAGTTAGTTTTAAATGCAAAACTTGTTTAAATAAACTTTTTTCTTATGTATCTAGCACTTTTTAATTTTTGTATTTAACTGTAAAATACTGTTTTGTGCATTCGTAATTAAACTCAAATTTCCATCCAAATAGAGCTTGATGCAAATCACAAGTTAAAAGAAAAGTCATCTAATAAATAATGCATCAATCACTGTTTTCTAATATAAAAAATTAAGAATCTGGATAAATGTATGTTAGTGTATAATTGCTTAAATAAAGGTGTGTAGATACAATGTATCCACCTAGTTTGCATAAAGAAGCCAAATTTAGTGTAAAAGCTATATTTTGTTGAAAATCAACGGGTTTTAATGGTTACTAACCAATGAGAATCAACATTTCTTTAGGAATAGGGTGACAAGATGTCCTGATTTTATAGGGACAGTCCCGATTTTGGGGTCTTTTTCTTATATAGGCTCTTATTACCTCCCACCCCCACCCTGATTTTTCATATTTGCTGTCTAGTCACCCTATTTAGGAAAATAATTAAAAGTACAAATGCAAATAAAATTAAAATGAATTATTTAAATCAGGGTTTCCTGCTTGCTGATTTAAATCAAATCACCCTGCAGTTGCTATCTGGGAATCCAGAGGCAGTGATGACACTGAAATTGAAAAACATTCAACTAAAGGAAGACAGCAGGGCTGCCGGGGGGAGGGGGGAGGGGCAAGTGGGGCAATTTGCCCCGGGCCCCGCACGGGCCCCCACAAGAATATAGTATTCTATAGTATTGCAACTTTTTTTTATGGAAGGGCCCCCCAAAATTGCTTTGCCCCAGGCCCCCTGAATCCTCTGGGCAGCCCTGGTAGGCAGATGCCCGCACCTGAGGGAGCAGACATATGCTCTTCGAAATACTGTAAAAATGCTCAAGCCTGCTAACACATCTCCAATAGTAGAACATACCTGTATTGTAGCTAAATAGAAGACTTCAGTCTCCCTCACTTTTCACAATTACTAATTTGACTAAAACTTTTTTGTGTCCATAGGTTGGATATGAAAGTAGGTACTGAGGTACTCCAGGGATTAAGCGATATATGAGTGTTTGTATATAATCTACTGTTTGTCCACTTAAAACCGTGATCTCATTTACAGAGATCTCATGGTCCCTGATGTGCAACCTGATAATGAGGTTCTTCAGAGACACGAAAGGTACATAATTTTAAATAAAACAAAACAATCTAATTGGTTCATTTCCCCCTTCTGATTTGGTTTGGGAATGCAATTAACCTCTTGTTATTCCTGCACAATATGAATTTAAATCCACAGATGAAATTTAAATGAATACCACATGTTTAAGACTTCAAACATGTCCACTATTCTGTCTCTGTCTGATAGGAACCTTATTAAAAGAAAAAGAAAGAGATGAAAATTGTGTGAATTAATACACTAGTGATATTTATGTAAAGACTCTATAAGCAGGAAGCCTTTTTTAAAGTAGCAGCAGTGCAAACAGCCAATGAAATCTGAGAATTTGGAAGTTAAGGTTGATATCCTTTTCTTAATCCATGAAGTAACTAAAGCGAGAAGCATTTTGTTCAGTTTAGCTAATATTTTGCTTTACAGATAATGCAATATTTGTAGTAAGATTTTAAAACAGCTAAACTGAGTAGTTTCAGTAATACCTAAAATTTGTATGGAAGGATCTCTTTGTCTAGTGTATGTGCCTATAATGTATGATTATATCTATGTTATATCTCCTCTCTCTTGCATATAAACGTATGGTGGAGTGATAGCAAACCTGTAGTTAAAGTTCTGTTATTGTTTATACATATTGTGTATATGTTTGTATGTCTTGGCTCATATTACATTTTTCTGTGTTTGTTCTCTATACTTTGTTATACATACTGTATTAGTTTCATGATATATATGACTCCTTTTGAGCGGTTGCAATTTGATTGGTAAATATAAATTTGGTATGTACACCAGTTTTGAAACTTTTAGCTGATGTGCACCTACAGGGAATTCAAGGACTATTTTGTGACCATTTTTGTTGTAAACACTTTTTAGCTGATATATTAACTTGGTCAACCAGTATTCTGATGTTTTAGTTGCCATAGCAAACTTACCAATAAGTCCACATGCTAGAAGTGCCTTTGACATTTATTGTTTAACAAATGTATTCCATATGGGTAGCACCATTTTTGAGGACAATTATTTCTTGCTCAAAATATCACAAGAGATTAAATCACATTGTGGCTTGACAAATTCAATTTATGAAATTGAAGCTGAGGTATGCTTTCAGAAAAAAACTCCCACACCAGTAAAGAACCATTTATTTATTTATTTTTACACTCAGTCTTTAAAAGTGACATAATTATTTTCCCTCCTCAAAATTGGAATTACAACTTGTTTAAGCACTTAGACCTTGAATGCCAAGTTTCAGCTGTGAGCAATTTTTTTACACCCAAATTATAGAGCTTTAAAAATAGGATCTGTAATGGAAATACTGCAAGATCCTTAATTCTAGTCATACAAACATTGTTATAATAAAACACATAAATGTTGTTACATTCAGATGCATTGGTAACTACAAATGGTGTGAATAATACCAATCATTTAGCTTTTCTAGTGTAGGAGACTTCTGGACCCTATCTCTTCCTCCAGTTTTTTGATATTGTATACTTTGTAGGTTTTATGTTCTTGTTGCCTTATTTATTTACAAACAGGGTCGGATTAAGGCAGGGGCTGGCCCCAGTGCAGCAGGGATCAGGCAGGCTGCCTGCATGCCATGGCCCCACGCCGCTCCTAGAAATGGCTGTTTGCTGGCATATCTCTGCAGCCCCTGGTGGGGGAGGCAGCTCCGCACGCTGCCCTCGTCCCCAGAACCATCCCCAACCAATGGGAGCTTCAGGGGCAGCGCTTGCGGGTGCGGGCAGCGCACGGAGACATGCTGTCCCCCTCTCCCTAGGGGTGCGCAGAGGCGTGCCAGCAGCTGGCCGCTTCTGGGAGCGGCATGGGTCTATGGCAGGCAGGCAGGTAGCCTGGCTGAGCCTTGCTGTGCCGCCGGCCAGGAACCACCTGTGGTAAGTGCCTCCCGGCTGCAGCCTGCACCTCGCACCCCCTCCTGCACCCCAACTCCTTGCCCCGGGTCAGAATCCCCCTCCTGCATCCAAACTCCCTCCCAGAGCCTGCACCCCAACACTCTGCTCCAGCCTGGAGCCCCCTCCAGCACCCAAACTCCCTCCCAGAAAGAAACTAATATAATAGCTGTTCTAAGGTAAGAAGTAGGCTATTTTGAATTTACTTAACTATATTCTACATGTTTTAAGACTGACATGTAACCACAGAACGGCTTTATGTTAATTAAAAGACAAGTTTAGTATACCGTTAATAGCCTCAATGCCATAATTGTGATCATTTTGTTTTAAATTAGGAAAAATACTTGTATACAGGGGGCCTACAAAATCTAATAGCCCTGGGCCCACAGAAGAGTTAATCCGTCCCTGCTCACAAATCATCTTTTTTCTAATCCCTATATGTTAGCACAGCTATTCTCTGTTAAAGGAATCTAATATATCCTTGTAAAATATTATTTTAAACATAGAAGGCCTAAGTAATGGTATATTACAGGCTGTATTAAGTGTGAGAATACAAAACCTATGCAGAGATAATGTTTAATTTCCTAGTGCAGTGCAGTATTAATTACATGTCTCTGTTATCTGTCTCTGTTATTACAGTATTTAGATGAGACCAGAATTGGAGATGCCGAGTGCCTTCATCCTCTTATTAGGAGATTAGGACAATCTACACTTTTTGGGAACTAATTTATGATCTTTGTCAACTGGAATGCCCCATAAAATGAGCAGAAAAAATATCTGGTTCAATGGGCATTGAAATCATTGCGAACTTGTCGAGTTTAATGGACATTGATTCAGGGCTAGAGCACTGGAAGACATATTAGCACAGTAAAATTTCAAAACTGTGTACATTTAGTATACTTTTTCAGTTTGTTGTAGAGCTGAAAAAAAATATTTATCTATATCCCCATGAGAAATACTTCATTGTTCCAAACTTGGCCTCTTGTAGAACCAACAATGTTCCTTTGGGAAGGGAAAAAAACATTTGATTTAGTAAAATTACTCTTACCAGAAGTGCCTGTGGGAGTCCTGAGACTAGTGCCTTGAGCTACTGTTTTTCCACTTTACAGAGCCATATATGTTTTTTATATTCGCATGAGTTAAATATATTAGAAAGTTCCAAAACAGAACTCCAGTCAATCTACTTCCTTAGCTTTTCATATGTGTAGTACACAGGTTTTCTCTTCCGTAACATGCCTAATCAATAATTGGCTGTATAAAAATGTGGTCTCTTCTGGGGGAGCATTTTGCTGATAAGAATGTGGGAGCTAAGGCCTCGTGGAAAGGGAACTAACTTGCAAAACTGTGCCAATTACTTCCATTTTCCATACTCCTACTACTATGTGTATTACATTAAGACATCCCAATACTGCCTTAAATTATGCATCTAACACTTACATGAAATATTGCTAGAGAAATCAGTTGTTTTCACTTAGCACACAATCCCTTTGGACTTGTGTCAACGCTCTCATCTAATCACATAATCATTCATGTACTTACCATCTCAGCAACTCGCACTCAAAAATCAAAACAAAAGCCTGCAATTAAAGGGGCAAAGAGGAAATCAAATGATTTAAAATGTTAAATTTCGTTTTAATTAATTCTTAAGAGAACATGTGGTGTTAAATAATCTCAGAAGATTCAATCCAGTGTCCTCTGCATTCTAAAAATAACTAGGCTCCAATTTCTTGATATTATTAACTTTTTAGTAAGGAGAATTAAAACATAAAAAAAAAAACTTTTAAAAGTCAGCAGAAAACAGGGTTCTAGAAGTTTATTCTTTCTTTTCTTTTTCAAACGTCAGTCATGTTCTCACTCATCTTCCTGTTATTTCTCCTCTTCCTTTTCATCTTAGCAGGAACTGTGTTCTCTTTTTGAGTCTCCAAGTTCCCAGAATTGAAAACCAATCAATTAATTTAACTACTATATAATGTCAACATCAAAAAACAGATCTACACTGAAATGTGTTGAATCAGGTAAAATTACTTGAAAGTGGGATGACCCAGTGTGCGGTTCTTCTCATATATCATGCGTGAAGTGTTTTTCTTTTCAGTGTTGCAGGTCAGATTCTGAGCTAGTATAAATTGGCATAGCTCCAATGACTTCATGGTGCTACAGATGTATACCAGTTGAGTACCTGGTCTTAGGAATTTCAAGATCCTCTGTAAAATTTCTGCATTTGAGGAGGGAGAGTGTGGGTGTTATGTGTGTGTGTGGTACTAGCTATGGTGGGGCCAGCCTTAGGATAAATAGCCCCCTGTGTGAACTTCCTTTGTTGCCCTTTAAGTACTGCTCCCCGTGCAGCAGGCAGCTGCCCACTCGGCAGAGCAGTAGCAGGTGTCATGCTGTCAGAAGGACAGAGAGAGGACGTGCGAGCACGCATGTGGGCACAGCCCTTCTGCGGCCTCTTGACCACAATTCCCCACAACCTCCCGGCCACAGCGCGCTGGTCAGTCGCCCACATCACACACCTGTAAGGCTGGCTCTGTAGCTATGCAACTCATGCAGTGGTGATAACTTTCTGATAAATTTCAGATTCATGTGATCAACTGAAAATCTGACCCTGATTGTTTATCTTGCAACTCTGATCACTTCACCTATACTCTGACCACTTATCCATCTCCCACACGACTACTCCTTACATTCCAAAAACTACTCCAGCCACTGTACTATAACATGGAATGAAATCTGACATAGCCTTGAAAAATTGTGATGTAGAATCTTTATTAAGATAAATAGCCACCTGGCTAAAGAAAACAAAACCCTGTAATGATAGCCTTTTTTCCTGGGATTGGTATCCTTTTTTTTGCATAATATCCCACCTCCAAGGCAAATAACCTTTTTTATTTTTTTTTAAACAAGTGTTTGCCTTTCTGTATTTTCAACAATATAAACAATTTGTCAATAAAGAATAATAAACTCACAACAAGAGTGAATTTTTCATTTTCCTCTCTGTACTAGATGGAGGGAAATCATTTATGCTTTGAACTTAAAGGTCAGATACTACCTACACTATTTGAAAAGATATATTGCTTTAACCAAAAATACTTTTCGTTCAACAATGTAATTGACAGGAAATTGAATATCAGATATGTAGCAGCCACAAAAAGATGATTTAATACCCACTGTTATTTTATGGGAAATATTATATACACATCAATCTTTCCAAAGGACACATGATAACCAGTTAACCAAACTGGAAATCAGTTGCATATCATGTATGGGAGTAACTAAAAAGCAGTGATAGGAAAGAGGATAGATAATAATTGCTAGAAGAAGTTTCCTTTTCAGTTGTTCAGCTACTGCTCATTATAAGCCATTAGGATTTCTAAGTAAGCATTGAAGATAGAAAATATGCCTGCAAATTTTTATCCCAATGTTGTAATCAGCGAGTAAGACTTCACAGCAGTATGTATGGCAAACTGGCCCCATCCTGTGATCTTACCCGGCCACTGCTTCCATTTAGCCTAATGCAGGGATATTTTTAATGTTCATATTACACATAGTCTATAAGAAGAATATTAATATAATTAAATTTTATATGTAAACATCCAAAACAAGCAGATTCTACCACAGGACAACCAAGTAGAGAGCCCTTTTGTGACAAGAATTATAGATTACACATAGATTAGATTATAATATTGTAGTTTGCAATAGTGCTATATATTTTTACTCAGTCAAATAGCCATTATTAATGGAAAGATTTCCTAGTGGCACTATTAATCATAACTTGCATACAGTCCATTTATTTCTGTCCCCATGCTGGTTTTGTGCCTTTATTGGTCAATGCTGATCATTATAATAGGAACCTAGCATGGGCTTCAATGATAACCAGTGCCTTATTTGGCCCTAACTAAGATTTTCTTTCCTTTTAAATGTTCATGTTTTATGTGGCTTTACTTTCACTTTTAACATTCCCTGAACACACTTTTGTATGTTTAGTTTCCTCTTTTTTAATTATGGTACCCTGGCAGCAACATCATTTTGCAATCATCTTGACATTTGTAATGTCAACTCTGCAGACTTGTGTTAACCTCATTTTGCCATCATCTTAATGTATTAACCTCTGTATAGACCTGCACAGAAATAATTTAGCATTCATCCTGGCATGTGCAATAATGTCTCATTAGACTTGAACTAACAGAATTTTCTCATCATAATTTGCCATCATAATAACCAGGTCTTCACAGATTTAATGTGACAATCTCTTGCCACTGTAACTAACACTTTCAACAATTGTCTTCCAGAGGGAGTTTAAGAGAAGACAATGTAATTAAAAGAGAGGTCCTCAAACAATCCAGTACTCAAAGTGGTTTCAATTGCATATCTTAAATAATAATTAATCATGCCACTATGCAGCACTTGTATATATTCCCTTTTTCCATAGATCTCAAAAACTGTACAAAAGGGGAAAAACAGCCAAACATGACTGCTGCAGGAAGCAGGCAGAGTTTGCCTCTGGAGATAGGGTTTGGGGCAGTTCTGTCTGTTGTAGTGCGGAGGGTTTTGGGGGCTAGGCCAGACAATCCATACTGCCTGGATCCTCTAGTTCTGTGGCTCATGTGAGGGGTGTGCAAAGGGCATGCACAGCTGTTCTCATGTAGGGTCATTTTGCATGTTAAGTGTCCTAGCTGATGGTGTCAACTTAAATCCAGCTGTCTGTCTTGAAAGAGATTGGGCCTGTATTTTGTGATTATTATTAAATTATGGTAGTGTTGCAGATGCCCAATCCGGATTGAGGCCTCCTTCACTCTTCATTATTATCCCTATTTTCAAGTTGGGAGAACAAAACCCAGTGGTGGCTCATTGCCAGTATTTGGAACAGAATCTGCATCTCCTGATTCCTAATGTGTCTACCTATTGGACAGCACTGCCTCCACCATACAATTAACTGTGTTAAAGATGGATGGACATGTACAGTATGTTAACCTGTCAATCATTCATATTTGACATAGAGTAGAATAAATAGGGAAATATTCTCCTGCATCTGCCCAGTGCCTAGCCCAGCTGCTGAGGCTGGCAAGGTGCTGACATAAGGATTTTGGCCTAAAAGCTTTTTTTTTTTTCTTCCCACTGCATGAAGCACAGACCAAATTGGGGTGCTGGAATATAAAAATCAGCGCTCTGTACCAATATTGCAATTTCTACAGTGTATTTCTTTTTTAATATAAAAATATACAGGTTTGGGAAACTAAGTAAACATATTGTTCTGCTTTTGTGGTTCCATGCTCAGAATGGTTTTGTTAGTCTTGTAATAAAATGAAAAGATCCCTTATTTACTTTTGCTGCGATAAGGATATGGAAGAACTGTTGTTCTTCTGTTGCTAAAACACAGCTAAGTCTGTCATAACAAGAAGTGAAAAATAGAATATGAGCTAGCTAATATAAAACCAAAGCAAATGAGAGCTCACATGCTCCACATTAGTGCTTCAAAGATTCACATCCCAGTTTTCCTCTTTTCACTTTGCTGCCGTGATCCTAGAATTCTAACCGCCTCTTCCCACACAGATCAATACGATAGATTTGCAAATATTAACAAGAACACTGAAAGGGCTTGGTTATGAGCCTGATAGTTGAATGGAGCAACAGACTTGGATTCCCAATATTTTTCATTCATCGTTGACAACTTTTTAATACAGATGGAATAGTTTTCTGAAGTTATAATCCAAACTTCATAAGTATTAGGCTTATACTATCATCATTTTGCCTTGTGATGACATCTATTGTCAAGCAAATGGGTCACTGGTGTTATAAGAAGTCACAAAGGGTTTTAAATCAGTTCCATTTTGTAGGCTACCTATTAATTATTTTTTGAGGCATTTATTAACCGGACAAGTGATACTGCATATATTACTTTACTTCAAATCTGAATTATGTGCTTTTTTTACTTTGAATATTATAGTAAATTACAATGTTTGAGAAGATCACTGCTCTGTGCCAATTACTACTACACAGTTGGTACTACATAGAATATTGTTTTTTTATTTGGGGACCTGCCCTGTCAGAGAAATTATTCCGTCTGGCCCATGATTTTTTTCCACTCAAAAACATATTTTTCCACCAAAGTACAACTTCATGATTAAAAAAAGCCTGCATTTCAAAGCAGCCCAGAGGCTCAGTGTCTGAAAGGGAAATCATAATTAAAGTAATTGTTTGCCAGGAAGTTAGATTTAGGGCTGGTCTACACGATCACTTAAGTCGATATAACTTACAGCACTTGGGTTGTGAAAACGACACCCCCCTCAGTGGCATAAGTTCCATCAACTTAAAGCGCTGTCCACACCATGCTATGTCAGCGGGAGAGCATCTCCCGCTGACATAGCTTCCGCCTCTCACGGAGGTAGAGTAATTATGCCAATTGGAGAATGCTCTACCATCAGCATAGCACGTCTTCACCAATCGCACTACAGTGGTGCAGATGCATCCATGTAGCTCATTAGTGTAGACATGCCCTTTGTTACTGGTAAAGGCATGTTATCAAGTGAAAACCTTTTTAACATTTTAAAGGAGATGTTTTGCATAAAAAAAGCAATTCCTTGATTTACAGCTCTAGTTTCCTCAACCTTCTTCCCTGCCAAATCCTCAAATTGCTGCTGCTGTCACTGGTGCTCTGCTTCAGATTATTTTCAACATCAGTTCATGACTTTTGGTTCCTGTGAGTTGCAAATTAATCCTTTGGAGTCTGTTTACATGTCCTGTACATCCAGGCTCTTCTGGGCATTCATGTAGCTCTCAGAGCAGAAAATGCCAGTTGTTGTAAAGGTTGGATGTGTCTTAGTTTTGAAAACAAAGTTTCTTAAGGATTTATTATCTTCTTTGTCTATGTGTAATTTTGTGTATTCATCATAACTTCAGACTCCAGTCTTCAGCTTAAACTAAATCAAACAATAAAATACCTATTGCATTTTTTTCCAGAATAGATTCTAAAAAATAAACTCTGAAACAAAAGCAGAAAATGACCAGGTTCTTGTGAATGGATTTACAATGGAATTCATGACCTGTTAATGCTGTTCTGTGAGTTACGGTCCATATAATTTCCTGTTTGTGCCCTTTATGGGTCATATTTTGGTTGTGTATAACAGGAGACTGAGTGGCATTTGGCTTTTTATTTTTATGCATAGGAAGGTTACATGCAAACTCAGAGAATACTTTAAAAAACAAATAGTTTCTACATAAAACCACAATTTCTGCTCAAATTGATGCAATCACAATTCAAAAATACTTATGAAAACACCTTTTGTAGGAGACCCTAACGTACCCAAAATATAAACTGAATATGAGATTAGACACCGATAAACCAGAATTTCTAATCATCCCCCAAATAGAGAGGAAAATTATGTAATCTACAAAACCTTCCAATCTGGTGTGTGTTTATTGCTGAAACAAAATCTATTCTACAGGGCATGTATTGTAGTTGAATGGAGAGCAGGACTGTATCTGCTGTACTGTACTGCTGTGGATGTTACTTGGAAAGCTGTTAGACATCATTTATATCCATTACACTTGCCATCCTAGAAGCAGAGCCTTATATGTAGAGTTCATACGCTGCCCTATTATGGGAAACCAACTTGTTTTGAGGGAAGCATAGTTATTTGCTTCTGCGCAGGTCCTGGAATTTGAAACATCTCGGGGCCTCCACAGAACTCTGGCATTAGTTACTATGTCGGCTCACTGAAGTCAGGATCGCTCATTTTCCCCCTTACAGGCTCCAGATCTTAGAAGCAGTTATTTTTACACCAAAACTAAGAGTATACTGAAGAAGTGTTTTTTTTTTTTAAAGTTGGTGTGGCTTCTTGGGACATAATCATCATTATCCAGACACAAGCAAAACTCTGCAAAAATTATTGGAGCAGTAAAGTTGAAACATACTTTGCCAAGAAATATTTTGTTGTTGTTTTTGCCTTGAGATTTCATTTCTGCTCACATGCTTTGGTATGAGGAAGTGGAAGATAGTTGTAAGTATGAACAGACTGAAATACTTTTTCACTATACTCACTTTGACGTAATCTGATAATACTGCACAGCCTGCTAACAGCATGCATTTTTCAATGTTTACTTTCCAACTATGAAAAAGCAGACTATGGGAAAAAAGGAGTAGTGTCTTGTCAGTTTAACTTTTTTGTCAAAAATAAAAAAAATAAATACAAACCCTTTATATTTAAAGACGTATTCCATAAATTCAGTACCGCTCTCATAGAAATAAAGAAAATACATTTCTTTCCAGAGTTTCACTACTTAATAAGATTTTTTGAAGGAAACAGACCAGTATCAGAAAAAAAAGAAGCTTTTTCATTATTGTTTTAATAATCTGGCACCACATCAAAGAATTAATCAGTTGCTTTGAACTTTAATGGCATAAGCTGTTTCACTGCCCTAAATTAACATATGCAGTGTGAGATCCCCTCTCATTATTATTAAAGTAGCTGGTAGCAACTAAATGAGGGGGTGGAGGTGCCAGCTTTACTCAAAGTGAGCAGCAGCTGAGCTCCACTCTGCTTTTTTCCAGTGGGAGCAGAGAACTAGCACATTTTCTGTTGGGTTTGTTTATTCCTTTAAAGGCTGTCCTTTCACTTGAACAAAAAGAGGAAATTAAAAAGGATGATGAGTGAAAGAATGAAAGGTGGTTTAAAGGGGGAAAAAACAGAATGTAAAAGAAATAAATCAAGTGCCATGGTTAGAAATCTGGTCAGACCTATTCTGCAGTTCTGACTCCTACTTTGTGGGATATCTTCTGAGCCCTGCACTCATTTCAGACCCACGCTTGAACCATTACCAGAGCGCTCCTGCTTTTGTCTTGCCAGTTTGAACTGATTCCAGAGAAATACATGCTGATGGGTTTTTTTGCATTGCATATGCTGAACCATACAGTTGTTTCTCACTTAAGTCTGATGAAGTTTCTCAAATATAGTGTTAGGCTTTTATCACATTTGACAGGAAAGATAGCTTAAAACTCAATTCCATTTTTGACATTTATGACAAGTGAGGGTTTTTTTGTGTGCGCTGCTTTTGTTTAAGGCTAAGTCTGGTTCTGCTTCTTGTGCAATAAATAACATTCTTGGCTTTAAATAGATAGCTGTGTCTTTTGAGATGTTTGGACAAGGGTAGATCCAGTATTACATTTAGTGCTGTAGGGAAAATCCTGCACTGGCAGGGGCTGGACTGGATTGTAAGATCCTGAGGACAGAAACTTTGTTTCCTCTATTTATGTGTAAAGCACCTAAATGCATTCAGGGAACTCGATTAGAAATAAAATAATAATTGCCTTTGTCAATGTCTGTACATCAGATATGGGGCAGATTGCTCCTCCATGAAACAACATATAGAATGGTATTCTTGGGGGGTATCTCTGTGGGGAGCCCCTTGTGGAATTCACCCCCAATTATCCCATCAAGGTGGCAGGGCTGCATGGAGACAGCTGTGTGGAAGAGCTAATACAACTCTACGCAGTGTTATTTTTTCTGTCTAAGCTCTGTTGGGCAGGAACGGGGACAATGTACATCCCCGCCCCCCTCGTATCCCATGCACTCCCCTCCCCAGGCTGCTGAGTTTCTATCAACTCCACAATACGGACCCACTGCTTAGCAGGAGAGGGAGATCTGTGTGGCTGGTCTCCTCTCTGTGGATATGGAGGTACAATTCCAGCCCGAGAATGCAGTAAATTAAAGAGACACAAATCTGGAGGTTGTGCCACTTTTGAGAAAATATGAATAAGAGAGTGGAGTTTTTTTATCAGGTGGCGCATTCATGGCAGAGGCCATTTAAAAAGTCATATGCTTACTTGTGCCACATAGCTGCCCGGGTATCTTCTCTACTACGTACAAGGATGAACTGGTAGCCTCAGACACACTGCTGTGTGATATCTGCTGAGAACTGGAGACATTTAAAGTACCATGTCTCTGTGGTCCTGTCACTTTGTATTTTCTCCTTTAACAGGGCTAGACTTTTTTCTTAACTTTGTCTTCTCTTTAGGATTTTGTTGAGGCCCCTTTTTTGTTATATTCAAGTAAAAAGAAAGGACGTCCACAGTATATTACAGTTGTTACAAAGTGTGTCCAACATAATGTTCCTAAATTTGTTATCCTCTTCCATTGCTCTGAACAGATCATTCGTGTCTTTGAATCCCTTCACTGGTGTCCCCTCTCTTTCTACATCAGGTAGCAAGCTTTTTGTCCTCACTCTCAGTGCTGTAACAAACTTGCCCATAGCTTTGCTCTCTTCTTTCTATTTTCCCTCTCTCCTTTCTCTTTTTAAAAAGCTCCTCCCTTATCCCACCTTTCTTACTCTTCTATTTTCTCCTCTTTCCATTTGGAGCTCTCTCTCCCTTCTCCTGCACCAGATGGCTTCTGTCTTCCTCCTGAGATCCCTCCTTTAGGCACCCTTCTATGAAATCTTTCAAGAGTGACCTTTGCAAAGTCTCCAGTATTCCTTCCCCACCTTGAGCTTGTTACTGTCACCTTGGGTATTCTCTGGTTGTTTTGTCTGTGTTTGAACTATATTGAAACCTCCTTGGGACGGGGACTGTCTCTCCTTATATATCTGTACAGTGTTAAGCACTCTGTCAGTGATCTATAAATAATAACAAAGTGATGGGAAAAAAATCAGGTATAACAGACTTCATTTAAAAAAAAAAGCTTAGATTACTCTAACCTTCATCTTAGAATCCTCTGTCTCTCAGGGACATTAATATCAACCACTATATATCTTTCTATACCAGAACAGACCCAATTCTTTTCTCAGTTATACACATGCAATCACATTGAAAGCAGTGGGGCCAGTTTTTGCCTACAGTTACATCCATGAAACTTTCTTCGCTTCATGGATTTGGACAAGTATAACCGAACATAGAATTCATTACAATATTAGATTCAGTACAATATTTGATCTTGTACACGTGTAATAAGGAGCAAATCCTGCCCTTTCCTTTATGGTCACAAGGGGCTACCCTTGCAGAGGAATTAGTGTACAAAAGGGGATTTGGTGTGGTAGGCAGCAGGTCAGAGCAGGGTATATTGGGCTTGAGGAAAGAACAGAGGATCCCCCCCCCCCTCTCTCTCTCATTCACTCACTCTTCTGCCCATTCTCCTCACCCATGCAGCTGTGCAGGCACTCCACAGCCTGTGGGGAAGAATGCCTCCCCAGTTGTCCTGTACATCTGCCAATCACCTGAGCCAGAAACTCAGATTTTGGGCCAGGCTCAGGATTTTCCCCTAAACAAATAATAGTTCCCTGATTCTTAAGATGCCCTGGTTTCTATGTAAATTGGAGAAAGGTAGGGGCTATTCTAATTTATAACAGCCTGTGGTTCCTTAAGGACCATTAGCCTGCTGAGGATTACTGTAGGTGAGTGGAGCTCAGGCAGCACAAAAGTGAATGAAACTGATGGGGCTGAGAATCTGGCCCATTATTTTTGGTGTCAAGGTCTGATTACATTACTGATTGAGTCAAATATGTAGGATTATTTCATGAGGTAGAATTGTAAAGGTACAATATTAATAAAGGAGATTAACCCTAGGCCAACAGCATTAATATCAAGAGTGAAATTGTTTGAGATTCAAAATTATCCAAAGAGACTACGCATGTATAAATGGTTGTCACTGGGAGCAGGATTAGGTTTGTACATTTGTTATCAATGATTACCAGATAAACAAACTCAGCTTGAATTCTACCAATAAATGAATTGCAAACCAAGGCTGACTGGTTGCATTTTTTTTTACAGTGCTTTTTCAATTAAATGGCACCCCAAAGCCTAATCATCATTTAGAAGGATAACCGCTGTGCTGTGTTGTAGTTAACCACTGAAAAAGACTTCTCAGTAAATTTAGCATAACTTCATATCATCATATTAAGAAGAATCCACTTGTGGTAATGCTGTATCAATGTTAGAGTAAGCAGAACAGTACCAAGAATTTTAAGCAACCTTACCTTACTGAAGTGTGTGCTTAGTGGAGAGGAAAAAGAAAAGGTTAGCAGACTGTGGTGTTTAATAACTGCTTGCCAGCTGGGCTATATTAGAGAACATATTCATTAACCTTCGAGGAAAAATACATGGAACAGAGGAGATGGGGAAATACTTATGGTTTTCATTCTGTCTTCAAGTATTAGTTTCAAGTCCTTTAAAGCCCAGTGTTCCAAGTTACTTGCCACATGTGTAACAAATAACAAAGTTCTTAACCACATGTTTGGAAGGAAAGTGCTGGTGTTGAAGGAGGAGTTAATCATAATCTCTCTTGCTTTGATAGAAGAGCCATTTTAATATATTGAATAACTTTTAGAGCATTATGATTACAAAATTTGGGATATTTTTCAGTCCCTTCTATTTCTGATTATTTGCTACAGAAGTAGTAAGTCTCTCTACAGCTCATATATATCACTTGTGTCCAGCCATTTCTGCCTGAGGGAAGAACATATTATTTCAAATAGTAATGCAAGATGCTACATATGTGTATCTATTGTTGTAGGAAAAAATGGATATTATTTGATAAACAGTATACATTTCTGTATCATATAATGCAAATGCACAAGAAGACAGAATTAAGGTTGGACATGCAAGCTTAACTTTGATTGCTTAAATGAACTTTTTTAGTTTTTGCTTTTAAAGGGTCTCATCCTCAACTGATGTAAATCAGCCTAATTTCATTGACAGCAGAGGATATGGCCATATAACTTTCATGACAGAACATGTTACAAAAAATATGCAAGCTGAACAGTTTTACTATAAGGTTGTGGGGGTGGGAGGGGTGGAGAGGGGTTGTGCTAGTTTGTGTTTGATTTTGATCTTTTTTTTTAATCAAAATGGGGGAGGGGAGAAAAAATAACTCCATGCTTATATATTTCAAAGCTCTGCTGTACATAAGAGTCCACCTTGTCCTTGATATACATGAAGTCTTGGCCACCCTGCTTTTGTTGAAAGGCTGTATGGATGACTGGAAAACTAGTGGGACAATGAACCACATGAAACAAAAAGATTGCATGAGTGAGATGAGAAGGCAATTCAAAACTTTGTATGTTTGTCTGTCTTAGCTATTTTACTCCAAGATCTGACAAACAATTGGGAGAAAAGATCCCTTTACCAATAAGTAAAACACTGTACTCTTCCAGCTGAGAGATGAGAAAGATCTCATTCCAATCCTCTAGCCCTCCAATAGTAATCTACTAAAAACAGCAAAGACAATACTTGATATTCCTAATATAAAAACCTAAAAAGAAGAGGGGGGGGGGAAAGAAAACCTTTGCCTTTAATAAGCAGAGATGTTATGTCATCCCACCCCCCAGATTGGTTTGTCAGGCTTTAGTTTACTAAATGTAAAAAATATTATTATTTGTGGGGGGAAAAACAATGACTGATTTCACATTTGACCTTGAATACACAGTAAACCACTCAGGTGCCTCACTGTCTGGTTGCATAGTTATGTGCCAAATTCTAAGATAGTTGTTTTGGTGTGTGTTTGGGAGTTTAACAACATTATCCATGTAAGAGATTCTTCAGCTTTCAGACAGTTTAGGTAATTGAAAGAATTTAAGGGTTATTGGAATTTTGACATTTCGACCTTTTATTCTGAAAGATACTTTGATTAAAATGTTGGAGATCTCAGTTAATGGAGGCGTTGCTGCTATTTCAAATATACAGAGTATGCAGTTTGAAGGAAAGCCAAATCACAATGAGAAGGAATAATGATGACCTTGGTTTATTTTTTACTCAGTACATTCAAGTTTTGATTGGATTCTGAACAAGGCAACAGTTTTCTTTCCCAGAAAGCACTGCCGTAATCCTAGGAGGCTTGTATTCTGTTATCAAAGCAGCTGGTTCATATTGGAGCATTTTCTTGTGAAGGTCGTGGGCTGCTGTGTGGGGGAAAAAAAAGAAAGATTTCCTTATTGGACACAACCAAGTACCATCTTTTTATGAGAAAATTTCTGCACTGAGACCTATTACCCTTTTGAACTGGCTAGCACACTACTGATGATATATAGAAAAGCTTTGTAGAGAGCTACGGGATTCTGCCCTCCACACATACACTTTGATATTTCTCTTGATCGCGTTTGTTATCTCTTTTAATAAAAAAACGATTTATTTTCAAATGGTCCCCACTGAATTGCCTTTGTAAACAAAGTTCATTTCTGAAAGGTGGGGATGGGGGAGCATGGGAACAAAGAAATGAAGTCTCTGATTCTTTTATTAACAAAGACAATATTAGTGTCATGTAGTTGGAATGTTTTCTGTTTTATAGCCTAATTATTGAAGACTCTTAAGGAAAGCTGTAAATAAGCTGATTAAAAAAAGTCAGGTAAAATTCTCTGCTGGTATAAATGGGTGAATCTCCAATTAGGTGAATAGACCCAGAAGTAGAATAGCAGAAGTGTTTCAGGTCAGAATGCAGGTGTATTGGCAAAGCTGTGGGGAGAAGCCTTTGCGCAACCCTTGTTTGCATAATGCAACACTGTTAGACCTTACAAATTAACTAAGAGATTAGGAACACAAAATTAACTACTAGATTTAAAAAGAAAAATCAGTTTTCTTCTGAGTTACAATGATATCTGAAATATCACAGTTGTTCCTTTAGTTGGAATGGAAAGTACTGTGATATGACAGATGCCTTTCTGTAGTAACTGTGGGTAAGCATTGAGCTTTTAATAGCCCGGACACCTATAAAATCTCTCAGCAATGTTCTTCAAAATATAATTTTCTCCTAGAACTGTGTGAAATGCTGGGAACAAAATCCAATCTGTTTTCAGTTTCATTAAGGACGTAAATCTCAGCCCATGTTCACAGGAAGGTTCATCCACATTTTGACCACAGATTCAAACTCTTTCCTAGCCATGTGTCCTTCTTATCGACTCAAAACTTTCCCCAGAGTCTGAGACTCTGTCTTACCTGTTGTCTTCTGTAGAGGTTCTGAAAGCCTTTAATTTTCCATTCAGCTGAAAAGCCTGTTTCTGTTTTCTTTTTCTGAGCACATGTACAGTCTACCCCTAAAGTTGAACAACACTAAGGGAGGAAAAGATTCATCAATTTAAAAGTGAAGCAGGGTCCTCCCTTTACTCCAAAAAGACTTATGTGAGAGTAAACCAACTAGCATTCCTGTGGCACAGATGGATAGACTGGTTGAAAACTTCTGGGACAGCAGAAAATTTCAACATGTAAGGTGCTCTTATGATTGGGTAATCAAATGGGTAAATTTGATGCTGTCAAATTTACCTGAGGGTTGATTAGAACTGCTCTATTAAAAATATTCAGCAGAAGAGGAGATCAGAGGGTGCAAACCTTCTTTGAATTGAAACTACTGCAATGAGTTCCCCAAAGCATTGTGAACTCACACATTTAAAGTGTGCATAGCCATATTAATTCCACTTCCAGTTTTGTATGTTTCCTTTGTGGCACAGTTCTACAGCCAGATCATTCTCTCTGTTTTCTGATGGTTTAGGCCAAGTTTGTTAGCAACCCAAAACATTATTAATGTGTTATATTGGATCTAGAAAAGAGCAAAATTGATTTGTCTTTCATTCTGACACCATTTTATCCTCATTTTTATTCTCAAACCATGGTTTCCTTCCTCATTAAGTGCTGTTAAGCTATGGTTCCTATGCATAAGAGGTCAAAATAGCTACATCCTTCAGTGCTAGTGTCAATTTTGGACCAGGAGTGCTAGAACACATCCTTTTACAGTAGACTGAAAAATAATTTCTGAAACATTTTGCAAGGGTGATTCCCTCCTGGACCCCACATGAATAACGGGTAAAAATTGGAAGGTGTAAGGGACAATGGAATGAAAGTTAACATTGTGAAATGTGGCATGAGTATTAGGAACTATTACTTATAGTGAAACACATTAGACTGTGTCTTAATGGAAAAGTCCTATAAACCTTGCAGAACTTTACTGTAAGTGTTTTGCATCATTCCTGCAATAGAATTCTATAGGATTGTTCAAGACGCCTACAGTAAGGATATCAATCTGAATTAAACTGTGATGTTCTTCAGTTATTTCTGCTACAGTTCAATGCAATACTATTAGTTTAATACCTACCAAATCCTATAAGACTTTCATATATGGGGAGACTAGTCCTCTAGGTGTAGTAGTAGTAGTAACCCCATTTGCCAGACTGATTTAAAGCTGAAGTGGAGGACTTAGGCTAAGTAAGGAACATTCCTGCACTGGCAGAGGGATGGGCTTGATGATCTAATAGATTTTTCCATCACTAATTGCTGATGCTCTGAATAGCCATGCTTTGGTATTTTAAACAGGAAGTACAGGCAGTCCTCGGACTTACGACACAATTGGTTCCTAAAAATTGTTTCATAAGTCAAAACATCGTAACTCGGAACCGCAATACACTCCATTGCGGGACTGAGTGTCATAAAGTCGAAACCCATTGTAAGTCGAATCAGGGTGTCCATTCCGAAATGTTGTAAGCGACGTTTGTTGTAAGTCGAATGTCGTAAAGTCGAGGACTGGCTGTACCCTTATATTTAGTTCAGTCATTTATCTCTCTCTGCTGCTAAGAAATTACTGATTGAAAACATGCTATATCCTAAAAAGGCTTTAATAAGCATTAACCTTTTGGGATCCTCAGGACGAATTTAGGGTACTAAATCAAGGGACAGGAGTGGCGTTAACTCAGCACTGAAGCTATGTGAATAAGGGATGCTTGGTTTTCTGGCAATTGCAACAAAATAGAAAAAATAGTTTTGGGTAGAACGAGATATTTTGTTGTGACAAAACTGAAATGTTTTGATCACTTTTAAATGTTTTTGATTTTAAAGTAAAATTAAAGGAAATTTTAAAATGAAAAGTCATTTTGAAGGGAAACATTGAAACATTTTATTTTTTTAAACTATTTTGGATTTTTATTTTTTTATGCAATTCAGTAAAACCAACGCAAATTCACAAAATGGTTGAGTGGTGCCAAAACAGCATTTTTTGCCAAAATGAACAGTTAATGTTAAGTGGTGCTTTCTGGCTATTACAGCCAGTTGGGAGTTCCCAGCGTTGTTCTGGCTGACTCAAAATGCTTTCAGGGACCGTGTGCCAGAGAAGAATCTGTTACAGCCCATTAAAAGGTGAAATTTGTGCTCTTGTCCGCAGTAGTTCTGCTCTGCTGGCCAGAGTGGAAGTGGGAGGTGGGAGCACATCTCTTCTCCCTTTGAGATGTCTCATGTGGCTCTTCGTTGTGAGGGATGAGGTATTAATTCAGAAACAGAGCCAAATGGCTTTCTAATATTTTGGCTAAGTTATTTTTGATCTCATAGATTCTGGGCCAACTGCAAATTTGAAAGAAAAATCAAATTTTCTGTGCTTTTCAGGGGTTCATTGCAAATTTAATAAACAAGCTGAAAATCAGCTGAACTGCTCTCTAAGGCTGACTGTTTTAAATTTTTACTGAACTAAGAATTAGACTGTGCAAGTATCAAATCAAGGTTACAATTGGAATTGTCAGTAAATCAATGAATAAACAATGATATTGAATTGTGTCACTAGATAATCATGTTATCAAATAGACACAGCCAATAATCAAATAATGAGATTAATGTTGCACATACAGTTCATACAAATACTAACCCCAGGAAAGTAAGGCAGTGGTCATTTTATCACTCAACCTTCGAAGAGGTATTTATACCCCTCCAAAATTCCATGTACCAAGTGACTGCACAGTTGGCTCCCTGCCCAGTCTAATTTCCCTACTTTTGATATAGAGCAGTCAGCAATTTTTGCTTCCTCTTTATAGAATAGAATGGTTCCACTGACACTTTTTATAACCCAGGGGGACACAATGTGATTTAAGGTGGGATTCTCTTAGAAGTTGGGTTAGGAAATGATTAATGGTGCCTTTCTAATATAAATTTATACACACATAGTCCTTTAAACACTCATATGTGCTCTCTCATTCACACCTCAAAAATGTTGCAGAGAAATAATAATTGGAGGGGAATGTCCCCACACAGTAACAAAAAAGAGAAAAAGATTGCTTCAGGGACAGAGAGGGAGGAAAAGTTCACTCTTTAGCTTGCATAATCTTCAGAGTCAGCTGGGTGTGAGAGTCAAAACTGGGGTTCAGGAGGCCAGGTGGTGGTGTCTCTGATTGGTACCTCATGCCAGTAGCTTTCTCTGGGCATTTGGCTGGTCAGAGCCTCCTTTTTCCATAGGACCAGTCTTGGAAAGTAGCAGTCTCAGCTTTTCTTGGTTTGGCGGTAGCCCAAGGAGAACACAACATCTTCCTCATTTACCTTCACATTTCAGGTTGTGATTCTAGCTTGTTCTACCTATGGCACCTCCTTAGTGGTCTTCCAAGCAAACCAGGGCACCACATGTCTTGGACTCCTGTAGCATGGTGTAGTCCTTGTCAAGCTTGGACAAGCTTAAACCTTGGTGAGTTTGAAAATTCCCTTTCAATTGGAAGTTACTTTACAACATCTGTCATTACAACTGCAAGAAGTGTGTGTTCCAAAAAATATAAAAAAGCATGGGATAAACAGGAAATTACTCTACAGAAGTTGTTTCAGCTTCTTCCTTTGGGTAACAGTTGGAGGGTAGAAGTGGCTCCCACTTTGTTAGGCCTTGACATATTCCTTGATGTGACATATAGCCCAAAGAATTGTCATTGTCTCTCACCTACATGTACTGCTCACACATCCTTTCACCATTTCTTAAAATATACTTAGAGGCCTCTTTGCAACTCTCTATTGCCCTTTTACCAACAAGGAATTGGAAAACCAACTGTTTGGGGCTTAACTGGTGAAGGGTTGCCTTGCTCTCAGCAATAAGGGATAGAGACAAAGCTGCCTTAGATCATGTTACTATAATCCCCATTTAAGCTAAAGAAAATTAAAGTTTATATCAGGTCCCATTCACGTGGGCCTATGCTCATCAAATGGTGCAAAACACCCTTCGTTTTTGAATGGCATAAACTTTAAAACCATGGCTCCCCCATATGTGCTCTTTCAGCGCTAGCCCCAAAGTAAGACATGGGATGTGTGCATGTTTTGAATGCTCTACCCTTTTAAAAATCACATTCTTTGGAAACCCTATCTAGGCCTATTTAATTAAATTAACATTTAGTCTAAAATATTAATTATAGGTTAAAATCAATTCATTATTTCAAGCTATTGTGAAAGGTAAGGTGCACTAAAGCTAGTACAGTATCAGTAAATATTGTTTGGCATTGCTTAAAAGATACAAGTAACCAAGCTATTTTGGGTGCTATTAGTAAATTGATTTCTCTGAAATCTGTAGTTCTTCCAAGAAATGTGGCTATTATATCAGAGTAAGAGGAAACTTAATCTTAATAATATAAAAATGTATGTAACGCTTGAAAGACCTTGAATTTAATATTTGTATGAACATGTTGTGCTTTTTGTTCTGTTTGGAATAAAAAAGGACGAGGTTAAAAATGCTACCAAATAGAAACATTCCCAAAATGGTCTCATATTTTTTCTACATTGCAACTAAAACTGTTGTTATTGTCCAATAAAGAGATGATGCCTTACGTATATAGCAGAAATACATTTGACTTTGCTGTTCTAATTCTTCATATGCTGGTAAATCCTGTTTGTTAGATCCTAATATTGGATTTGATTTGGTTTGTCTGTGATTTTTTTCTCTATCTTTTCTTACATAAAATAATTTCAGTACATTTCTGATTCTTTTAAAGAAGAAAGCAGAGAAGCAGCAAATGCAATAGGTACAATAGCTCTTTCAACTGTATAATTATTTTCCTTCCTGCCAAAATTTCCCTGCACCAAATAACTTTATTACTTTAACTTTTAACCACCCATGCATTTATAAAGCTCAGCAAAGAAGCAATTAGCTGCTTTTGGAAGTAATAAATTGGATATTCTGAAAATGTATTAATCTACAGTATATTAAATTCATATTCATAAATGTTCTGGAAAAGGGGGTGAACAGTGAGGTGGCATAATTTGCAGATGATTTAAAAGTATTCAAGATAGTTAAGCCCAAAGCTGACTGTGAAGAGTTACAAAGGGTTCTCACTAAACCGTGTGACTGAGCAACAAAATGGCAGATGAAATTCAGTGTTGATAAATGCAAAGTAATGCACATTGGATAAAATAATCCTAATTATCATACAATATGATGGGATCTAAATTAACTGTAACCACTCAAGAAAGGGATCATGGAGTCATTGTGGATAGTTCTCTGAAAACATCCACTCAATGTGCAGTGGCAGTCAAAAAAGCTAACAGAATTTTAGGAACCGTGCTTAATTTGTAATGAAAGAGGTATCAGGGCTCATGCAATTTTTTTATATTCATAACTGATGAAGCAAGCCCAGATATGCCAGGGCTATGAACTGCCAAGCCTAGAGGTGTTGGAGTTCAGTCTTGGCACATATTAAGCACTGGTTAGGAGCCATTAGGAAAGGGATAAATAATAAGACAGAAAATATCATAATGCCACCATATAAATCCATGGTACAGCCACATCTTGAATACTGCATGCAGTGCTTTTCACCACATCTCAGAAAGGATATATTAGAATCAGAAAAGATGCAGAGAAGTGCACCAAAAATGATTAGGGGTATGGAAAAAGCTTCCATACGAGAAGAGATTAAAAAGACTGAGTCTGTTCAGCTTAGAAAAGGGAGGATATTATAGAGTTCTATACAATCATGAATGGTGTGGAGAAAGTGAATAGGGAAGTTTTATTTACCCCTTCACATAACACAAGAACCAGGGGTCACCGATGAACTTAATAAACAGTGGGTTTAAAACAAACAAAACTTTTTCACACACAACACACAGTCAACCTGTAGAACTCATTGCCAGATGTTGTTGTGAAGGCTAAACATTTTTAAAAATTAGATAAGTTCATGGAAGATATCAGCCAAGATCAGGGATTGGCAACCTTTGGCATGCGGTTTGCCAGGGTAAGCCCCCTGGCGGGCCGGGCCTGTTTGTTTACCTGCCACGTCCACAGGTTTGGCTGATCGCAGCTCCCACTGGCCGCGGTTCGCCGCTCCAGGCCAATGGGGGGGCTGTGGGAAGCGGTGCAGGCTGAGGAATGTGCTGGCCGCCACTTCCCACAGCCCTCACTGGGCTGAAGCGGCGAACCGCAGCCAGTGGGAGCCGCGATCAGCTGAACTTGCTGACGCGGCAAGTAAGCAAACCAGCCCAGCCCACCAGAGGGCTTACCCTGGTGAACCACGTGCCAAAGGTTGCCGATCCCTGGCCAAGATGGTTGGGGACCCATTGTCCAGGTGTCCCTAAATCTCCAACTGCCAGAAACTGGGACTGGAGAACAGGGGATGGATCACTCATTAAATTGCCCTGCTCTATTCAGGCCTTCTGAAGTATCTGGCACTGGCCACTGTCAAAGACAGCATGCTTGGCTAGCTGGACCATGGGTCTGACCCAATAGAGCCATTCTTAGTTCTTTAAGTGCTGGCTTCCCTACGGTGAGTGCTATCTTCCAGGGCTAGTCTTTGTTGTACTGTTGTACAGTAGCTGCTTGCCATTAAATATTAATTAATTAGTCCAGATTAAATTCCACTAGCTATGAGATTTGAAATTTTGATTTAGTCCCTTCTCATTCTGTTAGTAGTAACAACCCGTGACAGAGATTCTCTTGATGTGGGAAGTTTTATCCGTGTATATGGGGGAGAGGGTACAACAAGTTCTTAGTTTGACATGTAATATTTCCAAGGCAAAATGAAAATCTTTCTTACTGTACAACAGCTTCTACTCCTTCCTTATACTGATCTACATTAATCCTAGTTTTCATAAAGTTAAACTCAATTTCAGTTGTATAGAGTATATCTTTGTAGCCTCTTCCCTCCACCCCTTCTACCCCTTTCCCATATCCACAGCTCCACTATACACTCTTCTGTTTTTGTGCCATTCCTGGAACTTCTTTTCCTGAGGTCTGGATTTACACATTTGTTGTGGGGCCACCATGAGCTATGTATAGGGTTACCATTCATCCGGATTCCCCCAGACATGTCCGGCTTTTTGAGCTAAAAATAGCGTCCGGGGGGAATTTGTAAATGTTCGGACTTCCCCTCCCCCCCCATGCAGAGCGCGCGCGGCTAACAGGGCAGCCGGCCGGATGGTGCCACTTATATGGGGCTCCAACAGCCAGAGAGAGCCTCTCCTCCGCTTCCCCTGCAGCAGAGATCCCTCCCTCCCTCCCTGCATTCGCAGATTGCCTCCGGCAGTCTGGAGCTTCTCCCCCGCTCCTCCTCCCCTGCTGCCCAGTGTGCCAGGACGAACGGCTCAGGCCGTTCCTGAGCAAGCTCACAGAGACATTAGGCGAAGGGCAACAACAAGGGGGCCAGGGGGTCGGAGAAGGGGCAGGGAGGTTCTGGAGGGGGCAGTCAAGAGACGGGGGGGTCGGGAGTTCGGGGGGGCTTTCTCGGGGGGGTGGATAAGGTTTTGGGCAGTCAGGGTACAGGTAGGGGGTAGGGTCCCGGGGGGCAGTTAGGGTGGGGGGGTCTTAGGAGGGGGCAGTTAGGGGACAAGGCACAGGCAAGCTTAGGTAGGGGGTGGGGTTCTGGAGGGCAGTTAGGAGCAGGGGTCCCAGGAGGGGGCAGTCAGGGGACAAGGAGCGGGGGCGTGTTTTGGAGTTCTGGGGGCGAGGCTGTCAGGGGGGCAGGAGTGGGGAGAGGGATCGGAGCAGTCAGGGGACAGGGAGCAGAGGGATTTAGATGGGTCGGGAGTTCGGGGGGGGCTGTCAGGGGGTGGAGAGTGGTTGGATGGGGCATGGGAGTCCCAGGGGTCTGTTTGGGGGTGGGGGTGTGGATAAGGGTTGGGGCAGTCAGGGTACAGGTAGGTGGTAGGGTCCTAGGGGGCCAGTTAGGATGGGGGGAGGGTCCCAGGAGGGGGCAGTCAGGGGACAAGGAGCGGGGGGGGAGGGTTGGGGGTTCTGAGGGGGGCGGGAAGTGGGAGGAGCAGGGGCGGGGCTAGGGCAGGAAAGGGGCGGGGTTAGGGCGGGGCTCCTCCCATCCTCTTTTTTGCTTGCTGAAATATGGTAACCCTAGCTATGACAGCTCCTGGGAAGCCACAGTTTTTAACCTTTTACAACTATCCTGCTAAAATGTCATTCTCATGCAGAAACAGCACAGCACTCTGGCGGTTGCTTGGGGCTTCTTCTTGATACCCAGGCAATAGGTCACTTTTGTATTTGCCTGTAATAGTGATTTGAGTTGGATTGTAGCTACGTATAAAAATGCTGTCAAATTCCCAGAAGCTTTCTCTGACTGTGAGCTGAGTAAAGGTTCTGGTGAGAGGGCATTTTTGGAATTCCACTGTTCCTTGCTTTTAGAATGCTATTGATAAGGCCACATTGATTTCCTAATCACCATTGTCTACAGCATGTGCTATTGAAGAAAAAGTCTGAAACAAACACATATATGTAACTTCCTCCTAGCTCTGTACCCAAATATCAGGGACATTTCAAGAGTTGAATAATAAGATACATAGTAAGCCAAATCTTAATTAGCCAATTAGTGTGGTTCTCACTCCTTCCCAAAAGAGCCATTTGCAGGCCACTAATTGTATTGGTTATGAACTTGCTTATATGTCACTAGCTAATATGTTATATATATGTGTGTGTGTGTGTGTGTGTGTATGTATGTATGTATGTATGTGTATATATATATATATATATATATATAATTAAATTACATATACTTAGGCCCTTACAATTTTACATGAGGTAAGTTCACCATCTCACCTTACTGCAACCTATAGCTGAAGTTCTATAAAGTATTGTTAGAAAAGAGAATGCTGTTGTACTCGCTCAGAGACTCAGCTGAGAAAGAAAGCTAGAGAGTGGTAGGAGTCAGTGTTAATGAAGGGTTTTAAAATATGGCAATGACAGATTTTAGCGAATTTGGGAAGGTATCAGAGGAAAACAGTTATTTACAAGGGCAGGAATGTGGAGAGCTAGGGTAAAGGCAAAGGGATAAGTGAAGGAAAGGGGATGGAAAGGAAATTAATGATTATTAAATTAGTGAAACTTGTCCAACTACATAAATTAGTGAGCTAGAAATAGTCTTTAAGAGTGACAATGAGGAAAAAAATAGGATATTTTTATTACAATATAATTTAAATGCATTCATAATTTTCCCAGCTAAAAGAATAAATGGCACATATGTATAAATTGTAATAATTATTAGTTATATATTATGACAAATGAAGATACAATTTGAGAGAAATTGCATATTCTAGTACTGTACATTTTAATTATGCTGAAATTTAAAATGTAATTGCAGATTAATTGTGATACTCCAGGCTAACTTTAGGCAAAGAGAAATATTTTATAGGCCCCTAATTATTATAATTAGACAAACAAGCGTTAGAATTTCAGTTGTTTTGCTGAGATTGTTATCAGTAAATATTTCTTATGAGACATTTTTGGACTAAAACTGCTGAGCCCCACTTTGTGAGACTGGAACAGTTAGGATTCCCATTAATGTCTGTTGCTGGGATCTTTTAACTCCAAATGCAGAAAGATTTAAGAAGAATGCTAACAGAACACCTAGCTTATATTCTTTTCTTTTCCTGGGGACTGGTTTAAGCACAAGCAGAGCCGTCGCAGATACATTCATTTGGGCTTCCCTCCTGCATAATTGTTTATTCACACAAACGCATCACCTCATGCTTATGATAACAATGGTAAGTTTTTATATTTTTACAAAATGTATAAATAAAACAGCAAAACTATACTATCCTGCAGTCAGTATCCACTGACTAAGGTCCTGGATACAATATAAAGCCAGTTGAAACAGAGAAGGGAGCAGTAGGCAGCATGAAGCAGTTAGGTGTGGGGAAGTTGGAGTGGATGAGGGAAGTAATTGATAGGAAATTTTTTTTGGGACAGAAGTAACTTCAAGAAGGAAGGGCCTAAAGAAAGTCCTTTGTTGGGACAGTAGTAGTTGTTATCTGGGTATATGGTGTATGGGATGGGGTTGGTATTTCAGAGGATGCAGCTGGAAGAGAGTTCCTGGAAGAAGCTCCCAGCCAAGAAAAGTAGCAGCAGATAAAGGCCTAATCTCCTACCTCAAATATTCTCCTCCATGCTACCAATTCCCCGTGCATTGCATGTTGGCTGACATGTGGGTTTGTAGTTCAGAAGCAGGGCCTGTGAACACACACGAAGTCAGCATGTTCATGAGGAATGAGCATGCACAGAATAACTGCCTCCCTGTGAGAGGCCCACATTCTTTGTCTCCCTTCCTCACCTATAGGTGCAGGTTCTCCTGTGGTGAAGAACAACCAAAATCACATAGCATATTATAGCTACGTGAAGCATATGAGTTAGATACTGAAAGGAAATCAAATCAAAAATATTTTGAAAATAATTGACTGATTACAGAAATAGATTACTATGAGAGCATTGTCAGTGAAGAAAACCAAAAGACTTTCCTATATTGTTCCTCTCTCAGGGAGAGGGAATGCATTGATGATCCTGGTCTTTGCTTACAAATTCAACATTAATATACATTCTTTCTTTCTGATACCTGGGGTCGGTAGAACTCTGTGTAAGACAAAGCATGTTTTCTGTGTGTATAAAGAGTATGTGTGATGGCTTGGTGGGGTTTAACAACTTTATTGGCAAGAGTTTGAGCTGGCCATAGTGTGCATGGTGACGGATTGAATCCAAACAACAACAATAACTTAAATCAAATACAGGTCTGGATCCAAATACAGCATCCTTAACCTGTCTGAAGTTATGAACACTCAATTGTCTTAGTGTATATGCCTACAAAGGCATGAAAAGGAGAATAAGACACTCTCCCTCCATTTACACCCTGCATTGTTTACCCTATCCTTGGTTTGGGAGTATAGGAGTTAGCTGACACTGTGCGCCTGCTTCTCCCCATTGTGGATCAGGTGGAAGGGGAGTACCCCTATGTGCAGTGACCAGCACATGAGCTGGCATGGGAGGTATTGTAATTTGCTGCTGATACAGATTTGAGTAAATTAGTACCCCCAAAGGCTCCCACAGTGAGGGGAAATGAGCGACGTAATTGGCAGTCTCAGATGCACAATTCCTTTCCTGAATTGCTCCTGGAGCAACACTTCTGCTACATAAACAGGGTTTGGGTCAAAGTCACAATCTACCCATAGCCATGAAGTAATGAAGATAATATTGTTGCTGAAATGTGAATCAGGTACTCAGTCTAACACAGCATCAAATACCCAAAACAAGCAAGATTTTTTCAACAAAGAAAAGTTGTGTTTTTTATGTTAGCCATACTCATAAGAGCACTCTGAGTGCAGGTCCTGTTACTCATTGTATAGATGACCATGCCCCTTCTACTTTGTCCAATAATCTTTTCCTGTGTAGGAACTCACTGTGGTTTGGTATCCATATCACTTTAATAATGACTCTCAGTTAATTTTAAGGTTTTCCCATTCAGTACTAAAACATTTATTTTTGAAGTCTCAGTGACAAGTTTTCCTCTTCAGTGGCAGACTACAATATACAACAAAAAGCTGACATCCACCTTGACAAAATTGGCCTTCAACATTGGTTCTCCACTTTTAAGGTAACTCCCTTCTCTTCATGTGCCAATCCTGTTTCTGTAATTTTCACTCCATGCATCTGAAGAAGTGGGTTTTTTACCCACGAAAGCTTATGCCTAAATAAATCTGTTAGTCTTTAAGGTGCCACCAGACTCATCATTGTTTTTGTGGATACAGACTAACATGGCTACCTCTTTAATAACAAAAAGCTGGGAAGGTAAGAATAGGGCTAGTACTTATATATCAGGGAAGGGCCCTTCTAGCAACTATCCTACTATTTATGGTGTATGCATCACCTTGGCCCTCTCTTGACCCTTTATTTGTAACCAGGTTATTATTGAACTAGCAATGTGGGCTGCTGCTGCTTATATAGAATCCCTCTTTTATTTTTTTAGATAGCCTTCCAATCATGGCTAAGAACTGATACAACAGTTACATTACCTGACTTGACCCTGCCCCACCAGCAAATAACGCTAAACCCTTTTACTGTCTTATCATTATGTTCCCATTATGCCTCTGGTGTTTAGGGCAGCGATGAAGCTCCTCCACTCCTGTCTGTTTCTGGCAAGTCTTTCAGTGGTTCCCCAGCTTTGCCCCAGGATTTTCAGGTTTTACTGGAGGATCTTATTCCTCCACTTTGGAAAAAAATATTCTGAACCTCCAGTCATCAACTAACAAAAATATTCTGAACCTCCAGTCATCAACTAATTTCAGTGAGCTACTTCATGAAGTAGTGTGCTATTTTATGTGAGTAAGGCTGCCAGAATATGGCCTTTAATTTTCAAGGGTCACCAAGCATTAAAAAAACAACATTATTGTTCCTCAGTGATGCTCATTTATAGCTCATTTCCTAAAATGTACCTTCCCATGGCTAGTGTATATTTTATTTTACCCAGTATCTGTATTATCACCCCTTGTTCTTTGTCAATGGATATTGTTACCTATAGAACTTTACTGTTTATATTTTAGAAACATAGGTTCTCATGATTTATAACCAAGAAAAATGCTCCCTGTGATAGTGAGGGAAAGCCTGACTGCTGCTCATCCTATTCCTCCCATCCAATTTTAGGGCTGCAGATTGCAATATTTTTGAGTTGTGAGTCAATTTTATTTCTCAGTAAATCCTCTTCCCCAAATATTTCTCCTATATTTATTTAATCTGATCCTAGTCCCTATAAGACCCCTGTCTCTTTTCCGGATGCACTCTTAATTTCTCTTGATTCCTTTCCAATCTTTCTTGATGCTTTCCTTTGATACTGAAGAAATTGCTCTGTCACTTCATCTGACATAGCTAGCATCGTATCACACCTTTTCCTGGTCCAAGAGTTGCATACAACAGCTTGGGAAACAGGGTCTCAGAAAAGATGGGTGGTCTGATGGGCATTGTGGCCTAAACATGGACCTGGGAAACAGCAACTCCGGGATTCAAATGCAAGTTCTCACAACAAGTTGCTGTGGCATTAAGCAAATCACTTAACCTCTCTATCTCAGTTTCTTGTTTTGTACAATAGCAATAATGGGTGTTGAGGATAAATATATAATGATTGAAAAATACTTTGCAGATGATAATGATATTTATATTTAGAAGTTGCTTTAGAAAGGCAGGCAGAACGTGTTATAGTTGTACTGGATGAGAAACATTTCTTCTTTTACGAATAAAAGTCATAAGGGGAAATGTCATATCTCCCATTTTTTTCCTACTAGTACCGTTCACACTCTCCACTGACCAAAAATAGTGTTTTAATTATGTTAGAATGAACAAAGCAGTAACTTTTCTATATAATAATGTGACGTGGGAAGTTCAGAAATTCACTACTACATGTATATTTAATGTAAGACTTATTTCATAATATTTTAACATTTAATGTAATATTAATGAATTTTTAAAATATTTCCCTGAAATTATACACTAAAACTTGACTAATTGCTTACACTGCTGTAATTTCCTAATTTATACATTCCCAAAAGTGACTAAATGTTCCCTCCACTTAAAGATTTATTTTTACTGCAGTAATAGCTTCTGGAACATATTTGTCATTATTCTATAAATGAGCTACATACTTACAGAGGGGTGGCCTGGTGGATAAGGCATAGGCCTGGGCCTCAAGAGACCTCTAGCCAGTTCCCAAATCTGACACAGACTCCCTTTGTGACATTGAGCAAGTCAGGCTTACATTTAAGAATGTGCATAACTCTTTCCAGGAGTGGGGTCTTGCGTCTCTCTGTGTTTCAGTTCCCCATCTGTAAAATGAGAATAATAGTACTTTCTTACCTCAAAGAGGTACTGTGAGGCTAAATCAATTCATGTTTATGATGTGCTCAGATACTACAGTGATAGAGGCCATATAAGTACAATTGGGTAGATAAGGAGATACATTAACTGTTTTGTAAAGAGTCTATGTAGTACATCTTCTGTAAAAGTTATATGCATCTAGTTTCTCTTGTTTTTCAGACTGTGGAAGAGATTTGTTTATATATTATTGGGAAACGTACATATTTATAAGGACTCAGGTCATTTTATTCAATGCTAGATGAATAGCTAATTACAAACCAAGGGAGACTCAAAATCCTGTTGTTACAAAGCTGGAGATGCAGCAAGTAGAGGTATACAAAATGCAAGCATTTACTGTCTCTGGGGACAGTGAAAACTACTGTATCAACACAATTAGTCATGTTTACTTTTTGGAGAACATGCTTAGAATATTATTTAATTAAAAAAAGATACATTTTGATTTTTCTAATTAAATCACAGAAGAGCTGTGTAGTCAGAAGTGAGATTTTGGGTATTGTAGAGAAATTATTCCTGGAGTGTGTTGTTTTATTTGTGTCTCTTCCTGCCTCCAGCCTGTATGTCACAGGTTACGTGTTGTCTACCTGGGCTAGATTCTAGCACTCTTGCTCTGTGAGCAGCCATATTAATTTCAGTGAGCTACTTCATGAAGTAGCGTGCTATTTGATGTGGGTAAGGCTGCCAGAATATGGCCTTTAATTTTCAAGGGTCACCAAGCATTAAAAAAAAAACATTATTGTTCCTCAGTGATGCTCATTTATAGCTCATTTCCTAAAATGTACCTTCCCATGGCTAATAAGGTTTTGGAAGCATCAGAACCTTTCCAGTTTGACTTTGAGACCAAGCTGACATAGCAGCATTCATCCTAAAAAAAATCTGCACACCACAGGAGGTTGTCTTTTTCTTTGTGTTGGATAAGCATAATAGTAGTGCTTCAACCTCTGGGTGGTTACCTGCCTGATTCAGCAGCTCTTTAGAAGGCCACTGAAAATAGTTTCAATTTCAGCAAATTAAAACAGCTTTGACCTAAATTACCTGAGGCACAGCCTCCTGATGGCCAGATGGATGAACGTTCCTGGTTGGCAGAAATGACAGCTACAATGTTTCCCATTAAAATGTCAGCAGTTACTACAGTTTTTCCCTATAGGTAAGAAACAAGTATGGTATCAGTCCAATACCACTGTGTGACAACTGTTGGAAAATGGTGACTTTATCAACATAGTCCCCTGTGACATGAGACATTACTAGAGCTGGTCAAAAACAGGAATCCTGAATGTGAACCCATTGGAATTTTTGGCAGGGACTGATTTGAATCTCTGGATCTGAAATTTTACCTGAACTTTGGTTCAGAGTCAGATCTGTAACGAAAGGGATCTATTTTCCAGCTGTGCTAAAATGTTCCAAGAACAATTGTTCTCATAATATTTTGGCCTAAGCTGGTGATTTCTCTCAAAAACAACTGATCTACTAAGATATGCACTTTTGAGAATCAAAATTTCATGTCATATTATTCTGGTGCATTGAATCAGAATCATAGCCTAATTTTGTCTTACAGTTGAATCCTGATTCCTGTCTAGGCATTATACTTATCCAGAGGTATGTATCCAAATATTACCTCCATGGCTCATCTCTACTGTTTATGTGTCAAAGGGCGTTCATCTTAATTAAATTACTGTGTGAGGTCCAGAGTTAGGCTGATAGAGATTTTTTTTACAGTTGCGAGATATTAAAAATTAGGGGAGATCTTAAAATGAGGATTTCAATCATTTTAATAATGTGAAAATAATCACAACAGTTAACTATTGCTTTAGGGACCTATGTTATGTCTCTTTGGACTAAATCTTGGTTTCATTGAAATTAATGAGGTTTTTGTCACTGAATTCCATGATATCAGGATTTGGTCATTTATGTGTATGAACAGACAGAAGAAGGAACATTACCTGAACATTATCTCTGTGGGTTTATTTATAACTGACATCTAGTGCGTACTTTTCTGTACTAACACCACCATAGCACGGGCAGAGAAGTGGCATCCAAATGATGAACTGGGCAGTGATCTGCAGGGCATGACATTGGAGACCCTACAGATCACTTCCAAAATGCAGAGAAACCTTCAGTTTCCCTGGCCCCAGATGCATGTTCATGTTTCCCTGGCCCCTTAGCACTGGCAGCATGGCTGCTCTGGTTGCTGTACTGACCATGGCTAGTGGCATGAAACCTCACTCTGACACCAGTGACAGAGGTTATAGAGGAGTTCATTAAAATTAGTTCACTTTTTGTTATGCAACTTAAATAGCTGAACATTCTGAATACTGCTATCTCTTCACCACCTAGACATCTGAGCATCCTCAAGACATTATACTAACTCCCTCACCCACCGGTCTTTCAGCTAAATCATAAAGAGCTCCACACCTTTGGTTTTAAAGTGGAGTGTGCAGTGAGGGGATGGGAAAGCTACCACTTACTTGCCTTTCCTCTTTCAGCAGCCCCTCCATCCCATTTCTGCTGGATATCTATGCTTGTGCTCCCCTCTGTGCATTGAAAAAGCGGTTATAAAATATGTTTAAATTCATCCCAAATATATTAAAGTAAAATCAATTCAATAAGCAAGGAAGTACAAGACATTCAAAAGGGAGTGGGGATCATTCTAGTTCATCACTAAATACTATTAAATCTTAGCTCTGTTACCCAAGGTAGAAATTTCTACAAATTCACTGGCAAACTGGGACCAATCCATAAGGGCCATGTAACTTAATAGCTGCTCTTCCAAATTCCGTTTTGACCTTTCTGCTATAAAAAGCAATTCCTTAGAGTTTCCAAAGGTATACTTCATTGATCTTTGGTTAAGAGTTACAGAACAGAACAGCAAAAAATAGACCTTATTACATTCAGTTTTTTCTTTTTTTTTCAAAGCCATTATATACCCCTTTAACCTTTTTAGAAAAAAGTGCAGATCCCATTGAGCAAGTTTCCAGTGTTAATTTCTGTTGTTCAGTATTCCTAACAATTAAGTCTTAATCCATAAGGACTGCATAAACCCATGCTATTTCTTTTCATCATAGACTTTTCCCCCCTGGATGGTTTGTCTCAGATTTCCCGTCATCCTATCTTCCTACCTTTTTTCCCCCCTTTCTTTAGTTCTTTGGTAAGTGCAGGAACAACATATGACCATATCACAATAGAAGAGAATTCTCTATATACTTCTGTAGGCTTATTTGAAACAAAAACCTGTAAATCACAAGAATTCTACCATGCTGTGATGTTTTTAGTTTTCTGCACCTCTCGGCTGCCTCTTTAATCTTTCCCTCTGTTTGGTGACTTGAAACCTGAAGGATTGTTTGGTGGTCCTCCTTTTCTTTCCCTCTTTCTTCCCCTCTTCCCCCCAACAGTGTTTGAACAGGCACTTATCACTAACTAACCAATCACTGTAAACGTGAATACGAAAAATAAGTGTTACCCATTACTAATTAGAGCAAACTGCGGGGGGAGGGAGAGGAGAGACACATACAAGTTATCTTCCAGGATCATCTCATATCCTATCCCCACATGATAGGAAATACAAAAGACAAATGCTGTGTATTGCTGTACTCAAACACACATCACTTTATTTGTGCCTCTGAGGGAAATTAGCTGTGAAAACGTATAGGCTGGTATTAAAGATAGAAGCTGGGTATTCATCACTGTCAGGATATCCATTACTATTATGGTTTCTATTTTCTGTCCCTGAAGGCAAGATGTGAGCTTTTATTTTGTAAAAAAAAAAGATGTCACTCGAAAGCAACACTTGATAGGTCATTTGCTTGTCATTCTTGTTAAACTCAGTTCTATGATGCTATGGTCACGCAAGATTGACATTGCAGCCATCCAAACGGTGGCATCTTAGTCAGCTGCAAGTAACACAGGATCTTTGATCTCAGTAAACTTCTTCAGCTGGTGTAAATGGGTGTAGTTCCTTTGCTTTCAGTGGAGCTATGCTAGTTTACACCAGTCAAGTGTCAGGCCCAATAACTGATCTCTTTTTTGGAAACTTGTATAACTTTTCCCTTTATGGACAACAGTGTAGCACTAGATTTCTGCTCGCTGAATGCATGCATTTTTTTTATAGAGAGAGAGAGAGAGAGAGAGAGACAATTTTTAACATATTATAGTAGTTTAAAACTATGTGAATACATGGGCTTTGCTGCAGTACGAAACACATTAACATTCCAAAGCCCACAAGGACATTTACTGTGAATTGCAACAGTGTTTTCATCTGTAATAGCTTTCAAGTCTTTCATTTAGTATTTGAATTCTAATCTGATTTATTATCATAGACAGTAACAATAATGAAGACTGGAAAAGCTCTGTTGTGGGCAATCCACCAGAAAACAGATTGCAGCCTAAATAAAGCAATTAATTAAATTAAAAAGAAAAATTAAAAGCATGACATTGAATTTATAAAATTCATATTGTGGAGTGAAATAAGATATTGCAAATGACAATAGTTACATTTTATTTCACAAAGTGCATTTTCTGCATTCATATACAAAACAGATGTTGCAGGCTAGAGTTTTAATGCAGGGGAAATGACCTAGTCCTTTATATTATATGTGAAACCAACTTCATGCTCAATAGTACTTTGTGGTAGGAAATCACTTTTGTGGACAAAAAGAACAGTGGTTTTCATTGAGCATGACAGTCTTGTTAGATGTAAACCCAGATGAAAATACAGGACAGGAATTACATCCCATTATAGAAGTTCCAAAGAAACATATCTCTCTAAGTTTTCAAGTTAGATAAATTTTGGAGTAAAAAGTATACTGCTGCTTTTCAGTGGTAATTGAATTTTATGCATTTTATACAGGATGTCCAGATGCAACGAAACTGAAGATGTATTATAAAAAGTATAATACACAGGGATATGTCTTCAGGCAAGGGATCTGGCAAAAACTAGCAACTAAGATAAACAACATCAGATAAGCTAGCTATTCTTTACACTAAGATGGATATGTTCCAGTTCCTGGGTGCCTTTATTCAATAGTGATATCAGCAGGAGATTACAAATGCAGGGTCTAATATAACAAGACTGATACAAAAATGGCGGAGTAAAGAAGCAGTTGCTTATCTACATATAACAATTTTTGGCCAAGGAGAAAAGGGATTCAAAACTGCAAACACACTCTTCAAGAATATGAAAAATTTAACTTCCCCAGTGGAGTGCGGTGTGTTGGAGAATGATAGAGTGTACTTTGTTTGAAGTGACTGCTTGACATAAAAATAAACCTGTTGAAAGAATAAATGGAGTCAGCACCAATCTTTATAAACCGTGTAGTGCTTGTGAATGTTTTTATGACAAATATTTGGAATAGAACATACTAAACAAAAACTCCAAGTACTTAAGAGCCAGTGTATCCCTATCAAACCTGTTCAGTGAAAAAACCTCTTAAACGAATAAATCTATGCCTCATGTATAAACATAACTCATTCCCACACACACAGTCACATTCTTGAAATCCCTTGAGTGCCACTGGACACAGGGCTCCATTGTGTCTATCTGGTACAGCCTTTTGTACAGTGTTGGTCGGAGACTCTCCAACAGGAGCTCTTGGAGCACTGTGCTTGAAGTTAGGCAGGAGCAAGGCCTCTGCACGCCCCCTTGAAGACGATGAAATCTCCTGTCTCTTATGCAGGGCTGCCTTTACTGTGCAGAAGCTGGTGCTGGAAGCAGTACTAACAAAGTATGTGATTAAGCACCTTATTCCCAGCCTTTCTATATTGTGTGAAAGTGTGGCAAGATTCCATATGCCCGCCCTTTCTCCTTGCTCAATGGCATGGGACTATAGACAATATTGTCCATAACATGAAACCAGTGATGAGTTACGATATGAGCTCCAAATGGGTATACTTTTTCAAAATACTATTCATTATACTACTTAGACATTAAGGTAAATATCCGTAACAGGAAAAGACTATTAAATACATATTTTGATATGTTTATTAAGAGTTGTTTACTTAAGAAATTATTTGTAAAGGGACACAACCATCTTGTAAAGAATGTTTCCATCTCAATATTTTGTATCTTCTAGGTCTGATCCTATTTTAAACTCAGGCCACTTTACACTACTCTTTTAGTGCAAAAGAGACATACTACATTTACTCTTGTTTTAAGGCTCCCTTATAGTGCCAAAGGGATGTAAAATGGCCTTAGTGAACATGAGAATCAGGCCCTCTATTTTTAAGTGTAACCTTTAAGATTACTAGAAAAGAAAGAACATGAAGAAAAATCTCTCTCTCTCTCTCTCTCTCTCTCTCACACACACACACTATTTTTTTCCAGTTTGTTTACTTTATGAATTAGACAGTACTTTATGTATAGTCACTTGCACTGCTTTGTTGATGGTCATTTGTATCAATCTTATTCACTAGCATGATGACATTACCTGTTTGTACTGCTCTAGGGTCATGCACTTGTTCTTCATTTGGCTCTGAAAAAGGGATGATTGCCAGTCATAGTTAGAGCTGGTTGGACATTTTCTGATGAAAAGAGAGTTCTTTAGGAAAATGTCATTTATTGAACCTGAAATGTTTTGCAGAAACATCTTTGGTTCAACAAACTTTTAGTGAATCAATGCAACGTTCTATTGTAAACCTGCCACCTCGCTGGGCTGTTGGGGAGCCTGCTTTTCTGATGTCCGCAGCTCCCTGGCAGCCCCGCTGTGCCAGGGCTTCCAGGTTCCCTGCCAAGGACCTGCAATCAGGCCCCGGAAACCCCACCCTTGCTGGGTTCAGCTCCAGACTCCACTACAGGGAGCCTGGAACGCCCTGAGAACCCCAGCTCTAGGTGGGACTCTCAGGGCTTCCAACCCCCTGTTGTGGAGCTAGGAACAAGGAAGTCCTGGGCTCTTAGGGTCTGTGGCTCTAGGGCAGACTCCACCAGACTGGGGACCCTGGGAGCCCCACTAGCTACTGACTGAAATCAACATTCTTCTCAGTTTCATCACTAACGATAACAAGAACGCCAATTTTACTCAGCAGCTGTTGGGTCCCAGGGAGCAGATTTTGTTTTGGAAACACCATGTGTGTCAGTGTTTCTGAAAGTAGTATTTTTTCAGGATATCCAGTTTCTAGGAATTTTTTTAAAAAATGGATTTGTTCTGATTCAGAACAAAATCAAATATCAAAAACACAAAAATTCCCACAAACGGGAACATTTCCCACAAATTTTCGGCCAGCTCCAGTAATCGTAGCAGCGGAGCCGAAACTAAAGAGGCAACAGACAAGCGTGTAGTTAGAGGGGAGAAAAGAGGGGCTCATCATATGTTTGGTTAGGTGACGTTGCTCTCTAACTTACCCCCAAATATCCTTATCATTCCAGCTGAGAAGAGAAATCTCTATAACTTTGAGAAGTATTTTATATAGTATGTCTGGCTTTTTAAAAGGCACTTTATCAGAAAATTGATTTTTCTTTTAAAATTAGTAACTAAAAAGTGTCTCTTAAAACTAAGAATTCACTTTCCTCAAAGAAATTTGTCAGCAAATACCACTTGACCTTTAATCCCCCCACACACCTTTTTCAATGCTATATCTATTTTTGTTTGTTTCTTTTTAAATTGGAATCAATTTTGTACTCATGAAAGTGTGGTACTAATAGACATGGCATGAGGAAGTCACAATATGCATGATACATATTCTTTAAGCTTTCACACACAGTAGTATCTGTATGCCTTTAATCCAAATTTGAATTGTGCCAAACTATATTGTAGTTTTATGATGTGTTAAAATAGGTACAAGGATGAGATATAAAGTAATTTCCCAGTCCCCTGTGACCTAGATTACTATCTGATTTTTATAGGTGAAAGATGAGTTCAGTAACCAAGTAATCTAGCCCCAAAAAACCATTATATTCATGTGGCCCTTTCTCTGTTGGGTTTATATTAGAATGGCTTCTTCCTTAAAAGGTTTTTGTGTGCTGGAAGAAGAGAATAAGCTGCAGTAATTTTTCCATATCACTTTCCTGTCAAAAGGGGTGACTGGGCAAGTGACCTTTTTTTAAGTGAAAGACTGAAGTCTCCATACTTTGTAACCATGCACTTTTTATTGTTAATAAACCAGCTGTATCCTATAGGAGAGATAATAGAACTGATGGCTAGATAGTCATGGACAGCAATGCGGTAGTGTACAAAAATTACCACAGAAAAATATTCTTCTGTACATGCCTGGAAATGTGTTGATTTTTATTTTAATACTTTAGATATGCTAATTCTCCACACCCAGTAATACAAAAAGCAGTGTTCCATGTTGAGTTGTGTATAACCTGTTAAATAAAACTTCTAATAAGGTTGAATTCAACTCAGGTTTGCAGAAAGTTTTCTAAAATGTTGATTGATGCTGCGCTGAATTTTGAGCATGCCATGTTATATATATTTTAGTGGAAACCATGCAGAACTGGGGTTTTGCATCAACTGAAACCAGGTTATGCGGAGTTTCACTTTAGGTTTTTGTTTTTTTCTTGGAATCCAAAATTTAAGAGGAAACTGAACATATGTGAACTAAAAAAAACCCCCCAAAAACAAACTCAAACACATGAGCACATAGGACCTCAAAGCATTAAACTGCATACAGTATAGCTCAAGTTGCACATGTATAACAATACATCTCAGCTATTCTTAAGACAGTAGATAAATATGTACATATCTTGTTTCTTAAAAATTATACAGAATTGTGAAAAATCTATGGAATTAGTGCTAGTAGACATTTTGCAAGTAACATTAGCATAAGCAATAGCACTGATTTAGTGACAGACATGGCATTAATACTAGAATTACACAGCCACTATAAGCTAACTTTAATTTAGTATTGGTGAGATCAGTAGATATAAATTGTTTATAAAATTTATTTATTTATTTATTAGCTTTCATGTAAACCCCCTTTTTAATAATTTTTCACAAAGCAGTGACCCGCTTATGATTATGCTGCTCTCGTACATTTCAACCTTTACACTTTACGAACTCTTTTCAGCACTTAAGTGAAGAGAGAAAATTGTGCTACCTCATGTTTTCTGCTGAAAACGGATTATGAAAGTAGAATTTGAACTTTATGTAATTAACATAAAAATGCAACTATGCTAACTAACATGATTGAAAGTCTAATTTACACCCAGAGAAGGCAGGAGAATCATAGCTAAGTCTTGACGCTTCCTTTTCCTCAATCTTTCACATACTCTCCTAGTGGAGCACCATGGGTGTGTGTGTGTTAGACTCAGTCTTATTTAATACATTCATTAACAATTTAACTGAGAGTATGAACCACTTAAAAATAGAGTGCATGACACTAAATTGAGAAGGGTTTAAACACTAGTGGAGAGAGAAGTAGAAAGAAACCTAGAAAAATATGGGAAGACAATAACAAAAATGAGATTCAGCTTGCGAAATGCAAAGATGATATATCAAGTGGAAAAATAAACCAATGGGTTTATTTGGGATGGATGGGGGGGGAATCTGCAAAACAGTAATGGTGGATCTTGAAGTGGTTGTTGTTAAAATATCTTTTGTAATACACAGTGAAATGCAGAGCCATCCCTTGGGTAGGGCGAATCGGGACGACTGCTCTGGGCCCCACGCTTTGGGGGCAGAGGCGGCTCTATGGTTTTTGCCGCCTCAAGCACGGCAGTCAGGCGGCTTTCGGCGGCACGCCGGCAGGTGGTCCGCTGGTCACGCGGATTCGGCGGCATGCCTGCGGGAGGTCCCCGCCGCCGAATTACCGCCGCAGCCGCAGGACTGGTGGACCTCCCGCAGGCATGCCGCCAAAGGCAGCCTGACCGCTGCCCTCACAGCGACCGGCAGGCTGCCCCCCACGGCTTGCCGCCCCAGGCACGCGCTTGCTGCGCTGGTGCCTGGAGCCGCCCCTGTTTGGGGGACCCCGCGCTTCGACATCACGGTGTCAGATGCAATACTTTGCACGCACCCATCAGAGTGCGTGTGTGTGTTGCTTGGGGCGTTCGGGGATCCTAGGGACTGATCAGGGCTGGGGGACCCTGGGGGATCGGTAGTGATCCATGGGGGGATCTTAATGGTGGCTCTCGGCTTCACACCGCAGCGCTGCAGGCGGCGGTGATTGTTCCTGCGTGAGCCCAGTGCCAGTTGCCCTGGAGAAGGGGGGGCGGCAGCGGCGGCAGGATCAGAGGCAGGAAGCGGCAGTGGGGAGGTAGGAGTGACTGGGGAGGGGGTGGTGCAGCCAGACGGGGCGTCCCACAGGGCGGGACATCCCAGCCCCATCTTGCAGGGGTCAGTGCTGCCCTCCTGGGGTCCCCGGCCCAGGGTCGCAGGAAGGCCCCGGCTTCTGGAGACTGTAAGAAGCCTCTTTGTGGCTGGTTATTTCTATGTGGGGCAGAGGGCTGGTCCGGCCCATCAGGCCCTGCTCCATGACCTCCCCACAGGGGTGCGGAGCAGCTCGGACACTGGCCTCCAGCTAGAGAGTCCATGCACAGCTCAGTCCTGGAGCGGGGCTGCCTCATGATGAGTTTTTTTTTATTATATGAACTTCATTATAATTATACACAAGAACTACAATATAATACAGCTGGGTGCTATATATTTAGCCTGCAGCTTCCCTTAAATTTACTGCAGTCAGATTTCACCTGTATAAAAAATGTTAAGAGGGACCCATACAGGCTGATTTGTTCCAGGCCTCACACCCCGCTAGGGATGGCCTTGGTGAAATGCTAATGGTATCTTCTATAACAAGGTAAGTACCTTTTTGCATATGTAGACTTTTTAATAACTTTAAAAGTTAGAGTGGGCAACATATGGCTGAAGGCACAAACGGAGGGGAAGGTTAATACAGTCTTAGTTTGAGTATGCAGACATATGACACAGTGGAGAATGGAAGGAATAGTCATCACTATTTATATGGCTACAGATCAGGGCTATAATCTTTTATAACCTTATCCCATTTTATGTGGCTAGATGTCAAATAAGAGGCAGAATAATTTTGTCAGCTGTCAAGGTTGTCTACCATGACTTCTATTCTAGACATCTCTATGTGTGTGTATGAATTGTCTGTATCAGTTTGTGGTGGTTGTTTTTGATTTATGTTAAAGAAAAGATGTAACACTAGAAATTGGTGTCAATGGATACCTGCCATGTTGCCTTCGTAACGCTGGCTAACATCAGGTGGATGGGGCCAGGACTCGCCTCTTACCAGAACTGCTATGCAGCATGCCTTTATTACACCCTAATTTAGTTTTCATCTGTTTTCTGTTCCTCCTTCCACCCCTCAATCTCTGCCCTTCATCAATTCTTCCTTGCTGTTTTTTCTTACTTCTCATTCTACTTTCTTACTACTCCCTCCCCAATCACACCTTCCTTTCCCCTCCTTGTTTCCTCTCTGTTTACATTTTTGTTTTCTGCACATTTTTCCCTCCTCTAAATCTTAGGATTGAACCCAGTTGCAAAGCCTTTCATTCTTTCTGATATCCTCTCAACAGCGATGTTGGAAATTCTATGTCCTGAACCTATACTTGAAAGCCTGTTTCTGCAGTATCCTCCATGGGCAGTTTGTTTCTCAAGGTATGTCCTGGGTAGGATAGAAATCTTAACTCTGACTTCATTTGCTTCACATAGAGGGTGTTAAATGTATCTCATAATGTTCATTTAATGTTTTGTAAAAGTTATTTTACCTTTTATAAATTGCTTAAGAAACAAAACAAAAATCTTCAATAGAAACATCTGAGATAATCATGTAATCTGCAAAGGACTGACATGAGAGAATAATTCCTCTTTCTCTTCCTTTGTAAAATGCCCAGAGGTATTAGTCCAACTGATGGAGTAAATTTATCTTGTAAATCAAAGTATTTTTAAAAAATAAACACAGACCTTGTTTGGGATCACAAAGCTACTTTTATAGTGCTCTAAAAATGGATTTTTCTCCACTGCCAATGCAAACGTCATCTGATTGAAACCAAATATGGTAAAAATGAATTCACTTTTAGACAGAAATATTGTATGCTGAGGTATAACCTAAATATATTTGATGGTAGTTATTTTTATTATTTGTAACATTTAATAGACATAATAGGAACATTACATAAGGTAGAAGAGTGGGAGCAAGGCCTTGACCCACAGTGTCAGAGTCTAAAGCCCTACTCCATCTGTATGGCTAGCCCCTTATGCCTGCGTGGAGCCCCATATCTCCCCAATGCTGCTGGGAGTGCCCCAGATGGAGGCTTCTAGCTGCTAATCATGGCCAGCGATGGATTAACACATGGGCCCATGGGGCCCGTGCCCAAGGACCCTGGCCAATTTGAAAAAATGAGTGCCCCGAGCCCCGGCAGGGGCCATGGAGGGGTGTGTGTGGCAGCAGCCCTGAGCCTGTCCACCTTGAGCCCGGCTGAACTAGCAGATTTCGGGGAGATCAGATTTCATGGAAAAAACACGATTTCATGACACTTTTTTATGGACGTGAAATTGGTAGGGCCTTGATTATATAGCTAACTTCTGGAACTCACTGCCACTGGATATCAATGAGGAAAATAGCTTAATAGTATAGTGAGATAGATCCTTACCTTGAGCAAACTGACAAAACTCCATCGAAGTGAATGGGACCCCAGTTTACATCAGCTATGCCTCTGGCTCAGCATCTTCATTATACCTGCTAAGCTAACACAAGGTCTATCAAGCCATCCTGCTTCAGGATTTAAAGTGATCTCCAGATAGTCAGAAAGGAGAGTTCTGTCATGGGAACATTGTATTACTGACCCAGTACATTATAGGTGGCTTTCTCTTTCCCATTGCCTTTTGTATGCCATTGTCCATTTCCAGCAGCACTAGTGGAAAAAGTTCAATAGCTGTTGTTCTTATTCTTATTTTATTTTAAGGCAGAGGGCTTCTCTCTCTTTTTCCGAACACTAGATTAATCCCCATTATAAATCATTTACCAATTACTGTCTCAATACAAAAAGTAAAGGCACAATCCCATTTGTCAGCCAGTATTTCCTATCTGTATGGTACATGAACATTTATTACATTTGTTAACCCAATGACTTATTTTCCACGGAGGCAGTATATTAGACAAGATAGAATAGTCTGTTTTGGTTTAGGAAATGCTGTGTTCCTATTTCTTCTTAAGATAGTGATGTAAAAATGTAACTTCTTAAGGGTATGCTTTTAGCTCAAAGCACAAAGCTTTCGCAGCTTATTTTACATTATCCAGTAGCGTAAATGGGGGAATAGTACAACTGAAGAACTTAGCTTTTTTATGTTCTTTGAAAGATCTACAGAGAAATGGCATCTGATCACATTTCAGCAGTCTTAGTAGGGCCAAAATCCCTACCTATCTTGCAACTCCAGTGTTTCAGACTAGTATTTTATTTTAATGTGTTTTTAAACTAAGAGATCACCTCAGAGGCATTGTTTCTCTATAATGAGGAACATAGTTCATCTCTTACTTTAATAAGTTAGTAGAATAATAGGAAAATGAATTCAGTGCATGAGCAAAGCTTTGATTTCTTTGATTGAAATTACAGATGTGAATGTTGTCATCATATTCATTGATATAATATTTTGTAATAACTGGTCCTATATGAATTTCTAATGTTTGTACTGGATCATTTCAACAGAATAAAACTTAACATATTGCTGTTATTCTGGTAAATTATGGAGTGTCTTGTTTTAAAGAGAGAATATAATGAAGAGTGAATTGAAAGGCCAAAACATTGTGAAGTGTGAAAAGAGGATATAATTGTTTTACATAACACTGGAATTTTTAAAAAGTAAAATAAAATATTATATATATATATATATATATATTCTTTTTGAGATGGATTTGACAGTAGAACAGGTATTAAAATATTCATAGATGTGCACAGGCCCCGTAATTAGGATTCATGAGGCATTATTTTTGTGACAATTCAGATTCAGCATTTAGTGTTTGTGCTAGATCAGAAGGTGGTGAATTTTTTTTCTTTGACATAGGTTGAAAGGGACACCAACAGAAGCTGGTCTAATAAAAATTATTACCTCACCCACCTTATCTCTGTAATAGGTGGAAAGGGAAAGAGAAGTCATCCTCTCTACAATCTCCCCTTTTGCGAGAGGTGCTCCTGTTTCTGTTCCAAATCATGGCCACAAAGACCAAATTTAAATCTGGCAAGGGAGGGACCATCACTGCAGCTATCAGTCCAGAAATTGTTTTCTACAGTGCCATGTCCTTAGCAAGAGATGCAGAGATGATGTTTCAGTGGTAACTGGTCTTAGTCATCCAATAGGACCTGTGTCTATGTCCTTTTTCCATGCTGATAGAACAGTGAGAAGAACAGACAAAGCCGAATTAGGGCATCAGCTAGAAATGGAAGCTGAAGGAATCCATGATCTAAGAGCATGCAACAAAGAAACCATAGTGTACATCACAGATGCCATGACTGTCATATAAATGATGGCCGGAGACAAATTTCACACAATCAGTGAATTGGCTGCTGAGTACTTAGGGCAGGCCCTAAAAGAATTTGACAAAGTTAATTCTGTGGTAGATATCTTTAACAGATATGACAACAGTAACTCTGTGAAAATGTAGAAATGCAGCACCAGACAGTTTCATAGAATATCAGGGTTGGAAGGGACCTCAGAAGGTCATCTAGTGCTCAGAGCAGGACCTATTCCCAGACAGATTTTTGCCCCTAATTCCTAAATGGCCCCCTCAAGGATTGAGCTCACAACCCTGGGTTTAGCAGGTCAATGCTCAAACTACTGAGCTATCCCTCCCCCCAGTTTGTTCATTATACTAAATTGGATTATATAAAACTTGGAATACTGATGTATGTGTCACAACCAGGACATGGACAGTCTGACCTAGTGATCAGAGCAGGAGTCAGGCCAAGTCAGATCACACACCAGGAGGTCAGAGTTCGAGGCAGGCCAGAGGGTAAACCAAGAGTCAGGTGTCAGGAGGAAGGCAGGGTCAGATTACTAGCAGATCAGCAGCAGGCAGTAGGAACAAGTAGCACAGGGAAAGAACCTAGTTGCATGGACAACTTCCTGTGCCAGTGCTGGGTTTATATAGAAGCTCTGAAGCAATCAGGACTGCCAGCATTCTGCCCGTTGGATTCCAGGACTGGAATCCTCTATTCGGGTTCAACTTCTGTCCTGGCATCTACTGTCAGATCCCTGAGTAGCAGGTTGGAACTTACTAGCCCCTAAGAGCCCTGTGGACCAAGACTCAAGACCTGTGGTTCCTGACAGTACATGACTTAAGCAATACACCTACTCCTTCCTGGTAGGAACAAAATGAGAAGTACAGGACAATAAATAGACAAGGACAAGATATGCCACATATTTGCAGTATTTCAAGGAAAGCTGAGCTCTGGAATACCACTGCTGACATTCAGAGCATATTCACAAGGCTCTGTCTCACACTCTTGCAAACACTTCCTGAGAGTGTTTTCAGCAGGTGCTGCTTTGAGGGACAAAGCAGACCATACAGTCCACTTTGCTGTTTCATGTCCACTTAGACCAAACACATCTGTAAGAAACAATTAGGAGAGTGGCAGACACCACTAATTTGGTTGACTTAATGTGTCCTCTGTACACACACAAACACACACACACATCATTTGAAAGCTTATTATGTTTACTTTAACATGAGAAATAATGTGGAACTGTCAAGCGGTGCTGTTACCATAAAAACGGGGATAAACAATGACACCATCAACACACTGAAATGACCACTTTGAAATATTTGCATTTTTTCTGTTAGGTATGGATATCTTTGTGACTTCAAAGCATCCCAACAACAATGTAAAGGGTAAAATCTAATGCTAACTTTGTACAGGTATCATTGAATGCAATAGCACTGGTGACATTTCCAGTCCATATCATCATCATCATCTTATTCATCATTATGATCTCCGTCAAGAGTGCATGAGTTATCATAGCCTTCATTGCCTCGGCATGTACACAGTTCTATGCATGAAAGATTGTTCTGACTACAGACATAGTTGATTGTGCAGCGACCAGTACTGGTATAGAGCCAAATAAGGTCTTGTAGATGCTCAGATGCCATAGGACCATTGAAGAACACAGGAAAGAGTTCATCCACATTTTTCTATCCATATTGAAATTGTGATCCAATATTTTGTTTACCTGTGTGTGGAGACATCCAAATCCTTGTCTGCCAAGATGCTCTTTTGACATGCTCTTCAAAACTGTCCTTACATGATAGGAATGTGGCCATTGACTTGTCTTTTATGATGGCTAGAGTGAGGTGGAGAAATGAGAAAAAAAAATTCTCTAAACCTACTGCTACATCTATCCCACCCCCTCCATTTACATAAATACACATTTACAAGTTTCAGAGTAGCAGCCGTGTTAGTCTGTATCCGCAAAAAGAACAGGAGTACTTGTGGCACCTTAGAGACTAACAAATTTATTAGAGCATAAGCTTTCGTGGACTACAGCCCACTTCTTCGGATGCATCCGAAGAAGTGGGCTGTAGTCCACGAAAGCTTATGCTCTTATAAATTTGTTAGTCTCTAAGGTGCCACAAGTACTCCTGTTCTTTTTACACATTTACAAGGAGTTCACAGCCCTTGTTGTACAAAACTCACAAATCTGCTTTTAAGAATACAGATACTGAATTTGTACCTCCTTTGTGAAGCCTAGGAGGTACAAATTCAGTATCTGTTGTACCTCCTTTGTGAAGCCTAGGAGGTACAAATTCAGTATCTGTATTCTTAAAAGCAGATTTGTGAGTTTTGAACAACAAGGGCTGTGAACTCCTTGTACATGTGCATTTATCTCAGATTGTCATGTAATTTGTGGTTTGGCATCTCTTATCATTCAAACTCCACAAATTTGATAAATTACCTCTTCATTGTGGTTTAATGGTGCTCCTTCCTATACAATTAGGGAGGAATTCAGGAAATTTACCAGGGTTGCTAAAGAATGTAAATGGAGGGGGTGGGATAGATGTAGCAGTAGGTTTAGAGAAAAAGAGAGTTGATTATTGTGATAGATATATTTTCAAATATAGGCTTTTATATTTCTAAAGTCCTAAAATTTATTAAATCAAAAATATTTTACCAACAGTAATGGGCTAATTCTCAGAACACCACTTCAGATGGATAATTATTGTCCCTGTTTTACAGATGAAAACTAGGATCTTGGATGGGATTGTACCCAAGTGGCTAGCCAGAGCCGCCACTGCAGCCACAGCCACATTGCTATTTTTAGTGTGCTAGCATGAGCATGTGTGGCGGAGGTGGGAATTATACCTACCAGCTGCATTGTAGATGTACTGTAAGTCCCACCAACATGAGGAGCAAAGCTATGCATATTTTTGAAGGCTAAAGTATTTCATGAGTATTTTTTTCTATATTGAACACAATGTGTTAACCATAGTGAGTCACCACATTTTCTTTCTCTATCAATTTCCCGCCAGTTTTCAGGTTTATTTCCCAGTAGATACATGTTCATATCACAAAACTGCTATTTTCTACTGGCATTAATTGACACCCTTTTTGTCAATTGACTAGGAGTGAGAAAATGAGTTGAATAAGCATAGAAATTGAGCTATTCTTGCACTCATAGCTGATCATAGCTAATGTCAGGGTTGATGCAAATTGGCATGGCAGTGTGGGGAAGCTTGCACTGCTGCCTTACCTGCTTTGTGTTATCAGTTTTGTATCTTTCACGAGAGAAGGAATTTTAACCAAGACATACAAGTTATTCAGCTCCCAAAATGTGCTATGGGATCTCTATAATTTACAAAGACATAAGATATCAGTAAAAAGGACCTTGTTTTGGCAGCTTAATAAAACCTCTTTAATTATATCATCACCCACAGATCAAACTGCAGTGCCCATAGTAGGCAGGAGATCAAGTCAGCATGGTTAAAACTAGGATTTCCTGAATTAGTGAAAAATTAGCAGTACTGAAACTATAGCATGCTAATAAAAGAATATTGGGTGAAATCTTGGTCCCACTGAAGTCAGTGGCAGAACTGCCATTGAGTTTAATAGGGTCATAGTTTCACCCATACTCCATTTTATTAAAAATACATCTTTGGGCTCAGCCTGATGCTATAAAATATTACCAAGGGACTCAGAGAATCAGCAGTTGCGCTTATATATGCAGCTGTAGCTTTTTGGTGAAGTTAAAAAAACAATTGTCCTCCTCTTGGCAAGTGAAGAGCAAGCACATTGTTCTTGTTTTACTTCCCGTAAGTGTGCACTGGCCTAACTTGTTGAAGGTGTAGAGGTGGCTGTTGTTATCTGCAAAATGTTCCATGTAGATGAGGCAGTATAAAATATGGCATCTTTTTGGATTCAGGAGATGGGCTGAGCATTGAATTTTAATTTCATTTAGTTTGAGTGAAACAGTTTTCGCTAGCATAGCAACATTGACAGCATTTGTGTTACCCCAGGAAAGAAAATCTGTGTTTATATTCAGCTTTCTGTGTCATTTGGTCACAACCTGAACTTCAAGTGTGTGTGTGATCAAAATGAATCATTTTCCTGTTTCCATGTGGAACAAGGGAGGAAATAAAACCCACAAGCATCAATCTTAAACCATAATGGTCTGTGTTGATTTAAGTGTTTTATTGCTATTTATAAATTAGTCAGAAAATGTGCAGCAATAAAGAACTTAAAGTAAAGGGCAAAATACTACGTGATTTATTTAGATTATATCTTAGATAAAGCGAGACCTCCCAATAAACTGTCAATATTATACTAAGGTCATGATTCACTAAGATATTAATGATCTTTGTTTATGTTGCTAGACATTTGAATTTCTTTTAGTGTCCCTGTGTTTCTGAATAAATTTTGGCAGATGAAACAGTATGTTCATGTCACTTGGAATAAGACATCATGGGGAAAAAAATCTTTAATTATTGATACTGTTTTTTGACATTGTACCTTGTTTGGATCATCTGGACTTCTTGATAAATGATTTAGTTAATAGTTTTTAATCCACAGGAGGTCATAAGAAGGGCAAAGAAACCTTTAAGCATTGTGCTAATCTGAGCTGGCATTGTCTTCTGTTCCCTGCAGTAATGATGGTCAGCAGATATTCCTTTTATTCTAAATAAAGTAAATCATGCTAGTTAATAAAATTTTCATACATAGTCAGCTGGGTCAAACGGGAATTCCCTGCAGAGAAAAGATTGAATTTCCCTATGGTATTTCTTTTTATAAAGACAAGTAATGGGGGGATCAGACACTTTTATTAATGACACGAAGCTTTACTAGCTGGTATGCTGTGTTTTAGTTTTTTAAATTGGGGATATTATAACTTATTTTCTTTGTGTGCATTATCAAATGAAGCATCTTAATTCCTGCTGAAGAGAGAGATTCAGAAAACTAGAATGCAGATTTTTTATGACTGGGCAATGATTTTAAAAAGGATCTTCTCTTATTCTGACAAATCTTATAATGCATCTGAGCATGTACCATGTTTCTATTTTGTGTATGAAAGACATATGTTCTGACAGAGTGAAAGTGACCCCTCTATTGAGGGTTTCAGTGGGATTTCAATTGTGTTTAGGCCTTACTTGCGCTGGCTCTCTGCACAGGGATGAACTCACTCATAAGGCCTGATATTCAAAAATATCTGTGTAACAATGTGTGTATTATAATCACAGTTGCATGCATAATTACTCTGTATTCACAGTATATATTCAGGTGGGAAGTTAGCCTCCTAACTTATTGGCTATTTGCACTTGCAAGTGCTCAGTTTACACAAGCATGGTATCCAATTGCATTTGTGTGCTCTTTTTTAAATTGGGCTCACAAACTTCACTTAAAAAAGCAATGCTGGAGCTCTGGTCATGTTTCCCATTCTTGCTAATGAACAACTAAACATCAAATTAAACACTAAAAGATCCTCTTCATGCAAAGCTTTAGTGTGTGTAGGTGGGTGCATAGTATATGATGATACAGTGTTCTATGTTACAAGATTCCATTCATGTTAATTTAGCATACTGTTTGAGAAGAACAGGAGTACTTGTGGCACCTTAGAGACTAACAAATTTATTAGAGCATAAGCTTTCGTGGACTACAGCCCACTTCTTCGGATGCATCCGAAGAAGTGGGCTGTAGTCCACGAAAGCTTATGCTCTAATAAATTTGTTAGTCTCTAAGGTGCCACAAGTACTCCTGTTCTTTTTGCGGATACAGACTAACACGGCTGCTACTCTGAAATCTGTTTGAGAAGGTTATACAAAAAAAAGATTTGATTTTGTACAGGCTGCCCTTGTTCTACACTATATTCATTAATTTGTAATGTAACAAAACTTGGTATCTGAGAGGTTAATAAGTTATTTTTAGCAAACTGTACTCCTCATGCATGATAGAAATTTAATTATGAATTGAGCTGATTTCAGCATGGCGTGGCTATACAACAGTGTTTTCTTGCAATCAAATATTCCTTTTTCCCCATGTAAATTTAAGAGGGGGAAAAAAAGTAGAAAATAAATGTAAAATTACAGGTTGCCAGCAGATGTATATGGCATCTGAAATACTATTTTGATTGTACTTTAAATTGTTTATACTGTTGAGTCTGGTGTTATGTTTATAGGTACTATACAGATGACTTTCAAATACTACTTATGTTCCTGAAGACTAGTTTAAAAATTAGACCTATTTCTAGTAACAGGGCATATAGATAGAAGATATACATGTGCCAATCTGAGAGAATAAGGGCTTGATCCAACCCTTGGGAGCCTTTCTTTTGACTTTGGGCATTAGATTATGAGATAAAATGGATTTTTGTAAGAAAAAAAAATTACAATGGAAAATCTAATGCAAACTTACATATCGAGCTACTACTATACCTCCATGAGATACATATTCCACCTTCTTCTTAGCATATGTGCAATGTGCCTCAGGTGGCACGTGACCAGGATTCATCACCGAATTTGGTCCGCTGGTTGGATCATTAGCTTCCTCGGGCCGGGTACTGACGGGGAGTGTGATGTGATCTCTGATCCATGCCCCCCTCCCTCCACCATATTCCACCAAACAACGTTTGTTAGTATATACTTAAAATAGTTCAAGCACAGTTGTCACTAACACAATCATTACAATTGAATGAAATTGTCAGTTAATAATCATATGAACAAACAGTATTTGTACTGCGGTAGCTTTTAGGATTTGTGGTCATGGACCAGGACATTATTGTGCTCGGCCCTTGTCATAGGTTTCACCCCCATTCTGAACTTTAGGGTACAGATGTGGGGACCTGCATGAGAACTCCTAAGCTTAATTACCAGCTTAGATCAGTATGCTGCCACCACCCAAATCATTCAAAACAGCTGTTTGAGTCATTTGGGAAACTCTGTCTTCCCCCCAAAAATATCTCCCTCCCAAGTACTATAACTTTTCCCTGGGTAGCCTTGAGAGACTTCTCCACCAAGTTCCTGGTGAACACCGATCCAAACCCTTGGATTTTAAAACAAGGAGAAATTAACCATCCCCCCTCCTTTCCCCTACCAATTCCTGGTGAGTCCAGATCCAACCCCCTTGGATCTTAAAACAATGAAAAATCAATCAGGTTCTTAAAAAGAAGGCTTTTAATTAAAGAAAGAAAGGTGAAAGGAAAACCTCTGGGGGAGCGCATACAAGCTTCTCGCACAGACAACAGATTGAAAACACAGAGGATGTTCCCGTGGGCAAAACCTTAGTTACACAAAAGAAATCCCAATTATCCCTTTAATGCACAACACAAGTCACAAAAGAAAATAAACATAAACCTATTTATTTCTTCTCTAATACTCACTACTCTTATAAGAGACTGATTCCTGGATCTTTTTTCTCTCCAGCACAAAACTTAACGAACACTGAGACAAAGGAAAACTTCCCTCCTTCCTCTTGAAAAATCTTGTCCCCCCCCCATTGGTTTCTCTGGTCAGGTGTCAGCTAGGCTATGTGAACTTCTTAACCCTTTACAGGTAAAAGAGGCATTAACCCTTAACTGTCTGTTTATGACAGCCCTATATGAACACAGAACAAAACTCAGTCCCTGCCCCAAAATTGTACTACTCATAATACCTCAGACTTCTCACCTACCCCACAAACTCCGTGCCAAATTATAAATATCCACAATGCACTCACCCATTTATTCCAAATCAAACCCAAGTGCACATTGACGGTCACTTCTGCATTAAGATATACATTCTCTATGGACATATAAGAATTGGTAAAGTACTGGTTGCACATGAGAAAGCATGAAGTCTGAATTAAGTTTAGAGTCATTGGATGAAGAGGGCTGATGTTGAAGGACTGGGAACTTTGTGGACTAGCCAGGGTGGGCCCAATGTCTCTACACTGAGACACTAGAATTTGAAGGGCAACCTCTGTGTTGCTCCCTCTGCTCTCCAGTACATTTGTAGGAGCAGGATTTTATAATTGTACTATGAGAATTAATGTATGATTTGATTTTATCCTGTCAGCCACCCTTTTTGAATAGCAGAAAGGAATGACAGACCAGAACAATCCTTATGACTGATTATGGTCACCCTTTTGTTTTAGGATAAGTTATAAAGCTACTATGGTTTCCTATATGTACTACAAATTAGGCATTCTAGTTAAATATACATTTCTTTGTTTTAAGGTTTAGAAAGTAAGAGACAGTATCTTGTATTGTGTCTATGTTAAGGAGATTAGAGGAACGTTGAAGTCCAGAGCCCCAATGTAAATTGTTTTGATTTGAAGATTTAGGAAGTCTTAATTTACAATGCCTTTTCTTACTCAACATAAAAACTGCTGTATACCTTTAACTGTAAAAGACTGTTTATGTGAATGAGGAATATGCATCAGGAAAAGATAAGGTGTGAAGCCCATTGTTATAGCCATATGGTCAAGGAAGAAGGAGTGAAGAACCATCAATGTGCATCCATAATGAAGGAAGGGCAAATTGACGACCCTGAGGTGAAGGCTAGCACCCCTAAGGACAGGACAATTGATTAAATCTAAACCAGGACAGGATGACCCTCTCGGAGGTGTATTGGAATGTTTACACCAATTAAGAAGTAACTGGTCAGAAACTGACATAGCAAAATCCATAGACTTCAACAGAGAAAAAAGACTGTAAGGACAGGGTGCTTTGCCATGGGACTTTGGGTTCATCTTGCCACACTCCATGAGCATCGGATCACGACTGACAGAGCCCGGCTCCCCTCTGCAACCAATCTAGATTGATCCAGACTCTGGACTGGTAACTATAAACATCAACTGTCAGGAGTGTGTGTGTGTGTGTGTGTGTGTGTGTGTGTGTGTGTGTGTGTGTGTGTGTGTGTGTGTGACTAAAAAGCAGATGCTAACTGCTGTATTCTCAATAAATGTAGCATTTTTGCCTTCTCCTCTATAAAAGATCGCGTGTGCTTTGTATAGCATAACACATTGAGGCAGCTGTGTGAGGGAGTGTCCTTGTTGTCCAGCTATACCAAAAGAAGGAAAAGAGACACTTGATATAGATTTAATCAGGCCTCAACTTTATTATTACATATCTGGGACTACCGGGCAGATAAAAGTGTACAGTGCAGGTAACCCCTGTTTATTCTGTAATTACCTGGGGGCTCCCACCAGCTCCCCCTCTTTTCCATCTAAGTCCCTCCAGCAAATCTATTGCTGGGACCCTACCATGCCCGGGGGCCTTTTACCAGCTCCCCGTCTTTTTCCATCCACGTCCCTCCATCAAATCCATTGCTGGGACATTATCATCACCCCGCTCGTAGGAGGGGTAAGGTGGGTTATAAGAAAGGGGGGTTGGCTCCCTGCCATTCCAACCATAGGAGCCCCAAATCCCACAACATTCCATTCCTTTAACCAGCACCTCCTTTTTAAATCCTTTACCAGGCCATTTATCTGGTCACTGGGTGCATTCCAGCACTAGGCTTGGCTGCGTCCCCCTGCCCAAATCTAAATATCTAAATGGTGCCCCAGACATCTACCTTTTGTATAGCAGGCCAAAAAACATGTTGTCCTCTCTCCCCCCCCCCCCCCAAGTTGGTTGTGGAGAACAAATAGTTACAATGACTGAGGAAAATAACTATGTTTGTGTTAAAATTTGTTTGTGTTTGTTGTGTTAAAAATGTGGAAAGAGAAGGACTTAAGTCCAGTTTTAAGTGCAGTTCTGAACGTAGCCGTAGCAGGGAGCTTCTAGGGTGTTTCCATAATATTGATAGATAAATATAGATCTTGTATATTTATAAAATATAAGCGTGTGTAGTGTTTCAGTATCATGTGATTCAGATAAATTCATGCTGGGCAAATAATGTACTAGAATTTGGCCTATTTTTCTGCTTAGTCATTCTTATAACCCTGTTTACAAAACAGTTGGATAGCCATATCCTGTCCTGAAAGTGCCAAAACATTTTCAGAGGAATCAGTACATTCAACTAGTACAATTGATTAACTGTTAGATATCTCCTGTGTTGCAGCTTAAACTGTGTATAGCACAGTCAAAAACATTCTCTTGGAAACTCATAATCATAACCACTTATCCTCTAGTATCTCTACACTTAATTTTGAAACTAAATCTGCTAAACCTAGCCATTTCTGTTCATTTTAGGAGCTTGACACATGTCGAACCTATGGTAGGCTGTTTCCAAGAATAAAAATGTCTGGGAGGAGATCAAAACAAGCCTTGTTATCTGTGATGCTATACGTATATAATGGGTTACTTGTCCATGAGCTAGCAAAACCACATAGTGTTTTGGAGATTAAAGTGAGAGGGAAATTATTCAGGATGAACTGTCCAGGGTTAGCATTTTTTAAGTGTTTGACCTGTCTGGCCCACTGTTACCACTAGATTTTAAAAGTAGGGTATAATATGGAAGTCAGAAAGTCAGGACTACCTATCACAGGGGTCGGCAACGTTCGGCATGCGGCTCACCAGGGTAAGCACCCTGGCGGGCCGGGCCAGTTTTATTTACCTGCTGACGCGGCAGATTCGGCCGATCGCGGCCCCCACTGGCCGCGGTTCGCCGTCCCGGGCCAATGGGGGCGGCGAGAAGCCGTGGCCAGCACATCGCTTGCCTGCGGCGCTTCTCACAGCCCCCATTGGCCCGGGACAGCGAACCGTGGCCAGTGGGGGCCGCGATCGGCCGAACCTACCGCGTCAGCAGGTAAATAAAACTGGCCCGGCCCGCCAGGGTGCTTACCCTGGCAAGCCGCGTGCCAAACGTTGCCGACCCCTGACCTATCATGTTTGGGGTATTTTTTGCCCACCTGTCAGATGTACTACGCGAGGCCATATTCTACAGCAGTGCTTCTCAAAGCCGATCTGCCACTTGTTCATGGAAAGCCCCTGGCGGGCTGGGCCCATTTGTTTACCTGCCACGTCCGCAGGTTCGGCCGATCGCGGCTCCCACTGGCCGTGGTTCTCCGCTCCAGGCCAACGGGGGCTGCAGGAAGTGGCGGCCAGCACATCCCTTGGCCCGCGCCACTTCCAGCAGCTCCCGTTGGCCTGGAGCGCCGAAGTATGGCCAGTGGGAGCCGCAATCGGCCAAACCTGCAGACGCGGCAGGTAAACAAACTGGCCTGAACCGCCAGGGGCTTTCCCTGAACAAGCAACAGCCCGACTTTGAGAAGCACTGTTCTACAGTACAGATCTTCCAATAAAAGGATGTTTTAAAATATGTTTAGGGATTAATTGCCTTTTTTCAAAACGGGAAACTGAACTCCTACTGAATCCCTCATTGTTATCAATGATGGTACTTAGTATGTAATTGAATAATAAACATGTAATATGCAAGTAAATAAGGCTATTTTCCTTGTAAAAGAAATTACTATAATAAATTTTAAAAGGCAAGTCAAGAAAAAGGCTGGATGGGAAAATGGTTTTGTTCTGGTTTTGGCAATTATTTTCAAGTCAACATTAATGTATACTAGGGTCAGTGAATATTTCTTCTTGACAAATGTTTAAAAATTTTAAATTGCCATTCCGTTTCCTTAAGCTTTTCATTCTTTTGATATTCAAATAGCCTTCATATACTCTGGAAGCTAACTAACAGTATATTTCCTTGGGATGGAGACAAGAATCTTTTCTGTAGAGGATTTTCAATGTGATAATGTTGCTCACCTTGGCAGGAGCACACCTGGATACCTCATTCTTCTCCTATCTTCTGTCTTATGTGTGTTTCAGAATCCATGAATTATTCATATTCTTTTAGATTATTTCTCTGGCTTCTCTTTGTGAGACTCACAATATAGTGTGTCTAGGGAACTACAGTTTTAGGGATTTTACAGTTCTCTTCTCTGGAAATTTTCCTGTGGTGTAGTTTAACCCTTTTCAAGGGTTAAGAAAATGTACTTTATTATTATTATTAAGAAATTTTACTTAAAATTTTTGTATTGTACCACTTCTCAGCTACCTTTTAAAATCTCTCCATGGGTGCAATTTTAGTTTTTCTATGTGATATGATCCATGTATTAAAACTTTCCAAAGGATAATCCTTACTCCAAGGCTATATATATTACTGTAATTGCAGTAAATACAATTCAGTTGGCCTAGTGTCCAGTGACTGAAATCAGTCTTAAATCCCCTGCTGTATGCATCATGTGTCCCTAAGATGTCATGTTTATCTCTGTTGTAATGAATCCCACATGTATATTTTAAAAGCTTGTACACAGTTTTAGGCAGTAAATGAAATTTCATATAATAACTTACCTTAAATATACAAGTGTGTACATAGGGAAAAAATAATTTGTTTTGAAAATGTAAAGGATTAAATACAGATTGTTGCTAATGCACAATATCAAGGTTTATTTGGATCTTTATTGTTCTAATGCAGAACATAACAAATTCTTCTTATATTAACTTATGTCCTTAGCAAGAAAAGTGTTTAGATATCTTTCACCTTATAATGTGTGCATAACCATGATGTAAAATACTACTTAAGATAAATGGTAAGTATTTGGTTACCTCAACTGCAAACTATTTAACTGAAAGAAAAAACCTGGGAAGAGAGAGAATTCAGATGGTGGGTTGCATTGTCCTCCAGAGCTGGTCAAAAAATTTCTGATGGAACAGTTGTCCATCAGGAAATGCTGATTCAAGAAAGTCAAAACACTTCACAGGATGTATCAATTTTTGTCTACATTTCTGACGAAAACATTGAAGTGCTTCATTTAGATAAAGTCGAAGTGTGGTGTTCTGATTTACTATATATATGTGTAACAATTTTCTGGAATTTTCTTTTCAGGAAAGCTGGAAATTTTGACTTTTCATTCTGATTTGGAATGAAAGGAATTTTCAAAATATCTGAATTTTCCTGGGAACAGAAATTTTGAGTTTCAACCAGCTATAATATACTCTTTTCTTTAAGATAAGAAGAATAAATGGGATACATTTGTTTATACAGAAGTGTTTTATGTTCTACTCCAACCCACCAAAGACTAACCAAATTTCCTCAGTTAGAGCCATATGTATGGGAGCCTTTCTGCACTATCTCTAGCCCCAACAAACATTAGTGTGTCTATGTGGTTGCTTTAAGTTATGCCAGTAGTATAGGGTCCTCAACAGACCAACAGCAGTGGAAGACAGGTGTCATAGACCGCTCCCTCATCTGATGTGCCTCATGCATGGTAGAGAGCAACTTGGTGAAGAAATTCCTGCTGGACATTTGTGGCTATAATCTAGTCCATTTACTCCACCAAGCAGTGCAATGGGGCTCAATCTTTTATGAAAATCTGACCCTCAAAGTGCTTAAAAGACTGACTAGAATAAAATCAGTGCAAAAGCCTGCAACCTGTCAAATTACTGAGGATAAATTGAATAATTTACATTGGAAACAAAAATACTTTAGTCATTTGACTGTACCAGGTATTAATGCATATACAATATTCTCACATTCAAATGAACAATATACAAATTTAAATGCCGTTACTAGAATCTGAGACAGGGTAGGTGGCAAATGTAAAAAAAATGTAAATTGTGAAAAAAGATTTGCAGTGAGAGATGCTACCCAATTTAGAGATACTTTTCTTTTATTACATATTATTATTACATAGATTTGTTATTATTTAATAACTCTCATTCAGTTTTTCTAACTTTAAAGAATTGGTGACACAGTGGATTATTAATACTAATTGGCATTTAACATTAAAAACTATTTTACAATTGCGACACCTTTCTTAATATAAAGTTCCCAAATGCTTTTACAAACTATTCTGCATACAGCATTACTGAAATGCATCCATCTGTTGACTGGAAGGCAGTGATGAATAGGCACAAAGCATGCTGGGAAAGACCCCCATTGACCTCAAAAGACTTCTGGTTGATGGGGTCTACCTTGGGGGAATGACATTTTGGCAGTCCCCTAGTCTTATGAAAAGGGTAATGCGGTCTTTAATGTTCAGGCATAAAATGATTTCTAAGATCTCATTTGAAAGATCCCACCTAATAAACTTTATGGAATGATTCTACTTCCTATTAGGTGTGTTTTCAAATCACAGAACTAGAACAGTCTTTGTTCAAGAGAAGTCATGAACTGAAGTATTATACATTACAGTAGGACGTGGGAGCTTAGGAAAAGTTGCCTACCATTTGCTCTCACAAACTGAAATTTCTAGTGAATATAAAATAACATTTGTTTAATGGGAAAACCACAGTGCAATGATGCACATTTGAATGGTGGAGGGCATGACTGAGTCTGAAATAGTTTTCCTATTGCTAGTTACATTTGGAGTTTCACAATTCTGCAAACTAATGACTGATAGATCATGTTTTCTAGATCATTAATCATTTTTTGTTGTTTGTTGTTCTCCTCTGGACTTTCTCCAGTTTGTTCACATCTTTCTTCAAGTCCGGTGTCCAGAGCTCCAGTTGAGGCCTTATTACTGCTGAGTAGCGTGGATTAAGTACTTCTCATGTCTTGCTTATAGCATATCTGCTAATACATCCCAGAAAAATGTTCACATCTTTTGCAACAGTATTACATTGTTGACTCATATTTAGTTTGTGATCCACTATAGCCCCCAGATCCTTTTCTGCAGTACTCCTTCCTAGGCAGTCACTTCCCATTTTGTATTTGTGCAATTGATTATTCCTTCCTAAATTCAGTACTTTGCATTTGTCTGTGTTGAATTTCATCCTATTTTTTCAGACCATTTCTCTTGTTTTTCAAGATCATTTTGAATTCTAATCCTCTCCTCCAAAGCATTTGCAACCTCTTCCAGCTTGGATTCATCTGCAAACTTTGCAAGTGTACTCTCTATATCATTATCCAAATAATTTATGAAGATATTGAATAGAACATGTGTCTAAACACTGCAAAGAGATTATGGAATATCATCAGTTCCACTAGAACACCTGTCGAAACACAGCTCATTGTATCCAAAGTGCGTAAAGAATTTCAAACTATTACTGACTATGAAGGAATAAATTGTAACAAATAAAAATGATTCAAAGGATCTTGATGCAGAAATATATAAGGCAATGCAACAATGCTAGAATTAGAAGAGAATCCGAGATTAATTAAGCAAACAAGATAGGACAATAGAGAAAAATATGTTTAGCAATTTATGTTGCCATAAAAATAAACTTTTATAAACTTCTCTACAAATGGCATATGTTGGCAGTGAAGTGAAAAAATGATTTAAAATCGTTTCAAAATGCACTGGAAGAGGTGCAGCAAGAGATTAATCCCAGGGTTACTTCTGGATAGAAATATTGACAAAAATCCAAATATTTAATTTGGATGTGGAAACTATGGGACCAAATATTGGTTTTATCTGGAACTCAAAATGAAGGGAAAATTTACTAAGTGGAATACTAAATAAACATATCCATCTTCATTTAGGGATGGAGTAGATGTTGAGCTAGAAAAGAAGTACACCAAACCTTTACCCAGAACTCAAATTTGAGCTTTGACAAGTAGTTCCAATATTTTTCAAGTTTTCTTCTGTCTGTGCTTCCTGGTTCAGGCTAAGACCAGAAACAAATGTTCCACTAATCTTTCTAGCGAGCCTTTACTCTCAAGATTTACAGCAGAGGTTTGTCGGCTCAGGCGGTGTGGGTAAAGGTCAGATAAACAATCCAACTTTTGGATACTTAACCCAACCGCCAGACTTTTTGAGTGTTCCCAGTCACTAGTCTCATGGAGGTTAAGTGGAACTAAACAGTCACCTGAACTTTTCATACTTGGTAAATAGAAGCAGAGATCACCCTTTAATGGAAAAGCTTACTAGATGTTAGGCTGAAGCTTGATAGTTTCTTTAATAAAGCTACTTTTGAAAAAAATCTACAGTGAAATAAATCATTCCAGATAATAAAATCAGAAAAAATACAAATGGTTTATTTAAACTAAAATCCCATGATACTATATTTAATATCTAGATATGTACATTTCACTCTCCACTTACAAAAAAATGGAGAGATGGGGAAGAAAAAAAAGGGGGGGGGGGAATCAATCCATTTACTTGTACACCTGTAATCTACAGCATAACCACTGTAATTTTGTGGCAATTCACTCTTGACCATGTCTTGACTTTAAAATATAGCTTATCACAGACATAAGCCAATGCCTATTAAAGTCAATGGGACTCTTTCCATTGATTTGACCTGGCACTGTATCAGGCCTCAACTATTCCAATGTAATCGGGGGTGGGAAGGAAGTGTGCAATGTTCAGATACAAATCTGAATCAGAAGTTTCTTACAGTTTTGGGGTTTGGAACCTGAATTTCAGCTCAGGCCCAACTTTAGTTATGGATTTTTTTTTTAATCACAATTTCAAGCTCTGTACTGTAGATTTCCATCCTCTAAATTTGAAACTTTGATGCTGAATAGAAAGGGCATCCAAGAACAGAAATTATAAATAATTATCACAAAGTAAATTTTACAGTTGGAATGACTGACAGCTCAGTAAACTGAACAGAGCATTACATTTTATTGTTCTTTGGAAGAGCTTGTTAAACTAGTTTTATTGATACATTTATTCCACCCCCAAATTCAGAGCTCAATAATGACATTATTACATCCTCCTTGTTTCCTGCTGATCTGTTCTCTTTATTTTTTAAAAGTAAAGCAGATGACTGCTTCTAAGGTAAAAATATAAATTTAATGTCTCAGGGAAGAAAAAGGAAACTATAGCAGTTTGGCAACGTCAAAGTGTTTTTAGATATTGACTTGGCTTCAGAGTTAATTCTCCTTCTTATCACTTTTCATTCTGGCTTCCATACACTATGCATTTGCAATCATCACACAATAAAGCTTTGTTTATATTGTACCAGTAATATCAATGCCTTTGTTTCTGTTTTAACTGATTTTTGAGTTAGTTAGGATATCTCCATTAATTAATTAATTAACTAACTAACTATCTATCTCCTAGAACTGGAAGGGACCTTGAAAGGTCATTGAGTCCAGCCCTTTACCTTCACTAGCAGGACCAAGTACTGATTTTGCCCAACATCCCTAAGTGGCCCCCTCAAAGATTGAACTCACAACCCTGGATTTAGCAGACCAATGCTCAAACCACTGAGCTATCCCTCCCCCCCAAGAGTTAGCGTATTTAAATGTTATATTTTTAAAATATATATTAATAACACTGGTCTACAATTTTAGAGAAGTCGTCTGCTTCAGAGATAAAATGTGCTATTTATTATGTATTTTGATGTGCTGAATTCAAATATGACAATTAAAACAACTGATTGGCTACTGTTTCTAAGATATTTAAGTTTTTACATTTTTTGTCTATGTATATTGTGTAGATAGTAGAGTTTTAATCATAAATTGTAAACCTAGGTCTTTTCATGTGTTTATGGTTGCTTTACATGATAATATTTCACCTGTCCTGTTTATGTAACACTTTAAAAATCAGCAAAAGGGTTATATAAATAAAATGTATTATGAAACAAAAGGCAAAAAACTATTATGTACATAGTTTAGTCCTATTCAGTGTCTACTCGGCGCTTCTTGGCTTATCTCTTGTATTCATTAAAAGGAGCATCTCTTGTCACTGTCCAGCAATAGTCTGCAAGCATTGATGGGCTCCATTTGGGCAATGTCCTGGTGAAATCGCTCGCCGTGCTCGTCGCTCACTGCTCCGCAGTTCGGTGAAAAAAAATCTAGATGAGAGTGCAAAAAATGTATCTTTAGTGACATGTTGCAACCAAGGCTTTTGTATGCCTTGAGGAGGTTTTCCACCAACAACCTGTAGTTGTCTGCCTTGTTGTTTCCAAGAAAATTTATTGCCACTAACTGGAAGGCTTTCCATGCCGTCTTTTCCTTGCCACGCAGTGCATGGTCAAATGCATCATCTCGAAGAAGTTCACGAATCTGAGGACCAACAAAAACACCTTCCTTTATCTTAGCTTCACTTAACCTTGGAAATTTTCCCCCGGAGGTACTTGAAAGCTGCTTGTGTTTTGTCAATGGCCTTGACAAAGTTCTTCATCAGACCCAGCTTGATGTGTAAGGGTGTTAACAAAATCTTCCTTGATTCAACAAGTGGTGGATGCTGAACACTTTTCCTTCCAGGCTCCAATGACAGTCGGAGTGGCCAGTCTTTCTTGATGTAGTGGGAATCTCTTGCACGACTATCCCATTCGCAGAGAAAACAGCAGTACTTTGTGTATCCAGTCTTCAGACCAAGCAAGAGAGCAACAACCTTCAAATCGCCACAAAGTTGCCACTGATGTTGGTCATAGTTTATGCACCTCAAAAGTTGTTTCATGTTGTCATAGATTTCCTTCATGTGGACTGCATGACCAACTGGACTTGATGGCAAAACATTGCCATTATGCAGTAGAACAGCTTTAAGACTCGTCTTCGATGAATCAATGAACAGTCTCCACTCATCTGGATCGTGAATGATGTTGAGGGCTGCCATCACACCATCGACGTTGTTGCAGGCTACAAGATCACCTTCCATGAAGAAGAATGGGACAAGATCCTTTTGACGGTCACGGAACATGGAAACCCTAACATCACCAGCCAGGAGATTCCACTGCTGTAGTCTGGAGCCCAACGGCTCTGCCTTACTCTAGGGTAGTTCCAAATCCCTGACAAGGTCATTCAGTTCACCTTGTGTTATGAGGTGTGGTTCAGAGGAGGAGGATGGGAGAAAATGTGGGTCCTGTGACATTGATGGTTCAGGACCAGAAGTTTCATCTTCTTCCTCTTCCTCGTCTGACTCAAGTGAGAATGATTCTGGTGCATCAGGAACTGGCAGTCCTTCTCCGTGGGGTACTGGGAGTATAGCTGATGGAATGTTTGGATAATGCACAGTCCACTTTTTCTTCTTTGACACACCTTTCCCAACGGGAGGCACCATGCAGAAGTAACAATTGCTGGGATGATCTGTTGGCTCTCTCCAAATCATTGGCACTGCAAAAGGCATAGATTTCCTTTTCCTGTTCAACCACTGGAGAAGATTTGTTGCACAAGTGTTGCAGCATATGTGTGGGGCCCACCTCTTGTCCTGATCTCCAATTTTGCAGCCAAAATAAAGGTGATAGGCTTTCTTAACCATAGTGGTTATACTGCGCTTTTGCGATGCAAAAGTCACTTCACCACAAACATAGCAGAAGTTATCTGCACTGTTCACACAAGTACGAGGCACCTCTGCTCACTTTGGCTAAACAGAAATGTGTCCCTTTGCAAAATCAAACACTGACAAATAAGAGAGCACAACACTGTATGATTTCTAGAGCTGATATAGGGCAATTTGTTCAGCAGAGTGATGTAAGCTTCGTTATGATTGCATATTCCATGACTTCTAGGAATAACATGATGCAATTCATATCATGTATGATGCAATACCAGCTTCAGATTGCATCATTCATTGTTTTGCCTAAAAAGCAAGTACTGTCCAAACCCAGTCATAGATTTATTCATAGATCCAGTCAAAGATGTATTTTAGTCATTTATGGTTTAAATTGAGATGCCTTCCCTTTATAACTCACTTATCCTCCGCCATTCCCAAGTCAAGAGTTGTATATACTGACCCAATAGCATATCTTGAAAACTAGAGCCAATCAACAATTTTAAGCATCATTTTCGTTCTCAGTGACCCAGAATTAGTAAAGTTTGACTACATTTATTTCAGAAGCATTTTGGCTGTAGAGCAGTGTGATACATCATATTTTTAATTGTTTTCTTTTGTAATTGAAAGAAATGTTAAGCAACTTTTGAGTAACTGGGAACAAATTAAAATGAGATTATACGAAAAGGAATATTTAGACAACATATCAGGAAAAACTTGACAAAAAATATTGCGGAAGAGACTCCCAAGAGAAGAGAATCCCATCACTTGTAGTATGTAATTTGACTGGAACAAAAATAACAAGATGTAAGTGATGATCCTGCATTGCTATGGTGTGGATTAGATGGCCCACTGTAATAGGACCTTTTCATCATTGTTCTCTATAAGACTAATCTTGCAGTCCCTATGCAAGCAGATCTCCACAATATCAATGGGAATTTTTCCTGGGTCGAGATATACGATCAAGCACTGGGATCTATGATAAGTTCTGTATGGTAAATGTGCACATCATGCGCTCATTTGGGAAGTAACACTTTTGGATCTTTTGTACTTTATCTACCTAATATTCAAGATGTAAAAATATTAATTTGAGTTTAAGCTGCACAGTTCAAACTTGAAGAGAGTCAGAAAATGTTCCTTTCTAAACATTTATTTTTCTAACTTTGATATTGGATTTAGTGCCTCGTAAGGAAACTGCACTCTTAGATTAATACTCCATAGGGAACTCAGCAGACTGAGTGCATATTTGAATAATCAATGAAACATTTCAGAAGCTTATTGAAAAAGGCTATAAAAGAATTGGAAAATGGCTGGCCGGTCTGCTAGTTAAATGCCCATGCTTTAAAACACACTGTTGTTGCTCTGGCATGTTCTAAATCTTGAGCAGGATCAGAGTGGAAAATGGAAAGATAATCCAAACTTTATTTTTAAGTGAGCCTCTCCAGTCTCTTCCTGCCTCTGTGTGTCAGGAACATTTTGGTGAACACTACTGAAAATGACACACACATTCTGTATACATACACACAGTCAGAGGGCTTCCTTTAAAATGATTAAGATAGCACAAAAGGAAAATGCTCTTAAAAGGGAAATAGTTTGGCTCATTGGCATTTCGCCACTTAAAAATGTACAATAATTAAATATGACAGTACTTACAAGCTTACGTAGCAATGCTGTCAGCTAGAAGAGGGTGACAGCATCCCCGTGGCAATGGAGAAATGATGATTTGAGGGGGAATGAAAGGGAGCTGATATTTGAAATCCCCAAACCAGAGCAATGTATCATAGCACAGCCAATGAGGAAAATGAGGGTGAAAATAACCTTGTATAGTCACATCTCTACTTTTAAAATGTAAGAATCTGTTTTTCTTTTTTTTAAGTTCGGGCTTGTTCTAAATGTAGGACAAGTCCAAGGTGCACTGCAGCATTACCAATAAAACTAAGCCATATCTTTAATCTGCCTTTCTCTTGAATCCCTGCAATATACACACCAGACAAAGAAGCCAAGAAAATGTGTTCCCATATCCCCTTCCCCAATAAGTAGGTAGCATCTGTTGCTTTTCATTTTGCAGTATGTAGTCAGCTCCGAAAGATAAATCTGCCTTATAGTGGTTTATCCCTATTTCTTTCTGCCTCTCTTTCAAAGTTTAAAGGGTTGATAAGTGTTCTTCTTATCAATAAAAGTAACCTTACTGTCATAGTGTTGTAGCACTGAGGCTGACTAAACCAATCAAATGTTTTCCTGGATATGATCTGTCTCAACTTTAGTGAGAATAATTATAAGATATTCAAATCATTGTGGCAACAGCAGTGTTAATGACACATAGTTAGAAAGTTTCTGAATTCTACAATCAAAATGTACAAAAAAGTCTAACTTCACATATTTAACAAAAGTTTTAATTGAGATAGAAAAACTTTATAGAAAACTTCAGGAAAGCCTGACAGCTACTTTTCTTCCTCTTCCCTGAATCACCGTTGCTCAATATTGGATTCCTCAACTGAGAGAGACGATGACACTATTCCAACTTCAGTCCAAAGATGAGTGTCATGTAATTTTTGTTGAAATAAGCTGTTTTGATGAAATGTAGTGTTTTCGACCAAATTTTCAACAGGAAGGTGTGTGTGTGTGTGTGTGTGTGTGTGTGTGTGTGTGTGACAGAGAGAGAAAGAGAGAGAGAGGAGTGTCAGACTCCTGATTCGAAAACCTGACTTTTTGACTCAGAAAATGGTTGTTTCACCATAATTCCATTCTATAAAAGAGGTTTTGTTTATTACAATACAGACTGAAAATACATTTTAAAATGTTGGAAGTTGCAGTGCAATGGAAGTGTCATCCTCTGGCCAAGTGTATAAATAAGGAATCAAAAATTACATAGGGGAGTCGTGTCTCCTCCCTCGCTCCCAACCCACCACCACCATTTGAGGTTAACAATGAAAGATAGTACAGTCAATCTACTAGCGTTGGTTAACAATCTGTGTAATGTACACCCTAGATTGGAGCAGACAGTGAGCTGTCATAGCTTTAAGATTGTTTGGTAGTCTTGAGGAAAAGAAGATCCTTTGGATGTTAATGTCCCTAAGTGCCTGGTATATTTACTTTAGTGAGTATTATCCAGAAGCAGTTTTCTTGATAGTTGCAGTAGTCCAGCCATCAATCCACTTAAAAGGGCATCATTTAATATTCTGAGACATCTACAAGGAAGATTGCTTCTAGTTAAAATGACATGAATGTGCATTTTAATTTCCATTTACTAGTTGATGTCTGTATAATTCAAGGTAAGAATAGAGCAACATTTTTTGTGATTTGTACAATACTGCAAGTTGTACTGTATACACAAAATGAAAGGAAAAAGGCAGTGGATATACTGAATTTAAAGAAGTGCTTAAGGGATTTCTATACGTTGGGAGATATATGATTATTCAGTTAATTAGACTAATATGAGTATTCTGAGTTTGTGCTAATCCAGATAGTCAAACTTTTTTTTTTTAGCTAAGTGCTCAACTGATGAGCTAGTCCTCTTCCCAATGATTTTTGTTTGAAATCAATGTTACCTATAGTTATATTTAGACAGTAATGCAGCTCTGGCTATACATAGTTTGATGACATTTTTAATTTCTGAATAATTTATATCCTCAAATACAAAGTTGTGTTGTGGTAATTTCACTCACCACTTATTTCAACAAAGATGACATGAAAGGTTCCTGAGCCATAACATTTTGGTGTTATCTTATTATATTAATCCTGATTGGTTGACTGTTCATTCAAACACTGTGAAGTTTTGGGTCAGTTTAAACTTACTATAGTCAATGCTTAACATTACATTGAAATACTTCAATGACATAAACTAGTGATAGATGAACCTATGGCTGTTTTCAGTGTTGAGTCCTCAGCTGTGAAATGTCAATGTTAAGGCTCCCTTTGACATCAGGGGCCTTTAGATCAAGCCTCAAATTTTAGCTGTTTAGCCTCATCTGTTTCTCAAACTGCCTGGGATTATTTGGGGGAATATCTAACCCTCTCTCTCTTTTTGTGTGTGAGCAAATGCTACATATTTAATAATGTACATGTGATCCAAGACACATGATTGGTTGCATTTTATGCTAGTAACAATATAAACTATAATATATAGATGTAGAAGGCTTGCTCTATTAGAAAATATCTGCAGCTTTTTAAACCAGGAAAACAACTGCGAAAGATCCTGATTTCCAACTGCATGAAAGTATAACCATCCCAGTGGAAAGTCTGGCCCACTATAAATGGCTAAAAGGAAAAATAACTTCTCAGTCTGGGGAGCTACACAGTTGCTCCGGGAGGAAAGCTTATGCCTCTGACCCTTCACCATTCCACAGTAACTTGGTTTGTCTACAATTGCTATGGCAGTCCTATCTACATCAGTTACAACAGGTGGATGTAGACAGATGGGGGAGTACGAGTAAACAATTAAACAAATTGGTCAGCATCATAGGTCTCTGCATACTAGTAGCCTAACACTTGCCAATTTTTTTGTAGTCACCATGGCAAAAGAGAGTTTTGAGGAGGGATTTGAAGGTGGATAATGAGGTAGTTTTGTGGATATTTACAGGGGATTCCTTCCAAGCATGTGGGGCAGCATGGGAGAAAGCACATAGGTGTTTGTTTGAAAATTTAACAAGTGGGCACTGAAGGCTGGCATCCGAGGCTGTTTAGAGGTGAGCACCAACAGCTCAGTGATGAATGAGAGATGATAGGGAGGGTGAGGATTGAATATGAAGGGTCTTCAGAATGAATACAAACAGCTTATGTTGATGCAATAGAAAACGGGGAGCCAGTAGTGGGATTCAAAGATTTCTACCCCACCTATGTGAAAATATTTTGTGGTTTTAGCACCATTACTGATAGTAAAGGCATAAAATGTCTAAGGAGAGTTTTTTTCAAAACCTGTTCTCCTACCTCCTTTAGGTGTTTTTGAGAAAATCACCCTATGAGATTAGTGATTTAGGGTGTCCAGCTTGAGTTACCTTAAGGATGACTGATTTTCATAAGTGATGTGCACCCATCCTCTGAATATCAGGCCCCTTTATGGTGTCACAGGTTGTACACCTATACACTGAGGCAACCAGTGAGCCAACCCTTTTGAAATGTATTCCAAAGTATCCAGAACTACCAAAATGTTTGCACTTTGTTGGCCCTCTCACCAGAAAGTCCAAGACGGAAGTATCCTCTCAAACTTTAGAATTTGGTTGAGAACACGGTAGCAGGATCTTTCACTGACAAATTCCTTGTTGAATTTATTCTGTCTTGTCAGCCCCTAGAATTTGACACCCTTTCATATACAATAAATTAAAATGAAATAATTGTGAAGTATTTCAGAATGAGGCAACATAGTAACCTTTATTTCATAGTTTGGTATCGTTTTCTCCTGAAAACGCCACCTGTGAAGTATTTGTTTTGATTTTTTTTAAACAATATTTTATTGAACTTTCAGCTACTTGTGATTCTGATTAATCCAGCTGCCCTAAAATCCCAATCCTATATTCATAAGCATTTACAAGATAAGGAACTAAATAAGGGAAGAATAACCTGAGATTATCTACAGCCCATGAAGGAAATAATGAAAAATGGAAGAAAAAAATACAAAAATATTTATTTTTAACTTTGAGTATAGTTTTGATGTGGAAACTTGTAGTTGAACAGATGGATGAAGCAATATGTCAGCATCACAATAGAATTCAGTTGGAAATCTTTACATTTTATGACCTATTAGTAATGAAGATTTATGAGTCCGTGTACAGCTAGAGTTTCATCTTGTTATCAACAAAAGGAATCTAAGATTGCCTTTCCTACCTTTAGACATCCCTGTTATTTTAGGTCAATGAAAAAAGTAGGTGAGGGGGAAGGCCTGAAAGGTTTCTGTAGATTATGAGCAATTTATCAAGTCATTTTACAGCTACATCTACTACTGGTTACTCAGATGTTCCAAGAACATTTTACTGACCCCAAGTGATATAAAATGGAAAAATACAAAGATTTTATATTTTAATAAATAAATGCAATACTGTCCAAGGCACTAGTCCTTCAATGGCTTATAATGTGTAAGTTACACATCTGTTACACTTTGAATACAATGAGACCATGCACATGATTAAAGTTTAAGAAAATGCATAGGTCTTTGCAGAAAAAAGGACCTATATGTGTAATTGGAATAATACTGATCTACAATCTGACTTTAGAAAAGAAAGAATCTAATTACGTTAGATTCCAAAACAAATAAAATATTTGTTCGCTGTTCTTAATGTGCTCTTTTTAATGTGGAGCCTTCTGCCTCTTCTGTGGCGAAGCTGCATTTTGTTTTCATTAATTCCCAGACAGCCTTCCAATTATTTTTTTCATCAACATTTGTATTGGCTGGAGCAGGGATCTCCAGGAAGTATTATGCTGAGAGGTATAAGTGTTGAAACAAAGTGATCTATTAGTGATATTAAGGCTCAAAGTGACTATAAAATTGCAATTGCCTTCTGTACGTTGTTTTATCTTTGTATCTTAATTGTACTGTATATGTGAGAGAGCCTCTTCAGCAGGCAGGTTTAGTGAGACATTACTACTTTCTGCATTCTAAAGACTCCACACAGATATGAAGGAGGACTAAAGTGAGGGTTTTTTTTTAATAGAGAATATCATTAGAAATGGCAAAGGGGAAAGAGCATTATTTGGTTACTGCTGTATGCATTACTTCTCTATCCTTTATAATTACCGCACCACTGGCCAAGGGAAAGGGAAGAGTGCTCTATGGATTGGGTGGGGGATAGAAGTCAGAAGCTGCTGTAAAAGGGTGAATGGGTTAGCATGATGGCGCTGACACATCCCCTGGGACTGGAAGGGGGAAGGGCTGAAAAGGGGCAAGCCCAGGCAGGATAAACCCTTTTCCATGGAGCAGGTGAGGCAGCACCCAGCCTCCCTCCCCTTCAGATCACAAAATACCAGATTTGGTCAGGATCTGCTGTCGGCATTGCTCTAGTGGCTCCTTTCTAGGGGGGGCTGAGAATGAATTTGTCCCACACCACCAGACTGGGCTAGGTGGAGTGTGGGGGGGGGGGAGAAGGAGGGTTCACATTCCCCAAGGTGGATTCAGGGAAGGCTTTGTTAACATGAGGTGTGAAGGAACTTAGGCTATAAGTCACAAATCATGTAAGTGTGGGGTGGATGTCTAGTGCAGGTACTCCATAGGGAAGAGATTCAGTGACCAGATAAATGCCTTGGTAAAGGACTTAAAAAGGAGGTGTTGGTTAAAGGAGTGGAATGGGTGGGGGGGGGGGTTGCAACTCCTATGACTGAAACAGCAGGCAGCCAATCCCCTTTTCCTATAGCCCACCTTAATCTTCCTATGGGTGGGGGGGGGAGGGTGGCAAGGCCTCAGCAACGGGTTGGCTGAGGGACCTAGATGGAAAAAGTGGGGAGGGGCTGACAGAAGCCCCCTGGGTAGTTATTGAATGAACATGGGGTTACCTGCATTGTGCACTTTTATCTGCTGTGTAGTCCAAGACATCTTATAATATGATTTTAATCAAGCTGCAACTTTATCAAGTGTCTCCTGTCCTTCTTTCTGTATAGCCAGACAAAGATTTGCTTTTTCAAAAGTTTTATGGGGATTAAATTGTAGATGACTTTCCAGGCATTGTGGGATTGTTTAAATTACTTATGCTGTACTACAGAAACTAATAATTTGGGTGTAACATAGATCTGCCAGTGATTAGCCCCTCAGAAGTTAAGTACTTGTGTAGGTGAGGTCAAATATTTGATGAATAAAAATTAATTGAAACAAATAATTGGGATAACTATTGAATGATATCCATAAGTTATTTAAACCTGAACTGCATTTTCAGTATATATTCAAGGGATCTAGGGCCTGAACCAAGGCCAGTTGAGATCAATGAAAGAACACACATTGATTCATAGATACTTAAGGTTAGAAGGGACCATTACAATCAGTCTGACTTGTTGCATGACACAGGCTATGCCATTTCACCCAGAATTCCTGCATCAAACCCATAACTTCTAGTTGAGCCACAGCATATCTTTTAGAAAGGCATCCAATTTCGATTTAAAGACTTCTACTGATGGAGAAACCGCTACATCCCTAGGTAAGTTGTTCCAGTAGTTTATTACTCTCACTTTAAAAAATACATCTTATTTCTAGTCTGAATTTGTCCAGCTTGAGAATCTAGCTACTGGATATTGTTATGTCTTTGATAGCTAAATTAAAGAGATGTCTGCTATCATGAATCTCTTCCCCACGTAAGTACTTATAGACTGTGATCAAATTATCTCTTAACCATCTCTTGGATAAACTAAATAGATTGACCGGTTTTAGGCTCTCAATGTAAAGCACGTTTTCCAGACTAAATCATTCTTTGATTTCAGTGAGCTTTGGATTGGAGCCCTGTAGTGTGTCTATTTAATTTCCTAGGCCCTGATCCCACAGATTGCTCTGTTTAGGCAGACCGCTGCACCTGTATGGAGCTGAAGTCAGTAGGGCTCTGTGTGGGTGCATGAAACCTGGAGCAGCTTGCTGGATTGAGGCTTCTTTGATGAATAATCTTAAAAAAGGTTCAGCTAAGCACTTGAAATATTAATGCTTATCTGGATTTCTTGGGCCTGCAAAATTAGGCTGACACTCTTATGAGAATAGTCTCTCAAGATAACTGGTGGTACTTGTATCTAGAAATACTACAAGAACAGATTTTTTTGCACTATTTCACCATTTCAGATTCCAAATTCAGATGGATCTATAACAAGGAAGCTGCTTCAAAAACATTTTCATTTGAGCTTTGGGTGAAGGCTTAGATCAATTCATATTTTAACTTGCTGCTTTAGATGAACTAGCAAGCAAAGCCACGAAATCCTAAACGGAGTAACGCCCCTCTCTTCCTGATACTTTGGGTCTCAATTTACATATATGCAGGGTTTTGTGATTCTCTGAATAAAAAATTGCATGTGGCCATTTAATTTATTGCACTGAATTTCAAAATCCAGTGATGAGCAAGAGATTTGTGGTAAGATACTGCATTTTACTTAAGGAGTGTGCTCCAGGATGGATGCTACTGATGATATTAAACCAAGGATACATTTGTAACATAAACTTAGGAATCAATATCTCAGTGTAATCATTTTAAGCAGGAATATCTTACTGGTATTCTATTTAAATAAAACTAACCAAACCAAAAAAAAAAAAAACCAAAACAAAAACACCTACTAATCAATCCATCTAAAGATTTTTCTCAAGATTCTGAGTTCAAATATCTAATACCCCATTTGAATTTTCCTAGATTTGATAAGTTTCTCTGCCCTGACCCCATGTAAAGAAACAACATAGAACATATTGTGTCGTTGTTGTATGGCCATTCCATACCAAGAAGTATATTTAATTTCAAGAATTAAGTGGAAATTCCCTTTAACACTTGAGATGTGGGCTATTTTAAACAACACTCATTGGTATGTGCTGCTCCACTTAGAAAATGACCCATTAGACTTGCATGAAAAATGGCATTAGGAACTTGTATGGCTTAATAGCAAAGTTTAGTTCTGAACTTGTTAGTTGTCTTATAATCACATCGGCTGGAAACTTAGGGACAGTGTGAATATGAATAATATACTACACAAACCAACCAACTAACCTGTAACAGAGTTTGAGTTTTGTTCTTTTTAGGCAGATGGTACTGAGGGTTTCTTTGGCAGATTTTGTGCTCTTTTTTCCAAACACACAGTTTCTGAAGAGAAATGCAAGAGGCAGAGAAATTAGGGCTAGCTTCTACTCATATGGAGTATGATGATAAAACCTTATTGACTGTAATGATCAGGGTCTCGGTGAATATGAAGTCTATGGAATTCACTCTTATTTCATCCATTCCTCACATATTTTGAAGATAATTAATGGACATTGAATAAGGAGTCATTATTTTGCCTAAAGCTCCAGATCGGAAGTATGCAAGTATTTTAAAAAGCCTGTTTTGTACCAGAAAAATAACTATACCCATTGTGTGAAAAGAAAAAGAAAAAAATGAATGGGAGGGGGGAAATGCTTTAATCACAGTTGCTTTACTCAAAATAAAATTAGTACTAATGCAGCTTAGCATTCTGTCTTATTCTTAAACCTTTCCCTCACTTTGATTCAGATCCAGTGTCTGTATTGATTTTTCTTTGTGTAAATATAGCTGAACTGATGGCTACTTTGTAGTGCACATTTCAAATGATATGGCAGTTTGTTTTATCATGTTGAACATGCTTGATGCTTCTTTCTGTGAGAAGACTCCAAAGTTTATTTCTTCGGATAATGTTTGGCTCCCAACAGACATTCTGATGCAAACTGTAATACACATTTGATTTGGGCAGAGGGGGGAAGACGTAATCGAGCATCATAACTTTTATATTTGAAAACCTCATGTTGACTGGTCTGTGTCAAATGACTATTAGGATGTCTGAGGTACAGCAGTTCAATTTACACTAATCTTTGTGGTCAGTTTAATTTAATTAAACCTTATCAGTGATATGTATATTATGAAGGGGTTTAATTTTAACTGCAGCCTGCAGCTATACCTCTCTTTGAGTGGTGGTCACCTTAGTTCTCACAAACTAAGCATACTGGACCCAGTCAGTTCCTAGATGATAGAATGTCTTAAAAAACCCAGAAGCCATAGGCAGTAGTATTATTGATTCAGTAATTTATGACTCAATAGTGAACCGCTCCAGCATGGATCAGCACTGTGCTATTGGAAATGTGCTTCTGACTGGGTTTAGTCATTGATACTATGGGCATTTTTACTTTTATTGTGGAAAAGGAGGCGATAGGACTTTTAACTCCGCTGTCCTGGACAAAATTCCAATTTCTGGTTAATTGTGTTCTGAAAAGAGTTGGGGGGTAAGCTCGGGAACACAGAATGAACAAGGGTGGCAGAAGAGAGAGGAAGCCACAGAATCAGGAAATGGGAAGAGAAAAATAACCTTTTTTTTTAAAAAAGAGAAATTTGATTTTTTTGTTGCCAAAGAATCATGAGATGGGGGGGAAGAGTATAAAAATCAATTAAAACATCATGGCAAGGAGGAAAGCGATCAGAGATATAGTGAAATAAAGATAGGACAGAGAAGAAGGGGAAAGGAAAAGAAGGGAATGAAAGCAAAAAAAAAAAAAAAAAAAAAAAAGCAGCGTACCCACAGTTATAAAGTTAGTACATTTTATTTATTTGTATTTACCTGGCCACAATCTACAGCTTCTTTTCTAGGGAAGAATGAATGTGGAAACACTTTCAAACATAACTCTTGGGGTTTTTTTAAACAATGTTTTTCATTTATGAAATTTTAAAATAATCTGAAACAGTAGATATGTGCACTTATAAAAGATTAGCCAGATAACTGTTTCTTTTGCAAATTGTGTTACCCTGTTTCTTTGGACAACTGCAAAGGGCATCATTTTACAGCTCAAAAAACAATTAGGAAATCTGCTAATGTATTACCAAATGAGGGCTCAAATGCCATTTGAAATCTCATAATTGAGTCTATGTATAAGAACATTGGACCAGATTTTTAAAGGCATTTAGGAACCTAAAGATGCTGCAGATAGCCATGTAGTGGGATTTTCAAAAGTGCCTGGTGATTAGCTCCATTGATTTCAATAGGAGTTAGGCACTGAGGTATTTTTGAAAAATACCACTAGACGCCTATCTATGTCTTAAGGAACTCAAATATACGTATTTGAAAATTTGTCCCTTTATTCTTAACAGATAATCAGATTTCAGTAATCATAACTCTTGAAGACAGAAGTACAAACTCTTTTCCAGTCTTTAACTGAAACCTGGAACCTTTGAAATGTGTGGCATTAAAAGTAAACTATTTTAAATCCAATCAGTGCTCAAGGAAGGATGCACAGCAATGTTCTAATTAAAAATGAAATTCTTAGTGAATGTAGGTAGCTGTAACAATGCCGGACTCACCACAGCGGCGCCTCCTGTTAGTTGGTTAGGGAATTAACTCTTTCAGCAGCATGCCTTCACTAGTGGTGTCTTGCCCTCCATTACTGTCTCGGTCTCCAACTCCTCACCGTCAGATCCCCGTCACTCCCAGACCATGGCATCCACTTCTGGACACTGCCTTCCAGCTGTGCACTCTCCACTGGCTCTCCCTCCACTTCTGGGGGACCAGCAGCTTCTGGTTCTATCACTCGCATCAGTGGCTCACTACAGTCGTCAGTCTAGCCCCTTCCTCCAAGGGCAAACTGCAGTCTGGCTTTGCCCCTCTCATCACTGGCAAGTGGGGGGGGGAGAGGGGAGGAAGAGAGGAGGCCCAGGCCCACCCGCTATTCTGCGCCGTCACCCAGGGACCCTCTAGCTGCAGACACTTACTGTCCTTCTCCAACACTCCTCTACTGCCTGCTTCCCTGGGCCATTTCCCCGTAGCCCCAGCACCTTCTCTGACCTTGTGTGTCAGGGCCCCCGTCTGGCAGTCATCAGCCTTGAGCTCTGCTGACCCTGCCCAGCCCTGCTCTGTCTTAGGTACTTTTTATTTTTATTTTTTATTTTCTTCTCTCTCTTTCTCAGAAAGAGTTCTTCTCCCTTTGCCCTCCAGGGAGACACTGTGCTCCTCTGGGCTCTTCAGCCTTCTTATAGGACCCAGCCTGGCCCTGATTTGCTGCTTTCAAGCCTCCACTTGATTGGCTCCCAATAAGCCCTTCACAGCCTCTCTGGCTTGCTTTAACCCCTTCCATGCCAGAGTGGGGCAGCTGCCCCCCTACAGTATCAAAAACTGAGAAGAATCTTCATTTATATGGGTCACATATGAGTGGAGCTCTGCTAAAGGCTATTAGCTCTGCATTTGATTGTGCAAGCTAAAATGGGGAAAAAAATTATAAATGGAAAAACTGAAGCTGAACATGCTGTAATTCTTGCCATATAACTTGCATAGTTGGATTTTCAAAGCATTGTACAAACATTAATTTAATTTAGAGCAAAAATACTGTACAGGTTATAATAAAACAATGACTGCCATTTCTAAGATAACAAGAAATAATTGCCTTTAGTGGGCAATAATATCTTTACTCTGTGGCTTCCCAATGTATTTGTCTACAGATGTGTTTCTTTTTTGTGGTTTTATAGCTGCAAAAGGTATCTTGGAAAGTCTGGGTATTCTATAGGAGTGGGATTGTTCGGAGATACAGATTTAGTAGCATTTCTTCTACTTCATTCAGCACAACAGTCTATGACAGTTAGACCAGCTTCAGTACAATATACTTCTCTATCTCATTATATATATATATAAATTCTTATGTTCAAAGATTAACTGAACCATGTGCACTCTTCAGAGTTGGCTTTAGCATGGGTTAGTGGATTCCATTTCACCCACAGAAATCATGAAATGAAGGGTGCAAAACATGCAAACATGTACTTCAGACCTGAGTGGTGCTAGGACCCTGTGCACAAGGTCGAAATGCCTAGAGCAGGGGGCTAGGCCCAGCCCTGCAGATGAATATCCACAGCTGCTGAATGAGTGGAGGGTCTCCAACCTCCCCTCCAGGGTCCCCTCTCCACCCTGGGCTGGGATTAGGGTTGCAGTGCGAGGGCAGAGGACACTATTGCAGGTAGTCAGTGCCCCCTCAGCAGTTTAGTATAGTGCTCCCATTGAATTGGGAGGCTGCATCCATCTCTGGCACTCTTCCAGGGCAGAATGCACCTTTTCTTTCTCAGCCAATGTCCCAGTCACCAAACCAATACGATAACAGTCTCTGTACATCCTTGAGAAACCTAACCCGAAATTGTTTAACTACACTTCATTAAAGTGGAGTTATATTGTAATTTAGCGAATATCTGGGGTGATAGAATGTTAGCAAATTTTTGACTCCTTAGCTAAAGTGTTTTCATCACTTCCTCTCTCCTTCTAAAATTCCATGTATGAATTGAGCTTGTAAGTTTTCTTTGATTTCGTTCATATACAGTTGCTATATTCAGGGAGCTTACCGTGTGAATCACATTAAAAACTTCTCAATAAGATAACATGTAGCACATCTATATACAGCAGTGAAGCTACAGAAATGGTAAAAAAAAATTGTAATATAGGTGTATATAATATCCATGTGGCTGAATGAGTGCAGTGTTGGTTGTCTACCTCAGTAAGATGTTTTACTGTTCTACTGAATAGACAAACATATGAGAGTGTATGGACACCTTTCTGGTATGCTCAGTTATTTTGAGTTTTAAATTTAGAAGCACATCAACATACACAAATAGAATGACTCCTAATTGATGCATGGAGCACAATTTTGGGGATGTGAAAGATTCCTTTAGGGACTAAAATATGATAACATTAGCAATCTTTTTTTCCTTTTGGTTTTAAGGCAGAGAGTGGAAGTGAAAAAAAGTGAAACAATTATGTTAACTTGTACTTCTGAGGTGAGTGCTGCTAGGTTGATCTCTGGAAGAAACTACAACCCCTGTGTCACTGAGCGTCCAGACTCACTCTGGCATTTGGATTCTGGCTCAGTGGTCTAAAGTGGGGATGACAGGTCTCTGGCAGCCTCCGCTCCTCCATATCTTTGCCTAGGCGTATACACTGAAGGGCTTGGCAAGATGGTCACAGGGACCCAAGAGAAGCATAAAAGCCCTGGGGTAGCTACCAAGATTTCCAAGCAGCCCTGTATAGGGGTGGCCTGCTTGCCTCATGTGATGGTGGCCCTAGGTCAAACAAGCCCCGCCTCATTGTTTACATCCTACCTCAACTGGTTTTATAAACAGAATTGCTTGCTGGAATATTCAGAGTTTGACCCCAGGATACAACTTTGACTTGAATTCGGATTTGAGGAAAATGGTGGTGTTGAGTAACAAACTTGAATGTTTTAGAATTGATATTTCAACTCTTTTGGAAACTTGGCTTCATGAAGGAGAAGGACTACACCATTTACTGGCATGGCAAACCTGAAGAAGAAAGAAAGTATGGTGTAGGTTTTGCTATCAGAAATGAACGTATGTCATTGTGTGAAGCTCCGATTGCAGTGTCCTGACGTATGACACTTCAAGTTAGTTTACAGAAGGGATTCATCAACCTCATCAGTATCTATGCTCTAACACTTCAGGCTAGTGATGAGGAGAAGGATAGTTTTTACCAACAACTAGAAGAGTTGATTGACAGGATTCCATGGAAGGAACCCATCCTTGTACTTGGAGATATCAATGAAAGAGTTGGGTCCAATGCTGAGATGTGGCCTGGGATTCTGGGTGGGCATGACATTGGATGTATGAATAACAATGGTCAGAGTTCTTGACTCCGTGCTAGTGAAGGCTTATCAGTGACAAACACCTTCTTTGCTAGTAATATCAGAAGAATATCATCATGGAGACCCCAGAGGTCCAAGCACTGGTACCAGCTGGATTTGGTCCTGACAAGATGTACATATTTGAAAGATATCTTACATACACAATCCTTCCAAAGCACAGACCATGATAAGACCACTCTCTTGTCTGCTGAAAGGTGAAATGTCAAGCTAAGAAGATCCACTGTAATAAAACTGCTGTACAATCTCGTATTGACTTTCACCAAATCAATGATCTTGTCAAGAAATTGCTTTTTAATGAAGTAGCAAAGACAGCTGGAATTAATGGAACTGCGTCAGATGCATGGGAAGTTCTAAAGACAAGTATGTACAATGCGGCAATCAAGAGTTTTGGAAAGAGTACTAAGAAAAAGGTTGACTGGTTCATAGACCATTTGGAGATACTGATGTCACTCATTGAGAGGAAACATCTCTGATCACCTACAAGTCTACTTCTACTACTGTTCACTGAACAACTTAAGAGACGCTTGTAAGGTTGTTCAAATAGCTTCCAGGAGGTGTGCTCAAGAATTTTGGCTGGGTTTCTGCAATGGTATCTAATAGGCGGCTGATGCAGGTGACAGTAGACAGTTGAATGAGGGCATTAGAATGGCCATTGGACTGATAAAGAACAAGACAGATCAACTGATAAAGGGAAGCAACTGGAGAAGTGGATTGTGCACTATGGAATGATATACTCAAGGGAGTCTATAGCAGACCTACGTATGTTAGGCAAATTGCCTGGGTTTGAAGTTATGACTTCATTGGATGTCAAACCTACACTAGAGGAACTTGAACAAAGCATCAAAAAGAGTCCCAACAACAAAGCTTCAGAATCTGACTGCTTAGCTGCTGAAGTCTACAAATGTGCAAACAAGACTTGCTGCAAAAATTGCTTGAGGCATTGCTACTCTGTTAGAAGGAAAATACTGGCAAGATTTTAAGGATGCTTGTTTCATCCAACTCTATAAAAACAAAGGAGACAGAAGTGATTATAATAACCACAGATGTATCTCTCTTCTTAACATCCTGGGGGAAATCTTAAACCACATTTTTTATCTAAACTTCAAATTTTTGCTGCGAGAATCTATCCTGAGAGCCAGTGTGGGTTACTCTTGGGAAAGATAGACATGGTCTTCTCTGTAAGACAACTGCAGAAAAAGTGCAGAGAGAAGTGTATTCCACTATATATGGCCTTTATAGATTTAACAAATGCCTTTGACATGATTAGTCAGTCAGGGATTTACATTGTTTTGAAGAAGCTTGGTTGTCCATCTATATTGCTAAATCTTGTGAAATCCTTACACAATGGCATGAAGGCAACTTTAATGTATAAAAACCAACAGTTTTACTTGTTTAACACCAACAATGGAGTGAAGCAAGACTGCATATAGGCTTCTACATTGTGTAATATTTACTTCTCATTCTGGCTTCAACATGCATTCTGTGATGTTCGAGAAAGTGTCTGTCATATCTCTAGACATGGAGGTCTCTTTAACATTGCAAGCTTAAGAGCTAAGATTCAGGTGAAGGAGATCATCATAGGGGACCTGTTTCTTGCAGATGATGCAGCCTTTGTGGCTCATAGCATTGATGCCCTACATCAATGCTATTACCAAGTTTTCTAATGCATGCAAAATCTTGGGCAAGCAATAAACTTGAAGACTGTTTTGCACCAAGGCTCTTCAGAACCAGCTCCAGATATCACCTTGGATAGTATTCGTCTAGATGACATTGACCAATTTTGCTACCTTGGCTCTACTATTACCAACAATGTAGATCTTGATGCTGAACTTACTAGTTGAATCAGCAAAGCAGCCAAGAACTTTGGTCTTTTGCAAGACAGAGCCTGGAACAATAACAAATTGTCAACTAAAGTGAAAATCTGTATTTATGAGACATGTTTTATCTACTCTTTGATATGGCTCAGAAACATGGATGATTTAACGCCAAATATACAAAAAGACTAAACAGTTTTTTCATATCAGATGTTTGAATAAAATTCTTTGAATAAGATGGCAAGACAAGGTGACAAATGTGGAAGTGTTAAATCATGCTGGTATGTCATTCACGGGAATGTTGATTAGTAAGAAAAGATTTAGGTGGTTTGGAGTTGTCAAGCGAATGCAGAATCCCGAAGAGTGTGCTGTACTCTGAAGCTCGGGAAGAGTATTGAAAGAGGGGCAGACCACTGCACAGATTTCAGGATGCTTGCAAAGGTGATTTAGTATCCTTTGGGAAAGGAGTGCAGAATGCTTCTCTGGTTGGCGGAGTCAGCTTATAGATGGAGCGAGGCATTGCAAGGTGGATTGGATCAAGCTTTGTGATGACCAACATCAGAGGAGGAAAGAATCTGCTGCTCAGATTCAGAACATTGCTAGTGCATGGGTGTGCCCTACCTCTGGACAGGACTGTCACTCGCGCATTGGACTCAGCAGCCATCAGTGAAATCATTGGCACAGAACACTAGGCTCTGTAAAAAGCAACGGCGCCGTTGACTTCTGAGGAAACAAATGAGTTCTGTTTGAAGAAATGTGTACTACTGTACCAGGTTTGGATATCACTTGAGTGACTCTATAAAGGAGGCAGTCAGAGACAAATGATGGAAAGTAGAACAAAAAGCAGATTTAAAATTACTCTTATTTATACTACAAAAATGTAAAATAGCCTTGTCCATGTTTTGTAGGAGAATATGCACATGATATTCATAATACTATGTGCGTCTAACAAGACCTCCCAATCACAATAAGAGTGTCGGAGTTTGGTCCTTCAGAGTGTAGCAGCAATGAGAGTCAATTTAGGGCCCAGCATCGATCCCGATGTGAAATTCTGCCTCCAATTAAGTCAATAGGAGTTTTGCCACTGACTTCAGGGGAACCAGGATTTTATGTTGGATTTTAACAACTTGTCTTTTTTGAAAACTTATTTTTTGCTTGATTTGGGTCTAGTTTCTTCCTCATCCCAGATTATCGAAGATCACCTCTACCTGAAAGGACATTTATATATTCCTCTCTTAGACCTAATCAGTAGCTGTAACATCTTGCAAGCAGAGAAGAATGTAGCAAGTTTCCTTTAAGAAAGCTGATCCTCTCATTAAAAAGCTAGTAAGAGCTATTTATGTTCCTTGCGTAAACTCTTGTTCCCCACTAGAGCTCCCAGCCTCATCTCCTCAATTATCCTAACTACTCATGATCTAAGGAACAAAAGATCAATATAAGGATTTAAATTCTTATACTGAGTGACCTCGCTGGCCTCTACTTTAGATAATGAATTATAGCACCTCCTTTAAAAATGACTTTATTTACACATTTAAAGATATAGCTACATTATATGCAGCTATTATTTATAAATCAGTATTATAATTTCTAAGTGTTGTGGCACAGGGTAAACTAGGCAGTCCCAAGACTATGTCTATTCTGTACTGAATACTTTATTTCATGCAAAAATGTGTGTCACAAATGGTATATAAATAGACTGTACCTTTAACATTTGTCAAATGATATTTTACTATAAATAAGTCCCTGTATAAGGTAAACAAGCCTTTGTGGGAATGACTCTCTAGACAAAGACCCTACACAGGAAATTACTGCTGGGGAATGCCTCTCTAGGCAAACTCCTGCTAGCTCTCTTCCTGAGAGCCAATACTACAGCTTTTAAAATTGCAAGCAGGATGCAAGCCGCAGGAAAACAATGCCCTCCTACTTTACCCTATTTAGGCCCAGCAAGATTCCTTATAAAATTGGACCCCCTCTAGCCCATTAGATTCCTGCTCAAGAACAATCTCTGCTAAAAATGATGGATGGATCATGCTTTATTTGATTTTTACCTCCTCTTAAATATTAAATAGATTTTTAAAATATCTTAAATGAAATACAAATGTTAAAACCACAGTTATTTGGAATCATCAGTTTGTCTAACCAAGTGGGCATAATTTTATTACCCTCATCCAACTCTTTCCCTCTTGCTTTTCACATTCATTTGTCACATCTTGCCTAAAATGAGTATTCAAGCCCTTCAGGTTAAGGATCATGTCTCCCTGTGTTTATACAAAGCAACAGAGAGTCCTGTGGCACCTTTAAGACTAACTATGTATTGGAGCATAAGCTTTCATGGGTGAATGCCCACTTCGTCGGATGCATGTAATGGAAATTTCCAGGGGCAGGTATAAATATGCTGGCAAGAATCAGTCTGGAGATAACGAGGTTAGTTCAGTCAGGGAGGGTGAGGTCCTCTGCTAGCAGTTGAAGTGTGAACACCAAGGGAGGAGAAACTGCTTCTGTAGTTGGCTAGCCATTCACAGTCTTTGATTAATCCTGATCTGATGGTGTCAAATTTGTAAATGAACTGAAGCTCAGCAGTTTCTCTTTGGAGTCTGGTTCTGAAGTTTTTTTTGCTGTAAGATAGCTACCTTTACATCTGCTATTGTGTGGCCAAGGAGGTTGAAGTGTTCTCCTACAGGTTTTTGTATATTGCCATTCCTGATATCTGACTTTTGTCCATTTATCCTTTTATGTAGTGACTGTCCAGTTTGGCCAATGTACATAGCAGAGGGACATTGCTGGCACATGATGGCATATATAATATTGGTGAACGTGCAGGTGAATGAACCTATGATGATGTAGCTGATCTGGTTAGGTCCTGTGATAGTGTTGTTGGTGTAGATATGTGGGCAGAGTTGGCATTGAGGTTTGTTGCATGGATTGGTTCCTGAGTTAGAGTTGTTATGGTGCAGTGTGTGGCTGCTGGTGAGAATATACTTAAGGTTGTCAGGTTGTCTGTGGGCGAGAACTGGTTTGCCTCCCAAGGTCTGTGAAAGAGAGGGATCATTGTCCAGGATGGGTTGTAGATCACTGATGATGCGTTGGAGAGGTTTAAGCTGAGGACTGTAGGTGATGGCCAGTGGAGTTCTGTTGGTTTCTTTCTTGGGCTTGTCTTGTAGCAGGAGGCTTCTGAGTACACGTCTGGCTCTGTTGATTTGTTTCCTTATTTCCTTGTGTGGGTATCATAGTTTTGAGAATGCTTGGTAAAGATCTTGTAGGTGTGGGTCTCTGTCTGAGGGGTTGGAGCAGATGCGGTTGTACCTCAGTGCTTGGCTGTAGACAATGGATCGTGTGATGTGTCCGGGGTGGAAGCTGGAGGCATGAAGGTAGGCATAGCGGTCGGTGGGTTTTTGGTATATGGTGGTGTTAATGTGGCCATCACTTATTTGTACTGTGGTGTCTAGGAAGTGGACCTCCCGTGTAGATTGGTCCAGGCTGAGGTGGATGGTGGGGTGGAAGGTGTTGAAATCGTGGTGGAATTCTTCCAGAGTCTCCTTCCCATGAGTCCAGATGATGAAGATGTCATCAATGTAGCATAGGTAGAGGAGGGGCGTGAGTGGACGAGAGCTGAGGAAGCGTTGTTCCAGGTCAGCCATAAAAATGTTGGCATATTGTGGGGCCATGCGGGTGCCCATGGCGGTACCACTGGTCTGAAGGTATATATTGTCACCAAATTTGAAATAATTGTGCGTGAGGATAAAGTCACAGAGCTCAGCAACAAGTTGTGCTGTGTCATCATCAGGGATACTGTTCCTGACATCCCACACAGATGGAATACAAGCTGTTTGTGTAGAGAGCCTCCACATCCGTGGTGGCTAGGATGGTGTTTTCTGGGAGATCACCAATGCATTGTAGTTTTCTCAGGAAATCAGTGGTGTCACGGAGATAGCTGGGAATGATGGTGGCATAGGGTCTGAGCAGAGAGTCTACATATCCGGATAGTCCTTCAGTGCCAATTCCAGATTTCCAGGTTTGTGGATCTTGGGTAGTACATAGAATAACCTGAGTCGGGGCTCCAAGGGTATGTTGAATTGTTCCTGTGTTAGTGTACGGAGTGTCCTGAGTAGATGGTGCAGTTTCTTAGTATATTCCTCAGTGGGATCTGAGGAAAGTGGCCTGTAGAATTTGGTATTGGAGAGTTGTCTGGCAGCCTCCATCTGGTAGTCAGACCTGTTCATGATGACAACAGCACCTCCTTTATCAGCTTCTTTGATTATAATGTCAGGGTTGTTTCTGAGGCTGTGGATAACATTGCGTTCTGCACAACTTAGGTTATGAGGCAGGCAATGTTTTTCCACAATTTCTGTCTGTGCATGTCAGCGGAAGCATTCTGTGTATAGGTCCAGACTGTCATTTCGACCCTCAGGAGGAATCCATGTGGAGTTCTTCTTCCTGTGTTATTGGTGGGAGGGTATCTGTGTATCAGTGCACTGTTCAGTGTTATCTTGAAAGTATTCTTTGAGTCGGAGGCAGCGAAAGTAGGCTTCCAGATCACCACAGAACTGTATCATGTTCGTAGGGGGTACTGGGGCAAAAAGAGAGTCCCCAAAATAGGACAGACTCTTCTGCTGGGTTGAGTGTGTAGCTGGATAAATTGACGATATTGCTGGCTGAGATAGGGGTACCACTGTTGTGGCCCCATGTGGCAGGTAGGAGTTTAGACAGCTTACGGTCCTTTTTCCTTTGTAGAGAGGTGAAGTGTGTAATGTAGATCTATTTTATTTTATTTTATTTTAGTCTTATTTTAGTGAAGTCCATTTGTGTGGCGGGCTGGTTATTAATGAAAGTCTCCAGGTTGGAGAGCTCTTTTTTGATGTTTTCCTGTTTGCTGTATAGGATGATGATCAGGTGGTTCCTCAGTTTCTTTGATAGTGTATGGCATAATCTCGCACTGTGGTCTATGCAGTATGTAGATAGCAATGGATTTTTCACCTTCAGTCCATTTGGTATGATGTCCATCCGTTTGCATTTAGAAAGGAAGCTGATATCTGTCTGTACTTGTGCAAGTTTCTTCATGAGGTTGATAGATTTCCATTCCATACGGCTAAATGCAGTGCCTTGCATGGTGTCAAGTATCAGAGGGGTAGCCTTAATGGGACACTGTTGCTGATTAAGGCTTCTATGTATTACCATGATACAAATAAAAAATAAAAATAACTAGCTCTAAAATGCTCAAAATCGGTTAATAATTATTAGTAACAATTTCTTTCAGGTGCATCCAAGATGTATTTGGCACTTAACAAACAATGAAACAGGCAAAGTTTCTGTGTTGGGTGTGTGCAGTCTGAAAAGACAAACAGATGAAGAATAGGAGAGAGGGTGTGTGCGCTATATACAAACGAAGAAGTCAAGGTGTTGCTTAGGCATGTCTAGCTGTCATAATTTATTAAACATATATCAAGAGAGTGCTATCCTTCAGTTCTGCTTGACTGCTCCAATCTGAAAAATAGATGGGATTATAGAAAATTACCTTGCTCTTCAAACATTTAAAAGAATGGGGTTCTTGCAAACTTCTGTACGTTTCTACAAGCTCATAAAAACAGAGCAGATTGGCACAGTTGATGTGCACCATTGTATGCTTACAAATACCCATGAAGGGAACCAGTGCCCAGAGGTGTTCACAGTTGGGCTTCCTGATCTACAATTTTAAATTATATAAACTTTTAGTCTTACTTTTAGGGAAAGAGCAATTCAAAAAATTAATGAGATTCTTAAATTATGCCAAATTTTGGGCCAGTCACCTTTAACAAAAACAGCTCAAGTGTTCTTCATTTTAAACCGTGTTGCACATTTCCTGGGAAAAGTGAATCTTTAGAAATGGATGTTTCCACATTCCTGAACTGCCTTGAGATGTGCTGGCTGCCGCTTCCCACAGCCCCCATTGGCCTGGAATGGCAAACCGCAGCCAGTGGGAGCTGCGATTGGCCATACCTGCGGATGCCTCAGGTAAACAAACCGTCCCAGCCCGCCAGCGGATTTCCCTGACAGGACGCGTGCTAAAGCTTACCGATCCCTGGGCTAGATCTTTGGGTTTGGCCAAGCTATTCTCAGTGCAGGACACAATAGGGGTGTACCGAAATGAGACTCACTGGCGTGGCACCTCCTGCTGGTGCTCCTGGGAATTAGCTCGACTTCAGCCCAGAGCACTCTCTGAAGGCCAGTGGCTCACCTGCCTCAGGCTCCGTGTCCTGCCCGGACCCCGGTGCCCTTTACCTCAGGGTTCTGCCCCTGCAGTACCCCCGCTCTGGATCTCCCCTCCCAGGGGAACCCCAACCTCCTATCCCCACCTTGCCTCAGTGGCTAGTGCCAGTCATCACCTAGCCCCCACTCACTGGGGCAGACTGCAGTCTGTAAACCACTCATCACTGGCAAAGGGGGTTTGGACCAGGTGCCTCTGTCAAACCCCCAGTACTTTCTTTAGGCCTTGCATAAGGCTGCAGCCTGGGGGTTTACTGCTTCCCAGCTCTCTTGCCCTATTCCTCAGCACTGCTCCAGTTCAGGTACCTTTTTCTCCCAGGCAGCCAGGTCCTTCTCTCTCCAAACCTAGAGAGAGACTGACTCAGCCCCTGGCTCACAGCCCTTTTATAGGGCCAGCTGTGGCCTGATGGGGCATGACCCCAGCTGTGGCTGCTTCCCCAGTCAGCCTAGTTTTCTCTCAGGAGCGGGGTAACTGCCCTGCTACAGGGGGTAAAAGCTGTAAATTGCAATCTGACTGAAGGCCCCCAAGAGGCTACTCCACCAGCCAGAAGGTGCAACAGGACTCTGACCACGCCTGTGATATGCCCTCTATTCTGGGAGAAGGGGGATGTTTCCTTATGGCAGGAGGATGCTCAAATAGTTTGTGGTTCACAAACAGCCACAGCCAGGACCACCAGAATTTGGCCCACTTCCTAGTCAAGGCTTATAACCAGGTCTTAAATTGATCTAAAATTTCTATACTCTGGCCAAAACCCATTAATCTCAATAAACAAATAACTAAAATGTGTCTATATTTGGCACCTTGCAAATGCTTCAGTAATAGCATAAATCTTCCTGATTTATAAAAGAAACACTTTCTCCAGTGTTTTTCAGAACCAACAGTTTAAGTAATAAACTCTTCTAGCTGGAGAACCTTGAGTGTATTTTTTTTTTTTTTTGGTTGTACTCCTGCATAGGAAAATCTTCCAGGACTAACCTTGCATTGCTTAAGCAAGTATACAGATTAAGTTCAGTGAGAGAGACAGTTTTCAAATGACTAGCTAACATTTGTGTCCTCTTTATAAAATAGAGGGGAGGAGGAGAAGGAAGGCGCAAACAAATCCATAGCTTTACTACTTTGTTGGCTTTTAGTAGTTGTCAAAAGTAGGAATAAAATACTACTAGGCATAAGTATAACAATACCTTCTGGTATGGATTTAAAGGGGAAATGCTGGAAGCTTTGACATAATTTAAGGGAAGGTAATATTGAGTCACCAGGTAGGATTTTTTAAGGGATTCAAGTGTACTTCCAACAAGATTGTAAAAGTAGTAGTAATAATCTCTCTTTTTCTTTCTCTGTCTCTCTCAGACACACATTCATATATGCCATAGTATTAGTATTTAAATGAAGAGCAGACAAAAATAGTTTTTCAAAATGTTATTCCATTGTCCTAGTTCCTGCAGAGTACTATTGCTTTGCTGCTTCTGTCTGCCGTACAAAAATCATCTATGAAACAGGAGGTCCAGCTATTGCTACGGAACGTAAGATTACTGATTAGAACAGAGAACGTAATCAGGTAGATTGAGACTGTGTAGGAAGGAACCATTGCTGTGAGAGGGGAGGGTTTGCAACACACACTGGATGTATATCCGTGGAGAGTACCTCACTATTGTTTAGGACAGCAAAATTGAATGTAACACTCCTGTGGACTTCTAAAAAGATTGTGCCTCTTTTCTGTGCCTGTAAAGATGGACATAGATTATGTGGTTGCATGACCTGCACTTGGCTAGGAGTCTCCCTCCAGGTTTTTTGTACTCAGTAGAATGTGTTAGAGAGAAGTACCAACTGGGAAATCAACAAAAAGCTTTCCTATGAAGGTAGCAAGACTCTGCAGTATTTGAAATGTCTGGTGACTCATCTGGTGAGTAAAAGCTGTGGATAAATACCACAAATATTCAGAAGAATAAACATTAACAATATAATCCCTAAAGATAGCAGTTAGATCAGTTTGCTATCTCTTGGGATATTTTTGAAATATTATATCACTATTTGTCAACATGCATAGTATTTTGTAGGACTTAGAATAAAGGGATTTCTAAGTTGAAGGCATAACTGTGCTTCTGAAAGCTATCAGTCAATGCAGAACATTGAGAACTAACCTTTAAATGCAGCTTTTGTTTGACGGTTGTGTTTTGCACAACTTTTTTAGGTGCTTCAGAAATGTTGTTCAGATCATATCAGCTATGTGCTAATACAGAGGTTGAAAACTTGGAATAGTCATGTTTGCACACACTATCTGTGAGTCTCATTAGAATAAAGAATAAATAACTAACTAGGAAATTGATAATGCAGATATGTACATAACAGTGATACCAAAGTTATTACATAAGTATGGCTAACTGAAATTTTACTTTATGCATGTAAATACATTTTGATCTTTCTTTTAAAGGTGAGGCCTTCATAAAAACAGAAAGATGATAAAGTTCACTACAGATAAATTCGGACATGGTCAAATGAGCTACCCTACTTATTATACGGATTTAGCTCAAAAACTGGGCCACTGGGTCAAAACAACCTTGCATTCAGCCTAAGATAATCACTTAGATTTAGTCTGCAAAAGATTGATTGTGAAAGGTAACTATAGTAACTTCAAATCATTCACTAAATAAATGAAAGCATATTTTAACATATGCGATATAATACAATATTTAACTTTTAAAATGCATACCTGCTTCTGTGTTTTGTATGCTTTCCATAGAATTAATCCTACCATATGTCTCCTACTAAGAAGGGACAGAGATAAAGTATAGTGTATTTCTGAAGCATAAAGCAATATTAAATTTCATGCATGCAGGAAACATGTGAAAATCTTTATGGAAGTTATCTTGCAGTGCTTCAAACCTAAAACAAAGTTAGTAAGAGACTTTTCAAAGTGGATTTTGTTTTATCTTCCCATTTTTCTTCTTATCAAACTTGGAGGTATAAAGTGAAAGTTGCTATAGCTTAAAGATCTATAATAATCCATTTTTGCTTACTTTGTAAGCCTCATCCCTAGTGACTGACTAAATTCCATTTCTCATTATTAAAAACCTTTTATTAATCTCTTTTAAAATACTTTTTAAAATTTCTATATTTGTGTTTTATTCATAAGACAGATTTCTCTGGAAACTACAGAGGCCAGTTAATGGTTTATGAGTTCAAGCTGAGCTGAATATAGCTAAGCTCTGTCTTGCTTGACATTTCATCAAAAGCTGTGTTGATTTGCAATGTTTACGGACCTATTTATTGAACCTTCACAGCTTGAACTATGCCACCGAGCTTGTTGACACTGCTGAGTTTCTCTCTCAGTGCTTTTGCAATCTCAGAAGAAAGTTTAGAGCAAATGTTACAACAAACTTAGCCACATTTGATAAAATATGTGATTATGACAATAAAGTTGATCTCATTGTCGTTTTCCCACAGTAGACTAGAAAGAAATGTGGGTACTTTCATAACCTCTGATCCGAGCAGGTGAGAGCACATTCTTCCCTGACACATTAACTTCCATGTTTGAATGTAGCACTTAGTATGGTTAAATTAGCTGATTAAGAGGATAAATTTATTCAAGTTAGAAAACTAATTATTTTATTTTTGTAAACATGTAGACTGATTATTTTACCCTATGAAATCTCATGACTACCTGGCATCACTGACAGATCTTAGACAGTGAGGAAGTATAATGAGTAACCAAACAGTAACAAAGTGAATCAGGACGTTTGTAAATATCATAAAAAGTATCATAAAAGTATCCATTCAGGTTCACAACCAAACACAATATGAGCTCATCCATGCTCTGTGATGCTTCTGAACATCTTGTCAGCATGCCTCTTATTTTTAGCAGTTAAAAATAAGCTGTATATTACTATATCATCTACTGCTGTTATGAGAGCAATTCAGCACATTACCATCGTCCCAAACACTGCTCTTAATATAACCTGAATTGAAATAGATGGAGTTATTGTAGTTACCTAGTGTCACTATGAAAGCAAAAGAAAACACATGAGGCTGTTTACTTAAATGAATAAAATGTCCTGTTCAGTCCAAGACAATTATTTTCGCTTCAGTTCCTTTTTACCATCCTCCTTCTACTGTAAAATGGCATAGTTGCTCATTCAGCTTTTAGCACCACCTGGTGTACTTTACAGATGGTAATTTTTGAACCTCTACAAAATAATTTAATAATTTGAAAATGTCTTCGTTTAAAAGCTTTTCAATTGACTTGAATAGGCTTTGGATCAGGCCCCTTGGCTTTTTTTTTGTTTTTTTTTGGATGCATTTGTTGTAAATTATTTTCCTGTATCAATTATTAGCTTCACTGTGTGTAAGTTTTATTTCTATGGCACTAGCAGAAGTTTCTGGTCTATTTTTATTTAAATCATGAAAATTTCACTAAGAACAAAGAGAGACACATGGATCCTTGTTTTATTGTCAATGGGCACTGAGCATTAGCAATGTGCATGACTCAATTCAGTATAGCTAAGTATTTCTTAATTTAGCACACATTAGCTAGGCTATATTTTTTCATCTAACTTAATGCCACTTTCATCTGGTCTGCATAAAGTTTGCTTTTATTAGTTAAGCCACATGAACATAATGAAAAGTCCTGAGATTAAGGATAGTATTGATCCTGAGCAAATTATTTAGATTTCAGCAAAAACATATTTTTACATATATTTATTTGCCATTTTAAAGGACTTTATTATAATGAATTATAATCTTGTGACATAATTGAAGAGAATAATATAGTTGATCGTATTTGTTGCACTCCACATCATGCAGAACACTTTGGCACCATATCTTGTGGTCTGAGTTTACCATTTGTGCTTTCTTTAAGAGGCTGGTAAGAAATACCATTCAGATTCATTATATATTAGCATTGGTAACTAGAGGAATTTCCCTGTACTGAAACACATTAGAAAGGAATTAACTTTAAACATTCTGGAATAGGTCCCCCATTGCAATCTTTCTTAAATGAAACAAGTTATTTTTACAAATAGATTGTACTCCATCATCAATTACAGTGGGGCATACAAAGTGTCTATAACGCACACAAACACAATTTAAGATAAGGATTATATTTCTCTTTCTGCTCATTACAGAGCATCAATCCCTATAGCCAAGTTGTAAGTAGAAATGCAGACACTGAAATCTGGGTGGGAAAATATTTAAAAATGTTATTAAAGCTAATGTTAAAAAAATTATATAATACATAGGTTGGGGAAAGACAGTCTGTACATCTGGGTGTACTGCTTAGATTATCCACAAATATAAAGTTAGTTTTTAAAAGTCATATGATACATAGAGTACATAATCAGCAATAACCCAAATTTAGGTGAATTGATTTAACAATACAGTTTAGATATTAGAATCTGAATACTCGAGTACATCACTCATGAAAAAGTTGTACAGAGATTTGGTTGTGGAAAGCAAAGTATACCAATGAGTGGAGATTGTCCCTCAGTAATTGAGAATTATGTTGGTTGTCCATTTAGAAAATACAATCCATGAGGAAAGTATTTGTTACTTTTCTGACTGCACTTCTCATCGGCACTCCAGCTCATCCCTCCTGGTATTGCCGATGTCCAGTGATGTTCTATGTAGATGTCCCTCGACCACCTAATGGCATTGAGTTGCCAAATCAGCCGAGCATAGTGTTGACCAATTCCGCATTCTCTAAGCACTTGCTCGTTACTGGGGTCCCATGAACCCAAGGCTCTGACGATCAGTGCATGTGTCTGAACTTGGTAACCCTTAGCTCTCAAGGTTTCAGCCAGAGGGGCATATTTCTCTACCTTTCAAGCTCAGGCATCGTGGAAGGCCAGTATATGAGTTGTTACCCTTGAACCAGCTTCTGAGAGGGTTGTAACCAGAAGGTCACATCAGCAGACACCATATATCTATTATTTTATAATTAGAGAAGTAATGGGGGAAATGGAGTTCTTCTGTAGAATATTTTCTTTCAAAGGCAGATTCTTTCTGTCCACAAAACAAACACAAACAGCAGAATGTGCTCTTTCCAGGAAGAGGAGTAGGTTGCTCTTCACTTTTATGACTCTTTAATGAATGCAATTGACAATGGGTCATTCTGAAGCCTTAGAGCCCTTATTGAGTCAGGAGAATGAAAGAAACTTTCTGAAGTAAAATTTGGTTTTCTTTGGATTAAATTAATCACTCTGACACAGTGGTTCCCAAACTTCAACAACCTGTGAACCCCTTTCACTAAAATGTCAAGTCTCGCGAGCCCCCTCCTAAAAATGAATATTTCCAGGGATTTTCTCCTTTACCGGAGTATAAATTATAAAAGCAGTGATCTTGGAAATATAAAATTTGTTTTTATGACATGATTATTACACACTATTTATTATGAATTATTATTTATCATTACAGTATTTTTATTATATTATGAAAATGGCAACATTCTTCCAAGATCTCACTTTCGTAGCTTGTATCACTTTGAATAAGCCTGTTATAAAAGAAGGCTCCTATGTTTCATCAAGGAGTATCAGATGTGAAACAGCATGAAGGTATTTAAGAAACCAACTCAGAGTTCCTTCTACACAAGCATTCAGGTCTTGAGCAGTCCAGGCAAACAACGCATGTTACAACAAAGCTTAAATTTGTTCTTCATAATAATTTAAAAGACTATACTACTAGCTGCCTATTTAATTTTAAAAACAGCAAAAAATATCTTTTAAAAACAGCAAAAAATATATTCTAAGTCTTGAAGTTTAAATCTCCTCAGTGTGATAGATATGCTTGCTTTGATCTGCTTAGCTCTTGGAAGTCCAGGGACTCCAGACTGCTGGCCCCATGCCGCCCAGGGTTCCTAGGGACAACTCTGTCCACCATTAGGGATTTTTTTCCTGAGAACCCCCTGTAACAGTTCATGAATCCCCAGGGGTTCACGAACTCCAGTTTGGGAACCACTGGTCTATAGGTTTCTTGAGAAACATGGAAGTCAGAACTAATTGTAAGGATTCTGGGAATAGTTTTCATTCTTCCCCTCACCCCTCCCCACATACACAGATTATGAAGGAACAGGAAAGGAAAAGAAACTCATAAAACATAGCCACAATGTCTGTGACTTTCCTGGAAGAAATGATTATCTGTATGAGGTAACTTTCCAGGACACCAAACTTACAACCACCAAATCTACAGGCTGAAAGGATGGGGGTGGGATGGAAAGGGGGCATAAATTCTATTTAACAAAATATTTAGAATATAAGCTCTTTTAGGCATGTGTCATTCTTTCTGTGTGTATGTACAGTGTCTAGAAAAGCAGATCTCTAATTCCTTTGGATATTACTGCAAAACACATTAATAGAGGTGCAGATCCAAAACATTGACATTTACTAGTTTAATTCTAGACATGCTCAAGTAAATGGGCATTATGCGTAAAGGAAATGAGGCCACTGCCCAAATATATAAAACGAATGTATAGATAGCAGAATGGCACCACATGGGGAAGATACCTATCAATCCCCCTAGTAACCAGATAGCTGAAACCTGGATATTTTTTACTTTTGTTTTGTTTTTTGCTCACCTTTGTCTAAATCCTCCTGGATAAAGTTTGATATGACTGAAATAAAGGCATTTAGAGAAGAAAAGAGTTTAGTTGTACATAACCACAAAAGACTATCCCTGCTTCTATAACAATAATAGATGTGGAATCCCTTCAGGATAGCGGGACGGCAGGATTAACTTTGTCTGAGGAGATCCTTTGTTTTCCGAGAGTAACCTCACATGGGCCAGGCTCTCAGCCTTAGAACTATCCTCCTCCCCAACAACTAAAGAGCTCTTACTAATGTTCTCTAGAGGTATTGTCAATGAAGGAGCTCCACTCTGGAATTTGTCTTTCCCATTGGTGCAGTAGAAATTGTTGATTTTGAGAGCACACTATAAAGCTGATCTGCTTACTCAAGCTTTTGCACTGTGTGGATATTGTCTCCTGAGACACTCTGGTATAATTTAGAATGAAGCAAACTATTCCTGGTGGATCTTTTTCATGACTTAGAAAAAAGCACACCTCTCTTGGTGAAGAGGCTAAGAATTCATTCATTGTCATGACAAATTGTCAGAATCCTGGCAAAGGTAGGTAGGAATAGTGGCAGGAGCGAGGAACTGAAGCCAAGGGTCAAAGCCTGAGACAGAGTCAGGAATTGGGCCAAGGGTAAACCGGAGGTGTCAGTCAGTGTTGCAGTTCTGGGGGTCAATCAGGAGTCCGACTATAAGTCAGAGCTAAGGTCAATACCGGGAATTCAGAAGCAGAGAAGTAGGCTAGTCATGGCAGCCAGCTAGAGATCTGCATTGTTACCTGGGCATTGCCTGATATGCTCCATAGGCGTATATAGGATCAAGGAGACAATCAGGGATTACTAAAATGGGACTTCCTTTGGTGTGCAATGTCAGCAGCTTGTGAGTCACAGGGAGTGGCTAGATTATAGCTGCAGCCAGGTGGCAGTGTGAGGCTGTTGATTGTCTAATAGTCTTGCAGGCCTGGGTTCAAGTCCTATCTGTCCTTATATCATCTCTCCCGTAGGGACGCTGCCTGCCTGGCTGGATTTGTCTGAATGGGGTTCATGGAAGGCTGCCACAAGGTTGGGTGCACAGACCTGGGATGTCAGCTCCCAGGATCATTCCTTGGGGTTATAGCTTTTCATATCAATGAAAGGCTGAGGGAGCAATGTTTCATTTTAGAGGCCAGTATATTGTAGACTACGTATTTGTCATGAACCTGGTCTTGCACTGCAGGGGAGGCAGTTGTGTTCAGTGCACGCAGGGGCTATTGATATGTGGCTTCAGTAGAGATGCATGAAACACTGGGTGGACCCTTCTAGAATCTGGTAGTCAGAGCCAAATGGTGACCCGGTTTGCGACGGGGCTGGTCCGTGTGAGGTGTTGTGCTGAAAGACACACCGTCTTTCCCACAGCAAATGCCAGGCCTTCCCAATGCTGAAGGTCAGCATGTCACTTGTAGTCCTTCTTTACATTCTCAAGATGTGTTTTAAGCTCCTACTGGACCTCATGGATCTGCCAGACCCAGCTGGTAGCTGCAGGGTACATAGAGGTGAAGTTTATATAGAAAGGACTCTGCCTAGTGAAGAATACTGTGAGCATTGTTGGCAAACTCCGCTTGGTACAAGAGGGCTGACAGGCCATTTTGATGATAATTCGTAAAGCATCACAGGAATTGCTCCAAAATCTGATTTACTCTGACTGGTCATCAGCCTGTGGATGGTAAGTGGAGGACTTTGATTTGATTTGAGGACTTCAGTAACTCAGCCAGAGGTTAGGGGTCTATTACAGCAGTGGGTGGGTGAGGTTCTGTGGCCTGCAATGTGCAGAAGGTCAGACTAGATGATCATAATGGTCACTTCTGACCTTAAAGATTATATATCTATGAGACTTATGAGCATGGACCAGAAGCAACCATAGAGTTTTCTGCCGAAACTGTGACACAAATTCTGGTTCTCAGTCAGACAATACATTTGGGGGAGTCCACAGAGACAGCTGACATGTTCCACCAGGAGCTGAGCCATTTCCTTTGCAGAGGGCAGATGCATGACAGGAAGGAAGTGGCCATTTTATTTAGTTAGTCTACCACCATGAAGATGACTGCCTGTCAGACACAGGAAAATCGACTATAAAATCGAGGATAATAGCCACCCAGTATTCAGACGGGGTTTTTGAAGGTGTTAGGGTGCAAGCACATAGTTCATAGTAGTGGACCGTTATGCATGTCCAGGGTCACCAGAAGGAGCTGGCAACAAGTGATAAGTCTTGATGTAGCTGAAGTGGCCCACTAGCAGAGCCTCATCACCTCCTGTTGGGGTTGTCCACATGGAATGTATAAGCAGGCCTTGATGTAGAGAAAGCCATCTCACATCTCATGTTGTCCCTTACTTTTTGCCTCCTCCTTCCAAGCTGAACAGATTCGAACAGGTGGTCTTGAGGAATGGCAGTATCCATGAAATTATGGGACTTGAGTACATATGATGGCTCCTCACAGGAGTGGTCATGATTGGGCAAGTATTCCCCTTGTTCCAGGACAGGGCAATGACTGCCTTGTTCTGGCCTCCTGGATGATAGGTGTTGGTAAGCATGTGAAGAACAGGAGCCATTGGAGCTGTCGTTGGTTCAGCACCTTTGACCTATGGAGATATTACAAATTTTTATGGTCTGTGGGCACTTGTTTTAGGTATCGGGCACCTTTGAGCTGTTGGTGCCACCATTCCTTGGATACAGCTTTGATGGAAGCTTCTTATTCTGCTGGTGTGAGTTTCTGGGAGTAATAAGTACATGGGAGTAAGTGCTGTTAGGGATCCACACCTTTGGGAAAATATTGTGCTGATTGATATGTTAGATGATTCAGTCTTGACAACAAAGGCTCAAGTTGGGTCAGGATGGATGAGGAGTGGAACACTGGTGAAGGCCATATTTAGTTGGTTGAATGCCCTTTGAGCCTCTGGAGACAAGGTGAAGGAGGTGTGTCTGGAGAGGAGCACTGTCAATGGGGCTAATCAGTCCAAAAATCCAGGAAAGAAGTACCTATAAAAATTGGCAAACCCTAGAAAGAATAACTCTCCTTGATATTCTTGGGGACTGCCCAGGCCTGAACATTGTTCACCTTCCTGAGGTCCATTCAAAGTCCTTCAAGGGACAAGACATAACCTAAGGACTGCTGATCAAAGCTGCACTTCTCAAGCTTTGCACATAGGCCATGTCATTCGAGCTGATCCAGGATTGACCAGACATGTCAAGTGTGCTGTTCAGGGCTCACCAAGAAGAGAATATCATTGTGATAGACTCTAATGTATTGGCCTAGGATGTCCTGAAATACCTCATTCATGAAGTGATGGACTATTATTGGGGTGTTTGTAAGACCAAATGCCATTAATAAGTATTCATAGTGGCATGCTGGGTTCAAATGACCATTTCCCAGTCATCTTCTGCATAAATCCCCATCAGGCTGCATGTTCCTCTCAGATTAAGCTTGGTAAACACCTGGGCTGACTGTATGCATTCCAACAATTCCAGAATTAGTGGGATAGGTTATTAGTTTCTGATGGTTACCTTGTTGTGGGCCGAGTAATCCACGCACCAGCACTGGGTCCCATCTTTCTTTTTAATGAAAAAAAAAAGACACTGGCAAAGGAGGTGGAGAGACTGATAAATCTCTTGGCCAGCTGCTCCTGGAGATAGGCTTGCAGAGCAACCAGTTCTGGCTCAGGCATGGCATAGATGCTCCTGAAAGGTATCTTGGCTCCAGGCTGCAGCTCAATTGGACAATCATAGTCACAGTATGATGGTAGGACATCCATAATGTACTTCTCAAAAACATCTGTGTAGTCATGGTACTTTGAGGGAAGACTAGGAGTCTGCTATGGACCAGCTTGGCCACAGCCTGGACCTGAGGACTACTCAGTGGCAACCTGGACTCAGGCTGGAGGGATGCATCTTGAAGCTGGGATTTGCACAGGCAAACATACTGACAGACTTCAAAGCAGAAATGGACTTTCTGCTTATGCCAAAGGACATAATTCCTTCCATAAGGCCAGCAACAAGATGCTGAGAATTATGGGGAAGTGTGACACAGGAATTTGCTCTGAACTATAAGATTTCCTCATGCTCCTGAGTAACCATGTCCAAGGATGCCATTTCCACTGTTACTGGGCTTGAGGATAGGAGCGAGTCTTCTGAAGTCAAGGGTCATTTTTTGCTGCACTGAGATGCCCAAGGCTTGTGGTATTTTGGCATCTATAAAGTTATCCACAGCCCCAGAGTCCGTGAGTGCCCACTATGGGGGTATTTGTTGGGGTTTCTCTGGGATGTGCAGGCAAACCTGGACTTGCAAGTGCGGTGAGAACTCACTGTGCCCTAGACATGCTTTGGTAAGAAGTGGGGAGGAGTCAGCACGGTGGATACCCAGGGCTTGCCTTATCAGTCCCCTTTCCTGGGCCTGGGCTTGGTCATTTTATAACTTTTTCTGTGCGAGAGCAAGAGTGTGGCCAGATTCTCCACAGTAGAAACACAAGCCATGGTATCAGTGGCACTTCCTCTGCTTGGGAATCAGGGGACGATGGGCTGTGTAGATTTGCATGGGTTCTGGGACTGGGCTAGAAATGGGTCCTGGGGGATATTGGCTATATGGCAGCACAGCCCCTCTTCCTTTCTTTTCTTCACTCATGCAGCCTATTGTCAATAGCGATGGTGAGGTCGACAAAGACATCTAAGTTGATCATTGTTTATATGCGAGCTAGCTCATCTTTGATCTCTTCACATAATCCTCAACGGAAATGGTAGAGCCAGGCTGCTTCATTCCACTGTGTATTAGAGCTGAGTTGCCTAAAGTGGGTGGCGTAGGAGGTGGCTGATCCCTGCTCTTGCCATAGTTCTTGCAGGGCTGTTTTGACCAAGCTAGCACAGTGAGCATTGTCAAAAATAAAAGAAAATACCTGGAGGAACTGTCCCAGTTTGATAGAATCAGGCTCTGTCATTCTAATAGAGGCAAAGCCCAATCCAGCACCTCTCCCTTCAGGAGTTTAATTATGAATTCTGCTTTGGCCGGGTCAGTGGGGTAGAACTGGAAGTGGAGCAGGAACAGCAGGTAATGTTGGCTGATGATAGCCCTACATTTTTGGCGGTCTCAGTTAAAACACTTTGGGAGGTGAAGTGTTGGACTGGGGTCCAGGTGTGCATGTTTGGACACTGTTCTCATCCTGCAACTGGGAAGCCTGCTTTCACAGTATCTGTTTCTCAGTAGCATACTGTGCCATTTGGGCCCATAGTATGGCATTTTCATTGTGTAGTCTGGTGGCCTGCACCCACAGGAACTGCTTGTCAGATGAGAGCTGCATCACCTATGTTCGCAATGTGAGCAGTTCCTCCTCAGGGCTGTCAACCCATTCAGGTGTGTTTAGTACCCTTTGGGAGATGGTGAGTAGTGGGTGGCCCAATGCCTCCATGTCCTCACAGCGGCCATCTTCTCCACAGGTTAGGGGGTCCAGGCAAACTGTCAGGATCCTGTACAAAGATAGACAGGAGCCTGAGAGCCAAGAACCAAACTCATACTTTAGAGCTGGAATTGGAGTCAAGTGTCAAGATGAGGTTCAAAGTTAGAGTCAGGAGTCAAGCCAAGAGTCAGACACAGTCAGGAATCAGGCTGAGGGTCAATACTAGGTATCAGGGTCTGTTTTGGGCTTCTGGCACTTGACTGTGAGTCAGAATCCAAATCAGAGCTGAAGTCAGTACTTGGAGTTCAGAAGAAGTGTGGTTGTGGCAGCTAGCTAGGGATAAGCATTGTTGCCTGGGCACTTCCTGGTACACCCCATAGGCATATACAGGATCTCGGAGCCAATCAGGGATCTCTAAGTCAACTGTCAGTTGGATCACTAGAGGTGGGACTTTCCATGGTGTGCAAACTCTGCACAAACCAGATTATGGGTCAGAGGGGATGGGCACATTAGAGCTGCTTCTGTGTGCCAGTATGGGGATGCTTGTTGTCTGGTAGCTCTACAGACCAACGTTCAAGTCCCACTGATTCTTACACTAATGTATTTATGTCAACGGTAGAAAGGAAAACCTTGGTAACTGTGACTTGATCAAAAGCCTCAACACTGGTCTCTCATGACCAGGAAAAGATCCGTGCTTTGAGTGTCTGTTCTCCTAAATGAACATATCTACATTGACTCAAGCAATCTGTTTTGATGACTAGCTTTCCTGCTAGGTGAAGCACATTTGATTTACTGCTTTTTTCTGTATTCAGAATTCTCTGTTTTTGAGGACCATTATATTCCTAATTCACCCCTATTTGTTAAAATATGTTATTACTTCAGTATCATTTAAGAACTCTGACTGTGATATCATGAGAGGATTTTTTCAGGCCTAACTGGAAGTTGAAGATCATACAGAAATTTCAGAAGATTAGCTTTCTTTTCTCCTACCAGGATCATGTCTCCTGTACTGATTTAGCTGGAAGATGAGTCTGTTTAGTTTAACAGACTAATCTCTTTTTTATCCAGGCATGCTCTTGTAATTGGATTCCTCTTGATGAAGTGTCCACCGCATCAGAGAGGTCTTTACTCATTACTGAATTACTGACCCTTTAATTGAAAACTCCCTACTCTGTTTCCACTTAGCTTCCAAACATGTCATTAGAGGACTGGGATGAAAGGAAGCCTAAGAAACAATATTTTAGCAAGATGTCATACGATCGGTAATGGATGTATTTGTAATAGTGATATTCTTTGAAAATTTAAATTTCTTTTAATGGCTGAATTCTTTCTGAAGTGCCTATGACTAGACTTGCACCATTTGGTCCTGATTTCAATCTTAATTACATCAGTGTAAATCAGGAGGAGTAACTCCAGTTGAAAGCAACCTCCTCCTGCCATCATCATTAGAAATTTTGAAAATGTTGAAGGAACACCAGTTGCAGGGAACAGGGAACATCATTTGTGCTGGCTGATGCCCTGGATGGGGCAATTAGAGCCAAAGCTCTGCCTATACCCAGCCCGTCTTTTCCCACGTGCATGAGGGGAGAAGTACCAGGCCCATTTTCATTTGCTTGCATGGCACGCGTGAGTGATTAAACATTTCTGAAAGATTTTTATAGATTAAAATTATGGTGTTCTGAAGACATACCATACAAAGACCCTTAAGGCAAGCATGTTAGTATACAACAAACCCATTGTGGGACTGCGTAAACAAGTCACCCTGAATCATCTCCAATAATCGTATGCAAAATTTTGATGTTAGAACATGTTTTATTAATTCTTCTTCTTTGCATTTATCATTGATTTTGAGTGCCTTTGAAATTCTGAGTTCCAGACAAATTTTGAAGCAGAGGTGCTAAGACATTAGAAGATAAGATAAAAAGCTGAAACAGTCTCTTCAAGTTCTGTGGTTGTCCATTGCTGCTAATTTGCTCAATTAGTAAAATATGGTTAAAATGCACATTATTTTATTCTCTTTTTATAGCAGACATAATGCAAATCAGCATTATATAACTGATCAATATTTTCTATTATTTTTCCATTTTGCATTTAAATATTGTCTCTGAGCACGGGCTTTATGCCAAGTTGCAGTTACAGCCTCACTTAAGTTCCAATAATATATGCATCAGTATTTCCAATAATAAATATTTTAAAACTGTTTTATACTCATAAAAATTAAACTGATCTCCCCCCCCCAAAAAAAAGGAATGGACAGAAGAAATAATCTCTTAAGTACACTCCTTTAAAACTGTTTTAAAATATTTTAAGCTGTTTCAAAAAATGTCGAACCTATTTTACCTTGTTTTATACAACTTGTCTAGAAGTTCACTTTCAGCTTCTTTCAAGTATTTTGGTGTTAGGATACTTTTCCAGCCCCAATTTCCAAATAATATAGTACTTTGGAAGTTGGGGAATTTACTACTTTGGCTTAGTATATAGTGTGCAGGTACTGATGAAAAGAGCCGTTCTCTTTTAATAGGATCATGTTAATGGCTTAGTTCTCATTGAAACCTGCAGTGGGTAGGAAACATTGTTTAAAATAAACTAACTTAATCTTTTGCCTGGGTTAGTATTATTATTTAATTGGGTTATGGCAGCACCTATGGGCCCCAACGGAGATTGGAACCCCACTGTGCTCGACCCTGTACAAACATTTTTATATTTGAAAGGATGTTGCATGGTTCAGCACAGCAGCACATGGAATCAAATCTGTTACCAAGTGCTGTCCGGGCATCATCTTTTAATTTTTGTTTCTAGCAGCTTGTCCCTAGTCTGCCTAATTGCATTATAATGGTTTTATGTAGTACCATATGCTAAAGGATAACATTTTCTTTCCTGGACAGAAATTCATTTTGTATTAGGCTTGGAATACCTGTTTTGGAACTATTCTTGTGTTAACCAAGGCCACAGACAAACCACAGGTACTAAAACTTTGAGAATTAAAAAAAAAAAAAATAGAAAGGAAGCTTCTGTGTCGTCTTTAAATTCTTGAGAATCAGAAATGCGCAAAGTACATTATATGTTTAAATATTGGAATTTAATTAGCACCTTCATTCAGAAATAGAGTTTAGCTTCAACAGCTAAATTAATGGTTACATGTTTTTTCTTACCATTGGTTGCTATAGCACACTAGTTTATTTCTTTTCTATTCAATTGCCTTGCTTTAGTAAGTTGCTTTTGATAAATGAGTATCATGCATAACTGAAGCTATGTAACAGACTAATTTGTTATGTTGAATGGAATAAAGTTTTATGAGAAGGAAACAGTCTGTCTTTATGGCTAATTGTAGGGACAATCATATCTCATGAAGACTGTGATAAGATTATAATGTGAGCATCCTCAGCCATCCTTGCCAGAATCGTATTTAAAAAAAAACCCTCAAAGGTGGGAGTGCTGCTGCACTTCCAATTACAATGCAGATTTATTATTATTGAATAAGATTACTTCCTTGCACATGTGGTTTTCTTGTAAATGCCTTTTTTGGGAACAGAGCGACGTAATAACTACTTACTAAATAGCTTAATAGAATTTCTGAATTTGAAGATGAAAAATGGATTTCTAGTTTAATGGGAAAGAAGACTTGCAGTTATAGCTGCATAATTTAAGTAGGTAGGAGAAAATTCTTCTTAATTTAAAACTCATTATATATATTAGGCAAAGTATAATTTATTGGAGTTTATTTTGCTGTCTTTTTGCTTAAATAATGCACTGAAATAATTCAGAATTCAGAACTTGACAGGTATCAGAATGACTCCTTGCTCTGCATCTGGGGACAGTTGTCCATTGTGGGACCAGCAACATCACTCTGATCAGAGTGAGTGCTGGAAGGAAGGTTAATCCAAGAAAAAAAATTAACGAGGGAGTGAGACACAGAGGGCAGTGAGGGAGTTGGGGAAATGACTCGGCCCTTGAGCGTGACAGAAAGATGAGTTGTCCTATTTAGAAAACTAGTTGGATAGTCAGAGAAGCCCAATACCAAAGGCAGTACAGTTCAAATGAAAGCTTTGAAGAGCTCTGCATCAAAAGGAAAGCTTTGCCCAGGGAAGTAAAGGATGCACCAGAACAAGTCACTGCCAGTGACTGTATCAGTCTTCTTGCAATCAAGTCCTGCTCAGCTGTGAGTGAGTGTTCTTGTGTCTATATGATTTCCAGATGCTGCTTTCTGTTCAGAGAGAAACACAGACAGGATCTCTATCAATTCCTCTGGGAAACCTTTGGTGTCTGGAGGTCATTAGATTAGCAAGATGTTCAGGCTAGTCTTGTCTTGGGATTCACAAATTTAAGTTTCAATCGAGCTTTTCCTGCATTTGAGTTTGGTAGGGAACAGAATAGGCATTCTGACTCCTGAGTTGTCATCTCTTGGACTCGATCTGTGGTGAACAGACCATTCTGGAAGGCAAGGTAAGCTAGTGTAGGCCTTTGGTGACAATCATACCAGGTTCTATGATGCTGACCAAGTCAGATGAGTCGGCAAAAAAACTGAATGGTAAAATGCTTATTGACTCTGCATTGATCAGCATGTTGGCTTTTGTGTCCTTGTGAGGTAGCTGTTTGCAGCATGTTGGATGCAGCTGTCTGGTGATCTTTGCAGGCAATGGCTGGTATTTCCTCTGTTTATTTAATACTGTTAATGACTTGTATGGAGTAGCAATTCAGATGGGTATTTGTCCTTTTTGACCATAGTGGTGCATCAAATGCCAAGAGAGCAACAAGACTGCTCAAATCCAAAAGGGACTGAGTAAAATGATCGGTTGGTGATGATCTTGACCATGCCCTTAGCATTCCTAGAGGATGCTAAGTGCATCCTTGACATGCTAAGGGACTATTCTCTGAGAAGGGGCAACACTTCTCTTCAGAGTAGTGCAAAATAAGTTTTCAAATGGGCATTGTTTTAAAAAAATGTAGGTCAAGAGGTAGTGAGCGAGGTAGCCTGAGGTGGTGATGGTACATTGCAGTGAAAGAGAGGCCCCTCTCTTTGTCATGGGGCAAGGAGTGAGAATAAGGAGTACTTTGCATGTCAGGGCATCACTGCTGAGCCCCCAATATCACCTCCTTTCATTTGTGCTCTGGGAGCTAGGGGAAAAAGGCATTTGTAGGCTATGCAAATTATCTTCTTAGAGAGGCTGACAAACACACACACACAGAATCCCACGTTTGGAGAGGTTATGATGATAATTGCTAGGTATTGTTTCCAAAATGAAGCACTCTACATATTCTCCCCTCAGATGATGAAAGCATCATAGATACTTAGGGTGTATTTCAATCCATATGTAGTCCAGAAACCTGCATATATTCTGTGCCTTGATCTCTGCAGAGTAGTACTTCTAAATTTCTATAATTGACTGTTTCATAATATTGATATCTTGAGTTACATTTAGTTTTAAGAGGGGAAAAAATACCTTGCATAGAATATTTATGTTAATGCTTTCAAAGTATTTTCTGTAGATACCTCTTTTAAGCTACTTTTGTGATGAGATTGCCTAAACAGGAATGGCAGGAATTGGTCCTAAATAAAGATTTCTACAGACCTATGTAAAAGAGCGTATGCATTTCTCCTCAGAAGTACTGTACCTAGAGGTGACCCTACATGCTCTAAGAGGCTGACGCAAAAGCCCATTGATGTGAACAGAAAGACTGCTGTTGACTTCAGTGGGCTTTGGATCAGGACCTACAGACTCTTTGTACATCCATTTCACACCAATAAGGAGAGTGAACATATATCATATACATTCATAACTCAGCCCTGTCTTACTATCTCCTCTCTTCCTTATCTCTACGCGACAGGAGAACATTAAAAAGGGTTATGCTCCTTTGCTGGACTATTTATTCTACTGACGGTCTTATTGACAAGTATTTAAATACATATAATCCCATTAATAACATACCATTTGACTTTTATATGTCATAAAATGGCAGTGACTTACCTCTCAGATGCGATACATTTGCATAAAGAGAGAAACATTTTCATACTGGAGCTGTGTCCATCTGCATTATTAATATTAGAAGAACTCCCATTACAAGTGACAATTTTAGTGCTTGAGAAAATCAGTATTAATTTACACATGTTCTTGACATCTTGTTGCATTTTATGTGCTCTCTGTCTGCAGCAGTTTATTTCCTTACATCATCATGATTAGTGAATTATTTTTCTGTCATGTACTCTCCTTTGTTGTGCCTTCCCATGGTTTGATGAGATGCTCCTGTTCCACTGTAATTAGCATGTGATAGCTATAAATTGTGTGATTTTTTGAAAACATGACTTTTTTAATTTTATAGGTAGTCCATTTGAATATATTGCATGTAACAATGTGCAGGAAGTTTTATTATACACCTCTACCCTGATATAATGCGACCCGACATAACAAGAATTCGGATATAACACGTAAAGCAGCGCTCTGGGGGGGTGGGGCTGCGCACTCTGGCGGATCAAAGCAAGTTTGATATAACGCGGTTTCACCTATAACGCGGTGAGATTTTTTGGCTCCTGAGGACAGCATTATATTGAGGTAGAGGTGTACTATTATTCTGACTCCTTGTCTACTGGAGTGCCACAAAACTAGTGTCTGAACATTACTAAAGTTGACTATAGTCTTACTCCAAAGCATTCCTTCTCTACATAGGACAAGAGATTAATGCCGTTAAATACTTCAGTGCAGATTCTAAATGGACCTTGACAGTTCACCTATCTCTACCATTTGCCAGTATAATTTTAATGCATACTTTAATATTCACAACTTTTAATTTCCTTTGTTAATTGAGAAGAAAAACTATGATATGGCCTGTTTGACAGGTAAGAATCATTATCTGCTGTGAGAATTGGTAGTTGTCCAGAGAGAAGTAGGTTAGTGATGTACATATACATACAAAGATCTTACCCACAAAGCTTACCTTCCTCATTGCAGTGTTTCCCTGTCCTTCTCCCTTGATAGAACATTTGAAGGTTGATTTACACCAAAGACCAGGTATGTTACAGAGTTACATAGAGAATTTGTACACATTCAATTTCTTTTAAACTGTTGAAGGTGTTGAAGAGATGATCAAGACTTAACTTAATAAACACATACAAACACCCCACACTCATGCTTCACAGTGGAACTTATAGTCATTTGTTTATTTTTTTCCTAGATGTGTATAATTTTTTTATTGCTTGATTGTAGGTTGCAGATTTATGTAAGTGCCTTTATTCTTTTATCTGGGGGAGGTGGGTTGTTGTTTTTCCCCATGCACTACACACAACGTAGACTATATAATAATATATGTTCATTATATCATTATTACTAGAGCTGGTCAAATTTTTTTGAATTTGAAAACTTGAAAGAAAAAAAAAGGGAAAATGAGCATTTTTCAACCAGCTCTAATTACTGCTTTCCTGTAGCTTAAAATAACTAAATTTAGATAACTTTAAAGTAAAAGTCAAGAAAAAGAGAATCCAATGGGAAATTCTTTTTCAATAGCACCTGAGTTAGGAGCCCAAGTCCCATTTGCAAAAGGGACTTAGGAGACTGAGGGATTGTCTGTGCAGGGCAGCAGCAGGGTCTACATGGGCCAATTGGTGCACAGCACATTGGTGCACTTTAGTGCCCTCTAGTATACAACGCTGTACTGTGTAGAAAAGACAATAGGACTTAGGCTACTATGTGTGTAAGTCCTTTTTGAAAACAGAAGTTTTGAAACATTTATCCCAGACCAGTAGTTGAAAGGAAGAAAAAATATTATGCAGATATGACTCTATTCTGACTTCTCAGTAACTGTATTTTTATAAAAACATAGCCACTTTGAGTTGCTGGGGGATATTATAGTTGTGGATCATGTCTGAAAGGACATGGAATTTCAGTAGTGTTTTATAGACAGTCCACTACATCAGTGTGGGCAGACACAAACCATTACACACATTGTTGAGGACTGCAACTTCCTGGAGGTCTTTGTGTCTTGAAAATTGTTGATAAGAATGCTGTGGCTTGGCTTGACCAGAATACATATAGTAAATAAATGTCTTTTTTTATTTTTTAGGTATAGTATAATGCTTCTCTGAGTGACAAAATACAACACGGATATCATTTTCAAGTAGGAAAGCAGAACAACTATGTACAATTATGATGCTATATATTAAGGAAAACAATTTGTATTTATGGGGCCAATGTTTCGTTTTGCTCTAAATCAGGCTGTTGGTTTGATGCATTGCTAAATACTTACTCCGTGCCTAACAGCACCTGCTGTGTTATTTATCATCTAGGGTGTAATGATACTTGTGCCTCGGGGGATGACGAGTTTACTAGCAGCTGAATTGCTGTGATACCGTGTGGGTGTAATTCATAAAATTCCGTGTGAAAAAGCCAAAAATATTGAACCTGGTGATATTTAGGGTTGCCAACCCTCCAGGATTGGCCTGGAGTCTACAGGAATTAAAGATTAATCTTTAACTAAAGATTATGTCATGTGTTGAAATTGCCAGGAATACATCCAACCAAAACTGGCAACCCTAGTGATATTCTAAACAAAAAGAGCTCTCAGCCATATTTGTAGCCCTTTCTATCACTTTACACTGAGTCAACAGACATTCTAGGCTTCAGAGTGATGTTTGGAGATATTGTGAGTGCTGGTTGTGTTGTTGTGTGGGTGGTTTTTTGTTGTGCCTGGAGATTTGTGTTGATTTGTGTCCATGGCAAGTGAGGGGTGTGTGTATTTGGGGTTCTTGTGTGGGCAGGTTGTGTTGTTGTGTGGGTAGTTTTTGCTAGGAGATTTGTGTTGATTTGTGCAAGCTGCAGTTGGATGCATGGATATGGCAGATGGGCCAAGTAATCCACCATCCACAAGTCTCCCTCATACAACCAATGAAATTTCTGCACAAATTAGCTATATAGTCAGGGTGGTGATTGGCTGAGTTACTTCTGATATCACAGTGGTCTAGGACTCTTGGCAGTTGCAAATACATGCCTTACAGTAGTTGAACACCACTCGGGTATAATTCATAAAGTCAAAAGAGCTGAGAACTTCGGATGGTAACAGACAGCAAATCTCAGTGATGGTTCATCTTGGTGATATTCTGAACAACAAAAAGCTCTCAGCCATGCTTGTGGCTGTTTCCATTGCTCTGCTCTGACTCTACAGACTTAATCGCCTTCAGAGTGACAGGGTGACATGCCTGGAATCTTATTATATAGACCACCAGTGAAAGATTGACCCATATATGTGCAAATATCAGATGCTAGCTTGATAGCCCATTGAATCCCACAGCTGGGTAAATTGATTTGGATCTGCAACTGGAAATATGTGACTGTTCTATAAATCTGACACCAAGGGCATCACAGTACCAGAGTATCTCAGCCCTAGAAAATGTGTGAATGCTCCATCCTTCCTGAGATTTTCCATACCTGTCAGGTTCTCCCCAAATCAGTGGAAACTGCCCGTTTCCTTCTGAAATTGAATGAACCTCTAAAAAACCATGCACACACAAAAAGCGCACACACTAGACAGCCTAAGAGTTATCTACAATTACAAGTTGATGATGTTTTGAACTTATTTATACGTAGGGAGCTGAGACATAAATGTCAAAAACTGGTAAATGTTGCATTTAAGGACTCTTAGGGTACGTCTACATTGGAGTTGGGAGGTATGATTCCCGGTGCAGATATACTCATTAGCTCAGCTCGAGCTAACATGCTAAAAAAATTAGTAGTGTGGGTGTTGCAGCATGTGTAGCAGCATGAGCTAACCACCCAAGTCTAAGACCACTTGACCTCTTGGGTCCACACTCTGATGGCTAGCCTGAGCTGTTGCCCGTGCTGAAGTGTCCACACTGATAATTTTTGTGAGGTAGCTTGAGCTGAGCTAGCATGAGTCTGTCTATCTGCACTGGGAATCGAACCTTCCCCCGGCAGTGTAGACATACTCTAAGCAGATTAAAACAATTTGTGTGGCATCCACAGATTAGAAGCGATTTTATATTTCTTGTAGTAGGAGATGCTCTTTCTTTTTAAATGTATTGATTGATTGATTTTTCTGCCAGATTTTATTTTCAGAGACAAATTTCTTTCATCTGAACAATTCACTCATGCTAAGAAAATATATGGAAAAAAGGTTATCCTGAATATCCATTCAGGATTTTCACCCAGTGAGTCTGGACATTTATCAGTTTATCTAAATGAGGGTTTAAGGCCAGATATTTTAAAGGTATTTAGGTGTTGCTCTGTTCAGCACAGAAATGCCTAAGGGCACAAACAGAGTTAGGTGCCAAAGTCCAATGTTTGGGTGCCACGGACATTCACAAAACCTCCACTCTGCTGCCACTTATCCCTATAGGCATCTAACTTTCCAAGAATGGACATGCACAATGCTGCCTAAATCCTGATGCTGCCCCATAGTCAATGAGCGACTTGAAGCCCTCGCTCATGACTAAAGGCTGGCTATACCCTCAAAGTAGGCCTTTTCCTATCTATCTTGCTTGTGTGGCCCAGTCCCATAGACATGCTCAGAACGTGCCTACACTACACATAAGACAGCCAGGGGCACTCAGGTTGGTAACTTGTGGGGCAGGAGAGCTAGCATGTGTCTGCCCCAGAATACCCAATAGCCCAGTGGTTAGGGCACTTACTTGGGATGGGGGAGTCCCAGGTTCCCCACTCTGCCTGATTTGGAGCAGCCACTTCAACCTAGATCTTGCACAGGTCTGGTGGGTGTCCTCTCCACCAGGCTATTGGATATTCTGGAGTGGATCCCACAAGTGGGGAGGGTCTCAGAGCTTGGGCTCCAACCTGAGCCCAAATGTCTATGCTGCAATTGAACAGCCCCTTAGTCCAAGCCCTGCGAGCCTGAGTCAGCTGACATGGGACGGCCCCAGGAGTTTAATTGCATTGTAAACATACCCTAGAACTCTCATTGAAAGTTAATGGTGTTTACACTCCTATATATGATATATATATGATTCTGCATGGATATCTCCAAACAATTTACATTTTAAAAGTTGTATGTTTTCTTTGAGCGAAGGTCTCTTGTGGAGACATTTTTTTTAAATGTAATTGGAGTACATCAGTGATCTCAGTGTATACATTCTGCAAAAAACCCAAAACAAACCAAACAAAAAACCCCACTACAAATATGTATATAAATATAGAACAGAAAGAAAAAGCTAGTCGATGGTTCATTCCACAGGTTTATTTGAGACTGCAATGGAAATAAACCATGGACTATGCATAAAATATTCTGTTTGGAACTGATAGCATTCATTAAATCATTTGGAATGAAGAAAGGTCTGTTTGTACATTGACTCTGAATTCAAAAATAGTCATGAATGCAGAGCCTTTAATCTTGGCAGAGTTAAGTACTAAGATGTCCTAGAAATTGATTAGATTTAGAGGTAATGAACTTAATGTGAAGGTCAATTAGTGTAGGTAGATTGTTTTTTAAGTTATTTAGACAAGAGTTAGGTCTTGCATATTTTATTCCATTCACTGAGCAATTAATGTGCAGACAGAAGGAACCTCAAAAAGAATTTAAATAATACTTAGCATTGCTTATGAAATACTGTACCTCTGTAGGCTTATTAGGCTTAATTTTATGTCACGAATAGAAATGTTGTGACATGGGTTTTACCACAGCTGATTAATAGTTCCTAACACTTTTCTAGACAATGCAGTTGGAACAATGAAATTCTTTGGTGATATCTTAAAACAGAAATATTTAATATATTATGTCTCATAATAGAGTCTACTATGGCAGCAAATATCAAAAAATGGCACACTGGTCTATTTCACATTTAGATGGAAGTGTTTCTAAAATTTGTTTTTGCTTTGTATATGAAGACACACGAACAACACCTTGGTGCAATACAGATTGTTTTCTTTTAAATAGTGGGAATATAATATGGATTAGATATGTTGGGGCAGAAAACAGGACCAAGTTATAAGCTTTCCAAAAATCTCAGTTCACAATGCTCATTAGAGACTTTTTTTAGAGTTTGACACCAAATTCTTTGAAGATTCCATGTGCATTAAGTATGTTCCAGTGTGAGAATGTAGGGGCTGAGTAGTGCAGTCCCTGCAATTGGCCACTGTGGTATCAAGCAGAAGAACTGAGAGCAGGTAGCTTGTCACCCTGTCCTCTGAATGCTTCCTCCCTCCCAACCTCTGCTACTGCTAGAGCTCTGACATTGTGGAGGACGAGGACCATGAAGTAGCCTGACTGAAATGCAGAGAGGTCAGGACTTGGGTGGATGGCATCAGGCCTGTGGCAAGAAATTAGGGGCCTCAGTACATCATGTTCAATGAGGGGTCATTTCCTTCCATTACACTTGATTTTCACCGATGTGATCATAGAATCATTGAGTTTGCCTTTGATCTGCCAGCCACCGCATCCAACGGAGAAGGCCTGGCTGCTGTGGGCCGCTCCCTCCAGTGTGGGGGGAGAGCCCTCGGGCCCATGGACCGAGCCCGGTCCAGGAGGCGGGCAGGGGGGACAGGCTGGAGGGATCGGTTGGAAAATGTCTTGCCCTGGGGAAAGCATGCAGCCACCGTGGGCTTGACTGGATACCATCCGCTGCCAATACATGGAAAACCTGAAATGGAAGCCGGACCAGGACAAGGTGTTCGAGGTGACGTGCAAGTGGGACGCCTGCAATCACTTCCTCCCCTGGGGCAGCGTCACCCAATTTGCCGACTGGAGGTTCATCCACAGGGCCTGGCTCAACTGCGTCCCACTGAATGGAACCGTCCGCCATGGGAATCGGGACAAGTGATGCAGGAAGTGCAGCTACACCAATGAGATGCTACCCCATGTCCTGTGTAGTTGCAAGCCCCATTTGAGAGCTTGGCAGCTGCGACACAACGCCATTTAAGATCGCCTGGCCAGAGCCATCCCACAACCCATGGGGAAGGTTGCTGTAAACTCTGCCATCCCTGGAACTGACAGTCAACTGCGACTGGACATGGTCATCACCAACAAGGACCGGAAGAAGATCATCATGGTGGACATCACAGTGCCATTCGAGAACAGGGCCTTCCATGATGCCCGAGCTCGAAAGGTAGAGAAATATGCCCCTCTGGCCGAAACCTTGAGAGCTAAGGGTTACCAGGTCCAGACATACGCACTGATCGTCGGAGCCATAGGCGCCTGGGACCCCAGTAATGGGTGAGTGCTGAGGGAATGCGGAATCGGTCAACGCTACGCTCGGTTGATGCGGCAGCTCATGGTGTTGGATGCCATCAGGTGGTCGAGGGATATCTACATAGAACACGTCACTGGACATCGGCAATACCAGGAGGGATGAGCTGCAGTGCCTATGAGAAGTGCAGTCAGGAAAGTAACTGAAATACTTTCCTCATGGATTGTATTTTCTAAATGGACCACCTACCTAATTCTCAATTACTGAGGGACAATCTCCACTCATTGATATATTTTGCTTTCCACAACCAAATCTTTGTACAACTTTTCATGAGTGATGTACCCGAGTATTCAGATTCTAATATCTAAACTGTATTGTTAAATCTATTCACCTAAATTTAGGTTATTGCTGATTATGCACTCTATGTATCATATGACTTTTAAAAATAAACTTTGTATTTGTGGATAATCTAAGCACTATACCCAGTTGCACAGACTCTTTCCCCAACCTATGTATTATATAATTTTTTTTAATATTAGCTGTAATAATTTTTTTAACTCTGTTCTTAAGTTATTACTTATAGATGTTTATTTGGGTGGGGGAGCTGAGCTTGGGGCCCTGGTACAATTGTGTTCCCTTTTCATCAGTCTTGCATGGGCTGGAGGCAATAATTGGTTCAGGAGACTTTGGGGAAAGACTAGAAGTTGAGAGGTAGCCAGGGACTAGGAGCCTGGTCTGGGGCAATACTGAATTGCAGAAGCAGGAGGGAGATTGAAACTGGGAGCCAGTCGGAGTGCAAGCGAGGACAGATTGAGCCAGGAGCTGGACAGAGAGACTGAGACAAGGAGGCCTGATTAATTCCCATCACACTGTCCATCCTGTACACTATGTGTGACAGGAGTCCTGTGGAAAACTATTATGTAATTGTGTAATTAAAGGCCGTATCTTAATGCATATGCACAATGGGGGCTGAATTCTGGCATTTCCTAACCTTTGAGTGCTTGACATTGCAACCTTAACATTTCTTAACACTTTTTGTGTCTAATATACAAGGACATAGCTTTAAATAGAGGTCAGTTATTATTTTTCTAAATAAATAAACCAGAAAGTGGTAAATAAATAACAAAAAACATAAGTCACCTTTAGGTGCCCAATAAGTCTAACAGTATTACAGGCTGGCAATTTAATCTGAAAACACCCCAGTCTGTTAGCAGGTGTTATTCCTATTGTGAACAAGTTACATGAGTTCTGCTGTCTCACTGATAAAGGTGGCTCATTACCCTCCCCATGGACAAAAGTGAAATGGAAGTAGGTCTCTGAAGAAAGAATGTAGGCTATAAGGTGAGTAGTCCTCTTATTGGAGGCCTTGGAGAGTCAAGCCGTGAGCTTGAGTTGGCTATGTTATCTTACTGATAACTTCTGTCAGTAAAGACAAACTCCAGGAAAGGGGTGAAGTTTTGAGTCTACAAAATGTGTAGCCTTGTCTTTTAGAAGGGTGGGAAATGCACCTAATCAAAAATAGTTTTAAAAGTTAAACAAAAAAATCTTTTCTTTCTTTGTGTTGGCTCTACTAGAAGAGATTATGGCGTTGCTACTTATGAATGTCTGTTGCATAAATTAATTGTCTGTGGATAGATGTTTATTTTGCTTTTAGGAAGATTAGACATGATCGTATAGTTATTTAAAAAAGAAAAGACTATTTATACTAATTACAGATCTTTGACTTGGCTTGGTTTGGGCTGAGGTATCCTTGGAGCATAATCTGGAGGCTGATTTGGCCCTTGCGTAAACTAGACCAGTCTCAGAGCTGCTCTAAATCATGAAGACAGTAACTGCCTAATAAATGACTGGAGTACAAGAGGCTCTTGCAGGCCTCCTCTTGCAACCAACGTGCTCCCTATTCCAGAGGAATCCCTGGCTACCACTTGGAAACAGCTTTCCATGGCACAAAGGAGACCATGCAGGAATTGAGGATCTGTCCGATAGTTAATAAACAAGTTTTGTCTGCTAATTAACATAGAATCAAAGCATATAACTTAGACTTAAAGTAAGGTAACATATGTTAGAATATATTTTACTTCGTTTATTAATCAGAAAAAATATAATTTTCCGTAGTGAATTATTTTTTAAATTAAGTAGATTTGCAGAATGTTCATGTATTTGTCTAAAATGAAGCTACCTCGGTCTTTTCAAAGATGAACCAAGGCCCAAACATACTTCCAGTGAGATTAATAGAAGCTTTTTCAGTAACTGGAATAGGAGCAGGATTATGCTAAATTTGTGTATAATGATTAATCCTAAATACATGTGTGGATGGCAGTCTAGGTTCAACTTCCTTACTGGTGTACTTGGAAGTTATGACTTTCAGTTTACATTACATGAGAGTAACAGACCCAATGTCATGAGGATCCTGTGTTTTAGCTAATGTTAAAAGTACATAATATATTACCTTTTTGAAATCTATGGGATGCATTCACTGATGGTTTATGTTAGCAAAATTAGTGGCAGACTACCCTCGAGATCAAAACTCCCATTGAGAGATTGGATTGCAATGGCATAAAATTGCATTGACCTACTTACTCATCAGGAAGATGAGAGCAGGGATTCAGGCAGCACCAAAGGTGGCTAACATTGCCCAACAGTGAGGTTTGGCCACAAAATCAGTGGAGGGAGATGGTCTCTAAAGAAAATCCTGCAGCTGGCCTATGGACACCTGCCTAATAAACACTACCTTCCCTCATCTGGCCCAACAAAAGCAGAGACTGAGACACCAGTGCGATGAATTTCCCCTCAGAGATACAGTGGAGAAGATGGTGTGAGGAGGCAATTTTTACACCAATGGGTGCCAGTATTGCTGAGTTTAGCCCTCTATGTTTGATAACATCAACCTGTGAAGATGTGAATTCTATCACTGTTGATGATATGGATATGGATGCACTGACTTCTATTTGATTTACATTCTTTTCACTTTGTTATATATTTTGGTGGCAACAAGGGCATGTTTTAAGTCGACTGCTATTGATTCTTAGTTGTCCCCAGGCTTTTCTTCTTGATTCATGAGACAAGTTTGGGGGAAAAGCATTAATAATAACATCTCTTATTTTATTCATTATAGAAATACCATTTTAATATAGATAAATTAAATTTTATTACAGTTAGCAGGCTTTAGAATGTGATTGTTCCATCTGCACAGTAGTTGAAAGTCCCCCCTTCAAATGCTGACACTCTAGTTTATAGGAAGATACTTTCCACTTCAGTGCTTTTTCTCAATATTTGAAACAAATTGGATGCAGATTACTGATTTGGCTGTAAACACAAATGGAGCAGTGACCGAAATTGATAGTCTGCCTTCAAAATTCCTTAGAAATCACTTTGTTTGTCTGATAAAACTGTAACCAGGAATAAAAGAGGCTGTTTTAATATGTCGTCTGAGTTGTTTACATGAAACACTGCATTACCTTAAAAGGTTTAGCAAACTAATTCTAACATTTATAATGTTCACTATGTTTTTTCTTTCACATCCTTGATGTAACTCATAGTTGATTTAATGGCCTAAATGGATTTGTTTTAAAAATGGGGGCATGAGTAAAATTAGCCCACTGTGTGTGCGTGTATATATAAAAATATTTGCTAGTACTGATAAGTCAGCACTTTGTACTTTTAAAAATTATTTACACTGTAAGCATTCTGTAATAAATTTTATCCAATTATCACTGGGATGGAATGTGTAACTGGGGTGACATCCTGGCCCTTAAAGGTTCTATGGTTTTTGACAAGAGCAGGGACATAAACCTCATTATCATGGCTGAAATCCATCTGGAATAACTACATTCTGTCTCCCTAAATTATCCCTCTCGTTTCTAATGGATATGAAATTACACTGCTCTACAGCCAAAATGCTTCTGAAATGAATGTAGTCAAACTTTACTAATTCTGGGTCACTGAGAATGAAAATGATGCTTAAAATTGTTGCTTGGCTCTAGTTTTCAAGATATGCTATTGGGTCAGTATATACGACCCTTGACTTAGGAATGGCGGAGGATAAGTGAGTTATAAAGGGAAGGGATCTCAATTTAAACCAGAAATGACTAAAATACATCTTTGAGTGGATCTATGAATAAATCTATGACTGAGTTTGGACAGTACTTGCTTTTTAGACAAAACAATGAATGATGCAATCTGAAGCTGGTATTGCGTCATACATGATATGAATTGCATCATGTTATTCCTAGAAGTCCTGGATGATGCAGTCATAACGAAGCTTACATCACTCTGCTGAAAAAATTGCCCTATATCAGCTCTAGAAATCATATAGTGTCATGCTCTCTTATTTGTCAGTGTTTGATTTTGCAAAGGGACACATTTCTGTTTAGCCAAAGAGATGCCTTGTACTTGTGTGAACAGTGCAGATAACTTCTGCTATGTTTGTGGTGAAGTGACTTTTGCATCACAAAAGCGCAGTATAACCACTATGGTTAAGAAAGCCTATCACCTTTATTTTGGCTGCAAAATTGGAGATCAGGACAAGAGGTGGACCCCACACATATGCTGCAACACTTGTGCAACAAATCTTCGCCAGTGGTTGAACAGGAAAAGGAAATCTATGCCTTTTGCAGTGCCAATGATTTGGAGAGAGCCAACAGATCATCCCAGCAATTGTTACTTCTGCATGGTGCCTCCAGTTGGGAAAGGTATGTCAAAGAAGAAAAAGTGGACTGTGCATTATCCAAACATTCCATCAGCTATACGCCCAGTACCCCACGGAGAAGGACTCCGGTTCCTGATGCACCAGAATCATTCTCACTTGAGTCAGATGAGGAAGAGGAAGAGGATGAAACTTCTGGTCCTGAACCATCAATGTCACAGGACCCACATTTTCTCCCATCCTCCTCCTCTGAACCACACCTCCTAACACAAGGTGAACTGAATGACCTTGTCAGGGATTTGGAACTACCCAAGAGTAAGGCAGAGCCGTTGGGCTCCAGACTACAGCAGTGGAATCTCCTGGCAGGTGATGTTAGGGTTTCCATGTTCCGTGACCGTCAAAATGATCTTGTCCCATTCTTCTTCATGGAAGGCGATCTTGTAGCCTGCAACAACATCGATGGTGTGATGGCAGCCCTCAACATCGTTCACGATCCCGATGAGTGGAGACTGTTCATTGATTCATCGAAGACGACTCTTAAAGCTGTTCTACTGTATAATGGCAATGTTTTGCCATCAATTCCAGTTGGTCATGCAGTCCATATGACGGAAACCTATGACAACATGAAACAACTTTTGAGGTGCATAAACTATGATCAACATCAGTGGCAGCTTTGTGGCGATTTGAAGGTTGTTGCTCTCTTGCTTGGTCTGCAGACTGGATACACAAAGTACTGCTGTTTTCTCTGCAAATGGGATAGTCATGCAAGAGATTCCCACTACATCAAGAAAGATTGGCCACTCCGACAGTCATTGGAGCCTGGGAGGAAAAGTGTTCAGCATCCACCACTTGTTGAATCAAGGAAGATTTTGTTACCACCCTTACACATCAAGCTGGGTCTGATGAAGAACTTTGTCAAGTTTGACAAAACACAGGCAGCTTTCAGGTATCTCCGGGGAAAAATTTCCAAGGTTAAGTGAAGCTAAGATAACGGAAGGTGTCTTTGTTGGTCCTCAGATTCGTGAACTTCTTTGAGATGATGCATTTGACCATGCACTACGTGGCAAGGAAAAGATGGCATGGAAAGTCTTCCAGTTAGTGGCAATAAATTTTCTTGGAAACAACAAGGCAGACAACTACAGGTTGTTGGTGGAAAACCTCCTCAAGGCATACAACAGCCTTGGTTGCAACATGTCACTAAAGATACATTTTTTGCACTCTCATCTAGATTTTTTTCCACCGAACTGCGGAGCAGTGAGCGACAAGCACGGCGAGCGATTTCACCAGGACATTGCAACAATGGAGAAACGCTATCAGGGCAAATGGAGCCCATCAATGCTTGCAGACTATTGCTGGACAGTGACAAGAGATGTTCCATTTAATGAATACAAGAGACAAGCCAAGAAGCGCCGAGTAGACACTGAATAGGACTAAACTATGTACATAATAGTTTTTTGCCTTTTGTTTCATAATAATTTTTTTTTAGATAACCCTTTTGCTGATTTTTAAAGTGTTACATAAACAGGACAGGTGAAATATTATCATGTAAAGCAACCATAAACACATGAAAAGACCTAGGTTTACAATTTATGATTAAAACTCTACTATCTACACAATATACATAGACATAAAATGTAAAAACTTAAATATCTTAGAAACAGTAGCCAATCAGTTGTTTTAATTGTCATATTTGAATTCAGCACATCAAAATACATAATAAATAGCACATTTTATCTCTGAGGCAGACGACTTCTCAAAAATTGTAGACCAGTGTTATTCGTCACTTCTAAAAACTGCTAGTGCTTCTGGCACAAAAAGACTGCTGCATTCAGTCCCAGGGATGGGCGAATGATCTCTATATCAGATTTGAGATAGTATAGGATGAAAAATGCTATACACATTTGAAATGTTGGTGGTAATAATAGTTAATCCGTATTTAGAACAGAAGGGATGGGGAGCTAACCCTTCAAGGTAAACTCTAAAATATCATTTGAAGTGTGAGTGTTTTCATGTAAATAGAAACTTGCGCTTTCTTTGGATCTTCTCAACTCTTATACACTACAAAGGTCATGCACTTCCTCGGATGCTAAATTAGAGATGTATTGTTAAACAAAACAAAAAAAAGCAACAACCAAAACAAACAAATCCAATATGTTGCCCGGAGTTGAGAAGAGGATGATGAGGTTAATGTCCTGCTCTGGCTTTTTGACAAAACTTCATTCAAATTTGGTACATATTAACTATCTTCATTCACAGAAGGTAAGTGGAATGCACCACACTCAAATTAGATGCATAATTAGTATCCTGCATTGCTAGCACTGAATTACTGAAGATGCACATGCACATAGGGGTTGAACTACGAAAGGAAAAGCAGTTACTCTTCCATATCTTGCCTACAAACCAAACTTTGTCAAAATGAGAGGCCAAAAGATTGTGTAGATATTCCAAAGATAATCTTGTGCTCACTTCACCTCTGATGGGGCCTGTTACACTTTTGGAAGAACTTGATGTTTTGTTGTGGCCACCTTTCAATAGTGCTTGGATATCCTGCTGATGCGCATGGGGTTCGGTTTCTCTAAAGATGATCCTCTGGGATCTCATATGCTTTAAGGTTGACCATCATGATAATCTAGTCTGACCTCCTGCACATCATAGGCCACTGAACCTCATCCACTCACTCCTACTTCCTCCCTTTGGCTTGTTGGCTCCACAGGTCAGAGGGTTTTTCTGGGGAGGGGAGAAGGGTGCACTCTCCCAGGTGCAGCCACTTGTGCATGAGATGTCACTCAGAGTAGGTTTGACAGTCAGTGTCTGCTCCTCTCCTTTTTCCAAGTGCCCTGCCTTCAAACACGGTTCCTGCTCCCTTCTTCTGCCTCCCCCAAAATAAAAGGAGACCATTCCTAATTCCCAAGACCTCCACATCCCAGAAGATTCACTTCTCCATGGAACAGATGGGCTGTTGGGCAATGCCAGTGATATCCCATAATCAAGAACTATTGTAGAATGTGCAGTGGGGACAGATTCCTTTTAACTGAGAAATAAATCCCAACCCTATACTTTTTTTTCAGTGCCCAAGACTAATTTTGCAACAAATGAGCAATCAATTTTCCTTCCTAATGCAGTTAAAATGTGCAGTATAAGTGAAGACTTTATGCTGAAAGTACTATGATGGCATGGTAAGCTCTCAAGCAATCTTCAAGATGAAGTATTACATACACAGGTTCTATTATATGTTTCATTGACCTGAACTAGGAATAGCCAAGTTATTTTAAATGAAAATCCAAGAACCCAAATTTGCGTGAAGTTTTTTAAGCCATGTTAAATAGTGATCTTGACTCCAAATTCAATTCCCCTTTTGTACAATATTTTTTTTGTGAGACTATGATACTTATACAGACAATGGAGTTTAAAGACAGGGTTCCATTTGTTCTTTTGCAGCAGGAAGTTATGAAAGGCAGCTGTTAGCTGTGAAAATGTAAGCTTTCTTTGCAATCTGTATTAACAGAAATTGGATTTTTCCTTTTTTTTTTTATGCCAGGTTTCATTTTGTTTGCAGTCAGAGGTTGGCAGCTGATTTCAGAGCTTTGAGCAAAAAAAGCTAAACTGCTTTTTCTAGGTTGTGATTTTCTTTCTGAACCAAATTTATCAACATAAACTTGTGCATTTTGCAGCTATTGTGTTAGAATGGCAAGTTGTTTCTTCTAAGATTTGGAAGTACTAAAGACTCTTTTTTATAATTTGAAGGATTTAATAAATACTATTACTTTAAAATCAGGAAAAACATTTACAAGTTTTAGTTTTATGTAGTTAACAATATCTAACCTTTCTATCATAATATAAAGTTAAGAATTCTATTGTGTCTTTACTTATTTCTGTTTCTTGAACTCAAATAAGAGAGAAATCCATTTTAAGGAAAGACGCTGTCGATTTTGCACACCATTCTAGACTCTGTCTGCATCTTGCTTAAATGTGCTTTGGTACTTAATACTTTTGGTACTTACTGGAATTGTTATTAAGGTGGAGGGCTGGGACATAGATGTGTTTTATTTCCTGGCTCTGCCACAAACATCACGTGTGACCTTGGGCAAGTCACCTAATCTCTGTGTCTCAGTTCCCCATTGGTAAAACTTGTGTAATACTTCCTTATCTCCTTTCACTCACCTTTTGTCTGCCTCTTCTACTTAAATTGTAAATATTTCAGAACGGGAACTTTCTCTCATGATGTGCGTGTACACAATCTCATCAATGAGCCTTGATCTCAGTCCTAGGTACAAGTGTAATAAAAATATTACCAGATCTAAAGGGTAACTAAGTTCTGAAAAATACAGTACAGATATGATCAATATAACATTAAAAAAAATCAAGTGTTACTGATTTACTTTGTTGTGTTCTCAAATGTGGTCATATTAGGTATAATTAGAAAGACATTACTAAGCTGAGACACAATCGCTGTTAGGGGACTAAGAAGGACAAAATTGAATTTATATTCATATCTGAATTGTATTGCCTGGTAAGAGAACAGGATTTTTGTAATTTCTTCAAAGGGTTGGACATACTGTGTACTACAAAAATTAAATAGTAACGCTATCTGTTTTGTGATGAGGTAGAAAAGGTAGTTGAGTTGGTTTTATTTTGTTTCTTGTTGTTTTATAATATTGTGAGGTTGAATATTTTCATGGACATGTTGTGTGTAAGACAAAAACTGTCTGGAGGGAGATCCTGCTGCCCCGGTAAATACAGGAATGGGTACCACACTAGGGATTATTTTAAGCCTGTTTACAATCAATACTAGAAAAAACAAAACACAAGAATATAGGATATACACATATAGGAAAAAAGCAAATATAAATTGATGGAGGGTGGAATTAAAGAGGTCTTGTGCCTGAGCTGAATTGGGCACAGGGAATAAGTGTAGGTGCAAACATGGCTTTGAAACTCCACTTTTATAGATTTTCCCAGTGGACACTTCAGTCCCTTGTGCAGGTTAGAGCAGCTAGACCCCGGCAGCAGTTCTCAAACTGTGGGTCGGGACCCCATTTTAATGGGGTTGCCAGGGCTGGCTTAGACTGGCTGGTGGCCAAAGCCTGAGCCCCACCGCCCGGGGCTGAAGCCCTTGGGCTTCAACTTTGCCCCCCCCCGCCCAAAGCGGTATGGCTTGGGCTTGGGCTTGGGCCCCCTCCCCCCCACACACACACACCTAGGGCGGTAGTGCTCGAGTGGGCTCAGGCTACAAATTAAATGATGGCATAGGGTCACCTGCCATGCATTTTGCAGCACAAAAACAGGCAAAGTAACTGATGGCTACTATGCCTCCACAAACAAATTGGGCAATCTGTAACATCTTACCTGATTTGGATTTTAAAAGTTGCAGCTTTGTTACAATTGTAATAATCAAAAATAGTGGTGCTGATCTGAACTTTTAAACAATTTAAAGTTATTTTCCCTCATCCACCTAGCTCTTTTCTTCTTCATGCTTACTATCAATTCCTACAGGGCCTGGAGTGCTGTATTTAAAAAATAAGGCATAACAACCTGTGTAAGTGCTATGCCAAACAAATTAGGCCAGGACACCAGTCTGTACACCCACCTTCCCATTACTGACAGTAAAGAATCAGTACAGTGTAGATCTCTTGAGTAAATATTTCCATCTCTTATGTCAGGAGACAACACTAGTAAGTATTCCACAGTTGAAGAAAAAAGCTGCAGAAGTAAATGGCAATATTTAATCCCCCCCCCCCCCCCCCCCACGCATACACGAAATAAGCAGTGGAGGAAAAATCATAATTGGAGACAGATAAAAGAAATGACAGTTTCCCATCATCAGCTCTGATCCTCCAAATGAGAATATATCCAGACAATTAGCAGGCTAACTCTGGCTAAAATTTCCCTCTAGCAAAAACAGCTAAATCTAAAGAAGGCTAATTACAAAAAAATAAGAAACCTTGGTCTCAGACTCTGCCATAGACTCTTGAAAACTTGCTGTACTTTGTATGTCTGGCTTTAACAGAGTTCACCTGGTTGGAAGTTTATCATTAAAACCCTAAAGACCAAGAATTGTATTACTTTTATTCCTGCAATCTTTCATCTGTCATTTTGTATCTCAGTCGGATATGGGACCCAGCACTCTGAGAGTACCGGAATAGAACGATCCTTCATGTGGTTCAGTGGCTTGCTCTCTGCATATTGTATGCAGGATGTTTGATTTTGTTAGGAATAACATTATTATATAATCTACAAGCACAGGCTTAACAAATCTAGTCTAGTTTCTTGGAACAGGCCCGTAAACCTTTGAGAGTAGTTTAAGAAATGATCTATCTTCCCATGCACAGATTAAATGAAAGTGTCTTATAAACTGATGAAACTCAAAATTGTCATTGCTGAAAAGCCTAAGGGGAGGGGTTGGGGGGGGGGGAAGCTTCTCTTTCTCATTTATCTCAGCACCGAGAAGTACAAATTTGAAGTAATCAGGGATGGAGAAAAATACATGACAGAATACCTCCCCTCTGGAAATTGTCTTATGACAGCCGTATCTTTTACAGTGGAAGCCAAAGTGAAAAAATAAAGCAATAATACCATAAGATGTTCTTTTTGCCCAGTGGGGTCTCATCACTAATATTTTAAGTTGCCCTCATTTCAGTGTTTCTTGAGGATATCTTTGTGTCTGGAAGTGCTAATAATAGTTATTTTTTAAAAAAAGACTGCTTATACAGAATGACATTGTATTTAGGAGCGCCCATAAACATTGAAAGTCAATGAGAGTTAGATGCCTAACTCCCACGCGTGCTCTTGAAAATCTCACATGGAGTAATGTTTGGTAGACTTAAAAATATATTTTAAAAGCAATCAGTTTAAAAGTTATTGAATTAGGTGCTTCTCAATTTAAGTTGTACGAATCAGCCTGTGTCTGGCAAGGGAGTGTGGAATAACCAATTTTTCACTTTACAGTCTATGATAACATATTACCATTATTATCTCTGTCTACTAGTAAATAAATTAGGTAATTCTTATTTACAAATCTTTAATGCCTAATCTCTGACACAGCATGCCTAGCTGTGTAAAAAAAAAAAAAAAAGACCCGGGGAGGGGGAGAGGGCAACAATACTTATCACATATACACTCATACATACTGTAAGGAGAATTAGTTATTCAGGGCTGTCTTCTACCTCCTTTGCTCATATTGAATAATATTGTACTCCATAAATAATCCCATTGATGTCAATTGGATTACTATAGTCATTATGAGTAAAGGATACACAATCTGGTCCTGAGTAATAAGTGTTTTCACTTTTACTTGTACTTGTTCCTTGATTTCCCACTCCCTCTTTCATTCCCAACAGAAAACCTAAATTCCTTTGCGGGTATGTAACTAGCAATTGAAATGTGAACATCCAAGCTGATTTATTCCCCCCCAGTCCCTTTTCGCTTTCCATCCCCACTGGCTATGTACTTATTTGCCAAGACAGAGATGCCACTGTGCATAATAAGACCAATAACATGGTAGATGCACTTAGGGAATTCCAGCCAATGAGTTAATAAAACGCCTGCTGAAGAATAACAGAAAAATAGAATGGTGGGGATGAATTCACTAGGGGGATTTAGGCACCTAAATCCAACCACTGTCATTCCCAAAATTCTGCTCAGCTGCCTTTATCCCTGTAGATGCCTAATTCCTTAGGCATCCAAGTTTCTGCCAGTAAAATCTCATGGAAACCTACATTTCTTGTGGTAAGTATATGCAAAGCAGCTGAAGTTCTAATGGCTTCAAATAGCTTGGTGCCTCAGCTGTGCTGAGATTGACCCATTAGGCGTTTCCTTCCCCCAACTTGCCTGCAGCGCCCAATCCAGTAGGTATGCTCAGAGCACACCCTTCACCCTTCATCTAGTGAGCCTTAGTGGGCCACCATTACCTGCTCCTCCTCATCTCAGGTGGCAGTGCCCCCCAAAGGCCTGAAAGCCCAGTAGTTAGAGTACTCACTTGGGAGATGGGAGACTCTGATTTGGAACAGGAACCTAGGTCTCCCACCTTCAGGTGAATACCCTAACTGCAGAGCTACTGGGTATGGGGGGCACCCCACCACCACTACCACCACCACATGGCACATTTCTGCCCACGCATTCCTCCTGTGTTGCAGTTCTCTTGCTATATGATTATGGCTATAGTAAGAATAGGAGTTGACAATGTAATGTGGAGGGGGCAATATTTGGGACATTCATACCAGTTATATCAATTATGCAATGACCTAATATACTGTACATCTGTAATTATCATATCTATTGAGATAGCTTTGGGAGTACCCCGACTCTGCCATCTCCAGAGTTACATCATGTAGTTCCCAACTGCCTGGTTTCAGAATAATTTTTGTCTTCCTTGCTGCTCTTATTGTTAAGTTTTCTCACATTTAAAATTCTAAATTGCCATTATTTAAGCTTCTTGTAGGCTTGTGAGTGTTGCATTTTTTAAAGTTTCTCAAAATGGCATTTATAACTGGGGGTTTTTGGGGGGGATAAGGGGACTACTCTTTTTAAAACATTTCTCATATTCAAATCAAATTCATCTATACAAAATGCACTACACCTGGAGTTATGTGGGAATGTCGCAAGTGACAAGTGAATGATTCCAAAAGAAGTACCACCTCTGATGTTATTTCAGACTTATTTAATTACCCCACATCACCTGTAACAATAAGAAAAAAATGTGACTGATGGTTCTGAAGACGCATTTGCCTGTTAATGTTATTTTAATAAAATGGCGAGGTCTCAGTACTGCCAACCCATAGCTTGTAATCAGAGGATTCCACTGGGTATTGCAACACCAAATTCTGTCCAAAGTTACTCGGTTAATTTCACGTTTCATTCCCGTTATAAATTAATTGCTTTAGTATCCTTATTTTATAACATTCCTCTGACGAAGGGACATATGTTGCTTTTGAATCCATATGTAAAGTACTGACACTTTTTCTTCATAGGCCACTAAAATAAATGCTACTCCAAAAAAAAAAATGACTAGCCCCCTGAGTCTTTGTAAGCTGTTGAGCTTTGTGAGGTATAGAATGGGCTAAAACAAATTGTGTGTGCTTTCATTTCTCTACTTAGTGGCTGAAATCATCTCTGATCACACCTTTAACCTTTTTGCTTAGTCCATTTACTGTTCTTTGAAAGACTTCTCTCCTAATTAGAAGATAACTCGAACCTTTCAGGCTGGAATGTTTCATAAAAAAGGTAAATGGTTCTGTGCTGAACTCAGTATTTATTAGTTCTAATTGTATTCAGCATGATTGAAAGAGTGTATGTCTCTATGGCAACTATTTCATTTCTGGTATGGGTTTTCTTTTTGTCTTTATTTTTCATGAAAGTTCAAGGAAATCCACAGTTAACTTAATGAGGTTAAATTAAAGAGGTCCCATGGATACAGAATCTATTATCCTTTATAAAGGATGGATTGTTTTAGGTAGTATTTCACACACCTACAATAAAAGCATGCTACAGTTGCAAAGTCAAGCTTTCAAACATTAAGAAATGCCAGCATTATGGGTGTCTGTGTAACCTTAATTTGTCTCCCATGTGAATACGCATGATTCAGACTTTCATTACATGATCACATACAACTTTTTTCCCATCAGACCCTTTCCTCATTTAGTGGACAGAATGGACATTCTCACTTAATGAGCAGCTGTTTATTTTTTTTATCCTCATTGTAGTCACATGTCTTTCTTACTGCATACTATTCAAACCCAGCTGTAAATGGATAATTATTAATTGGCTTACCAGTGGAGCTCAGTACTACAATACCTGAGTGGTTCATACTTATTAATATATTTAGTTTCACCAGACCCTTGTGAGATGAGGGGAATGAGCTGCATATTACAGCTGAGGATTTGATGCACAGAGAGACAAACAACTAAAATATCAATTTATCTCGGGTGCCCAGTGGGAGACAACTATGGCCTGTTTTTTTCAGAGTACTTGGCATTAGATTGCCCTTTATATGTTCAAAGCACACTTCAGTTGTAGCAAAGAGTGATATTTGTGAATTAGTTCCTAGGTTCTTAAAAAAGGAAATGGGCGGGGGGGGGGGCGGGAACTGACTCCAGCATGTGAAAACTTACTGATCTCCACATGGGTCAACAGCAGGGTGGGAAACTTTAGATCCAGTGCAGAGACCTCTGCCGCTGGAGCTAATGGAGTAACTGATAGCTCTAGTAGGTTGCCATCCTCTAAGAGGGCCAGCAAATAAAGGGGGATGAGACACACATTTTGCCAGATATTTGCTGCCAACAAAGGAATGGTGAACTCAGAGGGAGTCTTGAATTCCATTCCAGGTTCTGGAGGGAAGTTTACTCTAGTGGGCACAGACCATTCTGCCCATATCCCCAAAGCCTGACTCCTTCTGTACTGACCCCTCCCAACCCCAGCTGCTTATGTCAGTATCCTCACTGAGCCAGTCCCAGGCTCCATGTCAGAGTTCCAGTCTCCTAGCAATCCCTGAAATCCCAGTTTCACTCTCTGGGCTTTCCATCCAAGTCCCAGTTCCCCCCAGTCTGGGCTCCTTGTCCCAGCCCCACTCACAACCTGGCTCCTTATCTGATCAATCTCTTCCCTTGTCCCCAACCCAGCTTCCAATGTCCTTCCCTCCTCTGGTCTTCCCAGAGTCTGGTTCTTGTTCCGATTGCATGTGAGTCTAGTGGCTTCCTCATCCATGCCACATGGGCATCAACAGGGGAACACTGACAGCACTGGGGAGACATGTCTGTCTCTGCTCTCAGTTCCTGTGCCAGTACCACAATATCCTGCAGGAGTCAGGATATCAATTGCAGGGAAAGTCCTGCTTGGGCCTTGGAGCTCTAGATTGTAGTACGCTCAGTACAGATGGACTGTTCAGAGAATTTAGCTGCCAATTTCTAGCAAGTCTCTGAGCATGTGCAAACCGGGATTTTTCAATTTTTGGTATGTCTTTTCCCCAGGGGAACAACAAAATGTACATTAGAGATACAACGGCTACCCTCCTCCCTTCCAATTTGGAAGCCCTTGTTTTAAAACATGGAGGTTCTAGAGCTTCTCAGCAAAACAGCTGTAAGAATTTTTTGAACATGTGGAAAAGAATGTTTTTCCCTAATCTCATTTTTCAGAAAAAAGCTGAACCATTTTAACTAAAACTTTTCCTTGGGGCGGTCGGGGGAGGGGGAAGGGGAGAAATAAAAAGAGCCTGAGGCAGACACAAGAGATGGAAAATTTCAGCTTACCATCTTCAATTTGGCAAAGTTGAAGTTATAAGCAATTAAAATAGTAGCCTGGGCTAGAACTCAGGTGTCATGACTCCCAATCCTGTCCTTTAACCATATCCTTCCCCCCAGAGCATATCTTCCTATGAATCATGAATGCATAGCTCTGAAGTTGCTACAAAACTCATACACTATCTGCTGACTCTGGCTGCAGATTAGTTTAGGACAACTTTCTTTTGTCTGATTAGCACTTTTATCTTTCATATGGATCACGTCTGCAACCATTGAATGCAATTTTTGCACAAAATCTCACATGGAGTACAAAAGAGGTGGGCATCAGCTGGAGAGGTAGAATTTGTTCTTCATATCACCTGGTTAATGCATGAATTGTTTGAATGCAATAACTATAAGCTATTTACAGAGGTCTTTTGAAACCATGTTTTGTGATACACAATTTCAAATCAATACCATTAAACAATTGTTGCATCTGAAATGCTGGAGTCTACATAACACAAAAGCCCATTATTTCTAGTTCATAGATATTATGCCAATACGAGTTCTATATGTTCAGATACTAAAGTCTGCTCTCACACGTGTACAGTTAGGATAATTTTGCATTGATAGTATTTTAGCTTGTGTGTCAGCATGATGGAAAGTTTTCATTATAATCTGAAGCAGGCTAGTATTGTAGGAGTCAATGTTGGAGGCATTTTTTGCTTATTTTTTTTGTTTTCAACCAAGTGGCTTTGTTCCATCTGTTGATATAATTAGTGTCCCATTATTATGAGAGGGACTTACTTGAAATATAGATTCATTAAATCAATAGCATAGTTTATACTCTGGCAAATAAATACTGTCTCTATTTAGATTGTTTTTCCCTTCACTTTCCTAAATTTATATTTATTTAGTACGCAGGGAATGACAGCATTTCAGCAAAGGATTTTATGGATGGGCTCATTCTATTAGGTAATTTGTGACAAATGATTCTGGAACTGCTACTTCTGTTTGCTTGGAAGCAATAACCATGTAAACTTGGCCTTTAGTAACATTTTCTCAGCTCATGGCAAAACAATCACTTCTGTTCTAGCCTACTTGTTCTGTGTACAACCTTGGAGTAAGTTGCCTGTGGGTTAGTTTGCTTAGCAAAGTGACTGCTCAGTTATTATTCATTTTCCAAACTCACTGAAAGCTGTTGTTCTTCAAATTAGATAGATGTTGAAAACGGTCTCTTCTCAGCAGCAGGTGTTTTATTATAATTGCCCATTATAAAACCATGTTTGGCTTGGAAACTTGTAGAAGATAACAAAGCTATTTTGTATTTATATAAGTTAGCTTTTGTTGAAAATAAAGCAAAGCAAACAAAAAAGCAACCCAGGTCAGTGGTGAAACGTAAAGTAGCCTTTTCTGGGTGGAAATGATTGATCAATTTGACTTTGTTTCTGGGTATTTCAAAGTAAAACAAATTGTAATGCTTGGATAAAGACATTGTTAATCTTGACTCTGATCTAAATTGTTCTCTTTTTCCCATAAAAATGAAAGTAGAAAATTCTATTCTGCATTTTTTTCTCATAAAGAAAAATGAGGTGGTAGAAATTTGTGTGCCTTGATTGCCTATTACAAGTAGATCAGCTAATTTACAGAATTGCATTGGTTATTGCTAGTGCTTAATTTCTATGTAATTGTAAAAGGTGTGATGTTTCCAAGCTAAATATAATGTAATGAGCTACAGCATTTTTAGTTAGTTTTAATTAAAACTGTATTAATTTACAAACCCCACATAAGGGACATTATCCCGATGGCCTTGGATAGGAGGCTAGAACAAAGTAGAATTAAAGCAATTGGAATGAAAGCACTGAATAACAGCCACTTTCCAGAAAACTTGGATAGGTTCCCTAACATACGTAACTCATCATGCTTAAACGGTCTTCTTACAAAAGTGGCATTATATGGCTGTCATTAAAATTGTATTTTTCTCCTTAAAAGTAGGGGGTTCAATGATTTGCAACTGCACACTATCACCTATTGTATTTTGCATAAACTCATGCGGGGTGGGTGTGTGTGTGTGTGTGTGTGTGTGTGTGTGTGTAAATTTAGAACCAGATTTATACAAAAAGAATCTTGTATAATCAGATTAGAACTTCACTTTTGCAGTTCAACGAGGTGGAACCAGGCCAAAATTGTGGAGAAATCCTAACCCCATTGAAGTCAAAAGGGATTTTGTTACTTACTTCAATGGGATCAGGATTTCACCCCTGGTTTTAAACTTCTGTGTTTCCTCTAGGCTCTTTAGTTAAATATTTGTTTGCCCTAGAACAACTAATATTATATTTGCTATTTAAGATCACTAGCAATGCTTCAGAGGGTTCAAGTGAAAGGGCAGTAATTAGCTTCATTTCTCATGGGAAAAATTCCAGAAAGTATGTCCTGGCATCATTCCTTTAGTACATTAGGAAAGGCATCATCAGGGCATGGCTTAGCTTCCTTTCCATTCGTTCAAGCAAGTCCCTTTATAGCCGAAAACTACACAATGAACTGTGAATAGATAAATAATATGCTACAGATACATTTCTTTTCTGAACATAAGTGGTAACATGTTTTCAGTGCACCAGTAATTCACTGATGATAATAGTCATTTACAGACACAATTCAGTAAATAAAACTGCTCTGATCCATTTTGCTGTAGGCTTGCACTAGCACTCACTTGTTTAAAGAATATGCATATCTAAATAAATGCATTTAGCAGATGAAGTAAAAATAACAAGTCTCATTAATACATTTAACAATTCCTAGCTTAGTAAGCATCTATTAAATTCTGAGCCCCGTGCCATTATGCACCTGTATATTTAGATAGCAGTTCGCCTATCCAGCCTTACCTAACAGAGAGATAATGGGCATTTATTTGTTCTTTCGCTAACGAAAAATTCATATAGGTTTCAAGTTGGGGTTTGTATAATTTCAGTACATTTCTAGTCCTTAACCATTTGAGAAATATATCCTTAGTGTTTTCCTGTAAATCTGAATATTCTCTTAAGGATTAATTAATTATTTGTTTGAACTGTGGATGAGGGAAGAAGAATATGATATTGAATATGCAAAGAAAATCTGGATGGGACCAAATGAAATTAATGAATAAAAATTAAGACTCAATTAGGACCATTAAAGTGAAGAAAGAAACAAAAATGTATAAAATATTCACAATCACATTTTAAATCATTATTTACAGATACTGTTTTGAATTTGATCAGGAATTCACTTTTACTGGTGTCTGTTTCCATTGCAAATGCAGGCTACAGCTACGTGTCTAGTTCATGAGTTACAAATGCATAGCCTTGAGCCTCCTGGAAAGTAATTGTTTATTGAATAGACTAATAATCAATTCACTGCTATAAAAGTTTCAGCATTTTTTATGTCTGTCATGTTTTGCTTATTATAATACAGCACAAAATCTTTACAAAATGTTAGTAATATGCCAAAGTGATTATGAAAATGACCACTGTTTCAAAAGATGGTGAATTCAAGTGGCAAGTCTGTTTTTATAGTTATAAATTTAGAAGTATCCCCTAAGATTGTTTCTGATTTTCTCTGTGAAGCTTGAAAACAAGTATCTTTCCCTTTACCAACTTCATATGTGTTCCTTGTGCACCAAAATCCTTGACATGAGCTGGAAACATATATAGTGGATTGTTTTCAATCATTTTCAACCTCTGCATCACTTAAGCCATGTAGTGGGCCAATGAGGGAAAGTTGCAGATGGTGGGAAGCCTGTGAGTCCCATGCACACCATGAGATTGAAGATTGGTCCTACTTAGGCCCAAGTGATGGGGCAGCTTGAGAACTAGGGAGAGAGGGTTTATGATAACTGCAGTTATGCAGATGTAGTCCCGAGTCCTGCAAAGGGAACCGTACGCTTGTGTGGAGAAAGCTGCTATTGCAATCTAAGCATATGTTGTATGGCTACAGAAACCAAAGGTCATCCTCCATTGGGAGAGGTGCAATTTCAGGAACTGAACAAACTGTCACAGGTAGCAGATAACAGCAGTTATTAACTCTTGTAATGTTGCAGTTATGTAATGTTGAAATAAAATACTCAAATTGTTAAATACATGCATTCTATGTTTTAATTAAATCAGTTAAAGCCCACCTGCACAGAACCCATGTGTGTGGCTCCCACTGCAAGATCAGGGGCTCAGTTTGTGACTCTCCACACATGGCATGGAGCAGCATCTGTGGGATGGAGCAGAGGGCTATATTACTGGCTTCTGACCTGTAGTTCAATTTTGTGTGTAAATTCCAACTCTGTTATCTCTCCTTAGTCCTGTACACAACTCAGGCTTTGTGTAGGAGAGGATGATTTAACCTACTAGGAATTCTTTAATAGAAAACTGTTGCTTACAGAGACAACAAAATGAATACAAAAGCATAGAACTTAACTCATACCAAAACGATCATTGTTTCCATTTCAAAATATGGGAATTCCTTCTTTTAAAAATAGTCTTTGATCCTGCAAACACTTAAGACATTAGCTGTTGACTCAGTGGGACTACTTACACAATTAAAGTTAAGCATATGCGTGTTTGTAGGATCAGATCCTTAAAGATTTCGTCCCATTTAAGCAAATATTTAAGCATGTCTGTAACTTTATCCAGTTGAGTAAATCCATTGAAATTCAACCATTTTTGAAGTGAAATGTACCATGAGATTTTTAGTGGTCACAAGAATCTAGGATCTCTGATTTACTTCTACATACAGGGTAGCAACATGCTGGCTCAATGGCAAAATTTGGCGCTAGATACTATGCTAGCTACATCCTGTAGTCTCTAGATTTCTTTCACTGTCTCTCAGTCCTATAACCTGAGATTATCTGGGCTATTCATATGTAAAAGTACAGTATTTATCAAATATCATGTATATTTGATTATGGTCTTACAGTAGCAAAACTATAATTAAAGTAGTATCAGAATTTTCTGGTTGTCATGGCAACAGCTATCTTGGATAACTGATTTCCCTGGGACTCTCCTGACATTGTTACACGAAGGGACCCAGGAGGAGCTGTGATGAAAACACGCTGGATTTGGATCAGCTCCAGCTTAACTCCTTTGGGTTTGTACAGGGGAAAATTATGTTGTTTCTTTTTAAAGGGTAATTGTTTTGTTACATTCCTCAAAAAGGGTTACATGAAAATAAGCTACAAAATTCTAGCTCCTTTTTGTGTAGATTATGATATCTCCAAATTGGGTTTTACAACTTTCTGGACATTTACCTTTTTTTAAAAAAGTTGGGAGTTACAGAGATTAGTCCCTACTCCGTTTTTTGGTTATGCAATTTTAAAATATAAGTCATTTAGAAGTTACAGTAAAACTTGTTACATTAAAAATAACTTTTTAAATTTAATTACTTTTACTAAATTGGTCAGCACGGCACTGACTGAAATATGCAACTGCACAAGATAACAGCAATAAAATAAGCATTCAGAGCAACAAATGTGTAAGGGCTTTATTATTTAAATAGCCCATATATAAAATGTTCATTCTATTAAAATCTCAGAAAATTCACAAACAAAAATGTATCAGTGATCCAAAAGAATGAAAAGGTTGAAAAGTCAAGCATTTTCAAGTTAGGAAATTCCACAATGATGTTGCTCATGCAATATTAATGCCTCCCTCCCTCTCCCCCATGAATATGCATTATGATACAGCCTTTGATTAAAGCTGAAGTGACTATGTGAAACTTTTGGTTTAAGTGAAATGACCAGTATCACATAAGAACTCTGTGGCAGATGCAGGGATCTAGTCCAAATCTCCATGGCAACATTCAACTGCCCTACCCACAAGATCATTCTTCCTCTTCCCTTGGCTCACTCACTACAAACCTTCCAATTTCTGCAACAAATGAGGCGGGGGCATGCAGACAAGACTCCTTCAGCACACAGTCCTGATTCATGCCCAGAACAGATTAATCCTGTGCACTGAATGAGACAGGGGTTCTGCATAAGATAATAATATGGGATTTTGTAATTGAAGACTGCATCATAATTTATGTACACAAAGAAGCTGAATTCAGGTTGCACGGTCAACATGGAGTCTGACATTTCCTAACATGAGAGTACTTGATTTTTTAACCTTTTAATCCTGTTTAGTCCTCAATTTTGTGTTTTCTTTTATGGTTCATGGGTGAAAGGAAAATTAACTAACATTAGACAAAGTGTTCTGTTTGTGAATTAAATGAAATTTGGTAGGAAACTGTGATCTAGCATCATGCTGGTAGGAAACTGTGTTCTAGGGCCCCAATCCTGTAAACACTTATGCACTTACATATCTTTTCTTATGTAAGCATTCCCATTTACTTAATTTAAGTAGGGTTGGGGTGGCAATGTGAGACATCCATATAAATCTAGGGACTACAAGAAGTAGTGCTGCTTTCTGCTATTTAAAGAATGCCACCTTTAATCTCAATGAGGCTCCATTTCAATGATGAGAAAAGTACTCCCTATATTGTGTTTGCACCTAAAAGGTTGGTTGGTTGGTTGGTTTATTCATTTACATTTTGAAAGATCCTGTTTGAGAGAGATTCTCTAAACATCAAATGGCAAATACTGATATAAATAAAAATGGAATATCTCAAACTAGTAAAAGTTTTTTAAATATGACCACTGTAAATATTTGAAAAGTTTAACACTTAGTGTTTTGCATCTAAAGATAGCAATGTAAATGTCAGTTGTTGTTAGGTCACAAACCAGTTTTACCTTAATCAGTACCCTAGTTAATAGTCTTAGCACCTTAGTTTTGGAGCGAGAGACTGACGAGGCCTGGAGATTTTGCTACCTTGAAACTCTGGTTGTGGAGTCTCCCCAAGACAGGTACGAGGGATGTTTATAGAGAAGAGTGGCCAGGGACACATGCTTGGTGGATAACAAGGAGTTTGTTTCCTGAACTGTCACACCTTGGTGTTTTCATGAGCACAGAATTAATTTCAATTTTTGTCTTATGTTAAGCATAGAGTATAAGTGAAAATGGCAACATATATATATACACATGATTTGATAGAAAAGAAATAAAATTGGAATTTACTACAGTCCTTTGAATAATACAATTCCTATCCCTGTAAAACTGTATTAATGAAATATTATTAGTCTAGTCAGAAATGACTTCTAATTGTATATCCTACATATGTGTAAACTAGTCTGTTTTAAAAAAAAACTCTGTTTAATGTCTGCGATCCTAACAACACAGATGGCGGAGTAGCTTCATAATTTTCAATCTGTTCTTTAATGAAGGTCTATCATATGTTTATTGATGAAACAGTAGCTAAGTGATACCAGAGTGTTATATCTTCATAATTGTTGTTGTAAACCAGTGTGTCAAATTGAGCAGCCCAGTAACCCTCAATTTTCAATGGTATCATATGATAGGTTTAAACACTGAGAGCCAAATTCTTCCCTCTGTTAGACTGACATAAATTTGAAGTTACTCCATTGGTTTCAGTGGATTTTCAATGGAGTTCCTTCAGATCTACGGCAAGCCAAATCTGGCCAGTTAGAGGTAGATTCACAAAGAAACGTAGATATGGTGACGCAGAGCATGTTGTCGCACCTAACTTTTAGGCACCTAGATAATCACTGGGATTCTCAAAGCCTCAGTTGGCTCCTATGCTCCTTGTGTATTTAGACACCTCAGAGATAGACACCTCAGAATGGGACCACAAAAGCCTGCATACTAGGCTTTTGGTACCACAGCCTGTGGCGGCATGGCTTTGCAAATTGGTTGAAACTATAGTAAAGAACAGAATTACCAGACACATAAATGAACATGATTTGTTGGGGAAGAGTCAACATGGCTTTTGTAAAGAGAAATAATGCCTCATCAATCTATTTGAATAATTTGAGGTGGTCAAATAACATGTGGACAAGGGTGATCCAGTGGATATAATGTTCTTGTAATTTCGGAAAGCCTTTGAGAAGGTCCCTCACCAAAGGCTCTTAAGCAAACTAAGCAGTCATGGGATGAGAGGGAATGCCCTCTCATGGTTCAGTAACTGGTTAAAAGACAGGAAACAAAGGTTAGGAAAAAGTTGTCATTTTTCAGAATGGAGAGATGTGGTGTCCCCCAGGGATATGTACAGGGACCGGTACTGTTCAACATATTCATAAATGATCTGAAAAAAGGGGTAAACAATGAGTTAGCAAAATTTGAAGATACTAAATTACTCAATATCGTTAAGTCCAAAGCTGACTGTGAAGAGTTGCAAAGGGATCTCACAAAGCTGGGTGACTGGGCAACACTATGGCAGATAGAAGAACAGGAGTACTTGTGGCACCTTAGAGACTAACAAATTTATTAGAGCATAAGCTTTCGTGGACTACAGCCCACTTCTTCGGATGCATATAGAATGGAACATATATTGAGGAGATATATATACACACATACAGAGAGCATAAACGGGTGGGAGTTGTCTTACCAACTCTGAGAGGCCAATTAATTAAGAGAAAAAAAACTTTTGAAGTGATAATCAAGCTAGCCGAGTACAGACAGTTTGATAATAAGTGTGAGAGTACTTACAAGGGGAGATAGAGTCAATATTTGTAATGGCTCAGCCATTCCCAGTCCTTATTCAAACCGGAGTTGATTGTGTCTAGTTTGCATATCAATTCTAGCTCACCAGTCTCTCTTTGAGAATATTTCCAACATACCTCTGAACAGCATACTAACCCACAGAATCCTCCCTACCAGCACTACAAAAAAAAGGATTCTGCATGGACTCCTCCGGACGGTCGAAACAACAGACTGGATTTCTACATAGATTGCTTCCGTCAACGTGCAAAGGCTGAAATTGTGGAAAAGCAACATCACTTGCCACATAACCTCAGCCATGCTGAACACAACGCCATCTACAGCCTCAGAAACAACCCTGACATCATAATCAAAAAGGCTGACAAAGGAGGTGCTGTCGTCATCATGAATAAATTGGAATATGACCAGGAGGCTGCTAGACAGCTCTCTAACACCACATTCTACAGGCCATTATCCTCTGATCCCACTGAGGATTACCTAAAGAAACTACACCATCTGCTAAAAAAACTCCCTGACAAAGCACAGGAACAAATCCGTACAGACACATGCCTAGAACCCCGACCAGGGGTATTCTATTTGCTACCCAAGATCCATAAACCTGGATATCCTGGACGCCCCATCATCTCAGGCATTGGCACCCTAACATCAGGCTTGTCTGGTTATGTAGACTCTGTCCTCAGACCCTACGCTACCAGCACTCCCAGCTATCTTCGAGACACCACTGACTTCCTGAGGAAACTACAATCCATCGGTGATCTTCCAGAAAACACCATCCTGGCCACTATGGACGTAGAAGCCCTCTACACCAATATTCCACACAAAGATGGACTACAAGCTATCAGGAACAGTATCCCTGATAATGTCACAGCTAACCTGGTGGCTGAACTTTGTGATTTTGTCCTCACCCACAACTATTTCACATTTGGGGACAATATATACCTTTAAGTCAGCGGCACTGCTATGGGTACCCGCATGGCCCCACAATATGCCAACATTTTTATGGCTGACTTAGAACAACGCTTCCTTAGCTCTCGTCCCCTAACGCCCCTACTCTACTTGCGCTACATTGATGACATCTTCATCATCTGGACCCATGGAAAAGAAGCCCTTGAGGAATTTCACCATGATTTCAATAATTTCCATCCCACCATCAACCTCAGCCTAGATCAATCCACACAAGCGGTCCATTTCCTGGACACTACTGTGCTAATAAGCGATGGTCACATCAATACCACCCTATACCGGAAACCTACTGACCGCTACACTTACCTACATGCCTCCAGCTTCCATCCAGGACACACCACACGATCCATTGTCTACAGCCAAGCTCTAAGATATAACCGCATTTGCTCCAATCCCTCGGATAGAGACAAGCACCTACAAGATCTCTATCAAGCATTCTTAAAACTACAATACCCACCTGCTGAAGTGAAAAAACAGATTGACAGAGCCAGACGAGTACCCAGAAGTCACCTCCTACAAGACAGGCCCAACAAAGAAAATAACAGAACACCACTAGCTGTCACCTTCAGCCCCCAACTAAAACCTATCCAGCGCATCATCAGAGATCTACAACCTATCCTGAAAGATGATCCTTTACTCTCACAGATCTTGGGAGACAGACCTGTCCTCGCTTACAGACAACCCCCCAACCTAAAGCAAATACTCACCAGCAACCACACATCACTGAACAAAACCACTAACCCAGGAACCTATCCTTGTAACAAACCCCGATGCCAACTCTGTCCACATATCTATTCAAGTGACATCATCATAGGACCTAATCACATCAGCCATACCATCAGGGGCTCGTTCACCTGCACATCTACCAATGTGATATATGCCATTATGTGCCAGCAATGCCCCTCTGCCATGTACATTGGCCAAACCGGACAGTCTCTACGCAAAAGAATTAATGGACACAAATCTGACATCAGGAATCAAAATACTCAAAAACCAGTGGGAGAACACTTTAACCTGTCTGGTCATTCAGTGACAGACCTGCGGATGGCTATATTACAACAGAAAAACTTCAAAAACAGACTCCAAAGAGAGACTGGTGAGCTAGAATTGATATGCAAACTAGACACAATCAACTCCGGTTTGAATAAGGACTGGGAATGGCTCAGCCATTACAAACATTGACTCTATCTCCCCTTGTAAGTACTCTCACACTTATTATCAAACTGTCTGTACTCGGCTAGCTTGATTATCACTTCAAAAGTTTTTTTTCTCTTAATTAATTGGCCTCTCAGAGTTGGTAAGACAACTCCCACCTGTTTATGCTCTCTGTATGTGTGTATATATATCTCCTCAATATATGTTCCATTCTATATGCATCCGAAGAAGTGGGCTGTAGTCCACGAAAGCTTATGCTCTAATAAATTTGTTAGTCTCTAAGGTGCCACAAGTACTCCTGTTCTTCTTTTTGCGGATACAGACTAACACGGCTGTTACTCTGAAAACTATGGCAGATGAAATCACTGTTGATAAATGCACAGTAATTCATATTGAAATCATAATCCCAACTATATATACAAAATAATTAGCTGTTACCACTCAAGAAAGAGATTTTGGAGTCATTGTAGATAGAAAATATCTGCTCAATGTGAAGTGACATTGAAAAGAAAAAAAATCTGACAGAATGTTAGGAACCATAAGGAAAGGGGTAAATAATAAGACAGAAATATCATAATACCACCATATAAACCCATGGTACGCTCACACGTTCAATGCTGTGTGTGTAGTTCTAGCTGCCTCATATGAAAAAAAGGATAGAATAGAATAGGAAAAGGTATAGAGAAGAACACTAAAATTGATTAGTGGTATGGAAGAGCTTCCACAGTTGGGGAGATTAAAAAGACTGGGATTTTTCAACTTGGAAAATAGGTTACTAAGGGAGGATATGATAGAGGTCTGTAAAATCATGGCTGGTGTAGAAAGTTAATAAGGAAGTGTTATTTTTCCCTTCACATAACACAAGAACCTCACCCAATGAAATTAATTGACAGCAGGTTTAAAACAAAAGAAAATATTACTTCACACAACACACAGTCAACCAAAGGATGTTGTGAAGGCCAAAATTATAACAGGTTTAAAAAAGGAATTAGATAAGTCCATGGAGGATAAGTCCATCAATGGCTATTATCCAAGACAATCAGGGATGCAACTTCATCCTCTGGGTGTCTTAAGTTGCGAAAGCTGGGAGTAGATGACAGGGGATGGATCACTCCATAATTGCCTGTTCTGTTTATTCCCTCTGAAGCACCTGGAATTGACCATTGTTGGAAGACAGGATATTGGGCTAGATGGACCGTTGGTGTGATGCAATATGGCTGTTCTTATGCCAAATACAAATCCACCCTCATGGTCACCCTGAGGGCCCATACTCAGCATGGCTAAGCTGTGCTGTCCCTGCTACTATGGCCACAATACTATTAATACTTGTGCTAGCTCTCAACCAGCTATTGCAAGTAGGTATATGCAAGCTGGGAATCACACCCTTAGCTCATAGTGTAGACATAACCTTAGAGACAAACACCTAAGTCGGGTCTACAGGAAGGTGCCTCTTTATGATTGGGATTTACAGCTGCAAGCACTTTCTTGGTATTAAGTGCCACAAGAGGAAAAGGACTTCCCCCTCCATAAATTAAAGCCCAGTGGTTGGAGCACTGAGATGGGAGAACCAGGTTCAATTCTGCCCCCACCTGAGGGGGAGAAGGGATTTGAACAGAGATCTGCCACCTCTCAGGTGTGTACAATTGGCTATGGGATATTCTGTTCCTTTAGTCTCTCCTTCTCAAGCTGTCCCACTGTGAATAAATAATTTTAAAATAATAGGAGCAAGAGGCTGGATCCTGGATCTCCTGTGAGTGCTCTAACCATAAGGCTGTAGAGTCATTCTCATGGGATTTCTGTCTTTCTCTGGTTCAATGATTCTTTCATTATGTATATAGCATATAGCAGTATATTCCTTTTTAAAATTCAGTATCTAGAAATTAATATTGTGGAGACATTTTGATGTTTAAAATAAAGTAGTATATTCAGATCATATAGATCATAAACAACGTAGTGAATGATTCGTAATAATTTTTTTTGGATTTTACCTCTTCGTGGATTTGCTCTGGATAACATTTATGTATGTGCTTAACTTTCTACACATGAATAGCTCCACTGAAATCAGTGTGACTACTTAATTTAAAATTAAGCCTAAGTGTTTGCAGAAGTGGAGCCTTTGTGAAGAGATTACAAACCTCTGGAATTTATTCATCATATGAAATTATTCATAAATTTCTCCAGTGAATAATTCTTGCTCAGTAGACTGATGCAATATTTGCAATTCACAATTCACATTTTGATGATGGGGAAGTGCTAGATGTGGTATATCTTGACTTTTATAAGACTTTTTATACTGTCTGGCATGACCTTCTCATAAACAAACTTGGGAAATACAACCTAGATGGAGATACTATAAGGTGGGTGCATAACTGGTTGGAAAACTGTTTCCAGAGAGTAGTTATCAGTAGTTCACAGTCAAGCTGGAAGGGCATATTGAGTGGGGTCCCACAGGGATCAATTCTAAGTCTGGTTCTGTTTAGTATCTTCATCAATTATTTGAATAATGTCATGGAGAATACACTTATAAAGTTTGTGGATGATACAAGCTCGGGGTGGGGGAGGGGGTTGCAAGTCCTTTGGAGGATAGGAATACAATTCAATATGATCTGCACAAACTAGAGAAATGGTCTGAAGTAAATAGGATGCAGTTCAACAAATGCAAAGTACTACACTTAGGAAAGAACAATCAATTGCACACATGCAAAATGGGAAATGACTCCTAGGAGGGAGTACTGCAGAAGGGGATCTGGGAGTCATAGTGGATCACAAGCAAAATATGAGTCAACAGTTGTAATACTGTTGCAAAAAAAGTAATCATTCTGGGATGTATTAGCAGGAGTGTTGTAAACAAGACATGAAAAAGTAATTCTTCCAGTCTACTGTGTGCTGATTAGGCCACAACTGGATTATTGAAATGCGTCACATTTCAAGAAAGAGATGCAAATAAATTGGAGAAAGTCCAGAAAAGAGCAACAAATATGAGGGAAGATTGAAAAAAATGGGTTTGTTTAGTCTGGAGAAGAGAAGACTAAGAGGGGACATAACAGTTTCCAAGTATATAAAAGTTTGTAAGAAGGAGGAGGGTGAAAATTTCTTTTTAACCTCTGAGGATAGGAGAAGAAACAATGGGCTTAAATTGCAGCAACGGAGGTTAAGGTTGCACATTAACTGCCAGGGTAGTTAAGTACTGGAATAAATTGCCTAAGGAGGCTGTGGAATCTCTGTCATCAGAGATTTTTAAGAGCAGGTTAGAAAAACACCTATCAGGGATGGACTAGATAATACTTAGTCCTGCCTGGAGTGTAGGGGACTGGACTAAAAGACCTCTCAAGGTCCCTTCCAGTCTTATGATTCTATGGTGATGGTGGTATTGTTTGGGAGATAATTTTTGGTCTAGAAGAAATTATTTTTGAATTGAAAATAACTAGCACAGTGTACATTTCAAAATTATTTGAAATATAGTATTTTCAACTATAAAATTAACAGATTGAGATGCACACTATTTAACTACAATTTTCAGTTCTCTTTCAATGGCCAGCAGATAAAAATCTCTTTTCTGAAGTATTTATAATGGTAAAACTCAAATGTATAACTGCTGATGGAAATGTCTGTGAATACAGGTGAATCAAAATTTACTTTTTAATTTGAACAAATATTTTCATTATTCATTCATGCGGTGGCTCCTCTTTCTTCATCAGGAAAGCAAAGGCAGTTGGTTAATCTACAAATCAGGACAACATAGAAGATTTTTACTGCCCTAGAACGTGACTTCTGCTCAGCTGTTTTAGGAGCTTTAACACACCTTGGCTACGAGTTTATTTTCAAGAATGTGCAATTACTGCCAAACAAAAGCATACCGCCACTGTACTTCATAACAAAATTCCTCACAACCTTCATAATCTGGCATTATAGTTTTGAATTTAAACTGAAATCAACTCATTCAACACACCAGTCAGCTTTCTCCAGTTTACTGTATTTTCTGGCGTATAAGACTACCTTGTAACCCAGGAAAATCTTCTCAAAAGTCGGGGGTCGTCTTATACGCCGGGTGTCGTCTTATAGGGCGGGTGCTGAAACTTCCAAGCTGGACTGGAGAATCTGCGGTCACCGCATATGGTGGGGGGAGCTCAAAAACGGCCGCGGCCGCATCCCCGCCGTATGCGGCGACCGTATGAAAGCAGCAAGGGCGGAGCAAGCTGCAGGCGTCCGGGACGCCCGGGGTATGGAAAAAAGAGAGAGAGCGGCGCTGTGCCCAGAAAAACACGCGGTAGCGCAAACACGCCTCTTTCACCCGTCTGGCCCGCCCTTGTATCCTATTACCTCCTTCTCTGCCTCTCAGATCTCGCTCCTGAGGACTGCAGTGAAGCGGCACAGGCACGCATGTGCAAGATCTGAGAGGCAGAGAAGGAGGTAATAGGATACAAGGGCGGGCCAGACGGGTGAAAGAGGCGTGTTTGCGCTACCGCTCTGATAGTCTTGGAGACAGGGAGGGCTGGGCAGGCAGGGAGAGCTGACCAATCCAAGCAGGCTTTGTATACAACAACCAGCCAATCGCCGGTAAGGTACATCGCTGTTGTATACTGGGTACCACATACAGTACAGCACCAGTATCTGTACCTGTTCATACAGTATAGCACCAGTACATACAGTACAGTATACAAATTTCCAACAGTCAAAACCCCATCATGGCTCCACCAGCAAGAAGAAAGAAATATGAAGCAGTTTCAAACTTAAAGTTGTAAACTTTGCCATGGAACATAATAACTGCGCTGCTGCAAGACAATATGGAGTAACAGAAAAGATGGTTCGGGACTGGAAAGCAAATGAAAAAGCATTAAAGAGTATGCCAAGGGGTAAGTGTGCATTAAGAAGAGGCACCCCACATTGGCCAGAACTCGAAAAACATGTAGCAGACATGGTGAATGAGTATCGCCAAAACGGTTATGTAGTGACACGAAATAAAATACGTTTGTTTGCACTTCAGTGGGCCAAATCTAACCCAGATCACAGCAACAGATTTAAGGCCACTGTATCCTGGTGTACTAGATTCATGGGAAGGCATAATATGGTACTGAGGCAAAAGACGAAAATTGCCCAAAAATTACCTGCAGATCTTGATAGCAAAGTAAATAGTTTCCATCGATACGTAATACAACAGCGCACTAAACATGGCTATGCGTTAAGTAGTATTGGAAATATGGATGAAACTCCAATTAATTTTGATATGGTTGGAAATAAAACTGTCCATCAAAAAGGTGAAAAAACAATTTTAATTAAAACAACAGGACATGAGAAGTCCAGTTTTACAGTGGTACTAGGATGCACAGCTGATGGCGCCAAACTGAGACCAATGATTATTTTTAAAAGAAAAACAATGCCGAAACTCAAGTTCCATGTTGGTTGTTTTGTACATGTGAATGAAAAAGGCTGGCTGGATGAAGAAGGGGTAAAGCTATGGCTTGATAATGTATGGAGCAGGCGACCAGGTGGACTTATTCAAAAATGTAGTCTACTGGTGTGGGATATGTTCAGGGCTCATTTAACTCCCAGCACCAAGCAAAGGCTTGCAAGACTAAACACAGATGTGGCAGTTATTCCTGCAGGATTGACATCGTTGGTACAGCCACTGGATGTGTGCCTAAACAAGCCATTTAAAGATCGCATTCGAGAACAGTGGAATGAATGGATGGTTAGCGGCGAAAAGTCATTCACAAAAGGAGGAAACATGCGTGCTCCACAGTTGGATGTTTTGTGCAAGTTTGTCATAAAAGCCTGGAATGATATTGATGCAGAAACAGTAATCAAGTCTTTCAAGAAGTGTGGCATATCAAATTCATTAGATGGTATGGAGGACGACTACTTGTGGCAAGATGAAGAGGAAGCTGAAGCTGAGACCACACCATCTGATACGGAATTCGATCCATACGATGACTGCCTTACAAATGTATCACAAGATGTCATTGATGTACTTATGATATCAGATGACGAACAGGAGGATTTTGAAGGCTTTTAAAGAGAAACTGTCATGCCAGCAAAACCTGTAAAAATACCATAGCTTGCAGTTATGATGGGCGTTGCTAACTCGCCAGGGACTTGCCCGGCACTTACTCTCTCTCTATTGTTTGTTATCTTCCTCCTATCATCATCAGTTCCAGTTTGGTTGACAGCTTAGAAAACAAACAGCATGGCAGCTCCCATGGGTTTATTGTCTTATCCTTCCTTTCAGCTTTAGAGTGAATTAGGAAAAGTTTAATCCACTTGCACTGTTTTATGTTTACATGTTTGATGACAAACAGCCTTATGTTTATAAGTGACAGTTTTCCTGCTAAGTACCTGCATGTCATAAGCATTTGAATTAAAATTACCATATTGAAATCAAATCTGATGTTTTTTTAATTTTTATTTGGTGTGCGTTGGAAGAGGGGTAGTCTTATACGGCGAGTATATCCCAAACTCTATATTTTAACTGGAAAAGTTGGGGGTCGTCTTATACGCCCAGTCGTCTTATACGCCGGAAAATACGGTATTTATATAAACAAACGAATGAAACACATAGACACACTGAAACAAAATACTTAAATAGCCAAGTTTTTCAGAGAGACTTCCAGTGGAATACCTGGTCTATTCACATTGTTGCACAATCATTCTCACCAGTAGTGTTTCCTGTTCATGTTCTCCTTAGTTAGCATTTTATAGTTGCACATAGCAGTGGCATGCTAAGTAGCTTTATATGTGAGGTTGCACATGGTGGGGCCTGTTCACACTCTGGGTTCTGCTGACATCTGTTCCAGGTTAGAAAATCAGACTGGAGAGGGACCATGTGTTGTAAACTATCTGCAATTCACACATTGCTGGGCTACCTTGAACAGCTCAGAAAATAGAGGGGGCTGGCCAAGATCCCTGGGAAGTGAATTGATTCAGCATATGTCCAGGATATCTTCCAGTGATGGAGCTCCTATATCATTCTGTTTGGAGTTTTAGATTGGCAGACACGATCATGTACAGCAGCAGAGTTACCTTTCATTCACTGGCACAGATGCCTGTATAGGAGCAATGGGGTACAAAATAAAAAAGAAAGGATACATTATTTTCACTGAGGAAATGGAGCGAGAGAATACCTAACAATATCTCTAATCCATTAATGTAGTCCCAGACTTCCAGTCTCTCATCACAGTAAATGTACATTTCACTGGGATTTCTGTTGGTATCAAATAAATAGTGTAGCCCAAATGCCCTTATTTGTTGGCTGTAGGATGTGAAATACCTCCTGGTAGATAGCCAACCGTGCCTGTGTCTGAAATCTATGTGGCAGAGCTTGCCAAATTTTCCTGCACTAATTTGGCACCTACACAGCATGCTATATTCAAAAACTAGAGAAAACTGTAAAATGCCCTCAGTAGATCCCCTAGCCTTTTTCAAACACACATCATGATGCAGGAAAAGGAGTACCTCTATCACGGTGGATGGTTATGCTCTCCAGAATTAAAGAGTAAACCATAGGAAAGATGTTTGTAGAAGATATATAGGTAAGTCCATAGACTATGCATAACAGCTCTTAAAATATAGTTCAAGCAGTTTAAACATAAAGCCCAATTGCAGTTTGTAAAGATGGAGATGACGGTATGTGATAAATTAACTGAGAGCTGCAATCAGACATATGGTATAAAACTGAAAACCAGATACTTTTACACTACGTTAAAGTTTATGCTTCTAGATTAAATGATGAATTAAGGAACGAGAACCACATTTAAGGCTCACCTCAGTGTCAGAGTTGAAAAGTACTCCTCATAAATACTTAAAGAAATGGGAGGAAATGCTTTATTATGCTTGAGGAGTTTAATACATTTTGCTAAACATCATTGGCTACATCTGTCTTCTATGCAGAAATAGTGGCAGAATATATAAATTCTTCAAGAATATAGAAACAATGGGTAGGTCACTCACTGCTGCTTGAGCATTCCTGGTATATTAGCCTGACAACAATAGACTAACTGTTTTTTGTGATGTTCCTTTTATTATTCACTTAACTCTTTGTTGCTGTGATATAATTGTGCTCTTTTGAAAATAATGCAATAAGATTGTGTATTGGGAGTGCAAAGAGAGTGGAGAGGCTACTAGTTTGGTAATAGACAGTGCACTGGGATGCAAGAGAGCTGGGTACCTTTCCTGGCTCTTCCACTGACATGGTGTGTCCCCTTGGGTAAGCTATCCAGTTTATTGCACTGAATGTAACATATATTATCTGCCCTGTGGGCAGGTGAAGTATGCAAGCAGCTCATGGCCCCCAGAGACTGAGTACAGGCTCTTGAGACAATAGGTGCGGGATCTAGGGATACGGAGAGTGCTGCAGCCTGGCCTGTGCCTGGGGCTCTATTTCTGGTCCTGCAGCTGCTGGTCCCATGCCTGGGGTCCCGGCTGCCAGCCCTGTGCCAGGGGCTCTACTCCTGACCCCGTGCCCGGGATCTCGGCTGCCGGCCCTACACCCACACCCAGATGTGGCCCCAGCCTCTACCCCGTCCATGTCCCCCCTCCTGGAGCCACAACTCTGTGGGATAGAAATTCCATGCTTGAATCGTGAGAGTATAGCAGTAGGAATATAGTACCAACCATCTGACCAGGATAGAGATGGTGATTGTGAAATGCTCAGTGACATTAGAGAGGCTAGAACCAGAAAATTCAATAATAATGGGGATTTCAAATATCCGCATAGTGACTGGGTGTATGTCACCTCAGGAAGGAATGCAGAGATGACGTTGAAGAATGGAAATGGAAAAAGGCATCCTTTAAAAATTGGGAATCAAATTCTACTGAGGAAAAGAGAAAAGTACATAAGCTCTTGCAAGTCAATTGTAAAAATATAATTAGGACAGACTAAAAAGAATTTGAAGAGCAACTAGTGAAAGATTAAAAAAATTAACAGCAATTTTTTAAAAGTACAATAGAAGCAGGAAGCCTGCCAAACAATCACTGGAGCCATGGATGATAGATGTGCTAAAAGAGCACTCAAGGAAGACAAGGCCATTGCGGAGAAGCTAAATGAATTCTTTGCATTGGTCTTCACTGCAGAGGACATGAAGAAGATTCTCATACCTGAGTCATTCTTTTTACATGACAAAACAGAGGAACTGTCCCAAACTGAGGTGGCAATAGAGGAGCCTTTGGAACAAATACATAAATTAAACAATAAGTCAGCGGGACCAGATGGTATTAACCCAAGAGTTCTGAAGGTTGGGGGAGCCGGGGGGTGCACAGGGGCTGCCACCTGCATGCATCTGCTACAGCCTGCAGGAACCCCTCCGGGGGGAGCACCGGGCCTCAGCCTGGGCAGGAAGGGCAAGGGGCGCGGCTGCTCCCCGCTAGTGGTGCCGCCACCTTTGTAGGGCTGCTGCCCCCCTGCGCCGCGCCAGCTTCTCCCTGGCTGGGGCTCGCCACCACCGCAAGCGGGACGCTCTGGCTTTCCGGTGCCTCCGCTTTTTGGTGCCCCCAACCACTTGGCACCCTAGGCGACCGCCTAGTTCGCCTAGTGGTTGCACCGGCCCTGGCTTTTATCACTCAAAAAAGAGATCTTGGAGTCATTGTGGATGGTTCTCTGAAAACATCTGCTCAGTGTTCAGTGGCAGTCAAAAAAGCTAACAGAATATTAGGAACCATTAGGAAAGGGATAAATAATAAGACGGAAAATATTATAATGCTGCTATATAAACCCATGGTACGCCCACATCTTGAATACTGCTTGCAGTTCTGGTCACCCCAGCTGAAAAGAAAAGATACATTAGAAATTGAAAAGGTTGAAGGGCAACAAAAATTATTAAGAATATGGAACAGCTTTCATAAGTGGAAAGATTAAAAATTCTGGGACTGTTCAGGTTAGAAAAAAGACGATAAGGGGGGATATGATAGAGGTCTATAAAATCATGAATGGTGTGGAGAAAGTGAATAAGGAAGTGCTATTTGCCCCTTCACATACCACAATAAGCAGGGATCACACAATGAAATTAATGGACAGCAGGTTTAAAACAAACAAAAGGAAGTTCTTCAAGCTGTGGCACTCACTGCCAGGGGATGTTGTGAAGGCCAAAAGTATAACTGAATTTAAAAATATAGAATAAGATAAGTTAATGGAGGATAAGTCCATCGGTGACTGTTGGCCAAGATGATCAGGGATGCAGCCGCATGCTCTGGGTGTCTCTAAACTTCTGACTGCCAGAAGCTGGATTGGACAACAGGGGATGGATCACTCAATACATTGCTCTGTTCTGTTCATTCTGTGGGAAGCATCTGGCACCAGCCACTATCGGAAAAAAATGATACTAGTCTAGATGGTCTGACCCATGTGGCTATGCTTATGTTCTAATTCATGTCCCTGCTCCATGTCTTTATTTCCCTTTCTACCATTTTTTCTATCTTGTATATTTAGATTGCAATCTCTTCTGGGAAGGGACATGTCTTACTCTGCTTTTACAATGACTAGCAAAATCCCTGATCCCAATTGATGCATTCTAGGGACTACCATTGTACAAATAAATAATAATGATGTTGACAGTATAAACCAATCGGAAGTTGTTCTAGTGGTGAGCAGGATTTTACTAACACTTTTACTAACTGTTGAAAATACAATTAAGTCTGTTCAAGTGACAACCCTGATCATCCAACCTCCTGTTTGAAGAGACAACTCCAAAATATCCTCCATCACAGCAAGATCACGTTTCACACTAAGGCCCCTCCAGTAATGCAAAGCAGCTTTAAAGCTTCACTAAGCAGGCAGCTGAGGGATCTCTGTGACCATCCCCATTGCCCTTTCCCAGTGTAAGGGCTGTGTCAGGTGTGGGAAGTGTGTATAGCTGGAGTTCCAGTGTGTCTAGCCAGCATAATGTCATCTATGTGGCTGTTATAAGCTGAATAATTTACAGCTTCACAGAGGGCTGACCTGATCCCTAGCAGCCTTGAGGAATGGTGGAGTACAAAGTTGATGGAAAGCTCTGTTGCATCAGAGGGTCAGGGCCTTTGAATAAAACTCTACTCCACCTTTATCTGAAGACCAATTTGCATAGGTTCTGTGGGCGTTTGCTTACAGCAGGTCCAATTAAATATATGCCTTACTGTATTTGGCCAGTCACTCAATAAAATATTTTTATAAATGGTATTGTTAGATTTTAATTCTAAAGCATTTTGTTGATAAAACTTCTTGTTTATCTTCTCTTTACCTTCTGGTATTTGTGTGGCAAGTCTGTTAATTAGAGGTGAGTTTGTCTAATTCAATCACAATTGAAAAATTAGTCATGCTGTTAAAATTATATTTAATTCATTTGAATTTGTCATCTGCATTTTGCTGTACAGTAGCTATATTGAACGGTGAAATCTGAAACTTTTCCAGCAGTGAGACTTCCTTTTGTGAGCTACTTCAGCCATCAACTATTACAATAAACTTCTAGAACTGCTTACATTTCTCACAAAGTGTGTGATAAAAGTCAAAGCCAACATGATTCAAGTGAATCTCTTGGTCTATCTGCCTAAAATCTTGGTAGCTGTATTTGCCTTAGCATTTAAAGGCCTAACATTCTGTGAAAATTTTAAAAACAAAACTGACATATTTTGAGGAAGCCATTGAAGGTTTACAAACTTACCTATAGCACAGCTCACTTTCCATTATCTGGTTGTATTTTAGCACTAGTATCACACTTGTTTTAATAGTTTTACACTGTGCTGCTGTGAGTCTGCCAAGAGTATAATCCTTAATAATGGTAGTCAGTGATCCAGCAACAGCAAATTATTGTAGTGATTTCTCCCCTGCTCCACCCAGGAGGGCAGCCTGTTTGCCAAGTAAAGAAAAGTCCTGGAAACTCTCTTGTATTTTCTCTATAAAATGATTTCTTACAAGATCAGAAATACAGGAGGAGTTCCAATATGTATTTTTAGCCAAGAATCCAAAATTCTAAGGCATGTTGTGTTAAATATACCTTTAGGGATAGTTTGGGTGTGCATACGCTTACATGAAAATAGAGATGTGCTACTTTTTCTCTTAAAAAAATATTAAAAACAGCCCATTTAAATAGAAGATAAATTACGGTACATTATACTTCTACCATTTCCAAGGTTACGAACATTTCCTACTTCTGAAACACAAGTCTCTGATGATAAACTGCTATGTGCATTCAGTGAATGAATTATTATATTAATCATTGGGATTTTATTTATAATTAATTAGTGAATGGATACCTGTTTTACATTTTTAATTGCCAGAGAACTCTATTCTGATGTGTTGGGTGTAATTTAGAGTGTAAGAACCAACAATGGGGTGGACAGTGAAAATCGCTGTGCTTTAGACTGGAACATTATAGTACAACACAAGTGAAAATGATCAGTCAGTGTTATTCTGACTGATTATTCACCTCTTCACTGTTGACTTTGGTCTGGAACTCTCACAGTTTCTTGAAAATGTCTGTGTTAATGTTTAGTGAAGTCTCTGTTTTATGAGAGGGAATGTTTTCTAGTTTACATTTTACTGTGTTTTTACAGCCAAAATATTGAAACATTAAATAATTCCTACTTTTTTTCTAATTCATAACAAAAAATGGGTCTCCCTTTAGAAAATGTTTGACTAACTGCAACATTTTCCAGATTTTCCTTTGTGCAACTGCCAATCACAATTTTCTTGCATTTAGTACACCATATTTCTAGTTCTTTATTTGGAGCTAATCATTGGAAGTCTCTTCACAAGAACATTTTTGCTCTGCCTGAGCACTTGTACAATTAAAGAATGAAATCCTGATCCCAATGGCTCATTGATTTCAGCAGGTCCAGATTTTCATCCTGGTCAAAATGAAATCAGACCATTTTCTTAGTCATATGTTCTTCTCTTTGACATTCATTCACGAGGTGCAAAAAACATAGAGAGAATTGTCTACATTGATGGCTGAATTTCAGAACGTTTGCAGGTTCACTTAATAAGAGCACCCACAAGTTTGTAAGCTTATATAAACCTTATCCAAATCTTCTTTTACCATATATTAGCTGGGGTTGAACAGTAAACATTTAATAAGAAGAATGATCCTTCTCTATGGTGATCTCCTAATATATTGAACTAATTAATTTAGTATGGAGAATTGAATTTCCCACAGTCCTTTCTCAATTCAAGCACTGTTTATGAGAGGGGAGGGGGAAGCATTCAAGGAATACTGTACACTTTCTTTCCCTTTTAGGGAAAATAAAATAGAAAAAGGAAGGAATCATAAATAGAAAACAGTTTCCACTGATGAATATATCTGAAATGATAAAGTCAATTTGACTTTTTCTAAATTACTAAAGTATTCTTCAGTCTATAATCCTTTATATGTCATTTTTCCTACACTGCCTTCTTCACAATTTTCCATTGAAACCAACTATAACAGTAACTCTGTTTTGATTTCCTATATACAAGCCTAATATTTGGTGGCAGACTCTCTGTTTCTTCTCTCATGGTGGGTAAAGACTCAATTTGGTGTAGAGCTGAAACACATGATATCAGTTGTTATGATCCAAGTGCAATGATCCAGATGAAACACCTGAAAATTAGTAATCCAGAAAAGCTAAAATAACATGGGACAAATTCATTGAGGATACATGTATATACATGCAATTATGAGCGTGGGTGTAGTAGGTTCGCGCCAGGACTCTACCCTCCGGGACGGAGGGGCGCCACACCGACTCACTACAGCACAGACAGTCAAAGCTCAGGCCCCTTTACGCAGGGGCTGAGCGACCTACAGTTCAGGGAGCTCAGGCCCTCAGGCAGGGCTGAGCAAACACTCAGCTAGCTCAGGCCCTTTGGTGCAGGGGCTGAGTAACAATCAACTGTTTAAAGTGTGCCCAGGCCCTGGATCAGGGCGGGGCACAAACAGTCACAGCTCAGGCCCTCTGGTGCAGGGGCTGAGCAACAATACACTTGGGGGAGGCCCAGGTTCCTACCCGAGCATTGGGTGAGGGGGAAGCCTGCCACCCATGAGCGGGGTGGCAGGGGGGGGACGCAGGCCCACCCACTCCACTGCGTCCCAGCCCGGGGCCCTAGCAGTGGTTAGTGTCGCTGCTGGTCAGTGGGGTGTCCTGACCGAAACACACTGACATTGGCTCACATGTCTCTGCAGCCTGACCGGGGTCAGCTACCCCCGGGCTACTTCCGTGTTCCCCCTCGGGGCCTACCTCGTTGGCAACGCCGGGTTCGGGCCAGTCCAGCAGCATCGGTTCCTCTGGTGCGGGGCTTGGGGGCAGGTCTGGCAGCTCTCCACCGGGGTAGCTGGCCCAGGGCAGGCTTGGCCAGTCCTCCTCGGGGTACCTGGCGAGAGGTAGGCTCGACCGGGGCAGTGGGGTAGCAGGCAGCTCGCGGCCTGCGGCTGTCTCCCAAGCGGGAGCTCGGCCCGGGACGTCTGCTCTCTCTGCCGGCCTGGGCTCCCCTGAGCTCTGCAGGCGGGCTTTTATACTTCCGGGTCGGGGCCGTGACCTCGGAGGGGCGGGCGCCGGACCCGGTGGCTCCGCCCACGTTGGGGTTAGAGGAAGTTCGGCCCTATGCGGGACGGAGGGGCGCCACACCGCCTCACTACAGTGGGGTAGAAATGTTATAGTTGGCCATTCCATTATGCACCCATATTTTCAGTCTAATCATTATTTTTTTCAGATATTTTCCTTTTTTTTATTTTTTGGTGTTGGCCCAAGAGTCATGGTTTCCAATAAATAAATAAATACATGCATAAATAATAATAATAAAAAAAATCGGAACATAATCGGAACAGTACAGAAATGGGCCCCAAACAAAATTTAGATCTGGATTCATAGCTGGATGAATGGAAACTCAATGAATTGAGTGAGATAAAGGTATAGTGGGTGTGGTGTAAGGAAGTGCATTGTGAGTAGATAATGGGAGTCAGGGAAAAAGTAAAAAATAAGGATAGTGGTTGAGGAAGCAAGTTCCCTGGCTTAAGCACTGATTTTTCTATCTCTGTAAAATGGAGATATGTAAGTATTGTTGTCTTCCATTTGGGGTAAGATGGTTGAGAAAGCGATGGCCAACAACTATAGCAGTATTTCCTTTACTCTGACTTGCCTGGTTTTAGACCTTGGTATGGGACTGAACTTTTGCTAATGGTGTTGGTCTATGACGTCCTCCTAGCTATGGATAAGGACAAAAGCCCTAATTGGTTTTGGTCCAGTTTATCTCAGAGAGTGCCTTTATTCTCATTATATGAAACCACGGTTACAATCAGTGGAAGCACACAATCTAGTGCTCCCTAGAGGCGAGAGGGCATTAAGGGCAGGGCAGTATCTGATGGTCACTTGACTCTGGAATCTGCCAGAGACCTGATTTGTTAACTTCTAGACATGCTTTTGGCATTTGAGATGGGGAGGGAAGCAAGACTAGGCTGGAAGTTTCCTGTAAACTGGAGTTATGGAGTGAAAATAAATTCTATTTGTGTAGGTGGTCAGCAGTGGATTTCAGTGTTTCAGCATATTGGTTGATTGCTGTATTATTTTAAAATTGGAAGGGGTTCTCAGAGCATAGGGTAGGTGCTGCTGAGGTATGTTTAATCCACATGCTTTGTACTACATCACTTGACTTGTTTTTGCAGGGGAGGGGAAGAGAAGTAGTGGGGAGGAGGCATGGATCTTAGTTGGATACTCATACTCTGTCTTTGCCCACTTGCAGAGAGCAAGGCAGGATAACTCCGTCAGAAAGACCCAGAAACTTCCAGAACAGAGTATGTTAGTTACCAAACATGCTCAGTAATTGTTCTGAGCTTGTTCACTAGAGTAATTGTAGAAAACCAACCGAAAGTATGTGAAAACAGTTAAATGATTTTTGTTCAGCTTTCTGGTCCCGGTAAAACCATCCTTGCTAGAAATACCTTTTATCTTTGGCTCAAAGATACGTACAAAGAGCAAATTATTTGACATTGGAATGCATCAGATGACATTTCTCTTCCCATACTGTTTTATTGTTGTTTCTTTTCAAAATAAAGTGGAAAGAGAAGAGAAGGCCTCATGCCACATGTAAAAATGTCAGTGATGTTTCTGCAGTCCTTGGTAGTGCCTCAAAGCTGGAATTTAGCTTGGCCAAACGATAGGGGCTACCAATGATTACAGTGAGATTTCACCAGGCCTGTGTGCGAGGGGGTGAATTTGTATTCAAAGTAATGTTGCATGTCTTTTATAAAGGAAAGTTGAATGGGGAAAGGATCTAATTTTTTTTTAAAAGCCTAGGATTGGTTTTAATTTCAGAGGAAGGTATTGTAAATGATTCACCTTCCAGCTCAGTGGTTGAGTCCTGTGATAGCAGTCATGGGGTTAAGATTGGTTTTAGAAGATGGAATTTGTGAGGAAATTTCAGTAGCACAGGGAATAGAAAAAAGAAAGCAATCATAAGTAATCTATTGTCAAAGAAGAACTGTATTGCTCTGGGAGCTCAAACTTAGTTACAGCTATAGTACCATCATTTTAGCCGATAAAATAACTCCATGAGGTAATTTGTTATGCATGGTCCCTTTCCAGTTTTGTCCACATATGTTTACTTAGCACTCCTAGTCTTCCTGCTATATTAAAATTAGGAGTGCAGGGAATGGCAAGATAACTGTTCTCAGCTGGGATGCGTACTAATTCCCATTCATCTCCAAAAGTCTGAATTTTCTATCTTTTCAGAATTTTTATTCTTTATTGAAATCTCTTGTGCTTTGGTGTTGTATTTTTGCAAAACACTTATTGTGTCCCACTTACTAATGTAGAACTGTGCATATCAAAGGCTCAGGGATAAGAAGGGATGTTTTTCTCCCGTATTGCTTTTGTTCTTGCAGGTGGCTGTGCTGAGAAGGTGTAGACCATTCTTAAATCACCAAATTCTCCAGGTATATATAACCACTGGAGCTGAGGTTACACTTAAGGTTGCTGAAGTGTTTTAGTACCCCCTCTTTCCTGTTTTCAGTTGCTCATAACTCTTTCTAACCCTTTTCAGCACTCTGATTTTGAGTAGGATGCCAACTCACCAAGAAGGAATGGTGTGGCCATTGCACAGATTGGAGTGAACTGTATCATTCTAAGATCCCTGAAGCAAAATCCAGGGAGCTCCCATGGGGCCCAAACAACCGAGCCCCTGAATGGTGTAGGGATTTGTGCCCCATTTTGAGTTTCTCATGTGTGCATTATAAGGCTCTATAGGTTCCTAGGCAACATGCACATTGAATAAAGAGGACTCCTGAACCTGTTGTGTACTCAAAACATCAGATATTCTGAATCTAGTGCAAGATGAAAAGTTGCTTCATTGAATATGAAATAGGTGCTCATAGTGAATGTTTCATTCAATATGCACATTGGGTCTGAATCTACAGTGCTGTGTCCTTCTGTAGTCATTTTCCTCTGTGCAAAGTGGATATAAAACATTGCCACCTGGGTAGATGAGTGGAGAATTCTGATTTGGTAGTGTTTCATGCTTGTGTGCAGAGTGCCTCACACCTTGTGCAGTGGAGAACCAGGTTAGTGGACTGGAGTTATATAAAATAGGGAGTTCTAGTGGTATCTAGCCAAATTCTTCCATATTATGGATTGATAAAACTCACATGCCTTAAAAAAGTTAGACAGTCAAAATCAGAAAATGTAGAGTTAAGATTTCACATGCCACATTAACTAACTCTCCTCCTTTGTGTGTGCATTAAGTTAGTCTTTAGTGACATGATCACAAACTAGAACGACGCAAACCCTGTAGAGTTCACTCGCCAATGACGTTTGCAGACTGAATTCTATTGTTTTGTCTCACATAAATGGAAGTGAAACAAGCTCTCTGGATGTTCCTAGAAGTTCATGTTTCAGTTCCAGTCTCCTCCTTGTTCAGGAGTCCATCATTAATCCTTAGACATTCATTCAATGCCATCGACTCTTGAGCCTCACCTAAACCATCCAGGTTAATAGGGGTGCACTCAGGGCCGGCTCCAGGCACCAGCCCACCAAGCTTGTGCTTGGGGCGGCACCTGGAGGGGGGCGGCGCGGTGCTCCACCTTCCCCCCGGCGCTCTGGCCGCCGGGGACAGCGGAGCCGCGGCAGGCTTGCTGCCTTCCCCCCGGCACTCTGGCCGCCGGGGACAGTGGAGCCCCGACCGGGACTCGCCGCCCTCCCCCCGGCGCTCTGGCCGCCGGGGAGAGCAGAGCCCTGGCCGGGGCTCGCTGCCCTCCCCCCGGGGCTCCGGCCGCCCTCCCCTGGAGGGGGGGGCGCGGCCGGAGGCTTTTTTGCCTGGGGCGGCAAAAAAGCCAGAGCCGGCCCTGGGTGCACTTGTAGACTTCTGGGGCTGGTTGAGAGAGACTGATACCTAGAGGGAGAAAGGAAACATGAATTTTGAAGCTATACAAACATTTTTCTCCTATTATATCACTCCTTGATCCCAGAGGGTTAGTGAATGAGCTTTTAATTTTATTTTTTAAGTTCATTTGGGATTGGGGGGGGGGGTTCCTTTAACTGAAAATACTGCCTAACATATGAGGAGTGGGCAGGGCAATATTGAGAGGTAGCATACTATGTTGTCATTAAATGAAATACACTTTATATGGTGCCTCAAAAGAAATATCATTAGTCAGTAAAAAAAAAATGTATTTCTCCTTCTCTTCATTTTTATTGGTGGTACACACAATCTCTTTGGTTTGTGATATTTTTCAAATGGAAATAGTCAATGTGCTTAGAAAGCTTCTGCCTTCAAAGAATCTGCTGTTGTCTGGCCTGATTTTCAAAGGTTCTGACTATCCACAGCTCCCATTGACTTCATAGAATCATAGAAGATTACGGTTGGAAGAGACCTCAGGAGGTCATCTAGTCCAACCCCCTTCTCAAAGCAGGACCAATCCCCAACTAAATCATCCCAGCCAGGGCTTTGTCAAGCCAGGCCTTAAAAACCTCTAAGGATGGAGATTCCACCACCTCTCCAGATAACTCATTCCAGTACTTCACCACCCTCCTAGTGAAATAGTGTTTCCTAATATCCAACCTAGACCTCTCCCACTGCAACTTGAGACTATTATTCCTTGTTCTGTCATCTGCCACCACTGAGAATAGCCTAGCTCCATTCTGTTTGGAACTCCTGTTCAGGTAGTTCTCCCCCTCACTCTTCTCTTCTGCAGAATAAATAAGCCCAGTTCCCTCAGCATCTCCTCATAAGTCATGTGCCCGAGCCCCCTAATCGTTTTTTTGTTCTCCGCTGGACTCTCTCCAATTTGTCCACATCTTTTCTGTAGTGAGGGGCACAAAACTGGACACAATACTCCAGATGTGGCCTCACCAGTGACGAATAAAGGGAACTAATCACTTCCCTCGATCTGCTGGCAATGCTCCTACTAATGCAGCCCAATATGCTGTTAGCCTTCTTGGCAACAAGGGCACACCGTTGACTCATATCCAGCATCTCGTCAACTGTAATCTCCAGGTCCTTTTCTGTAGAACTGTCGCTTAGCCGGTTGGTCCCCAGTCTGTAGCAGTGCATGGGATTCTTCCATCCTAAGTGCAGGACTCTGCACTTGTCCTTGTTGAACCTCATCAGATTTCTTTTGTCCCAATTCTCCAATTTGTCTAGGTCACTATCCTTACTCTCCAGCATATCAACCAATCCCCCCAGTTTAGTGTCATTCATGAACTTGCTGAGAGTGCAATCCATCCCATCATCCAGATCATTAATGAAGATGTTGAACAAAACCATCCCGAAGGCCGATCACTGGGGCACTCTGCTTTATCCCGGATGCCAACTAGACATTGAGCTGTTGATCACTACCTGTTGAGCCCGACGATCTAGCCAGCTTTCTATCCATCTTATAGTCCATTCATCCAATCCATACTTCTTTAACTTGCTGGCAAGAATACTGTGGATGACCGTATCAAAAGCTTTGCTAAAGTCAAGATATATCACGTCCACCGCTTTACCCATATCCACAGAGTCAGTTATCTCATCATAGAAGACAATCAGGTTGGTCAGGCACGACTTGCCCTTGGTGAATCCATGTTGACTTCAGTGTCATCTCTGTATGCTCAGAACTTCTGAAAAAAATCGGGCCATGAATGTTAAGATTTATATTTTGGCAAATTATTACTAACTTGTATTTCATTAATATCTGGTGTTCCCAATCAGGAAATAGGCTCCCATTGTGTTCGGCCCTGTACAGACAATGCAGTGGATACCACTGCTGTCCTAAGGAACTTGGTATAATGTAAGGCCTTAAGTGACACTGTACCAGTCTACCTTTGAAACTGCCTGCTCCCTACCCTCTCATTTTAAGAGCTGAGATTGATGTGTCAGCTTATTGAGTGTCCTACAGTATATACTCAAGCGAATGAGGGTCTGGGATGTTCACCTGAGGACTAACTTACTGTGAAATTTTCTCCCACTTCCCATGAATCAAAGCTTTACAACAGCATATGCTTAATGTTTTCAGTTCTCTTTTTAGTTTGTGTTTGTGGGATTATTTATAATTGTTTCATGGTGTATCAGTAGGATTTTTATATGCTGGTTCCAGAATTAATTCTGGTTACAAGTTCTTGCTGTCCTGTATAATCTGCTTTGTTAGACTCATTGTGAGGGCTCAAAGGCATCTTCTAAACCTAAAGAACCACTTTTTCTTTTCTCTAAGAAGAGATGTGATTTAAATGTCTATGTAACTTGATATAGGTGCCAATAGAGAACATTAGGAATTAAAAAGAAAATTATATTTTCCTTGTGTGTGTGTGTGTGTGTGTGTGTGTGTGTGTGTGTGTGTGCGCGCGCGTGCGGGGTGGTGTGTGTGTGTGTGTGTGTTTGCGGAATGAGGGGCTTGTTGTAAGTGTAGATCCTGATGATGGGAAATGAGATTGTTGCCTAGGATGGTTAGTCTGAAAAAAGAACAATGATAAAAAGGATGATGCATGGTTATTTTTCTTCTTTTTCGTTATTGAATTTGTATTAAGGCGATGTGACAGTGTTCTCAGAGGCGCTTGCGATATTGCACTGCAGTGAAAGTGAAATCAATGTTCACTATCAAAACAACAGTATTATATATTTCTTAATCTTCTTTTCTCTGAATTATAGATATGCAGTCACTAGAGCTAGTTCTAAGTAGGGATGTATGAAATAAAAAAATCTCCGATCAATGCACAGAAAACATACAACAGTAAAGAGTCCTAAATGTATTTGAAGTACTAGTCTCAGACACAGCCTGAAAAGCCCCCAAATTCAGTTATCAAGACACACCTCTGGGCACTCAAAACCAAAAGAATAGTGTTGGGGGGAGGGAGAGGGAGGGAGTGAAATTCTCAGTACTACAAACATTTTTATTTTTTAATATTGCCCCTTTCAGTACATTTTATGACTCCACCCACAACATTAAGATTTCAATAATCCTGTAAAATACCCTGCTGCATAAAAAAAGAATTAAATTACATTTTTAGGAGATGTCTGAGTTCATTTCCTCCACTAGGCATCAGATAGCTGATGCCTGTCTCTATTAGCCCATAGAGGTCCTGATCCAAAGCTCATTATAGTCAATGGAAATTAGTGTCACAAAGGATCTCAGTTCTGCGCCATACTTGAGGTTTTGCAAAGACAACTGATTAGTGTGTAGTTTTTTCTATTACTTCCTTTACTGTCTTTTAGATGTCCTTCCTCTCCAGTTGCTCTATTATTATAGCTATCTTATAACTTCAGCTAAACGTTGAGGTTATAACATAGTTTCTTTCTCAGCCTAATTCAGACCACTATCCTAACGCTGGAAAAATTCTGTTGGGTCTGTTTTTAATAATCTCATCTTGGAGGAGATTAGCTCAAGAACAGTATGAGGTTAATCAGACAAGCTATTTTTGAGTTAGTGGTATTAGAGGGAATTTTTCTTAATTCTTTTTTGCTCTTTCATAACTGAAAAATGGCTTTATCTAAAGACCAAGTATTTTTACACTTATTTCCCTCCCTCACTCCCAAAAAGCATAGTTTTAACTATTTGAAATTCTTGGGTCTGATTGCTGGGTCTGGCAGAGGCTGACCCCAATTTTCCTCTCCCTCCCATCCTTGGCTTGCCCCAGGAACTCCCCCTATGCCTGCTGCAGGGGCAGAATCCCCAGCTACTCTTTGGGAAAGGGGATGAAGGCAAGGGGACAGGATTTGATCCCTTGGTCTTTAATTACATATTTCATTGTTTTTCTACCAGCATTCTAAACTTCTGTACAGTGTTTGCAGAGTCTCTAAGTGCCACTGATATACTACATCATCTACAAGCTATACTATAGAGCATCACTGTAGACATTAAAATGTTCACAGGTACAACCCATACCTTACTTTTTATAGCCAGTAGAGGGACCACTCCAGAGCTCCTAACCCCTATTGACCACTATGGCCTTTTAAAGATACTTAATCATTTCAATGCTCCTCAATAGTCTCTGCATGATTTTGTGGCACTGTTGGTCACTCCACATCTTCAATTTGTGTTTCACAGTATAAAGAATTAAAAGGCCATCTATTGATATAGTTACTTTTGTACAATGTCATTAGAATATAAATCAGTCAAAGCATTTATAGTAAAGAAATTCAGCCTATGTTTTACACCAATCTTACTCACTAACCTCACCCTACCCTGCCTATCTATACACAACTACATACTGTGTCTCATCCATATGCCAGAAAAAAAATTCCATAAAGACCAGTGTACATGATCCAACCTACTCTTTATAGGTGGCAGGTAAATGGAGATATTTCACTTTAACTCTCCAGTTATGTGTCAGAGGTCACATCTGGCTTTTCACATACTGTCCTTACAGGACCTTTCTCCAGCTCACCATTCAACTATAGGTGGGGTTGGTATGTAGATCATTCACTCCTTATGTTTGTTTTAAACTTACTGCCTATTTCATTGGTTGACCCTGAGTTCTTGTGTAATATGAAAGGGGAAATAACACCCTCATTCACTTTCTCCACACCATTTATGATTTTATAGACCTCCATCATAGCTTTTGATATGGTCACCAAAGAGGATCTATGGGCTATTCTGCAGAAACTGGGCCGCCCAAGAAGGTTCATACAAATAATCTGTCTGTTCCATGACTACATGAGAGTGCAAGTTCTCTCCAGTAGTGACTGACACATTTCTAATCTCGAATGGAGAGAAGCAAGGCTGCATACGTGCTCCAATGCTGTTCAATTTGTTCTTTGCCTGTGTCCTCAGTCATGCCACAGTGGACTTGGATCAGGTGATATATATCCGCTACCAACTCAATGGCTCCCTCTTTGATCTTTGAAGACTCAATGCTAAGACCAAGACACTGGACAGACTTCTCGTCAAGGCACTTTTAGCAGATAACTACACCTTGATGGTTCATAGACATGACGATCTTCAGGGCATCATTGAAAGATTTTCTGAAGCATCCCAGCTCTTTGGCCTCACCATCAGTCTCGGGAAGGCAGAGGTCTTGTTCCAACCAGCATCTCATTCCAATGCTGCAGCACCACCCAACTTCATCCAAAGTACACAGCTGAAAAATGTGGTTCAGTTCATGTATTTGGGCAGCACCATCTCGAGAGATGACTCTCTCGATAAGGAAATAGACTCCAGAATTAGTAAAGCCAGCCATGCCCTTGGCTGACTCTGAACAAAAGTCCCTAACCAACACAACATTCGTCTCTCCACCAAATTGAAGATCTGCAGTGCAATGGTTCTAACATCTCTCCTGTGTGGCTCTGAGACATGAACTCTTTGCAGACAGCACGTTAAACAGCTTGAGCATTTTCACATGTGCTCCCTCTGCTCAATAATGAACATTTGCTGGCAGGACAGAGTGACCAATATTAAGGTCCTTGAAAGAGGAAATTGAGGAAATGTTATTGAGAGCACAACTTAAGTGGACTGAACATGTCATGGTAATGGAAGACCACTGCCTCCCAAAACCGATCTTGTATGGGGAGGTGAGTCAGAACAAAAGAAAGAAGAGTCATCTGTATAAGCACGTAAGAGATAACCTGAAGAGCAATCTCCAGTTGGCTGGAATCAATCTCAAAGAACTCAGGCAAATGGCTCAGAACAGGACTCAATGGCTCTCTTTGACAAGATCAGCATGTAACAGATTTGAGTGAGATTGATGAAATCATCTGCAGGTTGCATGTGAAAGGCACTGCAGAGCTATATCATCAGACATCATAGATACGGACTTTCTATGCCCTCAGTGTGGCTGACTCTGTGTATCAAGGTTCAAACTTCCGTGTCATATGCATAGCCATAGATGAGAATTACAACAATATCATCATCATTGTCAGCAATGGACTGCAAACAACATCATATCCCCTCTTAGTTGTCTCTTTTCTAAACTGACCAGTCTTTTTGGTCTTTCCTCAGATGGAAGCTGTTCCATAGACCTAATAATTTTTGTTGCCCTTCTCTGTACCTTTTTCAAAATATGTTTATATGGGTAGGCCAGAACTGCACTCAGTATTCAAGGTGTGGGTGTGCCATGGATTTATATAGTGGCCTTAGGATATTTTCAATCACTTTTCTAATGGTTCCTAACATGGTTAGCTTTTTTGACTGCTGCTGCATTTGAACAGATGTTTTCAGAAAACTACCCATGGTGACTCTAAGATCTCTTTCTTGAGTGGTAACAGCTAGTTTAGAACCCCTCATTTTGTATGTATACTTGGAATTATATTTTACAATGTGCATTACATTGCACTTGTCAACATTGAATGTCATCTGTCATTTTGTTGTCCCGTCACCCAGTCTTGTGTGACTCCTTTGTAACTCTCCACTGACAGCTCTGGACTTAACAATTTGAAGTAATTTAGTATCATTGGCAAACTTTGACACCTCAATGTTCACCCCTTTTTTCAGACTATTTATGAATATGTTAAACAGCACAAGTTCCAGTCCAGATCCTGGGGGACCCCACTGTTTACCTCTCTCCATTCTGAGAGCTGACCATATATTCCTACCATTTGTTTCCTATCTTTTAACCAATTACTGATTGGTTAAAGGACCTTCCCTCTTATCCCATGACTGCTTAGTTTGCATAAGAGCCTTTGGTGAGGGACCATGTCAAAGGCTTTCTGAGAGTCAAAGTACACTATATCAACTGAATCACCCTTGTCCACATATTTGTTGACACCCTCAAAGAATTCTAATAGATTTGTCAGGCATTATTTCCCTTTACAAAAGCTGTGTTGACTCTTTCCCCAACAACATTTTGTTCATCTGTGTCTGATTATTCTGTTCTGTACTATTGTTTCAAGCTATTTGCCTGGTACTAAAGTTAGTCTTACTGGCTCTTTTAGTACCTCAATCATCTTGTGACTCCACTGATTGTGAGGCAGACTCTGTTTCTGATGTACTTCCAAAAAAATTGTTGTTAGTTTGAGTCTTTTGCTAGTTGCTCTAAACATTCTTTTTTGACCTGCCTAATTATGCTTGACTTGCCAGAATTTATTCTCCTTTCTATTTTCCTCAGTAGGAGTTGACTTCCAATTTTTAAAGGATGCCTTTTTCCCTTTAACCACTTTTTACTCTGCTAGTTAGCCATAGTGGCTTTTTTGTTAAGTATCAGAGAGGTGGCCGTGTTAGTCTGGATCTGTAAAAAGCGACAAAGAGTCCTGTGGCATCTTATAGACTAATAGACGTATTGGAGCATAAGCGTTGGTCTCTGTCTTAGGGGTTGTAGCAAATGCGGTTGTACCTCAGTGCTTGGCTGTAGACGATGGATCATGTGGTGTGTCCGTGGTGGAAGCTGGAGGCATGAAGGTAGGCATAGCAGTCGGGGGGGAGGGGGAGGAAGTTCGGTATAGGGTGGCATTAATGTGACCGTCACTTATTTGTACCGTGGTGTCTAGGAAGTGGACCTCCTGTGTATATTGGTCCAGGCTAAGGTTGATGGTGGGGTGGAAGCTGTTGAAATCGTGGTGGAATTCGTGCTGAGGTACAACCGTATTTGCTCCAACCCCTCAGACAGAGACCAACACCTACAAGATTTTCTCCAAGCATTCTCAAAGCTATGATACCCGCAAAAGGAAATAAGGAAACAAATCAACAGAGCCAGAAGTGTACCCAGAAGCCTCCTGCTGCAAGACAAGCCCAAGAAAGAAGCCAACAGAACTCCACGGGCCATCACCTACAGTCCTCAGCTAAAACCTCTCTAACGCATCATCAGTGATCTACAACCCATCCTGGACAATGATCCCTCGCTTTCACAGGCCTTGGGAGGCAGGCCAATCCTCGCCCACAGACAACCCGCCAACCTTAAGCATATTCTCACCAGCAACCACACACTGCACCATAGTAACTCTAACTCAGGAACCAATCCATCCAACAAACCTCGATGCCAACTCTGCCCACACCAGCGACACCATCACAGGACCTAACCAGATCAGCCACAACATCACCGGTTCATTCACCTGCATGTCCACCAATGTAATATACGCCATCATGTGCCAGCAATGCCCCTCTGCTATGTATATAGGCCAAACTGGACAGTCCCTATGTAAAAGGATAAATGGACAAAAGTCAGATATTAGGAATGGCAATATACAAAAACCTGTACGAGAACACTTCAATCTCCCTGGACACACAATAGCAGATTTAAAGGTAGCCATCAAAAAGCTACAAAAAACGTCAGGACCACACTTCAAAGAGAAACCGCTGAGCTTCAGTTCATTTGCAAATTTGATACCATCAGTTAAGGATTAAACAGACCGTGAATGGCTAGCCAACTACAATAGCAGTTTCTCCTCCCTTGGTGTTCACACCTCAACTGCTAGAAGAGGGCCTCATCCTCCCTGATTGAACTAACCTTGTTATCTCTAGACTGATTCTTGCCTGCATATTTATACCTGCCTCTGGAAATTTCCACTACATGCATCTTACGAAGTGAGTATTCACCCAAGAAAGCTTATGCTCCAATATGTCTGTTAGTCTGTAAGGTGCCACAGGACTCTTTGTCGCTTTTTTGTTGTTTTTTGTTGTTGATCTTATTTTTTTTTATTTGGGGTATACATTTCAGCCTCCGTTATGGTGTTTTAAGAAGTTTCCATGTTGCTTGGTGGCATTTCACTCTTTTGACTTTTTGTTTTAATTTCCATTTACTAAGACTCCTCATTTTTGCGTAGTTCCCCTTTTTGAAGTTAAATGCTTCTGTGGTGGGTTTCTTTGGTATTTCTTCCCACAAGGATATTAAATTTAGTTACATTCTGTTTGCTATTACCGAGGCATTCAACTATATTCACTTCTTACATGAAGCACAGGATCTGACCTAAGACTAAATCAAAAATTGCCTCTCCCCTTGTGGGAGTAGTCCTGGACTACTCATTAATGGTGTCTAGAAAGTCTTTCTGAATACTGTATCTTACTCTTTAAACATCCATTTCTTTCTCTTCCAAAGAAAGGAAGAGAATTGGAAATATGTAGCTTAAACATACTGTTTACATATAATTAACTTGGCTACTTTCAAAATAATGTACAAGACCAGAGCTCCTAGAAAGGAAGATCTAGAAAACAGAGCAATTCAATTTTAATTTAGTTGGTTTGTTTAGTCTAAGCAAAGAACCATTCTTTGGGGCTAAATTTTATAAAGAATGATTAATGTAAATGGAGTCTAATGAGGCTCAGTGTAATTGAGAGTCTGGAATCAGTCACCTTTTATCAGGGTTGTTATAATGAGGGTTCATCATGTATGTGTGCTGTAAGAGTGTGTGTGTGTGTGTAAAATACACAGTTACAGGCACACACTCCACTCATTAATAACACATCTTCTGCTGATACGTATCTCAGTTGTAGCTCATACTAATTAGCTGATAGACTAATTGGGTCATATGAAATAAAAAGTAGATGGTAGTCAATCAAGCAGATTAAAATTGCCTGTTCTCTAATTGGTTTATACAGGGGCAAGAGAAATAAAGTAATTTGGAAAATTACTTACTTGTATTGTTAGCCACAGGCTTCCACTCAGTAATTATTTGTAAAAAGTTGTCCATATAAAATAAAACATTTTCAGTTGCACTGATAAATGTACTGAAGATCCTCTCTCTAAACTTTCTTGCCTGACCTCTGCTTATGTGCTTAAAATGTATGTTGTGGGCTTTGATGGCTGAGTAAGAAGCCTTTGCTTGCCTCTTACTTTTCTAAATACAAGAGCCCTAAAAGAACTGAGATGTACTACAAGTGTTGTATATAGTAGCTAAGTGTACTGTGTATCCCAAGGTGGTGTTGCTGGAAGTAGTGCAGTGGAAGTAGTGTTACATGGAACTTGCAACATGAACGCTGAGTTACATGCTACATGTGCTTCCATCGTCTTCTTTTGGCCACCCCTTACCTACTTTAACTCTTGCTGCTTTGTGCATCTCCATTTTCTACAGGTGGACACAGTATGAATCTGTAACTCATGGGCTTTGCCACTTATTTCCCCTGCATGTTGTACATTCTTTTTTATGGGATCATGAATATACCTTGTTACTCCTGTTCTCTGGTCCTTTATCACATGTTCTTTGTGTATTCAAGATGACAACCCCATCCTGTGGGTCATCCACCTAAGACCACTCACCTTTTCCTGTCCATTTTCTGAACAAAAGAAGAGAATTGTAGAATTTCCCCCCAAAAGCTATCAATACAAACATTATAGAGGATTTATTCTGTTTAATTACATAATCTTGAATGTTTATGATTCTCTGCTTTCTTATATATAGTAAAACACCCACACAATCTTCTTCTCTAAGCTTATTGAGAATCTGGCTGCTAGTCATCTGAAAAGTGATCTGCCCTCAGCAAAAAAAAAGTTCTCATGAGCAGTAAACACTCTGACACTGCTCCTGTAACACAATGTTCAGTTTCATACTGTGTATAGCAATTTCCACTGATTCAAATCCTCCAAAGCGAAAACAGTTTAAACCAATTGTTATTTTTTAAATTGTTTTTGAAACTGCTGAAATATGAAGTTTCTCACAACTGATATAGTCCCATAACTTTTCACACTGCTTGGATTGGAACATTTTGAATGAGCAGGCTGTTGATTCAAAACAAGTTTGGTAATAATAAAGGCGTTGATAGAAGATACTGTAATCTTGAGCTCATTTCACCAATTCCCAGATCATTGGTACAATGGAGTGTCAGGTACAATGGAATGTCATCAATGTACAGAAATATTATATAACATACACTACAGTCTCTGTTGGATCTCATGAGGAAATTAGTTGATTTGGGTTTTCATATAGCTAGCTATTTATCTGTCACCTGCATCACCATGTTGACTGTCACATCAGTTAAGGATAGGCTGCAACCTTTAAATCTGTCCTGAATGAGACAATGCAGTTTTACACTGCCCCTTATGAACAGACCAGAGAATGAAGTATGGCTCCAGTCACAATTCCTTCCCTGCCCCTTCCACTCTGCAACTTCATCTGGGAGGGGAGCAGCCCACTCTCCATCATGTGCCCATCCAGCTACTCTAGCTCGTTAGTCAGGAGTCTGAAGCAGTGTTCCTCTCTCCCTCATTAGAGACAGTTTAAAAAATGGGAACATTTCCCCTCAAACAGTGTCCCCTTTTTTGTTACAAAATTGATACATTTAAAATCTTGTCGCCAGCTCTACTTCCGACCCTCTTTTCTACCTACTTGCTTACAGTGGTGATTAGCCACTACCTTCCTTCCTAAAATCAGATTCACAATCTTTAAGAGAGGAGCAGAGGAATGACAGGGGCCTCCTTTCTCCTTGTTCCCTCAGCACAGCCAAATAAGATGTGACAAAGTAGCCTTTGTGTGCTTGGAGTGCTTCAGAGTGCTTAGACATGGGGGTAAAGAGGTTTATGCCCTGTGCCGCCTGCGCACAACTGTTCTCCATTGCCTTCACAGTTTTAAAGGTCTCAAAATCTGATACCAGCAGGACTAGACTCCATGAAGTGGCAGGAGAGTTGGCTCTGCATTTTGGGTAAAATATATGCTGCATCCTTTCCCAGGGTGTAACTGGCTGAACTCTGAATTCTTATGATAAAGAATGTTGTCTATCAGCTTCACACACATCACTTATCCAGGAAAAGTAAGTTTTCCATCACAAATAATTGGCTGAAATCCAATTATATGCTGCAATGTTAATCATAAAAATAAATTTATCAAGTTAGTTTGATGAAAATTATTAAACTCCAAACTTTGCAATGTAATTATACATGGTTACAACTATCAGTGTTCATAAATAGAAAATTAAAGAGTTAGTACACATTTAAAAGTATCACAGGCCTTAGATTTTGGAATAATTTACATGTGAATCAATTTTAAAAATTAAAAATAAATTGGAGTTTATAAAGCCAGAAGGCATCACCTAGTCTCATCTCCTGCATAACACAGGTCATAAAACTTCCCTGAATTAATTCCTGATTGAACTAGAGCATATCTTTTAGAAAAGCATCCAACCTTAATTTAAAAATTGCCAGTGATGGAGAATCCACCAGACCTCTTGGTAAATTGTTCCTGTGGTTAATTACCCTCATAGCTTACAGATTTCACACTCAATAAATGTTTTTACTGGAAGGATCAGGAAAAAATTATAGAACTACCAAATCTCAATGGGGTTATTTTAAAAATTATTGAAACTAACCAACAGATTTATTTATTAACTCTAAGTAAATGTCATCTATTCTCATAGAACAAGTGGTGTAAATTTGGGTAGGATATGTTCAGTCAATCATTCTTAACAAAGAGGTTTACTCCTTGATCTCAAGGTAAATCTCAATATCATCATACTTGTGGAACTCCAGTGCTGCCTCCCTACTCATGTAAACAGGAAAGCTCTCTAAAATTTACATTAATTCATCAAAATAAAAACAAATCTCAAGGTAAGTCTTCCAGATTACTTGCTTGACAAATGAGGCTACCATAATCAATAACTTCTTGAATTTTCTTTCACTGTTGACTAAATTTGGTAACCTTTTCCATATTATGTAGGGTCAATTCTCAATATGATTCTAAACCTCAGGGGAAGTGTCCTTTAGATGTTGTAGAATAGGCTTCATTTGTACACACATCTTTTGTTGTGCTGTAGTTAATGTATGTTAGATCACCTTTATCTGTATCCTTTCAAAGATAGGCACTGCAGCTGCTGATAACATGATTTCATCAGTGTCTACTTGACTCCTTGGTGAACAGAGAAGTAGATAGTATGGTTCATTCTTTTGATATTCTGAAAGATCCAATGAGCAACTATACTGGAACAGCTGGTAGTGACAAGCCTCGCAATTTATGTTAAGTTTCTGCCAAGTGTTACAGTTTTCACTACCATGATACAGAATTGAAAGAAAGAAGGTTTTATAACTTCACGATCAGATAGGAGGTGTCATTTACAGTGTTCAGAAAATAGAATTATTAAATTTAATAAATATAAATTTGTCAAAGTATTACTAGGTAAGTCTTAGTATGCCCCTTTAATGCAAGCCTGCTTGGTGTGATGCTATGTCCACCTCTAGTGGCACCTAGCCCATCTAGAGGTTCATAAGTCTACCACAGGCTTAGCTAAGAGGCACGTGGCTTCTAGCTTATGCGGTAGCGGCTCGTGCATTTAACTACATAGGTCCAGGTTCAGTCCCGCCTGCCAACAACTGGGGTCTGTCAGTGTTACATAACTATATGCATATGATGACAAAACATAGGTGTTAGAGGGATGCTGTCGATGCCCTGGGTAAACTGGCAGTTAGATACCCAAATATCTGCATGCCTACATAAGCAAACATGCTTGTGCTGGAAATTAGAGACTGCAACTTTAACAACAATTTAACCAAATGGGTACCCAGAATCACCTGTCTTTGCTCAATCTGCAACATTCTCCTTCCCACAACACTTAATCCATTGGCACAGTTTAGCTGCTTCACTTCCCAAATTGTTTATTGTTACGTTAGAGAAGACTTAGTGAGCTGGTTGCGTGGAACAGCAAACATGATCTCCTTGGAGGAGGCAATCTGCCTTACCAAAGTATGATTAATATTTGATGATAATGTTTTACATGCTTGCAGGTTCATAGAATATCAGGGTTGGAAGGGACCTCAGGAGGTCATTTAGTCCAACCTCCTGCTCAAAGCAGGACCAATCCCCAACTAAATCATCCCAGCCAGGGCTTTGTCAAGCCTGACCTTAAAAACCTGTAAGGAAGGTTCATGCTTCCAAGAAATTCTAATCTGTTTCCTTGATGAAGTTTCTTCTTCCATTGGAAGCACACATTGGTTTCTTATAGAGAGGCAACTATGAGTGCTGGTCTGCTGCACTGACTTACTTATGGAAATGAGCAGTGAAGTATTTGGTTATACACAGAAGTTACATGGACTTTGCAAGCAAATTTCTGTGTAAGGAAACACAAAATCTAGGTCATGTTTTGGATCCAGAAAACTAAGTTTCCCTTTAATTTGTCCAATTTAATTATTCTTTTTAAAAAAGTTCTTGGTATATTCAAGCATATTTTAAGTAAGATGTATTTATGAAAGGAATGATTAATGACCAAGCTGGCGAACATTGTTTTTTGTTTTCATTTAGCAAATTAAATTCAATTATTTGTTTAAATCTGAAAGCATTCTAGATCAGTGGTTCTCAAACTAGGGCCGCTGCTTGTTCAGGGAAATCCCCTGGTGGGCCGGGCCGGTTTGCTTACCTGCCGCGTCCACAGGTTTGGCTGATCGCGGCTCCCACTGGCCGCAGTTCGCCACTCCAGGCCAATGGGGGCTGCAGGAAGCAGCGCAGGCCAAGGGACATGCTGGCTACCCTTCCTGTAGCCCCCAATGGCCTGAAGCGGCAAACCACGGCTAGTGGGAGCCACGATGGGCCAAACCGGCAGACGTGGAAGGTAAACCAGCCCGGCCCTCCAGGGGCTTTCCCTGAACAAGTGGCGGCCCTAGTTTGAGAACCACTGCTCTAGATAACATTTCTATAAAACCAAGATGTACTTAAATGAAACCAGAGCTAAATATGTACTGGTATACTAGCTTTCAATAAGTACAGAAAATTGGAAGTTACCACAAGAGCAACAGCATTTGTTAAAATTTTGAAAGTAGACGTAGAAAGAATGTTGTTTTTTCATTAAAAACAAAACAAATTGTCATGTTTCTTCTATAGCAGTTATTGTAAATAACAACTTGTCTACACAGGACAGCTAATCCAGGTTAAGATAGGGTGTGAATTTTAAATGAAGTTATTCCTGATTAACTCCCTGTGTAAGGCCTGGTCCCCACTAACCCCCCACTTCGGACTAAGGTACACAAATTCAGCTACGTTAATAATGTAGCTGAATTTGAAGTACCTTAGTCCGAACTTACTGCGGGTCCAGACGCGGCAGGGAGGCTCCCCCATCGATGCCGCGTACTCCTCTCGCCGAGCTGGAGTACCGGCGTCGACGGCGAGCACTTCCGGGATCGATCCCAGAACATCGATTGCCTGCCGCCGGACCCTCCGGTAAGTGTAGACGTGCCCTGAGAGTTAATTAGGAATAGTTAATCAGGAATAGCTATTCTCGAATAATTTACCATGTAGATAAACCCTAAGTAATGATCTACTCATTTTTTCTCTCTCTGATTACTTGTTTCAAATGTTACTGTTAGAGATGGATCCAATATCCTAGAGAGAAAAACATCCCTGAAATTTGAAGAGATTTAGAACTTGAACCTAGGTCTGGATTTTAATTTTCCAGCTATCCCATCTAGTTGTTATGGTACTGAGTCATAACTGTTAGCAGTTATGTACCCTTGAATATTTGATTGCTTGGAAGATTTTTCTGAAGTAATTAGTGAAAACAGAATCCATGTCACTGTACAAATGATGTTTCAAAGAAAAGGAAACATCATATAATTTAGGTCTAGTCTACACACACCACTTCACTGATTAAAATAAAGGTTTCATTTGAAATCAATTTTAGTTGAACCAGTGTATCTCTGTTTGGACAGAAACTTAAAACTGGTGATTTAAATTTAGGCTGTGTTGGAGAGTTTATAGGCACAAGCTAAACCAATACCACCAAATTAAAAATGATAGAAGTGTATCTGTACTGGGGTTTGGCCTGGTTCTGTTTTCAAACAAGTTTAAGTTAAACCAATGTGACTTCAGAGTAATGTTAAGTCCTTAGAGAGAAGACACGTTTATACTCAGCTATGTAGCAAGTTTTATCTCTTGTAGAAAACCCTGATATAATATTATCAAGAGTAGATGGTGTAATCAGTGCAACATCAGAGATTGTTGCTCCATCTACAGATAAAGGTTTTTATGACTCTAGTTACAACTGTATACAAAGGATACTTATCTATCTACCCTATTTCTCTGAATAACATGAATTAGGTTAGGTCAGAGCAAAAACCTATGTTTTTGTAAACTGTGGGAAAGACTTAACAGAATTAAAATACAGGGGAAGTCAGCAAGGAATTTTTCCATAAAATACAATGTTTATAATAAAATAAAACTTGTTTATATAATCACAAGAGTAATAGACCACTTCCTCAGTGTGGAGTTCAACCCACTGCTAGGCCACTTATATGGAAACTGGCTTTCCCACAGGAATTCTTTCCTATATCTCCCAAGCAATAAATTTATTCTCTATCTCGTAATTCCTGTGAATGAAGAAGGGGAAGTTGAACTGAGATTAATCCTTTGTTAACATACTGCCCCAGCATTTTCTCCCACTTTGCTTGGAATCTTACAAAGCAAAATAAAAGTAAAAAAAAAAATGCTGGGATTTGATTTGATCTAGGATGATTTAGTTGCATATCTTGAAAATACTGACTTCTTCTAGTAAACTCAACAGGTTTACCCTCAAGATTGTGCAAGAGTAAAGCCACACAGTTATGATGATTTGATTAATATGTTCAGATGTGGATCCTAGTGCTGATGTATGGAACGAGGTGAAGGACTAATATGCAAATAAAAACCTTATACAGGTTGTCACATGGTACTCACTCACCGCAGTTTCCTCCTCATGATTCAGCCCTTCAGCCAGGTCACTAGGTGGTTTCTCCATCTAGGGTATAGAGTCTCACTGGACCCACTGGCCAGGCAATACCATCAGTGGCTGGTAGGACCAGCTCACTACTACAGGTTCTAGCCAAGGGACCCTACAATACACAGCCAAGCTCTGCTCAATCCCAAGCCTTGCTGCTCTCTCTCTGGAGGGCTGCTTCCTACCCAATTCCTGCAGGCTCTCTTCCCTACCTGTTTTTTTCCCTGGGTACACCCTTCCCTCAGGGCCAGGCTCCCAGGGTCCTACTCTTGCACTGCATTCCCTCTTTCCCTCTCTAATGCAGAGGGTGGTTATAGACTTCGTCACAGCTCACCTGAACTTCTTCCTCCAACCAGGGGTTGTGGCTCCAGCATAAGCATTTCATGTGTGGCCTATCACACTTATTACCCCTTTCCTCAGCTTCCTTAACCCTTTTAGGGCTGGTGTGTGGTAAATACCCCCATTACACAGTTAATTATTCAAGAACACATTATGCAAATTTCCAGCCTTTCTTTGAAAGACAGCAAATCATGTGCTGTATAATGCCTTGTATAAGCAATATTCTCCAAGACATTGGCTGTCTTTCTAAATTGGCTTTCTAATTGTGTTTACTTGTTTCTTGGGTCACTTTGATGAATAAAAATCTTTGGAGGGAGCTAGAAGGACTTATAGTTTCTGTTAAACGAAGGGGCAAGTTATTGGGGGCTCTTCTACATTTAAAACACTATAGCAGCACAGCTGCACCGCTGTGGCACTTCAGTTTAGACACTGCCTACGCTGACAGGAGCAATTCTCCCATTGGCGCAGGTACTCCACCTCCCCGTCGACCTAGTGTTGGCTACATGGGGACTTAGGTCAGTTTAACTATGCTGCTCAGGAGTGTGGATTTTTCATGTTCCTGACTGACATAGTTAAGACAACCTAATTTTCTAGTATAGACCAAGCCTCAGTTTTTGTTAGATCCTCTTGGGGAGTGGGAGGACAGGCCAGAATGTATATCAGAACTGCTTGGGAAGGGTCTGTGCTAATGTCAGTGTTGAATTTGAAAAAGGACATTGAAGCATCTCACAGTATCTCGGGGGGGAGAAGGATAAGCGTCTCCAGGTAACTGGGGAAGGAAAAGCCCAGTAGGGGATGTTTGGTTTGATTTGTCCAGGAGAGTGGCTGTTTCTTTGGTTTGGTCTGCAATAACACTGATATAGTGCTGTACCATTTCACAGTGGTGAAATAGTTCAGACTTCCTCTGTGTAAACGAGCCGTTAGAAAATCTTACATAGCTCTCATTCACAATCACAACTCTATCCATCAAAGAATGTTGTTTAAAAGTATTGCCTTTATATCAGAGTTTTTATTTACCTTATTGTATCCTCTCAAAATAGGCTGTTTAATTTTCTTTATTTAAAAAAAGTAATTTTCTTTCATTTCTTGTATGTTTTTTTAAAATATATTTTCCTTTATAAAAGGTAGATCCAGTTTGATTAAAGGATAATCATATAATGTTTTCTAGTCTTGAGGAAATGATGAAGAACTTTCATTGAGGTAATAGATTGCAAATGTGAAATATTTCATTAAGCAGCTATGAAAATTGTCTGCTAACCACTCATCATTAGTAGTAGCATCCTCAGTCCTATTGAGGGCTGATTGCATGATCCTAAGCATTCTTTGCTGTAACACTTGTGCCTTTATTAGCATTGTCACCTGATTAACTTTTAGAACTGTCCCTTCCCCATATGATTAGCTCTATTAGTACTGTATTTCAGTTTCTTTTCTAGTCACAATTTCACATGAACACTGCCCTGGAAAAATACTTCTTTCAAATCTAATGCTCAATTTAGCAAACTCAAGAGGTTTGGAGATACAGTCTGTATTTTGCTGATCACCTGAACCATAACCTATACACAATACCTTATGCATGGAAAGGCTAAAAGGAGAAAAAAAAACTTAAAGTAAAAGCAAGATCTATGCACTGGTAACAGATAGTATAGTGCCTGAAAACAAGATACATTTCAATAATTGAAGTATCTGTTTCTCTTATTTTGTCCATTTACGTATATGGACCCCAAAATCTCCTAAACTGCAATAGGGCTAAGCATAGACCCTCCGACTACATGACAAGGATTTTGGAAAACAATGGAGAGGTGATATTTTTGCTGGGGGGAAATGATTATAAATTTGCACATTATAATTACTTTGAGAAATTTGGTACATTTCCAGTATTGCATTTTTAGATTCACCCAAATAGTGAAAGTGAGATCCACAGGAATTCTGATTGACAGCTTTAAAGAGAAGTGTGTAGTAGACACAGTATATTACCCTGGGACATCTAGAGAAATTGCATACCTGACCACTTGATTATTTTTGTTGCCTCACAGTAAAAACAGCTGCAAATGCATTCATCTGGCTGTCACTAAAGTATCTATTATAAACATAGAAATTCAGAAGTGGCAGGTTGGTGTTTTTGGCACATTTTTCTACATCCAGACAAATGTCATTTAGTTTCCACATCTGGTATTCAGTCCTTCAATCTAGGTAAAAAAAAAAGTGTGTGTGTGTATTTCTCTACTTTCCATAGGGAAACTGAATGTGCCATGTATTAACACAAAATTGATTCTTTGTAGGGAGGCTGCCACAAACAAATTGCTGTGGTATAAACTTGTCAGAGCAAGCATCTAGAAATAATAGAGATGAAAGAAAGTATACTTGAATGATCATTATATAAAGATAACAGTGGAAGAGAGTTGTGTATGGAAATGTGCAAAGGTTGCATAGCATCGCTTGGACTGTGAGAGAGCCAAATTCAAATGGTTGGATTTAACTCCCATATTACTCTGGAGACCCTGCTTTTTACTAGCTCAATGGGCATTAATTAATCTGTGATTAGCAGTTCAATGTCTTGCATGTAAATGTGTGGAAAAGTAACACTGTTTCTGAATATGTTATACAGTAGCCCAGCGGGGGAAAGAAATTAAGCTTGGGCACTAGATAATAGCTGTGCCTCCCTTCTTCCCATCTCCACAATCACATATACGCTCTATACAAAATGGTCCTCTGTTTTAATAACATGCTTAAAGCTGCACATTGGGATGGTATTAAGAGGCATTTAAACAGAAGCAGCTATGTGTTTAGCGTTAATTTACTTTCACATTTTATGTGAAGATGCTGTGGGAGTTTGTGATATGACATCAAATCAAATATATGCAAGACACTCAGCTCTACACTTCCTTTGTATTCCTGCAAAGAACACCATCTCCTACATATCCCAGGAGCCTGGGAGAGAGCAGCACTTGTATGGGAAGCTGCTGACTGACATTCAACCCAGCAAAAGGGAGGTAGTGTTGATGGGCAGAGGAAAGCATTGTGACCAACCTCACAATCACCCACTACCAAAGGCACATGCCCTGTAATAATCAAGGTGGTCTGCAGATTGTGTATCCTCTGGACCCTTCATTGCTGTCAGATGCACAAATAGCTAAAGTTGCTAAAAATGTCACTTTCAACCAACAGCTGACTAGGAAAGAAGCAAGTGCCATTGCTTGAGGTATTTAATACTAGAAAAGACAAATCTCTAGAAAATGTACTCTTGTGATCAATCCTGCATTGGCAGGAGAATAGATTGCTTGATGTAATATGTTGTTCTCCAGCTTTAATTTTTATGAAATGGTTCCAAGTACAGTATATTGTGTTTCAAAAGAAGATGAGCAAAATCAGCAGTGGGGTTATTTTGGTCTTGCAAAATGGTGTTGATTACATTAGCTTGTCCCCAAGCCTCAACATTCTCAGATACTCAAATAAATAGTCGGTGTTTTGACCTTTTTGTTAGCGACTTCGGCTAATTTTCAGTGAGACAACACATAAGGACTGTTTTTTCCATGCAAAATAGTAAAATGTTACCCTGTTTTAAATTCATGAATACTTGTGAAACTATCAGTTCTCTGAGCTGAAAACCTTCAAAGGGGAAATTGGTGGTTTTGTAACCACATCTACTATAGCAATAATATTTTTGACTGGCAAGGAGAAAGTAAACAAGGAATTATTGTAAAAATTTAATTATATCGCAAAACCTTGACATCCAGGAATTGTGTAGACTATAACTCTCTCTATGGAAGCACTATACTTTGCATTTGAAAATACATATTTAATTTTTAAAAGATACAGGGAATTAAAGTCTGACACTTTATGCTTAAAAATAATAGAAAGTATTCTTCCAGCCATCACTTCAGTATCTTTTGAAATCAGGTCATCCTGGAACTTAAAATAATGTGATTTTGTACTAATGAATAATTTGACATTTTTGCTAGTGAAATAGAGATTGATATTCTACATTTGTAATGCACTGTATATGGTATAATAAGCCATACATTGTGATGAAAATGGTGCCATAAAAATAATGATAATTTATTGCATAGAATAGTCTTATACAAAATGTAATAAAAAGGTAAATATGAAGTGAAGTTGTTTGCTTAAAATATATCCCCATTGTGTTATTTACTCAATAGATACATACAACTTCATATATAATGTCAAATGGCTCCTAATGTCTTCACAATCTATTTTAAATCTCTCATTTTACTCATAATGTCTACATGCAGCATATTTTTTAACTTTGACAATTTTTGTAACAAAATAGTTTTATCTTTCATATTCATATTTTATCAGTATACTTTATTATTATAGGTGAAAAGCATTCCTGTGAAAAGACACATTTAGTGGCAGTTATTCAAGCAAGGTTTCTGAGAACAAAAGATGTAATTGTATCATAAAGCTTTGCCTTGTCTTGTCTCATAGAAAGGAAAAAGAATTGAAATACATTATTAATACCATGAATTCCTCATGTAGTTCATCTGCAACTGCCTTTCAGAGTCAACTGAATCCATTAAAATTATTAATCCGTGAGCATTTCAGATGAGAATTACTATTATTTTTTATTTTTAAAATGGGGTGAACTTGACTGCTCACAAGAAGGGGAGGGAGGTGGCATGGGCTGTAGCTTCATTTAATACAGGCACCATGCCATGCTCCCCACAAACCTCCTGCCTCTGCGCTTCATTTCTGATTTAAAATAATCCTGCTATTCTAGCAAAGAGATCCCTCTGTGTTATTGCTTACAGAATTGTCTCTATTGTGACGTGGACAAATAGTCATCAGACACTAGGTTGAAGCCACTAATTTGTTTCATATGTGATTACATAACCTAGGGCAAAACTCTACTCTTATATGCTGCTTTCCCTACATTTGTCCATTTTCAGTCATCATCATTACAGTCCTCATGTTTGTGGACAGAGCACTATGTTGGAGTCTAGGGTGAGCTACTAGCCCCCACTCCAGGCCTTTTATGGAAGGTAAAAGGTCTGGAGTAGTTTAAAGGTTCTGGTTCTGGCTGGGGAAGGATTCCCCTGGCACAAGCCCTGTAAACGGAGCTGGAAGGCTGCCTTCCATGAACTCCCATGCCCTGAGGTAGGGAGCCTGATGGGGAAGGGTTAAGATTAGGAAGGGTTATACTTGGTGGAAGGGCTGTAGGGTTTGCAGGAAATATTGTAGTCCATTCAGGCAGCCCAGGGAGGCTGCCATAACTTAAACAGCTCTAGCCTCCAGAGCAGTCCAGGATCGGGAGGACACAAGCCACTTTAGTCTCTCCCTGCCCTGCAGGCTAGAAATTCTATGCTGTGCTTCCTAGGGACTCTTGCTGATGATCCCTATACAGATCTGTGAGCAGAGGTTCGCTCCTAATTGGGTGCTAATGAGAGGAAACATACTAGTTATGGATGCACTGTGCCAGCCAATGCTTTTCTGTAATTGGGGAAGTGGGAAACCTTTGATGGGAAGGCAAGGTCAAGAGACACAAATGTTTTCTCCTGTGGCGTGTGGGGGCAGCTTTTCAATTGCAAATCCCTTCCTTGATTTTTCTTGGGTCCCATTGACATGGCATGCTCTATGTATGCCATGAAAGCGCCTCTTGCAGTCTGTCAAACAGCCATGATTTTCTAGATCATGAAGGTCCAGAATAGCAGGCAGTGTACGAGTAGGCATATTTAATAATTTTAAAAAGAGAGATATTGTTGTCCTATAATCCAGGTACTGAAATAATATCTCAACCCTCACTTAGATGGGCTGTATTTATTTTCTCTAATGTAACTTTCACTCTATTTGATTATCTAAAGTGTTATTGGTAGTGAGGATCACTTTGGAGTCATTGACTCTGCGCCGCAGCGTGGACTACAAGGTGTAAATTGCAGAGCGCACCAAAGCGCTGTACTCTAGATGCCCCATGTGAACACTACTGGCACAAACTAAAAGTTGCCTAGTTCACATTAGTTTGCACTGCAGCGCAGTGTAGACAGGACTTTTATTTAATTATACAGCATCAAATAGTATATAAAATTTTTCATAATTGGAAACAACCATTCATAATAATATTAGGGACTTTTTTCCCTCTGGTCAAAACATATATGATATTGATATTAATAAATTCCTCTGTTTTTGTTTACAGATGAAAGGGAAGATGTTCAAAAGAAAACATTCACAAAGTGGGTAAATGCACAGTTTGCTAAGGTAAGGGAATTTTCTGTTTTCCTTTATAAATCAAGGACTGTTATGTACATATACAGTCAGATTTTCGAAAGAGCTTACTTCCCACAATTGGGACCAAATTTGCAAGAGAGTTCAGCTGGGGATTGAAAACACAGCTCCTTCATTTAGTTGTCTAAATTGGAGCTGAGCTCTTCTGAAAATATGGCTCTTAATATTGAAACCTTTCTCTGTAATCCCTCTTGGTTTTGCAGTTTTATCACTGAAAGGATTTGAGAAAGTTGGAAGAACACAATTATCCCTTTGCCTTATTTCTCCAATTCTGAAAAATCAGATCAAATCAAATCTTAAAGACCTGAAGATTAATGTGTGTGTGTGAATAAATTTCAGTTCAGGCTTCTTGCACAATACTGTTACCTCCCTAGACCTGACCAATTAGCCAATATTCAGCAACTTGTGGGTTTTTTCTGTTAGGTGGAGAAATTGATAATATGAATCAGATATGTCTTTATTACAGTCCAGTTTATTTATAAAGAATGTACACAACGTCCTGTTTCCCTGAACACAGTAGGAATCAAACAATAAAAGACAGTTTCTTTGTTTGCCATTCCAAGCCTCTTTCCAGCCAGCACTTAGCCCACTTTCTATATTAGCTTTTTCTCAGGGTCTCACTTCAAGTGCCTCTCTGGGGCTTCCTTGCTGCCTTGTCTGTGTGCTTCTTTGTGTTTCTGTTTTTCTTTGTCACACACACAGCTCCATCAAATAATAAGCAAGCCCTTCCTTTCTCCCCCCCGCCCTGCCTGGTATTTTCATTCAGACCCCTGTCGAAACCTTTCAGATCACATGGCTGAAATCCTATTCCAGCCTTGTATGTGGATTATGTTTTGGGGTGTAGCTCATATTGTTTCAGTTATCTATTACATAAAGGAGCTTATTTGCATTTTACATTTATCTTGAATGAAGAGCAGCTGTTACACCCACTAGCTTTAGTAAGGTTTTACCCAACCGCCCAATATATAATGATATAATCAGTTACAAAACACAGTGTAATAGTTTTAACAATAGATGAGCTAGAACCAAACCTTGTGATTCAAATGCTCTAGAACATTGGGAGAGAAGGTCTTCAGAATATCAACACAGATCTGCATAAAAGGGAGCAAACTAAAAGATCACCTTCCGAAAATGTCAGAAATCTGGGATCTCAGTTTTGTGACTCAACCCCATCAGTACTTCCAGCTTTGCTCATCTGCATGATGTTGGGGTTACTCTGTTGGAAGTGATGTTAATTCAGTAATGCTAATGTGGTATGTTGCGATAACATGCTTTATAATTTGTCATCACTGTAGTTTTATGTTGCACAATACAGTGTGTGAAATTTTTAAACCAATAGTCTTGATTGTAGAATTGGCTCAGATAGCTTCTGTATAGTTTCAAAAGTGTGTCTTGTTAAGCTGATTAGCCTTAAGGGTCTGCATTAATTATAAACAGATGGTAAATATGTTATGTCACTCCTCTTTCTTACTCAGGAGCAATGGAATCCATTTCATTAATCAAGTATGAAATATTCTGGGATGAGTGAGTCAGTTGGCAAAAAAACAAACAAACAAACAAAAAACAAGTAGAGATGGACCTAACTAAAAGCCTAATTTCAAAAGTCCTCACACCTTAGGGACACCATAGGAATAAACTCATTTGTCGTCAAAGATAACTTGCTGAGTTGAGTTCCTTCCCCGCAAATGGTTTGTTTGTTTTTTAAGTCCAAGGTGCACCAAACATCTCTTGAACACCCAGAATACCAGTCACATCCAAGTAATCTCCATTCCCTGTTCTGGACTGAAACTCTAGGATATTGAGTCTCACATGCCCACTACATACAATAATAATCTGAATATATGCAATATTTGATCATAAATGGTAAAATTTTGAAAATTTGTCTCCTAATTTAAGTGTGTTTAACTTGCCTAAAGATGTCTGTGGTTTGGCAACGTGTGCTTCATTAAGATCACATACTAGGAAGAAAAAATAATGCTTTTCTGGTCAATATTAACTATGGCCTCTTGACACGTTTGTAATGACATCCCTGGGTTAGATCATATGTGGAGACTGAACCTTCATTAGAAAGGGCTTTGAGATCTAATAATGAAAAGCACTACATCAGAGCTGGGTGGTGGTATTATTGTTGTTGTTGTTAATATTTTATTATTATCATTACTACCTCTTAGTTATTGTACAAGGTCCCTTAGCTCAGAGGCAGTAATAAATTCTTAAACTCACTAACCACTAGACGGGGACAGAGAGCCACATGGCATTATTATGAGTTATACAAGCTTCAAAGAGCAAGTTATTCTCAGGCTTCTGCCTCTTTTCCCATACAGCTGCAGCCTGTGCAGAGAATCTGGAGATGTGAGACTTCAGAGGGGCAAAAGAGATCTGATTAATATTTATGGATGCAGCATTGCAAGTGGATACCTGGTATTTTCTATTAGGGTTTTGTCCAAAGTGAAGTAGTGCCAAAATACTAATAGATTTAAGAGTTGCAAACCTTAATGATCTATGAGCCAGATTCCTACATATGTAAAGTGTCATTGCTCGATTGATGTTGGCAGAACTATGCTGATTTACACTAGCTGAGGATCTGGTTTTATATCTCTTGGTTCTGTAGTGACATAAATAACCAAGGCTTCATATAGCTTGAGACACACCTGTCTCAGACATCAAGAGAAAGACAAGACAGCAGCTTTTGGGGAAGACAGAATCTTTCCAATAAATAGAAGGTTAACCACTTGCTTAACTACTATACCCTGTAACAGACCATACAGTGTGGTTAGCTAGGCTTTTCAAAGTGATTAATCAGTTTTATAAAGTGGTTTCTATTCTGTTTAGTAGCTTCGTGGTTTTCTCTTTATTTTTTGCCTTATACCCAGTAACCTTTGTCATTAAGATTACTAGAATTGTTTGAAGTGACAAAGAGTCAGACGCGGATATTCACCCACAAAAGCTTATGCTCCAATACGTCAGTTAGTCTATAAGGTGCCACAGGACTCTTTGTCGCTTTTTACAGATCCAGACTAACACGGCTAACCCTCTGATACTAGAATTGTTTGGTTTCAGAGTAGCAGCCGTGTTAGTCTGTATCCGCAAAAAGAAGAACAGGAGGACTTGTGGCACCTTAGAGTCTCTAAGGTGCCACAAGTCCTCCTAGAATTGTTTGGGTAGCCTATTAAGTTGGGAGACAATAGGCTGTCAAGCATACTGGAAGGAAGGGAGGGAGGGAGGAAAGAAACTGACCTTTTGAGACTAAGGGAGCTGGGAGCAGGAATGAAGCATTGTCTTGTTCTCTGTCAGAAGCAAAGGAGCCATACTTACTTCTTCAAACTGTGACAAGTGGGGATTGGCACAGCTGTGACCAGATGGGTGCTAGGCTTGTTTTATGACCCTACACATTGTTTGGTTTTGCAGGGGGTATGGAAGTGACATCAATATATTTAGGACATTACAATGGTGATTTTGCAGTGTGAGGTTGCTATGTTTGTCATGTGGATTTTTCACTGAGAAACTCTATTTTTTACCTGCACTATTAGATACTTTACGTGCAGCTAAAAGTAACATGCTTTCTGTCCTCTATGGGAATGCAATGGGACAAATGCTCCTAAGGACATGTGTACATTCAGGAAAGATAACAGGAATCAATTAAAGCTATGAAGTTAGTGTGCGAAAGTAAAGTACATTAAACTCCCGTGTAGATGCTCTCCTTCAGACATAAACTGGCCAGTTTACTTTAGTTTAATCCTCCTTGAAGGATAATTTATGTGCTTTAACTTCACATGTTTAGTTAATTCATTTTCACTTTCCTAGGTGTCCCCAGATAGACAAGTCCTAAATCATTTATGTGCATCTGAAAATTCCATCCTTAATTATGCAGAGCTAGAGTGTGGAATCTTATTTTCACTAGTGAGCAATTACTTGCATAAGTAATCCCATTAATTTCAGTGAGCATACTCAGGTGAGCAATTCCTCTCCAGTGCAGATGAGAGGGGCCACAATTTGGCTCTTAATGTTTGGCAAGGGCTCTAAGATAAAAGGGAATATGTAAATTGAAAAGCAGAAAATGAGACTAGAACTGAGGAGGCCTGAATCACAGTTGCATGTTCCAACTGTTATCTGGGGTTTCCTGAACCTGAAACTGTGGTAACTAGTCTCTTAGGCAGTTTCAAGCCCTAAATAAGTGCTTCTGTCTGACAAATGATTGGTACACACAAGAGTGCTTTCACTCAAAAATCCTTGTTTTTATTGAGTCTAAAGCACTTGTCTAAAATAGCAGTAATCTAGAGCACCCCAGACTTAGTTACCCAAAGTCTAAGGTGGTGTCAAGTGATCAGCAGCAGGTTTCTGGTGGACAGTCTCCCTCCTAGCCGCTGGGGAGTTGGCGGTCAGTCTCCTAGCTTGTTGAAATCTCTCTCTCCAAACTTCTCCAAATTGCATACTCTAACTACTCTCTTTATAGGTTGTTCAGAACAAAGCACATAACTCATAGTAACTGCTAATGGGTTAACAATTTCCTTAGCATCAGTAAATAACTCATAATTTTAGTTATCAGCAAAGCAACTCCCAGCGAGAAACTCGTAGTCATAGACACCCAGATCCAAGATCAGTGATCCACACTCCCTCCCATTCTCATAAATGTGTCACTTTATCTATCCTTATTAGCAACACTTCAGCTGTGCAGCTGTTTTGTCTGCTTAGTCAGAGACCAAATTATTCCTGACTAAATGGTGTTCTCGCTTTCTGATAATGTGGCTGAATACAGAAAATGGCTACTGTTATGTCAAGTCCAGTTCTCTCTTAACATTAACCACCAGACAACCCTCCTTTCTGTGATTAGTCATGAGATAGTAGACCTAGCAGTTACTGTCATGTAACTGACATGTGATACTTGAGTCATGCCAGCTTTAAAAATGTGGAGCATATTTCTTTTTTTTAATATCATTTCATTTAAAATGATAGAAAAGAGTTTTTCCAAAGAGGTTAATTTGTAATATAATGAGATTATTTTCTGTGTGCATAAGTGTAGCACAGGTGCATGGCGTAGCCTAGTTCTTTATTAATAGTGCACACTGCAAACTAATTAGAATCATTACAGGAGATACGTTGGTCCTATGCAGGATGGTTATTTTTAAGATCTGAACTTTTTCTAAATTGTAAATGCCAATTAATTTTATTTTCTAACAGAGCCCGCATAATGTAGAGGCTATTTATAGGTACCACATAGACTTTTATAGTAAATAGTTTAAATGTAAATATAGTGCTTTAATGATGTCTACAGTGCATTTTACAGGAGCTTGGGTGATATCAGTGTTTAAATATTTTTACTAATGAATTGCATAATAGACTCCATAGTAGAAAACATTATTGATGTCTGAATCTCTATCTAATAGTACACAAATATAAGGCACTTACAAATGACAACTAATTTTTCAACCCTGTCTAGACCCTGCCGGCATAGCAAAAAAATGCCAGAAAATCAGTGCACTCACATAGGGCAAAAGAAATCAACAAACATTCACCAGGTGTTGAGAATAATTGATTTCACTCTTTCCTGATGGAACAGATATTTCAAAATAAACAAATACAATTCTAATGATAGTGATAAAAAAGATGAACACTGAAAGACAAAGCAAATAGCGAAGTATTGTGCATTTTGTCAGTTTTAATTGTATGTCATGTTCTGATGACTGATTTTAGATTCTGAATTGTTGCTCAACTTTGTGACTTATAAGTGGGTTGCATACAGGAACACTAATTTGTGGATGAGTTTTCAACATTTAAACTTCAAATACTGCATGTCAGAAAGATGAATTTGCTTTTCTTTTATAGGCATTTTTGAGTGTGCAGGGTTTAAATTGATTGGTGCATTCATGCTAGGGCTGGACAAATATTTAGTGTACAAATTTACAGAGAAGCCTATTATACATCTTAAATGTACTTTTTACTATGGCACAAATACAGCAGTTCACTTTCAATTTCAGAGCTGGTTGAAAAATTCACAAACATTCACAAAAAAAACATTTGTCACTGAAAAATGAGAAAAATGAGGGCAAGGAAAAGTGATAGACCAAAAGGGGGAAAAAAAAAAGACTAATTTTCATTTTACAGTATAATTGAAAAAATGGGGGGGGGGGGGAACTACTATTGTTAAAGAAAATTTTAAGTTTTGAAAAAAGGCAATTTTGAAATGGGGAAAAATAGTTCTGAAATGTGACCATTTCTAGTTATGTTGGTGATTTTTACAGTAGCATTCAGGGGCATGGTCCAATTGTACTGGATGATATGAAAACAAACATGTAGTAAAGAGACAGCCTTGTCCTCAAGAGTTTACAATTTAGCTTAATGATAAGATCAAAGAGGTGACAAGACCTAAATAAGTGGGATAGTGCTCACAATTTTTAGAAAGAACAGCAAATTAGATACCATTAACTTAGGTTTGAACAGAGACTGGGAATGGCTCGGTCATTACACTAATTAAATCTATTTCCTCATGTTAAAGTATCCTCACACCTTCGTTTCAACTGTCTGAAATGGGCTATCTTGATTATCACTTCAAAAGTTTTTCTTCCCTGCTGTTAATAGCTTATCATAATTAATTAGCCTCTTACAGTTGATAGGATACTTCCACCTTTTCTTGTTCTCTGTATGTATAAATATCTTCTTACTGTATGTTCCATTCTATGCATCTGATGAAGTGGGCTGTAGCCCACGAAAGCTTATGCTCAAATAAATTGGTTAGTGTCTAAGGTGCCACAAGTACTCCTGTTCTTTTTGCTGATACAGACTAACACAGCTGCCTCTCTGAAACAATTTTTAGAGAACAAGATATAATGATGGTGGTGGCTTGGACGGTGACTGAATGGCTCACACATCTGACAACAATATATGCAGTTTTTATTTTTTAAGTTACTTATAATTTTGAACTCCAGTTGCATAATAATCAAAACTAGTTACCATTGATGGCTATTTGGTGGCTTATGCAAGATGGTTTGATGATGTCAGTCAAGGTCCTAGGATCTGATTCAATGGCCTTTGAAGTAATTCAAGAATTTCAGGAACTTCACTGTGTCCCTAGGGGTTTTGAATTAGACCCCTTGTGCACAAAAGTCCATATCACAGAAACTACCACAACAGTTAGAACTATGACTGGAATTTGCAGAGTGGAGGACAAGGATTTAAAGGTCAAGGACATTATACTACACCAGAGGAGGGTTGAGTATAAGATGGGCCATTGTGGAGAAATCTGCACTACTGTTTCTCATGTATCTGTTCTGTGGCTAAGCCTTCAGTTTCCCATGCTGTCAATCTAGTGCCCTTCTTGACATGTAAATTAAACCAAAACCCACCACTGATGATACAATGAATGCAAACTACAGTACAAGAAGTTAGGACACTGAAAGGGGAAGACATTACTGGATGGATTTACAGGTCTATTGAAGGGCTAGCACTAATAAAATTGTGTCACCCACTGAGACTAATGCACTTATGATTTTATTAGCTGTGCCATTTTCTTTAGTCTCACTGGACTCAAAATTAATAAGCAGGAAAGTATAAAATATTTGACTTTTTTAAAAGATGAAGAAAGAAAAGAGGCAGAGAAGACCCCCCTGCAAAAAACAAACAAACAAACAAAAAAACCTGCCTATAAAGTTTAGTACTGGTGTTATAAAAAGTACTATCTTGACAAGGAACATGCCAGTCAAGTGAAGACAGCTACCGAGTATGGTAAATGAACATCTGGAAGAACTTTCAGATATGTATGTAGAAGTTCAGATATGCGTGTTCAAATTCCAGTGATACCCATTTGTCCTTTCCGTGTTTTGAAAACAGTAACTTAATCCAGCATATGTTTGCAATATTAGATTCAAAGTTATCCCTGAATCAGGATCTCTTGCACAATATGGATAATCAGCAGGGTGCTCTAGCACTACAGGTCTTCAATGTTTGGGGCCAAATTCACAGGTGAGTCTAAGCTGGTATAACACAATCCTTCTCCTGTGACATCAATTTATGCTCTCTCTCTAGACTAGAGTTGGTGACATTTTTCAAAGTTTGATTAAATTTTCCATCAAAATCTAGATTCAAAAAACAAATTAAACTTTCATTAAATATGTCTCTCTTTTAACAGCTGTGCTCTAGATTTACTGGTCCTCATTCTCAGCTACACAAAGACTTGTTTACTTCACTGTAGCAGTGTAAAGAGGCAGAAACAGTCCCCTGAGGATACCCCTGGAGATGGGCTCTCCTCAGTCCAATCTGGGTTGGTGTAAGGGTTCTAGTCTAGAAAACAAAGGGGAACAGATGAGGAGGCAGAAGATAGTGAGGGAAGGTAGAAAAGAGTCCAGGGAAACCGTAACAGGGTCTGGGATTGTGTAGATTGTATTCTAGTCATAGAGTCCCTGACTGGAATCTGTAGTAGTAGGTAGGCCCTAGTTCCCTCTACCAGCACTGGGGAAGTATCACAGTCTAGGCAGTGGAGTGGAAGAGTGTCTGAGACAGTTGTCCAGAGCTACGTTGATACCCTGGAAGAGGAAAACTATAGTGACCTGGCTGGAGGGCCAAGCCACGAATAGGGGCATCCTGAGTCATGAGGAAGGAGAAAATGAGTCCAGAGAGAGACAGAGACCCTGGAGCAAGTAACCAAAGGAGGGGTTGTCAGTCTGGTTGAGAGCTAATCCTCAGATAAGTCGTGAGAAGTTGCCCTAGTGGTGAATAGTGAATCCCATGACAGATGGGCTTCAGAACTTGCTTAAAATTAAGCATGTTTTTTAGCTGAATCAAAGCCTAACGTCCTTTCTGTGTCCCTGGTTCAGAAGGTATTTAAGTGTGTGCCTAACCTTAAGCAGGCAAGTGGACCCAGTGTGTGAGTATTTCACAGTGCTTATAATTAGGTATGTGCTTAAGTATTTTGATGAATTAGAGCCTTTGTCTATGGAACAGGTACAGCATGAACAAAGCCAATGTAAGCTTACCCTATAAGCTCCACCTCTATTGTACTTTATTATCCTCTCAACCTCCAGTTCAGAAGTTAAGTTTCTTTTCAGGCTGTCAATTGTCCTACTTCACTATCTACAGTCTGTTGTCATTCTATGTCATTATCTGTCATGTTGCAATCGTCTCACAATGAGGTCCTTGTCACCTTATACCAGTAAAGTGCCTTGCACAGCAATGGAGCTACAGCGTATAAGTAAATACAAAAAAATAGAGGTAACAATTATGCCAATTACAGTTGTGATTTTGGTGATTTGACAGTTCTTCCCTAGGAATTTACTTCATGGTATTATGGCCATCAAACAATCAGCAGTATGGTCAGAGTAGACATATCACCTTTTAGTCACTGTTGACATAAATGGGATATATTTTAATTGTCACCTTGTGGATTTTCTCTTCAGTGATATTGTAATTACAGTAGGGAGGGGAACTCTGGGTATAATAGAATAGGACAAAATTAGGGCTGTAAAGCGATTAAAAAATTAATCATGATTAACCGCGTGATTAATCACACTGTTAAGCAATAATAGAATGCCATTTATTTAAATATTTTAGATGTTTTCTACATTTTCAAATATATTGATTTCAATTACAACACAGAATACAAAGTGTACAGTGCTCAATTTATATTGATTTTTATTACAAATATTTTCACTGTAGAGCCCAAAAGAAATAGTATTTTTCAATTCACCTAATACAAGTATTGTAGTGCAATCTCTTTATCATGAAAGTTTTACTTATAAATGTAGAATTATGTACAAAAAATAACTGCATTCAAAAATAAAACAGTGGAAACTTTAGAGCCTACGAATCCACTCAGTCCTATTTCTTGTTCAGTCAATCACTCAGACAAACAAGTTTGTTTACATTTGCAGGACATAATGCCGCCAGCTTCTTGTTTACAATGTCACCTGAAAGTGAGAACAGGCTTTCGCATGGCACTGCTCTAGCCAGCATCACCAGATATTTATGTGCCAGATGTGCTAAAGATTCATATGTCCCCTCATGCTTCGCCCACCATTTCTGAGGACGTGTCCATGCTGATGATGGGTTTTGCTTGATAACAGTCCAAAGCAGTGCAGACTGACACATGTTCACTTTTATCATATGAGTCAGATGCCACCAGCAGAAAGTTGATTTTCTTTTTGGGTGATTTGGGTTCTGTAGTTTCCACATCGAGATGTTGCTCTTTTAAGACTTTTGAAAGCATGCTCCACACCTCGTCCCTCTCAGATTTTGGAAGGCACTTCAGATTCTTAAACCTTGGGTCAAGTGCTGTAGCTCTCTTAAGAAATCTCACATCGGTACCTTCTTTGCATTTTGTTAAATCTGCGGTGAAGGTGTTCTTAAAATGAACAACATGTGCTGGGTCATCATCCGAGACTGCAATAACATGAAATATATGACAGAATGCAGATAAAACAGAGCAGGAGACATACATTCTCTCCAAAGGAGTTCAGTCACAAATTTAATGAACACATTATTTTTTTAACAATCATCATCAACATGGAAGCATGTCCTCTTGAATGGTGGCCGAAGCATGAAGGGGCGTATGAATTTTTAGCATAACTGACACTTGAATACTTTGCCATGCCAGCTACAACAGTGTCATGTCAACGCCTGTTCTTACTTTCAGGTGACATTGTAAAAATTGCACTTTCATGATAAAGAGATTGCACTACAGTACTTGTATGAGGTAAATTGAAAAATACTTTTTCTTTTGTTTATTATTTTTACAGTGCAAATATTTGTAATAATAAATAATATAACATGTGTACACTCTCTATTCTGTGCTGTTATTGAAATCAATATATTTGAAAATGTAGAAAAACATCCAAAAATATTTAATACATGTCAATTGGTATTCTATTGTTTAACTGTGCAATTAAAACTGCAATTAATCATGCTTATTTTTTTTAAACACAATTAATTTTTTTAGTTAATTGTGTGAGTTAACTGTGATTAATCAACAGCCCTAGAATAAATATATGCAAACACAATGTTGCTATATGATAGATGTGCTTCAGCTTTGCAATTTGATCTGTAAAAATAGGTTTGGCTTAACGCTAGATAATATTTAAGGATTTCTTTATTCTGATAAATTATATACTTATGTAAAATTCAGCAAGATGTACTCTTGGAAACCAGTGAATTTGTCCTATTAATTTTTCATTTCTTTCGGCATAGAATTAAAACAAGTGCAATCAATTACATTACACAGTTTATGAAAATTTAATGTAAAACTGAAATGTTATAAATATAGTATTTCTACTTTATGTTAAAAATTGTTTTTAATCTTCACAGAGCACTTGAAAGGTAAGGTGCTAAGTAAATGAAACCATATTAGTGCACTCTGCACCAAAAATGGTACAAAATGCAATTAGCACCTAATTCCACTTGAATTAAGTACAGATTTATATATTGGCCAAAAGGAACCATTTTTCCTGCTGTACATTCTCAACTAGCATTTAGTGGCTCACGTTTGTGAATAAAGCCCCAATCCTTTTTGCTCTGTGGCTTTCATATAATACATAAAAGTTAATGTCATTAATTGCATAAATATGAAAATGTTGATCTATGAGATTAGTAAAGCAGTTACCAAGAAATTATATTTTAGAATGATATGTAGGAAAGCAGGTTTATTTTCAGCATATTTTAAAAACATAAAATTCTGCACAGTCGTGTGGTAAAAGGGAAATATTGACCTGATTCTTAACCCTGCCTTGACGTGAAGCTTGGCTGCTGCCATGGATTAAAATGCAGGTTTAATTCCATTGCAAAAGCCGAAAACATCAGGGATTCAGAGTAGTCTTCAGTCAGTGGGAAATGATAAAAACAAATTATTGTTTGAGCGGGTACTTCTCCTTACAGCATGCTAACATTAGGGGCATGCAGCACACGACCTCACTGATGTAACACACTCAATTAGAGATGTCTTTGGATACAGTAACCCTGTTCTTTTTCATTGCAAAACATAGAAATGACACAAATATTTTTGGTTGTGACTGAAAGATTCAAATAGAAACACTTGGAGTGGGGGGGAAATGGGGACTTCAATTAAAAAAGTGATATTCAAACTTCCAAGCGGTCAAGTTATTTCACATATGCACCAAGATGTGGATGGTTATCCAAAACTGATGCTTATCTGAATCTTTGGAGTTGTCTTCAATGGCTCTGCTTTCCCATAGACCCTCTTCTTCCCAGCAACTGTCACAACTCTCCCGCAGTGACAAGCCCCAGTTCCCAGACACTAGGTGATGACAGAAACCAGCGACTTATTACTTTATTTCATAGCTCCCTTCTTCCACTTCAGAGGGTGGTCACCAGAAGACCCTCTTGGGGTGAAGCACCCTCCTCCCTCATCCCATCCAGTCAGCCCTGCTTACTGGCTCATGGAGGAAATGGAGCTATGGCTCTGCCTGCTTTTGCATTTCCTCACCTCTGTGGAGACACCATAGGCCCCTGAGAGAACAGTGAGGGTGCAATTCTCTTTGGTCCTTTCACATACTACACAAGGATTGGAGTCCTTACTCTCTCTCCCCTCCCATGGGACATAAGGGCTGGGCACCATCTAGCCTCCCCCCCGCAAATTGTCTGAAATTCATCTTGATATCTTTTAGTACATTTTATTTGCATTGATATACATTGTGTAGTGTTGTGGCAGATATTTTGGTTAATTGCAAGACTTTCACTTTTTTGGTTTCTTCTCTGCTGCAAGCTACTCTTTTTCCACAAATGTTCAGGGAAATCATTGCACAGATTTCTGTGTGAACCTACAATTGTAAATCTTCATTGTCAGAAACACATAAGCTTCTCTTTATAAATAAACCCCGCCCTTGGTGAGGTTAAGATGCTTGCTTGAAATGTTTTGTCTAATACGAGTCGAGTCATTCAGTGGCATATTCGCTTCAGTCTAATTTTTGCAGAATAACCACTTAACAAAGGGTACCATTTAGATTCATTAAACATACCAAGCAAGGTAAATACTACTTTTAGCAATAGTGGGCACTGGCATTCCAGTTCTAATCCCTTTCAGCGGGATTGAAGGAAATCAATTGAGATCGATTTAGCTCTCTCACCTCTTCCCTCACAAACCTGGACTGTTCTTCATGATCTTTTATTCAAGGCTTCATAGATCTTCACTGTTCTCATTTTAAGTCAGAAGATTCATCTAAAGAGAATTGAATACATGCCCTTTTTTTAGTTACAATGTACATAAGTAGCTTGTGAGAAAAATAGGAAGAAGTTAAATATATCATTACAATAATGGTCTCAGGAGTGAACATGTCTAGCTTTCAAATTTGTAAACATATAGAAATTTTGCATCATTGTCCTTGTGATCCAAATTCATTGTAACTAGATATTATCATCAAAATATCCAAAAAAGCAAAACTCTATTATATCCATATTTGCCTTTATAGCAATTTATATTACATTTGGTGGGAGGGGAAATGCTGTATACTTTCACACTGCTGCACAGTAGCACCAGCTGAGCCACAATATCTGTACCATGCCTTATAATATTGGAGTAAAACATCACATGCCTATGGTTCAGGCGGGGGAGTTTATCTATATATAATAGAGATAAGGTGGGTGAGGCAATATCTTTTATTGGACCAACTCCTGTGGGTGAAAGAGACAACCTTTTGACCCACACAGAGCTCTTCTTCAGGTCTCGGAATGGTATTCTGAGCATCACAGCTAAATACAAGATGGAACAGATTGTTTAACATAACCAGTTAGCACATATTCTAAGGGGACCTTTCAAGATAGAGTGGCCCATTAACACCTCTACAGTCATAGGATAAAAAGCAGGGAGAGGAGTTTGTGGGTTACAGATTGTTGTAATAAGCCACAAATCCAGTGTATTGGTTCAGTCCATGATTTTTAGTGCCTAGTGGCATTATGAATTTAAGCTCCCAGGCTTACTTTTTGAAAGTGTTGTGCAGGTTTCCTTTGAAGAGGAGGACTGATAGGTCAGATGTAAAGTGATCGCTTTGTGAAAAGTGTTCACCCACAGGTGATAGGGTGTTTTTGTCTTTTATCATTTTCCTGGGTGAGTTCATTTGAGAGTGTAGTGATTGTCTGGTTTCACCCTGTCGCGGGGCGACAACTCACCAGCATGGCGCCTCCTGCTGGTTGTCCAGGGAATTAGCTCTTTTCAGTCAGGAGCGCCCTCTGCCGGCTGCCGTCTCACCTGCCGCTGGCCCCGTGTCCCTTCCAGACCCCGGTGCCCTTCTAGATGAGGGTTCTGCCCCCTGGCAGTACCCCCTTAGTCTGGGTCTCCCCTCCCTGGGGAACCCCCACCCCCTATCCCTCCCTTGCCTCAGTGGCAACTGTCAGTCATCTAGCTCCCACTCCCTGGGGCAGACTGCAGTCTGTACCACTCATCATCAGCAAGGGTGGGGGGGTCAGACCAGCTGCGTCTGCTTAGGTCTGTGCTGCCCCTCTGCATCATTAGTACCCTTTCGTGGGCCCTCACTTCAGCCTGCAGCCTGGGGCTCTGCTAGGCTGGAGCTCCCCAGCTCCCTCTGCCCTTCCCCAGCACTGCTCTGCCCTAGGTGCCCTCCTCAGCTTCCCAAGCAACCAGGTCCTCCTCTCTCCATGTAGCTAGAGAGAATGTCTCTCTGGTTTTTGGCCCCAGTCCTCTTATAAGGGCCAGCTGGGCCCTCATTAAACCAGCCTTAGCCTGATTGGGGCATGACTGCTGAGGCTGCTTTCCCCAATCAGCCCCGCTTTTCCTTCCCTGCCACAGCCCTCTCCCCGGGCTGTCTTAAGCCTTTTAAGAGATGTGGATAACCACCCCCCTACACACCCACATAGTTATCGGGGCATTTAGCGCAGTGGATGAGGTACACCACATGTTGTGATAGGCTCCATGATGTGTAGGATCCATGAAACTTGAAAGTGTGTTGTGGGCGGTATTGATCATTGTAAATAATGGAGATATGTCTGCAGGTTTTGGACCTGTTGTTCTGACAGGGTCAGGTGCTGCTTTGAGTTGGTGTCTTGGTCTGTGTGGAGCTTGCTTCATATATTGAGCTTGCAGAGTTTGGGAGGTTGGTTGAAGGCCAGAAGTGGAGGTTCAGGAAAGATTTCTCTCAGGCTGGGTCCTCATCAAGTACGGACTGTAGCTGTTTGACAATACCCTGTATGGGTTGCAGTTGGGTTGCAGGTGACAACTAGGGATGTGTGGTTGGAGGAGGTTTACTTCTTTGTGTATTGAATCAAGTTCTCTCAGAGTATTTGGGTGGCCTGTTCCATGATACAATATGCTTCTCTGGCAGGGTGTCTTTATTTGATGAAGGCAGTTTTGAGTGAGTTAAGGACTTTCTCATCAGACTATATTCGGTCGTATCTGAGTGCCTGTCATTTATCTCCTGCCCCAAGTCTTCTTTTCACATTATGCTTAGATGTAACTATGACTAACTTTCCTAGACAAAACCATCACTTTTTCTAACCCATGTAACATGTTCCAGGCCGTATTGGTGGCTTTAAAAATAGGATGTCATTTGGTTGTGTTGACATTTGGGATCTAGTTAACAGTTTAAAATAAATCCCTTCTTTTTTATGATTGCAATGCAATGTTATTTTTTATTTTTAGCTTAATAGAGATTAAGATTTTCAGTAAACAACAAATACCTTTCCATTAAAACCCATTTATGAGAGTCTATGAAACTATTTTATAATGGTATGTTATAGTTCCAATCGGTAACATTTTGTTTCCATTGATTGTAGTGAAGCTTGTTATAGGACATGGTATTTTAAAAACAAAAAAAAATTGGAATTTAATATTATCTACAAAATCCCTTAAAGTCTCAGATTCTGCAAAAATGGGTAGTAATCATTGGAACCTAGAAAATTATAGGACTTCTATACATGTCTATGCAGACATAGGTATCCATAACTTGTTGTTTTGACTCTTTCTCGAATGTAGTTACCTGGTCTTAGGATACTGAGGAGCAGGCAGATGTGTTTGGATATACAGAACTACAACACATTATTATTTTTGGAATGGCATGTACGTGGGCTTAATGTAATAAAAATATTTATGGTCTCTTTCATGAATAAGCCTTTAGAAATTGTGGTAAATTCACTTTTTTCATGTCTCTTAAAGCCTTAATGGTGTGGAAGTCACTTTTAAAAAGTTGAATGCTAGAGATTCCAACTTTAGGCTGGGGTAGTGTATAAGCTGAATCACCTCAGCAATAGCTCTGGGAGGCATTGTGACTCTCAGACACTTCCTAGTTGCAGTTCTTCCACATATTCTTTTTGCTCCCAGCTGAAATAGTGTGAACTCCTGGAACCCACTGCAAGCTCACGGCCTAATATATGAAAAACAAACAAAAAGAAATGATTATATAAAATCTCAAATATTTTACAGGGAGGAGTTTGGGCTCTTGGAAAATGAGTACATTCTCACAAAAATCCACATACTGATGACATTCAAATATTACATAAACAGTTCAGATTTGTGCACATAAACGACTACTGATCCCAAATTGGGGCTAGAAATTGAGATTTAGACTGCGTACTACACAATGGAATATGAGTTCTCCTTAATCTCCATGCAGGCTTTCTGGAGACATTGATACACTCTTAGTCATTACATGTTTTACACATCAAATAGAAAGTTATGAATGGATCAATATATACAAAAGAATCTCCCGACCCAACAAAAAACATTTTCTTCCATTCACAGCACAGATGGGAAAAAGACAGGGAAACCAATAGGCCTTGTATTATGCCATGACAGGTTAACAAATCTGGGTTCTGCCAGACCACTTGGGGATAGTAAGTTCCACCATTGATGACCCCCACTGAAAATGAGTTGGCATTTACACCAAGAGATTTTAGGTGAAAAACCCCAATTGAACACAACTGTCAAGGTATCACAAGGAGAGAAGGGGGGCATGTAAGGCCTTGCTTTGACTAGGATTTGAAGGTATGTTGTAATGTATTGACTAAAATGTCCTAAAGCAGTTGAGTGGACAAGTCACTGTAGAGGTTAACATGTACTAAGCCTGGGTTCTCCCACGGGGTTTCAACTTGACCAGCTTATCACTGATGTCTGCATTAGAGTTTTGGAATATGTTAGAATTTGTTCGCTATCCTATTCCAATTTACACCACATGTTTAAATCTTCGCTTAAACCAGCTCTGTGCTCACCAGTTTTATAAATAAAAAACAACACTTAAATAGTACCTATAAACAAATGTGAATCTATTGCAAAACACAGAGGTAATTTGCCATGTTGCTGTTTAATAAGTAAGCAGCTGCATTCTGCACCAACCGCAGTATAAATGTTTGTGATGCAGTGGCCATCCCACACATGGCCTGACCAGGTTAAAATGGGCCAATTAACCTTATAGGCTGTACCTGGAGGAGGGCCAGGAATTGATAAAGAGTGACTGAAGATGCTGCCCAGCACGCTCTCCTTATATAAATCCAGGAAGTTGAGTAGCTCTGCAGTTATTCCCTAGGGCAGTGATCCCCAAATTGTGGGACATGTCAGCCTAGGGGTGTGTGGAGGAATGTGGGGGGGGGGGCATGTGGCTTGGGCCCGGGCCAGCCCCCACGGGGAGGGAACACCACCCAGCCCTGCTCTAGCCCCAGCTCCAACTCCTCTCTGCCCCCAGCCCCAGCTCCACTCTGCCTCCTGCTCCGTCCACAACCCAGCTCCAGCCCTAGCTCCACTCTGCCCCCTGCTCCGCCCACAGCCCAGCTCTGACTCTAGTCCCATCTCCTTCCCTATCCGCACTTCTAACCCCAGCTTTGTCATCAGCCCAAGTTCCTCTGCTGAGCCAACTGTGCTGTGATGTGGGGGACTGTGGAGAGATTCCATTACTGGTAAGGAGTGTGTGGCAGGAAAATTTTGGGCATCACTGCCCTAGAGAGAAGGAGATTTGGCTAGGGGCAAAGGGAAGTTCTATGGGGAAAGTAAGCCCTGGGATCCTGCCCTGAACTGCAGAGTCTGGTGAGAAGCCCATAGGGGTGGATTAGCCATTGGAAGCAGAGGAAGCTTGATTGGTAAGCCCAGAAGTGGGCTAAGAGATGGAGAAGTGATGTAGGAAGGATAGGGTTGGCAGCTTTCTAATCGCACAAAACCAAACACCCTAGCCCCACACCTTCCCCAAGGCCACGCCCCCCCATCTCACCCCTACCCGAGGCCTCACCCACCACTCACTATATTCCCCCTCCCTTGGTGGCTCTCACTCTCCCCCACCCTCATTTACATTCACTGGGCTGGGGGTGGGTGTTGGGGTGCGGGCTCTGGGGTGCAGGAAGGGGCTCCAGTCTTGGGGGTGGGGCCAAGGGATTCGGAGTGCGGGAGGGGGCTGTAGGTTGGGGTGCAGTAGGGGGGTGGGCTATGGGGTGGGGTCAGGGATGAGGGGTTCAGGCAGTGGGAGGAGGCTCTGGAATGGGGCAGGAGGTTGAGGTGTAGGGGGGTGAGGGCTCCAGCTGGGGGTGCAGGGAATGAGGTGGGGCCGGGGATGAGAGGTTTGGGGTGCAGGAGGTGGCTCTGGGTTGGGAGGGGGCTCAGGGCTGGGGCAGAGGGTTGGGGCTCAGGGTTGGGGTGCAGGCTTACCTCAGACGGCACACACACTACCTCTGTACCCATTATGTTAAATGACATTATCTGAATGAGGGAACAAAAGGGAAAAAAGAGTCAAGAGCGGCAGGGTATGATTGAAGAATTATGACCGAGGAGGAAAAGTGATACTTCTGGAGTGCCTCCCTTCCCTGAGAGCACTAAGCTGCCAATTCTAAAGCAGTTGCTCTCCCATTTTCAAACTCCTACATTGCTGTGGAAGCTATGGGCATGATCCAAACCAACCCTGACTTGTTTAAGTACTCATATTATTTCTTAAGGGAGATTGGAAGTGCACGTTTTCTTCCTGTTCAAATGTTTTAATTAAAAATACACAAGAAAATTGTAAACACATGTTGAAACTTGCCTCCTCACAAAAACAAACAAACAAAAAAAGCCCTACACAAAACCCAGAATTCAAAGCATTCCTCATAGAAATCTGAGTTTCTTCCTATCTCTGATAACCTGTTCAGTGAGACAATGTGGATGAAGTCCTATCTTTTGTTGGACCAATGTCCGTTGGTGAGAGGGACAAGCTTTCAAGCTACATAGAGACCTGCAGAAGAGTTGTGTGTGGCTTGAAAGCTTGTCTCTCTCACCAACAGGAGTTTGTCCAGTAAAAGATATTACCTCACCCATCTTGTCTCTCTAATATCATGGGACTGACACACCTAGAACAACACTGAATACAATCTGTTCAGGAGGCAGATGGCAGCCTCCTTGGTTGTATTTCACAATACAAATGATAAATCTCAATGTCAAATGTAATTAAAAGCTAATTCTATTGTTTAGGTACAAGACAGAATCTGATTTTTTTTTAAATATATTGGATACTTCCTTTTATTTATTTTTCAGGAAGTTGGAGATTAATGCCACAGGGTGCTATGCACCTCAGAATTTGAGTACAGCACAGTAGAAGTTGTGAGTTCTCAAAATCCCCACTGCATTGGGTCTTAAATGAGCACAACCAACCAATTAGGCTTTTTGATAAGATGGGGAAAGGGAGATAACATTAAAAGAGCTTTGTTTTATTCCTGTCTCCATCTGTTGGTTTGAGGACTTAAGTCTCTTTTTGCCTGTCTAAACAGAGTATGAGGAAATCAGATTAACACGTAAGAAGAAAAAAATCATATGTTGCTTGATATTCCATGAAATTATCAGCAAAACTTTTAATAGTAAAACTCTTTCCATATATGTTAGTCATTTATCTGTAAAGTACAAGAACACATATGATGGCTTTTTAGGGTTTTTGGGGGTTTTTTGTCTTTTCATTTAACTGACATGTGCTATCTTCAAATTAGCTAGATCACTTACGCATATATACCAGTTAGCTATTTTTAGATAAATAAATCTAGAGGACTCTGGTAGTCTTCTGTTTCTGGAGAATTAGCCTTTTAGCAATTAAACTTCTGCATTAATTTTTTCTTGTCATATTGATGTGCTGTACATATTTTAAGTATCCAAGGACAAAGATTCTTGGATCTCTGTGTAGATCCTTGTTTATAATCTTCTTAATTCTTTTTACGACTCCTTTTCAGAAGGAGAATACTAGAGGACATTTCCTAGTGGGGAAAATATATAGGGGCGCAGGGAGGGGGAGGAATAGGTAGGTTCTGTGTGTGCGCGTGCGTGTGTGTAATTCCACTTGAGATAGAGGATAGTAGGTTCCAAATACTTTGTGTTGGGGGTACATTTAGACTCAAGTTAAAGTGGATTTGATTATGTATCCTTTCCTGCGTGACTTCAGTTTTAGTTGAAGTGTAAGCAGCATGTCCAAGTGGATAGAGCTCTGGACCAGAAGTCAGAAGAGTAGGGTTCTATCCCCATGTGTGACACTGAGTCAGTGCCTGTCATCTGAGCCTTTGTGTTTTCCTCCCATCATATGCCTGTTCTGTCTATTTCGATTGTATACTCCAGGGGTCGGCAACCTTTCAGAAGTGGGGTGCCAAGTCTCCAATTATTCACTGTAATTTAAGGTTTCGCGTGCCAGTAATACATTTTAACGTTTTTAAAAGGTCTCTCTCTATTAGTCTATATTATATAACTAAACTATTGTTATATGTAAAGTAAATAATAGTGCAGTGAAATGAGCGGGGTTGGCAGCTGGTATCCCAGGCTGGCAGTGAGCTGAGCGGGGCCGGTGGCCGGTATCCCAGGCTGGGTGGGCTTAGCGGGACTGGTGGCCGGGACCCCTTCTGTCCACCAGCTCCTGCCAGCCAGGGTCCTGGCCACCAGCCCCGCTCAACCCACTGCTGGCCTGGGGTTCGGTTCATCCAGGCTGACAGCAAGCTGAGCGGGGTTGGAAGCCGGAACCCCGGCTGGCAAGGGGCCGGCGGCCAGAACCCCAGACCGGCAGTGGGCTGAGTGGGTCCAGTGGACTGAACCACAGACTGGCAGCGGGCTGAGCGGGGCCGGCAGACAGAACCCCAGACCAGCAGCGGGCTGAGCAGCTCAGCCTGCTGCCGGTCTGGGATTCCAGCCGCTGGCTCCTGCCAGCTGGGGCTCCGTCTGCTGGCTCCGCACAGCCCGCTGCCAGCCGAGGGTTCCGTTCATCCAGGCAGGCAGCGGGCTGAGCGGGGCCAGCGGCCGGGACCCCGGCTGGCAGCAGAGTGCCACTAAAAATTGTCTCGCGTACCACCTTTGGCACACGTCCTGCAGGTTACTGACCCCTCGTATACTTGTTAGAGTGGTGACTTTCTCTCACTGTTTTTGCATAGTGCCTAGCACAATGTGGCCCTGACCTTGGTGGTGGCTGTTAGGCACTATTTGAATACAAACAGTAGTAACAATAGGCACTGATGGCCAGAATCTGCAGCCTTTACTGCTGCCATTGAGTAGTACCTTGCTTTGTTGAGTAGTCATTGATTTCAGTGCCACTACTGAATATGAGGATGGCAGACTCTAGCACTGTTTTTTAATTATGATAATACAAATAATAATCTAATAACTTGTCATCTTTGCACTTAATTGAGGGCAGAAGACATATAATTTATATCACGTCGCTTTATATCGGGGTAGAGGTGTATTTTAAATAATTACATCATCCACCCAATGTGAATCATACACTTAAGATTTATCCATTAAATTATACTGTGCTGTTATTTGAATGAACTGCAATTTAAACACTGCATATGCATTTAACAAACAGCAGTGTCTATTTCATAAATGCATACCATAATCCCTGTGCATGACTGTCAGAAGAGAAAGAAGGACGATCTTTTTGAGCTCTTTTGGTCTATCCTGCTATTGACACTTTGTTATATGTGGACAACTCCAACTAATAGTAAAACTGGGGACAATACTCCCAATTTCAAGCTTCTTTCAGACTAGAACTACATCATTTTTTGCATATACTGTACAGAAAGAATAAAATTGAAACGATCACAGTGCTGTAGAAAAAGTCAAAGTCCTTGAAAGGAAAAAGAGACATGGCTGATCATTTCATTATTATGCTCTGCTTCCAGGCAGTGGTATTTCATTCTGTGCCAAGGGAGCTCAGTGCTTTGAGGTGCAGCACATTGCATTGGGGCTTGGAACACCTGAAGGTGCTCATGCATTTCCTCACAGATCTTTGACACTGTATATAGTTGTTGCATCAAATACTTGATTCATGCCATTCCTATTAACTAATAGAATGATGACACAAATTGAACGATGTGTAGTAAATGGCTTCTTCAGACAATTACAAAGTATAATTGTGGAGTTTTGGTTTTGTGAATCTTTGACACAGTGCATTAAAATGACTCTGAAATAAGTAATCCTTGTGCTGTAGTAAGGTAAAATAGTTCAGTGAGGATACTTTGAAGCCCACTGAAAGTATTGCAGTTGTATATTCTTTCTAGCATCCTGTAAATGGTTAAAATCTGTAATAGCAATTATTGAGCATATGAACTAGTTGATTTTAAAACACTAATAACTGAGCCACTTGAATTGTCCATATAAAAATGAGGATAAACATTAAATGCCTTCAGATTTATGCCTATTCAGTTTGAACTTCCACAAAGATTCCTCAATTGTGTCAATTATCTCACCCAATTTAAGGGGAGGATCATACCCAGAAAAAAACTAATTGAAGAGGCTCTGAGAGAAGGGAAATTTAATGAAGTTATGAGCTAGAGTCTTCCAGAGCTCCTGGCTGCACAGGAGAAATGTGCCTGATACCAGGGGCTGGAATGTATGCACAAGGACATCCTTAGTATGCGTGACCATAATGGAGGAGTGTTGGCCATACCTCATTCATCTTCCTTACACAGAGACTTTGAAGATGGCTAACTCCAGCACGGAGATAAGGATTCTTGAATCTCCTGCCTTCTTTATGCACCCATATGAGGATGAATTACAATCTGCCCTTTAGCAGGATTTCCAAAGCCTGATTTGCAGATAATTGATAAGAATGATAAATCATAAAATAAGACTGAGGCTAACACTATTAGCTTCAGTAACCTCTTGGACATCTCCCCTCAACTTGATACATTACTGTTTGACATTATAGTTTGTCCTCCAGCAAGTTTTTAATCATTTTAATTAATTTCTCACTACACACTGTAGCAATATATTATACTTGGATATTATAAATTATCTAGTGCATCTCTAATAAAGTTAGGAGTGGGATTTTATGCATATTCCAAAATATATATAAACTTACCATATCCAGCCACATAAACACATCTACAAACAGAATCTTCACTTGCTGCTGGTTCACATTTTTAAGAACACTGGATACATTATTCAAGAATCTCATACATTTGATAGCCAAGTGAATGCCCGAATAACTGCTGATCATGGAAATTAACCCTGTTGAAGGCTTAGGCCCAAATTCCCACCCATTGTAAGCTAGTTGTCTGAATTGATTTCAGATGAGGTAAACCCACTCACCAGTGGTGTATTCGGTTCATTATTTAACTTGTGCTTCATATTTTAGTAAAGTTAATGTACTCTCTGTGCTTTACTCATTCCTTGTGATCTTTTCAATTTGTGATCCCAAACTGTGTGTACCAAACATGTCATTCTTTCTGTAATCACCTGATGTCCTATATATGAATTTTCTTTATATAGGAGGACAGTATTGCATGAGTCCTACATAATTTATATGAAGTTCAGTTCATAAAAGACCCATAAGTAGGCCCTGGTATTTATAATTTTTATATACATATATATATATTTCATTTTTAATGGGTAATGATACTTGTATGTGTAGGAATGACTATCTGAAGGATAATCAAAGATCCACTGGAAATCTCTCCAGTTTCATTTAAAGCAATCAGGTATTGAGCACAAAGAGTAATTGTCATTTTCATTTTTAGCAAGACTACAACTTGACAGGTCACTTTACAACTTAGAAAATTATTGGATGTGGGATGTTTGTTTTTGCTTTGAGAAATAATTAAAAATTATACTTGTTGCACAAATAATTAAAAACATGCTTTGCAAAGTGCTGAGTCACATATTAGAGAATACCTCATAATAATAATATTGCTTTGTACGAGGGTTACTTATTTCACAACTATATAAACAAAGAGAAAAATAGAGACACAAGGTGGGTGGCCATTGGACCAATCTAAAGAAGAGTTTGGTGTGACTCGAAAGCTCGTCTCTCTCAACAACAAAATTGGTCCAGAAAAGAGGTTATCTCCCCCACCTTGTCTCTAATATCCTGGGACCAACACAGCTAGAACACCACTACATACATCAGAGAAAAATAATTATTTCCAGCTAAGGGTTAAAACAAAGATACTCCATAAATCAGTGAAAGTCTTGGTAGATCTATATACCTTTCAAAGTAAGATACTATAGTAACTTATAAGAATTATTTTAAAAATAGTTTTATTTCCCTTTTTATATCTGCTAGTATCTAAAAGGTAAAGTTGGAAAATGCTTCTTAAGACATTTGCAACAAAAACATTTCCTTCATTTCCCAACTGCTAGATACACTGCTTCCCAGAATTATTTTGGCTTCAGGCACTGGATGAGCAGTAGTCTGTCCTATATCAGATATGGACTTAATGTATATCTCACAAGCTTCTCGGGCTAGAAATGATTGGGAAGGTAACATTCCCAACTTTGTAATAGGCCATGCCGCACACTCCTAACTCACTTGTGACTGCACCACTCATGGGTAATGCTGCCACTACAAACTCATGCTGATAAAACTTTTGCATCACAGCATCCTATTAGGCCTATATTAATGGGTCTTTCCCACACCATAACCTTCCTTTGCAAGCTTTCATAAGATCCATTAACCCAGGTACTTCCATCTCTGGGTTGGGAGAGAAAGCCTGTTTGCTGCAGTTTCTGTGTCTCTCCGTGTGTCTCTGTCAGAGTCTCCCCCTGGGCAGCTGCTTACAACCCACTCAATCTTCCGTCTCCCCAAAGCAAGCATCTTTAAGATTTTAGTATCCCTTTTGGTCCTAGGGTTAGCCTGGGAAGAGTGAACTTTGCCAACCTAGTTGGATCCAAGCCGGGGCTGTTGTACAATTAATATCTTCCCCCATTTTTCCCCTTACAGTCTCCTTTGATTTGAGCCTGTGCAGCCAAGCACACAGGTAATATCACATGGCTAAACTGTAGTGCATATTACTTTTATAAAAACAGACAAAAGATAATTCCCTCATTCTCCACAATATTGGTCACGAGAGCTCAAAAAGACACTCTAGCTAGCTCAGACCTTGCTTTTTATCCAAGGTCAATCAACAGAGTGAGCATAGGAAAAAGTAGATCATGACCATGAGTACTACATAAACAATGCCAGAAATGTCCCTTCAGTCACATGTAAGCACACTTTTGAATAGTCATCAAGAGAATAACAATTTGCTAGTAAAACTGGAATCTTCCCACCTATGCAATATTTATAAAGCAATCATACGTTTGTATGGGGCATAGATACAATCATTTGATATTGAGTCATCAGAGATTTTAAGAAAATATTTGGATAACAGTTCTATCATTGAATTATTTTATTTGTCAGTTTCTACTGGCACCCATCACTGAAACATCTGGAAGCTTTGCATGGTTCAAGTTGTTAAGCCCCAGATAGGGTGACCAGATGTCCCAATTTTATAGGGACAGTCCTGATATTTGGGGCTTTTTCTTATATAGGCACCTATAACTGCCTACCCTCTGTCCTGATTTTTCACACTTGCTGTCTGGTCACCCTAGCCCCAAACAATAAAACTCTGTCCACCCAGAGATTGATACTAAACCCAAATTGCAAATTAGCCTACAGATTAATCCAAATGTTAACTAAATAAATGCATTTTAGTTAAAAATATATATATATATTGGTGATATGCAGCATATGGCATCCATATCATTACTGACCGTAATGACATGAACAGCAGTTAGTGATTATCAAGAAGGTGGTCTGATATGAAAAAAAAAAAAGAAATAATGTACTGAACTTGCGCTGAAAATGTCAGCTTTAATCAACAGCAAAATCAGTCTGAGGTTATTCAAGTGTGGTATATGGTCAGCACTCTGACACTGAATGGCTTGAGCTTCACAGCATGAAAATAGGCAATACCATACATGTCCAAAGATGAATGCAAATGGGATTTCAGGCATCTCTTGGGAATAACTGAACACCCTTCCAAAATAATGGGGCCACAGCCATGGCCTGCTATAACTGTTAGTGCTACAATCAAACTTCATTATAAGATATATTTTCTATTCCCATCTAGCTTTATTAACAAACACCGATTGACCTAACATTTTCTAGTCATCTTACATCCTATTTGCACTATTTGGTTAACAAAGGCACCACAACCCAGCTGCAAATGCCCAGCAGAGAATATGCTGTTGTCTGGAACCTCCCTGCTGGTATATCTGTCCTAATTGAACCGTACACCTGCAGACCCTCATGCCAGGATAGTGGCAGGTCAGGAACAGAAGAGGGGCATGTGGGAGTTCTGCTACAGCATTCCTCCCCTGGTGTATGGTCTGTTAAGAAGCTAACACCTATGGTGCAATGTAGACCTTTCCAGCAGTAGCTGTATCATACCACGGGTGTGATCAGCAGTGAGAAATGGGGACTAGAGCCAGCTCCCTTGATGTCTAGTGCAGGGAAAAAGCTGGCCCATCATATTTAATTAGAGGCTTAAAAAGAATTATTTGAGAGATTATTGCTATTTATGTTCAAAACAGTATTTGAGCCCCATTGTGCTAGGTGCTATACAAATAAATAGGTAGACACAATTTCTGTCCCAAAGAGTTTAAGAAACTAAATTACAACAAGAAACAACCATCCTTATAATAAAAGGATGGAAGTGGGGAGGGACAATGGGTGTAGCTGTAATGAGATCATACAGATGCAAAGGCTAGCTTTGTGCATAGCTTGATAGTTCTGGATTATTTGAAAGTCTTGTTTTTCTCCTTTATACAATTAGCTATCCCCAACTTCTGTCCCATCTAGCCATATAGTTGGATAGTTGTTTATAGGCATCATAGAAATTGGCTTAAGCTGTTTTTCAGTCAAAGGGTAGATACCTATTGCTTGAATGAGTCTCTGTACCAGGTGACTGGAGAGTAGCTAATGTAATACCAATTAAAAAAAAAAAGATTCCAGAGGTGTTCCTGGCAATTATAGGCTGGTAAGCCTAACTTCAGTACCTGGCAAATTGGTTGAAAAGAATAGTAAAGTATAGTAAAGGACAGAATTATCGGATCCATATATGAACACAGTATGTTGGGGGAAGAGTCAACATGGCTTTTCTAAAGGGAAATTACACCTCCTCACTCTATTAGAATTATTTGAAGGAGTCAAAAAACATGTGGACAAGGGTGATTCAGTGGATATAGTGTACTTAGACATCCAGAAAACTTTTAACAAGGTCCCTAACTAACAGCTCATAAGAAAAATGTGGTAAGAGGGATGGTCCTCTAATGGTTCAGTAGCTGTTTAAAAGAAAGGAAACAAAGGGTAAGATTAAATAGTCAGTTGAATTTGCCCTGTTCTGTTCATTTCTTCTGAAGTATCTGGCACTGGCCACTGTCAGAAGACAGGATACTGGGCTAGATGACCCCGTATAGCCATTTTTATGTTCTAATACATATTAACATTTTTCTGACTCTTGGAATACATCTTTAACTTTTCATCCAATCAAGCCGTGCTGCTTGAGTAAAAGCTTTTACTTTTCAGACACACTGTCTACGGGAGACAGTGTTTAGAGAAGGGGAATCGGAATTAGGAGACTTGATGTCTGTTCCTTTCTCTGCCAGTGACTCACTGTGTAACTTTGGCAAAAAACAGAGGAGGCAATATTATGCAATTCTAAGTGGCTTCTGTGAGATCTGAGACTTCCCATTTTCCTTGAAGCACAGAGGGAGCTGAGTATTCCTAGCACATCACATTCTTGGGTCATTACATTTTGTGAAGCAATTTGAGATCCAATTTTTTTTTTAAAAGGTAATTATCTCCTTCATCAGTTTTGGCCCTAGTGCTGCATGAAGATGCAAGAGAATGGGATCTCTACACTTTGTCTTGTTGAGGATGCTCATCCACTTGCAGAATCTGGTCCACAGCCATTCCAGATTGCAAGCATTGAGAAAGAATGCACTGATGAATTCTGTGGTGAGACTCCTGATCAGCACCCTAGGTAGGGGTTTGATACCAAAATGTTGTTTCGGACTCAGTAGTTTGAGCATTGGCCTGCTAAACCCAGGGTTGTGAGTTCAATCCTTGAGGGGGCCACTTGGGGATCTGGGGCAAAATCAGTACTTGGTCCTGCTAGTGAAGGCAGGGGGCTGGACTCGATGACCTTTCAAGGTCCCTTCCAGTTCTAGGAGATAGGATAGGATGTCTATATAGAGAGTTAGTGAATGGCAAACTGGGATGTAAATTGACAGTGCTTTAGCATGCCGTACACAAACTGACCACATGGACCCTGCTACTGTACACTTTATACTGTAGTATACTTTGACCTGAACAGCGGGTACTTTTTGTATACAGTAGCAGGGTCCATGTGGCCAGTTTGTGAATGATACGCTAGAGCACTGTCGATTTACCGTACATTCCAGCTTGCCATTCACTAGCTCTCCATCTAGATAAGCCCTTACATTAGTTTATTTGGAAGTTATGAGAGTTAGTGCATTTATTTGGGAGTATGTGTATGCAGGAGAAGGAGAAAACGATGTGGACTAAAGTCTATTTGCTATTTTTGGCTTTCCCAAATTATTATGCACTGTAGATGATAGGTTCCCATGACCCTGTGTACTGCAAGCACTGACTTATAAAAATAACAAACAAACAGCAGCAAATCAGAACAGTGCTGCCAGGCAGGGGACTTGAGTGGAATTGTTTGGGCAATGATACTGAAATAATTTTAGTTTCTCCCAGGACTTCAAATAACATGATTTAATAAAGTGTGAAAAAAGTACAGAATTCATTTTGACTAATTTTGCTGCCAGTAAATTACACTGTTAGAAATTAATCCATACCCAAATCAGTGTCGTGGAAGGGGATGAGAAAAAAAAATCTCCATGATAAACTATATTAGTGGACAAATTTGATCTTTTCTGTAATAAGAACCCATTGTTTTAATAAGAGTCTCAGAAGGCATACTTCATAAACAGCAAAATTGCAATCCCCAGAACTCAACTTAAACATCTGAGGGAGATATCCAGAACTGTCCTTATAATTCCCCCCACAAACACAATCATACACATTCCTCCAGTTAGTAAAAGAAAAGCAACTATTTTTAGAGTATGTGCAATTAGTTGAATACCTAGGAGTCAGTTTTAGTATGGATGGTGTTCATAATATTATATGCTCACATTAATACAAATCATCTACAATTCAAAATGTGCTTCCATTTTCAGCCACTAGTTTCAGTGCCTTATACAATTCCCCCAAATTCCCCCTGCTTCCTCTTTTCTCCCCTTTAAGTCCAGAAGTGATTTTTTTTAATAAGGTGATTGAAAATCCATGGACTAGTTTAGACAAATGTTTTTCATTGGTTAATATGTATTACAAATGCTTTGTTTGTGAAGTTGGATAACTTTAAACATAAATCAATGAATCAGTAATAAATCAATGAAGAATGCATGCTCTTACAGTTCTGGGGAAAAATGAGTAAGGAAACCTACAATACCTACAAGTGAAAATAGCATGCTACAAATGTGCAGTTAGTATATTATTCCCCTTATTTACTTACTGGATAGCCACAGTTGTCTTGATTTGCTGGATCTTCCCAAAGCCTTGGCAAGCCATATCTCCCCTGCAGACCCAGACCAGTCTTTTCTCCTGTGATAAGGATGGCATGAAAAGTACCCCAGTAAATCTGGAAGCCTCTGTTCTGGGCCCCAGCACCATAACATTAATTTTTCTGCATTTCAACTTGCACTGTGCCCTGCAGGACACACAATTGAAAGTAGAAGTTCAAAACCCAACAGATAGTCCCTTAACCTTCCTGCATCGCTCATGCTGACATAAAGCTAATATTACTTATGCGTGACCACCACTAGAAGGCAACAATTACTCACAGTGATAGCTGAGATACTGCAATATTGCATTATAGGACATAACTGTTGTATTTCACTTGTGAAGTGGGATTTCCATTTGGGAAAACTGAAGAGATTTAAGTGACTTAGCCGAGGCTACACAGTGGGTCAATGTCAGAAACCCCTCCTCCTCCCAAGTCCAGTGTATGCAATTTATGTATGTCTTAATGTAGCAACAAGGATAGACTCCTAGATGGTCTCAAGCAGGAATTTTCTCTGTGCATTAAAGTGCTCCTTTAGGCACCTTGTCAGATTAATTACTTGGATGATAACATCTTCACAGCGGGTCAGTGATGGGCCTTCCTGTGCTTGAACACTGAGGGGCTCATCAGCAGGGCTCAGGTTTAGTTCAGGGCTTGTCCCCAGGGAAGTCTTTGAGTTGTGAGGCAGTTCACAATTTTCTGTCTATCTCTGGAGGGTTGCCTTTGCTGTATATTAGAAATCAAAACTAATGTACCAAGTGTGTTGAATGCTCAAACCTTCATAAATTTGTTATTTATGAACCACATTTCTTCAAACTTGCCTAAGGCAATTGACCTAATTGAAGACTGAGTGGTAAACTAGTGTCCTTTAAACCAAGCTGTTTTTCAGTTCTTTGAGGAGAAAAAGGACTGGAATATGCATTTAAAATAGAACAGTTTTTTTTTCCCCATGATCACATAACTCAGAAAGGACATCGAGGATTTAAAAAAAAAAAAAAAAGAAATCCTGCTAAAATTAACCAATTTCCCATCTAAAGGGGCAGAGGAAAGATATTAGAAAGTTAAAAAAAAAGCCTCTTACTATGTTAATATTGGATTACATATTTTATAACCAAGATAAATGCATGAAATTAATACATATTTTTAAATGTGCTACAGTATTCTTCAGTAATAGTCTAATATACTAGAACTTACAATATCAGCACTCTAGTATCTTTGGTGGTTACTTTAGACTCGTTTAGTAGTACTTTAATAGGGAGCAAAGGGAAGAAGATATTAGTAGTAACCTAATATTTTGGCTATTTCCTATTTCATGGATTCTTATCTATGAGCAATGGGTAGGGCCAGGTTAAGACATACGAACCCAACCCCTGGAATCCTGAATTTAAGTTTAGAGAGAGTGTAAATTCCTAGCAGTCATGGTTGCATGGAAAACTTTGAAAAGGTAATCTTATTGTAGGTGACATAGTGGCACACACCTGAATTTTCAGAGTGCCTGAAATAATGGGGGTGGGGATGGACACCCATGCTGCCACTCTGCCCTCCTGAGGGAAGAGGGTACCACAGCTACTCCTGTTTCTGGAGGAGAATTTCCTGTGTTCTCTGGGAGGGAAGGGGAGAGCCCCCTCACCGCTTCCATCACCCCTGCCACTCCAAGGGGTGGGCTGAGGCCATGGCACAAGAACACAGGGTTGGAGCCATGGGGGGCTCCATGTCACAGTGTGCCTCTGCCTCCAGATTACTCTAAACTAGCCCTGGTGATGAGCAGCTCATATTTGGCTTGTACAGAGATGTAAGTTTGTTTTATTTAATTATGCTTTGGTGGGGGGGGAGGGGAGTCATGAGGAAATTGCTGAAATGTTGCCATTACTGGCAATAAAAAGCAGAGTTTTGTTCAAATCTGAAGGTTTACTTGTGAATCTGAATAAAGTTCTTTTATTACTGAATATAAAAAAAAAACCTCCTTTACTGAGACTGAAGGAAGCATGAGGGAACAAGGAGACATAGCAACATTACATCTTGGAACCATTTGTTCTGTTCCACAATAGTTCACAATGAGAATGACTGGCATTTTGCTTTCAGGTCAGCCATCTTTAATCTCTCCGGTTTAAAAGGTTCCCATCCCCATGGCATGTAAGCCATCAAAATGGACAAAGGTTTAGAAATGGGCCACTGGTCTGCGTTAGGGAGAATGTGGAACTACCTACCATGGGGAGCTCGAGACTCTGTTGTTAGAAACCTCCTCTCAGTGTAGATTTGGGCTTACTCCATTGTTAGGAGCTGGAAAACAGGTAAGACTTTTCCTGGTGTGTAGACAATCTCTCAGATGGTTCACCCTGCTCACTCTGGTGTGGTGGGGCAGGGCCATGAGTCCATTTTTCCCTGTCCCATTTCGGGCAACTGTGTGCCCAGGTGCACATGGAAAAAGCTTGCCCCTGTTTCTAAGTTTTGTGCAGGCTTCATTTTCAGAACTTTTGGGGTGTAGCTTGACCTGAGTGTGTGTCTTTTTAATATGCAGCTACACATAAGAGAAACAAAATGTTAGAGTGTATATCCTTGGCATAGTGGCATAGATGTTTTAGTGATATTGTTAAAGTTGGTAGTAAGTTTTTATAAAACTTTCATATCAAAACCTGAAGCCAGACAATCATCTTCTTGTCTTGAGTTTTTGATGTGCATATGAACCTGGAAGAAGACTTGCAATTTCTTAGCTCTCCATCTAGCCCCTAAAGGACCAGAATCCCACACTTTCCCCCCTTCCATACACAATTCATTGTCTTCTCTATTTAGTGTTTCTAAGTGTCCTGCCACCCCTTGTGTTCAAGTGAATTCAAAGCTCTAGACAAATATCAGGGGGTGTGAACTTCAGCAAAAACAGTACCTGATAGTGTGGGTTTGGCAAAATGAGGCTAACCCACAACATCAGGTTTTCTACAGGATTGTGCACAGGTCTTTGCCTTCATCATCTGTATCTCATTCTGCTTACCTTTTTATCATAGTCTAAAACACTATGGAGCAAATCCTGCTCCCTTTTCTGCAGTTGTGAAAGGTCTTTCAGCGCTAAACTGGTTCAATTCTGCACAATGGGAGCATGAAGGGGACAGCGTGAGATAAACGTGGCTTGACCAGGGTGTACAGGGGTTGAATTCACTCAGCACTGCAGAGTCCACTGCTATCAGACACTTGGTGGTCAGGACTAAGCATGGTGAAGATGAAGGAGCTACACAGGAGAGAGAATGAGGCGCGAGAAGACATACCACCCCTGCACATCCTCTGGTCCTTTCATTTTATGGAAAATGTATACGAAGATAATGAGGGTGCATTGTCACTCCATGTCCAGTAGAAATGCCTTCACACCTTCCCCACTGCAGAAATTCCAAGCCAAATTACACTGAAGGAAGATTAACCATAATGTCTGTTTCTGCAAATATTTACCTTTTTCAACTTGGTTAAGATTATTTTCTCATTATAATATAAGCTTCTTTTATGCTTCTACTTCAGCTTTTAAAATGCAGGTAGCTTTGCTATAACGTTTAAACTGTGACTAACACTCTAGTTAACATTTAATCTTTGATATGATACTTTAAAATTGCTTAAATCAGTGTGTTTAAATTGAACAAGGTCTGAGAGCCACTTAGTAGGGGACTGTATCATTAGCCTGTAATTGTATATTGCATAGAGTACTATGTTTTCATTACTGGGGGGGGGGGAGTAATGACCTTGCAATTGACTCTTACATTTAACATTTTCATCTCAGATTTAACACCATTAGATATAACTACTTGCATTGACCACATAAGGAGTCAAAGAGGCATTGTACTGCAGTTAAATCTAATTCAATTTCAGGCCAACAAAGTTAATAATAATTTCTGATTTGCTAAATCAAAGGCTAAATAAAAGTCAAGACTGTGATACCTTATTTGTGGATTGCTGATCTCTGGCTTCTAAAGTTACTGCAATGAATTGAAACTTTAATTTCAGGCTGCCTGAAATTCCCAGTAGCCAACAGATGATTTATATTGTCCAAAGTGTTACCTAAAAAGTCTAAAAAAGGAATATGCTAAGTATGTAAAGAGCTCTCATAAAATGTGCATCTAGGGAATAGTCTAAAAAAGGTTTTCTATATTTGCCTAGAACCAGTTTCTCATAAGAGATTTTCAGTACTAAATTATCATCAGGCCCTACAGAGTTGCCTCATGTTGATAAGTCAGTTTGGAAAGCCTGCTCTACCTCCCCTTCATCTGTTATTTGTCTCATCAGACACAGGGAAGGCCATGGTAGGCTGTCCAGACTGGCTGTCATTTCAATTGGACAGGGATGCACAGGAGCAGTAACAAATAATGGCTTCACTATGTGACCAAGGATTCAGTAAAGTACAAAAAATGTCACATAGCAAAACCATGAAATTTGGCAGCTTGGCTTCAGAGATGCTAAGGCACAAAACAAAAGCAAATCTGGTGTTCTCTCTTTGCTTGCTAGCAAGTGGAGTCTTTCATATAAAAGTTATTTTGATCCAATGTGCAACTGGTTCTTAAAGCGGGAAAGAAGAAAATATTGAGACAGTGTTATTAAGAAAGCAAACTCCAGAAAAAGAAATACAAAATAAAGCAGGATTTGTCTGTCTCAACCTCACTGTTAAGAAAAGAAAGCTATCCCTCCTAAGAATTCTTTCTAGAGCCTGTGGGCTAAATAAAGGAATTACAATACTGAGATGAAGTTGGGAAGTAGCAGAGTTTGTATTTGAAGTACTTTCTGGGTAGATGCAGCTCAGAAAACTCTGTATAAACCTAGCATCCTGGGAAAACAATCATTGAAGAATCCACAAGGCTTCTCTTTCTTTTTTATTTTGCTACAAATCCATGTGTGTTTCATCAAAACAGTCAAGAGACAGATGAGGAGTGACGCGTCAACTGAATCTGTCTATATGGGCATTTTTATTTATCATGAAATGCATGTTCACTAACCATAGGATCTTACAATGAAAGCCTCCACTGGGAGTGAAGTATAACCTTCAGATTTTTTTAATCGACGAAATCTACATATTGTTCCTTTGAGTGGACTTGTGGCTTACTATTTATTTCAGACTTCATGTAGGCTATTTCAGTCATCTCATGAAACTTTAGAAAGGACAGACTGTCAGTCTGAAATGGACTCAGTTGGGTAAGAACTAATACAAATGCCTGCATTTTAAAGTAATTTGAAGGAATAAACTTCTGGAAAATTCCCTCCTATGTTCATAATGATTAGACTTGTGGCTGTCTGTTGTGCAATCAGCCAGAGAAAGTCTGGGTCATCATCATCCTAGGTATATAAAGATGATATACCAGAGAAGTTTTTCTTTTCCACATCTTTGAAAACAGCATGTTGTCTCACTTTCAAGTGTTTGTATTTTTAAACTATTAATTAAATCCACTACCATTGCTGCTATTTAGATTACTAATATCACCAATACTTAGAATAATCAGGTTGCTAATACTTCTGTGATCCACACCAAATAGCTTCTGATACTTGACTATAGTCAGTCCAGTCTAAGATACTACAAGTGTAAATGTAGAATAGTTTCTTCACTGAAAAATGCAATGTCAATCAACTTGAATTTGACCCAATTAATTTCAGCTGGGGAATTTTTTTTTCCAGGTCAGCAAACTGCATGTTTCTGTCTTTTTACAACCTTTAGCCCTGTGGTGGTTAGGGCCTTTGTCTGGGATGTGGGAGACAGAGGTTTGAATTCCCTGTCTGGATTCCTATTCTTCCTCTGAATCAGCTACAGAGAATATCTGAATCCATGTTTCTTATCTCCCAGCCTTATTCACCACACTACAGAGTTGTTCTCTCCTTGGCCCAATGGCTTTTAAATATTGATAAAAAGAGGAACAGCTTCAACAGCAGAAACTGAGGGCAGAATAGCCTGAAGCCTGGTACTGTGGGAACTCACTTAGTAGGCGTGAGACCTGAGTCCAAGTACCTGGTCTGATGAATTTAAGTGCTTATATGAAGTGGAACATCTTTTAATAAGGGAGACTTGAAAGTAACACACACACACACACACCCCCCATACAGCCTATAGTCTTGTAGTTAGGATGCTTACTTAGGGTGTGGGGGGGAAATCTGAGTTCAAGTCCCTTTCCCCGAATGTGGATCCAAACCTGGTTCTCCCACATTCCAGGCAAGTGCACTAATCATAAGGGACAGCCAGCTTGCTGGTTTGAAACAGATTCTTCCAATTTGCTGACTAATCCTAAACTAATCTAAACCAAATATTGTTTCTGATTTTTCTGGTATGCTGGCTGAACCGAAACATCAGTTACTCTTCCAGCACTACAGAGATGGAGAATTGTTGGAATGAAAACAGATCGTTACTGTTAAAACTTAACTTTGAATTTTGAAATTATGACAAAATAAGTAACCCATCTGTTGAAGAGTCAGAATTCCTTGGACTATACGTTCTAAGGAGTGTCCATTAGTAGAGATACAACTGAGTCATAAGCAACCTAAGGGCCAGATCCTACAAAGACTCTCATGTAAGTCAGTTTTATGTACAATGAAGTGAATGGGGATACAGAAGAGTATAAGTTATTCACATGCTATTTTAAGGCATCAGTGCATAGCTAGGCATAGCATGACACATGTTAATAAATAAAATAAATAAGTGTTGATCAAAGCTCAGCAATGTGTCTTGTACATTTGTAGAGTTTTTTTCCAGCCATTACTGACTACAATGTCTTTGTAAATAGAAGCTTTTACCTCTACTATTGGAGGTTGCTTCCTGTCCCGTTCCTTTCACAATGTTGCAATCCAGCATTTGGGTCATCGCATTTCAATAACAAAGAAGAGCTGCTAATGTCAAACAATTGGCTGTAATTTCAGTGAATGAATCAGACAGGAGGAGTAAGCTGAATATAAATGGAAGATATATTGACATAACTATCTTTATAATCAGCAATGACAGGAAAAGAAATGTAGAAAAATTGCATAACTGTTAGATGGAGCTTTGGTAAAATAGAGTATTTTGCCAGTATCTCACAGAATCTTTTTTAAGATGTATTAAAAATGAAGTTACTGGAATAAGATGCTTATTTGAGTATTTTAAAAAATGACATTTTGCAAGTTCTAATCGCTTCTGGGTTCTTTTGAAAAAGGCCAAGTTAAGAGGGTACTAAAACCAACTAATATGCATGTTACATATGGCAAAGGTGATAATGACATGCTTACTAGTTAACTATTGAGATATGATATTTGTTACTAAATTCCCAATAAAAGGGTTACATCTAATAGCATCACAATGTCTGAGGGAAAATTATACCTGGCTAGTTAGTTAGGCTATTAAAGGGGTGACTGTAGACTCAGAATCCCTGAAAGACAGACTACAGTCCACAATGAGAACAAGAAAAGCCTTGCAGGTGAGGAAGTTGTGGCTTAGCACTGGTGGGTTTACAGGTCAGAGTTTAGAAGCCAACATCTGGAAGCAAAATACAGGGAGAGAAGATTCACTGAAAAGCAGTCTGCTGACTGAGTTTCAACTAGTAGAATTAACTGTGTGTAGCTTAGCTCATGTGTTTGACACCTTTCTGGGTCTCTGCATTACTAATTACTCTCTCAGTGAGGAACCAACCCACTGTAAAACCCCTGCAGAAGACCCTCTTTTAATGTAAATGGTCAGAGATTCATTTATACCAGATGAAGATCTGACCAATAAACTCTGTTTGGTAGAAGTATTTTCACCTGAAGCATTTCCTCTAGAAAAACTCTTAAGAATTAATGAAAGAAGAGTGAAATTGGATATGATAAAAAAAAAAAAGTTGTTCTAAAGTGACTCCCTGAAATAACATGAATATATATTTAGCTTTAGATAAATAGGTATTTAAGTTTCCATTGGTCTTCATTGCAGGTGCTACTGAAAAAATCCCACAGGAACAATCAGATTGTAGGGGGAAAAAATCAAGTTTCAAAAACTGACCATAATGAGCATAGACAACTGAATATAATGAATACAATTATAAATAAACTCTATAATGGCAAGAGCAACTCCTTAAATAATTGAATGAGCAGTTTGAAACAGACTGACTTGAAGAGGCCCCTGTGACTCAATAAATATGATTGTTTCTCCGGGTAACAATCTGGTGAAGCTGAAGGTGAATAAATATGTAGATTTGCAGAATTAGACAAAATTAAAAAAAAATCAGCTTTACATTGAAATAATCCTGTTTTTCACATTTGTTATGCAAAAAGGTATTACAGCTCTAGCGCTATTTAGGACACTAGATAAAAAGTAGATAATTAGTAATAGTGGACTTAATTAGACTCATACCCTAAGGGCAGGAGAATGGATAAGTTACATTAGTTCTAAAGTTATATAAACTACCATTGTGACAAATACAGCTAATTAATACTAACATATTAAGGTCTAAAATTAACCTATGTATTTGGAAACACTTTGTATCTATGTATTAATTCTGAGAGTCCCAAGAGGGGAAAATAGCTTGTATCTCTAGCTTTATCGCAACAATTCCACAATAAGAAAGAATGGTATACCCATTTGATAAGGGCTTTTTAAAAAGACATTGTGTTAGAAAAAGTAAGATACTATAAAAATCTGGGTTTTTTTTAAATCTTTACACAATCTGACATCTTTGTCCCTGAGCATTTTTAATTTAATCAGCTAGTAGCTCTCTAGAGAGAGTAGTAGCAGTTGTGGTAGTAAAAATCTCTCTTCCTCTTTTATCACAGAAGATTAAGTGTTTATAGCACAAGAGATCAAGAATAGCAAGAATCTTTGCGCTGTCTCTCTTGCCTCTGCGGTCCTCTACTTGTATAATAAAATGATACTGTATAATATATGTATACACATTTAAGTATACTCATGATATAAAGTGAGTAATTTGTTTCATTAATTTTGATGTTAATGAGAGTTCTCACAAAGATTATCTCATGCTTTAGAACATTTTCAACATATTTGGGATCCACAGTTTAAATTATAGTGGTATAGTTGGTCAAAGAAATTTCCTGGCTTTTTGTTTCATTTTATCTTTTGTCTCTCTCTCTCTCTCTCTGTGTGTGTAAAAATTAAACACACAAAACTATGTTAAAAACATTATAACGGTCACAAAGTCAAGCACTCAAAAGTTGAGAAATGCTAGAGTTAATGTTGCCTATACAACTTGAATATTCCCCCTCCCCCAGTGCATATCCCTTATGATACAGTCTCTCTCAGATAAGAGTCTGATCTGACAAGAAGCTGGGGTGCAGGGAGAAATATGGGACTGGCTATGCAAAGAGATATTTTGAGTATTCTTTATGATACAGTCCAATTACATGGTCACATTTTTCTGCAGAACCTCTGCCTCATTCAGTGCACAGAATGAACAGTGATCACGTAATGAGCAGCTACTCAATGTTTTATTTATATTCATTGTTCAGTATATGGTCTTAGGCCTTATTTACTGCACACTATTCAAACCCTGCTCTGAAGACGGAGTTGTTAATTTCCTGATGGTCTTTCTATGGCACTCATAGAATCGTAGGACTGGAAGGGACCTCGAGAGATCATCTAGTCCAGTCCCCTGCAGTCATGGCAGGACTAACCATTATCTAGACCATCCCTGACAGGTGTTTGTCTAACCTGCTCTTAAAAATCTCCGATGATGGAGATTCCACAACCTCCAGGCAATGTATTCCAGTGCTTAACCACCCTGACAGTTAGGAAGTTTCTCTCATCACTACGATATCTGACTCCTTCAAAAATATCAATCACTATTTTCACAACACCCCTGTGAGATGAGGGGATTTTATTATTCACATTTTATAGAAGGAAAGCTGAAGAACAGAGAGATTAAGGTCAAGAGTTTCCACTAATTTGGGGTGCCCAATGTGAGATGTCTAGGACCTGATTTTTTTCAGGGTATTTAGCATTATATAGCACTTTATATGTTCAAAACAGAGCTCCCATTGACTTCAGTTGCCACTGTGAGTGCTCAGCACTTATGCAAATCAGGCTTCAGGGTCACAAGTTGGGCATCTAGAAAATGAGGAATGCACAATTAGTGACCACCTGTGAAATGTTTGGCTTAAGTGACTTGACGAGCATCAAACAGGAACCCTGTGGCAGAGATGGAGATAGAATCTAATTCTCCAGGTCAAAAATTAAACTATATTAACCATGAGACTGTCCTTCCTCTTCCTACAATCCACTGCTTAATTCACTACACGCCTTCTAACTTCTGCAACATATCATGCCGGGCTCCCACAGACATAACCCTGATTCACTACATAACCCTGATTGATCTCCATAGCTGGTGCATCCTGTCCCCTGAATGAGGTAGGAGTCCTGTGGAAAAAATAGCATGTGATCGTGTAATTGGACTGTACCATTAAGCATACCCAAAATATTTCTTTGCACAGCCAGTCCCATTTTTCTCCCTGCACTCCAGTGTCTTGTCAGATCGGGCTCTTCTCTTCCCCTGCTCCCCTACCTCCCACTGATTTCCTAGTCTCAGTTCCCTTTTCATCACAAATCATTGGCTCACTTCGGTGTCTCCCCCCCGTCCCCATCCCTTCCCACACTGGCTCCCAGTCCCAATCTTCTTGGCCAAACAGGTCTAGGCTACCTTCCCTCCAAGTCACAGTTTCTCTCCTCCGTCTCCACTCTCAGTCTCACCAGACTCCTTGTCTCAATCTGTCCCTTTCCATCTATTCCTTTCCTTTGTATTAGCAAAGGCTAATAAAAAAAAATAAAAAAAAAAAACACTGACTTTTGTGTGGCTCCACTACACATATTGATAATATATTCAATGTAAAATATGATACAAATTGGTTTTCTTATACAGCCTTCCATACAATATGGTCAGTGCACTTGAGGACTCATTGTCCATTCCATTACACATTCTCTTTAATAGAGTTATATGGGTGTAACTTCAGTGTAATGGATCAATTAATATGTGAATGTGGCAGTTCTCCAGCAGCACACCCTCTCACTCTCAGCTCCTTGCGCCTCTTGCTCCCAGCTCCTCACACTCCCACCACAAACTGAAGTGAGCTCCTTTTTAAAACCCAGGTGCCCTGATTAGCCTGCCTTAATTGATTCTAGAAGCTTCTTCATTGGCTCCAGGTGTCCTAACTAGCCTGCCTGCCTTAACTGGTTCTAGCAGGTTCCTGATTACTCTAGTGCAGCCCCTGCTCTGGGCACTCAGGGAACAGAAAACTACTCATCCAGTAACCAGTATATTTGCCCTCTACCAGACTACTGTACCCCACTGGTCTGGGTCTGTCACATATCCCTCCCCCCTGCTCAACGCCCAGGGGTTGGGCAGCTTGGGATGCCAGACAGTGCACACGTGACAAGTCATCGGCGTTGCCATGATGGCTCCCTGCTCTGTGTTGCACACGGAACTGGAAAGGTTGGAGGGATAAGAACCATCTGGTTACCCTTGTTCCACTGCATCCATTGAAGAGGGGCATGGTCTGTCACGAGGACAAATCTACGCCCGAGCAGGTAGTAGCACAATGTTTCCATGATCTATTTTACAGCGAGGCATTCTCTCTCCACAACTGCATATTTTTGTTCCCTTGGAAGGAGTTTCCGACTGAGGTATAGAATTGGTATAGAGTCCTCCTCCCCTTCCGACTGAGGTATAGAGTCCTCCTCCCCGACCATCTGTGATAGAACGGCCCCCAACCCTACTTCCGATGCATCCGTCTGCAGGATAAACTCCTTGGTGAAATCAGGGACTATCAGTACGGGGTTATTGCAGAGGGCAGTCCGTAGGTCTGTGAATGCTTCATCAATTTTAGGGTCCCCATCTTTCTCCAATCCCCCTACTGGGAGTAAGTTTCCAAACTCTGGGAAGTCCCTCCCTATGAGCACCGGGTATGGGAGTTTAGGGACTACACCTGCTGCTACCTCAGTAGTGTTCCCTTGGATCTCGATTTTTACTGGGATGGTGGGGTAGTAACTAACTGTCCCATGGACACATGTTATCCCCGTACGTTTAGCCTGCAGCAGCTGACTACGCTTCACGAGCTTCCCTGAGATAAGTGTGATAGCACTCCCCGAATCAACCAGTGCCGTGGTCCCTACCCCATTTAGTTTCACTGGTCTGGTATACATATGTGAGGTTAGTGAGACCCCCACAAGGTGGATTAGGGAGCATGGATCTGCCCAGTTCCCCAGGTTACACTGCATAGGCTCCTCAGCATTGGGACACTGTGCAGCTATGTGTCCCCACTCCCCGCAGGCATAACATCTGTATGGAGCCCTAGGCGTTCCCCGGTCTCTTGGTTTGGGCAGTCTAACATCACGATCCTCTTCTCCCTCAGTGCTTGGACTCTTTGTGGCCTCTAATGGGCCTTCAGCCTCTCTCTTTTTCCACCTGGGCCCTCCTGGTGGCCCAGTCACCCGAACTTTAGGGCTTGGTGCTGCTAGTTTAACCTGGGGTGCCTCTTCCTTAACTGGTCGGGTCAGCTCCCTCGCTGTCCTTCGCCTCTCTACCAGGGCGACAACCTCATCATAGGTGGAGGGTTCGTTCCGGCTTACCCAGGGACGAAGGTCTGGTGGCAGTCCCCTCATGTATCGGTCAATGACCAGAACCGCTAGTGTCTCTTCCGGACCCCAGGACTCTGTTTGCAACCACTTTTATGCGAGATGGTGGAGGTCATACAATTGGGACCGCGGGGTTTTGTCTTCCTGGTACCTCCAACCGTGATACTGCTGGGCCCGCACTGCTGTCGTTACCCCAGATCTGGCCAGGATCTCTGCTTTCAGCTGGGGGTAGTCTGCCGCAGCCTCTTCAGGCAGATCATGGTAGGCCTTCTGGGCCTCCCCACACAGGAATGGGGCAAGGATGCCAGACCACTGATCTCAAGGCCAGGCTTCCCGTAGGGCTGTCCTCTCAAAGGCCAGAAGGTATGCCTCTACATCATCCTCCCGTGTCATTTTCTGCAGCCAATGGCTGGCCCGTAAGAGCCGCGTCCCATCATGGCCACGATTCAGCTCTGTAAGGGACTTTACCTGGTTTACCAGTTCCTGCAACATAGCTCGCTCTTGGGGAGCCTGGTCCATCAGCAGGCAATTAGTCTCTTGCTGCAGCTGCACTGCCTCCTGTTGGGCGGCTGCCTGGACACGGGTAGCCTCCTGCTGGGCCACTGTGGCTTGTATCAGTGCCTGCACTATATCATCCATTGTGATGAAAAAAATAAACCCTCTCCCTTGTTTTTTGTTTAAATCACCCTCCTTCTTCCGCCACGCTGTGCACACCAAGATCTCACCTCTGACACCAGTTGTGACAAAGTTCCTCCTCTATCTTGGTGGGTCCTGCACTTATTGGCGTATTTTCCTGCCTCAGAGATTCACCATGGGGGTTGGGGAACAGCCCAGAGACCTTCCCCTCTGGAAGAACCCACAGTCCAGGTCAATTGGGAGGTTTGGGGGGAACCCGGGCCCACCCTCTACTCCGGGTTCCAGCCCAGGGCCCTGTGGACTGCAGCTGTCTATAGTGCCTTCTGTAACTGCTGCATGACAGCTACAACTCCCTGGGCTACTTCCCCATGGCCTCCTCCAAACACCTTCCTTATTCTCACCACAGGACCTTCCTCCTGGTGTCTGATAACACTTGTGCTCCTTAGTTCTCCAGGGGCACACCCTCTCATTCTCAGCTCCTTGTACCTCTTAATCCCAGCTCCTCACACTCCCACCACAAACTAAAGTGAGCTCCTTTTTAAAACCCAGGTGCCCTGATTAGCCTGCCTTAATTGATTCTAGAAGCTTCTTCTTCATTGGCTCCAGGTGTCCTAATTAGCCTGCCTGCCTTAACTGGTTCTAGCAGGTTCCTGATTACTCTAGTGCAGCCCCTGCTCTGTTCACTCAGGGAACAGAAAACTACTCATCCAGTGACCCGTATATTTGCCCTCTACCAGGCTCCTGTATCCCACTGGTCTGGGTCTGTCACACATATGTGGTCACTAAGCTTTACACAGGAACACAGAAGTGTACAAAGCTCTTGCTACTCTTCCCAATGAGCAATAGTATTACAAGCCCTGTTCAGGAGCAAATAGAGAGAACCAACTTTCAAAGTGAAAATTATGACAATTGCATTATGGGAGGTAAGGAAAGGGCAAGTGGGGCAAGGGATTGGTTGGCTGAGATTTTAGGCAAAGGTGCACATTCCGTAAAAAGGGACTCTCCAGGTTTTCAGCGACACAAGAGCCTTATCCAAAGCTTCCATTTGCTTCATTGCTTTTTGGATCAGGCTTATGGTGACCTAAGGGGCAGATAACTAACAGCAGTGTATTCCATAAACCAGAATGGAGGCCAGTTGTCAGATCATATTGTCAAATGGCAAATAAATGTATTGCCTTCTGAATGCCAAACGCTGCCTTCGTCTCCCCCACGGACACAGAAGGCCTGAAATCCAGAGGAGTGTCACATTTCCACAGTGCAACAGGAATAAGCTATGTAGAAGCTGTGCCAAAGGACTCCATACCCACCTTCTCCACAGTACTTTTCTGTATGGCATCCACTGCTCCGCAAATCCACAGACCTGAACCCTTCCCATAGAGGATTCACAGGGGCCCTCAGATGTCTCTACAACCTATATTCAGAACAGAATTCCTTTGGAATAACTCCATCCCAGACTGGGAAGAAGGTAATTATATCCACTTTTCTCCAAAAATATCAAAAACCAACCCATCAGCAACAAAACCTGTGAGGTCTTTTGTGCAGTCTCTTTATTCAGACCATTTTCAGACTAATGGTGGGGGGAGGAGGGAAAGGCAGCATTTGGCTCTGAAACACTAAGTAAGCATTCAGTTCCTTTATACTTTATGGATGAGATTTTCATAACCATGCAGGGCAGGCCTAACTCTGCTCCAGTTTTAGTCAGTGATAAAATTTCTATTGTCTTCCAAGAATTCAGAGGTAGGTCAACAATAGGAAGTTCTGAAAGCCCACATAAGAGTGGCCACATTGGATCAGACCAATGATCTTCTAACAGTGGCCAGTACCAGATGCTTCAGAGGGAATGAACAGAACAGGGCCATCATCCAGTGATCCATCCCCATCATCCAGTCCCAATTTCTGGCAGTTAGAAGTTTAGGGACTCCTGAAACATGGGGTTACATTCCTGACCTTCTTGGCTAATGACCATTGATGGACCCATGAACTTATCTAATTCCTTTTAGAACCCAGTTATACTTTTGGCCTTCACAACAATCCCTTGCAAAAAGTTCTACAGCTTCACTGCATTGTGTGAAGAAATACTTACTTATGTTTGTTTTAAAACTGCTGCCTATAAGAATTTCATTAGATCACCCTTGCTTCATGTGTTATGTGAAGGGCAAAATAACACTTGTCTATTTACATTCTCCACATCATTCATGATTTTATAGACCTCTATCATGTCTCCCTTAATCCTCTCTTTTCTAAAGTGACCAATCTCAGTCTTTTTAATCTCTCCTCATGTGGACGCTGTTCCATAACCCTAATAATTTTTGTCGCTCTTCTCTGTTGTCCTTCACTTTTCCCAATATTTTTAAGATGCAGTGACCAGAACTGCATGCAGTAATCAAGGCATGGGCATACCTATGATGTATATATAGTGTCATTATGAGATTTTTCTCCCTCACCCCAACCAATGAATTTTCTAGTCCACATTTTCTAGGAAAAATGTCTGGAGGAGAAGGTTGGAAATCTTTTTCAAGCCAAGCATTCCATTTTGAGCCTAATTCAGAACTTTTTAAAGTCAATGGCATAAATCCCATTGACTTCAGTTTTATTAGATTAGACTCTCTCAGAAAGTCAGAAAACAGCACACATGGCATTGTTTCAATGTGGCCATTCACAACTAACCAACTATGTTCAAATGTAAAATATCAGATACTCACATTAAACTGTGGCTGGAAGCTGTGGTGTGACAAATTCATACTAAAATTTAAGCACAAATTTCAAGCGTAGTTAACACTTATAAACAACTTATCTAGGGGCCTGGAGTACTCTCCATCATTGGAACACTTTTTAAATCAAGGTTGAATGTCTTTCTAAAAGATATATAACTCAAAGAGAAGTTACAGGCATGGTCCAGAAATTACTGAGTGAGGTTCTCTGAGCCTATATTATGCAGGAGGTCAGACTGGGTGGACATAATTATCTCTTCTGGCCTTAAAACCTTTGAAGGACTAAAATAATCATAGTGAGAGCTGGTAGCACTGCCTGTTATTATGGTTGCTAGACACTTCCCACATAACACCCTGTTTCTGATTGCTTATAACTTTGTGAAACTTTAACTGTTTGGAATGTAATGTAATGGCAGAGTCTCTGCCTCTGGCTGCTGCTGATTTATTTATTTCACAAAAAATGGTCCAGCCATTTTTGAGAATGAAGCTAGGGATTTTTTTTTTCGGGGGGGAGGGAGGGGAGGGTCCATGTTAAATTCTGGCAACTTTTTCTTTGATAATCTCTAGCATCCCCCATGTTTTGGAGCTGGACCCTGAAATTTGGCATGGGCTGAGCCTTAATGGCAGGGACAACCCTTTTGCCATCCCCATGAAAATGCTCTCATATATGGCTAAGTTATAAGGCTTTGAAAAAAAAAAATCACACTTTGTACATGCTTAGTATAGACATCACAGATTGTAGCTGCTAAATTTCTTGAAGATTCCCACTGCACCTGATATGCTCCAGACCAGGGGTGAATAGGACTTTCCATGCAATTGCAGCCCAGAGCTGCAATTGGACATGCCAAGTCTGGATCTGGGAAGAGAAGCAAGAGAAGGAAACCTGCACTATCAATGACCTCTTCTGGGGCCTCCCAGCATGGAGAAGGAAGCCACCTGTTTTGAATGTAGAGAGGATAATTGCTTTACCTAATGTGGGGCAAGGGGAGTAGATTGGAACAAGGAGCCTGGATGCGGAGACTGAAGCTCAGGGTTGGCATTGGGGAAAGGAAAACTGGGAGTTTGGGAGGAAGACTGGGATGGGCTGGGGGATGAGACTGGGACCTGGGGCTGATACTAGGACTAAGATCCAGGGATGGTGAGACTGTGACTGGCTGGACAAGGAGAATGAGCCAGCGAAGGGAATGGAGGGTGTATAAACTCTGAGCCATTTGATGGTGGTGGTGAGATTGAGATCAGATGAGGAGCCATGGGGACAAGAAGACTGAGAATGAGAAGCAAAGGAATGGAGGGGGAGGGAAGGAGATGGATCTGATGGGGGGGGTTGAGGTGCAAGGGAAAAGCTAGGACTAGCTGGGTAAAGAGACTAGGACAAGGACCTCTGGGGGGGCGGGAGAAGGAAAGAGACGCTGAGTTTGGGGGAAGAACTAGGGAGGGAGACAGGGACCGGGAGACAGTGTGGATGGGAATGTGGGCGGGATTTATCAGTTGCAGGTCAGGGTTTGGAGAGAGAGAGAAATCAGATGAGGAGCTTCAGGAGGGAAGGAACTGGGGCTCGCAATTGGGAAGACATTGGGACAGAGAGTCCAGAGGAGTGAGATTAGGAAACTGGGATGAGAAACCTGAGGAATGAAGACTAGGACTGGAAAGACAAGGTGAATAGGACTGTGATGAGGAGCTAGGGTGGGGACTAGACAGGACTAGGACAGGAACAGGTTGTAGGGGAGAGATTAGGGATAAGTCGGAGGTGTTGGACGGTAGAAAGGGTCACATTGTGGGGTGAGGAGAATGGGCAGAAGAATGTATACCTTCTAGAACATACTCCCCTCTAGAGTCTGGAATGCAGTCCAAGATTCCTGAGCCTCACCATTCCTCTGCTGTCAGCAGACATCTGTGAAACCCACTGGCAAAATGTCCCATCCCCCCCACTTCCACTGTGCCACACAGAAGACAACAGCCTGCTACTGCTGTCACATATTCAGTTAGCTCAAGTGTGAGGTCTGTGTTATGATGGAATTTCTGTGGGGTTTTTTTTCCAGTTTGCTTTTATAAACACCTAGGAAATTACACACAAAAATACTACATTATAGGAACATAACTAAGGCTGCAAAGTCAAGCACTCAAATTAGAATATGATAGAATGAAAGTTACCTAGCAGGAACGAAGTTCCCATGGTAAAGGAAGTTGAATGCTGCCCTGGAGAATTTAATTATATTCTTGCCTGAGCCACAGAGTTCCTATGTAATGCTGGTCAAGTCACTTAAACCAAACTTTTTACACGTAGTTACTAACTATGTGCAGGGCTTCACAGAGGTTTTCTTTGAGGCCTGGGACAAAATCTGAAACTGAGCCCTCCAACCCTTCCAAAAATATTACCCTGAGGATAAGCCTGGGGGGAGAAGTTGGAGAGTGAGCTCACACTGCAATGACAGCTCCTGTCCTCCAGGTCTGGGTCTGGATTCGCAGTCCAGGAGTCGCAACTTGGCATGCCACGTTGCAGCACTACTCCGCTTCAGCCTGGCTACCCTCAGTCATCATGAAAACTCAGTTTGTGAACTCTTAAATGAGGGGGACCAGGGCAAACTACCCCTTTCCTCCTCCCAGGTGGCCCTTATTGTGTGGTCCTTATTATCTAGGTGCCTGTGTTGAGGTGCCTTGTGATCTGGATGCCTGTGATCTGATTTGCACAAGTGCTGAGCACTCACAGCTCCAGCTGAAGTCAATGGGAGCTGTAATCTGAACATATAAATTGCTATATAATGCTAAGTTCTCTAAAAAAAAACTCCTACATGTCTCAAATTAGGCAAAATTAGTGGATACTTTTTACCTTAATTTTTCTGGGCCTCGGTTCCTTATCTGTCAAATGGGGATGATAATACCCATTCTTCTCCCAGGGAAGTTGTGCAAATAAATTAATGATAATTAGTTAATGAAGGGCTTGAGTAGTGTAGTGATGAGAGCCATAGAAAAGCCCAGGAGGAAACTGATAATTCTGTCTTCAGAGCAGAGTTTGACTCGTGTGCTGTAAATAAGGCCTAGGGCCACACAATTAACAATGAGGATAAAACAAAATATTGAATTGCTGCTTATTAAGTGAGCACCATACATTCAGTGCTCTGAAAGAGGCAGTGGTCTGTGAAAAACAACAGTATGTGATTATGTAATTAAAGACTGCATCATAATGCATACAAATACAGGGACAAATCAAGGTGGCACAGACAAACTAAATGCTGGCATTTCCTAACATCTGATTGCTTGACTTTGTAACCTTATTAAAGTTTTTGAGAGAGAGAGAGAGAGAGAGAGAGAATGTGAGTGTGTGTGTGTGAGAGAGAGAGTAATAATAATTATACAAAACCTTATTCACAGCTCATTGAAGTTAATGGAAAAACTCCCATGCACTTCAGTGGGCTTTTGATCAGGTCCATTATTAAATTAAAAGAAATCAGTATGTATGTTGACATTCTGTATTCTTGCCATTTCCAACTAGGAACATTAATAAATGCTGATAGTTCTCCAATTTCCTGTTAAAGGTTTGAGCCCTGATGCTGAAAATTTCTCCACTTTGAGATGCATTGAAGACTGTGGCGCTCTGTGTGAGGGACTGTCTGCACGGAGTAGCTAGGCAAATCAGGCTCCAAGGCCTTGAGCCTCCAATTGATTGTGTGATGATGCATACAGTTGTTTGGAGGTTTGGAGCCTTAATGATCGAATACAGCAAAACATATTTATTTTAAAGAGTGCCTAACTTTGTACAGCAACATTCCTCATGGAGAAAGAGAGTGTGTCTGAATTTTCCAAGTAAATTATTTGTTGTGAATTACTTTCTACCTAACACTTGCTTATCATTCCACCCAGATAGAGAAGTAAACAAATTATTAATAAATAATTTAACTAAATTATTGTTCAAAAATATTTAGAAATTTCAATACAACCTAATTTTGTTAACTGTATCAGTCTTTGACCTTAGATTATGTTTAACCCAGGATTTTGTAATTAGTCTTTAAGGGCCCGAAGGTGCCAAATTTTATGTAGCATACCTACCTATGCAGACAGTTCTATTGATTTTAATGGGATTACTTATAGAGTAAGGTACTATCCAGTATTAGAAAAATGGCACAGTCTAGTCGCAAGCAGGAAACACTCTCAAATTATGATCTAGTGGCTAAGTCATCAGGGGCCTGATTCAAAGCCCATATTAACATCAGTGGTGTTTGAATCAGGCAATTGTTCTATATGACCTCAATCACCTCATATGATTTTATGACTCCAATAACCTCATTGTGTGAGATCTGAAAATCTTTTAATGTACTTATCCTTACAGTGCCCATGTGCTGTAGGGAAGTATTGTTATCCCCATTTTACAGATGGAGGAACTAAGGCACAGAGAGACTAAGGGCATGTCTAAGCTGTGATTAAAAAATCCCCGTAGCACTGAGTCTTAGAGCTTGGGTCAGTGGAATCAGACCAGCAGGGCTCTAAATGTGGGGTTACAAAATTGCACTGTAGACATTAGTGCTTGGACTGGAGCACAGCAGCTCAAGACCCATGAACCTGAGTCAGCTGACCCAGGCCAGCCATGGCCATGTCACTGGTCATTTATCACAGTGTAGACATCCCCTGAATTACTTGTCCAACATCACACGGTAAGTCTGGCAGAGCTGGGAATCAACCTAAGTTTCCCAAATCTGTCTAGTACCCTAACTACTAGATCATCCTTTCTCTCATGGGTACTGTTTCTAGCTCGGGTTTCAGACTTGCTGCATGACCTAGCTAAGCAATTATATATTCCCCAGTACCAGAGGATTTGAACACTTTGGACAAATCCTTTAAGGGACATTGTGTAACTAGAATAATTCATGAAAGTTTCTAAAGCACTTTGGCATCTTTGATTGGAAAGGGCTGAATCATAGCAAAGCATTAAATACAGTGCCTTGTGCACTAGAGCTAATATATGAGCAAAGTAGAATATTGGCAGGGTGTGGGATTGAACGGAAAACATTTTAAAAAAATTCAATAAACATTTTGTATTGAAGAAAATTGTGCCTTAATGACTGAAAAAAGTATTAGGAAATTTTATCAGTAATTACAGTGTGGAAACTGCCAATGCATGAAAAGAAAATCGAGCTTCCTTCAGATACTTATCACTGGTGTTTAGAATTGTTTGCCCTGAAGTTACCTTTTTAATTATTGTGCAGATCTTTCAATTAAATGTTGGGGTATGAAAATTAAGTGACAATTTTAGTTGTTCCTGAAGCAGACCTTAAGCTATACTATTGAAATCACAGTCATAGGAAGCGGAAGAATTTTTGTCTGTTGTCCTAATTATATAAGCTCCACTCTCTTAGAAATATTGGGAGAGTTGACAAAAAGGGTGACGCAAACATTGTCTACAAGTGATTAATATGATAATAGCTAATATTGAAAATGTAGTTGAAGTCCTATCTCTCCCTCTCACAAACTACTGTTAAAATGAAAAACTGCCAGTAATATCAGGTGACATTCCTCCCCCTGCCCCCAGTGTCCAGTTCCCAATCCACATTTTTGCTGGCCGATGTAATGATCTAGGTAGGCAAATGAGGCATTTTTGCTCCAGCTTGCTGAGCATCTCTGTTTTGAATGTATTTCAGACCTTTTGGAAATGTAGAGCTATTCACTCTGAAGGAGTGGAAATGAAGGAATTCAAACTATTCATCTTACCCTTGTAGGAAAAAAAAATGCTATTCGAGAGAGAGAGAGAGAGTATATAATATTAACTGATGGGACCTGAACATCCAAAACTCCTCTTAAATTCAGTAGCATTTAGGGCATTTTGTGGTTCTCCAGATTAGGCCTTGCTTGAATAATTTCCTACATTACACATGGATTAAAATGTAACAAATTAAAAAAAAATCTAGTTGTCTAGTCATGGTTATTTTGAGGAACCCCTACCGTATCATCCAGATAAGATTTTTAGGAGACAGATTTGAGCCAACAGTCAGTTTGTGCTGTAGCTATTAAATAGTGACTTTAATTTTGTAAGAACACAACAAATGTGAGAAATGTCTATATTTGAATGCGTAGGCTATTTATTTAATCATATGTTTAGTATCTTATGTTTTGCTACAGTCTGTTTCCTCCACCAACGCTTTTCAGGGATATTATGTTGGAGAAGATTAGAATAATTTTAATTAAATAACTATCAGCTTGACAACTCTGCTTTCTCTTTTGTGACCTTTACAATATTTATGTCATCTTTGCCTGTTTTTAATCATCGTTGAGTGCCCTGTAGGTTTGCTGAGTTCACTAAGATTTGTGGCTTTTCTGCCATTACCACAAACATGACTAAATGATTCTGACCAATTTGGAGGGGCAGTTGGGGAAATGACAGAAGTCAGAAAAATGATACTACTCCTAACTTAACAATGCATGTATTAAGCGGATACTGTAGGTGTTAATATAATGTTTAATGAAATGTATTATCTAATTTAATCAGGAAAACATAAAGTTCTGATCAAAAACATATTTTTAAATTTCTCATTCAGTTGTTGTTCTCTATGGGCTGGGATTCAAAAGAGAAAATAATAAATATTTCCATTTTTTTTTCTTTTTAATTAGTCCTTTAAAGTTAGGGCTTGCAGTCTCTTGGTTACTTTCTTAGCAGCAGCCTGCTACAGAACCATCTCCCCTTTGCTATCCTAGGCCTTTCTGCCTCTGCTTCCTTCTCTGTACTCTCCCCTTTATAACAGGTCTTGTTTCCCCTATTGATTTCAGATGTGTGTGCCTGTTTCCATAACTGGCAGGTCTGGCAGCTGCACAGGGATATAACCAAGCTGTTTCTTGTAAATGGTGAGGAGGGGGAGGTTCTCCTCCCTTCTCTGTCTAAGATTAGTATGGGGTTAGTAGACCCCATTACACTTGGAGTAAAATTGCACAAGTTAACACTACTGGTGTTAACTACTACATGATTTATGCCCATTGGGGAGATTGCTGTAATCCTTAAACTCTGTGGGAAATGCAGAGCAGCTCTGCTGTCTCTCACTGCCTGTATTTGGGAGGGCTCTGTAACCTTGACCAACTATAGAACTCTCCTGCACACACCCCATTTACTTGGGTTGTGCCCAAAGACCAGTATATGGCCAGAGGTCCATATACTCTGTGAGAGTTAAACATTTATTTTGCTTTTATTAGTTTAAAAAGAAAAAAATATAGAAACTAGCTGTTGGTCTTTGACATGTCTTAGCAAGAGACATTTCATTTTGTCAATCTTTAGTATTAAGATTTAAAAATAGTGTGCAAGTGTGAGCATTAAAATATTGGCTTTTCTGGATGTTATGTTGCTTAGCAATGCAATAAACCTTTATAGCTATACAGAAATTTTAAAATTGCAAGTTTACTTGTAGTAGATTGAAATGTTGAGAAACTCTAAATCTTTGTGTCAATAAATTTGAGTAGCTACTTAATTTTCAAGTAGATTAAAATTAAGTTTTTGATATATCATTTGTACAAAATCTCAGAAATAAAAGAAGTTATAAAAAAAAGCAGTGCTCCGCAAACAAGTGTTTGGGTACCACTGCGAATTAATTAATACCCTGAAATACATGATCTTCAAATGAAGCAAGTTACATAAATAAGAGATGTAGTAAAGGAATGAATTATCCCCAAATGTTATAGGTGAAACTTGAACAATCCCCTATCACTTTGTGAGCAAAAGAATTTTCAAAATCAAACCACTGCTATTCCTGATGCTGGTAATATTCTCTCAGAATGGAAATAATGTGTTCAGAGATAATGACCCCAGTAAACATGCTCTCACTTGAGTACCATACAAGTTGCAAATGCCTGAGGGGCAGTAGCCGGGGTGTCCTTGAATAAAAAGAAATACAATAGTCTAACCAGAACATGATAAAACCTTGTAGAAGGTACTTAGCGTGTGTTGCTTGTTCAACCTGGAAAAGTTTCCTGAGATGGTGGTAAAACAGTTTCACAATCTGATTTAGTATGAGTCTCAACACATAATTTCCCCCGCCCACACACACACATTTATATAGTAGTTTTCATACTGAATAAATCTCACAGCACTTTACATGGTACGGTATATAGAGCAATCATTTCACCGACCACTGAAATGTAACCATCTCAAGGGTGGAAAGCAGCAACTATATAATATTGCACACACACACACACACACAATACACATCATTTTAAGAAGTTTGAGGCCCATAAACCACATTATAAAACTCTTCCACAGGGTGCATCAGATTCTGTCTCTTCTTCTTGCACATACAAGGCATTTACTCACCAAGCAGTGCCTCATAAGGACTCTCTCACAACAGCAGTAGCTGCAGGAGGTAATCATGCTCTTTCCCATTGTTTTATGTAAAGATAAGTGTAATGTTACGAGGATGAAATAGCAATGCTAAGACTCTGCAGATGTCCAGTATGCATTAGGTGTTTACCAAATGCTAGTGTTTCCAAGCAGATTCAGTTTGAGTTGGGTGTTCCTGCAGTTCAAAGTGAGTGCATCTCTCCTGACAAATCTGACTCTTGATTTCATTTATTTACTAACTAAATGTTGCATGATGTGAAAATGGAACAAAGCCAAAAATGGAGAAAGTTAATGGACTTTTTTTATTCATTTTAAGGAACAGAGCAGGCAATGATGATGTAGCAGGCCCAACTGTGTTGAATGTTTACAATTCTTTTACATAGGAGAAAGAAAGGACACCGAGGATTTGGGGTAGAGTAAGAATAACTTCAAATATAATGTAATGATTACAGCATAATCCAGGAAAAAAATATTTAAAAAATTGTGAGACCTTTGTTTTTTTCATTTTTATCTGAAAGGCAACAAAATTATAGTTAAATGGCAAGGTACGAGAATTTATATAAATTGTACACATGGTATCTTTTAAAGTACGGGAATCCAGATCACGTTAAACGGATAGTAAGGACCATAATCTATGAAAGTTAAAAATGTAAGAAGGAAAGTAGAATGAAGGGGAAATGTATAGAGCAAATAACCAAAAAATCAAACAAGAAGTTATTTAAGTATATCAGAAATAGGAAGCATGCAAGTGTGTCGGTTTATTGTTTGGGCTACCAGGTAACAATCAAATAGGGTTACCATATTTTGTGCCTCCAAATGGAGGACACTCCACGGCCCCCGCCCCCAGCCCCGCCCACACCCCCACCCAACCCCGCCCCCTCCCCAAAGTCTCCGCCCCCTCCCCTGCTTCCCGCGAATATTTGATTCGCGGGAAGCCTGAAGCAGGTAAGGGGGGGTGTGGGGGGAGGAGGCGCGGCCCAGGCTGGCCCCCCGGCGTTTCCAGCCTGGGTCCGCTCGGGCCCTGGGGTGCCGGCCCCAGCCGACCACCCCCGGCCCGCCCAGCACTGCCGGCCCCCGGCGGCCCGGCGCACCCCCCGGCTCCCGGCCCCGGCTCCCCACCGGCCCAGCTGACCGGCTCCCCGCGGGCCCGGCCGACCCGGCTCCCCGTGGGCCCGGCTCCCCCGGCTCCCCGCGGGCCCGGCTCCCCCGGCTCCCCGCCGGCCCGGCTCCTCCGGCTCCCCGCGGGCCCGGCTCCCCGCCGGCCCGGCCGACCCGGCTCCCCGCGGGCCCGGCTCCCCGCCGGCCCGGCCGACCCGGCTCCCCGCCGGCCCGGCTCCCCGCCGGCCCGGCTGACCGGCTCCCCGCGGGCCCGGCTCCCCGCCGGCCTGGCTGACTGGCTGACCGGCTCCCCGCGGGCCGGCTGACCTCCCGATTTTCCTGGACATGCCCGGCTTTTGGGGATTTCCCCCCGGACGGGGATTTGAGCCCCCAAAAGCCGGACATGTCCGGGAAAATCCGGACGTATGGTAACCCTAAATCAAAGAACAAACTAAACTATTTCTTTGCATCAGCCTTCACAACAATTTTGTGGGGATACCTACCAAAATTACTTTTTACAAGCAACAAGGATAAGGCACTATTAGAGTTAGTGGTGTTTAAATGAAAAACAAGACAACAAGGCCCAGGACCTTGAAACAAGTCATCAGCATTCATCAAATAATTCTGAGGAACTAAAGCATGATGTGGCAGAGGTAACAAGAACAAAAAGAAGTAATCTATTTCTAAAATTGACTACATTGGAGGATTGGAATAGGCAATGTAGTCCCTATCTTGATAAAGAACATTGGGAATTACAGACTAGTGAACCTTGTTTCAGCACCAAGTAAATAGTCTGAAACAAAACTTGAAGATACAGTAAACTTCTAGTACGACACTTAAATGAATGTGATTAGATAGTGACAAAATAGCATGTCGTCTTTGTATATAGACAGTATTTTTTTTCAATCCATTGTAATTCTTTGAGAGTCAATAAAGTTCAAAAGCAGCTAAAGGATAATGGATAGATATAATTCATTTGGACTTTTTATGAAGTGTTGATGAAGTCTCTAACAGGAGGCTATTAAAGAAATTAAATACTCACTGGGTAAGAGGCAAAGTCCTGTCAAAGCCATGTATATGGATTATGAGACTATCCTGTGTTGCTATAACAGGGATTGAAAAAACAAAACACCCCAAGTTTAAAAGGCAATTAAGGCCTCATGCTTCAAACATGAGTCAAGCTCTTTCTGATGGGCATTAGGAAGAAACTTTCCGGATGGGAAGTTTATTCCATAATTGACTGGCCTTAAATATGTGAATTTGGGGAAATATGTGACTCCCTACCAACTTAAATTTGTTGAGTGAAGGAAATGAATATATCTAAAATTCTAGGATACCAAGTCTCTAAGTGTAACAGAACAAGGAGAGAGTCTTAATTGATGTTCATTCTCTTCTCATTTTGTCTTTCGTGTTTGTCCTATTTATTTTATTTCTGCATCATGTGCAACAAACAAAACTACAGTTCAAATAGTTCACAATAACGTACAAAAAGATTTAGGGCTGCAGCAGAGTGGGGAATCTCGGCCTGCGAAAACTACAAGGTTTTACCCTATCACAAGCCCAAGACCCCAACGCCAGAATCCCAGGTCTTTGACCTCTGGGAACCATTCATTTTATTCTCTGAACCACACTGGAAACTGGCCCCTTATAGGGGGCAATGTGCCAGGTCTCAGCTGAGTCCTGGGAATAGGCTGAGAGCCTACCCAATGTTATGGGTTATATGGTAAGGAGCCTTGTAAACCCTACAATGGAACCAATTGAATGCCTAATATAGGAGATCATGAGTGATGGGTGGGTGTTAAAAGTTGTGTTAAAAGTTTAATGAACATGGTGGCCTGTTGCTTAATTCCATGCATGAATCAATCCTCATTTTGTTGCTGTCACTGTGCCCTCATCAAAGATACAGGGTCTGATTTCTAGAGGTGCTTAGTACCCATACTCCAAATTATATCAAATAGGAGCTTGCACAGTATCTCTGCAAATCACCCATACAGTTACTAAAAAAAAGATGGAGAAAAGATTAAGATCCATGAAATTAAATACAGAAGTACTACAGACATTCCATACACTTATTCTGTTTTTTGATAATCAGTTAATCATATATTGTACATTGAAAAACAAGGTTCATACACTCTGAAAGACGATTACTTCTGTCCAAATTTGCTAATTCACTCACACTGCAATATCATTTGTTTAAGGACAAGAAGGTTTTCCAATTTTGTAGTAATAATATTTTAGTCATTATTACAACCTAAATATAAACTTTTAGCAGGCTTGGATATATTTTTAATCAGATGGATCTTTCTAAATATGCATACTTTGTGATCTCTATCTAGATCAATGCTCAGGGTTAATTTTTTTTACAATTCCAGCTGTTGCTATTCTCTTTCATTCCTTCCTCTCCATCCTACTTGGTTGCTGGCAACTTTGGGGCCTGGAGGGAAAGATAGAATGACTGGATTTGTTTGAGCTTGCAATCACGACACCTTATTGAAGTATTAGTATTGGAGTATTAGCTCATACTTCATTTTATCCCATCTTTTTTCATCTACTCTAGTATTGTGATCCCCACTTCAAACTTGTCTTGTCTTTCTATTATAGTTGTATTTTCATTGATGTATGTATAGATTACAAAAAAACACCCACCAAACACCTCTTTAACAGAATATTAAGATTGCAAAGTCAAGGTCTCAAAGGATAGGAAATGATTTAAGGTTGCTTCTGAAAGTCTGATCCCAAGTTTCTCAAGCTAGGCACCCAGAAAATGAGGAGCTCACAGTTAGTGTAATAGCCAATACACATCTTCCAACTTCTGCAATACATGAGGGTAGGGGTGCTACAGACAACAGCATCATTCACTGCACAATTCTTATTCATTCCCTGAATACCATTTATTGTGTAGACTGAATGATGCATGTTTCCCATGGAAAAATATGAGATTCTGTCACAATGAATTTGCCCAAAGAAGCCAAATTAAGGTTTTCAAGCAGCATTAATTCTGGCATTTTCTAACCGTTGAGTGCTAAGATTCCAGAGTCATTTAATGTAAGTATTAGAGCTGAGTGGAGGATGAAAATTCCACTCTGTGAAGGATTTCGAGATTTCAAAATTCAAAACATGCACTGCATTCCTCATTTGTAGTTGCTATTTTTCAGTAACATGAGCTGTTTATATTATATTTTGGAATCTTGGAATAATTGATTCAGTTCTAAAATTCTTCTTTTTATCCATTCCAGCCATTACAGATTCTTACTGTCCACTTTTAGAGCTGGAATTTTATTTGTTATATATATTTTAAGGGAAGGGGTGATTATGTGTGTGTTGTTGGGGGGGTGTTGTTATTTTCATTTTGTTGTTTTGGTTGAGGTTAGATTAGTTTAGGTTAGGTTAGTTTATAGTTTATAAAAGCCTTTGGCATTTTTTTTCCAATAACTATTTTCCAGATAATTAAATTCCCTCTAGCAAGTAAAGGTGAAGCAAATATCAATTCAGAGGTGATGGGGGTGGGTGGACCTCAAGTCACTGGGGATTTTCCATGAGTTCTTCTTTCTAGGGTTGAAGCATATAGATCAATTAACAACTCAAAAATGAAAGTGAGAAACATGTTTTTTCTCCAAAATGTCCAGACAATCTAATTTTGCAGACAACTGAGAAGGAAACAAAAAATCTTAAACTGTAACTAGCCATTTTCAGAAAATGTGTTTATTAGAAACACTTAGACTAATTTATTTTTGGACTTTGCTACCTAGAAGCAGGTGGAAATATAGTTGGACAAACATCCGTTTGTAACTTAATAAAAAAAAAAAACATTGCAGCTGTTAAGCATCACTGAAAGGCTGAGTTAGAATAGAAAATACTTTAATATCTGTAGCATTGTTTGATTTGCAGCAACTCATTCTGAACAGATTCATGCAGATGGATAACATGACACTCCCATAACGAAATTCCCTACATTGAGGTCCTGTAAGGTTTGGTCTTCATTTTAATGTTATTTTGCTTCCCTTTAGAGCCTTGAATGAATGCCTCCCAATGTACTTGATCCATCTTTTCTTACCACACTTCCGTAATTGTTCATTTAGATTTCTGTGCTCCCAGTAACTTTGTGCCTCCCTGCCTGCTTTTAGGAGCTGGTTCTAGTATCAGACCTTGCTCATCTCCTCAACTATCATCTCCATCACCAAGGTCCAAAACAACATAGCCAAATCAGTGCATTAAGTCAGGCTTATAGAGATTTAAACTATGAGATTTAAAAAATAATAATTTGGAGGTTCTTTTTATTTGTCTTCTGGTTTTTGAGCCTTGAATTTTTTTCTGCAGATGTGGGGCCTTGCAACTTACTTTTTTTTTAAAAATGAGAGCCGAGATTTCCCTCAATTACTGACTCCTATTCTATATTGGTTCTTATTCTGCCCTCATCTTTTAGCATCAGAGCACTTTACAGGAGTGCAGTAAGCAACATGACTAGTATCAGTCACATATGGTAGAGGGTTTTCTAACCTTCTTCTGCAGTGGAAAAATTGTGTGTGTAGTGCAGTGTTTAGTCTTTGTAGGTTTTATTTTTAACAGCAACAAACATATAGCAACATATTAGAGAAGGCAAGGTTGAAGATGTGTGCCTTGCACTTGGAATGGATGTTGGTGATTGTCTTGATTGTCTTTAGTTCCTGTGGAGTTTGTTTTATAGTCTCACACCAGGCCCCGGGAAACCTCTGTCTCTTGCTTTATCCTTGGTTAGAAAGTTGCATTCTGCCTGAGGGGTGGAGTTGTTGAACATGGTCCGATTCTCAGAGGTTTAAGTGATATTTCTTGTTGGCTTGGCCACTGAGCACCTTAAGGATAAGGATCAAGATCTTGGAATGGAATGGAGTTTCCTAGCCAGATAGTAGAAAGTGTTATCTAAAAGTATTAAACTGCAGATGAATTTGACCACTTGTGGGTATGTCATCAACTGTCCTGACTGTAAATTGCATATCTTTCACTTTGCTCAGTTTCCGCTTCAACCAGCTATTCTTCATCCATGACCTATTTTCATCTCCAGGAACTATGGCTTTGAGAAAAACACCAAATATTGTGGGACTCAAGATAAAATCATGAAACTTGGCAACACTGCTCCAACAATAGGCCATGGCTTAAAACCATTGTCAAGCCCTAAGTATGATATGAGGCAGAATACTGCATGACACAAGATTCTCAGATCAGACTTCCAGGACAGGACATTTTTCTTTTCCTTGTTATCATATGTATTGATGCATTAGATCCTTGATGTAGCTGCTTAGGTTATAATAGCAAAACAATGGGGCCATTGCAAAAAAACAAATGCTGTAATTATTTCAGGCTTGAATAGTCTCCTTGTAGGGAGCAATGCCAGTATGCTTCGAAGAGCTCAGGAGCTAGGCGAGGCTATGCATCCATTGTTGCACCAGCCTGCTCTGCAGGCTATTGTGCATGTGTGGGCAGCGAGGAGAACAATGACCCAGCCTCCTCCCCACTCTTGCTCCCTTTGTTTGGCATGTTGTGTATACTCAGGAGAATAGGTATACAGCAATCCTTGTACTCCCTGGAATGCAAGGACTGGAATTCTACTTGGCATTAAATAGGCATGTTTTAATGGTGTGCAGAGGAGCCTTCTCCCCTTTCCCCCCCTACAAAATACAAACACGGAATACCAGCAAAAGAGCTAAGATGCAATGGCCCTTGTATCCTAGAAGAGTTTTCCAGATATGCTTTTTATTGTGTTAATATGTTACCCAGAGTATCAGTGAAACGGAGACACCAAAGAATAAAATGTTGTGGTGATATGAATGAAAATGGGAGCCTGTCCCTGAATCCACAGACCAATAAAAGGACAGATAGGGCAATTTTGATAGTGTATTGACAGGAAGTGGCTAAAGCTGCACCTGCTTACTTGGGGAAAGATTAATGTAGAGGATCAAGCTTGATATTGTCATAACCTTCCTATATTTCTGGGTACAAACAAAGCTTTTATTTTTGTTGTTACTTTTATTGTCAGTTAAGTGACGTTTCCAGTCCTCTCTAATCTCCACAAGTATTTTAATCTTTCTCAGAGTTTGTGTGGTTTTATCTTTGGCACCTTTGGAAATCAATTAATACCACTGAAATGTATGATGGGTATGACATTGATAATCATTGAAACTTTGTCCCTGAAGTACTTTACTACTGATATGCTTAGTGTTTTATATGTAAATCTTTCAATTAGTAGGCCAAATTGTGCCCTTACTTACACCCACGTAATTCCTTTGGACAGAAGTGGGCAAAAATTGAGGTGGAATTGTTCTCTCTCTCTCTCTCTGTGTGTGTGTGTGTGTGTGTGTGTAAATTTCTTTCTGTATATCCCACTTACAAATTCTACCCATGGATTAACATTTGCAGATACAGATACATTATGCATGCTTTTATCAGTTGAGATTGAAAAAGGCTTTGCATAAATTGTAATTTTGGAAATAATACTACACTATATCAATTTGTGAATAATAAAATAAAATATTTATATTTTTCCAGACTCTGATCTGAAATCAAATTTTTAAATTGAGTACCAATGGAACAAAAAGACAGATTCATAACTTTGCCAAAATAACATTACAATCCAGCAGAAGGAAGGTCAGGTTAGTTTTAAAAAGTTTTTAAAGCATCATTAATTTAAAAGCATATCTGAGCTTTCCAAATGAGGTAAAATCAGAATTGAGTTCTCAACTTCAAGCAAAAAACATTAAAACTGCATGACTTCAAATTGTTCATGGGACAAGCAATGTTTCAGGCTCTCTGCAGACTCTGACAGATGTCTCTGCATTGGTTATACTTGGGTCATGTTTGAAGGTTTTCTTTGCAAACAACAGCTAGAGACTTACTTAGTGTTTTAAATTAAACGCTGAGACTTTGGAGAACAGTTGAGATGACTCTCCATCCTCCCCCAACTTCAATTAACCTCTCCCCCATATCTCTCCAAGGAGGTATGCCTCAGAGTTGGGGAAACACTGATATAGGCAGAAAAGAGGCCCATTATGCAAATGAGCAAAATGTCCCCCCAAAATCTGACACCAGCGTATAACTAGATTAAATTACTTAATAGTTACCCAACCTGCTAAAATAAGGAGTACTCTAACATAACAAAACAATCATTTAGTTATTAAAAAGTCTTTTTTGTGAGAAGTCTGAGTCCAAGAAAACTGTTTTGTCTCAGATGTCAGCTCAGTCTCACATGCTTCATAATAAAGATGGATTTTTAAGCACAGGATTATTTGAAAGCTTCATGCTTTGTTTTTATCTTTAAATCCTCTTGAATTTCTCCTAGTGAGAAATTGGTATATATATCAATTTTTGGGTTTTTGTAGAGGTTGCTTTTTTGGCTAAACTCAAAAGAAAATCACACAAAACCGGTGGGTTTTGTGTGCCTCTTTTCTGTGTGCTGTATACTGTAACTCATAATATAGTATATTCTACTATGCAAATGGCAAATTACTTTGTAAATTAAGATCTTAATCCCTTTTGTTCTAATTGGATGAGAGCACATTGAAACAAACACTGTTTTTACATTTAGCCTTGCTGCTGCAAATACCCTGAATTAGGGCTGTCAATTAATCGCAGTTAACTCACACGATTAACTAAAAAAAAGTAATCACAATTAAAAAAATTAATCGCGATTAATCACACTTATAACAATAGAATACCAATGGAAATTTATTAAATAATTGTGGATGTTTTTCTACATTTTCAATATTGATTTCAATTACAACACAGAATACAAAGTGCATAGTACTCACTTTATATTATTATTTTTATTACAAATATATGCACTGTAAAAATGATAAACAAAAGAAATAGTATTTTTCAATTCACCTCATACAAGTACTGAAGTGCAATCTCTTTATCGTGAAAGTGTAACTTACAAATGCAGATTTTTTTTTTGGTTACATAACTGCACTCAAAAACAAAACAGTGTAAACCTTTAGAGCCTACAAGTCCACTCAGTCCTACTTCTTATTCAGCCAATCACTAATACAAACAAGTTTGTTTACATTGACAGGAGATACTGCTGCCTGCTTCTTATTTACAATGTCACCTGAAAGTGAGAACAGGCATTCTCATGGCATTTTTGTAGCCAGCGTTGCAAAGTATTTACATGCCAGATATGCTAAACATGCTTCCATGCTTTAGCCACCATTCCAGAGGACATGCTTCTATGCTGATGATGCTCGTTAAAAAAATAATGCATCAATTAAATTTGTGACTGTACTCCTTCGGGGGAGAATTGTATGTCTCCTGCTCTGTTTTACCCACATTCTGTATATATTTCATGTGATAGCAGAATCGGATTTTTTTAATCGCTTGACAGCCCTACCCTGAATGTTTTATAGTATGCCACCATTACATTTAAAATAATTTGACAAGAAGCCCTAGTTATATTTCTAGGTGATTGTGAAAACCAGGCATCTGCTATTGAAACACCTAAAGGAAGCAAAGCTACTCTACGTTCTTTTACAATTGATATATATTTAAAAATCTAAAATGATTTAACTAATATGTAGAGAAAGCAAATATGAAAGCAAAGATTGTTTTTTAATATGGCTAGAGATCTGATTCACAAGAAAAAACCAATTTGTGCTTTATTGAAGGGACTCTATATGCACTGGGGCTCTGAGACCATGGCAATGAGCACAATATTAAAAGCCACAAAAGCTTATGCTCCAATACATCTGTTAGTCTTAAAGGTGCCACAGGACTCTCTGTTAATATTAAAATATAGACAGTTGTAAAGGCTCACTTCTGCAAAATGTTGAGCATTCTAGACCTGATCCAGCAAAGTAAGCACATGCTTAATTTTAAGTATGGACAATGTCCCATTGACTTTTTATGATTTCTTTTTTAAATTAAAATTTAGACTTAATACCACAGCACAGTCCTAAAACGTCAGTGGGACATCCTACCTAAGTCAAGCATATGCTTACATACTTTGCTGGATAGGTCTAGAGTGCTCAGAAGAACTGAGCACTTACTACTGTCTTCTTTTTAATATTGTACTAATAATGACGGTACCACCAGGGGTGGAATGGATGAGGAGGGCATGATTTCAAGGAGGTCACAACACCCTGGTATGTCCTGCATCCAAAATAAAATAACTGATTTTCCAGCACAAAAGTCTCAAGAATGTTTGTGAATATTTCCCAACTGTGATCTGTTATTCATTCCAGGGAATGGAGTAATCTCCACAGCACCTCCCCCTCCCCCTTCTGTCCCCCCGAGACAAAGACAGAGGTGTGCCTAATAGGAATATTTCCCTGTTTTTATATTAACAAAAATAAAATAAATCCTCACCTGATGATGAATGTCTTTTAGACCTACTTCATTGGCCTGGCTGAGTTCCTTTTCAGCTGTCAGTCAGCGAGAGCTGCTACAAATTGTTAGTTAATTAGTACGTATCCATTACGCCTCAGGTGTTTAGGGCCCTGATGAAAATCCTCAACTCCTGTCTGTTTCTGGCAAGTCTTTCAGTGGTTCCCCAGCTGTGCCCCAGGTTGTCCAAATTGTAATACCCCTTTAAATGTAGTTCCACACTAATTGATTTTTGATCAGGACCAAACCATCTTCACTCCTCCCCTGTGTTAGGTTAGCATAGGACACAGCATACTCAAAGTGTATATGTGTAGGTCTATTGTGTACACATCATGGATCAGGACATGCAGGCAAATGAAACATAAGACACGGGTGGATGTCAAATGGAAGGATGCAACTTTATCAACTTAACCCACCCACCCCCACATTCTTATCCATTCACACGCTCAAGCAGACATACAATTGCACTGTGGGTTAAAATGGCCTCAATTGAACCAGTAATTCAGGTTTTGCCCTCTTTAGCTTACCCCATAAAAGTCAGCCCATTTCTGAATATTCTCTCCTGCCCCTTACCAGGGGGTTTGATGATATCTTTAAGGGATACCTCAGTCTGTGGCTACACCTACACTATGAGCTATGGGATTCCCAGCTTGTGTACACATACTCACACCAGCTCTCCTCTGAGCACACTAAAAATAGAAGCATAGCTGCAGTAGCATGGGCAGCAGTGGCATGGGCTGTCCTGAGTACAAACCCACCTAAACCCTGGAGGTGTGTGCTCGGGGTGACTAACCTGTGTGTCTGCTGCCCATGATACTATGGCTACACTACTATTTTTAGCATGCTAGCTCAGAGCACGGCTAACATGAGTATGTATCCATGAGCTGGGAATCACATCTCTAGCTTGTAGTGGGGACACACCTAATGACACCTCAAGATCTCCCTTCTCCTTACGGGCAGAAAAGGTCCATTAGCAATGTCCTAGGTCTCTTACTCATATTTACTTCTGGGAACCGAATACTGACTTTAAGATGTGGTGAGCTATCCATTCCCACGTTACTTCCTAACATTAAAATTCCTGTTCTCATTCTTTTCAGCCTAAAACTGTACCTCCGCCATGCTGCAAGGAGGGTGAATAACCCTATGGCCACTCTGACACAAACAGAAAGACAATGGGATCCTTTTTGACACCCCCCCCCCCCCAAAAAATACTATTGATCAGACCCATAGCATCCTGGAAACTCAGCTTGACACTGCCCCAACTTCAGGGAGAGAGGAGGGGGCAGCAACAGTGGCAAAATGACCTTTGGATATTGGGAAGGGCTTCAAACTGAAAAGGCTCATGGAGGAAGCTCCATGGGAGCCAATCAGCTCCACCAAACCTTTCCTGTACATCAGGCTGGCCAGAATCATTCTCCTCCTACATACATACTCCCACATGTACTTTAAACCTTGAAGAGTGAAGGGGAAGACCCTCACACATGTTTGAACACAAGCACTCCCCCACTCCACAGGACATCTGGGGTTGGCAGTCACCCAGTTGATCCAACCAAACCATCCCCATACTTAGACTGACTAGTGCATTATTGTACGCCTGATTTCATTGCAATATTTTTACACTTTTTAACAGTAGAGACTAATTGGGGGCTGGAAGATGGAATTATCTGAACAGAAGTTGAGTTGTTTCTTAGAATGGCAATTACATACTGTGCTGTAGGCTTGTTTTAGTAATTACTACAGCCTCCTTCGGAAAAAAAAAAAAAAAACACTTGATTTTTCCTGTTTATCCAGCAGTTAGAGTGAAAGTCAGATTCTAATTGCAGATGTACTCTATGCATGAGAGATCAGAATCTGCTTCTAGGAAATTTCCAGAAAAAGAGGAAAATGTGTTTTTTGCTTTTTATATGTTAATTTAGTAGATCTTTCCCTTCAGGTTTCTTAAATAATTGTGTGAAATCCTCTACAACAATGTTAGGTATTGCTCTGATTTCCAAGTTATTGGGAAGGTTTGATTTCCAGCAGAAGGCTGTTTTCTTGTTGGATGATAAATCCACAGAGTCAAGATAGATTTACTAACAGTAAATTTGTTTTCAAAGAGAGGTATTAGATAGCAAAAAGAGACCTTAGCTTACATCTCCTAGATCATAAGAAAGCAGCTGTATCCACTCCCCAAACAGTTAGTTTTTCCAGACTGCTTTGGGAGTTCTGGCTAAACTTTTTGACTTGGGAACCTAAAATTAGGTACCTAGATCTCTACTTAAGACACCTACATAAGTGGTCAGATTTTTAGAGATGCTGAGCACCCAACAGCTTCCATGGACTGTGAAATTATTTATTTTATCAACATTAGTCTTAAAATATTTTAGTTATAATAAATAAAAATAACATTAAAACAAAGCAACAGACATTCTACCTATAAACCATAGTTTCCTTTCAACCTCAAAGGGATATTGTGCATTTCATTAATTGGCTTGTATAGCATTTTGAGTACACAAAACAGTATATAAATGCTGGACTTTAAGAATCATCTTCCCCATTGTGAGCAGACTCTCACAAAAAGTGCCCCAGCACCTACATAATAAAAACTGAATAGTGTCTATCTAAATCCAGACAAACTAAAATAGTTGTGATATTATGAGATTGATAATATCAAGCATTTAGTGTCCACCAAGGAGCTGTATCCCCAAAGGATCACTACTAATTGCTGTGTTCTCTCTATATATTCACTATGGAGAAGAAAAGCTTTACTTGTTTCTTAGGCAGTTTTAAATTGCTCACTCTTTACTCTCTTTATTCTCTACTTCTAGGGCCTTGCCTTGATCAGTCTCTCTTCCTCCTATTTCTCAAAGCTGTGCCCATTTTCCCTGTGCTAGTGACCTATGCGGTGACAAGGTCCATAGGAATCACAGGAATTGAAATCCAAACACTCCCAGACTGTGCAATGGTGGTGGAATCCCTCCACAGCTGCAGTCTTACCATTGCAGTTGTCCCCTTGTGCCCTGGATCCATTTTCCAGGCAGAGGCAGGAGTGTTGGGCAACTGAATTTATGTCTTTGTGGATACATTGGGTTGCCACCTAATGGTTCATTTCCAAAACCATCATTTAAAAGAAGGAACTAAGCTGAATAGATTTAGCGGAGTAAAAATCTCATTCAGATATATGCCCAAGTATAGATAAAAACAGAACCATAATTTGTATTTTTGGCCCATGAATAGTATTGGCTTCAGGTTCCCCAAGAAAGTCCTAAATCATGTCTGCTGGGAAACTGGAGAGAGAAGGAAAGAAGATATTCGTAGATGCATTTAAAACTTGATTGCAAGGCAACCTCAACAATATTTAGATTTGTTGTTGGTAACAATTCCATTCTTATACTACCATCTCTTGCTTGCTGTCCTATTTTCAGTAAAGCTGGTAATTTCATGTGTTTAGAAATGGCTTTGGGGTGAATTTAGGCATAAAAGTTCACAACAAGAGCAAATTGCTTTGGAAAATATAGAAAAACTCTATGTTGTATTTATAATAGTCAGTTTAAAACATAATAGATGCTCTGACCCAGGAACAGGGGCTGCATTGAGACTGCACAAGCTGGGTGGCCCCATTCCACAAACCCCTGGGAGCTGCTGTTTTAAGCATATATTCAATGACTTGCAGGGAACCTGACTCGACAGCCTGGATCTGAATCTTGTCTTGCAGCTGCACTTGTTTTTTCCGCATTCTTGCATTTAGTTTTTCTAAAGAGGGATTTGGTGAAGCTACTAAAACATGCCAATTTGGAACTAAATATAACCCTGGCATTAAACTTAACTATCCTCCTGATTAGAAAGAAGTAGACTAAGTCCAAAGCAGGCTGAAAGAGTTACAAAGTGATGTCACAAAACTGGGTGACTGCGCAACAAAATGGCAGATTAAATTCAGTGTTAATAAATGCAAAACAATGCACATTGGAAAACATAATCCCTACTATAAATAAAAAATAAGGGGGTCTAACTTAGTTGTTACCACTCAAGAATGGTCATGGATGATTCTCTGAAAATATTTGCTCATTGTACAGTGAATAGAATCATAGGAGATCAGGGTTGGAAGGGACCTCAGGAAGTCATCTAGTCCAACCCCCTGCTCAAAGCAGGACCAATCCCCAACTAAATCATCCCAGCCAGGGCTTTGCCAAGCCTGATCTTAAAAACCTCTAAGGAAGGAGATTCCACCACCTCCCTAGGTAACCCATTCCAGTGCTTCACCACCCTCCTAGTGAAAAAGTTTTTCCTAATATCCAACCTAAACCTCCCCCACTGCAACTTGAGACCATTACTTCTTGTTCTGTCATCTGCTACCACTGAACAGTCTAGATCCATCCTCTTTGGAACCCATTTTCAGGTACTTGAAAGCAGCTATCAAATCCCCCCTCATTCTTCTCTTCTGGAGACTAAACAATCCCAGTTCCTTCAGCCTCTCCTCATAAATCATGTGCTCCATCCCCCTAATCATTTTTGTTGCCCTCTGCTGGACACTCTCCAATTTTTCCACATCCTTCTTCTAGTGTGGGGCCCAAAACTGGACACAGTACTCCAGATGAGGCCTCACCAGTGTCGAATAGAGGGGAATGATCACGTCCCTCGATCTGCTGGCAATGCCCCTACTTATACAGCCCAAAATCCGTTAGCCTTCTTGGCAACAAGGGCACACTGTCGACTCATATCCAGCTTCTCGTCCACTATAACTCCTAGGTCCTTTTCTGCAGAACTGCTGCCTAATGCATGGGATTCTTCCGTCCTAAGTGCAGGACTCTGAACTTGTCCTTGTTGAACCTCATCATATTTCTTTTGGCCCAATCCTCTAATTTTTCTAGGTCCCTCTGTATCCTATCTCTACCCTCCAGCATATCTACCATTCCTCCCAGTTTAGTGTCATCTGCAATACACAGTGTAATATTTACCATCAAGCTATCAAAGATAAAAGCTTCAGAGGTCAAGTACAGAATTAAGTTAACTGACAAAAGGGGATTGAGTCCAGCTATCACTACACAAAATACATACAACTGTATTGCCCTTCACCAATGGCTCTCAACCTTTCCAGACAACTGAACCCCTTTTCAGGAGTCTGATTTGTCTTATATACCACCAAGTTATACCTCACTTAAAAACTACTTGCTTACAAAATCAGACATAAAAATACAAGTGTCACAGCACGCTACTACTGAAAAAATTGCCTACTTTCTCATTTATGCCATTTCAAATCTATTGAAATATATTTTATTGTACTTACATTAATTTATTGTACTTACATTGTACAGTGAATAGTATATTAAATCAGTATAAACAAGTCATTGTATGTATGACATTTTAGTTTGTACTGACTTTGCTAGTGCTTTTTATGTAGCCTGTTGTAAAACCAGGAAAATATCTACATAAGTTGATGTACCCCCTGGAAGACCTGTGTACTCCCAAGGGTACATGTATCCATGGCTGAGAACCACTGCCCTACACGCTGTCATCATTCAGCAGCATTTGTAATTTGAACACCGAAGAGATAATTGTGGTGACTTCAGGGCCTCAGCTTTAAATCAGAAGGGAGGGTGCAACCCTCCAGGAACCACATTCCGCTCCCCGCCAGCAGCACCCCGACCAGTGCTCTCACCCCAGCAGGCGCAGCGGCACGGCCTGCGCTCCGCGACGAGCTCCCTCCACCTCGCCTGCAGGCGCCCACTGCTCTCGCTTTCTCCTTGCCCCCGGGCACCCCGCATGCTGCACCCTCCAAAGCACATCGCGGCAAAACATGCCTCCGTCCCTGAAAAACTAACAGAATGTTAGGAACCATAAGGAAAGGGGTAGACAATAAATCAGCAAAGATCATAATGCCCCCATATAAATCCATGGTATGTTCACACCTTGAATATTGCTTGCAGTTGTGGTCACCCCATCTCAAAAAAAGATGTATTCGAAATGGAAATGATACAGCGAACATCAATAGAAATGATTAATGCTATGAATCAGCTTCCATACAAGGAGAGATTAAACGGACTGGGATTTTTCATATTGGAAAAGAGATGACTAAAACAGGATATGATAGAGGTCTATAAAATCATGACTGGTGTGGGGAAAGTGAAAAAGGAAGTGTTATTTACTCCTTCATATAACACATGAATCAGAGGTCACCCAACAACATTAATAGGAAGCAGGTTTAAAACAAAAAAAAGGAAATACTTCTTCACACAACACAGAGTCAGCCTGTGGAACTTGTTGCCAGGGGATGTTGTGAAGGCCAAAAGTATAACTTGGTGCAAAAAAGCAATTAAATAAATTCATGGAGGATAGGTCCATCAATGGGTATTAGTCAAGATGGTCAGGGATGCAAACCCATGCTCTGGATGTCCCTATGTCTCTGACTTCCAAATGCTGGGACTAGGTGACAGGAGGTGGATCATCTGATGATTGCCCAGTTCTGTTCATTCCCTCTGAAGCATCTGGCATTGGCCACAGTCAGAAGACAGGATACTGGGCTCGATGGACTGTTGGTCTGATCCAGTAGAGCCATTCTTGTGTCCAGTGACCTGAGTCAAATGAGCCATTGGTCGCAATGCATCTCCTATTGCATGGATGTCCATTCTTCATATTTGGCCATCCTAGTCTTAGCAAGGCAAGACTGATCAGGCACTGAGACAGAAATACCCTAGAGGTAACCTGAATTCTATTTTTGATATGCCATTTTTTCACACATTAAGAACTGCATAGTGATTTCAATGGTCCTAGACCACTAAAACCTTTTGGTCACAAAGAGCTGGTCCTTTATTGTCACCCTTCCCCCATTTCTTCCTCTTCTCGTTCCTTTTGCCTTCACTTGCAGTGTGCAGTTTCTTCCCTATGCATGGAGCATATTTTCAGTGAAAAGGTGTTTAAAATTATAAAATTACAATCTTGCGATAGAAGATGTCCCTTAAGAAGACAAAAAGTATGATAGAGTTTTGAATATTAGCACATACTTTGACAAAAACAAGACGAGTTGACTACTGCATATGGTGAAATTTAGTAGTGGTGTATCAACTTATAAAGATTTGAAGTTTGCTGTAAATAAAAATGTCAGTTAATTCAAGTGATCAGCATAAAGAGCCCTACTGTAAGTAAGTTAGAATTCCAACTTCCAGCCTTCCTTTTCAAATAGCTGTTTTAGAACTTTTCAACAATAAATTCCTGTATGGGTTGGATTTTCTGTGCTTGGTCTTAGCCTAAAGGTGACTTTTTTTAAAAGCTTCAGTCAAATCAGTTCATCTGCTTCTGAATTAAGCAACGTTGCAAACTCTGTATCAAGGAATTCACAAACTCAAATAAAGACAGATGAGTTAACATCACCTAAAGCTAAGGAAGGCTCTGTTAGAGCCAAAATAACGGACAGCCTGTGGTTTCTTACAATCTTCTCATGTAAAAGATGTGTTCAGTGCTCTACAAAACAGAGGTCCTTTCCACAACAAGTTATACTTTGTAAATTATGCACATAAAACATCCAAGATACCAAAAATGACTGGTATTACTTGTGCTTGGTCTAAATTCAGAGTTATAAAATTAAAACAAAAACAAAAACCAAACCCATTTCTTCCTTCAGTGTTAACATTAAAGCCTGAATTCAGCACAGCAATTAAGAACATGACTAATAAACATGAGTAAGTACATGTGTATTCCCTTTGAATTCAAGGGTAATTCTCATTCTTAATGTTAAGAACATACTTAAGAGCTTTTTTTTTTAACCTGGGCTACTTGGCTTCATGGAAGCAATGTGTTGTAAGAGGTGATTTGATTGACAAGAGGTAGTTTGGCACACAAGAAATCTGATAATTAGAGGAAACATTATTTGCTTTTTTCCTGTGAGAGAACTTTGAAAATTCTTGGAGGGAAACTGAATTACATAATGCCTTCTGCAGAATTTATATGCAACTATATGTTAGAGTTCGGGCTTTCAAAAAGGGCCAACAAAGTGAGGTGAACAACTCCCACTGAAAATTTACCAACCAAAGCCGTTGCATGCATAATTTTAGTATTGTTTTTGTCCTTATCGTTTCTGCTTCGCATATCTCCCCATCCAGCGTTTAATCAATCCAGCTCACATTACACCTAACTGTAGGTCCTGATTCTGAGCAGAATCTGCCCTAAATGACTGAAGCGGTACAGACCCAGGAGCAGAGCAGGGACTGAATTGTGACATTGGATATGTCTACCCCACAACCAAAAGATGTAGTGGCATCACATGTAAAATACCAGAGATAGGGAAATCAAAGCTAGATTGAGCAACAATATCAGTGAAGCTATGGCTGCATGGACAGCAGCACGTTGAGTACGTACCCAGGGTCCTAGGTGGGCAGGCTAGCCCAGACAGTTAAGTTACAATGTGATTCCTGCTTATTCCTTTTGGCACTAAGCTGTGCCAGCCCTTTTACTGGCAGCGCTGACCAAAGGATTCAAGGGACCTAGGGCAAAGCAATTTCGGGCCCCCTTCCATAAAAAAAAGTTGCAATACTATAGAATACTATATTCTCGTGGAGGCCCCTGTGGGGCCCGGGGCAAATTGTCCCACTTGCCCCCCCCCCTCTGGGCGGCCTGTTTCCTGGTGCAATTTACCTCCCCTTCCACACTGGCTCCACTGTGCTGATTGGTATGTTGGGCTAAGGCTCCACCCACTCCCCACCTCTGGCAACCTACCACCTGCCTGTTTGTGAAGAAGGGGAAGTAGAAGCCTTGTGGTAGCTGGTTTCTCTACATTGGATTGTGACCCACAATGTGAATAGTCTGCGCACACAAGTAAGGGGGCACGTTATATTCCTATACTCTGTGTAAATGTATAAGCTAGCTCACGGTTGAGCTCTATACCTATGATGGTTACACATGCAAATAGCCCCATTGGAATCAATAGGATTGCTCATGTAACTAGATTTTATAGGATTTGTTCATTAGCCACCCCAAAGAAATTACTAGCTATCATTCCTTTTATATAAGTTTATGCTTCGCCAACATTAGTGGTGCTAGCTGAGTGAATAAATAATAGTGCTCTTTAATGGGGCCCCTAAAATGAAACAAAACAAAAAAAGTTTTTATGTGTTCTCAGCAAAAAATATTTTTACATATAATATGTCTGTGACAAATGGCAAAAGTAAATATTTGACACATCCAACTTAAATCGACATTGTTTTGATTTGGGGAAAAATTACATAACATTCCTATCAATGAGAAGAATGTTCCGTTTTGTAATAGTGGTAAACCACCTAGAAAACTAATTAGCAGAATCAGTTTATGGGAAACATAGAATCACATTATAGGAAACAGTTATTTCATTAATAGATCTATCTGTCTTGCACACTAATTCTGTTTTGCTTCATAGAAATCATAGAATCATTCAAATGTATGGAAGGGATTTTGATAGGTCATCTAGTCCAGTCCCCTGCACTAGACCAGTGGTGGGCAACCTGCGGCCCATCAGGGTAATCCGCTAGTGGGCTGCCAGACAGTTTGTTTACATTTGCATGGCCACCCACAGCTCCCAGTGACCGTGGTTCACTGCTGTGGGAAGCGGCGGCCAGCATGTCCCTGTGGCCCAGGGTTAGAAAAGAGAAAAGAGAAATGAAGGTTAAAGCATAGCCCATTCTGGTTAGCTCAGAGCCCCAACCAAGCTGTAGTGAAACTCCATTTTCAGGTTTTCTTTATCTGATCTCTTCAGTCAGTTCTCAGGTGAGAGCTCCCAGCTTCTTCCAGAAGCCAATATGTTATCCCCCCCCACACACCCTACACCTTCTACCCCTTTGTTCTTGAACTGAGAGGCAGGGAAATCCATCTCCCTCTGGGTTGTTAGTTGCTAGGTGTCAATGTCCTGGTTTTCCACTGATATGGGGTCAGCCTTGGCCAGTCCTTTATAATGACCATTTTGGCTTAGACAGCTAGGCAAAACCTACCCACCTATGTCTTTTAGCCTACTCTGAGAGAGCAAACTTTGTCCTTTCACCCCCACAGGGTAGCCCTGTTAAACATGAGGGAAACTGAGGCACACATAGGGGTCAAAAATTCCCACTTTGTCACACCCCCTTCTGCAATTTATGCCCATTACGTCTTCTCCTGCTCTTGGTGGATAAGGGGTACAATTTATTACACTTATCTTTATAACAACCTTTTACGAATTTGAAGTCAATTATCATGTCCTCCCCCCACAGTCTTTTGTTCTGCAGACTAAGCAAACCTATTTTTTTTCAAGCTTTCCTGGCAGGTGATGTTTTCTAGACCACTAATAATTTTTGTTGCTGTCCTTTGGACTTTCTCCAATTTGTCCGCATCATTCTGTAGCCTTTTATAATTTAAAATGTATTTAGTGATGTTGTATTACACCACCATGGGTTCAGTTCCACTTGCTACAGTTTCAAGCTCAACAGAGTGAAATTGCTTCAGATGCTTTTCTCAAATTTGGAGGCTCTAGGAACACATAAAGTCCAGGGATAATGACCACAGACACAGTCACAAGTACAACGTTTTATGTGTACTATGAGTTTTATTAAAGCAAAAAGTACAGTTACAATTACCCATGCATTTAGAAATCCTACAAACCTATGTAATAATTATAACTGAAGTCATACTCACTTCCTGAAAGATATGTTAGGATCCAATGAACCTCTCAATAGATGATTATTGCTAGAGGGATGGTTCCTGCTGGGTCGTTCCTTGGGTCTTCCCACTTTATACCCAACCATAGAACCCTCTTTTATATTGTAATTCTGACCACATGCATAAAGGTGTCAACCCTCCTTTCCTTATCTGTACCTCCACACCCCATGAATATTGGGGTTCCTCATTTTTCAAAGATTGTTCACAGTCCCTCTTATTCTCATTAGCGTTTATGCATAATAAGTATCCTGCAGTCAAGACTAACATTTAAAGATGTTACAGTCAGGTGTCTCATAGTCTATTGCAATCACCTATTGGTGCATATTTGCAGTAACCTTGTGACCTTATGGGCAAAGGGTCTATGGCCTAGTATGGCTAAGCTAAAATCTTACAGGTCTCAGCCTGTACGCCTTACGTTTCAGCCATGTTTACTTATATACGTAATAATCACACATCACTCCTAAATACTTGTCAATCTTATATGTCTGTAATCCTACAATTTAAATCTATTTAGGATACATTTGATTGTATATGAAATAGCATATGAATTGACCATAACATCACATAGCACAATTATAAATGGATGATAAAGTGAACTAATTAGCTACAGTTCCCAAAGTGTGGTGAGCAGAACTAGACACAATACTTCAGTTGAGGCCTTATCAATGTGGATTAGCGTGGAAGAATTGCTCCTCATGTCTTGCTTACAACACACTTGCTAATACATCCCGGAATGATATTGGCTCCTTTTGCAATATTAATTTGCACCAGCATTAATAGATCCATATTTTTTTTTATATTAGGGGAGCTCCAGCTGATCTCAGGTACAGCAGTCTGGCATGGGGAGAGAGAAAGTCTAAAGACAAGATGATCTCAGGTTATTCAAAAGTTTGTAGGTCAAAACCTAACATCTTAAACCTCTCAAAAAAAAATTTCAATCAAAACTGTTTTTGACTAAATGAAATATGTCATGGTGAGTATCTTCTTTCCGCAGATAATTTTTTACTTTTCATCAAAAAAACAAACATCCAAAACCTGATCGTTTTTGGCGAAAACCTGAAACTTCCAATTGCGAAATGTCAAAACAATTCATTTCAACATTTTCTATGAAAACAAGACATTTTGACGTTCCTATCCATAATGTTTTGTTTTGTCTTTATTAATCCTGTGTCAGTGTGGGGGGTCTCGGAGGTGGGGAGGGGAACATGGACAAGATGACCTTTTGAGGTTCCTTCTAGGCCTACATTTCTATCTATGATTCTATGACATTCAACCATATCCTCCTGAGCCACCACAGTGCCTCGGGAGAACTGTAGTTCATGTACCTCATGCTCACATTTTCCACTATGAGCTGGGCTGAGTGACCCACCTGGACTACATCTCCCATCATGCACCACAGCCATGTAATTCCTATGATGGTAGGATGTCATCTAGGCAAAGAGCCCAGCCCCTAAGGGAGCATGGATCATTAGGCATCACAGCAGTGTTGGCAGACACAATTTAATGTTAAACTGCCTAGCAATGAAACATTTTGATTGTGCGTGATAAACTGAATTATTTCTATTTGTGTCAACCTGACCCAAAGCAAAATATTTCGTTTTAATTTTCCCAATGGAAACTTTTGATTTGTAACTGAAAGCCTTTGGGTGTGGGGTTTTTGATGAAAAGTCAAAATTTCCATGGAATACTTTCAATTTAAAACTTTTAAAAACATTTTAGTTTTAGTCTTTGTCAAAACAATTCAATAAAACACCCCCTTTTCAGACCAGCACTGCCCCAAACCCACAAACAGGCACTGCAGTGCAGATCAGAGCATCAGCATAACATATTTGTGGTGAGGGATCTCACTGAACAAACAAGGCACTGCTTTCTGTACTGGTTTTGTTTTCGAAGGATTGAACTGTAGCTCAAATAGAGTGCATTCCCAATATACAATAAAAAAGCAACCACTCGCAAATCAAACTGAATCACTAGTAAAGTGCTTCTCAAACTTTAGATTAAGGTCAAGTGCTGCTATCCCTTTACGATAGTATCTCAAGTTACTGACAGTAGTTATTGAGGATCTGTACTTTATACTTTCACTTGACTGATCTAACAGGGCTTCTTCATCTCGATCTGTTATCAGCCATAACTTAAAAAAATATAATGCATCAGCTTTTGTCCATGATTTAAAAAAAAAATCTGTTTTAAATAACCAGCCCTTTGGAGATCAAAGAGTGTATGATGTCAACCAGGCATGACTCATGACAGGTTAGTCTTTCTTCTCCCAGCATCATACTGCATGGCTCTTAAAATATGCATAATACATAATCATTTGATGGGTTTCAAATTATTTTGTTCTTTGTATGTTGGATAAAGGTGTTATATTGCAATTAATGTGGAAGTTCAGATTCTGGAGGAAAAAAATGTTGTAAAAAGACAGTGATTAATGTGTGAGACTGTGTGTCATTGAAGAATATGCTTTACCTTGACTGGGATTTCTGCCAAAATATGTTGGAAGATTTATAACATTCATATGTGTTGTTTAAATGAAAATTGGATATGGGAAAACCCATATTATTTTTGTAATGTAATTATCAAAACCAAGATTTTTTTATGTGCTCATGTACAATTAATTGATGTTTTGTGACTTATTTAGGTTATGTCTACACTGTCCCACAGTTTGAACTATGGAAGTGTAAATAGCCATGCACGCAAAAGTTCTGCACTGTAACTTCCCCACGTGGATGCTGCGGGCATTAACTAAAAGGGTCCTAGTTTGCATTAATGCATTCCTGTCTGAAGAGCACCATGTTACTAGGAACACTTTATTTCATGCCTGCAGTAATTAGGGGGAATTACAGCACAGCAATTTGGTGCACACTGCTATTCACACCGCTGTAGTCCAAATGCGAGGCAGTGTACACGAATCATAGACAACATAGAACAGCATAAACTTCAGATATCAGGAGCACAACCTTTGGAAAACTCAAACCTACCTTATAGTTTGTCCAGTTGTCAAGCTCACTGATGGGTCGACAAATGCTCTTTTGTGTTGGTCGTAGATATTTAAAGTTTCTAAAATCTTGATACATAAGAATTTACTGTGCTAGGTGACAAGAAAATAGGAAGTAAATATTTCAGGGAAAATCAGCTTAAGGAGTTTAAATAAAATAAACCTATTAGTGGACAAGACTCTAAACAGATCCAATGGCACAGATACAGGGTAGGCAGTACTCTAGGATACAACTGGAATAATGTTTAAATGACTGAGTAAATCTAGATAATTCTGGAACCAATTTTGAAGCACTTGGAGGAGAAAAAAGGGATCAGGAACAGTCAACATGGATTCACCAAGGGCAAGTCATGCCTGACTAACCTGATTGCCTTCAATGATGAGATAACCGGCTCTGTGGATATGGGGAAAGCAGTGGACATAGAATCATAGAATATTAAGATTGGAAGAGACCTCAGGAGGTCATCTAGTCCATCCCCCTGCTATATATGATATACTTTAGCAAAGCTTATGATACACTGTATTCTTGCCAGCAAGTTAAAGAAGTATGGATTGTATGAATGTACTAAGGTGGATAGAAAACTGGATAGATCGTCGGGCTCAATGGGTACTGATCAATGGCTTGATGTCTAGTTGGCAGCCGATATCAAGCGGAGTGCCCAAGGGGTCAGTCCTGGGGCCAGTTTTGTTCAACATCTTCATTAATGATCTGGATGATGGGATGGATTACACCATCAGCAAGTTTGTGGATGACACTGAGCTAGGGGGAGAGGTAGATACGCTGGAGGGTAGGGATAGAGTCCAAAATGACCAAGACAAATTGGATGGTTGGACCAAAAGAAATCTGATGAGGTTCAACAAGGACAAGTGCAGAGTTCTGCACTTAGGATGGAAGTGCACTTCCTACTGGCTGGGGACCGACTGGCTAAGCGGCAGTTCTGCAGAAAAGGACCTGGGGATTACAGTGGACAAGAAGCTGGATATGAGATAGCGGTGTGCCCTTGTTGCCAATGAGGCTAACGGCATATTGGGCTGCATTAGTAGGAGCATTGCCAGCAGATCGAGGGAAGTGATTATTTCCCTCTATTCGGCACTGGTGAGGCCACATCTGGAGTATTGTGTCCAGTTTTGGGCCCCCCACTACAGAAAGGATGTGGACAAATTGGAGAGAATCCAGCGGAGGGCAACGAAAATGATTAGGGGGTTGGGGCACATGACTTATGAGGAGAGGCTGAGGGAACTGGGTTTATTTAGTCTGCAGAAGAGAAGAGTGAGGTGGGATTTGATAGCAGCCTTCAACTACCTGAAGGGGAGTTCCAAAGAGGATGGAGTTCGACTGTTCTCAGTGGTGGCAGATGACAGAACAAGAAGCAATGGTCTCAAGTTGTAGTGGGGGAGGTGTAGGTTGGATATTAGGAAACACTATTTCACTAAGAGGGTGGTGAAGCACTGTAATGGGTTACCTAGGGAGGTGGTGGAATCTCCATCCTTAGAGGTTTTTAAGGCCTGGCTTGACAAAGCCCTGGCTGGGATGATTTAGTGGGGGTTGGTCCTGCTTTGAGCAGGGGGTTGGAGTAGATGACCTCCTGAGGTCTCTTCCAACCCTAATCTTCTATGATTCTATGAATTGTATAATATCTTTTTTAAACTAAATGTAATATACATATAATATTTCAGTACAACTGCAATGTAAGTATATTACTTAACTTCAGTGTTTTAAATATATTAATTTATCCTCTCAACAGTCTGGTAAATTGAGTAAGTGTCATTCTACCTCAGCTGCCAAAACTGGGACTAGCATGTAGTAAAAATGATTTGCCTTAGGTTGTACCACAAATAAATGACAGTCAAGGATAAGATCGCTGAAGTTCCTAGATTCTCAACTCCATGTTCAATTCCCTAGTACTGCTAGTCCATATAACTTGTTTACTTTGAAAAGTCTTACATGGTCTTGTTTCACTGAGTTGAGATGTTAAGTGTTGGATTTACGTTTGAATATATACATCGTTTTCTTTGGGAAATTTGTGTAGGTTCTGTATTCATGGAAAATATAAAAAGCAGGTGACTGTGGCAAAAGTGAACAGCATTTCTGCATTTATTAAAAACATACCAGTTGCTAGGATGAGGCAGATTTAACATATTGTAAATATAAAAACAGGACAGTGTCAAAATATTGTGCCAGAATATAGCAAGTTTGATGAAAAATAAGGGCAGAAATTGCAAACAAACATCTTTTTCTCCCAACAGCGAGGCAGTGGTTGGGAAACAGATAGAAAAGGGTATATATACAGAGCAAACTTGATTATTACATATTGCTAGGGCTTCTCAAGCATTACGACCCAAATTATTTGCATAAGAATGGGTCACCATAGAGCATATTGATTTGTGTCACTCTCATGGTAACCCAGAGGGAGATTAGTAGATCTTTGGGGACCAGATAAAGAAATAGTGATTTAAGAACTGTCTGTAAATGTAGATTAGCTGTGCAGACTGTTGAATTGTTTATTGAATAAGGTTGCAGCCTGTTTCCTTTCCACTTGATACACTGACTCTCTCTTTCATTCAAGGTGTCATCATTGGTATCACTATCTGATTTGCTTTCATGAAATTGTACGAGTGAGTTCCCTTTTCAGATATACATATTGTGTTGCTCTAGCACCAGTGGTGTCTGATTAGGCTACTGCTGTTTAAGTAGAACCTCCAGTTTACCATTTCATTACCTTGACATGTGCATCAAGCCAAATGTATAGAAATATAATAAGTACAGTGATCTTAGAAAAGAATATTCAAGGTATTTCATTTATTAGCTTTCTATTGTAATTTATGATAAAGTGAATGATGCATAGTAACTTTGCTTCAGAACTCCTGGTAGTTGCCAGATCTATGGCAATCTAACCATCATTTTCTAACCCATCTGTGTATTGTTTGCTAAATCAGTGTCTTTGTGGAATCTCCTGCTCAAAATGTTCAAGCTCATTCCAAAATAAAGAACTAAAAATAGGTATTAAATAATATGTCCTTTTATCATTTATCCTTACATTCAGTCTCACTCAACACTTCCACTTAATATCATAAGGCCAAATTCCATATCCGGGCACACAGTCAGAGCAATTAAGTCTGGGATGAGGTGGGGCACAGAATACTTTCTCAACTCCCCAACCTCAGGGCAGGAGGCAAGCATTAATCTACAGGCCATATAGTGTAACTTTTCCCTCTCCCAGTGCCTGCCTTCTTGGGTTGGAGTGTGGTGGACAGTGGATTTGCAAAATCATGAACCTATTGGCTACCCTGGGTGACTGGGCAGCAAAATGGCAGATGAAATTCAGTGTTGATAAATGCAAAGTCATTCACATTGGAAAACATAATCCCAACTATACATATACAATGATAGGGTCTAAATTAGCTGTTACCACTCAAGAAGGAGATCTTAGAGTCATTGTGGATAGTTCTCTTAAAACATCCACTCAATGAGCAGCAGCAGTCAAAAAAGCAAAAAATGTTGGGAATCATTAAGAAAGGGATAGATAATAAGACAGAAAATATCATATTGCCACTATATAAATCCATGGTACGCCCACATCTTGAATACTGCGTGCAGATGTGGTTGCCCCATTTCAAAAAAGATATATTGGAGCAGGGATGGATCACTTGATGATTACCTATTCTGTTCATTCCCTCTGGGGGCACCTGGCATTGGCCACTGTCAGAAGACAGGATACTGGGCTAGATGGACCTTTGGTCTGACCCAGTATGGCCGTTCTTATGTACCCCACGCCCAAACTGCCTCCAAATCCTGTTTTGTAGGGCCCTGTAGAGGATTGCTCCCTGGTGCACAGTTTGTGTTCAGACTGCCTGAATTTTATTTCTGTGGAGCCTCTCTCATCCAACTCCACACAGTGAAGCTGAGATAATTCTTCTGTTTAGATATTCCATACCCACAGGGGAGTGAAGAGGATTTGGCTCACTGAAAGTGTAACAAAATTGAGGAAATTATCCAGATATAAAATTAATGTTGGAGGAAGTTAAATGATTGCTTTCCATTGAAAGGAGAAAAGCAAACTTGCCTAGATGCCGTACAAATTACATATTTGAAATACAAGTGGGACACCTATTGGGAATGATTCTTTTTCATAATACACATATACTACTGCATATGCAATAAATTACACATGCCTACTGCTGAAAGTACAACAGAACACATATTAATAGATTGGCATGTCTTCTCTGTTGCCCTCATAAGGAAGACCTGTGTACAGAGGGAAATGTCAATATAGTATTTTGAGTTTGGCTCAAATGTGGGTGCAATGAAGTGGCAAGAAGCATTGTTTCTTTAAATAGAACACATTTATTTCTATCACTGTTGTGTGATTCCTGGCACAGAACTCAAATAAGCCCCTGTGGACAGATTGTCCCATGGATCCATCGTATTCCTGCTAATTATTTTTGACTCTAGACCTTACTGAAAAGAGTGATATTGAACACATTTATGGCTTATAAGTTTTTGTACTAGCTCTTACATAAAACCATACTAGTATTTAATTATCAAGGGTTTGATTGTGCCACTTTTAACCCTGTTGAGTACTACTTCCTTACTTCGTTAGTAGTCCCATTGCTGTCAATGTTATCTACTCCTGGAAAGTGTGCTATTCAATAAGAGGTAATGATGACAGAATACGGCCTCAAATGGTTAACTACAGAAACTGGCTGACTAAAGGAGAATAGAAGTATTGTATTAGAAACCTATTATACATAGTTAAACAAAGTGCACTGGCATGCATTCTACGCATTTGTCCATCTCTGTGATGCTCCACAAAAAGAACTTGAATCTATAACTCCTGAAAATACATGCTGGCCTTATGGAGTGAAAGTAGACTCATTTTAAATGTTAATTCAATTCAGAAAGCTACTCACTGCAAATGATTATTATATTACAATGGTGAGTACGATTTAATTAAAAAAGAGAGAGAGAAATCATTACAAATACTGAAAATGAGAAAAGGAATCCATCGCTAGAGCATAATTTTCATTCATACTCACATGAGAGAAGTACTGTAGAGCACAGATGATAAAATGTATCTTCAAGTTGTCCACCAATAAAGTAAACTATGAAAGCACAACCTGATGCTAAAGCATTTGTTCATTTGGTGACCACAGCTAAAGCATTACAGTTATTGATGACAATGAACTCAGTTGCATGATATAAAGGAGGTAAACTTATTTAAAAAACGTGTATTTGAAGATATACTGCTTTCAGACATACACTGTCAACTAATTCTATAGATGAGGTACCATACACTAAGCCAATGCTCCCACAAAACACTTAAGAAACCCTGACATTTAAGTGCCTGAGATGTTCTATTAAATTCACTGGATTTAGACCTCAGGGAATTTACAATGAGCTGTGCAACCCTATTTGTCTGAGAGTCAGAACATAGACCATAGCAAAAGTAAAGTGGTGCTATGATCAGATTAGGATATGGCCAAGAAAATTAATTTATAGAAGACTGTTCTACAACTGGCTAGTGAAAAGCCAAATTAGGAAAATGCAGACAAATATTATAAGTAAAATAAAGGTGAATAATTGTAGTACAAAGCTTTTGAACAACTGAAAACCCAAGTACTTTTTTTTTAATTGCACTGCTTTTAGCCCCTGATCTTGCATTGAAAACCATGTGGGAACACCAATTACTTCATATTGGACATTTTTATTTATTTATTTACTTACTTATTTGTCAGCTGAAATCTTAGAACTCCATTACTCACTTTCTGTATGTCACGCTGGTTAACTCATCCCTGTCAAAAAGTATTTTACAAGAAAGTTATCTTGTGTGACTGCATGTTTTCAGATTGAGCAAAAGTATTAACTGGAATAGAGGCTTACAATAGAAAACTATTTCTCTATGGATTAAAAAAATGTCTGGCGGTGTAACATTCACTTTGAAGTCACAGGTAGAGAGTACTTGAGTTCATTTTTTTCATTGGGGGGCAAGTATTTTTAAAATAAGCTTAATAAAATTCATTCAGCATGCAGCATATTAGTAAATTCTTGTGTTAACAAAAATAGTTGGCCTGATTAATCTCTGTATTACTTCAGCTTTACATGTTGTAAATTAGCATAAAACTGGAGTAATGCAGTGATTAACCAGGTCCAAAATTTCTTTAATAGGAAAAATAGTTTTTCCAACCTGAATTTCAGTGTGCATCTTTTCATTTCCACTGACTTTTATGCTTATATTACATGGCAGTTAAATAATATATATTTCTATACTGTGTGTACTAGACACTGGGAACTATATGAAAATGTATTGTGCTGTGTTGGTAAAAATAACAACTGAAAATACTATATAACTTTGAAGTCCATTTAGTTACCATTTCTTTTCAGAGTAGATCATTCTTCAATACATAAACATCTCACACTGCCCATTTTAAACATTCATAACACAATATACTTATTAATAATTTACTATTATAAATTACTAAATAAATGTTAATAGCTTGTTCTTCTATCAGTAGTCCTCTTTCATACAGTAGCTGGGCTTTACCACTGAGGGTCCTTGACATTGACTTCCATTATGCACCCTCACCCTTCGCTCAGAATATATAATTCGTGTAATTGTAGAGCCTACAAGGATGATGACTATTGTTTACAAATACCCTGGTACTGCTGTAAATGTTCACCTCATTTCACTGAGTGTCCTTTCCAGTTCCCATCATTTTTATTTCCTGCAAAGAGTAGAGAACAGTTCAAGGAAATGTGACTCTCAGTTGTCCGCATAGCTTTTCTTGTGATTCAAAGTACTCAAGCTGCATTAAAGACTAAACACAATTTAAGAACAATGGTAACATTTAAAAAAAATTCCCTTCATCAGCTGTCCCTCTTCTCTTTGATCTGTGATCCTGTTACATACCATAAGGAGGATCAAAGTAACCATAGTTTAATTCAGGGCCATCTAGTACTGAGCAAATATATTTTATATAAATATCAAATATTATGTTTCTGTCCATACTACAAGTCAACAGTATTTCTTAGCAAGCAACATACCTTATATTTGTTAGGTGGGACTAAGTGACACATAATTAGTCCTCTTATAGCAGCAATCTAAGCAGAGCTGGTCACTACACTTTTGCCCTTAAGAAAAATTGTCTAAAATGGGTGAAGCATGCTGGCAGGAGTGTGTGTTTCGTGAAGCTTGTCCTGTTTCTGGCCTGTAGAAAACCAGAAGGCTTCATTCACCAGGTTGCCAAAGAGAGTGGTGCCTGTGTTCACCAATACTAATCCCACACAATTTTTAAGGTGAAATTTATGATTACATGCAAATTATTTAGCGTATGAAATAATTTGCCAAAAATGTCACACATGGAACTGCACTGCACACAACTTGACAACTACTCACAGGAGGCCCTCATGCTAGGAAGAGAGTGCATATGCCCTGCACAGTCCCAAAGAACCTAGTTTAGCTCTCAGAAATACAGTTCCCTTCTCTAGTTCTGCTGCCATGGGAGTGGAGGCAGGGGTAGAGTTTGTCCCTGAGTATAGACTTTACAAAGAAACAAACAAAACATGAGACTTACTGAATATTATAAAGTACTACTTGCTATATGGAGGATGTGTAAGCCTCGGAGCTGGGGAGGGAGGGAGTCACCAAGGCCATGGCTTGACCACTTTTTGGTCAGGCCAAGATGGAGTGGTGCTGCAACCCATGCACCTGGCAGTGCCACTCACTCATATTTGGAGGGGGGAGTGTGTAGGGGCTCATGGGCCAGGGGAATCAGCCTGCTGGTGCAGGGTGAGCACCTGAGAGGGGGAGAGGCGGGTCAGGTATTTGCCTCACCTCCAGCCCCCCACATTTTAAAAGGTGCTCCTCAGCCCTGATGGAGAATGAATGTGGCTTGACTGTACTATCTGGTTACCCATCTAGTTTGATCAGATGGGAAGAGAAAGAACAAAACTTTACAATTGTGTTGTAGACTGATAAATTCATGCCAAGCTCCCTAATGTTATTTCAGATTGGAGTAAATGGAGTTTAACCATAGATGGTTAAATATCTTGAAAGTGTGTCTCTTCTCAGTACATCTCACATCTGCCTCATACATCAACCTGAGGTAACTCTCAGATTTCTAGTTTGATAAAAGACGGGAAGAAATGTGGATGCATAAAGATATGAGTTCAATTTTCCCCATGTTTTCCCAGCAGTTTATCCATCTCTTATACTCCTTATCGATAAAGACTATTTATTCCCTTCAAACTAGCAACAATTTGAATGCCAAAATAAGTTATTACATAAAGTATATCTGTACAATTAACAATAAATATAAACAGCTTTCCCTTTAAAGAAAGTTAGCGTTTAATATTCAATTTGACATGGGATGCTTTGCTCCATTTTTTGGAAATAACTAAGACTGAATGGGAGGCATAGCTCAGTGGTTTGAGCATTGGCCTGCTAAACCCAAGGTTGTGAGTTCAATCCTTAAGGGGGCCACTTAGGGATCTGGGGCAAAATCAGTATTTGGTCCTGCTAGTGAAGGCAGGGGGCTGGATTTGATGACCTTTCAAGGTCCCTTCCAGTTCTAGGAGATAGGATATCTCCATTTAAAAAAAAAAAAAAACTTTAACACGTTGAAACTTTGATTTATTCCCCTAACAAATCTCAACATTTTCAAAGGTTATTTAAGTGCACTTCTAATTTTCCTGATGTCTTCTTGTGTGCTTTATTAGAAAGCATTTAATGTGTCCCCCATACCAGCACTACAGTATATAAATAGCAGAAAGCTAATTTAAAGAGACTTTACTAATTTAGTACACATTTATGAAATATTTATTGCACAATCTGGTTCACTTATATAGAAATGATGTGGAGAGAAAGCAGTCTGAGGTAATATGATAACGCTCATTAATGCTAACGCAAAACTGAGAAGGGATATTAATCAATACTAAGGAGGAGAACAATAAAATTGAGAATGATACCGATAGACTGGGAATATTAGCAGATGGGATCTTGTGTATTTCAAAGCAAGTCCAAGTCAGGTAGTGAGGCTAGGCAGAAAAAACAAGGGGCCAAATCGTCCTCTGGGAACTGTTAGTGGAGGGAAGCACAGGAGAGAAATTTTTGGAAGCTACGTTCAAATGCCTGTTAAAGTGTGCAGTCATGAATTTTCAGCAAATGCAAGGTGGGAGAAGCTGGGCAGAACTGCTTTGTGCAGAATCTGTCTCGAGGGAACCTCTATATTTTCCTTTGCCCAATTATTTCTGTTCCTGTCCACTTCTTCCTCTTGCATGAGTAGTTTCAATTGTAGGTATACAGTAGTATGAAAGGACAATATACTGTCATCAGCTCTTAGAATACTCAGGAATTGAATTGTGTAAGGCCTTGAAAGTGAGGACCAGAAACTTAATTTTAGCACAGAATCCCCAGGGGAGCCAGTGAAAGCATAGAAAAATGTGAGAATGGGATGGCTGTGACAGTATGTGGGGAAGAGAGAGATGGGTTTTGCCACATAATTCTGGATAGACTGGTGTGGAGGGGAGGAGGTATTTTTAGTTTTTTCTCATTTGCTATATCATCACTGGTTGGTTATTCTCCTTCATCTCACTCCCATGCTGTCTCAGCAACCCTTCAGCTCTCCAACCATACTGTGCCTATCAGTTACATATCCAACCTTTCCCTCTTAATACATATAATAGAAAACAAAATATGTTTAAGGGGATAAAAGACCTGGAACTAACAGGATGTCTGCCTGCCATCACCCTGATCACTTTGCATGTATATTGCATCTATCTCTTTCCTCTATCCTTTTGTCCCTTTAGATGATATGCTGTTCAAGGCAGGGTTTGTGTCTCCCTATATTTCTACAGGTCCTAATTCAAAGGGGGCCTTGATTCTCATTGGAGACTTTGAGTGATATCACAATATAAATAATAAGAAAAAACACAGAGGGCCAAGAGAAGAAGGCTTCAGTAACCATTCATGGTCAAATGTTTTAGTGGTAGATTAATAGCTTCCAAGGTCAGAATGGACCATTGTCAACATATACTCTGACTTCCTGTACAACCCAGGCCATAGAACTTCCCCAAAGTAATTCCTAGATCAGATCTTTTGGAAGAATAGCCAATCTTGATTTTAAAATTGCCAGGGATGGAAAATCCACCATGATCCTTGATAAATTGTTCAAATGGTTAATTACTCTTACTATTAAAAACGTATGCATTATTTCCAGTCTGAATTTGTCTAGCTTCAACTTCCAGCCAGGTGGGAAAGGAGAAGAAAAGATTAATGTTGAAGAGGAAATATTGGCAGGATTTGTGTGAGGGACACAGGAGAATGTGGAATTGATTGTGATACTAGCCATCTCACAAAGCTACACCATTGAAGTCATCTTCCTTTCTGACACACTGAGCAAATGAGAGAGAATTAGTGCTTTTTCAGCAGCCACCTTCTCTTTTGTCCCTTTTATGATGTTTCTAATCCTGCTAGTACCAAAAGTTAATCCTTTTAATTTGTGGCTTTAATTGCTAAACAGATTTTTAAATCAATCTAAACTCCTCCATGTAGATATAATCCATTTGTAAATAACAAATATGTCACCTTTTATATTATGACAAAATTAAGAGTTTGTGCACTGTTAAATCCAGCATATAATACATACAACATTACATTTATAAATGTTGGTCCATCTAGTCTACCCTACTGTTTCTGTTAATGGTCAACAAAGATTGCAAAGCCCAAATTCACAAAGGGGTATAGCTGTTGTGACACTGAGAATTACAGCACCTACCTTAAGTTTCTAGACAATCAGAGGATCAACACTGCAATCCACAAAGCCTTAGTTAGGCACCTAGACTCCCTATACAACAAATGGGGAGAGCTGATGCTTTAGAGCAGTGGTTCTCAAAGCGGGCCTGCTGCTTGTTCAGGGAAAGCACCTGGTGGGCCAGGCCGGTTTGTTTACCTTCCGCGTCCGCAGGTTCGGCCAATCGCGGCTCCCACTGGCTGCGGTTCGCCGCTCCAGGCCAATGAGGGCTGGAGGAAGTGGCGTGGGCTGTTCTGGCAGGGAGACACTTCAGCTAGCTAATGGAAGATGTTGATGAGAAGAGTGTGTCCTAAGCCCTGCCCCTCTCAGAGATAGGTACCTAAATCTGCACTGCAGAGAGACACCTATCTGTGCTAAGAAATAATGAACTGAGACAAGATAGATGCTCCTCCACCTAACTTACATGTGGGGTCCTATCTGGTAGGCCTGCTCAGAGACTGCCTAGCTCCACTCTATACAGGATGGGGCAGAGAGGAGGAGGACAATTTACCATATAAACTTTAGTCCAGTAGTTAGAGCACACACTAAGGATGTGCAGGGCCACCAATTCAAGACCCCCTGCGGGAAAAGGGATGTGAACAGGGATCTTCTACCTCTCAAGTGAGTGCCTTAACTTCTGGGGAATAGAGTGATTCTCACTCTTTCTCCTTCCCAATTAATATTTAATTATTCAGTTATTTAATTAAAGTGGAACAAACTTCAATAGAAAAGTTTGAGGGGAGCCCCATGTCAGAATATCCCATATCCTAGTGGATAGAGCTCTCACCTAAGGGGTGGCAGAGCCCTGTTCAAATCCTTTTGCCTCAGGCAGTGCGGGGGTCTTGAAAAGGTGTTCTTCCACATCCTGGCTGAGTGCTTTAATCACTGGGCTAAAAGCTCATTCCTCCCTCCTGCTCTTTTGTGTGGAGTTAGGCAGCCTCTGAGGCCTGGTCCCCACTAAGCCCCCACTTCGGACTAAGGTACGCAAATTCAGCTACGTTAATAACGTAGCTGAATTCGAAGTACCTTAGTCCGAACTTACCGCGGGTCCAGACGCGGCAGGAAGGCTCCCCCCGTCGATGCCGCGTACTCCTCTCGGCGAGCTGGAGTACCGTCGTCGACGGCGAGCACTTCCGGGATTGATCCGGGATTGATTTATCGCGTCTTAACCAGACGCGATAAATCAATCCCAGAACATCGATTGCTTACCGCCGGACCCTCCGATAAGTGAAGACGTACCCTTAGTATGCCTAACATATCAGAACCCACATCAAGTTAGGTGGAGGAGCACTTAGTTCCCTGCTCTGGGGCTTAGGTGGGAGATAGACACCCAGATGCCTAGAATGAGGCAGCAGTGCATATGTTCAAAGGGAAAACCATATGCACTTGGGGAACTTTTTTACTACAAAAACTTTGGCACAATCAAGTTTAGATACCTATGGAACTGGGTTGCAGCTGAGCAAGAATTTTGAGAAATGCCAATTTGCCTAAAAGCAAGATTTAGGTGCCTACATCTGGGGATTAGGCACCGAACTACCCTTGGAATCCCACCCTAAAAGCTCTTTGGGGCAATGAGCATGTTTTTATGAGTGTTTGTAGAGTGCTTAGCACAATGTGGCCTGGTACTGATTGGGGCATCTGGGCCCTACTACAATATTAATTAATAATGATGTTTCAGATAGAGGTAAAAAAAGACCAGAATGAGTCAGCCAATTGTTCAATGCTGAAGATGGAGTTTGGCAAATGATTTCCTTTACGCCCTGAATCAGAAAATTTGTTTACAGTTAGTGGACCCAATAAATCATTATCTTCAGATTCTCTGGTTATATAATAATTAGTGCTACTGTCAATTAGCTGAATTGAGTACAAAGATTATCTACTTTTCTCACAGATGGCCTATACTTTGACTACTGAGGCCCATGCAGAAGTATGTGTAAGCAGAACCTCAGAGACCAAATTCCATTGCTATAACTGAGTAGATTAGGTTAGAACTGGAGTAGACTAGTATCTATTAACAATGATGCTCAATAACAAAGATCAAGACAGCTACCTCACAAAATGAACAGAAAGCCACACAATAAGCACAGCATGACATCTTAATACAATGTTGTGATACATCCACTAATGCAACAACATCATGAAAATATTGCAATACAAAGTCAGGGTATTACCTAATGGGCCTGATTCTGAGCTCACTTTTGATTGTTTTAGACTAGTATAACTCCATTAAAGTCCTGGTTTACATTGTGCTGAGATCACAATCAGGCCCAATAGCTCCTTTCTCCCCCAGTTCGTCTTCCTCTTTTTGGCTGCTAGGAGGCCCAGGGCAGGATCACAAATGCTCTGATCTAAGTACCCAGCAGATCTTCCACTGTCTCACATATGTCAGGCACAAGAAGAAGCGCATTTGTGAATGGTGCTTCAGTCTGAGGTCAGGTTTTGTCCTGAGGTCACATGCTGTGACCTGAAAATTCACATGATTACAGGTTTCTTACTACTACCTTGCAGATGCTGAGTTGTAGAAACCTTTTAACAGGTCTCAGATATACATCAAGACAAACCCTTTTTCTGCTGAATAGTATTGATGTCCAGCCTATGCCCTCGATCTCGCAAACACACATAAACATGTATAACTCTACCTGAGTTCAGTGGGACTACATGTACATAAAGTTAAGCACACGTAAATCTTTGCGTGATTGACACTAGAGTCATTTGTGCAGATTAACTGTCTGTAGTGTGAAAAGTAAAACAATACATCCACAAATGGAGTAGTAGGACTTGTGGCACCTTAGAGACTAACAAATTTATTAGAGCATAAGCTTTCGTGGACTACAGCCCACTTCTTCGGATGCTGTAGTCCACGAAAGCTTATGCTCTAATAAATTTGTTAGTCTCTAAGGTGCCACAAGTCCTCCTGTTCTTCTTTTTGCGGATACAGACTAACACGGCTGCTACTCTGAAAAATGGAGTAGTGTTGAACCTGGTAGATGACTTCAGAAACTCATTGTCCTCTTCTAATCAACTGCAATCTCTGGCAAAAGTATGTTTTCAGATGGTAGGCACAAACCTCTTATAAAAGAAAATAGAGCAAAACACAAGTTGATTTTAAAGATGACCTTAAATTATCATATCACACTGATTCTAGATGAAATTATAATTAAAATAGGGTTTCATATATGATTAGTATATTAACATATCAGAATCTTCTTAAATGAAAAAAAATATTTCACTAATGTGGTAAATGCCAACATTCTTTGTAGTCAGATCACATAGAATGCATTCTAGATTTGCAAATACATTCTAACCAGATAAATTCACCTTCTGATTGACAAGAAGCAAGGGTGTTTTTTAACATTCATTTGTCTCAGGAACTTTATTCATAGGAATCTGGAAGATTCTTTGTAGTGCTTGAGCTCTTACTTTCAGTGATTTAGATGTCAAAGTATTTTTAGACTGGGTCCATAAGGCATTCATTATTTTGTAATTATAATCTTGTTGATTGACAGGAAATGTTGTGTTCAATGAAAACGGTGTCTCAGTTAAGTGATCCTAGTTTAGTCCTGAAGATTGACTGTTTAGATCTATACTCCCATGAGGGGAAACAGAAAGTTCAAATAGTTTTTAAATACTTTAGCATGAAGATACAGTAGCTTTTAAAAAGAATGCCAAAAGGTTGTTTTGTCCTGAGGCCTTTCAGTTTTTCTTCATTTTTGAGATTGTATGCATGCTAAATTTTAATGCTAAATTAAAAATCAACACTTCTCAAAAATTATCAATATAATATTTTGAGGTGATTAATTTATAATTCAAAAAGAAATAGGTATAAGATATTTGAATTCATGTTTGATATATGATCCTATATAGAATACCATGTCCCACTGCGAATGGAGAAGGTCAGCATTGCTTTCATCAGATTAAAATAGAGGAGGAAGAATATGAAAACTCAATTAGAAATGCAGCAAACAGAGCTGTAAACAGGGGAGTTTAATGGGAGATTCTTAGGGGAGTTTGGGGGTGGGGGTGGTGTTCTGGTTTTGTTTTCGTGTTTATTTGTGTCTTTGGTGGGGTGTTTTGTTTGTTTGTTTTGTTGGGATGGACTCCACCTGTGTAGGGAGACAAATAGACTTCTGAGATGGAGGTTGGCACAATTCATGAAAAGAGCTTTAAACTATGAACTCAGGGGAGACCATTGGGAGATGCTCATGTAATCTCCATGCTTGATTTTAACATAGAGAGGGAGGAAAATCAAGTAAGAATGGATACAGCAATGGAGAAAGGATCAGCAATGGGTAGGAGAATGGACATTAAGAGGAAGGATGGTGCTGATACCAGTCAGATAGGCCATACTGGCAGTAGAATGACTGTACCCAACTGGGCGAGGAGCGTGTGTAAAGCCAAGCAGCAATAATTAAGATGTGTGTACACCAGTGCAGCCCGGGTAACAAAATCGAGAAACTAGAACTACTGGTGCAAGAAGTGAAACCAGGTATTATAGGGATAACTGAAACATGGTCAAATACTAGTCATGACAGGAGTACAGGTATTGAAAGGTATATGCTCTTCAGGAAAGACAGAAATAAAGGCAAAGTTGGTGGTGGAGTGGCGCTGTATATTAATGATGAGATAGAGAGTAAATAAATTAGAAGTGATGGAATGGATAAGACAGAGTATTTTGGGTCCAAAATCACTTTGGGGAAGAAAGCTACTAGAGGTTCCCTTGATATAGGGGTTGAGGTGTATTTCAGACCATCAGGATCCGATTTGGATATGGATAGAGACCTCTTTAATGTTTTTAATTAAATAAATACTATTGAGAATTGTGTGATTATGGAAGACTTTAACTTCCCAGATATAGATTGGAGGACAAGCGCTACAAATAATAGTAGGGCCCAGGTTTTCCTTGATGTGATAGCTGACAGATTTCTTCAACAAATAGTTGCTGAACTAACAAGAGGTGATGGCATTTTAGATTTGATATTGATGAGTAGTAGGGACCTCATAGAAGAACTGATTGTAGAGGACAGCCTTGGTTTGAGTGATCATGAGTTAATTCAGTTTAAACTAAATGGAACGATAAACAAAAATAGATCTCCAACAAGGGTCTTTGATTTCAAAAGAGCTAACTTTAAAAAATTGAGGGAATTAGTTAGGGAAGTGGACAGAACTGAAGAGTTCAATAATCTGAATATGGAGGAGGCTGGGAATTACTTTAAGTCAAAGTTGCAGAAACTATCTGAAACTTGCATCTCAAGCAAGAGGAAAAAATCCGTAGGGAAGGGTTGCAGACCAAGCTGGATGAGCAAGCATCTCAAACAAGTGATTACAAGAAAGTGTAAACCCTACAAGGACTGGAAGATGGGAGGGATCAGCAAGGAAAGCTACCTCCTGGAGGTCAGAAAGTGTAGTGATAAAGTGAAAACTGCCCAAAGCCAAGCAGAGTTGGACCTTGCAAAGGGAATTAAAACCAATAGTAAAAGATAATACAGCCACATAAATATGAAGAAGACCAGGAAAGAAGTGTGACCACTAAGCACTGAGGATGGGGTGGAGATTAAGTATTATCTAGGCATGGCCCAACATCTAAACAAATATTAATGGCAATGAGGATATGGAGGTAGAAATTACCACATCTGAGGTAGAAGTCAAACCCAAACACCTTAATGGGACTAAATCGAGGAGCCTAGATAATTTCTATCCTAGAATATAAAAGGAACGGGCACATGAAATTGCAAGCCCAACAGCAAGGATTTTTAATAAAGCTATACATTTTGGGGTCATATCCTATGACTGGAGAATTGCTAATATAGTTCCTATTTTTAAGAAAGGGAAAAAAAAGTCATCCAGGAAACTACAGGCCTGTTAGTTTGATCTCAATTGAATGCAAGGGCTTGGAACAAACTTTGAAAGAGAAAGTAGTCAAGGACATAGTGGTGAATGGTAATTAGGATAAAATACAACATGGTTTTAGAAAAGGTAATTCATGACAGACCAACCTGATCTCCTTACTGAGAAGATAACTTATTTTCTAGACAAAGAAAATGCAGTAGATCTAATCTACCTGGATTTCAGTAAGACATTTGATACAGTTCCTCATTGGAAATTATGAGTTAAATTGGAGAAAATGTGGATTAATATGAGAATTGAAAGGTGGATAAGGAATTGGTTAAAGGGGTGACTACAATAAATCATACTGAAAGGTGAACTGTCAGACTGGAGGGAGGTTACTAGTGGAGTTCCTCAGGGATCAGACTTGGGACCAATCTTATTTAACACTTTTATTACTGAACTTGGCAAAAAAGTGAGAGTGTGCTAATAAAATTTGCCAATGACACAAAGTTGGGAGATACAGCCAATACAGATGAGGACTGCACTATCATATGAGAAGATCTGGATGACCTTGTAAACTGAAATAATAGAAACGGGATGAAATGTAATAGTGCAAAGTGCAACGTCATGCACTTAGGGACTAACAACAAGATTTTTTGCTATAAACTGGGGATTTATCAGTTGGAAGTGACAGAGGAGGAGAAAGACCTGGGTGTATTGGTTGATTACAGGATGACTATGAACTATTAATGTGATGCATCTGTGAAAAAGGATGCACCAGGCGAGGTTTTTCCAGCAGAGCCGGGGAAGTCTACGAACTATTATACAAGGCACTGTTAGACCTTAGCTGGAATATTGTGTGCAATTCTTGTCTTCCATGTTTAAGAAAGATGAATTCAAACTGGAACAGGTTCAGAGAAGGGCTACTAGGATGATCCAAGGAATGGAAAACCTACCTTATGAAAGGAGACTCACAGAGCTTGGCTTATTTGGCCTATCAAAAGAAGGCTGAGGGGAGATATGATTGGGCTCTATCAGTGGGATAAATACCAGAAAGGGAGAGGAGTTATTTAAGTTAAGCATCAATGTGGACACAAGAACAAATGACTATACACTGGCAATGAACAAGTTTAGGTTTGAAATTAGATGAAGGTTTCTAACCATCTGAGGAGTGAAATTCTGGAACAGCCTTCCAAGGAGAGCAGTGGGGGGAAAAAGCATAACTGGCTTCAACTGAGCTTGATAAGTTTATGGAGAGGATGGTATGATGGGAATGCCTATGATTGCATGTGGCCCACTGGCGACTGCCAGTAGCAAAAATCCCCAGGTGCTGGAGATGGGACATTAGGGATTATTGAGAGTGGTCACCAGTCCTTGATGTGGTCTTTCAAGGGGCTCTACTGTCCCTGCCTGGCTTTCTTTGGTTAGCCCCTGGCCTCTAATTAGGCCTAGTCATCTGCTTCAGTCTCTTTGGCTGTGTTTCTGGTGGTAGTCCAGTCCAGCAGTGTCACCATCCAGGACCTTTCTGCCTCCCATTCCTTCTCTGAGCTCTCTTCTTTTAGAGTGGGCTTTGTTTGCCCTATTGGTTGTAGCTGAGCGTGGCTGCCTCCATGATTGGCAGTTGTGGCAGCTGCATGGAGTTGTGGTCAAGCTGCTTGCCTGTAGGCAGGAAAAGCTCCCTTCCCACTTCTGCTTCTGCTCAGTGTGGGGATTGTAGACAACATTACAATGGGTTATCTATCTTCCACACTGTGAATGTGTTCTGGAGGACAAGCTTTTTGTCTCGACATTCATGAATTCCTTATATATTTTCACTAAGAAACAGTGATGGAGATCTGTTGTTCCAACTAAGCGTGCATCCTTATTTTGCTTCAGTGTGTGTGTGTGTGTGTGTGTGTGTGTGTGTGTGTGTGTGTGTGTGTGTGTGTGTGTGTGTGTGAGAGAGAGAGAGAGAGAGAGAGAGAGAGAGAGAGAGAGAGAGAGAGAGAGAGACCTTTAAAATGAAGAATGGGATTTTTTTCCCTCTGTAACCCAATACAGCGTAGGACAGGCAGAAGCAGTAGCAAGCAGGTAAGTACAAAAGGTCCAAGTAGGCTATAGATAAGAGATCAGCAGCATCAGTAGGGATGCTATATCACACACTTCCTATCACTCAGGATATTTATATGTAGCCCTTGACATGCTGTTACAGAGTTTATAATATAAAACAAACAAGAAAAAGGAAATTAGAGAAAGACTGTGTTCACCACAAATGCATCATCAGAGCAACAGCGGAGATGTCTACTACGATGGCAGAAAAATCATTATAATGGTACAGCCAAACATGTTAAGCATAAAAACTCTACACTTTATTTTTAACAGTTTGCAGCACTGTACATCCTCAAGCAGAGAAGCCACATTAGAAGATTATAGCTGAGCAAATATTTAAAGTTAAGAAGCCCTTTCTCTTTAAAGCTTGATTGTTCTTATTGCTCTGAAATCTGTATGATTATTTGTACTGCCTTTAAATTTGGTATGCTTTGGGGGAGGCTGGTGATCAGGGCAGGGTTAGTAATCTAAACTTGGGGCCATGTGGCCAAGAGGTTTCCAAGCTATAGCCCCCCAAAAGAAACAGCTTTTCTTAAATTAAATTTGACTTATACCTAGCACTGTTTTTGTGTGCACAGACAGAGATTAAAGCATGACTCAGACCATTGTATCCAGGTTTCCTACGGTTGGGGGTTACCCCCCAACAGAGTGCATGGTACCCACGAGCTCTTTTGGGAAAATTAAATCAAAACATTCTTTGAAAAAAACAGTTTACTTCTCCAGATAGAACCATTTGGCATGCACCTAAAGCTCACATGCCTAATGAATTACACTGAACATGTATGGACAAAAAATTTAGAAGGATTTTTAGCCTTCAAAGTTTTATGCCAGCTGGATAGCAGTAGTCCTTGAACCTGACCTAGCCAGTGTCATTTTGAGTCCCACCTTGGGCCAGAACAGGAAAAAGTCAGAAGGCATATTGCTAAAATCCCTCTCTCTGTCACAGGTTCTTTATTTTTTATTTATTATTATTATTATTTGTGGAGGGAATTTCTTTTTATAAGACATGAATATTTGCTGGCATGGAAGGGGCATTTTAAGAGGTTGAGGAGTCGTGGGAATGGGTGAGAGAGGGACTTGAGGCGGAATTATGAGGAGGGGGATAATGTGGGTGAGTGGCAGGGGAGTGTGATGGAGTCACCTGCCCCTTAAGGGTAGTACTGCCTACTGGTCACATGGCATCACCCTTTAAGAGTTTTTTTTTGGGGGGGGGGCGATATATAAAACGTTTGTCTGAGAAGATATGGGGAGACAGAAAAGGGGTTCTGGGGGAAAATAGCATTTGGAAGGAATCCTTTTACTGTATCTTTAAGGGCCTGGGACCTGGAGTCTTGCAGAGAGGGTAGGGCAGGGCTCCTCTCTCTCCCAGCCAAGAAGGAATGAGCTAGAGGAGAAGGGCCTGCATAAATCATAGAATCATAGAATCATAGAATATCAGAGTTGGAAGGGACCTCAAGAGGTCATCTAGTCCAACACCCTGCTCAAAGCAGGATGAATTCCCAGCTAAATCATCCCAGCCAGGGCTTTGTCAAGCCGGGCCTTAAAAACCTCCAAGGAAGGAGACTCCACCACCTCCCTAGGTAACGCATTCCAGTGTTTCACCACCCTCCTAGTGAAATAGTTTTTCCTGATATCCAACCTGGACCTCCCCCACTGCAACTTGAGACCATTGCTCCTTGTTCTATCATCTGCCACCACTGAGAACAGCCGAGCTCCATCCTCTTTGGAACCCCCCTTCAGGTAGTTGAAGGCTGCTATCAAATCCCCCCTCATTCTTCTCTTCTGGAGACTAAACAATCCCAGTTCCCTCAGCCTCTCCTCATAAGTCATGTGCTCCGGCCCCCTAATCATTTTGTTGCCCTCCGCTGGACTCTTTCCAATTTTTCCACATCCTTCTTGTAGTGTGGGGCCCAAAACTGGACACAGTATTCCAGATGAGGCCTCACCAATGTCGAATAAAGGGGAACGATCACGTTCCTCGATCTGCTGGCAATGCCCCTACTTATACAGCCCAAAATGCCGTTAGCCTTCTTGGCAACAAGAGCACACTGTTGACTCATATCCATAAATGCTGCTGCCTCTTTCATAGCAGCATAGATACTTGCAAATGTTAAAGGAGTAAGAAGATTCTGAGTTAGCAGGAAGTAGAAACCAGAAGTAGAAGGCTGCCAAACCCTCTGAGCCTAAGGAATAAGTGGAGCCAACTGAGGGGGATAAATTGCTACCCAGCTGCAGGAAGAGAGTTGGGGACTCCTGGTCAGTAGAGGGAGAATTATAGTTTGAACTGCTGAGCTCCAAGAGGAGAGCTGGAGCTCCTACCATGAGGAGAGACTTAAAGAGACAGAACCCTGAGGAGAGTGGGAACAGAGCATATAGGGCAGGTTTCAAGAGATACCTCTTGTTTGTTTAGGACTTTTTGTTATGGCCCCTTTCAAAGAAAGTTTTGTAATGAACAAGCCCTAAGCAGGGTATTATTGAATCAAGAGTGTTTGAAAGGGAATTACTGGCTTCCTGAGAAGGGAAACTAAGGCGGGGCATATGTGCAGCACTACATTGACTCAGCAGGGGGTACTACAGGGCAGGCATGCCCTACTATGGGGATGTGTGAGTGGGTTGGGGGCTCAGGAGGGAAGGAAGGACACTGTGAAGGAACATGAGGGTAATGGCAGTGGTACTTGGCAAGAATAAGGATGGGGATGCTTGTCAGCCCCACATTATCCACTTCTGTATATAAGCCAGGATCTGGGGGGTCTGGGCACCTTTCCCTGCCTCTCATGATCTGGAGAGACAGAGCCCTCAGGAGTGACAGAGCCCTGCCCCCATGTACATGTGCCAGGATCTGAGGGGTCCAGCCCATCTACGGGGGGAGGGGGAGGTTGACTTTCCCCCTCATATAAGCCAGGTTCTGGAAGGGGCTTGCTTTACTGAGGAGCTGAGCCCCTCTTCCTTGTCCACACTCATGTGAAATGGGATTTGGGGTGCCTTGTCCCTCTAAGGGGGTTATGAGCTCATCTCCCTACCTCTGTCCCCCCATGTGAGCTAGGTGGGGAGCTTAGCACAGGCATGCTCAGAAGAACATACCTGTTAACACTGGAGTGAGGAACTTAGAACAGGCATGCTTGACACTTATCATTAACTCTCCAGCACTTGGGAGGAGGGATGGGAACAAGCACTGGCACTGACATGAATGGAGTTGGGAGGGAAGGAGAGAGAGAAGTAATTGTTAAATTTTGCATGTGTGGTCTTCTGCCAGGAGAGTGGGCTCAGTGTTTGACGGTAGAGCTGGTAGCTTCTTTCCTTTACAGTAAAAAGGCAGAGAGAAAGTATGTGTGGTATGGGGTGTTTTGGGGGCATCACTCAGAGGGCAGAGTTAAGGTTACATGGGTGTTACCTTAGCTCTGTATTTCCTGTTTTTTTGACATTTTCCTGAACTCAGCAGTCTGAAAGGACATGAGCTATTGCTGGTGAACCTTAACTCTGTGTTAAAGATTTTGCCATTTAATATACTGTGTGGGTAAGATCTGCTGTGTACAAATGCTTTTGGATTATGTGGACTTTGAATATGAGCAATAAAATCTTGCGTTGTTTCATTTGCATTAGATACAACTAAAGAATATGAAAACGATTCTGAGTGATTTATTTCCCTCCTTTGGAAAAGGAAAGTTATTTTATATGATGATTCACAATTGCGACTTCCAAACAACTATTGCTTTGATTTTTACTTTGAATGGATGCAGAACCCCATTTATAAAATGCTTGTGTGGAAGCCCGGTACCTGACTTTACAAGATATACAGTTCTTTGCTATTATAACCTGAATAGAACATTGAAAGATGATTCCAGCTGTCTCATTGGCTCATGTTTCAATACACAGTATAATATATTCTTTCTTTAGAAAGGCTCTGTATGTAACAATTGATACTGAATTGCCTATAAAAATCCATAAACTTGTTTTTCTTTTGGTTTCAGCTTACAATAGCAATAACAACCTCAGCACAGGACATTTCCTGGGCCTCAGGCCATCAAATCCTCCTACCCTGACATTAATTCCCTGGAAATGTCCTGCTCTTTGATAGCTATTGCTGCACAGTATGTGTCTGTGTATCTAAGAGCAAGACTGAGCTCAGAATGAGTGTTGCATTTTTTTCTTCTGCATGTGAAGGTGGGGTAGACACTCTGAACTACATTAGTAAAGCAACCAAAGAAGGGAAGAGTTGAACAGACGGGCAGTGTTTTATCAATTGTTCATCGTACTGATGAAGGTTTGTGGGTTCTGCAAATTCAGTGAGACAGGTGAGTCATTATGCCACCTTGCTATGAGGAATGTGGGAGTGGCTCTGTGAGGACAGAGGAATTAGGATGTGAGCTGAGCAATCCTGAAATAGGAACCCTAGGAGCAGCCAAGCCTGGGGAGAAGGTTTGAGCTGCACTTTATTGTATTGTTTCCTTTATTAATACAAGCAAATCTGAGGAAGGAAGTTGGAATCTTATATAGTATGTGGATTGTGTTTATAGAAAAGGTGAGATAAGGTCCTGCTTACATAGGAGAAAAAAAGTTTCATGACTCAGAATTACTTGTTATTCAAGACAAAATGATATTGAGACTAAAAAGCAACTCTCTCTGAACAAGGCAGAAGTGTTGGTATGAAAGCATTTTTGGAGAAATAGGTTTTTATAACAAACAACTTAGACAATCTAATACACAGAGAGAGTAATCCTGCTCAAACTGGATACACAAGTGAAAAGACACTAAATCTATATCATAAAAGAAAATGAGTTTAAAGTCTGAAGAAATTATCACTGGAATACCCATCCGTAGTGGTGCTGTAGCTATAGGTCTGCCCATGTTTTCACTATAAACAAGCTGTTTACAGAGGCTAATAACTCTCTATAAAAATGAATTTTTTGTAGTACTTGCCTAACTCTAGTACTCAATCTCTCATCATTGTATAAGCCTATCATTGGCCAATGTATTATTTATAGGTTTCTTTTTTTCTAATTTAAACTCATACAAAATAAGTGAAAAGTATATTTAGGTTTTAAATAATTAGCTGTAGAATCCGGAGGTGCCCCTGAAACATCTGAAAAGATTACTGAACAGTGGCATGTTCAGTTTATTTTCATACAGATCGAGGGTAGAGAAATGTAGCTGGCTTACAGTATTTGCTGCATTGAAGAGGAAAATGAGAGACAGTTTCACAGTATCACCTCAGAAAAGGTGTCTCTGGTTTAACACTTGGTTATTGGATAATACACAAATAATATATCTTGTCCATATTTTGCCCATTAGGCTTTGACAAAAGAACACAGCTCTCTATAAGTCTCGCAATTAATTGGCTAGTCAAAAAGACGAAAATAGAAGCTTATTGTTTTATAATCTGACACATTTAAATAGCAGTACTTGCTGTTATATGGTACTATCTCTGCATCATTTCAGACCTCTAGTTTGAAATAAAAATATGAATAGCCTTAATTATTTTTAAAATTAGACTTTTTTTTATTCTGGTGCACGTTTTAAATGATACAGATTATGTAAGTATATCATCCTTTATGAAGTACTTTGTACATTATTGTTGGAACTATTCAAGTTCTATTTAATGTCTTTACAATACGTCAGTAATGCTAATTTCTTTCTCTCTGTATGTCTATCTAATGAATTTCTAATGTGTCTATTACCTGAATGTGGCCTCTCCAACAGTCCTACTTTTTATGATGCTATCGTTAAGAGAAGTAGTTGTTTACTTGAGATAATTAACATCTCAAAAGTCAAGATTCTTAAAGGAATAATACAATGTTGTTTTTGCTTTCATCAACCTTTATTGTATAACACATTTTATAATTAGTGAAATAAAGGAGGGGGAAATTGTTTTTAATCAAAATATTGATTTTTCCCCCCACCTGGAAACACTCCACTCAAACATTATAACCCCTCCCCTGAAATGTGCCTCAAGTCTCCGTCTTGGTGCTTGCTAATCAGAGTGGCTTCTCATTCTCCTTGCAACAACTACGTCCTGGCTTTTTTGTGATGATTGGTGCTGCTCGTGTCTTGGACTCAAAGGGTGCTGTCCTTGGGATAACGAATAATACAACTAATCTTAACAAGGAGTATGACCCAATGAACAAGAAACAAAATACACTAGTGCAAATCCCAATACATGAAATGCCATGCCCCAAAATAACAATGTGGGACTTTACTGGAGACAGGAACCAGAGGTTCTAAGGAAGGAAAGGATAAGGTTTACTAATAAATACCAATGCCTTAATAATACAACAAATCCCTTACCGCCCAACATTCACAACTGTACCACAACCCCTCGCTCCCTCTGTGGCACCTTCCCAAGTAGATGGAATGCCTGGCGTGTGTCTGGAGATGGCCAGTGTTTGCAGTGCTGCAAACATTGGCTGGCTTAAAGAAAATGAAAAGGGCCTTCCTATAGGGTGGGGCATCTTCCTGTTCTTGCTCCCTTGTCTGCAATGCTCTGGCGGTCTTGGCTGGCTTAGGTCGCTGGCAATGGTTTGGTTCTGTGCCTCCCTGGACACTGGGCTCTGCAGGGCTGGAACTAGGGTTGCCAACTTTGACTGGATGAATTCCTGGAGGTTTCATCATATGACATTATTGTTAATTAAAGATTAATATTTAATTCCTGAAGACTCCAGGACAATTCTGGAGGGTTGGCAATCCTACCTGGAACTGTCCAATCATGCACTAGATCCCACAATAGTTCAAAGTCTCAATTTGTGGGGACTGGGAGCCAAACAGAGACTCTTCAGTCTGTTCTGCTTCTCTCAACTACAAACTCAAAACTTTAAGCTCCCAAACTGAAACCAAAGCTAGTTCCTTTGTCTTTGGGACAGGCTGTCTCCTCCCACAGATGGAGTGAGCACCCCTGGCTCGTCATCAGCCCAGCAACCTGTATAAATCACTCAATCAGAAACCTCTCTATTTGTCTCAGTGAGAGTTTCCAGTCCTTTCTGTCCAGGCCCTGGACTCTAAGTAGGCTGGTAAATTGTGTCCAGAGTCTCTGGAGCCATTGTTGTGGTAGTACATAAGGTAGGACCCCATAGATGCTGTTCCTGGCAAACTCCAAAGAGAGTTACACATTTCATCTCAAACACACACTCACACAGCTTTTGCCCCACATAAACTATTTCTAAAGGTCTACTTCTACTGGGATCTAATGGGTAAAGGAAGTAAAGCTTTCCCTCTTCCCAAGAAAGTGCTAAATTGGGGCTTGGCTACTGGTTCCTTAAGATGGATAGCACATATATTGTGATCAGCAACATGAGCTATTAGGAGTGCATGCTGCTTTTTTAAATAGAACATTCTCCCTGACCCATCTCTAAAATCCACCAGGAATACTGAGGTAGTAGTGAACATACCTGCTAGAGCTCTGCTTCCCCCACACTGTACTTGCCAAGGAGGATTTGTCCAGAAGGTGTGTGCAAGTAGTTTAGCATTTTCATCCGACTGGCATAATGACAGATTGTTTACTAGATTGTGTTCTGTGCAAATGTTTTCATGCAGCTCCAATAATCCAGACACTTAAATTGCTCTGGGCTGGAACTTGGCAGGTGTGCTCTTAGTGCAAGATCAATTTACCTTTTCAATTTTTGTAAAAATTGTTCTGGATGCTTTTGTTAAAGCATGGAAACAGTGGTTGTCTTCTGGATTTTTTTAATATCAGATTATTAAAAATACTATTCAAAATTGAGAGATGTTCCATTGCACATCACCAGCATGAAGTACAGAAAAAGCACTGGAGAGACAGATCATTGGTTCCCTATTCAGTATTTTTTCTCCATTGTAAGATAGCTCTAGTCAGTCTGAGAATTAATTGTTCTGGGTCAAGATACCCCTAGGTGCTACTTACAGTATTGCCATAGGTTTAAATAGGGATAAGGCATCAGACCTTTTGTACCACAGCTGTGATGTGAGTTTCCATGGATAGGGCATGAAGAGTATCTCTGAAATTTTACTATTCTCTTCTGATCATAATAAAATATTCTGAAATTAATCTGAATCAGTACTTCTGGATACTTTCTACAAGCAGTGACAAAGGAGCAAGAATACATTTTTTCTAGTCTGAGGAGATGGTGTCTCTAATTCATCCAGCTGGCAATATCACCATCATTATTTAAGTGCAAACAATGTTCTCAACACTGTACAGGATGTGAATGTACAAACATTCCTGATCCTGAGGAATTCCTCAAGAAGTCTGAGGTGTTTAAAGGTATTTTGCTTCAGTCTTCACTAAAAACAGTTAATGGTGATCAAATACACAACATAATTAATTTTAACAAGGGGAAAGGAACACAAGCCAAAACAGGGAAAGAACAGGTTAAAAAATATTTAGATGTATTCATGTCGGCAGGATCTCATGAAGTTCATCCTAAGGTACTTAAGGAACTAGCTGAAGCAATTACCTTCAAGGACTCATGGAGGACAGGTGAGGTCCCAGAGGGCTGGAAAATGACAAATATAGTGCCTGCCTTTAAAAAGGGAAACAAAGAGGACCCAAGAAATTATAGACCAGTCAGCCTGTGCTATTTGAAAAATACTGGCACAAATTATTAAACAATCAAGTATAACAGGGTTATAAGGATTGGCTGTAGGGTGACCAGACGTCCTGATATTATTGGGACCATCCTGATATTAGGGGCTTTATCTTATATATGCAACCATATATACATTTCCAGAAAGAAAGAAAGAAAGAAAGAAAGAAAGAAAGAAAGAAAGAAAGAAAGAAAGTCCCAATTTTTCACACTTGCTATTGTCAGCCTACGTAGCCAGCATGGAATTGTCAAGAACAAATTATGCCAAACTAACCTAATTTCCTTCTTTGACAAGGTTACTGGTCTATATGGTGTGAGGGAAACTATACATGTGATATATCTTTATTTTAGTAAGGCTTTTGACACTCAAAAAGTAGCTATCAATGGTTTGCTGTCAAACTGGGAGGACATATCTAATGGAGTTCTACAGAGATCAGTCCTGGTCTAGTATTACTCAATATTTTCATTAATGAGTTCCATAATGGAGTATGCTGATAACATTTGCAAGCACTTTAGAGGACAGGAATAAAATTAAAATCTGCTAGTTTCCCAAAAGTCTCTCAGGGCTACCCGAACAACTCTGGAGATGTCCGTCTTCTCGTTCTGTTATTCTGTCCTGTTAGAATCCAAACAGTCCAGAGATGAAGGCTCTTTCCTTGAATCCATACTTATAGTTCCTTCTAAAAAAACAACAACAACAAAAACAAGCTGACAGTGTCATTACCCACATGTGCTTTCCCTTTGATGACACAGAGTGAGGAATTCATTTAGAGTATTTGACCTCTGATTATCACACACAATGACCACTTGCTTTGAAATTAGCACATTTCTGTTAAAATTCTTCATTTGCATTCCATAAGGCTTCTTTCTCGTTTGATGGGTTATTTAGTTACAGGGGTGTGCACAATATAAATGTTTGCTACTCCATTATAACAGGATACAGATAAGTAAAAATAATGCATATAATATCACATTAGTTTTCATGAAGTTTAAACATCAAATATATTCTTATACGTTTAACAATTACTTTGATCTATACTAATGTACAAGTGAATTGGCCGGGGGCTCTAGCATGAGCTAGCACCTAATGTGCCAGCATCACACCTACAGCCTCCATTTCCCTTGAGTATTTATTACACTCACTTATTATTACTCACTAATAAGTAATATTACTTATTACTGGTATCTTGTTTTAAATTAAATTGAAAGTTCTTCAGGACCAGGATAATTTCTTGTGTGTTTGCACAGTGCCTGTCATAATAGAGCCTTCCATCTGATTGACTTCTTTGTGTGCCACTTCAATATAATTAACCATTATATAAAGGCCTGGATCACCTCCTTTTGTAGCAAACTCACATGTAGGTGTTGAAAAGAAAAGGTCTGTAAGCATCCCTTCCTGGAGGTCCTTGTTGATTCTTTTGTAATAAAGGCAGCTCCCAGGGATAGACCACAGGTCTTTCCTGAAATCTGATAGATCCCCAGGATTCTTATTGTCTCTGAGTCCCCAGTATCCCTCTTTTCTCACAGTCGTCCCTTTAGCTGCCATGTCTCTGAAGCCTGTTGGTGGGGGGCTTCTATAGAAAAGATAACATGGCCCGGACCATCCCCTGGCCCACCCTTTCTTCCTCCCTTGTGAAAGCTACATCACTGAGATAATTACTGGAGGCTGGGGAGGATCTCTTGTTTAAGGATGTCTGGCTCTTTCTTCTGTAAGTGAAACTTTGATTATGCCTCTCAATAGTGACAATACAGGTACACTAACTGCTTTAGGCAAATTGAAAACTGTTACCAACATAAGAGACCTTATAATGTCTCCTGTGTTTGTGTACAATTTCCAGTTTCTTATTACTTCAAGTCTTAAATTCTTGCCCTCAAGAACTGCGGTTGCTAAAACAGTTAAAGGTGATGGAAGCAATGTGGAAATCCAAGCATTATAACTAATTTATGATGTCCATATTTATTACTGTAATGGTTTTTGGCATTCAAGATTTGTGAATACTCCGTTTCCAAGGCATGTATTTGCTTGTCACGTAGTTTCAGATCTAATAAGCCAAGGTTATGATTTTTATTTCAAAGGAAAGGCTAAGTTCCTAAATCAAGCATGTTTAGGAATCTCAATTGGTGGTGGTAACGAGCAGAACTGTGGAATTTTAAAAAGTGGTAGTAATATATGCCATCATGAAGTTGACAATGGCATGTCCTTTGAGCTAAAATTCCTTATTTTCATTTGGTTATTTATTTGGATAAATCTCCAATTCTGCTGAGCTTTTCTTCTCTTATTTGGAGGGCCTGGAGAGAAATGGAGAGATTGTGATAACTTCTGATGCCTCTGACAGGAGGGCATAGTGCCAATAGGAGCATCATACTCACAATTGTATATATTGGAAAAGTACATAAGGGGCTTAATTATAATTATCTTGGATTTTTTTCAGACACAGAGGTAAGTTACTATGTGCTGTTCTCCTTTGATTGCTTTGGAGCAGCAGCAAAAATAATAAAATAAAACCAAAAAAATTTAACGCTTTAAAAGAGTTTTCACTACTTAGCATAGTTGGCTTTCCCATTATGTCAATCCTAGGTCCCATATCCTGTGTCACAGCCTATATAGTCAGACATCATCTTCCTCTGCTCTTTTTTTGTTACTGCAACCTTGAACTGCTTGTATTGATCATGCTTATTACAGTAGTGCTTAGGGATCAACCAAGAGTGGAGCCCCATTGTGCTAGGCACTGTACAAACCGAGAGTAGCAGACAGTGTCTGTCCCAAAAAGGTTATAGTCTAAATAAACAGGACAGACACAGGGTGAGGGAAGGGATAGAACACACAACCAGACTGGATAATGTGATAGTGGCAAATGTCATGTTTGTTCCATGATTTTTGGGGTGGTGGTTTAGTTAGGAGGGTCTCAGTTAAATAGAAAGAAAAGGGAAAGGAAGGAGGCACTGAAGGAAGTGAGCAAAGAGGACAGGACAGCAGGTAAAAGACAGATATTGATTGAATCTGAGGTGGAGAAACTGGGAGGGATAGTTGGAGCAAACAGCCAATCAGCACAGGGTAAGAAAGTCCAGTTAAAACTGTATAAACTGTATAAAACTGTATAAACTCTGAATGTCCAAAGGTCCCTGCTTTGGCTGATTCTGCAGCTGCTCCTACCAGGGGGAGTTTCTGGCTAATTTCTCTCTGAAGCGATCACTCTATCTGGATCAGGTTCCATGTATTTTCCATTCTCAGGGGAAGGGTCCATCTTTCTCACTCAGGAAGCTTTTATCTTAGGAGGTTAAATTATTGCATCATAGAGAGGGTGGCACGTATGTGGTAATTCACCTCTGTGTCTTAAATACTATTCTGATTGTTCTCCTTCGATATCCCTAGGAGAACTTACAGTTTTATGTCAGGACTGGAAAGCCTTTATTACACATAATTTGAAAGCCTGATTAATAATTTTGCAACCTTTAGAATCTCCTTCATCTTAGCCCCTATTGAGTGCATTTTGCTCACAGCAGCTTCTATAATGGAGAGTGACCCAAATGTGTATGTTTATACCTGTCAATCACCTTTCTCTCTGTGTGTGTATTCATTGCAATTAGTGCTAATCTATGTAATGGAACTCAGTGAAAAATATGGTCTGTTCTATAAGCATATGGGGTGTATGAACCCCATGCTGGCCACTGCTGACTGGAAGCCTCACAGCAGGTGGGAGGATAAAAGGGCTGGGACACAGATGGGCGGGGAGGGAGCTACCAGAGGAGTGAGCAGGCTGGAGAAAGGAACTGTTGCCAACCAGGGTGACCAGGTGTCTGGTTTTTGACCAGAACACCAGGTTGAAAAGAGATCCTGGTGGCTCTGGTCAGCACCGCTGACCAAGCTGTTGACTGTCTGGTTGGCAGCGCTGCGCAGCAGGGCTGGCAAGTTCCCTGCTAGCCTCCACACTGCAAGACTCTCGGGAAGCAGCTGACATGTTTGTCCCACCTCCTGCTCCTACGCCTAGGGCCAAGGTGGGGAACCTATGGCCCACAGGCTGAATCCGGCCCTATGGTTAATTTCATTCAGCCCATTGCGTGCCCCCCCCACCCTGCGGGGCTGGAGCCATGAGCACTGGCTCACCCATTGCGGGGGGCGAAAGCTCTGAGCCTCCCCCCACCCTGTGGGGCTGGAACCACAAGCACCAGCTCGCCCCACTGCAGGGGGGAGCCCTGAGACTCTGCGCCCCCCCCAGGCAAGTGAGTGGCCCACAATTGATTTTTTTCTGTGGCAGTGGCCCATGACAGAAAAAAGGTTCCCCCCCACAGAGCCCGCAGCCCCAGCTGGAGTCCTCACTCCCCCCCTCCCACGCCCCAACCCCCTGCCCCAGCCCAGAACCCCCTTCTGCACTCCAAACCCCTCATCTCCAGCCTCACCCCAAAGTCTGCACCCCCAGCCCAGAGCCTGCACCCCCTCCTGCACCCCAACCTCCTGCCCCAGCCCAGAGCACCCTTCTGCACCCCAAATCCCTCATCCCCGGCCCCACATCAGAGCCCACAGCTGGAGCCCTCACCCCCCCATGCATTCCAAACCATTGCCCCTTCCCACACCCTGAACCCCTCATTTATGGCCCCACCCTAGAACCCGCACCCCCAGCCCAGATCCCGTACCTCCTCCCACACCCAACCCCCTGCCTCAGACCAGATCCTCCCATACTCCAAACCTCTCGGTTCCACCCCCCCAGCCCAGAGCTCCCTCCTGCACCCCAAACCCCTCATCCCTGGCCCTACCCCAGAGCCCGCACCCCCAGCCAGAGCCATCACCCCCTCTGGCATCCCAACCCACTGCCTCTGCCAGGAGCCCCCTCCTGCACTCTAAACTCCTCATTTCTGGCCCCACCCCGGAGCCCACACCCCCCAGCCAGAGCCCTCACCCCTGGTGAAAAGGAGCAGGGGTGGGGCCTCGGGAAAGGGGCATGGCATGGGCAGGACCTCGGGGGAAGGGCAGGGCAGGGGGTGTGGCCAGAGTGTTTGGTTTTGGGTGAGTAGAAATTTGGCAACCCTACTGCCAGCAAGCTACTAAAGAGATACCCAGAGACAACAGCCCGGGAGCGGACAAACTGACTGGCTAACTTGGGCATGTCCAAGAATATAGCTTGTGACTGAAAATTATGAAGGTTGTTTAAAACCTGACATTTAACTTATGCCACCTAAAAATTCCTATGGAAGGCACTGTGATGATTTGGAGAATCTGTCTGTTCAATTTATGAATTCTGTGTGAGACTATGATCACTATGTACAAACTCCATTTGACATTGCAGCCTGTTAAAACTCTGGAGGTTTAAAACACATGGGAATTAAGCATTTGGATCCCCTCACTGCAGTCTAATGAGTGTCCAATGGGGGATAGTCCAATGGGGGATAGCCCAACTAGCTCTATGAAAGGGACTGATCCTGCTAACCTTTGATAATCCTTATTCTTGCAAGTATTCCCATTGAAGTAAATAGGATCTGACTTTATGGTCCATATCCGAGATAATTCAAAACATTATTATAAGTTTTAATTATAAGTTTCTTGATTGTACGAAGTATTGAGCACCTCAGGCCAAGCGCTGAACTCCCATTGAATGGTGTTGAGGGTACTCAGCACTTGACAGAATCACTTCAAAAGTGAATAAGATTATCTGGCCAGAAGATGATGATAGCTTCATATGCATAAATCTGTGCAACTCCACTAATCATTTCTGAGAAATGATAATAACATCACTGTCTTTCATATCAACACACCACACTAAGGCCTTGATTCTCCCAGCAGAGGCACTGGCATGCTTGTTCTGTAGGATAGGGACCCGAGAGAGAGGGAAAAAAACAAAGGGAAACATTAATAGTTTTCCTTAGCTTTATCCCCATTTTTAAAAGAATATAAAGCATGGATACACCTTTGGCAATATCTTCCACTTGAACATGACCACTATAGGTTCTGCTAGCAAATGGTTGCCTTGTTCTGGCAAGGTTCATCTTCATAGAAAAGCTATACGTTCAGTTGAGAAAAATTACTGAAAGTATTAAGAGCCTTACATTTGGGTTTGTTAAGAATAGAAAGTTTTCTCCCTCTTTTCTCCCTCCTAAAGCTTTTTTGTTATTTCTCTCAGATTTTCCCTTTTGTCTCTAGCCTCTCCTTACTCTTGTAAGCAGCCTATATTGGGATTCTTTCCAGTTATGGTAATGGGCTTTTGATGCAGCTCCTTTAAGGTCTTTGTCTGCTGCCTTTCTCTAGGTTTGTGTATCCCTTCAAACTTTGCTGTCCTCCTTTGCCATTCTGTGTTCCTTATGCTAGTAAGTAAAGGAAAATTCGGGTCTCAAAAAGTCTTCACATCTCCTTCTGCATTAATTACACCGGTTACAATTTTTGAGAAGTCGTCTGCTTCAGAGATAAAATGTGCTATTTATTATGTATTTTGATGTGCTGAATTCAAATATGACAATTAAAACAACTGATTGGCTACTGTTTCTAAGATATTTCAGTTTTTACATTTTATGTCTATGTATATTGTGTAGATAGTAGAGTTTTAATCATAAATTGTAAACCTAGGTCTTTTCATGTGTTTATGGCTGCTTTATATAATAATATTTCACCTGTCCTGTTGATGTAACACTTTAAAAATCAGCAAAAGGGTTATATAAATAAAATTTATTATGAAACAAAAGGCAAAAAACTATTATGTACATAGTATAGTCCTATTCAGTGTCTACTCGGCGCTTCTTGGCTTGTCTCTTGTATTCATTAAATGGAGCATCTTTTGTCACTGTCCAACAATAGTCTGCAAGCATTGATGTGCTCCATTTGCTCTGATAGCATTTCTCCATTGTTGCAATGTCCTGGTGAAATCGCTTGCCATGCTCGTCGCTCACTGCTCCGCAGTTCGGTAGAAAAAAATCTAGATGAGAGTGCAAAAAATGTATCTTTAGTGACATGTTGCAACCAAGGCTTTTGTATGTCTTGAGGAGGTTTTCCACCAACAACCTGTAGTTGTCTGCATTGTTGTTTCCGAGAAAATTGATTGCCACTAACTGGAAGGCTTTCCATGCCGTCTTTTCCTTGCCACGCAGTGCATGGTCAGATGCATCATCTCGAAGAAGTTCACGAATCTGAGGACCAACAAAGACACCTTCCTTTATCTTAGTTTCACTTAACCTTGGAAATTTTCCGTGGAGGTACTTGAAAGCTGCTTGTGTTTTGTCAATGGCCTTGACAAATTTCTTCATCAGACGCAGCATGATGTGTAAGGGTGGTAACAAAATCTTACTGGATTCAACAAATGGTGGATGCTGAACACTTTTCCTCCCAGGCTCCAATGACTGTCGGAGTGGCCAATCTTTCTTGATGTAGTGGGAATCTCTTCCACGACTATCCCATTCACAGAGAAAACAGCAGTACTTTGTGTCTCCAGTCTGCAGACCAAGCAAGAGAGCAACAACCTTCAAATCGCCACAAAGCTGCCACTGATGTTGGTCATAGTTTATGCACCTCAAAAGTTGTTTCATGTTGTCATAGGTTTCCTTCATAGGGACTGCATGACCAACTGGAATTGATGGCAAAAAATTGCCATTATGCAATAAAACAGCTTTAAAACTCTTTTTCGATGAATCAATGAACAGTCTCTACTCATCTGGATCGTGAACGATGTTGAGGGCTGCCATCACACCATCGATGTTGTTGCAGGCTACAAGATCACCTTCCATGAAGAAGAATGGGACAAGATCCTTTTGACGGTCACGGAACATGGAAACCCTAACATCATCTGCCAGGAGATTCCACTGCTGTAGTCTGGAGCCCAACAGCTCTGCCTTACTCTTGGGTAGTTCCAAATCCCTGACAAGGTCATTCAGTTCACCTTGTGTTTATGAGGTGTGGTTCAGAGGAGGAGGATGGGAGAAAATGTGGGTCCTGTGACACTGATGGTTCAGGACCAGAAGTTTCATCCTCTTCCTCTTCCTCATCTGACTCAAGTGAGAATGATTCTGGTGCATCAGGAACTGGCAGTCCTTCTCCGTGGGGTACTGGGCGTATAGCTGATGGAATGTTTGGATAATACACAATTCACTTTTTCTTCTTTGACATACCTTTCCCAACTGGAGGCACCATGCAGAAGTAACAATTGCTGATATGATCTGTTGGCTCTCTCCAAATCATTGGCACTGCAAAAGGCATAGATTTCCTTTTCCTGTTCAACCACTGGCGAAGATTTGTTGCACAAGTGTTGCAGCATGTGTGTGGGGCCCACCTCTTGTCCTGATCTCCAATTTTGCACCCAAAATAAAGATGATAGGCTTTCTTATCCATAGTGGTTACACTGCACTTTTGTGATGCAAAAGTCACTTCACCACAAACATAGCAGAAGTTATCTGCACTGTTCATACAAGTACAAGGCATCTCTGCTCACTTTGGCTAAACAGAAATGTGTCCCTTTTCAAAATCAAACACTGACAAATAAGAGAGCACGACACTGTATGATTTCTAGAGCTGATATAGGGCAATTTGTTTAGCAGAGTGATGTAAGCTTCGTTATGATTGCATCATCCATGACTTCTAGGAATAACATGATGCAATTCATATCATGTATGACGCAATACCAGCTTCAGATTGCATCATTCATTGTTTTGCCTAAAAAGCAAGTACTGTCCAAACCCAGTCATAGATTTATTCATAGATCCAGTCAAAGATGTATTTTAGTCATTTCTGGTTTAAATTGAGATCCCTTCCCTTTATAACTCACTTATCCTCCGCCATTCCCAAGTCAAGGGTCGTATATACTGACCCAATAGCATATCTTGAAAACTAGAGCCAATCAACAATTTTAAGCATCATTTTCGTTCTCAGTGACCCAGAATTAGTAAAGTTTGACTACATTTATTTCAGAAGCATTTTGGCTGTAGAGCAGTGTTATTTCTCTGTATCTTACCTGAGATCTGTCCTTTTTATGTTAAACCTTGTCTCCTGCTTGGACCTTGTGCTTTGCCAGTTCCACTTCCCTCACCCTTCTCACATACATTTTTCCCCATGCTGCCTCCTACGCCTGGAATGTCCTCCATGATACTGATGCAACCATACTCTCCTATTTAAGATCCTTCCTCAAAACCCACCTTTTGGACACTTTATAAAGAAATGTCTATGTCTCCATGTCTATGTAAAATACACATTTTTAATCTGTTAGTTGAGCTTTTCAAAGCTATCTAGGGAATTCAGACATAGCTTCCATTAAAATTAATGAAAAATGTATCAAAATCCCCATTTAAAAAAAGTGAAAAACTCAATTACTATATGGAAATGGAACTAACATGTTGTGTATATATAACAAGTAACCTCACAATCTGTTCCTACCCTCTAGCTTAATGTGCATTTCTCCCAGTGCAATGTCATGGTCTCCCAGTGCAATGTCTATTCCAGGCTGTGACATCTTTTGGGTCCCACTGGCTCCAGAGGGTATGTTTATGTGGACCCCTTTGCAAGATTGGGGCCCTAGACAGCAAGATCTTTAGGACAGCGGTCGTATCTTTTTTTGCCTGCAAAACAGTTAAGTGTTGTGCACACTTAGTTGGTAGCTCTATAAATACTCATAATCTTCCAGGTATAAACACAGCATATAATTATTTTTGGCTTAGCCAGCACAGTTAATCATGCCATCTTGAAAACTGTGAGCTTCTTTCAAAAATATTACAGGCAATTTCAATCATTTTAAGAAGCTCTGCATTCATGCAATGTAGAATATTTCAAAAAGATTGTTTCCCATGCATTTAAAACTCATATGCCTTGAATGGGTTTGGAATCAACTCAAAGGCAATCAATTATTTCTTACTGGAGCTCTCTTGAGAGACAGCTGTTCTGAAATGTCAGTGAACCAACAAACCCAGGGCAGAGAGTAACTGTTTGAATTTATAGCAATCTATTACGTAAAACCAACTTTTTTTCTGAAAGTTTCAAATTCAATTGTTGCCTATGGCATAAAACCTACTGATTTCATTTTCATTTTATGCATTCATTTTAACTAATTCAAAACAATTAAAAGGTGATGTTTTTAAAGTGGGAAACAGTATCAAGTCTGAAGAAGGGAATTTTTATGCTGAAACATTGCTTCTCTTTTCCTTCTTGTATTGGAGTGAATAACATTTTTATGCATTCTAGGAACTCTTTCTCATTATGGTTATAAGATTGTATGTTGCTTGCAGTAGCATCCAGGAGGAAGGATGATTATAGAGTTGAGAAATTATTGATTTTGAAGTCTCAATTTAAAAAAAATAAATTTGTCTGTTCTGTATTTATGTGTTTTAAAAGCACAGCATTTTTAAAAATGCATTTTTCTATAGCAGGGATCAGCAATCTTTGGCACGTGGCTCGTCAGGGTAAGCACCCTGGCGGGCCGGGCCGGTTTGTTTACCTGCTGCATCTGCAGGTTCGGCCGATCGCGGCTCCCACTGGCCGCGGTTCGCCGCTCCAGGCCAATGGGGGTGGCGGGAAGTGGCGGCCAGCATATCCCTCGGCCCGCGCCGCTTCCCACAACCCCCACTGGCCTGGAGTGGTGAACTGCGGCCAGTGGGAGCTGCGATTGGCCGAACCTGCGGATGCGGCAGGTAAACAAACCGTCCGGCCTGCCAGGGTGCTTACCCTGGTGAGCCACATGCCAAAGGTTGCCGATCCCTGTTCAATAGCATAGTTTTAATGGGTTGAGCACAGGTTTGGGATACAGTAACATCTGAATTTTGTTCCTGTTTTTGCCATTTCCCAAATTGATAAGGTTTCAGTTTTACAATAATATATTAACTTTGCTTACTTGTGCCTCAGGGTACCCTACTACATAAGTAAATCACCTTGCCCCTTTTTACAAATGAAGAAACAGGAGTTTAGAGAGGTCATGTTATCTGTCAAAGGCCACATAACAAGTCAATATTAAAATCATAGGTGAAATCTTGGCTTTGGTAAAGTCAATGACAAAACTCCCATTTGACTTCACTGGGGGAAGATTTCACTCAAGGATTAATATTATGTTTCATTATGTCCTCTTTATGACACTCCAGTGGCGTAAAAGGGGCCTTAAAAGTAGCAGATCTTCCTACAAGAATATATCCTGGTGTAATTCTAAATTTGATTTTGGTGTGTGCTGGAAGCACAGAAGACTGCAAAAGTAAAAATAAATTAAAAAGAAAATTAAATGTTTCAGAATCTGTAAGAAGATTTAGTTCCCTTCTAGCAACAGACAAAATATAGGGAGGGACATGTTTCCAAATCATTCTGACCATCCCTAATTCTTTTGGGCTTACAACTATGTGCAAAATGGCTAAACTGTACATAATTGTTTTTAAAGCTTTTTAGCTTTGAAGACAATAACAATCTCATGAGTCAGAACAAAACCACAATCTTTTGCACTCTTATAAAAATCTCTGAATAGAGGCTCATTATTTTCTTCAGCAATTTGACACTATGTAACTTCAAACAAAAACTTCATTATTCCTACATTTTTGACAGTTTGGGGCTAAAACTCCAGAATTCAAAGAGTAGCGAATGGCAGACAGTTACTTGATCAAACAATGAGTGATGATGTGGCTCAGAAACTAAATATTTGATTAACCTGCACTGGAAATCGCTGAGGTTAACTGACATTAATTCTTCAGATCTATATGTTGTATAAGTTGCTGTCCCTTAATCTTAAATTGTATAGTGTATTCCAGAAAATTTATTAGCACATTATATAGTGGATCACGAGGTCCTACAATTCTTGCCCTGCACTCTGTTGGAGGAGGGTATGTGTTCAGAAGTAGCATACATTTCATGTTTGCACCAAATCTTTGTAGGGCCAGTCCCCTGCAGGCTGATCAAATTTCCCATGGATGCTAACAGCCCTAGCAGGCCAAAACCACACTAGAGATCACTACCATATATAGAGGTTCTGATGTGACCCTAATGCCAGCAGCAGGTTAGGTGTAGAAGCCTCTACAGGGTCAAAAGATTCCCCTTTCCACTTGGGTAATTCTTTCATTGCCAGTTATGCTGGTACCACAGCCAAATTACATTGGCAGTGCAGTGCAAAGCCATCACACTGCAGCAGACGCTATGGCCCAAATGTCTTTGTATTTCTAGAAAGCTTGTCAAGCTATTCCAGTTGCCCTGTGTATGAAATTAAACAAGTAATTTCCCAATTTTTTTTTTGTTTTTCTCTGTATGGGGGAAAAAACAACAACAAGGGAGTACAATTCCTGTGCAAAGGGGCTATTTTCTGAAATTTAGAGACAATATTTTTATCCTTGGACTTGTATTTTCCCCCAAAACATCAATTAATCAGTCATATATTTGCAGGTGAAGGGGTGACAATAATTTAACTTTAATTTAATACTGAACAAATAGAAGGAAATCACAATGACACACTATTTTAAATGCACTTTCACTGCACTTTGAGTAGAGATGTAAAGCAGCATTTTTTGAGTGCCAGTGTTTATCCTCTTGTTCTGAACCTGGAGGTGCATCCTCAGTGTCTTCATATCAGATAAAAATTGTTGTAACAGCATCAATGTTGTTGATGCTCTGTTTGACACAACAGCTACCTCTGCTGTGATTGGAATGTCTGGAACCCTCACTGACCTACTGTTTTATAAAGAAAGAGACTGCATGCTTGTTAGCAAGCTTCATATATGTCTGTCTACTGCCCTCAGTAAACTCGATTATTAAATAATATTATTGTGCCCTTTCATAATAATAAAAGTAATTTGAAAGAATACTATTTACAAATATGTGCTTTCATAACAAAAAAACAACAACATACAACTTTCAGATTTTGGTTTTCTACAGGTATAATCAGCAACCACCATGTCTATGTTTGCTTTCCCCGTGTCATAAACATACATTGTAGCATACGTTCTTTTACAACACTCATCAGCTTCCCCTTCTTCAAGTAGTTTATAGACCTATAAAAAGGCTGCTAAAACAATCTGTTTCCTTATTTATTCAGTAGTTCCTTAAGTTTGAAAAGGAATCTAGTAATCATCCATGACATTCTCTACTGCTTTAATAAAAGAAAAAAAAACAGCATCCACCTTTCCTCATAATTTGTATGTACTGCTTATTGTTCTACTTCAACTAATGGCCAGATTATGTACTCCTTTCTCGAGGCAAGCTTCCAAGTTTTTCTCAAATATGGACCAGATAATTAACTGTGATCATTATTTGTATTCCCTGCAATAACGTGTCAAAATCCAGAGAATTTGCACAGACCCCCATTGACTTTAATGGCCTTTAGATCAGGCCCTTCAGAGCATATGTGGGACCTCCTCTTATTTGTTTGTTGATTCCTTTAATATACAGACATAAGAAGATTATAGGGCATATCCAGTCCCCAGTTTCATTTATTTGTGTTAACATGGGAGTGGGGAGCATCTGTAATACAAGAATCGAGTTCTGCTCACCTCCATTGTCTGTTATTCTGACTATTTCAGTTCTTTTGCCAATTTTTGCAAATCCCAGGATTCCATCTGGTGAGTTCTGTCTCTTCCTCTGACTAATGTCATCAATCAAACTACATCACACTTTCTCTTTGATGCCTGGCGATGAGGAGCCCACATTCTACAATTTATGTGTTTTCAATTTCTTGTTCAGAGTTTATCTGAAATGTACTGCAGAATGCTATATGACATTAGTGATATAATTGGACTGATTCTAATCTTGCACTGGTATAAAACAGGATAACCCCATTAATTTAAATAAAGTTACAATGGTATAAAATTGGTGCAAATGTGATTAGAATCAGTCCCTACATTTTTAGTTATAAACATTAATAAAATATAACTAAACACATTGCTTGACAGAATAAATGGTAACATGGTCCAGTAAATAAACATGTACCAAACCAAATGTTGAATAATAAATTAAAAACCTCATTCACAAACTGCCACCAAGCAGACAAGAAATTACAACTATAAATGAAATCAAAGCATCTGCCTGTCGTGCACACACTGTAACAGGATGAATTTCCAAGGTATGCATAGAAAGGAATGGAAAGATTCAAATCACATTATTAGTAACCTGAGTTGTATACATACAGCAGGAGACAGTAAAAAGGCAGAATATGTTAACTATGGTCTGACAGTTATTACTGCTATCTGTTATTCTATATGTAGGGAAAACTGGTAATCTGATACACTGCTCTGTGGTTACAATTGGTTGCCATTTTAGATCCTCGTGTTGAAAATGTCACAGAAATTTTCTTGCACGGATATTAGCATGTATTTTTACTACTCTGTTACTGTTTATCAGTGTGATGCCCAAATTCAAAGAGCCTCTTGCAATGTTATGAATGTGTTATGAATGAATATTTAATTATTCACTACTGTAAAAATAATGGTGAATAAGAATAACCACCAGAAAAATATTTTTGGTGATCTAGAACTATTTGTGAATATGATGTGAATTTACTGAATAGTTTTTGAAACTGAGATGTCATTCACATAATGTCCAGAGAAGGAGGTGATGGCAGTAGTGTGCTTTCTATAACTTAAGCAGAGTGGTTAGGACCCTTACCTGGGATATGGAAAAACCAGGTTCGTTCCCCCTCTACCTCATGTGGAGAAGGAATTTGAACACAGGTCTCCCCCCGCCAAGGAGAGTGCCCAAGACACTGGAATGGGATATTGTGGGTTGGAGATCTCTATCTCTGCTGTTGAAGCTATTCCACTTTATTTAAAAAAAAGTCACTAGAACAGGGACTGCCACATCCCAGGTGAGTGCCCTAACCACTGGGTTACAAGCTAGAAGGTAGATGCTTCTGTTACCAGCACCACTGTGGTCCTTTAAAAGGAATTGAAAGGAATTTTCAGATTGAATGAAACACGTTTATCATGATGGAAAACAGATTTTTAAAAAAAAAATTGTCAGCAGTTTTTGCAATTTTGGGATTCAGTTCAACCCAAAACAATTTTTTTTTCAATTTTTCAAAACTGCTTGTGAACTAAAAACCCAGTTATTCACCCAGCTCTAGTCATAACCTCTCCTGTCAGAGCAGAAGGTCAAAACACATTAAGGAACTTTTAGTGTATGGCAGCAGGGTCCACACTGCAACTTAGTGCATGGCAAGCTAGTGTTAGGTGATTTACACCCCAGCTTGCTGCGAACTATCTCTCTCTGTATAGATATGCCCAAAGACAATAACTTACTCTCCAGTTTAACAGAATATTTTTGCTGTGTGTAAGACAAACAAAATCAGTTGCCTTCAGAGAGGAAACAGCTTCTCACCTGAGAGCCTGTGTCCTGCTGCCAGAGAGGGAATTGAAGTCCAGATAACAGTTTCCGTACTGTATAGGTTCTTAAGACAGTGACATGTTCACAGACTGCTGAGAAGTCTCTGTGATCTGTAAAATCGCCTGTTGAGAGGTCAAAAGGCCAGCATGCGCCTGACTATGAACTTGTCAGAAAAAGTGGAATTTTTCTTTGAATATCTTAGCTTCCTGCTGGGTCTGTTAGACTCTGCTAGGTCCACTTTGAGGTAGCTTCCTCCCAATCGTCTGGAATTTAAGAGATGGTAGTTAGGCTGCTCCAATGCCTTTCCTGGTGCAGGGGTTAGTTGCTCTTTGGGATTACATATTTCTTTTTCCGCTAGTGAAGCCACAGATTTGTGGTGGCACTTTTGTTGGGAGCATCTATACTCTGTTTAACATATATTAAAATACCCTGTATTTATGAAGTGGAACTCATTTTGATACAAACTCACTAAGTGGCAGAATTGAAAAATCCTCAATACTACTGTGATATGTTTCATGTGAAATATTTTGGGGGCAGATGTGTGTACTTGGGCTCTCATTTCTCTTTATGTTGTTCTTCATCTAGTAATTTTCTTTAAGTATGGGGACAAGAAAGAAGCCACCACAAATCCCTTAAGTTAAAGTCCTATAGGGTTTATTAGAGACAAACCCCATAGAGTTTGAAAGATATTAAATGGTGTTCTATAGAAATTACTTCAAAAATCTCAAATAATAATTCTATAGAATTATTTCTATTAGTTTAAAAATTGTGTTGGAAAGTTATCAGTGTCTCTCAAATCTGACAGGACTTCCCCATAAGTGAGGAGAGAAAAGTAACAGATTTTAGCTTCCTACCAGAACTCAGCTTCTGGTGATTTGGCAAAGCAGGAACACCTCCTGGTTTAACTGTGCCCACTGAAGCCAGACAATTCCCATTGCACAGAGTTTACTGGGAGTGGCTAGTGTGGATAATGGAGAAACATTTTGGACTAGTTCTTTGAAAGTATATAGTAAACCTCAATTGGACCGTCAGGACAAGCAAATCCCCCTACCACTTGAGTTAAAGGAGTAACTCCAGTAGATGTGAATAAGTAGCTGACTTAGGCTAGGTCCACACTACCCGCCCGATTCGGTGGGTAGAGATCAATCTTCTGGGATCGATTTATCGCGTCTCATCTGGACGCGATAAATCGATCCCAGAAGCGCTCCCCCGTCGACTGCAGAACTCCTGCTCGCCGAGAGGAGGAAGCGCTGTCGACGGGGGAGCTTGCCTGCGCCGCATGGACCCGCAGTAAGTAAACTTAGTTCGATCTAGGAAACGTCGACTTCAGCTACGCTATTCTCGTAGCTGAAGTTGCGTTTCCTAGATCGATCCCCCGCCCCAGTGTGGACCAGCCCTCAGTAGGGGACAGCCGCAAGACAGGCAGACACAGTCACACATGTTTTACTACAGCTATAAACTCTCATCAGCTTCAAATAGGGATGCTAATGTAGAAACCACATATGATACAACTATATTCCAGCTGCATGGAATGAAATGTGCAATGAGCAAGTGCCAGGAAATCAAGTGAGTGTGACTAAAATGATTCAGAGAGGCAAGGTGGGTGAGGTTATATATTTTGTTGGACCAAATTCTCAATAGAGCTTGAAAGCGTGTCTCTTTCACCAACAGAAGTTGATCCAATAAAAGATATTACCTCACCCACGTTGTCTGTCTAATATCCTGGGACCAGCATGGCTACAACAACACTGTAAACTAGATGCTTTTGCGTTTTGAAAAAAATGAGAGTGAATCACTCAGTTGTAACTCCTATGCTGGTTACAGAAAATTCTGCTCTGTCAGTAAAAATAGGTATGCTTGAAAACAATATTAGGTCCAAAGGGGCACTAGGGTTCTGAAGACACATGACTCAGGTGGTTGTGATTTATCTACCAAGATATGTTTATTCTTGAGATTGAGGCTGAGAGAGTGTCATATTTCTAATCAAAAAGAAAGTGCTGAAGTTCGAAATCACACTCTTAGCTCTGATGTATTAGGAATTATATGTATGGAATCTCCAATCTAGATTGACATGTAATTAATTTTTTTTTAAATGACTTTCTTTAAAGGGAGGTGTTTGCATATCTTTCTGGATGCTTCCCAAATAAACCACTCCAAATATCAACAATTGTCATACTTAAATCTCCCCTGATCCCAATTAGTCCTGCCCCCACTGGCTAAAATACTTATTTATGGTACAGAGGAGCTTATTGAAGAGGGTTGACTAGCTCCAGGCCCTCTGACCTTTAAAGGGGCAAGCTACCCTGTTACAATTGTTGTAAAATAATGCAAAAAAATTGGCCTAGTATGTTTGAACTTGGAATAGTTACAGAAATGTGATCCACTTCTGATCTTTGAGAGTACTTTTAAAAAACCAAACTAATAGTCTCTTTGCATGTCATAATAGAAAAAAATACAGCACTTATGGCTGACTAGGCACATCGTTAATTAAACAGGACAGAATACAGCAACATTCACAAAAATGGAAATCTCTTTTTAATTACCTATTACTATATATTATTTTTAATACAATAGCACCTAAGGCCTCCAACTGAGATCTGAGCCCCATTGTGCTAAGTACTATATTGACTCCAAATAGCCTGCTCTCTAAATAGACAAGACAAAGTGTGCTGGGGAGGGGGTACGTATAACACACAAGCAGAGTGAACAATAGTATGTTCTGCAAATGTTAGGTTAGTTCCAATTTATTTATAAAGTGGCACAGGTGATCTTATACATTGAATTGGAATTAACCTAACATTTACAGAACATCCCATTGTTCACTCCGTATATGAAGAGTCCCACTGAGTTCCCATGAACTTAATGTGAATCACTATCACTTTGTTTCTATCCCTCAATTGATTTCAGTGGGATTACTCGAGATTAAATGCTTTTGTGGATCAGAGCCAAGCTCCATTCTGCAGAAAGCGACTAGTATATAGAAATTTGTTTTCCCCTTCTCTTTACTTCCAAACCCACAAACCAACTATCGAGGAAGGGATTCAACACAAACTCATATGATTAGGAGGTTTCCCCGCATTAAACTAGCCAGATGGATTATTACAAAGCAGAGAAATGGGGAGGTGCATTAGTCAATTTTAAAAACTTTTTGGATAGCCAGCCATATCTCTGCTTTTTGGAACCATTCACACAGAGGTTACTCTACAGCTCTAGCACTGGGAGGAGGGAAAGAAACAATTCTGGCATTAAAAGTTGTTTTGTGCAAGAGGTAGGGCACTTATTTACATCGGATCCCAACGCCTCAAAGAGTAGTCCCGCTAGTTTCTGTTGTGAGGGGTTCCTTTTATTTTATGGCCCCTCCATAGCCTTCTGAATATAATAAACTTAGCATTTTGCAGTCAATGAATCAAGCCTTATGGGGGCCAGAAGGCTTCAGATATTTTTTCCTGGATAGAACCCTCTAAATTTCCAGGCCTTTCTGAGATTCTGCTTGGACAGTAACACTGTAAAAATTAAAATATTTTAGGATTTATCTTAATCTAGTAGAACTTTCCGAAGTTTCCCCCTTCCCTTATATCTGTGAAGTGTTCTGAAACTGAATTATTTCTCCTGGCCTGAAATTAAAGGAATATCTGTTATTAATTAGACACACAAAGGTTTTAAGGTTAAAAACTCAATTGCTATTGTCTATACTATTGTTGTGTAATGTCTTTGAGATTTTTATCATGAGTTTATTCAATAAAATTTGCATTTCTTTTTAATTAGATATTCTCTTAGTAGCATAGCTTTTAGTACTGTTGTAAAATGAGATTTTGAAATTAATCATATTGTTAACCAGATTATTTTTTCCAGATTCAGTGCATTATATTTTAATAATAATAAAATTAAATTAAGATCAGATATTACTAGTAATAGCATGATATTATGCAAAAATTGCACATATGTTTTGAACTATCAAAAATAAAAGAAACCCAACAAAACATTATCTATTAAACCAGTTATAATAAATAATTAATGGAACATACAAAACATGATACTTTAATATTTAATACTATTCATGATCCCTAATGAAGGAATGTAATATTGTCTATAACATCAGTTGTTACAACCAGAGGATATAATGTCAGTCATTTCAATATCAGTTATTTCAGCAGGTTTATAATTCTCATATGAAATATGATTTAGTAGTCTTGGTGCCTCCATGTATTACTTGCAGTTCAGGGACCTAGAAAGTAAAGATTTACCTTTTTTAACAAAAAGTGCAGGACCAGGTTAATAGAGACGCACTGATTTATACTCTGGAACGGTATATTAAAGTTCAATTTCTGTTAACATAGAAGTAGCTCCAATGTTGTTGTTTTACTTTTGTTTCATGTTCTAAAGGAAGTAAACATATGGCCCTTTAAAGGTTGAACAAGTAAAGATACTACCTCTGTCAAATGAAGGATAAATGGGAAAGTAATTTTATGAAAGGTCTCTGAGCACAGTTCTTTGAGATCAGCCCAATCTGAGATACAAATTAGGTAAAAACGTGACAAAATAAATAAATAAATAACTGGTTTGCAGCTGATAGGAACAGATTCCAGCATTAGTCCACCCCTCAGTTTAACCATGTAAGATGCATTGACCTCCCAGATTAAATTATTACCTTTGTTATTTAGAATCTTACTGTCTTTTGTGATAGCTCTTTAGTTCTGCTACCAAGCTCAACAGGAATCTGATTCAGTAAAAGATGTGTCCTACATCTTGATGATCCGTAAATTAAAACCCCTTCTTTCTCAGACTTCCTGTAAGTATTGAGATGATCAAACCACAAATGAATACTGCAGCAACTATCTGATATAAAATATGTTGAACTAATATCCATTACACACAAAGAAATACACAAATTAACTTACCCGGCAACTGATACATTACATTGTGGTTCTATTTACTTAGCAAAAAACATAATTATCCTTTATTTCAATATTGTGTTGACACAGTTTACCACGTTACTGTTTTTTTTTTCGTTTGGAAGGTACTAAACAATCAGAACTGTTGTAACGCTTTCAGGGATAAATAAAACAAGTCTGGCCGCTATAGCATCTCACTGGTTTATAATTGGCCAGGTCCTGTCACTGCAATATTTAATATTTTCCAATGAACAGCAGTTGAATGTAATTAAGGACTGGATGACTCAGGGGTCTCTTATTTGGATACAAAATCTGTGTTCTTGTAGCAGGTGCAAACATATGGCGGTCACCTCCAGCAAACTTATGGCAGTGTGGTCCAGAGACTAGGGCATGAACTTGACTCAAATGATATGGGTTCTATTCCTAACTATGCCACTAGCTGTGTCTGACCTTGAACAAGTCACTTAACCTCTTTGTGCTTCAGTTTGAAAATATGGGCACTTGTCCACCATTGTAAAGTGCTTTGAATATATATAGATTAAATTGCTATAAAATTAATGTGTTTATTATTATTCTATGTTAGTTACCAACAAGAAGAGGAAGCAAATAGTAAATTGTTGGATTCTGATGTTATCTGAGTTAATTGTATGTACAGATTATTTAACAAGTGGAATTTGAAAAGAAAACTATAGGGAGAGCTTGTGCAAAAGAGCTTGTGTCCCACTTTCTGGTCTGTAGGCACAGCTTAGGAGATGACATAAGCAACAGTTTAGCAACATCCTTCATTTAATTGGGGCAAAGTTACATCAGTCATCTAATTACTTGTAAGTCATCTAATTACTTGTTTGCTTGGAGGTTGGACAATACAGCTACAATAATGGGGGCTGAATAGAGACCCAGTTGCCAGTCTGGTCCTAACTACCTGTCAAAGAGGTAAAAATGAGACTAGAAATGGAGAAATGTTCTGAGGTTCGTTATCCCATGGCACATAGATTACTTATTTCCTGAACCTTACATGACAATGTAAAAATTACACAGCCAGGTATGGACAGTTGTACTCCATCTATGAAGAAGAAGATGTCCTTTTTGAGTTAGCAGTTGGCATATTACTTTTTTCAAGGCATAGCATTTTGGCAGGTAGTTCTCTCTTGTCTAGAGTTTTACTCAGATGTAAAAAGAAGATTGTGTATGTACGTACACCTCTACCCCGATATAACGTGACCCGATATAACACGAATTTGGATATAACGCGGTAAAGCTGCGCTCCGAGGGGGTGCACTCCGGTGGATCAAAGCAAGTTCAATATAACGCGGTTTCACCTATAAGGCAGTAAGATTTTTTGGCTCCCGAGGACAGCGTTATATCGAGGTAGAGATGTATGTGCATGTAAATGCTCCCAATCACTGCATCAGTGCCCCTCTGAAATCAGGATATGATGTTGCCAGGGTCTTTGCCCATAGCACTCCCTACTGATGGCTTCTTTGATCCTCTGATGGCCAGTATCTGTCCTTGACTTAGCCCTGTGGCTGTCAGGTCTAGTTTGAACCTGCTTCTGATGTAACCAAAAGTTTCAACAAAAGTTCACACAAACCAAAGGTTCTTTCACTCCTCTTGAGCTCCTCTTCAACCTGCCCACCAGATTCAGTCCCCAGACCCTTCTGGGATACCTTTTAGGTCACTCTGGCTCTGGGATAGAGCACTGACACCCAGGTTATTTCTCTGGAGTCCTTCCAGACCCTCCTTCAGGACCGTCCACAAGAGCCCCGCTTGCTCCCTTTGGTTCCTTTTGCAAACTGACTTTTCTTAGCCTTTTTTTGAGACCCAGATGTTTCAGGCTATCACCTGATCCCATTTAGTCTTGCCCCCTCTGGTGAAAATACAGTTAATTATGGCACAGATGAACTGATTGAGTATAACTGGCTACTCCCCCACCTTCTGGCCCTTAAAGGGGCAGTCTATCTTGTTACAATGACTATAAACAATGGGCAAAAATTGGCCCATTTTATTTGAGCTGGAATAGTTACAGAAATGTGGTCCATTTCTGATCTTTGAAAGTGACTTAAAAGCAATCAAAGAAAAAACAATAGTCTCTTTGCATGTCATAATAGAAAAAAATGCTGCATTTGTGCCCATCTAGGTGTGCCTTTAATTTAACAGGACAGAATACAGCAACATTCACCAAAAATGGAGCCCTAATCTTAAATTATAGCGTAGTATGATCCCAACTGATATCAGAGCCATTGTGCTAGGCACTGTCCAAAAACAAAGTTATGCATATCCTTAAATGCTTTGCTGGACTGAGGCCTAATGATTACCACAAAGATGTCATTTAAGGCTCAGACAACCTCTTTAAAATCCCTTCTTTGGCTGACTAACTCTCAGCCATCCTGAGCAGACTGTCCTTGTTGGGAAGAGCTTATGTAAGGAACAAAAATAAAACCCTATAATACATACTGAATAAACAGCCACATAAACAGTGTTTCAAATTTGCAGATGCAATTACTGGGAGATAGAAATCTGCACCTACCATTAAAAAGATAAAATAAAAATAGCAAAGGGGGAGGCTTTGTTACCTAATGTCAACTTTAAGTTTTTCTGTCTATATTTTTTTTTAAAAATCAGAGTTGACCAAATAAAACTCCTGGAAATGTTAATAACATCACTCTTCATTTACAATAGGCTGTCAATTTATGGTTTCAAATTGCAGTAAACTTGGGCTTTACTATGAATCCAGGACAGGGTCTTAATTATTTCCTATTTCTCTGACTGTTTGTTCTGGTTATGTACGTGACTCCGATCACCAGAGCATCTGAGTTTCTCACAAGTATTTAAAAATGGGAAATGCAATAACTTTTGCTGCATTAGTAATCCAGCAGCAGTGGGGGGAAATGTCAGTCAGTTTTTCAGAACTTCTCAGTAAAACTAAACAAATTGTAAATGAATATGTCAAGACAAGAAATACAAACTTTAATATATTTAAAGGAACAAGAACAAGTAATAATCTCTCTTTTATTAAAACTGGATTGAAAGATCTGTTGAGATCAGCATCACTGTTTCTCCTTATTGTTTCATAAAATTAGGCATCAAATAGACTGGAAGGAATGCCTGATAAGTTTAGAGTGTTACATAGGTAATATCCCTTGGCATTCTTTTGCCAATATATTGTAGCTTTCGTCTTTCTTCTAGAAGTTTCTCTTTTACCCCAGTTCAGGAAAGCACTTAAGCCTATGCTTAACCAGAGACTTAAGTATGTGCTTGAAGTTAAGCACATGCATAAGAACTTTGTGGAATCATGGCCTTAGTCTTTAGCTTCCGGACATAGGCGTAGTTTGATGTATGTATTTTGGGGGGCAGCTAGAGTTGCCAAATTTTTAATAGCAGAAAACCAAACACCCTTGCCCTGCCCCGCCCCTTCCTGAGGCCCTGTCCCTATCCCACCCATTCACCAAGGCCCCTCCCCCTGCTTAGTCCATCCCTCCTCCCTCCTTCCCTTGCTCTCCCCTACCCTCGCTCACTACCTCATTTTCACTGGGCTGGCGCACAGGGGGAGGATATGGGGGGGGGGGTGAGGGCTCTGGTTGGGGATGCGGGTTCTGTGGTGGGGCTGTGGATGAGGAGTTTGGGGTACAGGAGGGGGCTCTGGATGGAAGGATGGGGCCAAGGGGTTCAAAGTGTGGGAGGGGGCTCCAAGCTGAGGCAAGGGATTGGGGTGTGGGAGGGAGAACTGGCTCTGCACTGGGAATGCAGGCTCCAGGGTGAGGCAAGAAATAAGGTTTTCAGGATGTGGGATGGGGCTCCAGGCTGGGGCAGAGGATTGGGGTGCAGCTGGGGGGGAAGGCTCCAGCTGGGGGTGTGGGCTCTGAGGTGGGGCCAGGGATGAGAGGTTTGGAGTGTGGGATAGGATTGGGGGTTGGGATATAGGAGGGAGTAAGGACTCCAGCTGGTGGTTCAGATTCTGGGGTGGGGCCAGAAATGAGGGGTTCAGGGTGTGGGAGGGCGTTGGGGCAAAGGATTGAGGTGTGGGGGGAGGTTTGGGTGCAGGAGGGGGCTGAGGGCTGGGGCAGGAGGTAGGGTGTGGGAGGGGGTGTGGGCTCCAAGAGAGAGTTTGGGTGCAGAAGGGGGCTCAGGGGTGCAGGCAGATCCGGGCCAAAGGAAGCTGCACAGCTGGCATTTGGCATGGGGGCAGTATGCAGAGTCGTCTGGCCACCCCTACGGCTAGGAGCTGGAGGGACATGTTACTGCTTCCGGGAGCTGCACAAAGCCAGATAGGGAGCCTGCCTGCCCTGCTGCTCTTCCAACCGGACTATTGAGGGCCCAGGCAGCGGTACTGATCGCAGCCACAAAGGTCCCTTTTCAGTTGAGTGTTCTGGTCAAAAACTGTGCACCTGGCATAGAATCATAGAAGATTGGGGTTGGCAGAGACCTCAGGAGGTCATCTAATCCAACCCCCTGCTCAAAGCAGGACCAACACCAATTAAATCATCCCAGCCAGAGCTGTGTCAAGCCGGGCCTTTCAAACTTCTAAGGATGGAGATTCCACCCCCTCCCTAGCTAACCCATTCCAGTGCTTCACCACTCTCCTAGTGAAATAGTTTTTCCTAATATTCAACCTAAACCTCCCACACTTCAACTTGAGACCATTGCTTCTTGTTCTGTCATCTGCGTCCACTGAGAACAGCCTAGCTCCATCCTCTTTGGAACTCCCCTTCTGGTAGTTGAAGGGTGCTATCAAATCCCACCTCACTCTTCTCTTCTGCAGACTAAACAAGCCCAGTTCCCTCAGCCTCTCCTCGTAAGTCATGTGCTCCAGGCCCCTAATCACTTTTGTTGATCTCCGCTGGACTCTCTCCAATTTGTCCACATCCTTTCTGTAGTGGGGGCGGGGGGGACAAAACTGGATGCAATACGCCAGATGTTCACCAAATAGAGGGGAATAATCACTTCCCTCGATCTGCTGGCAATGCTCCAACTAATACAGCCCAATATGCCGTTAGCCTTCTTGGCAACAAGGGCACACTGTTGACTCATATCCAGCTTCTCGTCCACCATAATCCCCAGGTCCTTTTCTTCAGAACTGCTGCTTAGCCAGTCAGTCCCCAGCCTATAGCAGTGCATGGGATTCTTCCATCCTAAGTGCAGGTTCATCCCTTGTTGAACCTCATCAGAATTCCTTTGGCCCAATCCTCCAATTTTCTTTAGGTCACTCTGGACCATGTCTTTACCCTCCAGCAAATCTACCTCTCCCCCCAGCTTAGTGTTTTCTGCAAACTTGCTGAGGGTGCAATCCATCACATCATCCAAATAATTAATTAAGATGTTCAACAAAACCGGCCCCAGAACTGACACCTGGGGCACTCTGCTTGAAACTGGCAGCCAACTAGACATCGATCCATTGATTACTACCCATTGAGACCAACGATCTAGCCAGCTTTCTATCCACCTTATAGTCCATTCATCCAATCCATACTTTTTTAACTTGCTGACCAGAATACTGTGGGAGACCGTATCAAAAGCTTTGCTAAAGTCAAGGTCTATCACGTCCAGCACTTTCCCCATATCCAAAGAGCCAGTTATCTCATCACCAATCAGGTTGGTCAGGCATGACTTGCCCTTGGTAAATCCATATTGACTGTTCCTGATCACCTTCCTCTCCTCCAAATGCTGGAAAATGGATTCCTTGAGGACCTGCTCCATGATTTTTCCTGGGACTGAGATGAGGCTGACTGGTCTGGAGCTCTCCAGAATTTCCTTCTTCTTTTTTTTTTTTTTTTTTTAAAGATGGGCACTATAGTTGCCTTTATCCAATCGTACGGGACCTCCCCCAGTTGCCATGAGTTTTCAAAGATAATGGCCAATGGCTCTGCAATCACATCAGCCAACTACCTCAGAACCCTTGGATGCATTGGATCTGGACCTATGGACTTGTGCATGTCCAGCTTTTCTAAAAGTTCTTAACCTGTTCTTTCACCACTGAGGGCTGCTCACCTCCTCCCCATACTGTGCTGCACAGTGCAGCAGTCTGGGAGCTGACCTTGTCTGTGAAGGCCAAGGCAATAAAAGCATTGAGTACTTCAGCTTTTTCCACATCATCTGTCACTAGGTTGCCTCTCCCATTCAGTAAGGGTCCCACACTTGCACTGACCTTCTTCTTGTTGTTAACATACCTGTAGAAACCCTTCTTGTTACCCTTCACATCCCTTGCTAGCTGCAACTCCAATTGTGCTTTGGCGTTCCTGATTACACCCCTGCATGCTCGAGCAATATTTTTATTCTCTTCCCCTGTCATCTGTCCAAGTTTCCACTTCTTGTAAGCTTCCTTTTTGTGTTTAAGCTCACCAGATATTTCTCTGTTAAGCCAAGCTGGTCGCCTGCCATATTTACTATTTCTGCACATCAGGATGGCATCCCTAGGGGCAGCTCGGGTCAGGCCAAAGGCTGCGCATGAGGGGCACATTCCATGCCTACCGGAGGCTTTCAGTTTGGGAGAGCAACACCCACCAAAACTACGTCCATGCTTCCATGCTCTTCTCTGTTTTATTTTCTTTGGTCTTAGTGCTCTGTCTCTCTCTGTAGATTTCTAGGGTCATACGATACTCTTTTCTCAGGGCCCTGTCAATTGCCCTGAGGTCTCTGTGTCCTACATTGTTTCTTAGTCTTTATTCTTTTAGTTCATTCTGTTTCTCTCTTAGGCCCTTTACCCTCTAGCATACTCCATCTATTTTGAGTTCTGTGTTCCTAGATGTCCCAGATGAGCGGATAGGATAATATGCCATAAAAATTGAAAAATGCTTAGAAAATAGTATCCTGTTTCATAGTAATAATCCTTTTATTGGTCTAATCCATTCAAGAATGGAGAATGTAATATGAATGACTACTTGCCTGCAACAGCAAGTGAAAAGCAAGATTTTCTCCTCAGCCAAGTTTTACCCCCTCCCCCTTCAAAACTAGTTTCTCTGTCATTTATTCAGAGGGAAAATGGGGGAACTAATTTAATCAAAAGTGCATTTTTTGTACAAATCAGGAAAAAATAATATGTTGTCCAATGGTTAGTGAATTCAGACAAGGGCATTGTTACCATCTCTTAATATTTTAGTGCGTCTGATAACATCTGGGGTTTTTATTAAAGTCCCAGCTCCTGGAGTTATATGGGATACATCAGAATCTCCGCTTTCATTTAAAAGCAAAAGTAAGCTTCTAGCCTGTATGATTGTGGGGAAAGGCATGAAAAAGTGACCAAGTCCACTGTAATGTTTCAAAACCCAGAAGGTAAATTAAAATAAATCCTACTATTATTATTTAATCTCCGGATTCTTAAGCCAATCTCATGATTTTGAAGATCCCGACTCTCATTTCTGAACACTTGAGGTATACAATATTGCCATAGTAGGGACAACAGTAAGGAGTGTCTGCTTTGCTCCTCGCTGGGGAAGACACTTTTTTTTCCACTTCTTTCTCTATTCTTTTCAATGTCACCTTCACAATTATGGTATCCATGGCGATAGCACCACAATATGTTCTGAGCTAATTTCCAACATCAATATGCTCTCCTCGTTTACATCTCCCCCAAACACCATCTTCTTCCACGACACCTACAACAAAACAGATTAAATCATCTATTCATTAAAAATAATTAGTATATTACCTTCTACTTTACCTATAGGTAATGGATTGAGTATAGGATGGGAGGGTCATAAAGAGACTGGAATTGAAGTTGTTGGTTGCTGTAGTGCAAGGTTAGAGAATGATGGTGGAAGACATGTAACTTAATTAGGATTTATTTTCGTTGTATGTTCTTTGGGGCAGGACTATATCTATGGGCAGGTCTACACTTACTTCCGGAGCGATCGATCCAGCGGGAGTCAATTTATCGCGTCTAGTGAAGACATGATAAATCTACCGCTGAGCGCTCTCCCATTGACTCCGGTACTCCACCGGAGCAAGAAGCGTAGGCGGAGTCGACAGGGGAGTGTCAGCAGTTGACCTACCGCAATGAAGTAGCTCTAGCATAACTGAAGTTGCGTAACTTAGACCGACTTAGTCCAACCTCCTGCTCAAAGCAGGACCAACCCCTGTAATGTACTAGGTGGTCTAGCTATGCTTTGGTGCTGTCAAACACTTGGGGGAAGCTGCTGTCCCATTTTAAATGACCATGTCTTCCTGTAAATATTAATTGTACATGACCCTGCAATTCTAAATCACAGCCTTGTGAATTCATATTCAGGCTGGTCATGTGCACCTTCTCCTGTAAAATGCAAAAAAAAAAAAAAAAAAAATCTGTGTTTGAGAGTTCTCCACTTAATTCACATTTTCTTCAATTTTCAGTAGAGCAGGTGGTTTAATTTCATCCATAACAACACTGTTTCCTTTTTTTCTCCCCCACTCACAAATCCCCATATCCCTGTGTTCACTGCTGGAAGCACTCTGGAAATAGAGAGAGAGGATTATTTTGCTGACCATTTGCAAACTTGTTTTCCTGGTGGTGCTAGCAATAGCAGGGTCTTTTTATACACTAACTAGGATCATACAGTTCTAGTTAGCTGCTGGCACAGCTGGGGAAAGTACTACAGTACAGGAGAACAGACTTAATTTTGCCAAGTGGATAGCTTTGTATTCCCCCTACCCATCCTTGGGTTATTTAAAAACAAAAACAAAGCACGTTCCTATGCCCATATTACATGCTTGTTCAGTAATAGAATTGTTGGTATAGCTATTTTTCTTAATGATAAATTTGTATGGTAACCTAACACTGGCATAACGAAATTCAAATAAAAATCACAATAGATTAGTCTGAATGCTTTTCTTTTTCCTATATTTAAAGGTGGTAGTTGTATAATCCAAGACCCCTTTTAAGCAGAGCTCTTTTCAAAAAGAATTGATACTCACGTACCTGCCATTCTGTGTAGTGGCTTTATTTATTCTTCCCAAAGCTTCATACATCTTAAAGTACACTTTTCTTATGACCTTGAAAACACTACATATTTCTTTGCCACCTCTCTAAATCCTTTGTTTCTGAAGACTTATTGCAATGTCGATCCACTGAAGACATTCAATCTGTTTGAGAAAGAAGACTTAATTGCCCTACTGCCAGAGAGAAAGCAGACTTGTGCAGGTTAGGGATGAATCCTGTGGCAGCAGCATCAGGATTCTTATGTAATTCTCAGTTGCTGATTAATAGAAGGGTTCCTTCCAAGCCTTTCAAAAATCAATGGCATTTTTTTTTAAAGATTTACTTATAACACATTTGTAATTAAAATGTTCTGCTGGAGATGCTGCCATGCTGTGTTTTTATTTCCTTTCTGAAAGCTTTAGAAAAAAACCCACATTATTTTGTCAAGTAGAATTTGTTGAGTGTCTCAGATTAACTTGCACTAAAGGTTTTGGTTAAAATTAATGTGTCATAGAAGGAGGGAAAGGTAGACACATTTATTTGTTACTTTTACTTTTGCTTTTTTGGTTACAAAGCAATAGGATTATAATAATCATTATATTCCGTTACCAAAATGTTGTCATGCTCTTTTTCTCAGAATGCTGCATTTAAAGTATTTATGGATGAGATTCATCCCTATGTAGAGGGCTTGCATGAGGTCTGTGCATCACTTAATCCCTCCAAATAATGCTTAAGTGAGATTTGAGATATACTTATGGCTTGTGCTGGCTCCCTGCACAAGGGTGACTTTTATCCTACAAGATTAAGCCAAAAGGAAAAAAAAAAAGAATGCAACTGTACTATTTCAGCATTGTATGTATGCCATCATTTTAAATATCAAATCCACTTTTCATAAATGATGATTACATACATTTTTTGTTACACTGGCCATTCAGTTTTAGGCCTTGATTCAGGAAATCACTTAAAGGCTAATGTGATCACTAAGGCAATGTCTGGCTACAAAATTATGTCAACCTAAGTTACGTTGGCATACAGCCGTCACAGTTATTACATTTGTAAACAGGGTCTGAATGAATTCTCCCCTGACAGCTAGCTGGGAGGGGGAGAGACTTCAGGAGTAAACTGTATTTACATGAACACACCTACTCTGCTTAGATATCCAGCAGATAGAGCAGTGTTTCTCAAAGTAATCAACTTTGGCTGGTGTTGGGCTACAAATCACTTCAGTACTGAACGCAGGGATAGTGAAATGCTGTTACCAATGTTGTTGTCTTTATTGTATGAATAAAGGGGAGCAGAACTGTGTTTAACCTATCCCAAATGAGGAGGTCACCCTCAGCTGAAAGGACCTCGATAAGCCAGGGGCATGCATGCCAGAGCCCCGTGACAGTAAGAAGGGTGGGGACAGGTATCCCAGCCAGGAGGTGTGGACTCTCTCTCAGGTTTTGTTTACACTGGCAAACTGTTGTTCAGAGGTGCTACACACACACACACCAAAAGTGTTGTCGTTGACAAGAGTTGGTGTAAACAGTGCTTTGTCTGCAGGAATGCTCTCCTGCTGACAACGCTAATGCTACTTATTTGGGGTGGAAGTTTTCTGTCAGCAGGAGAGCTCTCTCCTGCCAACAAACAGTGGCTACACTGCGTGCCTTTTACCGGCACTGCTGTAGTTGCACAGCTGTGTCACTAAAAGCTGCATAGTGTAAACATAGCCTCAGGGTCCCCAGTGTGGTTTAACCTGTTCCTCCCCACTGTTCTAAGAGCTAAATAGGCTTCCTTAGGAGCCTCTTTGTTATGTTAAAGTGCTCAGATGAGTGCTGAAATTACTTGAGATGGGACAGTGTTTCTACCCCAGCCTGCAAAGAGCTGAAAATTACTAAGAGACTGATGTGTAGAGGTCACAGCAAAGAACCAGGTGGCACGAGAAGGTGCCTGACTGTCAGCCGGCGAACGAGCAGATGGCAAGGCAACGAGTGGCTGGCAGGGCGGCCAGCAGAGAGGAACCGTGGTTGGTGGGAGGGCCAGGTGGCAAGGAACTACGGCTGGCAGGGCAGCCAGCCAGAGCAAGTGCAAGCAAGGTGCCATCTTCCCCGGGTGTGCAGTGAACTCACACAGTTGCACCTCTGAACCCTGGGTCCTCACTGACCAAGGACAACCACTGTGAGTGGGGTATGGTGAGGGAGCAGAGAGGGGCACAGAAAAAGGAACTTTTGGTTGTAGAACCCAAGCTTCTGTCTCCTGCCCCCGCAGGGGAGAGCGGTGGGCAGTGGGGCTGGGGGCCGGGACCATGGCAGGCAGCAGCGTCACTCAAAATCGGCTTGCATGTTTGGCACGCGTGCCGTAGGTTGCCAACCCCTGGATTACACATTGCTTGTGCATGTGCACACTATGCTTCTTTTGTCAGTGGTGCATGTCCTCATCGGGGCATTTGGGTATAGAATTTTTTATTGGCCTCTCCAGGTGATTGTCTGATGTCCTAAATCATGTTCCTGTGTTATCAGTGTAAAACACTCTATCAGAGCTGTCTATCATTCTAAACACACTGTAAGAAACGGAGCAGATTGAATATTATTTGTTAAATAGAAAATTTAACTAAGATTGGAAGGGGTTGTCTTTGTGAATCATATGAATCTATTCAGTATCATCTGACACATTTCACAGGCAATCAAATGGCAATGTATGGGTTATTAGCTTAGTGGCTTATGTTGGAGCTTCAGATTTGGTTAGAGTGAGCTGCACTGAGCACTGGAGTGATTGAGTGAGTAACTCTGAACAGAAAAAATCCAAAACCATTAAGCTTCCTTATTGAGTGACTGATTCACTGCCTCTTACTCCCACACAGATCTGTGATAAAAGGCCCAGTTATATCCAGGGTGTGGCTTAATCTCCAGTGAATCAAAATACAGATATTTCATGACAAATCAATCTCTGAAGCTTCACAAATAAGCAAGTATATTGTGCTCAGAGACAGATGAATCAACCCAAAATCTTAGCATCCACAAAACAGTCATTAGTTTTTGTTCTGGTTCTCGGCCAGCTCTAATATAAAGTCACAAAAATATCAGTTATGAAATAAATGTGAAGGTAAAACCACACATCAGCTAAACATTATAAAAATCATCTTGCTGTTTCATTCTACTTTATTCATTAGTCAGTGACATAAGCATTAACTTAAAAACCTGACTTGATTTTAGAAAAGATAAAAACCACCTTTTTTCACCCTCTTAAGCCAGTGAAAAGCAAGGGAGGGAATCTTACTACCCCCCACTCCCCCGTATATGGTATGATTCAATAAGTGTCCAAATGTTAACCATGGTGCCTGATCCTGTAAGGTTCTGAACGTTTCAATTAACATGGATTCAGATGACAGCTGAGGGTGTTCAACTCATCTACAGTTTGAGTATAAGACTTGGAAGCGACACTTAGCTGTTTTCGGCAATTCACAGCGCTGCACTTGCTGCGCTCAGGGGTGTGAAAAAACATCCCCCCTGAGCGCAGCGAGTACAGCGCTGTAAAGCGCCAGTGTAATCAGCGCCTGCAGCGCTGCACGCTCACTCGCAGCGCTGCAAGCTATTCCCCTTGGAGAGGTGGAGTACTTGCAGTGCTGCGAGAGAGCTCTCGCAACGCTGGCGGCGCAACTACACTCGCGCTTCACAGCGCTGCCGAGGCAGCGCTGTGAATCCACAAGTGTAGCCAAGGCCTGATAGGGTTTTGGGGGTTTTGTTTCTCACCTTTGTGTAAAAGATCCTCCTTGACGTTTAAAATTAATATTTCTCTCCTTTTGCATTTGGCAAATATTAATTAATTTCCCTGTTGTTTTTCCCCCTGCAACTTAATCAGCAAGCCTAGTTTGCCTCTCAGCTTTATGGATGTTGTCAATAACTAAGTGTAGAGTTCTGCTATTACAGTATAAATTAATAGTGGGAGCACAAAAATATTTGGCTTTTTATAAGTTTCAGACAGATAATGACTATCTTGTAATTTAGAGAATTAATGTGTGGTGTGCATTCCTCACCAAGTGAAAATCATTTTAAGTTACTTTGAAATTAGGGTCTCAGCTATTAGACACTGCCTGTTCAACAAGGACATTTGTGAGAAGAGAGTCTTATTTGTATCAATTTATATGCAAGCTAGTCTCCTGTTTCGTCTTGTAGGACAACTGCTATGTTTAGTAGAGCAATGTTTTGATATATTCTGCATTTTTAAAATGTACAAGTGCTCACAACTCCATAGTTCTAACCTCACATTTTAATAAGAGTGATATTGTGAAATATAACCATTTCTATCCTTTGCTGGGTTAGCTAACAACATGCCATTGTTATATTTATTGCAGTTTGGGAGGCACTATATTGAAGACCTATTTAATGATTTTCGAGATGGACGAAGACTTCTGGAGCTCCTTGAAGGTTTTACAGGCCAAAAACTTGTATGTATACATTTTTGTAATTACAAACCTTACTGTACTTTTCCACATGACAGTCTTGTAAGATATTGATAGTTGGCTAAAATCACACTAGTATTTCTCAATGGATACAGCGGACAAAGTGCTGAGCATCCTCAACTAATCCTGCCTTCAGTAGGAGTTGAGGGAACTCAGCATCTGTTAGGATCAAGCCTCTAATCCGGAGTCATGCTGAACACCATCAACACCTATTGACTTCAGTAGTAGTTGAGGGCAGTGCTTAATTTGTAACTAAAGACATGTCGGGGCTCAAGCAAATTTTTTACTTTCATAACTGATGCAGCAAGCCTAGAGATGCCAGGGCTATGAACTGCCAAGATTAGAGGTGCCGGGGCTCAGCCCTGACACAAATTAAGCACTGGTAGAGGCTCTCAGCATCTCTGAGGATAGGGGCCTAAATTGGACAGGTGCCACAGTTAAGTATGTATTCTAAAAGTGAATTTAATCTTTGACCCCTTGTTTTGTTTAGTACCTCACTAGAGATATTTGTTCAAAACCTCGTGGACCTATTTGATAAACATTTTGTGACCATATTAATTCTTACACTTTATACTATCTTCTATCTGATCAGCCACACATGATGAAATATATCGTCAATGATTGCCATATATGCAGCTAATTATGGGAAAACCTCAAAAGCTTTGATAAAATCATATTTTGGAGATTTGTTCTAACTTGTATGCAGCATCGCTTTTCCTCTTATTTTCTTTGTTTGAGCATAATATATTTCTCTCCCTCCAACTTAGATCTTTGCTTATATTTTGTATTTATTTGGGGATGCTTTTTTCTTTAAATTTAATTCTTTAAAAAAAAATTAAATAAAATTCTTCTTCCTCTTTGACAAATGATGGCAGAAGGTAGTAGTCCATCTGCATGAGGACTCTGGGTTGCTAATGTTAGTGTAGCTGAATCAAATGCTAGCAAAGATGGGATATTTAAAAATATATATATTCCTACTGTAGACAGGATTTGAGAAGGATTCTTCCTTCCTAAAGCAGAATTAATCCTGGAGCTCTCCCTGGACTGGTGAGCACAACTGAGCCTGGGAGTAGCAGGTTCATAATAGTGCAGGTGCAAATGGTAACAATATGGCCATGCACTAAGGATGTGAAGCAGATATCCCCTTTGTACACTAAAGGGAAGCTAGGCTTTCTCAGTTAAATAGTTTAACTCCGATATACAGAAATTGGTTTTATAATAAATTGTGTAGAATTAGACAGACTTTTTTCAGAGTTGTCATTTAAAATATATGTCTTGAAGTAACCTGACTAAAGGGAATCAAATCTGCCCTTACTAACATGTAAATGCTAAAATAACACAGCAAAAATATTTGGATTCTTGCCTGTTGCATTTCCTTTTTGTTTTTCGTGAGCTTGAGAGCTTTCTCTTAAACTTTCTCATAAATGTAGGGAAACAAGCTGACAACATGAGTCACATTCCAGAGAGGAGATACTTGCAAATATTATACATGCTGATGCTTATCTGGTTGGTTGTCATGGTAATGTTCCTAAATTGTTCTGTGGCAGGGGAGATTAATCATAATAAAAATAACCTGAATTTATCTGATTCCTATATACATTTTGATTATATGTTCACTGAAAAAATGTCAATAACCAATTTAGCCCTCAAATTAAGATTGTTTGTTGCACAATTGTCTTTATTTAGTAGTTTAAATTCTACTTTGCATATATATAGAAATAATTATAGTATCATCTCCAAAATAGTCATAAGTTTGTAAAATACAAATCCCTGAACTTAAAGAAGTGGTCTCATTATATTCAGCATTTTTTTTTAATTTAAATATGCTTACAGGCAAAAGAAAAGGGCTCCACAAGAGTTCATGCTCTGAACAATGTCAACAAAGCACTGCAGGTCTTGCAGAAAAATAATGTAAGTAATCACCTGGACAAGGTCAGAACATGCATTAGACATCATGCTTAATGTTTTATAAGTGATAGCTCAACCCCTGGATACAGGATACAGTTTCTAAAGTCCACTATACATCAAAGCAATGGTACTAATGTAACTTAACTTATCTATGGGTTCTGCAACACGGCTGTCTGTTTGTGCCAAATATAATTCAGATGTTTTCTGGCAGCAGGTTTTAAAGTAGCTGAATAATAAATCTGTAATAAATGCTATTTGAAGCCTGATCCAGTGCAATTCTTTGTTAATGTGGTGTTACAATAAATATGAAAAGTGTTCATTACCATAAGTCATCCTTAGTAAAATAGGAGTTGATTCTAGCTATCAGAATTTCAACTCATTAAACAGTTGCTTTCAAAATACGGTAGAGTGATGTCTAAAAATCTGAGGTTTTTCTTAGGAGAAATAATTTCTAGTATATTTCTTTAGGTGTTTATGGGATAACAACATTAAAGATGTGAGCCAGGTTAAAAAAACCCACACATTCCATTCTATTCTGTTAAGATTGACGCATCGGGCCAATATGCTTCTTTTAATGTTGGAGTAAATATTCCCAAAGTATCTACCTCTTACAAGCATTCTAATTGACCAATAATTTTATCAGACATGTTTAGTGGCCAACTAATTGTATCACAACCCTCCCCTCTGACCCCCCCAAGAATAAATTCAAATAAATAATAACATTCACTTAAAACCCAGTAAGCTGTGATGGAATAGTAACCACGCATTCTGAGCCGCATATTCTATTGGATTTCTTGATAGGTACAGTAAGTCTTTCAATGTGCTTGAGTTCAGCTGGTACATGGATTCATTGATTTTCTAACTCTAAGGTAACGTGTACCTAGCTGAGCATTTGTGCATAAGTCAAAGTGATTTAATGGGAGTGTTAAATTGGTAATAGAGATCTTTACGAGAGGCCATGCATTTTTAATGATTTTTTTTAAAGTTGCCAATTCTGCATCACTGAAAGGATGCTATGTACGATAGACAATTGTATATCGCTCTGAAAAAATTCAGTGGACAAATATTTGTCAATGTGCTAAAAACTCTTCATTACATGCATACAGTATAATATTACTTTTTAAAATTGTTTAAAACATCTGTTTACTGGGGCATTAGGAAAATGTGCTAGTGGGTTGTTCATTCAAATTCTAGCACACAGCTACAGTGCCTTTCTAATGTGTACAGGAAGTACCGCTCATACAGCAAGCTTCTTTCAAATAAAGTTATGAGTATGTCAAGGGCGTTTAGGATGAGGTTAAAATTGAGCCTTTTAATAAGTTAAGGCTTCATCATGTATATTATGCAGTGTCAGATTATAAAACTAAAAGCCCTCTCTAAAAAACCTTCTCCCGCAATTGTAGTTCTTTGAATCCATGGCCTCTGAATGGTCACGCATGTAGGATGTGTATACTGCGAAGCTTCAGAAACCTCTGAAAAGCAGCATTTGTTGAGCTCCAGGAGTGCCCCATTACAGCACCAAATATTTGGTGCCAAGACTCTAAAAGGAGCATGTGGTTCCAAGTCCTTCGGCTAAACTTTAGAGTCCTAAAAGGGGAGAAGAAGGTGAATGGGTAGTATAAATAACCAGAGGGGACTATATTCAAAGAGTTTCTGATGTGCATCTTAAAATTGCTTCTCTATAGTCCCAGGGATTACAGGAAGGAGACATAACAGGAAAGCCTGCTCCTTCTTTCTGGTTTGGGGGAGCAGTCCTTCTTCACAGCTCCCCCTCAGTAATGGCTGGGGTAGTGAGAATCCCACTTGTGGCAATCTAATGATCAGTCCATACGGTAAGTGAACTGAGAAGCAGTAATGAAACAGGCATTGCGGGACTGCCCTTTTAAGGCAACCCTTGAATCTAGATGCTAAATTGAGAGAATAGTGCTGTGTAAGATTATGTACAAATCTCCAGGTAGAAGCCCTACGGGTTTCTAAAATGGAAATGTTCTGAAGGCAGGCAACTTGTTCCACTTTAGCCCTGGTAGACTGACTTCTAAGACCCTGAGGAACTATTATTCTGGCTTATATATAACAAGTCTCAATGGCCAGCCAAATGCATTGTGACAAAATATGTGTGGATTTGTCATTCTGTTTACACTGATCCTTAAGGGGTACAGAATGTGTAGGGGATGTCCTAAATGATTTCATCCTAGGCAAGTCAAACTTCAGAGCCCATTTGTCATCTAAGGAATGGCATCTAATGTCCTCGTGGAAAGTGTACCGAGAGACTACTGATCTGATTCTGATCTGACTCAAACACTGCTATTTGTAACAGTTTCATAATTCTCAAAGAAAAAAAGTGTCATTCTGAGTTCTCAGATTTTTTTCAGTTAAGAAAAAGAAGTTACATTTTTTGGAAAAATTCTGGCTTTGGGCATGAGGCTAGTGTAAATGACCCCCACACAGGTGTATAGCAACTCTGCAAAATCAGCCTGTGCCCTTGTGGTGGCTGCTTCTGGCAATCATGCAGAAATTATTTCTACTAGTTTCAGGAGTTAGCGGTCTAGTACAGGGCTCCATGAGTCTACATGCTGAGTGCAGATCATGATGTTGACCCCATAGTCTCACTCTAGATACAGTTTTGGCCATACAGGAGTTGGACTTGCATGTTAAAAAAGATACTTGAGAAAAGTGTTTCAAACTCAGGACATGATTTCACAAGGTGTTGCCTCTTTTGATATACTGAGCACCCTGGTCTCCCAATGTAAGAAATGAGAGGTGAAGGTGCTCAATACCTAACAAAGAGTAGTCAGCATCTTGAAGGACCAGGCCCCCAGGGGGAGGGGTACCCCAGAGTAACGTGCTGGAGTGAGATGTTTCAGAGTAGCAGCCGTGTTAGTCTGTATCTGCAAAAAGAAGAACAGAAGAAGTACTCCTGTTCTTCTTTGTGCTGGAGTGGCAAATTCAGAGAGTCATATTTGGGAAATGCAGTAGGGTGTGCTCCAGGCAAAAGCCTTGACCTCCTCCCTGTCCTCCAAAATGCATCATCTGCTGGCAAAACTCTCAATGACTTCAATATGGGTCTCTCGTACATCTCAAAACAGTTAATGAAACATTACGTTGCAATCACAAAGTCAGGAAAGAAGAAAATGGGATCTCCCACATAAATGTTAAAGGGGCTGGCTGTATATATGTTGTTTCTTTTTTTCTTTCTTGCCAAATATGCATTGCAATATTACTAGAGGGTTTTTATTTTTGGCAAAATTTAAATTGTAAAACAAAATGTGCAAAGTGACAGTTTTGAAGTTGCTGTGTGAACCTTATTGTGTGTATTTCCTTGAAGTGTTTGTTTGTGATTTTTAATTGTGCAGTCTTAATATTGCATTAACATGTAGGGGTGGATTTGTATTTAATTATTGTATTTTAACTTTATATTTTCACTTAACTTTAGAGCTTGGATAGTTATATCTCCATATCGCTAACTCTGCCACTTGCTTTTTGCCTGCACTTCAATTGTTCCATTTCTCAAATAAGCATTGAATGTTTACTTTTGCCAATGTATTCACCCTCACAAAAACAAAACAACGCCCCAACCTATTATAATGTTTTAAAATGTGGTTTAAACAAACTGGTTCAAGATTAATCAGATAACTACTTCAAATGCCTATATTTTTCAAAATCCAAAAGAAATTAAATTTTTGTCATGGTTTCTTTCACAAAATGCACTAGTATCCAAATACTTTTTCATACAGTGCTTATTTTGCATTTCTCTAATAGGTTGATTTGGTGAATATTGGAAGCACAGACATAGTGGATGGAAATCATAAACTGACCCTTGGATTGATCTGGAATATAATTCTCCATTGGCAGGTGAGGGATACTGCTGAAGGTTCTGAAATGTGTGTTACATGATCCTTGCATGTTGTTACCCACCCACAACCTATAAAACATAGACATTTCAAACAAAATAAGGCCATTCACCAAGTCCTCATTTCTTAAATTAATAAATTTGATAATGGTTTGTTTGCATATTATCTGGAACATTAAGAATCAGCAGATTATAAAATAGGTTATGGAGCATTAATAGCAGCTTTTCTAATTTTACTGTGAGTTGTTGAAAAATGAATAGACAATACTAATGTGGAAGAATTGTTCACCCTTTTAATAATAGAAGAAGAATGACTTTTTTCTTTTTCGGTTAAATACTAAAGTCATTATACATTTGCTTTTTTTTTTTTTAATACCATTGACCCACTCAATCGCAGATGTTGTTAGATCCCTGCAAAAAGCAGCTGAAGTTTTAATAACTCCTTGAGGCAGGTGTGGCCCATTTAGTTCCACCCTGGACATAAGGGAGATAGGCCTTGCCATCTAGAGAGAATGGGAATTAGCACAGAGCAGATCAAGCAAGGAGACCACAGAGAAAGATATGCTCAGGTAGGAAGTTTAGGATGATGTTAACCATTTTTGAGATACCATTAAAGCTATATTCTAGGAAGGGCTTGACATTAGTTTAGGGTGTATGTGCTCCTTTGACAATGGGGTAGGGATTCATACTAAGTATAACACACACACACACACACACACCCACCCCAGTTAGGGCATTCAGGCAAAAGATAAGCAAGATTGGCTCATTGCAACATGAAAAACAATGCTGATGAGCCCCAAACACACACACAAAAAGGACAATCATCTACCATCCCCACCCACCCACAAATTCACAGAAAAGGGAACAGTGGTTTTCTGCAGGAAAGGCCTTAAAATCTGTTATTTTGATTCACTCCTATCCTTCACTTCCATACTTCTCTTATTTGGTTTAGCTGGTGGGATTAGTTATTGCTTTGAAGGATGTAGAGTACTGAATCTGAAGCACAGGTAATGGGAGTATGAGCACTGGACCATATGTAACTGTGAAAACTTCTAGCAAAAATTTAAGCAATACATGTTTTAATGTATATAAACTACAGATAGATGTGAGTGTCCTTTTCTGCAGACTCATAAACTGTCTTTTTTCTCCACATTGTTTTGAGTTATGGAAATCTTTACTGCTAGTTGTTTTTTTTTCCTGGCCTCTCTCATTCCCAGCATTCCTCTCATTGTGTGTGTTTATGTACAGAAAACACACTTATTAATTCCCTGGCACAATATATATGGATATTCAGCTACATGTCTGATCTTTCAGTACCTGCTTGGTTAGTGCAAATGTAGCTAATCTGCCCATCATGAAATAAGAAACAGTAACAATATTCACCAGCCTGAACTGCTGTCTGGAGCTGGACTCAAGATGTATGCTGTTGGTCCACGGTTTTTGTGCTGGGTTCTACAGGGTCTCATTCTTTCACCTCAGGATATTCTGCAAGGAAGAACTGGGTCCCTGGGATTTTCTTTGTTTTTCCAAACAATAATTCTCCTTTCTCTGCAGGGAATCGCTGTACCCTCTATGTTGCTCTGATTCTCATAGCATACATAATGTAAGCTATTTGGATCAGTGGAAGTTTGCAAACAAATGTAGTGGTTTTCAGATTTATTCCTAGTACAATTCCATTGACTTCAGTAGCGTTACACCAGGGGGAAATTGTTCAATAACGTACTTAATGTGTGGTTGCATATGTGAGTTGCTCAGATTTGGAACCACTATTTCATTTTCTCTGTTGACTCTGAGAAGATTAGTTTGGTTCATGTCCTTCTCACTCTGGATCTGATCCTCTTTCACTAGTGTCATAGAATACATTCATTGTTAGGATCAACTCATTGTGCATGCTTTGGTTTCCTGGTAGGAACTAAAGATGAACTAGCATCTGTAAATTGCAATGCAATCCTATGGAAAAGCTATGGTTTCTTGCATGAATGATGTATGTGTAACCCTTCTCCCATCTAAGTTGGCAGCAACAAGGGCCGGGTTCTGTATCTAGGGATTCTGTTTCAATAACGCAATGCAAAACCAGCTCGAGCCCCCACCCAGTGACCTGGGACAATTACATACCACCCCGTGGGTGCCTCTAAGAGGCAATACTTCCCCTCTCGCAAGCACGGAGTCTGAGTGTAGCAGAAAATGTTTAATAACATGAGGTAAATGACATCAGTATTAAATTGGAAAAACACCACAAACAGGATTCATAACACAAACCATGAGCAAAAAACCCACCCCAGCAAATTGGGCTGTGTCCTTTCCCTTTGGTTCTTGAATCCAGCAACCCAAAAACCACCCAAAGTCTCTGCCCCTGGTCAATGCAGCCCCAGAGTAAAAGGGAGGGGGCACGCAGGGTGTTAAGGGGCATCTTACGTGATCCGAGGCCGGCCGGCCTTCTCTCCATGGGGTTCTGCCGCAGCCTTCACCACGAGCCAGTCCACTTCTTGCTGTCCCACAAACTGCTCCGCTCTACAAGCTGCTCCGCTCCGCTCACCGACCTGTGAGCCCCTCCAGCCATCCCTGCAAACAGCTCCACTCGCCGTTCCTTGGGCCAGCCCCACAAGGCTGCTCGCAGCTCCTCCAGTTGTCCCCCCAAATTGCTCCGCCAGCTGCTTATCAATATAGTTCAGGCTCCCCCCTAATCAACACAGCACTTAGTGATCTCAGCTCTTAATAACGTTAGCTCTTTTGTGATTTCAGCTCATAGTAGGGGAGCCCCAGTGCTAGTGCACCATTGGCCCAAAGTGAATTCAGCTCAGCAATCTGTAACTAGACTCCTAATGGAATCAAAGTTAATTCTGATATTCAACAGTGGAGAGAGGAGGTAGTGCAATTGGTGTTTCAAACCCTCAGAGGCAGCCCATACCATCAGGTACAAATACCTGTCCCCATCCTCTCTCAATTCACTGGGTTTTGTAACCCATGCCCCTTGTCAAGCAAGTGCTACTTAGGTAATGGTGAAGGACTGGCACAGGAAAAGCAGATTAAGAAAACCTTTGTCATCTATTAGGGTTTTTATTTTTTTTTCCAGGTCTCAGAGTAATTTATATTACTGAGAAATATGTCTCTGATCCTTTAGCTATCTAGTTATAAATATATTAAAATAATGTATTACATTTTTATCAGGACTAAAGGGGTATTTTCAGTCACCTAAGAAAGCAAAACAGGCTGCAGTACATGCTAGTTATAAAGAACGAAACAGGCCTTAGTTGCCTGGCAAAGCTTTGCCCCTTGCAGATTGTTCTTGTAACTAAATATCTGGAAATGTTGCAGTTTGTTATTGAAGAAAATCTCAATTAGAGAGCTAGGACTCCCCAAATTGTCTGCTAACAGGCTATACTTGGATAATGGGTGTGTTCCCCAAGAACTTGTTTTTAATTTGTTTTATTTGCAACTTAGGGAGTGGGAACTGAAAGCAGCCACAGAGGTGAAATGCTTGGCTGAAGTACAGCCTACTGACAAAATGTGTATATCATCGGTGCTGGTATGTGAGGGGAGTCAGAGACCAGCCTATTTGTGGCAGGTTCTGCTAAGGAGCATAAACCAACCCATGCCCACCTGAGTTGTTAATTATCTAAGTGGTTGGGTGGCAATTAAGTAGCTTAATGGACACCTGGGCCTTATAGGACAGTTGAGAGAGATCAATTTGCTAATTGGAACCACAGGGAGTGAATATGCTTCTGTGGAAGGTCCTAGTCAGAGTCTTCAGGGAAAGCATATTCCAGGCAAATCAGCTCAGAGTGAAGAAAGACTTTCAAAGGTATCTCAGTATTGTATGTGGTATTTCTGTCCTTTCTTGTCTTATCCTACTCTCTAGATTCTCACTAGAATTTTCTCTCCGATTACACCATACTGTTGTGGTGTTCACTTTTGGCCAAAGCTCTTTAATGTGTATGGTTCTGAATCTCTTACTGCACCTTTTTCTTTGAAGTTCCAGTCCTTTCTCAGGTTTCCCCCTTTTCCACACATTTGTGATCACACAGCTCTACTCCCAGTCTCAGTCCCATATAAAGTATGAAACAAAAGTAAAATAACACCTTTAATTTCTCAGCTATTTCTCTCTGGTAGAGAAAGTCTCTGTAAATAACAAAAAGGAATACTGCATATTCTAAACTATGCGCACTTTTTTTTTTTTTTTAATTTTAACCAACTTCCAGTTTCAGAGTGATCCCCTCTCCCCTTTCTCCCTCCCCCCCCCAAAAAAACAAAACAAAACAAAAACCCAACAAATATACTTTACAGAGCTTAAACCATACAATGATTTTTTGCTAACTCTTCTGGAAAAAACAAATGGTATTCAGAAAGAGGATGTTTAAAGAGACTCATGTAGGCAACCCCTAGTCCCTGTGAGGAGAGTCTTAAAGTTGCTGTGACTGGGCATGGGCCTGTGTGCATCTCATTGAACAACTGGATTAATGATCTGTATGCAACAGTACAGTTTCATGTGCACTGCACCAGTAGATATGAAATCCTAACTATTCAATTGAATCACAAGGAACTACCGGGCAACGAGAGCCTCTTATTTTGAAGGAATTCCAGTATTCTTTTAACTGGCATCTCCATCCTCATGCTCCTGAGGCCACCAGGAGTTTCTTTAAGAAATTGAAGATTATGGCTGTATAAAAATAATTCATGTAGTCTGAAATATTTTCAGGATAGCATGTGAAAAATATTTGAGTACAGTCACTGTTCCAGGTAGTTGGCAGACTGCACTGGATTGAGGAAAAAATGAAAATGTTACTTTGGTTAATAATTGTGAAAGATTTAAAAAAAATAATCTTCTGGTCTGCAATTCCTTAGCTTGGTGGTCTTCATCCTACAAATATAGGCCCTGATCTTACAAATTGCTAGGCATGTGAATAGCTCTGTTGGGACTGCTCAAATTTTTAAAGGTAAGAACAAAAGTAACTCATTGCTGGATCATGATTACCACAGTTCTGGGTTTAACTGCATCTCTGCTACCCTCCAGCTGCTGCCTCTGTATGGGCCAGAAACCACTTTCTCTCCTTCGAAACCAGAGTTTTAGGCTTGCAGTCCCCTTGCAATTCACTGTGCTCTTATCTTAATCCAGGACCTGCTTTTCTGCTTTACTATTCACAATGATCATAGTCAGTACTATGTTCATGGTCTTGTACTTGAGAATTTAATGTTTTGGAAGTTATTTGTGAGAGTGGCCTATGTTCCCTTTTTCCTATCCTATTCTATTCTATATAGGTTCTCAAACCATGTTTATCACTGTGGCTTCTGACTACATTCCATAGTGTATTAAGCAACATGACAAAAATCTGTCATGTGTTCATTCTCACATCCTCTCCCCAGAAGGAGAATTGCATGCAGTATTTTGTTCTGAAGTGTGTGTATGTGTATGTATATTTAGAGAGAGAGAAAGATAATCTAGATAACCTCTACATGTTGCTAAATCTTTGTTAGAGAAGGCAAATCAAAGAAATGCACCTTGCACTTAGAGTAAAAGATGGTGAGGTTTGTGATGGTCCTTAGTTCCTGTGGGCAATCTTGGTGGTGGTTTGAGTATATGTAGTGAAGGATAGGTAGATTTGTGTGTGGTTTGCATATTGCTGAAACTTGAGCCCATGTCGGTCTGACCAGTTCACATAGTGGTTGTGTGTAGAGCTGGGCAACCAACCAATTGTTCAGTTTGGTGGCCCAAAACTGCATTTGTGTGTGTTTTTAGTTTGTCTGTCTGAATTGATCCTTATTGGAATTCCATAAGTGGGAGGTCTAGTATGTCAGGTGCAGTTTCCCATCACTACTTCCAGAAGGATTCAAACAGTTTTAGTGCCTTACCCTAGATCCATGCTGCCTCTCTCAGATGTCCTATGGCTGACCGTGTCAAATGCTACAGAAAGGTCTAGGAAGATGAGAATGGATATCTGCCACTGTCCACTGACAGCAGGAGATTATTCATCCGTGCCACTAATGTGGTTTTAGTTACATGTCCAGCCCTAAATCCAGATTATACTAGATTTAGGATATTAGCTTCAATTACATGAGCTCAATGTTGACCTTTGTCTAGCTTTTCTGTGAGCTTGCTCAGGAAAGGAAATCCCTTCCGAAAACAAACTTTTTGTTTTGTTTTTATCATTATTCTTACCTCTGATGTCCTCAGTAATCTATGATTATATTCAAACAAACACACACACACAACGTAGCATGACCTAGACCCAAAATACTTTCCCTGAATCCTTGTATATAACACTTTTCTGAGAGTAGGTTTCTTTTCCCTTTTCTGCTGTTTTCCCTCAACTTCCTCTCTTCATAGTTTGTAGTCCCTTTGCATTATGTTAATCATCTACCTTAAAATCCTCCATATAGTCTTATGTCTATATATGGCCATGAAGAATTATGGTGTACTATAAACAATATTGCTATTTGCATTTAGTCATATAAGATTGATCACAGCAATCAAGAGGCAGAGAGGTGGGACTCTTAACCACTTTGCTTCAAATGAGTTGGGTGATTTGAAGACTGAGTTATTTCAACTGTCAATGACTTAATTTTTCTTTTGGGATGCCTTAAACAATTTTTTTTCTTGGCCACCTAGATCTTCTCTTGCTGTGATGTATTAAAAAAATTATGCAGGCTAATTAAGATAGTGTGTATATATCCTCCATATGTTAATAGGATGAAAAATCCCTGTAAGTGGTGGTGTGATTCTAAGGAAGATATCGGATTGTAGATTCCTGAATGCAAACAAGATATGATTATCAAATAAAATGCAAGATGTATGTGCTAATATAAACTAGTGAATAAAAATATATATTTCTGGATTAATTCAGAGCCCCTGCTCGTTTTGCCAGGAATAGTATTGTACATGCATTTTAAAGCTGGAATCCACACATGCACAATTGAAAGGGCATTTTTTCCTGTTTTGTTTTTGTTTTGTTTGTTTTTTTACCTCATGGATTCAAGGGTAAAACAATATGAATCTTTTTCATAGAGGTGCAGATCTTCTGACCTGAAGGAGACCAATGTCTTGTCTAGTCTTTCTGAAATATACAAATCCACACTGTTGTGGTGCCAGCCCACAATGTGGTTGTGACATTCTCCAGGGTACAATCTGGACTGTTGAACACCGTGTCCTCTCAAATCTCTGAACTGGGGTGCCTTTTACACTGCTTTGCTGTAAGAACATCAACTCCTAGCCTATTCAGACAGTGCCTCTGACTTGTAAAATAGTTGGGAGTGATTTTGTATGAATGCTCTGCCAGCCATTCATGAACTACATACAGGGCAACACCACAAAATTCTCAGTCCCAGCCTTGTCCCCCTGAAATGTGCATCTGGGACTACCTAGCGTGTACTGGACAATGCACTCTTATAGGAAGTCCATCCTTTCATCAAAGGAAACAAGGCTGGTGTATTTATACCAAATGGAGTTTCCCACATACTTCAGTTCAAACACACTGGTTAAGATAAAACAATACTGTAAGTTTAACTACAAAAAGAAAGGAAAGATTTCAAGAGACTAAAAGTAATGAGGCATAAAAGTCAGGTTTGGTTACAAAAGTAATGAAAAGATAAAGCGTTGACAAGCGTTGAAGTGACCTTAAAAGCAAAAGATTTTTCTCACCATAAGCTTACAGCAGTCTGTACTGTCCCAGCTAGGACTCTTCCCCTGCCCCAGTTCAGTTCTTTAAGAGATAAGAGATGAAGGTGGTCAAGTGTTTTTCTCCCCTCTTGATAATTCAGTTTCTTGTGCTAGAAACATCCTTGCTTAGTCATGGTGCAAACTCTCTTTTGTGGGTGTCATTATGATGAAATGTAAATTTCTTTTTCATGCCTCCCCTCTGCCAGAGAATGGCCACTTAACTAAATGATAGCCCACTTGACTTTGTTGATATCTGTCTTTGTATCTGAAAAACAGGTTTGGGCCTGCCATTCTAACTTTGGAACATGTTACAGGAGTGTTATACAGTAGAATCTTATAACTTTACATATGTTGCCATACACATTTTACCAGGGCAATAATTTTCAGCAGATTGAGTTTTCAAATGATACTTCACAAGGCATACTTTGTACAATATTTATCATAGTCTTTTAAAAGTAGTGACCATAATGGCAGAGATTGTCACAGTGGTGTGCTAAAACAATACCTAAAAGCTCACAAGATCCAGGCAGAGGTATAAATCAGATTAAAAAGCACAAGAATGGTTTTCTGTTGCCCTGCACCTTGCGTAACCATTTACAGCAGTGCAGAGTGAGTGACTGTTGCCATTCACATTTGATCTACTAGTATAATCAACTACCCAAGCTGCAAGGCCACAGAGAATCTGGCCGAAGGATTTTAGAGATTAGTTTAAACGGACATCTCAAGATTATATTGTATACAAATGAGCTCTACTTAATTCCATTCACTTTATTTTAGAATTATCAAAGGTAACGTTAAGTGGTACCTTTAATCACTGGCACAGTAACTTTAATCAGCAAAAAGAACGCTGCCAAATGGGGTGGTTTAAAATGATTCAATGTTTAAAAACTTGCTCAGATAGAAGTCAATGGGAGTTTTGCCACTGTCTGCAACAGAGCCTGATTTCACTTTAGGTATGTACATACCATGATACTAAAGTTTACATCTTCCTGTGGTGCCCAAACCAACATCATACCTGATTCAATATGAATGTTGTGTTGTATCAGTATAAGGACACCTTGAAATATGTGTAAGCATCTTGTTAAGCAACAATAAGAATTTCAAAGTTACAACTTAGACTCACATTTGACCTTATTACAGAGTTAATCTTGTTTTATTCAGCAGCAGTCAGACTGAACTTTAAGTAATAGCCAATCGACCCTTTTGAATGTGGCTGCTTTTGCAACATTTCATCTTTTATGACGGAGTGAATCTGTGTTGTCAATACAAAATTGCCCTTAGGCTAGGTCTACACTACCTGCCTGAATCGGCGGGTAGAAATCGACCTCTCGGGGATCGATTTATCGCGTCCCATCGGGACGCGACATTCGATCCCCGAATGGACGCTCTTACTCCACCAGCGGAGGTGGGAGTAAGCGCCGTCGACAGAAAGCCGCAGAAGTCGATTTTGCCGCCGTCCTCACAGCGGGGTAAGTCAGCTGCGATACGTCGAATTCAGCTACGCTATTCACGTAGCTGAATTTGCGTATCTTAAATCGACTCCCCCCTGAGGTGTAGATGTACCCTTAGTTAACTAAAGGTGTGATGTTTAAATCTATTTAGTTAAACTGGTGCAACTTTGTGTATGGACACTCTTAAATCAATTTAAACCTGGCTTATATTTATTTAGTTTACTATAAAATTACAAGACAACCTAAGCATATAAAAGATGTTTTAAATTGATGTCCACATGAGTTTTCACTGGTTTAACTCAAACAGTTTAATTAAATTGTTACAAATTTTTTCTGTAAACTGTCTGATTAGGGAAAAAATGCTCACTCCTCAGGCAGCATGTATTCCAGAGGCATGGAAAAATGAGTAGCTTCACTCAGAAATTCATGTTTTCCTCTAAGCTCTGCATGTTCCCATTGCATAAAACATGTAAGAACAAATTTTGCCTGCTTCAGTAAAAAATCTGGATATGTTTGGTTACCTTATCCGTTATCTCTTTGTTCCTGCTGTCCCTCACATTCACTGGCTCCTTTCTCCAGGTGAAAAAAATATTAGAACCTTATCACAAAAGTTTCCTACCACTAAATAGTGCTTAGTCCTTCTACATTAATTGCACCTTTTCCTCTAATTCATCTTTGCTAAATTCACATGCATCAGCATAAACTCCCATAAACAACCATTAATATCAATTGTACAAGTCATGTTATAGAGATGTAGCACATAGAATTTTCTGTTTTAGTTGAAATTTTAAAAAATATTTTAACTGATAATTAACTTGGAAAAGAAATATTAAGTTTGTTAAAGGAAATGTGATATCTTGTAGATAAATTGAGTCCAGACTGAAGCATGTCAGGGGAAGAATTATAAAATAGCACCTGATATGTTTTTACAGAATTACTGTAGAACTTTTGAGGCTTTAGTTAATTAGCATGTTTATGAAATGCTAACTATTGGATGTTGCTTACATTTTTTACTCCCCAAAATTGAGGCAGATTCATGTTGGAGGTGATCATACATGCTAAATGCTTCAAATCTAAAAATTACTCTTCAGGGGATATTTCTTGATGAGTACAGAATGAAACAATACGTAGATAATTGGACAAGTTATAAATGTCCAGTTTGGATATTTAGTCCTTTTATCCTAGAAGATATTTAATACTGGTTGGAAACATAGTAGAATAGAGACTACATTAATTTAAAAACAAAATCAAAACCTTCCTTTAAGTCAGCATAACCCAATGTTAGGCACTGCTTAATAGAAGTTACTGTTAAGGTCACTAGTAATGAATGTGGCTAGGAAATGCATAAGTGTTCTCAGCTTGAAAACCTATCAGACAGAGTGTTGTCCTTTGGGAAGCTCTCAGAATTGTCATTACAGTGAAACAACAGTGGGAGTCCTGGATATCTGTCCCTCTGATCAGAGTGGAACATGATTAGCAATTCATAATTAATCTACCTAAACTCACTCATGAAAACAACCTGTACAATACTGCTTAAATAGACATGCTCTGTCTCTCTTTATTTGTGTGTGTGTATATTTCTTAAGTATACCTTTTATATTCTAGTAGAAGGTACTGTTCTGTGCCTAGAGGACACACTTGGCTCTCATTCATGCACCCCATTGATTTATCTACCTTTGTACTTATCCTATTAAGTAAGAAAATTGTTTAAGAAAAAACTCATTTCAAATAAACTCTTTCCCTGGATGATTCCCATGCAAAGCATACTCCCAAAATGTACATTTTTATATCCAGTAACCAGACTTTTAGTTGTTGTAGTGGTGAATATATTGAATACACAGCAAAGAAGACAGGTCAAAACTGGTCACTTTAGCAAAGTCAGGCTTCCCTGCTCCTTTTATACAATGGTGTCAATTATAACTCATTTATTTATGAGACCCCATTCGTTATCACTTTAAGCTAAAGGATAAGAGAATTGGTGCTTATTTGGGTCAGGAAAAGCATTTGCTTTGAATAAATAAGTTCAGCCATTGATGAAATTCTGTCTCCTAATGCAGGTCAAAGATGTAATGAAAAACATCATGGCTGGGTTGCAACAGACAAACAGTGAAAAGATCTTACTGAGCTGGGTCCGCCAGTCAACTCGCAATTACCCGCAGGTCAATGTTATCAATTTCACCACTAGCTGGTCTGATGGATTGGCTTTCAACGCTCTCATCCACAGTCACAGGTAGGAAAACCAGAGTGTATCATTTTAGCAAATAGATTAAAGTTGATTGCAAAACATTAGTTTTAAAACAATGGCTTATTTTGTGCAGAATTAAACTGTTGTTGCATTAAAGGTAAACTTTCAAAATGAATGACACTTTACGTATCAAGAAATGGGGCTCTCAGAAGCTACTGTCTGCTTGTCTACATGTGTACTGTCAACTCTGCTGAAATTAACCCCTTGTAACCATATTGCACAAAACAGTCGGGCAAATACTGTATAAAACAGTCGTGAAATATTTATTACAGGCAGCCTCCACATTCTTCATAGTAAGTTTTGTTCCTCTCTCTTCCCTACCCATTCTCCCCACACACTCCCCACCCCCCCCCCCTATACTGCAGACACTATGCTTGGTAAATTTTGGGAAAAGTTGAACTTTCAGTGGTCACAGACAGCCATTGCAGTGTAAATCAATTATCTGCTTCTCAGTTAACTTATCCTTGTAAATGGCTTCCTCCAGACCCGCAAAAACAATGGCAAACTTGGGCTCATCCTTCTACCATTCCATTTATCAAAGTGAAGTGTAAACTTCAAAATCTAAGTAGAGCCATTTAAAAAATTTACTTAAGGCAATGAAACCTTTACACTGCTCCATATAATACGTTCCGCACGTTTTATAGACATGATATAGTGTGGTGTAAAGATTGTTTGGCTATTTCCTTGAGATCATCTTTAGAACTCATTTGTGCCTTTGCCATCCATAAATAATGTGGCCAGCTCAGATTCATACCTTTACGCTGACCCCCTTGGGTATTCTGTGCATGCGTGCTCTCTCACGTGCGCATATTATTGTATTTTAAAATTATTAGTTAGCCTTTGTACAGTACCAGGGGATAACTTTCATCCAAAAGTAACATAAGAAGGCTACATAATTATTTGAAGGCAGGAAATAATGTTTCATACTTCTAAAACACCAGCTATCTGAGTATCTCCAAGTAATTAATATTGAAGGCTTACTTAAGTTTCGCAACTCCCCTGTACTGTGATCCCGGTGTCACAGACAGGGCCGGCTCCAGCATTTCTGCCGCCCCAAGCGGGGGGGAAAAAAAAAAAAAGCCACGATCGGCGGCAGCAGTTCAGCGGCAGGTCCTTCGCTCCTAGAGGGAGCGAGGGACCTGCTGCCCCCAAATTGCCACAGGTGCCGCCTGTCTCCCTTGGCCGCCCCAAGCACCTGCTTGTTAAGCTGGTGCCTGGAGCCGGCCCTGATCACAGATAGGGAAATGAATATACCAAGATAAATACTTATCCAACATTAAACATGAAGTTTTGGAACAAGGACTTGCATCTCTAGCCTCCCACCACACCATGTTTACTCCCTATAATTAGACTTTAGGAAGTTATAAATTAAAGCAATATTAACAAGTTTGTAATGTAACTTTTAGGAAGTTACAGTTAGTTTTGTTTTTTACATTTACATGCTGTAGTTTGCAATATAATTGTGATATTTTCCTGTCCTGTGAAATTGAACTTTACTGAACTGCAAATGATTATACGCGTCCAGTGGTCCACAAGCCCACTGCAGAAGAACATGGACTTGTGTTCCAGTCTATGGCTGGAGTAGCAGCTGTAGTGAATGGGCAGAAAGGCTGTGTGGTAGTACAGCATTCTGGCCCTAGGAGTGACAGTAATTTCATTTCATCATGCTTCTTCAGCATAGAGCTGAAGTGGTTGGTGTCTATATAGGTGGAGTGAATTTTGAGGTGAAATAAACTTCACCTTCATAAAGACCAGACATATCCGGAACTAGCACAAACAAAAGACGTTATCAGCAAGTCATTTAGCTCTAAACTGAAGATAGTTAATTATTTCCCCCCCAACTTAATAAAAGCTTTTTGGAGGATTAGATTTCTCTCACCAGCTCTTGAACACTGGGGGGACAGGGAAAATGAGACCGATGCATTAAGTTGCTGCAATTATATTTGGAGAGGAGTCAGGGTCTAGAACTCAGGATGGAGTTCTTTGGCTACTAGATCGTGTTGCTTCTGTAACAAAATCTTGGTGTGATCGTTTTATTTTAAAGCTAAATTGTAGGTTGCTTTAAAAGTGGTAAGAACTGGAAGAAAATTTAATGTTGAAATGGTGCTCTGTCTACTATGGGGACAGGAGGGGTGAATTGTCATGTCACCCATTAATAGCCAACTCTGTGTGATTGCATAATAGCAGCAGGCGTTAGCTGACAGCTTTGTTAGACAGATACTGTTTTTAATTATACACCTAGCAGCATCAGCACAGTACGACTTAACTTGTTATTTAGGCACTTGAGGTAGGCAATAGTGAACCTTAGGCCTTCTCTGTGAGAAGTTAGCACCATCTAGCAACCAACACCATCCAGCATTAATCTGACTGCACTGCAGCAGAAGTGTAGGCACAGTCGTCATTGCCATAAGTCTGCAGACCTGATGTGTGTTCCTTTGTTTGCCTTTTGTTTATCTTTAAACAGGCAAATGTGGAAAAATAGCAGAGAAGCAGCAGAGGAAAATCTGGAAGTCTGGCAATGAGAAGAAATGGTGGTGGGAGATATTCCAAGAACTTGTTTTATAAGATTTTCTTCTCCTATTTCTATTATAAAACTAAAGAGAGTGTTTCTAAAAACTTCTTTCTAGGGGAAAATGCACCCACAGTAGGCTCATCATCTATGCCTGCCTTAGCCACTGGCTTTGGACAAACTGTACTATTCGCCACCTTAGCCAGTAACCACTATTCTTTCTAGCCATTTTATCTCTAAATGTCGTCTTTCTGGTCATCGCTTACGGTCACTCTCACCTGATCCTTTGCTCTGTTGCTTTGGACTCTTGCAGTTGGTGACGCTACCCCGAACCATAACTGGCCCTTGGTGTTATGCCCTGGAGCATCTCCACTGGGTGATACTGCTGATGCAGAGCACACAGTCAATCCCCTGACACTCTCAACCACTCTCATTCAATATTCTAGTTTAGCAACTGTCAAAAGAGAGCCCACACCAAGAATGTTTATCTCCTGTCTAAGTTAAAAGGCCATCAGCACTGCAGTTTTCTCTCGGTGTAGATGAGCTGTCAGAGGGATGTTGGATCTCAACCATTGTTCCCTCTATTATTTTTGTACGTTCTGTGTGTGGAATAACAGGCTGACAGAGTATGAGTTTAACACTTGTGAGTGAAGCCTCTTCATCCTCCCCATACACACGGACTTGTGTCCATTCTCTTCCATTTCTGATCTCTTCCCTGAAATTCAGTCCAGCTATTGTCATTTGCTCCCCATTACGATTTGCCCCTTCATTTGTCTCATTCACCTTCTCCCAGCTCTCCATCCTTTTCCATCTTATTCAGGATTCTCCATCCCATTGTCTTTCTCCCCACTGCCTTATTCCATTTCTCTCTCCCTTTTATACCTCATCAGGCTCATCCTGTTTTTTAATCCTCCACTAGTTTATCCCATTCTTTCTCTTCCTAACCTGCTGTCTGCCACCCTTCTCTTTTCCCATCCCCTCTCTCCTGGCTTTTCCTTTCCCTTTCTCTCCCTACTCCCCCACTGGACCTATCCCCTTCTCTGTTTCTCTTTCAGACCCCATTAGTAAACAAGCATCTGTGGCCCAGATGTTCAAAAAAGTGAATGCTATCTTGTCCATAGGGAATAATGTTCAGTGGAAGCATCTACTACATATACTGAATCCATTCATGTGGAAAATTACCTAGGTGTGTAAGCATGCAATCATATCTTTGTAGTGCCGGATTCCAGAGATTATGCAGATAGCTGCAATCTGGCAGTTAAACATGCCATTTTTCACTTCAAGTGGTAGGGGCTCCTACTTTTTCCTGTAGAAGGTTGTCTTCGGTTCAAGCCTCATCATTGACAGTATGACTGATTGCATATTCAGGCATGGATTCGTTACACATACATAGGGCCTCACCAAATTCATGGTTGTAGGATTTTAAAAATCATAAGTGCTTTTTTTTATTATTATTATTATTAATTCAGATATTGAAATCTGAAACTTCAGTCTTGTAACTGTAGGGGTCCTGACACAAAAGGGGATAGTGTGTGTAGAGGGGTGTCACAAGGTTATTGTAGGGTGGTCATGGTATTGTCACCCTTAATTCTGTGCTGCTGCTGGCGGCGGTGCTGCCTTTGGAGCTGGGCAGCCAGAAAACAGCAGTTGTTGGCTAGGAGCCCAGCTCGGAAGGCAGCGCCACTGCCAGCAGCAGCAGCACAGATGCAAGGACGGCATGGTATAGTATTGCTACCCTTACTTCTGTGCTGTTGCCTTCAGAGCTGAGCCCTCAGCCAGCAGCCACCACTGTCCAGCCACCCAGCTCTGAAGGCAGTGCAGAAGTAAGGGTGGCAGTACCATAATGCCCCAAAATAACCTTGCAATACCCCTACAACCCTCTTTTGGGTCAGGGCCCCCAGTTTGAGAAATGCTGGTCTCCCTGTGAAATCTGTATAGTATAGTACACAAAAAGTACACAAAAGACCAGATTTCACGGTCTGTGACATGTTTTTCATGGCTGTGAATTTGGTAGGGCCCTACGCATACATATGCACATAAGCTTTTCCTGCTTGAAAACTTCTGAGCACCAACAGCTCCCATTAACTGGAATATTGAGTACTCAACTCTGCTGAAAATCAAGTACTAACCATTCAGCAAACCATGAATCTGCTGTGATGTTCCTTATATTAATGTGAATAAACAATCATCACATGAAAATGCCCTTTGATGCCTATTCCTTAGAGGTGGAGCAGAGGTGATCAGGAGAGAGACTGAGCAAATGACAGACATAGGATGATGATTAACTTAAACAGAGTGGCCAATGTGGTTCTAGTTTTTTTGCAAACCAATAGTACTGCCCCAATCCTATCCTTTGCACAAAGGTGGAGAAACAACAAGCAAAGAAAAAGAAGACATTCCATAATGCCCAACATAGTTCAGGAGCTTAAACCTTGGGAATTTTTACTGCAAGATTTTTTTTTATTACAAGCTTTCATATAAATCCCCATTGACATAAATGGGAATTAGGCATACATATTGTTACTGAAGTGCCACATTTTAAAACTGTCTTCTTTCACTTGTCTCTCATAATATTATTTTTATGGAACAGTATTAAGAATGGTTTTCTGAATACAAAAGTAATCCGTTAAGAATATTTTACAGGTACTGTCTGATTACTTCTATAGCACGTGCAAGGTAGCCTATTCTATTTCTATTGATATTTTCCCTTTAAAAGTAGGGTGACCAGATGTCCCGAATTTTTTTTTTTTTTTTTTTTAATAGGGACAGTCCTGATTTTTGGGTCTTTTTCTTATATAGGCTCCTATTACCCCACATCCCCATCCTGATTTTTCACACTTGCTGTCTGGTCACCCTATTTAAAAGCATCATCTTTTTTCGTGTTTTGAAGAAATATGTTCTAAAACATACTACAGGATCTTGTTTTGTATTCCACCAGTGCTGAGATGTTCAGCTGAGTTTTCATATTTTTAAATGGTAATTCAACAATAGATTTAACATTCAATGCATCACATACAGTATGCAGAAAGGTTTTAGAAATATCATTTTACTGTGATTTCAATTATATAATTTTTTTGAAAAGTTATTGTTTTGTAACTCCAAGTACATCTTGCAAATCAGTTTGAAAGGATTAGACATACGTTTAAAATATATGCAAGTATACATTACACAATATACACTTTCTGTATAATGAGTGCATTATTGATTTATACTTTCAGCAGTTTTCAGGCTCAGCCCCACTTTCTGTTACATGATCATTGGGAAACAGTTATGTCCATACATTTTGTTAATGGTTGGTTTGTTTGTTTGTTTTTTCTCTGAATACAAAGTAAGGTGAAATGTGCTTCACTGGTTACAGCAGAAGATTGGGGAGGACTCCCGAGTTCTATTCTTGCTTCTGCGGTGCCTCTAATATGCCGTATCATTTGAAGCTAGTCATGCCTATTCAATCTGTTGTCTTGAAGCCTTGTTTCACCCATTACCAGAGCATTTGATGCCTTTCTCTGTGCCTCATTTCACTTGCCTATTGAATGGGTAAATACTTATCTCAAACAGATATTGCTAGGCTAAATTATTGTTTGTAAAACTCACTGAGATCCTTGCATGAGAGGTTCGGGGGGTTATTTTAGTGGCTGGATAGTTCTCCATTCCTCAATGTTCTGGGTCCTGGCACAGATCCTTTGTAATGTCTGGATACCCTGATCTCTATTCTGTTTATAAAAGTTTGATATTTTAGGGACCTTCCATATTTTAGTCTCTCGTAGACACACAAACCACCTTTGCTTCCACTATCAGAAGCAACAACAGGAAAGGTGAAAAAGCAAGGAGTTAAAAAACCCTTGCAAAATTGCCATGAAAATATATCAGCCCTGGCACAAATTCTACTTGTCCACCTTCTGATATGCTTGATTATAAAATAACTACATTTATTAATACACTTCAAAAAATGTAGTACTCTTAGAGAATTTGGTAAAGCCATCCCTTATCTGGCAGCCATGCCATGCAGCTTATCTAATGTTTTCTCTGCCACATAGAACTTTTAAAAGATGCAGAGAGCTGTGTGGTACATAACCGAATGAGATTGGTGGGTGGGAATATTGACTCCCTCTTGCTGGAGACGGAAGAAGTGAGACACCTCTATGAGCAGCTGAATGCATATAGTACATCCAGAGGCTACTATGCTCAGTGGAGTGGCCATCCCTGACCAACTTTCCAGTCTCTCATGTAATCTCTTACTTTCCTCTTTTAAATTGAATTGTTACCCTGCTCTCTGCTCAGCAGATGTTTCTCATACCCTGTTTTCTGGTTATTTTAAAGAGGCTTTTTGGAGTAGAAGTCACCAGGTGGGAGGGGTAGTTCAGTGGTTTGAGCATTGGTCTGCTAAACCCAGGGTTGTAAGTTCAATCCTTGAGGGGGCCACTTAGGGATCTGGGGGAAAATCAGTACTTGGTCCTGCTAGTGAAGGCAGCGGGCTGGACTCGATGACCTTTCAAGGTCCCTTCCAGTTCTAGGAGATGGGATATCTCCATTAATTAATTAATAGGTGTATACTCTCCTTCTTTCTACTGACACTTTTTGTCTGTGCTTAACAGGCTATTGCACGGTTTCTCTTCTTTGAATCCTGAGAGATTTTATTTTCAGGGTACATACCCTTGTGTAGCATTGGCATGTGTGTTATCCTAAAGCATAGGTTTAATGCATAAAAGGCAAAATTCTAAAAGATATGATTCCCTGAACAAAATGGTTTGTTGGATATCAAACACAGCAGCAGACAACCATGCTGAAGAGGCACAATCTGCTTCGACATACAAGTTAACAGTAAATATAAGGGATTTTATGGTTGTAATTGTCCTAGAAACCCTTTCCTCACCCCTTAAAGTTCAAGGCTACAGAATAGTCTGCTTGCTCAGTACAGTAATGTTTTCTTCTTTCCTAGATTCCAAGGCCAGGAGGGATCACTCTGATCATCTGCTCTGACTTCCTGTGTAACACAGGCCATAGAAATTCATAGAGCACACATTTTAGGGGGGAAAATCATCCAATCCTGATTTAAAAATGGTCAGAGGTAGAGAATCCACCAGAACTCTTGATAATGTGTTCCAATGGTTATTTACTCTCCTGCATAAATTTTTAACTCTTATTTCCAGTCTGAATTTGTCTAGCTTCATCTTCCAGCCATTGGATCATGTTATATCTTTTGTTGCTAGATTGAAGAGCCCATAGTTAAATATTTATTTTCCGTGTAGATATTTACAGACTGTAATCAAGTCACCCTTTTACCTTCTCTTTAAAATAACTAGATGGAGCTCTTTGAATCTATTGCTATAAGGCAATATTCTAATCCTTTATTATTTGCACAAGCTTGGTCTCTTTCATCAACAAAAGTTGATCCCATGAAAGAGATTTCCTCACTCACCTTGTTTTTCTAACCCTTTAATCACTCTCCTGGCTCTTCTCCGAACTCTCTCCAGTTTATCAACATCCTTCTTGAATTGTGAGCACTGAAAATGGACACATTACTGCAGAAGCAGTCACCAAATGGGGAGGTAAAATAACCTCTCTCTTCCTACTTGAGATTTCCCTGTTTACACATCCCAGGATGGCATTAGTCTTTCTTTGCCAGAGCATCACATTGGGAGCTCATGTTCAGCTCTTACTAATTCATCTTCTCTCACTCCCACCGTGAGACTTCAGAAGAGCTGAGTTTTTATCCCTTCAGCCAGGTTTCCCCTAATGGCTTTTAAAGGACTATCTCTGCCTTTTGTAGTATATCCCTAGTCCCAAACTTGCCCTGGCCCTGTAACTATTTTTAATCAGGAAGTTCAGTGAAAACAAGCGGCATTCATTAGCTTCCTGCACATCTGCTTCTTTAAAATGCCTGAACTCAGGCCAGGCAAATGCCTTAGAAATCAGCAGTTCACTGCAGCTGCCTCTGCTTCTTGGGGACAGAGAGGAGAAGAGGAGTATTACATGTTAAAAAAGCTATACAGTGCAGACTAGAAATGAACTGGGGAGAGAGGTTTGCTTTCAGGAAGCTAAACAGAAAACTGAAGTAAAGCCAATAGAAAACTGTAGTAGTGTGAACGTGTTTTTTATTCTCACAAGTCACTTTGGCAACCCAAAAATTTCTTCCTAATTTGTTTGAACTGCTATGGAACTGAAGATATCCTATTCATTTCCCCCTCACCAAATGACACCATACCTAGAGATCTGGCATCAGTGTTCCTGAAGAGACCCGGGCTAAACAGTTAGCCAGCAATAGATTTCCCTCTGCAGACAGGATCAGAATGCCAATGAAAACCCAGCCATTCAGTTAAGAGAACAAAAATGTGTTCAGCAGAATCTCAGTGTTACAAACGCCTCAGGAATGGAGGTTGTTTGTAACTCTGAAAATGTTCGTAAGTCTGAGAAAAATGTTACGGTGGTTCTTTTTAAAAGCGTACAGCTGAACATTGGCTTAATACAGCCTTGAAAGATTACTGTGCAGAAGCACAGAAACTGTTTCCTTACCTTATCAAATCTTTTTTTTTAAACTTCCCTATATTGTCTGAATAGTTATGTATAACACAGTACTGAACTGTTTTTGGGGTATTTTTGTGTGTTTAGTTTTTTGGGGGGTGGGTGGGGGTGTCTGCTGCCACCTGATTATATACTCCCAGTTCCAAATGAGGTGTGTGGTTGACTGATCAATTTGCAACTCTGGTGTTTATAACTCTGAGGTTCTACAGTATTGTGTTTATAGTAGCTTCTGGCCACCCAACAGGAAGACTCAGTTTATACTGGTGAACATTTTATTTTAATCTATTCCCGTATGGAAGAACCTTATTGATTGCACGAGCATGTCTCCAGTGTATAAAGAGGCCAAAAGTGGAAGAGCCAAAATCTTTCTCTGATCCCTATCCCTTGCTGCTTGTTTTTTCTTTTAGTCCCTATTTCTATCAGTGATGTTTACTCCTATTTGTTCATTATTTGGAATTCATTTTAAGCCCCCCCCCAAACAAACGAGGAATAGGGGTGTTACTGTGAGAGAGAAAAAATCTAGATGTCCAAGATACATTCAGCTTCTGCATTTATCTTGAAAATGTCTATTATTAGTGTGATTTGTATGAGATGTTCGACTGTGACTTGGAAAAAAGTTGCAGTAGGGAAAAATGATAGCTACTGGGAAGTGAACATCTACTTTGTTTACTTCTCTCATACCTTGCTGTTTTGGGTATTTTTGCAGTTGGCCTTATCCCTGGCTTTGATTTCCCTCTGAATGTAATGGCTGGGTTTTCTTGTCACACTTTCTGTGAATATTACTGTACTGTCTGATACCATCTGCTTCCTGCCATAGTTTATGTAATTGAACCAAATTGTCATTCTGATTCCCTTGTATATGTAATATTTTGCAGAACTTGAATTTTGTTTGTTTACATGAGAAGCTACAGATGCTAGCACTGCAAAATATCTTCATAGTTAATGTAATTGTTTTTTGCTTCTACTATGTGAAATTTCTCAGGTCCCTTTATCTGCTTTGGCTCTTGATAACCCTAAGACATCATTACTGTGACTGAGCAGTGTGTGTTGCTGCAGGACCTTGGATCAGGTTGATCCTTTGGGTCAGATAGACCCATTTCTGGACATGGGAGTGTGTCAGTGAGTCAATTATGGTTCCCTGTTACTGTGCACTACTCAAGCCCTGGAGCAAATTAGGGTAGCCTGGGGTCTGCTTTAAATTTTGTCACCCACATTTGGTCCCATAGGAACCAAACCACAGCTTAGGGTTAGTTGGAGCTCATCACAATCCAACCACTCCTGATGCCCCCAATGTGTCTCTGTTCTGGGGTCTGTGGAAAGGGAGGTGTTGGTGAGCTCTGACAGCTTCTTGGCTGCTGGTACTTCCTCTGTGCCAGAGATAATTGGAGAAGGGCTCTTGTGAGGTAGTAACAGCTGAGCAGCACATAGGGAGTGGATCAAAGTTGAGAATTTTTGCTTTAATAAAAAAAAAAAAAAAAAAAAAGAAGAAATAACTACCAATCTCCTCCTGAAGGTCAGAATTATTCTCCATTTAACTTAGTATTTTAAGCTTAAGTTAATAGTTGTTAGTGGCACCACTATATTTTTTTATTGTACTGAGTTGAATAAGTTATTTGCCATACACAGACTTTATTTATTTATTTAAATCTCTTATTTAACTTCGGTCTCAGGGGATTGTGCTTGGCAGCATCAGCCATTGAATATAGACCATGAGCTGTCTAAAAAAAGACATCATACTGAAAAGATGACATTTGAAATTCATTCATATTCTACTGCTGGGGCCACTCTGTTTTGACAAAGGGGGAAAAAAGTGAAAGTTTAGATATTGTTGAAGTAGGAGGAACTCTTTTGAAGGTTAACCTTACCTTCAATTTTTGTATTTAAGCTTCATGTGTTTGAATGGGACTCACATTTTGCAGTGTCAAGCTGATGGTTCTTAAGGTGATCCCCCCTCTCTCTGTCATTATGTTCTACTGTTAGAGAATGAAGATACTTTAAAAAAAAAAAGTCTCTTACCCCCTAATAAAATCATCATCCAGTCAATGATCTATTTTAAATTCTTATTCCAACACTCTGGTACTCAGAGGTACTCTTTTTTTTTTTTTTTTTTTCTAAAGTACTGCATATGTATCAAATAAAAAGAGTAGCTGTAGATGCATGCCAATTATGCAGTTAGTTTAGAAGATGAACATGGAAATGTAATTGGAGTCCTATACTGTGTCGTTCTCCAGTACATGGTTCTTTCTGCAACTCTTGAGTTATACGGATTGATTTATGGTACAAGTCTTTCTGAAACATTCAAAAACGACCCTTTTATCCTCCTGGTGTCTTATGACAATTCTTCCTGACAGAAGACAGAGTGCCAGTGTCTTGGTTTACATGGGTCCATCATATTCAAAATCTCCTGACACCCATGATTCAGGAGATGGATGAAACTGTAGACTGAGGGGATAATTCTGAATTCAAGATGATTTGCAGCTAGAAATAGGATGATATAGTATTGTCCCAAAAATATGTATGTATTCAACAATGATCCTTCTACAACTAACGGATTAGGGAAGAGCATATTTAAATGCTGTATTCAATGTTTTATAAATTTAGTTTTAATTAACCCAAGCAAACTTTATTAGGGAACAGTTAAAATGTGCTCCAAACGACACAAACAGTTGCTCACATGGTGAAAACATTGAAACACACACCAATCATCAGGTAAGGTGAAGTATAGAATTCTGACCCATATGTACCACTGATTACCACAGGCATGTAGGCTGCAAATTTCTTTCCATGCAACAAAACCCTCAGCCTTCACTGTATGCCACTGTAGTGATCTCAGCTGCCACACATTCTTTTGTACTTAGAGCCTGATCCTGAAAGCATTTACCCAATGTGAATAAGACTTTTAACATTAGATCTCTTTATTGCTGTTTTGTACAGGCTTTAAAGTGTTCAGACTACAATTGTGGACATATGAAAAAATTCAGTGTCAGTATATTGATACAGTAACCATATTGGTGCCATCATCCAAGCTTCATCCAAATTTACTGTTGCTATCATGCAAATCCATTAAACTTATAAGGATAAGCAATCAGTACTGTATGCAAGGTGAAATCTTATATTTGTTTCTTTAGGAGCTCATTTGCCCTCTATTTACTGACATTTGTATAATTGTCAGGTCAATTATATTGAAGCTTATGTGACAATGACGGGCACATTAAATACAAACACACAGTTCAGTAGTTTTAGCAATTTTGAGTACTACTTTTGAGAAATTTAATTGTGACCATGAAAATCACTCTTTTCCTCCCCAGAAAAAAATCAGAGTGCTGGTAACTGAATAACTGGTAAAACTGTTAGTAAATAGAATCCCTTGCCTCTGGTTAGCATTTCAGTAGGATATAGATTATTTTATTTCACTAAAACATAGCCTACTTTGCTTTCAGAAGGTTTCTAAATGGAGACACTTTTTTATTTACTAAATAACACAACTATGTATGCCAATCCTAATCACAGGCTTTTAACTTTAGCAGATAGCCTTTCTGATTTATTCTGAAGTAAAATCCTGTATTAAAACTCTTTTTGATCTTAGAACATTGTATATATCCAGGTCATAAATAATTTAATTGTTTGTTTCTCCATATCATATGCACAGTGATTAAACTTCAGTATACCAGGTTAAACTTTCTTTTCCAGTGTGCCTGATAACAAATTCAGATTTCCATGAATACCTCTTACTTGAAATTTCAAGGCTAGGAAAGTATTAAAAATATTTATATTGCAAATATTGCAAGTGATAATACAAGGCCGTAGATTGAATTACAGTTTAGATGTACAATCTTAGTGGTTCTTCCTCTGTTTATGAAACACTTAAAGTGTGCTCTACTGCTTCACTGATATCAGCTGACTCGTTTGATTGAACTTACATCATTGTATTCTGCTGAGATTTATGTATTTTTATATAAAATTTGTTATATGCAGTTGTTGGATACCAATCAAAATCTAGAATTAAATTGAATGTCAAAGGGAAATAGAAATTGATAATTGTGCTTTTCTTTTTTCTCTCCCCCCCCCCCCCCCCTTCTTCTTAGACCAGATCTGTTTGATTGGAACAGTGTGGCTTGCCAACAGTCAGCTGTACAACGGTTAGACCATGCCTTCAACACTGCCAAACGGCACTTGGGTATTGAGAAACTCCTTGATCCTGAAGGTTAGTGGAAATGATGCACTAGTTTGTAGCTAAAAATCAACTTTTCGTGTATTTGACTGAAAATGAGTTTGACCTCTTTGCACCGGGATTTAACGTTTTCGAAGGTAGAGCATAAATGCAAGATTAGTTCTGGGCAGTTTATATTGTACTATTTTAATTGAGAGAGAACTTAAAGGATTTAGGTCAAAACGTGCAGATTGGCCAGGATTTTCAAATGTATGCACTTGAAGTTAGTTACCTAAATGAGTAAGCTGATTTCTCCCCCTCTGCCCCCAAGGTTCTGAGAACCTACAGCTCTTATTGCCTATGGGGGAGCTGCAGGTGTTCAGCACCTTTGAAAATCTGGCCTAAATATGGATTCAGACTTTAGACCCACCCACCTTTTAAAGTATTGGCCTATGTTTCTACAGTATTTTGACACTCAAGGTCTCTGGCTTGAAACAATAGGAGGAGTATGTATGTTGGAGTAGCTTCATGGGGGAGACATTTTGGATTGTGCTGTCATATACTGATAAAAAGTAATCTCTAATAATAATTAGTGTCTTGCCAGTCGTAATTAACTTGTAGTTCTTGTTCATTGTGGGTGTAATTTTTTCAAAACAGATCAGCACTGGTGTAACTCCAGGTTTTACTATCAATTTTAATGGAAGAAGAATTAGGCTAATGCTAATTTTTATAAATCCCATCTTTTTTCATATATGTATACCTTCTCCCTAGCATAAGACATCTGTAGAATGAACACCTACATCCTTTTGTAGATATGGTTTGGAAGGGTCTAGATATATTTCCCCCATGCCTCCCTCTTCCTTAATGTTTTTGGCCCCAACATATTTTCAGTGCACTTCCCTTTATCTGAGAGAGAAGAAAGTCACCCTGGTTGATGATTTTCAAAATATACTGCAATGGCAGGAGATATTTATGAACAATGCAGCAACTGTATTTCTTCTTCCTGAATTTGAAGCATGCCACTTTAGTCTCACACTTTGACTTCATTCACTCTCCAAACTGGTTGAGGTTTTTACACTATTAAGCCATCGGCATATATATATTTTATATATTTTATATATATTTTATAAATCCACATTGCTGGTTCCTGGGTTAAGTGGTGTGTTCATCATATACTCAAGGGGAAAAAACTTCCATTGACTTCAGTGAAGCCAAGATTTCCTCCCAGTGTAAACAGTTCAAGATAAATCCTAGCATGGAGTCTCTTGTTTTTTTCACCAAGGCTTCAGATAGAACTTACTGAACAATTTGTTACTATATATATATATTTTTTTTCCTGAACTAGCTTCTTTTCAGGGTTAGCAAATCACTTATCAACCAGTCCCATTTTTTTCTGATATGTTTATTTGTAAGCATTTGACAAATAATTTGAATGAATAATTTGTAGATACTCATTTTTGTAATGTTTGCTATAGCTGTTTATTTGTTTTTCTGCTCTTTAGCTAGAAGACTAACATTTTAAACCGAATAGTGAATAAAACAATCATGCATGTCTGCTACCAGTTTTAAGACAAATAATCCTTCATGATATTTGTTACTTTGGGAATCCACAGTCAATATTCAGTGGCTTCTGAGAGAGTCATGAATAGTAGGATCCAATGATTTGTAATAAACTTTACTCAGTCCTGATTTACAAATCTGTTCATTTTTAAAAATCTATTTAAGCAGCTTTAGTGTTAAGTCCATTGACCATTATGCTGGCTATCAGCATAGGTAACTTTTGGAATGAACAATTATCTTTTTTGAGAATGATGCCAACTTATTACTAAACTCAACTAGATCTATCTATTCTTTCAATAGCACAGAACTATATCCTCTGACTAATGCTTAATCAAAATGAAACTCTTGAGCCACGATATCAGTAACTAGTAAAAGAAATAAAAAAATCCTTAGACTAGTGCAATGCTGAAATATGACTTTGTCATGCCATGGAATTATTGTACTAAAAGAACAGGTATGTAACTTGTGAACACTTCTTTGTTTTATTTGTTATCATATTACATTAACTGAAAACTTTTGCCTTGGCCTTTGTGAAGTATTAACAGCTTAAAGAAAAGGAGTCACTATTGTGCAAAAGTCATGTTCAAAAGTAACAATATAGCATATGTTATGAAATAATAATTTTTATTTTTTGAAGTAGCTCCATATGTGCCTTTGACTAGGAAGCCAGTTTGAAGAGTGAATGTTCTTATTCAGTCAAATATTGGCTATTGAGATTATACATGAAGATATCAGCTTTTTTTTTTTTTTTCCAAAGTGAGTTTCCTCTCATACCTAACATGCCCCATGGGTTGCTATTAAACAGGGTTTTTTGTTTGTTTATTAGTTTAGCATAAGTAGTATCAAAATTATCTGTTGGATCTTGGATTTAGGTGTGACACTTTCTACCTTTCTGTGTAGCTCAAAAGTGTCTCTTACCAACAGAAGTTGGTTCAATGACAGATGATATCTCGCCCATCTTACCGCGTTATAGGTGAAACCGCGTTATATTGAACTTGCTTTGATCCACCGGAGTGCACAGCCCCCCCCCCCCCCTCCCCCCCCGAGCGCTGCTTTACCGCATTCTATCCGAATTCATGTTATATCGGGTCACGTTATATCGGGGTAGAGGTGTGTGTGTATATATATATATATGTGTGTGTGTGTGTGTGTATATATATGTGTGTGTGTGTGTGTGTATATATATATGTATATGGGCTTACACGGACTTGTGCAGACCACTATGCACGGTTATAGTCAGTAAAACCTGACTAAACTCATTTAGGGTGAAATTCCCCCTCTACAAAGGGCCAGCATGAGGCCTGTGCTCTGTTTAGGCGCTTAAAGTAAGGTTTAAGTGGGTATTAATGGTGCATAGGTCTTGTGTTGGCCCTCTTCCCAGGGATGAACTTCATCTTTTACTACTTTTAACCAAATTGTTTTTTTTTTAAACAAGCACCAAAATATAATATACTATAAATATCCAACAAATAAGGTAATACTTAACAGAATTTGATAATTAATTGGTACTACTTGCTTGCATATATTTCTTGACTCAGATATTTCACTTGCTTTTCCATAAGTAGTCAAGATAGCCCAGTAAATAAAATGGGTGTCCTGTGAAAGTACAGTGGTTTCCATATTTTTTCTTTAGCAGTTTTGGGTGTGGGGAGGAAGATAAACTTTTCAGTCTTTTACCAAAATGCCCCTATGGTTCTGTTGATCTTGCTTACTTTAACAACTTGCATTTACTATTCAGCTTAATGTGGCGCTAAAAATGTTTAAACAATGACTTGTTGACTTGTAACATCATATCTTGCCTTTAGACATAGCATTAAGTAGGATAGGGAAAATACCCTTCCTATATAGTGTTGATTTTAGATGAGTCGTCATCACCCTGGATTTAGTAGAAAAATGAAAAAAATCCATATAAGTGATCACTGCATGTGAGTTTTATAGCATGTGCTGTAGCCTTGGGGCAATGATCTCTGCCTTCCAATTATGAGTTCATTTTATTATAATAGAGTTTCTGTGCAGCCTGGGAGAACACATGCTCCGACAGCTTCAGAGGATGTGGCTCCTCCCATAAAAGTGTGACTTCTCCTGATTCTGAGTGAATGTGGCATTTCACCTCCTGTTGCCAGCGTTGCTGTTTGTGTGCTCCCCTCTAGCGATAAACAGTTATGGTTCTTTTCTTTAATGAACTTGTGCCTGCTGGGATTGAGCCTACTTGTGTTAGTCCTACAACAATATTTGTGCTGTTGTCTTTGGACTAAATAATTGTCCACTTTCCTAATGGTTTACTATGTAGTCTCATACAACTTCATCATTTAATCTATCTTGTTCATGTCTTCAGTGGTCTTCTCCCTAGTTTGCAGTAGTGTTATGAGTTCTTTGCACCTTTATTAGGTGATAATGAAAGACAATGAGTTTTTCCTTTGATAGCTTTTTCTGTTTGATCTTGATTCTATATGCTGCTATATCACAGTACTAGATTCTACACAAATGAATAGCTTTATATGCATTTTTCACATACAATTTCTATCTATAGCTCAACGAAGGGAGGAAAAGAATCTCTACCCTATATTGCATAAGTAAACCAGCCTACCCTTCCTGTACTATATATACCCAGTAATGATATAGGTATCCAGTAGTTTTCTAATTTATCTTCTAGAGCTCAGTCCCATACAGGATACCCGTCAGAGGAGTGTACTGTGAAAAGATAGTTGTCTCCTTGAATACCATAAGGCATGGAAATGTGTTCAGAGAACATTGTTGATAGACATTTTTCAGATGAGATATCAGCCAGTGGTTGCGATTTGTACTACTGATCACATTCAGGAAGGCTGCTTGGTATAACCTGGGAATTTCTGCTACATCAGCACAAGAGAAATGTGTAACTTTGTGATTTTTTTTTTTTTTTTTTTTTTTTTTTTTTTTTTTTTTAAGGAAGGAAATGGGGTTTCCCTTCACTCCCCTTTGTGGTTCCAAATATCAAAATAGATATACATAAATAGTTTCTGTAAAAGTTGTAGAATCCACAGCAATAAAGTTATTGGTTGTAGAATATTATTATTGAGCACGGTCTGTTCAACCATATACTTCTAGTATCTCTTGGTTTTAAGCTGATCAGTTTCTATGTCTGGCTTTTCTACTGTTGGTAGGTTACTAGCAGTGGTCCTTTTGTTGGGAAATTACAATGGTTTCTGAAGTCTGACACAAAAGCTGGCAATAAAAGTAGATCCGGTGGAGCCTCCATTCCCATTGTCAAACTTCTGAGTCATGCAGTTGCTAGGTTAATTAAACTGTTCACTATTCATATTTAAAAATAGATTTATAAGATAATCAATGGCATGTCTAAAAAAATGTACCATGGTTTTCAAGTAGTGTTTTTTAGGGATATCTTTGGTAAGGAAAAGGGAGGGTAGCGGGATTGGTTTTCAAAGTAATTTGAGATAGCCCTGAACTTATATATATTTTTTAATATTTTCAAATTTAATGCAATAAGTACAGTAAACATGCATATGCTAATTTGTGGATTCTTACCACTAAGTCTAGGTAATTTAAAAAAAAAACCAACCCTTCAGTCTTCATGCAAAATATGAAGTGAAGCAGAGTCACTCCTTTTCTGAGATTCAAAAAGTTCCCCACACAATATTTGTTTTTTATTTTTTTTTATTTTTGCATATTTTGGTTCTGGCCAAACTGTTTTCATAGTATTTCCATCCCAGCAAGAAGTACAGTGTAATGTTGCTAGACTCAAAAGATCTGGGCATTTTATATCAGCATCTATAGTGAACCCACATTTCAGTTACTTTGAGGCTACCTCAGCACTGCTTACCAAATCAATAAAGATTGCATGGAATGTTGACATTTATCATCAAGGTTATCAGGATATTCTGCATTTGGCCAACTTGAGTGGTCACCTAGGTGATTGCTGTTTCAATTAGAATTGATGGTTTCTGGATATTGTGGGTCACTATGACACAACTTCCAAAATGGCCATGTCACAGCAGCCAGAGAGAAAATATTAATCTGGACGGAACTGGCTTGAATAGAAAAGGCTTTTTAAGAACTCCTAATGAAAATGTTTCCTTTACTGTGTAAACCTAAATACTCCCTTTTAAAAAAAAATATGCAAGAGCAGGGTTTGAATTATTCCCCACAACACTATTTCACATCCTAACACGTTAATTTTACTAATCTATAAGCATTCATCGCTGTGGAAGCATGACAATCTGTGGAAGTGGTGTAACATTAAAAAAGCCATACTTCACTTATAAGCACAATTCCAGTTGCTCTTTTTCTTTATGCTGCTACATATTGCAGTCTGAGTGAAGAAAATGAAATCTCAATCTATCTGCAGTACCTAACACAATTTTGAAAATGAGACTAGGTGGTATTGAATGTGCATAGCCAGATATCTGTATATTACCATTATTTTTGAGTGCAAGCTGTAACTACAGTAATAGCCATTTTATCCAATATGGGTGGATTTGTAATACAAATTCAGCATTTCAAGTGGGTATGTGATTAATCTGTAACTCCATTGTGATATATGTTAAAACTCCTTTCATAATTGCTTTTCCACAAAATTAAAATGCACTTTTTGTTTTAAATTATCCTACTGATAAGATGAAGGTCCTGTTTTTGACAGCTTCTTACTAACGCAATACCCTTCAAGTAACTTAATATTTCTATTAAAACCTGTAAATTACTGACTGTGAAGTAGTTTATACATAATTAAATACCTCACAGGTCATAAAGGTGATAATAAATCCACTCATACTATATGGAAAATGAAGTGTTTTTAAATGAAACTTCAGGCTGTAATGGATGCTCTATTTTTCCCTGCTTTTTTTTGTATTTGCTTAACTTGTAAAGAAAAAGATTTTGTGATAACTTCACCGTGCGGCTGCTTAATTTTGTCAGGCTGATCATTCTATTTCTCAGTAAAGTTTACCATCCACTTTGGCTTTGATTACATTTAAGGAAGCTTTCATGTTAGTTTTTTATGATTGCTTCTGAGTAGCAGAAAAGCATTTGAATAAACTATGACTTAATGACCTATTCTGTGTGAATATGTCACACAGAAGAATAATCAGTGAATATCGTTAGTTAATATCCCTGAGTGTTGAAATGCTTAAGGTCCTTACAAAGCATGTGGAGATATTTGAAAATGTGGTGAAGTTTCCCAAGTGCAGTGTTATATTTCAATCATAATGTCATTTAGCTATAGAAATGGAGATTTGGAATTGAAAATATGACTTCATTGTTACACTATTAACACAGATTCTTGCATGCAAATTGTTTTAGGGGACACCAAATGATTGGTAATGGAGTCAGTAGGCAATGTATTTGTAACAAGAATGATGGCTGTAAGGGAGTGCCCCATAAAAGTACATGTTGTGTCAATTTGAGCTTCCCTGAATATGTTTTATACCATCACCTTTAAGTTTTCCTGCAAGACTCTGCTGCATATTTCAATGATGTTTGTTCCAGCTTCAGCCACTGAAACGGTTAAAAAGTGAACAGAATACAAGGTAAATGGGACCTTATTGAAGCTTACGATCTGTTTTAGCAAAATGGGACATTGAAGATGGGGGAGTATACTCACCCATTTATCACATATAGTAAGTGTGGGTCATTAAATATGCTAACATGCTTTGTTGTTGTGATCATTTTCAGACATCCTCTGTGTGGGTGAGCATGGGTTAGGACTAAGGCATAACACCTCTTCCCTTCTGGATTTTTCTCTAGCACTTTCCTGTCACTAAGAAGTAGTTGTCATACCCAATATATCAACTAAGAATGGAGTAGAAAATGTCACTTAAACAAAATTTGTTAAACAGTAATATCTGTGGGGCAGAAAACCCTTTTGTAAATTGTTTGAGTAGCACACTGGAGCTCACATTAATAAGTAACTATATTTATATTTTTTGTTCCTGTCATCATACAGCACAATTAATTGCCCACTGAATTTAATAGGTATGTGTGGGGAATGGTCACAGGATCAGGCACTTAAAATAAATGTTTGTGAACCAAAAGGGAAACTTCCATAAAACACACATCTGTCAAATGAATAGATTGAAGTGTTCTATAGTCCTAAAACAAATAATATTTTTTACATACCGGTATATATTCATAGATTTCAAGTCCAGGAGGGAACACTGTCATCATCTATGCTCATCTGCTATATAGCAGAGGACACAGAACGTCCCAAAAATTATTCCTAGAGCCTATATTTTAGAAAAAACTTAATATACTATTGATTTAAAAATTGTCAGTGATGGAGAATACGTCCCGACCCTTGATAAATTGTTCCAATGGTTAATTTCTCTCACTGTTTAAAATGTATGGCTTATTTCCAGTCTGAATTTATCTAGCTTCAATTTCCAGCCATTGTATCATGTTATGTCTTTCTCTGCTAGATTGAAGAGCCCATTATTAAATATTTCTTCCCCATGAAGGTACTTATCAACTGTAATCAAGTCACCCTTTAGTCTTCTTCTCTTTGGTAAGCTAACTAAATTGGGCTCTTTCAGTCTAGCACTGTAAAGCATATTTTCTAATAATTTTAATCATTCTTGTGGCTCTTCTCTGAATCTTCTCCAAGTTGTCAACATCCTTCTTGAATTGTGGGCATCAGAACTGGACACAGTGAACCAGGAGCAGTCATACCAATGCCAGATACAAAGATAAAGTAGCCTCTCAACTCCTCCTCGAGAATCTGTTCACACATCCGAGGATCACATTAGGTCTTTTGGTCAGTGTCGCACTAGGAGCTCATGTTTAGCTGATTATCCATCATCACCCTCAAATCTCTGAGTCACTGCTTCCCAGGATAGAGAGTCCCCCATCATGTAAGTATGGTCCACATTCTTTGTTCCTAGATGTATACATTTACATTTAGCTTATTAAAACACACATTGTTTGCCTGTACACAGTTTACTAAGTGAGCCACATAGCTCTGTATTGGAGACCTGACCTCCCCCAATTTGTATGTCCTCTGAACTTTATATACTTGATTTCACTTGTTGCCTGTTAAATGGTTTCCAGTTTAATAAAATGCACAGGGAGTAGCTGGTCTCAAAATATACTGAAAAAATACTTTGATCCAATGAAAACATATTAAAGAAATTCCAAGAGCAAAGATCTGAAAAGACATGACATGAAATCCAAAAGGTCAAAAGAAGTGGACTGTGTTCTGTCTTTCTCACTGCATTCATTGAGTTCCTAGAAACAAAAGTTATTGTATCAGTATGGCAGAGTAACAAAGGAATTACTGTATATAGGTCAAAAATGAACTACCACTCACTGGTGCAAGAATATAAAAATATTCTGGAATTACTATTAGAAATATTGATTTATGTACTCAGTGCACTCAGCACTATTGTACTGTTATCAGGTGTGCATGCCCTTGGAGTATCCCCTTTCATCAATACATAATGTTGGCAGTATCTTCTGCTCCAGTGCCTAAAAAAGGCTTTCTGCCTCTCACTGTATCATCCGTGGCTCAGCATTCTGGCCAAGTCACATGAAGGTCAAACCCAGGGTACTCAATGTCCCAGTTGGCATAAACAAAAGGTCCTTTATCCCGCTTGGTCTCAACTCCGTTTTCTCACTCTTATCAGAGTGCTGACTCTACAGGCTTTTCCCTGCTGGACTCTTTTATTTACTTACCGGTCCCCCGCAGGAGCCTACCCCGCTCCCTATAGATCTCTTCTGTTCACTGTTTCACTTCTGGAACACTAACCCCAGGACTGCTTCCCTGGATGCATGATCCCCTTGTTACAAGGGCCCAACACAATAATTAGCTCTACTCCTGTGGCTCAAGTCTCCAGCCACAGCCAGCCCCAAACTGTGGAGCCTCTTCAAAAGCACTTGCAAGCTCTTTTTCACCCCATGAAATTGACACTGATAAGGTAAGAAGCACTGGGAGATGTACATTATCACCCTCTTTCCACCATGATCCTGCATTTAGCCATGATCCAGGGACATGCTTAGCACAACAAACAGTCCTATTTAACAACAGCTCTTCAGTCTAACAGAGAAAGGTCTAATATGATCCAATGGCTGAAATTTGAGGCTAGAGAAACTCAGACTGGAAATAAAGTATAAATTTATAATGGTGGAACAATTTACCAAGGGTTGTGATGGATCTTTTTATCACTGGCAATTTTTATGCCAAGACTGGGTGTTTTTCTAAAGGATATGCTCGAGGAAACCTTTTGGTGAAGGTCAGAGCTCGATGATCACAATGGTCCCTTCTGGCCTTGAAATTTATGAAGCAATGAACTGAATTCAATGGACTCCTTTCAACCTTAAAGTTAAGCATATGCTTAAATGATTTCCTGGATTGGGGTCTTTGCATACTGGTGCAACACTGCACCTGTGTGCAGCTCCACTGAAGTAGTTGGTCTCCAGACAGAAACAGCAGTGTGGCAATCTGCAAAGAATTGCATGATTGAGACCTTCAGAGGGATTTTTATTTATACTTGTCCTGGACTAATTCTCCTGTCCTCTATGAAATGGAGGTCAAGAGGCCACTGGGCAGTTAGAGCTTTTAGACATGGATGAAGTGGGTCATGTAGGAGATGAGGGTGGAGGCCTGTCGTTTTGGGACTAGAAGATCATTCAGTTTACAGACACAGTATATAGAGGACAGTGCCTGGTTGTCCATGAGAAGGGAAGCAATTGATAGTATTGAAAGTTAAAAAGGTCAAGAAGAATGGATGAGTCCCTGAGATTTGACCAGGAAGTCATTAGAGACCCTTGGTGAGATTATTACAAAAATGAGAGATGGAAAGAGTCATCTTTGGCCGCATTCTATAATTTCATCTCCTGCAAGTGAATGATTGTTTCCTACTATATATTTCCTAGTATGCTGTTCAGTTCATTTTTTTCAATTTGTACATTTTTATTTATTGCAGTAAATACACAATTCTTCAAGAGTAGATACAGGTAAAAAGTGTATAAGAAAAGGAAGCACATACAAGTTCATGGTATGAATAGATTATATTATTTTTAGTAATAATTCTTAGCATTAATACAGTAGCACAAATAATAAAAAATCCAACTAAACTGTGTCTTCACAGATGATTCAATCTGACAAAATGCATAAAACCAATGAAACAAGATATGATTTAAAACAAAATATATAAGGACCATAATGAGGAGAGCATCCATAAAACATCTCGTATCATAAGATTAGAAGTTGGGAAATGGTTAGGATAATACCTTAGTCTATTTGCATATGTACAGTTAACTGTCATTTTTGAGTTCTATTCTCAGGCAGTTGCGTGATAGAACTAATAATGGGCAGTGGGAACGTTTGTGTGCATGTGCATATTTTAAAGTTTTTAATCCCTGCTTCCATTTTCTTTACATCTGTGTTGACTGCCAGACTTAAACATGCAGCATATAAAATTTGAGTTGTGTTGTATTAGATTTTATAAATAGAACATAAGACAATTGTAAATAGTGTTACTATGATTCCCATCCCACAGCCCGCAGGTCTAAATGGGCTATCCGTTATATAACTCTTGCCAGGTTAAGAATATGAGGAATGAAGACAATGGGAATTTGAACATAAAAACTCAATTGTGATGACTTAGGGATCAGAATTGAAGGGTTCCACACTTTCTCCTCTATGCCTCAGGCTGCATTAACTGTTAAATGCTACTCCAGAATGTAGAAATCCCCTTGATGGAGGGAGGCGGGGGTTTGGCAATGATAGCATTGTTACACTGGAGCCAGGCTGAGAGAGTTGGTGGTAGTGTGGCTACTCTGTAAACACAGTGGAGCTGGTAGTTCTTGGGCAGATGCTGAGGTACAGGGCCCCTGAACACATGGACCTTTCCTCCAGGGAACCTCCTGAGATTTGTAGATTATGAGGCCTGAACCTCTACTTGAAAGGTAGGAGCAAACTCTCTCCCTTTCAAATGGAAATATGTGGGGGAAATGCTGCAATGAGAACACCATGGGCTTTTCTTCCTTCCTGACCTTCTCCAATGGGGACTTGTACAAAAGAAGGCTATTTGGCTCAACATCGGAAATTTCCCCCTGATATTAATTCTAATTTTCCCCTTGCTTAATTTCATCACATTACATCTCTTGGTCCACCTTAAACAATCAGACTCGTTCCCTGCTGCTTACTCCTTTCAAATACCTGTAGACTTACCAAAATCTCCATTTTGCTTTATTGCTCTTTTTCCCCCCCTCTCCCCCAGATAATTCCAGATAATTAATGAAGATGCCGAATATTCCCTACAGTTCATGCCACTCAATACCAGAAAAAAAGACTGGCTATGCTACAATGTTCAGAATTGGGTTTGGATTCCATTTTCCACAAAATTGGGGGTGCAGATTGTTCACAATAATTTCATAATATATGTATTAATAATGTGCAGTGCTTTTTTATTAAAGCTAATTAGATTAATCAATGAACCCTTTAAGCATGACAACATTTATCAATAAAACTGGGCTATATATATTTTTTTTTGAATGTTGGGAGTAAATAATTTATAATTACAGGCAACACAGGAGTATGGAAGATTGCTAATTAAAATTCTAAAATATGGAAGGACATCTGCTTATAAAATTCAGCGAAGAGTCTATCAGCTCCTTTTATCTTTAATAACTGAGATAATTTCAGAAATAGTTAAAGGTTGATTTAATTTTATTAAGTCCATAGATAATTTGGTCTATTTGGTTCTAAAATTCATCCTTGTGCTAAGTATAGTCATTACTCTGGGGATGATGGACCTTTTTTTAAAGAAAATCTGCTAAAATATTATTATTAGATGGGCTATTTTTATTTCATGGAGGTAACTTCAGACTGCTGCATTTCATTTTGGCTGAAATATGGAAGGTATCTGACTTATATTTAATCAGGCACGTAATCAATCAGCTAGAATCATTGCCTGGAGAATGAAGTCTGGATTTGAAATGGACTAGGCGGAAAAGATTCTATGCACTTAATCTCTGTATAGTAAATATTTCTTTGAATGCATATTAATTCATAACCCTACTTTTCCAACAGATGGCTTAATTTAGGTAGTATCAGAGACACAAGGAAAGATAAATGGTTGACTAAACATTTATTTAAACGTAATATGTCAGAATTTAGGTCAGCCTGTGTGCTGAATCTCATCCCTGGAATAAACCACTGACTTTGCTTTAAGTGTGGTTATGCTCTGAAAAAAAATGGCTCTTTATAGATAACATTAGAAGGTCACTGTTTGTTGTCTTCCTGTAGCGAGGCGACGACTCGCCCTGCGGCACCTCCTGCTGGTCGTCCAGGGAATTAACTTGTCCAGCCTTTGGAGTGCCCTCTGCAGGCCGATGTCCCACTTGCTGCTGGCTCCTGTGTCCCTCCCGGACCCTGGTGCCCCTTTAGCTTGGGTGCTGCCTCCTGGCAGTACTCCCACTCTCTGGGCTCCCCTCCCAGGGGAATCCCCATCCTCTATCCCCACCTTGCCTCAGTATTCACTGACAGTCCTTATCTAGCCCCCACACTCTGGGGCAGACTGCACTCATCCTCGGCAAGGGGGGTTTGAACCTGCTGCCTCCGCCTACCCCTGGGCTGCACCCCTGAAACCCCAGTATCTATTTGGCCTTAGACAAGACCTGCAGCCTGGGGATTTTCCAGGCAGGAGCTCACCGGCTCCCTTGCCCTATTCCCTAGCACTGCTCTACTCCAGTACCTTTCAGTTCCCAGGCAGCCAGGTCTTCCCCTCTCTACTGCGAGAGAGGGACTGTCTGAGCTCCTGGCTTGCAATGCTTTTATAGGGCCAGCTGTGGCCTGATTGGGGGGTGGCCCCAGCTGTGGCTGTTTCCCCAGTCAGCTGAGGCTTGCTGCTTTGCCCTGCCACAGCCCTCTCCCAGGGCTCTTTTAAGCCCCTCAGGGCAGGAGTGGGTGATCACCCAGCTACACTTCCATAACAATTCTGAATTGAATTAAATCCTGTTATCAATGCACTGTGCATGTGAACTGGTTGTACACTGAGGAGATCCACGGGGGAGAGTAATTTTTTCCCCCTCTGCCTGTGTTGCCTTGCACTGTAGGAGTTGTTCTGATGTTATTACTGGAGCTAAAGTAACTCCTGAAGATACCATGCTATATCCTTATAGGGAAAAAATCGTCGGTGATTTTATGTAATGGGAATCTGCCTGATCTACTCCTTTCCTATGAGGAGCCCCTATGCAGCTCTAAGGAGCTCTGGTATTCAGCAGACAGGAGATCAACCACCTCTGTGCTGACTGCCTCAGTCCTTTATTTTGTTGTACAACAAAATCTGCATCAGTGCTGCTGCATATGAACACCCCTCCCCCCTTTTTTGCCTAGCATAACATAATTTGGTGCAGATTTGGCACCAGCCTGTAGAGCAAGTTATATTTGTTGGCTTCTCTTCTGGGGTCCTTGAAAGCAATGATCACTTCATCAAAGTATTCATTTTAAACCTGTCTTTGTCTTGGATGGAAGATTGATCTTGCAATAGCAGACCTCCTCTGTGAGGGAGAGACATCAGAAGATCCAATTTTAGGTTAATCAAACCTCAGATCCAAAGCCTCTTCAGCCAGAAAGGCATGAACAGTAATCCAGAAGATTATAAGAATGGCCACACCGAGTCATCCAATAGTTCATCTAGTCCAGTATCCTGCCTTCTGACTGGCCAATGCCAGGTGCTTCAGAGGGAATAAAGACTGATCCATCCCCTGTCATCCATTCCCAGCTTTTGCCATCAGATGCTAGGGACACCCAGAGCATGGGATTACATCCCTGACCATTTTGGCTAATGGCCATTGGCCTATCCTCCAATGTCATTCTTGTTCCTATCTTTTGTATTGTCTTGCAGAATGGTGGGAAGACCTATGCCAGGGACCTTGGCCAGCTTTGCAAGAGAGAATTCACTACCTCACATCCTGGGTCCTGAGACACTGAGGCTACAGAACACATTTTATTTACTCTTTCCATGTCAGAGAGGTCAATCACCAACCCACCAAATTGAATTACAAAGTGAGAGAGGTTTCCAGGTGCAACAGCTACGGTGTTAAAATGACTTCTGTTATGTAAATTCTTGTGTTGATCTCCCACTGATGGGCAGTGCACGTAGAAACTTGGCTCTGCCCTGGAAAATCCCTCTCTGGGATAAGACTGATTATGTTCTTCTTATTTATTATGAAAACCACATCAGACACTGTCAAGGCTAATTTCCCACTCTGGCATTTCGAGTGCAGAAGGTGGGGCCCGCAAGGATTCTAAAAATTAATACTGGCCACTCCAGGCTTGTATTAAACTCCCAAGGTTACAGTTTCTCTCTGACCTTGAATTGGTAGATGCTGCCACCACCCAAGCGCAGAACCCCTTTGAGAGCCCAGGAAGGCGCACTTGGGAATTCCTTCCTGTGGGGTACCCTCAAGCCCTTTCACTCCCCTCTGGGGAAGAGCTGAGAAAGAAATGGGGGAGAAAGAGGGGGGGGGGGGGAAGGAAGGAAATCTGCTGTTGCCACCAGCTAATTAAACATGTACACAAACCTCTTAAGACACACAAATCCAATCCTGTTCTTAAAAATGGTAAATTTTATTAATAAAGAAAAAAGAAAGAAAATACATTTGGGAACCCAGGCTATTGCTAGATTTTAAAAGAGCAACTACAAAGATTAAGCACCAAGAATAGCTTTCTTGAGATCCAGCTTAATGGTTAGAAGCAAAACAAAAGCACCTGGGGTTAGCACAGAGGAATCCACAAGCCATAACAAAATAAAAGGAATAAACCTAATCACGTCTTCCTAGATATTTCCTGATCTACTTACATATCTGGGGTTTTAAATTAGTAGTTTCTAGGTATGATACTGATGATTTTTTTTCATACCTGGCCCAAGCTCTTACAGCATAGCTGCTGTTGTCTTCACCTCTCCCCGGGAGAACCACAACAGACAGACAAAAGGGGAGTTTTGTTTCAATTTTAAAAAGGTCTAGCCTACCCATTGGTTCTTTTGGCCAGGTGCCCGCTCACTTCCTTTTACCTATGCATAGCAGTGAGACTTTGTAACACTTTACAGGTAGAGCAATTAGAGAACAGCTACTAAGAGGGATTTTATAGCTGCTGGCTGGCTGGTGTCCATAAAAGGAAGCTACCCCGCCCCCCTTCATTTATCACAGACACATTGACTTTTGCACCCAGAACAGGTCGGTTATCTATGGAAGGAACAGTGCTCTGAGACCTCAGTGAATCACTGTGTCCCAGCAGGTGAATGCTTTGCCTTCTCTTTTTTTGTAACCATCCCCTAAACTAAATCAGGAAGGTCGTCCCACACTCTTCTTCCCTCCTACCCCCCTTCTCCCCCCCCCAAAGAAAAAATTTTTTCTGCACACATCAGTTGTGAAGCAGAGAATATACAAGTAGAGCTAGGATTCTACCAATGGATGAGAGAAAGTGAGATATCATATGAACTCTGTATCACTGAAGCATGTCGCTGTATGAGATCAGAATTTTCAAAAGGCCCTAATAAGAATTAATTTCTGTTTCTGTGACACCACTTTGCTTTCTATTTTGGCAATCTGCATCTCTGGTTATCATTCTTCTGAGAGAAGACCTAGGTAGTCGTCATTCTCAGCCTAGGCCTATGATTGACTTTTCTGGTACCACATGTCTGTCCGTCTCCTGAATCCAAGATACTCCAGGAACCAGATCACACTGTTTGCTTCAGCTTTCTCTTTGTAAAGAACCTTGAACAGAAAAATTGTCCATGAACAGATTATGTGAATATTTTTCTTCCCTAAACCAATATTACCACCATAATCCTGGAGAGTGACCCTGGTGTGTGTGTGTGTGTGTGTGTGTGTGTGTATATATGTGTATATACAAGAATTGTCTGAGGATGGTTTAATTGGAATGCTTTGAAGACAAGCCACCATTAGGAACATATCCAAATGTTTCAGAAGGACCTGCTCTGCTTGCCTAGAGATTGATGAGTCTGCTACAGCCTTGGCTAAGAGCCAGGTGGCTTTTAGCTCATGCATTAGAGGCTCATACACTAAGCTTCAGAAGTCCCTGCTTTGATTCCGCTCGCTGATGAGTGGGGTCTGTCGGCGTTACATCTGCACTTGGCATGCTCCATCCCAAAACTGCTGGGGCTGGGCAGGACATTCCCTGAAAGTGTTCTTCCTGTTTGTCAGGCTGCTGTGGTATTTAACACCCTTGTGCTCTCAGATTCCCCTGCTGACACCAAGAAAGTGAAGAGGAGGAGGAAGCAGTGTGACTATCATTCAGAGGCGGGATGGGGAGCAGGCCTGGGAGTGTGATGATGGAGGAGACTGGGACAAGTATGTTGGAGGAGACTGGGATGTGGAGCCAAAAAGGATTGGGGAGACTGGGATGAGGGAAGTCAATGGGAGGGACACTGGGACGGCAGGTTGTGGGACTGGGATTAGGACAGGCTGTAAGTGCAAGAGGCAGAAGACTGCATTTAGGGGGTTAGAAAGCTTTTCCAGTCTAGTGTTAAATTGGGTATGGAACAAATATATAGTCAAGAAATGTTAATATGTGTTGATTTGTTTTGTAGTAGCAGGTGTGTATGTAAACAAGTCCTATACTGTACCATGGCAGAAAAGGAAATATTTGTGGTGGCATGGCAGGATTTAAAGCATGCCCTTTGAGCCTTTTATAGGTTGTATTCTCTGTATCCAAGCATCTTATCCTGCTCTTGCTTATGTTTTGAATATCTCCAGATTGTTCATAATTCGAATAAAAGTGCATGTTACATAGAACTCTTGTTTAAAAGAAACATGCTGATGTTCTTTGTCCTATAATTTAGTACTTTATTTATCTCTGGACTCTTTCAAGGAATTAGGTGTTGGGGGCAAGGGGAAGAAGAAAGGAAAGAAGCTGCCACAAATGTGGAACTTGCATGCCTTTTTAAATCAACTGTATATATTGGGGGGGGGGGAATTAGGTACCAAAGTGCTTTTAAAAAAAACCCAAAACTATTTTTAAACCTGCATGACTGGCCTTAAAATTTAGATCACACTCTCAGATGAGCCTCACAGTATCATAGGAGTTATGTAGGTAAAATGCTTCCTGAAGAATTGTCAATACATTGGGGTGAAATAAACATTTCTTCAACATTAGGAATGCATGTCTGTCTTTTTTTTTACTTGTATTTTGTTTAGCAGACATTGGTCTTGTAAGCAATACAGGAAAATTGTCATCATACTGCATTCCCTAATGTATCTGTGTTTTATACACCATATCCTCAGGCAGTAATGAAGTACAGGGTGTTGTTCTTTGCTCTTGTGTTTTTTAGAATAACTCCATAAGGATACTTCTGCCATAGAACTACTAATTACACTGTTCATTATTTTTTCCAGCAACAGTTCTATTTTGAGGATATTAATTAGCTTCATTTTGGCATGAGATGATCCAGCGGGTGTCCTTTCCCTGTCTCCCAAAAGGATGCATCAGCATCCACAGCAGAGGAGGCTGAGCTAGCAGGTTTTTCAGCCATCGGAATTGGCAGTGTTAGACAGAGAAACAGAGACATTTTACGAAGACTTCCAAGGAATTCAAGTACTTCTTGCATAGGATTCTCTGGAAGAGGTTGAAAACTCTGGCAAAGTACTATGCATTTGCAATTAAGTTGTAGAGTTCTGATGCATTTTCCGTAAAAAACATATTTAATGTAGGCCTTTGTAGGCCTAATCCACCCATAGGGAAGTACGTGGTAGCATACTCTTGAAATTCTTGATATCATCTGGACAGAATACCTTGCAAGTCAAAGAAATTTAGGTGGGGGGGGGGGAAACCTGAACACATTATTTTAAGAAAGAGAACAAATAGAATATAAGAACTTAACCAATTGTATCCTACAGTTTTTATAACCATGGGAACCCTATGGAGTAGCAGAAGGTGTAGTAGTTTTTCATATCAATATTACTTCCTAAAATTGCTTAGAGAGAGAGAGGAGAAAAACTGTCATGTCCACATGGTAATTGTATAATTACACAACACAGTACTAGATGTGAAGTATCAATGGCTATCTGTGTGTCAGAGATGCATTTTTATGATGGTTTAATTCAATAAAGAAATAACTCTGATTATTCCAAATAATATATTTTATGATGAGCTGTAGTGAACCCTTGCTTTTGTTGAAATCATAAATAATCCAAAATGAATAAAAGGAGATAGGAAAGGTCTTTTTAGCCCATGAAGATGTTTGGTGAAACTGTTGTTTGAAAGACAGCAACTGTAGAATGGAATAGAGTAAGTTAGAGTGCTTCAGGTTAGTTTTCATGCTGTCTATTGGACAGAATAGAGGCCACTGAATACATAGTGGACCTCCCAGATGTTCTGTCCAAAGTCAAAGCTGGCACATTACAGGGTAGGATGCCTGCGAGGGACAGGTGTCTATTGATGCTATCCAGCCATTGTGTGTAGTTCTTCTGGGAGGTTTTAACAATGCCAACTGAGAGTTATCACCTAAGCTGACTGATTCTATTTCCAAGCAAGTAATTCTGATACCATTGAAGAGAATTACAAGGAAGCAATTTTTTTTCCTCCAACAGTCTTCACAGTTCAGAGAGAGGGGGAATAATGAAGCTTGTTAAAACAAAGGCTTTTCTTGATCTTTTGAGCTTTAAATGTTTGTTCCACTTTTTTATAGTTTATATTTGTCTTTAACAATTGTCAAAAAATATCATCATGTTGGGTAATGGGCAATAGACACCACCACCATTGTTGGAAACAGAGCCCACATTACTGCTTAATGTTGTGATGTGTACCCAGTGTAGTTCTACCGGGTTGGTCCCAGGATATTAGAAACACAAGGTGGGTGAGGTAATATCTTTTATTGGACCAACTCCTTTTGGTGTGAGAGAGAGAGAGAGAGAAGCTTTTCAGCCCCAAGAGCTCTGTGTAATGTCAAAAACTTGTCTCTCATGAACAGAAGCTGGTCTAATAAAAGATATTACCTAACCCACATTGTCTCTCAAATCTTGTGATGGTGAGAAATGTAGAAATGAAAAAATAACATCTTATAAACCCTATCCAGTTCTGACAACAGGTGATGAGTAGAATTTTGTACCTTTTATAAAGAGAAAGCTGTCAATTATTTTAGCCTGATGTGACGATAGAGCACACTGAAATCACAAAGATTGTAGTACTTGCATAAGAACAGGCCACTGAAAAAGATACAATGTTAAAATATTTGACTGTCCTTATGTGAGAGTGTAGCTGTAAATGTATCTTCTATTTTTCACTGAACCAGAAGAATATTGATATTTAATATACAGAATATAAAGAATCAAATATATTAGGGTGAGAGTGTCACCCCTTTCTCGCCCATTTATACCAGGTAAAAGGGCTGAAGCAGCATAAAAACTCCAGATCCAGCTGGAGGAAGCTTTCCCCTGCAATGATACGGTGGGAGACAGCCCTAAGGTTGACTTTCCGGGATCCCATTTCAAGCGTTGATGTTTGGGGGCATGGAAAGGGTTGGTCTGGGGCAGGAGGGACATGTCAGGAGTGGGGCTGCAGCATACACTGCTTACAAAAATTATAGGTAGTTTCTTTCGCTCCGAGGTCAATGGTGATAGGCTACTATAACTTAATCAGGCCTTAGTGCTGTGTAAATTTTGCCAGTGACTGCAAAGCAGCCTATGATTGGAAGTGCACAACTGTGGCATAAAGCCACCTTAGCCCCTTCTATCTGTGGACTGCAAATTCTCTGCTGCACCTTGTAGAGTCCATACAGCCCAATTGAAGTGGGGCTACTAATGGAGTAAGGTACTAATCAATGTGAATAAAGGTGGCAGAATTTGCCTATGGTCAGCACAGGAAAAAAGACTAGTACATGCGTCCTAATACTACTTACACAGTGAGTTAGAGTCATGAAGTTGGAAGCTTCATGGTGCAGTATCTGAAGTATTGTCAGTGAAACTTAGCTGGCAGAACTTTTTTTTTTTTTCTGTTGTGATCTAATCCTAGTCCCTCAGGATCATTGTTTCCAAACAACTTGTTACTATTAATTTTATGGAGGTATGAAAGTATTACTTCCCTCATTTTACAAATGTGAAATTAAGATGAAGAAAAATTAAGTGGATTCTCAAGGTCATACAGGAAGCATGTTAGAGCAAGGAATTGAACTAGGTCACCAGAGACCTAGTCCAATGCCTTAACAACAAGGTCAGCCTCCTCTGTTTGCTTTCTTTCTTGTGCTCCTATCAGCATTATTCTTTGGTTGATAAAACAGGAACATTTTTGGAGAAAAAAATATCTCCCCATAAACGGCACTGGATTTTACCCTATACTTGATGTGTAAATGTCACTCAAGTTAGCTTAATTTTGTCTATGTTGAAGTAAAAACAAACCCAAAAAATTCTTCTTTAGGTCTGTTTTCATTACCCAATATGGTGTTCGGACACCAACCCACTATCCTAATGAGAAGGGCACCAACCTAGGTTCAGAGCTGGCATGTGACAAAAGCCCACAGGTGTAAAAAAAGTGATCATGACAGAGGGTTTGGCAGTGTGATGGGGTAGGCGAATGGAAATTACATTAGGATCAGAGGAGCAACAAGAAGGAAAACACTAAGGAAATCTTAATCTCTATACACAAATTTATTTGGGGAATAAACAGGAAGAACTGGAAGTCTTAGTACACATGCACAATTATGACTTAATTATCATCACTGCGAGTTAGTGGATAAATCTCATGACTGAAATATTGGTAAGAGGGATATAGCTTGTTCAGCAAAGAAACTTGGATGAAAAAATGGAGGAAGTTTTGCATTGTACATCAAGAATATATACACCTTGTTCTGAAATCCAGAATGAGGTGAGAGGCAGTCCAGCCGAAAGATAAAAGGGGAAAATAATACGTGATATGTCATGCTAGGGTTCTATCAAAAGAAGATGTTAATAAGGCATTTCTAGAACAAATAACAGAAATATCCAGAACAGAAGACCTGATCTTAGTGGGGGTGGGGGGGGGTTCCAGCTACTCAGATATATATTACAAAAGTATTCTTTCAAACCATGAAATTTCCAGTAAATTACTCTTGGGATGTGTTGGAGACAACTTCTTGTTTCAGATGGTGGAGGAATTAACCAGGCAGCTGCCATTTTAGACTTGATCCTGACCAATAGGGAGGAATTGGTTGCAAATCTGAAGTTGGAAGACAACTTGGGTGAAAGTAATTATGAAATGATAGGTTTCATGATTTCTAAGGAAAGGAAGCAGTGAGAGCAGCAGAATAAGGACACTTAAAAAAACAAAAAGCACACTTTAACAAACTCTGAGAACTAGTAGGTAATCTCCCATAGGAAGAAAACAGGAGTTAAGGAGCGCTGGCAATTTCTCAAGGAGACAGTATTAAAGGCATAACTGCAAACTATCTTTATGTGAAGAAAAGATAGGAAGAATAGTAAGAGACCAATGTGACTCCATCAATAGCTCTTTAGTGACCTGAAAATCAAAAAAGAATCCAACAAAAAGTGGAAACATGGACAAATTAAGGAGGCGTATAAAAGAATAGCACAAGTACGTAGGGGCAAAATCAGAAAGGCACAAAATGAGTTTCACCTATAGAGGACATAGAAGACAACAAGAAGAGGTTTTATAAATCGGTTCAGAGCAAGAGAAAGACAAAGTGAAGTGTAGGCCCACTACTTGGTGGGGAAGGAGAGCTAACAATAGACACATACAGAAGGCTAGGGTGTTTTAATGGTAATTTAGCTTGTCTTCTGTTTTTTGTTTTGTTTTTTAAAAAGGTTGTGACTGGATGATTAACACAACTAATATTAACAACAAGGGGAAGGAACACAAGCCAGTGATGGGGTGTACAAACCCCTCACTAGAAATGAAGGTGTTAGGAAGCTGCTGTGGGCCCCGGTGAACCCACCTCCCACCAAACCTGCATAGCAAGCACAGAATGGAGGAGGAGGATAAAAAAGGAAGCAGAGTAGCTTAGTGGGTGGCAGGCAGTGAAGCTGAGCCGACCTGCTCTCTGAGCTCTTGGGAAGGAGCACCACAAGAGCTCTTGCTGCCTTAGGACTGGTTATAATGAACTGACCAAGCCTACAAAGAAGTGGGGTGACTCTGTGAAGGTTAGAAACTTTATCTTTTGGGTTTAATTCTTCACTTTACCCTGTGAAGAGAGGGGATGGGTGGGAACTAGGAAGTGATCCAGGGAGACAGACACATAGCATCCCAGGGTGCAGGACTTAACTATCATTGAGACCTTGCATCAGAGGAGAGGGTGGACCTAGGCTCCTCTACCAGCCCCTAAAGAGGGATAACTACATTTGTCTGTCACACAGTGGGGAACATAGATGTGGGAAGACCGCAAAGTTATAAGGGTCTGGACCATGAGACCCCACCCCAAGGGGGAAGCCCTGAATCCCTCATCCTGAAGATTTCCCTATTATTGGACTCTCTTTAAATACCCCCAAAATTAAGCTGGCTGGGGAGCTGAGTCACTGAAAGGGCAAACAGCAATAGGACGGAGCAGTAGTAAGAAGGAAGTAGGCCTGGGAGGAAGACAACCTCTCCATCTGACCACTAGACAGCACTGCTGTGTGCATTTACCTTCACAAACAGGTTAAAAAATATTTTTAAATAAGTTAAATGTATTCAAGTTGGCAAGACCTGATGAAATTCACCCAAGGGTACTTAAGGAACCAGCTGAAGCAAACTAAAAATCATTAGCGATTATCTTAGGGAACTTGTAGAGTTGGGAGAGATGCCAGAACACTGGAGAAGGGCAAGCATAGTAACTTAAAAAGAACAAAGATGACCTGGAAAATTACAGACCAGTCAACTTAGTTACGATACCTGGAAAGATACTGGAACAAATTATTCAACAATCCACTTAGAACATAATTGAATTATAAGGAAGAGTCAGCATGGATTTGTCAAGAACAAGTTGTTCCAAACCAATTTAATTTTGTTTTTGAAAAGGTTTATTGGCCCATTGGAGGAGGGGGGGGGAAGCAATAGATGTGATTTATCTTGGTTTTTAATAAGGCTTTTGACATAATCCCACATGACATTCTCCAAAGCAAATTAGAGATATATGGTCTAGATGAAATTACTATAAGGTGGATACCCAACAAGTTGAAAAACTGTGCTCAGAGTGTACAATGGTTTGCTGTTAAGTTGAGAGACTGTATCTAGTGGAGTTGCGCAGGGGACTGTCTGGGCCCTATACTATTCAATATTTTCATTAATGACTTGGAAAATGGAGTAGAGTGTTTTATAAAATTTATAGCTGACACCATGCAGGGAGGGTTTGCAAGCACTTTGGAGGATAGGCTTAGAATTCAAAATGATCTTGTGAAATTGGACAATTTGTCTGAAATAAACAAGATGAAACTCAACTAAGACAAGTGCAAAATACTACAGTTTGGAAGGAAAAAAAATCTAATGCACAACTACAGAAAAAAGAATGTAGTACTGCTGAAAAGGATCTGGGAGCCCTGAGCCCTTCCCACATCCTGAGTCCCTCATCCCAGCTCTGTTGAGTTGCGGGCATCAACAATTTTCACCAGAAATAAAGTTTGAAAACCACTGCTTTCGAGCATCTGTCCATACCTGAACATAATGGGTTAAAGCTGACTAACGATGCACAGAAACCATAGTTGTGAAGCATGGGGCAGTTATAACAGAAGCCATCATATCATTTGAGAAAGTAGCTGTCCTTTTCCCCCCTAGAAGCTCACTTCATACAGACAATGAATAATGAAAGATAGAATTGAGCGTCTCTTTAACTATAGCTAAAACTCTGCATTTTGCTCTATATGTATTGTTTAAGGCTATTCCTAAGATGTCACGAGGCAGGAATGTCAGGGACAGGTAATAGAGGGAGATGAAAAATCATTCATGTTTCACATTGTTGTGAAGAGGAAAACTCAACTTTTTTTTTTTTTCAAAAATGTAACCTTTTGGCTGATAGTATTAACACTTCACTTGCCGTGGCAATTTCTTGCCAAATCATTGGGAAGGAAGAGCAATTTCAGAACCAATTATTTATCAAAAAAGTTGATCTGCAGGTAGTACGTATTTCATCATTAGTGTTCTTGAACACCAAAAATGAAGAAGGCTGGAACTTTTCTCTTATCAGATGTCATCTTATTCCTTTGAGTGAGATTCTGAGTTTTTGTGTGTGTCAGGCACTGAGGTAGGATTTGATAATCCGTTTATAGGACTTAGTTTACTATAGCATTCAGATGTATGGCACAGCTTTTTCTTTGTAGCTATAAGAATGAGATGGGGAGGAGGATGGGGCTCTGAAACCTTTTCATCATAATGAATTTGACTTATCTTTGTTCTTGTGTTTGAATTATTTCAATTATATTTAATAAGCTGAGGAAGAAAAATGGATTCTCATTAAAGTTTTAATTTTTTTTCTTACTTTCTTATAAATAAAGCAAACTGTTTATTAAGGCCAATTAGATCATTATAGCAGTGTGTGGAATCATATGAACAATATTTAATAGAAAAGAATAATGAATAGTGGCTTTAAAAATCTAAACAATTTAATAATTTGAGTAAAGCATACAATCATTGGTCTCTTCCAAAATATATAGAGAACTATATGCATACCTGTGAAAGGAAAGTTTAAAATATTATGAACATCATCTTCAGGAAATAAATTACATTTTCCCTTTAAAATGTTTCTAAAAGCTTTAAACTGCAAAGTAGCTAAGGCACTCATTACTTTCCCAAGACAATATACTGTATTTTCAGCAACTAGGGTAAGGGAAAGCCAACTAGCAATATAAGTTGTAATATTCAGTCAAGAAATAGCCTCCATAAGTATATTCTCTTTAATTTTCTCTGCATTGGGCAAACGATTCTGCAAGGTAGGAACACAGAGAATATAATACTGTTTTAGTGAGGTAGAAATTACCAGCACTTATGTATTTTGGAAACCAGCAAGATTCATCCATCCATTTACCAGGAAAAAGCTGATAACATAAGTTATGTAAAGCAAAAGTTATCTATGTCCCTGTTATTATTTTGTATCTACATTCAGCTTGTAAACACAGCAAAAAGGAGTGAGAGAAGCAGAATTTTGGGAACTAATTTTTTAGAGAGAGAAAATTTAGCAAACCACATAAGAAATGTTTAATACACTGAATCCTGGCAACAGTAAGAGTAAATTGTTGATATGTCTGGTACTGTTAATATCTTCAATTATTTCTCTCAGTGATAAAATGTATATATGCAAGAAAATGTGATGGAGTGGTTCAAATATTTGGTTGGTATTTAGGCCTCACAACTTACCTGTGGCTTTTCTTGCAAGTAGCAACATGGCTATTCAAAACTCCCTCATATAATTTTTTTTATATCCTATTGCCCTATAGTCTCTTTCTGTAGTCTTAAACTGCTGTGTATGTCTTTTTTTTCCAGTTTGCTTTTTTCTAATTTATGAAAATAGCCTGCAGGTAGTAGTAGTTACAGTTCATAATAAACTATATTCAGTAATCACCTCTACATCCGAGAACTTTTAAGGATTAATATCAAAAGCAGAACTGTGTTCTATTAACTAGTCACTTGGCTCTCCTATTGATTCTGCAATATTTTGATTTTTCTCGTAATAGAAAGAGGCCTTCACCTTATGGAAGCAGTGAAAAGAACATAGTAGCAGATTCCTTATCCTTGTAAATTGCCAAGTTTGTTATACTATCAGCACCAGACACCTCTCTAACGGAAGTTGTAAGGATTTGATGTGTCATCAAATTTGAAATAAATGTAGTGGTTTTATCTCTCAGTTCTCATAATTCAAAATCTGTACAGATGGAAAGAGCTATAAAAGCTTCAATTGGGGAATCCCATAGGTTTGTATTTCCTTCCAACAAGGTGGGTTTTAGAACAATTGCAGATGTTAAGTACTGCATTGCACCAACCTATTATGGATAACTTGAAACTGACAGACTAGTCCTTTTAAACTTTTGTAAGCTTATTCTCATGTTCAACTTTTAGGCTTGATCTCCATTGCCAGACTAAAATTTCCTCATCTGAAAGGAGAAAGACCGTTCCAATGCACCTTTCTGAAGACAAAGTATAATAAAGACTAGCTTCTGGCTTATGAAGTATAATAAAGATTAGTACTTGACTGGCTCTTGTTCCCCATTCCCCACCCTCATCCTCCTTAAAAATGTTGTCACTCAGATCTTTCTATGCTAGGGAATTTTGAGACTACAGACAGTGGTGTAAGTAGAAAACATTTCTTGCCGGTATGCTGCACTCATGAGAGGGACACAAAGGGGAGGTGCTCTGTCTTCCTCCCCTTGCTCTCCCCATCCCCTCCCCATGATCTACATCAATCCCACGTTACCTGGCGGGGGAGTGCTCTGACTTCCTCCCATTGCGCCGGAGCCTTGTGATGTACAGACCCCAGGCAGGAGGGCTCAGGAGATGCAGCTGTGTGGAAGGGCTGGGAGCTGGTCTGGGGGCAATATAGCCGTGCTGGAGGAGCTGCCGGCATGGGGCTGCCCAGCGGCCCCATGCTCTGCTCCTTTACTCGCTGTGGTTCCCGGGAGAGCCCTGAGGACTCAGGAGATGCAGCTGCATGGAAGGACTGGAGGCGGGCTCCTTCTGTGTCTTTCCGGTATGCCGTACTGGCTATAAATATCTTACTGATCCGGCATACTGGACAGTACCACCGTACTTGCACCACTGACTATAGATAGACTCTCTCTGCTATTATTTTTCATATGGGACACCATTTCCACAAACATTCCAGTCAGGTGACTTCCGTTAATGGCTTCTCTATCTAGAAAAGTTAGATATTAGCATTCTCTCACACAGTCTACAATGGTGTTCAATGAATTTGTTGGCAAGACTGACTAGGTATTAGGTTGCCACAATTTCTCCCTGGAGACTAAGGGAATGATGCTGCACCTCTTAAGTCAGAAGCCCTAAGAATGTTGCCCTAAGAATGTTCCTCCTGTATTGCAGGTACCTTTGGAACCTATGGAAGTTCAATTCAATAGGTTATTTTTGAATTTATAACAAGAGAGAGTTTATACAGGTGGTTCACAAAAGCCAATTTATTGCAGGCATTCCATGGTGTTGAAACTGAATAATAGAAAGAAAAGGGCTAAATTCTAATGCCCATGCAAAAGAAATGAGTGCTATCAGTTTCTAGTATTTGTAAGTTCTTGTGGAAACACTAGTCTCCTCAGTAAGCCATTGATAGTTTAAGTGCTGGTGATCTGTTGTTTCAAGTTGACAGAGACAAAAGCAAAAAAGCATTTCAGGCAGCTGTGCATGCACTTTTGTGTTGTGGATTATCTGTAAATTGCCTGTAGGTTCTATTCAGGGACTTACCCCTGTACAAGGGCACAACTTGAGGTACAGTGTACATATACCTATGTCACTTTTATATATGACACCACAGTTGTGTGTGTGTGTGTAATCCTAAATTGTGGTGTCGTAAAAATGATAAATTCATTGGAAAAAGTAACATACGGGACTCAGATATTTGGAAGTCTGTTTCACTGGTATATTTGTATCACAATGAATGGGGGAAATGTTTTAATACCTTTATCCTCTACTGTTTTGATGTTTATAAAAGTGTTTTCAAATTCCTGTGCTGAGCAATCTATAAAATATCACTTTTTATGAAGTTCTATATATATCTATATATAGATATATATGAAGTTCTATGCCTTCACTACACTGTAACAAAAGAGTAGTTGCATATATAGGTTATATTCATGTAAACAAGACAGGACACTAAATGTTTTAGAAATGGTATGGGGTATAAACATTCTCAGTGAAGACCAGCAAGACAGAGGAAGGGATCACATGATTGACAATATTTCTTACTGTTGTGCCTAGATGCTACACTGATCAGCACACTACTACTATTTGAGACAGATGTTTTTCTCTACTTTAGTTTTAAAACTCAAATGATGTTTACAATATTTATATAAACACAAGCTTCCACCACTTCCCCAGAGAGACTATTTCACAGTATAATAGATCTTACTTTTAGGAGACTCTTCTTAAATTCAACCTAAATATTTCTTCACATAATTTCATCCCTATTATTCCCAGTTATACTCCCTCAGAGTGCACTAAAGCTTTTTTCTCCTTCCTTGGTATGCATACTGTGAGGCTACACTATCTCCTCAGACATAAGAGAGGAGAAAATATAACTGAAGCTGGGAGTACTTTGCAACTTAAATAGAAAAGAGATTCAGCAGATGCATGTGAGGAGGAGGAGACCGTCAGATATCAATGATAAGTAGTTGCAATTTGCTCAGCGTGGAGTTTGTGTATATCTAGAGTTTTATCCCCTGTGTCCATTTTTCATTATTATCAACTCCTGACTTGGCGGTAGGTGCCTGTATAATGTGATGGTCTCTGCTATATCTTTCTGATTTCTCTCCCCCACTCTTGGATGCTGAAGTATAAAATGTCTCCCTGTTTCATTCTCTTCTCTGTCACATTGGTTTCACAGTTGTTCCTCTCAGTTTGCGCTGTTCCTTGTGTCTCTCAATTTTCACCTTTATGGCACTGCAATTATATATAACTTGCAGTCCTAAAGTCACCTTGAAATCCCCTTTAGCATTATTACTTTCAAAGTACAGTGAAAAAGTTTGAGACCTTATTAAGCAATATCCTGTCTAAAGAATTCCCAAATGTGATGAGTGCAGTTTACAAGATCACTTCCATTTAGCAACCAGATGTCTTTATTGTGGTTCTTTCACACGAGTTTAATTTTATTTCCATTCTATTCAACACTTGTATGTTGGATTATTAGTCTTCCCACGTGACTAACTTGCATTCTTTCCAGGTTTTAAGTTTATTTTCTAGCCGCATTTCTAAAATCTCTTAGTTCCTTCTTGGGCCTCATATTGAGAGGTATTACAAAAAATAATATCTCTAAGTGTAAATATGTTGTTTGCCACTTCTTCCAGGTTAATAATGAAATTAAATACATTAAATAAACCCAGACCTAAAGCACATCATGCTACTTCCCAAAGGACACCTATCTGCCACTCCATACACAGCTGTTTATCTTTACTTTTTGTGACCCTTGAGCCAGTTTTCCTTTCCTGGAACACTACTCAGATCCAAGTCTATTAGAATTATTTTTCAAGTAAGATTATGTGAAGCACTGTCTCTGATGCCTTACTAGACTGTATAGACAATATATTGTTGTACATCTTCTGCATTTCCATCCTTCACTAGGTTTGCAGCTCCATCAAAAGTAATTGTTTTCCTAGTGTTGTTTGTTATTTATAAACCCTTTCAGCTTCCATATCTCCTCTTTCTCTTGACACTCTTCAGGTGGACACTCGGCAGACACTCAGTTGCAAAAGCGAAAGGAAAAGTCTGCAAGAAACTTGATGCAAGACTTGGAACAAAGGAAGGGGGGGAAATGTATAGACTGGCAAAAGCAATGGGACAGAAATACCAAAGATATAAAAGAAGTGAGGTTCATGAAAGATGAAACTGGTGGGGTGTTGACTGATTACAGTCACATAAAGGATAGATGTAAATGGTATTTTGAACAGCTTTCAAATGAAGGAAACCCAAGAGAGCAATGTGACTTCAAAATGATGAAGTTTGGTATACTAAAGCCTATCTCACCAAATAAAGTGGCAAATGCTGTAAAATAAATTAAAAATGATAAGGTCCTAGACCCAGATGGAATCCTTACTGAGGCATGGAAAAAGATAGGAATAGAAGGCATCCGTCTGCTGACATCCCTGTTTAAGTCAATCTTGAGATGGGAAAGAATACCAAACATGTCGAAGAAAAGTATCTCTGAACTTATATGTAAGGTGATGCTGGCAACTGTTCAAACGATAGGGGTATAAAGCTGATAAGTCATACAGTAAAATTATGGAAGAGAGTCATTGATAAGAAACTAAGATGTGAAATAAATATTAGCATAAATAAATATGACTTCATGCCCGGAAGATTGACATAGATACTGTTTTTCCCTGAGGCAGTTAGTAGAGAATTTTAGAGAGAAAAGGAACACCATTACCAAAGTGTTTGTTGATCTGGAAAAAAACTTTTGATGGAATTCCAAGGGAAATCATCTGGTAACGTATGAGGGAGAAAATGGTACCAGAACTTTGTGCTGCTTGGTCAAGCTATATATGTAGGGGCAATGTCAATAGTCAGAACTTCTAGTGATGAAACAGATGAACTATCAGTAGAGGTGAACGTGCATCAGGGATCAGGATTCAACTTCTTCTTGTTTATCCTCATCCTGGATATCCTCACAAGGAACATAAAAAAGGAGTGTGCTGATTGTAGATTATATCATTCTATGCAATGGAGAGAAGATCATTTGTCAAGATCCTCTCCTAGTCTGAGAGATGTGTTGGAGGGACATCGGCTCACAAGAAGCAGAGGAAAAGCAGAGGGTATCATATGTAGTTTGAGTGTAAACACTTAAGCATTAACCTTGAAACTAGATGCGCAGACAATACCAAAACCACAAAGTTTCAAGTATCTGGGTTGCAGAATCTGGGGAAATGGAGATCAAAATTGGAGCTGGGATAATAACTGCCTGTCTCAAGTGGAGAGATTAGTGATGTAGTTTGTGACAGGAAGACACTAGTAAGATTAAAAAGGAAAGCCTATAAAACCATGGTCTGTTCGGTTTTAATGTATGGTGCTGGGTGTTGGACAACAAAGGAAAAACATGAGGAAATGATCTGTTCTACAGAAATGTGAATGTTGAGATAGGTGAGTGGTGTAAGCAAGAAAAAAACATGTGAGGACTATGTGTGTTAGAGATGTCCTTATAGTGAAACCCATACATGAAAAAATGAGCTGTGCAGGGCTCAGGTGATTTGGTCATGTAAAGCACAGTCCTGACAGCTATGTGGATAAGAGAATCCAACCAATCAAGATAGAGGTCTTCCTTTATTACATCCCACCACATGTAAGCATGTGGTGTGATAGGGGAAATGGCATTGAACAGAGCATTTTGGAAGGAGGGGACTCATAGCATGGATTCCACCTGATGGGATTAACACAAGGAAGAAGATAGTTCATTCTTAACCCAATCCTGGGGCACCTGAAGCAAATATACAAGTGTATATTTTCTCTTCAGTTGTTAATTTCTTACACCCAAAGTATTTAATGATAACCCTTTTCAAACTCAAATGTAACGCAATTGCCTTTGTAAATTATTTTGACAGTCCTCTCCACCATCTTTCCCTTTAAAAAAAAGTCCAAGTAGATTTTACATGTTACAGACAAATCCACAAAGCTCTATTCAACACTTGCCCCCCTTTTATTCTTCAAGGTTCCATCAGAGAGGTGCAGTCTCTTTGGCTTATCTTGAAATTAAAACAAGTATTCACCATTTCATGTGACAATGGTAAAGAATCATAGAAAGTCATTTTCTTCTAATGCTGACAAGGAATTTAGTTACAATAAATAAAAATATTTTATTTGAAAAGCACATATTTTGTGGTCTTCTCTGTTTCACTGTAGCACGTCTAGAAAATTACCCAGCTCCTTCTGTCTGGTTTCTGCTACAGCTTCTAGGAAATCGTGCAGACATGGTCACACCAATAGCACCTGCTTGTGATTTAAATTTTATCCTTTTATTCTGATTAGTAGTAACTAAGCAGATAGACCTTTAGTGGAGCACAATACAGTAACAAACTGGACTCCCTCAAAATCTGATGCAGTTCAGGGATCAGCATTTATTCATGCTAGTTACAAGGTCACAAATTTAAGACAATATGTGTGCGTAACTGTTTACACAGAAAACACATGGCTGAAAACTAACCAGTGTTTTACTAATGCTGCGAGAAAGATAAATTGTTCATGCCCATTCTACTTTGAGGAGGATAATTGGACTTCTTAGTGTCTTAAGGTGGTGAGGAGAAAACTTGCTATCTTATGTTTCACTATGTTCTGTCACTTCCTCTTGACTTTTCTTCTGAGCGATTCTTCTGAGCTCCTGATTGGTTGATTTAAAATCACTTTACATATATTACCATAATAGGTTCCGACTCTTTTATGTGTAACTTAATTACATTAAAAGACAGATTTGCTTTTGTTGCTGATTTAGGAGATACATTTGTTTTCATTTCTGCACCATAATAAATTTAGGCTCTCTACTGGCCCCATTCATTTTGTGACTTATCTTGTAAAACTACATATTTAGGTAGATAGCAAATTATGCTTTATCTCCCAATGTCCACTAGGATTTTTGGTCACATAAGAAATAAGAAAAAAATAAATATATATGCAAAAACCATATAAAACAACCTATGACACCACCATCAATGTTAACATTTTACTTGCAAGGCTTCAGCTACACTCACTAGCTCATGTTTGCATCACTGTATGCTATTTCTAGCTCATCTTGCTTATTTCTCATATTCCTTACATTTCTCTATAGAGATTTTAAGTTCTTATTTCTTATTCTTCATGTTTCCTAGCAGAACATTTCCCCCCTATTTAATTAAGAAGGCTTGCCAGACTTTCCTTAATTAAGATGAAAACTGTTCTACCCACTACTGAATTTTTAAAGTCTTCCTAAATTCTTGTGAGTTTTGAACCCAGAAGGTTGGTGCTGGAGTTGTTAAAGTTTCATAAAATACAGTATGAAGCAGTAGGAATAGGTGAGCCAGTTGATTTTATATTTTGTTGTAAATAAGAAACTTGCTGTGTTTCAATGAACCAAAGAGACTCAGGTATATTTTGGAATGGACCCAAATTCCAGGTGAGTTTTACATAGGGGATGATTGTTTTGGCCATAACCACTTCACCCCACATACACCTCCCACTGCTCCCCAACAAGCTTAAGGTTCCTTACCTTATGCTGATTTTTTGAGTGATCTTGTAAATTCTCCTCTTGCCTCCATCTGCAAAAGTTGTCCAGCTGTCTCTATTCTATTTATGACTTTTCAGAGAGCATCAGCCTAGCCTGCTCTCCCCTCATAATATTTCTTGAGGATATATATATATATATATATTTTTTTTTTAGATTACTTTTGTCAGCTTCATTTGGTCTCTCCCTAAGGTGCTAGTATACTACTTGATTCCATTACTCTACCTTCATTTGTTTCATAGATTTCCATATGCACTGGTGTAAGTGGAAATTTTCCCAGTATTCTTTGATAACCTTTGCTGTTCTTGTCACATCTTGCCTTATAGTTTTGGAGGCCACATACCATCCCCTACTTTTATCTGGTTCCCAGATCAACCAACTCTCTTAATGGAATCACTAATGAAGATCTTGCTCTTGAACTGTAGTTGATTGCGGCCTCAGTCATGGTCTGGGAAATCTGTCTGTTGTGTGGTTTGAAGAGCCACTATCTTGTCAGTCTTGTTGCCACATTCATCTATCTACTCTTATTACTCCTCAACCCCATCTATCCTGTCCAGAGTTTTAACATGCCAGTTCTCTCCCTTTGTGATTAGGCTTTACTGGTTTTCTACAATATCTTCAGGTACTGTTTTGAGTCTCCCCTTTGAATCTAATCTTCTTCCAGAGTATGGATGTTGCATAGGTATTGAATTTCCCTAGTCTCTCTAGGAGCTGTACTTATGCCCTAACTGGCTGGCTCCTGCTTTTAGTGATTCTGTCCTGTCTTGATGGAATTAGTCTATAACTATTCTGTTTCTGTGTTTCTTGCCTGTTTGCTAGTTTGCTGAGCCTTGATGGTTATATTTCTCTCAAGTGTTTTATTTTTAAACCTTTCCTTTTCACCAACCCCTGTTGCTCTAGTAAGCCTCTCCAAGTTCTCTCAAATCATAGATTTTTAAGAGGCTCAATTGCACTCATCAGACCATATCAGCCCTTTGTTTCCAGCCACTTAACACAGAGTATCTTTAAAACCTCCAGGAATAAATCACACAGGAATGGACGTGTACGTTTAGTTGACAGCTGCATTCTTGTCTGCTAACTTCTGATTTATTGTTTTTTGTTTTAACTTTCATCTCTGGATAGTTACTGCATTCCATCCTGCCATGCCTGTCTCCGACTCATATCAAGCTCTTATTTTTGTTAGAATTCATTGTTTCTTCCTCAGCCTGTTGCTGTCTAATTTCAGATAGCCTTGAAGAGTAAAAGGTGGCCGCATACTATTTTATGCCTCAGCTGTCTCTTTGCTTGTCTCCCACATCTAGTTTTGCCAGTCAACACAATCATTTCACTTCACCTCTCTTTAAAACTTATTTAGCTTTGAGTGACTATTTATAGTACTTGGAAACAGTTGCAATTTGCATATTCTCAGTTTTTATTCTGAAGTGACTATTCTTTAAACAATATTCAAGCAGAAATACTTACCAATGGTTGCCTAGTGAATTCCAACATGGGGAAAAAATACTTTTCATTATACTCCTTCTGCTTCTGTCTTACTCTTTGGCTGCTTCATTTCAGTTGATCTCTCTGATCATGAGTTATGATCTTGCCCCTTGCTCGTGAACCAGTGAGAATAAAAGTAATTTACTACTGCAATTTATGTGATTTACGTTTCAGTTTATTTGATGAGGTGCTCGCCCCACTACATCTTAATCTCTAAAGATTTGTGCAAAGAGTCACCTTTTTAATCTTAATATTTCTTTTCTCTTTGTTTCCTATCCATCTTTGTAATTTGTACCAAGCTTCCTGTCTTCCTAAAACAAATCCCAGCAACTTGATATTCTATTTCTCAGAACTCATCTATGGTACACTACTACAATGTTACCAATATAGGTATTATCAATTTCTTTTCTCATCAGCATAGCATCACTTCTAGTGCAAACAGACAAGTCTCTGTGTAGAAACAGACTATATTATTATTTATTCAGCATGGGGATATGAGTAGAATTTATGTAGCATTGTCAGAGAAAAAGTTTTATAAATATGGTCTAACTAGCTATTGGAATTCATTGTAGTCTTATTCATTATATGAATGAGATTTGAAAATAATTCAGATTCTCGAAGGTACCAGCTCATTGCTAGTAATGGAAAGGTTCTATGAGGAGTTTAAACAGGTGGAGTTTATATAATCCTCCTGCTCATGAATGTAGTGTTTTTAAACAGAGTTTATCCTTGACATTGACATTACAAATCTATTTCTGAATCTGTTACCCCTTGTAGTTTTTTCTGTATGTTTTTAATGGCTAGAATTTATTTGCTTCGGCAAAAAGAGACAAGTCCTCTCTTTGAGGCAGCTTTAAGGGTGACAGGAAGGCTGTTGTCATGCAACTAGAATATATGTTCCAAGCTAGGTATTTGAAATAGGTTTGATTCCAGAAAGTTATAGTAGGACTTCTAGTGGCAGGATCCAATGAGTATAGATGCAAAAGTGTATGGAAATTATCCAAAATAATACAAGTTTTACCGAATTCAACATAGTAAGATAACCCTTATAAACTGTACCAGAATCAAAGCCCAATGTCAGGAAAAAGCTTGTAGTACTGTTAGCATGTCAAAAACTCTCCATTTTTGTGCTGAGAATTAAGACAATCCTATGGATTCAATCTCCATTTGTTCAGGATTGCAGCCTGATGCCTAATCTGACAGAAAGGGAAAATCTTCTGATCCCAATTCTCATGATATTGGCAGATCAGATGCCATTCCTCTATTGAACTTTAACTGTAATCAGGAGGCTAATGTTATTCCTTTTGCCAAGACACAACACTACATATGCCGCTAGCCTGATGCTTACCTGAGCCAAGATTCAATCCATATTGTTATCCCAACGTTCAAAATATCAGAGCCAAGGCCAGGAGTTGCCCTTGGGAGGAAACACAGTGGACCATTTGTATTTTATGTCCTTGTGCCTAAGTGCCTCACCCTCAACAGAGTATATGAAATTCCTCAGCTGACAAGCAGTGTTTTTTCCTGACTCCATCTGCCATTGGTCTGTGTTCCCTTCAAACTCCCTGGGGCAAAAGCTCTGTCCACACCAACTTGACTTTTGGGAATAAACACTTCAACTCAGTTCAGTCAGGTTTTACCTGAATCAGTTCTGCACTAGAGTCTGTAATCAGATCATTAATTCTAAAATGAATGATGATATAGCTGAAGGAGGCATATTGCTTTGAACTCAGAAGTGAGAGGCACAAGATGATTCTTGTATATCTCCTGTCAACTGGGATAAGTGAGCTGGTCTCTGTCCAGAAGAAAACCAAGAGAAGCTCCATTGGATCACTGCCTTCGGTGTGCCCCATGGGTGAGCCTCTGGTACAAAATCCAAGTCATGCATGAAAACTTTAGGAAAGACTTTCAAACCTGTGTAGGAAACAGAAAAGAAGAGAAATTGGTGAAAAGTGGTTCTAAGTCACTCAGTACAATGGGAATAATGGACATTTAATGAAAGGCTGCAGTTGATTTTTAAATGAGACAGATTTCAAGAAGACTATAATCTTTAGCAGTGCTACTAATGTGTTAAGATATTGTAGTCAGTGTTATGTTTGTGTTAAATAGCAGTTTTCCAAAATTAGAATTAATAATAGGACTTACCACTTGAGTGTATTTAATCTTCAAAGCTCTTTACAAACATTAATTAATCCTCCCCAAAACTCCTGTGAGGAAGTATGACAGCATTATCGCCATTAAACAGATGGTAAAATTAGTTAACATACAGTGACATTGCAGAAAAGAACTGTGTCCAGAAGCCCATCCAGTTCTTTCTGTTTGTTCTTACTAGCTCAGACCCAGCACTGTTGGGGAAAAAAGCTGTGAACTGGAAAAACATTCTAAATTGTAACATGCGAGTGAGCACTCCAGATGTCTAATTTTGCTTCTGACATGGCTAACATTGGTTACAAATTCAAGATAAATATATTTCCTTTTAATTTTGGAAGTGCTTGTCTTAGTCCTGGACCAGACGGTTGCAATTCTTTTGTGACTATTTAACAATATTTTGCTTAACTGTATTGACTAAAGCTGCCTTTGATAATTTGAGGAGATCAGTAGAATAGTAGTTGGTAAGTTCTGCATGTGTATGAGAATTAAAAGATTTTCCCCCACCCCCATTTCTAGCCTTGGTTGCAAATAATGAAGAATCAGCTTTGGGAATGTATATACATTTAAAAAAGAGAAACAAATCCAGAGGGAGATAGATATTGATACATCTCATCCATCTTTGTTCTAATTATAGAAACTACAAAGTGGCCAATTTAAATGTATCCAAAGCTGACTTCCGTGACGTACCATTTTCAAAGTTATCAACTGACTTTTTTTAAGCAAATTCTTTGTGTCATGAGATTGCTTTTCAAAAGTGTCTTCAAACTATTTCAAAGTGTGGACTGTGTTTTAATCCAAGGGTTGCCTTGTGTGCTACCTCCCTTTGCAATCACATAAACCCTGTGTTATTATTTATAAGGCAAACAATATTAGGGAAGTACTTACATATTTTTATTATGAATTGTAATGTTATTTAACAATTAAGAGATAAGGAGATGCAGCCTGTACCATCTGATCATCCAAATCTCCACATTCCAATTTGAGAACCTCTACTCAAGAAACTGTTTAAATAATGCTAATTATTTTTGGGACCCAGTCCTGACTGCACCCAATTCAAGTTGAAGGTACACCTCTACCCCGATATAACTTAGTCCTCGGCAGCCAAAAAAATCTTACCGTGTTATAGGTGAAACCGCGTTACAGCGAACTTGCTTTGATCGGCCGGAGTGCAGAGCCCCTCCTCCCCCCCCTCCCCCTGGAGCACTGCTTTACTGCGTTGTATCTGAATTTGTGTTATATCGGGTCGCGTTATATTGGGGTAGAGGTGTAGTTGAGGATGCCTGGCACCTCCCGGTAGTAGCCTTTGGTGTTAAGCCTTCATTGATCTATGTGAAGGATTGTGAAATAATGTATGTGGGTGCTCACCACCTTTGAAAATTAAGTCCCTTTTTTGAAGTTCTTTGTCCCTTCTCTACTCCCTTTGCACTACTCAGCGGTGTACAATGTAAGTATTGGATTGAAGTTAGCTAGTTGTAGGGCTACGTTCTCTACCTCACTTTGGCCCTGTTCCACCACTCTGGCAGCACCCAGGGGATGCAGTTTGGCCCTTCATCCTTGACTCTCCTAGCAGTTTAAAGTTTAAAGCTAGTGTTATTTTCTATGCCACACTTTCCGTGCTGCTTCAGTGCATGGAGTATGTTGAGGGTATGGCCAGAGTGTGTTGTCCTCAACTGGCAGATGTCTCTTTGGCACAATTGCCAGCTATTACTTGCTAAAGGAGCCCCCAGGCTGCTCTAATCTGCGCTTCGATCAAGAAGAGAATCAGTAAGTGTAACCTGCTCCCTAAAAGACCCCAGGCCCCACTTCTGTGCAGAGAAGAAACTTGACACAGAAGATCATGTGCCCTATTAAATATAGATCAAGGGTAGAATCAGGATGACTGTACTTTATTTACTACTAGATATCTCAGAGTACACACATTTGTTTTAGTTGTGTTTGTGGTACTGGGAAATGTCTGTTAAAGTGGTATTGTGTAGGTTGCTTTGATAAATTAAAAAAAGGAAGTGCAGAATTATTGTGCCATGAACTGTAGTGACTGGAGTGGTTTTTAAATCTTTGCTTTGTAGAGTGTTCATCACCTTTCGTCTTCAGTGCGGTTTTACAGTGTAATCAGTTATCACGGTCCTGACAAGTATTAGTCTGGTAGTAATTTATCATAGGCTGACAAGTGCCAGAATTCATCCTCACATTTGTATCACTGAAGCAGACAAATAGTTGGCTTCAGAGACTAAAATGCGATGTGATATATTATTCTGACCCACAAGTTGACATGAAAATTGTTTTTAATCATTAAGACTCAAGTCAAAATGTTTTTCTTGATTTTTTTTGTTATTGTTGTGTGTGCGCACGTCTGTGTGTGTTTTCTTTGACAATAATCTGATTCTGTGCAACTCATATCCTTGGTATTAAGGAAACCACTTCTCATAGTTTCAGGATAAAATGAACACAAAGACAGATAAATGAATTTTAAGCCAGTGTTTCAGTTCCTCAGAAAAGAGCTTTAGTGTGCCTGATATAAACATGCTGCAAACTCAGACAGCACAATTTGCACATTAATGATTTGCAAAGGAAACATTAATTGTATACATTTTTTTACATACTCTGTTCATTCTGCCTATAAGATGAAATACCGGCAGGTTTATACCACTATCCTGCTCTTACCTGTTTACCACCAAAATAGACTTTAGGGCAAGAGGGAACCATCATGATTATCTAGTCTAACCTCCTGCACGTTGCAGGCCAGAAAACCTGAACCATACACTCCTGTAATAGACACCTAACCTCTGACTGAGTTACTGAAGTCTTTAAATCTTGATATAAAGACTTTAAGTTAGAGACTCCTCCATTAACTGCAGTTCAAACCAGTAAGTGACCTATACCTGCCGTGGAAAGTGAAAACCCAGACTCTCTTCCAGTCTGACCTGGGAGAAAATTCCTTCCTGACTCAAAATATAGTGATCATTTAGACCCTGAGCATGTGGGCCAGACATCTGGAAAAGAATTCTCTGTAGTAACTCAGAGCCCTCACGTTCTAGTGTCCCATCTCCAGCCATTGGAGATATTTGCTAATAGCAAAGATACATTACAAGAAAACATATACCTAATGTTTCCAACTTCATTACCTATCACTTAACGCATTTTTAATGTATCCTTGCATAATTTAGAAGTGCATTCATTAGGAACGGAAGCCAACTAAGAGAAATAAAATGTACCTAGATGAATTTCAGAACTGCCTGCTGCACTAATGTGACCACTCTGCCTCATTTAGCCATATTTACCACTCATGTCCTTTCATATTTGAGTGTGCCATTGTTACATTCCAGGCAAGTCGACCTGTACTGCCATTTGTCCTAAAACTAGCATATCTTATCTGCAGCTGGAATTCTTCATGTGGCATGTCGTGATCTCATTATTGCCCAGGTCAATATTTTGTGTATTGGATGGAATTCTTCCGAGGACCTTCCCTCCACTAAATCAGGAATTAATCCCAGTCATATTGAAATTTATTACACCAAGCAATTTGTAACACAGTGACTAATAGCATTTGCCTTACTCCCTTCCAAGGACATTCTGTACTAAGCTGTATATTATCCTTTTCTACTCTTGAGGTGGTGGAATCCCCTTCAGATGTTGCCACAATCATCTATTGAGTATTGTATTGTATCTCATTTACTTCCCCTACTAGCTGCTGCAGTTATCATCTCCCAGAACCGGCTGTGGGCATTAGCAGACTAAGCAATTGCTTAGGGCCCCGAGCAGCTGAAGGGGCCCCCTATTAATTATTAGTATGTGTGTTGGAGGGGATATTCTTGCTTAGGGACCCAATGGGCTAGAACTGGCACTGCATTCCATCTTGCCCCTCATCTATTCTTTCTGGGTTCTTGTATCATACTCCATCACCACAGTATCTGAACACCGGACAAGATGTAAATAGTCTGTGGACGATTTAAGCAGGAAACATTTTTTTCTGCTTTTCTCCTTGTAGGAGGATGGTTTGCCTCATAGGCTGGAGAGCAGGGGACTAAGTCAGCTCTGATTAGGACTAGCCACACCTGGGTGAAATAAGATGATCCCAGGATAAAAAAAAGATAGAAGTTGCAGGGGAGTGGGGAAGCCCAGCTAGGTATGCAGACGCACTTCAGGGACCAAGAAGGCTCCTGCAGGGTCCTGAGTTGTCAGGAAAAATATTCAAAGAGCAGGAGAAAACTCTCTGGCCTGGAAGAGACCCTACCCAACAAGCAGGGAAGAGACTGCCAGACTCTCAGAAAGGAGAGGGCTGTGCCCAACTGAAACTGGGGTGAAGACTTCGAGTTTTGTTTTGAAATACTTCGTTTGGACAACTGGGAGAGAGACATTGAACCAGAGTTAGGGCCTAGCGGGTCAGTGTGCACCTGAGTTCTAAATACATGTGGTTCCTTCTGGAGATTGTTTGAATTCTTTTGTGGACTATGAGTTCTTAAAGTGCCCCTGAAAAGACAGATTAGGGTGTCAGGGTGCAGTAGAGTAAGCTGCATCCGTGAAGAGGCAATTAATGGCCAGACGGCTAAACTGCCCCTGAACCAGGGCAGGCAGGATTTCTCCTTTCTTATCATCCTATTCTCTCTCATTCTTGCACTGCTGTCTTCATTTTTGTTCTACCTTGTATTTAAGTTGTGGCTTCTGAACTCTCTTGTATTAATTTGTATTTACTAAGAACCAATATCTCATCCCAGTAAAAAGACAGGATTGAGATGTTAAATTTAAAAAGTAATGGTACCTACTTTTGTTCAAAATGAGAGAGCCATTTCTTTCTTCAGACGGCTGAATTGTCAAATGTTTCTTTTTATAGCTAAAGGATTTTAAAAAGATTTTTTTATTCTGTTGCAGTTATAACTAGATTATGGTAGAAGTGAAAATGAATTATAACTTTCTGCTGGATTTGTTCAGCTCTGACAATTTACAGGACAGCAGCAGAGCCCAACTTGAAATATTTAATACATCTTATTTTTTATATCCCTGTGTCACTGTCCTTGATGAAAAGGGAAACATTCTATTGCAATACAGATATTTGAAGTGGTGTCATAGTGTAAGTGTGGGATGATATTGCTTTAAAGTCAACATTGTGATGAACACTCCTTTTTAATGCATGCCAGCGTTTAACAATATTTATTTGTGTTGGAGGTGAAGGTAGCTGAAAGAAATATCTTCAAGTATACATTTGTAATATGGCAAGAGGCCTTGAGTTGTAGTATTTCTCTTAGAATTGTAAGGAACTCTGTGTTATGACTCTTGGACTAAAATTAGAAAATAACGCCATAAGAGAAATACATATAATTTTTTAAGATCATGCAGCACTCTGTGCCTGGAGGGCCATTACACACACCTCTATAATGGGCTATTGAGCACAGTCTAATAAAGGGAAAAATTGCTGCTGGGTCTTAAGCCAGAGTCTCCAGTTTACTGAATACAAATAAGCTTTTTTACCTATTGAACTGCAGTAGCAGCAATGCTCAAGTGAAAGGCCTCTTTCACTTACAAACAAAAGCTTGTATTTTGCACAAGAACTTGTTTCCTTAGAATTGCCATATGCACTGGAACATCTCTGCAAATCATTACTTTTCCCCCTACGTGTGAAGGTCTCTAAAGTGGCAATACAAACCAAGTCTTTGCCAGTTATCTAGACAGGCTGTCATCAGCTTGTTAAGGATGGTGCTGATTGAAAAATTAATTGATGAAAGGGTAACAAAATGTGATGGCATAACAACAACACTGCTTTATTTTTAAGACAGGAAATGCTTTTGGTTTGGTTCATCTCAAAATTATAGAGAATGCTGAGATTCATGCTAATTGGGGCTTTTGATCCCAGTAGTGCTAATGAGAGTTCCTTGTGCCTCTCAATAAGAGAACAGACTTCTCCAATTGTATTCATCCCTTATATGTGTTGAAATCCACTGTCAGTTGTAGGGGAAGGTGCTGTACTGCTGAAGCTGGTGTTCATGTGGAATTTGACAAGGCCATAGAAGTTTTTCTCTTATTTTGTGTTGGTCTCTTCTGGAGCAGCCAAAAAGAAGACGGAAAAATTGTTAGGTTGTGATAGTATTTGTTCAAAAGGTTGAAGAGCAAGCCACTTAATCATGGATTTAAAACCTGCATGTTCTTTTTAACTGTTGAAAGAATCTGAGGGTGTACAGAACGTGCTCTTCTTTATATTGGGCATTAAAAACTCACAGTTGATGACCTGAGACAATGTAATTGGGCTAGTTTGGTCCAATAAAATATATTGCCTCACCCACCTTGTCTTTCTAATATTCTGGGAACATCACAGCTCCAACAAGACTGCAACAACAATTGACGATCTGACATTTTACTTAGCTGTTTATACTTAGCTCCATTTATGTGCATGGGATTACTTACAAGTTGATTATCCCTTTGCCTAAGAGCAAATGAACAGAAAAAAAAACAAAGTTTATATGTGGTCAGTTTGTATATTACACAATACGATGTTATGATTCATCCCCTTAGGTTACTTGTAGGGTCTCAAGTGCTTTAATTTCTTTCTTAATGAACTCCATAATGAAAAAGAATGCTTACACGAGGACATCCTATGATCCATTGTCTTGCTGCAGAATGAAAACCTTGCTGATAAAAACTTTTTCGGATGAATGATTTCACAAATTAGCCAGTTTTTTTAAAACGTATTTAACTTCAGAAGCTTTTGCAACACTTGCATCTTTCTCTAAAATTTTAAACTGTCTCGAATACATAGGGAAAATGTAAAGTTTACGTCTAGAAAGCTACTGCATGAAGATAAACAAATAAAAATCAGGGGAAAAATCTGGTCCAACTAAAGTCAATGTCAGAACTCCTATTGACTTCAGTGGGACCAGGATTTCACACTAAATCATGTCCTACATATATTTTTTTCTTTCTGGCACTACTGATGGTGTGGTTTTTGTTGTTGTTGTTGTTGTTTTTTACATTTTCCTGTCTCCTGCACTAGCATGTATGTACTGTGGTAGACAATGAAAAATTAAAATATCTAAGGTGTGTCTGGCACATAGGGAAGGAACTCGTGTGTTGGTGGTAAGATCTACTGGTCAGAGATGAGTCAGAAGCCAAGAACCAGAGCTGAAGTCAGGAACACACCAACGGTTGGGGCTGGGAGTCGCACCTAAGGTTGGGCCAGAATCAATGTCAGGAGTCACAGCAAGGCTCAGGGCTGGAGTCAGACAGCCATTTCAAAGGTCAGACTGGAGTCAGGGCCAGCTCTAGGTACCAGCAAATGAAGCACGTGCTTGGGGGGGCACATTTTCAGGGGCAGCATTCCAGCCATTTTTTAATTAATTAATTAATTTTGTGTTGTTGTTGCTTCGGGCGGCAAAAGCCTAGAGCCAGCCCTGGCAGCAGCAGCGTGTCGTGCCCTCAGGCCGCTGCGATTCACGCCATGGGGGAGCAACACCCGCACCTTGTGGCTGGGTCGGGCAGGCTCCGAGCGGGGGACACTCGGGCTGGGGACTGCCACCCAGCGCCACAGCCGGGGCTGAGCAAAGCAGCCTGAGCCGCCCAGGGACTGCGGCAGGGCGGCCAGAAGCAGCAACAGCAGCGGGGCCATAGAGGGTGGGGCGTTGCTGTCTGGGGCCCGCATCCTGCTCTCTGGGGCTCCGCTCCCTCTGGGGCTACCATGCCCCGGCTCCTCAGCCCCCCGCTGGGGCGGTTCCCCGGCTCTGCCTGGCTGGTCCTGGAGGTGGGAGCCCCGCTGCTTATCCCGACCCTGCCAGCGCCAGACCGCCTGGAGGCGAGGGGGAAGCGGGTGGAGTCAGCACTGGTCGAGGGGAGCCCAGGGCTGGGGCAGCAGGGGGTGCAGGTGGGGTGGGGGAGCCCAGGGCTGGGTGTGGGGGGTGGGAGAGAGAGCCCAGGGCTGGGGGACCGGGGGGCCGGGGGTGCGGGTGGGGGAGGGCACTGGTGGGAGGGGGTGAGAGCCCAGGACTGGGCTGGGGGGCAGCCAAAATTTTTTTTGCTTGGGGCGGCAAAAAACCTAGAGCTGGCCCTGACTGGAGTCAAGGAACAATGCTAGGGTCAATCTGGAGTCAGGGTCCAATATAGCTGCAGGTCAGGTCAGGGTTCACTCAGTTGCTTGGACAACTTCCTATGCCACCTCCTGGATTTTAAGTAATGCATCCCTACTGATTGGCCCAGATAGATGTATGCTCCAGTCAAGGATCTTCGTGGGTAGAGCCTCTGATGGACCAGAGTTAGACTCATAGACTTTAAGGCCTTGCATACAACCGAGGTCAAATTAACAGACATAATTTCCTGGATCACTTTTTTCACCTTTCTTAAAAATAGGTACTATATTAGCAATTGTCTAGTCAAAGGGTACGACCCCGAGTTTATGGATTCTGCTAGCCTTCTCCCCTGCTGGTTCTGGAGAGCTGTTGAGTGGTGGTCAGTTTGGACACCGCTTTGGACCACACACCTGAGATTGAGACCCATGATCCCTCACCTATAGTTGGTCAAACCTTGTTTCCTTAAAGCCCTCTGTAAATACTTGCAAATGCATTAATGAATTACAATGTTTTTTCCTTAGACTAAAATGAATTGTGTTAAGGTGGCAATACACTTTGGTGTTTGCTCCTTTCTGTGGCTGCATAAATTGATTTTAATAGTGGTTGTTAAATGGGTGTGTATAAAAGTGTTTCTGAGGTTTAATTGACATAGTTATAAGTGACTAAGTGGCATATATCATGTAGGGGCAATGCAAAACAAAGCAAGCAATTATGGAATATTAATAAGGTATTGGTCTTTTTTTGATACCATACCTGAAGGACAGTTAATAAGAGCTTTAAGCCTTTGGAGTACCATTTGTATTTTTTTTTAAGATTAGACTTTGATTATAGTGCAATAAAAAAATTAATTAGTTTGCTCCAGTGGAGCAGTTAATGTATTATAGAGTGAAATGGTATCCCCTTCTCCCTCTGTAGAAGGTTGATTTTATTCTCCTCCTTTCAGACACATTTTTGATTTGATTGTTTACAAAATTTAGAGAGAAGTTAATTAAATAAATGGTAGTATTTTATACAATGTTGTAAGGTCTGAAGAATGTTAAACTCACAACTGTAATTATTTTCATGGGTTGTTTAACTCAATACATTAAACGTATGCACTTAAATCTCAGTGGGGTATTTATATCGGTTAGGAGTTAGAGAAAAGAAGAAAAATAGCACTAGGAGTGACCAGTAGTGTGGTTTATTGCATAATGCCACTTCTCAGCTAGAAAGAAAAATGACTAATTCTGTCACACACTTGCTCTTTATTAATATTACCCCCCCACCCCAAAAAAATCCACCACAACTTTTTGTATGACTCTTCCTGTACTTAAAACAATTGTTAATGTAGGTACTACAAAATAAAATGGACAAGGCAGATGGAAGAGTTGAGATGGGGGGAAGGAATGGGGAACAATTGAACACTTGAAGACTAAAACAATGGCATTGTACTTGTACCAGGGAGCTGCAGTCATTCGGTTGGCATTTCATTATACAGCTATGTTTGTAGGTGTGTTTGTAAAATTTAACTGAGTGAGAAATTTCCGATGGATATAATTTATGATGAGGTGAATTCTTGTGCTTGGAATTTAACACACAAATCCATTTTTATCTATATAGCCCACTTAACTTTTTAGCTTAGTAGATGGAACCGGTTTTCAACCATTGCAATTACGATTTACTGTAACTCAAACTACTATATACACAGGATACTGTGAGAGAAGGGTCATGAATGTGAAGATCTCACATTTACAATTAACTTTCAGGTTATTTCAGTGATAAGTGTAAGCTGGTGAGGCAACTAAGCATAAAACTAATCAGCCAGACAGATAGCTTTTCTTAGGGAGAAATTTTTATGTTTTAATTGCAGAGAAACAGTTGACAAAACACAAAGGTGAAGAAAATGATACTGCTCTTTAGGGTTTCTTATGCAGACCCTTAGCCATGAATAGAACAGACTTCTTTCAGGCTAGGTCCACACTACCCGCCTGATTCGGCGGGTAGAGATCAATCTTCTGGGATCAATTTATCGCGTCTCATCTGGACGCGATAAATCGATCCCAGAAGCGCTCCCCCGTCGACTGCGGAACTCCTGCTTGCCGAGAGGAGGAAGTGCTGTCGACGGGGGAGCTTGCCTGTGCCGCGTGGACCCGCAGTAAGTAAACTTAGTTCGATCTAGGAAACGTCGACTTCAGCTACGCTATTCTCGTAGCTGAAGTTGCGTTTCCTAGATCGATCCCGCGCCCCAGTGTGGACCAAGCCTCAGGCTGGCACTCTCTCCCTTGTTTTTAGAGCAGCTGTTGTTTATGGACCATCCTTGGAGCCACTGCATGAGTCTAAGTTGCTACTAATTCCTTGGCAAAGAAAAGGATAGGCACTGAGGTGTTTGGATCACCGTTTATTTTTCCTCTTGAGATTTACCGTATCTTACCTTGTGCTGAAATTTTTCATTTTAATACAAGCAGGACAATTGGCTTCTAAATTTTGTCTTTGTGTAAGAAGGGAATGGTCCTGCTATTGTTGGGAGCTTTCCTGGCTTGTAAATTAGCCCAGTGAAATGGGCTATGAAAGGATCTGAGTCCTTGCTCCCACTTCCTTTACCCATAGGCCTGCCTGACCTCGAGGGCTCCCCTTTCACTCTCCTGTGTGGCAGAGTCCTTATAAGCCCAACAAGACTCGTCCCTTGGATATGGCGAATCGGGGTAACCACCCCGGGCCCCATGCTTTAGGGGTTCCCGGGCTTCCATAAAATAGTGACGAGGCAGGCGGGGAGGTGAGGCAGGCGAGTGGGGTGAGGAGACAAACGGGGAGGCGAGCAGCAGGTGGGTGGGGGGAGGGGCGAGGTCGTCCCTCTCAGTGCCTACCGCCTGCCATGGATCAGATGTTTCATGGTGTCAGGAGGTGCTGGGGCGGAAGGGAGAGGAGCGAAGGACCTTCCGCCGAATTGCCGCCGCAGATTGCGATTGCGGCTTTTTTTTTTGCGCCACTTGGGGCGGCAAAAACCCTAGAGCCAGCCCTGCTTTGGGGTACTTCGGCGGTGGGTCCTGGAGCGAGTGCAGGACCCGCTGCCGAAGACCCGGAGTGGAAGGAGCCTTCGCCACTGAATTGCTGCCGAAGACCCGGAGTGCTCCGGGTGTGTTCGGTGGCAGTCTTTCCTAAGACCCACCGAAAACTCTTGTGGGGGCCTGTGGCAAATTGCCCCACTCGCCCCCACCCCCCCGGGCGGCCCTGGCACTAGGCCCTCTGCCCAGGGAACCCCCTTGCTCTCTCCAGATACTCACCACTCTTGACTGCTCCAGCTCCAGCCCCAGCTCCAGCCCCAGTACTGCCGCTGCTCTTCCTCCAGCTCCCTGAGCTGCTTTTCTGGCCCCTCTGATTCTGGTTGCTGCGGCTGTCCTCCCCGTGCAGATCTGCTCTCTGGGGGGCTTCTGTGGCCCTGCTCCCAACGCTGACCTACTTCCTGGGCTGCTTCCTGGGCTGTGGCTCTGCTCCCAGCATGGATCTGCTTCCTGGGCTGCTTCTCTGGTTCTCTCTGGCTGGCACGGCCCTGCTCTCCCACTCAGCTCAGGCTCCTGCTCTCTCCTTGGCTCAGCCCACTCTGCTCCAGCAATTCTGGCTCACATGGAGGATAGGACCCCCCACCCTGGCCTCCTGACTCCCTCATTAGCATGCCTGCCCTATCAGTCAGGTTGACCTAGAGCATTGGCCTCTCCTTATTGTTCCTGGGGACTGTCAGCCTCAGGGTCCTGATTTCCCATCGACCCTTCCCCTTCTTTTTGGTACCAGGAACTAGCCAACCAAAAAAAACTCACTGAGTTTTAGTAAGGGCTCAACAGTCCCCTTACATTTGCAAAATACTGGATTGGTTATTAGTTATCATTAATGCAATGATTTATAGAATCATAGATTTTAAGGCCCGAGGATATAATCTGTCCTCCTGCGTAACACAAGATGTAGGACCTCCTCAGTAATTTCTTAACAAACCCATTGCTTCTGTTTAAACTACAGCATATAATTTAGAAAGACATCCAGTCTTGCTTTAAAGACTTCAGGTGAAACCATGACATTACTAGGTGATAGTTCCAATTGTTAATTACTATTTCAAATTTCACGTTTCAAATTTTGCATCTTATTTCTAGTCTAAGTTCGTTGAGCTTCAGCTTTCAACTGCTGGCTCTTTTTCTGCTGAAGAGCCATCTTCTATCAAATCTCTTTCCTATGTAGGTATCTTAACCTTTTCTTGGATAAACAGATTGAGCTTCTTAAGTTTCCCACCATAAGGCATGTTTCCAGACCACTAATCATTCTTATAGCTCTTTTCTGAACCCCTTCCAACATGTCAATATCCTTTTTGAAGTGTGGACACCAGACCTGAACACAGTATTCCAGTAATGATCTCACTAATGCTACATACAAAGGGAATATATCTTTCCTATTCCTAATTGATATTCCCCTGCTCACACATCCAAGGATCACATTCACCCTCTTTAGCTACAGCAGTGAACTGGACACTCGTGTTCTGTTGGTTTTCTACTATGCTCTTAAGTTCTTATCTGTATTAGTGCACTCCAGGATACTGTCCTCCACCATTTAAGTGTGAACAACATTCTTTGTTCTTAGACATATAACCTTTCATTTGGCTGTATTAGAGTTACTTTTAGTCATTTATCAGAGAAGCAGCCATTAATCCATTTAATATTGGTTATACTGATTTTATGTAGTGCTAACTCTTGTATCAGAATGTCATGCAGAACTAAATCTTAGTATACTATGTCAACGGTGCTCCAAGATTTGTTAAAAATCAACATTAACAGTTCAGAGATCTCCATGGGCACAGCCTTTAAAACTCTTGGGTGCAAATTATCCAGTCAGTCCGATTTTAAAATGTTTCATAGTTGCATTAACATCCTCCCTACACCTCTGATGGACTAGAAAATATTTCATTGTCACTAAGATATGTATACATAGTCCTGCTTTCTTCCCAATAAAGAACAAAAATATTGATTGAATACTTTTCTTTCGTGTATCATGATTGACAATTTTACCATCCTTATCTAGGATCAGACCATTACCACTGCTAGGATTTAATTTGTTCTTGAGATATTTAAAAACTTTCTTTTCATTATCCTCAGCCCTACTGGCCATAGATATAGCCCTACTAGCCAGAGATATTTCATTGCAACCTTTAACTCCCCTTATCCTTGTCTGTAATTCCTAACTGCTGATTTTTATCTTTGCTATTAGCTTCCCCATTTTTCCATTTGTCATATATTGTTTAACCGGGCTATTTTTTTTTTTTTTAACCAAAAGAGCCTTCATTTTTCATTGTGGTTTTCTTGTCCATCTAATGAAACATTCTTACACAAATCCCAATTGTCATTCACACGTTATGTCTAAATATTTCTTTTCACTTAGTTTTTTCCTCATGAGTCTTTTAGCTTTTGGAAACTGTCCCTTTTAAAGTATCAAGTGTACATATTATTGATCAGGACTAGATTTTGTTTGCACATAATGACTGAAAATGTGTCGTGATCACTTGTACCTAGGCAACCATCAATTTTCACTTCAATGATCAATTCATATTTTGCAGTCAGAGAGGGTCTGATACAGAAATATTCTGAATTGGTTGCAATATTTTTTGTGCTAAAACATTATTGATAATTGGTCAGAAAAACTTGAATGGAACCATTTTCTGTTGGAAAATTCTGTTCCTCAGCACACTTCACAAAATCAGATTGATTTTGCTGAAACTCCGTTTAAGAGAAAAAATGGGGTTGGTGGAGTTCCAACAAGATTGAAACATCTTGTTTTAACACTTTCAAAATGAAATATTTTGTTGTTTGATTTTTAAACAAACTTTCATTTCAAAATTATGTTTATTTTATAGTATACTATAATATACATTATAAAATCAAAAGAAAGCATGTCAATATTGTAGAAACAATGTTTTGATTAACCTAAAAAGCAATGTTTTGGCATTTTCTTTTGCCAATACTTTTGAAATGTTCAGTATTTGTTCCAAATTGGAACAAATACAAATTTCAAAATCTCAAACTTTCTGAAATGGAGTTTCCATCTTCTGCATTGCTCAAAACTGTAATACAAATTGTCTTCTGCAGCATAACTCTATGTACATGTATAAAATCTAAACCACACATAAGTATTATAATTTAGTATATTTTAAATAAATAACAAAATCAAAGGAAACAAAAATAAAATTATTTTCTTAATATTTCATGATAAAAATGTGCGCACAAATACTCATTGAACAACATTAATAAATAAATGCAGTACTAATATGACTGCAAAAATTGCTGCTGAAGTGGACATCATACAAAATACATTGATAAGAAATAATAAGATTGTCCTCTTTTCTGAGAATATATTTGGATTTAATAAAGACCATAATGCTAAAAGATTTAGGAGAGATATCAGATAACAGTTAGAGGTGAATATGCAAGGTGTTAGGGCAGTAAAAATGGCCAATGCACTTCTGGGCTACATATGCAAAGGTATCACATCATAAGACAACAACGTCATAGTTCTAGAATATTGTACTGAGTTGTAGGCAACACATTGTAAGTAATATACTGGCATATTAGATGGAGTTTAGAGAAGTGCAACAGAAGTAGATGATATTTTTGTAAAGGCTAAATATATATAGCAGTCAGCAGTTACTATTTCTTGGAGGGATAGGTTGGAGGGCAGGCATCACATGTCAATCAAGATGTGAACTGTGTAAACATCATCTAGGGAACCTCCATCACATGTTGGAATATTTTAAAGCACACAGGGATGTATCTCTAAGCCCATTCAGGCCTGGGCCTCTCTTCTGAGACTGCCAGCAAGAGTGATAGACAAGTACATTTAGAAAAGAAAATTTATGTAGCTACTTATCTGATCAGATCTGAACCAACACTTTAGAGTCATTACACATAGGTCACCAAATAGTCACCAGATATTCAGATATTTCTGTCATTAACAACCTACAAAGATTTAAACCTCTGAGAAATTTTACTTACCTGAATCGTCCCATTGAAATCAATGGGTCTGCGGGAGTGAGTAAAGTTATTTACTTGCTTAAGATTTTATAGGATCAGATCCATTGTTTAGACATGATCTTAGTCTGTCCTCTCAACCCTAAGGCTGATTCCTTCAGGCCAGGTAAGAAACAAATGAGTGGATGGATAAAACTGCTGTGCAACTATCAGTGCTGTACTTGTTCTCTGGATAAAAAGAAGACTTGAGCCTCAAGGGCTGTCACTCTTGGATTTCAGACTTTGGCAGGCACTCAAAATTCACAAGAGTAGTTTAAGGTATTTTAGCAGAAAGGGCACAGAATGTGTAATACAGATGCTACTGAAGTTGCAAATTATGCAATTCCCCATCATTCTTAGGCACTCTTGACTTCTGTATCAACTTGTGCAACCCCAATCCTGCAAGCTCTTTCTCCAGGAGAACCCTGCACCCACATAGAGACACATTGACTTCAGTGGGTCTCTGTGTGTAGGTGCAGAAGTCTGCTAGTGTCTTCAGAATTGGGGCATAGATTGTTTAGAAATTGAGCTGCTACATTGGGAACACAAACAAACATAACCTATGCAAAACTAGGACCATTCTATTTCTTCTGGGATATTCACTAGATCACTTGTGTGACAGATATTGCAACCACATGCAATTTTTTTTAAAGATTGAATTCTACTCCATGGGAGAAGGATTACCACAGATCCTCCAGGAATTAAAATGGGAGGGGTGATTCATGCAAAATGCTAAGACAAGTTACGCAGATACCCGGCCTTTGAAGCTCTGCCTCCTCAGGAGAGGGGCAGAGACTGTTTTTACCTGATTCAGGGGTCTAAGAAGCTTCTCTTTTGGAGTATAAAGGCTGTGTTTAAACAGACTCCAAGCCCTTCATTTTGACTTTTGTCCACGGAGGGGGCAAACTGGGGTTGGAAGGACATTAACCTGCCATGGCCTGTGTGACTGATGGATGATTCTAGTGCATTTAGTATGCATGTAGTTCCTTTTATTGTTTTAATATTTTTTCTCTATACACTATTATGCCTGAATAAATTAATTCTACATGGCAACTTGTAATCGTTGGCATACACTGTTCATAGCCCTTGGAGAGGAAACAAAGCACAGGTGCTAAGCTTTAGTGAGCTGGGATATCACTGTGAACCTAAGGGGACAGCAGCCTACAACCCCAGTCTGGAGAGAAGGGATGTGGGTCCTGGCACATAGAGAGGTGACTGCTAAAGAGGATTCAGAGTAGCAGCCGTGTTAGTCTGTATCCACAAAAAGAAAGCTTATGCTCAAATAAATTTGTTAGTCTCTAAAGTGCCACAAGTACTCCTGTTCTTTTTGCTAAAGAGGACAATCTTACTGCAGACCATTGAAGGGAGTCAAAGGGACAGTTACCCTAAAACTGCAACAATGTCTTTTAAAAGAAAGAAGTATTGTACCTTGTCAATTTAAAGGTGAATTGTTTTTTTTTTAATAAATGCTTTGATAGAAATCAGTGGTTGAAAACGTGTCTTAATTTATGAATCAATAGTCTGAAATTTTGCCTTAGGAAAGTGATGTATATGTGAGTATATGTAGAGTGTCTGTCTAACTCAGGGGGGGACTTCCTTGATCTCTAGGCAATATAAAACTTAACTTAATAGAAAATTGGTTCATCCATTATTTATCTGGCAAGACATAAAGTTGTGGTTCTTTGCTTTGATTTCGGTGAAATTATTTTCAGCCAAAACTTTTTTCAGCAAAAGATGCGGATTTAGTGACATTGAAACACTTTCTCAATTTGTGTCCATTTCACTGATTTTTTGGGATTAAAAACAAAAATGTAAATAAATTGAAACATATTGTTTTGTTAATTTAAAAATAATGTTTTGAATGTTTGATTCAAAATGACTTCATTTCTTAAAAACTTTAAAAGCCTAAAACACTCAAAATTGAAACAATTTTTTTCTTTTGTTTTGGAGCAAACTAAACTTTCCATCGGATGCAAAAATTATTTTTGGGTTGGCCTGAAATGACATTTTTCAAATTTTCAGAATTACCGGCTAACCATAACATCAATTATTTTCGCAGTTCTAGATATCCTTCAGCAGGATTGAAAATGCATCTGTTGGGTGCTTTCCATAATAGCAATGGCATCAGCTGTTGTGGGACAGAATCAAGCTCCTATCTCAGGTCTTAGTAGTGTTCAAAAGCTTTTCAGTTTATTTAACTCATTTTAGAAAGTTGAATTATTCTGTTAGTGAATGACCTTCAAATCTCCTCTATAAGTTTGGATTTGAGATCGATCTTTCCAGTGCTGAGTAATTAACATGAACTAAAAATAACCCTCACTGCTCTTCATTGTAGGCCTACTACACAAACCCAGGCTGTGCCCAATTGCACTTTGTGGTGCTCATGCACACTTTGTTTGTTTTGAGACTTATACCAAGAGCAGCCTTTGTTTGTTTAATTATTCAGCCTAGGAGAGATCGATTATAAAACCTAACATGCAGAAGGAGATTTGGAGGACATGTGCTAACAAAAACTTTATTTCAAAATGTTTATCAAATTCTGGGCATAAGATTTTAAAAATATTTAATTAAAAAAACCATAAAATTAGACTGAAAATAAAATAATTGATAACCACTAGCAATAATGAAAGGACATGCTGGGATTATGAAGAGGTCACTTTAAGAAAGGAAAAGAACAATGAGCCCATAGGGTAATTTGTCTTTGAGTTTTTTAATAGGTAATAGAAAATTATGAAATTAAAGTTTGAAAGAAGACAAGTTTAGGGATGGACAAAATAAAAACAGATCTGCATCCAGATCTGAATTTTACAATAGGATTCTTTCTCTAATGGCCCAAACTTCCACTCCAGAACTTTGGAAACATTCACCTCTAGAATTTAGTGATTCAGAATTTAGTGAATTTTGCTTTCAACTTAAGCAAACATTTCCTGATTATCTGAACCTCAGCTGTTGCAATTTCACCCGCAGTAATCAAGAATACTCTTCAAGAAATTGTAATAAACATTTGGAAGGTGAAGAGCATAGGATAATATGCCAAGTGAGAAACTGGTGTTTTTATCAGGTTTCTCCAAATGGTTGACTGCTGGTCAAAATGATAAGAGATAATTATCTCTCCTCAAAAGTACAGGAGAAACAGTTCTGCACACATGTTTTTACTGTTTTTTAAGCATTTGTTTGTTATCAACACACACTACTGCCCTCTAAATAGATGTAAATGTCTTGTAATGTTCAGACCTAAATTAAATGATTATAGTTTGATTTTTGCTGCATTCTGTTGTCTGATAGATCTAGCTTAATCCCGTTATATAGATCAGATCACTTGTGTATTATTTATGAATAAAAATACTCAGGTTTTTCAATGTTAATGAAAATATCAATTGTTCTTAATCGATTCCTAAATTCTGTTTAGATCCCAGTATGTTAGGATTATCTTTTTCATCCAGACATTTTTCATGTATTTTGTTTTTATCTTTGCCAACTAGTTAGCAAAACAATATACTTGGAATATATGCAATGGTCGTGTTATATCCCTAGTGAGATTCCTAAGCATAGTTCCTAAGGAAAAAAATTCTATATTTTAGTTAATTACAGAACATGAGTATGATAGTGATTGAATAATTAAAACCCCTTACATTAAGGTTGGGTAAATTATAGAGGGAAAAGAAGGTACTCTGGAGAATTGATGTGCATTAAAATGTATAGCTGAAATGTAACTAGTGTTGACTACAGAAGGCATTGTAAAAGAGGAGATTTCAAAGTTAGCTAAGGGAGAAAGTGGAAGAGGGCATGAGCAAGGTATTACCTGGAAATAAAAACCATTTTAGGAAGGCAAAGGCAGAAGCTGGGTAGGGAGAACAGGTATTAGATTCCCAAGAAAACATTCCACAGGGTGAAATGGAGGTTGAGGAGACACTGGAAGTTAATACAGCACGGTGGTTGGATGTTGTTCTGGCTATTCTGCGTAGCTATATCGGAAACTGAAATACGTGAACGAAATCAGAATAAAATAAAATCTACACTGGAACTTTTGTCCGTATCTTGAACAAAATTGAACCTGGGATTTTTTTTCAGAAGTTCAGTATAAGTTGTGTGATTTTTTTTAAATAAGTCTCAACTTCCTTTTGTAAAAAGAAAATCTCTTCTTATACAAATCTGATCATACCCAAACACACACTGACTCCTCAACTCTACTACAAACTTCCTTTAAAATCATCATAAAACCAGCCACAGTGCTCACAATTAGTTCTTCATGTTCAAATGCACAACCTCAACTTGTCTTTACCGCACTGATATAGTATCTATAGACACATGTTCAGTTGTAAAGCCTCCATCATTGTTTACTCCATCAGAATACTTTTTATATACAGAGGATTATGTTCTTTGAATCTGATTGTTAGTTAAAAAAATAAGGGGTAATTTCTTTATTTCTAAAAAAAATTCAGTGAGAGATGGGTGAAATGTTGACTCCATTGAAGTCAGTGGGAACTTTGCCATTGACTCCAGTAAGATTTCACCTGCAGGTTCTTCCCGTTGCTCTTCGTCACAAAACTTCCTGTATCGAAGTTCTGTGTACGGTGACACTATTTCTGTGCTTCTGCTTGTCCTTTGTAGTCCACTTTTCTACCCTCTCCTCCCTTTGAATCCCCTATCACTTTGTAGTCCTTTTGACTCTCTCTACATCTATCTCCTCACCTACACTCCTCTTCCATGCTCCATCTTGACCCCTGAGTATTGTCCATCCTGCCCCTGTTTTGTGTTCACTGGTTTGATTTGTAGTTGGTGATAAATATCAAAATGTATAATGATCAGTGTTTGAAAGTGGAAGGGGTTAGTGAGTGTGAAACATGGAGAGGGTATTGACTGTGAACCTGTGTGGGCAGTTGGTCTGGAGATGCAGTCTGAGCTGAGCTGGACTATGGGCTTTCCACTGTGACTTCCTGGTCCCTTTCGGTGCCTGTCCACAGCCCCTACCCATCTGTGTCCTGCTTCCTAGTTCAATGATCCCCCTGCAGTTCTCCTTACCCACTCATCTGACCCTATTAATTACTGAAATTATTGTGATATTTGTTTTTTTTTAATATGAGAGGGGTAGTAGCCGTGTTAGTCTGGATCTGTAAAAAGCAACAAAGAGTCCTGTGGCACCTTAAAGACTAACAGATGTATTGGAGCATAAGCTTTTGTGGGTGAATACCCACTTCATCAGACGCGAAGTGGGTATTCACCCACAAAAGATTATGCTCCAATACATCTGTTAGTCTTTAAGGTGCCACGGGACTCTTTTTTTTTAAATGTTTCTTTTAATAACAGACTTGTTTTAATAACAGGCTTCTCTTGGTTCATGTGACTCCTGTTGCTCCTTACCTCGAGCAGGAGGAGGGAAACTCTGCTCCAGGCTGACTGAGGGTAGAAGGACAGGAGCTTTCACTTGGTCTCCCCTCCTGCTGCTTGAATATTTAAAGGAACTGTCCCCTAAAATGTCACACTTCTCTCTGATTATTTTTTAATCTACTTTTATAAGTAACACCTACGATTGTTTATTGCCTTTCTGTACAGTCAATTTCACAGTTTCTTTTATAGATGAATAATTTTGCCCAGTTGTTTGTGTGAGGCCTTTCATCTAGGAAAAGGGGAGACAAGAATGCTTTTATAATGGGAAAATGTGATTTGTATAACCAAAAACATGTGCAGGGGATTCAGGGGCAAATTTAATATTTGAAACTGCTTTAATTTCGTGAAATTGGCAAGATTTCAAGTTGGCAGTGTCCTATAAATCCTTCAGGCTCCATGGTGCTCTCTGATTAAATAAAGGATACAAAAATTTGATTTTTCTGACTCAGTCTCTTGACTGGCCACTGTAAGATTTTGTTTTCCCCTGACAACTTTAGGATTTGTGCAATGACAACTATAAGTGAGAGTTGGGATTTAATTGGCCATTCTTCAAAAAAGTTCCCATTTTTATTCATACCATCCATCCAGTGATCATTCATATCCTGAACTGCTCTTGACAGTTCGCACATGGTACATGGGTAGAGGGACAAAGGGAATGCTCCATTATGAACCTTAACAAGGTAGGATGAGGGAATTAACTTTCTGTCATGGCTGAAGATGACAGCTGTTACATATAGTCACCGGTTTACCAGTAACTTTATGACCCTGCAAACTTTTTTAGGATTTAACATAACAAACAGATGCAGTTCAGACACAATTAAAAGGCAGAAACAACATGCAATCAGAGAGTACAGTATATATCATTAAGAACAGAAGACACATATAAGATTGGTGTCTCTCTTATCAAGAGAATTGAAAGTGGATACTGAAACGGGAATGAAAAAAAAAACCACAGGAAGTGGAAGGTGTGAGAGAGAAAGAGTCTGTGTCTGTAACAGAGAGTAAAAGGGCTGACAATTCCTCATCCACAGCACACAGTTAGGAGTTCAGTTCTCTAATTTAATGAAGAGAAAATAATAAAAAAGACTGTTCTCTGTTTGAGCAGAATACAGTACCAGTGTCATGGTCCAGTGCGTGAAGCATGGCAATCGGAGCCCAGAATTCCTAAATCCTCACCCCACCTCTGCCTCTGACTCACTGTGATCTTGGGAAATCATTTTGGCTTAAAAAAAATTTCAAATATTTATTCATGAAGTTAGCTAGCTAAATACGCAGTGAGTGACCTAAATAAGTGGTTTGGTTTTCCAAAGGTGCTGGGCATTCTCAGCTCCTATTGAAATCAAGTATCTGTAATTATTTTAAGTGTATTTATTTACGGTAACTATCACTATCTGCTACTTGCTCCAAAGAGGTCACAATCTAAGAAGAGACAGAAAAGTATAGAGGGTTTAGGGAAAGGCGAATCTATATTGGGGTTTCTTATAGTGGCCATACAGGTGATAGAATTTCAGATCCAAAATGCATTTCCTGTGTGCCCAGGTGTTAGTACCCCAGAAATGCATATACCAATGGCGGTTTCCTGCTGAAAATGAGTTAATGTTCTGGAATACGTACCTAAGGGATTTGACTGTCCAGTTTGATGAGTTGTTTATTTTATAAGCCATAATATATTTTGGGGGGCGGTTGTTTGATTTATTATTTTACAAGATAATTTTATTTAATGTTTGTTTAAACAGCTCTTTTGGGGGGAAAGGTGCCTATACAAAATGCACATGGTCAATAATGATTTATTTAGAAAAGCGTGTTGTGAAATTACCTCAGTGAAATATTTTAGATCTACACATTTCCTCATGAATCACTCTAAGACAAAGGAGATAAGAATATTAATTCATTTGCTACATTCCACCAATATTGATCTCTTAAATATTGTGTCCTCCTCCTCCAGCCCTGGAGAGGATTACTTTGCATCTTTAGATACAAGTATTCAAACATAATTTTAACTTTTAGGCATTTTAAGTACAAACCTATTACTTTTGTATGTGACTGTAATTATTTTAACTTGAATTCTGTTTTTGAGAGTAAAATGTATTCATGTTCATAAAAATACACTTTTTAAAAAGAAATAACCTTTCATGCATTTCTCCATAGCTCACATTTATGCTGACCCTAATTTGCCATAGCAGGCACTTGCTCTGGTCTGGATCGACTGATAGTCTCAGTGCATGTTTTATATAAGTCAGAACTATGATACACAATAAAACCTCAATAATTCAGAATTCCTTGTTACAGAAAACAGAACCATGATCCTCAATCACTATTAATTGCATTGAAAAATTCCCTGGGTTATGTGAAACTGTAATTAACCAAATGTATTTGCTCCATGAAAGTTGGATAATAAACGTACTGTTCTGAACATGCAAAGGAAGGAGTGTTATGATTTGTGAATCACGCTACGTTGCAAACTAATGAAAACATAGAAGAAATCTTTGAAATAGTAGTGTGTGAAACCAATGAAAATGTTCATTTAGAAAGGCAACTGCTAGAAATAGTATCATGCCTAGAGTTGGTCAAAAATTGAGAAGTCTTTTCCCCCAATTTTTAAAAAAAATTTGCATCAGCAAAACAAAACAGTTAGTTTATAGTTAATGGAATCCAAGAGTCTTTCCCTTTCTCTCCCTTTTTCTTCTCCTCTCCCTCCCTCCCCCACTGAAAGCATCCACTTGGCCAGGAATCCTAGTTGGGTGATTCTACAGAGAAGTTGCACAAATTATTGGATAATCTGTCTACAGTAACAAGTGCCACTTTGCTCCATGAGTTTTGGTGGAGAATTCCATAGAGTGGTGGGATTTAGTGAAAGGGAGGTGCATGTCAGAGGCAGAATCCCTCAACTTTTTCAGACTCCAGCACAGATTCTTAGCTGTAGGTTCCCCCATTTCACAAATACAACAGAATTTGTTATTGTCCTGTTTCATTTATATCCAAGCAAGTGTGTGTATGTATGTGTCTGTATTTTAAAATCTTCCTTCAGAATCTGAACCTGGACCTGAAATTTGCTGATTGAGTGCAACTCTGGTGCTTTATTTCATTTTGGGAAAACTTTCTTCTAAAAGAAAAACTGACTGTTTCTAACTTTCCCCACCTTTTCATAGAACTTATACCTTTGAAACTTTTATATCTTTTAGCTGCTATTGACTGCACTTTTAAAGAACCATTATATTTGTTTATAAAGTGGGATAACCATTATCTAATGTTGTGCATAATGCTCTTAACTGAAGTCAATCCAACGTGCTTTATAGATTTTTAGACTTGTATATTTCTCCACCTACCTTGTATCCTGTTATTCATGATAAATTTCACACTGAACATGCTTCACAGGTTTTTCCACAAAAACTACTCAGTCCTTTAGAATTTCCACAGTTCTTTCCCTCACAAGAGATATGCCTGTATTTTTATCACTGTTACCTTCCAGAATTATTATCTGGTAACATTTTATACAACAGATAGTCACTTAACCAATTGGCTCAGAAAGCAATTATGCTATAATCCAGCTCTCCTGACTCTAATACAGGGGTGGCCAACCTGTGGCTCCAGAGCCACATGCGGCTCTTCAGAAGTTAATATGCGGCTCCTTGTATAGGCAACGATTCCGGGCTGGAGCTACAGGCGCCAACTTTCCAATGTGCTGGGGGGGGTGCTCACTGGAGCACCCCCCCCCCCAACCCCTGGCTCTGCCATAGGCCCTGCCCCCACTCCACCCCTTCCTGCCCCCTCCCTCCCAGAATCTCATGCACACCATGAAACAGCTGATGTGGGGCTGCTAATGTATTACTGTGGTTCTTTGGCAATGTACATAGGTAAATTCTGGCTCCTTCTCAGACTCAGGTTGGCCCCCCCTGCTCTAGTAGATGTAATTAACCCCACTTAATGCAATTTTTTAAATTTTGTATTGTCCACTTGATTAATTACTTTAAGCAAATGGAATTGAAATGGAGTTGTCATGTTTTAGCTAATTGATAATGCTTTATTTTATAGCTAACTTGTTCTAGATTATCAATGCAAGGTCTCTAATAGTATGTCACAATTCTTTTAGCAGATGTGTAACTTGAAGCAGTTGAGCAAGCAATCCTATCAACTTGAATGGTTGGTAGTGATGTTCCATAGTATAAGTAAACTTCTCAAGTCAACAATGAACATTGTTACCATGTTGTTCTGCAGGGCCAAAGCAATAGATAAAATAACCTTTATGATATTATATTGAGTGTTAAACATAGACGTAACCTGGAATTCCTGCAGTCTAGTTTGTGGAGAAAACCTGCAGGATCTTTTGTAAAATTGTGTGGGGTTTCTATAGAAATGCTTTTTAGATTACTCTGTAACTTTTGGCAATTTGTATGAACTTTGACACAGTGGGAAATACAGTCTAATGACCAGGCAGCCTGGGAATCCTGGCAATGCACTTCTCTGACAGCTGGGGAGCCAGGCAGCCCAACCAGTCTGGCTGTCTGGCTGGTGGGAAACCAGCTTACCTGATAGTCTGCCTGATTTCCATCAAACATTCCTGCAGAAGGTTTTGATTCTGTGGAATCAGCATTTTCCTACAGAGAACTCTTTCACTAGAAAAGTTTTGACCAGCCCTCGTCTGTAAAGTACTTTGAGGTCTTCAGACTGAAAACACCACAAAAGTGCCTAGTTATTATTTAACTCAAAATGATGAGCCTAATGAGCCTTCATGTTCTACTATGACGAGTATATCAACCCGGCACACACCAATAAGGTTTGAGTGGCTTGTTCACTACAGCTTGGATGCAGATGGAACATTGGTTTGCAGCTCGAGTAAACAGAGTAGATCGACTTCTTTTTGTATTTCCATAATGCTCCACTCTTCCACATCCATTTTTTATATATTTAGATCAGGTTTTTAGTAGCTGATTTAACATAATTTGTCTATATAATCTATGCTTTGCAGAACCTGTATTTGACATGCTTGGGCATATTCCAAAGCCCACCTTTTTTTCTCAAAACTTTTGGAGTTGATATGTTTGATATGCAACGATTACCCTTATGATTATTATTCCCTTTGGCTTGTTTCAGAGATGTATTGGCAGCTTTGTAAGTAAATAACTAAATGTTACTATGAAAATTGTTTTAATTTTGTAAAATATTGGAGTGAAATCATGACCACGTTTTAGTCAATAGGAGTTTTGTCATGGACATCAACAGGGATAGGATTTCATCCCTGGAATTGCAGGTAGTTGCTACATATTCAAAGTAAATGATGTGTGATGTGCTTTTAGGGACCTATTCTTGTTCCTTTTAAGATCAATGGCAAAATTCTGAATTCTAAACAGTTTGGTTTTAACCCACTTCAGTACCTTTCATCCTTTTGATGTGGTAGCCCATTTTTGGCCCGAACAATTAGCCCAGTATTTGGGACCTTGCTAGGTTGTTTTCATTTGGAAAAGAAACTAATTATCTGAATCAGGTATTTCTTTAGTGCAATCCTACTTGTTAACAAAGAAGGTACACATAGTCCTGTTTCATTAACACAGTAAGAACAAATGGGAAGCAGTTTTCTTGCCCACAATTTCCAAGCCTGCCTTTCCTGTGAGTCCTATGCCCTAAGGAGCCCTGTTTCTGCTCCTTCTTAGGGCCCTGCTCACCGCTGCCTGCTGGCCTTGTCTACACTGCCACTTACAGCCCAAAACTTTCTTATCTCAAGGGTGTTAAAAAACACACCCTGAGCGATGCAAGTTTCAGCACTGTAAAGTGGCAGTGTAGATAGTGCTACAGCACTGGGAGCTATTCCCCTCGCAGAGGTGGCTTTATTACAGAGCTGAAAGAGCTCTATCCCAGCTCTGGAGCCGTGACTACACAGCCACATTAAAGCGTGTCGGCTGTGTAAACATACTGTCTGCTGGCCTTATGGTTTCTTTGTGTCTCACACACACAGCTGCAATCAGTCACTCCCCCGAACCCTCCATTTGCAATCAGTCTCTAGGGAAGCCCTTCAGCCCATATGGTTTAGCGGCTGCTCAGGCCTTGCTATGCTCCACAAGGCTTCTGTTGCTTCAACTATCACTAAAGAAAAGGGAATTTAGTTGCTCCTTCCATTTAGCCTGAATTAAGGGTGTTTAGTACATCCATTAACTTTAATCAGGATTGAGATTGATCTATAGATCAAAGACATGCATGAAGGTAGCTGGTAACATCTTCCAGCGTCGCAGTACTGTGATCATGAGGATGAAGGTACAGTGGGCTCAGTTAAAAGTTCCTTGCAGTTTTAGAGGTATTGCTGGTTGCAAATGTATCTCCTATACGTAACATGAGGAATAGCACTGGAACCAGTTATATTTCTAAAACTGCAAGGAACTTTAAATGTTAATTTCACTGATTTTATTATTTTTAGTGCCATAAAGTGAGTATGACTTCTCTTTAATTTTAAATCTGATCTGGATCCTTGATAAACTAAATTACCTTATTTTTATGGCTGTTTGAAGTATGCTATGAGAGAGATGCAACTTTATTTAGTTATTCTAGTGGGTCATTCCCTCATTGTCTGTGTAATTGAAATCTATGATGTATTTTTTGCCCTTCATTGTACACACTTTGCTTATCTGCATAAAAGATTTCCAGATATGCATCTTTATAAAGCTTTAGATATGTGATTATTTCCTATGATCACTTTCTCCCTCTTTTTTTTTTTTTTTTAACTACATGAAAAATGTCTGTGTTGTCGTGCTGTGCTGCATATGACATTTCTTATCTCAGGCAATATTGTGCTTCCTAATCCATTTTCTACTCCTTTCCTGCCCTGTTAAGTCTCACCTTTCTTTAGACTGACAAATCAGGAAGCTCTCTAGGAAATACAAATGCCAAAGTGTCAGTTATGCCATTCATATTATATTACAGTTGTTATATATTTACATGCATTTCTCCAATCTTGTTTCTGATGTGGTTTGTTTGTTTGCTTTTCAACACCTGACATTTCTTTGCACTGCCAATTTTGCTTTCTTTTCATTTTAATGGTCATCCATTCTTTTGTCCACAGACATTTCACAATCTGAGTATCGTTTATAGCATTAAAGCCTACAATTTCACTGAACAAACAAACACTGTTGTAAACAAATGGAGGGAAATGAATTTAGTCTTTTCAGCAAAGGGTGGCTGTAGCTGCTCAGCCTGCTCTGATTTGGTATACCCCAAACTCAAAATGGCTACTCACCCAGAGATAAGAGCTAGCAGGAGCTCGAGATTTCCACTTCATAGGAAATTGCAATATTTAGAAATTTTGTTTTGTTCCAATTCAGAATGATAACAGATTTTTCAAAATTTCTCATGAACTAAAAATCAAAAAAGCAATCATGTTCTAAAACACTGCTTCATGGTGTTTCTGAAATGAACTACAGTTCCTCAGACCCTCGCAGCTACTGATTGAAATTCACATTCTTGTCATGTTCAATGCTGGTCTTCAAAAGCAGCAGTGAAATCGCCAAGACTGTCAAGTTCAGTCGGTAGCTACTGGAGCTCCCTGGTTCTGGGGCAATTCCTCCATGCAGAATGCACTGGGACTGAGGACCCTAAGGCTTCAAGACTCTCAGACCATCTGGTTCCCAGGGCAGCATAGAAAGGCAGATGTCCTGGGAGTCTGGAAGCATGGGGTCCCCAGCTCTGTGAAGTTTGTTTGGCAGTGCTACCCTGGAGCTGTTGGCCCTGAAAGTCTATCCCTGGACTTCCAGGGTCCTAGCTTTGTGTCAGAGTCTGCAAGCCCTAAGAGATCCCAGGTTTTCCACGCTCCTTGCTTCATGGCAGGGAGCTTGGAAGCACTGAGTTCCCTGGCTCCAACAGGAGTTCTCAGAACTTCCACACTCCCAGCTGCAGATCCGGAAGCCAAGTCCTTGTTAGAAGTTGGGCTGCAAGACTTTTTCAGGGTGCGGGATGAGAAGGGGCAGATGACTAAGCTGAATCTTTGCACTTTAACGTTTTCTGAGTCAAAAATATTGACCTATTGTTTCAGTCAATGTTCTTAATTTTTCTAACTGGTCTCTTGCTTTCACATTTACAAGTTTGAAAAGACTTCAGTCCAGATCCTTGCCTCACTAAGGCTACATTGTGCTGCTCTGAATCCCCAGGTGGCATAGAGCTTGAGATAGACCAGGTGTAAGGGGTGCATGGCTGGGAAAGGCTGGAACTTACTTGTGCTGTAGTGATCCCTGACTGTTGTAAACGCACTTGTGCCATATACAGCAGCACCAAAATTTATAACCACTTTTGCTTCCTGTTCTCACCTCTCACCACCCGAAACAGGCAGGCCCAAGGATCTTATTCATATATTTCATTAGATACACTGAGTACAAAAAACAATGACATACAATTCACATTTAAAGATGGCAATTCTCCTCTTGTCTTCTCTGTTTATGCTGAAGTGATTCAGACCTCAGGTGCCACCTGACACAGGACTAACCAACTGATGCTCAGTTAGGATGAATATTTTACCAGCACACCATTATACTGTTCCCTGATTGGTTGAATTAAAATGAATATACAAATAAAACAAAAGAGTTCCTATTGTCTCTGAAGCTAGTTATCAGCTCCTTTTAAAGTTATGATGTTCACTTTATGACTGACAGACACACTATTCTGAGTTGGCATCAGATATGAAAATAATGAATGAATCTAAATAAACCCCCAAATGATAAAAAGTTAAAAATATGCTTTTCTTACCAACACCAAGAGTTGTAATTATAGTGAATGTATGTGCTGAATTGATGGTTGAGTCTGAAGAAAGTCTGTAAAATATTTTCAGTCTGGAGGGTGTGAAGAGCTGTGTAAGGAGGGAAGAGAAGAATATACAAAATTATTTGGTTCTGGTGTTTGTGGGCTTTCCTAGGGGAGAATAAAGTAATAGTGTAGCTCCTACAGCATAGCAGTGATTACAAAGCATTGCTTATGCCAGTGTTTTCAAACTTGGTGCCGAAAGCTAGGTACTGATATCTGAAATTTTCAAAGGCATCCAAGGGGGCTAGGTGCCTACCTTTCACTATAAGGGAAATGTGTGCCTTTGAAAAACCTCTCCCTACATCCATAACTGGGTACCTAAATAAGTGTTCCAGTTTTCAGTGGAGCTGAGCTTCTACAGCTTATGCTTACTTTGGCCAGGATTTTAACAATGGCTGCCTATACTTAGGCTCCTAAATCCTTGTATTGCCACCTAACCATCAATTTAAGCCTAACTTTAGGCATTCTGTTGTGAAACTCCTGGGTGTCAGTGCTTCTAACATCCCTCTTGGTACTTCTGCCTCAGCTCCACTGCACATGAAGGTTTACATTATTAAAATAAAACTGGTACGCACGTCCTGAATCCTTTGTGATTTCTGTATTCTCTCCTTTGGTTCTGCAGTCCTCCTCCTTCAAACCTTTGCCTAGCCCAGTTTCCTGGTTCACCGCCCTGCCTGACCGCTCTCCAGAGATTAGAATGTATTGTGCTTTGGTCCATTCTCACTCATTCTTTAGCTTGCTTGTACTTGGTGTTAAGGGTGTCAACTGCAGTAATAAGAACAGGAGTACTTGTGGCACCTTAGAGACTAACAAATTTATTTGAGCATAAGCTTTCGTGGGCTACAGCCCACTTCTTCGGATGCATAGAATGGAACATATATTGAGGAGATATATATACACATACAGAGAGCATGAAAAGGCGGGAGTTGTCTTACCAACTCTGAGAGGCCAATTAAGTAAGAGAAAAAAACTTTTGAAGTGCTCTCTGTACGTGTATATATATCTCCTCAATATATGTTCCATTCTATGCATCCGAAGAAGTGGGCTGTAGCCCATGAAAGCTTATGCTCAAATAAATTTGTTAGTCTCTAAGGTGCCACAAGTACTCCTGTTCTTTTTGGGGATACAGACTAACACGGCTGCTTCTCTGAAAACTGCAGTAATGGGTATTATGCAGAAAACTGTGCATTGGGTACTGGACTGTAATCCATGTGCTCATTCATATATGCCACTGAGCAACTCTTGGATAATCATGATCACTCCTGTTCTGGACTTGATTTTAACTGGCAGCCTCTCTGGCTCCTTACCAATGTCCTGGAGCCACCCTCCCCCACTCTTCATCTTTGAACACAGAAGGAAGGAGGTTTCTCCTCTCCTCAGTCCACTGCCATAGTCTGTAACCATGCTTAGAAACAAATTTTATAAATAGGGCAACTAATATACAGGGAAGGGGGGGGGACTTGAATTGGATCAAATAGTGTTCTGAATATATAATATACACCCTTGAATTTTAATAATGATTAATTATTGTAGATATTTCCAATGTTTGTTTAGAAAAAACAGTATTTCCTAAATACTGAGGTTTTTTTAAATATCACTTGTCAATAAATATTGACAATCTGCCACTATTACTAGAAGTTTTATTTAAAAGTCAAAAGTAGATAAATGCTAACTGTACAAGCTACATATTGGACAAAATCTAGAAAAGAAAAATAATCTACCCTGGTATTCTATGAATTCAGAATAAAGAGAGGAGAAAAAAATCCAAACATACATTTAAAAGGTTATCACTAAAGAATAGGTTAGCATTGCACTTGTGAACCTTTCTCCCAAAGGCTTTATAGATTCTTATGGTTCACCAACCAAATGTCAATAGACCAATCCACCACAGCCACCTTTGCTGTAACTGCTGCTGTTCCTGTGTCTAGCATTTCTAATCCACTATCCATCAAAACAGAACAATATAGTGTCAGAACTCATTGCTAACTGGACTAGTATTAGTATTAAACAAAACACCAGCTCCCTGTCTGCTACTGTTACTTGTCCACGGTTACTCAAATAATTAAATGACAAAAATTTGCATTAATCAATTTGGCTCCTATTAAATCTGTGGCTGAAGAGTTCCTAGCTATGGTAGGAATTCTAGGCTGAATCATGTTTGTGTCATACAGGCACAATTATATTGAATGCAGAGAGGTCTACTAAAAAGAGAATCATAAGTATACACAAGGGGTGGGTATGAGCTACAAAGCTTGGATCTAAATTTTCACAGATTTAAAGGTATTGGATATGGTGTTTTGATTCCAACCCATCTCTTATATACACACATAGGAATGAATTCTTTCTTGTCATTCTGGTTGGTGTACAATCCATGTTGATATACTGGAATAAGGATTTTTGCTAACTTTGACCTTCTATTGCCACATAACTATTTACTTCATTTGGGGATTCTGGCTCATATCTGGTCCAACTTAGTAGTGATCAAAACTGTTACCACCTAATGGATTTTGGTAGCATATCTGAAATCTGTTGGTGGTCTCAATCATATTCTCCTAAATGGGGAATCACATAAATAAATCAGATCTGCCCTGAGTGTGAGGCATTTGATGTCTCTTTAGAAAATCCCAGTCTAAATTCATTGTTCCCGGGGCAGGAGTCTCTTGCCCCAATAACTGAAATTTATTGGAAGATCTGTAAATGAATCTTGATCTGTTTCTGAGGATATGATATTTTTGGGTAAAGGTGAAGCGTCACTCGAGCTTCATGACAGCCTTACCAATCTCCATAATCCTTGAATTCAGAGACCTTGCCTGCTATAAATCATTTATATTTTAATCCTGTCCAGCAATTCATGTTACTCTCCTGTGATTGGCAGTAAACTTGAAAACAGTGTCCTGGGGTTTAGGTAATGAATTGTTATGCTTACCTTTCCCAGAGGTGTTTCAAGGTTTCCCCAGGCAGCTGGCTAATCAGACTTTGCTCGGCCTGATTAACCAAGATAAGAGTATTTTATTTAAGAAATAGTTTCATAACAAAACTACGCTACTCATCTCCTCCATCTCAAGATTAAGGCATATTGGAAAAAATTACTTGTAAATGCCATTTTTTGGTCTGTATTTTATAAAAAGGATTTTTTTCTACTCTGCCTTCATTGACAAGAAGCCTGAAAATGAAATTCTGTGAAAATAAGGAATATTCTATAATTGTTAGTAATGTGCTGGGTTTTTTCTCTTGAGAAGGAAATATGAACTCGAATTTTTCACAGATAGGGAAATCAATATGTTTTTTTCTGAAACACTATTTTTTTTCTGAAATTAATAACAATTTGGGGAGTCTTGAAAGCAATCTTCACTGTGCTATTCAAGGATGCGGATGTATAAATGTAGTTGCACTACTTATAACAAATGGAAAAGTCTCAAATTCATCTATAGAAATTAATGTGTGTATGTGTGTACGTATATCTATATCTATATCTATCTATATATATATATAAAGTTGCTGTGCTGTCTGTCTCAGAAAGATCTTCCCAAATCAAATAACTTCCTCCATAATGGAACACAGCAGCTGCTTATTTGTCCTCAGCCTTCACATTGAGAGATGACTCCAAAGGTTTCTTTAGAGATTATTAATTAAAAATTGCTATGACAACCAATGTCATTGTGTCCTGCTTTGCATTATTATCATTTTAAATATTTATATTATAATAGCACCTAAGGCTCTCCAATCAGGAGAGGTGCCCAAATGTGTTAGGTGCTGAACAAACATATGTGAAGACACACAGTGCCTGCAAGGAATAGTTTACATTATAGAAATTAATATATCTTATACTTACATTGGAGATAAGATAGAACTTATTTAATGTAAATTGATTTAATTATTGCATATTTTGAAAGTTCCTTCTAAACAGCTGTGTTTTCAAAAGTGCCTACATCCCATTTACAAACACGACTTATGCACTTAGCTGCCTAAGTCCCATTGATATTCACTGGAAGTCATAAACATTTGGTAATTATCACCAGAGCTATTAATTTTTCCACTTCAGTGCTTTGTAGGTATTAATATTTTTAAGCGGGAACAATCTATTTATATGCTGTAATATGCCCTAAAGAATTACATGAAAGATAGAATTCACAGTATGCTACTTTGAACAATGTTGTGTTAAGCAGCTATAGTAACCCAGAGTTTTATGTATTGTGTTGGAATTTTTCAGTTTTAGTTTTCTTTATTTCCTTCTTAGTGTCTCTCTGGATATCTGACTTCTGTAGTTGGAGATCAAGAGGTTTTCACATTTACAGAACTCAGAATTCAGTTTTGCTTCTGCCATCTATATAATTCAAAATGAGATTCTCAAAATGTCATTAAAAAGTACAAAATGTGCTTTAGTAGTTAACATACAATAGCAGAGTTACCTATAATGTATCAAATCTTTCTACTTCTTGAAAGCTACTCTGCCACCAGGTTGATACCAAAAGTGAATAGAATCAACCACCAAATGAATCTAGGCATATATTTGTTCAGGGGATTGAGAGGAAAATCTTATTTTGAGAAAGGAAGATGTGCGAAGATAGGGACAGATATAACTAAAACAGGGGTTCTCAAACTGGGGGTCGTGACTCCTCAGGGGGTCGCAAGGTTACTGTGTGGGGGGTGGTGACCTGTCAGCCTCCACCTCCAAGCCATGATTCACCGCCAACAGTTATAATAGTGTTAAATATAAAAAAAAGGTGTTTTTAATTTATAAGGGGTTCACACTCAGAGGTTTGCTGTATACCATTTTCTAACCTAAAGGTTATTTAACCTTTGAGCACTCTCCTCCCACCTTCATTGATTTCTACAAAATGTTCCTTTCTACCAGAAATATGTTGTCTGTTGACAGAGGATAACTTGTTGACAAAATATGAACTGCCTATGACAAGCCACTTATGAAATATGAGGCTTATAAAATTGGCTGGTATATCACTTTATGAAAAGCCTGACTTCTTTTTGACATTGGATACATTGGCTTAGAAGCTCCCAGTTTTGTTACATTCAGGAGTCCTCAATAAGAACAAATACATGGATTAACTTAAGGTGATTTGCTACAGAAAATCAAAACTCTGAGATCCCTCTAAAATCTTAGCAGTGCTACCCTGTTTCCCCGAAAATAAGACATCCTCCGAAAATAAGGCCTACTTACAGTTTTGCCTCTCGTTGTAATATAAGGCATCCCCCCGATAATAAGACCTCCCCGATAATAAGGCATCCACCGATAATAAGGCATTTTTCATTTCTGAAAAATAAGACATCCCCTGAAAATAAGACCTAGCGCATCTTTGGGAGCAAAAATTAATATAAGACACTGTCTTATTTTCGGGGAAACAGGGTAATTATTTTCTTAATAAATCTCACATAAATTACAAAGATCAGCTGGGAAGGCAGAAGGAGGGGATCATTTATTATTTAGGGTTTTTGATTGTTCTTTTTTCAAGTTCTGTAGCTGAATCCCAGATTCTTTCTGCACCTGATGAACCATGTTAACCAAATAGCTGAGGGTTCAAGAGGCACAACATTACATAATATATTAAAATGAATGATGAAATTAGCATTGAGTTTCCACTCTCTAGTACCTCTCAGTGGTAGATTAGGCTCTAGAACTAGCACAATTCTGTTTTGCAGGCTATGTTTCCAAAAGCCACTCGTGATTTTTGGATGCCACAATTTGAGTGTTCAACTTTTCACCTTAAAAGGCTCTGGTTTATAGAACACAGCTCTCTGAAGATTATTTGCTATGTAATATGTTTCAGGTTGTGCTCCCAAAATCACTAGTCACTTTTGAAAATGTATAAGTCTCCAGCAGTAGTAGCTTTTCAGCAGTGACTTGAAAATGTACATTGAAATTATAATGGGTAAACTTCTCAGAGTTTGAGAACAGGTTTTGCAAATGGTGTGAAGTCTTCTTGAGCCATAGTACTTGGTTTTTGTTATTTAAGGTTGTAACTGTTTCCATTTTAAATTCTGTTTTGACCGCCAGTCTAACTTTTTCAATACATTCTTTTTTTGATACATTATTTTTTTCAATACATTCTTTGTTTTGTCTCTAGCCTGACAATTTTTGGGAAAGTTTGAGGCTATTCAGAAAGGGTCATTTCTGAACATAGGACTTAAATAAAGGTGTTTTTAATTTTTTGGAGAGCTTTCCAATACTTTTTGTCTAAAGCATCATCTCAAAAATGGGTTGATCTAGAAACTCTGAGAAACTTTCTTAAATATTCTAGTTTTTAGGAATAATTTTTAAAGGGCGTATGGATAATTCTGAGAGGTGTCATGTTTCTCTTGAGTTGGCAAGTTGTTGTTTTTTTTTCTTGGACAGCTTAAGGATCTTAAAATTGTCTACATACCTGGTGGTACTTTTAAGCTCCGCCAGGCAAATAGCTGATTAAAAGAATAGTTTTACTCAGGTGTCAGGGCAGAATCTGAATGCAATAGGGTAGCACAGGTCAACAGAAGAGAGTGTTTTCCTACAGAAAACACTATTGCTGTGATGATTCAAGATTTGGGCATAGAGTTTAGAAGAAAGAAAAGAAAAATGACAGCCAGATTGACTTTCAGATCCCTAGTTGATTTTTCCATGTCTGGCAATAGATGATCAACTACTTCTTGTGACTAAATAATCCAAAGAATATAGCCTCTTTTCCCCCTGATTGCCAGTCTATCCTGATATCTGCACATTGTAATTATTTGTGTATTTGCCTAATAAAATGGACAAACCATTCTCAGCATATGGGTATCAGGATGCGGGGACTAGAACCTAGGATTGCAGAGCCTGGGACCACTGACATTCTCACAGTGCCGCGCAGAGGCACATCCAGGAAGTACTGTGGATAATAGGTGCCATGGGGAGTACCACCAAAGGGAGCTAGACAGGACCTTTGGCCTTCTGGTTGGACAACTTCCCTATTTAACCCTAGAGGGTCTCCCTGGAAGTTGTCTGGACAACAATTTAGACTTCAGGCCTCCTGCAACTCCTGACCTCCGGCTTCCAATCATACCCTGACTCTGACCATGACTCTTGTTTCCAGATTGTAGCCTCCTACTGCCTCCCCTCTCCAATTTCCAACCCCAGCCTGACTTTGACCCCAACTCTTGTTTATTGAATCTGGCTCTGGTAATTCCTCTGACCCCTGCTCAATTACTGCCGTCCCTGACATATGGACTCAAGCCCAGCTGTGACTGCTAGGCCAGAGCGCTTATGTCCTGGTATCTTACAGTTTGCCCAGATCCACTTCCGACCCCTCTATAGAAGCCCCTTAACAGGGATATGGAATGGGTGGAGTCTACCATCACCCACGGGACCCCATAGGATACCAGACCTGCAGGAGTGGGTTTGGAAACTGGTTTTTGAAACTGCCACAAGTTCAGGGGATTCATGAATCAGTGTTATTGCCTTTTCCTGCTCCACTCTTGAATGTACCAGGCCAGGGTGGAACTTAGTGATGAGTTGACTAGTTGGAGAAGGCTTGTGTACTAGAATGCCTTCCTGCCAGCATTTCCTGAAATTTACTACAACCCTCATTGTGCTCACTCAGCAGAAGCCACACTTTGAAGGCTTCAGCAAGGGGAAGGGCCAGTGGCCTCATGTCCAGTTCCATTGATTCGCAGCTGATGTCGAGTGCAATTGAGGCAGCCCAACTGCATCGCTTTCGGTGTGGATTAGTGAGGAAGTAAAAAATGAGCCAACCCGTGTTGAGAGCCTGACCTTCTTAGATGCTTTCACTGATATCTCTCTTTGCATTGATAACTGGCTTCGTGAATGAAAGGAGAAGAGGAGGGGCACCCTGCCACCACTTTATCCACACCAAAACCCCCAGGGTCCAACTATTAACTGGTGCAGGTTGATCTGGGCCACTGATGGTTGACCCTGGAAGAAAAGGAATGGTGACGGCATAACAACATATGCTTTTATTGTGAAGCACAAACACATGCCGTTGCCTCTTGCCTATTTTGGATGTCTACCTGAAAGAAATTGGGAAATGAGTGAGCCCAGGCCATATAGGGCACTACGTTCCGACATTATCCCTAGCCCTCAAGAGAAACCTGATCCAGGATACCTGGGTCGTCCCCACACTTATGAGTACAAATAAAGTTACATACTACAGATGGGGCCAAATTGATTTACCCCTCAGTGGACCCTGATTAATTCCAGGTCTACCAGTGACTTCATAGATGGTAAAGCCTCTTGAGTGCTACAGTTCCCACTCAATCTAAGCTTACATCAGTCCTTGTAAAGATGATAGATGGATCCCTCCTGTCCTTAGGGTCAGTGACACAGGAAACAGTACCCCCAGAGGCTGTAATCCCAGCCCACTTGGGAAGTGCTACAGTTCAATGTGATCCATTCGCCACACTTCCCTCTAATACTTGGCATTGCCAGTTTGAAGGAGCATGTCCCTTTCATCTCCTCGTGAGAGAAGAGGATCAACTTTCCCTCTGAATACTACCCAGGGGACTGCCAGCATGCAGCCGGCCCCAACCCTCTGGTCCTGGACTCCTGCAGCCAAAATATTGGGATCATGCGGACGTTTTTGAAAAGAAAAATGCAGACATGCTACCTCTGCACTGGGATTATGACTGACACATAGACCTCCAATCTGAGGAGAAGGTCCCATGTGGACATTATGCAATGTCAATGCCCTTCATGCATACATCCAGGGCAACCTGGCCCTGTGCTTCATCTGGTGTTCCACCTCCCTAGCAGAGGCTCTGGTCCTTTTAATTACGAAAAAGAATGGAATGCTATTGCATTGTGTAGACTAGTGGGCCTTAAACCAGGTGATGGTCCAAAACCGGTATCCCCTGTCCTTAATCTGGGAGTTATTAGATCATGTGTGATCTGCCAGAATTTTCACCAAACTGGACTTCCAGGATGCTTACAACCTTGTGGTCATCAGGGCTGCAGACAAATTGAAGATTGACTTTCAAACCCACTCTGGGCAATTTGAATATTTAGTAATGTCATTCAGGTTGACCAGTGCTCCCACAACTTTTCAGCGGTTTGTGAGCGACGTGTTTAGAGACCTCCTGGACCAGTATGTAGTCAACTATCTCAATGACGTACTTGTGTTTTCAGACAATTCTGAGCAGCATTGTTACTACATTCATTCCATCCTTGAAAGATTGCTGAAGCAAACATTGGAAAAATGACCAGTTCGCCACAGAATTCTTGGGTTACATCCTTTCCCCTGAGGGCATCAAGATGGACCTCCCAGAAGACAGAGGCCATCCAGCCTGATACTACCTCTCATCTCCAATCTCTGACCCCAGCCTGACTTTGACCCCGACTCTTGCATATTGATCTCAGCTCTGGTGATTCCTCCGAACTCTACTCACCGACTACCATCCCTGACATTTGGACTTCAGCTCAGCTGTGACTGTTAGGCCAGACTGTGTATGCCCTGGTCCCTTACAATGGGGTATTTGCAAACTCTTCATTTTGACCATTTGTTGCTTGTGGTATATGTTTAGTCATGTGGTACTGTATCTGCCATTCTGATTAGTGAATAAAAAGATATGAACAAGATAAAACCAAAATGCTGTTCAGAACTCAAAAATATTCACAAAGATTGGTTTTGGTGGGTTTTTTTGTTTGTTTGTCTTGTAGAATTCAACCAGCCGCAACTTAGAGTTAGAAAAAAATCATTTATATATTAAAATGAGTATGTTTGATCTTTCAATCACTGATACTGTAAACATGGAACTCAAATGCCATTTTTGCTGTCACTTTTTAAGAGTAGAACTGAACTTCAAAGCTCAAATATAATCAAACAATAAAAATAGATTCTACATAATATTTTGTGAAATATGAGTTTGTCAGAGAAATTGGACAATGTAAAATGATTGGTAATGAGTCAGTGGAATAATTTAGTGGGCAATGCTAATTAAAAGATAAAAATATACGACATACGAGTTCAAATGCTTAAGTTTTGGGAAAACAAGTGATGAAAGGGTGGAGAAAAATCAGAAAGGTGGGATCAAGATAAACCAAAGGCACAGTTGGCCATGCTGGGCCAGATGCCCTTTGCCTGCTCAAAATTGTATGGAGAATTAATGTATAATGTCTGCTCTCATGCTTTTCAAATTCCAAGAAGGAGAATCAGGTACCACCTTGTTGTGTTATTGCACCAGTGATAAGAATAAATGAATTTGAACTGAATTTTTTTCTGTCGCTTAGCTAAACTAGGAGAGGTTTGACAGTAAAACCTCATTGGTATGGATATCTCTTGGCCTTCTTCCAATGCTTATGTTTAAGCATTGTTGGGATTAATAATAAATTTCTTATACAACAGTCTTTTTACATCTTGATTTACTGAACTGAGTGCAGGAGGTAAATTTTAATGCCAAATAACAAAGGAACTACTTGAAAGAGATACCACATTACTTACATTTTTACAAATTGTTATTGACTAGAATGTTGGGTTAGATCAACCTTTTTTCCTGCTGGCGTATCACGGCTATGCACAGAGAATCAGATCTGATGGTACATGCTGGTTGTGTCCAAGTAAAGAGATGGCATGTAATTACTAGACTTATACTATCATATCTAACATTCATAAACTTTGTTTTCGTTAAATATCTTTCATGGACATCATAGATCTTAGGCTATGTAGAACAGTGACTGTTTCTGAGGAGTCAGGGAATTCAGACATTATGCAGTCACCTTTCACATTTACCTAATCATCAGAAAAACCTGTGATTTTTTTTTCCCCACAGAACCAAAGAGCATTAAAATGTTGTATAATCTATAACTATTAAACTACTAAGGTTGCCCATGTTAGCTGCAACATTAACATGGTTCAAAAGAAAATGTAGCTTACTTGATTTTCTGTTCCTTGTCCGACCTAATGAAGGTCACTCAGTCAGACTGTACAGTACTTGCAGTTACACTGAAGAAGAATTACCTAAGAGAAATTTGTGTGAATGAAAAAAACAATTACCATATGAAACCTTGTCTCTTTCTCATTGGTATGCAAGTTTGATAGGAAACTTTGGAGCTGAATATAATGCTCTAATTAGTCTCCAGAGGACTCACATGGACAGTTGACTGCTCATTAGTCTGTCAACTTCCTTTGAAATTGATTGTTTTTTTTCAATTGCATACTTTCTAGTATGGAAACAGAAATGATCTATGTTAATATATTTTCCAGATATTGCAACTGCCTATCCCGATAAGAAGTCAATCTTAATGTACGTGACATCACTCTTCCAAGTTCTACCCCAGCATGTCACCATTGAAGCCATCCAGGAAGTGGAAACATTGCCACGGCAATCAAAGGTCACTAGAGAAGAACACATACAATTACGTCATCAACAACGCTTCTCTGAACAGGTGAGGGTCACACTTCATGGCAACTGCACTTGTCAGCAAAGCACCCATGCTCAGGCTTCCAGCTCCCCAGCTGTTGCTTCTCTTGGGTGAAGACCTGCATATCTCTCTCCCTTCTGACCAGGGTATTTCCAGGCTGTACTGTTCTGTGCCTTCACTGTATGTTTCCCAACAAAGGCAGTCTGTCTAAACACACCTGCTTGCTTTCTCTTCAGAGACTGGTAACAGCATGACTGCTACAGATATAAGTTACTACTCAGAGTTTTCTAAGCAAGTCCACTTTATTTTTAAGGTAAAAAGCATTACAGAGAACATATATTAAAAACAAAAAATGAACCTATATACATGCTAATAAAACTTACCAAACATCACCCCAACTCTAACATGGGATCTGGCATTATGAGTCCTTCAACTCCTCACCATAGGAGAGTCCTTGTGAACTTAAAATTTCTTCACAGCTTTAGCTCAGAACAAGCACCCCCATGACAAGTTTAGTCTACCCTTTTATCTGGAGTTTCCAGAAGCAGTTTGCTAATGTACAAACAGTCTCTCTCTTCAGGGCATATCTTCAAAAGGTTGGGTTTGGAGGGGGAGAATTTGAATTCCCCTCACCTCAAAGTATTTCCTAAGGAAATACACTTGACTCACTTCCTAAAAGGCCTTTGTATTTCCTTGTATCTTCCAGAGATTGCATTTATCTTGTCTTCCTGCTAAAGAAGTTCCATACAATCTCTCAATAGTGTATACACATTTCAGTTTGTAATACCAGAACTGCAAAAATGCTACCCTTAATTCAGTAAGGTCTGTCCAGGATATTACAGGATATTGTTTGTCTGTCTGTCAGAGTTCTTTCACGTTTCTGCTCACAGCATGATAGTTTTAAGATATGTTTCAAGAGGGCCAGGGAGAGAAAGAGAGAATCTTCAGGCATATCTGTAACTTCAGTGAACAAATTTATCAAATAGAAATGTCTGCATGAACTTTATTTTGTATTGCTTTGCATGCAGTATTGGGCTGTTTTAAAGTAAAAAATCAGCAGATTTTTGCTTTGTATTTCTACTTTATAATATCAGATATATTCTCTTCAAAAGCATGTCATAAATATTTTGGGTTTTGAGAAGGAGCAGAATAAAGGGTAAGGGTGTTGCAAATGTTATTAAATAACAAGTATGGTTGTTTCTTTTTTTTTTTTTTAAAATGCGGGACCATTCTAACATATCAATAATCTAAACGATGGTCTGTTGAAATAAAAATGCTGTTTATATGAAGTAACATAGACATAAGACATGGAATAACTGTTGTCTATTCTGTTTATTAAATGTGTTTTCATTGGTTGATGTTTAATTTAAACTGACTAGTGTTTGAGCTCAGCTGTGCTCATCTACAGTTTGCCCTTTTAGATCACCAAAGTCACACAGGCACTTTCTCTTGTGCTTGTTACCTCAGTTTTGCTTCTGAATCTGAATCTCTGCTGAAGTGGTTGGAGACTTAGACCTAATTTACTCACTCCATTGAGTTAACTCTGTGTCTTGCTTATGGGAGACTCAGTCCCATTCATGGTAGTTGACCTGATGAATGCTGGCTTCATTTATTCAAGACTTACTACCAGGCTACTTGTTTTCAGCTTTAGCTGGATTATAGAGAAAGATCTTTCACTTAGTACTGGCATTATGCCTGGCAGCTCAAGCAGGAGTCCTTCTGACTTTCGTGATGGGATGTCAGACTAAATGAAAACACCTCCCTACTTTCTGCCTAATTTTGACTGCTGCATGTTAACGCTATCTCTAAGATTAACTGCTGGTGCCCTCTCTTGTTTCCCTTCTTTTGTTCTTGAAAACAATACTTTACTCCTGTACTCTACATGTTTATCAATGTATGTCTGCTTTTTTCCCCTTAATTTCTTCTTCTTAGATCACAGTCAGTGTAGCACAAGGTCACGTGCACACCCCTTCACCACCTCCTAAACCTCGCTTCAAAAGCTATGCGTACACACAAGCTGCTTATGTCATGTCCCCTGACCAAAAAGGGAGGCAGTTCCCTCCACAGGTCTGTCAACATTACTGTTTATTGTGAAAATTATTCTAATCTGCCTGTGCTTGCTGTGAAATTGTGTGTGTACTTTGCTTTTTCCTATCTCAGTGATCTACCTTTTTCAATTTTGTTAGGTTCTGTCAAGTGGTGCCTTTTTGCTGAACACTTCAATCTGACTGGCAAAAATGTGTCATGCTATTTTTTAAATGTTAAGCAACGTTCAAATACTGACATGCTGTTAGAAATTGTCTTTTTTTTCTGTTGTACTTGGTTTTAGAAATGTTAAAAAGAATTTTTATTTTAAAACTCAACTCCAATTTAAATGTAAGCGGTATCAGACACACTTGACAGTCAACGTTTTTGAAGGTAGTTTGTTTCTAGAAAAGCAGATATTTTCAATTTTTTTCTGTGTTCATTAAAGAAAATGTTGCATAATGATTTTCAGTGAGCTCAGGTAGTTGAGGGGAGAGGACAGGGAAAATATTCACTGTGAATGTTCTTTATATGACCTGATTTAACTTAGATAATAAAATATTATAGATATACCATAGTTTTAAATATCCCACAAACAGATTCCCTCCAAAGTCAAGATCAGAGACTATGCACCTCCTTGAATTTATTCAGTGCAACTCAGTGCAGTGAGAAAAATAGGTTAGGAATCCTCTTACTAGGTATTTTCAGATTTCTCATTATTACATAGTTCAAAAAGTCTAAGAACTGTAGTGTCATGTAGATTGTAATAAAATGTATAATGTGGTATGATTGCCTTGAATTTCTTTTGGGGAAAAAAAACTGCATCTATTTGGCCCAGCATAGCAATTTGAGTTCTGTAGTGGGGGAGTCAGTCATTCTGTCTAAGTTGTAACAATATATTTGAAAAAAACATTTTTAATTCAACGCCCTGTTTGAGTCTTCTGTTATGGTGTCAGATACTTTGCTGAACAATGACATCATTTTTGGAGCCCATGAAGAAAATCCTTTACAAATTTCCACACACCTTTGCTGAAGACGTAACATCAATCATGCTACTGTAATGATTAATAAAACAGTTAAAGTGTTTAATGTTGACACAGTTAATTTCTTTTACTGAAATATTAAACTAATACTATAACAGGATAGAAACGGATGATGTAACTTGACTTTTCATAATCATAGCCACCATTCGATATTTTTTTAACCTATAGAACAATACAATGGAAGTTATATGTACACAAAATAATTCACAAAAATATCTGAGTAACAAAAGAACCTATTTGCATCATTCAATCCTTGTTCCTATGTTCCAGTCCTCAGAAAAGATCAAAAGTTATAAATCTGGGATTTATATCTTCTGTGTGTTCAGCATGATGATAATTACTTTATTTGGATTCTATTATAGTAGGGACTGTACAAACATTGCTAATTGCTTGTCCCTGTACCCCCAAAGAGCTTACAGTATAATAGTTGAGACATAACAGGTGGATGAGACAAACAGGATGCACCCATCATGCTGATCAGTGCAATTCTTAGCCAGTTAGTAGTAACGATTACAACTTACCACCTGTTTAGCCATTATTAGAGAACAACACTCCTTTGGCAGGTACTCTTACTGATAAAGAAAATGACCAAGTTTCCAGTTAGCTGTTAACCTCTCATCTTTGAATCGACGTGTCAAGGTTTAAGATGAAGAATTTTACTTCCTAATCCAGGAAACAGCCCGCAGTGAAAATTGATGCTATATATGTATGAGGGTGAGATATTTTCATAATCCCACCTGTCTAAGCCAGTTCATTTATTTTTTCTTTCTTGTAAGCAATAAAGGTTACTTCTGGACTCTCACTGGCTCTCCAAATCTTTTCCAAACTGATTGTGATCATAATTTTCAGAATGAAGAAGATAAAGTCTCTAGATTCATTGCTACCATGATGAGCTTCTGATCAAAGCCAGTTAGGTTGAAGAGTCTGTGATAGGCACATCAGTGTTAATCCAACTTCTCTTTTTCCATACTACTTTCTTAAATTCCCATCTGGTTAATTTCAGAATAAGATATCTCACTTTGTAGTTTACCCCTAGGAAAACTCAAGAGTCTCTTTCACTTGATCTACCAGTTTCAAAGACCTTCCCAGGTGACTGGCTGGCAAGGTCTTCATCTCCTAGAGATGATGGTTTTCTGTGTTGATACACAGGCAATCATTCCTCTGACTTCTGCCGTCTTTCATCTTTATAGAACTATAATTACAAGCTCCTGAGTCTACGTTTCACACTAAGAGACTCAAAGGAGAGATGTCTTTCATTAAGATAGTGACTATCCAAGAAGAATCTTCCGCAGCACTCTGCTGAAACTGCATCTGATCTAAATTACCTCAGATGCTAGTGTCTTCATTTGGGGTGTTTGGTGGAGTTCTGATTTAGGGGAAATGGTCCGGTAAGATATCTAGTCAAAGCGTGAATGTGAACTACTTGGAACTCAAAACAGTTGCAAATGCAATAAGAACACTTTCCAAATACTTTGAAACATCTTTCTTTAATTCTGTTGTAAAGCCACTACAGGATGACTGTTGCATATGTCAGCTGCCAAAGGGGGCAAAATATGATCAGAAATAATAAACTTCTGTATTGGCCAGAAAAAAGAAAGTTTGCACTCAAAGCACTTTACCTCAGAATATGGAATGTGTCTTTCCCGCCTGATGAGCAGACTATGCAAGACCTGCACCCCATTCCCATTAGCAATTATCTTCCTCAGAAGCCCCTCCACTCACTACCATCACAGAAGTCAATCACTGGCAACAAACAGTGGTGAGTGCAGAGTCTATTTGTCTTTCCCCTCAGCCCAAACAGACTGAACAACAGTCATACTATGTCACACAGCGGACCTTTTCCGACCTTCCTCTCCTCCAACCATGTGTTCCAGGAACAGCCAAGATATCTCTGTGGCCACTGGTCTTTGGAAGCCCCTAGAGTTGAGTGGCCCCCACCGCAGCAGCAATCAGCCTTCTCATATTGGCCACAGACAGCAATATTGGACTTCCTGCTATTTGGACTCGTGCTCACGTCTGTCACTATGGCACTGTCCCCTGGCTGCCTTACCTCACCTCCCATAATCTGTCACAACTCTTTTCCATCTTTGTCTCTTCCCTTTTGGCCCTTTCCAACCTCTGTTCACTTTTACAGTCCTTTCCACCCCACTGGCTTGGTCCTCTGATCATTTATCCTCCACACTACTTCTCCTGTTAACCCCACCCCATCCTCTTTAATGTCTTCATTCCTTTCTGGCTGCAAATCTACCCCGCAAATCTCAGGGTATAAATTCACTATCAGCTTCCAAATCCTTTATCGTTGAATTACTTATAGCAGGATTAAGAAAGGCCTAATTGCAAATTGTTTATATGTGCAAGTTTTACATCTCAGTTACCGTTCAGCCGGTACAGACTTCTTACCTGCCTTCCTCTGCAGCTGCATATTTTCTATTCCCTGAAGGCAGTCTCATTAGTGAAGCTGTCTATGTGGCTTCCCTTAGAAAAATGGGACCTTCAACCTAGTTCTCAGAACTTTGTCAAAGATACTTTTTGAATCCCTCTCAAGTTTCTTTGTTTAATCTCTGTCAAAGTCTGCCTTCTTGTTGCATCACTTTAGCTCACTGAATATCAGAACAAGGAACATTTTCCATCATATAACTTACCCTTCATTTTTTCCAAGCATACTTGTTCTCAGACCAGTTCTAATTTTGTATACAGGCATAACTCTACTTTCCACCTGATTCAGAATAATACTGGTTTAATTTTGCCAAAAACATCCTATGTAAACCTGCAGGGCCTTAAGATATTGTCTTTACAGGACTCAACTGTAGAGAGATTTCAATTTTTAGAACTCAGAAGATCCTTCATGAGGGGCAATCATTTTTCTTTGGAAAAGCTTCATTTAGGAAAAAAAAACTTGGCTTTATATTTATTAAAAGAAGATGTGGGAGCACAATTTTCAAACATAACTTTAAATAGGATGTCCAACATCTACATTTTGTGTTTAGATTAGTGTTTGTGTATATAAATATGGCTTTGGCAATCTTATTTGAAAATAGAGCTGCCAAAACTTTTGAATCTCTAGTTTCTGGAAAATTTAAAAATTTTCTGTGAACCAGAATTTCTGTAAAATTTTTGTCTCGGAAAAATTGACTCATGTTCTTTCTGAAACAAAATATACTCCCTGGTATGCTGGAAGATGCTGACTGAAATTGATATGATTCTTCTCAATTTCACCACTGCTAATCAGTGATGAACAGCAGTGAAACTGACAAGAATCATGTCAATTTCAGTCAGCAGCTTCCAGGGTTTGTGGCTTTGGGGTAGCCCTGTCCCTGGGTTGAGGATCCTAGGATTTCCAGACTTCTGGGTTAGCTGGCTCCTCAGGCTGCCCAACTCTTGGCAACTGACGGCCCAGGTTGCAGGATCAGATACCCCTGGGAGACAGCTGACCCAGGAGTCTGGAGCCCACTTCAGTCTGCATGGTGGGGCTGCCCCAGTATTGCAGAGCCAGGAAGACCCTGTTTCTCAGACCTAGGGCAGTCTGTATGACAGGAATGTCCCAGAGCCATGGACCCTGGAAGCTCCAGTGTCCCCAGCAGCATTCCAGATGAACTGGCAGGAAAGCAGGCAGGATCTATCAGCACATTGCCTTTAGTTCATCAAAAGTTTATTAAACTTAATACGTTTAATGTTCGATGAATCATCATTTTCCAATGAAAACACTGTTTTGTACAAAAATTCCTGACTAGCTCTGTTTGAAAGTCCAAATGTGAGATGTGGCTAGTCTGTTAAAAATATCCATGTTTCAAAATTGGACCCGACATATCATACCCATAGTGTCATAAATTCTTGTTCTTTTGCCAAGGGGTAGGGTTACTTTTGCAGTACCTTTGTATCTTAAGTAAATTGCAGCATTTGAATGCTGGATTATTTTTACCAGTCTATGACTGACAAGCTTCAGTAGGTTTGAATTAAAGTAATTTGAGTTGTATAATTAAGCATTAATAGCCAAGAAGAAGGACATTTCCTGGTATTTAATGACTTGCGAGAGGAATTGAGAACTGTAGCTTTACCTCAGGCCCTCAACCTCACCATTCATTAACTGTCAGGAAATTTCTGACCTTGAGGTCATTAGTGCTATTTTACAAATGAGATAAAATATTTCTTCTCAAGTTCTTGTGCTCCCACTGATGTGAATTTTCTTGTATACAGTGTTGGACTTTTCCTAGCAGATAGTAAGTACAATAACTAGCTCAGAAAACAAAACTTTATTTTGAATGTTATTTAAGATTTATAATACTTAAACTGAATTTACTTAGCTAGGACACATTATTATTAAGAGAATGATGGCTAGCGTTTTGGAATCTTGTCATAGCAGGCATTTCCACAGTACTTTACCCTCTGCCACCAAATTTATTTAATCTTCCTTGACCGAGATTGCTTCTCACAGACCTTCACTCCATGCCCCTTTAGCACTCGCATACACAAGAGACACCAGGGTACCGAGCAGTAGTGCAAACTCACTGGCTTTTCAGTGAATTAAGAGAAGAATTGTCCTTGCTTTGAGGCTGTGATCCAAATACCCTCCTGTTTACTCTGTGGCAGTGTCCCTCAGAGATGTCCTCTTAAATCACAGTAAGGCAAGCAGGATTAGAATTATAACATTATTTTTTTTATAATATTTCCAAGGCCAAGCATACAATAAATGAACCATGAAATAAAAGTGACTTTTGTGGAAAACGGCATTGCAAAAAGCTAACTAGAGTGTTCAGTTATTGCTAGCCAAAAGCTGAGCTATGCAGGAAAAAGTAGAGAGACTCCTTAAAACAAGCTGTAATGGACCAGAATCTTTGGGATTTTACAAGAAATTGGATTAACCAAAACATTGTAGTTTAGCTTTCCCTTCAGGTGTGTATGTGTGCTTTAGTACCATTGATGGATGCAGGAGTTTAATTCCATACACTAACCTCATATAGCTTTGCACTTGACCTTACTGAATTCTGAGATACAGTTGTGACTTTTTTCAATTTAATAACATCCATACTACCAGAACTTCCAGTATGTAAAAATATAGAAATGAAATACAATCAAGGAATACACAGTAAAGGCCTTGATCCTACCAATGGATCTTCATGGATGGGCATTTAACATCAATGTGGATCTCTTTCCGGGACTGGGGCCTAAATCTGTAAAGCTTTGTGTCATTTCAAAGGCTTCCCCTTCCCTTTCCCCTTGCCACCCTTCACATTACACTCCTCAATTTCTCCTCTAATATCTGTCTCTCGGTGTCCCTTACTGCGTCCTTCCTCTTTATTGCCACTAAGTTTTTGTATGGAATTGCCAGCAAACTGAAAAATCCATTATTCACCCAGCTCAAACACAGTCACTCAGCATTATCTCAGCCACTCGGTCGGATCCACAATGGGATCAACAAACCCTCTAAATGTCTGCTTGACTATTCTAAATGAATGATAATGGACAACCTATCTTTGTCCATCACCAGAAGGAAATCAGCAACTGTCAAGATAAGGCCTAAAGCCCAACTGCCAGGGATCAAATAAGAGAGACAAGGTGGGTGAGATCATATATTTTATTGGTCCAATGAAAGATATGACCTCCCCCACCTTGTGTCTCTAATATCTTGGGACCTGAATGGCTACAACAACTGCATAGAACACGGGATTAAATAAATCAGATGAGACTAAGTAATGTTTAAACACCCCCACTTGAGTGCAAATAGCCCACATGCTGAACTGTTCTTCTTTGGCATATTTAAAGCTTGACAAACTTTCTCCTACTGTCAAATTAAATGTCCGTTCCCATAAGAAATACAAGTATAAAAAAACAAATTATAAAAGTCATACCTTGTCACAGTGCTGTTCATATTTTCCCCTTGTCCTGCTGCTATGATTTTTGTGTGAAAGAAACTAGATACTATTTATTTTTTGCTAGATTTGTTCTGCCAAATTGTAGGCAATTCTCAAATACTTTTGCAATGCAAAGCTTTAAAACACAGTAATGTTTTGGTTCTGGATATTCTGTTCTGAGGATCAAATTCCTGCTAACCTTGTTCAACTTTCTTATGTGTCTTTGGCAATATTTTTGACGTTTTTTCTTGAGATTCTGGTAAAGTGCTACTGTATACTCTGGCGCATCATATTAGAGTTGTCTGCATATAATTTATTATTTAAAATACAGTTGAAGATTTTCAAGTGACTTGGTTAAAAGCGATGCTGGAATGAGGAACATGATATAGCTCTTGTCAAGGACCAGACCAAGTTATTATACTGGTTCATAATGAGAGTAATACATATCATTCATAAATTGCAGAAAAGCTCTGAGTCAAATATTCTGTTTTCTTCTATCATACATCAACTCATAATCTAATGAGGAAATTACCGTATTATTATACTAATAGATGGTTGGCTGTATCACAGAATGCATAAAACGATTTGTACTTTCTTAACTTGATAGTGATTGATGTCTTAACATTTATCTATTTGAACTTTAGAGATGGAAAAATGTGTAGTTCATTTCCCCTACTACCAATGAAATATTTTTCCCTCACATGCTATCGATAGTCAGTTTTTGTCTTTGATTTTTCATAGAGTTAATTAACATGACGTGTTTGCAGCCTTAGTATGATGATTTCAAGTTTAGTCTTCTAAAATATATTTCAGAATAAATAAATAAAATTAACTATAATTTAAAAGTTAAACAATAATAAAAGAATGAATAAAATACATTCTGTAATTGGTTAGCCACAAGTTCTTCCTTTGCTGAGAGTAAAAACGGCCCATTGTAAAGTATAGCTCTGGTGAGTATGAGCAAACATATTCAACACTAAAGGTGAGAGAGGTTCCAGGGAGAGAGAGAATGTTGATACTTCAAACATTTCTTGCTTCTATTTGTTTTCCCTCCCTCGCGTTATACTGACAGTGGGAACTGCAAGCCTATATCTCAGTGTTCATGAATTTGAAATACTGTAGATTCCAGATGTAAATTAACAGCAAAAGAATGCATAAAAGAGTAAAACTAAATAAATAAAATACAGTATTAAAGCTACTTATGTACAGATGTCTCTCCGAAAGGTAAGCTGGGTGACCTGTTGTAAATGGGTGTGGTATACCAGAAGCTGAATGTCGAAACCAAATGAGGAAGATACACACTTTATTTTATTGTACAAGGAAGCATTTTACAGACTAACTACAGTAGCAGAATTACTTGATTATGCCTGTATTCAAAATGTCCAGTCAAATAAATCAAATTAAGTACTTTTTTAGACTTTCAGAATTGAAACTATAAAGAGGAATTGCTTATGACAATATGTGTGTTGGGCGGGGGAGTTGCATTAAGTTTACTAGACAGAATGCTAATTCAAAAATATACTACTGAGTTGAGCCTTTTATTCTTCCTTATGATACATGTTCCCTGACAAATTAAGATGGGTTCTCCTTTGCTACATGTCACAAAGGACTTAAAGACTAGCTTGAATCCATTACCATCAAGTATCCCTCCTTTTCACTTTTATGCAACTATAAAAACAAAAATGGGACTTAAGCAAGCAGTTCACTTGCAAGAATGGTCCAACAGTAATATTTCATGTTCAACCCAACTTGGCAGTAGATCTTATCCTTTTCTCCATCCCTTATAAAGTAAGAGACCCAAAACAGTACCTAAATCTAGACTTCCTGCATTGATAGAATCATAGAAATGTAGGGCTGCAAGGGACCACAAGAGGTCATCTAGTTCAGACCCCTGTATAGAGACAGAACCAAGTAAACCTAGACCATCCCTGACAGGTATTTGCCTAACCTGTTCTTAAAAACAATGGATGGGGATTCCACAACCTCCCTTGAAGCATATTCCAGAGCCTAACTACCTTATAGTTAGAATTTTTTTCCTAATATCTAATCTAAATCTCCCTTGCTGCACATTTAGACCCATTAGTTCTTGTCCTACCTACAGTAGACATGAAGAAGAATTTCACTGTCCTCTTTATAATGGCCCTTAACATATTTAAACTGTTATTAGGTCCCCGCTCAGTTGTCTTTTCTCAAGACTAAACATACTCAGTTATTTTACCCTTTCTTAATTTTTCACAATAGGTCAGGTTTTCTAAACCTTTTATCAGTTTTGTTGCTATCCTTTGGACTCTCTCCAATTTGTCCATATCTTTCTTAAAGTATGATACCTAAAACTGGACACCATACTCCAGCTGAGGCCTTTCCAGTGCTGAGTAGTGAAGGACAACTACCTCCCATGTCTTACATACACCCTAGAATTATATTAGCTTTTTTTGCAATTGCATCACATGATTGACTCATATTCAGTTTGTGGTTCACTATAATCCCTAGATCCTTTTCAGCAGTACTACCATTTACCCAGTTATTCCCTATTTTGTAGCTGTGCATTTGATTTTTCCTGCATAAGTATAGTACTTTGCCCTTGTCTTTATTGAATATCATCATGTTGATTTCAAACCAATTCTCAATATGTCAGGGTCATCTTGAATTCTAATCCTGTCTCCAAAGTGGTTACAACCACTCCCAGCTCGGTGTCATCTGCAGATGATAATATCCTGTGTATAGTCTCTATAATTTCTTTTGTCTCATAGCCTTCTGTGGTAAACTTTTCAGCTATTTCCAACACCTATTTTTTTTCTTCTGTTATTTTCAGTTGACTCCTCTACCCCAATAGACAAACTAACAATAAAGCAGAACTTTTCAGTTATAAGGTGCTTGTAACATAATATTCTTGTCTATTTTCTCCACATATGTTTCCACAGATGAAAACATTAGAATTTTCCCAAATGGTTTAATCTAAGAGGCGTGTTGAACCAGTGAATTAGTCTGGATTGTTTCTGTGATTTAATTACAGAATTTGAAATCGCACTGTGGGTTCTTCAAATCTTCCATATATATTTTACCGTATGATGGTAGATTTGTGCTCATTTTGTTACATACTTTTGGGGGGGGGAAAGGTCTTTATTAAAAGTTGAATATTTCTTACACACTAGGCTCATCTCTGGACATTTATCTGAGCTAGTAGAAGTAAATGTCAAATCTCCCCCACGCTTGTCTGCTCTCTCTTTATTTATTTATTCCCAAATGCTAGGATGAAAAAGCAATTTCCTTATCTGCAATGTTATCAATTAGTTTATCCAGACTTTAGCTATAAAAACAAAACAAAAACCAGTAATGCTGAGAAGGTCCATTTGGCTGCTAAACGCGAAAGAATTTGGCTTATATTGGACACATTACTTGCTGTAAGATTTTATATTGCATTAGCTTGATCAGTGAAGTAAGTTTAACTTGGCACTATATTCTGTGTAATGCCAACTTTTAGCTGAGTGAATTAATTGCACTTTTATTTAGATGAGGTGTAAGCAAATGGAGTGTTGGGCGCAATACCAATGTTACATATCTTCAGTTTGTGAGTTGGATACAATGAAGAGTGCGGTCATTTGCTGCTGTTTATAAGTCTACCTCTCTGTTCCTCTTCATAATTCAAATCTATCTATGTATCCTAAGGAGACAGCATCGTATGTGGGGCAGCATTGTTGCCTAGTGAATAGAGCACTGGATTGGGAGTCAGGAGACCTGGGTTCTACTCCTTGTCACAGTTTCAGGGTAACTGCATCTGTATCTCTCCTCCCACACCCTCTTGTGGTCACTCCAGGAGTGTCCAGTCACATCTCTGGTCTCCAGTCATCACATTAGTTTCTGAGTGGACGGTTTTAAGGTTGCACAGCCCCCTGCCTTACTCTGTGATATCCCCAGCAGGCTGACTGTCTAAAGGCCAGCACCTGTGCTTTTCTTTCTCTCTGAGGGCTATGAACAGTGTATTACCAGCAGTTACAAGATGCCACCCAGCTCCTTCAAAGCAAGCACATCTATTCTTAAGTGTTATAGCAAAAACCTGTAAAAATAATAAATGTTCCCATACACATGCTAAAAGCTTACCAGAGGTCACCATTAGTCTTATGGGGCCCTAGTAGGCCAAAGTCTTTCCAATCCTTCTGCAAGGTTGAGGCCCTGTCCATTTGCTAGATCAAAAAAGAAGGCCCTGAATCAATTGAAACCCAGACTTTTTAATATCACCCCCCCCTTCTTTTTTTTGTCTATTGGTCTCTGGAAAACCCAGATGGAGCCAATACATGCAAATCACTCTAGGGAGTGGTACTTCTCTGGAGTTGGTTTACAACCTAAGTGATTCACCTTTATCACTGCCCACTCTTCTTGATTCCTAGGGGAGCTGTGATAATGCTTCCCCATGGAGCCGCATACAATCCCTGGCCCACAGCCGCACACAGACTTAAAGAACATGGTCCTGTGGTGCTTCTTGGGAAACCCAGGGCTGAGAGTCATCTTATTGCCACCTGCCTGCAGCACTAGGGAGTCTTGCCTGTGCCAGCTGGGTGTTAGCTCCCTAGCACCACCACCAGCCTTTCAGCCACTCAAGCACCCGTCTGGCTATACCAGCCCTGCCTTTACCCTGTAGGTTGACAATAGAGGCACCTAACCCCAGTCTCTTCAAAGTGCCCCCCTGTGGTCTCCAGCTCCTGATCAATGGATACTTACTGAAGTTCCAGATTCTGTGTTCATGAAGCACCCGCTCTCATTAAGGTACTTCCTCAGTGAATGGATCTCCAACCTGTAATTCATTGAATCAGTCTTTTGTCTTTATTCACAGCCAGATGATCCCCTTGCTGTCCTATCATTCACTTTTCACTTCCAGCTGCTTATGGTGTGTATAGTTAGTCTTTGGTTTTCCATTGACTTTCCTGGGTTGGTGCAAATGGGGAACAATGCTGCAATACATTACATAACCAGGGAGGGGGACAACTCCCTCCCATTTGAATGGGCCATCACTGGGACATGTTATTCCCTGGTGACTCACTTTCACTCCAAAGGCATAAATTTCAGCATAGTTACGTTATTCCTTAAATATTACCCGAATACACATCTCACAAGGATCAGTAATTTGCTAGCCTTCATAGATAAATACCATAAAAGTGGCATGTTAGGTGCAGTGAGTTTGGCAGGTCTGAGCCAGGAGTGGCTTGTAAAGAATGCTGAACCTTTTGCCAGTTAGCAACAATGGTTTTGTCACAGGTCCCCAAAGATACTGCATGTGGTTGCAATATCTGTCGCATGTCTCTCTCGCTATTCAGACATGTATATGTTGTGCCCTTGTATCTGATGCTGATGTAACACTATTGTATCTTCTTAACTATAACTACATACAATTTAAATAGTTTGGGTTTTTTATTAGATGTTGGCTCCAAAAATTGATGCATACTGTGCAGCATTTCAATCACCTGCACCACAGGGTATAGCCATAATTGAGAGGAATACATCTATTTCATAGATTCATAGATTCTAGGACTGGAAGGGACCTCGAGAGGTCATTGAGTCCAGTTCCCTGCCCACATGGCAGGACCAAATACTGTCTAGACCATCCCTGATAGACATTTATCTAACCTACTCTTAAATATCTCCAGAGATGGAGATTCCACAACCTCCCTAGGCAATTTATTCCAGTGTTTAACCACCCTGACAGTTAGGAACTTTTTCCTAATGTCCAACCTAGACCTCCCTTGCTGCAGTTTAAACCCATTGCTTCTTGTTCTATCCTTAGAGGCTAAGGTGAACACGTTTTCTCCCTCCTCCTTATGACACCCTTTTAGATACCTGAAAACTGCTATCATGTCCCCTCTCAGTCTTCTCTTTTCCAAACTAAACAAACCCAATTCCTTCAGCCTTCCTTCATAGGTCATGTTCTCAAGACCTTTAATCATTCTTGTTGCTCTTCTCTGGACCCTTTCCAATTTCTCCATATCTTTCTTGAAATGCGATGCCCAGAACTGGACACAATACTCCAGCTGAGGCCTAACCAGAGCAGAGTAGAGCGGAAGAATGACTTCTCGTGTCTTGCTCACAACACACCTGTTAATACATCCCAGAATCATGTTTGCTTTTTTTGCAACAGCATCACACTGTTGACTCATATTTAGCTTGCGGTCCACTATAACCCCTAGATCCCTTTCTGCCGTACTCCTTCCTAGAGAGTCTCTTCCCATTCTGTATGTGTGAAACTGATTTTTTCTTCCTAAGTGGAGCACTTTGCATTTGTCTTTGTTAAACTTCATCCTGTTTACCTCAGACCATTTCTCCAATTTGTCCAGATCATTTTGAATTATGACCCTGTCCTCCAAAGCAGTTGCAATCCCTCCTTTCAATTTTTTTTTTTTTTTTGGCACTAGTTGTGACAATGCTATGCCTTTCACAGCAGCAGTTGTACAACTCATCCAGCCCTTTTTATAGGTAAATCTAAACTATTTTAAAATTACTTGCAAGTGCAATGCAAATGCATCTGAAGTTGGGATGTAATGCTGGTATATTCAAATGAGGCTCATAAGGTTAGGTGCCAAACTTTCATTGAACGGCAATGAGTGTTGGGTCCCTAAATGCAACGGGCCGCTTTGAAAATCTCAGTATAAATCATTATCGGGTGAAAGGAAGCTACCAAGTTTTCTTCCCTGTTTTAAACTTGTAAAACAACTGAATCAGAGTCCATTGAGTTATGGACTGAGGTTTGTAAGAAATATATGAGAGTCCTGGGGTATCGGCTCACTCAGTAAGTAATCAGGATTTGTGACAGTCAGTTTGCTCTGCATATTTACAGACAGTACTGACCTTTGAAAGGTCAGACTGCTTAACTGTACTGATAGTCAAAGTGCCAGGGTTTTGTCAGTTGATTTGATGAAATGCAGACCATATACTGTACTCTCTCTCATTCAGCAGACTTTCTGGGATATATTTTCATGGTATCTTTACTGTTATCAATGACTACATCTTGACTAGAGATGAATCTGAACTGCAAAATTCACATCTGGTGGTAAATATCGAATACTCCCTCATCCCAAACTTTGGAGGCATTTGTATCTGAGGTATGGGATTGTGTGTGGGGGTTTAACTGTCCTGAGAAATTATACTTTACTTTTAATCATGTTAAGTTCTTATCTGAGTTAGATGCAATAATGCTATATCATATATCAAAATGGACATATATCAAAAACTCATCTGAACCTCTTGGCTTGAAATGTCACAAAAGTAGGTGAGATATGAAGTAGTTCAGGTTTTCAGCTATGCTGGAAAGACCACAAGAACATTATTTTCTCTTCCTGTTCTGGAAATACACAGTCCCATGAAAGTATGTGGGTGTGAGTGGGAAGGAAGTTAATCAGACGTATTTGAAGCTAAAACAAGATTTGGGTTGAGTTTGAATTATGTGTAAAGCCTTTGGATGGCTCTTTTTCCAACCGTCTGTGACAGAGCGCTAGCTGTAGCACCTTGTTCACTTGGCTAATTGCATAGCAGAGAAGATTACAGGCTTTATTGGAGACAATTAATCTGTTAAGGTGAGAGTGTTGACTGGGCTAGGAGATAATTAACTTAACAAGGGAAAATATATAATTGGCAGGAATAGGAAGTGAGGAGATAGCTCAGAGCCTGACCTGGGTGTTGTAGAGAAAGTTGGGTAGAAGGCTCCTCCTGACACATGCCTGCACTATGCTCTGTGATGTTGGGAATCTAAAGATTAAAAATCCACATACAGAAAAGGAATGGCCTGTGTGTATATTGTGAGTAAGAGACCATCCAAATGGGCCAGGCAACATAGCCCACCAGGTAGCAAAGGCAGCGCCTTATGATTCCTAATCGAGAACTAATTGAGGTAAGTTTGTGAAAGTATGTATACGTGTATGCTTTTGTACAAAGGATAATATAGTAAAGTGTACAAAACTCTGTGGTGTTTGGTAATTATTACACTTAGTATGGTAAGTGCTTGTTTGCTAGGAATCAGCCTAAATGTCTCAGGAAAATAATCTATACAAATATTTTCTTCATAAAATAATTTCTTAAAATGTAAAATGAAATGGGTTGGCCTGATGGTCAAGCAGAAGGATGCACATGCTGCCATGTGGGAGATCAGAGATTAGAGCCTGGGGCTCACATTTTCAGGCCAGCAATATGGAGGGAAATACTTCGTGTCATGCCCAAGTGACTCCTCTCCACTCCAAAGTTTGGGCAACCATGACTTGCTTGAAAAGAGAGCCATTAAAATGTATGGAATCTAGGGATCGGTTAAGTGAGGCAATCAGAAGGATCAAGTGAGATTTCCCTGAAATTATACCTGAAAAATAACGCAAGTGCAATGAAAATTGGGAAATGACAAAAAAAAAAATATAGAATATACCCACTATATTTCTCTTTAAGAAATGAAGACCTTATGGAACACAAGAAAAAATAATTCTACAGAAGATTGTGACACTGTGATTACCTTATTGCATATTCTTACATGTATGTTTTGATATAGAGTATTTTAGAATAGCAATAGACATTGTGGCCACTGTATTCAGAAGTGACTTGAAAGTTTGGATGCCTCAGTTTTTGGTGCTCAACTTGAGACAGTGTCAAGAGGCCTGATTTGTTTAGAGGATGGTGCTTAGCACATTGATTTGTTACCTCAGCTTGTTTTATAGCAAGTTAAATGACCTTTGGGTGATGTGATGAGGCATCCAGTTCCAACTATCCTGATGAATGTATCTCTAATCAGAAATTATTTTAAATGATGAATATTGCTTCATAGTTTAGTTTTAACTCTGTTTGTAAACTTAGATTTTTAGCACTTTTAGCAGCATTGGATCAGTGGGGACAAAAGACTAAAACATTCTTATAAACTAGTTTCTAGAATGTGATGTTTTGCAAATCACTTGCAAAAATTACCATAATAAGCTTCTATTGTTTCCCATGAAAATCTTCCACATTCTTCAGATCTCACTTTCCAAAAGAATTAAATGAATTTGTAAACTCAGGGGTGATATGCAGATCTGTCATTAATATAAATGGAATTTACATATGTAGATGGAGGGGAGTCTAGCCATATTGTTAGAACAGAAAACTGAAAATAGCTGAGTATTTACTGTGTGAATTTCTTGGTTAGTGAATATTTTTGTAGTGGGAATCTTTGTGTTTTATTTTAATCTTTAGTTTCCTATCTCCGTCTCTGACTTGTTTCCTCCCTTTTTCTATTTCGTAACTTAGTTGACATGACAAGTTTTGCAGAAGTTGATACGTGATCTATGTCTACGACAGTTTACACAGTAGTAATAGACTTTTATACCGATGGTCCATTTTGTATTGCTGTTCATCTCTGTTTCGGTGACAGCTATCTACATATTCTGATGTTATTTCTGCAGTCTCTGTCTCTCACGTTTTTCATCCTAAGTTTTACAGAGTTTTCTTCCTTTTTTAACAGAAAGTCCATTGCTATGCCTGATACCAAGTATCTTTCTTGTAGTTTGTATTTTGTTCAGTGAAGTAGAAAGCATCTCTCATTTTAAATGTCTATTCTGTGACAATGATCAGGAAGCCAGTCTACCTTTGGTTTCCAATATGTTTTGTGTCTCCAGTTTGTATTCTGGTGATATGCTGCTAATACTTTGATGAGGGGATCCCACAAAAATATTCCCTTGTCTGTCATAAACCATATGTACAATACAAGTGGAATAGGGGGATGTTTGCAGACAGCAGGGGTGAGGCACTGGGGAAGCTATTAATTTGTTCTCCCCATTTAAAACAAAATATAAATCTAAGGAAGGAGGCAGCACTACTGGACAAATGGAATTGTATATGATAAGAATGTTGGTACTTATAGGAAATATACAGAGCTACAGTAATCTAACACGATGGACAGGTTGTGTCAGTTGACACACGTTTGAAGTACGTGTGTGTGTACGTGTGTGTGTGTATGTGTGTGTGTGTAGAGGGAGAAGGGACAGATTGGAGGGGGTCTGCGTGAATCCTTTCCTAGCAATGTTTAACACTTGACACTTGGTGCATTCTGGCTTTCTGTTCCAAAGGTAACAAAAAACCAAAACACAAAAAAACAAAAAAAAACCCTCTTCTTCAGAAATATATTTTATTATCTCAGGGATGAGTCCCTAATGACAAGGATGATTTAGTAGTATCCAGAGAGTGAGTGAACTAAATTCAGTACAATCACCCTAATGCTCCATTCAGTTTGGTGCAGAATTTTAAGAAGTGGTTCTCTCAAGCCACCAAGTGTCCCCTCCAGCACATTACTGGTATAAATCACTAATGCTGTGTATGATGAGTGTCTTTCTGTCTTTTGCCCGTTAGATTGTAGTAAGGTAATTTGTCAGCGTGGTCCATCTGCGAAAGTAAAAGCATGTTAGCAAACTAGGTTTTTTTCATAGTTTTGGAACTGCTCTTTTCAGTAGTTCAATTCTCTGTTTTCATAGGGTTTGTCCTAGAGTCTTAGACAATTCACTTTTTTTTAAAGAGTTTGTGTAATGATTTTGAATGTTAGAGTTGTTGAGACTTGAAAATGCTACTGTATAGAATTAGAGTATGCATTTATCACAATTTTTGTTTCAGGTCCTTTAGAGATTTGAATAGAGGGGGAATGTAAGTTGCTCTGACATGGAACAAGAAACTGACTTATTTTGTTTGGATTATCAGCAGAAATGGTCTTCTGTTGTAGAACTACTGTTGGCATACTTCTTGTGTAAACATTATCTTTCCATTCCGTACAGCCTGTAGTGATGAAAGCTTTCATATCCATAAAGTTATATGCATTGAATTGCATTATTGAATAATTCTAGCATTGGGTTTATCCATCCAAAGGTTGGGGGAGATGAACATTTTCAATATTAATGTTTATTGGTTCAGTCAGTTAGGATTTCTAATGATGCCGAAAGAATGAAATAGTGACATTTTCACACAATGGAATTTCTATACAGAGAACATGCAAGTGAATATTGGCTTTGTTTGTTTGAGAGCTATGGCTAGTTTAAAATGCAATTATACTTTACCTTCATTATAACATGACCGAAAGAAGGTTTATGCTGAAAGATTAGTGTTATAAAAAATGTAATTAGGGATTTTCTCTGGGATAGGTCAAATTACTAAAGCCCGTGGCATTCAGCTAGTTCAGAGTGCCTTTCAGGGAAAATAAAATAGATTTAGAACACCAGACAGTGTCTCAGGAAGAGAATTTAAACTGATTTGTTGAATGTCTCAGGGGCCTGGGTATGTGAAATGGAACCTTTTACTGCTGGGTCAGTCATCTGGTGGCTATTTTGTGGTTTATTAAATTAGTTGGTGGTCTGACTCCATTCCTCAGAGAGCTTGCATGTACATCACACATACATAAAAATGCTTTTTGTCAGTCTCAAATCATGCATCAAATGGACATGGAAACTATGTTCTCACCCAAAAGAGGCACGTTTTGGTGGCAATTTTGAAGAGTGCATTGCTGTTGTTTATGTTGTACCTATTCTGTGAATAAATAAGGATGTAAGCTTACAAAGCTGCCCATCCTGCACTTCTCATAACACTTGTGGAACCATGCTATTCCAAGGATAAAGAAATCCTAATTCTTGGCCTGGTTGTGCTTGCAACCCATTTAACTAAATTTGTCAATTACTTTTTATGATTGCTGCATGGAAATACAATTGAGTTAAATGGAACTACTGAGTTATAAGCACTATACTTGTACATAAGTTTTTTTTTGTTAGTTTTTCATGTTTTATATTTAATACATCATCCACTTCCAACAGCATAGTGTTGCTAACTTCATGAGAGTAAGTCATTAGGAGTTATGTGAAATAGTTGGTTGGACTTAGACTCTGATCGTGTAAGTTGATCTGTGCAGACAGAGCCCATCTGTCTTCATTGGGGTTCAGGGTGCTCATAAGAATCCATCTGCACAGATCAGCTTGAAGGATCAAGATTAATGAGTATAAAAAACATTACATTAAATTTATATTTTTGTGCAAACTCTGTAAACAGTGTACATAGTTTTGCTACTGAGATTAAATTTCCTAATATTTTTGATGCCTGATGTTAAGATCACCTAAGAATGTTGTACGGGTGTAATATGAAGCCAAAAAGATAATCCTCTTCACTGATTTTGTGAAACCGTGAATATTTAGATCATGTTGTTGTTTTCCAACTGAGGGGATGCAGAAGTTCAATTTTACAAGAGAAATTATGAAAAGCAGTTGTATCAAATCCAATAATTTTAGGTAAAATACTTGCAGAAGTTTTTCAAAAACGGAAGGAAAGTAATCATGTGGTGGTGGTTTTTTCACTTAGGTAAAATTTAGGTGATAATACGCTTTTCTCATTTTGATTTGTAACAAAGTGAAGCAAAAATGGAATGTTACTTTTCATGGATAACAAAGCAATATCTTAGGCTTGGTCTACACTAAACGCCCAAATCAAACTAAGGTACGCAACTTCAGCTACGTGAATAACGTAGCTGAAGTCGACGTACCTTAGTTCGAACTTACCGCGGTCCAGACCCAGCAGGCAGGCTCCCCCGTCGACTCCGCGTACTCCTCGCGGCGAGCAGGATTACCGGAGTCGACGGGGAGCACTTCTGAGTTCGATTTATCGCGTCCAGACAAGATGCGATAAATCGAACCCAGAAGTTCGATTGCCTGCCGCCGAACCAGCGCGGTAAGTATAGACAAGCCCTTAGTCAAATTCAGAAAAAGCTAGGAAAGTATGTGCATGACCCTGAAAATGTCAATTGCACATAACCGATGATTTGTAGTTCCTCTTGTATCTCGCTTGAACACTTTCAGCTGATTGATGCATGATGGAATAGAATTAGTTTGAACAGGAACACCTACCTTATATGAAATGATGTCTATACTCCATTTTAATAGAGCAGTTACAGAAAATGTGTTCCTGATTGTTCAGTGTATTTGTGCTGCAACCTTTTAATCAGAAAAGAACACTTTGTATCATATGCTTAGAAAAATATGAGCCCCATAGAACATAATGAATTGCAGTAACTGTTTGTAGGAAAGCAGGAGTACAAAGGTAATGCTTCTGATACTCAGGATACACCACTGGAGTTCCATTGCTGAGATATTTCCAAACATGGCAATGGAACTGAGGAAGAGAGATTCTGGAGTGCTATGTTTATTTACAGAGATATTGAAATTAGAGAGAACCCCCAAAATGCTTGTAAGTTTGTATAAGGGAGGGGTATTCTGGAATTTTCCCCTTAAACAACAGTGCAAATACTGGGACGATAGGGCAAAATAGTCTCCTCCTATAACCCAAATATTAGTTTGACAACTTTTCTCTCTCTCTCTCTCTCTCTCATTAAAAATCCTTACTCATGGGGGAAAAAAAATTGACTTAAATATTGGGTATTTCACTCCAACGTTGTGCAATGTTCAGCATTACTACCTCTTTGCAGTCATCCTGATTTACCTGCCTTTCATTCCATTTCAGGACCCATTCCAACCTCTCTTTCTCCTAGTGGTCGAGATTCTTCATGAAATTTCCCCCCCATCCCATGTCTCTGATCTCATCTATTCCTACTAGTTGGCTCATTCCCTCCTTAAATGCTTCCATGTGTCATTTTCCTGTCTCTCTGCAGTGTTGCAGTAAATGTTTTTCCTATGTTGTCCCACCACATCTTCCCTTTTCCCCTCTCTATGCTGATTCTTTGAATCTTTTTAAAGCCAGTCCCAAGACAAATCCCTTGGCCTTGTCTGTGATCTTGAGCCAGGACTGTATCAATCAGATCTTATGTCCCAAGCCTTCTAATTTTCCCAACCTCCCCCATTCTCCCTTTTACTTGGTTTTGTACCATTCTTCATTCCTACCACATGTACAGATGCTATGGCACCTGTAAGTGATACTGTGATTTATATTCATCTGTATTGGTGCAATCCTTAATGCTGGTATGGTATTTTAAGAAGTAAAGTGCTTTATACAAACAGGAAAAAATATGTATTACTCTTAGGCATAGGCTGTAATCATATGTGAATCCTTATGGATTTTTTTACTTTTGCACGAAAGATGCCATGCAAAAATGTATTATGAAATAGTCTGTGGATTGCTATGTTAAACACACTGTTACTTATGGAAGAATTAAAACAATTATTTATGTGGGGGAGAACACAAATCTTAAAAGAATAATCCAGCAGTAGTCCAGACAGGGCTTCTTGGCAGATCTCAGTAGGGAGATCCTGTAGACTCCAGTGGTAGATGAAAAAGGAGGAAGTGAAATATTAAAAAGAGGGATTATCAGAGAGGAGGAGGAGGAAGGAAATGTTACTGAAAGACAATCCACCTTATTATGAATAGTACATTTTTAAAACAAGCAAACTTTGAATTTTTGGCATATAAATCTGTTGAAGGTTTCTGGTAATTACACAAGCCAAACAAACTTCCTTCCTGTCGTTTGTGTCAGCAGAACCCATTAATTTAATTCACTGTTGTTCTCTAAGTATTTATATTTATTCTTTGTATGTACCTACTTCCTACCCTTTGTTTACGTATTATCTATGAGCAGTGAGTATTAGTTAAGTGAATTTCCTTTTAGCAACAGAACTTACCTTACTATAAAATAATGTTTTGTGCTTAATACATATCTATAGCATAGTAGCTAACAATTGTATTTGAGAAATAATTTAGCATGAACTACAAAGATAAATTTGTGTGACAGAATAGTGGTAAATGTGGTGTTGAGGGTAAGTGTGTGTGCTGTTGTTTTACACTGCCTTTTTTGCACCATCACCAGATAACACAGAGATTTTAGACTGCCTCAGAAAGAGTATAAATATGACTTCTAAATATGTGGGTTTAGCATGTTAGCCTGTAATGTGAACATCATTTTGTGGATATCTTCCTCGTGCTACAAATGGCTGAACAAATAGGCTGAACACATGCTATTTGTGAACTTCATGGTATACAACCAAATATGTTGGGGAGAAGGGTGATAACTGAGTACAATAAAGTTGATCTCTACAATGTAAAAGTGTTTTAAAATGACCAAGGTGCTTTAATCATGCCAATAAATATTTCATTTTCCACATGCAAAATCACTGCACAGTGTATATCACAGTGACTAAGTAAAATGGCATTATGTGCACTCATGCAATACTGTTCCCCCCCCTAAAAAAATGCAACTTTTCTTGTTGATGGTAATTTTTTATTTGCATATATAAGCAAAGCCACCTTCCCTTTTATTGTTTAAATTTCAATTTGTACTGAAATGAAAGGGACGGACAGATTTCACAGCATTTGTGGGATGTAGGGGCCTGTATCTCCCAAGAAACAGCTGGGGTGCCTGTAACTGACTTGACATCTGTGCTCATTTCTTCTTTGAGGATGTAGAAAGCACTGGCTTTTGGTACCAGTAGTTAGTTTAATTAAGACCCTCTAGGTAATCCAGATGCCATTAGTTTGTATCAAGATGGAAAGGAAAGTAGTTGTTTTTTCCAGGCTTTTACTTTTTTTAAGCAGTTTTCAATGGGACGAACATGGTGGCTGCAGCATTAAAGGAATACTTAAGATTTTAAGACACTATGTCAGAGCACAAAAAACATCTATGCTCTTACCCTTATATTGCCCGAATGAGTTTGTGGGTATAGAAGATTCAAAGAGCCACTTCAGGAAGACTGTATAGTTTCTAAACATGACTTTCAGGGCTATATTGACAGAGTATCTTTGTTAATATCTTCCCCATGCTTATCTATTTCAATATATAAGTAGATTAAATGACACCATATGGCACTATCTTGATTTATAAATCCCAGGCTGTAAATTAAAAAAAAAAAAAAAAAAAAAAAGGGGCAGGGGAGGGAAATCTTAAATTGAAGTTTTGTTGTTTTTAATTTGCTATTTGCAGCCGCATATTGAGGCAAGTCAAATATTCTTGTTACTTTACACTATGTTGCACATGTATTTAACAAAAAAAACCTAGCTGCTTTGGTTTTTTGTCTGTGAATTTATTGTTTTGGAGCAATAGAAAACTTTCCTATATATATTTTGGTTTCAGTTCCGTTTTAGGGATGGCTTTATAAAGCCCAGGATGATGTGTGAAAACTAAGGACAAAGCATTCTTCTTTGAGGGGATTTGGCTATGGCACAAATTCCACAAGAGCTTAGGTGAATTTGGAGTCTGGTCCTCTTTAGGAAACAATGAAAAACATTCCTCTTTGAGAAAGCATTTTGACCATAACAGGAGAGAGACTCAGTGTTGACATCCAACCCTCTTACCCACAAGAAGTTTCTAACTCTCCCCCGCAGGAAAACCCGGAAACTAACACATTAATCAATCCCAAAACAAAAACATGTCCCCCTCAAATCTGTTCCACGCAGAGTTTTTACCCCAAAAAGGGAGAAGAGTAGGAGACTGGGAAGCCCAGTAGGGTTCACTCTTGTTATCAATTTTACCTGGATGGCACTTGGATACTATGGCCATGAGCAGTAGTATAAAACCCTTAGATAAGATGAAGTTTCTTATTTAAACTGAAGCTGTTTGAGTAGCCTAAACTAGTACCCCCAAAACTACAGTTAGCAATGTACATGCTTGTTCTTGTATTGCATTTGATTCTCTAGATGTTCACATTAAAATTGTTTCAAAAGTGAATAAACAGAAAAAAATATATAGAAATAAATGTAGTCTGTGCCTTCGTATCGCTTTACATCACACCTTAAAACCACTTCTGCATTTTAGATTCAGTATCAAATTGGTTTATTTGACTATCAAATCTTGGATTTAGCCTGCAGAGGGGTGATCCTAAAGTGGCTCCTAACATGATATGTATTTAAAAGTTGAAGATGCTTAACAGAACCATCCTGTTTTTTTGTAGCTCAATATGATAATAGGATCAATATGTTTTGTTTGAAATAGGTATCGCAATAATAAGTTGCAGGTTGATATTCTGTCCTATGGGAGTTCAACCCACTCCCATTCTCCAGAAAATAAATACAACTAGAGATCATTAATTTGAAATTATTTAATAAATCATGGTTCTTAATTAGTATGTCTTGCTCCTGAAAAACAAATCCACAATTAAAAGCAACATTGAATACACAGGACAATTCATTCAAGACTTTGGGCTTGCAGTTTGACTCAATTATTAATTCATGAATGGAATCTCTCATTGGCAAAAATGTACACTACAAGACTGTTTTATCTTTGGGGCCAGGTTGGTATTGTGTCCCTCTTGTTCTTTGACACTTTTAGCCCCTTAAGCTGTTTTGGATCCTGACGTGTGGGAACAGTTCTTATTGCTAGTGCTCAGTGATGCCTTGGCATGAAAATCTACACATTTTTAAAGGTTGTGATCATTAGGGAGGAATAGCTCCACTGTAGGCTGGTCTTTTCCATCTCTCCTCTGACTGATTGCTGTATTAACATTCTGCAATTGTTTTTGTCCTATGTTCCTATCAACCTTTGTGAAAAGGGTAGGAGGGAGTAAGGTGTATCATTGGGCTTTAATGGGGACTTATGCCCATAAATGAGGAGCATGATGCACAGTCAGTAACTAAATAACTAATTACATTAGACTCCTGGATATTTTTGCTAAACATTTAACATTGATAATTCCTTCCTTCATCAGCAACTCTCCTTCACCAAGATACTCTGTTACTGTAAATAATATAGTGTACAAACGTCAAATATAAATTAATAAGGGAATCTTTAGTGATAGCAACCTGATTGATCAGATTTCTTAATTATGCTTATTCAAACTATTCTAACTCGTTTAAGACCTACTGCATGATTTACAAACCCGGTGAGCACCCACAAATCCCATGGAAGTCCATGTGATCTGCAAATGCTCAGCAACTTACAAAAATAAACCAACAGTGATTATTTTGAAGGAAATTAACTGGATTGTTCCATGTCAGTATCTAAACTTTACTGTTATATTTAAAATTTGCATCCTTATCCTTCGGTAAAATCTTTTTGTTTCTAATACTTTACAAATTCAATTAAGCATGAGAAAATAATACATTTTTAATCTGTTTTAAAGTCCATCTTTGATACAAAAAAATCCCAGTATACATATGAGTAAACCATTGAAAAAATCTTTGACTTTGAAAATGTAATACAGTTTTTAATCTGTGTACCTTTCACATTTCAGCTCACTTTGCACTTACGGTTTTCAGCTTAGGTGGCTTCATTGGATTTCCACCCCCACCAATCCTTATTTAGTGGCTTTTTATTTATGAAATAAAGAAAAGATGCTTAAAGCATAGACCCAATATATTTATAATATGAGAAGAATACATTTATCTAACATGCATTACAAATTCCTCTGGCCTTGACAGATTCAGTTCAAATTAATACAGTGCTCACTGCTGCTGCAGCAGAAGAAGCTAGAATGTTGGTCCTTTCATCTTCAAATCAATTCCTTTGAAGCAGAAAATCCTCCAGAGTACACCGTGGTGAATCTAAATAAAAAATGAAGCTCTATATATGCATCTCTCCCACTCGTACCCTTTCTCTCGAGTCAGTCATCCCTTATCTCAACCATATCGCAAGACAAAAATAAAATCTTAACCAACTATTAAAATATATGCTTTTCAGCATTGGGGATTTTATATAACCTTTTAATACATGGTTACTCATTGCCTCATCCTACAAATATTCCTTTACACTAAAATTCATATTTTTTCTTTGCTCAGGCCATTATGGTTTCTCTTTGTTTATTTTCCTCCAGTGCAATTACAGTTAAGTATCAGAGGGGTAGCCGTGTTAGTCTGAATCTGTAAAAAGCAACAGAGGGTCCTGTGGCACCTTTGAGACTAACAGAAGTATTGGGAGCATAAGCTTTTGTGGGTAAGAACCTCACTTCTTCAGATGCAAGAAGAAGTGAGGTGCATCTGAAGAAGTGAGGTTCTTACCCACAAAAGCTTATGCTCCCAATACTTCTGTTAGTCTCAAAGGTGCCACAGGACCCTCTGTTGCTTTTTACAGTTAAGTAGTCATTCCACCACAGCATCCTGCCTTTTCATCCTCATGTCTGTTTTTTTGTACACTGGAGCATACAGTTTGCCTTAGCAAATAGGACCATTAGTTCATTAAGGTAGGAACTGCACCCTGCCTTTGGCAGAGGCCAATGACTGTTAATTAAGAAAAATGTATAACTGTATTTGATAAGGTGTTGTGGGATGTATCGACGCTTCGGAGATAAGGGAAGAAATTCTGCCACTATGAAAAGCACCTATTCTGAAGATGCCCTTGGTTAAAAAAATATATATATATTATAGGTGGGCTTGGTGTCATTGCCTATTGTTAAGGATGTTCAATACTTTCCATCTTATGACCATATTTTAAGGGGTTTTTTAACTTTGCCAAACTTTAACCTGTTTGGGCTGAAATTTTCCATGCCCGATGTTTGCCTGTTGGTTTTTTGTTTTGTTTTTTGCACAAATTAAAAAATTCTAGTGACCTTTTCTTTCCGGTACCTCCGTGCTTTGGAACAAGGATTTGATATTTGGCAAGGGGCAGGAGGTCATTTCTGTCAGGAATGTGGTGTTTGTACCAATCTTTGTACAATTCTGTGCAAAGTTGGCCAAGTTATAAGTCTTTGGGGAGGAAAACATGAGTTTCTACATACTCAGTAGAGACTAATTAAATTTTAGCAGCTAAATTCCCCAAAGATTCTGTCCACTCTAGATATATTTCATTCAGTGATGAGCAGGACTTTTCCTTCATTTGCAGCTCTGGGCTGCTGCAGCTATGCCAGGTTCGGATCTGGGCACCTGAACTGAGAGCAGGAAGAACTTCTCTTCTATGGTCTGTGTAATCTCCTTTCTGGGCCCACACAGTCTGGAGAAGAAAGTGCAACCTTAATCTGGGCATCTTCTGCATGTGGATTATGATATAGTAGTTAATTGCATACTATATTTTTCCCAGGATCTTTGCCTTATTCAATGAACAGGATGAACCTGCTCTGAGGATGAATCAGGGTTATATAATGAAAGGAGGGTGTTATCGGTAGGACTCCGGTCTCATTTATTGCAGAAGCTAGAAAGAGTTTGTGAATGAAGCAGGGGATTGCAGGAAGAGGAGAAAAAATCATTTCCAGGGCAGTTGAATGCAGCCCTGGAGAACTGGATTCTCTCTCTTTTTCTGTACAAGAGAGTTTCTGTGTGATGCTGGGCAAATCACTTAAGCCAAACTTTTCAGGTTGCCTGACCTGAGACACTAGGTCTGATTCTCAGAAGTGCTGAGAACTCTCAGCTGGAATTGAAATCAATGTGAGCTGTGCTTTGAACATATGAAGTGCTATATAATTCTATCTAAGTACTCTGAAAAATTAAGTTTTAGGAGTCTCAAACTGGGCACACAAAATTAATGGATACTTTTGACCTTAATCTCTCTCTGCCTCATTTCCTTATCTGTATAATGAAGATAATAATACTCACTCCTCTCACAGAGGTGTTGTAAAAAATCATTAATGTGAAGTACTCAGATACAAAAACAATAAGCACCATAGAAAAGGCCAAAAGGTAAAGAATAATTCTGTCCTTGAGCAGTGTCTCAATAGTGCACAGTAAATAAAGCCTAGGGCGCCATATTGAACAATGAAGAGAAAACAAAATGCTGAATAGCTGCTCATTAAGTGAGCACTACGCACTCTGTATGCTGGCAGGGGTCCTGTGGAAAAAGTGTGATCATGTAATTGAAGACTGTATCATGATGCTCACGTGCAAGGGAATCAAATATAGTTTGCACATGCAAATTTAATTCTGGCATTTCCTAGCTTTCCTTTGCAACCATAACAGTATCCTTTTAACATCATTTTTGTGTGTCATGCAGAGATGTAGTCAGTAGAGAACAGATCCAGCTTAGATGTATGGCCTCTCATACTGTAGTATCTCAATACCTTGCAATCTTTAATGCATTTATCCTTGCAACAGCTCTGAGAGGTATGAAAATATTATTCCCATCTGTAAGATTGGGAACTGAAGCACAGAGAGATTAATTGCCCAAGGTCCCTCAAGAAGCTGATGATGCAGCAGGGATTTTAATCCATAACCCAGTTAGCACATTAACCACTGAACTATGACTCCTGTAATCATTTGGTTCTGCAGGTGGGGATGAAAACACATGGGTCTAGAAGAATGGCAGCATTCTCTTTTCCTCAACTCTTCTTAATTAATTCTGCAGGGTTCAGTCTCAGTGTATGGGATTGGAGATGGTTGCTGTCTTCAGCACTGTCATTTCACAAGCCTTCAGGTAAATTCCTGAGTAAATTTATGTTGACTCTGTCAAACTCAGTTTATTTGGGGTTCCCCTTTCAGTAATGTGATAGGTAAGGGAAGTTGAGATGTAGCCTTTGACAGCAAAGCTTCTGCAGGAGCCATATTAGGGGATGTAGAGCCTCTATGTGGGTAAACTGGAGACATTTTGGTATTTTCTGTAGGCTATTTGTCTTGAACACTAAGACAAGACTAAGAGTGGCCAAACTTACTGATCCTCCAAGCCACATACAATAGTCTTCAGAAGTTGTAGAGCCACAAGACATGTACAACTTGCCCTGCTAGGTGGTGCCTGCTGGAGCATGGGGCTAAAGCCCTCCCTTTTGTCAAAATAATAATAATAATAATATCCTGCATGAAGGATATATGGGCCTGTGAGAGCATTTTAAATTAACTTATTTAAAATGTGCTTATCCAGGACTTTAGAAACATCTACGACATTATTAATGAATTCATGTACTTAAAAATCTCTATTTGAATAGATTATTCAATTGCTAGCAAAAAAAAAAAAAAAAAAAAAACCCTCTACCATTCCTGCCCATCCTTTTCCCTCCCAGAAAAAGCCAGGAAAACAGATACACTTTATAGAGTGGTCAATAAATTAAGGCTCTTGTGATCCAGCAAAGGAAGAAAATTTGAAAGTTAAGACCCCTCACTGAAAATGCCCTTTCTCCTGCTCTGCCTTGTTAGCTTGAACACATTTGCTGACTTTGATTTTCACCGAATCGCCCAAGAAGAGATGTGTCCCGACTTCAAATGATTTAGGGCGCGAAAGATTAAAACTGAAAGCTTAAACTGGATCTGGAAACAGAGGACATTATTACATCTGTGATCTGCACTGTGTTCCCTGAAATTTGGTGGCTACATTCTGCAGCCGCTGAAGTTTCCCCATAGTCCTTAGGCAGCTCATGTAGATTGTATTCCAGTAACCCAATCAGGACATGGCAGACATGGATCGTGGTGGTTAAGTCTCCATCTGAAAGGAAAAGTCCTAGCCAAGCAGCATGAAACAGTTGGTGTATCAAATTTTTCATGTAAATCCTTGAATTTGGGTGTCTTACATAATAGCAAAGTTAACTTTCTTTTTTAAAAGCAAAGGGTGTATGTTAGAAAACATGTTTCCCTGGAAGTTTTTTTTAATAATAGTAGGATTGTGAGACTGGGTCTTCAAATCTATATCCAGAAGCAAGTCAGGAGGGAAGTGGGCAAGGCTTTAGATAGAGGGCAACAGCGGCGGCTCCAGGCACCAGCGCTCCAAGCGCTTGCCTGGAGCGGCAAGCCGTGGGGGGCGCTATGCCGGTCCCTGGGAGGGCGGCAGTCAGGTAGCCTTTGGTGGCATGCCTGCGGGAGGTCCGTGGATTCGGCGGCAATTCGGCGGTGGGTACGTGCTTGGGGAGGCAAAAAAGCTAGAGCCGCCCCTGGAGGGCAATACAATTTTTGATATTCTAATACAGTTCATTGTTAGAAGAAAGTCTTGTCACATAGTATCATAGGGTTTGGCAAGACTGAAGTTGTTTTTTAAAAATCCTGACTTTACAAATATGTAAAATAAATAAATAAACTATATAGATGCATTATATTGGGTTTTTTTTAGTCTCCTTCCTTTGAAATATCAGCAATGGCCATGGCTGGAGATGGGACATTGAACAGGGAAGGCCGGGGCTTTGATGTGCATGGAGCATTCTTTCTCTCTCTCAAGTGCCTGGCTGGCTGGTTCTTGCTGACATCCTCAGAGTCTAACTCATCACTCTATGTGGGGTCAGGAAGGAATTGGCAGTGTGTGGGTGAGGGTTTTTTTGCCTTCCTCTGCAGTGTGTGGGTGAGGGTCACTTTCCAGGATTATCTGGTTATATCTCACTTAACCATTTCCTTGTCATAGCAATATCTCACTTAGCCATTTCCTTGCCATTACAGGGGCCTTGGGCACTGATACACCCCAATCCCTCTTATTCTCTGCCTGAGGCACATAATAGTCTAGTCTAATCTATGGACTATAACTTTGGTTTAATTTCAGTTGTTGGATTTAGTGTGCGGGTGCTGGATGGTGTTGATGGCCTGTGATATACAGGAGGTCAAACTAGATCTAGTGGCCCTTCTGGCTTTAAACTCGATGGCTCGGTCATCTATGACTATCTGGGGGCTCTGCAGTTACCATCGTTTTGTATTACAATATTACAGCTGGCACATCACTGTGTGTTGCATCTTGTTTTCATTGAAGACTGTTGACAGTGTGTTGCTTAGGGCTATAGAGAATAAAATAAGTCTTTGGTCTCCCTCATCTTCTCTACCTCTACTGAAAATATATTGTGATAGCTAGGCATTAGTGAGGCAGTAATGGAAAGCAATACCAGCCCTTCAGGGAAAAACAGAAAAAATATTTACTTCTTTAGAACTGTGTTCCATCCTCCCCTGTTTGAAAAAACTATAGTGTAGTTTTTTTTTCAGTGTATTTTATTTTATCTGTGTTTCTGGGTCCTTGGTTAATATAAAAGGCAAATTTTAGGAGGTTGGAGTGCCTTCTTTGGATGCTTAGAGGGTGAATCTAAGCTTTTTAAGATTTTTTTTTAAATGGTTCTGGTCATGTTAATAGGAGTCAACAGATGGCACTATAGAAGATAATTTTGCTAGTTTTGTTTATCAGAAGTTATAGGAACTAGATCTTGTAGAAATGCCTATTGTTAGCTGTCATGTGGTTCTTTTTATATGCTGAATGTGTCACTAGTAAAATCTATTCTGCCAGAAAACATTTTCATATATGTAGTTGCTGCTTACAGACTTGTCTGTCAAGTGCCATGTCCCTGACCGAGACTCTTATAATGTTACAGGTTCTCTCAATGCAGAACACCCATTCCCATCCATGGGAGTTCTTTGTGGAGAAAGCCTTCAGTATCAGGTCCTTGACACCACTGAGTATGACAAATAATATGAAGATGAATGTTACAATAAGGTGTTTAGTATAATGTATAGATACATTTATAAAATTCAAAACAAACACTGTAAGCATTATAAATTAAATTAATTTATCTCTGAACTCTGACATTTATATTTATCCACCATCATAAGATATAATATCTCCATATCTAAACAGCCCATCCCTACGTGTTACAGAACACATCCTCCACACCAGTCTCTCAGAAAAAAAAAAGACAGCTTTGTCCAGAAGGGTAACAAATCTGGGCTCCAGTGGCACTCTTGTTAAACTTCCAGAGGAGATTAGATTAATTCAAAGTCTGATGATCTTTAGGACATTCTTCAAGGTCTTTCTCTTTGATAAATGTTTCCACTGTCACCAGAATGATAAATAATATTCACACACTACACCAGGCAGAACATTCAAGAAAGGGAGAAAGACTGGAAAGTCCCTCTAATCCATTATGGACTTCCAGAACAAATTTAGATACAGGAATGCTGAGCACTATAGCAAACCATACGGTTGCCAGCATTTTTCTTCCCTCTATCAGGATAAGTGGGTAAAATGCAGCATGAAGACTAGGTTAAGGGGTCATCAACGAAAGGCGAACTGAAATAATTAAATCTTAAGAAGGAATTTTGAGGAGGAGATTGAGGTAGCAGGCCAACAGATTCAAGAAGAATTTTCCAGGCACAGAGATGCTTGCAGGAGGAAACAAAGCCACCTACTTCAGCAGTATGTAGTCTCTAGAAAGGAGGCAGTAGGAAAAGGAGTTATACATAGGCAGGAATAGAGCTATGAAAATCCTTAAAGGTGAATAACATGCCTAAATGTCTTACTGCTGAAGCTGAGAAGCTGTTGGAGGGACTCAGGAGGGTTGGGGGGAGAGGTAGGGGAGTTGATAGGCATCAGCAGTTTATTGGAGAAGAGACAGAGGTAAGGGACACTTGCTAGAGTCAGCAAGATGGTTGCTATAGTCAAAGGCAAGAGATGCTGTGGCAAGCACCAGGAATTTGGTGGTAGAGTTGTGGAGGAAGGTAATATAACAAAAGAACCAGATACAAATTGTGGTAGAAAAGAGAGAGAATAGTCTCTGTTATGCCATCAAAGTTGCTGCCCTGGGTGACTGCGAGAGATGGAGAAATCAAGATGACACATGTATTTTATAATTGGTATACATGGAATTTATAACAATTGCATCCTTATCACATAAACAGGAGCACTAAACTCCCTACAAAATAAAACTGTGGTTTACTGTGTAATTTTTCTCCTCTTTTACTATTCTATCTTTCCTTCTGTGGATTTGATCCTGAATCCTGTAGGGCTTGTTCGGCAAAAATACCTACAATTTCAGTGGATTTTTCCCTGTTTTGTCTGTGTCTCTGTAGAGAAAGAGGAATGAATATGATCTTTGAGTCTGCTGTCCCTAATATGACATTTCTATCAGTAAAAATGCAATGCCTACCTAGGTAACTGCATGAGTTCTCTTGTGGTAGGCATATAACCTGCCTATAGATCCTATTGTGCATTATCCTATTTATTACTTTTAATAGATATTCTACTTACAGATTTTAATTCTGATTAAACTTAATAACCTGGTTATGTTTCAGAGCTATTTGGAGAATAATCAGTTTTAAAATATCCATTTCTTAAAGATATTTATGCATTTTAGAATTTACATTTATTTAAATTAATAAAGAATAAAAAGCTGAAACCAGATTTTTGATTCCTGACTGGGTCCCATAACCTATTTCTCTACCTTTTTGAAGTACTCCCAGCTGGGTTGAAGCTGTTCTTGCCAGGTTTGTTTAAAATTAAAACAAACAAACAATTCTCTGAAAGGTTTCAGAGGGGTAGCCGTGTTAGTCTGTATCAGCAAAAACAACGAGAAGTCCTTGTGGCACCTTAGAGACTAACAAACTTATTTGGACATAAGCTAAAACCCAGTTCATCAGATGCATTCTCTGACAGCAACTTCAACTCCAGTAATGCCTACTTCAGAAGAAACCAAAAATACTAGCTTCTTTTGACAATAGAAATTTTCTGGTCTTGGTTCCTTTGGGAAGAGTTAATTAAAGATGATTTTTTTTAAAATGAAACTAGAGAAACACTCTTTCACTCTCTTTTTAATACTCCCTTTTGTATAGAACTCTGGGTCATAAATTCTGACCTATGGTTCATCTGTCCCATATCAGATTCAATAACTTTGAATTCCTTTTATTGTGTAGATTTGGGTTTTCTAACTCTGTGTTTAATTTTTTGTAATATTTAGTTTATTTTTGTTTTTAGTTACTTCTGATTGTCGAGTATCTTTGGGCTTCTTAATTTCTTGTTCTAATTTTTTTTTAATTTATTTTACCTTTTTTTCCATCTTGATCTTCCTCACTCCCTTTATCCCTTCCTCTTACTTTTGTGCTTTTCAAAGAATTATTTTTATAAACACCTTGCAGTCCTCTCCCAGTCCCTGCTATACCTAGTGAGAGTACTGGCGGTGCTTGGCTAGTCTCTGTTCCATACTTTGCATGATGTGTGGGTGTCACTTTGGTAAATGAAACCTTAAAGAGATGTGTACCTTGCAATTAAAAACTTGAGGCTGGCCCGTGCCAGCTGACTTGGGCTCACAGTGCTCAGGTGGTGAGGCTGTCTAATTGCAATGTAGACGTAAGGGCTCAGGCTGCAGCCCAAGGTTTGGGAACCCAGTTGCCTCTCAGGCATCACAATGGAATGTGTCCGAAGGGATTACAGGAAAGAAACAGCAGCAGTTGGCATATTCAAGGGAAGGGAGGAGTAGAATATGTGAGGATATAATATAATGTAATAAAAAACAATACCTGGTTTTGATAACTTCCTAAACTAGAGAAAACTGTTGAGATAAATGTCCCTTTCACACATTCCCATAAACATTATCTGGTCTTATTTATTTTATTTGGTTTTCTTGCCCTTTTGTTCTGTTCCATAACTTAAGTTCCCCTGAAACAGACAGGAACCCTGCACAGATCATGTTGAAACAGATAAACTCTCAACATGCTCATAAACCCATTTCCTGCAATGAACTGCAGGTGGATGGAATCATAGAATATCAGGGTTGGAAGGGACGTCAGGAGGTCATCTAGTCCAACCCCCTGCTCAAAGCAGGACCAATTCCCTACTAAATCATCTCAGCCAGGGCTTTGTCAAGCCTGCCCTTAAAAACCTCTAAGGAAGGAGATTCCACCACCTCCCTAGGTAACCCATTCCAGTGCTTCACCACCTCCAAGTGAAAAAGTTTTTTTTCTAATATCCAACCTAAACCTCCCCCCCTGCAACTTGAGCCCATTACTCGTTGTTCTGTCATCAGGTACCACTGAGAACAGTCTAGATCCATCCTCTTTGGAATCCCCTTTCAGGTAGTTGAAAGCAGCTATCAAATCCCCCCTCATTCTTCTCTTCTGCAGACTAAACAATCCCAGTTCCCTCAGAGTCTCCTCATAAGTCATGTGCTCCAGCCCCCTAATCATTTTTGTTACCCTCCGCTGGACTCTTTCCAATTTTTCCACATCCGTCTTGTAGTATGGGGCCCAAAACTGGACACAGTACTCCAGATGAGGCCTCACCAATGTCAAATAGAGGGGAACGATCACGTCGCTCGATCTACTGGCAATGCCCCTACTTATACAGCCCAAAATGCCGTTAGCCTTCTTGGCAACAAGGGCTCACTGTTGACTCATATCCAGCTTCTTGTCTGCTGTAACCCATACGTCCTTTTCTGCAGAACTGCTTCCTAGCCATTCGGTCCCTAGTCTGTAATAGTGCATGGGATTCTTCCGTTCTAAGTGCAGGACTCTGCACTTGTCCTTGTTGAACCTCATCAGGTTTCTTTTGGCCCAATCCTCTAATTTGTCTAGGTCCCTCTGTATCCTATCCCTACCCTCCAGCATATCTACCACTCCTCCCAGTTTAGTGTCATCCGCAAACTTGCTGAGAGTGCAGTCCACGCCATCCTCCAGATCATTAATAAAGATATTGAACAAAACTGGCCCCAGGACCGACCCTTGGGGCACTCTGCTTGAAACCGGCTGCCAACTAGACATGGAGCCGTTGATCACTACCCGTTGAGCCCGACGATCTAGCCAGCTTTCTATCCGCCTTATAGTCCATTCATCCAGTCCATACTACTTTAACTTGCTGGCAAGAATACTGTGGGAGACTGTATCTAAAGCTTTGCTAAAGTCAAGGAATAACACATCCACTGCTTTCCCCTCATCCACAGACCCAATTATCTCCTCATAGAAGGCAATTAGGTTAGTCAGGCATGACTTGTCCTTGGTGAATCCATGCTGACTGTTCCTGATCACTTTCCTCTCCTCTAAGTGCTTCAGAATTGATTCCTTGGGGACCCCTTTGCCTATGCAGAGACCCACTGAAGTTAATTTCCTGCAACAGAGACAGGATCAGCCTCTAAATATATCAGATTTCATTCCACTGTATTGTGTTACGAGTCAGTTTGGGAGGTACTACAGGGCTTTCTGTGCAGAAGAATAGAACTGAGGAGAGAAGGGAAAATCCTTTGTACAAAAGATTGAGCTCTTGAAATTTGGTTTCATTTTAACTAACAAATGAAACCCCAAAACTTCAAAGTTCTCCATGAAAGGAAATCCACCTCCCATCCCCTGCGCAAAAAAAAAAAAAATCCAGATCCATCAATTTTTTTGTTTACTTTTAAAATATTATATGTAATATAAACATTTTAAAGAAAGTCTTTGTTGCAAAATGCTTTGACATTGTTGGGACCCCCCCCCCCCCATTTTTCTCTTAATGACCACAGCTGGCCAAATGAAGAGAACAGTGCTTTATGGCTGGGGAGGGGGACAGGAAAACTGTTCCAAAAATAAAGGAGGGGTCAGCATGGTCACTGACTCATCTCCTCGGAATGAAGGGTTTAAAACGGGCAGCCCTGTTCCTGAAGTTCCCTTTTACACAGAGCAGGCTTATCTGCCGGGTAGTCCCAGGCATCTAATAATAGAGTTGCAGCCTGATTAAACCCATATTGTACGTCTCCTATCCTCCTTTTGGTATAGCCAGACAAACAACACAACTTCATAAAGCCACTTTGATTTCATTAGAACTATTTTCTCTGATGGAAGATGGTTCTTTTTAAAGTTTTTTTGACCAGCTCTAGCAAAGAGCTGGTTGCTCTACTTTTTCTGAGCAAGCCCAACTATGGATGTTTGGCTGGCTAGTCTGCCAGTAACTTGGGGTCAACCAAAACTGTTGTTTCTAAATGAATCAAGTTTGAGGAATTCAAATTTACTACAGTCAGTATTTGTAAACTGTTTGTGACATTCTTATATTACCTCCCACCATCTTGCACTTTCTCCAATGTGAGATATGAGAGACATTGATCATCAGAGTTAAATTTCGGTGAGTGAAGAATAATAATAACGGGCATCAATGGATAAAAGTAAATGTTTTTTTTTTCATTTTTGTACAAATGATAAAAGATGAAATACAATATATCTTCAAAAAACTATCCTGCAAAGTGTTTTAGAGTTACTATAATATATTCACAAAGGCATAAAAGTAAATACTTATCATGTATTTGAAAGTTGAACAGTACCATGCCCCAAGGTCAATTAAATATAAGTAATTAGCTGTATAATTACCTATCTTTTACTTTTTTATGTTTCTATAAAAGTATGGAAAAATAATTTTACCCAGTGAGGATTGATAACTTTTGATTGTGCTAGGAAAGCGGTGTTTAATTGAAATAAAAATTAACATGTCCCAGGGTCAGCTTTTGAATTCACATTGATGTGTTATTCAGTCCTGATACCAACTTAACTGGTACATTCAGAGACTCTTGCAGTCACATTGGGGAGAGCTTAAAGATGCACAGATGAAGAACAGAAACTGCTCTCAGAATATGTGAATGTTGATTTTTGACTGAAGACATTCACTCTCACTAAACTTAAAGCATTTTTTTTTAGGGTTTAATAATTTCCATACTAGATCCATCAGCTGTGGATAGCCATAGAAGTCAGAATTTTGTAACACCTCTCCATTCCTATTACCAACAGTGTTACCCTTTTCTTTCCCACTGAGCATAGAATGAAACTGGCAAGTAATATTGTTTTTGTCCCTCCTTTTTAAACACAAAAATGGGGAGAGCAGGGATAGTACATTGGTATACTATGTAATTTAAGATCCTTTGAAGCTGAGGAGACCATTCAAAATTAAGTATTTAGAAATAGGCCCTTAGTAAGTTTGGATTAATCGGAGAGTCTTTATGTGAGTTTGAATCTCTTGTGGTGGTTCTGTGTCCTGATGAATTGCGAATGTTAAAGACTCTAATTCATACAATATTTCTGCTCCATTTAGTAAAGATTTCATTGGACTGTATTTTTTGGGGGGGGGGGGGGAGATTCCGCACTCACCACTATAGTATTTCATTATAGTCATTTTTCATTTGTGCTTACCCTGTGACAGCTCTATAAAGGGTGTGCATCCAAAAACAGAATCAGTCAGTTGAAATGGTGAGGACATGTCCTGTTCTGTAAAGAAAAGCTTGCTTATTTACTTCAGCTATTTTTTCTAACAAAATAGAAATGACAGTATGGTGGGTTTGGACACAAGCTTTCTATTTAAATAGGATTCAAAAAGAAAAACATTCAAATAAGGACATGTTCTTTCACAATTCCCCACCTTCCTGGCCCTGACTGTTATAAACATTTTAAGGTATAATGTGTTAGTGTTATTTTTCAAGTTCCATTCCATTTATTTATTCCCATCACATTTATTTGTCTTACAGTAGTAACATGACTAATCCAAGATCATGACCTCTTGTACCAGACTGTACAAATGCACAGCAAGAGTAAGTCCATGTCACAAAGAGTTTAGATAAATGAATGAGAAACGCAGACAGGTGAAGTGATTTGCCCAGCATCACACAGCTGATTGGTGGCAAACTAGGAATAGAATCAAGGTCTCCTGAATCCCAGTCTCATGCTCTACCTATGGGACCATGTTGCCTCTCAATGAAATATGTGATGATGATGTCTATTTTACAATGTCTGCTGTGAGGATTTGTTAGTTAATATTGGTGGCGTATTTTTAAAATGAAAAGTGCAATTTCCTTTAAGTTAACAGTATTTTTTTTAAGAGGCCAACTGATCATATAGTACACTGCATGCAATGACTGCTCCTGAAAACTATCCACTAGAATGATTCTTAGTACACTGAGGAAATGAATGACAATTGTTAGGTAATTAGAGAGACAAAATGGGTGAGGTAATATCTTTTATTCCATCTACTTCTGTTGATGAGAGAGACAAGCTTTTGACCACACAGAGATCTTTATAAATTTAAATTTAGGTCTGGGAAATGTACTTAGGGCTTGGCTACGCTTGCAAGATAGAGCGCATTAAAGCAGCCACGGGCGCCCTAACTCACGACCCGTCCACACTGGCAAGGCACTTAGAGCACTCTGATTCTGTGGTTAGAGTGCTCCTGGTAATCCACCTCAGCGAGAAGCATAATGCTTGGTGCGCCTTGGGTGAAACGCCCAGGCGTCAGTGTGAACAAGGTGTTGCATTACTGCGCTCTGATCGGCCTCCAGAAACGTCCCATAATCCCCTTATGTCAAGTGGCCACTCTTGTCATTGTTTTGCAATTGCTGCATGAATGCGGATATCAAAGCAAACCATTACAGTGGAATGCTGTGTGTGTGTGTGTGTGTGTGTGTGTGTGTGTGTGTGTGTGTGTGTGTGTGTGTGTGTGTGAGAGAGAGAGAGAGAGAGAGGCGGGGGGAGGGGGGAATCTCCTGCTGTCTGAACTTACAAGACAGCATGCTGATATGCTCTCAGCCCCCCAAAAACCCATTCTCTCTCCCCCCACATACACACAACACACTCCCTGTCACACTCCATTACACCCCCACCCCCTCATTTGAAAAGGATGTTGCAACCACTTGCTGGGATAGCTACCACAATGCACTGCTCTCTGTGGCTGCTGCAAGTGCCGCAAATGTGGCCACGCCAGTGCGCTTGCAGCTGTCAGTGTGGACAGACTGCAGCGCTTTCCCTACTGCGCTCTACGAAGGCTGGTTTAACCCAAAGCGCTCTACATCTGCATGTGTAGCCATGCCCTTTGTGTCTCAGCTAAATAGAAGGCTAAACAGAAAGTTCAGCATAAGTAGTTAGCACATATTCTAAGAGACCATTCAAGGTGAAGTGTCCCATTAACACCCCTGTAGTTATAAGACAAAAAGGGGTGGGGAGGGGGAGTTAGCGGGTAACAGATTGTCCTAATAAGCCATAAATCCAGTGTGTTTATTAAGACCATGATTTTTAGTGTCTAGCAAAATTATGAATATAAGCTCCCAGGCTCATCTTTTGAAAGTGTTGTGCAGGTTTCCTTTGAGGATGAGGACTGATATGTCAGATATAGAGTGATCACTTTGTGAAAAGTGTTCACTCACAGGTGACAGGGTGTGTTTGTCTTTTATCATTTTCCTATGTGAGCATAGTGATTGATTTCACTCACATAGTTGTTGAGGCATTTAGTGCACTGAATGAGGTACACCATATGTTATGATGTGTGTGTGTAGGACCCATGGATCTAGAAAGGTATGTTCTGGGGGTTATTAATCATCCTAGCAGTGGCAATATGTCTACAGGTTTTGCATCTGTTGGTCTGGTGCTCCTTTGAGTTTGCATGTCCTGGTCTGTGAGGAGCGTGCTTCTGATTATGAGGTTGGGGGTTGTTTGAAGGCCAGAAGTAGGGGTTCAGGAAAGATTTTTCAGGCTGAGATCTCCATTGAGTATGGATTTTAGTTGTTTGATGATACCCCATATGAGTTCCAGTGTGGGGTGGTAGGTGATAACTATGGGGGTGTCATAGGGGAAGGGGTTTTCTGTTTTGTGTTGAGCAGGTTCTCTCGGGGTATTTGAGTGACCTGGTCCATGCAGCAAACTACTTCTCCGCTGGAGTGTCCTTGTTTGATGAAGGCAGTTTTGAGTGTGTTAAGGTGTATATTCTAGACTTTTTCTTCAGAGCCTATTCTGTAGTATGAGTGCTGGCTATAGATAGCAAATTTCTTGGTATGTTTGGGTTGGTTACTGGATTTATGAAGTTAGGTGTGCTGATGCATTGTTTTTTTTGTATATAGTTGTCTGTAGGATTCCATTGTTGAAGCTGATCATGGTGTCCAGGAAGTTTGTTATTGTAGGAGTGTTCCAGAGAGAGTTTAATGGACTGGTGGTGGTGTTTGAAGTTGTTGTTGTCGAAATTTATGAGGGTGCTAATGGGCCACTTCACCTTGAGTTGTCCCTTAGAATATGTGCTAACTACTTATGCTAAATTCTCTGTTCCATCTGAGTACCTTTCCCAGTCCTAAAGAATAACTCTGTGTAGTTGGAAAGGTTGTCACTTTCACCATCAGAAGCTGATGCAGTAAAATATTTTACCTTACTCATCTTGTGTCTCTAATATCCTGGGACTGACATGACGACAACAACAACACTACACATAACATTGGTTAGATTAGACATTTTTAACCATACCAAACTCATAAATTTACAATGGTTTTATGATGAAAAGAGTTCTGTTCAATCACAAAAGTTGGTTTAATGCTTGTATGCTCAGTCATGTTAGTGATAACCTTCTGGAGCCCTGACTTTAAATTACTGAGCGGAAAATTATTTTATTTACAGAAGAAAATATAAATATTGCTGTCTTCGGGAATATTTTGAATATCAATGGTTTTACAGTCAGCATAAAGGATTTAGCGGACTAAAAATATCAACACTGATAAGCAAATATAAGCAAAACAATGTTTCTAGAGAGTGAATAAAACCAGTACCTAACTAAAGAAATTCATGGTTGGGTAGACTTGATGATAAACGAAAGGTCAGACAACTATTTCTTATAAAACCAAACCTCAATGCTGAGACTATTTCTATGTAAAATGTTTGTGTGTGTGGAATATATAAAAAACACGCACACTATATCAAAAGAACGTTATTCAGGTTGCAAAGTCAAGCACTCAAAATCGCCAGTCTTTCAATTTCCCTCCTTTGCCCCCAATCCCAATGTTCTTTTCCAGCCTGTTTCAGTCCACTACGCTTCCAATCCCAGTTTCCCTCTCCCTCTGTGAGTTTCCAGGCCCAGTCACTTCTGCCCAGGCTCCTTGTTGCAATTTCCTTCTTCATAGCTATAGCTCTTGTCCCCTCTCCATTCATGCAGGCTCCTTGCTCTCCAGGCAGGTACCATGACCTGGCATAGTCTGAAGGAGCCCAAAGGCTACAATGGCAGGGAAAGTCCTGCTCAGCATTTTCAGTGTTGATTCTGGTGATTTAAGCTGCTAAAATATAAATAAATTAATTAAATAAAAATCTCTGCTCAACATGTGTGAACTGTGATTCCCACGTTCAGGGTTTATAACTTGGCCAAATTTGGTCATGTTTTCACAGAGACAACCAATGGCACCTCCTGCCCAATGTAAAGTCCTTGCTACGTAGCATGAGGGTACTAGGGCTTTTCAAAAAAAAGGTTGACAAAAAATTTTAACTGAGGCAGAACAACCTGCTTTTCACTAGCCTCATTCTTGGAAACTGTAAAACCATTGTGGCTGAAACTTTTCAGAAACACTGAGCTTGAGGCTGGGGTGACCAGACAGCAAATGTGAAAAATCAGGACAGAGGGTGGGGGGTAATAGGAGCCTATTTAAGAAAAAGACCCAAAAATCAGGACTGTTCCTATAAAATCGGGACATCTGGTCACTCTACTTGAGGCAGACATGAGGCATGAAAAATGTCAACCCAGTTAAAGCCTGGCAAAGTTATAAGCCACTGAAAATAGGGTTTTATACTGGAAAGAGTAAGGCAACTTTAATAATATGCCATGCTACCGCCTAGTTTGAGTGTAGGTGTATATATGTCTGTTTGTATAATGTGTATGTTCACGTTTAATCCTGCAAAGGGATTTGAACAAGCTGACCCTTATGATTTCAGTGTCACAGTGGTTTCAGTGGGAGTCTTTCCAACCTGTAGATTCCTTTCTTTGGAATTTGGGCCCATGCATTAAAATGCATTAAAATATTTCATGCTGACATTGTAGAGTAGAACTTTTGGACTTTTATACAGTGAAGTCCATTTTCTTTTTTTGTTCTACATCTAACTTTATTGGATGGAATTGCAAATTTTCATTGCAATGTATTTGGGCTAAAAATAAGGAGACTTCTATTTTATTCCATTATAAAGATAAGTTCACTACAAGTAGATTTCTCTGAATTTAAGCGGAGTCCAGTTCTGCCACCCTTATGATGAGTAGCACAATCTTCCCAAAGAGACTGCTTATAGAGGAAGAAACTATGCAATGTGAGTGAGGGTGGTGAATTGGACCCTAAGTGTTTAGGGATAAAATTATTTTTGAAAGTAAGAAATTCTGCTTATGAACTCTGTGAAATACTCTGGAGTGCTTACTGACACGAGTCTGTTCTTTTTTTACTTTGGGATCATGTATCATACAATAGTCGGAGAGATGTTCAAAATATTTCAAGCAGAAGCTCAAAGCAGGTGGGACTATCCTTTCCATCTTTAAACTCTGTGAATCAATTGAAACAGCTACCAAGCCTGCCTGATTTTCAAAGTGTCTGAAGGTCATAGGTCTTACATTCTTTCTCCTAAAACTTTAATTTAAACATTAATAGTCCTTGGGGGTCTTCTAATCTTCCTCTCTTCATATTCCAAGTCCTTAAATGTGAGTCCTTTTTACAGTACTTTTGCGGGTTTTTTTTTTTTAACATATCTAGTAGGGATGAGTGAAACTCAAAGGGTTTATAGTCTGGGTTCCCTTTGGAGAAAAACTGAAAAATTGGGATGCTTTTCAAACTGTCAAAAAACTCTTCCTGAATCTGGAAAAAAAATGGGTTGGAAGTCTCACGAAAGCAGACTTTTCTATGAGATCTTTAGAACTTCCTGCTACCATTGGCGCCAGCTAGTCAGGGAAAAAATAGACATATATGCAGCATTTCAGCCCTTCCCAATCTGTTTCTGGCTAAGCTCTGAAGGAAAATTATGAGCACAAAAATGACACATGTCCACCTTACTTGCTAGGGTGGGACATCTGCTTGGGCCAGCAAGGAAGAGGATATCGAGGCTCTTTCCACCGTGCATGAGAAATCCTCCTTCTTTCGAGGTCAGCCAGTGCAGGAAGTGAGACTGTCTTGTCCCCTGTGTGGCCCTGATTGAACGGCTAGCTGGTTTGTGTTATGTTACACAGCATACACACAGAAGTTAAATAAAAATATTGAATGCTCTTGCTGGAAGTTTGCAATGTAACACTACTTTCTTTCTAAGAATTCAGAACGATCATGTGCAAGAACCCAAAAACAGAGACAAAAAGCAGGCTGCTCCCTAAAAGAGGCACAACTTGCCTTACCTTATTGTAGGCTGTCTCCATGTTAAATGACTGATGCTTGCATAGTTCTCTGCAAAGCTTCCCCTAGCCTGCAAGCAGGACCAGAACTGTTTCCCCCCCCCCCCCTCTCTCTCTCTCTCTCTCTCTCACACACACACACAAGTGTGAAAAATCGGGATAGTAGGATCCTATATAAGAAAAAGACCCCAAAATCGGGACTGTCCCCATAAAATCGGGACATCTGGTCACCCTAACACACACACACACACACACACACCGATTCTTACAGTGATAGCTCACAATTCCAATACAGTCTGCCCTAAACCACACTTTCCAGTTCCCTGGGGTCCGGGTGACCTCTGTGGTCCACCACATGCCAATTACCTGCTCAACTTCTTCCTCCTCTTTATGTTGAGGTTTGAATGTGGTTCAAGTGTGACCAGTTATCTTTTGGGTTGTGTGTGGCTGGAGCTGTCATTTTGTTTTGACTCTACTATATGCAGATCACCTATTGACCCTGAAATCAAAGTCAATATTTTCTGTTTCATGAAATATTTATGGGAAACTGAGAGAATGAGGAAGAAGTTTGATCAAAATGACTAGGAGCACTTTGCTTTCAAAAATATCCTTTCAGTGGAGTAGGAGTTGACAGTGCATTTTTAAATTCTGCCCTTTTAACACAGATCAGAAAATAATTCATTTTGGATCTATGGAGGGAAGAGTTGTCAGGTGGGAAACTTGTCCAGTATGTTGTAACTAACCCTTTGACCGCAGATCTCTGATGGTACAAATATGATAACCTTAGTGTCTCTCCTCCATTTCACTAGAATTTGATATATTTCTCTAATGCTTCACAGGTGAGATGGGAATATTCCACATTTTCACAGAAAGAGGAGAGTAACTGCTGATATAATAATGATGATAAATTATCTCTTTTCATAGAGACTCATTACTGCAAACAAAGATTACCTTCCTGCATCATTTCAACTTGGGATGTGATATCTTGATATGTATAAGATAAGCACTATCAGGGCTAGTTGGTAGCTTGAATTGTTTGGATACTTACTTATTACCTCTTTCCTTTGTTATGAGATAGTATTTTGTTGAAGCTGGAAAACAAACTAATCAGTTGTTTGCCTCTGCTTTCTTGCTGGGCATATGCCTCTGAAACATAGGGTTTTCACACATTACTGAGAGAAATGTCTGTGGGATCCTCTTCATAAAATATTGACAGCTTATTACTGGTGCTGTCTTTTTTTGCTAGGATGTAATGCCAAAGTTACATTAACCATTTGTTTTCTGTGAAGATCCTTTGGCACTTTTTATGAGGGTGGATCTGCCAAATTTCAATCTGAATAATTGCATTCTGCCTACTTTAAATTCCCCCCTTAATTTCAGTTGGATAAGGAAGCCTTCACTTTCAATCCTAAACCACTGTGCATAGTTTAAGCAGTTTGTATCTCTTAATGCTGCCAGAGATGTCTGCATGTCAGTAGAAGTGATTACTATATAGTACTCTATTAAAAGACCTTTGGAATCCATCATGATAAAAGCAAGATGAAAACAAATCATTATTGTCCTAACTTGCTAGCAGATTTATTTTTTCCTTCTCTACAGCTTGTTCACTAATTAGGTGAAACCATCTTCAGCAAGGCCCTTATTTCTTACCTTGGTCTCATAACGGTTTCTCCAGTGGAGTGGGTGAAAGGGACAATGACTACTTAATGTTGCTTGTTACTGTTCGCTCTCTCTGTAACCTGCAGCATGGTGGCATGAAGTATTTGCTTGTAAATGGCACTTGACTCAGAGCAGATGTGTGGGTGGCCCTAGGGGGGAAAGTGAATAATAATAGTCCCAGATTATTTTTTTTTGGTCTGGTGACTTGTGTGAACTTTATAACGTGGTCTTGGATAAATGATACTCTGCAGATTAGTCTAACCCACCATTGCATATATTTAAAAAAATATTTAAAAGTGTTTAACATTGCATTTGCATCAGTTTGTCTGCATGCTGGTGATACAGTACCAACATGCAGTTCACTGCTGTGCAAAGCATTTAGGATGGTGTAGTTATGCAAGATGCTATAGAAATTAAATATTTCTGTCATTCTAAAGAGAAAAGTGCTGTCTCCATGTTAAATGACTGATGCTAGACAGGTGATAGAAGTAGACATGAGGGGAAAAAAACTATTTAAAATCCTGACTGAAGAATACACCATACGTGTAACTTTAACTATTGATGTCATGTGTAATAACTATTCTAAATGTAGAAAAACATTAGCTCTAGGACAAAACATTCATTTAGTCTGTTTCTGAATTTAGCTGATTTTTTTCATAGTCCTTACTTTACTGACTTCAAATAGTCACCTTTACATTGCACCAGATCCTCCATTTATCAAAGTTCTTATGTAAAAAAGAGGATTGTTCTATAGAATTAAGAGGATAGCATTCTATTTAGTCATCTAATGTAGCTGTTTATGCAATTAGCCTCTGCTTAATGCCAAAATTCTTATTTTTATTTTTGATCAGTATTTGGACACTCCTGAAGACAGGTCATTTGGCAGTTCACTGATGGAGGTAGAAGTGGACCTGGACAGCTACCAAACAGCTTTAGAAGAAGTACTCACATGGCTTCTCTCTACTGAAGATGCATTACAAGCACAAGGAGATATATCCAGTGATGTAGAAGAAGTCAAAGAGCAGTTTCACACCCACGAGGTATATGTGAACCACAGAGACTGAGAAACCAGTGCAAACACTTCATCATCTATTAATTGGTGTTCATCTATTTGTATGGTACATTAAGATCAAAATCATAAAATTTTCACCGGTGCTATTGTCAGTCCCTGTTCTTTCCTTTTCCATTTGGTTTTGGAGACTTTAAATTTAGCACTGGAGACTTTGCCTCTTACACAAGGTGAAGGTGTTTATTTTTACATTGGGTTACAAAGTTAAAATGAATTTTTAAACCAACTTAATTTGTTTTTGAAAATATGTGCAATTGAAGATATTTCTACAAAGTATCCCTCTTCCTTGTAATCTTAGTTAAGATTTACTTTTCTTTTATTTTCAGGGCTTTATGATGGAATTAACAGCTCACCAGGGACGTGTTGGTAATGTTTTGCAAGTGGGGAGTCAACTTATAACAGTTGGGAAGCTTTCAGATGATGAAGAAAATGAAATCCAAGAACAAATGAATCTGCTTAATTCTCGTTGGGAAAGTCTCAGGGTAGCCAGCATGGAAAAACAAAGCAAGTAAGTAATGTGTGTGTGGGGGGGGGGGAGTTAAAATTTTTATATTGCAATAATACAGGGGTGAGAGGGTGATACTTCGTTGCAAATGTATACTTGATCCTAAATTTTAGTTTATCTGCAATTTCAAGTGCATCAAACTCTAAACTTTCATGTTCATTTGAAAATGGAAGTTGAACGGATGGAAAGCTGTCAACAGTTTAGATTTTAGCAGCATTTTAAATACTCTTTATTCAACCTATCCTGGATTTTTTTCCAGAACATTTCCTCAAACAGCACACAACATTTAGTCAATAGAATAGGAATTATTCTATCAGAAAAACTGGTTTCCAGTTTTGGACAGGGGGTGTGAACTTTTCAAGTCTATATTAATTCATTTTTAATCTAATAAATGGAGATTGTCAACAAAAAGTTGCTGAGATTTGTTGTCAGAGGAATTGCTCTGAGAACACATTATACTAGTCATGTAGTTTGAGCTTGGTTCCTATGGCAATTCTGATTTCTTATTGGACATGTGAAATCATGGTAGGTTAAAGCATTTCATGTTTATGTTGTATACTTTTAATACTTAAATATAGGTTAAATATAAAGGAAAGAAAGGGATTTGAGTTAAAATGAGAGGTGAAATGCCAATAATAAAAGAATATGATAACTATTATTTGTTCACATGTACTACTTAATATAAGAATGGATATGTTATTTAAAAATGGGATCCTTTATTCTTCTATCTATTAACACACATAAGGACAAAGTTCTGATATGATATTGGTAACTTAATTCTTATTCATAGTAAAGAAAATTAACTACTACGTATTCATATTAAAGTTAAATTAACTATTAGACTTGCTAGCTTGGTAGAAATGTACACCTTTGCACTATATGAAGCCAGGATGTAAACCTTGAAATCAAAAGGATGATGATAATTTTCTTAAAAGCAGAAAAGCTACGGACCATTTCACTCACAAGAAAATTGAAGGGTTGGAGAAGTAAGGTGATGAGATGTTAAGTGGGAGGTGAAGGAAAAAGATGAAGGGTTTGAGGTAGAAAATGAGTGAGAGGGCAGGGAATTGAAGCCTTTAGAAAGGAAGAATGGATTAAGAGTAGAAAAATGAGTTATAGGTTAGCTGCAGGACTCTGACTCTCTGTATTTCGATTTCCATACACAATACAGTACAAGAACATTTACATTAGGTACGGCATGGTATAGCAGAGAAGGCTGATGTTGTGGGATATAGAGGGGATTGGAGCAGAAATATGATTGCAAAAATGGGAGGAGGAAATATCCCTGCAAGTTTCCTTCCCTCAACCTTTAAAAAAGAATACAGTTGCCTTTCAGATTGTTCAGAGGGATTGGATATTGTCCAGGTTCTCATCTTTTCTCCCCTCCCCCCCCCCCCCATCTGTTGATTTCCTGAGACACTCTTGAATCTCTTCTGCATAAAATAACTCTACTTCAGAACAGTTTACTTTGGTCATATTGTGTCTTATGGAGCTCTGTTTACTTAACTTATCTGTTTTCATATTGATTCTATACAAAACAGGAACTGAAGTGTAAGATATTTTACTGTTATAATGTATTTATTCTACCAAAATGAATCAAGGGGAGAATAAAAAAACAACTACTAACCATTACCAGTGTGTTTATAGAAATACAGTAGTAATTACTGTAGATTATAGCTGCTCTCATCAGTAAAATCAACTGGATGTAAGTACATAAGACCTGGGATTGGAGGTCTATATTTGCTTCTTTATTGCTCCATGTGTTGGTGATTATATATGAAGTCCTAGAAGGACCCTACATTGGTATCTAGAGGTGTCTGAGTCACAGCAGTTGTGCTTTAAGTGGCAAACTGCTTCTGTCTGTGCCAAGAGTAGAGCTAGCTGGAAAATGTTGGTTCAAGTGAAATTTTGACAAAAAACTGAAACCAACTTCTATCCAAAAGTTAAACTCCAGTTATGGGGACATAGTATTATTAGCTGATGGTCCTTGATTCATGACTCATGGCAATCTGTCAAAGGCTGGCTTTTGTGACATTTGATATGCAGTGCAAAATATATCAGTTTACTCAGATCTTTTATTGTACCAGGGATTTAATGCTAAAATGAAGAACTTTGTTTTCTCTTACTAGTATGGAAGCAGGAAGTCACAGGTTTCAGTTAAATATTTTTATTTAACTGTAGCAACAACACAACAGATGGGATCCCATTCTGTATCTTACTCAGAGAATCTCTAAACTATGTATGGTCTTCATGTTTCTCTTGTCTACGTCCTTATACACTGCACTTCTTCAAAGAGAGATACAAGATGAGACCACTATGTGCCATTGCAATGATTTATAGGCAAGTTGCAAAAATTAAAAATAAATTAAAATCCCACAGCAATACATACAACTACCAGGTAGCAAAAATGTTATTAACTGAATCAAATTGCCAAAAAATATCCAGCTTACAACCATATCTGCAGTTGCCTGATCAAAAGGTTGGATGTAGCAGCATGTCCTGACAGGATGATACATTTGTTTTATTTCAGCCCAATGGGATGGTGGGACTTACAGAGTCAAGGGGCCTTTGGAGAGAATGCTCTGCCACCAGCTCCTTCACCAAAGAGTCTCCGACTTTAGTGTTTCTGCTAATACCAACTCAGAGAGGGGAGGCAAGCCCGCAGGATGGATGGGCACTAAGGATGTTCAAGATGGTATATGTCAAAACCAATAGTTTAAGCTCCACCTGGAAGGCTGTTTGCAGCCAGTGTAGATCCCAAAGCACTAGTACCATGTGTTCATGCTAGGATACTGCAGTTAAAAATCTTCATAGTTGTATTCTGCACCACCTCTGTTTTCAAGTATAGGCCTCTGCAAAGCACGTTGCTGTAATCCAATTGGGAGGTAACAAAGAGGTGGATCACAAAGAGAGATTCATATCCAAGGACCAGGTGCAGATGAAAATAAAGCTATCTTGGTAGTTGTTACTATATGATCAGCATCTCTAACTGACATATCCAGGGTAAAATCCAGACTCTTGAGTAGCTGTGTCACCCCAGCCCTCTAACCTGGGTTTTGAGTTACTTCTATAGTCTCCAGCCTGGACTGCTCACAAACAGCCTCCAGTATGCAAATCACTCCCAGCTGTGTCTGTGTATGTGTATGTGCTGCAGCCAACCAGCCACACCTTGGCTCTTAAGTCAAGGTTATACAGCAGGGTGACACCAACATACTGCTAGTCTTAGATTTCCCCCCAGAAACGTATGTCTTGTATTGCCCAGCCCTCTCCCGATAATACAAATTCATATAAAGTCCATATTTCATTCATAGAAATATGCACATACCTTGTTACCCCAAATGGAGTTTCATAGACAGTTCAGTTTAAACACACTGGATTATAAAACAAGTTTATTTAACCACAAAGAGCAAGATATTAGGTGAGTACTTTTAAGTAGATATGATTATAAGAAAAATAAAGATAAAACACAACTGGTGCCTTAACAATCTATGTTAAATTCAAAGCAAAGTTTTTCAAACCATATGCTCTCAGTAGTCTTACTGATCGAACTCGTTAGGTCAGAATCCCTTCTCCAGTTCAGTGGCTGCTTCCTTTGTTCCTTCTGGTGCATGAATCGAAGGACAGCAAGAGAAAGAGGGAGGAGTCGTTGGAGTTTTTATGCCTCCTTTTGATACTGTCAGTTAGCCACTTGGGAAACATTTCCAGCTGAGATTCAGGAGTCAGAATGTCTATAGGAAAGGATGTTCCCTGCTGCTTTTTCCTCACCTATTGGAGCTTCTTTTGTTTCCCTTCCTGCTTGATGACTCTGTTTACTGCTTAAATGCAAATTAAGCAGAACACACATTCCTTTGTTTGAGACAGACCTAGTCACCAACCTGAGTTTGGAACATGTGTTAAGAAGACCAAGCAGTGGTCTCTTATAACTTCAAATGCGATGTTGCCACATGCGTTTTATCAGGACAATATTGACCAATGAATTATGAGGTTTTCAAATGATACTTCGAAAGCATACTTTGTACAAAGATGATTACAATAGTATTCAGGGTGTGAACACAGGTACATTCTGTCACACTAACGAAACCCTCAAGCTGCAAATGTTACAAAGATGCACAAATCTCAGATAAATAATCTGGTTGCTCCCGACAATCACCACCACCTCAGTCTTGTCCAGATTAAGTCACGATTACATTCAAATATTGTGTTTGTGTATAAATTATTGTTTAAAACATATATGCTATACTGCAGCATACCAGAATTCACTCACTCAGCACTTTGAACAAGTGGAGCAGTGGCTACACATCTTCAGATTTTTTTGTCTAGGACTCGCTTAGCCCCAATTCTGCTAATTGCAGGAGCAGCAAAAGGCAGAATGTTATGGTGAAGACAAGAGTGAGTAGGTTAATATATAGGTATATTAGGGTATATATTCCTGCTTACATAATTGACTATTACACTTTTAGTTACTAAATAACAAGAAGAAAATATCCTAAAGTTAACACTTATACTAAAACACCTGACAAATGATCTTGATTTTACTAAAAATATATTAGGAAATCCTAAGTGTTTGAATGAAATGTGGCTTTTAATCCACATTCTCTGTATGAGCATGGATCAAAGTAAAGCCCCTTCCAGGAGCTTGACTTTATTTACAAAGGAACGTGAAGATGATAAAAAGTTTGGTCCATGCCATCTATTAAGGTTTGGATGCTCAGCTGAGCCCCCAGGTTTTCTTTGCTTCAGGCCAAAGATCATCACTGTAGCTGAGTTTAGAAGCATTATTCTTCATTTTTCCACCCCCTCCGGCCAGAAGGCACTTCCTCCAGGTTTGATACTGCTAACTAGGCAGTAGATCAGAACTGGCTTCAACCTCTGTCTCCAGGGAAAATTGTTTTTACTTTCCTCCCCTAGTCTTGTGTGGGGCTTGTCCACCTCATCACAATATGTAGTAAGCAAATCAGACTGCCACTGATCTAGAATGAACAACTGTCACTCTACTTTACAAGTCTTGAACACATTTATGACAAAATTATCCTCTCAGACCTACGCTATTGGACAAGTCTCTGCTGTTGTGAATACAGCTCCCATGATGACACTGAGAAGCTGTCACATGTAAATAGAGGATTTTTGCAGACCTAATAAAAGTGTGGGAAATTCAGGGAATTTGCCAATAGTTAATAAATGTTTAGCAATTTTTAAAAATATATATATAATTGTAATAGAAAATTGCCACATGGTTTTGACTTCCTATTGGCAAGGAGTATTTCAACTTTTCCTTGGCATTTATTTTCAATAAATGGAAATTATTAAATCTGATGAGATTACTATATTATTGAGAGAGAATTGCAAACACACTTCCATTAAAAGCCCCCTTTTTATGCTATTCTCTAAACCTGAAGTTTATAAAGAGGCTTTTCATCAGTGGCGTGGTGGGGTTTTAGTTTTTTTGTTTTTTTGTTTTCGTAATTACTGTTAAAATGGAATTGAATTTTTCCTCAAGTTGAATATGCAGTCTGTATCTTTGACTTACACCCGGGAGGTGAACATAGCAAGTATTTTGGATATTCCTGTCCATAACAGAAGGGTTGATTGTTTCTGGATTTAAATATGAACAGTAAGAGGCAATATTCTGTAATGTTATGGACTTGTGATAAGAGAATCTCTATTCTGGAGGGTGAAAGATGAAGGTTGATCTTTAATCTCTGACAGGCTGGTGCACTGCATTCATGTTAACTGTAGAAATCGTTAGGGATGATGTTTCTTTCATTGCAGTACACTGATGCCAATATTGTCATTCACTGTATCTTCCAGAATTAACTAGAATGCAGATTTTGCTATTTATTACTGTACTTAATAAAGCCATATTTTAGGAAGAAATAAACATTACAAATCCTAATACACTGGGACACAACATTTCTTAAGGAGCCTTCAGGTATTGAGGATTTCTCTTGCTTTTGCACACTAAAAAGGCTATTTCCTGTAATTTTTTCATGAATTTTTTCAGGTTTTTAAAGAGATGAGTTTTTTCAGCGGTGTAGCAGCATTTTGTGACACTGTTATAAGCCACTTCTTATTTGGGGAATAAATCCAGCTAACCTGCTTTAGAGGAGCTAGTCAAAAATGTAATGATTTCCACCACCACCCTGAACACCATCCATTTTATACAATAAAATATGTGATAACACCAAAACAAATAGAAGCAGAAGTTTACAATTACATTGTGTCCTTTAAAATGATTATATTTTTCAACTAGAGATGGACACTGACTATTCAGCTATGTTTTATTTAGGGTTTTATGCAATGCTTATCACTGTCATATCTGAGCTACCAAGTTTGAATTTAGATACAAGTTTCCTCCAAGGTTGGACAGAATTTGGACCATAGGAATGTAGGAATTGCCATAATGGATTAGACCCATGATCCATCTAGTTCAGTACATCCTGTCTCTGAGTGTGGCCATCATGAGTGGACATCCACAAGAAGATGTAAGAGGGAAAGGCTGAGATTTTAGTTTGAACAGGAGGAGACAGACCTGGAGTAGAGAGGTACATTTGTGAGTTCTCAGCATGGAGATGGTAGTTGAATTTTTGTGTTTGTGGATGAGATTACGCTTGCATGGGGAAGAGACGGGGTGGAGAGCAGCACATACTGGCAAAAACAAAAGTCAGTGCCTGTGGACAAGGTGTAGAGGGAGAAGAGAAGAGGACCTAGGACACAGCCCAGTGGACACCTTCCCCCATAGAAAGTTGGAGGAGGATGATTCTCCAAAGAACATGTTTGAAGGAGCAATTATAGAAGTAGGAGGAGAACTAGGAGAGGACAGAGTAACAGAAGCCAAGGGGCAGGATAAGATTTCAAGACCATCCTGCCTGTCACTCGTAAACTGGGCATCATCTTTGACTCAGACCTCTCTAGATCCTCACAACTAGACTTACATCTACTTCTGGAACGTTCTGTATAATATCTCTGATATAGCCTTTCCTATCCATCCACACAGTTCAAACTCTGGTCCAGTTCTCTTCATATAACTTGATTACTTCAACATCCTTTTCTTTTGCCTAAACAAATGTAATCTTGTCCTGCTCTTATCCATTCAGAATGCTACTGTAAAGAACATCCTCATAGCTCTTTGCTTTGGCCATACGTGGAGAATTTTGATATTATCCAGCCTGACTGCAAGTAGTTAAATCCGAGGAGGCACTTGGAGGCAGGCGATTGGTGGGGGCAGGGGGAGGGATGGGACCGACAAACAGGAAATGAAACGAGCAAAAATAAGGTAAAATTCAGAGAATACCCCAAGAGTCCTTTAGGGAACAGTGGGGAGGGGGGGAGAGGAAGCTATTAAGAAATGCCCCCATCTGGCTCCAGCCAGGCTAACAAGTTTTACTCTCAGTCTAGGTTCTGAGGGGATACTAAAAGGGGAGGGGGGATATTGACTCCTGTCATAACTATAAAGGGAAGGGTAACAGCTGTCCTGTGTACAGTACTATAAAATCCCTCCTGGCCAGAGACTCCAAAATCCTTTTCCCTGTAAAGGGTTAAGAAGCTCAGGTAACCTGGCTGGCATCTGACCTAAAGGACCAATAAGGGGACAAGATACTTTCAAATCTTGGGGGGGGGAGGCTTTTGTTTGTGTTCTTTGTTTGGGAGTGTGTTCGCTCTCGGGACTGAGAGGGACCAGACATCAATCCAGGTTCTCCACATCTTTCTAAACAAGTCTCTCCTATTTCAAACTTGTAAGTAAATAGCCAGGTGTGTTAGTTTTCCTTTGTTTTCTCAACTTGTAAATGTACCTTTTACTAGAGTGTTTATCTTTGTTTGCTGTACTTTGAACCTAAGACTAGAGGGGAGTCCTCTGTGCTCTTTAAGTTTGATTACCCTGTAAGGTTAATTTCCATACTGATTTTACAGAGATGATTTTTACCTTTTTCTTTAATTAAAAGCCTTCTTTTTAAAAACCTGATTGATTTTTCCTTGTTTTAAGATCCAAGGGGTTTGGATCTTGATTCACCAGGAGTTGGTGGGAGGAAGGAGGGGAATGGTTAAGTTCTCCTTGTTTTAGATCCAAGGGGTTTGGATCTGTATTCACCAGGGAATTGGTGAAGGTTTTTCAAGGCTTCCCAGGGAGGGAATGGTGGCAGCGGACCAGAGCTAAGCTGGTAGTTAAGCTTAGAAGTTTTCATGCAGGCCCCTACATTTGTACCCTAAAGTTCAAAGTGGGGATACAGCCTTGACAACTCCCGACTCCAATCAGCCCATGTTGCCAGTCCCCACTGCTCACTTGTTAAATTTTTAAACAAGCACATTCATGCTTTCTCCCATGCTACATTCACACTTGGGAGAAGCTCCCTATAAACATCTAGAAAACTGCTTCATTATCTAATTAAAATCCTCCATATGACACACTTTTGCTGTGGTGCCTCCACACAGCCCAGCTGTGGGCAGGCTGCTCTTGTGCTGAGACCCACTGCCTATCTTGCTAACCAATTTTCTCATTGTTTTCTGGTCCTCCTCTGCCTCGGTTATCTCTTGCTTTATACTAAGATCGGAAGCTTTTGGGGGGCAGGGACCATCTCTTTTTTTCTATACAACCCCCAGTGCTATGGGTTCCTGATCCAAGAGCAGAACTGCTATGTGCTATGGTAACACACATAAGAAATAGTAATCCCTCATAGTTGGAGATCGGCTTGAGCATCAAATTTAATCTCTTCCAAAATTTGTTAGCAGTATCTATTACACTATCTATTACAACTCTAGATATTCTTGTCCTCCATATAGATGCCCAATCTATATTTGCTAAGTTTTTGGTGTTAGTGACATTATGTTGCAATGAACAATTGATTTACGTTTTCCGGAGGAGGAAGGTGGAAAACAATTTTTCCTTACATTGGTTTGGAATTTACCAGTGCCAGATTGACTGATTTTATCCTGCCACTTATTCCATGGATCCACGGACAATTATGAGATCTACACTTAAATTTCCATCTGTAAAATTAGGAGATGGGAGCTGCTGCTGGAAAAGAGAGATTTCTAAAAAATAGGTCTAAATATGTCATTTTTATATGTGCATACGTTATACCTTAAATGGTAATTCATCAAAGTATGACTTCTTCATTATCAGGATTGCCCTTGAAAGAATTAAAAGCAATGGAAGAATGAGAGATGGCAACCTGGCTTTGTAGCAACATATGATTTTATTCTCCCTGAATAAATTATAATTAATTTGGTTGACAAATACATCCTTCAGGGAAGAAAAATATTACTTAAACATGAGCTCAATGAGGCTGCCCATGATCTAGGAAAGCGGACATAGAAAACATAAGGAAAAACAGCACATTCTTCAATATGGGGGAAACAAAAGCAAGCAGTCAGTAAAAAGGAGAGATTTTCTGATGTGATATACAGGAGCGCTGCCAGGTTTTCTGCCGCCCTAGGTGGCGGAAGATCCTGCCCTGAAATGCCGCTCCCCACAGAGGCGGCGGAAGGTCCTGCCACCGAAATACTGACGCGGTCGCTGCCCCCCCAAATTGTAGTGCCCTAGGCGACTGCCTAGGTCGCCTAATGGGTTGCGCCGGCCTGGCGATATAACAGTAGAAGTGACCCAGTAGTTCAAAAAGAGGGTTAGCAGGTCAGAGCATCAGAATTTTCTGGAGCAGTGCAATGCTACTATTGCTATCCTCCAGTAAAAGGAGGCCAAAGGAGATCTAGTATGTGTTCACCATATGTATTGAAAATGTTTGGCTCTTGTAGAACTGCACTAATGACCCGAAGAAAAACAGCAGGCTTTTTTAAATATGATTCTCTACAGTGAAGCATCTGTGTGATAAATGTACTACTGGAGAGGAAAACCTAATGTAATCAGGATTACTTTATGGAGGATTTCACAACTATTAAAAAGCATTCAGTCAACGGAAAAGTATTCTGTAGTAACAAATCAAGAGAGCCAAACAATGAACAAAGATTACAATAATCTCTGAAGAGATATACATGAGTATTAAAACCTCTACATATGCTTATAGCAATAAGCTGATGTTTGGAAAATACAAGGAGGAGGAGGAAAAAAATACTATGGAAAAAAAAAAACATGATAGTTTTTTTCAGAGATCATTTCATTCTCAGACTTAATATTCCTTGTCATAGAATGATATTGATATTCTTTATAATAATCATCAATATTCTATCTTAATTTTTAACACTGTGCAAATTTTCTGCATAATACACCTCTACCTCGATATAACACTGTCCTCGGGAGCCAAAAAATCTTACCGCATTATAGGTGAAACTGCATTATATTGAACTTGCTTTAATCCACCGGAGTGCGCAGCCCTGTCCCCCCGGAGCACTTCTTTACCGCATTATATCCGAATCCGTGTTATATCGGGTCGTGTTATATCAGGGTAGAGGTGTATATGGGAATTACTTCACGTCTAGGATGAAACATCGCAACTAAGTAACAGTGCATAGCAATGCTGCACAAAAGACTATAAGACAAAGTGAAAAAGAATATAATGCAAACCTGAGATTGCAGGGGAGTTTAGCTAGACTGAAGGTAATTACTCCCCTGCCCATCATATAGTAGAATTTTGAAGGGGCGCCCCGTACTCCGGTCGTCTTAAGATGTGCGCAGTGTGCCTCAGATGACATGTGACCAGGATTCATCACTGAATTTGGTCTGCTGGTTGGATCATTAGCATTCCCGGACTGGGCCGGGTACTGACGGGAATTTTGACGTGAAATCCATGCCCCCAGAGCACCTGGTGCTCTTGCAAGGGGAACAGTCTTGAGGTGTGGAGGGGTTATGGATCTGTCACTTTATGCTTCTTCTGGTCATTCCACATAATAAAGAGACAGGGTTGTGATTCAGTAATACTGGATGACAATTTTTGGCCAAAACTCTGGGGGCAGGAGTGGAGGGCTTGGTTTGCTTTTTGTTTGTGGGGTGGATTATTTGTGAAAAATGCAGATTTGGCAACAAAGATGTTTCGCAAAGCATGTTGGATTTGCCAAATTATTTTGGACATAAAGAAGAAAAATGGAAATGTTTTCAACATTTTTCAAAATGAAAAAAATCATTTTTTCCCATTCAAAACATTTGTTTAAAAAAATCTTTAATTTCAATTTAAAAAGTCAACAATTTGAAAAAATGGTAAAAATCAAACTGAAACATTTAGATTGTATAAATGAAAGTGTTCAACCTGAAATGATTTTTTTAACTTTCATTTGCCAAAAAAATTCAGAAAGCATATTCATTTTGATCTCAAATGAGTTTTTTGTTTTTGAAACTTCCAGTGAACTGAAAAATTCATTATTTGCACAGCTCTATTTTTGATTAAGACCATGAGAGATATATAAAATGAATGATCCAGTAGAGTGTTGGAAAATACTGTTTTACCTCGAATAGGTAAAACCAAGGCCTCTTGTGGCTTCCTGGAGACTTGGCCAAATTTGAACTGAATTTTTCCTCTATAAAATTGCTTTGGTAGTTTCACAGGTACTATGGTGATGAATGTGGTGTCAATTCCTAACTAAATAATATAATTTTGAGACCGTATTCTCTATCTTCTGTTTGAGACAATTGTGTGGTATTGCTGCGTACTGTTTAAACAGCTGCTGCGTTTGAAGAGTTGCTGAAGTGATCCCTGTATCTCCTTCATTTACCTTAAAGAGGAGAGGTGAGGATTGATTCATTAACCTTTTAGTGGGACATTGGGGCCACTGTTGAACAGAATGGCTGACTGGCACTCATTCTACTGCCTTGGGTACCCACACCAGTACTAGATGGATAGATGTGCTGGTGCTTCAAGTTTCAGCCACTTCTTCCCTCGGCTTGCCTTCCAGGTTTCCCCACAGGTCCTAAAAATGTTGTTCACCTCCAGCATTCTTAACTCATTGATCCTGACCCTCTTTTTACTCAGTGGTCAGATTTTTGGGAGAGGGAAGATTGGTGGCATATTTCCAAGTTCCATCCACAAGTGAGTTGCAAAAATGACACTGATCACAATATTGTGCGGATATTCAAAATATAGGGCTCCACTGTGTTCCTTGATTTTGGCTTTCCCTTGGCAGGACTCTAATATGCCCCGGGGCTTCCCTAGGTATCAGGAAGCAGTGCCTGCAGCAGAGACAGTCTCCAGGCAACCTAATGAGTGCAGTTAGTGTGCTGATGGGTTGGAAGAGGCAGCAGACTGAGTCTTAATCCCAGCAGCAGTTCAGCAGCTGCTCAAAGCATGGCTCTGATAGTGTTTGTGCCTGCTTGTTCCCAGCCATGGACCCAGCTCTGCTCCTGCTTTGCCTCATTCCAGGTAACTCATTCATGATCCTCTTTTTCCAATTTCTGTCTTTGGCTCTGACCCATAGTTCTGGCCTCTGACTCCTGCTTTAACCACTGTGTGTGACAACCCAGGTCCCAGTGACCGACACTAGGTTCTTTCAGATTGGCTTCTTGTTGGGTGCAAGGAATAAGTGGTGGCACCAAAAGAGAAATCACTCTTAATACATTGTGCATATTTGTGATCCTTCCTCTGCTTTCTTACGTGAGGAATACAATAGTCCACAATGTTGACAAGCCAATTATCATGCTGGGCATCTGAGATAAGACCTCGTTGAAATGAATGTGCAGTTCACGCCTCTGAGTCACTGTTCCAGGTTCTCTGCACACTCATGTAGAAGCCTCTGCATTGATTACACTTGGTTCATGTTTTTGAGAGCTTTTTACAACAACCAGAGGATTTTTAATGAAAATTGAGATTCCAGAGAACAACCCAGCAGCTTCAGAGAGTTGCCTGTATGCTGCATAGCCATGAACCAACCCAAACTAAGCCATGTCTAAAATATTACCTCAGAAAAAGCTCAGTTAGATTTGTACTACTCCAACTTTGCTGGAACCCTACATTTTCATAAAGCTGGCTCTCCTTGACAATTCCTGACTCATTCTCCTAACATCCTAATCTTCCTCAGACCCTCTCTCTTAGCTACCCATCCCTCATCTTTGCTGGGTGCTCCTGGCCTGTACTACTGTACTGTTAAATATGTGTTTGATAGCCAACTACTCCTCATAGTCCTTCTGCCCAGACCACCTCTTTCCTTGCTTGTCCTTCCACAGCTGCCACAACCCATGTGAATTCTCCTTTTTCAAGAAGTCCCCCCACAGCCACAATGGTCTGTCCTTCCCCACATCCCATTCCCAACCCTGGGCAGTAGGAGATGAGAAATGATTACTGTTGATTGCTTTAAAAACAACAAATAGCTCCTTCAAAACAGCTGGGGCCTCATGAACCTGATTAATATAACCATGACTTTGGGGATCTGAAATGGTGCTTTCTGTGTGTCTGTTTGAGAATCTGTGCCATTAGCTTTTGTTCAGTATTCTTTGTCTGGCACTTGGGGCTTGTTCCTGCTCCGCTTATAGTTAATAGTAAAACTTTAAACAAGGCAGGTTTGGACCTTTAATAGACTCATATCCCTAACAAGTATTTGCTAATATTAAATTTAATATTTACCAGAACATACATATTGATGAAAATATCTTTCTTCTGCTCTGCATTGGTACCCTATTCTTGCTTCGAGCGTAATGGGCATGAGTGACACACAGGAAAAAATACTGGAGGCACCAGGTTCTCCTGGATTAAATTCAAGAACATGAAGTACATCATATAGGATAATTAATTTCCCTCATAGCATGTACAGATAGTCTGACACCGTGAGGTATAACAGATCATAAGCCTCTCAGTAATCCAAATGATAAATAAGACTAAGGAATACTATATGCACTGCCAAGAAAATGCAGGAGGAATTTGATATCTACCCAGGGATGTATGAAGAGAACATTAGTGGCATTTACATTAGGAGCCAGATAAAATCTTAATTTACAATATAAAGAGCTGTATGTGTACTATAGCTATTTCCCTTTGAATAAAATTAGGAATAAATAATAATTTACCAGATACCGCATGGTTTGGTATGTTTTGTGAAGAATTAAAATTGGGATATAGGGAGGGAAAATGAACAAATAGTTAAAAATGAAAAAGCTGAATATTTTTACCAGTATAACTGCAGTGCCTTAAATTAAGAATACTTTATAAGTAAGACTATTGGATTTGCTATGCTGAATCAGACTCTTTGCGATCAAGTCCAGTATCTTGCAGTGATAGTGGCCAAATCCTGGGGCTTTGGAGGAACATGTCTCAAAAAATTACCTAATTATGCAATGTGGTCCAAATGAGCATAATTCCTTCTTTACACCAGTAGATGTTATAATTAACACAGCATTTCCATTACAGTTAAAGTAAAAATGCATTTCAATTTACATAGCTTATTCTGTTCAAATAGTGTACTTAAAGCAATATCAAATGTTTTGGAATCCAAATTAAACTGAAATATTGAACACAGTATCAAATATTGTACAACTTACATTTTAATATATATAGCATTCACTTTGGTTAGCATTGTATTAAATCTTTCTATTTTCTTCCTAATAGCATCTCTTACTTAAGCTCTGGATAGTCTATCTCTCTTCTCCTGTCTGATAAGCGTGACTAAAGCTTTACTCTTTTATTAACCATGGTTTTAGAATAGGCTCTTCCATTCAATTTTGAATCTAAATAAAAAAGATTAGAAATCTGATTTTGGTGTTTTAATAATGGGTTTAACATGGAGGAATGGTAGGTAAAATGAGATTTTAATGCATTCAGACTCCACTGTCAGGTTTTTTTAAATGACTTCTTTCCTCTTATTCTAGATTAAGGGACTTTAAAACTGGCATATACTTGATGAAAGGGAACATTAATACAAAAAGCAGCATGCTTCTTCAGTTATTTTCTCTCCTATTGTTTGATATTTGTGCTTCAATAAGAATTTGTAAGCCCAACATCTTTTCCAGTGTGATACAGTAATGAAATTATTGAATGTTTTTAACATCACAAGTTACTGCCATGGAAACAACTGTGATTTCATAAACTTGGCATTACCACCTTAGTGCTGTATCAAATAGGATGAGAAGATACAGTTGAGAAGGAGTAGAGTCTTTGTATGAGTACAGAGTCCTCAATAACTATTAAATAGAAGAAAATATATGAAATACAAGTGGAATTTATAGTAAATGTGGATTATAATGTCTTACAAATGAAAGTTTCATCCACTTTGAAAGTTTTACTTTAAATTCTCAAAATTTCTAGTTGAGTGCTGAGTTCTAAAAGAAGAACATATGTACTTGATCAAAACTTGCCTTTGTACTAGGATCGTTATATCCAACATTAGCATAAGTAACATACTATAGTGTAGCGTGAACATGTTCAGCTAGGCTTGGTGTTCAACATCATCAACATTATAAAGATCATCTTTATAAATGTCATGTTATCTAAGAAATTTGCATTATTTCCTAAGTAGTTTTTATCCACCATTTAACTCTGGATTTGATTTGATTTTATTAAATTGTTTTTCGTCAGCAGTACAGTGTCAGAATATGTTTTTTCAGTGAAGTGAGTGGAGTTTTCCGTTGGCTTCAGTGGGTGCTAGACTGAGCCCTTAATGAAGAATTTAACCCCTTTGTGTGTCACCTTATAAAACACATCTGAACGTCTTGTTTTGAAAGGAAAATATCATCATGGTTACATGTATTTTTACTTGCAAGATGAACTTTTGTTAAATTTTCTCTCTACTGCTAATCTTAACATAATTTTGCTTTTCATAACACATTTTATAAAACAGAAAAACCCATACGCAGACATAGAATCAATACATTTTAATAAATACAGAGAGAAAACAAAAGGCAAAGAACAAGACTACTAAAGCCAAACAATATATTTCTCAGACAACATACAGTAAAGATGGGCCTTAAAGACAATCCCAGATTAAAATACATCCAAGCCTGAGCTGCTCAAAATATAGAAAATAATTTCATGAAAAAAATATAGAAGTTGTTTCTTTTGGCACTTCCAGGCCTGCTCTTGTGGCTTCAGGTGTCAGGTCTGGAAGTTGCTCCAGACCCATCTCCTTCCCAAATGGGAAAGTGGATCTACGGGGCTCCCTTGGGCTCTGCGCAGGTTACCAAGCCACCCTCTCTCATACCAGGGTGGGGAACTGGGTCCAGGGAGTTCTGGCACTGCAATTTTGTGAGTCAAGGACTATTCTCAACTCCTGACCACCAACATTATAACCAGCTCTATTCAAGGTTCACAAATATTATAATTATGAGTACACAGAGTGCCATTAAAATTGTTCCCTTTACTACATCATGGTGTTTGCCTTCGTTCTGGTATTTCATGAATTTTACTACTGTATGTAATGTCAAGATTTTAATAACATCACTGCACTTCAGAGAAGGTTCATGCTGAGAGAATGAGCTATGCTCAGCATTGCACCTGACAATATAAAAAGCATTAATGGTGCTAAAGCTAAATATAATAGTTATCTATCCCATAAATTGGAAAGTTTTAATGCACATGGTGAAAAGTAGGCATGTATTGAGGAATGTGCGGAAATGAACAATGGTTGATGAACATTTTGTGATACAATTTAATTCCCCCTTGATAACTGATAAAACTTTCAGGATAGATAAAGGTGACTGTTGAGTTACTTAACTCTATCAAGACAAAAATGTTCAGTAAGGCTATCATACCGTTTCATTTTAGTCTATGTATAATTGTGGCAGAGTGGTTCAGAGTTCAAGAAAACCTTATTCTAAAGTTAATCAGGTTCATACAGTAATTTCTCAAATAATAAGCCTCTAGACCACTTTGATATGTAAAAATGACTGTTTCATTTAGAGCTGCATTTGCCCTTCTAGCTGCTAAATCAGCTATAGTTTACTAAGCAACATTTTGGTATGTCTGCACTGCAATTGAGAGGTGCATTTGCAGCACACAGGAGCATTCTCAAATTAGCTCACTAAAAATAGTGGTTAACAGTGGTGGCTACCCAAGTATATACCCAGGGGTCTGGCCAGGATTGTACTTGAGTGTCTAGCCCATGCAGCCATGCGTGCCACTGTGGCCACACTCAGACTTCTAGTAAGTGAACACAATCAAAGCTAGCGTGGCTATGCCTAAGTGTGCTGCTGTTGCACCTCCTAGTGGCAGTGTTAGACATACCTTACACAAAGGGTAAAATATAGTTACTTGGATTTTGATAGTGCAAGGATTTTTTTAATGTAAAGCCGATTGATCAAAATATTGATGGTAAATACCAGATTGTATGTGTACATATTTGTAATTTACGAAAGACACTGGCCCAATTTTCTTCCTGTACTTCTAAAATTGTATACCAGATTTATTGTCTTCTGTGATTTCTTCTTCATTTAATTAAAAAAAAAAAAGAAAATTAGATAGGATTAAAAATGGGAGAGCGAGAGGATCATTTTAAAATTAAGGAACACTGATTTTTTTTAAAGATCTCCTTTCAGTTAAAAGTATTGTTTTCAGTTTTGATAATAAGAGAAACTTGTAAGAAGGGCAACCTGTTTTCCTGTCTGATATTAACTCACCCTGTAATAAGGAGTTACTGTCTTCTAACCATGTGCTAACCAATCCATCTTCTTCAGCTGTTGACCTGGTCGTTTTCTTTATCTGACAGATGTAAATGTAGAGCAACAATAATTTTGCATATACATAGTTAAGCCAGATAATTGCACGTGGAATAGCAGAGTGTATTGCCTCCTTCCAATTTGTGAATTGGGCATGGAGTTGTTCCATGTTCCATGATCTGTTCTGGGTGAACACCGTCGCTCACTGGAGAATCTTTACTTTTCTATTTGTGTTGCAAGTATGTGCATCTGCCATGGTTTGTGAGGATACGGTTTAGGGTTGCCCATGAGCTTCATGGGGGATCCAAACCAGGGATCTTCTGTGTTGGGTCTTTCACAAGGTGTTTATTTGTGATTTGTGACTTCTTATAAACTCAGTTCGGCTTTCCAAGCTTCATCAAGGTTGAAGTTGCATTATTGAAGATTTAGATGCGTGGTTCCAAATGGGCTTACACGACTCCAAGCGGTGGTTACAGATGTTGTTAAAATCTGGGTGGATGTGAAGACATGGTGGAAAATGACAGCCTTCATGTGGCCCACTCTGTTAAGTGAGAAGTCACAACTAATGGCATCAACCTGGTGGCCAAATATCCATCAGTGATCTACTGGTCTTCAGAACAATTCAAGCACCATAACAACCCTGTTCAGGGTGAAGTAACATGCCACATAGGTTGACCTGGTAATGGAACAGAATGGGGAAAGTTAGGTACAGGGCTAGTGTATCTTTTGTTGTTCAGATCCACTATGTTTTTTCCTGCAACTGGAGTGGTTGGCACAAAGGGTAAAGGAATGGATTAAATATTAGCGTTTATCCCCAGCAAACCTCAAGGGTCTGATCCAACTCCCATTAAAATCAACAGACATCTTTCAGTTGACTTTTATGGGAGTTGGATCAGGCCCTTAACAGGCACAACATCTTTAAAAAAAAAAAAAAAAATTCAACTGCTTCACAAATCTTTTCCTCATACTGTACTGTCTGCTCTTGAATTTAAAATTAGACTGTACATTTCGTTTTAATAAACATTAGTAACCTTGGGAGTTGAAAAATGCTGATGTCTTTACATGTGATACATGCATGAAGGTCATATGGGAAAGCAAGCATTCTGCTTTTAGACAGTTGAACATGCTCTATTAATACTGCTTTTTAAGAGTTCTTTCTCTGTCTTTCTTTACAAAGGAACTTTTAAAAAAAAGATTCATAACCTTTTGTTTCTCTACCTTTTAAGTACTGATTATGCATTCAAATAAAAAAAAATCTGTCTTTGGCAAATATGGACAGTTGCTCTTCTTCTTCTACTCTAAACAAGAGACTGACCAGGATTATAACCTTGAATTTGAATCCTGGGAGGATGGGATTATTTTGAATTCAAATCCTTGGATTTAAACTTGACCCTACTGGTGTGATTTAAAGACTGGTCTAAAACTGCAAGGAGCCTATTTTCTTTGTTCCCTTTCACATGCAAATGTAATTTCATAAAATGAGTAATTCCCATTAATTTTTAGGCACACTGAGCTGACCTCTTAATTTCCACAAATCACCACTGTCTAATCTTGAAAGAGTTAAATTATCTCCTGAATGTTCCGTCACTTGGAGCTGAAATCTCACAAGCACAGCTCATAATATTTTGTCTGCACCTGAATTTCATCCGCAGATTCAGTCCATATTCAGTTTCTAATCCAATCTTAATATTCCAGATCCTAATGCTGCTTCCTTGGCTTTACTTATTAAACTTTGCTACAGCTGTCTAAAATTGTTTTAGTATCTAGCCTCTGTAAAGAAGTCCTGGGTGCCCTTCAAAATCATATTTGATTTTGTATTACCAAAAAAATAGACATTTCTGTTGTCTCAGTTGGCTGGGAGATTCTTAATTTAAGGCACTTAGACTCTATTGTGAGGTACAAAACTATGAACTTTATTGGCTGCACTGTATAGCTGTTCGTATAACACTCATGAAGACCTATCCTAGCATGCACTGGGCTCAGTGTAAATCTGAAAAGGATTCTGTAAGGGTATTTTCTGTTCTACTCAGGAATCTAGTGCGGATATCTCTGGAACATTACAGCGTCTTTGAGAGCAGATTATGGAAGAGGGAAAATAATACTCTTAAATAATCAGGATTTTTAAAATAAAACATTTGGAAGATCCAGTTTGTTTCACTCAGGGTGGAATTTCAAAAGTATCTAAGACAGATTTTTAAAGGTGTTTAGGTGTTGCTGTACTCAGCATTGCAACACCTAACTGATTTAGGAGCCACAGACTCATATTCAAAAGGGTTTTAGGTCAATGCTTCCTGCTCCAAAATTGATTTGCAAAATAAATACCCTGGGAAATAAACTTTGTGCCCTGTAATAAACTTATTTCTTAGCATTATTTCACATTTTGTTCAAATGTTGCTCACGTACTATAAGGACCACTCACTTATAACATTACAATACTGACTTTCAAACTACTGGATTAAGTAGAAAGCATCTGAGTTCTAATAGTGACACCCACCAGTGTAGTAGCTGAGCCATCTCCTAAGGACTTTAAAAAGGAAAGAAACTCCATCTCTTCCTTTACAGAAGTTAGAAGTAAATGCTTAAAACATAATTAAAGTTTAGTTTTTAGATTCTTTAGTATGGGGGAAATGCAGTTTAGGAATTTTAATTTATTTTAATAGTAGTAGCAGGAGAAGTAATATATATTGCCATGGTACCTAGGAGCTCCAGTCATGAACCAGGATACCATTGTGCTAGGTGCTTTACAAATATGGAACAAAAAGACCCCAAAGAATTTACAATCTAAGACAACAGATGGATATAGACAGACTGAGAAGTACAACAATGAGGCAATACTGGACAATATGATAGGCAGTGGTCTGCGCACACCAGCAGCCTAACCGCTGTTAAGATTTTTGTAGGCCTCATGGCAAAGGAGAGTATTAAGGAGCATAATGAGTTAGTTTTGTGGATGTTCCCATTGAGCTTCTCCCAAGCATGAGAGGCAGCATGAGAGAGATCACAAAGGTGCTCATTTCAAATTTTAACGACGGGGAGATGGAAGCTAGCATCGTGGTCAGACAGGAGGTGGGACTTGACCTATACTGAATGAGAGATGGTGGTAGAGTGGGGATAGGTTGTGAAGGGCTTTGGAAATGAAGACAAGTACATTATTCAATACAGTAGAAAAGTGGGAGCCAGTGAAGGGGTGCAAAGAGAGGTGACATGACATTAGTTTAACTTCTGTGCCAGGGAAGATAATGGAGCAAGTAATTAAGGAAATCATCTGCAAACACTTGGAAGGTGGTAAGGTGATAGGGAACAGCCAGCATGGATTTGTGAAGAACAAATCATGTCAAACCAATCTGATAGCTTTCTTTGATAGGATAACGAGCCTTGTGGATAAGGGTGAAGCTGTGGATGTGGTATACCTAGACTTTAGTAAGGCATTTGATACAGTCTCGCATGATATTCTTATCGATAAACTAGGCAAATACAATTTAGATGGGGCTACTATAAGGTGGGTGCATAACTGGCTGGATAACCGTACTCAGAGGGTTGTTATTAATGGTTCCCAATCCTGCTGGAAAGGCATAACGAGTGGGGTACCACAGGGGTCTGTTTTGGGACCAGTGCTGTTCAATATCTTCATCAACGACTTAGATATTGGCATAGAAAGTACGCTTATTAAGTTTGCGGATGATACCAAACTGGGAGGGATTGCAACTGCTTTGGAGGACAGGGTCACAATTCAAAATGATCTGGACAAATTGGAGAAATGGGCTGAGGTAAACAGGATGAAGTTTAACAAAGACAAATGCAAAGTGCTCCACCTAGGAAGGAAAAATCAGTTTCACACATACAGAATGGGAAGAGACTGTCTAGGAAGGAGTACGGCAGAAAGAGATCTAGGGGTTATAGTGGACCACAAGCTAAATATGAGTCAACAGTGTGATGCTGTTGCAAAAAAAGCAAACATGATTCTGGGATGTATTAACAGGTGTGTTGTGAGCAAGACACGAGAAGTCATTCTTCCGCTCTACTCTGCTCTGGTTAGGCCTCAGCTGGAGTATTGTGTCCAGTTCTGGGCACCGCATTTTAAAAAAGATGTGGAGAAATTGGAAAGGGTCCAGAGAAGAGCAACAAGAATGATTAAAGGTCTTGAGAACATGACCTATGAAGGAAGGCTGAAAGAATTGGGTTTGTTTAGTTTGGAAAAGAGAAGACTGAGAGGGGACATGATAGCAGTTTTCAGGTATTTAAAAGGGTGTCATAAAGAGGAGGGAGAAAACTTGTTCACCTTAGCCTCTAAGGATAGAACCAAAAGCAATGGGTTTAAACTGCAGCAAGGGAGGTCTAGGTTGGACATTAGGAAAAAGTTCCTAACTGTCAGGGTGGTTAAACACTGGAATAAATTGCCTAGGGAGGTTGTGGAATCTCCATCTCTGGAGATATTTAAGAGTAGGTTAGATAAATGTCTATCAGGGATGGTCTAGACAGTATTTGGTCCTGCCATGCAGGCAGGGGACTGGACTCGATGACCTCTCGAGGTCCCTTCCAGTCCTAGAATCTATGAATCTATGATCAAAGTGATGGGCTGGAAAAATGATCTTTGCAGCAGTGTTCTGAATAGATGCAAGAATTTGTCAAAGCCAAAGAAAAGGATTTGAGGACACGAGATAAGAGCCTGGATGAGATGTTTAGCTGTGTGGATGGGTAGGCTGAATCTTAGTGATGCTGTTCAGCGATAATCTGCAATATTTTGAGGTAGCCTGGATGTGAGGACCTAGAGAGAGATCTGAGTCAATGATGATACCCATGTTAGGGGCCTGAGTAACAGGTAGAATGGTGGTGTTGTCCACAGTGGTCAATAAAAGAGGGAGCCGGGAGAGTTAGATTCAGAGCTTTCATTAGACATGCTGAGCTTGAGTTGACAACAACACTTCCACAAGATGATGTCAGAGAGACAAGTCAGGATTTTATTTTGGACCTCAGGACAGCAGGACACAAGTTTGGGATAGAGATAGTGCCCATTGAATTCAATTTTTTTTCCATGGGCTTTTGTTCTGTTCCTTTCAGCTCTAGTGAAGTACTATCTGTTTAAAATTAAGCAATTACAGAAAAAGGTCTGTGCACTTACCTGCTTTAGTGGTTATCCTTTCAGAAAGGTTCTTTCATTTACAGCACCTAGAATCAATACACAAAGTATAGGATTAAGTGATGAGTTGAGAAACTTTAAAACAAAAATTGACTACTACAGTTGAACTTACCTATGACTTTGTTTAAAATAGTTGTTCAAAAATGATGAGATTTTTTGCTGCTGACTCTCCTGTTCTTCCAAGGCGTGTGTGTGTGTCTAAAAGGATAATAACCCTGCTAAACATAGTGTGGGAAAGGGGAAATACCCATCAAAGTCAAATTGTTAGAAACGGAATTACTACATGGGAAAAAAAGAAAAAGAAAAGAACTAGCTATCTTAAAATCTGATCTATTCTAACACAATTTTGTGCATTGATTTATATTTATGTAAATATTTTAAGTTTCCAAAAATATAATCTCACCTGAAATTTTGCCAGACATCAATTTAAGTGGGGTATTAACTTCTCATAAGAAGCTGATTCTCCTGTGCACAGAAAGCAATCTTTTAACATGGGTAGTAACAGTAGTAACATTTTTACACACATTTTTGCAAAATCAATTCATTGCTTGAACTGTGAAAGGTTCACTTCATTGATATCCTGGTTCAGATTAAATAGTTGTTCCTACTATTAAAGTTTTATAGCACTTGATTTCAAATATTATAGGCTATATACATGGGCAGATCCAGAAGATATGTCCAGTGTCAGTTTCAGCTTGACATATTCAACACCAGTTGTTCTCAGCCCATATTTAAACAATCTTCTGTCTTTTGAGACTCGCCATGTCATCTGTTTAACTACATACTGGGTATTTGTTAAAAACATGTATATTAATTTTTCACTATGTATAGTGATTACTATCAAAAAGTCAATATTTGCTAGTGATTACCACACAGTGGAATCTTCGATTATTCCTTACATTTAAAGTAGAATATGTGCATAGTAATGTCTGGTAAATATTAAGTAGCTCATAACTTCTTCTATAAATATTTCACAGACTCCTTTTAAAAAAATATTCAAGGAATGAGAAAATTAAGCTTATTGTGAAATACAAAAGCTATACCAGTCTACCGAAATTAGATAAAATATGTGCTTCATGATTTGGAACAAATTATGATTATATTAGCAAAACAAGTAGAGCTGTGTGGAGGATGGAAACGTTCATCAAGAATTTCAAAATTTCTCATTTTAAATTAGAACAAAATGCAAAAAACTGAAATTCTCTGCAAAGAAAAATTCAAAATATGTCTGTGTGATGGGTTCCCCCTGCCACCTGTAACTGGGCTACCACTGAGTCTCCCTGACCCACCAGCCTGGGCTCCCTTTACATGGTACTGCTGTGACAAGCCCCCTCCTGCAGACATACAGGTAGGGACACACCCAGTTGTAGCTATACTCACATGCTGAGATCACCTCTGCATGGGAAGGCTTACCTAAGGCGCCTCCCACTTCCTAAGGCACCCCCTCCCCTTTGAAGTGTAAACCCAAAAGTATATCTTCTTGTGCTGTTCAGGGAACTGTAGAGCGTAAGCTCATGAAATTCACCTCCTCCCTCAGTGTGGGGGAATATATGCAACAGCTTTCTGCTCCCAGTTATGATTTCCACACACTGGTTTTAGACAAAGCAAAAACAAGTATATTACCAAAAAAACATAGATTTTAAGTGATTATAAGGGATAGCAAACAGATCAAAGCAGATTACCTAGCAAATAAACAAAACTGCAATCTAAGCTTAATATACTCAAGAGATTGGATATCAGTAGCAAATTCTCACAGTAGCAAATTCCTTTCACAGGCTAGAAATCCTTCTAGCCTGTGAAAGGAATTTGCTACTGTGAGAATTTGAAATCCTTCTAGCCTGGTTTCAGCCCTCCTCCCCTAGTCCAGTTCCTCAGGTGTTTCCAGCAGGGAGTCAGTGAAAAACCATGATGATGTCACTCCCTTGCCTTAAATAGCTTTTGCATATGGTGGGAACTGTAATGGTGCGGGACTCACCGGTGTCCCGCTTGCCGCTGAGCCTGAGTCCCTCCTGGACCCCGGTGCCCCTTTTAGACTGGGGTGTTGCCCCCTGGCAGTACCCCCACAGATCTGGGTCTCTCCTCCCCGAGGAACCCCCCCACCCTCTATCCCCACCTCGCCTCAGACTATGCCTACTGCCAGTCTCGACGTAGCCCCCATTCACTGGGGCAGACTGCAGTGTAAATGCCACTCATCACCAGCAAGGGGAATTTGGACCTGCTGCCCTCTGCAACCCCAGTATCCTTTCCTTGGCCTTTACCAAGATCTGCACCCTGGGGGGTTTCTAGGCTGGAGTTCCCCAGCTCCTCTACCCTTTCCCCAGCCCTGCTCCAGTCTCGGTGCCCTGCTTAGCTCCTAGGAAACCAGGTCCTTCTCTCTCAAAAGGCTAGAGTGTGTGTGTCCTAGTCTCTGGCCCTCTGCCCTCTTATAGGGCCAATTGTGGCCTGATTGGGGCATGGTCCCACCTGTGGCTGCTTCCCCCAATCAGCCTGGCTTTTCCCCGCTGCAGCCCCCTCCTAGGGCGGTTTTATGCCCTTTAGGGCAGGAGTAGGGTGACCACCCCTCTACAGAACCCTTTGTCTCCTATCTTGGTTCCCATACCCGGTCAGTGGAAAAACACTGGTATTCCAAGATGGAGTCCAGGACCAGGTGACTTGGTCACATGTCTCTGTAGGGACAGAGCAGCCGTGACTTGGAGACTGTTTGTAGCATCCTCAGGAAGGCTCCCCAGTGGAATATTAGCATCTTCTAAGACTATTTGTTCTCCCTAATGGCCCTTCCCAGCCAGCAATCTAGATTGATTGCATTCTAACTAGTGGGTGTTCCCCAAGTGTAAACACATTTGTAATAGAAGCATAGGCAATATTCCTAACTTCAGATACCAAAATGATACATGCATACAAATAGGATAATCATATTCTGTGAATCATAAGCTTTTCAATGATATCTTACAAGACCTAACTTGCATAAAATACATCATAGTTATGCCATAATCATCATCATAATATTACTATGAAGAATATGGGGCATTATACCACAGTCTGATTGCTTGAACCATTTTGTTTGGCTTTGATTTTAATATTTTAAACTACATATTATACTACATAATATAATACTACATTTAAAAAAAAATTGAAACTTTTAATTCCAAGAATGTTGAACAGGGTGTTCGAGAAACTATTTTTCCTGTTTTTTCTCTCAAATTAAATTTCAGTAAAATAAATGTGATTTTACTGAATTGTTTTCAATTTAAACAGAACTATAGATAGAAAATGGTTCCATTTGGAACTCTTTTAACCATCTCAGCAATTAAAACTTACTTTTATATGTTCTGAAATTCTGTAAATATAGCTTACATTATGAGCAACTGTCCCTCCTGTGGAACATTCTCCAGTGAGTCAGTCTAGGCTTAATCATCTCCCCCAACCAATGTAACAGCTATTACATTGTTCAGGAGGGGGGAGGGGCGCATGGTTTAGTAACTAGAGCTTTACAGGACTTTTCCATCAAAACATTTTTGGAATGGAAAATGCAGTTTCAGTAAAATCAAAATTTTCCACATAAAAAGAAATGAAATATTTCATTTGGGCTCAGGTAGACCTGAATTGAAACCTGCCAGGTTGTCTAAATGAAACAAACTGCTGCACCCACCTGGGCTGTCCCTGTTCATCATGGCCAATAGAGTAGAACAGGAACATGAGGCAACCAAACTGGAGCTCCCACAGGCACTGACTTTTATTTTTCCCAGTGGGTGCTCCAACCCTGCTTCTCCTCGGAGGCCCTGCCCTCACTTCGCCTCTTCCCACCCTCTCCCCCAAGACCCCCAGTCCACTGAACAACTGTGGCTGGTGGGTGCTGAGCACCCCCTACTTTTTTTCTGTGGGTGCTTGAGCCCCGGAGCACCCACAGAGTCGGCATCTGTGAACGCTCCCATGAGGCACTGTGGCAGGGTATGCAGAAATAGCTTGATGTTAAACCAAAGCTGAAACAAAATATTTCAAGATTTTTAGCATAGAAACTTTCTGTACATTTATGGCCCTAAAAATAATAATAAAAATAAATAAATAAAAGTGTGTGTGTGTTTTGACTTTGTCCCAAATGAGGATTCCCTTCTCCCCTCCCAAATCAAAATATTAGAATTTCCCATAGGGTGGAAATTTCCAGCTTTTGACCAGCTCTTAATAGTAAGATGCACTGGTTTGAAGTGCCAGCAATAAATAGATAATGCCCAGCTAGTAAAGTGAGATATTTCACATTGACTGGTTCAAATCAGGCTGATCAGGATGGGCCAATTTCAGTGTTACCGGATGTCTCTCAGTACATTGCCACAGAAATGAGTTGTGGCCTCTGTTTCCATCCATTTGAAAACATAAAATGGTACCTTTGTTGGCAGTCTCGGCAAATGGAATGGGCTTGGAATCCAAACTACCATCTGAGATGAATATATTGCCTTTCTAGGTAGTGGTTTAAACCTATTAGTAGGACAAGGTGGGTAAACCTGCAGTACTGTACCAGGGCTGGCTTGTGAGCACCTATTGATACAAGTATTAAATTTAACTTTTAAAAAAGTGCAAGTGTAAGCAAACCTTTCTGCTTACTGGTTTCTTACATGTACAAATGTAAGTGATGATTTTCCTTGTTTCTAGCTTACATAAAATTCTCATGGACCTGCAGAATCAGCAACTAACACAGTTATCTGACTGGCTAGCAAAAACAGAAGAAAGGACAAAGAAAATTGAGTCAGAGCCCCTGGGCCCTGATCTAGAAGACTTAAAACATCAAGTAGAAGAACACAAGGTAAGCTATTTTACATACGTACGTTACTGTTGGGAGTCAAAATATTGTTTAAAGAAGGAACGTATATCAATGAACTTTTCACATTTTTAAAGCTCCAAAAGTAGTATTAGAGAAGAGTAGTGCAGAATATTTCATTTATTGAAGTTTAAGCTTTTCAGAATGACCAAGTCTTTGTATAGAGACTGCATTGCAATTCAGAATTTTTTAATAACACTGGGATTTTCTTTATTCTTTCTCATATTCATAATTTACTAGACTAGAAATTCTGGTTGGATATCAAGAAAATAGGCAATTGTAATATCCTTTTTATTACAAAGCATAACATTTCAGATTTTATTACTCCCATGTTTTTTTCCTCTTGTCATCGTGTGCTTTCTTCTGTGTGCTGTAGTAGCAACAAGACACGATTAGTTGTTATAATTGGGATTCCAAAGCTCAATAGCAGTACTGGGACTCTAAGTATGTAGCCCCTGAGCATTGTAAAGTTATCCAAGTGTAGTCTCTAGCTTTGTAATGGAAGAGATTTTTTTGAAAAATGTATTTAATTATGAAAAATAACAAACCAGCAATTGGTGAAAGAAAGATATTTGTCCAAGCTTGTTTGCATTCTTATGTAAAAAAGTGTTTCTTAAATTGGAATGATTAAGAGTTAAAAACTGCATACATTAAATTAATAAGAACATAGGCAAATAAATTCAATACAGCAAATAAGAATTCTGGTAAGGCTGTGATAATCACTTTTAAAAGGAGTCTTAAAAACAGAGTTACATAAAGCAGATTTTTAAAATTGTGCTAAATTCAATAATTCTTTGTGTATTTGTATATATATATATCTTTGTGTGTGTGTGTGTGTGTGTGTGTGTGTGCGCGCATGTATATAGAAACACATATGCATCATGATAGAAGATAGGAAGATAAATATCAGAAAAAACATAAGACCTGGGAGATGTGATTCCAGAAAGTGTGAAGAGATTAAGGTGTCCTTCAACTCTATGTTAGTGGTTCAAATCCAGTTCAGTTATAGTACACAAGTTTTTACCATCTGATCCCTTTTATCATCTTGGAATGAGTTGATGGTTTTAGTCCAATTTTAGTCCACAAAACCTATAATCAGAAATTAAACCAATATACGGCCTTGGGGCGGCAGCAGAGGCCAAGAACTGCATGGAGACTGAGCTCTTCACTTAACCATGACACAGAAGAACTCTCATACTAGTGAGGAAGTCGGGAAAAGCTAGTGGTGGTGCTGTTGCTGCTTCCTATGCTGTAATTGGTCTGTGGATAAATAGAAGATTTCAGCTTCCAGGCTTTCCAGTCCAGCCATTTTCTGAGCACTAAATGAAACTCTTCCCCCCCCCCCCCCCCCCCCGTAAGGTGGAAAGATAATCTGGGACTGAAAAAATATATATGACAAGTTCACTCAGAAATTGTTTACTGAGTTCTTGTTTTTCTTTTGACATGTATGGTATTTGAATGCTAATGGCATTAAAGGTAATAATTTCTTGTGCCAATGAAACACTACATTCCCTTTAAGAACTTTGAGCTTAATGGGTGCATCTCTTTGTTTTGAGAGTAAAATTCTGGCCACAGTGACGTCAATGGAGTGTTTCATCACTGACTTCAGTGGGGCTAGGACTTCCACCCTGGGTCTCCAGGGTATTCAGAAAATTACCTCTCCCATATACTAATTCCACATTTCTGAATGTGGTGAGTCGGTTAACGTTGTGGATGCATACTTAAAAAATAAGGTTTCAACTCCATCTTCTCAGGGATCATTCAGACAGTAAAGTGATTAAAAAAGAGTTTTTTTCCCCTCCCCGTTGGGCATGGATTAAAATTCTTCGCAGGTAGAACCTGTCTGTAGGTAGTAACTGGAGGACAAGATGTTCGCAGACATTTCAAAAATATCTGCAACATTCACATAGAATTTATTTTGTATTATATTCTGCATCTATGCCCCCTGATTCTTGCAGTATAACAAAGCTGCATACGCAGCAAAGATAAAAATTAATGGCAGTATACAATGTGTGGGGAAAACAGTTGAAACCAAGTTTTATTGTACTAGATATGAACAACACAGTGGGTACTTAATTTCAGGACAAGGTATAAGTAATCTCTGAGTTTTGAAAGGTTCACATCCTTAGCATGGATGTATACATTCTCAGTTACTGCATAGTATTAGTACTGTGGCATTTGTTGGGAGGAACTGGAGAGTTCAGAAAACAGAAATGAGAAGATGACATCAGATTGGGTAGTTACAGCCAGAATGATGGGTTGGTTTGGTAGATGGAATGCAGCAACCCCTCTCTTTCTCTCGTGTGTTTCTGTCATATTCATTCTTTCTCCTTATCTCCCTTTGATTAGTTCCTGGCCCCTTGTTTCCTTCCACACCTAGAATATCTATTTTGTTCATTTTATTTTCTGCCTCTTGACTCAAACTCAGTATCTTTGGTTACATTTAATCTCCCTCTTCTGTATGTTGTGTCAAATACTGCTCATGCTTTTGAGACTGATACTCCGATTTCTCTTTGTGGGCACAGGTAGAGTGAGTGAACTCCAATCCTGAGAAGAGAAACCATTCAATAAAACAGATCTAGGATTGATTGTTATTCACGGCCGGGAAAAGATAGAGGAATTCTTACCAGGAAGCTCTCCTTCTTAACTTAGTGTTGTACGAGACTTTCAGCTGGAAAGGACAGTTTCTATCTGAACTGTGCCAAAGACAAACTCCAGGGGGTTTTAGGGCCACAAAAAGGAACATGTTTATAGATCTCACGATAGGTTTGCCAAACTACTTTGGCATAATTGTCCAAGAAACTGTCAAAAAGCATTTGACCTGTATTTTAGGTATTTTCTCTACTGCTGCAAGTAGTCTTGGCTATGCATTTTAAAAACTGAAAGAAATCTGCCTACCTGAGAGAAACTGAAGATTGTTAATTTGCCTAGAAAGGCTACATATTTAAAATTTTGTGATTTAAACAAAAATGCACTTTTAAAATTGTGTATAGATTTCACTTTATACAGTTAAACTGGCTAAAAATTTCAGAAGTTTAGAGTTTTGCTGGAGAATTGTGCAAAATTTTCATTATAAAAATAAAACCTTGGAAAGTTGCCACTTTTTGAGTTTGCAGTATGTCCCTAAAAATGAAAAGGTATGTGGGAAACTTTCTCCACACTTGGATTTTAATCAAGGTTGACCATGGAATTTTCTCCGCTATCTGGATACCTTCATCAGTATCCCAGTGCATGTTTTGTAATGTTGACCTAGGTTAGTTGGAAATGGTCGCACAATTTGACACATGGTAGTGGTTCTGGTTATTTTGTGTGAAATTCTGGCCTTTAAAAACCAATCCATTGACTTCAGTAGAGCCAGGTTTTCACCACGATTTAGCAAAATATTCGCAACGGACATTTTGACTTTTTTACTAAGGAAGATGCTGCAGTTACGTATATCTCTGTGAGCTAGTACAATACTCTGCCTGTGCTTCTTTTGATCAAATTGATAACTGTATATTTTGGGAATCCATTTTTTTAGAAGTAGGAACAGATCTGTCATTTATGGCCTTCAGGGTTGGGTGGTTGTTTTTTGTTTTGTTTCGTTTGTTTTGAGAATCTGTAAGCCTACCACCGATTTTGATTTATTTAAAGTTAATAAGAGAGGCGAGGGGGAAATACAGGCAGCACACAGTGGGAGAGAGCAGAGAGTCCTGTATTATTTAAGGCTATTTGCCTTGCTTACAGTATCCCCCTGTTCTATGTATCGCAGATGCTGGTTACATTTTTCTCTTTATAACATTGCTGTTTTCTGTCATGTTGAAAGATGACTATCCTCTGATGATCTTTTGTCTTTGTTACATGACTGACGCCTTCCTCATTCTTAAATAAGTCTGATATAAATTTGAGCTGTTGCCTTGTTTAATCCCTATTTCCTCTACGCAAAGGAAACTAGTTTATTGGATTTCATTCTGTATGTTTGAGACTTACACTACGATAATTGGGGTACTCTCCTGTCAAATCTCTCTTAACGATGTAGTCAGGGAGCTGACTGGATTTTTAACCTTCTGAAGTTATAATTAAACCATTTTAACCCACACACCCACTGACTGGACGATCTGGATCTAATTTTCAGACTTGGGCCCTTCTCTGGTTTTCATGTCACTGAACAGCAATTGTACACAGCTGCTCACACTCCTTCCACAAAAATCATGTTTGAGTGGGTGGGTATGAATAGCCCCATTTTTCTTTTTTGGTTCCCATTATTTTGATACATGGTACAATTATATACATCATCTGTCAGAGAAAACCACTCTATTCTCTGAAACATCTGTTGTATGCTGCTGTGGAAAAGGGCAGTTTGTCCACTGCAGGCAGAGTTTATTATTTGAGGCTATAATGATTTATTGTTATTTTATCCTGTTACTCCTTGATTTAATTGCCAGGGAATCAGTCAGCTAAGCACATTTCTGGTGACAAGAGTGAGGATGTAGTTTGTGAAGCAGAATAGGAGCTCTGTCTAAATCTGCTTTTGGTGCTGCTAGATTACTTTATTATTTTTGTTATCCCAACATTTGTTCGTTTGAGCTGTTGTCACTGTCTGTGAGTGGTGCCCAGTTCTATTTCACCAGTGATTTGATACAAGTTGTTGTTAAGAATGGGAAGGAATTCTGTTTTTGTTCTTGCACTATAGTTTTTTTCCTATGAATTGCCATGACAGTGAGAGGGACAAGGTGGGTAAGGTAACATCTTTTATTGGACCAACTTCTGTTGGTGGAAGGTTCAAATTTTCGAACGAAACAGTTCTTCAGGTCTGGGGAAAGAAATCGTAACTGAGCTAAATATAAATTGGGATTGATAGTTAAGTGTAGGGAATAACAGATGTCACTTGAGATTAAGTGGGTAATAAAGATTAGATTGTTACGCAGAAGGGGTATGGAGTGAGAAGTGTCCACCTATGGGTGATGTGGTGTTTTTGTCTTCTATAATTTTTCAACGTGAGTTCACTCGAGAACATAGTGATTGTCGGGTTTTACCCAGTACACAGGTCAGAATGAGTAATAATATAGTACATATGATATGTAGAGCTGCTACAAGTTATGAAATTTATATAGTAAAGGTTCCCTAACACTTTCCATTATGTAACCTGTTTTCAGTTGCTTAAACCTTTTCTAGACTTTACCTATTCTGGCTGAAATTTTCCAAGCTTGCTCTTTCACAGGTTGTCTTGGTGGTGTTTGTTTTTTAACATTTAACCTTTCCCGAGAGCAAGGAAAGGGGAAAAATAGGTAGTTTTGCCAGTATTAATTCCACTCCTCCTCAATAATTTCACTGAAAAGCTCTGGCAACTATGATGTTTCAAACATGGCAAAGGCATAGCCCTGGGATCAAAGAGATGTCTTTTGCTGTCCCCATGAAAATATCCCAAAATTTATCCAAATTATAAGTCTCTGAAAATTGCTATTTTTACATGCTCAGAAGAGCTTGATTCTAAAATCTTTGAACATCCCATCTACATTGAGAATGCCTCAAAGAACTCCCTGCCTACTGACTGCACTGAGTGTGTTCCAGTCTCAGGGAAGAACCCTAGATCTGGAGGACAAGGAAAAGGAGATTACAACAGCAACTATTTTGGCCTAGGGGGAGGTGTACCAGGCTGAAAATCAGGAAGAGACCATGAGTTCTGGTCTCAACAATTCCAGTAACTGAAGTTAATAATTTTGTGCCTTTCAAAGCTCTTATTATTGAACAACATTCCTCTCTCGTAAATTCTAGTCTGTGGCTAGCTAGTGAAATTCACACATTCTACTGCCCGTCCTTGCAGTCTGTGAAGAAAGAGGGAAAGGGGTTTGCTAATGCCTTCTCCATGCCTTCTGAGGCTCCCCTCTACCAGGGGAATCCCAAGCGGAGGACTTTGCCTCTTGCATAAGTCCTCTGCAAAGAATTTGCCAAGGGAATGGAACAAAAACAAAAATCTGCCCCACTATATTGATTGTGGCCATTCGAAATACTAAGGGAATGTGGTCTAGATGGAATTACTATAAGGTAGGCGCATAACTGATTGAAAGACCATACTCAAAATGTGCTTATCAATGGATTGCTGTCAAACTGGGAGTGCTTGTCTAATAGGTATTATGTGGGGGTCTGTGCTGGGTCTGGGGGTATTCAATATTTTCCTTAATGACTTGGATAATGAAGTGGAGTATATCCTTATAAAATCTGTGGATGATAAAAAGCTGGAAGGGGTTGGAAGCACTTTGGAGGACAGCATTAGAATTCAAAATGACCTTGGCAAATTGGAAATTGTGCTGAAATCAATGAGATTTAATTCAATATAGCCAACTGCAAAGTACTACACTGAGGAAGGAAAAATCAAAGCACAACTACAAAATGGGGAATAACTAGAAAGGCTGTAGAATGTCTGAAAATGATCTGGAGTTATAGTAGATCACAAACTGAATAAGAGTCATCAATGCAATGCATTGCAAAAAAGGCTAATATCATTCTGGGGTGAATTAACTGGAGTGTTATATGTAACTGTGTCCAGGTTTGGATCCACACTTTAAGGAAGATGTGGACAAATTGGAGAGAGTTCTGAGGACAGTAACAAAAATTATAGTGATAAAAGGTTTAGAAAACCTGACCTATGAGGAAAGGTTAAAAAACAAATAAAAACAAAACAAAACTGAGCATGTTTAGTCTTGAGAAAATGGTGACCGGGGAGAGGGGACCTGATAAATCTTGCAATATGTTAAGGGATGTTATAAAGAAGACAGTGATCAATTGTTCTCCCTGTACACTGAAGGTAGGATAAGATATTATGGTCTTAATCTGCAGAAAGGGAGATTTAGGTTACATATTTGAAAAAACTTACTAATTATAAGGGTGGTTAAGCTCTGGAATAGGCTTCCAAGGGAGGTGTGGAATCCCTGTCATTAGATGATTTTAAGAACAGAGTGGTCAAATGCATGTCAGGAATTTGGTCCTGCCTCTGCGTAGGGGGCTGGACTAGATGTTGGTTGGAGGTGGCTTCCTGCCCTGCATTTTGAGAGTCTCTCCATTATCAAAATGTTAATTGACAGTACACGGGTGTTACTTTGTAAGTATAAAACAAGAGAAAACAGATGGCCATACTGGGTCAGCCCAAAGGTCCGTCCAGCCCAGTATCCTGTCTGCCAACTGTAACCAATGCCAGGTGTCCCAGAGAGATTGAACCTAACAGATTATGATCAAGTGATCTCTCTCCTGCCATCCATCTCCACCCTTTGACAAACAAAGGCTAGAGATGTCATTCCTTACCCACCCTGACTAATAGCCATTAATGGACTTAACCTCCATGAATTTATCCAGTTCTCTTTTAAACCCTGTTATAGTCCTAGCCTTCACAACCTCCCCAGGCAAGGAGTTCCACAGGCTAACTGTGTGCTGTGTGAAGAACAACTTCCTTTTATTTGTTTTAAACCTGCTGTCCATTAATTTCATTTGGTGGCCCCTAGTTCTTATATTATGGGAACAAGTAAATAACTTTTCCTTATTCACTTTCTCTACACCACTCATGATTTTATATACCTCTATCATATCCCCCGTAGTCTCCTCTTTTCCAAGCTGAAAAGCCTTGGCCTCTTTAATCTCTCCTCATGGGACACGTTCCAAACCCCTAATCATTTTAGTTGCCCTTCTCTGAACCTTTTCTAATTCCAGTATATCTTTTTTGAGATGAGGAGACCACATCTGTACGCAGTATTCAAGATGTAGGCGTACCATGGATTTATATAAGGGCAATAAGATATTCTCCATCTTATTCTGTATCCCATTTTTAATGATTCCTAACATCCTGTTTGCGACTGCCACTGCACACTGCATGGACATCTTCAGAAAACTATCCACAATGACTCCAAGATCTCTTTCCTGATTAGTTGTAGTTAAATTAGCCCCCATCATATTTTATGTATAGTTGGGGTTATTTTTTCCATTGTGCATTACTTTACATTTATCCATATTAAATTTCATTTGCCATTTTGTTGCCCAATCACATAGTTTTGTGAGATCTTGTTGAAGTTCTTTCACAGTCTGCTTTGGTCTTAACTATCTTGAGCAGTTTAGTATCATCTGCACACTTTGCCACCTCACTGTTTACCTCTTACTCTGAAGCATGAAACATGCACATGGATGGTGGCTTCTGCATATTAAGGTTTCCTGACTTTTCCCAATACAAGAGTATTTTCAGTTGCTTAGAACTTTGCCAAACTTTAACCATTTGGGATGAAGTTTTCCATGCTAGATCTGTCTACCGCTGATTTTTTTTTCTTTGAAAATTTCAACCATAACAGTTCAGTCATTCTTGAGAATGAGGGTAGGGAAAAAAATGTGTCCCTCCCCCACCCCCTGTTAAATATAATCTGTTAACTTGTGTTTTAGATGTTCTAGTGTCCCCATGCTTTAGAGCAGGGAATTAACATTTGATGGATGGGTCATCTTTGTGACATGGATGTGCTGTTATCATCTCCATAAAAAACTGCCCAAATTTGGCTAAGTTATAAAACTTTTAAATATTGCAGTTTGCTTATGCTCAGTAGAGATTTGTTAGATTTTAGCAGCATAAATCCCCAAATGTCCTGTCTTCACTGATCATGCTCCAGCCTGGAGCTGAGCAGGATTTTCTTTGCAATTTGTACCTCTAGGGTGGTGTTAACTGTACTGGATCTGGGTTTGGGCATCAGACATGATAACAGGGAGCCTGCACTCTGATAGCGATCTCCTCCCCTCGGTCAGGCAGTAGAGGGCACAACTGCCAGACCTGGGGGAGCAGGGAGAAAATAGACTTGGACAAGTCTAGGGAGAAAGACTGGGGCAACAAGCTGCCAACTTTAATTCACCCCTCCTGTGCATATGTTTTATTCTAGTCTTTAATTACATTATCACATACTGGCTTTTTCCAGTGAACCCTTGCCTTGTTCAGTGCACAGGGCAGAGCTGCTCTGGGGATGCAACAAGGTTGGGTAGTAAAGGGTATTGTTGTCTGTAGGACCTCTGTTTCACTTTTTGCAAAAGTTGGAAGGAATGTACAGAACAAGCAGGGGTCACAGGAAGAGAAAGGATAGTCTCATGTCTAAGGCACTTTTATGCTGCCCTCTGGAATTGAGTTCTACAGAGTTCCTATGTGATATTGGGCAAGTCACTGAAACCAAATTTTTTACAGGTGGTTTCTATTTGTTTGTTCATTTCTGGGTTCCTGACTTGAGACCCTGGGGTCTGATTTCCAGAAATGCTTAGAATTCGCAGTTGCAACTGCAGTCAGTAGGAACAGTACTTGCAACATATAAAGTGTTATGCAATGCTAAGTACTACGGTCCTCAGAGTCTGAGACTGGACACCTAAAATTAACAGTTTCTTTTGGCCTTAATCTCTCTATGCCTGTAAAATGGGGATGCTACCACTCATCTGAAAATAAATTCATTAATGTTTGTAATGCACTCACACTATAATGTTGAGTGCCAAAGAAAAGGCCATGAGGCAGTAAATAAAAGAAAAAAACATCCGTTAAGGTAAAATTTAAACTATCTTCAGAGCAAGGTTTGAATAGTGTACAGTAAATAAGGCAGGGGGGCTACACATTGAACAACGAGGAGAAAAAAACATATTAAAAAACAAAAAACAATAGCTGCTCATTAAGTAGGCACCAATCATCCTGTGTACTGATCGAAGCAGGGGTCCTGTGGCAAAAGTAGTATGTGATCATGTAATTAAAGACTGCAATCATAATGCCCCACACAAGAGAGGGAAAAGTTAAGGTTGCACAGGCAACCTTAATACTAGTATTTCCTAAGTTTTGGGTATTTGACATTGCAACTTTAATAATGTTCTTTAACATAGTTTTTATGTGTAATACTATAACCTATACAAACACTGTTAAAAAAGTAATCTAATATCCATTTAAAATGAGCAAGCTATTGATATTTATAAAATGTCACCTACACAAGCTCAACAAATCTTTTTCAATCCAAAGTTTCATTCTGAATGTTGATGAGAGAACTAAACACTTAGTGAGGAAACACAGATTGTACTAGATAGTTTTCAAGAAAGGGACAACTATACTTGCACATTGTAGCACCTTACTGCTCATGTATTCCCATTTTTTAGTCAGAGATTCTACTCTGGCACAGAACTCTGTTTGGGGACTGGAATCTTCCTGTCTAAAGAGAGATAATAGATTTCCCCCCCCCTTTTTTTTTAGGCACTTCAAGAAGACTTGGAACAGGAACAAGTCAGGGTGAATTCCCTTACTCATATGGTAGTTGTGGTGGATGAAAGTGGTGGAGATAAAGCTACTGCTGCACTGGAAGAACAACTTCAGGTAAATGTTGAATTACTTTATATATTAAAAAAATAGCATCCATCTTAAGCATCCCTCAAGAAATATTTTTGTCAGTCCTTTTTTTTATGTGCATGGCTAAATGAAAATATTTTGGGGGAAAGTGCCTTAAATATTTAAAAATGTTAAGTTTTTTTGTATGAAATCAGAAAAAGGGGTTACATACCATCTATAAACTAAAGATAAAAAGCAATTGTCCAGCCTTCCTTGTGCACTATGTACACACAACCCTTCTTTTAGGTTCTCTGGTACAACATTCACTCTGACAATCTGTCTGAAATATTTGATCAAAATGAGCTTTAAATGATTTGGTAAGCTCTGAGTTACTCCAGACACAGTGGTACAAGCGTACCTGTCCAGTGTGCAATCTCAACCACCTTATCTTATTTTCTCATTTTTTTCTGTGTGCATTTGTTTTGTATCCTGGTGAAATGTCATCTCTCCAGCCAGCTGCTTCAGGCTACTTATCTCTGACACAATTTAGTCTCATGCTCAATCTCCAAATAGGGGAACGAGAGGGAAATAAGTTGGCTGCAATCGCTTTAGGGCTCAGACATAAACAGGCATTTCATGTTCATCTGGTTTAACAACAAAACTGAGTTGTTTGCAACCATCTCTGTTCCTGATGCTGCATTGTCCTGTGTCACTGCGGTACTGAAATGACAAGAAGAGCAGTTCCTAAAGAAATGCAGTATCCATTGTTGCTGATAAACTGAGGAAAATTGTCATAACGTGGAACAACATACCACAGCATCTACTCTTACTTAACCTTTAAAAAAGGTGGGGGGGAGGGAGTCCAAGAACTAGAGATCTTTTCTAAACTTTCCATGCTGTGTACAGGAGCAATAAGTGATAAATTATACCTTTTCCACTGAAATAATGTCCCACTCATAGTGTAAAAAAAGGGGAGCTGGGGGATGGTAAGGAAAGTCAGAATAAATGTTACGTCACCTAGTCTACTGGAAGAAAGTGTGACCACTGCTTATTATACCAAATAGATGTTTCACTACTAGCTTGTTTTCCCCCCATCCCTCGGACACCTCTATCTATTTTAGATAGTCTCTGCCCCAAAAGAGATTACAAACATTTATGTTTGTACAGTGCCTAGCACAGTGGAGCTCTGACTGGGGACACTAGGTGCTACTGCAGTGCAAATAATAATAATCAGCAGACAGTCAATGAAATGGAAAAGTGGCAAATTCAAAACTGATAAAAGGAAATGGTTTTTCACACAATGCACAGTTAGTATTCTCTGATCCAGCATGGCATTTCCTACATTTACGAGCATACCTTTAGGCACTCGGGTTTAAAAAATGTGCTCATTGTTATTACTGAAATTCTTAAATATGCAAGCACAAAATCAGAAAAGCATATATTGTTCTTAATTACATATGCACAGATATATTGCCTTTTAGCACTATGAATGTGACTTTTAAACTGTAACCCTCATTGGAACGTATGTGAGGGGACTTCACAGTACTAGAAGCGCCCAGAAGAACTGCTGACTCAGCAAAAATGATAAGAAATTTTATTTCTAAAGTTTTTTGGAAAAACAAATTTTCAATAAAAATTATTTTTTCCCATAAATTGTGTGTTGGCAAAGAAATTTTTCATTTGGGAAAAAAAAAACATTGTTGAAAGAAATTCAAACAGCTCTAGTTACAAGGGTCTTGCACATCTGGGCAGGACCAGTCACACTGTGGTCCTTAGGTCTCAAGGATCAGATTGGAGGCAGTCAGTGTTTTCATTGTCTTCTGTTTAGTTCTCTTGTGAGTATGATGAACAACTTCCAAGCTGATTGTGTTCTCTAGGAGATTCAAAAGTGCAGAAGAAACTACTTTGGGGGGAACAATGAACAGCCACATTGATACAATAGCATGACAAAAACTATAGGTATGTTTATGAAATCTTTGAGTGTAAAACAGGATAACTTATTTTTCCCCCTTACTATGGAAAAGAATTAGACTTTTGAAGGCATACTGAACTGCCCCTATATTGATGGAATACAAGTTCCATGGTAAAGTACGGAGGAGATATAATTTCATCATTGGGAATTGAAAGCTCTAATGTGGCCATTTTAGCCCTGAATTATTTGCAGCATCTTCACTGCCACTTCACTGCCAGATTTTCACAGACATAAGGACTCTGATTATTGCAGCCAAGTTTGTAATGCCTCACATTTGAAAGATAAATCTGAAAATCTTCCTCAGTGTCATCTGTCACTTTAGCTGAGATTTAGTCGTCTTTTCTCACATATGTCTTTGTGGTTCCCATCATCCTCTGAAATGAAATTAGTATTGGGAGACTGCTTTTTCTGTGAATCATCTGGAGGGTAATTCCTCCTTTCATTTCATGGAAATGAAATGTGGGTTTAGGTTAAAAAATGTACTAAATATAATTAGTTACATTACTGTTCCCTGCACAAGAGACTTTTTACTTAGGATGTGCCATGAAAAGGATCCCTTAGAGAAAGTTCACAGCACAATTTAGGCTTCCCCCGCCCCCATTAAAGACTTTCTTCTGCTGCTGTTTTGCTGTTCAGAGAGCATGAAGGTGGAGAGTTGAAAAAACCTAATAGTGCAATAATTTAGGTTAATTTAGTGCTTCTAGGGAATATGCAACCTATGCTTTTTTTTTTTTTAGGATACAGAATAGTGATATGCACATCTCAAAAAGTTCGGAGGTGTGGCTGAAAACAAATAAGCACCCAAACTTAATGCAATCTTTGACATTTTTGAGGTCCATTTCTTCTCTCCCTGTGTGTCCACCCCACCCTTCAACACTACTATCTTCGCCCATCTTCAGGACCAGGGCCAAGTAATCAGCTTTCCCCCTCCTCGTTGTACTAGTGGTGGCAACAGCAGTTACATTTATTGGCACTCTGAAGCTTTCTTGATGGTATAGCTCCAGCTTGCAAAATATGCCTTGAAATCTCCAAGGTGAATGAGATTCCTTGTTCTAGGGTGTTAGTGGCATGATGTACTATGGAATGTGACAAACTAGCAGTACTGTGTACAGTGCAGCTGCACTTAGGAACAAATAGTTCTGTTTCTCCTGAGAAATACTGGTGCATTTTTTATTTATATATGGTTCATATGGGTGCTTCACTTGTAGCTCCAATAGCAAAGTGAGACATAGAAGCTAGTTTACATACAGACACATATTCAAAATACTCTCGTTAAAATTCAGATTTCTAGAAGCTTAAGTGTTTTGGCATGTCTTACAACTTCAAAATCTGACCCATTCTCTGTGAAGTTTTCATACGTTACTGAGGCCATTTCTAATGAAAATGGAACTATTTTAGAACAACTGCTGTTTGGGGCAAAAGGGGTAAACATCTTGCCTGTCCATGTTTTCACAGCCAAATTACTGCTTTTGTGAATTTTCACAGGTAGAAAATGGTGAAATAAAATTGTGGGGAATTTCATGACTTCCTTCCCTCAATTTCACATAGCCCCAATCAAAGTTTACCTGCTACCATCTCTCTCAACTTTGGTTTTGTAAAAGACATGATAACGTTATCAAATGCTTATTTAAAAATGCATTGTAAAGACACACAAATAATATTACATACAAAAACTACATTAAAAGAACATTAAGGTAGCAAAGTCAAACACTTATGATAGGAAATGCCAGAATTAAGGTTGTCTGTGTAGCTTTTTTCCATAGGACCTTTGAATTTTTCTAGTATCTCACTGGAAGACCAAAATTATTAACTAAAGCCACTAGCTTTAGCAAAATTGAGTAACTCTGTGCTGAGGAAAACGTGGATTCACTATTTTTATCATGAAATTAACAGTTCATAAATTTAAAATCTACTTTTGCCATCCAGTATCCAGTGAATCCCACTTTTTCGTGTGTGTGTGTGTGTGTGTATATATATGTATATATATATATATATATATATGGAGCCTAACTGCCACCGTATGTTATTTGCAGCTACCCATTCAAATTTGGCCTTACCTACAACCCTGCAAAAAAAAAAAACCTATAAAAGCTCTTTGACTTGCCTAACTAATGCTTCTAAGATGGTACTGACATCAACTCCACCCCTGAGAATCCAGGATGCAAAAACCTCATACAGTTACTGCACCATATGCACCACTAAATCAATCCCAGAACCTTTCACAACATAGTATTCACTTTATCACCTAATAGTGGCAATTTTTATCCTTATCAACAGGTCATAACTCTGTCTTTTATAAGATTGCAGGGATAGCTTTTTACAATCAACTTGTACTTCTCTTGGCGCACACATAAATCCGTATGCCTGAGCCTACTTCTAGAAAATATGCTCTTAAACTTCCCTGGACATGGTGTCTAATGCAGTTTACTCTTTTCCTGAAATTTAGAGAGCAGACAGTTAACTGTCCCTCATTAAACACCGTTTCTAATATTTCAGAGTTACTTCAACTATCCATGTATGATAGACCTTGTCTTGCATTTCTTGTCCCTTCCATTTTTAAATATAAGGTACCAGTGTTCTTTTGGGGTCAATATTTGTCTGTGAACATCTCTGTCAAAATGAAATAATCTGTCATCTTCTATTTGAATTTCATTATCTGGCTTCCCAGTGGGGGCTCTTAAACTGTTTTGGATACCTAGACCAGTATACCAGAAGGGGATATAAAAGAAAGAAATTAGACTGTAGCAGCATCTTATTAACCTTCAACCAAAGCAGATCCTAAATTGCCTTCTGATCCAATATCTAACCAGCCAGGCAAACTTTTCCCAACATCCTTTGTTATGTCACCAGAGAGGCTTGAATACTGCCTGAAAGAGTGAGTCGCTCTTAGGTAAACTTGAGGTAAAGCTACTAGAGCAGGTATTTTAAAACTTTATCATATCATGGGCCACATTTTTATAGAGAAATTATGAGCATCCCCTTTCCCTTCTGTTTCAAGAACTACAGAAATTGCTTAAATAGAAAATTAATATTAAGAAAGTATTTAAATGTTTCTTTTAATGTCACATAGCAATAAATACAAGGAGAGCTAGAACCGTGTGTCCAGCCAGTTCTCCATGGACTGCTGATGTACTGGTAACAAGCTTGTTTGATTCTCTAGTACCGCTGTATTACAGACAATGAGTACTAGAGTACAGTGGTACTAGAGAATCAAACAGGCTTCTTACCTGGAGTGGGAGTTAAGAATTCCTCCACTAACATCCTTTGGAAGTGAGAAATCAGATTGACATCCTTAAGCCCCCTCCCACACCACAAGGAAATGACAAGATTTCTGTTCTTTGAGTCACCAAACCCCCACATCTCTGAGTCACAACCAACATCCTTTTGTTCACCACAAAGACTTAAACAGCCAATAGGGGATCACTACCTGGACATGAAAAGTCATGATCCCTTTTAGTCAACCTACTATTTATTTTTCATTTAAATTCACCAACATCTTTACTCTGTTATGTGAACTTTGATACCACTAGACTACAGGGACTTTACCCTTCCAGTATTCCCTGGCACAGAAGGCAAAAAGGAGTTGTGTCTGGAGCCTACTTTGCTCCAACTGTACTCAGTAACCAAAAGGACCCTTAGGGACAGTCACTAGCTCCCTCTGCCCAATGCTGTATCTACAGAATCATGGAGTTTTAATGTGCATCCTGATGGGCCTTCCTGTTTGCTTAGCTGAGGGAAGCTGAGACCCAGGCCCTGATGTTAAAGGTAGTTTTATTTACATAGCTTATTATGTATTTGTACTAACGTTTATAAAGTTATCCTTTGATCTATGATCCATTGTTGTAGTTCATGTAAAAAGTTCTCGTGTCAGAATAGATTGAGAAAAGGTAAATCTGGGTTAATACCATAATTACTATTGCAGAACATTTAATTCTCTCTTGGTTTTGTATGTTGTTAGACATGTACAGAATTTCTACAGATTACTGGTACATCCAGTCCAGCAGTGGTTATCCTGACTTCATTAGAGACGCATCTTTTACCAAAATTCTTCCATTAGTTGCAGACTCAAGACAGCTTATTATAATTTACTGTATGTTTACTCTTAGTGCTCCTGCCAGTTAATTTTGTTTGTTTTTCTGATTCCCATGTTTGCTTCATTCAGTCTTTATCAGGCTATTATTGTTCTCCTATTTTACCTTTACATATCCATAAAAAAGCATTCCCATTTTTAAAAAAGAATGAAACAGTTTTCATTTGGGGGTAGGGATCTATGAAACTTCTTTTTCTAGGAGTAGAGAGAGTGGAATTTCAGGGGAGAGAGAAGGTATGCTGCTATGATTTATGCTCTGGATTGAATTGGTAGCCCCAGGATGTGCCCCACAGCTATTCCTCAGCTGAAGTTTGAGTCATTGATTTCAGTGGGGCTACCAACAGAGTAAGAGCCTATTCAGCATAAGTAAAGGTGGCAGAACTGAGCACCATGTGATTAAATAAATCAATGCTTATCATAGAAGTGAAGACTTCTTACATGACATTTGTGCCTGTAAATTTGTTACAAATTTGTTTCTTAAATAGGTTTACCCCAAAAACCTCCGTGTCATGTTTGCTACGATCTGTCACTATAGAAGTGATTGGTTTAGTACTGGTTACAGTTTAAACCATCTATCAATACCATTATCTATCAGTTTTTTAAAAATGATCTAACTATAGAGACAATAAAAGAAAGAAGTGTAATGATTGTGCTGCTTTGGAATTGTACAGCTTTTCTGGGGCTGAGGGTTGTAATTTGTCTTGTTTAGTTTTCTTGGAAACATGGTCTCTTCTCAAGTGTGCAAATCAAGCATTTGGAGTGACCTTGCATCATTGAGCTGGTGCAGGCCACTAGATTAAGGAAGAATGTTTCTAAATATAGATCACTGGGATGCAGCCATGTGTAGAATTGTTACTGTAGATGCTGACAGCAAAGACTTTTTTTTTTAAACTGTAGAGGTATAAACAAAGCTGCTTAAGTATAAGATAAGTTGCTTTATTTAGAAAACATCAGAAGGATAGTACACAATACAAATCTGTAAAGTAAAAGGTAAGTATCGCAGCTTCATGGTAACTGCAACTGTATTTGCCCTCCATGGTCCACCTAGGGTACCCACTTTAGGCTCGCAGCTCCTCAGTCATCCCCTCTCATGGGCAGAGAACACTGGGGACTCTTTAAGGTGCTATTATGTATTTGTGCTTATACTGTGGTATTCCCAGCAAGCCAGACTGCCTAAAAGGTATGTGTTTGCTTTCTCTCCTGAGGTCATCAACAGTGTAATTGTCTGCAGTTATAAGTTAGCACACAGCTCTTTCTAAGCAAGCACATTTATTCTTCAGGTAAAATCATTACAAAGAAAACATTAAAAACAATAAAAGAACCTGGAATGCTATAAAGGTTACCAGAGGTCACCCCCAACTCCAACCTCTGGCTCTGGTAGGTGCCAGTCCTTCAAAACCCACAACCGGATCTTCCCTCTGATTACAAGTTTGTAGCTGGCTCGGATTCAGAACCAGAACCATCACTCTGGTGGCAATTCAAACATTTCTTTATACAGCTTGGGCCTTTGAAATCCAATCTCTGGTAACAGGTAATCAGCACTCAAAGACCAATTCCTCCGGTAGTGGTTTCAAAGGGCTGGGAGTTTGCATAAGCGGAGGCAGGAAATTTGCGTGTAGCTAAAATATCAGCAAGAAAGATGTCAGTTCTTATGGCTCCAGGAATTGGAAAGGTACTTGACTGTACAGCTATTGAGAATATTTCCATCATATCTTTATTATGAAGTGTTTATAATGTGAAAGTTATAAAGGGTTGTAGATCAGTCACCTGAACAATGTACTCATCTGTTGTGTTAAATGATAGGCACTTGTGCATGTTTGTGCAGCTAATACAAGTTCCACGCCTTTCAAATCCACTTTCTCTATCCATTTTAATGTAGTGTATTGTACATTGGAAACTGCAGTGTACTGTAACACACAACTCCATCCTGGATACTGCTAGTCATATATTAGCTTGAAGGATACAGCATGAAATTATTAGCCCATGAGGAATCAGATATCTATATGACAGACAATGAAACATGTGGACTACAAAGCCCACACTCACCATAGCTTAATTGTTCCCCCTACGTGAACGTCGCTCAATGACAAATAATGATAATTCTGTGGCATAAAGTTTAAAAAAAATCTTGAGGAATGCCCAAATTCACACTTACACTAGATAAAAACAAATGTTTCCTGATTTTGCTTTGCATGTGAACATGTCTACATATTTCTAACAGCCATTGTTTTCTCATCTTGGTTATAGACCATATTGCTGGAATGCAACCAGTGCAACTGTTAAATCTGCTGTGACCAGTGCTGTATCTGTAGCAATAATTTCAGGTTAAGAAGTAACTGCTCCCTCCATCTCTGTTTTGAAGATAGTGCAATTTAATTTTGGGGCATTGTCTACTCTCTGCAAACACTCCATTAAAGTCATAAGCACATTAGAGCCAGAAGTAGGTACTACAACTAGCCTTGCTGCCTGAGTGGCCTTTTCTAGGTCTCTTGTTAGAGAAGATATTTGTAGTTTGAGTTGTGTAGAATAATTTCTCCTTTCCTTTGAGTTCTTCCTTAACTAGAATATCCCATGTCCTTTTTCCTTTCTCCTCTCCCATCTTCTCAGTTCATTTACTTTCTCTGTGGAGGTGGGTTGAAAGGAGTGTGTTGTACTCCAGATAGATTCCAAGTTTTTAGACCAGAAGGGACCATTATGATCATCTGGTCTGACCTCCTGTATAGCATAGGACATAGAACTTCCCCCAAATAAATCCTAGAGCAGATCTTATAGGGAAAAAAAATCAAAACTTAATTTAAAAATGGTCAGTGATGGAGAATCCACCATGAAAATGTAAATTGTTTCAATGGTTAATTACTTTTTTTTTTTTAAACAGAAAGGGTAAGTTTGACAGGATCTATTTTCCATAAACTCATGTTGATTTGTGTTAATTACATTACCTTCTTTTAATTCTTGATTAATCAAGTCCTGTATCAGCCACTCCATTATCTTGCCCAGGATGGAAGTCAGGCTCACAGGCCTTTACTTACTCAGGTCATCCCACTTTCCTGTTTTAAAAATTTGCACAACATTAGCTTTCTTCTAGCCTTCTGGAACTTCCCCAAATTCTAAGGCTTATTAAAAATAAATATTAATAGTCCTCAAGCAGCTCAGCCAGCTCTATTAAAACTGTTGGATGCAAGTTTAATATAGTTTTGTTTTGTTTGGTTTTTTTCCAAAAAATAATCCTTATTGTTCTTAACTTATTGGCCTTAACTCTGCTGGCCATATATTTCTCTTGTGTCCCTCTTCTTCCCTTATCATTTTCCACAATTCCTAGCTTGTGATTTATGTTCATTACTATCATTTTTTCTCTTTCTTTCTCTTTCTTAATATAGCTTTCTTCACTTCCACTGTAAACCAGCACTGGCTTCTTCCTCAATTGGGGGATTGCAGCATTTTGGGCATCTAGTAAGGTGTTCTTAAATAATTCCCAAATAACATGCACATTTTTCTAATTAAATTCTTCCTCCCAGATGATTTGGCTTATAATTGTTTTCAGCTCTGTGAAATTGGGTTTATTAAAGCACCAAGTATATACAGGTTGGGTGTGTTGCACAGATTTTATAATAACATTAGATTGTGCATGTGTGTGGTGTAGATGGCACAGTTAGAGAGCTAACTGCACTTCTGGCTCCAATCTGGTCTCTTTGAGTGCATCCCTTAGTTTTTAGGCCCTGGGCCATTACCTTTCTCAAGGTGAAATCATGTGTTTCTCCCACTCTTAAACCAGGTTCCAGGCTATAGCACCTTGTGGTCTAACCATACTTACGCAGCAGGCCCAATTGCACGTATTCCCTTTGGAAGCTTGTGACCGGTGGTTAATACCAGTGACCAGACACCTTTCTCAAACCAAAGAATTGTTTAATCTAAAACACAAAGGGAAAAAAAAACATAACATAAGATTAAAGGGATTTTAACGCAACAAAAAGGTCAATACTCAATCTGTCTTACCATCAATCCTCCTTACCATCAACCCTGTCATAGTGGGCCATGCAGGGCTTGCTGCTTCAGATTCGCCAGTGGAATCTGTCTGTTCACTGCAGACAGATTCCTGACAACTGCCTCCCCACCTAGAGAGGGACTGTTTAACTGTTCAATGTCTTTTTGATTCCAAGTCTTGGCAGAGAAAGTCTTGTACATTTGGCTGGAGCCTGGAAGTAGCATCTTCCCAGCTATTAACTCAGGCTCTCTCTCTTAATGACACCACTATGTTTACTGGGAGGCTGATTATCTGGAGTTATTTTCTGCCTTTCTACTAATTTCCTAACAACCCTGCTATTAAACTAATCCAACATATGCACACAGTTAGCATTCCAATGATCCAATATAGGCATACAGCAACTATCCCAAATAACCAGGTCATATCCAGTATTCATAAATAATTATAAATAGGCCCTATGTCCTTCACAATAGATATGTATTAATAGTCTCTTACAAGTAGGGATGGAGATAGCAACACCATTCTAAACTAAATTAACTGGTGATTGATCTGAAAAAATAGATGACATTTAAGCTTGCAGATTGAAGAGAGAACTTGTCAGCTGTGCACATGCAATATGCACACACATACTTGTGCCTTCATTTTGCAGAAACATGGAATTTTAATGTTTGCACAAATCCTTTAAATAGTCTTAACACCTGCATACGTGCCGGGCATTAGTATTTGTAACTATTGGGTTCTGCTAGTGTAAATAAATAATAATGCTTGCAAATTAGACTACGTAAAGAGCATACACAAGTGTTTGCTGGCAGGCAGAAAAATATATACCTGTACAAGTGAAGGTCAAGGAATGAAAATTCAAATGGAACAGTAAAGCTTTATTTTGGTTACAGCTGTGTGGTGAAAGATTATTCTGTTTTGTAAAGGATTTTGATATTTCAAACTTCAATTTCTTTCTAAAGGTAAGGAAAGGCAAAAATTTCAAAGTTCTCCATGAAAGGGAAATGAAGTCTTGGCTCTGAGGCAGTCTGCCTGCCAGGCTGAAGGGTACCTGGGAGGCTGGAAGCTCAAGCTTCCCAGTAGCTCACCAGGTGAGCTGTCAAGAAATTAGGCCGTTTTCTGAAGTTGCTTGTGTCCAATTACAACTCTGTCTAAATCAGTCTGTCCCCACCAAACTTTTTAAGTTAGACAAATCAGCATTCTGTTATGGAAGAAGAGTCTTCCGTCAGAGAATTTCTGACCAGCTGTAATTCTGGGTATGTTCAAAACAGTGGTGGTGACCTTGGTGGTGTATTTTTCTGCTTCTGTGTCTGTCCTTTTACTGTGATCTCCCCTAAATTGCAATGGGAAAAAAAATCCCCCCAAAGTACATACTACAACCCTTTCCTTGCGGGGAAAAGTTTTACATAGTATGTTGGCATAGTTCCTCAATAAGTTGAACATCAGAGGCAGTACCTGTGAAAGCCAGTAAAAAAAAAAAAAAAAAAAAAAAAAAAATTGATGAAATACTATTGAAGTTAAATGGGAGTGTGACAGGTTGTCACCCCTGGAGTGTCGTCTGGGAGAAGGTAGAATTACTGTTGCTGTGCCCCCTAACCATTCAGCTGGGCTGGCCTGTCACACTGTTCTGCTGGTGACACAGCCAGGCACTCCAGGCCCTGATATCACCCAACATGACAGCAGGTGGCGCCACACACCCAACTGAGCTACCTGAGTGCTTTACCTAAGCCAGTCAAGGACAAACAGGAGACAACAGCCAATTTCCCTGCTCCCGAGCCTTGCAGCCCTGCTGGAGTATAAACCCAGAGTTGGACCATCTTACACTGTACAGGGATCTGTACAATGCAAGCTCATTAATTCGCTTCCCCCTCAATGTCGGAATGATATGCAACAGCCTTTGTTTACAGAGCTGAGATTTTCCCAGACACTTTACTCAAAACACACCAGTTACAATAAAACAGAAAACAACTTTATTAACTAGAGAAAGATAGATTTTAAGTGATAGCAAATAGATCAAAAGCAGATGACCTAGCAAATAAATAAATAACACAAACTAAGATTAATATACTAGATAGATAGGATTTGAATTAGCAATTTCTCACCCTGACAGATGATACAAGCAGTCAATCAAGTTTCCTTACACGGTTTAGAAATCCCTTTATTCTGGGTCCAGCACTTACCCCAGTTCAGTCTTTGTTTCTCAGGTGATTCCAGGAGTTCTCTTGTGTGGGGAGTGAGGCCCCGAGATGATGTCACTCCCTGTCTTATATAGTTTTTCCATTAGGCAAGAATCCTTTGTTTCAAGCTAAGTTCCCAGGCCAGTTTGTGGAAAAATACAGGTACCAAAATGAGTTCAGTGTCATATGGTCTGGTCACATGCCTTGCCGAGTCATAGCAGCCAATTTTCATAGGCTGGCTGAAACATGCACAGGAAGGCTAAGCTCTTCCATGATCCATTGTCTTTGTTGATGAGCCATTAGAACTGTCTAGCTTCATTGTTGTACCTGAAAGACTAGTTGTGTATTACCCAGAGTAAGCCCATTTGAAATACAGATACATAGTCAATATTCCTAACTTCCGATACAAAAAATGATACATGTTCACAAATAGGATAATCATATTCAGCATTTTTCAATGACACCTCACATGACACATCTTGTACAAAATGCATCATAATCCTATCATACCACTATGATGAATGTGCAGGTGGCAGTTGTCACAGGGAGTTTTGCCAATGGTTTCAATAAGGTTAGGATTTCACCCCATTAATAGATTATTGGGGTAAATGTATGTGTATTCCAAGCCCAAATCCTGCCCTTATATACATAACACATACCTCTCTACCATGTATGGTGAATTTCGAGTTTGAGGAATTGCTAGACTTGTGCTCTTTATGGTAGTTTAGGTCAAACAGTAAGTTGTTAGATATCTTCAGGAAAATGTAGCTTTTAGGAGAATCTGAATCTTCTTCCTTTATTATGGCAGATTTCCACAGAGCCTTGTTTGATCAAAAATGGATGTTTTTCTTAACAAAGAATTTGTTAGGCTTATATTGCATTGCAATTCAACAAAAGAACATGAGCCAGTTTAATAAGTGTAAATTATTAAGAGAGTTTGCAAGGATTAATTTATTGAGTTACATATGTCTAGCCAATGGGGAGCAGACTGGGCACAGAAGGTTTTTTATACACTAAATCAGAGGAGCAGAATCTTACACTAGGTGTCATCATGTTGATTTCTGAACTCTTCTGTTAAACTTTTGTGGCTTGATTTTTCAAAAGTGTTGAACATACTCATCACCCATTAACTTCAGTGAAAATCAGGCCATTATATTCCCAAAATAAGCAAAAGAAGTGTCCATCCTTATCTGTAAATAAACAGAATGTTGGTTAAACATGATTGTCAGATTTTCCATAAATACCAAGACACAACACTGAGTGTTACTCCATGGTTGGTACTTGAACATAACATTCATTAGAGGAGGTAATTAGCCCACTTATTTGGATGTGTTGAATCCTGCGTACTGTGTTAGCATCTAATGAATAATGATAATAGTCCCTGTCGGAACTGGTTGGTGGCCACCACAACCAGGTTTGCTGGAGGGATCTAGCCTCAGAAGCCAGAGACTGGATTATAATAAGGAGTCAGTCAAGCAATAAAAAAAAATAGATGATCTATGTTACAGCAAGCAAGCAAGGCAACTAGGAGAGAATTTGTGGTGTCTGAGGAGCCAGGGGGACAGGATTTATAAGAGGTCAGTGTGCAGAAATGGTTGGGAACATATTGGGCTTGGGGAAAGGTGGCTAGATGAGTTGAGGGTCAGTCCTGAGTTTGGAAGCAGGTTGGGCCACAAAAGGAAGCTGAGAAACAACTCATCTGTTCTTTAGGATCACACTTTTACAAAACGCATCCATACATAACATATTAGGGCTTATCAGTACAAGGAACAGAGTTGAGTGAATAATTAAAGATTACTTATTTATTAATTGAATTTATCCTGTATTTACCTGCTCATAGAATATCCACAGACAGTTTGGAAATTTCTTGAATTCATCTTTCAAACTCATTTGAGTATATTTTTTGCATTTCCCCCCCCTCGTTGGACTGATGATCAGCAATTCTCCGTCAATTTTAACTATATTTGAGCTGTGTTGCTTAATTGTGAATAGGTCACATACATTGCAAGGGATTGTTTCTGTTCTCTGAGTGGATTGCATTTCAGGAGCAAAGACTCTGGCATACGAATTTCAGTGAAATAGTTTCCCATGAATACTCACGTACAGAAGTTTTTGAAATTTGTATTAACTGAGCTTGTAAAACTTGATCACGTTAACTTTTATGGAAAGCAAACAAAAGGAGCATATACATGGATACAATTATTTAATAAGAAAAAATTAAATGGATATTTGTGGAAAGCTTTTTTATGCATTATTTGTCCAGATCTAATATTGAAACTAAACTAATACCCACTAGGACATTCTTTAATAAAATACCGAGAGCATGAACTTTAATCTGAACTCAAAAAATCAGTCTTATGGTATCAAGTGCATGTGCTGCTCGAAAAAATGGCACTGTTTTAAATCTACCATTCTCTCTCTGACGGTTGATCAGTGATATTTTTCATGTTTCTGATATATGTCAGTATAAGATCTCAGACAACTCTTCATATTGGAAATTTTTCATTTAATCTATTAGAGCAGTTCTGGTTTGCTACTTAATGAAGTGGAAAGTATGTCACCCACTGACTTTTCAGCTGTGGCATGCAGTCAGTATCATGCCTTGCCACACAGTCATATCACATCTACAATGTGCCGTTTACTTTACTGAGGAGTGTGACATAACATTCTTGCAATTCCTACCACACAATGTTGCTGGATCCTGTACTCTTACTACAGGTCTATGGTATTGCTGCACTGTATAAGAGGTTTGGGGGTGTGTGTGTGGGGGGGAGATTAGGAATTTTTGGTTTTGTTTTAAAAGTCAATTATTTAGATGCTGCACTTTTGTTCTCTACAATCCCTACCATGGATACAATTCTTTCTGTAATTACTAATGTACTAATAATTGGGGAAAATTTGAAGAGACCCCCTGCCACAACATGTGTGCGTGAGATCAACAACAAGGAAGCATATGATGGCATGGGCTGCAATAACATTTTTACTGTTATTTGTTTGAGAAGACCTGAATAACTCACTTGGGGCACTCACAAGTAATGCACTCATTTTAAACTTGTGGCAAAAAAAGAGTTTTACAGCACCTTGCACAATCACGACTATATTACCTCTCGCCTCCTATTTTAGGCATTTGTCTCTGAAGTGAGCAAGTAAGAGACAGAGCTGAATTTTTGCTTAAAATTGAGAGCGAGAATATGCTTTTTTTTTCTTTTTTTAAACATGAATCATGCAAGAATCTCAAATGGTAATAGTGTGCATGTACACGGATATCCATTAGGCAATAGAAAATGGCTTAATTAGTGCTTTGGAGATTTTTTGCTTCAATAATTCTCACTGGAACATTGTAGAAAAATAAAGGACTTTGATCTTCTATGCTGACAATGCTATCCTATAGCAGATAGGAATAATCTGAGTGCATCTGGGACTTTACCATTATAATCAAGACTCTGGACAACCCTAATTACATTTCAAATTGTTGTGTTTTTGGCAGCATCAAGTTTAGAAACCACAGTAGTATCAGACTTAATGCAGATATACTATCCATATCTTGGTATTTAAATTGCTTCCCTTTTCTTGGCTTTACTGCGTCACATATTCTTTACATTGCACTTCTGTTTCAAACAATACTGATACCCAATTCAGGATGACACACAACGTTTTATGATTGTAAGAGTGAGATTTAAAAGGGAAGGTTATCGAAGTATTTTCATCAAGATTTTCAATGCCATGGGAAAATATTATGAGCCTCAATAACACTAAATGTTTACTAAGTGGTGTGTGTGCTGCTTTCTTTTTAGGATCTGGGAGACCGGTGGGCAGCCATTTGTAGATGGACAGAGGATCGCTGGGTCCTTCTACAGGATATTCTTCGGAAGTGGCAGCAATTTGCTGAGGAGCAGGTACATAGTGTTAGCAGTTATAAACCAGAACATTGTTCAAAAAATTGCACTCTGAATGGTCTTACTGAAGGCTTTTCCTTCTCTTAATTTCTTTCAGTGCCTTTTCGATTCATGGCTTACAGAGAAAGAGAATGCAGTGAGCAGGATTCATACAACTGGCTTTAAAGATCAGAATGAAATGCTTGCCAGTCTGCAAAAGTTGGCTGTATGTATTTCCCCATTGTTCAGTTTTTTGTTTTGCTTTCCTCATTCGTGAGTCTAACTTCACATCTGGGTTCAGCCAATTGAACACTGAACATCCATGTTTCTTGGGATGACTGGTATCTGGAGAGCATGGAGTCCTCAACTGGTGCCTGATTTTGCTTATGAAAGAGCTACATTTGTGCCACTTGACTTTGCAACCTTAATAGTGTTCTCTGAACATATTTTTGTCTGTTATATATACATTTACAACGTTAATATCTAATTTGTATATATGTGTATATATAAAATGAATACACAACTTCCATTCACAATGTTGTGTTGTATGTGTATAGTTTATTTTATATAAATAAAATCAGACACAAAAATATGTTTAAAAACACTATTAAGGTCACAACGTCAAAGACTCAAAAGTTAGGAAACGCCAGATTTCAGGGTGCCTGTATGCCATAATTCAGCTCTCTTGTGAGTATATATTATGATATAGTCTTGAATTACATGATCACGTACTATTTTTCCGCAGAGGACTCTTGCCATATTTAGTGAATGGGTAGTTAGTTATTGACTATTTCTTTGTATCCTACTCATTCAATGGATGGGTCATGATCATATTTGTTGAGCACCATCCAAACCCAGCAGAGACTACAAAATTATTAATTTACCCCTTGGCATTTTTATGGTTCTCTCACCATAGTATCTGAGTGCTTCTCAAACATCAGTCAATTTATCTTCACAACCCTCCTGGCCTTCTACCAGCTCAGTGCTCTTTCCTGGAAATCAAAAACATGCAGTTCATCATCTTTATTAAGTGAAACATACTGCTTTGCATTCTATAACTTTGTACGTGAGAGTCTTGCAATCCCGGCCAGGCTTGAGACTAGGTTTGCCAACTTTCTAATTGCAGAAAACCAAACTCCCTTACCCTGCCCTTTCTTCGAGGCCACACCCCCGTTCAGTCCATCCCCCCTCCTTCCATCACTCACTTTCCCCCACCTTTGCTCACTTGCTCATTTATTTTCACTGGGCTGGGGCAGGAGGTTGGGGTGCATGAGGGAGTGGGGTTCTGGGGTGGTGCCAGGGGTGGGGGTTTGGGGTGCACAAGGGGGTTCCAGGCTGGGGCCAAGAGATTCGGAGTGCGGGAAAGGATGTGGGCACCGGGGTGGGACTGGGGATAAGAGGCTTGGGTTAAAGGAGGGGGCTCCAGGCTGGGGCAAAGGGGTTCAGAGTGTGGGAGAGAACGCAGACTTTGGGAGGGAGTTTGGTGCGGGAGGGGGCTCAGGGCTGGAGCAGGGGACTGGGGGCTCTAGCTGGGGGTGTGGGAGGAGAGGTCGGGGTGCGGACTCCAGGCAGTGCTTACTTCAGGTGGCTCCCAGAAGTGGCCAGTATATCCCTGTGTCCCCTAGGTGCAGGGACAGCCAGGGAGGCTCAGCGTGCTGCCCTCATCCACGGGCACTGCCCCCGCAGCTCCAGTTGGCTGTGGTTTCTGGCCAATGGGAGCTGCAGAGCTGGTGCTCATGGCAGGGGCTACAGAGATATGCTGGCTGCTTCCAGGAGCTGCACAGAGCCAGGGCAGGGAGGGAGCCTCTCTTAGCCCCTCTGCGCCGCTGACCGGACTTTTAATGGCCAGTCAGCAGTGCTGACTGGAGCTGCCAGAGTCCCTTTTTGACTGGGCATTCCAGTTGAAAACTGGATGCCTGGCAACTCTAATTGAGATGCATGCTGCATCTGGATCTTGATATGTTTTGATTTTGGTGGTGCTTTCTAAAAAGAAAAAACGAGAGGCTAGAGTGACAATTCATTGTACTTTAAAAACAGTTCAGACTGGGCAGGGGCAGAGAAGAGCAACTAGGATGATGAGGGGAATGGAAGGCCTATCTTATGAGAGGAGATTGGAAGAGCTTGGCTTGTTTAGTCTAGTGAAAAAAGGCTGAGAAGGGTATATGATTTCTCTACAAATACTTTAGTGGGGTAAACACTAGGAAGGGTGAAGAGCTATTTAATCTGAAAGACAGTGTTGGCTCAAGAACAAATAGATATAGACTGTCCATGAATAAATACAGACTGAAAGTTAGAAGGTTTCTAACCACCTAAGGCACAGCCTCCCAATAGGAGTTGTGGGGGCAAACAACTTAATTAGTTTTCAGAGAAAGCTGGACAAATGTATAAGTGCAATTGTATGATGGGGTTGCTTGTGATGGCAGGCAGCAGAGCTCAAGAGCCCTGTGAGACACTTCTCGTTTGTCTTACATTCCTAAATGTTCAAGCTTCAGGATTTCAGCTGGCCACTTGCAGGGGTCAAGAAGAGATTTGTTTTTCCCAACCAGTGTATTCTGGGAGGGTATTTTTATATTTTTCCTCTGAATCACCAAGGACTGCCATGGCTGGAGATGTGACATTGAACAGGGAGCACCAGTGGTCTTGAGCATTCTCTTTTTCAAATGCTTGGTTGACTGATTCTTGCTTACAAGCTCAGGGTCTAACTGATCTACCATACTTGAAGCCTGGAAGGAATTTTCCCCTAGATCAGATTGGCAGTGATCTTGGAGATTTTTGCCACCTTCCTCTGCCGTGTGTGGGTACACATCACTTGCCAGGATTATCTGTGTATATTTCACCTAATCATTTCCCTGCCATTGTGGGGGTTTGGGACACTAAGGCACCTTGGTCCTCCTGCTCTCTGCCTGAGGCACATAATAGTCTGGTCTCCTGTGGGTTATAATACTTTGGTCTAATTTTGAGTTTAGTGTGCAGATGCTGGGTGGGTGTTGTTGGCCTGTGATATACAGGAAGTCAGACTAGATGATCTGGTGGTACCTTCTGACCTTAAACTCTATGGTTCTCAGTGTGAAATAATTTCACAAATTAACATGACTGTGCCTACAATAAGATGGAGGGGTACATTTTCACCTCCATGTTTATGCAGTGAAGGTGAAAAACTGTCTTTGTTAAAAGGAATTGTGCAAGTAATCTGTTCTTGTGCACCTACTATTTATTTAGATATGTAGAAGAACATTGGTTCATGGGTAACATAACATCCATGGAAAGCGGAGTTTTAACAGTTTACAAACTGTGAAATTTTTCAGCCAGCGTGTTACTGCTGGATTATAACTGCCTATGCAGTTAAAATAATTAAATCAATTTCAGTTATATGAAATAATATTGACTGTATTTTGTTGTCTTGTACTGTGTACAGAAATCTTTGTGTATATGAAAATTTTATGGTATTATTACTGTAAGTTGTTTCAATAATTCTCTGACATGCTTAGAATTCAACATATGTTGGCTTCACTGTGAACAAATTATAGGTATTTTTAAAATAAAATTAAAAAAAAATCTTACTGTTTGATTGTTTAAACTAATTAACGGATAACTAGCAGCTGGTCCAGAATTGATGGTAAATATCCCTGCTGATTTAGACAGTGACTAAGAATTTAATGCTCCTTAAAATATGCCACAATTTGAGACCCAAAACTCTGGCCATCTGTTATGATAACCTTAAGCATGCATAGCTGTGGATACACTGTGCTAACCCTTTGTTTTCCTTCTGTCAAACATAATTTTTCATTGTCTGAAATATACACTTTTAGTCAATACTGTTAAAGCGAATGCAGTATAGAATCTGGAAGGTATTCTTTGGAATTGAGATTTTACTTTGACTAAAACTCATTTTAGGATTATGCCCATGCTTTTACTTTATCACAAAAAAAAGAAAATTGTTTCATCTGAATTCTAGTCCTGTAACCAGTAAGTGAGCTGTGATTGACTTGTCAGAGAGTTGAGTAAAGGGCTTTCTTGTAACCAGGGCCAGCCTGAGGTGTTTTGGAGTCCCTGTGTGAGGAGAAAAATGTGAAGACAAAGTCCAGCTTTGTTCAGCAATGTAGCACATTTTAGGGTTTGGCAAGTGGCCAGAGAATAGAATGGTTTGTCACAGGTTCTGAGAAGGAAGGATATCACTAATTTGCAGGAGTGATTAAAGTATACTTGTCATAATTGATTCTTGGAGGTTTGGGGTGGGGCCTCCAAGTTCTTCTTTCCTAGTTGATTGAAGATGTCATGTCAAGAAGGAGAGATTTTCCTTTGAGTAATTTTATCTAAACTCCAATTAATGGAATATACATGCATATTTGTTATTAAGTATGTGTCCTCTGGAAAGCAGTGTCCATTGACCCCCACCTGCCCTATAGAGATGAATGTTGGGACCCATTAGTAGATAAAGGGCCCCACCACCAACCTTACCCCATTCTTGTTTTTGCAACTATTGGCTGGTTAGCCAGAATCATTTGCTAGCAGCTGCAGATTCTTTATTAGATGAGACTGTATGGACATGTTTACTAAAGTCACATGGTAATTTCCATAGTTTTCACAAGATGAATGAGGCTTTCAATATTGAATTATCAATGGTACATTGGAAGTAACACTCCCTTGTTAATATCTTTGAACTATGGTAGCAGACAGGCTGAGTATCCATTCCACTGAATGATAATAGTCTTTTAGAATTAGCACCCGTCCCTGTCCCATCAGAAATCCAAGTAGGCAGGTAGGTTGTCTTAGGTGTATAATCCATCCCATCATCCAGATCATAAATGACAATATTGAACAAAACTGGCCCCTGGACCGACCCTTGGGGCACTCTGCTTGATACCAGCTTCCAACTAGACATGGAGCCATTGATCACTACCCGTTGAGCCCGATGATCTAGCCAGCTTTCTATCCACTTTATAGTCCATTCATCTAGCCCATACTTCTTTAACTTGCCGGCAAGAATACTGTGGGAGACTGTATCAAAAGCTTTGCTAAAGTCAAAGAATAACACATCCACTGCTTTCCCCTCATCCACAGACCCAGTTATCTCCTCATAGAAGGCAATTAGGTTAGTTAGGCATGTCTTGCCCTTGGTGAATCCATGCTGAGTGTTCCTGATTACTTTCCTCTCCTCTAAGTACTTCAGAATTGATTCCTTGAGGACCTGTGTCAAGGCTGCTTCCCCACTCTGAACTTTAGGGTACAAATGTGGGGGCCTGCATGAAAACTTCTAAGCTTAACTACCAGCTTAGATCTGGGCCACTGCCACCATTCCCAAGTGGATTCCCTTCCCTGGGAAGCCTTGAGAAACACTTCACCAATTCCCTGGTGAATACAGATCCAAACCCCTTGGATTTTAAAACAAGGAGAAATTAACCATCCCCCCCCCCTTCCTTCCACCAACTCCTGGTGAATACAGATCCAACCCCCTTGGATCTAAAAACAAGGAAAAAATCAATCAGGTTCTTAAAAAGAAGACTTTTAATTAAAGAAAAAAGGTAAAAATCATCTCTGTAAAATCAGGATGGAAAATAACTTTACAGGGTAATCAAACTTAGAGCTCAGAGGACCCCCCCTCTAGCCTCAGGTTCAAAGTACAGCAAACAGAGATAAACACTCTAGTAAAAGGTACATTTACAAGTTGAGAAAACAAAGTAAAAACGAACACGCCTTGCCTGGCTGTTTACTTACAAGTTTGAAATATGAGAGACTTGTTTAGAAAGATGTGGAGAACCTGGATTGATGTCTGGTCCCTCTCAGTCCCAAGAGCGAATGACTTCCCAAACAAAGAGCACAAACAAAAACCTTCTCCCCCACTCCCCCCCCCCCAAGATTTGAAAGTATCTTGTTCCCTTATTGGTCCTTTGGGTCAGATGCCAGACAGGTTACCTGAGCTTCTTAACCCTTTACAGGGAAAAGGATTTTGGAGTCTCTGGCCAGGAGGGATTTTATAGTACTGTACACAGGACAGCTGTTCCCCTTCCCTTTATAGTTATGACAACCTGTTTCATGATTTTTCCAGGGACTGAGGTGAGGCTGACTGGCCTGTAGTTCCCCGGATCCTCCTCCTTCCCTTTTTTAAAGATGGGCACTACATTAGTCTTTTTCCAATCATCCGGGACCTCCCCGGATCACCAGGAGTTTTCAAAGATAATGGCCAATGGCTCTGCAGTCACATCCGCCAACTCCTTTAGCACCCTCGAATGCAGCACATCCGGCCCCATGGACTTGTGCTCGTCCAGCTTTTCTAAATAGTCCCGAAACACTTCATTCTCCACAGAGGGCTGGTCACCACCTCCCCATGCTGCACCTCCCAGTGCAGTAGTCCGGGAGCTGACCTTGTTCGTGAAGACAGAGGCAAAAAAAGCATTGAATACATTAGCTTTTTACACATCCTCTGTCACTAGGTTGTCTCCCTCATTCAGTAAGGGGCCCACGCTTTCCTTGACTTTCTTCTTGTTGCTAACATACCTGAAGAAACCCTTCTTGTTACTCTTAACATCCCTTGCTAGCTGCAACTCCAAGTGTGATTTGGCCTTCCTGATTTCACTCCTGCATGCCTGAGCAATATTTTTATACTCCTCCCTGGTTATTTGTCCAATCTTCCACTTCTTCTAAGCTTCTTTTTTGTGTTTAAGATCAGCAAGGATTTCACTGTTAAGCCAAGACTTAAATAGAAGATGTTTCCTTTGTGAGTCTCTTGGGGTGCAGTCCACACTAGAGGCTGGGGGGGGTGGGGGGAAGAATTATCCTTACCACATGTTAGGTAACACAAGGTAAAATCCTGGTGAAGACAAGACCGTTTGTAGTTTTCGCACATGTAAGCAGATTGAGGTAAACATTGGCATGGGTGGGAGGAAGAATCCTAGGGTTCATCTCAACTTGCTAACACTTTATTTACTTTATTCACATCAGTCATGATTGTATAGATCTCTATCATATCCCCCCTTACTCTTACTCTCTTTTCCAAGCTGAAAAGTTCCAATCTTATTAATCTCTCCTCATATGAAAGCTGTTCCATACCCTTAATAATTTTTGTTGCCCTTTTCTGTACTGTTTTAAATTCCAATATATATTTTTGAGATGGGGTGACCAGATCTGCATGCAGTATTCAAAATGTACCATAGATTTATATGGTGGCATTATGATATTTTCTGCCTTATCTATCTATCTATCTATCTATCTATCTATCTATCTATCTATCTATCTATCTATCTATCTATCTATCTATCTATCTATCTATCACTTTCTTAATGATTCCCAACATTCTGTTTGCTTTTTTGACTGCCACTGCACATTGAGTGGATGTTTTCAGAGAAATATCCACAATGACTCCAAGATCTCCTTCTTGAGTGGTAACAGCTAATTTAGACCCCATCATTTTATATGCTGCACAGTTGGGATTATATTTTCCAATGCACATTACTTTCCATTTATCATTATTGAATTTCATTTGCCATTTTGTTGCCCAGTCAACCATGATCATCAGTGTGGATCTAAAATTCCCTGTCCCCACGTGTTCAGAGACTTAAATAAAGATTCTGAGTAATTAAAAAAAATTAAGGTCTGATGATTTGTAGTGTCTCTATATACAAGTCCTAACTTCACATTCCTTATGAGGGTGTATTTGCAGCCCTATTTCTGACTATTTTTCTAAAGGGTTCTGACTCAAGGGTGTATGTATAGCCCAAGAATTGGATCTATTCTCACACTCTACCCAAAGAACTACAGTTACCTGCAGGTAATCTTTCTTTTGTATGTGTTTTCTGGGATGAGATTCTATCAGAGAAGGCCCCAGACTCACCTCTGTCCGTACCAGGTGGGCAAGCAAAGTAATCTTTTATATTTGACAATTATGCCAACTCAACTAAATTGTTTCTTTTTTCATATAATTTATACATGCAATATATTTTAGAATTCCTGTTCAAATAAAACCCCTCATAGCAAGTACCAGCCTTTTTTCAGTACCTGCAAATTGTGTGTTTCACATGGTTCATTCTGTATTAACATATACAGGTTTGCTTCATTTAGTATTAAATCTCTTTCGGGACCCAATTAATTTAAAGGTCATGTAAGAAAAGCTGCTTAGATATTGCTACTTTGCACATAGATTACCAATGAGCTTGTGTTTCCTAAGACTATTTTTAATGTAGCTGGTTATTTGTCCCGTCTCTAAAGCACTTCTTTTTACACTCAAATCTTTAAAATAGTTGTCTTATTCTCTATGCTCAGAACTCGGACTTTTTTATATTTTAATTGTTTTCCCTAGTGCTTGCTGACCATCACTGCCACACCAGTGCAATGGCATAGTTGCTTCACATTCCTTAACATGCTAGTGGGTGATGTAGAAAGCACATGAGCCCATGTTGGATGTGTGCTGTGTACATGGTGGCTTAATGGATAGAGCACAGGCCTATGACTTGGGAAGCCATGTAAAAGTTCTATTCTCAGCTCTTAAAATGGCCTGCTGGGTCACTTCACCTCAATGACCCTCAGTTTCCCATCTGTAAAATGGGGATAATTACACTGACCTCTTTTGTAAAGTGCTTTGTGATCTACTCATAAAAAGTGCTTGTAGAGGGGTTTGGCTGGGACTTGTCCCTCTCCGGGGCCGGGGGGACCACACTGCCTTAATACTTCCTTCCAATTGTTGATGGGGAATTAGCCTGTCCGTGGGAGTCTCTCGCCACGGCATCAGGAGAGGCAAACACAGACAGTTATTCACGCCCGGCCCGTGGTTGGTGGGCAATAGTGAGTCCAGGACTCAGGCCCTCAGGCAGGGGCTGAGCAAACAGTTATAATTAGCAGGCCCAGGCCTTGGGTCAGTGCAGGGCAGCAGAGAGTCAATGGCTCAGGCCCTCAGGCAGGGGCTGAGCAAACACAGGTAAACCAGCCCAGGCTCTCGGCTCGGAGGGGCCTGGGAGAGGGGAGACTGCCACCCACAAGTTGGGTGACGGGGGGGACGCGACAGGAGGCCTGCTGCTGAGTCAGTGGGGGTCTTGGCCGCAACACATGACATAGGCTCTGACAGTGCTGCAGCCAGACTAGGGTTGGCTGCCCCCAGGCTACTTCCTAACTCCCCCTCTAGAGATACCTGGGTCCGGACGGCGTCCTCCGGGGGTTCAAGCACCATGGGCTCCTCAGGTGAAGGGTAGGCTTGACAGCTCCTTTGGGTAACTGGCGAGGGGCAGGCTTGACAGCTCCTCCAGGCTCTGGTCAGCATCAGGCATCGGTTGGTCTGGCCAGTCTTTGGGTCTGTCTCCGGTTGCCAGGGTCTCACAACCGGCAGCTAGGCCACAGGCATCTGGCCTCTCCGGCGGCTGCTCCTCCAGTGAGCTCTGGGGTTGGGCTTTTATACTTTCTGTCCTGCGCCGTGACCTCTGGGGGTCGGGCGCAGGACTCACTGGCTCCGCCCGCTTTGCTGTCCTGAGGGGCTTGTCCCTCTCCAGGGCGGTGCGGGACCACACTGCCTCGCTACAGTGTTATATAAGAAGATATTATGATTAATAATAATGTATAATTTGTCCCTATTATAAGTATTCCATTAAAATATATTTGAATCCCTAAAAATGGGTTCAGCCTAATAAGAATATTCATAAGCAGTGACAACTATATAGTCAGACATACATAAATACTCAATCATCTCAAAGTCCTGGATTTCTTGCCTGAGTCGTCCTTTCAATAGGTAAATAATTACAAATATGTTTTACAGCAGCCACTGATTATCTGAACCAGAAAAAGGGGAGTTGCAGTTGGATTTTAACAAAGAAAAACATCTAAACTAAATAACTAGCTGGAGAAAGTATATTAATAATGGGGGTGAGGAAACCATTTTACAAAGGATAAATTTGAATATAGGAGCTTTCTGCTGTATATCTATTATTAACAAAACATAGGTGTATTCCAAATAAGCTACTGAAAAATGTGGCTGAGTGCACATAATGACACATCTCTATCCATAATATATTTACCCTAGAACAAATTGTGCATCTGTTTATATTGAAGTTTTCTCTACCTTATAGTGTGAGGTAGGGAACTATATAGCATTTGTGTTGATAGGAATATTTCCTGCCTTGTGAACTCTAACTAAGGGGTGGTCAAACACATTCTGCCAGCTTCTAGATTTTTGAAATGGATGGATAGTTAGGAGAAACTATTGTGCAAACAAGTGTTATAGAATTTTACAGGCACTTTTGATGAAAGCCATTCAACTACATGTTCTGACCTGAAGAAGAGCTCTGTGCAGCTCGAAAGCTTGTCTCTCTCACCCACAGAAGTTGGTCCAATAAAATATATTACCTCACCACCCACCTTGTGTGTCTAATGGAATTACATAAAATGTAACTCTACAGAAACAATAATCTTCGAGAGCTTGACTGTCTTGCGAAGTACTCAATTGCATTCTCTACCAGTTTGTTAGTGTTTTCAGTCAAATCTTGATACAATCAAAACTCATCTTTTGAAATTGCCCTTCATTATTGTAATGCATTGATATTTTTTTTAGATAAGCAAGAGTGAAAACAAAAAAAATACTTCATTACGTTCGGTTACAGGCCAGGTGGTAAATAATCCTTAGCAATTCATGGATATTGCAAAACAATGCTGAGTCACACTGAGCCATACAGTAATTTTGGGTGTGTGGGGCATCCTTTACTTGCCAGTATATTCTTCTGTGAATGGTGCCCAATAGAGACCTGAGCCCTGATTCTTCACTACTTGTGTCCTATGTAGCCATTTACACCTATGCAAAGTGGGTGGTAAAACTCTACCAAATCGGGTCCCAGTTGTTATCACATGTTAGTGCTGGTTCTCTTTTCAATGGCAATGATCAGGAGCCATGTTTTTATGGTGGATTACAGTCCAGCTTCTGCTACTCATGTGCACCAGTAGGGTAGAGTCAGGCAAAGCCTCCCAGACAATTCAAGACACTATGTCACTGCCTGTGTAGGCTATCCTTTATTTCAGACCTGGTACCATGTCACCTACTCTCATGATTTTATGAGAAAGCTGTTAATACAGACTGTGGTATTTAATGTGTCTAACCTAAGTATTTGTGGAGTTCTGAATGGCATAACAGATTGGATGCTTTTTATAAAAGTTAGTAAGTACTGGTATTCCTTTCCATTGGGTGTTTATATATTGTGGCCTATTTCAGTGAGTGCTAATATGTTTCAGGAAGATGTGTGAAGCCAGATTGTGAAATCCCTACTTGTGCTTACACTAGGATTAGTCCTTTTGAACTCAGTGGGAACACTCCTGGAATAGGGTACTATGTAACTGAGTAAGTATTTCAGAATTTGGTGCTGGTGAGTACGGTGTGTGGGCAGTGACTCTGTTAGGGAGTAAAGTTTAGTAGAAATAGAACGAGTATAGATGCCTGGAAATTTTCCAGTTGAACATTTTTCCATCAGAACATGTCAGTTCATAGAAATGGAAAGATTCCATGGGAATGTGGCACATTTTGTTGAAATTTCTACTGGAGCTCAGGTAAGTTTCCATTGGAGCCTGAGAGTCCAGTAGGAGTATACATTGTTTAAAACATCCCTGCAGAAGGGAATGTTTCAGAGTGTCGGAAACAAAATAGAGCAGTATTTCACTTCCATGAAAAAATTCAAGGTTTTGTCTTTTTGTCCTGGGTCAGGATGAAATGTTTTCCAAAACCTCATTTCGCCCCCTAACCCCCGCAGAAATGAAATTATTTCCTGGCCAGCTCTAATAATCAATATCACACAAAGTATAGCAAAACTTTAAAAATACTATTTTCTAATTTTTATATTTGTTAACATTGATGCACTTTTAGGGTAGTTAAAGTCACACAGCCTTTGGTTTTGTGACTTATAACACCACCTGAGGCATGCTATGATGTCTGGACCTGCACCATCTGTCATGTTTTATTGCCTTGTAAACTATAACGTGTTCATTCCACTGTGTCAGTCTTACCAGCAACTTTGTGATAACAAGAATCTTGAAAATAGGAATTTATATGAACTATTCTTATCCATATTCAATTCCATATGGATCTCTCCTGAGTTACCAGCATGTTGTCTGAATGATTTCTGTTTTTTAACAGATCTTAAAAGGAGATCTAGAAATGAAGAGACAAACAATGGGTAAGCTGAGCTCACTCATGCAGGACCTCCTGTCAGCAGTAAAGAATAAAGCAGTGGCTCAAAAGCTGGAAGGTCGGCTGGAAAACTTTGCCCAGCGTTGGGATAGGCTTGTGCAGAAGCTGGAGAGCACTTCTAAGCAGGTTTGTCATAACCATTCTATCAGCTGATCACAGTGAAATGCTTTGTCAGTCAAATGTCTGAAGTAGATTTGCTGCTATTTATCAGACTCTTTAAAATCTTTTCACTCTATGCCTTCTTAGTCAGGGTTTATTTTTTAGGCCAAAGTTATATCACCATAATTTATGGTATTTCCTGAAAGTCAGAACATGTAAATGATTTCAGACCAAGGAGGGAAGAGTATTCCAAATTTGAGAGGTCCTCACAGAGAATACACTGCCATCAACAGCCCTCTCTGTTAATCTAAGAAGGTTCAAGTCAGGTGCCCCACTGAGTTCAATCTGTGGCAGCAGCACACAAGGAGAAATATGCTTTCTAATGCAGGTTTCAAGCCACATAGAGCTTTATAAATTAAAGCCAACACCTAGAAATCCACCTGGAAACCAAAAGGTCAATGTAGATCATGGCACACTAGTGTCATATACTCATAGTATCTTGATACATCATTGTGCATTCCACACGATGATTTATGAACAGATTTAAGGTAGCCCTATGTAGAACACATTGTAAAAATCAGCAATGCCACGAATCACAGTAGCAAGGTCCATATCAGAGAGAGAAACTGCAACCTCCTGTCCAAGTATAGATGTTTAAAAAAAGCCACATTATTCCCTTCTACTCTGTGATCATTGAAAAGCAAGTGTGGATTTAACACTTTAAAATTGTGAACTCAAATGGTAAGTGGCAGAAAACACCTTCGATTGACAGGGATAACATAATTTTGCACAAGTTTTCCAGTTGTTTTCTTTGATCTACCACATCTCAGTCTTGACTGGACTGATCCTCAGCTAATTTCCTCTTATCCATCTCTTTGTCATATACCAGCACTGAGCAAGATACCTTATACCAGCAGCTAGGATGGCAGGAAGGAGATACAGAAGTGGGAGTCAGATTCCTTCAAATAATATTGTATGGCCCAAATACATATATTAATTTCCTCTTGTTTCTATACTTGTGTTGACCACATTTCTGCTGTATCTGATTAGCTTCTCTTTGCCACATGCCCTCTCATGATAGCTGTATAATACTGCTGCTTACCACCAACCCGCCCATTTCTGGTGTTGCCGTTAATAAATATCATAACTAATTAATTCAATCCATAGAGCCACTTAACAATTAACATGAATACTCCTATTCACTACAACTAAATGGAAATTTAGGCCAATCTGGTGTTGCTGGAAAAATTCCTTCCCAGTCCCCCTAAAAAGGAGCTAGAGAAATGCCCACAGCAGGTCTTGACTAAATCTGGTATTTTACCACCTAAAGGGGAGGGAGGGTGGGTGCTGCCTCAGCCTGCTCCATGTAAAAGGGGGCTTCACCGCACCAGACTGCCCTTTTAAACCCTTCCACCCATTCGGTTCCCAGGAATGAGTTTTTGTTGCTATGCTGGCCCTTTGTCCTCTTTTGCATCAGTTTGACCTCTCTCCCTTCCTTCCTTAAAGCACTGTTCCCTTCATTTGTCCAGCCAGCCAATTTCCCCCCAGCTTAAAGGTGTGCTGCAATCATTTTGAAAATTATTTTTAGTTTAAAAGGTGGTGGTGGTCTCCTCTTCTCTTAACCCTCCAATCCCCCCACCCCTCCTGTCTCCATGATACTGATACTTCCATGATTACAGGAATTAAAAACATGGTGGACTTAATTTAGTCATCTATTCTGTAAGATCATGAATGGATAATACCTCCCCCCTCCTCCCCCCCCCCCCCAAGAAAAAAATTGGGCTTGATCTTGCAAGCCTGCAACATGCGGAAATCCAGTTTACTTCAATGGAATTTCTGTGAGCTGAGGGCATGCAGGATCAGAAGCAATAAGAAGTAAATATTAAGAAAAGATGCGTGATTTTTGTGTCATCTTCATTCAGCAACTACCACAACTGCAACTGGTAGCTGTTGATTGCTCTTAAAAGAAGGCACCCAGGATAAAATTTTCAAAAGCGCCTCTGTACCTAAATCACTTTTCAAATGGGACTCGGACTGCTGAGTCTGTAACTTTTACCCACAGTGTAATTACCGTGTGTTCACACTCATTGCAGTGCACACAAATCTAGTGCTGGGTATGATGAATTCAAGTAGCGTCTTAGTAAAATTCATTTCCCTGTTTAGCCAACAAGAAAACTACTGGTGAAAGTTTATGTTCTTAAAAAAGAAAATAGGACCATTAGCTGAAAGTTTGTAATCTGTTTAATCACAAGATGGGCGTTAGGCAGCTCAGTTAGGCTTCTCCATGTTGAAAATTAATGAGAAAGTGTGTCCTGTTGTTGACTGAAGCTTTATGCAATTACTTCAATAGTGACTACAACAGAACTTTATTTCTTTGGAGAAAAAAAACTTTATGTTTATAGTGGATTAATGATGATAATTTTTATATATTTGCTACTTGCCACAGTGTGAGATGTGCTCAATAAAAATTAACATCGTAACAGAATAATAAATTAATTGAGGGGAAAAAACAGTTAGTTTCAAGTCAATGATGCACAGTAAGACACCCAAAAGTCAGGTGACGTGAAAGTTCAAGTTGACTGCACAACCTTACTTACAAACTTCCTCCATCTTCTGTGTATGTGTACTAATGCAGCCTAATTACAAGGTCACATAATGTTTCACAAGAGAACACAGTACAATGTATTGTTAGGGTGACCAGACAGCGAGTGTGAAAAATCGAGATGGGGGTGCAGGGTAATAGGAGCCTATATAAGAAAAAGACCCAAAAATCGGGACTGTCCCTATAAAATTGGGATATCTGGTCACCCTATGCATTGTTTTCTGTTCACATGTGAATCTAAGACAACTTGTGGTCCCCTAAAGTCTGTGAGCTAGAGTAAACTCAGGCTTATGATGTCTGGATAACTTGAGCACACAACCCCCCCCTCCGCCCCCGCCACCCCATCCAAAGAAAAGAAAAACACCAAACGCATTTGTAGGAACAATATGGAAGCTGACATAGAGCAGGAAACAGGGCCGGCTCCAGGCACCAGCAGAGGAAGCACATACCTGGGGCGGCATTCCATCCATTCTTGATTTTTTTGCATTCAAAAGAAAATAATGTAAAACTTTAGAGCCTACAAGGCTTTTTTTTTTTTGCTTGGAGTGGCAAAAATGGTAGAGCCAGCCCTGGCAGGAAGAGTGCATGTGAAGAGCTGAAAATTGCTTAAGGAGTGATCGGGCTCAGATTTTGATGAAGCTCTTCCCAATTCAGGATAAGTGTGACTAATTATCTTCAATATATGCGTCATTTATGGATACCACATGATCGATAACAATATAGTTAAACATGAAGTCAGGTTTGAAGAAAATCAGTTTGTGTGTTTCAAAGTTTGGCGCATTTAAAATCAGCAAGTCATGGGACAAATTTCACTTTTAAATAGACTCAGACCTTAAAGCCTGCTGTCATTCTAAATATGCAGGTTTTTCAACTTAGCTTTAAGACAAACTCAATTTGTCGATTTTAAAGTTTCAGAACTGTCGTCTTGACATTGCTTTATTTTTTTGAGTCTCAGTGAGAGCAAAACAAGTCACATTTGAAGACGATTGGCTCAGAAGTTATAAAGTCAATAAAGAAGTTCTGAAAAATGAATATTTAACTAGATTATACGTGCAAGTGCACTGTATTTCTTGTATAGTCATAGGCTGTGATAAAGCAAGGTATTCATATGGACAGATCCTTGCACCTGCACAGAGCCCTATTAACTCCGATTGGTCTTGCCCCATGGATTAGCCTGCAGGATTGGGGCCTTCATGAGAAATATATTGTACTTGCTCAGTAGCCATTTTCAAATATTTATAACTTTCAAAACTGTTTTTCAAACTAATCAAGGACAATAGTCTTCACTGAGGGCTATAATCACACAAGTTTCAAACTTCAGCTATTTTTGCTGTAGCTCTGCCTAAATTAGTGACACTACTTAAGCTACTTCCCCTCAGCCATTTTTTTTTAAATTTGAAGAAAAAAAACAACAAACAAAAACCTGTCCTCCCAACCATTCCTTAAACATATTCATGCTTTTGGTTAGAGACGAAATTACAGCTCCAACAGTGAAGGGAGGTTATAAGTATACCATAGCGAAATAGTAGCATTAAAGTTGTTCTACAATACAAAAACAAACATGGTACTAAAGTCCCAAAATATTACACTTGTACTCGCATGCACGCACACATAGTGTATGCTTCCATAAGAATGAAGTGGGGATTTGATATTTTCCTATTCAAAAAGAAGGTGCACCTTTACTTTGCATACATTTTTAAGATAGGCCCACAGATACTATTCTGGTAGAGTGGGTTTGGTTTTGAACACTTCTTTCTGTAATGTGTCGTCCAACTCTTCCACACAGCTCTGACTGTGTAACAATGGGTTAAAAGTCCAAGCCATAATTCCTCTTCTCAGTCTGACATCTGTACTTTGGGGGTTTAGAAAGATGAAGAAGCTGTGCAGCATTTGTTTGGGACACCCTTGAATTAGTCATGGAGCAAACCACTTCAGTGATGACATAACAGTTATCCCTCTGGGGAAGAATATAAGAGTCATTTGTTGGTATATAAGTAGAGTTACTGAACGTTCTTATCTGATTAAGAATAGTAATATAGAAATGTATCTATCTAATCTTTCTGAACTTCAACACTGGCATCAAAATGGTTCTAGATATAGTTCCAGCTTCCCTAACCCCCCACCATCTCAGTAATTAGACAATTATGAGCTCCAAATTAATAGTTCAGTTTTCTTTCGAAGCACGTTTCACCTCTGTTTTTGTTGGTTAAGCACATAAATACTTTTCACTGTTTGACGATGTAAATCATCACACCCCATAGCATTTTATGCATTGTGATTTGACATTTGTGAACATATGGTAATTATACTGCGTGCTTTGTTTAAAGCAGTTTCCAACCAGCAGCTGAAACTGTTACTACTGTACAGTTGGTTACAGGCTGGGAAAATATTTAGTAGAATACAGTTATGCTTTCTTCTCTGTCTTACATTTTGTTCACTGTAAGCTGTGTCCTGCAATTGATCTACGAGTGCAACTATGACAGGATATGGCCTTAAGTTGTCAGAAACATCCTGATATCAATTTTGGGGTAAAACTTTCACCGAGTTTAGTAATTGTGTTGCGTGTAGAGTGATGGCAGGGTACGGTCCCAAATGAACATGACTAAACAATGATTTTGGGTGCTTTCAAATTACAGCCTTAAAATAACACGTGATCCTCTCATCTTTTCATCTGCAAACTTTATAAAACCCGAGATAGCACAGATTTGATCTGAATTTATTTATTTCAGAGCTGTGCAAGTTCATTTAAAAAAAAGTGTTAGTTTTGATAAGGCAGTATTTCATTTTAACTTGCTGCTTTATCATTGCTGTGATCTACTGTGTCATATTTGAGCACACTAAAGCCATGGCATGTAACCTAGGAGCCCAAGAGAGATGCAATTTAAAAATATATATTATATACTTTGGAAGCAATTTAATAAGTAAAATAAAAGGCTTGTGTTAAACATATACTTCATAGTAGTTGTTCAGCACAGATATTTGCCAGGTGATAGTGCCAATATACCACCAATTCCAATAAATATACCACACTCAAATACAGCTAAAAGGTCTCTGCTGCAATCTGTGCCAAATTCTTGGCACTCGCTTGAGTAAAGACCACAGAATTTTGACCCTTGTAACTAAAAGCCTCTGATTGCCAGATGCAGGGACTAGACAACAGGGATGGATTACTGAATGATTGCCCTGTTCTGTTCATTCCGTTTGAAGCATCTGGCATCGGCCACTGTTGGAAGCAAAGATACTAGGCTAGATGGACCATTGGTCTGATTCAGTATGGCCATTTTTATGTTCTTATGTAAAAATATGTTAACTATTAGTTAACAGAAAAAAAATACATTTAGGTTGGGGTTGCTGGAGGTTAAAGGCATGTAGTCCCCTTGCAGTTGTCATACTTGTGCTAAATTATATACAGTAAGTAAAACAGATTACCAGATTCACAAATGGAATGGAATTCCCCTTTCTTTCCCCTCCTCCCCCCATAGATTGGATAAATAACAGCAGAATTTTCCCACTTCCTCATTGGAGGTGGGAGATTAGGCAGTTTGGGCAGGAATACTGCTTGTTTTTACTAATACTATTTTATAAAAAGAGGCTGACTGGTAACAAGTGTATGGCCCCTTCCTTATTACTCTATTCCCTCCACAGGGAAAGACAGTGGGGTGGGGCAAAGGAAAGAGAGAGTCTGATATGCCATATCTCTATAACTGATGGGAACACCAATATGCCAATAATTGGGTTAGGAACATACTCCTCTTTAATTGGGATCTTCAGGGAGTTTTGTGCAATATATAACAAATTACTATACATTTATATAGCATCATAACTTTTGGGAGATTGAGACATAGATCCCTGCCCCTAGGAATAGGAGAACACAGATAGATACCAAGCTGATGAACATGGCTTAAAACCCTAGATCTTCATGCACCAATTGTGCTTTGGCCATCTTGCCAGACCTTATTTTTATATTCTGCTCCAGCTTCTTGAACCATCTGAAGCTGGAACTAGAAGAAAGCCAACTCCCTGACAAATCAGCTAGCAGGAACAAGGAAGAAAAGTGCCTTCTTTGCTTGATTGAGGGACCGGGCAGCACATTTCCCTGCTTCAATGAGAAGCTGTATAATGGCATGAAGTGATATTAATTTAGATGGAATATATGGGCCCAAAGAGTCAATGGTGTTAATGTGACCCACAAACTGTCCAATATGAAACAGTATTTGGGGTTTGGTATACAGAGAGCTCAGCCTGCTTAGTGCCATGGCAATCACAGCATTAAAATTCCTTTTCAGCTTTTATTAAAGATATAGAAAACAGCTAAAGCATTGGAAATGTGAAGTATTAAGAAAGTCTTTCATTTTAACAGCATCCCTTGCTGTTCCCTTTCCTTTTAGCTGGAGAGAGTCTTTAGGAAGAAAGAAAGAGAGAAAAATCCCTGTCTGGCAGTCTCTTAGGTGGGGAATGACTACCCTTTTGGGGAAAGGAGACGTTGTTAGTTGAGATGGGGTGGAGCTGCTGTGGCTGCTGTTAAAATCTGATCCCATTTGCTAGAAAACGATACAAGGGCTTGTCTTCATGTACAACATGACATCGGCACAGCTGCACTGGAGCTGAAGCATTGTTCTAGAGGTGGTAACTGTGTGGGTGGGACAAGCTCTCCCGTCGTCATAGCATTGTCTACATGGGGCGGACAGTGGGGATTAGGTCGGTATAACTAAGCTGCCCAGGGGGTTGGATTTTTCACTCCCCTGAGCAACACAGTCATACCAATATAAGTCTGTATTGTAGACCTGGCCTAGGACAAATGCGCACACAAGGGGAGAGACAAGAACAGCAAAGGTAGAAAATGCAGCTTCTGTCTCTGGCATTGACTTTCATTTGCAAAATCACCTCTAGAGAAACACAGGGCCCAGCACAGTCTTATCAGCCAGCCTGAGACCTGGCAAACTTGTACCAGCATCATGTTGTTTAGGACAACGCTTTTAGCTACTTTTCTGGTCACAGGCTTACAGCAGTGTTGCAAAATATATCATTTTGGCCATCTAAACCAGATTATGATTAGACAGAAGGCAAAAGGAGAGGGAGAAAAAAGAAAAGAAATAAGGTGGGGAAGGAAAAGGACACATGAGTGGGGCACGGCAACAGTCTTACTTCCCTGGTGGTGGTGGGATTCAGCCGCAGCCAGTGAAGGGGGTGATGTCATCAGGCCCGGTCTGGTCAGGACATTCTCAGGATTAGGATGAAGAAGGTGAGGTGTCCCAGGAAACCGTGGGAGTGGCAACCATAATGGTGAAGCTTGCTCAGTCACCAGTTTTTCTCCCCAAAGTCTCTTAGTTTAAGGTTCCCCTTATTATTTTATCCATCAATTAGGCCTAATTTCTGACACACCAATTCTGGGTCATTGATTTCCGGTCTCTCACTGTTCTTACGAGGTGTAATCTTAACACAGTCCTTGAATTATATCAGTAAATCTTTTTTTGTTGGAACTAATTCAGTCTTTCTATCTCTATTTGTGTGTGTGTGTGTGTGCGCGCGCGCCTCCTTTTCCCATCAACCTTTGTTATTATAGGTTACTGTGACATTTTAGAACTTACACTTATTTTTCACAGTTGAGCTTACCATTAGGGTAAATTTGTAGACCCAATTATTACAAGAATGGGTCCAAATATCAAGAGCTTAATCATTCCAAAACTATATAAACACACAAAACTCCTGCTGAAGTCACTGATAGGAAGACCTATCAGTGACCTTAAGTATCTCTGCATTACCTATCCAGCTGAAGTGGGCAGCATGTATTTCTAAACTAACTTGTTTGCATGTAGCTGTATTTCAGACCTGTGCAGCACTGGAATATATTGGCCAAAGAAACCATATTCAATAGATCAATATGCAGTTTTGTATTTGTAAATATTAGTGGGACTTATGATCCCATTAATCTTAGATTTTAATTATGGAAACATATTCAGTCATATATTTACTCACATCACAGTAAATATTTCCAAGCTAAGATTTCTTGTAAATTAGTTAATGGCTCTTTGCCACAAATATGTTTTAATTGTCATGAATTAAATATCAATTTGAAAATGATGATAAGCAGTAAAATAAAATAAGAACGACAGGCAGTAAATCTTATCAAAGTCAAATAAAGATACCCCTGGTCAGTTCTCAAGAAATATATATTTAAAATGAAGAAATAGAAAAAAATAGAAAAAAGCCTGTTTCATGAGAAAAACTACAGAAATATGATGATATATTTCTGTAGTTTTTCTCATGAAACAGGCTTTAGCTTTTTCTCCTTTGTTCATTTGACATGATTTATAAAGCATCAATAAATACATTCTACTTAGGATTCCTTCTGATTTTGATATTGACTTTCCTAGATGTCTTCTTCGCATAGCATGAGTCAGATAAAACAATTTGGTTTGAGTTCAATACAGTGTTGTTTTGTTCTGAAGGTCAACCCGGGATCAGACAGGAGCAGTTTCTCATTATTTCCTATTGGCACTCCAAACAGTCTTTATTGAAGTCTTTCAAGCAATGTGTGACCTCTGTTTCAATACGTCTCACAGATTTCACAGGCTGTCACCGCCGCTCAAACATCACTAACACAGACAACTGTAATGGAAACTGTAACTATGGTGACCACCAGAGAACAAATCCTGGTTAAGCATGCTAAAGAAGAACTCCCACCACCTCCACCACACAAGAAGAGGCAGATCCTAGTGGATTCAGAAATTAGGAAGAGGTGAGAAGTACTAAAGGGTTGGGGAAGATCAGTGATAAAGTTTGGATAAGACTACAAAGATTAAGTATTGTCATTTGAATGTTTGCATAATTTGGGGCAGGGGGTTTCTGTGGAAAAAAAATTCAGTATGCCAGTAATATTGTAATTAATTAGTACCTTTGTTTTTATCAGGCTGATTATGGAGTAGTTTGTACAAGTGGTTCCAATAAATTACTATGATATAGTACTGAATATTTAATAGGTATTATGCTAATATTAAAGTAATATTATTTTGTTAAGTCAAAGAACCACCACAGGTGATAATTTGTAGTACAAGCATGACATTTTCTATACTTAGTGTTGTTCTGTTCTGAAAAGAGTCCTTAGAAATGGCATTGTGGCATTCCACATCAACTGTGGCTAAAAACTTTGAGAAAATCCTTTAGTTTTAAAAATAAAGAAACAAAAAACATTCCACGTTCTAGTCCTGCAAACTCTGCGTGGAATCTGAAAATCAGGTTTTATTCTTTCTGGCTTGTGCATCATTGTTAGTAATACAGGTCTACAAGGCAAGACGTTGCCCTCAGTCGCACCTATGCAATCTCATTGTCTTTAGGGTTTGTCCTGTGTATCCTAGGTGTAACTAAGGGCAAGTTTGGGCCCTTCAGTTGGAACTAAGGGAACTTATCCAACACTCATTGAAATCAGTGGAAAAGTTCCCAATTACTTCATTTGGCATTGGATCAGGCTTTGTGTTAACAATTGTGTAGATGATGAAAGTGAAGGAATAGACTTAACACTCTTATACTGTGTGTGCTCTGCAAACCTAAAACTTATTTTTGTCACAAAGATAAGCAGGTATAATTCTGAATCCTGCAGGAAATTCAGAGACTGTCCAGATACTCTAAGTCCACTAGGTTGCAAGCCTATCTAATGGTGCTCAGATATACAAAACTTGAAGATAGATTTATCAGCTGAATAAAAAGGTACCATTGTTGCAGTCACATTAATGTTCATTCTTGAAGAGAATGTTTATTCTGTTCCTTCTTTTGCAAAATGTTTTTCAGTACTATCAGATTCCTTCACTGAAATATTAAAATACATTTTTATGAAGATAAAATATATCTAAATATTTGTGATCTGTCTTGTTATATTGAAACCATTGTGTCCTAATACATACATGCAAAAGCAAGGTTAATTAGAGAAAAACTTTCCTGTACTTTGTCATCTAGTATCTTCTGAAGATATTTGAAAGTTGTTCTTTTCATGGGTCCTAAATATCTATGAAATGACAAATGGAATGGTGATAGATGAGATGCCTTAGTTTAGTTCAGGGGTTCTCAAACTTCATTGCACCACGACCCCCTTCTGACAACAAAAAATACTACAGGGCCCCAGGAGCGGGGACCAAAGCCTGAGCTGATCCAAGTCCCGCCACCCTGGGGGAGGAGGGGAGCCAAAGCCCTACCTCCTCAGGCCTGGGGAACCAAAGCTGAAGCCCAAAGTCTTCAGCCCCAGGCAGGGGGCCTGCAACCTGAAATCTGCCACCCAGGGCTGAAGCCCTGGGGCTTGAGCTTTGGCACCGGGCCCCAGCAAGTCTAAGCCAGCCCTGACAACCCCATTAAAATGGGGTCGCAACCCACAGTTTGAGAACCACTGGTTTAGTTTAATAATGGATCCTAACTTGTTAAAATCAAATGAGCAGTGCTGAAAAGGGCACTATTTACTGAATTTCAAAGCTATTGCATCTGCTCTCTGAACCATTTGAAGACTTTATTTTCATGTGCTCATTATTATTATTATAATTAGTTTAGTAGTGACCAAACATCTTAATCAGCACAGAGGCCCCATTGTGTTAGATACTGTACAGACATATGAGAATCCCAGGAAATACTGGAATTATTTTAATTCTGAAATTGAGAAAAAAAAGACTTTTTAAAAATTGCCTTTATTTTTGGGGGGGCGGGTGTCTTGGACCTTTCCCTTTCTGTCTGTCTGTTTTTTCCCCAAACTAAATGGTTAAGGAGTTCTCAATCTCAGTGTGAAGTAAGAGGACTTCTGTTCTTACAGAGAACATCAGTTGGACTAAACAGAGCACCAGTTACCAAGGGATACTTTCCCATCATAAATATTGCAGATCTCCAAGGTTATCTGGACCTCTTTACTAATTTATAGCTATGAAGCAAGGTTGCAAGCCATTAAGTACACCGTATTGGTCCATATTTTTCTTTCCTATTAGCATTCTCTTGATCTCTAATAGTGAGAGTTGAATTGATTGGGACATGCAGACTACATAGCTGAAGTCAGTGTTTGGGGAAATTATCCCAGAGCAGATAATTGTTCAATTGTTAAATGTTAGCTGGATTATAGCAACTGTTTATGTGTGGAAGCATCTATTATTACACCAACTGAGAATTATAAAGGTGACTACTGCTCGTCAACGATGGCCTCTTAAACTAGCTAAAGTATTGAAGCTGGCAGGGATACATATTAAAATTATTAATATTTATAAAGAAAACAGGAAATGTTATCAAATTATGAACTGACAAACTGATAACTTGCAGGCATGTTGCCAGTTCTACAATAAACAATGTAGTTTATTGATGTATTTTGACAGTAATAAACCAGGATTGGGGTTTTTTTTTTGGTTTTTGTTGTTGTTGTTGTTGTTGAGGGTGGGAGGGGAGTTGTCTGTATGTTGCCCTCTTAACCATATCACTACAGTTGAACCTTTGAAAAACAAATTTGAGAAATTCTGTTCTGTGTGTTTTTTGTTTTGTTTTTAAAAAAGGAATATATAGGAGTCTAATATACAATCCTGGAGATATTCTGTATCTCTCATCTCAAATCACACCCTAACATAATTTTAGATAAGATAGAATGAATGCATTTCAGAATAAATGTACTGTGGTTTCTCATACATACCTGGGGCCTATGTCTTTTCCATTAGTAAATAGATGATTTTTTAATAATGATCTGTTACGTTTGTGTCAACTCAAAACTAAAGCACTTTGCTCCTGCTGAGACAGAGTCCATGTTTATTAACCATGCATTGGTATTGTCTCTCTTGATAATTAATGGTAGAAAATATTATTGAGGTATGGAGGAGTGAAAACAGGAAATCTAGTATTCATTATTTTAATATCTTTAACGTGATCTACACTGTTTTCAAACTTTTTTCTACATTGGTTTCTAGGTATATTTTTATGAATGGTAGTTATTGCTACATAGTCCCTGGACAAATATTATGTGGGCGCTCATTCAGCATAACTGTGCACTAAAGGCCTTTTAGTGGATTACCTGTTTGACAAGGACCTGTGGTTGATGCATAGGAGACTTAGAACTAGCCAACTGATGTACAGAGAGGTTGGTGGCCTGTGGTTGGGTTACCATGTGGGCGAAGGTTGTCCTCTGGCATTTCTAGTAGCACTGCCACTAACAGACCCTCTTCCCTTCCTTCCTTTATACTCCACAAGAGTAGGGTTACCATATTTTGTGCCTCCAAATGGAGGACACTCCACGGGGCCCCAGCCCCGCCCATGCCCCCTCCCCAACTCCGCCCCCTCCCCAAGGTCTCCGCCCTCTCCCCTGCTTCCCGCGAACATTTAATTCGCGGGAAGCCTGAAGCAGGTAAGGGGGGGGGATGGGGGGGAGGAGGTGCGGCCCAGGCTGGCCCCCCCGGCGGCTCCAGCCTGGGTCGGCTCGGGCCCTGGGGTGCCGGCCCCGGCCGACCACCCCCGGCCCGCCCAGCACTGCCGGCCCCCGGCGGCCCGGCGCACCCCCCGGCCCCGCGACCCCGGACCGGTTCCCGGACCGGCCCCCTGGCCCGGCGCACCCCCGCGGCTCCGTGGCCCGGCGCACCCCCGCGGCCCGGCGCACCCCCGCGGCCCCACGACCCCGGACCGGCCCCCCGGCTCAGCGCGGCTCCGCGGCCCGGCGCACCCCCGCGGCTCCGCGACCCCGGCCCGGCGCACCCCCGTGGCCCGGCGCACCCCCGCGGCCCGGCGCACCCCCCGGCCCCACGACCCCGGACCGGCCCCCCGGCTCAGCGCACCCCCGCGGCTCCGCGACCCCGGACCGGCGCACCCCCCCGGCCCCGCGCACCCCCCGGCCCCGCGGCCCCGGACCGGCTCCCGGACCGGCCCCCCGGACCGGCGCACCCCCGCGGCTCCCGGCCCGGCGCACCCCCGCGGCCCCGGACCGGCTCCCGGACCGGCTCCGCGGCCCGGCGCACCCCCGCGGCCCCGCGGACCCCCCAGCGGCCCGGCCCGGCGCACCCCCCAGCAGCCCGGCCCGGCGCACCCCCCAGCGGCCCGGCCCCGCGGGCCCGGACCGGCTCCCGGCACCGCGCCCCCTGTTCCCGGCCCGGCACTGCGACCCCGGCCAAAGAGGCCCCGGCCGAGCCCTCCCTCCCTCCCTCCCGATTTTCCCGGACATGCCCGGCTTTTGGGGATTTCCCCCCGGACGGGGATTTGAGCCCCCAAAAGCCGGACATGTCCGGGAAAATCCGGACGTATGGTAACCCTACACAAGAGTGTGCCAGAGGAGGAGAACCAATCAGGAAGCAGCTTTGGAGAAAAAGTTGAGAAGACAGTCAGGGAAATGAGTTTCAGACAGAAAGAACAATGGTTACTCTTTTGTTATGTCAAAAGATAATCAAGATTGTTTCCCACCAAAATCCCACAGTGTATCCTGATCAGCATTATTGATTGTTTGGTGAAATCCTCCTGATCAGCATTATTGATTGTTTGGTGAAATCCTGGCCCCACTGAAGTCAGTAGGATTTTTGCTGTTGAATTCCTGGTTGCAGTGAAGTCTAACCTGTGCCTACGTAGGAAATAAAATAAAAAGCATGCAAACTTCATTGCTAATAGAGTGTAAAAGCACACTGTACACTCTTATACAGACCAGCTATAGTAAATGGTAAAGTGTGCTGTTATATGGCTTCAGCATACTGAACTGAAACTGCATATAAATCTAATAATAGGGAAGAGAAGCCTCAAAAGGTTGGATGCTTATCCAAAATATCTGAACTGATTGAGGACCAGGCTCCATTTCCATCCAAACCTACCTTGTATTGTCTTCTGGTGGGGAAGGACTGGTGGCCTGCTACCTGCTTCCATACTCCCTGATATCTTTGGTCAAACAGCTATTCTCTTAGATTCACCTTTGGGGTAGAGGATGATCAGTGACCACAGGAAACACATCTCATTTCTTTGTGTGTATTTTTCTTAGGAGTAGCCACCCACACACACACGTGAACTGCAGCAGGGAGAAATAGCTCTTATCTGGGTCCCCAATTGCAGACTCTGACATTTTGGCACCTTAGTTTGGCCTTCCCCCCCAGCAGCGTGCATCAGACCTTTTTCAGCTCCCTGGGCCACGTATGGTTAATACCAGATGCTTCAGAAGAAGTTATAAGAGCCCTGTAGTAGACAGGTGTGGGCTATTCTGCTCCTCCTCTTCCCCTATTAGGTCTTACTCTGGTCTTTAATAGTTCGACTGGCTTAAACCCTGAAACATGAGATTTAATATTCCTTCCAAAAAATCAAGTGGATGATGACCGGATATTCCTTATCCATATAAATGTTCAATCTCTAATTTAATCTTGCTAAAATGTCCAGTCCCTTTGATTTCCTGTGGCAATGAATTCTGCAATGAAAATCTGCAATTTGCCACCTTTTCATTTCATTGACTGTCCCCTTTGTTCTTATGCCATGAGCCGGGGAACCGACAAATGTTCTTGATCTATCTCCTTTATACCATTCTATATATGTTCGCCAAATTTTCACAGGGGGTCATTTATTAAAAGAAAGAGCTAGAAAAGAGTCTTCAAGAGCTAGAGGTTTGTGTTGGGCTGAAAAAAGCAGCCAGACACTGAGTGCTTATTTGAAATTTCTGAAGGTGCATAACCATATTGTGTTACTCTCCTCCATTTGCCATACAATCATGTTCCGTTTCCTTAGGTGGCGTGTTCTTGGGAGTAGTACTTACCAGCCGACTCAGCCTCTCTTCTACTCTTCTAAAACTTTATAAAATATTGTTGGTTGCAAAAAACAAACAACAAAAACAGTATATTTAAAATGAAGAATCAACCTGCATTGGTGAAAGAGTAGAGAGGATTGTGCTCTAGGGTTCCTTTCAATTTTTTTTTAATTTATATTGTTTTTAAAAGAGTAGAAGGTTTCTTTAAAAAAAAAAATCATGAAGCTGCAGCTCAGGCTCTCCTTGTAGATGAGTTGAGTGCCTCTGTTTCAAGGAGGAAGAATGGGAAGCTTGGCTTCTCCATGAATACTGCATTTGTGAATTGTGGTGGAGTTGGCTGCCCACCTGTTTCCCTGCTGGAGATACTGGTGGTGATAATAATATCTAGCTTTAATATGCACTGTTCTGACACCACTTTACAAAGGAGGTCAGTATCATTATCCCTATATGGGGCAACTGGAATGTGACAGAGTGGCAGCAGGACACTGGAAAAGTTGGGAATTGAACCCAGATCTCCTGAATCCCAGTCCAGTGCTCTATCCATTATGCTATAAAAAAGTTGTCATAATTATAAAGGGAAGGGTAAGCACCCTAAAGTTCAAAGTGGGGAAGCAGCCTTGACATGGTGGCAGAGCGGTGGGAACATTTTAAACCAAAAGCCAGTAAGATTTTTTTTCTCCTTTCTAGCTGCTTGGAAAGCAGAGCTGAAGGTAGATGCATATCTTATCTCTCCTTGCCTGAAAGCAGAGGTGTTAAGTTTTTTTTAACAAGGGTCTTTGTTAAGAGAAGGGTTCAATCAGTGAGCAAACAGCTGGTAAGAGGAATTTACAAGTTAAATTGTTTTTTTTCTTTCTACCTCTCGGGGATAGCTAGTTAGAAAGTCTCTGTTACCTCAGCAGCAGCCTGAGCTGAGTGCATCCCAGTTTCAGTCAACTGCAGAGGGGTGTGGCCCAGCACAAGAAAACAGGAAAATGACCACCAAAGAAGTAGCTAACAAAATAGAACTGGCCAGACTAGAAGTAGAAGAAAATGAAAAAAAAAAACCATCAGAGATTGCTTCAATTAAAAAAACTCAAGCAAGAAGCTGAAAAGAAAGCCAAAGAGGAGGCCCATGAAAGAGAAGAGAAAGCCAAAGAGGAGGCCCACAAGAGAGCTATGGAGCTGAAAGAAAAAGAGAGGGAGCAGAGAGAAAGAGAAGAGAAAGCCAAAGAGGAGGCCCACAAGAGAGTTATGGAGCTGAGAGAAAAAGAGATGAAGCATGAACTGGAATTAGCAAGGGCTAGGCCGGATAAACCAGCCAATCCTAGCAACCCCTCTCCAGGTACCACTTCCCATCCCAGAAAATTCCCCACCTACAAGGCAGGCGATGATACTGAGGCCTTCTTAGAAAATTTTGAAAGGGCCTGCCTTGGGTACAGCATCACTACAGACCAGTACATGGTAGAGCTGAGGCCGCAGCTCAGTGAACCCTTAGCAGAGGTGGCGGTTGAAATGCCTAAGGAACACATGAACAGTTCTGAACTTTTTAAAAACAAGGCCAGAATCAGAATGGGGCTAACACCCGAGCATGCCCGTCAGCGGTTCAGAGCCCTAAGCTGGAAACCAGACATGTCATTTACCCAACATGCCTACCACATTGACAAAAATTGTGATGCCTGGGTATCAGGAGCAAATGTTAAATCTCTGGAAGATCTGGTTTTCCTAGTAAAAATGGAGCAGTTTTTAGAGGGTGTTCCTGAGGAAATAGGAAGGTACATCCTAGATGGGAAACCCAAAACTGTAACCGAGGAGCGGGAGATTGGAGCCAAATGGGTGGAGGTGGCAGAAAAGAAAAAAACTAGTAGCAGTTGGAGTGAATATCAGAAGGGGCAACCCGAAACAAAACCTTACCACCGGGGACAACCCAAGGCCCCACCCACATTCCAAGGGAAACCCCAGACGCCTTCTCACCCCACCACACCAGTCTCCACCAACCAACAGCGCCCCGGTGATACCTTAGCAGGGCAATGTTTTAAATGCAATGAACTGGGACATATAAAGGGCCACTGCCCCAAGAACCCCAACCGATTACAGTTCATTACACCACACTCACACCAAAGATCCCCAGGCCCAGATGCCTCTCTCATATCCTCGGAGCGAAGGGAAACCTTGAGAGTGGGCGGAAAGAAGGTTATCGCTTGGAGGGACACTGGGGCACAAGTGTCAACTATCCACCAATCCCTAGTGGACCCCAAACTCATCAACCTGGAGGCTCCAGTGACCATTCAACCCTTCATGTCACAGTCTGTAACCTTGCCTACAGCCAAGTTGCATGTTCAGTACAAGGGCTGGTCAGGAATGTGGACTTTTTCAGTCTATGACAATTATCCCAACCCCATGCTGCTGGGGGAAGACTTGGCCACCCATGTGAAGTTAGCCAAGAGGGTGGGAATAGTCACCCGCAGCCAGGCTAAGCAGGCTTGCACCCCCATCCCTGTTCCTGAGCCGTCCACCAGGGCCCCGTCTGTGTTACCAGAGACCCAGACAAAGGTGGTGGAACCGGATCCCCTGCCAACGACTGCAACAGCCGTAGTGGATCCAATCCCAGAGACCCAGCCAAAGCCAGTCCCAGAACCGGAACTGGCAACACAACCAGTGCCAGAACTGGCAACACAACCAGCGCCAGAACCATTGCCAGCACTGAGTACAGCGTTTGCAAACCCGTCTACAACTCCAACGCCAAGGGGCACCAGCGAGCCTGAACTGGCAGAAGCAGCAGATAACCCTACCCAAGAGGCTCAGCCAGAGCCTGAAATACAACATAGTGCACCAGCGGACAGCGGTTCACAGTCAACGGAAACAGCCCCAGCACCTGCATCGCTTCCAGAGGGACCAAGCCCAAGTCCACAGTCCAAGGAGGAACTGATGTCTCCAGCATCAAGGGAACAGTTCCAGGCTGAGTAGGAAGCAGATGACAGCATTCAGAAAGCTTGGGCGGTGGCACGGAGCACCCCACCACCTCTCAGCTCTTCTAACTGATCCCGGTTTGTTGTAGAACAAGGACTTTTATACAAGGAGACTCTTTCTGGTGGGCACCAGGAGGACTGGCATCCTCAAAGACAGTTGGTAGTTCCCACTAAGTATCGGATAAAGCTCTTGAGCTTATCCCATGATCATCCCAGTGGCCATTCTGGGGTGAACAGAACCAAAGACCGGTTGGGGAAGTCCTTCTACTGGGAGGGAATGGGCAAGGACGTCACTAATTATGTCCGGTCTTGAGAAATGTGCCAATGAGTGGGAAAGCCCCAAGACCAGGTCAAAGCCCCTCTCCAGCCACTACCCATAATTGAGGTCCCATTTCAGCGAGTAGCTGTAGATATTCTGGATCCTTTCCCAAAGAAGACACCCAGAGGAAAGCAGTACATACTGACTTTCATGGATTTTGCTACCCGATGGCCGGAAGCAGTACCCTTAAGCAACATCAGGGCTAAAAGTGTGTGCCAGTTATTAGCAGACATTTTCGCCAGGGAAGGTTGGCCCTCCAACATCCTTACAGATTCGGGAACTAATTTCCTGGCAGGGACCATGAAAAACCTGTGGGAAGCTCATGGGGTGAATCACTTTGTTGCTACCCCTTACCACCATCAAACCAATGGCCTGGTGGAGAGGTTTAATGGAACTTCGGGGACCATGATACGTAAATTCGTAAATGAACACTCCAATGATTGGGACCTAGTGTTGCAGCAGTTGCTTTTTGCCTACAGGGCTGTACCACATCCCAGTTTAGGGTTTTCACCATTTGAACATGTGTATGGCCGCGAGGTTAAGGGGCCATTACAGTTGGTGAAGCAGCAATGGGAGGGGTTTATGCCTTCCCCAGGAACTAACATTCTAGACTTTGTAAGCAACCTACAGAGCACCCTCCGACACTCTTTAGCTCTTGCTAAAGAAAACCTAAAGGATGCTCAGGAAGAGCAAAAGGCCTTGTATGATAAACATTCCAGAGAACGGTCCTTCAAAGTAGGAGACCAAGTCATGGTCTTAAAGGCTTTCCAGGCCCATAAAATGGAAGCATCGTGGGAAGGACCATTCACAGTCCGGGAGCGCCTAGGAGCTGTTAACTATCTCATAGCCTCCCCCACCTCCAACATAAAGCCTAAGGTATACCATGTTAATTCTCTTAAGCCCTTTTATTCCAGAGAATTAAAGGTTTCCCAGTTTACAGCCCAGGAAACAGATAACGCGGAGTGGCCTGAAGGTGTCTACTATGAAGGAAAAAGTAATGGTGGCGTGGAAGAGGTGAACCTCTCCGCGACCCTTGGACGTCTGCAGCGGCAGCAGATCAAGGAGCTGTGCACTAGCTTTACACCAATGTTCTCAGCTACCCCAGGACGGACCGAACGGGCATACCACTCCATTGACACAGGTAATGCTCACCCAATTAGAACCCCACCCTACCAGGAGTCACCTCATGCCCAAACTGCTATAAACAGGGAGATCCAGGACATGCTACAGATGGGTATAATACGCCCCTCTAAGAGTGCATGGGCATCTCCAGTGGTTCTAGTTCCCAAACCAGATGGGGAAATATGCTTTTGCTTGGACTACCGTAAGCTAAATGCTGTAACTCGTCCTGACAACTATCCAATGCCATGCACAGGTGAGCTATTGGAGAAATTGGGACATGCCCAATTCATCTCTACCTTAGACTTAACCAAGGGGTACTGCCAAGTACCACTAGATGAACCCGCCAAGGAAAGGTCAGCCTTCGTCAGCCAGGCAGGGGTGTATGAATTTAATGTACTCCCTTTCGGGCTGCGAAATGCACCCACCACCTTCCAAAGACTTGTAGATGGTCTCCTAGCGGGATTGGGAGAATCTGCAGTTGCCTACCTCGATGATGTGGCCATTTTTTCTGATTCATGGGCAGAACACCTGGAGCACCTGGAAAAAGTCTTCGAGCGCATCAGGCAGGCAGGACTAATTGTTAAGGCTAAAAAGTGTCAAACAGGCCAAAACAGAGTGACTTACCTGGGGCACCAGGTGGGTCAAGGAACTATAAATCCCCTACAGGCCAAAGTGGATGCTATCCAAAAGTGGCCAGTTCCGAAGTCAAAGAAACAGGTCCAATCCTTCTTAGGCTTGGCCGGATATTATAGACTATTTGTACCACACTACAGCCAAATCGCCGCCCCACTGACAGACCTAACCAGAAAGAAACAGCCAAATGCAGTTCGGTGGACTGATGAGTGTCAAAAGGCCTTTAACCAGCTTAAGGCGGCACTCATGTCTGACCCTGTGCTAAGGGCCCCAGACTTTGACAAACCGTTCCTAGTAACCACAGATGCGTCCGAGCGGGGCGTGGGAGCAGTTTTAATGCAGGAAGGACCGGATCAAGAATTTCATCCTGTTGTGTTTCTCAGCAAGAAACTGTCTGAGAGGGAAAGCCACTGGTCAATCAGCAAAAAGGAATGCTACGCCATTGTGGACGCGCTGGAAAAGCTACGCCCGTACATTTGGGGACGGCGTTTCCAACTACAAACAGACCAGGCTGCGCTACAGTGGCTTCATACCGCCAAGGGGAATAACAAAAAAAATTTTCGGTGGAGTTTAGGTCTCCAAGATTTCGATTTTGAAATACAACACATTTCAGGAGCTTCTAACAAAGTGGCTGATGCACTTTCCCGGGAAAGTTTCCCAGAATCAACTGGTTAAACATTGTTCTTGGAAAGTGAAACATATTGTTAGTTTTTATATAATCAGTAGTATGCCTAAAGGTGCATGTGTCTTATTAACTCTGTTTTCTCCTAGAGCTCCAGGAAGAAATCACAGCCAGTGTGGAACCGGCTGTCCAACACTATCTGTGATTTGGGGGGCGTGTCATAACTCTAAAGGGAAGGGTAACAGCTCTCCTGTGTACAGTACTATAAAATCCCTCCTGGCCAGAGACTCCAAAATCCTTTTACCTGTAAAGGGTTAAGAAGCTCAGGTAACCTGGCTGACACCTGACCCAAAGGACCAATAAGGGGACAAGATACTTTCAAATCTTGGTCGGGGGGGGAGGCTTTTGTTTGTGCTCTTTGTTTGGGAAGTTGTTCGCTCTTGGGACTAAGAGGGACCAGACATCAATCCAGGCTCTCCACATCTTTCTGAACAAGTCTCTCATATTTCAGACATGTAAGTAAACAGCCAGGCAAGGCGTGTTAGTTTACCTTTGTTTTCTCAACTTGTAAATGTTCCTTTTACTAGGGTGTTCACCTCTGTTTGCTGTAACTTTGAATCTAAGGCTAGAGGGGGGTCCTCTGGGCTCTTTAAGTTTGATTACCCTGTAAAGTTATTTTCCATCCTGATTTTACAGAGATGATTTTTACCTTTTCTTTAATTAAAAGCCTTCTTTTTAAGAACCTGATTGATTTTCCTTGTTTTTAGATCCAAGGGGGTTGGATCTTGATCCACCAGGAGTTGGTGGAAGGGAGGAGGGGGAATGGTTAATTTCTCCTTGTTTTAAGATCCAAGGGGTTTGGATCTGTATTCACCAGGGAATTGGTGAAGAGTCTCTCAAGGCTACCCAGAGAAGGGAATTAGCCTCGAGTGTGGTGGCAGCGGACCAGATCTAAGCTGGTAGTTAAGCTTAGAAGTTTCATGCAGGCCCCCACATTTGTACCCTAAAGTTCAAAGTGGGGAAGCAGCCTTGACAAAAGTGTTCTGGGCAGCAGGCTGTGGTGTCTTCCCTTTATCCCCAGAAACCTACAGCTAGATAAGTGGTGGAGGGCAGACACATTTGGAGAGAAGTGTGGGTGTACTTTAACTTAATAATGTATAACCCAAGAATGATTTGGTTTCAATCCAGGGATGGGAAATGTTCTGTTGTGGGTGACAGGGAGATTCTTTAAAAAGAAATGACCTCTTCTTAGAAAAGCAAAACAGACAACTGGGGTCAAAAACATACATTAAAAACAGTTGATAGAAATAATTGAGTATTGTCAGACAAAAACAAAGTAAATAGAATGATGCATTGCAGCATTTTAGTGGGAGGAGTGTCATTGACACATTCTGGAGTGTGCAGGTCAGGTGCATGATCCAAAAAGAATGTAAACTGTAAACAATATTTTACTGTCTTAAAGCTTTTAAAAGGCAAACCAGTTTTAGCTGCTAAACATTTCATTTATATGTATTTGTCTTATTAATGTCCCTGAATAATGTGTAAAGAAGCCTTTCTTGTGCCACTTGGTAAATTACTTTGTACATTCTATGTAATATTCCCATGCAAAGTATATTTGTCACAGTATTATTATGGATGTAATGACAAACTGTGAATATGAAGCAGACAATCTGTCCTTTGAGGAAAGGAAAGGCATGATAAAATAGGATAGTTGCTCCATCTAGTGTTTAATATTTAGTGAACGTTCGCAAAATCATATACTTTTATTCTTCATATAAACTAGGTTTTTATTTTAAATAAATGTTTTCATGATATATTAAAAGGGGTTATGCCAGACTCTGCTTTTCAGTTCATTCTCTTTGTATTTTCAGCAGTATCTAATTTTGGATTTTGTGTTGTAGAAAATAGAAATAACTGTTTTAAGAGGTTAATTTAGTTAACATATGTTGTTTCAAATAGGCCTTCACTGAGCTGCAAATTGTGTAAACCCATGCTGTGTGCAGGTTGACAAGCACTTTATCTCCAGCTCTGTGGATTGTTTGACCCTTATCCACTTGTGTATGATTTAGTGCTTGCTGTTCTCTATTATATAACCATACTTAACTAGTTTAAAATGGGAGGATTCAGGTGTCTGAAATTTTACTGGTGTTTTTGTGCGGGCAACGTTAATGAAGAGGAGCAAACAAAATCACATTTTGATGTAAACATAGGGTGGCTTGCTGTAGACTAAGTCCAAGTACATATGTTAATCAATGGATGTGACATTAATACAGCTTGCTAGCACCTCACTTTTGCTGTCAATGGCTGAAGATATAAAGCAGCATAATTTTAATCCTTGATGACTTCTGGCTGGTTGTCAGATTGTTATCGCCCTCATCCTAAAATGGGTGACCTCAAGCACCAGTGGAAAGGGATGAAGAACAGGTCCTCTCAATATATGTGCTAATTCAGAGAGACGTACTATAAGTAGGTCTCTGATAAATGGGGTAAAGTGTACAAATGTAGTGGGGGAGCAAGAAGTTAGAAATAGCAATTTGGCTGACACACTGAGGATTCAACCAAGGGCCACCAGAGCTAAAAGCAAGAGCTTAAATAGTTTGATCTAAAGAGACAAAGCTCCCTAGTTGGGGAATATAAAAACTCATCCCCTTTATAGAGTGCCCCAAAGGGAGATCTGTAGCACTGACTTGCCTTTGGATTACACAGACTGTTACCAGATTTCCCTGTTACTTTGGGGTATACTCATTTATTAGGGTTACTCTTCTGTGTGGGGGTGGGGGGTTTCTGTACTTCTGTCAATGTACTGCTTGTGTCACTTGTGTTCTCAGACGGAGCTCTACTTCTCCCTTCTGCAAGTTCGCTCCAAATGGAGCTATTCTGCAGGATCTAGGTTACCCAGGGCTGGGTTCTTCCAGCCCCAGAATCAGACGAACACGCACATTAAAGAGAGTGTCTGAGAGGAATGGGTTAATCACCAATCATAGAATATCAGGAATATCAGGGTTGGAAGGGCCCTCAGGAGGTCATCTAGTCCAACCCCCTACTCAAATCAGGACCAATCCCCAATTTTTGCCCCAGATCCCTAAATGACTCCCTCAAGGATTGAACTCATAACCCTGGGTTTAGCAGGCCAATGCTCGAACCACTGAGCTATCCCTCCCCCGCAGCTGATCCCTGACCTCAGCAGGCTGGGTCGAGCAGCACTTCCATGCTGCCACCCTCATATGCCCCAGGTTCAGCACATCCCTATCCCCACTTTCATGTTACAATTGTTCTGGTAGTAATCCATTTGATGAGCAAACCCCACAGGATTTCCGGGTGCTGCAGGGATCTTTAGCTTAGGTACGAGGAGTGTTGCTGCAGAGAGAGAGAGAGAAGTAACCAGCTTAATCATGAATGTTATTTATTGCCAGGTAATAACTACAAGGGGAGCCAAAAAATGAAACAGTTATAATATTAAATCTAACTTAAATTTGATTACAAAAGTCAGGTTTAGAAAACTATAACTGATCACACAAGTCAGGTTCAGAAGGCTATACCTAAACAGAGAGAGAGAGAGAGTTACGTTCTCACCACTCTATGAAGCTTGAATTGATCAGGGTTCCCAGGTGGTGGTGGTAGCTATGGGTCCAGAGTGCTGGAGACAGGCAGAGCCCCCAGCACGATCAGTCAGGAGAAGAGGAAGTCGGAATGGAACTGATACAGATTTTGGATCCAGGAATCAGAGCACTTGAGCATGGGTATGGTTTTTTGTAGAGAAAGAAGAGTGGTTCAAGGGAGAACACTAGGTTTGTTTGTGGGTAAACTTATGGCTCTTGGGAGTATACCAAAGTTGTTTTGTTCAGGCTGGAGAATAGGAACTGATCATTCCCTGGGTATGGGTGGTGTTCCTTCGAGGGAGCTCACAATGTAATTAGGCAGCTTCAGTATTTTGGATACCAATAAAGGATTTATTACTCAAATTGGTCTGATAACTACTGAGCTGGGTGTGTGCAGGTGTGGGTTTATTAACATCTGGAGCAGAGATTCCCCATCATGCAGTGCTTTCCTGCTTTTCTGGTCCCAGAGTTCCATGCAGTTCTTGCTTTGGAATCTCTGTTCTCCACTCTGTATGCTAATGGGGATGCCTCCCTGTCCTAACTTCGATGCAAATAAGGCTAGGGGAATTTCCTTGATCCTGTCACTCTTGTCTGGAGGGGTTTAGGTGTATCTTCCACTGCCTTTTCATTGCTTTGTGTAAATCTTTCTTCGGCTCGGCTTTGGTTCAAGCAGAGGCTGGGGAGGGAGAAGGTCTTTTGTGAGTCAGACAGGCTGGGTACTGCGCCCTGGTTCCCTAAGAACACAGAGCTGCTAGGTAACAAGACACAATATTCAGAGATGCTGTGTAGAAGTGCCCTTTCTACCTACACTACTTCTCTCTGAATTGTCACATATACACCTCTACCCCGATATAACGCTGTCCTCAGGCGCCAAAAAATCTTACTGCGTTACGTCGAACTTGCTTTGATCCACCGGAGTGCGCAGCTCCCTCTCCCCCCCCCACCCCCGGAGCGCTGCTTTACCGCGTTATATCCGAATTTGTGTTATATTGGGTTGCATTATATCGGGGTAGTGGTGTAGTAAGAAGACCTGTTGTTCGTCCCCTTACACTGGTGCTTGAGGTCACCCATTTTAGGAAGAAGGAGATATCAGTCTGACAACCAGCCAGACATCGTCATGGATTAAAATTATGCTGCTTTATATCTTCAGCCATTGACAGCAAAAGTGAAGTGCTAGCAAGCTGTATTAATGTCACACCCACTGATTTACATATGTACTTGGATCTACTACTCTACTGCAAGCCACAAATTTTCACTGGGCCTCAGCTCAAAATGGTTGCATATGCACTTCAATGACATTCAAGTTATGAGCCTATATGTGTGGAAGTTTGAATAGCTCATGCCCATAAATCCCCAAATGATCTTGCAATTTTAGTGTGCCTCTACATACAGTGTAACTTTCAAAATAGCCCTCACTTCCTGCACATAAATAAATGCTTAATACAAAAGATTGGCTTCTACAAAATGTTCTTTGAAAATCAGGACCATAATTAGACTAAAAATTGCCTTGCTTTTCTTTGTTGGATAAGGCATGCAAATTTGACTGTCGAGTGATTTAGATAATTGTACTTTAGCTTTATGGACTCAGATACTCCAGTGATGATGCATTCAAAATGTCTGGATAGATAGCGGTCTGTCCATATTTTCTTAATTGTTATTACTTATTTTTATTATGATAGCATCCAGGAGCCCAAATCAGGATCAGGGTTCCTCTGTGTTCAGTGCTTTACAAATACACTGTAAAGGCAGTCTTTTTTCTGAGGAGGTTAAAATCTAGATTAAGACATGACAAAAGTGGGTGTAACAGACACTTGGAAGGAATAGGCATGGAGGAGAGGCTATAATTCATGTATCTGTGTGCACAGATAGTTTTAAGTCATTCAGTTCCTTTTTTGACTTTTGAAATATAAGTAAACAAATGATAGATATCCAAGGTCACTGGTGGTCATCTACGTAGTCATCATCAATTGGCAGTTTCCTGTAGGCATCACAGTAGATGTGGGTCTTGAGGAAAGATTTGAAAGAAAGGGTAGTGATTTTACTGACTAGCTCAGAAAAGTGTGCTATGCATAAGAAACAGCAGAGAAGAAAGTGTGAAGATGCTTGTGGGAGAGTAGGTAAACAAGATCAAGGCTGACAGAGCTGGTGAAATGGAAGTGGTGTCTGAGAGTCATAAGATACAGAAGTAGGTAAGTAGAAAAGAACTAAGTTGTGAACTGCCTTAAAGGTAAAGGTATTTGATTCAGTGGAGGGACTAACACCAGGTGACACTGTTAGAACAAGAGACCATGAGGGTGGCCTCAGCAGCAGAGTTTTGAATGGAGCTGATAAGCAGTAAGGTAAAAGGGAGAGAGGTAAGGATGGTTGAAAAAAGGAGTTGCAGTAATGAAGATAAAGGATGATAAAAGCCTATATGAGATTTCAAATGGTATAGACAGAGTGTAAATGTCAGATCTTTGGCATACTGTGGAGAAAGAAGAAGCAAGATTTTAATACAGCCAGGCTGTGTTAGGCTACAGAGAGACGGTAGAGTAAAAGACAGCACCTTGGTTAAGGGTGGTGGCATGGAGACACACATTCTGCAGCTGGAAAACCAAAGCATGCCCACTACTTAAGGGAAATAATTTCAAAGACAATAAATTATTAGATTTTTAAATATATGCCAGGCAAAAGCCCATTTTAAAGTCAGGGAATTATTTAGAGAAATTGTCTGAAGTAATTTGATTTTGGGTTCTATAGAGCAGCTGCTTTGGTCCCAGTGTTTTTAAATCTACATAGACTCTCTTTGCATTCTTTCTCCACCTGTGCTGGCAAGGGGACTGGAGAGGGAGGCATATCTTTAACCGTTTGGTGTAGAGACTAAATCAACTTGCAGCTTCATGACTCCTCCATGCTTCACAGCAAATTAGGTCCCTGCACATAATAAACCTGGTCCTAAATGCACCTTCATTTTGAACTCCTCTCTTTCTGAATGACAAAAGGTGAATCAGTGTTGCAGGGATGGTGAAGAAATAACATCCATTTTAAAAAGCAGCTATAAAAGTACTGAAAAGTGTGTGTGTGGGGGGGGGGAGAAAATAATTCCAAGTGGTACTACATTTTTAATTTTTTTTAAAGGTCAGGTGACTGGCAACTAGAGCTCATATAAATCAATTGGGAAAGACTCCCTCCGTCCTCTGGACTCAATCCTACATATCAGCTTAGTAAAGGGTAGAATCAGAACCTTTGTGGTATGAAGGCTACAAGTGCATCTATAAACCCAGAGAGAAGCCTTCCTCCCTAATTGAGACAGTAGCTTGTCTTAGCTGTGAAAGTCATTTTTTGCATATTTTACAAAGAAAGTCAGCTCATAAATCTGGAAACCTGGATGTGAAAGAGGAGTTGTCTGTTCAGTCAACAGATTAGTATAAAAAACTAGGAAGTATTTGTAGGTTTATGGAAGGGCTCTTGAGTTTTACAGTTGACAGTTAGGCTGCATTCCAGGAGATACCACATATCTAGAGCTTCTGTTTCTGATGGCAATCACCACTTTGTTCCTATTTAATTCATAATTCTGGTTGAAACACCTGGTATAACATCTTTGCTGTGATTGTTGATTTTAAGTCTTACGTATAAAGAAAAGATTTTCTTTTATTTCTCTACATCTCAGGTTTGACGTCGATACAACAGAACTACACAGCTGGATGACCCGCTCAGAAGCTGTACTTCAGAGCCCCGAGTTTGCAATATATAGAAAAGAAGGCAACCTGTCAGACCTCAGAGAAAGAGTCAATGTAGGAAAATATACTCTCATATTTGTTTGTCAATTTGTATTAATTTTTCAAAGTACTTTCAAAGTCCAAATCTAAAAAAGTTGAACTGTAGATTGGCAAACATTGATTGACCATACACAGCCAAATTTTCAGATATGCTCATTAATTTTGTGTGTGCCAGATTTTGGCTGGCAGCTTGATATATGTTGTGCCTGAGGTGGTGTTGATCAATACATCCAAGTCCACACACTTTTAACTTGTACAGCAGATGTGTACAAGCCTAAATGATTGCACGCTATGTATACAACCATACTACTACTCTTTTCATTTTAGTATTTTTATGTTAGGATCACATATTAAAAAGCAAAGTCATATTATACTATATGTAAAGGAAGAATCAGTATTTCAGAATCTAGTAATAGTGTTCTAGTAAAGATCCCAAATATTAACAATCATAATGCTCAGTTGAATTTAAACAAGTCTGGCCATGGTAGCATGGAACACTTGAAAAATGATTCTTTAATCTTCTATGGCCTCAGTGATGATTTTGCAGTGTGTAAGCCATTGCACTGTGGGTGTTTTTCACACACTCTGAATTTAGTCTGTTAAACACTAAAATATTTGAATACTTGGAAATAATTTGATTTTTGAAAATAGTTGCAAAAATTATCTGTTTTATTCTGAGTACGAGAAGGAGAAATCCATGTCTAGCTAGCTATTACACTCAAAGCCTGTGATATTTTATAAATGTGTTTGTTTAAAATTAACAGATATAAATTCTTACTCCATGTACTGCAAATGGAGCAGGATTACCAACACTAAATCATTTCTGCTATATGTTTGTCTTCCTGTCTGTCTCTCCATCTTAAATCAGCTCTGATAAGATGAAGGAACATTGAATTTCAGCCCTCCAGAAGTATACATTCAAAAGTTTCTTGTTATCTCACTTACCTCGCAGTGGTTTGTGTTTAATCAATAGTCTCCATAGCAATACTGGAAGAAAGCACTGAGAGGTCTGTGGTATACTGAAAGCAGCTTTCTGATGCCACCTGCTCATTTTTGTGTACTTGGAAATGCATTTTTCTAAAGTAATATTAATAATTATATGGTAAATGATTTTACTCTGACCATTTTCTATCTGCTCCATGAAATGTGCACATATTAAAAACAAAACTGGCATGATACATGTAGAAGATATGATGGATGCAGGCATTTGGCTATGAGAGTGACTGGGACAATTTAATTAATAAAGAGATAGTCACTTAATTTTCTGAGCGCTTCACCCATTATACTATTGTTTTTTTAAATAATGGAAGGTTCCCTTTGTTTCCATTTTTAGGAGCATAACCATCTCAAAGTTGGCAAATTAGCTCTTGCCTGGACCTTTGTAATTATTCTGAACAATTGCACAATCAGATGCCCTTAGCCAATAAGATGTTCCCCTTCCTAATGTCAGTTTTATACTACTTTATAATATCCTTAAGGGATTCAGGAGCCATGGTTTGTTCACCTGCCTCCTCCTTTCCTTCCTTTGTTCCCAATGAGCCGGTGATCTATGTCCCTGCAAGTAAGAGATGAAGGTAGGTGAACCACAGACCTACTTTGCTCCCAACTGTGGTTCCCAGCAGCTCTTGCCTCAGACTCTAGTTGGGCTCCTATACTTCCTCCTCTTTTGTTGTTGGTGAGCCAGAGTCTGGGGGTGGGAGGAGCACCAGCTTTTCAGATCTCTATGCCAAAAGATATATATGATTACATGGGAGTGTGCTGGATTGGATTCCTGCATAGTCCTCCCCTCCATTTTGGTCCCCCCAGATACTGTAACATTGGAAGTTGGGTTCAAGGGATTGGAGACAACAGGATCTTTCAGATCTTCCATAGACAACCTTAGAAAGTGAGTAGTAGCATGATTGAGAAGCTTGTTTCCAATTACCTGTGCTGGAAAACAATGCAGAAAAATCTGTTTCTGAGATCAAAGATTGGGATGCAGGGTAGGGGAAAAAATGAAGGACTTCCTCTTCTAAAAAGAAAGGGGAGAAATAACAAACATTATTGTCTCAGGTTATAATACTGAAAATCTTTTTATAAAGACCACAGGTGAACTAGGTTTGGAGGAACATCTTTATTTTTAAAAGTTTACATTTTGCCTTGAGTAACTCCACATTTGAGGGTCTACAGGTTGCAGGTGCAGTTTGGTAAATAAAGGGGGGGGGGGATAGCTCCCTTTGATGGACACCCAACCAGACAGTTAGCTGTAAAATCCCTCTTGGAAGCTGTTCTTTACTTGCTTTACCTGTTAAGGGTTAAAAAGTCCCCGAGGTAAAGAAAAAAAAGTGGGCCCCTGACCAAAAGAGCCAATGGGAAGGCTAGAACTTTTTAAAATGGGGAAAGAAACTTTCCCTTTGTCTGTTGTTCTCTGGGCTGCAGGAACATGGAGTAGCAATGCTATAAGCAGAAATGCCATGTAAGGTTTGAAAAGTATTTTCCATACCTAGAAGGAATCATTTGGCTAGGGAATGTTTAGTTAGACACTATCAGGTTACTTCTTTATTTTGGCTTGTGGATCTCCACTGTGCTAACCCCCAGATGCTTTTGTTTGCTTGTAACCTTTAAGCTTAACCCCCAAGAAAGCTATTTTGGGTGCTTAATTTTTGGAATTGCTCTTTTAAAATCTAGCAAAAGACTAAGTTCCAGATGTATTTTCTTTCTTTTTGTTTTTAATAAATTTTACCTTTTTTTGAGAACAGGATTGGATTTTTGGTGTCCTAAGAGGTTTGTGCATATGCTGTTTGATTAGTTGGGGGCAACAGCTAATTTCCTTTGCTTTCTTTCTCAGCTCTTCCCTGGAGGAAGTGTGTGTGAAAGGGCTTGACGGTGCCCCACAGGGTGGAATTCCCAAGTGCTCCTTCCTGGGTTCAAGGGTTTTTTTTTTTTTGCATTTAGGTGGTGACAACCTTGGGAGTTTAATACAAGCACGGAGTGGGCCCCCACCTTCTATACTCAAAGTGACAGAGTGGGGATTCAGCCTTGACAATAGGGGAAACTTTTAAAGATCATTGGTGACAGCTAGCGGCTGAAATCTGTACTGGACACTGCTCAGCTGCTGGCAGAAGTAAAGTAAGGGCAAGTTTTTAAACAGCCAGATTTGAAAACTTGCCTATACTTGATTTTTTTTCAGACACAACCTCTCTCTCCTTGGAAATGGAAGCAGAGGTGGGAAGTGGCAGCCAGCACCTTAAATTAACAAGAGCTTTCACAACTGCTGGCTGCCAGTTCTCACTTTTATTTCTGTGGAAATAAGGGTCAGAACAAGGAAAAATAAGATGATGGGGTATGGGCTGCCTGCTGAAATCTGCATCTCCAGCGTCAAAAGTCAGCTATTGACTAGGACCATTTAATTACAAATGTTAAGATAAAAATGACAAACATTATAGAAATGATGATTCAATGAGGCTGTCTGTATACATGTATTATACTGTTACACACACACACACACACCTACATCTGTAAATATATATAGGCATGCATACACATGTGCATATGTACACACACACTGGGTTTATTCACACACAGAAATGGAGAGAGATTATGGATCTGATCCAAAGTCCACTGAAGTCAATGGGTATCTCTTTATTTTGGTCTTATATGGTGCTTTATCAGGAATACATGGTTATGTGGTATGAAGGTTTCATTATGGGATGACCATATAAGTAATGCACGTAATCTAAAATGAATGCCAATAAAACCTTTTACCCCATTCCACACCTTCATGAATTCTGTATGTGATATGTACATTACAGAAAACAATTTTAGCAATGCTTTAAAGTGTTCCTTGTTCAGCTATTATGACAGGTTCCTTTGTTACTGTGAATCCTAATGTAAAGGGTTTAGATGGAGAAAATAATGAAAATTAACTAGACAGAAAAGTTTAAGAAGTTGTCCAAGGTTGAGAATATATATCAATAATTTAACAATAAAAATCTTTACAATGATGTACTTAGTGACGAAGATACCATTCAGAAGCCTGAAAATTCAGAGTTGAAGTTAAACTTACCAGAAACCCAAACTTTAGCAAATATGGGAGAATCCACAAAGTACAATGATCAAACCACTTAAATTTGGCCCCTTACCAATCTCAAGCTCCTAAATTCTCTTGTTTCCTTGTATAGCTGCCTTTTATAGCTACTTTACAGATATATTGTGTTTGGATCAAAACCTTTTAAAAAGAAGTTGAATTCTGCAGCTTGTAGCTTAGGACTTGTCCTCACAGCTTTGTATGCAACACTGTACGTTCACACCCTGGTTTGCCATGCACTGACTAACTGTGTAGACAAGCCCTAAGATTCTGAACAGAAACTCTCATTGTGCAGCTTGCTGCTGGTGTCTCAAAACTGGGAATCAGACAGCAGCGATTTAAAATTTGTTGAATGTTTTCATTGTAGACATGGTAATGCTGCATGTAATGATCTTAGATAATATGCTACCAGATAAAAATTGTATGATTCAATAGTAGCCTCCTAGTTTTTCAGGATTGGGCCTGCATGGTGAAGGGTGGGGAATGACTCCCTACATTGCTATTGACCAAATCGAGGATTTTTAATTTTTAAAGTGTTTTTGTGAACAGTATCTGACGTACCGCTTTATATTTAAGAATAAAGCATTTTAAATGTTGGTTGCTGATAAGATGAAACTATTATATATGAATAAGATCCTGTAGTCTGATATTCTGCTTTTATCAGATTATCATGAAGGGGCATGACCTGTTGTCTCACTGTGTGGGTATTGTATGTTGCATAGGAGTGAAGTGTTCTACTGCTGACTAGAAAATAGATGCACGTGGTTTTTTCCTATTATCACATATCTTTTTTTAAAGCCAACAAAGAACTTACAAACATAACCACACATAAAGAGGACTGTCAAGTAAAGTTGACTGGAAAATTAGAATTTTTCTTGCATTTGAAATTTTCCATTGGAAACTCCAGTTTTTCCTGTAGGAAATTTCAAAAGTGTGCGTCAAGTGTGTTTTTTGCTCACTTCCAAATACTTAGTTACTGTTTCCCAACTTTTTCCAGTGGCACCAGCTGAGAAACAGGAATGAAAAGTGGGAAGGTAAGGAAAAAACACCTTTCAGTTTTAGAAGTAACATGTTCACATTTCAGTTTTAACAGGCTACTTAAATGTGCAAGTGTTACTGTTTCTCTCAGTCACACTTTCAATATTTTGTTACTGGTTGCCAACTGGCAGAAGTTGGAAAACAATAATAATGCATGGGAAAGTAGGTTTTTCCACACTTTGACTTTTTTTCACAGCTTTTGCTAATTGAAGCGCAGTCAGAAAGTGAGGGGAAATTTGCATTTAAAAATAGAAAAAATCTTAAAAATTAAGCATATTTTTCCACACATGTTTTGTTTCCAAAATGTTTTATTTTTCCAGAAAAATATTGAAAGATGAAAAATTAATTGACAATATTTGTGTGGAAAATGTTGATTTAAAAAAAAATAAAGCCCTATTTTCCAATGAAAAAACTTTTCCTCAGAAACTGTTTGACTACTGCAGTTGTTAAGGTTCTGATGTGTAGTGCTCAAAGGTTTGGAAATGCCAAAATTAAGGTTTTCTGCACAACCTTAACCTCAAACCACTTTTGTAGTGAACTCTTCTTTGGGTCCAGAAGAGTACTACCTCATTCACTACAGAAGATGAGAAACGCATAATGAACGAAGGAGGTAAATGAGAGGAGTGTTGACAGGACCCCCTGCCTCATTCAGTGCAGGGATGGGTGATACACCATTTATGAGGCATGGGGAAATAACTTATGAGTCTAACCATAAATATTTAAAAGTTATTTCATTCACTGTGCACTGTTGAGCCTGCAGAATTAATAATGATGGGACCTGTGGAAAAATGTGATCCTGTACTTAAAAAACAATCTCAAAGTATTTCAAAATGCATACACACAAGGGAGCAGAATTCATGTTGTGTAGGCCGCCTTTACTTTGGCATTTCCAGACTTTTTAATACAATCTTAACATTATATTTATCAGCTTGTTGTATGGATGCACATGGGGTAGGGTGGGGAGGGAAGGTGACACACACCCCACTCACGTGGCAATTCTGTCCATGTGAGAAATTAATTCATGTGGTTCCTCAGTTCATCAGGCAACTTTGGCTATTTCATCTACACTCTGCCCCTTAATCCATCACTTATGGGATGTATTCCAACACGAGCACGCATCTCCAGTCAGCTTTAAAAAAGTCACTTTTTTAAAAAATCAGTCTGCCAAGATAATGGCAATCATTATTATTTGGATTGCATTAGCACCTAGGAATCCCCTATCCAATTGTGCTAAGTACTGTACATATATCTAATGAAGAGAAAGTCCTAGGAGTTTACAATCTAAGAATAAGACAGACAACTGGTGGATATAGCAGGGAGCTGGTGGGAGCACAAGGTAACACTGGGACAATACTAATCAGCATTGATAAGCAGCAGTAAATGTTTCCCCTTTCTGCCCCCAAAATACAACCTCGACTAAGGACCTCAAAAGGTGAAATTTGTCTTGGGCTAGTGACATGTTTTCTATAGATGTAAAAATGTCAGAACTAGGAAAAGTCTGTTATCTTCTGGAAACAGGAACTTTTTACCATATGGAAGGAGAGTTTCTGAACGTTCCACTGGGACTCACAGTATTTGTGTCTGGCCTTGGAAGGTTCAGGATCACAGACTTAAATGCCATTTTTATGCTTAGAAAAATCAGTATTCTATATATAAATACATAAAAATCTATATAAATCATCTATATATAGATTTATTAGAGTCGTTTTTATGGTTCCTTCTGGGCTCTCTACAGTTAGACTAAGGGTAACTATATCACCTGGCTTTACAGGCTGAGTAAGACAGAAAAAAAAAACCCATGTCCATTTTTAAAGCTCTCAAAAGTGCATTTCTACAACAGTTTTTCTGTAATGTATGTGGCATATATATAAAACACATGATGGTGTGGCATAAAGATTTTATTTGTATTTGTTAGGAATGACCCATGCAAGCTATGAGTGAGTAATGCAGTCATCTTAAATTCATTCTGATAAAACCTAGATACCACATCACACTATCATGCATTAGTTCATAACCTCTGTTTTTGTGTGTTTGTCTATAAATGTAGAATAAAACATGCTTACCAAAGTGTTCCCAAACTTAATTCCTCACTAAACATCAATCCTCATCTTCATTATTTCAGATATGTTATTTGCACAAAATTAAATTGATGTAAATATGTTTTGTAAAATTTGGCATATTGTTACAGTGAACGTATAAAATTATTAAAATATATGATGAAAGGTATTATAATAATAGATAGCAGCTATGTGTATACATAATTCACAATAAAACATACAATGAGATAATGGTAGGCCTTGGATATGTGTGAATAGGACTGTGTGAGGCTGTTGAAGGTGGCTCTCTGAAGCCCCTGGCCTGGTATAAGATGTGCACAGTTAGGCTTTATCTGCTACATTGGCATCACTGAGGACATTTGCATGGTCAGGATTTGTACATCCCATTGTAGAATCAGGGCTTAAATTCATTTTAAAAATATACATTTGTACTTCCCAATTTTATTTCTTTTAATTTTTTTTCAAGCCATTCATTTTGATACAAAAACATGCAAAATCCCCAAATTTTCAGGTACAGTGAAAAGAATTGTACTCAGAAAGTCCATTTTTACTGTGTATGATTCTGTGTTAGCATGATAATTTTGAAGAAGTGAGAACCAATTCTGAATTAATTTGAGGTATTTTGAGCATTGCTGCTGTTAATTCACGCACTGGTAGTTGTGATGTACAAATTAGGTGTCTTCTCAACAGAAAAGTATTGGTATTAATATGTAATGCACTAATTATCTTTGTTAAAATAAATTTTTTAAAAGCTATTTCAAGTCCACTATCACTTTAAAAACGTTTGTTTATATATACTTATCTATGTAAATAAGGAGTGTAATGTTAGTCATCTAAATCTATACTTAGGTATCTAAAGCAGTGGCCTAATTTATTTGGCTTCATTGCAAGTTGTGAGGCCTCTCAACACCTTTTATAGTCAGGCCACTTAGAGTATGTCTTCATTGCATGTTCAGCATGAGAGATCAGCTCCTGGGTGGTACCAGCCATATTCCAAAGTCCAGCTTGAGTTACTGTGTTCTCACTGGTGCTGCACTCACCTGTGTGAGGCATTTGGACTTCTGGGTGCATATCTCAAGGATTTTTTGTGCTTCAGTAAGACAAGCCTCTCTGATTATTTCCCACTGAATTCTGGTAGAACTTGTCTGTCCTTCTGGGCACATGGGGAAATTGTCGTGTTTGTCTATAAAGTACCTACATGTATCATTTATCAAATAATCTCGTCAAGCTTGCACATAGAGATTTATTATTTGACCTTTCTTTCCTAAAGTTATGTGGCCAGGCATATCCAACTTCATGAGATTTGTTCACAAGGTTTGTTCTGTCAGGAGGTTAGCAGGGCGATTTGACAGGGTAAAAAGACTTCATGGTGGTAGAGGATGTACAGATTAATTATTTGGTGTCTTCAAAAGCTCTGTCTAAATTCTCACCTTTCCTGTCATGCTACAGGCCATCGAGCGAGAAAAGTCTGAGAAGTACAGGAAACTGCAAGACACCAGCAGATCAGTGGAAGCCTTGGTGGAACAGATGGTGAATGGTAATGACATGGGGGTTGAAATAGATGATAATCTTAGGGATGGAATAAATACACAAGAATTCTGTTAGCAAAGCACTTTCTGAATGGAATGGTAAGTTAATTTTGCTTTATATTTTTGTCACTCTGTCTGGAGTGACCCACCACTGAGAGAGCCAGTCTCAGCTCAGCCTGTTAGAAAACAGTACAGGCACCCCAAACTGACAGTGTATTCACCAAGATTTCACCCAGCCAGTAACAAATGTGCACTCCTGGATTACTGTATTAGTCTTGGAGCCACAGACAGTCCCCTTAGGCTCTCCAGCCCCCCTTACCACCCAGACATGCTGGACTTTGTGATGAAAGGTTATTAAAAGAAAAAATCATCTCGCATTAGGTTACTCCCAACCTCAAGGGGTCAGTCAGCCCAGGTCAATGGTGACTCCAAAGGCATCGCTGACAGCCAATTTCTCTAATAAACTAACTAAAGGTTTATTAGCTAAGAAAAAGAAATCAGTTATTGAGAGGTTAAAGCAGGTAAAATACATTAACAGGTGAGTCAAAATTTGTAAATCTAATATAATAGCAGAGATGTAGTGATGGGCTCTTGGGCCATTTGTTCAGTATTCCATGCTGTTAAAATCCAAAACAGTACAGAGATACATCGCTCCCTGGATCCATTCTTATAGTGGTTTTCCCCGGAAAACAATCTGGCAAGTATCTCCATCACAGCAAGGGCTTTTTCTCTGTTGACTAAATGCAGACTGTGGATTTCCCATTGTCAAACACCATGACCCATGCTTTGAAGTTAGCGTGCTTCTTCATTTACAGTTCCAAGGCTTCAATTCTGTTTGATGGGCAGGCCAATTACCAATGCACACATAATGCATTTTGTTACAGGAATCCAAAGAATCTTTCATTCATTTTCATGAAGTCTAAACATCAAGTAAATACACCTTTGATCTAGGATTATCTAATTACAGGGTATACATAATGTAACTACATGTAATGTGACAGAAGACAACAGAATACAAATAGGTGAAAACAATGCAATCAACATCTCCTTTTGATCTCTGCTAACAAGTGAATTGGCTTGAACATGCTATGACCTTTTAGCATTTCTTTGATATTCAGACATAAGTGAATTGCCCTATTGCTCTAGCCTGAGCTGGCAATCTGTTAGCCCTAACATTCAAAAATAATAAGAAAATTGTGATGCTATTAATTGGAAAGGGGTGGAAACAAAAACATAACCTTTCTACCATGAAAGGAAATGTAGCAAACTATAATGCTCACAATAGTGTACTATGTGTTAACAGTTTGTTCTGCACAGAAACTAAGATTCTAATCTTACTTTCTTGACTATATTAAACTTTTGAAGAGACTATAGTTCATTTTAAATGATTTCAGAGAGCAGGATGATGGTGTGGCATATTTGAATATAGTCAAAATTCTCTTAGCCATTTTTAAAATTAATCATATTATCTGATTATATGGCTTGTGCAATATTTTATATTGTAGCAGAGTATACAGATGTCTAATTCTATTTTGGAAGATATTTCTGGTATTTAAAAATTCAAACGTAATGGTTTAGCGAAATTTCAGATTTAAAAAAAAATGTGTTTTACTTTGTAATGGGGTTCACTCATCACTCTGGCACCTCCTGATGGTTGTCTTGGGAATTAGCTCTGCATGGTAGTGTGCTCTCTTCGGGTAGTGCCTTGCCACTGTCACTCCTGCTCTAGGACCCACATCTCTCCAAGGACAACAGCGTCCTCTTCAGTGACACAGCCCTCCGGCCATGCCTCACACTGTGCTCCCCCCTTCTGGAGGACCTGAAGTCTGCTGTTCAGCCACTTCCTTTAGTGGCTATTGCAGCGAATTGTCTGGCCACTTCCTCATGGTTCCAGCATCTTCTTTTCCCTTGCCTCAGGGCCTCAGCCTGCAAACCCCAGCAGCCAGCCAGGGGCATGCTCTCTCACTCCCCCAGGCCCTGCTAGCAGCACTGCTCTGTCCAGGGTGCTGTCAGTTCTCTCAGCCCTCCAGACACACAGTCCTTCCTCCCTGGGCTCCCAGCAGACAACTACCCTCCTCTGCTCTGCAGCTCCCTTTTTATATGGGCCTGCTTGGCCCTGATTGGCTGCTCCCCTCAGCCCTTCTCTGATTGGCTGCTTCCCTAGGGCTCTATTAACCCCTTAGAGTCCCAAGGGGAGAGCCAATTCTTGATTTAGTCCTGAGGGGTGCACAGGATCTGGTCCAAGAGGTAACTATAACAGGACCGCTTGGAAATAGTGACCATAATATAATAACATTTAACATTCCTGTGGTGGAAAGAACACCTCAACAGCCCAACACTGTGGCATTTAATTTCAGAAAGGGGAACTATGCAAAAATGAGGAGGTTAGTTAAACAGAAATTAAAAGGTATACTGACTAGAGTGAAATCCCTGCAAGCTGCATGGACAGTTTTCAAAGACACCATAATAGAGGCCCAACTTAAATGTATACTCCAAATTAAAAAACACAGTAAAATACCTAAAAAAGAGCCACTGTGGCTTAACAGCCATGTAAAAGAAGCAGTGAGAGATAAAAAGGCCTATTTTAAAAAGTGGAAGTCAAACTCTAGTGAAGTACATAGAAAGGAGCATAAACACTGCCAAATTAAGTGTAAAAATGTAATAAGAAAAGCCAAAAAGGAGTTTGATGAACAGCTAGCCAAAAGCTCAAAAGGTAATAACAAAATGTTTTTTAAGTACATCAGAAGCAGGAAGCCTGCTAAACAACCAGTGGGGCCCCTGGACGATGGAGATACAAAAGGAGCACTTAAAGACGATAAAGTTATTGTAGAGAAACTAAATGAATTCTTGTCTTCAGTCTTCATGGCTGAGGATGTTAGGAAGATTCCTAAACCTGAGCCGTCTTTTGTAGGTGACAAATCTGAGGAATTGTCACAGATTGAAGCATCACTAGAGGAGATTTGGAATTAATTGATAAACTTAACAGTAACAAGTCACTGGGACCAGATGGCATTCACCCAAGAGTTCTGAAAGAACTCAAATGTGAAATTGCGGAACTATTAACCATGGTTTGTAATCTGTCCTTTAAATCAGCTTCTGTACCCAATGACTGGAAGATAGCTAATGTAATGCCAATATTTTAAAAAGGCTCTAGAGGTGATCCCAGCAATTACAGACCGGTAAGTCTAACATCAGTACCGGGCAAATTAGTTGAAACAATAGTAAAAAATAAAATTGTTGGGAAAAGTCAACATGGTTACTGTAAAGGGAAATCTTACTAATCTATTAGCGTTCTTTGAAGGGGTTAACAAACATGTGGACAAGGGGGATCCAGTGGACATAGCATACTTAGATTTCCAGAAAGCCTTTGACAAGGTCTCTCACCAAATGCTCTTACGTAAATTAATTTGTCATGGGATAAGAGGGAAGATTCTTTCATGGATTGAGAACTGGTTAAAAGACAGGGAACAAAAGGTAGGGATAAATGGTAAATTTTCAGAATGGAGAGGGGTAACTAGTGGTGTTCCCCAAGAGTCAGTCCTAGGACCAATCCTATTCAACTTATTCATAAATGATCTGGCAAAATTTGCAGATGATACTAAACTGCTCAAGATAGTTAAGACCAAAGCAGACTGTGGAGAGCTTCAACAAGATCTCACAAAACTAAACGATTGGGCAACAAAATGGCAAATGAAATTTAATGTGGATAAATGTAAAGTAATGCACATTGGAAAAGAGAACCCTAACTATACATACAATATGATGGGGGCTAATTTAGCTACAACTAATCAGGAAAGAGATCTTGGAGTCATCGTGGATAGTTCTCTGAAGACGTCCAAGCAGTGTGCAGCGGCAGTCACAAAATCAAACAGGATGTTAGGAATCATTCACAAAGCGATAGAGAATAAGACGGCGAATATCTTATTGCCCTTATATAAATCCATGATATGCCCACATCTTAAATACTGTGTACAGATGTGGTTTCCTCATCTCAAAAAGGATATACTGGCTTTAGAAAAGTTTCAGAGCAGGGCAACTAAAATGATTAGGGGTTTGGAACGGGTCCCATATGAGGAGAGATTAAAGAGGCTAGGACTTTTCAGCTTGGAAAAGAGGAGACTAAGGGGGGATATGATACAGCTATATAAAACCATGAGTGATGTAGAGAAGGTGAATAAGAAAAAGTTATTTATTTGTTCCCATAATATAAGAACTAGGGGGCACCAAATGAAATTAATGGGCAGCAGGTTTAAAACAAATAAAAGGAAGTTCTTCTTCACACAACGCACAGCCAACCTGTGGAACTCCTTGCCTGAGGAGGTTGTGAAGGCTAGTACTATAACAGGGTTTAAAAGAGAACTAGATAAATTCATGGAGGTTAAGTCCATTAATGGCTATTAGCCAGGATGGATAAGGAATGGTGTCCCTAGCCTCTGTTTGTCAGAGAGTGGAGATGGATGGCAGGATAGAGATCACTTGATCATTACCTGTTAGGTTCACTCCCTCTGGGACACCTGGCATTGGCCACTGTCGGCAGACAGGATACTGGGCTAGATGGACCTTTGGTCTGACCGAGTATGGCTGTTCTTATGTTCAGGTGGGGCAGGAGCCCCATCACATACTTTGATGATTGAATTTTGTTAATTTCCAGACTTGACTGATATGTTGTGAGCTTTTAGATTTTTTTTTGCTAGGAAAAGAAAAAGGGTTTACTGTAAAACAGGAGAAATATACACTGAAGAAAAATTGCAGTGATATGTGCTTTTGAGTGCAACTCGACAAACTAAAACCAGAAATTGTCATCTTCATTACATTAAATAATTCCCAGCACTGCAATAAAATCTACAAACAATTCTACTAGTAACTAGGGGCAGATTCTGCTGTGCTGACTCACCTTAATGCATGGATAGTCCCATTAATTAAATGGAATTATTTGTCAAATATGATAGTAGTAATCAAAATAAGGAGGGCAGATTCTGGACCTAAGCGGGTTGAATGTTATGTTCCTCGTTTACTACCGTTTTCATACAAGTAAAATATAAACAGCTTGCAACTTAGTATTTGCTCCAGTATCTCAGTTTAGTGTGCATTAGTTACTTTATTATGTAGTGGTTGCACACAGTAAATTAAATATTGGAAAACAATAATGACAGTAAAAAGGTTTTCTTAACTATGGTTCTCAACAGTACAAGCAAAGATGCAGTATCCTGGAGGAAGCTGTTAGACAAATGCTTACAGACAAAACTGGCAGGCTTGATTATTAGAAGTGCTGAGTATCCACATCTGCCACTATCTTGTGGATCCATAGCTCTTCCAAAATTTTGGGCCTACACAGTGCAGTTGCAATAGAGCTGACCTTCAACAAGTTGAACATTAGTTAAGGAACTATTAACCAGAGAGTGGAGTGTAAAATTGAATGGGTTGCTATTTGATGTTGCAGGGTTTCTTTAATTGTTATGATAAACAGCAGAGAACTTCGCAAGTGAATAAAATATGAAGTCACCATGCTAACCAAATGTGAATGAGCCTAGGTGGTTGTAGAGTCACATCAGCATCAGTGTGTAGGCACAGTGTCTCAAACAATGGCCCTGGCCTGCTAAGTTGTCATAGATTTCAAGGATAGACAGATTTTAATGGTCTTGTTTCTAAACACAAGGAGCAATGCAGAGGAAAGTCTATGAGGCAGAATCTCACAAAACTTCCACCCTACTTGGGACAGAGTCCTTATCCTGACCTTTTCCATGGTTGGTCATGTACAAAAAATCTATAGCAGATTTTTCTTTTTTCTTTTCTTTTAATTGGTATTAAAAAAAAATTTGGCCTGGAAGAATACTTTCCCTGGATTGTGCAAGCCTTGTAAGGCACTATTTGCTATGTGAACACTTAGCCTATTGAATCAAGAGTCAGGTCCATGTAGTGCACATAAGAAAATATAAAAAAATCTCCTCCTCCTATTTTGCCTCATGGCTGGGAAGAACAACGCGGCACTTGACTGCCCCAGTGACAATTCCATTTGCATTTTTTTGCTGTCTACTTTTGGTTTCAGTTGGAGAACCAGTAGCCTCAGGAACTGGTATCATGACACAGCCACCTCTTTGTTCCAAAGCATAGGTGTCAACTGGGGCCGGTGCAAGGAAGTTTCGCGCCCTAGCGAAACTTCCACCTTGTGCCCCTCCCCTCCCAGCCCTGTGACAGCTCCCCGCGCCCCCTCCACCCTGAGGCGCCCCCCCACACAGCAGCTCTCCCCCCCCGGGGAGCCGTGCGGCAGCTCCCCACCCCAGCTCATCTCTGCTCCGCCTCCTCCCCGAGCACGCCACCCCCGCTCTAATTCTCCTCCCCTCCCAGGTTTGCGGCGCCAAACAGCTAATTGGCGCCGCAAGCCTGGGAGGCGGGAGAAGTGGAGCAGCGACAGCGTGCTCGGGGAGGGGGCATAGCAGAGGTGAGCTGGGGTGGGGAGCCCTGTGGCAGCTTGCCCCCCCCATCCTGAGGCACACCCCCCCCCCACGGCAGCTCCCCACCCACCCCCGGCCCGGGGAGCCATGCGGCAGCTCCCCACCCCAGCTCACCTCTGCTCTGCCTCCTCCCCAAGCACACCGCCCCCGCTCTAATTCTCCTCCCCTCCCAGGCTTTCGGTGCCAAACAGCTAATTGGTGCCGCAAGCCTGGGAGGCGGGAGAAGTGGAGCGGCCGCTGCGCTGGGAGAGGGAGTCTGAGCCGCACGTGTCAGTGTGCCGCCGGCAGCCCAGCCCAGGAACGCTGTAGAAAAAATAATCGGGGGCACCGCTTTTTGGCACCCCCAAATCTTGGTGCCATAGGCAACCACCTAGTTTGCCTTAATGGTAGCACCAGCCCTGGTGTCAACTACACCTAGTATCAAACAGATTATCACTTCCAACTGAAATTCCCTCTTGTAATTTGTGATTCTCTGTTCTCCCCTTACCTCCCAAAATGGTGAACGCATGCGGCTGGTATTATGATGTTGTATCTCCAGTTGTGAGGTCATAGTGAGAGGAAGAGGTCCAAACTCACTTCTGGCTTGATTTTTTTATTAATAAGTAACATTTATTTATGATGATATGCTGTTTGAAGGGAGGGCACTTTCCACTGTTGCTTAAAGTAGCAGCAACAATTGTGCATATTTGTTGGAGGCGACCCCTTAAAGACAGATGAGTTTCCCAAATATCAGTCTATCGGAAGGAACGTGTCTTCCCACTAGGACTTTGGCACTGAGCATGCTAGCTGTGGATCGGTGTAACCAAGCGTGTCCCTCTCAGTTCTCCTGACCTCATGCTGTGCATCATGACAGTCTTGTTGGCAGGAGTATGACTCCACCCTGGCAAGAACAACACCATAGTTGTCTGTGTAAGGAGGAACTCTCTCTTTCTGGCAATTTTAGAAGGGCAAGTACCCTTTTGGAAAAGGGAGCGGACTTCACAGCTGTTCAGCCTGATATTTATGGAACTTTCACATACGCCACAGCTGCAAAGGCAATTCCAAAATGAGTAGAGTACAGAGTAATTAAGAAGTGCAATAATTACCACAAGGTTAAAGTGTAAAATGAGATAAGTATTCTCAGCAGAGAATTAGATTATTTTAACTCATCTTTTTCACTTGCTGGTAGCTGGAATATCTAGCAAAGTGTTTAATATTATAGCTTGAGTATGGAGGAAGTTAACGGTGATGTGCAACCTTCTGGAATTGTAAGTACTGTGAATTTTCTATCTGTCTAATTCTTCCAATTCATTATGAGTTAATACATTTGCTATTAAATAGGATTACCTCCAGACTGGGATTGAACAAAAAACAGAAGTTTACCTCAACTCTAGGTTTAGCACAATTTGAGATTTAGGCTTAAACTCTTTTTTAGATTCAGAATAATTCAGATAACTTCCCCCTCTCTCTCTCTGCCTGTTGTTGAAATCCATTTGGGGATCAGCACATAAACTATCTGAACATTTCTTATAGATTATTGCTTACTTCAAATCTTGTTAGTGTGGAGTTAATTCAGAATCAAAGGTGGGACTCATAGATTTTAAGGTCAGAAGAAACCATGTAGTCTGACATCCTGCACATTACAGGCCACAGAACCTCACCCACTCCTGAAATCTGACCCTAGGGAAAATTCTTTCCCGATCCCAAATATGGTGATTAGTTAGACTCTGAGCATGTGGGCAAGACCCACCAGGCAGATACCTGGAAAAGAATTCTCTGTAGTAATTCAGAGCCCTCTCCATCTAGTGTCCCATCTTCAGCAGTTGGGGATTTTTGCTACTGGCAGTCACCGATGGGCCACACACCATCGTACACAGTCCCATCATACCATCCCCTCCATAAACTTATCAAGCTCAGTCCTGAAGCCAGTTAGGTTTTTTGCCCCCACTGCTTCCCTTGGAAGGCTGTTCCAGAATTTCACTCCTCTGCTGTTTAGAAACCTTTGCCTAATTTCGAACCTAAACTTGTTGATGGCCAGTTTATATCCATTTGTTCTTGTGTCCACAATGGTGCTTAACTAAAATAACTCCTCTCCCTCCCTGGTGTTTATCCCTCTGATGTATTTATAGAGAGCAATCATATCTCCCCTCAGCCTTCTTTTGGTTAGGCTAAGCAAGCCAAGTTCTTTGAGTCTCTTCTCATAAGGTAGGTTTTCCCTTCCTTGGATTATCCTAGTCACCCATCTCTGCACCTGTTCCAGTTTGAATTGATCCTTCTTAAACATTGGAGACCAGAATTGCACACAGTATTCCAGATGAGATCTCACCAATGCCTTGCATAATGGTACTAACACTTCACTGTCTCTACTGGAAATACCTCATCTGATGCATCCTAGGAAAAGGTGTTAGCCTTTTTCATGTCTGCATCATATTTATGGCTCATAGTCATCCTGTGATCAACCAATACACCCAGGTATTGTGCCTCCTCTGTCACTTCCAACTGATAAATCCCCAGATTACAGAAAAAATTCTTGTTGTTAGTCCCTAAATGCATGATGATGCACTTTGTACTATTAAATATCATCCCATTTCTATTACTCCCGTTTACAAGGTCATCCAGATCTTCTTGTATGATATTCCGGTTCTCCTCCATATTGGCTATACCTCCCAATGTTGTGTCATTCACAAATTTTATTAGCACAATGCAGTCTGGAGGAGATTCTGGTGAAGCTCCAGAGAGCCCAAGGTTTCAACAGCAGATGACCGGAGCTCTGTAGAGAGAGTGCCATGCTTAGAAACCTTCCTCCTTTTCCAATAGATATATCATCACAGTGGCAGGAAGTTGTGTTTAGAGAACATTTTTGGATTTGGCGGAGATAGTAAGACTAGGGCCTATTGGAAAGAGGGAGAAATATCTGGTTGATTTGGAAGAAGAGATGTTTAATTTATTTAACTTTTAGAAGCTTAACAAAATGGAAGCTTCAACTCACTTGAGGTACTCCCAGTACTATTATTTTACCCAATAAACAATATGTTCCTTGCAGAAATTGTTCAGTAGTATGATGTGATTGCAACAATTTATATTCTGTTCTTATAAGATCATGTACTAGACATCCAACAAGTTAATTTATATTTATTTAAGATTTAGACCACTGGTGAAATTCATGGGCAGACAGAGGAAGGTGAAGAATTTAAAATATAAAAAAGACAAAAATCAAAGGGTGGAAGACATCTTAAGAGAGAAATGATCAGGGTAATAATGAACACATGTCTTAGTTTCATTTCTTTTTTTAATTTACTTTTTTGTTGTTTTGGAACAGGTGTCAGGTTGGAAAATAGGAACAATATAGTGGTGGAAAGGAAGGAATGGGAAGAGGAACACTGGAAGGAAGGATGGAATATAGGCAGTTTGAGTATAGAAATAAAGGGACAGGAACAGGTTGGGGCACACAGCCAGTCAGGAGATAGAAAATAATGTCCAGAGTAAAAAGCATTCTGTTGTCATCACTAGTGTCTACAGACATGAAGGTGCTTAACTCCCACCTGATTCTTCAGGCAGGAAAATGCCTATGGGGGTGATTGGAGTGTTGTTTCTCTGGCTGGGAGTGCCTCCACAAGGGAGGTTAACCCTGACAAAATAGCAATTCATAAGACTCCAGGCAGAACCTTTCCTGTCATACTGCTGCTGCTCTTGGCTATTGCTGGGGCAAACTTGGCTGCTTTTGGGTGCTGGCTGTACCCCACAGGAGGTCTTGCTCTGCTTCCCCTTGGCCAAGAGTCAGTAAGGACCTTCAGGGTCCTGTTACCCCATCTTCCCCTCCCCCCTCATAAAAGAGCAAATCATGCATTCCCTTTAAAATGTTCTCAGCTTAAAAGTCTGCTGGCAAACTGAAAGAGTGAAGCAGGGTGTGGGGGTTTCTGAGTGGACTCTTGATTGTTATGATGATTTAGGATAAAACACCTACTGTATCAAAATGAATACTCAGTGAACTTCTGATGGGAGGTGTTAAAATGATTGCAAAATCAATTTGTAATGATGCAACACTTAAAATGCTACCGTTATAAGGAGGAAGTTTATTAATATGCCTCATTGACGTTGCCATTTCAAATATCCTTAGGAGTCATGAGATCTTAAAAAAAAAAAAAAGTAATATGGTATTATTCTATCTTGGATCCATGGCTAATGATAAATAAACTTGACAAGGTAGACTTCATGTTAAATGACAGTCCCAAAGTAGTTGCATATAAGGTGCTATATAATTAAAAATATTCTAACACAATTTGTTATGCACAGTACACAAGGTAATAAAATTAATGGATGCACTTCAGGTAATGATCTATGTCCTCTGGGTACAATATATTTATTCACTGAGTATATCGGGGTTGTTTAGAATATGAAATGTGAAAGGATTATAATTCATTAACCCTGAAATTTTAGCATATTAGCACTAAATGGGTTTTGTATTGCTCATTTTACATGGCTATCAAAATTTTGTATATGTAACTCCCAGAAAATAATAAGCGACAGGGAAATTGATGTTAACAATATGTATGAAAAGGTTTTAAACATTTGTAGACTGAAATGAAAAAACACCAATCATAGAATCGTAGGACTGGAAGGGACCTCGAGAGATCATCTAGTCCAGTCCCCTGCAGTCATGGCAGGACTAACCATTATCTAGACCATCTCTGACAGGTGATTGTCTAACCTGCTCTTAAAAAAATCTCCAATGATGGAGATTAAACAACCTCCTACACAATTTATTCCAGTGCTTAACCACCCTGACAGGAAGTTTTTCCTAATGTCCAACCTAAACCGCCCTGGCCAATTGGGGCCCCCCGGAAAAATGGGTGCTCCATCAGAAGTCCAGAACCCTAGCAGAAGCCATGGAGCGGGCAGGGGATGCCCCAGCACCGCGACCCTGGTCCCCGGCAGAAGGACTGGGCGGGTGGGGGAAGGGCAGGTGTAGGGCAGAGCCCCAGTGCCAGATTCCAGCTGCAGCCCTGGGACAGGAGGAGCTCTCACTTTGCCCTGGCCTCAGGGCTGGAGGAACTCTCACTCCCCACTGTGATCCCAGGGCTGTGGCGAGGGGACAGAGCTTCTCCAGTCTTGGGGCCGCAGTCGGGGGACAGAAAGGAGCAAATGGGGGGGCTGCAGTGGGGAGGAGGTGGAATGGGGTGGGACTGTGGGTGAAACTGGGGCCTTGGGTGGAACAGGAGTGGGGTCACAGGCGAAGGGGCAGAACACAGTGGAGCCAGGGGTGGGGCTGCAGATGGAAGGGGTGGAATGGGAGTAGGATCTTCTCTGGCCTAGGGCCCCAGAAGACCTTAATCCGCCTCTGCATTAAGTCACAGGAGAAGTCAAAGGATCTCTTTACTGGTCTGGGAACATGAATACATCAGACACAATGTTTGAACATAAGTTAATGGAACTTTACTAACTTGAGAATTTTCAGTGTATTTAAACAAGTTGAGAGGGATTGGGGACTCCAGGGGAGGAAAAGAGGTGGAAGGAGACCTTGGGAGGGATCTGCTGCAACCAGACACTAGCCTGGAATATACGACTCTCCAATCCTAGAAGAAAATATGACCAGGAAGAAAACTGTCAGTAAACCATAGATAGTCCAAGGCTGTAGCTCCCATGCAATCATAACTTTGGCCTGAAAGCCTACTTCAGTGTCAAATTCATAGCAGTTAGAAGACAAAGCTAGTAGTAAGTATTTTAAAATGACCACCTTACTTATCCCAAATGAAATCACAGGCAGTGTCCACCGGGCCCAGGGGTATTTAAGGATATAGAGTCAGGGACCTTGTACCTTCTTTTACGGTTCTCAGGCACTTTATGAATGTATTGCTACTCAGAATGTATGTCCAAATCTACAGGCAGGACAGAACCAATTGTTGAAACAAACCATTCAGTTTAGTTGAGAATAGCAAAACGTGCCTGCTACTATACTATTAGTGCACTTGCTTCTGCTACTGATGAGTTTGTGTCCATATGTTGATCATTTAATAAAAATCTCCATTCCGACTCCATGTACAGGATCATGCTACCACCTTGCACTTAGTCATTTGCTAATTAAACATTAACATATGCTAAATGCAGTTGCATACCCACTAGTGTCAAAAATGCCAGGTCAAAAACATTGATGCATCTTGTTCCAGAAATGTACTCAATGGATTTACCTCTCCTGCCTTCTCTCCCTCATGTGCCCCAGAGGAAACATGTTCAGAGTTACTGTTTGGCATACCCCAAAGTGCAGCTTGCCATTCTCATGCTCCCTCAAACTCTTCTTCTCTCCCTGTCTGCTCCCTCTCCCAAACACCAGCCTTTCTCTTGTAACATATGTTTCTGAGTGGACTGTACCACACAGTGACTATAGTAGGAAGAGAGCCTGAGACATAAGCCCTTGTATCAGAGGCCTGGGCTAAAGTAGTCAAATTAAGTTGTGAGCAAGAGGCAAGCCCTGCTCACAGAATCTGGCAAGAACAGGGTTGATACTGCAGAAACACATTCCTAAGTAGTGCCAGGCACAAGAATATACATGCAAACACCTTATAGAAAGGTGGTACAGAACACCCCGGTACCAGAACATTCCCCAAAGTTAACAGGAACACACTTACCCATCTTAAGGATAAGGTCAGGATGACAGCATGATGGATAGATATGTTTTGATTGAACCTAGAGGTACAAGGCAATGGGTGGCACCCTAATACATCAGAGTGTGGCATCCTGATACGTCAGGGGAAATACATAACTTGTTTGTATTGGTGTATAAAGATGTATCTCAGAGGGAGTGTTTTTGGCCAGCTGAGGGGGCAATGGAAAGTCCCGCCATTCACTGAGCAGCGTCCATTGTCGTGGGCACACGTGCTAGTATAACTGTAGACATTGATCCAGGGAGCTAGGACTGCGCTTCATTGACAATAAACCTGGCTGGGTGCCTTTGTACCTTAACAGATCTTGTGAACATTGAGCAGTTTGCTTGAGGTGTGCCAGCTTGAGCTCTGCCTGCTGTCTGCACAGAGCTGGGACAGCACGCAGGGAGAACACACACACGCAGCCAAACATCTAACCACAGTGATCACTTTTGAATTGGAGTGCTGACCAAGCAATGTAGGGCTGCATGGCATCTTCTTACACCTATAACTCCTGGCTTGTTTTTCAAAATCATGCAACATTTGCTTGGGGGTAAGGGAAGAGGGAGCATACCAGCAGTAGAAAGAGGCATTTCCTGTGGCACTGCTGTGCTCCAGCTACTTTCAATTGGTGGACAGCCACTTTCCAAGTGGCATGCAATACAACAGCCCAGAGTTGGCTCCAGCATAGAGCATGCCTGAGAACCAGGCAGCTGCACACAGACACTGAGCAGCATGGCAGAGAATCCGGCCCAAAATATTGTTGAACAGAAAAGTTTAAGTCCTAAGAAATTTTAACAGGATTTGTAAAGTGTTTTTGTGTATTCCTAAGAATACACAGAAACCTTTTTAGAACAGAAGATCTCTGTAAATTATTATCAATTTGCATTGTAGTAGTGACTGGTGCCCCCAACCATGGATCGGGACCCCATTGTGCTAGGCACTGTACAAATGTATCTCAACAATTTAATATTCTATGAATGAATTTACATACTTGCCTTCAGATATCTGAATTATTTTGTAACCATAATGAGGGAATTTTTGCGTGGCGGAAAGGGTGGAATGCAGCATTATTATATCTTATATTTCTCTTCGAAATAAAAAGATTGACATACTCCAGATGTACCAAAGCCCACACAGGCTTGGAGAAACAAGCTATTGCTTTGAGAGAGATAGTTACATTGATGTTTAGGTTTGAGGCTTCTGTCTTATTGATGTATAGCCTTTGTGTTAGAAAAGATCAGGGGAAAAAAGTTATTTTATGATTTTGATGAGCTGAAGGCTTTTGTTTCTGCAGAGTTGCCCCATAGGAATAGTGATGAGGTTGTTATTAAAGATGTGCTCTCAAGCTCATTGGTACTACAATTTGATTAACTCTGAATTCATTATCTGTAGTATTTCTATATTTATAATTACAAATCATGCCAGCAAGAAGTAATATGACTGTTCACATTAGAGCTTTTCTCCATCTGATATCTGTATAGTATCTGATATTATAGCCTCCTGATATCTGTAGTAAATATGAGCTACTCAAATTAATGATATTACTCTGATTAGTTTTGAATTGATGCCTACAGTGCCAAATTTCAGAATAATTATAAATTGTGCTAGGGAAAACCCCTTCATTTTACTTTTGATTCCTATTTTGTTCAGTGTGAAATCCCAGGGCTGAGCTCTTTTACCTCATCACTGCTCCAAGTAATTTTATTGCAATTGCTAAACTAAGTGTTTTTGCTTAATATGCCTTGTTTCAATAATGATGAATGATGAATTTATGTGTAGTATGTAATATAGATGCTAACCATGGAATTTTCAAATGCACAAAGTTACTTAGGAACCTAAATCCCATAAACTTTAAATTGGACCTTTGCTCCTAAACCATTTGGACACTTAGAAAAGCCATCCCTAGGTATTAAAATGTAATTTCAATCCAGACAAAGTTTTCCAAAATGTAAGTTTAAGGCATTTTATTATTTCTCATAGTAGCTTTAATTATTTCCATGTGCTGTATCTCCTCTTTCTACTTTATTCCTATTATGGAACTATAATCTATTATGATTCATTCCCATAGTAACAGCAATATCTTGACAGCAATTTACAATAGATTTTTAAATGCTCTCTCCCCTAATATATGACATCCATACATTTATATACAGAAACTGAGTTGTTAAATTCTTTTTCAGCTTCTTTTTTGTGACTTAAAGATAAATAAGTATTGAAGTTTTTTTTCTTCCTTTCTTTCTAGAGGGTCTTAATGCTGACAACATCAAACAAGCCTCAGAGCAGTTGAACAGTCGCTGGATTGAGTTCTGTCAGTTGCTGAGTGAGAGACTGGCGTGGCTGGAGTACCAAAATAACATCATTGCCTTCTACTCCCAGCTGCAGCAACTGGAGCAGACAGCAATTACTGCTGAAAACTGGCTGAAAGCACAACCTACACCAGCAGCAGATCCTGCTACAGTAAAAATACAGTTAGAAAAGTGCAAGGTTAGAGGCTCTTTTCCAACCCTTTCATTATTATGCTCGATGTGTATTGCTACATTTTGACAGATGATGGCTGCCAGTTTTTCATTATGAGAGTGGAAAATAGTCTTTATATCTTTCAAAACTAGGTATTGTCAATACCTGGTCCATGAACGATAGCAATGATGAGTGTAAAAGGGCAGGAGGACACAGTGTGTGGGTGTTAAAATTAAACATTTAGTACTTTTCAGCAAATAACTAATGCTTGTTCTACTGTACTTTTAATTGATGTTGGATTGTTATAGCTATATGACCAGAACATTATACAATATCTTAAGACCACTGTAGGGAAGCACTTAATATACACATTAATGTTTGGTCAATAAAAATAAGTGCCTGTTAAGACTTGAAAAGTCAGCTCCTCCTTGTTGTTTTTGCTGATTTCCTTGGGTAATTTAACGGTTGTGTTATACTTTGCTAGTTTGTCCTCTGATTGCAACCCTTCTGGGATTTGGACTTTTGATACAAGTTTAGCACACCTTAATTAGGTCCCGAAGCAGCAGACCACTTATACACGTTTAAGTGCTCTGCTGAATAAGGGCCTTATTTTGTAGAGTATTATGCATACTTATGGCAAATACTGATAGTAGCAATCTGAAGGTTGTATTTTCACATATGAGTTCATGACATAATTTTAAAGCAACATATTTAGTATTGATATGTGTATACAAGGAATTTCATAGAGCCGCCTTCTACTCCTGCTATATCTAGCAGGATTTCAATGTTGCTAACATATGGTTAGTTTATGTCCTGTGTGCCCTTGGGCCATCCTAGAGTTCCCAAGAGTAATTGAGCCAGACTCAAGAAGAGTTCCCAAGCAGTATTTCCAGTGAGTGTAGTGTATCACAGTGAAGCTTGTCCCTTTTTATGGTCCTGTACAACTCTGTAGGGGGGGATGCTAAAATCATGTCATGATCATTACCCTTGCCCTGCTGGTCTTTTTCTGGCAACTGGCACCAATAGGGGCCATAGAAGGGAGCACAAAGGATATGCTGATTTAGGATTTTGGACAGCTCTTGTGCATGGGCACAAGTGTGGAGAGCTCCTTACACAAAATCTGGATGCAGTCCTGAAATTTTCAACTTGAGTCTATCGCTACTTTCTAGGGAAGCTCAGCCAATACCAAGATATTTTCTCTACTCTTATACAGACACCTGCAGTAGTCACCTTTAAAAAGTGAATAATCATCAACAGTTACCATTTCATAACATGTCAAATTGCACAGTTATTTCTTATTCTCAGTATAAGAAAGTAGTTTCATATCTGATGCCACAAATGAGTAACTGTTGTTACATTTTACTTTTTATGGTGACCACTCTGCAGGAAGATTGAAGGACTTCACTGAGCATATTAGAATTTGACTGGACAAAACATTGGTGATTTACACAGTAAAGAACAATCCTAATCTGGCAGTAAGGTGAACTAAGTAAACTAGTACTTTAGTTCTTCTCCATCACCATTTTCTGTTTCAGGAATTAGGAATATCTGATGTTCTCTTGCCCTCTTTTATTCCATAAAAACTGTGGTGATCTGATGAAGAATTGCTTGTAGGATGATTTTATTCAGGAATGTTTGTCTTCACCATACAGGATGAAGTCTCCCGGTTGTCAGCCCTTCAGCCTAAAATTGTGCAGCTAAAGCTTCAAAGTAAAGCACTGAAAGAAAAAGAGCAAGGGCCAATGTTCCTTGATGCAGACCTTGTAGCTTTTACTAACCACTTCAAACAAGTTTTTGCTGATGTACAGGCCAGAGAGAAACAGCTACAGACCAGTAAGTGTTGTTCATGGCTAGAAATTACTGTACCCACGACATTTTTTTTGAAACAGAATTTATTTTAATTTGCTTCTTTCTACCCAATGTTGCTCTACAAAAGGGAAGTGAGTTGTGGTGGTCTATTTTCTGTAACTGTTTCAGAAATATCTATTAATCAGTTTAGTGCATGTTTAATAATGTGGACACCTGAGAAATTAAAGGTTTACTTGCAATCACAGCTCACACTCAGAATTGCCCTATCAAACAGCATTCCCAGGATAGCACACATATGGCCAGTACTTCCCAGCAACACCAAACAGCCTTGATATAACTGTCCAGTTAAACCAGGTTTACTTCTGTTGGGTGCCACTGAAGAAATGCAAAGCAGATAGATTGTACCAGTGAATCTAGCCTACAGAATTATGTAGTGCAGGTGGCTAACCCTGGGAGAGACAAAACAACAGTAGTGGCTTCACTGCTATATTTGAATCCCATCATTTACCTGAGAGTATTTGAGATATTTGTATGTGAATTGTAAAGAAAGATTTTGAAATTAATCTTGAATATTGTGGAGATAAGTCATAGTATAGCTATCAAAGAGCACTGAAAAAATATGTAAGCCAAAATTTGGAGAGCCACCCATTCATTAAGTGTTTGGTTTTGCAACTTTTTTACTCATGTTGGAAATCACTTACTCAACACGTACTCCCAGTGATGTTAATGAGACTACTAGTGTGTGTAAGTGGTCACCAACATTTGCATAATCAAAGCCTTACATTTACTGTCCCAAGTTCTGGTTTAGCTTTTTCAATACTCAGATACTACTTGAAAATCTGGCTTATTTTCCCTTTGTTCATATTTTAATGGGGGCCTTATAGGAATCTGTTTTCTGGAAAGGCAATGCACATAAGGAAGCAAACATGCAGTTGCTTGCAGGGCTTAGTGAGGCTTCAGGCGGGATAGGAGCTGTGAGAGTGAAGAACTAGAGACAGTAGAGACGTACATCTGCATAAATATTGCTCAATTGATAAATCAACTGTGATGATACTTGGGTAATGAACAACAGAAAGGCATACAGAGAATGAACAAAAATATATATTTGTAGCCAAAACATCTTTTTAGACTGAGAGCACCCCTTTTACTCCTGTATGAAGACGATGCATTATTGATACTCTGAGATATAATAATAATAATACATTAGAAAATATGTTAAGTACATTGACAACAATAAGAGAAAAGAAAATACAAATGGGCCTAAGTCTCAACACTGAGACATTTTTTTTTCATTTTATTACATTGGCCTGCCACTGTGGAGCTAAAACACTGAATAGCAGAGTTGTGAGAGCTGGGTTTGTGCTTAGGTTTCAAATTTGCTTTCCAAATGAACTCTTGATAAGATAGAGTGGCCATCAAAAACATGCAACATCTTTACGAAAAAATATACTTCTATTTCTGTAAGTTTCCTTGTTCACAGTGAAAGAAGATATTTAGTATTTAATGCTTTTCCAGTGCAACCAAAATCTGAATTACATACCCCAAACCAAACCCCTTTATCCTAACCTACCTCATTGTACACTTTGGAAGAATTCAGATCTTGGTCCAAACTTCGCAGCTCAAGCAAATCTCTCCTGATTTTTGGAGGAGAGAGGAATGGGTTTTTATATCCTGCTCTGCTCCAAAAATCCATTTGATCCAACTCATTCTATACTGATCATTTTATGTCCGTATGTATGTGCATTTTCCTGTATTTCCCTAAATAATTGTCTGAAACAGCATTGTGATTCTGCAGTGATGGTTCATTAGACACTAATTTATTAATTAGATTAGATTCAAGATGGGACTTGGTGATAACATGGTGTAGTAGATTAGGCAGGCAGCTAGGAGATGGCTCTGGTCTCAATTCTGTCACTGACTTGCTGTGTGGCCTTGAGCAAGTCACCTAAACTCTCCAGGATTCATTTTCACTCTCTCTAAAATGGGGATTAAAGTACTTATCTACCGATGTACCAACCACAATGGGGTGTTATGGAAAATAATTAGCTAATGGATGTAAAGTGTAAAGCTACAGATGCTAAATTCTATATATGCCAAGTACTATTATTCATCACGTGCTCAGATGCATCAAATTTTCAAAACCCAGAAAGGTTTACACCGCAGACACCCCATTTAAAAATCTGTGTAAGGAAGCTTTATACTATTTAAATTCGAAAAGAAGTATATAATAAACACATTTGTTCACAAATGACTTTCCCAAGGACAAACAGTGGCAGAACTGGGAACAGAACCTAGGTAATCATGAATCTTAATTTATATAATCATACGCCTATATGATTGCTCATGTTTTTTTCCATTATTTACCACTTTTGAATTAAATCTTCTTTTTCAAAAGTAGGAAAATATTATGCCACTATTAAAAATTGACTTTACTCCTGATTAAAGATATCAAGTATTCCAGTAATAATCAGTAATGTGTGCATACACACAGAGAGAGTTCATACATTTTCTTTATTCTGTATAACAGAAAATGTCTGCATTTCATTGGAAGATTAGATATTTACACCTCTTGTATGCATAAATTCTTTCTGGTTAATTTCTTTTGTAGATTAAATTTTCTGAGTTGTGAATAGCCTTTGGCAGCCCTAGCAGCAGCAGTGCGTGTGTCCTCTCTTTATTTGATTAGTATCCCAAATGTGATAAACAAGGCATTGTTTGATTCAACATTAGGTTTTGTTAAATTCCTTTGTCTCTTGGTGGCTGAGGACCACTATGTTTTGGAGAGAGCAGAAATCTTTATTTTCCAGGTGGTTATTTTTTGGGTGGGGGGTATCTCATTTTAGGAGACATTCTTCCCCATGTTCTGTTGGTTTTCTAAAACCCTATGAGCAATTTATTCCCTATGTATTGGGTTCAGTGAATTTGTTATCAGTAAGCTATATAAAGCAATATTTATTTCATGTTCAAACAACTGAATTTCTCTTTAGATTAGCTTTCCCCATCTATAATTTCTTTAAAATCTGTTCTGTTTGTGTAGGAAAGAAGTGTGTCCTTCTAGGATTTTTTTTTCATGAGAATATCTGGAAAGATTTCAGTGGATTTCAAATCTGTTCAATTTTTTAGGTTTTTTTTAATTATAATTCTTTACAATTAAATGTGTCGTCTTAGAATATTGGTATTTTAAAAAAGTAAAGAGCAGCCGTATGCAACGGTTTAGACCCAAGAGTTGAGAAGAATATCATTTCCACCTGACATTGCAGGGTCAGTTTGGATATGTGTAATGTAATTACCCATTGGGTACTTGGCCAAGATACTGGTTTATGTGGAGGGTAATTTGCAGCTAGTTTCATTATTATCTTGCTCAAGAATGAGAGGTTGGACAGTGAGATCTGCTTATCTTGAGATGTACAAGATTTGTTTAGTCAAGAGAGGAGGTGTCTTGGGAATAGTCCGACTATTTAATGCTTTTAGGGTGGTTGACAGGTTCCCTTAATTCAAGTTGGTTGACAGATTCTGACAGCAGGGGAGCTAAAGTACTCCCTGGTATCTTTCATCAGCCGTGATTGGCATAGATCTGAATCACAGGTCCTAAGTGATTCTTTCCAGTGCTTCCTGAACGTCTTGCTCTGTGACTGCTGAATTTTTTGATGGGGCATTTTTCCCAACCTGGTCTCAGTATACTGCTGTCTAAACAGGGCATCGTAGCGACAGGTGGTTTTTGGTGAGAAATGTGTCAGTTGTTCCACACATTGAGGGGAACTTCTCTCTGGGGTGGCATAGGAGAAGGTGATCTGCATTGACAAAGTGATTCATGGCTCAGAAAAGTTCTTCATGATGGCATTTAGCATGTGGGATGGAAGCAGAGAAGAATTTCAGCTTGGAGGAGGCAATAGTAAGGTTACATTCCTGACATTCCTTTTTGTGGTCTCCTCTACTTCACAAATACAGTGCTCATTCATTGCTCCTTCCTACCTATGGTGATCCCACTTTGGAACGTGGGTTTGTAGAAATGTCCTTGTGAGGTTCCAACCATAATTCCATCAGGAATTTTCACGTCAAATCTATTCAATTTACAATTCAAAAAGATACTTTTTCTAAGTGACCGACCTGCAAACCCAGCCTGAAATTTGAAAGTTAAACTGGTTTGTTTCTGGGTTAGTTACACTTGTTAACCTGGGAAATGTTAAGAAAAAAATCCTTACCCTACACAGACCACTGTCTGTACCAAACTAGGATTAAAACATAGTCATCCAAGTGGGAAGAACATGATCTGTACCTGTAAACTCAGGGACCCAGCTAAATTCCATAGTATCCTCAAAGAATCCATACCAAACAGAAGAGCCTAGGAAAAATCTGATGAGACGCACCAAAGTAGCAACTGAGATTCTTGTAACCAGAGCTTATATAAAGTTCTGTTGCTGATTCATGGGACAGAACAGAATCTATTTGATTCCTCTATAGCTACATTGTATCCACAATGCTAATAGCAGTAACAAGCGGTAAAAATGCTTGTTTGAACAGAGATATGTCTGTACTCAGGGTACAGAATTATTGAGTACTAATGATAACACTTAGATCACACTTTTCAGCCATAGATCTAAAAAAGTGCCAGCTCCGCACTGATATTTTTTCAAAGTAGAACCGCACTAAAAAAAAAAAAATACACTCCTCCCCACAGACATCTGATGGTTGGTTTGGCAATGAGCCAAAAAAAAGGTTAAAACGAAAATCTGAAAGCGAGTCTCAAATCTGTTTTTTTTTCCCCATAAGCAAGTGGCTCATTCATACCATGGTATGGTACCTTTGTTAGATACATTGCAAATGAAGGGCCATATAGTTAATTTTGATGATGGATCTTTTTAGTAGCGTGCATGTTACCCTTTCTTCTTCCTATCCTTTTCAAAAGAAATTTTTTGGAATGTTTTCACTTCCTTAGTCATTTTGAGCTGATTTGCTTTCTTCCCTCTTCCCCCATCTCCCACCATATCCTTTTTCAAGATATTCCACCATTTTCCCTGGTAGCCAGTGTGAATCCAGTAACTTCAACAACTGCTGTATCCAAGAGTTCATTCAACTGGCGATCTCAGTATAGCTCCCCAAGACTATGCAAAACACAGTCACCACAATAAGCTCAACATTTTGGTTTTCCTTCTTTCATGTTTTTCTTTATTTAAAGAATATTTTAAACCTTGAACATTTCACATAGTCTTGCATAAGATTCTGTAATTTAGAGATTGAATTTGCACAAAATGACACAGAATCCTATGATAAATATTGGTTTTTTTCAGAATTGTGTATTTAAAAATAAAGTCCTGCGTCTTATGAATCATACACGTGCACATTATATTTGAGTCCCCAAGCAGATATAGGCTATGCATTATTTTTAAAAACACTTCTTTTTCTTCAATTAATATAAAATATTCCTTTGAATTGGCTTTTTGGAGGGTTTTTTCGCTAGTTTTATATATATATAAAACTATTAATATATATATATTAATTCTGCTTCCCAAGATGTCATCTGTGGTTAAACAGAGTTTAATAAGCAGCACAGATGTAATTTCATTTTTATTAGGCTATAGACTTTCTCATATTAGTGTTTCCCCTTTAAAAAAGAAACAAGTTATCTATAGAATTAATCTTTATTGGATATTGGCCTTTCCTGTATGTCCAATTTATTTTCCCTTCCTACCTTCCCCCTCCCTCAATGATAAATTAAAATTAAAATTTATGAGGGGGGGAATGCATGTAATATCATCTAATAAAACAATTGAATCATTTTTTATTATATTGGTTCATTAATTCTTGGAAGCCTGGTAAAACCCTGCCTGTACCATTTCTTTTAACAAGAAGCTAAATCAGAGAAAAGGAATTGTTAAAGCACTTTCAGAGCATTGATGATGTTCCCTGACAATATTATGGAAGATTCTAAAAGGTTGCACTTTGATGGTTTCTGATGACATGGAGGAAAAATGGGGCGGGGGAACCCACAGCTCTTATCAGTATAAGAAGAAAAGCAGAAAAGCTTCTCAAAGGTTGGACTTTGATTATCAGCATCAAGGATAAGTACTACAAAATAAGTGAAAGGAAGAAAGTATGTTCCTAGGAAAGGAGTTGAGAAAAGTATGACAGGTTTCAGAGTAGCAGCCGTATTAGTCTGTATCCGCAAAAAGAACAGGAGTACTTGTGGCACCTTAGAGACTAACAAATTTATTAGAGCATAAGCTTTCGTGGGCTACTGCCCACTGTGGCCACAAGTACTCCTGTTCTTTTTGAGAAAAGTATGGTAGTTCATATGATTTTAAAAAAATAGGTGATCAGTCATGGTTGCTATTTTATGCATTTTTTAGTGCAGATTTATGAGATTCAAGCTAGTTCATTCATTGCAGGAAACAATTGTATCAGTTGAAATGATTCCATTGATTCAAATTTGCTGCCTGTCTTCTACTGTAACAATGAGCTGATGAATGGTGAATTTACCCTGATTATAGGGGGAACGAGTAGATAGGGTGTGTGTATGGAGAATGTACGCTGGTTTGACTGAGACTGGAATAAAATCTCTCGTACTTAATTTCAGGTGGTGGAAAAGAAATCTGTTCAATAAGTATATGGGGGGAAAGGGAGAAGAACTGTTTTCAAATGTTGCAGTATTTTTCTGCTTGCTAAAAATAAATAGATTGCTATTTTTGTCTTAATGAATTTCTCAGTCTGAGCTCACTCTTGTCCTTTCTCTTGGTATTTTTACAGCCCTCATTGCCACTGAGTGCTTTGATGAATTGGGGCCCCAACTGATTTTCCCCATGCTCACGCAGGAAATCTGTGGCAAAACTGGAAATTGATTACCCAAATCCTTGTCCCATGTCTTAACCAAAAGGACCATCCATCGTTGCTTTGCCACAAAGTAAAAATGTAGATATAATATTTTCCAGGAATTTAAGAAATCAAAGTAAAATATCACTGTATATATATTGACCAAAAATGAAGTCCTAGATCAAGTCCACTGTAGGTGGCGTCTGATAAGGCTTTGTATAAATGGTGTGTTTCTATTTTTAAAATGTCAGGCCCAAATTTGGGTTCACAGAGATTGTTCCACTTTTAAAGAAAGGGATAAAGCTTTTCTTCAACTAAACAAATAGTTTTCGGTATTTCTTATCGAAGGGAAATTTTGTGAACATTTCAGTTATATTCAGTGATTGCCTAAAAATAAACCAAATTGCCTATTAAAATTAAGGGTAATCTGCTCAGGACACATAGGTGAATGAAAAACAGGTACAGTGATGGAGTTAATCATCAGGGCAGAACTTTATTAACTTAACAATGGGGAGGAGCACTATCTGCACACCCTCTTCCATAAATCTAGCATTTAATTGAGTCTAGTTTGGCATTATGGCACACACACTATATAATAACTTTGAGTGGAGGCTCTGCCTAACCCCTAGGACACAGCTCGCTTCTGAACCCTCATACCTTCTCATTTGTGAGAAGGGTTAGAGGGTATTCAGAGGGACTTCAGTCTGTGAAGTCTTCAGGTCTGCCCTTCTCCTTAAAGGCAAAAGGTCCCCCAGCCATGTCCCAGCTCTCATTTACCTCAGGAATCTGGTTCTGTCACTGTTATCTGCCTGGGCCTCCAGCGGCAAGTCCTAGAATCCGCCTAGCATTAAAATTCCTACTCTTCATTATTTTAACTTAAACTTTGCTTCCTCAAGGCTGCAAGAAAGGTGGAAAAAAACCTCTGGGAATCCCTGCCAATTTGGTCCAACAGGAAAAAATTCCTTCCTGATCCCAAAATAGGTTATTGGTCAGACCCACAACACTCTGGGAATGCAGCTGACTATCAGGGAGGCTGAGCAGGGCAGTAATAGTGGCAAAATGGCCCCCAGATACCTGGAAGGACTTTGACTCTCATGGCCCCTTCCTCTCCCCAAATGAATCAAGTCTCTTAATTCCCCAGTCCTAGCTGGCCAATAACTGGTAGAGAAGCCCCACTCCCAGGCACTCTCCTATGTCCACTATGAGGCACAAGAGCTCAGTTTCTACATGACTGGGCATAAGCTCTCCCCTCTATCTCCCAGGAGTTGGTCATCACCAGCTGGTCTGACCAAAATTCCCCTTGCTGAGATGGGAAGGGGCATTTGTATCTTAGGAAATAATGCAACATTTTTCTACTACTGTGGGAGGAACTGCCTTCTAATATCTGAGGCTGAGAGTCATTAACTTACATTCTTCCTTCTGGGTAATGTTTCATTAGGGTCCTGTCACTAGATTCTACTGCAGAAATACTCTGTCTTCCTGACTTCTGTCCATGTGGTTTTTATGATGGAGTCCAGAACTCATACTTGGGCACATCTATATCTGTGTTTATTATGTGGGCTTTAATCCATATATTGATGGTATTGACTCCTGGAATTGCAGTGTCCTGCAACTGAGAAGATATAGCTATAGATATATAAAAAAATGTAATATTTACATATTTTTCTCTGTTTGCCATTTTGCCATGGTCATGAGGTGGGTCCTGGCTGGAATGCCCCCTGTGGCACGCTTGGGGCACAACAGTGTGCCTGCCACAGTTTTCCCCTTTATTCACCTATGCAAAGTAGTGTCGTCGCCTTCAACAGCAAATTCAAGCCCATTTTAAATGCCACAGTCCACACTAAAGTCCACTTTGTAGTAAAAACAGTTCCTGTTCAACTCCAAAGTAAAGCAAGGTTACACTATGCAGCAATTTTTCAATCTTATTCAAAGGTCACCATTCCCAGGTCACCCACTCAACAGTCATTAGCCACTCGCTCACAGTTCCTTTAGCTCCTGCTCCAGGACCTCACACTCCAGGTCTTCTACCTGAGAGTTCCAAGACCCACTTCTCTCCGCAACTCTTCTCCCACAGCCCCAGGTCAGATCTCCTGTGACAGATCCCCCTGCAGTGTTTCTCTCGGACAGGCCTCTCTCCCTGTAAGCATGCCTGCTCCTGGGATCCACCCTCCAGCATCAAGCCTCTTGTTATGGGCTCAGCGTCTCCTAACCAGGCTGGTTCTTCCCCTTCCTCATAGAGGCCTGTGTACAAGCGGTCCTTTTACTCTGCAGTGGTTCCTCAGCCCTGGTCAATCCTCCCCATCAGCTTTTGCTTTTCCCAGTGGCTCGGTATACCAGCTGTCCACCTCTGCTTCTTTTGCTGCTGCTCCTCCCATCTCTCCCCCTCCCACCCCCATCTCTCCTTTCCTCTTCAGGCAGCTCTTACCTGCCCTTCTTCCTCGCTGTATCAGTGCTTTCAGGTAGCTCTGGCTTGCCAGGTTTCTCTCCCCTCAGTTGCAATGAGTCACAGGTGCACTGGCCCTGCTCCCTCTTGAAGGGCCAGTGTCACCCTGTGGTAGCCATCATGACAGCAGGTGTTTGGTAGAGCACTACAACATCCTGAATATTGCAATGATTTCCTGACAACAAACATGCAATCACAAGGGAGTCTGTCTTCTAAGAGGTGTGCGCCTGCACCACCTCCTTCAGCTAATATTAAAAGTGTAATTGTTGCAGTTGCCTGGTACACCAAAAACTTAGCATGCCTGTAATGTGCCAGGTGTATCACAACTCACAGGCAAGCACAGTAGGTGCTTCAGCAGGTAGGTCTTGTAGGTACTAGCCTTGGTGGGTCACAGTAACCACTGAAACATGGCTAAGATAAAGGGTATTTTATTAGGGCTGGCAGTAAAGGGAAAGTTTGCAGATACTGGAGGCACAGAGCCTTAAAAGATACAGTTCAACTGAGTAATAGCACTCAGTTCTTGTTTAGACCCCTGGGACAGTCCATTCTAGAGCTAGGTGCCTGGGGTCACCTCTCCAGTCCAGTCTATTCGAGCACATAGGAGCTAACAGAGTTCCAGGCACAGTTAGTGTCTCTTATTGTGCCCTCCCTGCCCAGCAATTTGCTTCTTCCCCATGAGTCCCATAGATGCCTATACCCAATTGTGATGTCTGGCAGTCACAGCCTGTTCTTCTTTGAGTGCTTGTTCACGTTGATTCCAATCAGGTGTGCATGTGCTGCATGCATGGTTGTCAGAAAGTTTTCCCTTAGCAGCTCCCGTTGGGTTGGCTGTGGAGCTCCCTGGAGTGGTGCATTCATGGCGCTCAATATATGACCCACAAGGGCAGTGCCAGGTGAAGGAGTTTGAACCACCCTCCACCCCAAACACTTTTGAAGCCTCCGGAGACTTAATTGAAACAACGGCTTCACAGCCCCAGCTCTGAGGAACAAGCCTCCGGTACCGATATGTCCGGTACCGTCTAGAGGCAAGCTAGCTCACAGTCCCTGGCTTGGCACCATCCGCGGCACCTCTCTCAGTCGCTATCACTGTGACACCGCTCCCCGGCACCATGCTCCATAAAAGCATCTTCAGCACTGGCGCGACGTTCCCCCTCTCCAGCACTAAGGGTGGACTAGCACTGATCCCCGGCACTGAGAGAGGACTGGCACCGACACAGAGGACCTGCATCGCAACCTCGATCATTGGCACCAATCTATGACACCAGATTCCCAGTGCCGGTCTCCTGCAAGGTCGACCTGGCACCAGTCTCCTGCGCAGGGCCCTTCGGCACCACTTTGGTCATCGTGATCAGGGTCTGCTTCCTCGGACTCTGACGGTGACTCATTGTATTCCAGGCTTAGTCAGCGTAGGTCTCAGAGATGGCGAAGGGAGGAGCAGCTGACCTGGCAGCCACAGTGGCAGCCCCAGGCACAATAGCCCTTTTGGACTCCCTGGGCTTCCCATCAAGCCCAGGGCTCCCTTTCAAGGGGTTCATGGTCGGTTACCTCAGATCACCGACTGTGTCACTCTGCCAGGAACAGGCCTACACCTCAGAGATCCGATGCCACCCTGTCCCAGCTGCCCCCTCAGGCTCAGGTCACTGCCGAGGCTACTCCGGCACAGTAGCAGCCACAGGGTCAGGCTACAGCCACCACAGGGGTAGGCACTGACCAGGAGGAGGTCAGGGAGCCGGAGGCACAGGAGGACCCAATACCTCCTCAGGCTACCTCATCGTCTTCTCCTGACAAGGCTGTGACAGGGGCTTCAGCTTCAGGCCCTCCGCCGATTGATCACAGGGCACATCAGGACCTTCTGAGGCGGACTGCCCGCAACATGGGGTTGCAAGTGGAAGAAGTGATTGAGGCCGAGGACCCCATGGTGGATATTCTTACTCCTGAAGGTCCATCGTGGGTAGTTCTGCCATTGATCAAGACAGTTCATACCGACACCAAGACTCTAGGGCAGTCTTATGATGATTCTGCTGACCGCACGGGGTGTGGAATGCAAATACTTTGTCCCTTCCAAGGGCTACAAATATCTTTCTCACACCCACAGCCATGCTTTCTGGTCATGTTGGCAGTCAATGAGAAAGAGTGACAGAGACAGCCCCCAAATCTAAAGAGGCCTTATTGGAAATCCTGGGAGGTGGGTGGGTGCAAGCCTGCCCACATCTAAAAGCCCCTCTCCCAGCCTTGCAGGAGGGACCACTGAACCCAGGAACCAACTGAATACGGGGGATAGCTAATAAATAACAGGAGTAGGAGTGAAGGTCACAGGTTCAAAACTAAGGATCCAGAGAACCCTGGACAGCACCCACTGCTCCTCAAAGCTGTCTAGTGAGCCAGCAGACGCCACCCAGAGGAACTCTTCCGGGATGCATGAAACCAGGGAGGAGCAGAAATAGGCCCCACAGTCGCAGAGCACTCCCTCGTCTAGCATCCTCCTCCTGATGTTGAAGGTGGCCCCTTTGGTGAGAACTAGGAGGAGGTCGATGATGAGGCCACGGACAGGGTGTGAGAATATAAACAAGTGCAGCCAGAACCTAAACGGGCGGTTCTGGAGGAGTCGGAAAAGGGGCTGCAACCTGGCGCATTCAAGAGAAGCATGTGCCAGGTTCTCCCTCATGCCGCAAAAGGGTCAGGTGTTGGGGATGGGGGTGAACCATTCCAGGTACACACCCGTGCTCATGGCTCCATGAAGGAGCCACCAACAGATATCTCCGGCAGGCTGTGGGACCAGGGTGGACTAGATGCTGGCCCACCAGGGTTCCTCACCCTCCACAGGTGATAGATAGTCCCACCATTTGGTATCAGGGCGGGACACGAGGGTGAGGAAGTGAAACGTGTGGAACATGAGCGTGTATAGTTGTTTCCTTGGCGCGATTCAGAAGTGAACCAGCTGCAGGGCATGCAGCTGGCTCAGATTGTGGAAAGGAGGGGGCCAGAAGGGCTTGCGGGACAGGGGCCCGATGAAAAGGTCCGGAGGGCCTGGGGTCAGGGGTGGACGGAGGCAAAAAGGATGGACCTTTTTGGTAGGATGGTATATGCCACTAGGGGCCTTCAGCTGAGGATAGCTAACCAGCAAGCTATCCTCAGCAGATACAACTTCAACTCATGGGCCTCCATGTTCAAGTTTAAAGAGCTGATCCCTGTGGACTCTAGGGCTGAATTCTCCACCATTGTGGAGGAAGGGAAGGCGGTGGCATAGACCTCACTGCAGGCATTCCTAGACTCTGTGGACTTGGCTGCCTGTATCCTCTCCTCAGGCACAGCCATGAGGAAGATATCATGGCTTCAGGTGTCCGAGCTACCCCCGGAGTTGCAGCAAACCCGGCAGGACTTTCCCTTTGAGGGCGCCAAGCTGTTCTCCGAATAGACTGACTCCAAGCTGCATAGCTTGAAAGATTCCAGGGTGACAATGAAGTCATTGGGAATGCACATGCTGGCAATCCAAAGCAAGCACTTCAAGCCCCAACTGCAACAACAGAGCCCATATCCTCCTCATCCAAGACAGGATTTCTATAGATGAAGGGGCAGGAATAGGGTGACCAGATCACTGACAAGAAATATCGGGATGCAGGGGAGGAGGGGGTGGAGAATATCAGGACCCAGACTTCCAGTCCCTCCACCTCACGGCCTGGAAGCTTCATGGTTAAACCCCATGAAGCTCCTATGCTAGGAGTCAGTAAGGGAGGTTCTACTTGGCAGCAGGAAACCATCCACCTGGTGGAAGAGTTGCTGGTGGGCCCAGCAACACCCCTCCACACACTGCAGGTGTCCATACCACTCATCCTGGAGTACCTTATACATCTCAAACAGCGAGGCCTAGCAGTGTCATCCATCAAGGTGCACCTAGCTGCTGGGGCCTTCCATCTGGGAGGGTCTGGATGTATTCGCTAACCCCATGGTAAGGCGTTTCCTCAAGGGCCTGGAACATCTATTTTCACAGATTAGACAACCTGTTCCCGCATGGGACCTTAACCTGGTCCTCTCCAGGCTAATGGGGCCCTTTTGAACCCTGGCAACTTTTACCCTGCTCTGTTTGTTGTGGAAGGTGGCTTTACTGGTCACCACCACATCAGCCAGGCGGGTGTCTGAGTTAAAGCTCTGACCTCCGACCCACCCTATACGGTCTTTCACAAGGACAAGGTGCAGCTCAGGCATCACCCAGTCTTCATTCCTAGGGTAGTGTCATAATTCTACACTAGTCAAGACATTTTTCTACCTGTCTTCTACCCTAAGCCTCTCACCAGTATCCAAGAGCAGAGGCTGCACTCACTGGATGTTCGGAGAGCGCTAGCATTCTACATCGAGCGCACTAGGCCATTCAGGAAGTCGAACCAGCTGTTTGTGGCGGTGGCAGACCGGATGAAAGGACTCCTGGTCTCATCTCAAAGAATATCTTTCTGGATCACAGCCTGCATCTGCACATGTTATGAGCTGGCCAAGGTCCCAGCCACAACTCTTATGGCACATTCCACAAGGGCACAAGCCTCGTCAGCTGCATTCCTGGCCCAGGTCCCAATACAAGAGATCTGCAGGGCAGCAGCTTGGTCATCGGTGCATACATTTACCTCTCACTATGCTATCACCCGATACGCCAGAGAAGATGCAGCATTCAGCAGGGCGGTACTCCAATCAGTGATTCCTTAACTTTGACTCCACCTCTGATTTAGGGCTTGGGTGTCACCTGATTGGAATCAACGTGAACAAGCACTTGAAAAAGAAAAAACGGTTACTCACCTTCTCGCAACTGTTCTTCGAGATGTGTGGGAGCTGACCTTATCTGTGAAAACCAAAACAAAAAAAAGCATTGAATACTTCAGCTTTTTCCACATCATCTGTCACTAGGTTGCCTCCCCTATTCATTAAGGGTCCCATACTTTCCCTGACCTTTTTCTTACTTGCTAACATACCTGTAGAAGCCTTTCTTGTTACCCTTCACATCCCTTGCTAGCTGCAATTCCAGTTGTGTTTTGGCCTTCCTGATTACACCCTTGCATGCTTGAGCAATATTTTTATACTCCTCCCTAATCATCTGACCAAGTTTCCACTTCTTGTAAGCTTCCTTTTTGTGTTTAAGCTCACTGAAGATTTCACTGTTAAGCCAAGATGGTTGCCTGCCATATTGGCTATTCTTTCTCCACATCGGGATGGTTTGTTCCTGCACCCTCAATAAGGCTTCTTTAAAATACAGCCAGCTTTCCTGGACTCCTTTCCCCCTCATATTAGCCTCCCAGGGGATCCTGCCCATCAGTTCCCTAAGGGAGTCATAGTCTCCCTTTCTGAAGTCCAGGGTCCGTATTTTGCTACTCTCCTTTCTTCCTTGTGTCAGGATACTGAACTCAACCATCTCATGGTTTCTGCTGCCCAGGTTGCCACCCACTTCTACTTCCCCTACCAATTCTTCCCTGTTTGTAAGCAGCAGGTCAAGAGGAGAATGGCCCCTGGTTGGTTCCTCCAATAGTTGCACCAGGAAGTTGTCCCCAACACTCTCCAAAAACTTCCTGTATTGTCTGTGCACTGCTGTATTGCTCTCCCAGCAGATGTCAGGATGATTGATGCCCCACCATGAGAACCAGGGCCTGTGTTCTGGAAACTTCAGTTAATTGTCCGAAGAAAGCCTCATCTACCTCCTCCTCCTGGTCTGGTGGTCCATAGCACACGCCCACGACATCACCCTTGTTGCTCTCAACCAGCTTTTCTCCAGTTTGATACTGGAACTCTGAGCAATCATACTGCTCTCTTACATACAGTGCAACTCCTCCACCTTTCCTCTCCTGCCTGTCCTTCCTGAACAGTTTATACCCATCCATGACAATGCTCCAATCACGTGAGCTACCCCATCAAGTCTCTGTTATTCCAATCACACCATAGTTCTTTGACTGTGCCAGGATTTCCAATTCTTCCTGCTTGTTTCCCAGGCTGCTTACATTCGTGTATATGCACCTAAGATAACTAGCTGATTGCCCTACTTTCTCAGTATGAATCAGGAGCCACCCCCCATTGCACCTTCCCCATGATTCCTCATGGTATCCCACTTCCCCACTTACCTCGGGGCTTAGGTCACCGTCCCCCGGCGAACCTAGTTTAAAGCCCTCCTCACTACGTTAGCAAGCCTGCCTGCGAAGATGCTCTTCCCTCTCTTCGTTAGGTGGATCCCATCTCTTCCTAGCAATCCTTCTTCCCGGAACAACATCCCATGGTCAAAGAATCCAAAGCCCTCTCTCTGACCCCACCTGCATAATCACGCATTTACCTCCACACTTTGACAGTCCCTACTTGGGCCTTTTCCTTCAACAGGGAGGAGGGACGAAAACACGACTTGCACCTCGAACTCCTTTATCCTTCTTCCCAGAGCCACATAGTCTGCAGTGACCCGCTCAAGGTCATTCCTGGCAGTGTCATTGGTGCCCACATGGAGGAAGGGGTAGCGGTCCAAGGGCCTTCTGGTCAATGGGGTCTCCTTCTGATCCCTTCCCTCAGATGGCTCTTCCAAATAATTCTCCGCAGCAGTACCTGTGCAGAGAGCCTGAAAATGATCAGTCACCTTTGGTAACAGTCACTTTTGGTAAATAATAATAGTGGTTATTATTCCTTCTAGGCAGAAATCAAAAAATGTCCAATAGAGCAGGGTTCACATGTGAAAAACAAGAACCTTTAAAAAAGGAAAATCTATTATTCCTGAAGTACTGAGCTATAGTGTAGTACTGAAAAAAATATTTATTCTGGCTAAAAGTGAAAACTATTGCAAACGTACATTGTATAGCTGAAAGTGGGGTGGAAAAAGTGAAATGGAATTTACAATGTTCCAGTGAAATGAAAAGTGGCTTTTTAAAGGCAATATTTAAATCAGACTGCCACTGGCTAGTTGAAATTGGTATCTTTTTGATTCTGTATGAATTTTTATTTAGCTTTCTGAATAGTGGGAACCATAATTAATTTAAAATGCAGAAAACTGCTAGCTATGTTTGCATGACTTAAATTATTTCTGGCAGGGTTTTCAAAATAAAAGACTTTTGTAGAGCCTGTTCTAACAACAATGCTAATTTGTTTCCCTCCAGTTCTGAGATCTGTTTCAGAAGTATTCCTATATATGGTATTCTTGTGCAAAGAAGCATTTCTCACCAAGTTTATTTTCCAGCATGGCTAACCAGACTTTCTGGCCAGGACCCTTCAGAGTGCTCAAGGTGTTTGGTTCCTTTGTCTCCTCAAGTGAAGGATGCCAAAATGGCTTTTTCTCTCTGTTTAGAGCTTCTGAAAATTCATTGACTATGCTTCAAGAGGCAGGAAGGTTTCCTGTGGGTGTAGTCTCTATCCCCCATCAAGATTAAGTGGTCATCTTTCCCCACTTGCCTTCCTGATGGCTTTGTTTACCTTGCATATAAATATGCTTTTCTTTGTCTTTGGTCTCAAGTAAATTCAAGCAAATGGAATCACATTCCTTTGTCTGAAACAGGCATGGCTTAGGCACTGCTTGCCAAATGCATTTTCAGAACACATTTTCAACACATATCTATAAAGTCCTTTGTGGGTTTACCGTACATACAGCAGCAAGAATATTAATGATCAGTAACAGAGGGGTAGCCGTGTTAGTCTGAATCTGTAAAAAGCAACAGAGGGTCCTGTGGCACCTTTGAGACTAACAGAAGTACTGGGAGCATAAGCTTTCGTGGGTAAGAACCTCACTTCTTGCATCTGAAGAAGTGAGGTTCTTACCCACGAAAGCTTATGCTCCCAGTACTTCTGTTAGTCTCAAAGGTGCCACAGGACCCTCTGTTGCTTTTTAATGATCAGTAAGTAATTAGTTTTCCAGTGATATGTTACATGCCACCTTTTCGGAATATAACATGACAACAGTGTGCCAGCTGGCTTTGGGATGATCTTAGGGTCACACTCGTCCAAGCCCTGCCTCCCCATGTACACTGCTATTTTTAGCACTATAGAGTTCCACTCCTGGAGCCCTCCCTCTGCCGCAGGGAAAGACTCCCAGAGAAGGGGATGGGCCAGGCAGGAAATCCGATTTGAAAAGACTAATTTAATGGACACTCTGTTCTGACTGGAGAAAAGCAGGAGGAATTCCCTTTCCAGTGTTTTCCAGGTCAGATGTTAGGGGAGACTGGAATTTTGGATGGAGAAAGTATACTACAAGAAAGCAACACTTGTCCCTCACAACAGCAAGCACTTTTTCACACAAATCCACTGTTACCAGTCATGATGGCCAAGACTTTTAAAAGCAAAAAGTGATTTTAGGTGCCTCAATTTGTGGGTGCCCAACTAGAGATAGCTTACAGGCATCGGATTTTCAGAGGGTGGGTGCTCAGTGCTTTCTGAAAATCAAGCCCCTTTAAGCAATCACAAGCCAAGCACCGTAAAGTTGAGGCACTCAGAATCACTGATCACATCTCAAAATCTTGGTCAAATTGCATTCACTGTTTTATTAGAGTGTAATCAAGATGGCAGTGAAAACCTTATGCAAGTACAAACTTTATCAGTTCTGGATTTTGTGACACAATGAAACATTCTTTCTTTCTAAAATATCTTTTTGAAAACATGCACACTGTAGAGATAATAAAGGTACAATAGTTTTGTGGCATTTTTAGTTTGTTAATATGGTGTGGCAGAAATTGAAAAATATTTTATTTTCAAGTGGCCATTAAATCTGTGTGTGATTTCTCAGTGACTGCAGTGCAAGCTATGGTGGAGGGCAGAAGGGAGCAACTCTACTTATGGGATGCTCATGTCTATGCCAGATGCTGTCTATTTCAGACATCTGTAATGTCAGTTTAATGGGCACAGTCCAATAAAATTCAGCTTGAATTTCTCTTTTACGCTAACGTTATAAGCTTTTAACAGCTGTCCTAAGCAGAACATTTTACCTTAACAGATATGCTAGACACACTAACATGAGCCATAAAATGGTGATGCCACTTCCTACAGCAGTTCTAAAATAAGAACTGAGGTCCAAAAAATAGAAAACAAGAGAAGATACAGTGGTCTGTCTGTCTGGTATCAAAAATAGCCGTGTTTAGGTATATTGTACTGTAACTACCAGTAAACTACCAGTACCATCCCACTCTGAAACTAAAGAGCCAAAACATATTAAGTAAAAAAAAAAAATGTAAGGATGAATGCATAAATTATTCAAAACATTTTGTCCTCCAATACTACTTTGGGTACATTTTTTAAAAGATCTAGTGGTGAAAAATCTGTCCCTATTGAAGTCAGTTGCAAACTCCGACTTCAAGAGGGCCAAGATTTTACCTAGGACTTCTAAGTATCCTAACAATCGGATACGATTCAGTTAAGAGAAAATGAAACATTTTAAATTTCTTCTCCTTTTTCTCCCTGCGTTTGGTTTAGATTTTGACAGTTTGCCTCCTGCACACTATAAGGAGACCATGAACACTATCCTTTTGTGGATCCAGCAGTCAGAGACCAAACTCTCCATACCTCAGGTTATTGTCACTGAATATGAGATCATGGAGCAGAGACTCAGGGAGCTAAAGGTAAGTGTACAGACTGTGAAAAAAGCCTTCTGATTGAAAAACACAAGCGGATGGAACTTCTGTTCGTCTAAATCATCGTAATTCCATTGAAGTCAATGGAGCTATGACTATTTACAGCAGCTGAGGATTTAGCCCAAAGGCTATGGGTCGGGGGGGCTACTTACTGATATTGAAAAGGCTTCTGAGTGTTATTGAAAAAAGCACCAAGGTTGGTATTTGCGAGTTGAAACAAATACTTAAGGTACTAAACAACTTAGGGGAATAGCTTTTGCATCTCCCCACGAGAAACAAAATGTTCTCAGAGATATTTACAGCACTTAGGCATTCAGCTCGTAATGAATGTTTTCATGTATGCATTAGAAACTAGTGTTATGAAAAATACAGAACATTTACTTCTTTCCATCCCAATCTGCAACTCCTGTCAAATTTCCAAGCAGAGACAGATGTGGGATGAGCTTTGCCAGTGGGCATAAAGCTTCTCTGCATGTGGACTTTTAGTATTGTTTTATTATCTGATGGCTAAAGAGCATTTTGCTGGATCCAATGCCAATGAAAATAGAGAAATGCAAAGCAGAAAATATCTAGTCTCCATGCTGATCAATATACTGATCAATCCTTGAAGGTAAGTGTATGGTAATCATTGGGGCCATAATAAATTATTTAATGGATTATACAATGTCTCAATGAATTTAATTATCCATGTATTTATACCATTAAAATTAGCAACTGAATGTGTTTCTAATCAGCTGTTTTCTGAATAAGATTAAACTGTTACTTCGGTCATGGTGAAGTGTGTAATTCTTTTCTTTGAAATTATTACAAGAATTGTTCAGCCATTTGCTCAATAATATTTTACTGCTTCTGGGGGAGAAAGTGTTCAAAATAGCTCAGTATGTTCCAAGTGAATTAATATAATGTTAATTTTTCATGTCACAGGCTTTGCAAAGCTCTCTACATGAGCAACAAAATGGCCTAAACTATCTTAGCACAACTGTGGAAGAAATGTCCAGGAAAGCCCCTGCAGAGCTCAGCCAGAAATATCGATCTGAAATTGAGGGGATCCTTAGCCGCTGGAAGAAGTTATCAGCTCAGCTGGTAGACCGTTGCCAAAAACATGAGGACCTGATGACTAAGCTCCAGCAGTTTCAGGTTATTAGGGGTTATCCCTCTTTCTCACACACATACACACCCATCCATCTTCTGGTGTCCAGTGACATAACAATGTTTATATATGTGTGCATTTTTATATATTTCTGCAAAAGTTATTTCTTGAAGTAAAACAAGATAAAAGGGAGGAGTCTCAAGTCAATCCATGTGTGAGATTCTTGTATTGCAATGGGTATTTGAATCAGAATAAAGGCACTTTAAAAATTCTAAACCTTTGGCAGGTACTAAGGTGTTGATTGACTGATGCAATGATGATCCATTTGATAGATTGTTATAAGAGTGAAATCCTCACCCCACTAAAATCAATGGAAGCTTTGGTATTGACTTCAATGAGTCCAGGATTTCACCCAGAATTCTTACCGTTTGCCTGTTTTCGCTTGTGTTGAAAACAATGACAAAACTCCTATTGATTTCAGTGAGAATAAAGTCAGGCCCCCATCACTGTAATCCTTCTAACACTTTCCATGCAACTCTAACCATCTTGATTTCAATGGATTACTTTTGTTGTCATTATCACTGTTACTTCTATTGTGGTAGAAACTACGAGAGGTCACTAATCAAAGATCAGGATCCCATTGTACTACACACATAGGTAAAATTATTTATATACAAATGTGCAGGAGTAGAGCCCTAGATTGTTTTCTTCATGGCAGAGATCTTATGTAGACACTAGTTGACAAGTCATGTTGGTGCTCACCAAATGAACAACAAGATTGGGGGAAACCTGGACAAACAAATATTGTAACATGTCATTCATGTCTCAATTTTTAATATATTTCGGTTCCATTTGTATATAATCCTAAAGCACAATTTTCAAATTGATTCTGATTAACCAGGCACCAAAATTCTGAAAGTATTCTGCAGAAAGTATCTTTACAGTTTTATTCTATCCTCCTTCCATGTAAACGATCACTTAAGTACTCATAAAGGACAAGGGAATGAAAGTAACCCTGAAGCCTTTTTCAAGGTTGACCAGCACAATGTGAGTTGTTACATACAGTGCTCCATTTACAATATATGAATATTTCAGTCCCTGTCCTTGGTTTGTTTCAAGTAGAATTTGATTGTTGCTTTTGTGTTATGGATTATAGCAAAATAGGATTTTTTGAGTGAGTTGAGACCACAGTTTCCTATTTAATCCAATACGATCCAATCATATGATCAAGAATAAATGTTCCATTAGCAGGGTCATGGTTGGTCTTGTATCCCTGTTTCTGCAAAGAAAAACCCAGTAGCAAAATAACAAAACATTCATTCATCTGATTCTCTTTGACCATACGGGAGTTTTGACCACAAAAAAAATTATCATCATTAGGTAATGAACAATTTAAGAACTAGTCTTCTCCAGAAGACCCCAACAATCCTAAATTTGGTTTAATTGGTAGCACTTGGATTCTGAAAATAATGAATTTGGCTGTCATAGCAAGACTTGGGTTTGTGTTCATTGCTAATATAATGAAATATTGGGAAGTACGCTGTTTCAGGTACTATCCTTTCCTTAATAAATTTAAATTGGCTTTTTATTCACAACTGCTGGGTTTCTGGGTAGAAGTTTAGGAAGATACCATTGCCATTTTCAAAAAGACAAACCTCGATTTCTTAAATAGCACTTCATCTCTCAGTAAAACACTTAGTTTTTGGCAATATAATGTGCATGATTTCTGAGCGTGGATCACTGCACAACAAGTGTACAATTCATATAAAATTCATTGCTTGTATATCCCTCTAGTATACTTTGAGTGTTTAGTTAGCTTTGATAACGTCTTAGCTATTGCTTCCTAATAGAGTGTATCTTAGAGGTATATGTTCAAATCACTACTGATAGCAGATAAAGCATATATTCATTTCAGAATGTGATCCATTTATTTGATCTTCACTGTTTTTGAAAAGTAATCACTGTATCCTGGGTTAACAAAAGGAAATCTTCAAATTGGTCCTTTTCTCTTTAATGAAAAATGTTTAATACATGCATGTTAAAATACTAAAATCTCATAATAAAATATGATTCTGGATTACTTTTACTCCTTAACAACAAAAGTACAGAAGAAATCACTTCATTCACTCTTTTGGTAATTTTGGTATTCATCACTTTTGTATCATTAATTTTTATCGATTCAATTGATTTTGCAAAGTAGCCTGGTGCTATAAAAATGACCAGCTGGTGCATTTTCTTTATGGGTTACCTGATATGTATATTTGAGCAAATTTGGAGCACAATATTATTTAAATGAGAACTGACTGCTTTAAAAATATAATCATTGAATTATTATATTGTGTATAATGCTGAATGTGCATTTTACAGATGTAGGTAAAGCAATACTTTGAAGAAAAAAGTGATACTATTTGAGTGTTAATTTAGCAGCTCACCATTTGTATAACTTGATGATGCTCCTCCTTAGCTGACACATTATCCCTTTAATAAAGGCTAACATAAGCTTCTCACTGACTCCCAAAGGCTAAGCATTAGGTTTTAGAATTAGCGTTCAAATGTGGTTGGATCAGGGGATAGGGAATCAGGATTCCTGGACTCTGTTCCTAGCTCTGGTACTGGTTGATTATGTGACATTCAGAAACCCACTTAGAGTATGTCTACACTGAAGCTAGGAGTGTGCCTCCCTTTGCAAGTAGTCAGACACATGCTAACTCTGCTTGAGCTAGAAAGCTAAAAATATTAATGTAACCAGGGGTAGCATAGATGGTGGGTTGAGCTAGCCACCTAAGTATGTACCTAGGGGGTCTGGGCCAGTTTGTACTCAGGTGGCTAGCCCAAACTGCAACCTATGCTAGCCCGGGCTACACTACTATTTTTAGTGTGCTAGCTTGAGCAGAGCTAGTGCATGTCTGTCTACTCATTCAGCGAAGCGTGCTTCCAGCTGCAGTGTAGACCTGCTCTGTATCGATCTCTGCTGCAGTTAACCTTAGAGTAAACATAGTACTACTTCCTTATTTTGTAAGGGGCAGTTTTTCTACATGGTGGCCTCTTAGTTAGTGAAATAAGATGGTAGTTTCGTATGCTTTTTTAATAATTGTGTAAAAGGAAACTTAAAGTGATGGTGAGCCGCAATTAAAGGACAATTTTAAATAGTTGGAGATATATATATATATATCACCTTAGAAGTGGTGATATATAAGTGAAAGGTGGTATTCTCATTCTTCTTCTTGCTGTTTTCAAAAGAGGAGGGAAAGGGTTTTTGTATTCTTACCATTAACAAATCAGAGAAACAAAATCCAAACTGTTTATTCCTGAAAACAAGAAATGCTGAGACTAAAATGATCAAAATGCAGGCCAAATGGGGAAAGGCAATTCCCCCCAAAAATGTATTTGCTTGTTTGCATTGCTCAAAGTGCTGTGACCTCTTCCTAATTTTAGAATTATATTGTGATGAAGTTTAGTGATAGTGCCATAGTGATAGTGCCATGATGAATTCTATTATCACCAGTCAGTGCTTGTAGCATACAATAAAATGTTGTTTTTAACAAACAGAATGACACTAAAACCCTGAAGAAATGGATGGCTGAAGTGGATGCTTTTCTGAAGGAAGAGTGGCCTGCCCTTGGTGACTCAGAAGCGCTGGAAAAACAGCTTGAACAATGTACAGTAAGTAGTCCTTGTGTACTGGATTCTTTGTGTGTATTTGGCTGGGTGAGTGCTTAGAAGAAGAATCAACCCAAACTTTCGCCTAACTAGAAATAAATTTAAAACTGAATCTCTTGGTTTTGAAGAAAATACTGAAAAAAACAGGAAGTTGAACATACAAAGGTAGTAACACAGATGCTGTAATACTGTATCCTTGTGGTATGTCCAGACTGGACAAAATAAGAAAGTTTGAAACATTGTGAGCTCCTTGGAGCAGGGGTCTCCCTTCTTAAGTATTTGAAAAAGTACCCGGCACTTGAATGAGTTCTACTGCAAATAATAATCATAATATGGTGAGCGCACACTGCCCCCAAGATATCATCTTTTTTTTCTTGTTGCCATTTTGTGGTAGTTTCTCATTTCAGGGAAGCAGGAGGCACAAAGTTGAGAGCCAGATTTGTATCTCTTAGACTGGTATTAATTCAATTCAATTCCACTGGAGTCTATGGGCCTAAATTTGTAGCAAGTGTATAAAAATAACTCCTTCAGAAGTCAAACACTTCATTAAAAAGCTGAAATTCTCATTGTTGTCCAAACTTTTCTTCTCCTCACCATCTCCATCATGTGAGAAGCTTTGCTGTCCTTCGTGGCATTCTTAGTGATCTTTGATTAAATGTTCAGACTCAGACCAAATCTTGTCACTTCTCAGTTTATAACAGTTCTGCAATCTGTTCCTTCCTCTTCCATTTCTATTCTTCACTCCCACTTCCAAAGCCTTTGTTCATACCATGATCCCTTCTCAAGTCTCCCTTCTTTAAGCATCCAATATTCAGCAGCTGAAATTACCTTTTTCCTCTTCTGTTATGACGGTGTCACCCCCCTTTGATGTCTCTTTTTTGGCTTTTTGTCTCTTTCTGCATAAAGTTCAATCTGCTCATTCTGGCATTTAAGTTTCTGCCTGAGTCTCCTGTCATGCTCAACTCACTACCTTTGCTCTAACCTTTTCCCTCCCTTTCCTTCCTTCTACTTTTGCCTTCATGCCTGTTTTCACATTGCTCCCTTCACTTGGCTCACTGCCCTTCTTAAAAGGATGAAACATCCTTGTTTTCTTTCTTCAAATGCCTCTTCAAAACCTATTTCCTCTCCCTTGTTGCCACTAGGGACTTTCTTTCCTATGCAGTCTATTCCTCACTTATCTTACCAGAGCCTGTAATTAAAAATGATCAGAATGTATATGATTTGATTCCTGTACATGACTCAGTTTTTGTTTGTTTTAAACATAATCCCCTCTTTCACTTTACTTTTGTTGTACTTGTGCTTTGTTCAATTTAGATTGTACAGTTTTGGGGAGCAGGCTCTGATACCAGACACCTCTGTGTTCTTGGGGAACCAGGGTGCAGTATCCAGCCTGACTCATGAAAGACGCCCCCTCCCCCACTCCCCCGCCAGCCTCTGCTTAAACCAAAACCCATCAGAGGAAGAAAACTTGCAGAAAGCAGTGAAGGGCGTTGGGAGACACACCTAGACCCCTCCTGACAAGGGTGACAAGATTAAGACTTCTCCATTAGCATACAGAATGGAGAGCAGAGACAACTCCCCTAGCCTCGTCTGCATGAAAGATGGGACAGGAAGACATCTCAATTTACATACAGAATGGAGAACAGAGAATTCTGGGACCAGAAAAAGCAGGGAAGCACTGCATCATGGGAATCTTTGCTCCAGATGCTAATGAACCTGTGTCTGCACACACCCAGCTCAGCAATTATCAGACCAATTCTAGTAATGAATCCTTAATTGATATCCAAATTCTGAAGCAGCCTAGTTGCATTGTGAGCTCCCTGGAAGAAAACACCCCCCCATAGCCAAGAGTGATCAGCTCCTATTGTCTAAAGAAAACCCTTGAGTCATCAGTTTACCTATAAACAAATCTAGTGTTCTCCCTTGAACCATTGTATTTTCTCTACAAAAATCCCTACTCACCCTCTAGTCAGGGTTCTGATGCTTAGATCCAAACTATGCATCTGTTCCACTGGAACTCCATCTTCTTCTGACTGATCATGCTGGGGGCTCTGCCTGTCTCCAGCATTCAGGACCCTCCGCTACCACCATCACCTGGGAACCCCGACCAGTTCAAGCCTCATGGAGTGGGTGAGAATCCCCCCCCCCCTTCTCTCTGTTTTCCTTTCTATCTTTGGTATTAACCTTTAATAATGTATGTTATGTTGGTTTAGCTCTCCTTGTGTAGTTATCATTAGTATTCAATAAATAACTTTTATGGTTAAGTTGGTTGCTTCTCTCTCTCTTACTGAACTTTACTCTTTTGTGTTTTTAGCTTCCCCCATTCACTCTACAGCAATGCTTCTTTTACTTAAGCTAAAGATCCCTGCAGCGCCCAAAATACTGTGGGATTTGCTCATCAAGTAGGTTACTGAGTCCAGAGACATATAAGGGGTCAACTTGACAGTGCTGATTGACCCGGTCTGCTCAGACTTGCTCTGTTAACGTATGTGTGGGTGTGGGTGTGTTCATCCGGTTCTGGGGTGGGAGTAACCCAGCCCTAGGGACCCTAGGTCCTGCAGGATAGCTCCATTGGGAGGGGACTTGCAGAAGGGAGAAGTAGAGCTCCATATGAAAACACAAGTGACACAAGCAGTACATTGACAGGATTACAGAACCCCCTTCCCCAGAGGAGTAACCCGAATAAATGAGCATACCCCAAAGTAATGGGCACATCTGGTAACAGCTGTGTATTGAGGCCTGCTCTGCTTCATGCAGAAACAGATAGGGATGGAAAAAGTAACTTTATGCCACCTTATGGTATGCCACTACAAATCCTAGCAGGTGACAATACAAAACTTCCATTGACTTCAGTGAAATCTGAATTAGAGCTGGTTAGAGGCTGAGCTAGTCTCTTGTGCAAATTTCAACAGCCTTGGGCTGATCTAATTTGCATCCAAATGAATATACCGCCATGGGCAGATCCAGCAGCTGGGAATTGCCAGAGCAAAGCATCACACAAGCCTCCCCACAAGGATGTAAGATGGGTAGCATACAGGGAGATAATTCCTGTGATAGTCAAGGAAGATGGCTTTACAAACCATTTGTAGCACCAGAGTGGTGCAAAGGGGCCAAATCATACTGAAGAATTGAGCCCCATGCCTCTTAAATATTATGCCATATTATAATTCTGTATAAATGTTATTAATTCTCTTTTTTATCTTGCATAGAAAAGCTAATCATTTAAACTCATTTTAAGACTGTTCATCCTTCTACTCTGTATTTTGCATAATATTGTCTGTTAATTGTGGTCATTTCAACAGAGATCTGGACCAAATACACACATAGTAGCAGAATATTTTATGCTCTTACTTTATTGGACAGTTTTATAGAAATGGCATATCTGTAACAGCATCTGCATGTGTTATTTTCATAAACCTTCTACTATTCCTTTAGGCCTTAGTAAATGATATCCAGACAATCCAGCCCAGTTTGAACAGTATTAATGAGGTTGGGAAGAAAATGAAGAATGAAGCAGAGCCAGAATTTGCTTCCAGAATACAGACAGAACTAAAAGAACTCAATGCGCAATGGGAACACATTTGCCAACAGGTACTGAGTCTCTTGCTGTGACTGGTTCTCTTTTAATTAACTTTCAGATTTCTCATTGGCATAATTCCTCCCCCTCTGTGCATAGCCAGTCAATGTGAGAAAGAATCTAGACATTTTTGGTTCAAACTAATTAACCTTCCATTATACAAAGTTTATCTAGCATGTAGAAATATGTGCAAAGTAGATATCTTAAACTATGCAGTTTAGTCTAGCTGTACATTTTATTGCTGATGTAAAATTAGCTCTTTACAATATAGACTTTTTTGCAAAAAGATTTCCATCTGTCGACATATAAACTTCTGCACTGAGTAAGTTTTTATTAAAACCGTTCTTTTGCTTCTGATATTTTATTATACTGACTACTAATTCTCAAGATCAAGTCCTTCTAGTTTTCAGAATTCAGTAACTTAGAATTATAACTGATATCTACCCGTCCATTTAAATTAGTGTGTCACAAGGGCCCACAAATGTAAAGGACAGGTGGTATGCAATATTGACCTGAAAGGATAAGTGTTTTATTTTGACTATGTTCATGGTGAACCAGTGGTATTTACCCATAAAGAAAACACATCAAACAGCTAGCAGTCATCAGTGTAAAGTTACCACTTTGTATAATATGACTGCTAATGGCATTACAAAGTATAGATAATCCTTTACAGAGTATAGTATTGTATAATAGGTATTCTACTAATTTTTCACTTGTTTTAGCTTTAGTCCAGTTAAATCTGGGTTATTTTAAGCTATTTTTGTTTGTGTACACTTAAAACAAGTCCCCATGTTTACATATTGAAACTGTTGATGACCTCAAGAGGGTATGAAGTTTTCTAACCTTTCTTAAAACACAGAAATACAATGATTGTTTTGTACTTTTTTGTTAATATTAAAATTGGCAATTTTTAAAAAGAGATCTCTATATTTAGTTCATTATAAATCATTCTATTTGGATAGACCAATCAGGATCCATTCCCGCAAATTGAATAAAGCACTCTCTCTTTGCTCTGGATTGTCTTATATAAAGAAAACTGAAGAAAAATATTAAAGATCCATTCTTCTTTAAAGAATTTTAATGAATCCACTTCAGCATCTCTTGGCAGATCATTGCTTTCTTCTTACTTAAAGTGGCAGAACTGTTCAGCTTTACAGATCCCACGCCCTGATAACATATCTCTCTCACTCTCAAGCTGCTTTTATATTAAAAAAAAAGAATTTGAAAAATAATGCGACTATAGTGAGCAACCAGCCCACGATTGTTTTTCAGTGTTATGCATTCTGAATGGTGACTGAAAACTCTACAGATTTCCATACATACACTTTTAATGGTAGTTAAAATTAACACAAACCAAAGTACCTCAGGTTTTAAAATTAGATTCTGGCCCAGTATTGCCACTTGTCATACGTTACTTACCCATGCTGCTGAGAGTGAACCATACAATGCCTTTTCATCACCTCTGTCACTGGACACTTCTTGCCTTTTATGCTGAGAACAAACAAACAAACACAAAATTTCTGGTGAATTTGATGTCTTTGACATAAAAAGCAAACCTTCAACTTGAGGAACTGAGTGTCCATGTTCTACTTACTCTTAGCCATATTTAAACAAGAAAGTAAGGAATGTTACACAACAGATTTAAACTTGAGGTATATTTCACTAAACACTCTGTTGACAAACCGTACTACCATTATCCTCTATAGAGCCAACAGTTTAAAGGTTTCCATTGCATGGATAAATATCTGAGGCAGATTAACAAAATAATACGTTGCCTTGTCTGTTTAGAGATTTTTCAGCAGAAAATCTTAAAATGCTTTACAAAAAGTGGGAAAATATGTTTATCCCCATTTTATAGAGGGAGAAATTGAGGCATGGATTGTGTAAGTGACTTTGCTGTTGCAGAATGGTTTAATTACATCTGTCGGGTTAACAAGTTTGTGAAAATTACTGCTGTTGTAGTATGCTTCTTGGAAATCTGGAAAGCACTTTCTTGGCCCAGTTCCACAATCCTTTCTCAAAGAGGTCCCTTTCACTAACCTGCCTTGGAGCGTTTAGTTGTTTATTTTTATTGTGCAGTATTGATGTATAGAGAACTTGTTTTAAAGATCTGCTTTCTTTAATATCTCATGTACTGCTTGGTTACAGAAATTCTAGTTAAAATTCTGCAGGGGGAAAACGCCTCTAAGTTCTTGATGATAAAACTTGTGGGTGATTTGGGTTTTTTATTTTATTTTTTTATGCCTTGCATGATATTCTTGATGTAGTATTTCTATCTAATATGCTGATGATGATCAAAGTATACATTGCCAGTGGGCATTCTTAACATAGTAACTTCAATGCTAGCTATTAAATACATATAAGAAGTGCATATAAAAAGCATTTCAAACTGCAGGCATTTTTTAAAAAATGTGAGGAAAATCTGCTAAGATTACTACATATGCACGCAGTGTGACCTACACCTTTGCAGATAAGGGAGAATTGCCAGAGGGCAATCATGTACTCTTTTATAAATCTTATTTGGCCACTTGAAATGTTATCTGTTATGGGGCTGCTGCTAAACAAGATGCAACTTTGTGCGCCTTGTGACTCAAAATAGGTACTTGTTAGGCTTCAACTTTTAAAAAAAAATCAATATTTATTTGATTAATTGTTAGCATCTGTAGTTTTTGCTTTTTACAATGATGATGAGCTTTATTTTTGTGCAGTAGAAGCTTATATCAAATACCATTTCATGCTTCTTTCTTAAAGGCCTATGCTAAGAAGGCAGCACTAAAAGGTGGTTTGGATAAGACTGTTAGTCTTCGAAAGGATTTGTCAGAGATGCATGAATGGATAACACAAGCTGAAGAAGAATACCTGGAGAGGGATTTTGAGTATAAAACACCAGATGAATTACAGAAAGCGGTTGAGGAACTGAAGGTAAAAGGCAGACTGACTGGTTTAATTTATGTCTGAAACTCTTCTTTGAAGCCATCGCTGCACACAATCTGTTTGCTCATTTAAAAGAGTTGCTTTTTATATCTAGTTGGAAAATCTGAAATTTGAAGTGATAGGTGGCTTAAAGTAATTTGTTTCAATTTAGAGTCTGTTGAAAGATATTTAAATCTTCACAGTACTCTGTTGCTACAGGGTTTGGGGATTTTTTTTTCCCCCATTGCTTTATTGGATTTTGGATTCTTTGCAATCTGAGCATTAATTTAATTAAGCAATAATTTCCAAAGAATCAGTTGTTAGCAGTAGTTAACCACTAGATAATTACTTGATAAATCAGGGTAAAATCGGTTTGATTGTTTAACTATTACATTAAGCAGAGAGAGACTATAATTTAGGACTTGAATTCAGGTGTTGTGCATTTATGATTTATTTATGATTTATTAGTGTATACTCTAGATCAACTGCAAGACATGGGCTTGATGCAGGAATTTATGGTGTGGGTTATGCAGGAGATGATTGTAATAGTCACTCTGGCCTTAAAAAAAAATCTCTTTGTTAGGCAGAGGGTTTTATGGAAGTTTGGAAGCATGTACCCCTGCAGCTGAAGAGTTTTTCTTTATCAGCTGATAGAAAAGAAATCATGTAAATTCCTAAAGAAATCAAAATGGGACAACAGTGATTTGCCATGAATGAAATGTAACCCCATATTAAGAGTCAGCATATGCTATTGGGATATAATTAATATGCGGAAATATCTATATCACAATAGCTCATGGCCCTTTTACATTACACTATCCATTGAAACAGGCATAGTAAGACAAATTATGTAAATTTCCCAGTGAAATGCAGAGAGAATTTTTGGCCTAGCACAATACTTCATAAATATAAGAGAATAAAATCCCATTACTGAAGTCTGCACATACAAAACATGCAATTTTTGACGAGATATAAACAGACTTAAATAATTGCCCTTCCCTCCCTTACTTTGATCATATCTTGAATACAAATTCTAACTAACAAGACATATATTAAAACCTCCACTACCATTCTTGTCTGATACTTGTACTTACCCGGACAGTACTTTTACATTACTGGGCAAAAAGATAATTCTCAGCCTAACATGGCTCAAAGGAGAGGCAGGTAGGAAGGAAGGGCATATTCCCATCTGCCATATCCATTGGCACATGGAGAGGGCCCAGAGATTTGGGGAAAGCATTCAAAACCTCCTGAAAGGATGTTGTAGCAGATACATTCCTCCTTTTGTGCTGAGAAGCTCCAGGAGGAATTCCTCTTGAACCTCCCACTGGGGTGGTGCAGAGCTACACTACTCCAACGGGGTACAACTGAGCCCATAGGTCCCAGTCCTGAAAAGAATTATGCAGGTGTTTAACTTTAAACATGTGAGTAGTTTCAAGACTCCACTGGGAGTTATGTGCTTACCATTAAGCACATGTCTAAGTCTTTGCAGGATCAGTGCCTCAATCTGTAAACATTTTGGGGCAGGGAACTGTTGTCTTGCATATCTGTAAAGGACCCGGCACATTAATGATATAATATATATAAACATTACCTTATTATTTTTAGCAATGGCACAGTAATGTCTAAAAGTACCAGTCACAATCAGGACCCCATCTGCTGGGTGTTTCACAAGCCCCTAAGGAGAGACACCTTACCTGCACTGAGGATCTTGAATTTAATTAAAGTAACTCCTAACTAATGAGAGTAACAAACAGTAGGAGGGAAAGAGAGCACAGATGAGGGTGACAGTAATTAGTTGTGATTACATAGGCTAACAATGAGGGCTTGGTGGTTAAATATGGTTTAATTATTTTTAAAATTCCCTATTAAACTGTGGTCCTCTGTGATTGCCTAACATTTGCATTTCTTTCACCTTTCTAACTGGAATCGCTGCTCACTTCTTACTGCATCTTCTTCCAAGACCAAGCCATGTTCACACCTCAAGCCTTCCATGCTCCACTGTTACCCCAGACAGTGCTATTGCATGAGGGAGGGATTCTCTCCCTAAATCCTCAGCTCATTCTGGAGATGAGTGGGATGATCCAAAGAATGCTCACGCTGAAGCTCAAATTTGAAATACAGCTGTGACTGGGGTCCTAGACAGAGATTTGATTTTTTTTTTAATCCCAATTGACTGTGCACTGTTAAAGATGGTTGATTTAATTTATTTGGAAGTAACACAAAAGATGTTTTAATCTGTAATGTGAAGTATTGCAGCATTGATGCCTGAAGCATTTTCTCAGCAAGTATATTATTGAAATTTTGTTTTGTTTTGTTTTCTTACTACTCCAAAAGATTCAGTAGTTCTATATTGTGTAACACATTTCTTTGTTATTCATGATAAACGTGTACGTTGCCTCCAAAATGAAAACAAGATGAATACATTTTCATTGCACTATCAAAGATGATATCAGCGTGGTTGGGCATTACTTCCTTGATTCTTCTTTCTTTCAACCTAAGTAGAATCTTGATGCAATTATTTGAACTCTGCTTTCTTCTCCACAAGTCAGGACCAAAGTCATGACCATCATTTACTTCTATTTTACAGAGAGCAAAAGAGGAGGCCACACAGAAAGAGGTGAAGGTGAAGCTACTCACAGACTCTGTGAATAATTTTATAGCAAGAGCTCCACCTGCAGCTCACGAAGCCTTAGAAAAGGAACTTGACATATTAATTACAAACTACCAGCGGCTCTGCAGCAGGCTAAATGGAAAGTGCAAAACTCTGGAGGTCAGCTATTTTGTTGGTCTTTAATATTACAACTACTCAAACTGCAAAAATAAGATAGACACTAGCAGATGGATTAGCAGATAATAAACTCTTATCTTTGTCCTCTTTACTACTGTCATGCTAAATAAACTGTGCTCATATTAAGTTGATGTAAATGTAGTTCACAACCACAGAATCCAAATAGTTATCCTGATGGAGCACAGTTATATATTCAGCAACATCTGGCTAAACATGTGGAGAAGCAGCTATGATTTTTTTAAACTTTTGATTTTCTATCTAAATGGACATTTTTTTCACCAGGAGGTATGGTCATGTTGGCGTGAGTTATTGTCCTACTTGGATGCAGAAGATAAATGGTTGAATGAGATGGAGCTGAAACTCAGGGCAACTGAAAATATCCAAGGAGGTGCAGAAGAGATCTCAGAGGCACTAGACGTAAGTGCTGACTTAACGGATATATAATATCAAGACACATAGTGAGTTATACCAACACCATTTTGGAAAACCTTCCGTTACAGATGAAAGAAACCATGAATCTGCATAACTATTTGGGAAGATACAGACCATTTGAAAATCACAAAGTACTACTTGATTCAACAAGTCATAATTTGATTTTAATGTGTGTGCATGTTTTAGGCTAACTACCATGTAAATGGAATAGAGTAATCCCTTGTGAAAATACCGATTTCTCATGTATGTTGATGATAATAAAACATATACTCTTAGAAATCCTGGCCCCACTGAAGTCAATGGCAAAACCATCAATGATTTTAGTGGGCTCCGAATTTTATCCTTAGGGCCTGGTCCTTTCAGTCTTTATTCATTATTTATGAAGGCAATGGGCTATCTAAGAATTATGTTTCGGTTTGTCTACACGAGGATAAAAGCGCCACCGCCTGGCCATGGCTGGCTCGGGTCAGTTAACTTGAGCTCATGGGGTTTGGGTTGTGGGGTTAAAATGTGCTGTGTAAACATTTGGGCTCAGGCTGGAGCCCTAGCTTTGGGACCCTCCACCCTCACAGGATCTACATAACAATCTTTCAGCCCCGGAGCCGAAGCCCCACAACCTCAAGTCAGCTGATCTAGGCCAACTGCAGGTTTTGTATCCCCGTGTAGACATACTCTTCTTCTTCTCAGTGCATCAGAGTGCAGAATACAATTAATTAATTGAATGGTAACTTTGCACTTGGGCCCGAATCCAGTTAGGCTACGTCTACACTACGGGGGGGGGGGGAGAGAGGGGAATCGATTTCATATATGCAAATTCAGCTACAGGAATAGCATAGCTGAATTCGACGTATCTGATCCGACTTACCCCACTGTGAGGACGGCGGCAAATCAACTGCCATGGCTCCCCTGTCGACGGTGCTTACTTCTACCTGGGCTGGTGGAGTACGCGCATCGATTCGGGGATCGATTATCGCGTCCCGACGAGACGCGATAAATCGATCCCCGAGAGATCGATTTTCTCCCGCTGATCCGGGTGGGTAGTGAAGACCAGCCCTTAGAATACTTAAGCAAATGCTTAATTTTAAACACAAATCACATTTGATGGGATTAATGCAAGGAGGATGTGATAATTTTATTTATATAATTTTGATTTTCTATTTCAATAGACATTTCTTCACCAAGAGATATGGGCACGTTGGCATGAGCTATTGTCCTACATGGATGCAGAAAATAAGTCAATGGGATTATTCATGTTTAAATTTAAGCACATGGTTAAGTGCTTTGCTAGAGGCCTTAGTTGCTAAAGCATTATTTTAGTAATGCATAGTATGCAGTACTTTGTGGCATAAATATGAAATTGTTTGATACTTTGATCTGATGTCTGCACTTCAATTGTGTCTGAAATGGAGGGTTTCTTTCTTACACATTAATGAGAGATGAGTGCTCTTCAGACTTTTCTGCTGGTCTGAGAAAAAGGAGAACAAATCGTGAGTTTTATGGTTTTTTTTCTTTTCAGTCTTTGGAAAGCTTAATGCGACATCCAGAAGATAACCGCAATCAGATTCGGGAGCTGGCGCAGACTTTAACTGATGGTGGAGTCTTGGATGAGTTGATCAATGAAAAACTGGAGAAATTCAGTACTCGATGGGAAGAGCTGCAACAGGAGGTACGTATAATATATCATCCCATTTTTTCATTTTTTACCTTAAATAACTGGCACTTTAGCAGTTGACCTAATTTCCAAAAAAATAAAATTAGCTCCTAATTGTATAGGATAATTGAAAACAATAAGATACAATATTACTATGCTTCCTTGTATTGTTACTATGCAGTGCACCAGATTGTTTTACTTTAGAAACAAGGGAATTGCTTGGGTAGCCCGTACACTTCAAAATTCAGGTGTCTTCCTTTGAAAAATATCTGTGGTGAATTTAATATTAAAAAGCCCTATTCAGCACTTCTTACTCAGGCAAAACTCCCACTGGGAAGCCAACTGTTGTTTCAAAATTAAATGTCAAGTGTAATATTCTTTCACAAGTATATTTTCTGCCGAGCATGTCATAAAATGAGCACCCATGTCAATAAATAGCTTTGTAGGAAAACTTCAATAAAGAAAATATGTTTAACATGAGGAGAGTGAAATTTGTGCATCTGACACAGTTCATAATGATTCTTTTTGATGTGGAAGTTGTTCAATTTGCTTTGACTGAGACTGAACACTTATTACTAATTCTTTGGCAAAACCTACTAAATTCTTTACGCTTTTTACTGAGAAATCTGTTCAGAACACTCTCTCTCTCTCTATCTATCTATACACACACACACACACACACAGTTTTAAAATCCTTTTAGTATAAAAAATAAAATAAAAATCATGCTCTGGTGTCGCCAGGAAATATTTTAAATACTATTTCAATTGACAAAATAAGTTTCATTTTTTAAACTAAGGTCTACATGGAACATGTAGTTCAGTTTGAAGGAAAAATATATTTATGAAAGTATGGGGTATGTTTGTAACGGTACCAGAGAAATAAGCAAGTGATTAAGAAAGGTTTTCTGAAATTAAGCAGTAAGGTGAAAATCTTGTGACAGCTGCTACTGTGGTTTCTTTTCATTGTCTGACATGAGTAGAAATGTAGGATAGCTAATTCTCATTTTGAAAAGTACCAGAGTTGAGTAAATGAAGACTACAAATATTTCAGGAATAGAAGAAGTGGCCTGACTTTATTATCCAATTGGACCATCACTATTATAATGGAGACTAGATTACACTGGTTACTTTGGTGTTCTGTGAAGGTAAAATCATGGGATTATCAAAAAATATTTTTCATTGCTCTTTATTGAGTGGATCAAACTTACATTAAAGTAAAGTAAATGCAAAACTTTGGTGGGGGAAAAAATCAATGAAAATAAGTTGGATGTGGTGTAATAAGTGTGAGAGACAGCAAGAGAAAAACATGGGAAACTAGACTGCCTTTGCCATGAAAGGAAAATGAATTTTAACTTGCCAGTCTACGGTATGGATCTGTGTTTTATTTGGGAGCTAGACTCTAAGGAGACTTGAGTGATAGTAATTTGGGAGGTCATATCAAATCACCGTACTTCAAGAAACTTGTAACATGAGGGGTTTGCACATGTAGCCACTTGTGAGCCAGTGTGCTGGTGCAACAGCACCCCCTTTGGTCAGACAGAGCATTGCACAAAGTTTACTTAATCTGGCAGGATGGCCAGCCAGCTCCTTTTGCCTGAGTCTCTATGGTAGTCCCATTCAGGGCTATGAAATGGGTTAGTCTTGCTGAGGTGTGTGGGCTCTTCCCCTTATTCCTGTGGGTTTCGGTACTTGCGGGATTTGGAAAACCCTTTCGTTTTTAAACCTGAGGGATTGATAGGGGAACCCAGACTCCCCACTCTATTGGGTTACAGATCAGGGCCTTTAAACCAGGCACGGGGAATCAGTCCTCGACAACTCCTCCTGGTGTACCCATAGCTCCTTCCTACCTACCTTGGTTTCTGTCGGCTTCTCCAGCCTTTAGATCGGGTCATGTCCTCTCTGCTTGCTGGCAGGAGTTTCCATTTCCAACCTGCTTGCTACTCTGGCAGCAGCCCCACCCCTCTGCTTCTCAGCTCTTTTATTCTCCCAGCTGCTGTAAGGCTGCCAGTAAGCCTTGGCTGACAGTTCCTGCATTAATCCCTTGGCTGCCTGGCCAGCCTGAGGTACATACACACCATGACATCACCGTTAATATTAATTGGGATTATGCAAGAGTATTTAGCAGGGTGGGGAATGAACCCCTGAATATCTCATTAGATTCTTTCTCACCTCCAAGTGAGAGCTCGAATTCTGATTTGTAATGCATTTGCTCCATTGCTATAAGAGTGTGGGAGAGTAAGGGAAACTTCATTTACTCTTCCTAGTTTTTAATGGAATAATCTGAAATAGAAAGTTATTTTGCAAACAAGAAAACAGGAGAAAACCTCTTCACTAATAAACTAATATATTCTCTAATTTTTATCTTCTACTGTATCGGATTGTATCATGGGTAGCCAAACAAACCTACTTACTGAGCTACAGAATCCACCTTTCAAGTCTCAAATCAACCTGTTGTACTGAGCACTTGAAATATTGCTCCTTGAGGGTTTTCTGACCTCTGTCATAACTGACCAGTAGAGGATGAATACTCATTTCCTTTCTCAGACTTTTCGTTTTGTTTAAATCCATTGATATTGGTGCTGATGTGCAGCAGTTCCTTCAAATATAGTTTGGTCTAGATTTGTGTTTCTTTTAGTTTCCAGTCAGTATAGGAATTTGATACTGTTAGTATGCTGATAGTTATGGTTAGTACAACTTTATGGTTCATAAAATGAGCAATCAGAATTCGGGGAATTCTAAACATAAAGGTTAAACTCTCCAACTTCACTCAGGTCCCTTATGCATATAACCATAACAATGGTCGGTTCTTATTTCATTATAGCTGGAGCACATTGTGACATGTATAATTAAAGTACTTTAAGGATATGTCTATAGTGTGTAACGTTAGCGCCCTCGTGACCAAGATGGCCTCTGCTCTGCAGGCAGTTCTGGCCAAGAGATGGCGCGTGCAGGAATGCAGCAAGAAAAATCCCTTCCATCCCAGGGGCACCTGTTCCAAACCCCCCAGAGAGAACACACCCACCCACAGGAAAAGTGCAATGGATATAAGAAAGGGAAATATTTATTTCCAGAGGGATGAGAGGAGAAAAACAACAAGGGGAAATATAGGGGGAACAGTAAAACAGGATTGCATCCAAACCAAGGCCCCACAGGCCCAGTGGCAGCACAGTGTGAAAGGGCAGACACCGAGCAATGTGTCTGCACACTGAGTTCAGGAGTCCTGAGCAAAGTTCCAGTCCAGTGCCCTCCAAAGTTCCAGTCCAGTGCCCTCCAAACCCCTCCGGTGCCCTCTTCTGCCGCGCCCTGCAAAGCCACACAGAGCAACCACCTCCCCACTTAACTATCTAGCAGCCTCCCTCTTTATTCCCAATGCAGAGAGACAAGCCCCAGTACTCACAGCCCCATATAGCTCTGGGCAGCAGTAATACTGGGTCCAGCTCCAGCCTGTCCTTCTCCGGCGATTCCTCACTGGCACAGTGCTCCTCCTGGCTCCTGTCCTGGGGTGTCCCCGATCGGTTTCCTGTCCTTCCCAGACTTCAGGCAGGTTCTCTGCTGCTTCACTCTGTGAGGGCCTGCGGGCTGCAGCCCTTCTCTCTCGCTGGAGCTCCAGATCCACAACCTGCAGTTTCCCTCCTTTCTCTCACTGCTCCCCTTCCCCCCTTAGGAAAAAGATTTAAAGGGGCCATGCTCTCTAAACTCCAAAGGGGTTACAAGTGCAATAAAACACCCGCAGCTGGCCTCTGTCAGCTGACATGGGGCTTGGGCTGTGGGCTATAAAATTGCAGTGTAGACATTGGAGCCTGGAGTCTGGGCTCCAGCCCAAATGTGTACACTGTAATTTTACAGCTCCACAGCCTGAGCCCTGTGAGTTTGAGTCAGCTGACAGGGGCCAGCCGCAGATGTTATATTGCACTTACCCTAAATATTTGCATTCATATTGCATAGGTTGAATTGACTATAAAAGTTGAAAAAGTGGAAAATTAAGCCCTGGGTGTGAAAAAAAAATAATTAAAGTATCATTAATGAAAGTTGCCAAGTTTTGTTCTGCTTCAACTATTGTACTTTTTTCAAATACAATTTTCATATTTGAAAATAATATGCATATAACCATAAATGTATGTGTATGGTCAACATAATCTGCTCTGAGCAGCGGCCATTGGTAGTTAATGGATCTTCACCAAACTTATCAAGGGGGAGATGAGTAGAGGAGTCCGAATAAGAAACTGTAGGGTAACTGCCTAGGTCTTTGCTTGGAGTTGCTGGGGAAATACGTGAATGGGGATTGGTGGTGCTGGAGCTACTGGGAGATGAATGGTTGCTGGGGCTTCCTAGGTAGCAGAGAACTTCTAGTGAGTAGATGGTGCTGGGGAAAGGAAAGGGATCACTGTGAGGGAAGGTGGGGAATAGAAGGTACTTTGGGGTGGCAAGTAGATGGTAGGTGTTGGGGCAGGAGGCTTCTGGGTAATAGATGGGTGTTGGGACTGCTGGGGGCAGAAAGCAGTTGAGTGGTAGAAGGTGCCTGACTTTGTGGGATACATAGGTCTGTTTGGTTAGCAGAGGCGGGGACTGGGGAATGTGTGTTGGGGTGTGCAACTGGCTGCAAGGAGGATGGGTAGGGTGGGAGCTAGGTCTGATGTTGGACTCAGATCCAGCAGAGTGAACAGAGAGATGAGACGACTGGCTGCCTGCTCATGAAGTGCAACTGTGCCCTGTATTAGCCAAAAAGTGGAACTACCTGCATATGTCATTTTCCTTCAGCTAAGTCAGATGGACAGGAATCCAGCTGAAATCTTGGAATGCGTTACAGGGCTGCCAAATGCATGGATATCATTTAAGATACATGACACTTGGCTTCCCTGATCATGGTTTACTGTTTAGTGTTCTCTTGTTCCATGTCTCCTGATGGCATAAGAAAAGACATTGGAAAAGAATTCTTGAAGGCAATTGTATATGAGTTATCACAGTGATACTTTTTGATTATTTTTTCCCCCATGATGCTTAGAAATGTATTCACACTCAGGAATAAAGAAACTATGCAGTAAATTAAGATTGAAGCAGAGGCCTCAACGATATTGAACTTAATCCTAAAGGGTTTAACTCCCCTCAGTGACTAACCGGCACCAACAGTGGTCCAACTTCACACCAGTATGGGTAGGCATAACAAGGGGCGGCATTGGGGGAGGCTTGCGGGGGCTATAGCCACCCCAAAATTTGCCTTAACCCCTGTAGCCACCCCTTCCAGAGCTGGCAAAAGGAAAATGGCTGAACATGAGTCGCCCAGTGCCACTTCGCTCTGCGGAATCCAAAATGGGTGCCACCTGTGGTTGCTTGGTCTGGGTGTGGCTATTTATTCCATGAAGCTAATTAGGCTCCTTCTGCTCCTTTCCAAGCAGCCAGTTCTTTTCTAACAATTTCTGTTGCTGGGGAGAAAAGTTCTCTCCCATTATGAGGGACCAAGGAGAAGGGAGCATGGAGATGGCATCATCCCAACCTGCACAAGGATCCCTGCTTGTCCATCAAAGCTTTCCGCCTTCCCCCACACGTTCAGACCAAGAAGGCATTTCTGTGATAGTGAAGTTTTCTTTTCCATTTATTTTAACAAAGAACATATTTTGTGACTTGCAGTCTGTTTATATAAGAGTTTCATAATGGGAACAGCTATCTACCTGTCCTTTTTATTCTCTTCTCTGAGTTACGTAAGTTCTGTATGAATCCAAGCCTGTTCCCTGAGGATCTAGCTATATATTCTCCAGCTGCGGTATCAACAAGAGAACAAAATTGGGAGTGCTCTGAGTGTTATCAATGTAGAGAGTAGTGTCTTCAGGTTGTCTTACTGAGGGAGGGGGCGGGATACTGTTCTATCTTCATGATACTTAAACCATGAATATTAAATCAATGTCATGTGCCAATTGTAGGGCTTTGCAGATTTACTTATGAAGAGGTAGTGTGAAATTCCAGACTTCCAGAGAAGGTCTTGATCAATCTGTAGATAAAATATATGAAAAGAATGAGACTGCCATACTAATACTTTCATTTTAAGTGAAGAGGAAAAAATGTTTCATAAGTATTACAGTTGCAGTCAACTTTTAGTCTTCTCGTATTTATCTATCAAGCTTCCTCTTCCTGATTAAAACTGGAAGGTCTCACATTTAACAAACAATATCAACTCTGAAAACTGTATCTGAAGATTTAAAAAAATCATAGTAATCCAATAGCAAAGTTATTGTACTCAAGTTAGAGAGACAAGGTGGGTGAGGTAATATCTTTATTTGGACCAACTTCTGTTGGTGAGAGAGACAAGCTTTCAAGCTACACAAAGTTGCTCTTCTGGTCTGGGAAAGGTACTCAGTGTGTCACAGCTACATACAAGATTGAACAGATAATTTAGCATAAGTAGCCCATATTCTAAGGGTCCATTCACCAACCTTGTATCCCTAATATACTGGGACCTACAAGACTACAACAAAACTTTACTCAAGTTACTCAGTCATACTATTTACTTGCCCTAATAATTACCTTACCTTTTCCCCAGAACAAAATCCACTTTTTGAAATGTTTGACTAGAGAAACCAGTTTTGCATTTCTTGTTACGAAGATTCCTCAAAATTGAATTTTCCATCCTCTCTGTCAGGCGTGGCACCATACGCGTGCCTGGGGCGGCAAGCCGTGGGGGGGCAGCCTGCTGGTCACTGTGAGGGCGGCAGTCAGTCTGCCTTCAGCGGCACGCCTGCGGTAGCTCCGCCGGTCCCACGGTTTCGGCGGCAATTCGGCAGTGGGTACACCGAAGACACGGGACCAACAGACCTCCCACTGGCATGCCATCGAAAGCCGCCTGGCTGCCGTGCTTGGGGCGGCAACATACATAGAGTCGCCCCTGCTCTCAGTACCCTCAAATTGTATTTCCAGGATCATGCAATGTCCTTGCACAATAATGCATTCCAGGCACAATGTAACAAATCTGTTCAAGGTTACTGTATTTTGAACTGGCTAACATCTAAACCAGGTCTCTCTATTTATTTTATTTGAATAGTTGTGCAGGCAATGTACAATAATAATAATGAGCAAAAACTTATCAGTGAAATATTTACTCTCAGTTAATTGAGCAAACAAACTAACCTATTGCAATATGACTGATTCCGTGAGAAGAAACTGTGCTGTTACTGAGTGAGAGAGATTTATCTGCAGAGGCTGATAATGTTATTATCTTTGTATTCCTTATCTTCTTTAGTTAACAGAGGAAGACTGTGTGTTTAGTTCTCCCTTTGATTGTGTTGGGCATGATGGATAAGCAATATGCATAGCCACTGTTGCCTTTTCAAGTGACTGATTCACATATAGCCGTGTGGAAATGTGTAATACTGGTGCCCAGAGAACATGAAGTTCTGCAAGCAGCGCTCATGACATTCCTGTAACTTTGAAAGTGACTTGTAGCCCACCCAACAAATTTCTGTTAGAAAGGGAGGATATGCTTCCATAAAGCGGGGAAAAGATGTTCGTATTTAGATTTGCGCTGTGTTGAATGGAAGTTTATTCTTGAGGGCCAACCCCTTTTTGCCATCAAGACATCTTTTTTTAACATTCCCCACAATCTCCATCCTCGCTGCCCATTTTTCCAAACCCTGTCCTGTATGTATGCATGTATGTATTTATTTAATCTTTTGTTCTACTCTTGTGGTGAGTGGGGATATCTTTCCTTCCACCCACCTTCTCATTATCTCTTCACGGATTGCTAACTTGGCTCCTCTTATGACTTTTGGAGAACTGGCAATATCAGCCTCATTCTGTACAGTAATAATCCCCAGGACAGCAGGATGCCCTTCTTGCAATACTTGTCAGTTTTGGAACACAAAATGAATAAAGATGTCTATCACCATTGAACCAAGAGGTCAGAGGTATTTTTTTATTTCCAGACAGTTGTATTTTGTAGCCCCTTAGCTCAAAAATAGAGTAAGAAATATTGCTAAAGTTTCTAAGAGAATTACTTCTGGCATGAGGGCATGGAAAATATCAACCAAAGTTGAGTATTTCAAAATGTTGAAAGCATGTGAAAATTGTGTTTATAATGAAAATCCCAAAATAACCTTATCTACTCCCAGACAAAAACTAAGTTAAAATTTAGTTAAGGTTGAGAGTATATCAGTAATTTGGAGGAGAAGAAAAAATAGAGAGATATAATTATCCCAATAACAGACATCATAAACCAAGAGTTAAGTTAAATTTAAAATAAATCCAAATATGTTAAGATATGGAAATGCACAGTTAAGGCACTCAAACAACCTTGACTCTGCCCTGGGTTGACACCATCCAATAACCAGAAAATATGCATGAGTTTTAACCTTTTCAGGAGTCTGAAGAGTCTGTTATTCCATTATTGAGATGACACAGGACAAAAAAGTCTGACTGGATGCTAACTTTTTATACAGATGTTTAATTAATTTCAACTCCTACACTAATAAAGTTACTTTTGAATTCTGAGAAAATTCATTCTGTATTCAAAGAGTAAGTGCTGTAATTTGGGAGTGGATATGCTGTATTTTTCACGGATAACACAGAGATTACATCCTTCAAGTGTAAAACTCTGTTTTTCCTTTACTATAAAACTTTGACTAGAACCTCCATAATATATATGAAACTACCTGTGCAACTAAGGTTATTGAAAGGTGAATTGTATTATTTGATAAATACAGCAATAAGTGAACATGTATTAAAAGGCTACATCATAATGTACACCAAAAGAGATTTTATCAAGAGGCATGGGGTACAGTGTTAAAATGAGTGAGCACCTTTAACTGTCAGATTTCTTTATATTTGAATGCTTCACAGTGCATCCTAATTTCTCTTAATGTCAAGTTTTTTATATGGAATATATTTAACATTTAGTGTGTCTGCTGAGTTTTCCAGATGTTGATTCTTGAATTATACATTGATCTCAGTTATCTTCTGTACTACAAAGAAACTAATAATTTTATGCTAAAGCATTTAAAAAATCTATAAAATGGCTATTGAGACTGTCAGAAAAAATTAGTAATTAACATGTTTTTTCTTTCCATTTTCATTCTGCGGTTTCCTAAAAGCAGAATTTTTTTGCTTTTATTTTTCTTGACAGCTGTCAATTTCTCTAAGTCAGAAATATCTAAACAGTTGCTGCTTGCCCTGAAACTTCCCATTTACCAATAAACTGTTGGAGATGTTGCTTTACAGATTGGAGCCCTTAGCTTTATTGTCTGTGATCTGATAGTAGGGTTAGAGCCTCTTGTTATGCTCTCAGAGCTGTTTATATACTGTCGTGCTGAGCCATTCATTTGTGCTGGTGTTCTTCCACCTAACGAAAAAAGTAGTTCAGCTTAAGAAACTAAAAACATATTCAATTAACATATTTAATTTCTTCACTATCTTGCTATATATAAAAGACATTTTTCAAATGTATTTGCTAATTTTCCTGCACATGTGGCCACTGTTGATCTCAAGTCCATGGCTTGGCAATACACTTCCTTGTATGTATGCTTGCTGTTCCTAGCCCACTATTCCTAAACATAAGGTTACAGCCCAACCTAGCAACGAGTTTCCCTGCATTAAAGAGAGCACACACATTGCTTGAAATCCTAGTGTATAGCAAAGTACTCCGGTGCTCTCAAATGGTAGCCACTGTGAGCTAGATTTTCAAAAGAGCCGCGAGGCAGATTTAAGTGCCCAGCACCTACAGTTAGGATGGATTTTCAAAACAGCTCAGCCCCATTTACATACCTTAAGACCCACAACCTTATTTCTGTCCCAACAGAGATGCAACAATGTAGCATTCAAAAAAAGATTTAGCAAATATTGCACAACGTTATTTCTGCAGTTCAGTTTAAGGAATAGATAAATAAAGTTTCATGTACAATACATCTGTCATCCTGGTCCTGAAACGTAGCTTCTATTTTTTGGGATAAACAAAGTAGTTCTATTATTTATTAAATTAAGAATTAAGTTATTGTATTCTAATACATATTGTTATAATTTGTTAAAAGGAGACTTTTGCATAGTTTAATATAACTTGTTCCCACTTGAACGTTAAAACAGAAATCTCTTTCTTTACCAGCTTACTTTGTTTTCATCTTATGTGGAGTGGTTGGTTATTTTGTAGAATTTGAGTTCAGGAAAGGTGGAACTTCTTAAGGTATTCAGAGAGATGAAGCAGTGTGGGGAAATGGTAATGCAGGTTTCATTTTAGCAGGGCCGGCTCTAGGCACCAGCAAAACAAGCTGGTGCTTGGGGCGGCACATTTCTAGGTGCGGCACATTTCTAGGGGCGGCATTCTGGCGCCGGCCATGCCGCCCCTAAAAATGTGCCCCGGCCGCCCTAGCTCACCTCTGCTGCTGCAGCTCATGCGCCACGGCGCGCGAAACCGCTGATTCGCGCGCCGCTGCTCGCCCTCCCTCCCAGGCTCTCAAACCTGGGAGGGAGGGGGAGATCCCGAGCGGCCAAGGAGTGCCAAACAGCTGATTCGTGCGCCGCTGCTCCCCCTCCCTCCCAGGTTTGAGAGCCTGGGAGGGAGGGGGAGATCCCGAGCGGCCGCAGTGCGCGAAACACCTGATTGGCGCGCTGCTGCTCCCCCTCCCTCCCAGGTTTGAGAGCCTGGGAGGGAGGGGGAGATCCCGAGTGGCCGCGGCATGCGAAACAGCTGATTTGCGTGCCACTGCTCATCCTCCCTCCCAGGTTTGAGAGCCTGGGAGGGCGGGGGAGACCCCGAGTGGACGCAGCGCACGCGCTGCTTTTCCCCCTCCCTCCCTCCCTCCTAGGCTTGAGAGCCTGGGGGGAGGAGACAAGGCTGGGGATTTGGGGAAGGGGCGGAGTTGAGGCGGGGCCGGGGGTGGGGTAAGAAAAAAATGGGGGGCGGCGGCCAAAATTGTTTTTGCTTGGGGCAGCAAAAATCCTAGAGCCGGCCCTGCATTTTAGGACTGCTAGCCTGGAGAGTGTCCTTTTAAGTCCTGTTATTGAGTGTTTTATTTTTCACTGATGCACTCACCTCGACAAATCTAGATCATGTTTTTAGATTGTTCTAATTGTTATAGTTAATAAATTTCACTGCATTTAATTTACTCCCAGTAATAATACTACTGTAGTATAGTGCCAAGGAGCCTCAGTCATGGTCCAGGACCCCATTCTGTTACGTGTTGTATAAACACAATCCATCAGCGCACCTCTGTCCCCCTATGTTTACAATCTAAGTACAGTACATAACAAATTTGGATGATGGCTATTATTTTAGCATCTGAAACCTGAAGTGAAATCTTATTCACAAGGGGGAAAAAAAAACCACCACTGCCACCTAGCTTTTTTAGCTATTACTTTATGGTCCTCATTTCTGTCACTGTCTTTGTAAACGATAGATGTTGACAGTTTTCAAAACTGAACTTACCCTTTTTAATGAAAGACAGATTAGGCTTCTAAGAATTTGATATCTCTTTCCAGAATATGTGCATATTCACATTGACTATATGAGATAAAGTTAAAACCTCAAAGCAGATGAAAGTAAAAATCATGAAAGTAGCAAAATCTAGTGGTACATTATGAAGTAACATTGCTTCAGTGATTCATTTGCTGATGTAATCGTGGATAATCTAAGCACTATACCCAGATGTACAGACACTCTTTTCTTAACCTGTGTACTATATAATCTTTTTAACATTCGCTTTAATAAATTTTTTAAATCTGTTCTTACTTTAGTAGCTCAGGTGTTTCCATTAACACTGATCCAACCTGCAAAGCTTTTCTGTTCCATTCCTAGATTGGCAACCCTGGGGCTGTTATCTAATAAGCTGTTTAGAAATAGTACAAAGCATCTTACAAACACCCAAAATAGTAAATACTGATAGGAAACCCTATCCTTTCACTATTAACATTAGCCAATGAGGGTGTTCAGAATAATAACTCTATCTCATCGACTAAAAGTAAGGATCTGAAAGGACCAGCATTCCACTTAGAATATATTATTACCACAGAGACACACAAAACTCTAGCTGATAGATATTTCAAACCTTTTTGACAAAAGACATTGGGTCCTAAAAACTGAAGGTAGCTATGGAGTCAGAATAAAATGCAACTATCCCTTATTCAGCAAACAAATCTGTGTTTGGTGTGAACACCCACATCCCAGGACCAGACAACACTATAGTCCACCCCCATAGACTCTCTTACTTGCTCTCTTACTTCCCCTTTAATTCATAATTTACAAGGAAAGTTAGTCACTGCTATATTATGGGTAGAAATATGGCTGGACTTACAGAAAAGCTAATGATCCCAAACAAAGACTGGGAACATTGTTGTTTGTCTCATATTTGTAGCATGGCATGGAAAAGATTAGACCCCATTGTACTAGGCACTGAAGAAATATATAGCAAAGGAATGGGGTCCTTGCCTTGAAGAGTTTACAATCTAAGTTCAATATGGGAGACTACAAGTGGATATAACAAACAGATAGAGGGAAGCACAAGGTAATGGGGAGATAATTACAAACAGTATAATAAGCACCAGTCACCATTTACCAGCTGGTTTATCAAGTGTTTTGTAGGCATAATGGCATAAATGGTTGTAAGGGAAGATTTGAAGGAGAGTGCTTTTCTCAGAATTTGACAAGCATCATTATACTTTCTCCCATGCTGTCCCTTAGCTTGGAAGGCATTCCCCTGGGCTATTACATTACTGTCCTTTAATCTTTCCTGAAAATGTACTTTTGGCTTTATGCCTACAAAACACTTGACAATGATTAACCAGCTAGGGTTTGCATTTCTACAGAGTAGAAGAGATTATATAGGATGAGGATAGACCACGAAGGGCCTTAAAAATGAAGACAAGGATTAAATCCTCCTTTCAGAGTTAGCATTCAGTCCCTACTCCAGGAAACTATTTATATTTCACATGTGAGAGTTCCTTCTTGAGAGATCTTTTATTCCTCTCACTTGCTGGAATGGATTATCTTGGATCGGATTGTGATGACAGTAACCCCATTCTGAGTAAACAAAATCTCTTGAACTATATAATGAGATCAGGAGGCCCCATCAGGCTTCTGTGTGGAACACTGCATCAGGGAGGATAGTTTTATTTTACAGTTTTGCTGTCTCCTCTTCACTCTAGCTTTGGCTTTTAGGGGTCCTTCAAACCTTAGAGTTTTTCTGTGCAAATTCTTTTAACAAGAGCTGAATGGGTGGCAAAAAGAGGCGAAATTTATCTTACAAAAAGGTGGCTGTGAAAGAGTCAGGAGCACTAATTTATACTGCAGCCTATGTTTATGAGAAAAAAATATTGACTGTACATTTTCAATGAATTATGTATGTGTTTATTTGTTATTGTCTTTAGGCTGTGAGAAGACAAAAGGTTCTTGAACAGAGTATCCAGTCTGCCCAGGAAATTGACAAAACCCTTCGCTTGATCCAAGAGTCTCTTGCCTTCATTGACAGACAATTAGCAGCCTACATTGCAGAGAGAGTTGATGCTGCACAAGTCCCTCAGGAAGCACAAGTAAGTTACATTTGGGTTAATGGTCTTGAATTGATTTGTTAATCACACTGGATTTCTGAATCACTGAAGAGTGGTGGGCTTTCTGTCTCTCTTTTTTAAAATAAGAGGTTTAGAATTTTTGCAGTGCTCTAAATTAAAAAGATGAACTTGCAACGGGTTTTTATAACACACTACATTTGAAAGGGCAAGTAAAGTTTAGATAGAAGTATTGCTGGAAATGGGCCACCTTGATTGCATTGGCCTCGTTAGCACTACAAAAGTAATTTTCCCTCCCTTGGTTTTCACCCCTTCTTGTCAACTGTTGAGAATAGGCCACTTCCACCTTAATTGAATTGGCTCCTTAGCACTGTCCCCCCACTGGGTAAGGCAACTCCCATCTTTTCATGTGCTATATTATATAGTCTTCTTACTGCATTTTTCACTCCCTGTATCTGATGAAGTGGGTTTTAGCCCACGAAAGCTTATGCCCAAATAAATTTGTTAGTGTCTAAGATGCCACAAAGACTCCTCATTATTTTTATTTAAAGGGGGTTGTTTATGTACCAATATAATCATACTTTCAACTTTTTCACCTGTGCCTATCCAGATGATTTAAAGGACCTTAAATGCAATGGAAGGTTATGCAGTAACATTAAAATGGCAATGGAAAACAAAGTGGCTCTTTAAAATCCAAACTTTCTTATGCCAGAATTTACTCATCATCTTCTTCCTACTTGGTTTATTTGTAAAGCCAATTAGATGGCATATGGATTGCTACTAAATTATGCATCCGAAGAAGTGGGCTGTAGTCCACGAAAGCTTATGCTCTAATAAATTTGTTAGTCTCTAAGGTGCCACAAGTACTCCTGTTCTTCTTTTTGCGGATACAGACTAACACGGCTGCTACTCTGAAACCTACTAAATTATCTAATCACAGGTACTGTGGTTAATTGTTACTTTGATTTATATAAATATCCTTACATTTTAGTTCTTCAATTCAGACAAGTTTAAAAGAAAATCATCCTTTCCTTTCCCTCCTACAACTTATTTGTTCAGGGTTTGAACCTAGAGCACATTTATCATATCTGACACCAGTTTGTGCTTTTCAACTATTTTCACTATAACATCTATCCATAGCCCTGTTTAAAAACAAAACAAAACAAAAAAAAGTAAGTTGAAATAAAGCCCGCTGCTACTAATACCAAAGTATTCAAATTGTACTATAGGAAATCAAATAGCTTTTCAGGTCATTAGATATTTAATAAAAAGTATGATAACATCAGGAGAAAATAATATGGAAAAGTATATATGGATTGTAAGGATTTGTAAAGCTAATGCCAATTGCATTTTCCGTTAGAAATAGTGATTCCTAAGTACAGATGTTTGGCAGGGAGAAGCTTGAAGAGTTGGTCTCAGATACAGACAAAAATGGACAAAAGACATTGTGGGCCTGATTTCAGAAGTCCTGAGCTCCCACAGCTCCCACTGAAGTTAAAGGGAGCTGCGGTTCCACCACAACTCTGGAAATCAGGCCCTGTGTCTTTTATATTAAAAATAATTTTAAAAAGTTAAAAAATCCATTAAAAATATGTATATTTAAAGCCCAAACCAAATATTTAGACTATACCAGGCCTTATTCTGCCCTCAGTCTAATTTTATACTGTTATAATTACTGACTCCGGTTGAGTTGTTTCCATCTTATACCAGTGTAAGAGTAGAGTCAGGCTTAGATGATTTACTTCTCGTGTATCAAATTTCAGTCCTAAACTAGAGTATTTACCCACTACTGCCCCATTTAAATGTGTTGTTCTTCCTCCTAAAACTTTGTTCAACATAGAGTATTATTAGGTAACTCAGGGCTTAACTGAGCCTTTGTCAAGCATTGGTATGATTGGTATGATTTTCATCTTCTAAATCTATCTCTCTAAAGATTAGCAGTTTAGGAAACATTCAGTACCATCTGTTTGATATGGCTGTTTCTGGACCTTTTCAAAAATATCCTCTGATCAAAAGCATATCCATCCTTTAGAAACCGGCACAGATACATCCACAGATGTAGTATTGATGGTGATTCAGGTTTTATATAAAAAGCAATATTTCAATATTTTAACCATTGAATCAGGGTAACACTCAACCAACCAAAATTTAAGCTGGAATATTTTTGGATACATTGGCAAACTCATTTTTTTTCCTCCAAAAATTTTGTGTTGCATATGGATTTATTGCCTCATGTCTGATGCTGAATTCACAAAATCATAATAGGTGTGAAATCAAACAACCCAGAATTTGTTGACTCTTTCCCCTTCACAGTTTTATTTTAAGATGCAGGTAAAATCTTTTGAGAAAACCAAGTTCTCATCAGAACAGATTGAACTCAAATATTACTGTTCTCTGAAGCTCAGTCTGAAGTTCCTTAAAATCCTTATAGGAAAATAAAATGTACAATGCATTTTCAATGGGTAGATTAGCCTGATTCATCCCACCAGTGAATGGCAGGGCTAAGGTACTGGCTCATCTACTGAGGAGCCCCTGCTGGCACACCTCCTACAAAGAGATCAGAGCTTTTCCTTCATGATAGAACTCCCATGTCAAAGCAGTGGCTGTCCTGCTACCTGCCTTTCCGTTAGAGTGAATGGCCTTCTTTTTCCAGGGAAGGGGATAATTAATTAGTGATGGTTAATCAACCCAGAGACTATAAAATAAACCCTTCAGTAAAGTATGCTGCACTCCTAGAAAAATAGAAGGAATTTTTATCAGAAAGATGTCAAGGTTTTTTAATGTTTGGTTCCCAAATTCAAACCCAGGGTTAAAGTAGAGACAAAATGAAGTGAAATGCAGCTTCTCTTGTTAAACTAAAGTGATTACTTTGATACATGCAGAGAGATGGCAAAAGAAAAGGGGAGTTTTCAGTGTTAAATATATGCTATTTGAGCCCTGCTTTGGATCACCTTTTGAATACAAATTCCATGTGCTTCTTACTCCACCATGTGGCACTGAGAATTTAATGCTGTAGAACTATTGTCGGGTAACAGACTACTTGCTGCCTGTCTCTCTCCGCCTCCCACTGAAGATAGTGTATTCAAACACAGTAGCCTAACTACAGCCATTCAAAGAAATTAATGGGTTCAGATCCCTGTAAGGCACAGCGATAAAACCATGTGTTGAAAGAGAATAAAATAAGACAAATCTTACAAAATAAATTCATGAAGAAGTCATTTCTGTGTACGCTTGACCTCACTATTCCACAATGACCTCTCTTTCATTTACATGAATATACAAAGGTTATGCAAGTATTAAAATCATTACCATGGGATTTTTCTCACCCCTTAGTTTTACAAATGCTCTTTCATTGTATGTTTTAGTTGAAGTACATGGAGTTTTTTAAGTTTTGCTATTATAAAAAGAAAAAAAATCTATTGTGAATATAAAATGTGTGTGCTACTTAAAGTATTCATTCTTCTGAAAGAAATAAAAAATACTTATGTGCTACAGACTAATTTCTAGATTTTTTTCAGTTGGCATTTTTTATTATATAAACCAGTTCCCTAACACTTATAGCATGTTTTTTAATTCCTCGGTTTCTGCTGTTACTTTGGACTTTTCTTGTTAAAGTCCAATTATTAGGGTAGGCCCCAATCCTCCCAAAACTTACATTATTGCATAAGTTTGTGCTCATAGTTCCACTGAAGTTTTTGTTTTAACTAATTGGCTGCATGTTTTTTTAATGCTAAAGCTTTAGTTTTGGTTTATAATAATTTAAAAAGAATTTTCCAGGTAATTAAAGATATGGCATTGCAGAAATACTTAGCGTTTTTCATAGTACATATTCTGTTTAGTTCAAAAAGCAGTATGTTTTTCTATGATATGTGAAAGAAGCATCTTCCTGGGCTCCTCTAAACATTGGAAATATCTTGGAATAGGCTTGTGTCTTTTTTTTCTGCCTGTGCACTTGTCTAAAACGCAGTGCTAAGGACAAATGACCTACATGAAATTACTTTGTAAATGAAAGAGAGGCAATAAGTATCATATACTGCTTTTCCGCTATTGCCCCTTCACATTCTGAAAGAGTAATATTTAAGTGATCATACTTATATGTTGGTGTGCATTAAACTTCTGATTACATCTTAAGTGAGAGTGGTTATTCATATGTTGTTAAAATACCCTTGTGCCTTGTACTGGAGCAATGCTAATGTGATGCCTTAATAGCAAAAGTTGTTGAGTTATATGACATCTCACTTAATGAGGAACATGCCACACATCATTGACTACAGAGTCAGTGATTTAGGATAAAGAATTCACAATGGTGTACGCAGCTGATAATGTTAAAGACATTAATATTTTTTTCATGTTCTAAACATGGAGACTTATTTCATTGAGTTCTCTATGGAACATTAGTACTCAAAAGGGAGCAGCTGATCTAAGCATCATTCTGAAATCCAAGCTCAGATTTTATTTGAGCAATTTGAATTTCTGCTCAGAATTCTGTTCTGTTCTATATAGATTCTTATATTGTCCTTATCACCATAGTATGTGTATGCCTTGCAGTAGTGCATTAAGCGATGTGACTGACATCAGTCATGTGTGGTTTGTTCTTTCTGTCATCTTCACAGAGGTATAGGTCTGTGTGAGGTAGTGTTTTGTTTTGATAGGGTTTTATTTGGGAGGGGGGGTTAATACATATGTTGCTATATGTTTATGTTAGAGAAGGTACAATGGAAAAAGTGCACCTTGCACTTGAAGTGAAAGATGGTGAATTAGTGGTGGTCCTTAGTTCCTGTGGGAGTGTGTGTCATCGTCGGACTGGCCCCCCAAAAAGCAGAAGGGTAGAAAATGTGCTATGTTGCATTTCCATTTTTTATTTGTAATTTACATAAATTTCCACTTGTATATAAATTATAAGCATTGAGTATAATCTGCTGTTAGATCAGTCTGTGGAGGAAAAAGTTTAGCTTAGAGTTTAGTATAGAAACGGCCAAGCCAAGCCAGGCAGAACCTGCCTTCATTCATTCATGTTTGAGTAGGCCTTGAGGAGTACCTTTTGCTAAAGTCTCACTTTCACTTGGATTTATAGATGTGACTGCAAGTTTGAAATTAGCTATGTTATCTAATGACTAATGCTGAAGTTTAGTGCAAAGACACTAGGAAGTATAGTGAGTATGATTAAACAGGGTTCAGAACTAAAATACTCAACATGCCGGCTACTATTAAAAGGTGTAAGTAACTTTGATCAATCCCATCATATACTGCTGTTTGGAAAGGAGAGATCCATTTAAACAGTGAAAGATGCCTGCTAGCCTTTCTTACTTGCTATCTGTTTTTATTAGAGTTGGTTTAAAAAAAAAAACTGAGATGGAATAGTTTTCCATCAAAAATGCTGATTTGACAGCATCAACACATTCTGTGGGGGTGTGTCAATTCTGTCAAAACAGAAATGAGGCAGGGAGGCTAGCCTGATGTCTGACCACCTAGCTTGTCTGCTGCCCCTGTCACTGGCTGGCTACCCGACCAGCTTGCTACTAGCCAATTCCCCAACATTACATTATGACATGACGTGTTGTCATTTTTTTCATTTATATTATTTTATTTTATATTGATTTGTATTGTATTTATTTTATATTTTTATTTACTTTAGTTTATATTATTTTCATTATACTAATTAAAGTAGGAAATTAACAACCCAGTTGCCAATCAGAATATCAATTACAAATAACCAGTTGGCATATCAATTACCACTGAGCAAACAAAGTTCTAGCTACCAAACCTATTCCAATATAAATAGTAATTACCAAGTACCAGTTAGAATACAAATAACTAATAACAAATTAGAAAACCAATCACACATTTTTTCATTTTATAATACAAATTAAAAATAATTATTAAATGCTCATTTTAAAATAAAATAGTCAAAACATTTTGACTGTTATATTATGTCATGTTATAATTTAATGGTCAAAATGTTTAGACTTTTATAGTCTATTATAAATTATTATGGAATGCAATATAACCTAAGTCTAGTCAATAAATTTGAAATGAAAATTTTAGATAAAGTCAAAAGGAAGGGAATGGGGAAAAAAATCAAAACTTCAGCATGTCCTGCAGGGAATTCTGGGCTCTGGTTAAAAACAAAAAAACAAACAAACAAAAAAACCTTTTCCACCTGCTTTAATAGCTCTTAAACCAAGGGGATTTTGTTTTTAATCTAAATTTATAGTTACCACAGTTCAGGGTAACTATATGCACGTATACCCTCCTTATAGTCAACCAAGGGCACTCACTCTAGACTCTAGACTCCCAGCTCCTCGGTCATCACCTCTCTTGGACAGAGACCTGTGCCTATCTTCCTCCTGACTGAGTGTTAAGGCTGCACAGCTCCCTGATTTACACGGTGACATTCCCAGCAAGCCAGACTGTCTAAAAGGTCAACTTCTGCATTTTGCTTTCTCTCCAGAGGCTATGAATAGTGCAGTTGTCTACAGTTATGTGACACAGCTCTTTCTAAGCAAACATGTTTATTCTTAAAATGAAAGCATTACAAAAAAAAAAAAAAACCCTGTTCAAAACAATAAAAGAATCTACACATATGCTAAAAAGCTTACCAGAGGTAACCCCAACTTCAGCCCTGGCTCTGATAGTTGTCAGTCCTTCAAAACCCACAACTGTTTTTTTCCCCATGGTTACAAGTTCATAACTGTCTCAGATTCAGAACCAGAATCCCAACTGAACAGATCAGCCTGTTTCTTTATATAGGTTGGGTCTTTGATATCCAACCTATGAGAACAGATAATCTACACATAATCACCTTCTCTTCAGGGTATAGCTTCAAAAGACTGGGTTTAACATAACCAGACGTGAGGCCTTTACATTAACCTCTCCCTAGCTATTCCCCAAGGAATCTTCTTCACACTTTTTGTCACAAACAGCCCATTCTTGTCTGACATAATTTCAGTGTAGTCCTTTGAAAATGCAGGCATCATATCACATCTCCCCCTAGAGAGGTTATATACAATCCCATTCCACAATAATACATAAACTTTTCAATGAATTTTTTTAAGGATATTGCAGAAAATTGTCATATCTTTCACATATAGCAAATGCACAAGTGCACCTATGATGAATGAAATATGGTATCCAAACTATTTTCATACTCTTTGTAATTATATTTTTGATTCTAGTCTTATAGTTTACATGTTATACCAATAGAATAAAAACCAGCAGGCTCTTATTAAGAGGGATAAGGCAAAGATGCCACATTTTTGTAAATATAATGATAAAGCAAAAGATAAAAGTAAACAACTTTGTTTGACTATTTACTCCTATCACTACTTATTCCTTACACACACACACACACACACACATTCATTTACACAATCATTCATTTAAGTTTTGTATAGGTATTATAGTTACCAGCCTAGAAGTTGCTCATGCCAAGTTACTGGCCAGGTATCTTGGTCATGAGGATGGAGCCGAGTCTGTGTCAGGTGCACCTGATGCTCCTGGAGGTTGGCAGCAGAACCAGAGACTCAAAGTCCTCAGTCTTGAGAGTCCATTCTTATAGGATTTAATTCCTATGTTAGTGTATGGGAGCTGTTTCATCCTGCTGTTGCTGACTCAATCAGCAGATGGCACATTCCTGGACACATTCCTGGGCACTGTTCTGGTGGCTCCAAACTGTCCAAAGTTTGTGTTTCTCATCCTTCCAGGTGATGGGGTGAATCCCAGTTTACCCTCTGGGGGTTGTCTGGTCATCCACTTGACACATTCTTCGGCCGATGGATACTCCCTATCTAGGCTAGCACTTCCCTAACCATTCATGTATATCAAGCATTCATCAGCATACATTCCATATCTTAACCATATTTTAATTTACTGTCTCCACCACTTTCGGGGTGTGTACTAATTCATTTGAGACTCCCGGCCCTTTAATCACAGAGGGTGGGGGTCTGTCCTAGGGGCCGTTGCTGTTACAATGAAGTGAAAGTCACTTAACGGCTTATAGTGTTTGTTTACATTGTATCAATTACTTCAAGAACAAAGTCAATTAACTTGTTTGTAAGTTTTACATAGTAATAAAGTATCTTTCACAGGATAGATATAATCAATGGTTTCTACAGACAGTAACTTACAAATTTTAACAGAAGACCCAACAGATTTTTGTACTTGTTGAAACTGTTGGATTTTAAAGTGTGGGGGACAAATTATGAGGGGGTCACTGTCACTTGGGGGAATCTCTGTTAGTACCTTCTTTAATATCCCTACATACACCTAGAGTATAAGATGTTTGCAAATAAAGTAGTAGTGTTGGATGTTCCCGTTGACTCAAAGCTGCAGTGTCATGGTCTAGTGGTTATACGTTGGACTATCATCTGACAACTAAAGGTACAATCGTTCAAGATCTATTTAAATCACTCTTTTTAAAAAAACCTGTCTACACATACACATTGTGCACCAATGGAGGGTTTTTTTTAGTAGTAAAGTAAAATAATTTGTAAAGATGTTAGCAAAATAGTTGCCTGCCAGACTCACATTGGCTCAGAAAGATTTCCTCTATTCTGGACCCACAAAAACTATTTCCTTCTACTGATAAATACCTCTGTGCCTAGTGGTTGAGAAATACTAAATTAGGTGTTCAGTAAATGCCCTCATCCCAGGAGCAGATTGAATCTGAGGCTTGGTCTACACTAAACCCCCAAATCGAACTAAGGTACGCAACTTCAGCTACGTGAATAACGTAGCTGAAGTCGACGTACCTTAGTTCGAACTTACCGCCGTCCAGACCCGGCAGGCAGGCTCCCCCGTCGACTCCGCGTACTCCTCGCGGCGAGCAGGATTACCGGAGTCGACGGGGAGCACTTCTGAGTTCGATTTATCGTGTCCAGACTAGACGCGATAAATCGAACCCAGAAGTTCGATTGCCTGCCGCCGAACCAGCGCGGTAAGTATAGACAAGCCCTGAGACTCTGCCCAGCCCAATTGCCATACATGGTAATCCCATCCTTGGGAGCAATGATAGAGGACTTGCTGAACATACTGTCCTAACAAAGGAAGTTATTCCCAAGTTGTTTGCTCTCAGTTTTACACAGAAGAATTGTTACAGGGAACTTAGTCTCAAGTTATTGGTTTTTCCCTGGCTAATGGAGCAAAGACCTGAAAATGGAAAAAGCAAATGGCAATGTAGTCTAAAAATTTCCAACCCCATCTTTTGTGGTGTGGGGGAATAGAAAGTGTCCCTAGGACTCTGCAATAGTATAATGACTTGTACCAGATTTCCTCCCTTCTCTGATGGGTTGTGCATACCCAGATGAAGGAAAGGATGGTCCTGAGAACTGAATGAGCTCTCCTGTTTACTGTGATCCCAGGAATCCCACAACTCACCTCTTTAGAGGAGTAGATTGTGTGGAAAGAAAGGAAGGATCATTTCCACAGTTGGCCAAATTTGAAATTAACATATACATATGTTGTAGATGTAATTCTTGTAAATCTTCAGTGACTAGGAAAACAAATGACATACCCTGTCAGATGAGATTCAGATGTTAACCAATTAGTTTTGTGATTGTGAATTCCATGATCCAAATTTTAAACAATGGGTTCCTAATATTAAGAGTCTTGATGTGTCTTTAGTCACCTAATAAGCACTTAGGTACCTACAATGGTTATTGAAGCACTTACATTCAGATCTAAGTCTCTAAATTTATGCATCTATATAAGAATGTGTGTCCAGGTTAATTATATCAGGCTTATTGCATATGTTCCCAAAGATCACCATATAGTAGGTCCAACAATAATTACAAATTAATTTGCATTCTGCTGTAGAGAACAGACATTGTTAGCTATTTTGCTATGTAATTACTACATTTTTCAAGTAAAATTATTTCTATACTACTATAGTGATATATACCATAGCTGAATAATAAATAGGTGTCATGATTAGCATGTTCCTTTGTGGGTGTCACAGTGATTGTTTTACTATTAGTCACACTCTCTGTGAGGCTCTCCTTTTGTGTGTGTGCGTCTCTCTCTCTCTCTCTCTCTCTCTGGTTTCCTTCCTGACTTCAATTCAATTTCAAAAAGGAATTTCATGGATATTACATTTGAGAAGTACCCTAAGTACGTATAGTGCTCTGTTGTTAATTAGCACAGGTCTACATAGTGCATCTAGATAAGTAGCAACTGAACTACACAAGATCAGTACTATTGTATTGAATGGCTAAATATTGCAATCTAAACTGTTACTTTGAAATAAATAAACCAGAAGATAAAGTGAGCACAATCCTTGAAAGCCTAATGATTTATGCATACTGAGTGGTAGTTACAGGCCTTTAACATCAGAAAACCCAAAACACCAGGAAATCTTGGCACACTACATGCTGCAATTCAAGTAGATGCACATAATCATATAAAAAAGTAAATATTGCACTAGCCTGCAGAAACTCCTTCTTCTGCCACCTGTGCATTTGTGCATGTATTGTTTAGTTTTGGAGTACACCAGGTTTTTAAAAATAATAATAGTCCCAGTTAAAGCTACAACTCTGTATTCTCACTGATAATTTTGGTAAGAGAGCTCAAATTATGCAAAAGGCTCACTACATTTGCAATTAATCTAACACATTAGCATTTATATTCAGTTAGTTCATACAAAACCAAGGAATAACAAAAGTGCATGATTACTCCTGTGTCATGTTAACATCTTACCATATTAGTCTAACATCAGTGTCAGAGCCCATAGACTTGTATAGCCTCTTTTCTCTGGCAGGTCCTGATCGAATCTGTTCAGAAAATTGCATGATTATGCAGCAGGTCACAATTGGACTCTCTGTTGGAACTGCTAATGGAGAAGATGGTTGAAAGAAAGCCACATTGGCCTCTCCTTCTCAGAACCAGCACTGCGGCTGTATGGCCGGTTGCCTAGTTTTCAGTTATTGGCAACTATTGAGTATTATAGTTTGTTCTCCTGCATAGCAATTTATTCCTGTTACCTGATGGTTCTTTTTTTTAAATTTATTAACCTTAAATTTTGGCATGATAATTCCTTTCTTTTTTATGGTGCTAGATTTTCAGAGTCAGGCTTTTAATTTGTAAATGCAATATTTTAAAACCCAAAGTTGCTGTTCTACCAGGGGCTTTAAGCAAAACATTAAACAAAAAAAGATTGATTCCAACAGTTTTTAATTTAACTGAATCCCTCTGCTGTTCACAGTGTTTAATGAACTGTGATTCATTAAGTTTATTATATTTGTTGTGCAAGTTAGTGCTCAAACTCAGGCCAGGAAATCATTCACACCTGTGAATTACAGTATGTGTATTTTGAAAACTAACCTAAATTATTAGTGGCTTATTCTAAATTCAAGTGGTGTTAGGGCATACATCTGCACTGTCCCAAAGCAGCATGTATTAGTACACAGCTCATTTATTTGACTCCTTATGGATTTGTCCTGCTTTTCAGCACTTATTCATTTTGACTGTGGCCATCTAATCTCTTTTGAGTGTGACGTAATCTCTGCCTGCATCTTAGATTTCTATAAATCAGTAAAGTAAAATCCCAAATTAAGTAAATACATGGCAAGGGGGGGAGGGGGAGGAGGGCACAGCACGACCCTACCTGGAATAGCAGAGGCAAGGCGTGACCTCCCTTACCAGTGGCACAAGTGGTCCTCCCCCAATTCTGAAGTCGCCAAAGGATTCCCTGCCCTTGAGAACTGCAGAGGCACTAGTAACCTCTTCAACCCTCATTTCCCTGGGCATTTAATCATTTTTGTTTCTCTTCTTAGAACTTCTTAGAGTTTTCTGGCATCTTTCCGGTGTTGAGGTGACCAGAACTGTTTGCTGTATTGTTGGCACAATCTCTCAGTGCTGTCCATGATGATACATGTCTGAGTACCATAAGCAGCCCACAATCACATTGTCTTTTAAGCCATTATTTTGCAAAGGTTCACATCAGTTTGTTGTCTACTATTAAGTGCTTTATGGAACTATTTTTGTCAAAACCTCTGCTTCTATTAACAACCTGAGTTTTGGCTTATTTTTCCCCAGATTAGGCTGCATTATTGTTGTTTTGCTGAGACATTAATCATTGCTAACTAAACAGTTTTCCTTTATTCAATAAATACTACAGTCAGGGGCTCCAGTTACATTTGCTTGTCATTCTGTGTAGTTACATTTAATCAAACTATAAAGTTCCTGGTTCTGTTACTCATGTTCAAGAATTTGTATCTCAGTTCTCTTCTCTGTTTGCTAAATGTTGTAGTAGAAGCATTGTGGATTGCCAATGGCTTTGCAGAGACTTTTTGCATGGGGGAAAAAAAGATTGAATTCCCTTGAATCTCCCTTCCCTAATTCAAAGTAGGAGCAGTTTTACATATTTTCAGCTGTTGTACTGATTCTCTACCTTGTGATATCAATATTGCAAGGCTCTCTTAATTTGATTCATTTATCTTTTAAAAATGATTTTTAGTTATAGAAATACTGGACTGAATATCCCAAAAAGTCCTCTTCTCATACAAGCAGTCCTCATAGCAATATTAAATCAGATCCTTTAATCTGATAAATGCCTCTTTGTTAATTTTTGTTTTGTTTCGTTGATCTGGCAACTGAATGTCTTTATCCCCAGAACAGATACATCCTAGGCAGTTTAAGCTCCCTCACTCATAGTGACATCATTTTTTATGCAACAATTATCTTCGAAGTCCAAGGCACAAGATGCAGTCTAAACAAGACAACATAGACAGGGAGCTATGGGAGCAGAAAGAACGGAATAAGGGTGGATTTAAAAAAAAAAAATCTTGTGAGTCTTTAGAATTAGTGTGCTGCAGTGGATTGATGGACCAGAATAAAAAATGGAAGGAAAAAAGCATTGAGATGATTGTGGCAGAAGTGAATGCCAGGAGGCATCACGGCTGGCATCACTGGTGGAGCGAATAGGGTAGAGGATGATACACTGATGTGTCTTGGTCCTGTTCAAGATCCATGTAACCTTTGACCTCTTTTTGCTGAGATTGCAAACAGGTGTCAATTAAGTAGATCTTTCTTTCTTACGCTCTAAAGAAAAGACCAGAAAAAACAGTAGAATAATGTGCTTCTTCTCTTCAGTACTATGTTCTTAGGTGATGCTTCATATTTTGCCAGCAGAGCAATTTTTAAAAGGAAGATAGAGCAGTCTCCATGGAATGTCCCATAACACTTTTTTATTTAAACACAACACTTTTATCTCTACCATGTTAGGCCTGACCTACTGCGATAAGCATTGTTCAATTATGTGCTTTCTAGAGTGACTCTGAGGTTGAACTAAGTAGTTTGGAAAACAAACCTTGAGTTAATTGATGAGGTACTTGAGAAAGAAACAAATATTTGTAATATTGAATACCATATATCATATTTACATGACACCGACACCCACAATTTATTTGGGTGAGTATTGCTTTGGCTTCTGAGCAATCAAGATGCGTTTTGGCTTCTGGAGTTAATTTTCATTGGTAAATAGATGAATGGACACAGCCTTAGGATATTCATTCCTAGTTTATTTTTCTCTTAATATGTGTATACTTACTGATCACTTTGAACAGAGATTCATTTGACTCATTTGTACCACAATCAATTGATCCATGCGCATTGCCATTGCTGAATCCATCAGAAAAACTGTGTGCTAACACACTGCAGTTGTAACCATTCAGTGTGCACTTGTTGCCTTCCTCATCATCTTTGTCCTAGTCTTGCACTTGACCACATCCACCACTCCAATCTCCTTCTCCTGGCCCCCCAGCTCTGTTTCTCATTGTGACATTAAATGGAGAGATGCCCTACAGGGGCAACCAGAGTTTTCCCAAGTTTATGCCAGCTTTGTACCACATATTCCCTGACTCAGGAGTGTAGTGGGTATCAGAGATATGAGAATGCATAGATAAGATACATCTTGTCTCATATATCTAACCCAAACTATTTTTTTTGCAGAGGCCTATGATGAGGATTGGTTTAGATTATAAGGGTGTTATAATTTTTGAAGTTATCCTATTTTATTCTAAAATGGTCTCAGGGCTTATTTGCGAGGGACTTCTTTCATTTATTGTATGCCACAAAAACAAGAATTTTTAAAATATTGATTAAAAACTTAAAGGTGGGGGGGAATTCACTTAAAGGGAAAGGGACGGGTGGGGGAGGGAATTAAAATATTTAAAACTATTAGTAAACCATTTAACTCTTACGTTCTCTCCTTCTCTATTCTTTAGTGAATTGTTCTTGTTTGGCAGTCTGTCAGAGGGATATCGGATGTCTGTGCTGGGAGACAGTTTGGGGTTATAGATTAGAGGTCCTTAGATTCTGTTCTAAAAAAGCACAAAGGACCAAATTTTCTATTAGTTCAAATGAGCAAACCTTCATTGAAGTCAATGGAATACAACAGAAATTTTGGCCCAAACGCTTACAAAAGGGGGTGTGGGTGGGAGTCTAAAGAAATAGAAAAGATAGGTAAATGCAGCTTCTCTTTCTGGGTTGATGTTCAGTTGCTGAAAAATCCACAGGTACAGCAAACAGCTGTACTTTAAGCTTGCTCAAATTTTCACAACAAAGTCTTGTAAGAGTAGATTTCTCCTAGATGATTAAGCAAAACTCTTATTAGAAAACAAAAAGAAAAAAAATGGAAAAGAAGTAGGAATAATAAGGGAGCATGGAATCTGACATGCTTGGGTAGGGAATAGCAGAACATGAGATTCACATCAGGAATTATTTAAAATATAGCTAGGAAAGTGGTGATTTCATTAGTTCCTTTTCATCATTGAATCATAGGACTGGAAGGGGCCTTGAAAGGTCTTCTAGTCCAGATCCTTGCACTCAAGGCAGGATTAAATATTATCTGGACCATCCCTGACAGATATTTGTCTAACCTGCTCTTAAAATCCTCCAATGACGGAGATTCCACAATCTCCGTAGGCAAGTTATTCCAGTGCTTAACCATCCTGACAGCTAGGAAGTTTTTCCTGATGTCCAACCTAAACTGTCCTTGCTGCAATTTAAGCCCATTGCCTCTTGTCCTATCCTCAGAGATTAGCAAGAACAATTTTTCTTCCTCCTCCTTGTAGCAACCTTTTATGTACTTGAAAACTATTATTGTGTGTGTCCCCCTTCCCCCAGTCTTCTCCTCTCCAGACTAAACAAATTCATTTCTTTCAATCTTTCCTCATAGGTCATGTTTTCTAGACTTTTAATAATTTTTATTGCTCTTCTCTGGACTTTCTCGAATTTGTCCACATATTTCCTGAAATGTGGCACCCATAACTAGACACAATAGTTTAGTTGAGGCCTCATCAGCATGTAATAGAGCAGAAGAATTACTTCTCATGTGTTGCTTACCACCTTCCTGTTAATACATCCCAGAACGACTTTTGCTTTTTTTTGCAACAGTGTTACACTGTTGACTCATATTTAGCTTGTGATCTGCTATGACCCCCAGATCCCTTTCTCTATCCTAGCAATCAAAATGCGTTTTGGCTTCTGGAGTTAATTTTCATTGGTAAATAGATGAATGGACACAGCCTTAGGATATTCATTCCTAGTTTATTTTTCTCTTAATATGTGTATACTTATTGATCACTTTGAACAGAGATTCATTTGACTCATTTGTACCACAATCAATTGATCCATGCACATTGCCGTTGCTGAATCCATCAGAACAACCGTGTGCTAACACACTCTATCCTAGACAGTCATTTTCAATTATGTATGTCTGCAACTGATTGTTCCTTCCTAAGTGAAATACTTTGCATTTGTCCTTATTGAATTTCATCCTATTTACTTCAGACCATTTCTCCAGTTTGGCCAGATCATTTTGAATTTTAATTCTATCCTCCAAAGCACTTGCAACCCCTCCCAGCTTGGCATTGTCCACAAACTTTATAAGTGTACTCTCTATGCCATTATCTAAATTATTGATGAAGATATTGAACAGAACAAGACCCAGAACTGATCCCTGAGGGACCCCACTAGATATGCCCTTCCATCTTGATTATGAACTACTGATAATACTCTCTGGGAATGGTTTTCCAAGCAGTTATGCACCCACCTTATAGTAGCTCCATATGGGTTTTATTTCCCTAGTTTGTTTATGAGAAGGTCAGGTGAGACAGTGTCAAAAGCCTTACTAAAGTCAAGATATACCACATCTACCACTTCCCCCCCACCATCCACCAGGCTTGTTACCTTGTCAAAGAAAGCTTTTAAGTTGGTTTCACATGATATGTTCTTGACAAATCCATGCTGACTTTTATTTATCCCCTTATTATCTCCTACGTGTTTGCAAATTGATTGCTTAATTATTTGCTCCATTATCTTTCCGGGTACTGAAATTAAGCTGAATGGTCTCTAATTCCCTGGATTGTTTTTATTTCCCTTATAGATTGGTGCTATATTTGCCCAGGCCTCTGGAATCAATCCTGTCTTCCATGACCTTTCAAAGATAAACGCTAATGGCTCAGATATTGCCTAGGTCAACTCCTTGAGTATTCTAGGATGTATTTCTTCTCGCCCTGGCAACTTGAAGATATCTTACTTGTCTAAGTAATTTTTAACTTTTTCTTTCCCTATTTTAGTCTCAGATCCTGCCTCATTTCCACTGGTGTTCACTATGTTAGATGTCCAATCACTACTAATCTTTTTGGTAAAAACTGCCATTTCCATTTTAACATTTTCTGCTATTGTTTTTCCCACCTCATTGAGTAACGGCCAACTCTGTCGTTGATCTTCCTCTTGTTTCTAATGTATTTGTAGAATGTTTTCTTGTTACCCTTCATGTCTCTAGCTAGTTTAATCTCATTTTGTACATTGGCCTTTCTAATTTTATCCCCATATGCTTTTGTTGTTTGTTTATATTCATCCTTTGTAATTTGACCTAGTTTCCACTTTTTGTAGGACTCTTTTGAGTTTCAGAACATTGAAGATCTCCTGGTTAAGCCTGGGTGTTCTCTTGCCATACTTCCTTTCTTTCCTACCCAATGGGATAGTTTGTTCTGGCAAGAATACTGTGGGAGACTGTTTTCAAAAGCTTTGTTAAAGTCAAGATACATCATGTCCACCGCTTTCCCCATATCCACAGAGCCAGTTATCTCATCATAGAAGGCAATCAGGTTGGTCAGGCATGGCTTGCCCTTGGTGAATCCATGTTGACTGTTCTTGATCACTTTCCTCTCCTCTAAGTGCTTCAAAATGGATTCCTTGATGACCTGCTCCATGATTTTCCCGGGGACTGAAGAGAGGCTAACTGGTCAGTAGTTCCCCAGATTCTCCTTCTTCCCTTTTTTAAAGATGGGCACTATATTTGCCTTTTTCCAATTGTCCGCGACCTCCCCTGATTGCAATGAGTTTTCAAAGATAATGGCCAATGGCTCTGAAATCCAATTCTCTCAGCCCCCTCAGATGCATTAGGTCTGGACGCATGGACTTGTGCATGTCCAGCTTTTCTAAGTAGTCCTTAACCTGTTCTTTCACCACTGAGGGCTGCTCACCTCCTCCCCATACTGTGTTGCCCAGTGTAGCAGTCTGGGAGCTGACCTTGTCTGTGAAGACCAAGGCAAAAAATGCATAAAAGCTAGCTGCAACTCCAATTCTTCTTTGGCCTTCCTGATTACACCCCTGTATGATCAAGCAATATTTTTATACTCCTCCCTAGTTATCATTCCAAGTTTCCATTTCTCGTAAGCTTCCTCTTTGTGTTTAAGCTCACTGAAGATTTCTCTGTTAAGACAAGCTGGTCACCTGCCATATTTGCTATTCTTTCTGCACATTGGGATGGTTTGTTCATTCACCCTCAATAATGCTTCTTTAAAATACAGCCAGCTCTCCTGGACTCCTTTCCCCCTCATGTTAGCTCCCAGGGGATCCTGCCCATCAGTTCCCTGATGGAGTCAGCCTGTTTTTCTGAAGTCCAGGGTCCATATTCTGCTGCTCTCCTTTCTTTCTTCTGTCAGGATCCTGAACTCAACCATCTCGTGGTCAGTGCTGTCTAGGTTGCCAACCACTTCTACTTCCCCTACTGATTCTTCCCTGTTTGTGAACAGCAGGTCAAGAGGAGCACAACCTGTATTTGTTTCCTCCAGTACTTGCACCAGGAAGTTGCACCCAACACTTTCCAAAAACTTCCTGTATTGTCTGTGCACTGCTGTATTGCTCTCCCAGCAGATTTCAGGGTGATTGAAGGCCCCCCCGCCCATGAGAACCAGGTCCTGTATTTTGGAAACTTCTGTTAGTTGTCTGAAGAAAGCCTCATCTACCTCAATCTCCTGGTCTGGTGCTCTATAGCAGATGCCCACTTCAACCTCACCCTTGTTGCTCTCTCCTCTAAACTTAACCCAAAGACTCTCAGCAGTCTTTTCTCCAGTTTGGAGCTCGGAGCAATCATACTGCTCTCTTACATACAGTGCAACTCCTCCATCTTTTCTCCCCCACCTGTCCTTCCTGAACAGTTTATGCCCATCCATGACAGTGCTCCAATCATTTGAGTTACCCCACCAAGTCTGTTATTCCAATCACATCATAGTTCTTTGACTGTGCCAGGATTTCCAATTCCTCCTGCTTGTTTCCCGGACTTCTCGCATTCGTGTACAGGCACCTAAGATAATTAGCTAATTGCCCTACTTTCTCAGTATGAATCAGGAGGCCTCCCCTGTTGCACCCTCCTCCTTGTGTTTCCTCCCGGTGTCCCACTTCCCCCCTTACCTCTGGGCTTAGCTCACCATCCCCCGGTGAACCTAGTTTAAAGCCCTCCTCACTAGGTTAGCAAGCCTGCCTGTGAAGATGCTCTTCCCTCTCTTCATTAGGTGGATCCTATCTCTTCCTATCAATCCTTCTTCCTGGAACAACATCCCATGGTGGAAGAATCCAAAGCTCTGATACCACCTTCATAACCACACGTTTACCTCTACAATTCGATGGTCCCTACCTGGGCCTTTTCCTTCAACAGGTAGGATGGATGAGAACATGACTTGAACCTCAGACTCCTTTATCCTTCTTCCCAGAGCAACATGGTCTGCAGTGTCCCACTCAATGTCATTCTTGACAGTATCATTGCTGCCCACGTGGAGAAGTAGAAAGAGGGTAGTGGTCCGAGGGGTTAATCAGTCTCGACAGCACACTTCTCGAGTCTCCCAGTCTGGATGGCAGATGGATGACTCCATCCCCCTTAGGAGGAAGTCCCAGACTACCACCACCCATCTCCTCCTTTTGGGAATGGTGGTCGTGGAACCCCCATCCCTAAGACAGTGCATCCCATGCCGTCTGGTCGATGGGATCTCCTTCTGATCCCTTCCCTCAGATAACTCTTCCAAGTCATTCTCCGACGTAGTACCTGTGCAGAGTCCAATAACCCAATATAGCTATACAGTGACTGTCTCCCCATCCGGATCACATAAAACATTCATAACATTATTACAGCTCAATATTCCTAAATTATTGCATAGCAGTTGCACATCCACCATACAGCTCTGAGGGTGCTGGCTCAACCAGAGGCCCCAAATTACAAGCTAGACTAAGCATATTTTATGATAGTTGGGATTTTCTAAAGTAAAAGTCCTAAAGGAAGAATGAGTGAAATGTTTTCTTTTTCTTTTTGTATGGACAAACGTCACTTGCATCAGGTAAGTCAATGTAGCTACTCTCATACTTAGAGTTAGGCACTTTGGGCCATAATGGGATAGTGGATGGCAACAGGAAGCAAGATGTATTATTTTGTCCTCCAAATTATAAGCCCATGAGTGTAGGACCATGTCTTTCTCTCTGTTCTGTACAAAGCTGAGCACATCATCTGTACTTGGCAAATATTTTACATTGCTTTTGGTCTCAAAAAAGTGAAGTGAAGCAAAATGGCCAGTTGCATGGGGTTTTATTAAATTCCATAAATAGATATTTTTATGGGCAGTAGAAACCTATCACTGCAGTCCCTTCCACCTACCCATCAAACAAACTAGCAGTAGTTATTCAAAGACTAGTTTAATGGTTTTCTCAGACCGAGACATCCGTTGGTTGCTGCCTGGGGGAATCCTTAGGTTGCTGCTTGCTACTCCCGGCTTGCACTTTATATTCCCAGTCAGGGCAGCTCCTCACCCCTGCACAACTGGTGGTGGAGGAGTAGAGTGTATCTAGGCTGCTGGTGTGGGCAGGGAGCCTGATAGACTGGCTTCTTCCAGCTCCATATGCTGAGCAGCACTGTTCCCCTCCTCTGATCCTGCTGTAGGGGTAGTTGGAGGGAATGGCATTTGGTGCAACAGGGGTTCTGGTTGAATAACCTCTCCCACATTTGTCTCAGCCAGCACTGCTTCTCTCCATACCTGCCCCATAAGTGGCAGAGGGTGCAAAGGCCTCATGAAGTTCTTGGTCCCTGTTGTCCCTCTTCTTTGCCTCCCTGTGCTATATCAGAACAAACCAGAGTCACAGTCCTTTATAATTTTTTTGCATGTCAATTTTTATGCATTAGTATACTTGAGCTCAGAATTTAATAATTGAAACTCATGGCAAGCAGATTTTCTGTTTCCTTGGAAACTATGTGATTTTGATTTTTTTTTCTGTTCCTTAATAGAACAAAAAATGAAACTGTATTCTTGAAATACAGTTTTTTTTGTTTTAAGAGATAGTGTACCTTTAGAAATGCATCTACTTATAGGTAGGCTGTAGTGGTTTTGTGAGATTTTTGTGTAATTAATACAGGGAATAGATCAAAGTTACAGTTAGATTTTTTTTTCCATTTAGCAATAATGGTTTCAAATACTCTTTCTGATGAGAAAAAAGCTAATAGTTATTTCAGAGTTCCTATTCTCAGCAGTAATTGTTAAGCAATCTGCTACTAGCAGATATTCATTTTCTAACAATTTCCACATAAATTGTTTTGAAATGGTCTAAATTGGGTTATATCAATATGCATTGTATGAATTGTTTTGCATGTTATAGCATTGGTCAGCGTTGCTTAAATCAATTGGTGTCTTTTTATCAGACTGATTTATGATGAGATGACAAGGGCTGAAATTTGCATTGAAGTAATTTGATCACCTGCTGGTTCTTGCTGAAAATGACAGACAGAAATATTCACTAAAAAATGGCTCAGATGAATGCATGAATGTCCTTCGTCATCAGCCTACTGTTGTACATTTGCCTTTTCTTAGCAGACAGTGAATGCAAGTTATGGTCAGTGAGTCCTAAACCACAAGTTAAATAACATTTATAGATATCGGAATACATACCAGTGTAAGATGATGTCATTTACTGTACATATCAGGTAGTTTGATCAAAATATTTATAATTTATATCAAAAATCTCCTAAAAAGCTATTAACACAACAGGTCAAACAAGAAATAAAAATATCCAAGTAAACTCCTTTACCTGTTTATGTATGTTTCTTTTCCATAATTACTTTAGATTTTTTTTCAAAGGCAAACAATGGTAATCCATCTGCTTCTCTTGAGAAGGAAATCTATATTCAGTATCTGCAATGTAATTGTAATGTCCTTAGCAACAGATTGTCGTCATTGTCACAAACTCAGAATTTGGCTTTACATTTAAGCAGGAGGAGAAGGTATTATTGAGTTTGCACACAAGAAAGTAAAATAAAATGAATTATAAGGAAGTAAACAAATAATTCTCCTTTAAATTATTTCTTCCAGAGTTTTAATATCGCTTAATATCTCTTTAATATGTGTCAGGAATTAGATACTCCGATTATAGCAGGATAAAGTATGTTTCAAATGCATCTGATTACTAAGTTTGTTTTCCAACAGAAAATACAATCTGATTTGACAAGCCATGAGATCAGTTTGGAAGAAATGAAAAAACGAAGCCAGGGTAAGGATGCTGCCAAAAGAGTTTTCTCCCAAATTGATGTTGCACAGGTATGTAACCTCCATTTCCTCCTGTTCTTCCTATACACAACACTGTGTTATATGTTGAAATATTCTTGATAATTTATATTTATGTATATGTGGTGTTTCAGTTGTTCCTTGAAACGTTAAGCTATTATGTAGCAGTAGTCAGCATAACAAATCGCAGAGATCAGATAACAAATTTCCTGCTATATTTTATTAGTGCTGTTTTTTATTTCTGCCTGCCACAATGTATGGCAAAAATGGTCAACAATTGTAGCATACCCAATGCTGCACATATCAAAATTGTAATCAATTCAGTAGACCCATTATGGAGTAATAATAGCATAAAAAGTAACACCATAAAAGATGTGTTGGGTATATCATCATTTGAGATATATTAAGATATTTGTATTAAAAATAGGCTAGTTGGCAAGTGTATGGGACTCCATTTTAGGGACAAAAGCATGATTTTAATAAGTCTCCTGTGTTCTGTAAATATTTCTGGAAAACTATTTGCAGGATATGTAGCCTCATTTACAGTTCCCATATTTTAAGTACTTGACAGATGTAAGTGGTATGAGTGGAGTACCAAAGTCCAGCCTGAGCAATTGATTGCTGATTAAAAGTGTTAACTAACATGTTATTCCAACTCACTTAATAAACAAAGGGAGACATGTTGGATATGAGGGCTGGCTTAATTACATTTAGGAGCAAGAAAATTCCATTTTCTGTTTTGTGCCCTCCCAAATGGTCTTTGAAATATTCCTGGCCCAATAATCCTCTTTAGTATTCATGCCAAAAGTTGAATAGACTGAACTTCCATGGTGCTGTGAAATAAATACATTGATACTGATGTTAAAATACATCATTGATCATCTCATCTTTCATGGTAGGGTAAGCAAAACACCATGATTTAACAGCAAAGAGCAAGACTTTGATCTTGCAGTTAAGGCACAGGACAGTGAGTGAGGTTATCTGTTTTTTCCCCAGCTCTGCCAAAGTCTTCTTTAATATTCGTGCCTCGATTTCCCAGTCTCCAAAATGGGAATGATAATACTTCCCTAGCTCACAGACCTGCTGAGAGGATGAATTGATTAATGTTTGTGTGTAATGTTTGGTGCTGAGGGACATAGAAAAGTCTAGTAATAAAATGTTAAAAGTTATTTATTTTGAAAAACATGTTTGATGCTATTTAATATCTCCTCTTCCTTATGGGATCTATTCATTCCTTGATGAATATATGTAACTACCTACATATCTCCTGTTAACTCTTTCCCTGCTGGTCTCCATTAGGGTTACCATATTTGAACATTGAAAAAAGAGGACACTCCATGGGGCCCCGGCCCCGCCCCAACTCCGCCCCTTCCCCTCCCCCGGTCCCACCCCTTTCCCCACCCCCGGCCCCGCCCAACTCCGCCCCTTCCCTGTCCCCATTCCAACCCCTTCCCCAAAGTCTCCGCCCCCTCCCCTGAGCACCCCACATTCCCCCTCCTCCCTCCCAGCCACACGAAACAGCTGCACCAATTCTAAAGTCAGGCACTCCACTAGTATAGACTCCCATGACTTTAATGAAGCTGCTCAGTGGAGGATCTGCCCCGGCGCTCAGTTTTTGGGAGCGGTCAGGACACGCAGCTCACACTGTTCTGTTTCCCAGCTCCCCAGATGCCTTGGAGCACCCAGTTCTCCTCCCTGCCCGGTAAAATCCCGGACATTTTGAGCTATTTAATTCTTTAATTCTAAAACGTAATTCTTTATATGTAGTGAACTTTGTATTTTCGTTTTGGCATTGTGTTTGCTCCTAGGATCAGGGGCAGCCAGGGTCTCCACGTGCTGGGCCCGCCACAAGCCAAGCTCAGAGGCTCCCATTGGCTGGGAAAAGCTCCAATGGGAGCTGTCGGAGCCAGCCCCTGCAAGCCCTGCCCCCGCAGCTCTGATTGGGCAGGTATTTCGCAGTGATCCACCACACTGCTGTGTCTCATCACATATGGGGAGCTGAGTGCCATACAGCACACCCCAGCCCCAGGAGCTCTGATCCACTTGCAGGCAAGGCAGCCCGATGCCCATCGCAGCCAGAGCTCTGATCCCTCTGCACACTCCTGCCTTTTTCACACTGCCCTCCCCTCCTCCCCCACCACAGTCAGTGCTTTTTGGCGACTCCCCGGAGCAGTTCCCCCAGCGCTGCCCCCCACCTGTGCAATCAGCGGCGCATGGTACTCCCAGCTTTGCTGGCATCCCTGGCTTACCTTAGAGCAGGCTCTGGTGACTGCTGCTGCTCCCTGACTCTTCGGCTCTCTTTAAGAGCCAAGCTGCCCTAGTGCTACCGGCTTCAGGCACTTCTCCTACCTGGGCTCTAGCTGAGCTGCTCCTGCCAGCTCAGACTGTAAGAGCCAAGCTGCTGGCTTCAGGCAGCCCTCCCCTACCTCAGGACCCAGAGCTGGCTGGACACATCCCTTCCCCAGCTCAAGCCGAGCTGCTCGGCTCCGCCCCCTCAGACTTACAGAGCAGAGCTGCAGGAGCCAGCGTTACCGGCTTCAGGCAGCACCCCCCCTGCCTCGGGACCTTGCACCGTGGGAGCAGCTCAGCTGGAGCCGGGTAGGAGAAGTGCCTGGCTGGGGGCTCGGGGTCCGGAGGCGGGGGGGGTGCTGCCTGAAGCCAGTAGCGCTTGCTCGGGCAGCTTGGCTCTGTAAATCTGAGAGAAGAGGCGTGGAGCAGAGCCACAGGGGGAGAGGAAGTGCCGGCCATTTTCCCGGACATGTGTGGCTTTTCAGCAATTCCCCCCGGACGGGGGTTTGATTGCTGAAAAGCCGGACATGTCCGGGAAAAAGAGGACGTATGGTAACCCTAGTCTCCATGGCAACTCTGATAGTGCCAGCATTCCATCAATGAAATGTTGGTTTCAAAAGGATCCGTACATAGATCTTTGTACATTCAACAACACAGCTGGTGAACACTTCTGGGCTTACTGGACAAGTTAGGCAAAAGCTAACCTTTACGGAGATGTGTGTGTATTGGGAGAAGAATATCCTCCCTAAAACAGGACTTATTCACAGGAGGAGATGAACAGCTGGAGAGATGATCTGGTTACTGAGATTTTTAGGCCTTAATGTTTTTGGAGTTATTTGCTACATATGCCATTAGTTTCTTTTCCTACATGTGATAGAGTTGATTCCTTAACACCCTTTTGTCCTGATAAGAGTTCCTCAAAAGGCTTCTAAATTATCATGCACATTACTATGAGTTTTGTCAATCTGAATTGACTCATTTAGATAACATGCAGTTACTTAAATCTGAACCAAAATTGGTTAATTTACATACTTTTAAAGGGTTTTTTGTGTGTATACATAAAATGAATCACAATCACAGTTTTACTGAAAACTAAACACATTATACTTAAACTAACAAGTTGCTGATTTTTTACTTTGTTACTCCAGTTTTAAGTCAGTGCAACTCTATTGATATCAATTGAGTTATACTGACTTAAAACTGGAGTACCACAGTGATGAATCAGACAGCAAAACATCTGTCTTTACTTATTTTTTTTTTTGCAAAGAGCAGACATTTATAGATAAATATTGTACACATTTATTTTTTGCTCTAAGGAAAATTCCTTATATGCCTTACCTACTCGATGTGGTGATGATATTCATTGAAATATCTAGACAAAATAAATGATAGCTGCAAATAAGATATAATTGTGCTTAAAGTGGTGGAACTGCTACTCCCTTGCCAAACTTCTCTTTTTTGTATTAATGTATCTTGGGAGCTATGTTCTGAGCCTGAGAGAAGGAAGGGGGAAAGGAGGTTTAGCTAAAACAATAATCTTATTTTGTCATGGTAACTAATGAACCATTTACTCCTAGAAGGTTAGAAATATTTTGAGGAATTGAAAACCAGTCCCATGTCCTTTATCATAAAGTGCTATTGCTGGGAATTCAGAAGTAGATGATTTGCTCAAAGCAGTTATACAGCGGAGAAAAGGAAACATTTCTATGTGGTTTGTGGTTTTTTTATGTTACTTATCATAGAATCGTAGCACTAGAAGGGACCTCGAGAGATCATCTGGTCCAGTCCCCTGCACTCACGGCAGGACTAAGTATTATATAGACCATCCCTGAAAGGTGTTTGTCAACCCTCCTCTTAAAAATCCCCAGTGATGGAGATTCCACAATCTCCCTAGGCAATTTATTCCAGTGGTTAACTATCCTGACAAGAAGTTTTTCCAAATGTCCAATCTAAACTACCCCTGCTGCAATTTAAGGCCATTGCTTCTTGTTTTATCCTCAGAGATTAAGGAGAACAATTTTTCTCCCTCCTCCTTATAATAACCTTATGATCTTCTGTTACTTAACACATCTTGCTCTAGAAGAAGGAAAATGCTCAGTTGACTCCCTTTCCTCACAGATGAATGAATAACACAAATTATTAATAATACTTCAGTGTTATTAAAATATAATAACCAGAGAATCTAAAAGTATAAACATTACAACGAATTATTGACAAAATGGATTGTGTCCTCTTCCTTGCCTGACACTCCACAGTTGCACTCTGTATAAAGCACTTTACTATTAAGATTACTTATATATAAATGAGAGCCAGTTACATTTTAGAGTATTTAGGTACCCATGAGTTAGACCCTCTTAGACAAAAATCAGCATAATACATGGCTAAATAACCCATCTCCACCCCCCCCCCAAAAGGGCAAAATGTGATGGAGTACATGAGTACTTCATTGGCTGAGAACAATAAAGAGGAAACTTAAATTGGTGCAATGGAGACTTGACTAGCTTTTATGCAATTCATATATATTGGTGCAGACCACCTCTTGGTCATTGGTTCTAAGAAAGCCCAGGTCACTAATGACTGAACATCATTACTATTAGTGCAGTTAACTGGTAGACTCAGTTCATTTCCCAGTGGATAGGATTCTGGCAGGGTTATTTCTGGGAGAAGCTTGCACTATCCCTAGCTGTGCTGTTACTTGTTCTATGTATACACAGAGATGATTCCAGTACCTTACTACTTTTATTTATTAAAAATAAACAAACATAAACTTGTTGTGGAGATTTGTAATTAGGCACAATAATAATTCACAAAGACAAATAGCATGTAAAAATGGGGAAAATAGAAACATCATATATGCCATAGGAATAACCACTTGAAATTTTCCTCTGCTTACCTAGGGGTTTTGTTTGTTTCTTAAATCTACTTTAATTAAATGTGCAGGAAGTGAATCTAGATGATCACAAGGGTCCCTTCTAACCTTAAAGTCTCTGATTATATGAGAACTAAATTCCAGAGCCCGTGCCAAGCCTATGTACAGTACACAAGCTTCATAAAGGGCTTCCCCTACAGCGACAAGAGGAAGGATTATCTCCCAATCCCTATAAAGCTTATATCATGGAAGAGAGCTACATTTCTGGTGCCTTATGTATGGTGTGATCCCCTTTGCAGGGAAAATGGATACTGGAGCCACTCCCAATCCCCCTGCATGCTAGGGAACATTGAGCTTTCACCATCTGCTCTGCAGTGGGAATATAGATCCTTACACAGGCACCTTCTACCCATTCCCTTCTTTCCCATGCAACAGAATATCACCAGTTCTGTTGCATCTAGTTGCCCTTTGCAAGTGAGAAGGGAAGGATTTTCTTCTTTGTATAGAAGCAAAGACTGGAGTCAGCTGATATCTAGTTGAAGAATCAAATGTTTTGAGGGGCAAGAAATCATGAGAAAACATACTGATTGGTAACCCATTCTGAGAATGTCTACATTTTTCCCTCCCATTTTTACCACTGACCCATATTGACTTTTCAGAAAAAACTACAAGACGTCTCCATGAAGTTCCGCTTGTTCCAGAAGCCAGCCAATTTTGAGCAGCGTCTACAGGAATGTAAAAGAATTTTAGATGAAGTAAAATTGCAGGTGCCCAAGTTGGAGATGAAGAGCGTAGAGCAGGAGGTAGTGCAGTCACAGTTGGATCATTGCATGGTATGTATGTACAGTCCAGAGATTTTTTTTCCAAAGAATTTCTTGTCTATTCACATGTCGAGTAATTCTGGTTGGGATATATATATATATATGATTTTCAAAAATGCCTAAGAGATTTAGGAGCACTGATCCCATTGAAATTCATGGGAATTTGTGACCCTATGTATCTTAAGAATGTTTGAAATACCCACCCCATATGTTTATTTCCTACTTCTCTCTTTCTTGAAAATCAAGGACTCATCAATTTTAAGTTGTCTCGGATATTACACATGTGCCTGAGTCACTCTGCCAGTTTTTGCAGTTTTAAAATCACATTTTTCCTATATTTTTAAATGTGTTTCGAACTCTATACAAAAGCAGGGGAAACTGATTATATGGTTGAAATGTTGAAACTGGCTACTAGAGCTGGTTGAAAATCAAACTTTCCATTCTGTGGGAAATTTTTGTATTTTGAATTTGTTTTCATACTAAACTGGGAGAATCATCAATTGATGATTATATGTTCTGTTCATTCCCTTTGAAGCTCCTGACATTAGCCACTGTCGGAAAACGGGATACTGGGCTAGATGGACCTTTGGTATGACCCAGTCTGGCCATTCTTATGTTCTTAAAAAGTTGAAATATCTTTTTTAAAAATCAAAATGGAAAGTTCTGAAAAAAATTGTTTTGGAAATGAAAAAACAGATTGTTTCAAATCTGTTAAACATTAATCCATGTCCCCCTCAGCTGTTGCAATGCCTCATGGGTGTTGCAATTCATGTGACTCATGCCACCAGTCTCCTCTATAGGGTGGCCTCTCTGGCCATGCTACATCTCCTGTGATGCACCAGAGTCGTGGGATTCCGTTGATGAACCATGATGTTTCAACAAAGGAGAGAGCCACAGTGCATCATGGGAGATTTAGTCCCATAAATCATCTAAACTAGAACTCATATGAGACACCACAGCAGCTCAGGTAAGCACACTACCATAAGAATGAAATGGAAATTATAAATTCTGGATCTACAATGTCTCTATTAAACAACTAACTTTTTAGCAGAAGAGTTCTTACAGTTGTGATATACTAGGAAACCTCATATTATTTGGTCTTAATGTCTTTGCTTATATTTTTTACCACATCGCCACCTATGCTGGTGGATCAGCATGAGCTGCAGAACAGCGATCTTCTTTATATACAAAGTTAGCTGCATTTCAGTGATGAAGTTTGTATTTATCTTGCAAGGCACATGAAGATCCATTGGAAAGAATGGGGATATATACATATATGTATACAATTATATTAATAATATTAATATGTTTTTGAGAAGCAAGTTGTTAATGAACTTCAGATTAAGCTATAGAGAGGATGTGCTGAGTTTCCCTTATCAGGTCTGCAATAGAAAAAGCATCATATCTTTACCTGAACTGTCTACACTTATTGGACATGGATTTTATTACACTACATTATCACAAGATGTACTGGTAATAAAAAAAAATCACAAAAATATTTAACACAAGCTCAATCAGCAAGAAAAGAAGAAATACAGTCTAGATTCTTTTAAAAGAAATTCTGTCAAGATATATGAAACATTATTTCAGCACATCACAACAAATTGCGAGAGCATATAATGAAGCTAAAAGAACCTCAACAATAAACTTCTTCAAGAACCTTGCCATTTCAATTCTTCACTTTTTTGTGTTTATTGATATTCTGTAGTTCAGGGGAGTTTCTCTTTCCCAGTTCAGTGTAAGAAGTTTTTAGTGCATAACAGAATTCAATTTTAATGAAATGAAGGAAACAAAGTTAAACTTACATATTTAAACAGAAAAAAGTTAAGCACTTTGGTTGAATAAGGTTTGTCCGAAATAATTTCTGTGGGTGCCAAGTATTAGATTAGTTATTTTGGATACCAGGTTTTTGACAACCCTGTTATATGTAGATATTGTTGTTGTATCCAGGGAATCAGGGTTTGGGCAGACAAGTAGTGCTATCTCTTTTTTAACTGTCATTCTTTCAAAAGGTGAGGGGGAAAGCATGGTCTATGCACACTGATTGCATGTCATTACTTAAATAAATGTTTGTTTTGTCCACACTTGCTTCTTAGTCATTTGAAACAATTAGAAAAGATAGATGGAGAGATACAATATATTTTTGCTTTAAAAGGCAGTAAATCTCTTTGCTTTTTAGGCCATTAAAAGCAATATTAAACATAGCTAAATGGAAGAGGAAATCTGCGCTAAGGATTTAGTGGATGGGGAACTGTCAGATTTCCACTCAAATTAGGCTTTTAGATTGTGGGTGGTAGAGGACGTGAGCAGGTACAGGGCAGCTGCTATTATTTTAAGTGCGGTATTGTCCAAACCAGCCCAGAGCAGACCTTTGTCTTATGATATTACAAATTCTGGTGGCCACTGGCTTCTTGACCATCTCAGCACTCCCACTATGGCTGCCACTGGTGGGGCAGTAAAACCAGCAATGGCAGAACATTTTAAATGAATAAGTCTAATGTAGACAAGGACATATAATTTGAGTTTTGATTTATAAATAAAGCTCTAACAGTCTTGTAAACACTTGTGCATTATCTGTGTGTGATTTATACGTAACTAGAATACTGCGGATTCTCAATTCCCTTCAGTTTCCATAGGAGTTGAGGGTCGTCAGGTGAGGCTCTTATGCACCAAACAATGCCAAGATTGGTGGTAGTTCTGCATAATCACTTCTGTCCCAAGTTTGCATTGCTTTTATTCATTTATTTTATTAATTGGGGTGTTTCTCTCTCCTGTGTTGATTTGATTAGAAATTGTATAAAAGCTTGAGTGAGGTGAAGTCTGAAGTGGAAACAGTGATAAAAACTGGACGTCAGATTGTTCAGAAACAACAGACAGAGAACCCCAAAGAACTGGATGAAAGACTTACAGCTCTGAAGCTGCAGTATAATGAATTGGGCGCTCTGGTATGTACTCTGATTTACAATGCAAAACCAGGCTCTGTTTCTGGCTTTTAAAGCTAAGTACATTCTTTGTATTGTCTGATAACTTTTATTGTTTGTTTGTTCCTTTTAAGTCTCTGAAATCAATCCTATCTCTGTTTATAAAAGTGTAATCCTTGTTAGGAAGCCAAAACCAATCAATTAGATAAATATTCAGTTTGGTCCAAGAAAATATGGAAAACCCAGAGACAAGTAATACTGATTTTTTATCAGATTTTAAAGTTATTCTTTCCTAAAATTAAACTTACTTTTTGTCTTCCAAAGACTTTTTTTAGATAGATAGGCTATTTACCACTCACCAATTTAAAAGCACTCTAGGTAGGGCTACATCTCTAGATCAGATCACTGGTTCTTCAGTTCTTTCATTCTGTGGATTACATTACAAGAAAGAGAGATCTCCCAGTTCTTATTTGCATAGGTCTCAAAATGTCTCATTTTGCAGGCCACGATGAAAAGGTCAATTGACCAAGATGCTTGTTGCTACTGCAGCATCCCTGTGGGGAAATTTTAATACCACTGTAGCTGGCTTCTTGCATATGCCTATACACACATTTCATGGGTTTTGTGTGGTAACTCTTCCCCTGTACATGCCTCAGGTGGCTGTGCACTGTCTCCAGTTGGAACCCTTGCATGCCTGTTTACATTCTTATGTGCACTGTGGTAGGTACTGATTTTTTTTATATGCAAACCACATAGAATGTTGTATTCATGAGCATATGGAATAATTTACACCCGTTTTGCTCCTCATACACCTTCATAGACCTATTTAGGATTTCATACGAAGATCCTCTTTCCTTGCAGAAGGTGCTTCCAAATTTCCTTAGTGTTGGGCAAGAGTAAATCAACAGTATTGGTAGGCTACGGCTGAAAATGCAATGTCTTGAAAGCTAACTGTGGGAAGCTGTGGTACTGTAGAATAGCTGGCACTGTTATTAGTTTGATCATTTGATTCATATCAACATATAATAAGAGGACTACATTAATATTCTCCTACTATATCTATTCCTCTTCTTTCTGTTTTGCATGGTCTGCTGAAGCAAATTTGATTATCAAAAATTTGCCAGTCTATTTTTATCTGAAAATTCTGATGATAGTTTATTAAATGCAAGTACCTTTAATAAGGCAAACTTTTCCATCTCCATTGCCTTTGCCTTTGTTGCACCAAATTTTTGTAACCTGTTAACTTTCTATCAGTGTACCTGTTCACAGAGCACATGTACCACAATAGTTAAGCACACTGAAACTCACTGAAAACTGCTGACAGCTAAACATCCATTCATTTCTAGAAGGTTCCAATCGAGCAGAAAATACTGATTGGGTTCTGCCCTGTCCAACCACCAAAAAGCTGTTGATTATGACTTGACAATATGCTTTCCTATCCATGGAAAATGTCTTCTGTTGTTCATAGGGGTAGTTTGACTTCTATATTTGGGGGGGCAGCTCTCGTCAGGCCAATGGGGTTGCGCATATGGGGGAAATAAAAATGCCGTGCTTGCCCACGGGGGTGCCATTTCAGATTGGGGGGTCGGAGGAAAGGGCGCAACTTTAACTTGGATTTCAGGGGCTACTTAGGCAACTGAAAACTTTAGTGTTTTTGTAGATAATAACTTAGAAATTATCTGACAGGAGCATGGTATCTAATTCCTATATCAAGGAAGAAAATTAAATAAATATTGGACCACCTCAGCAATAATGCCACAAGATGTCAAACATGTTTGTGAGTCACTTATAGGACACTGGTTAGGGTTATAATTGTAATGTATATTCTTTCTCTCATACTCTTACTAAAGTCAGAAGGGACCATTCTGATCATTTAGTCTGACCTCCTGCACATCGCAGGCCACAGAATCTTACCCACCCACTCCTGTAATATAGACCCCTAATCTCTGACTGAGTTACTGAAGGCCTCAAATAATGGTTTAAAGACTTCAGATTACAGAGAATACACCATTTCCTCTAGTTTAAACCTGCAAGTGATCCGTGCCTCATGCTGCAGAAGGTGAAAAATTGCCAGGATCTGCCAATCTGACCTGGGGGAAAATTCCTTCCTAACCCCACATATGATGATCAGTTAGACCCTGAACATGTGGGCAAGACTCACCAGGGAGATACCTGGGAAAGAATTCTCTGTAGTAACTAAGAGCCCTCCACATGTAGTGTCCTGTCCCCAGCCATTGGGGATTTTTGCTATAGGCAGTCCCCGATGGGCCAGATGCCACTGTAGGCAGTCCTACATACCATCCCCTCCATAAATTTATCAAGCTCAGTCTTGAAGCCACTTAGGTTTTTTTGATCCCACTGCTCCAGAACTTCACTCTTCTAATGGTTATAAACTTTTGCCTAATTTCAAGCCTAAAGTTGTTCAAGCCAGTTTACATCCATTTGTTCTGGGGTCCACTGATCCTTAACTTAAATAACTCCTCTCCCTCCCTGGTATTTATCCCTCTGAAATATTTATATAGAGTAATCATACCTGCCCTCAGCCTTCTATTGGTTAGACTAAACAAGCCAAGCTCTTTGAGTCTCTTCTCATAAGGGAGGTTTTCCCTTCCTTGGATCATTCTAGTCGCCCATCTCTGCACCGGTTCCAGTTTGAATTCACCTTTCTTAAACATGGGAGACCAGAACTGGACACAGTATTCCAGATGGGGTCTCACCAGTGCCTTGCATAATGGTACTAACACTTCACTGTCTCTACTGGGAATACCTCACCTGATGCATCCTGGGACTGTGTTAGCCTTTTTCACAGCTGCAGAGGCAATGCCGGTGAGAGTCAGAAATGGTCAGATGCCGCTCCCCAGATGCCTTGGGGGAGGCAGGGCCAGTGCACCCAGCAGCCTGGGAGAGGAAGGGGCGGGGCCAGAGCCAGAAGGGAAGAGGTGGAGCCAGAGCCTCTCCTGGCCACGCTGCTTGGGATGCACTCTACCCGGTGCAGCACAGCAGCTGACTGGGAGAGTGCCTGGCTGTGGCAGCAGCAGGCTGCCCCTCCCCCCCCACACCCAGGCCAGTGGTCGAGTGAGCCGGAGCTCCCCAGCCCCTCCAGCATGCTCAGAGTCAGCTCCTGTCCCCAGAAATTGAGCCTGGGTGGCGGACAGCCTTTCCCAGGCAGCTGCTGTGCTGCACCAGGCAGCATCTGAGAGTGGCCCCAGGGCCTGGCTGTCAGGAAGAGCAGCTGAACATGCCAGGGGGAGCCGGGGCAGAGGGAGGACAGAGCCTCTCCCCACCCCCAGGTAACGTGGGATGGGGAAGGGACAGGGAGCGCGTGGGGGCCTTAGGCTGGAGGCAGGGTGAGGAGGAGTCACATGGGGAGGTCATATTCCCCCCCTTTTTGCTGGTGCCCCCCTTTGTGTCCCTCCCACGAGTTGTCCATGCCAGCCGAATCACATTGACGGCTCATTGTCATCCTGTGATCAACCAATACCCCCAACTCTTTCTCCTCCACTGTCACTTCCAACTGATAAGTCCCCATCTTATAGCAAACATTCTTGTTAGTCCCTAAATACGTGACCTTTCACTTTGCACTATTAAATTTCATCCTGTTTCTATTACTCCAGTTTACAAGTTCATCCAGATCTTTTTGTATGGCATTCCAGTCCTCCTTGGTATTGGCAATACCTCCCAATTCTCTGTCATCCACAAATTTTATTAGCACACTCCCACTTTTTGTGCCAAGGTCAGTAATAAAAATGTTAAGTAAGATTGGTCCCAAGACTGATCCCTGAGGAACTCCACTAGTAACCTCCCTCCAGGTCTGACTCCAGGGTTTTGGCCGCCCCAAGCAGCCAAAAAAAAAAAAAAAAAAAAGCCGCGATCGCGATCTGCGGCGGCAATTCGGCGGAAGGTCCTTCACTCCGAGCGGGAGTGAGGGACCGTCCGCCGAATTGCCGCCGAATAGCTGGACCTGCCGCTCTCCGGAGTGGGTGTCCCAAGCACCTGCTTGCCAGGCTGGTGCCTGGAGCCGGCCCTACCTCCCTCTAACCTGAGAGTTCACCTTTCAGTATGACCTGTTGTAGTCTTCCCTTTAACCAATTCCTTATCCACCTTTCAGTTATCATATTAATCCCCATCTTCTGCAGTTTAACTAATAATTTCTCATGTGGAACTGTATCAGATGCCTTACTGGCATCCAGGAAGAGTAGATCTACTGCATTTCCTTTGTCTAAAAAATCAGTTATCTTCTCAAAGAAACATATTAGTAACTTTGTTACCACCTCTTGAATACAACAATTTTAGAAAAATCTACAAGTACTTTCTATCATTTGGGCTACTTACTTTTTGCATCTGAAGAAGTGAGGTTCTTACCCACGAAAGCTTATGCTCCCAATACTTCTGTTAGTCTTAAAGGTGCCACAGGACCCTCTGTTGCTTTTTACTTTTTGCAGTTCACCAAGTTTGGAACAGATTATTTAACTTTAGGAAAACATCCTACCAGCCCTTTGTTATCTTAATCACCTGTTAATCACTCTGTTTATAAACAACATTCTGACTCCTTGCCTCAGAGGTGCAAACTGGGAGCAGCCTGTCTCCTGTGTCCTCTGCTGCCTTCCTGAGGCTTGGGGGTCAATGCCCTCCTTTGCCCCTCACCCCCATCTCCACCTATGCTGTTTTTGAAGCACAACCCTATCCAGAGGCTCCATGGAGGAGTTGCAGTATTCCTCTCTAGAAGAGAGTTCATGCAAATGTCGCATTTAACAGCTACACATGATTAATCTATTCTCTTCCTCCTCCTGTCCCTACTGGGACCACACAGCTCACAGGACTTAATTAAAACCATAGCACTGGAGTAAATTTGGTGCATTAAGTGGCTTAATGCACCCTGTAGAATGAAGGTTGTGATTAAAATGTTTGCTTATTGCAGACATAAATATAATTTTAATAAACAGAGTAGCAGAAAATGCATGATTTTTTGTCAGATTAAAATTTATTAAGCTAAATTAACAGCTAGTTAATAGCTAATAAAGTGAGTCCCTATTAGCTACAAGAGTCAGCCTGTGATTTAAGCACATGGGGGTGATCAAACCCGACTGTCCTCAATACAATAACCTTTAAGAATTACATTATTTTTGGAAGAACTAATATTCATTTGGGGACCTGTATCAAGGCAATTATCAATATTTAGTTTGGAAATTGCTAGAGAGGCAAAATAAACAAAGATATTAACAAATATCAATCTTCTGAGTGCTGGAACAACTGAAAGCCTTCTTCAGAAAGATTGGATGACATTGTCATTTGAGATTAAAGATTTTAGTCAGCACATTTAATACAATAAGGTATGTTTGATCAACTTTAAAAAGTGTGGCTTGGGGGTTAAGATGTGCTTTGTAATACATGCACACTGGGTTTATCTCTGATAACTTCTTTAAATTAAATAGTACCATGCCATTTATTCCAAGACTACATTTAGCATTAAAAAAAAATTGCATGAAATGACTGCACCTGTATCTTTGGACTAGTTAAAGGATGAAATGTGCAGTTAGAGAACAATTAGTGGCCTAAAGTGCTATGTTTATTTTCGTTAATATAGAATTAATAGTTCATGTTTATTTTTACCTGGCATGACAGTTCACAATTTTAGTGAAACAAAGCTACCAAGGCTATGACATACGGTATTTTGATATGCATGCAACCTTTTCAGTTCCCCCAACTGCATATTCTAATGAAATCTAAATATTTTACCAAATATTTTGTTTTGAAGAGAAAAATAATTCATGTAAATAAAAATCAGGATTGAAATATTTGGGTCCAGTGTACCATCTTTACTCAGACAAACTCCAATTGAGAATTTTGTCTAAATTTGGACTTCGTGAATTGGACCCAAATCTATTGTCTCATGCTTATGCTTATATGTATACTTAAATATGCCCTGATTCAGGGACGATTCCCTATACAAGACATTACTTAAGCACATTCTTAAAGTTAAGTGTATGCTTAAGTACTGTCTTAAATAGAGATGCTTAGACTTAAACACGTGCTCAAGTGCTTTTCAGAATTGGGGCCATATACTGTATAGGCCTCAGATAGTTGGGACAAATATAATTAACACATTTTTAGAAATGTCTAGCTATTACCAAATATGGCTTTTTTTAAATATGCATAGTAATATCATGTTAAGGTCCAATAATTGTGTGGCCTTTGGGAACTAGAAGTGCCTGTGTGCCAGTTGAAAACAAGGAAACTATCTTGCAATGGAAGAAAACTCCTATTTCTAGTCCTAATGGGTCTTGTGATATCAGACCTCAAACCTACCACTGGTTCAGGACTGAATATTGTCTGTCCAGAGTCTAAAGGCAGTATAGTTTGGGCTTGGCGTGAGAATTCTGTGCAAATGGGGGGGGGGGGGAAGTAATTTCCTGGCACACTTATTTTTTAATGGCATCTGTTTTAAGCCCCTCAATGGTTTTAACATTTAGAAATGGCCCTCACAGAGATGGGTTAGTTAGGAGAGTGCAGAAGGTTAAATGTGTCACTTGTGTATCACCATCACATGTGGGGTGTGTGTGTGCATATGTATGTACGCACACATATGTTTATACGAAACATATCTGTCTCACACACTTATAATGCTTTGGGATGGCTACCTTAGTTGTGAATGGCTGTGCAGGGCTAGAACCCATTTGGCAGTCAAGGAGGGGTGGAGTTATGTCCCTGTCTGGGCATTGTGTCAGCATAAAAGGGAGCTGGACCATGTGAAAGGGAATGGGAGGGGCTGTCCACTGAGTGTGTTGCCTTGTCCTCCCTGAGACATTGCACATTCTCAGGCAAGGCCTACAGCAGGTTCACAGTCCTTCCTCAGCAATCTACCACCATCAAGGAATGTGGCTTAAAGCCATAAGAGAGTCCTTAAGTGAGTTCCTTTGTGGTTTATGTCAAAATATTTTCAGTTCTATGAAGAGTTGTTTTTGTTTTTTTACTAAATCATTGCGGTTTCGCTATAAGTACAGTTCTGTAACAAAATATCAAAAGTAACAATGATCACTTCAATAAAAAGAAAATAATAGCTCAGAAACGATGCTAATTAGCAGTTTTTAGTATAAATGGCACATATTCTATTTGGGGTTATTGTATAAAACAAAAGGCCTTAAGATGGCAGTGTTTCCCATTTTTCTTTTAAAAATAGATTTAAAAACTGATATTAACAAAGTAGGGGAAAATCAATATAACATTAGCTTCTGGGCACATACAGTAGATCTCTGAATCATGAAATTTTATTTCTATTATATAAAGAACATACAGAAGCAAAAGACAACAAAACTGTAAAGTTAATTGTGTTTATACGTGTGTATCTTGAAAAATAAATACAGCATACATTCATGGTTCTGTAAGTTCTCTACAATATTTAAAAATGTAATTTACATAAATAAACAACTTCTTAAGTTGCCTGAATTTTCATGCCTGAGAATTACATGGTTTTTTACAGTATTCCCTAAAAGTAAGTAGATTTATAGTATTTTGGATGAGTGTCTAAGGGGGCAAGTGCCAACTTACGCTTATGTGTGAATAATTACAAAAAACATCACTAAAAGAATGTCACGGTTGCAAAGTCAAGCACTCAGTAGTTAGAATATAACAGAATTAAGATCCCCCCTGCAACAATGCAGCCATCGAAGTCTGAGCCTATCTTCATATGGGAAGTCTGTGGCAGAGTCTGAAATAGAACCCACCTTTTCTGGACCTCAGTTCAGTGCCTTAAATGCAAGAGAATTTCCTTTTACTTCTTACAGTTCTCCACCTCATTCTCTGTCCATCCCATGCACTGAATGAGGCAGGTGTCTTTAGAATAGGCAATATGTGTTCATGCAATTAAAGACTATATCATAATGTATATACACAAATGGGGCTGAATTAAGGTTGCAACCTCTCAGTTCAAGGGAAGGACATGCTACAGAATTTGCCTACCTCCTAAGGTAGGAGCATGTTAAATATTAAGGATTGTGAAGTGCACAGAATTATTCACACCAGTCAGTGGAAGAGGTGAGAGTAAAATTCATGGTCTCCTCCTGGCTGTGGGCACATACACCTTCCCATAGCCCAACAGGGTTGCTGCATCTCTGCAGCATCCACCTGTCCAGGGCGGGAAGTTTAATTGGAGCTGAGAGCATCCTTAATGTATCTGGAGCTTAGTGGAGATGGAGTGTTCTGAGAGTTTAGTAGTAAGCCTCTAAAAAGCTCTAGCTAGCATGTGCAAATGGCCATTTTCACAGGTTTATAACTTGGCCATATCTGGGTGAATTTTAATGGGGACAGGAAAAGACCATTACTGACCCCAGAATGACCCCCCTTCCTAAATTTCAAGTTTCAGCTTCAAACTCTATGTACACTAAATCTTTTCAAATAAATGGGTGAAAAAAATTTACATTGGCAAAACAACCTATTTTCCCAAAACTTCATTCTTGGAACTAGAATGAACATTTTTCTGAAAGGTACACACTCATCAACAGCGCAAAGCAGAGAGCAAGCATGAAAAATTTCACCAGAACATTTAAAAATGGGAAAAAGATTATAAGGAACTGAAAACAGGGTATTAGAATGGAAAGTGTTAAGCAATGTTAATGAAAGGTGTTGTAGCAAGCTCCACCTATAATATATATAATGCTGTTTTGTTTCACTAATGGATCATCAATAAAAAGGCTGTGCAATTTAAAAACAATTAAAAATAAAACTCAGGAGGATACACTTTCATTTAAATAGTGACTGGTTAGCAGAGAGATACGTATTTTCCTTAAACATTAATGACCTATAACTGAGTTCTAAAATATCTTTCTTTGATCACTTTGCTTTCAAGTTGGGAAAAACAAACTCTTTTAATTCTCATTTTTTGAATTCATGAGAGTTCAAGATTGTTCTTAAAATTAATGGTGATAGAAAAGCATGACAAACTAATTTAAGTATGTGTAAGGAGCATAAATTAAATTGCCTCTTTATTTTTCAAACTGTTTTCTCCATTGATGAGGTTGTTCATATTTAGGGATGTTATTAATCCAGTCATTCAGTATTTATTTTCAGTAGCCAGCTTTGTCCCAGAATGAATCCTTATGTGGGTGAGATTGAATCAGGCTAGTGTAAAGGGGCAATAGGTGAAGGAGAGGAAGGGGTTCTTTATATCAGCATGGGATATGGGCTAATAGAAGGGTACACAAGATGGCAGCCCTCCACACGTTGGAGTAGTGGGAAGGAGTTGATGGGTTTCTTTGCAATATGGATGGAAGTGGGAAGAAGCCAGCTCTGGTGGACGTAAGGCATTAGGCATTATGATACAATTTTTAATTACATTATCATATAGTGCTTTTGTGTAAGACTCCTGCCTCAGTTAGTACATAGAATGGATGGTGCTTAGTGAGCAGCTTTTCAATGTTTTATCTTCCGTCTTCAGTGTGTGGCCCCATGTCTTATTTACTGTACACACCTCACACAGTGATTAGAGTACAATATTAATTGCCTCAGATGCAGTGTTGCTGCACAAAGAAAGTTGTTGGGCTCAGCATTAGTGTGCTTAACTATCCATGGGAAAATTCATCATAGTTTCCAAAAAGGGGGTTTGGCTCCTCTTCTGAGTCATAAGGAAAGATTTCTAATTCAGCTGTTGCCATTTAACATGACACACATGTCTTCAAATGGGAGGGGAGTAGCTTTTAGTTATTCCCCATTCTGGAGGTGAACTAGTTCAGACTTAATTTGTATAAAATTTCAAAATTAAATTATGTGATTTTTATCAGTACAGAAAAATCTTAGACAAATTGACATGATAAGCAATACATTAATCGTAACTATAAATATTGAGAGGAATAAGAAAGATATATCATATATTGTAAATATACAAACTGCAAGGCAGACATGCATACAAAAATACAAGCCAGCAGGAAAGTACAAACTAGTTTGACTAAAGAGTTAAAATTCACATATTTTTCCTATGCAGGTGACAGAAAAAAAACAAGAGTTAGAGAAATGTTTGAAATTGTCCCGGAAGCTACGAAAGGAAATGAATGCTCTGACAGAGTGGCTGGCAGTGACAGATGCAGAATTGACAAAGAGATCAGCGGTGGAGGGAATGCCTACTAATTTGGATGCTGAAGTTGCCTGGGGCAAGGTAATAATATAGAGTACTGTACATTTACATATGCTTCACTTACATTTAGCTTTCTTGAATATGCATAAAACAGTGACAGAAATCTGGAAACTTGATTAGTTGAAAATTGTGAACAACATTGTTACATCATTATGATAACATTGTGAATTTAAAAGGTTTTAAGCGTCATATTATTGCACATATCAGTAATACGTTAAACCTGTCGGATAGCAGTCATATTTTAGTGAGGTATGTTGTTCTCACAGAACAAGAATTTGAGTTTAGGGTGATTAAAATCAATCTATACATGTAGATAATGCTATTATTTGGCATAAATTGTTAGGCCTTAAATTTCCAGTTAAAAACTTGGGGAGTGTGGGGGAAGCTATTTACTAACGTTATTGAGATTTGAAACCCACAGCTATTCCAAAGACCAATACTACTAGAAAAACAACTATCATGTATTTATAGTTTCTCAAGCATGGAGTCCCATTGACATTCCATTAACTGTGAAACTCATTGGAAGTATCTATGTGTTTGAGTCATTATTTGTAGTTTCAGTCTCCTGACATAAGACAATGCCATTATTTTTAAAGTTAAGCTCTCAAAGCTTTTAAGGTGCTCACTCAGTTAATACAACATTTTTGTTCACTATAATTTGATATGGTCAAAGAAATTGCAGACTGCATTTTCACTAGGCCAGCAGACACATCAAACATCACGCATCATGTATGCCTGCTAAAATGTATCTGAGGGTGAAATAAATAACCTAAAATAGCAAAGCCTTTCTAAGATAAATCTTGTTTGAAAATAGCTCCCCAATCTTACTGATCAAGGCCAAGCTGAATTACTTGAATTTCTAATGCAGTCTTTCCATTTTTTGCAGATAACAGGACTGATAAAATATCAGCAGAATAAATATTGTTTTATATATGTTCAGCCATCCCACATCACAACAGTGCTTTTTTTTGTTTGTTTTTTGCTGTGGGTGCTCTAGTTTTCCCTTCTTATTTGTGACTCTCAAACTTTTTCTTCTTAAAGTAATTTTATCCCTGACTCTAGGGCTATCCATGAAATAAAATAAACAAATAAAATAAAAGGATCTACACTATAAAGGACATTAAAAAGCATGCTCAAAAACAAAAAAAAACATTGAAATTGGGGGTGGTATGAAATACACAAAATCCTTTTGGCAAAATTGAAATAAAATATTTGTATGCATAACCGACCAACCTGTGTATACTTTACACTGCTTGCTTTTTTAATTTTACACAATAACTATAATTACATTGTAGTTACACCACAGTCAAAATGTAATTTGAGAGTAATAATCCATATTATTAATCTACTGGTTCTAGGATATTGTACTAGGTACACATATAAGAAAAAATATGTGTAATTACAGTGAAATGTATTGAAGATGAAACTAGATTTCGTACAGGGACCCACACAAGGTAAAATAACACCATCTGCTTACAGCTGCTATAGTCTAAAGAACATACTGCTTTTATTATTGGAACAGCAAACTCAAAAATGGTGACAAAACCCCCACCCACAAACAGGAAGTAAGGTCAAAGAGTGAAACAGATATCCAGCTCATAATATTCTGAGTCACTCAATTAGCGCTTTAATAGCCACTTTGATGTAGTAAAGAATTAATTTTGTTATATAGTTGAACTTCTGGTTATATGTATGTTTGGTAATCACAAGTATCAAAAAGTATAACCACGATGTTGCTACCATTTAATTACTGTCACCATATCCAAATAAGAACATGCACAAAACCAATCATCATCATTACAGACATGCATATAAAATCTGACATAGATGAATCTTTTAAGGGTTTGGTTTAAATATGCATTCAAAATTTTGGCAAAGAAACTGCAAAACTCCATTTAGCTACCCCTTTTCTGTAACTTTCACTTCATGCAGGTATCTCACCCCTTGAGTCTATCTTTACCTTTTCAGCTGCGAAGTGTGCTTATTTTTTTGTGCAAGCCATACAAAATAACTGAGTTTTAATTATGTGAAACTCAGTGATCAGTATATTCAAACTATACATATCTTCTGATTATGCCCATATCCAAAGCTTAAGCTAGTCATTCAACAACATGCAAGAAACAAGGAGAACTCTGAAGCTATATTGTTATATATAAATTGTAGATGCTTACAGGCCAACATTTTTCTAATTCCCCCTGCTCTCCCCCCCCACCCCCCGCCCGATTAGTTTTGTTCAGTAGACCTGTGCCTAAAAAAAAGTGAAAGATCTTACTGAACTTCACCTTGTACTGTAGATATATACGGACACCATTGTATATACTCCTTGAGAAGAGTGCAGTGGATATGGGGTTTGGAACAAGATTTGGTTTTGATTTACCTTTTTTTTAATAACTACTTAACCATATGACGTGACCTGAGCCTTTTTTCCTTAGTTTGAAAGGTTAATCTTCTAGTGGCATATGCTTTGCTGCCACACTAATCAAGTGAATAGGAAAAGGATTTGCCTCTGTTTGTAAATGCTTTGAAAGGTGCATAAGCTTTTCTTGTCATCATCCTAGAATAATAATATACTTTTAAAATGTATCATCTAGAATCACAGCAAGAGACATTTGAGAATGTGATTCTAATTATTTATTATTATTATTTATTTTACTTTTAAGTTTACCCCTGGTTTGTGAAACCCCCATTTCTACTCAGTATTTTTCATGTTCACCTACTTCTTTTTCCTGTGGTGAAGTCTATATATTACATCAGACTGCATGAAGTTTTGGTTAGTCCTGTGATCTCATCCTCCATAGCAAATGACAAATGTCAGATTTTCAAGGGAAGAAGTATGTAATCATGCAGAACTAGCCTGCCAATCACCTGGTGCATTTTCCAGTGAAGAAAACAAAAACACTGTTTGCTAATGCTGAACTACACAGTACCTTTCTGCTGAAATGGAGATGTAGCTGCATTACCATCTGCATATTTCCCTGTGTGCTCAGGGAAGCTAGTTTATTTTTTATTTTGCCAAATAATTCTGATGCATACACCCTTGAAGCAGGTTAAATGGAAAGGTTTGTCTTTAATTCATTTTAATTTAACTACTAGATATGAACCTTAATGCTCTAAAAGTTGCATAATTAGGGTTTGCGGTCTGCTGATTAGTGCAGTTACACAGTAGGAAGTTCTTGTTATGTCTTACTGTTGCTACAAACAGGTAGACCATTAAATTTTTTTCTCCCTAAGACAATCAAGAAAGGAAAGAAAAGTTCATTAAAATTTCATATACGAGAAATGTGCTGAATGGTTGAACCAACTTGAACTGTAATTAAAGTTGAACCAAGCCTGTGTTACTGTTTCTGCTAACCTGCAGAAATATTATATAGCACTGCATATTCTCATGAGGAAGTGATGCTTTAGTGGTTACACTAAAAAGCTGGTATCTAGAAAATCTTGGCTTCAAATCCAGCCTGAACCAATCACTTATTGTGTGACCTCCGACAAGTCACTTCACCTCTTTTTTGCTTCAATCAGCTCAGCTAAAAAAACACTGGGTGAAAACAGCAGGCCTTTATTGAAGTGTATATATGCAGACCAGGCTGGGTTTATAATCCCATTACCAGGAATGTTCTGCTTGGAGAATTTTTAGCATGTATAAAGCAATATTTAAATAAATATACGGGCTTATTCTCCACCCCATACACCGTTTTTATACTTTTATCAACTCCTTTGATTTCAGTGAAATCACATCTCTGTAAAGGTGCTGTAGAGAGGAGAATTTGGCTCATTGAATGTATGATTCAATAAGCAGTAATTTTATGATGTGTGACAAATCCAGACCAGTGGGGTACAGGAGTCTGGTAGAGGGCAAATATACTGGTCACTGGATGAGTAGTTTTCTGTTCCCTGAGTGACCAGAGCAGGGGCTGCACTAGAGTAATCAGGAACCTGCTAGAACCAGTTAAGGCAGGCAGGCTAATTAGGACATCTGGAGCCAATTAAGAAGAAGCTTCTAGAATCAATTAAGGCAGGCTAATCAGGGCACCTGGGAGCTCACTTCAGTTTGTGGTGTGAGTGTGAGGGCTGGAAGCAAGAGGCGCAAGGAGCCGAGAGGGTGTGCTGCTGGAGGACTGAGGAACACAAGCGTTATCAGACACCAGGAGGAAGGTCCTGTGGTGAGAATAAGGAAGGTGTTTGGAGGGGGCCATGGGGAAGTAGCCCAGGGAGTTGTAGCTGTCATGCAGCTGTTACAGGAGGCACTATAGACAGCTGCAGCCCACAGGGCCCTGGGCTGGATCCCGGAGTAGAGGGCGGGCCTGGGTTCCCGCCAAACCTCCCAAGTCACCTGTACTGTGGGTTCTTCCAGAGGGGAAGGTCTTTGGGCTGTTCCCCAACCCACATGGTGAATCTCTGAGGCAAGAAAATCTGCCAATAAGTGCAGGACCCACCAAGATAGAGGAGGAACTTTGTCACAGATGTAATAAGTATTAATTCTTCAAAGACATATTTTCCAATAAAGGATTATTAATGTTTCATAGCACTGTGAAGAGATTATAAATCCTGCAAGGACTGCTGTAATTGAGCATTTTAAAATTATTTTTAAAGATATAGAGAAATTCTCAGGCAATACTTGGTTGAACTGGAGTTGAATCTGTGCAGACAAAACCAATGACTGTTTCAAATCTGCTTTAAAAGAAGGTTGAAAAAAGATTTAAAACATAAACAACTTATAATCTTTGGGAAGCCTGGATATTAATGTTTCGCTTTAATACATCTATATCTATTGTGACAAAATCAGGCCAGACAGTTCTGAAAAGGTGACTGAAGACAAGTAAATCAGTCATAGAATGTTAGTCTTTTTTCCTATGAACTGAAAAGAGATTACCTTGGATTAATTATAGACACCTGAGTCCAATTAAAGGGCAACCTATAACCTTTAAAAACCTCTTCCAATTGGGAGAGAGGAGAGAGAAAAGGTGAGAAGCAAGCTGGAGAAGGTTTATGGGCAGCAAAGGGAAAAGGCATCTCCTAGGTAAAAAGCTGTTTCCCTTTAGAAGGGAAACCTGGTGTTTGTGTTTGGGGAATGGGGCCTTGGTTCCCAATGTAGCTGAGCCCAGAATAAGTTGGAAAGGGTGACCGGTGATTGTAGCCAGCATAAGAAGAGGCACTCTTCCAGTTGGAGTTAGGAAATGCATTTTTATTTGTGTGTCTGTATTTAAATAAATCTCTCAGGTCAACCCTATGGCCTATCCTGTAAACATTGTTAAAAAACAAACAAACAAAAAAAACCCACAGAATTAAGTCTTTAAACTTATTTTATTGATCTCAAAGACAGAAAATATTTGCCAAGCTGTGTTAGGCACTGTGATTCAGAATATTTCTATTTAATTTATACTCATTACTATTATACACTCTGATTAATGCACTGGCAGTCCAATATTGATGGCACTAGGATTTTATAATTAAGAATTAAACCTTTGGAGCAAGACTGATTTACTCCAGGGCCCCCAATTCTGGAAGGAGAAATGTTGAGCCTTGACATGATGAAAGAGGTGGTTGTCACAGTACAGAGAGAAAGAGAGAGTGCATGTTATGGGGTTTTATAGATAATATGAATTATCAAGGACTTTCATGAATTACACACAGGAAAATGTGAAGATCTGGAAAGTAGAGAGCCCAAACAGAGAAGTCATCCTAGATCTACTTCTTAACAATATGGTAATGTTCAATGAGGGCCTGATGCTCTTACCTTAATTTCAATGGAACCTTTCAGAAAATAAGAGTACATCATGAATAAGGGTGCTAGAATCAGGTGTGGGAGTGTGTGATTAATGAGGCATCTTGGTACGCCTTGTAATGTACTACTATTGGTAAGGTGAGCATTTGGCTCCATCTTCCTCCTGCTGAAGTTAATGGCAAATCCCCAATTAACTGCTGTAGGAGGAGGTTTGGGCCAGGAAAAGGCCATTGTGGAGAAATATTTAGAAAACACTAACTTTCGGAAGTTAGAAAAGAAAGGGGAAAACATCAGTGGTGATAGCCATGTGAAAACTGGACACGTGCTATGGTGGATATAATTGACCAGAGAGATGACAATCCCTTTCTGTACAGCACTATTCAGCTCTATTCTTCATTACTGCAGTCCATTCAGTTTCAGTACCAGAGGTTATAAAGCAGAGGGATTGTCCAACCAGAAGTAGGATATGAAATTAAGTAAAGACAAATTTAATCTGAAATTTAAGAAAAAAACATCCTAAAACTGATATTTGACTGCAAAAAAGTCTCCTTAGGAAATAGTGAAAGCCTGCTTAAGTCACATAAAATTAGACACACTATTCTGTACACAACAGTCATGCCCTCTTACAGGGAAGGGACAAGCTAGTTTTTTTTTTCCATTTTGTACAATTCTATTCTAAAAAAGTATAACTTACAACAGGAAAAAGAAAAAAATGTTAGAAATAATTTTGTAACTAAAAGAATTAAACAGTAAAAAAAAGTTTTAACAAGAGGTTGTGGAATTGCTATCATGGAAGACATTGAAGTCTCTGGGATTTACCTAAGCTTTTAAAGCCAGATTTGTCTGATAAAATATTTGATTGCTGTGGTATTGTGTTTTCAGAATGGAAATGCCATAGCATTACCAAGAAAACTTCCATATCAGATCCAACTGCTAGGGCATTAATATAATATTTTAGCTTAGAGTGTATAATAATAATGAGTATAAATTAAATCAAAATACACTGAATCACAGTGGCTAATGTAGCTTGCAATATATTTTCTGTCAGTGAGATCAACGAAATAAAATGTGCTAAAAAAATTGTGCCAAATGATTCATAGCTAAGGGCCAGAACACAGTCAAAATAATAGATGTGCTATAAATAAATAAATAAATTCCTGGACTGATATAATAAAAAGGATATCATGTCAACGTCTGAGTAATACAGTATTCCCACTTGTGAGAATTAAGCAACCTAACTTCCTTCCTTTATAGGGTTTCTGTGAGTTATTAGGATCACTTGGGGGATTTATATATCCAGCGTGAAATCATACAGAATCTTTCATCCATCATGTCTTGCTTGTGAATTTTTAAAGGAAATATAATAATGACTGATGCAATTAAAGTATTATCCTCGATACTATTTTAGTCACGGTCCTAGTGCTCTTGCAAAATGAACAAACACAGCTTAATTTGATGTATACTACTACTTCATCATCATTATAAAATATAATTGAAGAAGCCTAAACACCACATTTCAAAGGAAGCCTTCACTGTACAGTTTCATGTTAAAGATTTCCTTGCTCCTCCTTATCCTTTGTTGTTTTATTTTTATAACTTTATTTAGAAAATGTCCAAAATGTATTTATAAGCATGTCCACAAAATTGCTTTTTAAAGGAAATATTAGAGAACATACAAAATGACGTGTACTAAAGATCTGACTGTATATATTTGCACATACACTTACACTCACAGACTATATTAGAAGACAGTTATTTATGTTATAAAGTTAAACCCTCAAAAGTTAGAAAATGCCAGACTTACGGTTGTCTGTGAAAGCTTAATTCTATTGTGCATCCAACATGTGCACTTAATGCAGTAGAGGAAAAAATGTATATGATCATGTAATTAATGTTTTTATCATAATACACAAGGTGACTGAATTAATGTTATCTGAACAACTATAACTTGGTATTTCCTAACTTTTAGTGCTTGACTCTGCAACCTAAATATGCATTCTTTTAATATAGTTTTTGTGTGTAATTTTAAGTTTTAAGTAAAATAAATATACCAAATGTTGCAAAGGGGTCATTACACATGTATCTCAATCTTGCTATATATATAAAATCTGTTAAAAGTACATATTTTGTTTTGTGCTAGTGTAAAAAAAATGCTAAAGTTGTCTGATTTTATTACCGTGGAAAAATATACACAGAGTAACAGTGAATGGAGATGGGGGTGGATTCTGAATTTCATATTTAAAAAAAATGACTAGATAAATGAAATTATGTAGTAACTGAAGGACGTAGATTTTCAGTGAACCCAGTCCAGCATTTCTGATGAAACGTATAGGATGGAATTTTGACCCCACTGAAATAATGGGAGTTTTGCTGTTGATTTCAATATAGTTTGGCAAGCTGTCTTATCTTACTCAGGGTCAGCATTTGGGAGCAGGTGTTGCTTAATTACCTCTGATGGAATGTTCAGTCTGTTTCTTACAGTGGTTAACATATGAGATTGGTACTTCTGGTTATTGTCTGGGTACCCAGAGCACTTGGTAATTGGAACAACAGCTTTTTATATTTGAAGGGGAAAAAAATTGGTCAAGACCTCAGTATTTGAGAGAGAGAGAGAGAGAGAGAGAGAGACGACTCCAGCTCAGCTCAACTTAGAAGCTCAACAGACTAGACTTTGAGTCACAACTTGAAGGGCATATCTGACTTTGAACTGCAGTTTTAATTAGTGGAGATTTGACTTAATAGTGTAAAAATTATCTGCCTGTTTAAAGGTTAAATTGTGATTAGCCAAAGCTTGTCGTTCCAGTTGGGATTAAAGTTTGTGTATTATGGAGGGGATGGTCATCAAGATTGCCCTGAGTTTTTCATAAAAAAACATATAGTCATAAGTAATAATGAACACGTCTCAAAGGTTTCATTCAAAACATGTTCAAACTCTGGACGGGCTAAACCGTTCAGAGTAAATAGAAACTGACCTGAACCTTCACCCAAAGCTGGAGCCAAGCAGTATTCTTTGTTCAAAATAAATTGAGTATTTTTTTTCCCCCAAGAGCAGAAGAGATAAAATAGTGCTAGAAAAGATTGTCTTTACATTTCTTCCAGACTAACTGGAAACTGGCAAAATCTCAAACCTCTGTTTCAAGTCCCAAGTTTTGCTTTTACTGAGAACACATTAATATAAGCTTAATAATGTGGGATTATATGAGATGTGGTGGATATTGGCTGTAAATTTGGTTCTACGTCAGTAAGGACATTGGCCTTTTGGATGCAGGAAATGGTGGTTGACAGGTTTGTGCCAGTCCATCTCTTGATGGCCTGAGGCTCTGCTCCTTTATGTATTTAGGTATTCATGAAAATTCCTCAGTTCCTGCTCTCTTATTGGTGACTGCTCATTATAGCTGCTGTCTCCTCCACTCACTTTATTTTGTATGTCATTCCGAGCATTTTTTAACCATCTCACCATTCTGAGCTTTGCCATTTTGAGTTAGGTCTTTGTTCCCTAAACAGATAAAAGATGCAGACCTGCATCGTTTGAGCAGCAACGGCCAGCTTTGGGTCAGAAAGGAATTTTCCCTAACTGATTAGCTGTGGTATCAAGTGACAGTAAATTGAGCCACTTCCTGAGAATTCAGCAAATCCTAGCTGTGGCTACTGTTTAGTGCTGTATTTCTGTTTGTCTCTTCATACTAGTTTACATAGGGCTTATATTTGGGGTTTTTCCCTTGGTGAACTTCTGGCATCTTTATCGCAAATTTTAGTCAGAATAAGTACATTGGGTAAACTTGCATATCATTTTAAATCTAAGCACATAACAGGAATGAGAGAGACAATGAGCTGTTGGGAGGCTGGGCTGTACCACTATGTGCATATTTACGGCACCCCAGGTTTGATCTTCATTCTTACTGTGAGAAATGGGCCATTTGTGGAATTTTAGTCTGCAGGGTGCAGTCCCAAGTGATAGTACCTTACTACAGATAGGACTAAGAGGCCAGGGTTACAGATGAAAAAGACTGCATTGGATGTTGGGGGCGGGGGGAGGTTTCCCACAGTATTTAAAACTAATAATATTGCTATTCCTTTAGGATTGTGATACTGTAATGAAAAAAGTACTGACATTTTCAGTTTAGTTATCCTATAATATTGATTTGCATGGCGTTTTAATAGATAATTTTTCTTATTTAAAAATTAGCTATTAGGCTTTTGTCTTAAATAATAAAACTTCTTACCATCATACAATTTGAACATCTTGCATGATACATTAGAACTATCTACTGTAATAGCAAGTAATACACGCTCTTTGAAATTAAGGTATTGGTCAAAAACTACTCTGAGGGTATGAGACATCTTTAAAATGTCTTTAGAGCTGGAAGAGTATGCTTTAATTTTGGACTATTCTGCATAGTAATAGTATAATAGCAAACCAGTGAAGGTGTTGTTGTTTTTTTCCTATTAGCATTCTGTTTTAACATTTTGTATTGTATAATCATAGTGTGGAGACAAATATAATTTTTAATTTCTTGAGGTGTTCTATTTCCAGACGGCCTTTCATATTTACTAAGTAATTATCCCGGGCACACTTTCCACAGGCAACACAGAAGGAGATTGAAAAACGCCAGCTCCATCTAAAGAGCATCAGTGATCTAGGAGAGGGTTTGAGGACGGTGCTTAAGGAAAAAGAAGGTCTAGTGGATGATAAGCTCAGCCTTCAGAAAAGTAACTGGATAGCAGTAACTTCACGAGCTGAGGAGTGGTTCAACCTATTGTTGGTAAGATAAAAGTATTTGTGCTTCTAGTTCACCATCACCAAATTATACTAAGCCTAAGTATATGGCTAGGTGTGGATGTCAATATTATGGGCTCAACCCCATTACATTGCACTTTTAGGCCCCATTAGAATACATGTATACATGGGTGCACTGTCACCACATTCTGTGTCGATATGTTCACTGACCTCAGTGGTGTTTTGTGGGTTGTAAACAAAGAATTTGGATGTGTGTGTGTGTGTGTGTGTGTGCAGAGTAACATATAGAGACTCACTGCTGGCATCTCTTCTTTTCTGCCTCACCAAGGCTCTGGGCTGTGCCCTGCTGTTGAGTCAGCGAGGCAAACGGGCAGTATTGTGAAGAGGAAGTAGCTTAGGGAACTGGTCAACTCTTGTTGTACTTTTCTGCAGCTATGCTGGATTATGGGAGTAGGTTAAAAAACTTAAATTCAGCTGGGCAATGTCATTTGCTCACACAGATAATAGGTGTGTGTGTGTGTGTGTGAGAGAGAGAGAGAGAGAGAGAGAGAGAGATTCCGTGTTTTAGAAGCTGTACTTGTATGAATATAGGATTCATAAAAATATGAGAAAATAATCCAAATTTTCCAAAAGAAAGCATTTTAAAATTCTTCCTTAGCCAAAATGAGGAATTTAAATAGCCATTCAATTTGCTTTCAAAGAGGTGGGGGACTAAATTCACTCACGTAGGTGCAATAACCAGAGAATTTAGTCCAAGTCAAATTGAAAAACCCACTTATACCTTAAATATGTCACTATTGCTCTTCTCTAATACATATAAATATTTACACACTGCCAATGGATATAAACCCACATATGAGAGAGAGCGCTACTGGAAAAAAGTAGTTAATTTTAGCTTTATAATGTATGTAATGTTTGCCACAGTTTGCATAATCATGGATTTCTTTTATTTCAGCTCTGATTATTTTTTAATAAATACCATTTTCTGCATACAGGAATATCAAAAGCAAATTGAGACATTTGATCAGAATGTAGCTAACATCACAACCTGGATGTATCGTTCGGAAATATTATTGGATGAATCTGAAAAACAAAAATCTCAGCAAAAAGAGGAAGTTCTTAAGGTAACACATGCAATTTTCTGGAAAGCATTTATTATTTTATTCTAAAAAACTATATACATTACGCTTTTTAGCCTAGAGGTTTTAAAGTGCCTCATGAAAGATAGTGAAATGTTATTTTTCTCTTGACAAATCTATCCTCCAACAGCTTATAAATTGCTTAATAATATTGTAATGAATAGCAAAAGTAAGCCCTGCAGTAGAAAAAAAAAATGAAATATGTTTGTTATTTTAAGGCTTGGGGACTTCATAGTGAGCAGAACACTTATTCTTAAGCCTATCTCTGCTGAAAACTATTACCTCAAATGCATCTATTTAAAAAAGAAAAATTTATCTGTGTGCTCCTTTTCCTCTCTGCTCCCTTCTTTTGTGAATCATTGTGTGCTTGCTATTCATATCATAATGTTTTAGCTTACCAAACACTGATTACACTGGCAACATACAACTGAGAATAATCCTAGCTGAAGTGGCTTATCATTTATTGAAGGGATATTATGTGGCATATACAATGCATGTACAGGTCCCCATTGCAAACAACAAATCTGCCCTCAGATCCAGGGCAGTATTTAGCACTACGATATCATCAGATCCAATTTATTAAAAATTGACATGAACTCTAAAGCATATGAGGCTCAGAGTTTGCATCCAGTCTAAGACAGTTTTTCATACTTGAGGCTGTATTCTGCCTTGAGTTATGCTCTGTATTGATTGTTGTCCCCTGAATGAATTTGTGTGACATTTAGTCACCCGGATATTTGACCGTGCTTTAACAACATGGTCAGTACATGCTAATTGAGGAACAGTTTGCAAAATCTAAATGGGACTGTCTTACTGACACTAGCGTGATACAATTTGCTAAAGCAAAACTTCACAAATTTCAAGGCAGCCATAATTTTCAAACCAACATTTATTCAGAGAATAAATCAGTGCTTCATAACATTGATCTTAGCAGGATTACAGGGCAGTCTTTTTAATAGGATGAGCAATTTTGCCAATGTAAGGTATAAAGTACAATTATCCTTTCCATCAATACAGACATAACCTCCTATTACACAGTCATTTCTTGTAGGCAATGCATCGCAAATCCTAAAGACCAATTATGTGTCAAATCTCCAGTGTTTTAGCCTACACTTACATACTTTTGCCTGTTTTTGGCAATACCTTCAAGCTTCCAATAGCAGAAGCAGGTGATTTTGCTCATCTTCTCCTTTCTGGGCATTTAACATAGCGTTTTTCTCATCATGAACAATAGTACCATAGCAACAGAGGGTCCTGTGGCACCTTTAAGACTAACAGATGTATTGGAGCATAAGCTTTCGTGGGGATGCATCCGACGAAGTGGGCATTCACTGTTAGTCTTAAAGGTGCCACAGGACTCTCAGTCTGGATCTGTAAAAAGCAACAAACACGGCTACCCCTCTGATAAATAGTACCATAGCGCTACAGCATGACTAGAACTATTTTACAGCATGAAAATTAGCAATGCTACATGGTGGTATAGACTGCATTTTAAGTCTGCAAGCATAGGACTCCCACTGACCTGAAAAAATTACCTCTTCCACTGTACACTAATATTGCAAGAAACAGCCTCTCTAGAAAAATAAACAGGAAATATGTTCTCTAACTTCCAATAAATGCTAGTGTAGATCATTAATAAAGTATATACATAGACCCTCTCTAAACCTGAGGGCTACACAGTCAGATTAGCTATCCAGAGCACCCCTATTATATGTGCACGCTCACACGGTTATCTGAATTTGCTTTTTGGTTTTGCTCCCTATTCTTTTGCACACTGTGTCTCTTTCACTCTCTCTTTGCATTTATTACTAACTTCAAGCCCTGTCTCTTGCTCATGGACTGTAGCGCTTAAAGGCTGAGCTGAATGATATGCGTCCAAAGGTGGACTCTGTGCGTGACCAGGCAGTAGACTTGATGACAAACCGTGGAGATCACTGCAGAAAAGTAATAGAGCCTAAAGTGTCAGAGCTCAACCAGCGATTTGCAGCTATATCACAAAGAATTAAGAGTGGAAAGGTAGGAGGAACTGCTCCCATGTGGAGACGCATGCTAAGTGGTGCTTTACGGAAGGTGCATGGCCCTACATAGGGGGAATCAAATTCCCCCAAACACATTTTTCAAAGGAACAATAAAAAGATGCATAATTAAAATGTAAATATTAAGAATGTGGGAAGGAAAAGTGAGTTGGGGTGTGTAGGGGGGTGGGGGGGTGGAGTTCGTCATGTTTATTCTGTTATCATTTCATAGTTAAGTATTTTCATGAGCTTGTAACTCATCTTTGAATATGTGTTCAAGAATTAAACGAAGCACACAAGGTATCTACTCAGGAACAAAGTTTATTAAACACAGAGAGACATCAGCTGTCTTTTTAAATTATAAGGATTGAAAACCTGGTCCCACCCCAAAGTGCAAATTAGTAGTTATAGACTATACCAATGGAATAATTATTTCTTAAGCATGTATATCACCATTGGAACTCCTATGATTTTTTTGCTCTTCCCACAACTTAAAATGGCCTTTTTCTTAGTATGATTTTTTTTCAATTACATTTATCCGGTCTTTTTTCTTTCAAACTCTGACTCAACAAAGTTCTTTATATTTTCATCAACTTCACTTGGATTACTCATCTGCTTAAAGTTAGGCGCTGGTTTAAGTACTTTGCTGAATGTGGTTTTAATGTGGAATAGGTAATTTTTAGTCAAATTTTGGCCGGGTATGTGTGGTGTGGAACATGGTTCAAAAATTACCTAATCCACATTAGACCACCATGCATCCTAGGTAGCATCATGGAAGAGGAATCAGGGTGTATCCTCTACTCAGGGCAGGTGGAAATGCAAGAGCAAGGAATAGATGGAACCTTCTCTCCTACCCCAAACCCGAATGCATCATTTGTTGTAGCTGCTCCAATGTGTCAGGAAACCTGCTCTGGCTGAGCTTAGACTTGCTACAGTTTATTCCTCCCACGTGGGAGAACCAAGAGGGAGTTTGTAATTCTGGGTGACAGGCTTCCTCCCAAACTGCAATGATCTGCTGCCCCTTGCTCCAGGCAAATTCGGTAATCGTTATCTGTTCCTTCGATATTCAACCAAAGCAAAACAAAGACTTGTAGTTATAACAATAAGCTACATACATGTGAGTTTTTTGTAAGAGTGTTTTAAATATGTACCTGCATTAAGGCAGCTGATTTATTTTAATTGTTAATATATCATCATAGTTCAGTACCACAGAGCTGCTTGGTATAGAGTTGTTTAAATTCATTTTTGATTAAAACCATTATGCTATGGGATTTTTATCTCTTTAAATCATCCAAAAAGCAAATATGATTATAAACTAAACTGGATTTGAAGGCATTAAGGCCTGCAGGCATTTTAAGTAATGGGGCTTAGGAAAGGGCGAGAGATTTTAACAATCGGATGGTGGTTAGGACAACTATATAAATATAGTAGTATTATATTACCAGTGGGCTAAACTATTTTCTTAGCCATGAAAAATAATAAAGCATAAAACAATTAAGGAAAGTTAAAGTCCTGGATCAAGTAAAAATTATTATAAAATAGTAATCAAAACATAGGAGTTTATCATTCATAGTTTTACTCTCATCTCAAAAGCCCCACCGGGAGCATGGCATTTTTCCCTTGGCTGAAAGGACTGTGGGGCTTGCTGCCAAACATGAGAGATTCCTGGGAATCCACAAAGATCTGCTGTAGGCTAGGGCTTATTGTTACCAATGTCTGGTGCCTCTGCACTGGCTCCAGTACCAGTGGCTTCCTGGAAACCAGACTTTATTGCTGATATGCTATCATGGACCTCCGAACTGACTCTAAACACCACAGGGAGGCTTTTGTGATATTCAAGGGAGGAGAAACAATTGCACAGAGGAGGACCAAGGGCCATTTCCACATGAAAGGGGAGGGATCCAGGCAAGATTGGCCCCTCCATGTTGAAATGAAAGGGAGATGATTTGAGCCAATGGGCCAAATTCTGTTTTTAGTTCTCATCAGTGACCCTCACCTCTTGACATCACTGGACCCCTAACCTTGTATCACAGATTTGAATTTAGCCTTATATCTTGAATGAATGTCAGGAATAGAGGAGAAGGAACTTCAAAAATAATTCTGTATTGAGGTAGGATATAGTGTGTCTACTCAAGGTATGTTAACCTGAGATTTCTTGGAATGATTTATCCCCTGCTTTATACAAAAGTCTACATTGCTATATCTCTCTTCCACATTTTGGCTTCATCTTTATACCATAGAATAATTGACTGTGAATTAAAAGATGCTTTGTTTTTCATTCTGAGTCTTCCTGGTAAAAAAATATAGATGTTTTCATTTTGTAATATAATAGATTTTTGTGACTTGGTCTTGCATATTAAGTACAGTGCATACCTCTTTGGAAAGCAATTGCTGAAGTATAGAACTTATGGGTCAACATAGCCTTCATTGTTGTGAAGTATTTGGGTCTGCATTTGGTGACAGAATAGAACCTCACAGTGCCACACTAGAGAGATCTCTTGGGGCAGTGGATCTACACTACCCTCTGAGTTCTCTTATAAACACAAAATGGAGCAACTTTAATTGACAGCACCTGTATTTACCAGGGACTGCATCCATATCAACAGCACCTGAAGATCAAAGGCAGCTAATAAATTTAAAAGAATCAGCAGGGGCATTTCTTCTTCATCCATCCTGGTGGGAGACCAATGATTAATGTAACCAACATATTTGTGCCATAGCCAGTTTTATTATAGCTCACTGTTAAAAATGGAAATCATTCTTCATAAGAAAAGAATGCATTACCATGAAAGAAAATATGAAATAATGTGGAGTTGGTTTCCCTTGGTGTTTGCTTCCTTGAGAAATTTAAACATAGTAATTATGGCATACTAAAGTGTGCTCTTTACAATTCTATTTTGTCTGTCACAAGAAGTTATTGCGTCGCATATTGAAGAATCAAGAAATTAACAGCAACTTTCAGTTTGCATCATTTAAATCAGGACTTTATGACAGCGTTAACTCAGATTTAGCAGAGATTTGTTCAGAATTCATGAGAATTGAGCTCATGGCTTCCTCACACATCAGTGGGAGACTAGACCCCAAAGCTATTTGAACATGATAGTCTACTGGGTGGGGGAGGAGAGAAATCAAAGCATACCTCATTTCATAATATGAACAAGTGCTAACAATTTCCTGCTTTTATTATTTCTGTAGTCAATCATACATTTTTATCTGAGTGGTTTCCAATTGTGTAACTTCAAAAATGTGTAAAAGTTATTTCATAGTCTTCCCTGATCGAGAACACAGTTGTTGTCACTGTGTTAGCTTGTTTGACCTATCTACATCTTTCCTTTGCTGTACTACACAACAACAAATGTGTGTTCATTTTCAAAAAGACATTTACTTTCAAATCAGTAATTGTGAACATTATGAATTTAAAAGAAATTAATCGTACGTGCTGTGTGGATCTATAGCAAAATAAATTCAACATAAGGTTATGCCACTGAATCCAAACAAGTTCTGTTGATACATAATGCACAGCTGTACCATATGGTGCATGCTGAATACATGTTTTAACATACTAATAAGCAATGCTAAAGTTATAACTGCTTTCAGAATGCTAATGTAATCAATATATTTTCCTATCCCTACTATACTTGTTAACATCATCCTGAGCTTAAGAGGAGACTCTAAATGGCCTAGTAAAAAGTAGGTCCAACTTCTAATCACTTTTTTTTCATTTTGGTCATTATGGTACAAGTGTTGTTGGACTGATAGGGAATATTACATCTTTGATTTATTGAAATACTGAAGGACCTATTATAAAAAATGTGTTCATCTTCCTCCAAATGTAGACTTGTTCTCTTCAGTATGGGATCAAGTGCTTTCTCTTGCTGAGCACTTAATTTCTGAAGTAATGGGGATTCCCCACTTTCTTTGGAAAGCTATTGCACAATCTACTTGACCTCACGGTTTCCCGTTAACCTGCATTTTCCTGTGCGCAGTTTTATCCCATTACTCCTGCTTACAAACTAAACCATTCCTCTTCAGCCTTGGTGTTTGTACCATTCATATACTTGTGTCACATAAGTAGTCACATAAACCTAGACATATTTCTTTTGTGTAATCTTGCTTTATAAGCCACTGTAATACATCAGTTATTTCTGTTATTTTTCTCAGAGTTACCTCCAGTAAGTCAACTTCTTACTCATAGTGAGAGTCACATGCCTGCACATAGTGCTGGAGGTACAGTCTCACTACTGTTCTATATGGGAACTGTCATCTTATTATTTATACTACAGTAGATTTTAGAGGACTCAAACAAGATCCGGTCCCCATTGTGCTAGGTGCCATACAGACTCACAGAGACAGCTTACAATTTAAATAGATAAAGACAGACAAAAAGTGTGAGGGGAACAGAAGCACAGGTAGGTGATATGTCTTGCCTATGGTCCCATAGCAGGTCAGTGGCAGAGTTAGGATTTAGAGACCAGTTCCCTATCCACTGGACCATGATACCTCTGTAACCTGGCCAATCCATGAGAAGACATTTCTGTTTGTGCAGTAGAAAACGAAATTGACTTTTTATGTCCTATGACACAACACTCACATGAGTTTCTCACAGAGTCATATGCTAAGTAACCAAATCTTGAGTTCAGAGAGCTATTTATTTTGGTGGGTTTTTGTGTGTGTGTAAAGTTGCTGTTGGAAGCCAGATGGAGAAGCTTTTCAGGGAATTTGACACTGAGTATCTTTAGTGCTAATACTTCTACCTCCCCCCCCCCCCCCCACAATATCTAATAAAGCTCCTTGTTCAGTCCTATATGAAATTGACTTTCAGTGATTATTTACCATTGTTACATGACATGGTTTCAGAAGCTGACTCATTTTAAAGCAGCGTAAATGGAAGGAAAATCAAATGCTAAAATTCAAATTACTACAAGATTTTCCATTTGATAGATCCAGTGAATGCTCTGAATGGAAGGTACACTGAACCCGAGTCCAAACAGCAGAAAAAAACCCACACACCTGAACACAGAGAATGGCAAACTACAGGTCATCTCATCAACCAACGCAGTAGCAACAGAGCAAGAAAGATTTATATATTATTTACCTTTGCTAAGGAAGGATATAAGTATGTCTGCTTATTTATGAGAATGATATTGCAATCTCACAGTCCTTCCAGGATGACACATTGAAAAGAATACATGTGTATAGCAGGATCTCACCAAATGCAGATAGTTCAGCCTCACTCTCAGCATGGTGGTCTACCATAGAACATCAACTAATTTGAAGGTGAAATTGTGCGAGTCATGTGGAAAGGCCAGAAGGACTCCACTCAAAGAATCTCTCTTACCCACAAGCCCAAAATGTAATCCACCCCCCCCCCCCAAAAGTTGCACTGCAGAGATCTCATTGTAACAGATACAAAATAAAGATTTGAGAACATTACTGAACAGGGCATAGTATGATGTTGCTAAATAGGGCCATAACATTAAAATATATAATTTTAAAAATAGTTCATTGCATTATTGTCCTATCATGTGAGATGTCTTAATGCTGTGACACTTGTACAGAACATTTCTACAAAATGAGTAAATAACTTTAAAGTAATTATCTTATTATAGTTCACTGTCCTTGATTAAAGGAAATGACTTTAGTGGTGGCTGGACACCCACAACTCCACCTGAAATTAGCAAGGCAGCATGATCCACTGGATAGTACACGGAGCTAGGAGTCAAAACACTGGGGTTCTACTCCTGGGTCTGCCACTGACCTGCTCTGTAAACTTGGACATATGACCTTATCCCAGATGAAATAGAGATACTGATACTTTCCTTTATGAAATTCTTTGGGATTCATGGACTGAAAAACTGTATATCCTAAGTAGTAGTAGTAGTTATTTACTCAGTATAAGTTGAGGATGTTGAAATAATTTTCTCAAGAGCAAGTCAAGGTAGAAATCGATGAGTTGTAGTTTCATGCTAATTTTATCATAAAATTATAAGTAGAGGATGAGGAATCACATGTGATTTTATTTGTTATAAACTCACCCAAAATATGACAATAATTGAATACTTTTTAACATACATCTTACATTAACAAATTTATTATGTCACGATCTACTAAAATATATATATATATATATTATGCATTTTACCAGGTTCTGCCTTTTCATTTCATTCATTTCCTTCTACTTGCCTCTTTCAGTTTTTCCTTGTCAGCTTTTGCACAATTTAATCATGTTTCTGTATTTCCTGTTCTTGCTTCCTTTATTGGTGAAATTTAAATAACTTTAAAACAAAAGAAAAACCAATCTTCAAAGCATTTGAGGGGAAACTATTGATTTGTTTAACAATTCTTCCACTTCAATTGTTGACTACTCTGAGCATAATTCTGTATATCTTGGTAAAATCCTGTTGAGCCCAATGTGTTAGAAACATAATGCCTAAAGTAAATCATTCTACAGTTCTTTAAAAAAATTTTAAGCCCAAGATCCTTCAATGCTAAAATTACTAATGGCATCTTTCTGCTTAATTTTGGTTTCCCCTATATCTATTTAGTAAAGTACGATTTTTAGAATCATTGAAACATTGCATGTTGTTCAAATAATAGTGGTAAAAGTATATCTTATACAACACTCAAAATATTTGTTTATTAAATAACTAAGATATGACTCATACCTGTTAATGTCAACAATATTTAATAATGAATTTCTGCTTTATTAAATCAATATACAATCCTTGTACAAAATATGGTATATATTTCTGTTGCAACTTCTGGAAAAAAGCATAAGATAGTGGTTGAGTTTCCCAAAAGCTACCAAGCCCCAGCTGAAACCAAACTTGTTATACCTCCAGGACAAGTGTGTGAGTGAGAATTCCATAGACATCCCCCCCCCACCCCCCAAAATAACAAATATCTTTTAATTTCATTTCTCATCTCCAGTCAGTAGTGCTTTACATGGTTGGCTGGTTGGTTGGTTTGTTTGAAACTGACACAGTTTTGAAAGCATTAATTGGCTTTTGGGATTACCATGGTCACCAGGAATATGTTGGACTAAATGTTGGAATTAATGCTGAACAAAATACAAAAGCAGAAAGTAGTAAAAAAAAAATCAATGGACCTGACTCTACAAATACTCACATGAATACTTCAGTTGTGTAATTGGAGTTCTTATATAAAAACAAGTTTGCAGGATGGAGCCCAATTGCCATAGTACAACTGTCTCATGACCAATGAAAATATAATTATTATTACTTATTTGTGTTGTTGTATTACCTAGACACCCAAGCCAAGCTTAGAGTCCTGTTGTGCTAGTCATTATACAAACACATAGTGAGAGCTCAAAGAACTTACAAGCTAAATAGAGAAGAAAGGGAAAGTGTGTCAGGGGAAACAGAGACACTGTTAGGTGAAGTGAATTTTGTTCAGGGTCATACAGCAGATAAATAGCAGAGCCAGGAATAGACTCAAAGTCTATTGTCTTTCTTAATCTAGCGCCTATCCCTAATAATGTTCTTACTGAATTATTTTGATTGTGGTGATCTCGCAACATATTGCTATTGCAGTATAAATGATACCAATTGAATATACCTCTTCTTGGGGGATAAAGGAAGGTTTCACTGGTACTTAATACACTGACTATAACAAGTGGGTAATTTTGCATCTGGCATCTGAAAGTATCAATCATTTAAAAAGATACTTTTAAGTCTAATTTTTATGCAAGAATCATCAAGAAAGAATCAAGTGTTTATAGAGTTAAACAAAGAAAGCTTAGTCTGTTAATCGTTTGATATTTTATCTCATAATAAACTCTTGAAATACACTCATGAATTTATATTAAATTGTAAATATGCACTCGTACATCATTTTTTTCCCAAATGGTGCATAAAGGAAAACAAAAGGAAAGTTTGCTTATTGTTGTTCATAAGTAGCCATTACTCATTTTTAAATTCAGAATTAAAGGCTGTGGTAATAAGATTAAATATGATGATTTATATAAGACAGTAGCAAAGTTTTTTGCCTGAGTTTGATACATTTCTCAGTGACTTTTTTGAAATACAAGCCTTATTTATGAGGTTTTTTGAATACATCATTAGAGAAATATCTATGTAGGTAAATGAGTTGTGTATTAGATAAGTTAGATACTGTATAACAATCATATGATCCTTTGGCCCTGCTTTATGACAGAGAAATTATTTAAGAATAGTAAAAAAAAAATACCATGTAATTATTCTCAATTTAAGGTAATTGTATGTGGTTAGCCATTTGAATGTGAATGTTTTGTCTTGTGCTGTGTGAGTACTTTCTGACAGACCAGACTTGGTCAAACAGCATTAACATCTAATTTTGTAGAAAACTGTTATATAATATTATTTACTAAACATTTTTTTTTTTTTTTGAAAATACGGATGAGGGAAGATCAGGACTTATTTTCTCTTTGTCTTCACTCACCATAAAATTATTACATTATTTTGCTATTCATTTTACTACAATATTACTAAATGTTTATATTTATTGGCACCTTTAGATACTTTGACTAGTTATGTTGAACATATTTTGTAACATATTAGCTGGAAACATAATGTGTGCTATTAGTTTAGCAATAGGGGGTAGAGCAGATGTCTCCTTTTGGTTTATGTTTCTAATAAAAATATTAAGTTTGTGATTTAAATTGGCAATCTCTCTCTCTCTCTCTTTTTGTAGCCTTTCATTCCTTTGAAGGAATTGGAGCAGTTTAACTTTGATATGCAAAAATTGCTTGAACCACTGGAGGCTGAAATTCAGCAAGGGGTGAATCTGAAAGAGGAAGACTTCAATAAAGATATGGTAAATTGGTTGTGATGGAAGTATGAATGAACTAGGAATGGAAGTGAATAAAAAAGCTTGGGCAGAAATTAGAAACCTTTGCATTTGGATCTTTACACTGGACATAGACAAATGCTAATTATACTGATTTATTATGAACTCGGTGGGCCCAGTTTAGCATTTATTGTTCCGAGTAATACTTTAGTTTTAGTGACATTTGTTTATGGTTAGGTATTGTACAAAGAAACAATTCTGTATTAACTCATGTGTTTATCAGTACTGTAGAGCAAACCTCAAGGCAGGCTAGATTTTGTACTAATACCAGTGATATTTAATATAATTATTAATGAGATGAAAAAGGGAGTGACAAGTGAAGTGGCAAAATTTCCAGAAAACATTTAATTATCTGTAGTAGAAAAGAATGTATTGTCAGTTTGATGTAGAAAAGAGAGGCAATTGGACAATGCAATGACAGAAGAAATTCAGTGTAGACAAATTCAAGTTTTATGTTCATTGGAAGAAACAATATATGATTTCGAAGTGCACCAATGAATTCTACATACATCTGGTCATGTTTATTGAAAAACATTTGCAATGCATTTAGCCCTTTAATGATTCACCAATACCATTCTCTAAAAATGGATTTGCTATTTTTATGCAGTGAATACCATTAGGACAATAGGTGAAGGAGCTTCAACATTAAAAGAGTTTAAAACAATGGGGTGCTCTGCCACTACTACTATCCTGAGGAATACTGGACTGGGACCCACTTTTAGGCTCTTGTCAGTAGGGTTGCCAACTGTCTAATTGCACAAACCCAAACACCTTTGCCCTGCCCCTTGCCCCACCCCTTCACTGAGGCCCCACCTGCCCTCCATCCCCACTCCTTCTGTTGCCACCCTCCCCCATCCTCATTCACTTTCACTGGGTTGGGGCAGGGGGTTGGGGTGTGGGAGAAGGTGAGGGCTGGGGGGTGGGGTTGAGGGGCTTGGAGTGTGGGAGGGGACTTCAAGGTGAACCTGGGCCAGGGGGTGCAGAAGGGGGTGCGTGGTGTGGGCTCTGAGAGGGAATTTGGGTGCGAGGGGGCTCAGGGCTGGGGCAGGAGGGGGTGTGGGGTGCAGGCTTTGGGAGGAAGTTTGGGTGCAGGAGGGGGCTCAGGACTGGGGCAGGGGATTCATGGTGTGGGCTCCGGCTGGGCAGAGCTTACCTCAGGCGGCTCCCAGAAGCAACCGGCCTGTCCAGCTCCTAGGCTCAGAGGTGGCCAGGCAGCTTTGTGTGCTGCCCCTGCCTGCAGACACCACCCCTGCAGCTCCCATTGGTCATGGTTCCTGGCCAATGGGAGCTGCAGAGTCAGCACTTGGCAGTAGGGGAGGCAGTGTGGAGATCCCCTAGCAACCTCTGCACCTAGGAGCCGGACATGTCGGCCGTTTCTGGGCACTGCATGGAGCCATGGTAGGTAGGGAGCCTGCCTTAGCCCTGCTGCGCTGCCGACCATACTTTTAGGGGCCTAAAATCTCCCAGATTGTTTTCAAAAGCCACTGGCAGATCATGGCCGATTCCAAGAGACTCCCGGCCAATCCGGGAGGGTTGGCAACCCTACTTTTCAGTGCAATGCCACTCCTTGGCTGGCCAGTGATAATGGTCTTTCTGTATATGCTTGACCCTCTTTCCATGGATTGAGCAGTCTGACTGTTCAGCAAAATCAAATGCCTATCACTTATGAGGAATTGCGGAGCATTATATATTTTTAAACAGATGTTTCAAGTCAGTCATTTGATGTTAATTCTGAAATCAATGTTAACACAGCTGTTTATTTTTTTACAGACAACAATACTAACATTTTACAACAGCGTTCATTAGAGTCATCTGTTTGGAATGCATCAAGCTTACTGCCAGGGGCAGATCTTCAGCTGGCATAAATTGTCAAAGCCCCATTGTGCCCCAAAGTCTTTTTAAAGAATATAGTTTAGTACATACATAGAGTAGATTTCAAATGATAAAATCCCCATGTTTAGTGGTATAAGGTTGACTTTACCTTTTCCACAGACAATCTAAGAGGTATTTTCAAAGATTGCTTCCGTAAAGAACTTTTTTCATTTTTCAGTGTTGGTGTATTTACCATGAATAGTGATTATTCAATTATAGAAACATTCACCCTTGAATCAACTTCATCCTACTGAAGGTTAAACAAAGAACTGCTGCTTGGGGTTCTTGTGCTCTTCTTTTGTGGTGCTGTGCACTTTTTTTAAAAGTCTGAATTTCAACAAAAGATTGTAAAAACACATCAGTTGGTATAACCCATGGTTTAGAAATTTACTTTTGTTTATTGTTTAATAAAGAGAGAATATTTCTTATGTGGGGAGAGTAATGTTTTTCAAAACTGTTTGGAACTACTCATAACTTCTGGCCATTGCATGAAATCTAATCTCAGACATCTGCAGGTTTTCAAGTTCTGCTTTAATTAGACCTTTCAGGAACTTTACACATTTTTGTACTGTAGTTAATAAAAACATTTCATCTCTACTATAAAATTATAAGCACAGGTAAGGCCGACAGACCCCGCTCATCGGCGAGTGGGATCGAATCTGTGACCTCTGGAGCTAACTGACTGTTAGCTAAGGCTGTAAAGCAGACTCATTTAACTCTCTCTAAGTGGTCTCAGTGTCACTAGATGGGACACAACACCACACCCAGAAAGTGTGTGGGTTACACATACACTAAGTGATTATTTCCCCTGTGAATGTGTAGGATTTTTATGTATATGTGTCTCCTAGGGTTTATTTAGTTACTAATTAGATTAAAATACACGTTATACCTGTTATTTTTTTAATCAGAGTGAAGACAATGAGGGTACTGTAAAAGAATTGCTGCAAAGGGGAGACACTCTACAGCAAAGCATCACAGATGAAAGAAAACGAGAGGAAATAAAGATAAAGCAACAGCTGTTGCAGACTAAACATAATGCTCTCAAGGTATAAGAGCTAAATTTGTGAACACGTTTCCTAAAATAACATCTTTTTTTGTTGCAGAGCAGTATTCTCCTTGGATAAATGAAACAATTATTCTTTTGCTGCCTAATAATTTTAAACAGTTCAACTCTATGTACATATTTGCTTCCACGTTTCTGGTCAAATGTTTCCAATATCTTGACATGTAAAAAAAAGGTTATTTTAAACATCTCAGTTAAAAAGTAATGTTTTGTCCCTAGAACACTGTAACTTTACACACAGGTGATTGTTGACAATTAGACTAGAAGGATTCAGTTGCCTAACAATATTTTTATAACTCAGCATACATTGTAAATATTTCATCTACCGCACTTTAGACCCCTAACCTTAGTTAGAATCATTTGTCATAAATAATGTTAATTTTGAGGGATTTTTCATTCATTCAATTTAACTTTTGTACTAAACAAAAACAGTAAAGCTTGCTAGCACTGTATGCTTTAACTATCTGACAGTTACAGATGCTGTATGATTTTAGTGGCAATGCTAGAACATTGTATTTTGCTTAACTATGATAAGATAGTTGGACCCTTGTGAGGTTGTAGGAGTTCACTCAGACCAGTAAGAGGTTCTGTCACTGCCTGCCATGTAATCTTGGCCGCCTCTGTGCTGTGCGGCTTTGGCTCAGAGCCGTGATGTCAGCAGCCTGCTTCCAGCAAGATGGTCTCATCCTGGCTTCCACCAACCCTTCCTGACCTTAGTTTCCCCAAACTATCTCCTTGCAGTGGCTAGTCCCTCTTAGTGGACACTCAGAGGTAACAGCAAGTTTGCTGCCTCAAAAGAGCCACTACATAGAACAGCTTGTTAGCTCCGCTGGGTTATATGCGGCACTTTAACAAACAGCCTTAGTAAAACTAACAATAACTTAATTAACAAAGAACAGAGATTTAAGTGATTTTGAGCAAGAGTGAAAGAAGCAAGCCAGAGTTGCAAAAAAAAAAAAAGTAACATGCTTTCTAATGTCTAAAACTTAATTCTAGCAAGACCTAGCTTTGCCTACTGTAGTTTCGTACTCGCATCAAGCTATCAGCATTCGCCAGCCTGTTTTAGTATGTCCCATCTTTCATAGATACAAAGCGCTGGCTGCTTTGTTCTCTCAGGTGATGGATACCCCAAAGTCTTTCAGCAGGTTCTTATGGTCCAAAAGTTTATCTTTGTCTTTAAAGCCAGGAAGCTCTCCTGAGGGCTCAGCTTTCTGTGTCCAGTCCACTAGGCAGCTGACACCATGTTTGTGTAAGCGGGGGAAATGGTCCTGCTATTGTCTGGAACTTTCCTGGCTTATACACTACCCCGGTGAAATGGGCTAACGAAAGGATCTGAGTCCTCGCTCCCACTTCCTTTATTCAGAGGCCTGCCTGACCTCAAGGGCTCCCCTTCCTGCCTGGCGGAGTCCTTGTAACCCCAACAAGGCTGGGCCCAGGGTTCCTGGGGGGCTTGACCCCCAACCTTGTTGTGGTCACTTAGGACAGGGGCTGGGGAGTCTCCACTCCGGAGACTCATTACATACAGTTACATACAGTTCAAAGCAAATACACTTTATTAAACAACAATCAATTAAAAAAATAAGGAAAAAAATGGGAAAGGTTAAAGGAAAACATAGAACCCCGCTCTGTGGCATGAGGACATCACAGCCAGCATCTCTGCAATGTAAGGGACGTTCAGTTTGTTACCCACAAGTCCCAGGCCTCCTTCTCAGACCCTGGCTGTGCTGCAGGGATGCTGCGGGTCGGACACTTGCTCTGGCAGTGGCCACACACCTCCGGGCTTTAGGTGGCAGGACCCTTCTTTCCAGTGTTGCCTCCACCCTGTCAGGGTTACAATTCCCCTCCAAGTCTGGCCTGTAAGGCCTCTTGGGTGAGGGCATCTCCCTGTACTGGGCCCACTGCCCAGGGTCCCCCTTGCTCTCTCCAGCTGCTCACCACACCCAGCCTCAGCTCCAGCTCCACTCTGCCTCAGCACTGCTGATGCGCTGCCTCCATCTCCCCGGGCTGCTTCTCTGGTGCCTCTTTGCCGTCCCCCCCGTTCCCTAGGTCTGCTCTTTGGGATGCTTCTGTGACTCTGAGCCCAGCACTGACCTGCTTCCTGTGCTGCTTTTCTGTCCCCTCTGGCTAGCACAGCTCTGCTCCACAGCTCACCTCGGGCTCCTGCTTTCTCCTTAACTCAGCCCCACTCTTTCTGACCCAGGCAATTCCAGAGGATGGGACCCCCCTGGCCTCCCGACTCCCTCATTAGCCTGCCCACCCATCAATCAGGCTGTCCTGGAGCATTGGCATCTCTCTATTGTTCCTGGGGACTGTCAGTCTCAGGGTGCTAATTTCCCATAGGCCCTTCCCCTTTCTTTTGGTACGGGGATCTAGCCAACCAAAACACCCCCATTGAGTTTTAATGAGGGTACAACATTTCTTTTGCAGTCTCCTGTGTTTTACACTAAGGCTATGGCTACACTGGCACTTTACAACGCTGCAACTTTTTCGCTCAGGGTGTGAAAAAACACTCCCCTGAACACAGCAAGTTACAGCACTGTAAAGCGCCAGTGTAAACCATGCCCCAGTGCTGTAAAGTAATCTCCTCATGGAGGTGGAGTACCTGCAGTGCGACCACACTCACACTTCAAAGTGAGCGCTTTGAAGTTTCGAGTGTAGCCAGGGCCTCAGAATGATCTTCCTGTAATCTCCAATGCAAATGAATAGCCCATTGTCCTTGTCTCCTTCACACCTAGCTCAATTTACAATGGAGTCAAAGTGGTGTTTGCCTTTATCCTTTTTTGCCGAGGAGGGGGGAGGGAGGAACAGTTTTGCCTTCTTGGCCTGACTACAGACTTGGAAACGTAATATCAGAAAGTATCCATAATTTCACATAGTGTTGTTACATAAATTTTACAATGATATTAATGACCAGCGTGATGGTAGTTTTTGCCTGATATTTTACAAGACACATTTTAAATGAATATTGTGACAACAGTGTGTGAATTTTATTTAGCTGGTTAGGCCAGCTGAGATTTACTGTTACACACCAGGGAGCGCCTTGCTATTTGGTGCTAATAGGGTCACAGGCCTTACTGAATTTGACAACGAAGGGGCTGAATTTCAGAGCACCACAGCTCAGCGAAATGCTCTTTTGATCAGCACTGGGGATGCAGCCACCTGGTAACTGTGCCCGTAAACAATCTAGTAGCAAAGCCTAATTGCTCAAGATGGCAAGCTTAATAGGCAGTAAGCACCTGGGTCCCTGGAGAAGAATTTAAAAAGACTGGCAATGCATTCAAGGAACCATACAGCATGAAGGGCACCCACTTTTGGCTGTAGGGAGAGTTGTTTCGTATCAGAAAGGCATTCATGATTAACCACACCACCTTCTAGTGCCTAACTTAGAAACAGGTTCCTTTTCTTCATTGCTATTGCTTGAGTTGGCAAATCACAATGCCATATTGTGTATCAAGATTTTTTTGTTACCTATAGTAATTTAAAATCAAAGCTGTAACAGCTTTTCCACTGTTCCAGTGAGATGCCATGGAAGGACAAGGTAACTTTGGGAGCTAAGTTACTGAATCATGATGGCCCGTAGAAGAAAGGACCAGGTCCCACAAACAACACGTGTAGATTCTTCCGAAAAACTATTTATTTATTTAAGGTTTTATCAGGGGTCAGCAGGGATTGAAGAAAACAATCTTTTGTTGAATATTAATTCTTAAATGATATATGATCATGTAAGCCCTCATGTTTCAGGATGCAAGACAACCATTACCTAAATGGGGGTTAGAAGTTAGAAACTTTCCCCAGGTGCAGATCATCCAGTAACTGCCTACTCTATGGTTCTTGAGCCTTCCTCTGAAGCATCTCCTAGTCAATATAGGAGACAGGTTACTGGACACAATGCACCACTGGATGGATCCAGTTTGGCATTTCCTAAGTTCTTATCACTGAGAGAGTGTTTGAATCCAAATGATCAAAATCATGATAGTTATTTCCTCCCCTCCCTCCCTCCCTCCCTCCCCCCCTCAATAGTCTTCATTAAGCTCTCTTTGGGTTTGGGGGTTTGACATGCTTACACTTTATTATTATTTATTAACAAAATAGCATCCTTGCTTTCCAGGTGGATTTTCTCAATTTTTCACAGCTTTATATGAGGTCACTAAAAGGATGCCTGAAGACCTTATGGTGTTCTATATATTTTAGTGAAAACTTGAAGTTCATTAGATTTTCCTTTGAGAAAACCAAACCACGTGCATGTAATTCATAATTTGTACTGAGGTGAAATAAGAGAACCATTTGCAGAGCTGTAATATATTGCCCTTAATTATGATAAAGCGGCATTCAGATCCATGCTATTGACCAGATTATTACAGGCTGTGTTTACAAGGACTGGCGTAATTGATTTTCTTTTTGGTGACTCAATAAAGGCATTCAGCCTTGACAGATAAAACTCAATGGAATATCGAACAGTTTAAGCAAATTCAAGTAGAGTATTATTTCATATAAAACATATAGGCAATAAAGTAACATTTTTGTTTTTTTAATGTCAGTAAACCATTTACAAATTAACAATAATAATACAGTTAGTGTTCACTGAACTCCACATTCTGTCCTTTTGTAACATTAAAGTAAAACAAAAATCTGAATCTTTATTGCATCATTAAATACCCTTTGCAATATTGTATGCTCAAGTTAGAGTTAGGAAATACCTTAAACTTAGTGTATTCATGTGTGAGCATAGACTGTTAGATCCATCAAAGTCATAAACATGAGGCAGAATTTTCATGTGTAAATTGTTCTTTTCTTATAAAAAAACCCTATTTGTATAAAATAAATCTCTGCACTGAAATCGTTTTCTTTTGAGTAGCCTTTCATATTTCACAGACTTGAGTTTAGTAAGATGTCACGAAGTGGGAAGCTCACCTATGACTAGATTTAAATTGGGTTAAATCTCCAGCTGTCTAGTGAGTATTTCAGTTGTAACTTCTGAATATTGGTGAATTTCCTCAACAAATCATTGAGCATGTAAACATGTCTGAGTTATAAAGCATCCCTCAATAGTAAATGTTGCCTATGATAGATTCAGGAAAATATACTGGCTCTGTTCAGTTAATCTTATCAGAATTTAATTTAAAAACTGAGCTAATGTCCTTAGGTACTTTTCATTTATTTCCTACAGTATACACACATGCCAACATGTATATTGTAAATCTTTTATTGATATTCTAATAATGTCTGCACTGTGAACAGGATTTGAGGTCTCAAAGAAGAAAAAAGGCTTTAGAGATTTCTCATCAGTGGTATCAGTACAAGAGGCAGGCTGATGACCTATTGAAATGGTTGGATGACATTGAGAAAAAGTTAGCCAGTCTACCAGACCCCAAAGATGAACAGAAGCTAAAGGTAATGTTGTTTTGGGATGACAATGGTAGATTTTTTGGCACATTGTTTTATTCATTTAAAAGACAGCAAATACAACAAATCTTTATAATACATATATATACACACATACACAAATTCAACAGTACTTTATTTTCTTGTTTTATAACATACATATTGACAGTCTGATCAAACTGACACATTTCTTTTGTTGTAGATATTATTTCTTGTATTCTTGTAAATGTTATACTGAATGTCACGCAAGTGGTATAAAACACACTAAATAAAATCTTGTATTAATAATGGACAGTGTGCACTGTATTAAGAAATATCAAGTGTTTTCTAGTAAAAATTGTAATTGACTTTATGTATCTTTGTTCCAGATGAACAAATGACTTATCGGTATATGGATGACCTCTTTCTCATATTAGCACATTCATTTTCATCAAAACATTCATATGTCACTGTCAAAATTCCATAGATCTATTCACATATCGTCAAAAGATTTTTCTGGTTTATTTTGCATCGTCTTTCTTTGCTTCATTCTCTGAGTTTCCCACAAAGTTAAAAAAGAAGTAAACTACTAAATTTGCACACCCTCTAAATAGCTGTGTGTACTTAATATGTTAATCCTAATAGATAAGAGTGATCTCTCCAATTGCCCATCACAGTGCTAGGGAGAAGTAGAAAAAATAGATTGTTGGCCTATGTTAATAGCTTTCAGCATACGCTAATTAGTAGTATCTCAAAAGCCAGTCGGCAGGAAGATTCTTGAGTCTTAGTTTTGTTTGTTTTGTCTAAATGTAAAATAAGACTTGACTGTACCTTTTTGATTGCAACAATAAAGTGGAAAATCTTTGAAATGAAAGTTCTGACAGAAGTATTTTGCTAATTCTTAATTGATTAACCTAGTTAGCTAATTGCTCTGGGCCATGTATTGGTTTTGCTCACTAGGAAATTGATGGAGAATTGGAGAAGAAGAAAGAAGATCTGAATGCGGTGCACAGGCAAGCTGATCGCTTGTCTAAGAATGGGGCTGCAAAAGCAGTGGAGCCAACCCTGATACAGCTCAGCAAGCGCTGGCGAGATATTGAGAGCAAATTTGCTCAGTTTCGAAGACTCAACTATGCACAAATTGTGAGTTGTTACTGGCAAACCTATATGTTTGCAACTACTACTGCTAACAGAATCCTACTAACAATGGGAGTTCTAGGTGCAATGTCAACTCTTCTAATAAAAAAAACTGTCAGCAAGTGGGAGAAACTGTATATTCCTATATGAAAGAGCTTGTGTTTCCTTTTGTTCTAAAAATACCCTTAAATTAAAATTGACCAAAGACAGAAAACTTAGCAATGAAAAACATGTTGATTTTTGTTGCTTCATTCTTTTTCCATAACATTACCAGTTTAAACCTGTCAGATTACCATGCATTTATTTTATTCAGTAAACATGTAATTCAGAAACAAAATGCATTACTTTCAAACTACCATCCCATGCAAACTTTAATTCAGATTTTTATTTATTCATAGTGTATAATATATACACTTAGGAAGAGATTGCAGAATTTCTTCTTATACTACTTGTGCGTAGCCTTTCTTCAAACACTTCAAATATCAGCGGAATTTTTACTCAGAAATTGCATTTTGTTAATTGAGAGGGTGAAAGAATCAGTTTATAAAAGATCTTTTTTCTTAATGGTTCTGAACAATTTAATCTCATGTACGGTACAATGATTACTTCAAGACCTCAATAATAAAGGGCTGGGGAGGAGAAAGTTGTCACTGTTTCAGGTACCTAATCAAAACAGACACCATGCAACATAGTCATTTCATCTCAAAGTTCAACTTGTACAATATACAAAACATTTCCTTATGGTTGTCAGTATTTGTCATCAGATCTTTACCATGGGTTCTCCCTTCTAGCTCTACTTCTATGCTCACTTCTTTCTGGCCTTTTGATTTTATATTAATATTGGGGAAATTTTCTCATGAAAATAACCATTGATACCAAAGAAGTTGTTCACATGACGTGCTGTTACAGAATTTATAGCGGTAAATAGGCATTTCCACAAAAATACTTACTTTGAAATTTTGTGCTACTGCATCTTGATTACAGATGGGTCATATCCATAGGATAATGGAAAGATGCATATATGATTAAAATATGCTTTATTTTATAAATATTGGGCAAGATAAAGAAAAGTCTTTGTCTAACAAATAAGTGATGATGCACAAACTTTTGTTCCAAAAAGTCCTTTCTTCGCTGCACTAAGTTTCTCAAAGTATACACTTATCTTTTTGATTAAAATTATAAGGAAAGAATAGCACTGGGGATAAATATGCAATTGACAGAAATAATGAAAGAAATAGTAAAGTTCGTTTACACAGTAAGTCTTGTTCCAGCTGATTACTCTGTTAAACTTATTATGTTTAATATTAAACTTAATGATGGTGATCAATCAAATATAATTAAAAATTGACAATAAGCTGGTGCAAGATACAATGTATCTTGTAAACTGGCCTCTTTTTCTAATGAATGTGTTCCTTTAATAAGGAAATGGATTGTAAGGATATACATCTTATCTATATATACATACTCTGTTTACATTGTGCTATTTGTGTAATCTACCGTGCACGTTATTGCAGGATTGTATATACTTTTAAAACTGTATTAACAAAACAATAAAAGTGATATTTTTCTGTGACAAAATATGGAGAAGTAGTTAAACAAGGAAATAAGGTATAATTATTTAAACTAGTCCATACAAAATTTTTACTGACTTCTTTAGTCTTTTTAAACCCATCAATCACTATAACATAATTTTAAGATAGTTAAATATTTTTAAATAAGTTGGATTTAAAAATGCTGCTTATTGTATGCAAGAATCCATCCACTAATATCTGTATATGAAATGAATTCTGCAGTTATTCAATGGAATTTCATGTGTATAGTGTCACTTTTCTTAAGCTTTCTTCTCTTCATAATGATGAATAACTTGCTGTGTTGAGAATGGCAATGACAGCACCCATGTAAAATATGACTAGACTTTTACAGTAGGTATTGAAGTTTATGCGAGGCAACATGTTTAAATGGTTTAAATATGGGACTAGGCACAATGAAAGTCCTTGTTTACTGCTCACAGCTCTGGCTTTAACTCTGACTCATTGTGTGAGCTTTGGCAACTCACTTAACCTCTCATTGACTCAACTTATCTTTTTAAAGGTTAGGATAATATTTACCTACCTCAGAGGGGTGTTATGAGGATAATTAGTTAGTGTTTGTGAAACACTTTAAAAATGCAAGCTAATCATATAAGTGGTGCACTCCACCTATTCATTAAAATGCAAGCTGACTTCAACAAAAAAATAATTCCTCAGAGACTTTCCATATTACCTCCAAAAGCAAATCACCAAATAAAGCCAACAGTGAAACACAAATAAATAAAGGGAAAGTATTAAAAAAAGAAAATGTAGCCTGTTAGGAGATCCTCCGTTCCTTATTGAGATCCCAGTGATATTAGGTCTCTGCCATAAAGAGCCTACTAACTGAAAGTGATCTATCATAAAGCCATAAGGGCTCACTGAGTTGTGTAAGTTCTTCAGACAGTAGTGGATTAGCCACAGGCTCAATGCGGCCACCCTGTGCCCAGAGACCCCAGCCAATTGGAGGGCCCTGGAAAAATGAGTGCCCCCACACCCACCCCCAGTCCCTGGCAGGAGTACCGGGCAGAGGGAGTGGGGCAAGCCCCCCACCGCTGGTCCTCAGTGGGAGTGCTGGGCATGGGGAGTGGGGCAAGCCCACCGGTCCCCGGCAGGAGCACCGAGCAGGCTGGCAGATTGGGGTAAGCCCCCGTGCCCTGAGCCCACTCCCCGGTGGGACTGCAGGCGGAAGGGGTGGGGAGGGGCCCCCACTTGTCTTGGCCCAGAGCCCCATGCAACTGTAATCTGCCTCTGGCTTTAAAGACAGTCTTTGAACTTCAGTGTGATCACAGTGAATATATGTAGTATGATAGGCTGGTAAAATTCTGCATAAACAGCCAACGTTGTGATTGAGATTGCTGGAACTTCATTAATTCAAAGTAATGATAACAAGAAACTTCACAGACTGTTTTGTCAGTGTGCTGCACAGAATTATGATATATTAGTATCAAATCAGAATAATTTTGCTCCCGGATTTCACTAGACCACAATTTTTGTGCAGGAAGGCCTACCAAAAGAATACAAGCACTATTATTTAAGTATTGATTCTCTTTAGCATAAGTAGTAGAGAGGTGATTATTTATCAGAGATGTTACTGCTGAAATATTATCCAGTCTGAAGCTACCAATGTTCTATATCTTTGAGAATTTTCTCACTATTTTGGACAGCAAAATGTGGTGTTGTTAGGTCTGGAAGGATTAGATTTTGTCAGTAAATGTTGATTTTTACCAAACACACACAAACCAATGAAAATTTGCCATTGAAAATCAAAATGTACAGATAGGCAAAGTGAGAAAAATGCTGCTTTTCAGAACTTATAAGGGATTAATTTAAGGATATTTACTTTGTACATTTTGACATGTGATGTTGACATTTGTGTTTTAACAGTCATAAAGCATTTTATATCTCAATGTCAATGCTTAAATCCCATAATTTTGTGCAACTGTGAAAATGTAAAAATATATAAAATTTAAAATGCTTAAAAAGGAATATTGATATTATTTGTTGAAATTACATACAAAATTGAATTCTGCCAAGCCTAAATGTAACTATAAGGTATAAAGTAAAGGAAAAGAGGAATACAACAATATCACCCCTCGTTAACAAAAAAGAGTTTCAAATAAATCCATTGAGTATTTTCTTTACTCCCAGTTTGACAATTTATATAGAAATAAATGTCCAGTACATTAAGCAGAATAATGTTTGAGGGAAAATGGCAACTATGGAAAGCTCATCCTGGGAGAGGATGATAACTTGGATATGTTGAAAATGCATATTAAAGATGATGAAACAGGCACATCAGGAATAAAACTGCACAAGACCCAAAACCACCTTGAGTGGGAGATATCAACAGAATAGTAAAAAGCTGTGTCCTCTTTTCCTCCCACCCCAGTGGTGACACATATGTAATGAAATAAACACAATAGGCTAAATTTTATGCTTGGATGCTTCTAGGCAAATCCCACAGGGAAAACACACATTTCTGGTCAGAATTTAGCCCCTTATTTCTGTGTTCAACATTCATTATCACCTTGCTAAAAAAATTCACTTGGAAATCAATTGGTAGACAGTGCAGTACATGAAGTGCAAGTGATTTACTGAATAATTGAAAATAGAGATTTTATGTCAAGTATCCACAAATTCTAATGAAGTCAATGGGAGCTGCAGATGCTTTAAGACCTTTGAAAATCAGGCTCTCTGTATATAATTTGATCTGAGTGATGATATACCTATGTAAATAATACTCATCTAAACAAGTGGTAAGCTTATTTTCCGTTTTTTACCCCCATAAACAGTATATTTCTAGGTTACTATTACACTTAAGTGTCTAAATTCACTCAGCCTTTGGATTCATGCTAAAACTAGCAGATATGCACTAGTTGTCGTATTTCTTTGCTTAATTATTCTTGTGTACCAACAAAAGCTAAAATTCTTAAGGCAATTTCTAAAGTCCAAATTCTACTTTCTGATGTATGTGCAAATTTCCCATGCAAGTTATTTTGTGGCAGAATTTAGTCCTAATATATATTCAACAATTCATATCGCTTGCTATTTGTATTTTACTTGCTCTTCTAGAAAATTTCTCCTACAGAACAGTAACTGGGTAATTCTGAAGTAATTTTGTTAGAGTTGATTAACTAAAATTATTTTAAAACATTTTGATCGCTGCACATGACATCTTCTAGTCTGAATATTAGCAGTATGTTATTAACTAAGCCTTTAAAAGAGATGTCTGTAAATCTTCAGATTTATGTGGGAATGTGAGAGTTCTCTTTATTAGATATACAAGAATCACACACACAAAACTGGAAATAGCAAAATAAATTGAATTTTGTTTATGAAATACACATTAATTCCTTTTTACAAAAGATAACAATCACATTCAGTAGTCCAAGAGTAAAGTGTCTAGTTAGTTTTGTATACAGCAGTTTGTCCTAAAGTTGCAAGACAATAATTTCTTCTAATTAAATGAGCCTTAAAAACACTGACTAGAAGTTACAGCTACATTTTTATCTAATAAATTGAATTACCATGCTTTTTCAAGTCCTCCAATATTCTTTCTGCTGATGAATACTTTTTCTTGTACTTTGTTACATAATAGCTGTTGAATGTCTTTACAAATCTTTAGATTTTACTCTTAAAATACTTTCTTGCACAATTCTTGAAAATTTTATACTTCTATATGAAAAATTTTAATTGTTTCTTTACATCATTTGTGAATATTTACTTTCATTATTGTGTTGTGTATTTTGGTGTCATTTTAACTATTATGACTAAGTCTGAGTTTCTTGCTCTGTACACAAAACAAGTATGCCAAATTTGTCCAAAACAGAACTGATATGGTGACTGGAATTCTCTATCCATCCACACCAGAGAAGGAAGAGGCAACTCAATCTTCCCCTTTAGAAGCTTGTATCTCCTAAATCCAGTCTTGATAGTAAATTTTCAGTCATGATTGAGGTGATTTTTTTTTTTTTTTTATAATCAGAGTTGACGCGCCCAATTTCTATTAGCAAAAGTGAGAGTTTCACAATTCCATCAAGAGGGGAAAGCTATTTATGAATGGGAAAGAAATTATTGGATAATTTTAAATTTCGTATCTACAAGATTTATTCTTCCTGTAATGCACTGAATTTATTTAAAAGTCCCAAAGTATGGACTAACTAAACAACTCTAACACTGCTGAATTTTATTGGTCAGTGCTATCTTTGCATTACGTAAATAACCTCTTTCCCTACCAATATTAAAAAATGAAGACTTGCTTAGTCTCTTTTGAAATTATGTAGTTAATTACAGGTCTAAAGGTAACTTTGCAATATTTTGTTATATTGGAACGCTGTATTATACTGAAGAATCTTATATCTTCAATACTTTATGAAATTCTTATTCCTGGATTTCAGTCCTTATTGTTTTGAGAGAACAAACATGTGCCTTGGATAATGAACATTGAATACAACTGTTTCCAGAAAGAAATGCCTTGATTTGAAACTAGAATACAAATAATGGATTCTCCTGAGCTTAAACCCATAAATGTACAATCTTACACGTTTTGGAAATCACATAACATTCTGTTTTGGGGATGGGGTTGCTTTGTTTTGTTAGTAGTGAGGAGAGAATAATCTGTGTGTTTGCACTTGAACTGATGGGTATGTGTTCGGTCAAAAATTGGGGGTGGGGAGATGGAGAATGAACTGATAACCTGATTTTCCATCTCTTGAAAGATGATACATACCATCATTAGAGTTATGTGCTTTATTTCACTCACTTAGTTTCAGGGTATTATATTATATATCAATGGTCAGCAGAAGTCAGATTCTGTCAAATAGTTAAGATTGTTAATATGCATTACCTTAATTTTTATAGAATAAGAAATAGAAATGGTCTATTATTATTAGTTTATACACCCACTTCCTAGTCAGGTCTGTTTTCTACTATGCAATACTCAATTTTGTTTTATGCTATATATGGAGGGGGATATTCTATTGTCACCAAGAAAAATAAAAATAACCAAGTTATTCTGAAGAAGTGGGCTGTGGCCCACGAAAGCTTATGCTCGAATACATTTGTTAGTCTCTAAGGGTACATCTACACTACAGGGGGGAGTCGATTTAAGATACGCAAATTCAGCTACGTGAATAGCGTAGCTGAATTCGACGTATCGCAGCCGATTTACCCCGCTGTGAGGACGGCGGCAAAATCGACTTCTGCGGCTTTCTGTCGACGGCGCTTACTCCCACCTCCGCTGGTGGAGTAAGAGCGTCGATTCGGGGATCGATTCGGGGATCCCCAAGAGGTTGATTTCTACCCGCCGATTCAGGCGGGTAGTGTAGACCTAGCCTAAGATGCCACAAGTACTCCTGTACTTTTGTGGGGCACAAGCAATATTTGAGGTACCCTTCAGCTTCTTGACCATCTAACAGCTCTCAGAATTGTGCATATACATGACTGACATACTCTATAATGTTGTTACACAAACAAGAAAATAAGCAAAGTTAAATCATAGCAGTTTCATTAGTTATATAAGGTGAAATCCTGGCCCTGTTGAAGTCACATAGACGTTTTACCATTGACTTCAAAGAGGTCAGGATTTCACCTATCTTGGAGAAAAATCCATTTCCATCAAATGATAAAAGACCAAATTGCAAGAACCAGACTTTTTATTTTCAAACTACTACACTTAAATGGTGTAAACAAGGAAGAGTGAGAAAACTAACTTCAAAAACAATATTGGGTCTGCTTAAGGTAAGTGTGCTAAATAAACATTTTGATCTTGCCAAAATCAATTCTATGTTGACCATTTATAGGTATTATCTGCAACATTACAATCAATGCCAGTGCTTTCAACCTGTCAAGACTGCGTTAGATCAACCTTCCTCAGGATTGAGCAACTCAGTGCGCAATTTGTTTATGCAGCCCTTATGGGTCTGATGCATATCTTACTACCATAGAACTAGGGCCAAGATTTGTCTGAAATCGGTGGAAAAAATATAAATACATTGGGACAAATGGGTTAAGCTTTAATTTTCCAAGTGAGACATGATTCTGCCTTAGGTTCTTTAAAGCACTGTATAAATGCCTAATAATATTCTTTATCCCAAAAGAGAAGCGAAGAGAATGTTGTGTGAGAGAAAGTGTGATCAACCTCAGAGTGTAGATTAGGGGAAGTGCTCACATTAGATGATCAAGATCACACAAAAATTTTTGCTAAAAGGCATAAATATAGTTTGTAAAAGAATGTTCTGAAATTCTGTTAACTTTTCCAGAGGTAGGTCTCTTGGTTTTATTCCATAAAATCTAAGACTCACTGAATGTTTAGCACATTTGCTATTGATCTGGTACAGACACATGGATGAATTTTAAGTGGCCGGCTGCAACTTTTATTACATGTAAACACATAGGAGAGGGACTATCTGCCTATCACTCCTACTGTCCTATACAAGGCATTTAAATGGTCACAGTGCGGGGGTTACAGTGCTCCTACCATAAAACCTGTAAATCGGGGTAGGTTCCTCTCAGCGTATACTCAGAACTCAGCTCCCTGTGAGTCCTAGCACCCTCCCCTCACACAAGGGGGACAAAAGGTGCAGCAGGTTGAGGACTTGAGCCCGCAAGGGCCATGAGTCTGACCTTAGCCATTGAAGGCCACAAGGCCTCACCCTATGCCATAAGCCCAAGGCCCATCACTAAACTCCCAGGTCTCTTATCTCTGTGAACTGCTCATTTTATCCTTTTAACCACACTGGAAACCGGCTGCAGGTTGTGACGAATTAGCAACTCAACCAAGTTCCTCAGTTAGATACTAAGTGGATTCCTACTTAGCCCGCGGTGGTTCAAAGATGCTGCAAAGAAGGTGAAAAATCCTCCTTTGCCAATTGGCCCTGCGGGTGAAAACATTCCTGACCCTCACATGGGTGACCAGCTGGACCCATAGCATCTGCCAGACAGATCCCATTTTCTAGTTTAGGGTGGGTAGCATCGTATTCATTTAGACTTAATAAAAAGTTAAAGTTACTAACGCAACTTAGAGTATGTCTACCCTGCAATTAAACAACCCTGACTGGCCTGTGTGACAGGAGCTGTTTTATTGCAGTGTAGACATTCAGGCTTGAGCTCTAGTCCATTAGTCCAAGCCCCACAAGCCAAAGTCAGCCAGCCAGGGGGTTTCAATTGCAATGTAGACATATCTTTAGTTACTGTTTCACATTAAATGGTGTTCTAGACGATTTGGGGTTTGGTATATAGAGAGTTTAGCTTTTTTAGTTTTACAGTAAAACATTTTTTTTAACTTTTGATTAAAGTTATAGAAAAGAAAGAAAAACAACTAAAATCTTTGACATTTAAAATATCAAATAAGGCTTTTATTTTAATAACATTTTGTATATTTTTTTAAAGCTGGAGAGTTTTTAGATGGTATTAAAGATGGTAATTGTTTTTTTGAGGTAGGGAGAAAAGCAGTTAGTTGAGATTGGTTGGAGCTGGTTTTGCTACTCTAAAAGTTTGATTTTGTTTTATAAAAGACAAAACGAGGAACACACAAAGAAGGGGAGAGAAAAGAACAGCAAAGATAGAAAATGCAGGTTCTGTCTTTGGGGTTGATGTTTACGTGCAACCTTACTACTGTAAAAACAGGCCCAGCACATGTCATGGTAGCTACTCTGAGGCTTGGCAAACTCATACCAGCATTGGGCTGGTTTTTAGGGCGTTGTTTTTAGTTGCCTCTCTGGTCACAGGCTTACAGCAGTGTTGCAAAATATGCAGTTTGGGTCAGCTAAGCCAGCTTCTTGCTAGACAGAAGGAAAAAAGAAAAAATTAGGAAAGAGAAGAAATATGGTAGGAAAGGAAAATTACACAGGAATCGTAGGGAGAAAAGAGAGACAAAGTCTCACATCCGATGTGGCAGTCACGTTTTAGTCAGTGGAGGTGGTGATGCCATCTGGATACCTTTCTCTTTGTCCTGGTCTGGTCAGGACATCTTTCAGGATTAGGATGGAGAGGATGTGGGGTCCCAGGATATGGTAGGAGTTGCAGCCCTTATGGTGAATGAATTTTTCATCTGAAGTTGTGTTTATTAAAGGGACTCCAAAAGGAAGTGATGGGTAGACTAAGCCACCCTTTCATTATTTTGTTTATTCTTTAGGCTTAGTATTGAACATATTTTGGTCTATTAATTTTTTATTTTTTTACACTGTTCTGTTTACCAGGAATGATCTTAACACATATTGAATCATATTAATAGACCTTTTTGTTTGAACTAATTCAGTCTTTCTGTCTCCCTTTCATACCTTTTCCCATTGACATTTTGTTGTTATAGGTTATCACAACATTTTATGAATGTTCACTCGCTTACAACTGAGCTCACAACAGGAGTACATTTGTAGGTCTAATAGGGTGGGGATGCTGGAATGGAGTCAAAAGAGGCACTGCATGACCCGTGTCCCTGTTAAATCCTGAGATCTGAGGAAAGCACCACTCTTCCATCGCCCCCCTCCCCACCAACTGGCCAGTGTGTCTCTCAGCAAGTGTGTGTCTCTATCACTGCTGGGGCTGTCCCCCTTGGCCATTTGCCCCATCAAGTTCCCCACCAATTGAGGCAGGTGGCTGCGGTATATTCTCAAAAGCCTTTGTTTTATTGTTCAAAAGGTCCTTTGATACAAATCAATTATGTCATCTCCAGATAAATAACAACCTTTTAAAACTCAATACCTGTTCCACAATTGGATAAAGTGAAAATTTTGATGCTCAGACTTGCTGCCTTATTGCTTCAGTTCAGGATTCTCCCGTCCTCCTCTTCCAGAGTGTAAGGGACTGATTCAGTTTATGCCAGAGACTGAACCACCCCAGGAGCCTCAGGTCAAGGGAACAAAAGGTGATGCCTCTTCCCTCCCCTTCCACTCCTTGGGTCCTGTGCTAAGTCTGAGAATATACTATTTCTGTATTTTCCTTCCTTACTAATTAATTACCAATATATTTGTATGTAAAGAGATTTTTTTCTTCTAATTAGTCTTCTTTTCCCTAATTTACTATGTCATAATGTGGCATCCTAATGATTTCTGTGATGAGGGTTTGTGATGTTACAAATAGTGGATTGTGGCATTACTAAATGAAGCAAGAAGAGGAAGGTGCTTTCAGAGATGAAGATGGTTTAGTTATCGGAACTAGTAGAGGGAGAACAATTTCACATCCTGTCTGTGTATGGACTCATTTCTTGAAATACTAAAGTCAGCTTTGGCATAATTCCAACAGTGAATGAGAAATTGATGGAAGCCAAACCCTGACATTGTTCTGTATGATGGACTCAATGTAAATCCAGCACAGCAATGAATGAAAGTATTACTTGAAGGAGTAACAATGGAAAGGAAATGCAAGGAATTTGGTAACATTTTTTAAATTGCTAGAATGAGGCAGTGCTTCTTTAAGAGCAAGACACTGAACATTAAACATTGTGGCCAAATTGAGGTGGCTTTATGTACCCCTGTTTTCACTATACTGAGCTCTTTTTTCCCCTGATAACTACTGGACTAACATATGTCAGTTTTCGCAGATGAAGTTAGTATATTGGCATTATTTTTTTTGAAACAAGGCACATATTTTCCACCTTTGAATATGTTGAACTTCATCATTAATGCACTTAATGCATAATGGGACATTGATCTGGTGCAGTGTAATGTAACATTAATGTTGGGGGCTAGGTCATTCAGTAGATCAGAAGTAAAAAGAAAATGCACTTAAGACTTGGTTTATGTCAAAGGCAATAATAAATTTGATAGTCTCATTTGTGTACCTTCCAAGCCCAACACACAATTCGTCATGATTGGCTATCCAGAGGTGATAAGAAGTGGAATAGCAGGAATGTTGAAAGTCAGGATTAAGATTCAGCATCTTTTTGCCCTATTTCTGACTCTAGCTAGTTTTGTTTGACTGTTACCTGTATGGACACTAGATTAATCTTTTCCTTTAAGAAGAAAATAAGCTATATTTATCCTGTTAGTCCTTAGTAACTATGAAACCCACAGCATATAATAACTCCTCATTCGGTTCAATGTTGAAAATGAATCATCATAATTTTTGTCTGCATCCTTCTCTTCTGGACAATGATGAAGAAAAAATTGATGCAATTACAGAGAAGAAAATATGATTTGATTTTTTGAGTGGAATAAATGTGTTCATCCTAATTCATTGCTTCATGGAAAGCAGCCGACAGGTACCTTTCAAATCCACACAGAGAGCTAATAGAATATGGCATGACTATCAGAATCTGCAGATAGATGGCACAGAACTTGAACCTGAATGGATATGGCATAGACCCACACCTGTGGAGAGAAGCTTTGCATTTCAGTCAGGTTGTGAAGGTCACGGACAAGTCACCAGGAGGAAGCTCACATCCTTCTATACCTGCTAGTACATTGCTTGGGTGGTGGCTGTTGAACAGTTAATAAATCAAATTCTGCATTTTTAATAATTCTCTTTACTGTTAATAATACCCCAAATATTTTAAAGTATAGTTTTACTGTGACTAGCATAATTCATCTCATGTATACAGAAAATCATAATGAAAACCATTAGTGAGTTTGTAGAATCAGATAAAAAAGTTGGTTTAATTAAGAAATAAAAGTAATATCAGTGCTTACTGATAGGACATTTGTTTTCTCGAGATGAAATTCATTCCCATTTTTCAGGCCTGGAGTGGGTTTTAAGTAGTGCATAGACATTATGTTGCCTCTCTGTACATGGGGTGAATTTCATCCTAAGTGGTTATATGATCAAAGGAACTAGATCCAACTTTGAAAAAGCCTCTCTCCTTACATAAAATATTGGTGTAATTTGTATAAAGTACACATCTTTCTTTCAGGGTTGTGTGCATATACTGTTTTGATGTGATAGAATTCTTCATAGGTGTCATAGCTGTGCATAAGGAGGAGAGTCAGATTAATGAATGAAAATAAAAAAGCTACACTATAATTTAAGACGATAATTAAATTTTATTTATTGCTTAAGCTTAGAGTGGTATTTTAATGCTATCTAAGAGCAACACCACATCTTAAAGAAGGCCCTGATTCCTTTGTCAGTGGTATTACATCAGTGTAGTATTTAATTGGAGTTATTCCAGATTTGCACTAGTTTAAGTGCAATGAGATTCAAGTGCTAAAATCTGAATGCAAAGTGGATTTAGAAACAGTGTTAAAGATTAAAGACGTTTTCTAAATTTCTAATCCTGTAGAGTGGGGATTTAAAATATATCTATATTTGAAAGAGGGTGCCTTTTTTATGCACTGATAGCCTACTCATGATTGACCGAGGTCATCCAACCTCATGGTGACAAATTCCATATCCTCAGTATCATTTTGATGTATTTTTTGTAAATATTTATATGATATATAAACACATTTACAGGGAATACATAATGACCATACTGAAGACGTGGACATTGTCTGCCTGAAGGTGTGCTGACCTCATCGCTCATAGAACCACTGTTGAGTGTAAACAAATTCTGTACATCCTTTAGGTCTAGATGTCTTTGATGTTAATGGCAATAATGCATTCTCTTTACTTTTTTTTTTTTTTTTTTGGTCTCATGATACCTTGTTGTTAGGCACTGGTTAGTGAATCTCACATTGTTCAGAGGTTTGTTTCAAATGAGCATCCAAATGTTCAGACACTTATATATCTAACCTTATCTGAAGCTTTGAGGCCTGATGCTTTGTGACTGTCTGGAAGTTGCCTGGCTCTCTTTACTGACCACGAGCATAAACCCAAACTATCCGTGTGAGATTACCTCTTCCCCCCCCCCACCCCCTCCCCCTGCACTACTTCCAGCTGCTATTAAAGTGGTTTTTCTCCCATTGCTTTGTCCATCCATCAGATCATTTTCTGGAGGAAGTTAGGACTCTCCTCCCAACTCCTTTCCCCTCTACTCATTGGAGTGGTACCATGAGCTGTTTCAGAACCCAGCACTGCCAGTAGCTTTCCTGCTTTGTGTTCTGGTGCTTTAGTCCCCACAGTGCATTGTGTTTTTCCAGGAATATTAATTTAAAAAATGTCAGAGCACAGCAGTGAGGATTCTACTAGTGCTAGGCCCTCCACTGTGGATCAACCAAAAGTAAGAAGTGTGTTGTGGTTTGACAACAGAGTGGAGACTGGTGGGAAGTGAATGGCTGCAATAGCAATGATTTTGAGTCTCTTCCTGTCATTTCAGGAACAGGGAAGAAGACTGGGGGGGGAGGTGAAGTGGATGGAATATCATCCTAGGCTGACTTTTTTAGGAAGCTTGGGGAAAAAAATGTTCCAAAGAATTAGTAAAGCTTTTTAAATAATCAGCTCATCCACCAATCAGATTTACTCCTTCCGCTTTTCGTGGCTTCAGTGTGCTGACGCAATATAGGGCAATTTACAGTGATTTCCATTTAAAGATCAACATGAACAAATAGTGGTACCTGAGATGCTACCCCCTATTCTAAATAAATAGGAAATAATAATTTCAGATATTACCGTGTGGTAACTGTTAGAAAATGTTGACTTTTAAAGGCAAAAACAGTATTCCAGATTCTATTTTTTATTCTATTTATTCATGGCTGCTGTGCTTTCTAAGAGGTATTTCTATGGATGTTTTCCATCCCCTTGTATTGAAGGAGGAAGGAATCAACTATCAAAACACCAGACATAGTATTCATTAGGTATATGCAGAAAACATGCCTATGGAAAGATACCTTTACTTCATTTAGGGAAAATCAGTGTAACTGGTGCAATGATGATAGAAGGTGAGAAGGAATGAGTGCAATGTTAATCATTAACCAACGCAAGTTGATTATCAAAAGATTAGAAAGGATTTATACATAACATAAAGAGGCATGTAATAATTGAAGCCAGAGTAAATTAAATACAAAGGAAAAGATTTATTTTAATTTCAATAAGAATGCATGTGTTTTGCATAAAGAAGGGAAAATGAAGCATCTGTGCTACCAGTTTCCCAGCATATTTTATAAATAGTTGAATAGTTTTTCAATGTTTGAGCTTGAGTGTTTTAAAATTATCTGTTTACTATATTTTCCCAGCTAGTCTGGTTGCAAAGGGGAGTTATATTTATCTTCAGTTTCTTGTAAATGTTTGTATCCTTATTGATTTTCTTGTTGCTAATGAAATACTTTGGCATTAATCAATTACATATACATCATTGCTGCCTTTATTCTTCTTTCAAATGGATGTGTAGTTTTGGTGCCTAGTTGTTACTAATCTGCTGGTCAACTTCTTTCTCAGCCATTCAAACCACTGAGGCTGTTGTATTGTTTTCAATTGCTTCTTCTTGAGTCTTTCCCACATAATTTATGTGAGCTAGCTGTGTAACTGACCAGAAAAATATGACTGCACACACAGCACTCTCCCCAGTATAGCTACCCCAACATGCAAAATGAATGGAATGTCTACTCTACCCTTTCCTGGTTTAAAATGCCTCTTGACATTCCTTCCCCACACAGCTCAAAGCTAGCAGCCAAATTCTACTTGGATCTACATTATAGGGCTGGAGATAAAAAAACAAAAAAAAAAAGAAAAAAAAAAAAAAAGGACTCTCTGTGGCGTCAATCACCTCTGGCAAATTGGGAAGCGAAATTCAACCCAGAATCTCTTCAATGTTTTATCCAAAGATAATAGATTTTCCCATCCTTTTTCTTTAAAAGGTCTACAAAAGCAAATGAAAGAAGGTAGTTACACTTATTTAAAACAATATTTAAAGAAATTTAGCCAAACTTGCGGGCAGAGATTTAACAGAACTCTGCTGGAAGGTTTATTATTTTTTTTATACCATCTTATTATTTAGCCCTGCTCAGACAGAACAGTGATATTAACACAGCCACAAGTTCTGTGTTTACAGTAGAGCGCCCATGATTGCTACCACCTGTGAAGCTGCACCACGGTTATCCAGCAATGAGAAACTTTAAGCTCAGTGTACACAAGTTCCTGAATGAGCGGGTGCATAATTTTCACTAACATTGATAGATGCTATATATGCACTTTGAGAGAAGAATAAACTACAGAGGCCATTCAATGATTTAGGGTAATTGTTGAGACCTGTTCCCACTGAGATCAACAGAAGTTTTAACACTGACTTCAGATATTGCTTAATTCCACCTGGGCACAGTCTGACTGAAGAGGCTTTACTGTTTATAGCAGTAGTGTTTTGAGTTTGTTTGTTTTAAACGTTTTGGCTAGTTCTGTAAATACTGTACAAGGTATCTAGGGTGACCAGATGTCCTGATTTTATAGGGACAGCCCCGATTTCTGGGTCTTTTTCTCACATAGGGATCTATTACCCCCCACCTCCTGTCCCGATTTTTGACACTTGCTATTTGGTCAGCCTAAAAGTATCTGTCAGAGTTCAGCGTAGTTTATTATTTCAGGAGTTCAGGAGAACTGAGGGACTGTTCTTATATCCACTCACAAAATATGGTTATTGGCCACTCTTGAGCGGCAAAACCACAAGGGGTTCTGCAGGTTATCACAAAGAAGTGCCAACCAAACCTTTATGCTATGCCACAGCATTATATAATTTATCTAGTCTCTTTCTATTCCACCTATCTCCTTAGGTTTTGTACTGCCGTATTATACCAAAGTTTTTGAGCCCATGTAATGCTGCATAATCTGATTGTTTAAAATAAAATTGGCAATATTTTTTGTATCACTTAGCCTCTAACTCCATGTACCCTTAGAGCCCAATCTTATATTGTACTAAGCAATTCATTGTGTGTTGAGAGTCCTGGACATGTTGTAAGATCAGACTCTTAATAACCAGGAGTACACATGTACTATCTTGTGAGTCAAAGGAGAAAAATATAACTATTGCATTTAAAATATCTCAAAAGTTAAACTAAAATAATATTTGTTTTACTCTAGTGTAGTTATGGTCAGGAGCTAATTGTGCGAAGTGCTGTACAATCACAGACCAAAAAGAAAGTTTTGCTATACATGAAAATGTCACTGTCTTAATGTCTCGGGACCTTAAAGGACTGGAAGCAAGCACTCTCTCTCTCTCGCAGCAGAATCTGGAAACTCATGTCTAGTTCTACATTAAAAATGTCCCATTTCTAGCTCTACAGGGTTACCTGTCACTGCTACAGGCCATAACAGTCTTTTACACACCTCAGCACAATTTAAGTTTTTTGAGGGCAGAGGGTTATGGGAGAATTCAACATTTAGGAGGAAAGAAGGAAACACTTTTGTGGAAGCTTGATTTAAATTACTGACGATATTAATGTTTGAAACTGCACAGTGGTTTCAAATGTTAGAACAGGGTTCAGCAACCTTTGGCACATGGCCACCAGGGTAAGCACCCTGGCGGGCCGGGCCGGTTTGTTTACCAGCCGCGTCCACAGGTTCAGTCAATTGCGGCTCCCACTGGCCACGGTTCACCATCCCAGGCCAATGGGGACGGCGGGAAGCGGCGCGGGCTTCCTGCTGCCTCCATTGGCTTGGAGCGGCGAACCGTGGCCGGTGGGAGCCGTGATCGGCTGAACCTGCGGATGCGGCAGATAAACAAACCAGCCTAGCCCACCAGGGGGCTTACCCTGACATGCCATGTGCTGAAGGTTTACAATCCCTTTGTTAGAATAAGTCCTGAGAAGCTGGGTTAGTGAGCAGAGTGCAAGTGAACCTGTCAAATGTGCATGATAAATTCAATTTATCACATGACTCCACAAATTATCTCATGGATATTATTTCCATGTATGTGGCGTGTGTGTATGTTTGTATCTGTGCATGTCTGCATGCATGTATATGCGCACATACATTTCAAGGCCATTTAAGAAGATAATTGCGGGACTGGATGACTTAGGATATTGGTCCTGAAGTATGGGACTTTCACCACCAGTTCAAGCAATGACAGAAGGCAGTTACCATTTAATGTGTGACATGATTTTGTGGTCTCACTCCAAGTTCATAATGCACAGCTGTGGGCATCTCAAAAACCCACTACTACAGCTGCCATCCTGGTATGTATGCTCAGTGGAGACATGGAGACTCATACCTGTCTCATCCCTATACATGGTCCTCACAATTAAAGGATGATACACCTTGGCAAGGCTTGTACTTACATTTACCATCCTGTGGTTAAACAAACATTTTAGTGTCTCCAAGACTGTTAAACCAGTGCTTTCCGTAAATACTGAGCACTTGATCCAAAACTGACTTAAGTCAATGGAAAGACCAGGACATTTAAACAGCTTGGTTTTGATATAACAGTCTCCAACAGCTATTTGGAAAAAAAACTCTTTGGAAAGACAGTAACAAATGTCTGATGTTGCTGCATTTCTCTTCAGAACTCAGATGGATTTCTGTAGGATTTATATTTTAAGAAGAAATTCTGACACCTACGACCATCAAGTCACAAAAATCATGAGTGCCTTTTATCTTGAAACTTTCCAGGAAGGTGACCAATGAAATCAGAATTAATAAATAAAAAAGCCTTGGTAGGCACATTCCCCCTCTGCCTTAAACCTTCAGCCCCTCTCACCTCACTTCTCTTCTGATTTCGTGTTCACTGCACACATCTGATCACTTTAGTTAGGGTGTTCTAAAGAATCTAAATCTGTCATTATTCGAACCCATCACTGGATGTCAGTTTGGCTCTGCATTGTATAAACCAACTTTTTTTTCCCCCCTAGCAGTAAAATACTTGTCTCCTCACCCCTTCACTACAGTTGGAATGGGCATGTATTGCACTGGCAGGTTTTTAGATCATATCCATTCCGATGAGAAGAACGCCTGTGTAGCCTTAAGACTATTGCTGGGATTTCTTTAGGCGTGTGAAAGGGTTAATGGAAGTTTGAACAAGACATTTCAAGCACCTAGTTTCTAGTTTTAAAGAGATTTTTATTATAGTATTTTATGAACAGAGCTGAACTAGCTTTGCATCTACACATTGTCAGAAAATGGGTCTTTTTTTTCTTTAATATGTAAAAGATAAGGTTACACAACTGAGTTTAATAAAAAGCTTGAAGTGATTTAGTTTGTCTATGTATGCTCATAATGGGTATATGAAAGACATACACTTTAGTAGTTCAGATAAATGAAAATGCAAGCTATAGTACTAGAATCAGAATAGTATTAGAATCATATGGTGTTTAATTACCGGTCCACATTTACTAGATGAAGGAGAGGAGAGGAAAGCTCTTCTTCAAGAAACCATGGGCAAACTTTAGGAATTGCTGATTCAAACAGACTAGTGAGGAGGCATTGTGCATAATCTCAAATATTTTTATTTTTTATCCTGCTGATTGGACAGCCTACACTTTATAGAATGATGCTATTTTAATAATACTAATATGTTTCAAATCTCTTTCTGTTTAATCCCATCTCCTTTAGATGTTGTACAGGTGGGATTTATTTTTAATTGCCTCTGGGTTGTGAACTGGAAATTGCATTAAATTATAACGTTTTCAAATGTTAAGAAACTAAAGGAAGCATTCTGTTGTATATCTATACCAGCAAACAGTTTATGAAGAGACAACAGATGTGGTGACTGAAGGTATGACTGTGGAAACCACTTATGTGCCTTCTGCATACCTGGCAGAGATCCTTCGACTCCTGCAAGCCTTGTCTGAAGTGGAAGACCTCCTTAACTCTCCTGATCTGCAGGGTAGGGACTGTGAGGATCTCTTCAAACAAGAAGAGTGTCTCAAGGTAAGATGCTAGTCTTCTAATAGGAATATACACATCTGAATTTATAAAGTAATGGGACACCATAAAGTCACTTGTTTTATCTGGCCTTTGAAGAGAGAAGTAGGGGGATTGAGGTATGTGTGTGTGAGAGAGATTATAAACACACATGAAACAACTAAAACTAAAAACCAAGTAGAATGTGAGTGGGTTTTTTACATTATATTTCATGGCAGATCTCAGAGGCTTATGACATTAGAGGGCTAGATACTATGTCAGTTGTGTAATTAGATTCATTGGGTAGAAAATATTGTCAATCAAATACTAAATTCTAGGCAAGGAAAAAGAAAGACTTTGTAGGAGAAATTGTGAAACCTGGAATGTCACTGGGCCTGATTTTCCATCCCTTACACTAATGTAAATCATGTGTAGTTCCCTTGAATTTGGTGGAGTTACTCCAAGGTAATTGGTGTAAGAAGAGAATCAGATCAGTATCATAAACTGAACAAAATGAATGGTTCGTCAGTTTTTATGTAATAACGTTTGTGTCAGAAGGAGCCTTTTTATCACTGTAAAAATAAGTGCTATATATGATGGTAGCACTTTCAAGTTGTAAAAGAGAATGAACAAAAGACCATGTTTTTATTTTTGCTTTTAGCATTTTCTGCATAATTCCTTTAGCCCATAAATGATTAGTTACATGCTCCTTCCACAGGTAGATAAATAGAAAATTATAAATTTATTAGTCCTAGGAAATTAGGATGTTGTCTGTCTATTATACCCATAAAATGACACATGAATAAAGTAGTGGAGAAAGAGATATACATGATTATTTCTTGTTCAGTAATCTACATTTCAATAGTCTTGAAACAGCAGTAGGATATTTCTTAACACGCTTGCAGTTCAGTTTCAGTAGTTCAAGTGCTTCTAGGTACTGTATATTGATTTTCCCTAATCAATTTCTGAAGCAGACAACATGCCAAAGTTATTGTCATTTTTTATTTTAAGTAATTGCCCTTGTTAGAATGGTTTGTATATATGCAAAAACGTCATAAAACATGTAAATCACTGCTAATGAGCCACCACTTGGTCCTTGTTTATATAGTTTCTGTGTTAATGACTAGCTTGGTTGGAGGAGCAGTGACCCAGCAAGAAGCTTACTGGCAGTTGAGTGGCTCCCTATTAGTGCTCCTTAATGGCTTACACTTGTGCTGTCTTGGTCTGATTTACATTCATCACTAATCACTTGTTCACCCACACACATTTGATATTATTATAGCTGACACCAACTTTAATTATATCGATTGCTGTGGTTCCAAGTAAGTATTGCCATAGGTTTAATTTAACTGAGCTATTAAATTGTCATGAGATGCGGTTGTGGGCACAGTTCCATCTTTCTCACAAATAAATCTCTTGCAACAGTCAAATGGATCTTGCACATTCATGGGCTTTTGGAAGGGGTATAGTTTTTTTTTTTCCTGAGCCTCTTTAATGAATATTTATTTCCTAGTAAAAGCATTCATCATTGTCATTACCCTGCAGTAAAAATGGAAAAGTAGTGCATAAATTGTACAGTTGCTGGTTGGGGAAGGCTTGAAATTAAATTGTGGTTGATTTTTATCCCTGACAGATTTGCATGAATCAGATTCCAGGATTGTAGTGGAAATCTGTGTTTTTAAAACTAATTTTGTGATTTTTTTCTTAAGTCAAATAATTATTTGCTATTCTAATTAATGCTTTAAAAGAAAAACAAACTTGCATACAAGAACCTTGCAATGATAACTGCTTTGAATAATTTTCACAACAATATTTATGAATGGGAATATTTAAATGAGGGATTTCTTTGCTGTTATGGTCAATCAAAACTACTAATACATTGGAAACATCAAGAACAATGGCAAAAAAGTAGTTTTAATCATTGATTTGGCTGATAATTCTCACATTGGCTATTTATAACAGAGAGTGAATGGAAAATGGCAAAATGTGAAAATGTTTCTGTAATTGCAATACAAGTATTGTGCTAATGTCTAACCTCTCTTAAATTATAAAGATTGTATGCATTTATTTGGTAGTTTTTCAGATACTGACTTGCAGGAATGTTTTCTTCATTCTCAGGTTTACTAAATTGAAGGATCTGATGGGCAGGGCACTTAAATTAAATCTCATGAAGGCAATAGTCACAAAATTTGCATGACCTCAAGTGGGTTACTCACACTTTCAGGCATGTGAACCTATGTCTTTTGTGTTTTATACTCCATCAAACCCACTGTCATTGTTTTAACAAATAATTAAAACATGGCAGGTCTTTCAAAAAAACCCTCCTGTTGAATAGAGTGGGAATTACATTTCATACATCGGAGTATTGGAGGATTAGGTTACTGAGAGACTTTCAAATAAGAGAATTACAAATAATTTTGGTTTCTCTTGCTGCTACTTCTAATGAATGGACATAGTTATATTTGGATACAGGCTTTCTCCCTCAGAAGACGGCTTCCTGCAGTTTAATTCTAATCCCGTGTTTATGATCTCTTATTCTTCCGATATGGAACTAATTGCGATGTCATAAATTCACCATTATAATTTCACTGCAGAGTCAGGTATGGAGAGAAAATGGGCTGTGTGAGGGAGAAAGCACAAAAAAAATCTTAGCTAATTACTAACCGTGGCAATGGAAACCCTAAACACTGCCTGAAAGGTAAATGCATTTATGATTTTATATACTATACTAACACTTTCATCAGTATGGAAGTCTGCCTGAATAGTAAAAAAAAGAGGAATTAAAAAAATCTGGTGTATAAAGGACTAAATGAAGACCTGGCTTACATCCCATGCAAGTCCATTTATTGTGATTAAGGTGCCTGGGATGTAATAGGAGACTATGGCCTAAGATGGGGGTGGATTTCTGTTTCATTTAGAACATTGGTTTTCAAACTGTGGGGCATGTCCTCTTAAGGGCATGGGATGAGGTTATTGGAGGAGTGTGTTGGGGCATGGGGCTGCAGCCAGCTGGATGTTTGGTGGGGGGGAGCCAGAAGAATGAGGAGAAGGCTCAGGGGAGTCCCCAGTGGTTGTGGTTTGGGGGATGGGAGTGCAGTCCCTCCCACCCTGCCCCAGAAGCCTCTTCTCTCCTCCCTGACCACTGAGAGCTCCCTGCACCCTCTCCCTGCTGCTGCCCTGCCCTGGCCCAGACACCCAACTGTCGGCAACCCTGCGTATTTTAAATCCTCCACAAACTGGGAGACCAAGAGACTCTGGGTTGGGGGGGAAGTAGGAAGAGGAACCCTGATTGCTCTGATCTGCACTGTGATGCCATGGGCTCCTCTGGGGATGGCGCTAGCTGGGTCCTGCCAACGCCCCAGTTATGAATCACCCACTCCCTTTGGTGAATCACTTTGTGTCCTGAATGTGCAGGAGGTTTTTGTTTGTTTGTTTGTTTGTTTTTTGCGGGGGAGAAGATGACTGTTGTGTGACTCCCATGAAGAAGGGCTGTGGAGCAAAACAAAAAGTTATATACTGGTTAATGGAAATGGTATTTTTTTATAGAAAATACTTGATAGCATTGCGAATGAAAACTAATCCTTAGCAAATGTGAATTAACATTTTCCCAGTAACAGAAATGAATGATCCCTTTTTATAATGTACAACATATTTATGTCTACTCTGAGTTTTATATCCATGTCTATAAAAGTGTATCATTTAAGATGAATTTCTTTCATAGTATGCCACTTCAGTACTCAATCATATTTCAACTTTGAAATTAAAATGTTCATGTTTTAAGGCTACTCAGCATGTACAGTTAAATAGTATACACTTTCTTTGTTTCTTTCACTGTCTTGCATTTAGTAGGAACATATTTTATAATAAGACTTGAGTCTGCAAACATTTATAGATAATTTTTTTCAGTAACTGTTATCACTGAAATCAATACGATTATGCCCATGAGAAAAATAGCTCAGATGCATCAGTATTTGCAGAATTGGGTCCATAATATCTTAAAATACCCTTACCTAATATATTATTTCCAGTCAGCCTCCTTGTCAATTTATTTCATCCTTTTTTAAATCCAGGAATCTTTTCTGCTCTACTTTATGTATAATCTCCCTTCTCTTCTCCATTTTATGCATGATAATTCTTGTCCCTTCATATATCCCCATTTTATACATACATCCAGCAGCTTTCTTTATGTCATCCTTCTACTGTAAGTCCTTTCAGTCTACACCAAATGCACTTTAATTACTCTGCACCTACCATTCTCACAGCCAGACTACTTTCATAATCCTCTCTAAATCTGCTGTATTAAAAAATCATCCATATCAAATATTATATTTCAGTTCTAGTACAAATTTTAAAACTGTAATTAAGTTGCAGATTTTTTCCCTGCCATTCGTGAGTGCTACAACCTGTGCTGTTGCCAATTTTGACGTCCGTATAAAAACTGTGAGATATAATTACAATATTCATGTAAGGACAGTGCATCATCCTACGTATGTTTTGTTTGCCAAAAAATTATTTGCGTTTTGTAAATGAAATTCACATCTGGATCATATCAAGTGATCCCAGGCAACAAATACGGGAATCAGGAAATACAACTTAATGAAGAAACACTAAACATGAAGTTTAAAATGGTTTTCTGCTGTAGCTCAGCAAAACCTAATTAACTACAACTTGGAAGTCAGAGTGATTGAATACACTTCCCAACTTGATCTATCAGTAATGTGATGCTTGGTACACAAATGGCCAAAGAATTGGATTTGTCCAGTGTGTTGTCCTCAGCTGTCAGATAAAGACAAATTCACGATAGTGAAAATGAACTGGAGTTTGAGTCTCTAGTGTTCTGATTTCTCTTTTTCAAGGGCAATGAGATGGATCCACTCCCCAAAGGCTGCTGTCACTTCAGCTGCTAATGGGTTTCTCTAATCCTTTGTTCTTAGAAATGAAAGTTGTGTGCACTTTAGTTAACCAGGTTACAAAATCTCCCAAGGCCCTCTTGATATCTAAAACAACTTGAAGTGATTTTTTTCATCTTGAAAAATGGAAGGGGTATATGTGTGTTTATACACTCACTTTCTCTCTCTTCTCTGGATCATTAGATGTGATCCAGCTGTGAATTTCATTAACAAAAAGGCAGATTTCATATATATATATATAATGTAATGCATCCATGTTCTAAACTGGTAGAGAAAGAAGCCAGAGAGCAATTAGTGCACCTGGTTGCACTTGCAGGTTGGCCCTGGCCCAGGTTCAGATTAGGGTCAGCTGGGGGCAGAATTAAGGACAAGTCCCATCTGAGATAATCAGGGTGACTATGATGGGTTTCCCCCCGGGGTGCCGCCTGGAAGTGGGATACCACTGAGCCCCCTGACCTACCAGCCTGGGCTCCCTTTCACACTGTACTGCTGTGACAAGCTGCAAAGCTCTCCAGCCTGCACTTTCACCAGCATACATACAGGTAGGGACACACCCAGCTGCCCCTGTCCCTGGTCATGCAGGATCTCTGACCAGCCCTTGCATAAGAAGGCTACGGCACTAAGGCAACTCCCAGCTCCTCAGGTTCGCACCCCCTCTGGAGTATAAACCCAAAATTATACAGTCTTGCACTGCACAGGGAACTGTACAGCATAAGCTCATAAAATTTGCCCCCTCCCTCAATGTGGAGAGGAATATGCAACAACCTTTGCCCCTGAGTTGTGATTCTTCTTCGAGTGATTGCTCATGTCTATTCAACTTAGGTGTGTGTGCTCGCCACATGCACTGGTGCCAGAATTTGTTCCCTCAGCAGTATCCGTAGGAGACCAGCTCTGGTGGCGCACGTATACCACAGCACAAAGGGTGCCACCGGCCATCTCCACCCTCAGTGCCTTCTTGCTACCAGTAATGGTGAATGGAACTGGTGTTGCTTCAGCTAGAGCTGTTGCTTTTCGTTCGTTTGAACTCATTTACCTCTTGCAAATATTACTGCATATAATTTCCTGCTAGTTTAGTTCAACCTATTTGTTAAGTTAGAGACTTAGTAGGTCTCTAAAGGGACTTTGCCTTGGCATGGTGCATGCCCCAGTCCCCAGGCTTTAAACCCTGCGATCGCTGTAAAAGGCCCATGCCCATTAGCAATCCACTTAATAGTATGGTACTTGGGCAGTCACATTAGTGATAAGTGTAAAATCTGCAAGTCCTTCAAGCCCAGGATGAAGAAGGCGCATGACATTCATTTGAAGGCACTCCTGATGGAGTCTGCCCTTACCCCGATGTCGGAGCAATGCTCTGATTCAGCACCAAGCACCGTGACCTCGGTGCACAGCACCCCGCTGGTACCATCTATGAGCTGGCACCAGTCTCCTTCCGTGGCTCCAGCCAAGAAGCCCAGGAAGATGGGGCGAGGAAGGGCTCCAGCTTCCTGTGAGGGAAAGGACAAATCTGGGGTGGACCAAGCCCCTGTCTTGGGTGCTTCTTCACCCCCTTGGGGATCTTGGGCCCCAGCTCAGGTTGAGTGGTGTAGCCCAGCCCACTCCCCACCAGCTACTCCAGATGCCATCTCGCCGGGGGTCCTCCAAATGGCACAAGACATTATGTCCCTCCTGATGCCGCTCACTCTGGCCCGTGTGGGGTCCCGGTCCCAAGGTAAACCCACGTTGGGACCACCACAGTCTCCACCTTTCCGGCAGCGCTCCCCGTCACAGGGGACGTCCCTCCAATGGTAGCCCTCTCGCAGCCGACACACTTCTGACTGTGATAGACAGAAGCTTCTTAGCCCCATCCAGTCTCCCATCTCTGTTAAATACAAGTCATTGTCTTCAGGATCAGAGGAGTCAAATCACCATTCATGGTGGAGGCTTTAAGTAGCCTTCTCCTTACCTTTATTGACCCAATACAGTCCCTCCCTTTCCCTGACCATAGGCATTACTCCCTGCTGGTTCTCTTGGGGCATAAGCAGCCCTTCTTCCCCCCACCCCCAAAAGCAGAGAAGATAAGTCATCATTGGGTGCAAAAAAGGGATAAATCTCCATTATCCTAATGGCTGGCTGCAGCACCCTTGTATTCTGGGGAACTCTGAGAGAGATTCTTCCTCTCTAAGGACCCACCTGTAATACAGATTGTTTGCTGCAAGCCATAAACAAGCTTATATATGTTTATATATGTATATGTTAGCATACTACGTAACAGTACTAATGCCATGTAAAAATGGCACTGTCACAGAGTGACTGGCCTTCTGAAGGATAACTGGTCTAGCCTCATTTGTGACTCATTGAAGCCTTCTTCCTAGGTGGGCAAATGTAGTGTAGCCACATGACAGGTAAGTTATGTGCTTAAATCAGTCCAGGCCTGGATATAAAAGAGAAGCTTCCAGAGAGGCAAAGCAGGAAAGTGAAGGCCTGGCTGCTCACCTCTCCAAGTCCAGGGGGAAAGGGGTAGCTCAAAGAAGCCAAGTGAGGGCTGCATCTTAATTATCAGTACAGATCCTAGAAGGAGGGCTGTGAGATTCCTGAACTAAGAAGGGAAAACCCTCCTGTCTGCACAGGTAATGTCTATACTGAAGAACTACAGTGGTGCAGCTGCAGCACTGCAGCTGGGCCACTGTAGCATTTTAAGTGTAGATGTACCCTAAATTCCCCTCATTTACACCTGTGCAGTTCCAGTGAAGGTTATGGTATTGCACAGGTGTTACTGAGGGCAGAATTTGCCTTTTGGTGGTGGTGATGTGTGGCAAGTTAAATACCCATGTTAACTTTCAGTTCCCTAGATGAGCTTGCAGGGCTCACAATGGGGGAAAAACATTTTTCTCATTGCAATCAGAGCACATTTGATATGGAAATTGAGAGCCAAATCTGGAGTCTGCTTTTTAATTTTTATTTTTAAATGCAATGAGATAGTATATTATTGACTAATAATTCTCTGCTGCTTTGTTCCTTTTTCACCTAAAAAGACATTGACTTCATTTTGACTGTTAAATTAAACTTATTGTCTTTCTGAAGTGATTTAGAGAATGAAATGGCTGGGATGCCAACATTATTATTATTATCATAATTCCAGCTATCGGTGGTATCCAATGTTTTACCTGTTTTTAGAAAAGTTGCTGGATGTTATTCCAAAAGTGATACAGAGTATCTTAAATTAGCTGAACAAATTCATTCGGCTAGAATAGTAAAGCTGGCCATGTGTGGTGGAGAGAAAGCAACATGGATTGTATAAAGGAAGCCTATTAATGCTCTTTGAAGGAGTCGTATAATAATGAATAAAGAAGAACCAATTAATCTACTGTATTTGTATTTTTAAAGCAGTGTTTATGACAAAAAATAAAACCTCACAAAATCAAGGTAAAACTGTCATATATTAAAAACTGAAAGAAAAAATGAAGCGTTAGAGGTGAGATTCTGTGCTACATTTACAAGAAGCACAGCACAGAACTCGCAGTACAGGAGGAGAGATGGAGAATAAGGTGACTGTAAGACAACTTCGTGCCCTTCCAATCCTGGGTTCTTCTAAGGGCTGGAGAGGCCTCCAGAGTAAATTAAACAGCCCTGGGGACCTGTCTCAGTTATGGCAGCCTTACCAGGACTACTCTGTGGGGCCACAGTGCTGCCTGGAATCTCCACGCAACTGCCTACTTCAATCACACCACCACCATGCTCCGCCTGCCCCTGGTATGTCCCATAAGCCACAGCTGCCATAGGGATCCTTGCAGGTCAGTTTTAGACTTTTGCAATGCATGTGTTGGAGGATTCTCCCCTGAATGGAGATAGGGCTTTTACTGCCCTTATATACAACTCCAGCTCTTTAACCTGGTCCCTGTAGGGCAGGTGAGGTGCTCACTCTAGGAATATATATATATATGAGATCAGTTTTCTATATGGAATAAGATTAATAGTAGGTTGAGTTGAACACCTATACAGAGACAAATGTTGTTTAATGTGTTAAATATCAGGAAAAGAGGGTGAGCAGTGAGATGACAAAATTTGAAGATGACAGTTATTTTGGTAAAGACCAGGAAAAACATTGAGCAACTTCAGAAGCATCTGACAAAGCTAGTCAACTGGGCAATGTGATAGTAGGAGAAAACAACTGTAGTCAAGTGTAAGGTTATGCAGTGTAATGGGGTAAAGGCCCTTTCAGACCAGAAAAAGGTAGTGTGAGAGGTTAGTTAGCCCATTCCAAGTGTCCAGAAAACCAAAACAGATATTGGTGAGAGACAGATGGTCCCGAGGAATAGTTTGTATCTGGGAGGCTGAAAGTATAGGAAGAAAACAGTCTATTTTTCCTTTAAGGGCCAAGGATCAGGAGCCTCGTATTAGTGGGTGAGGCAAGGCTTCCCTCTCTCCTTGCTGGTCCAGATAAGTGCTTGGGAAGCATAAAGGGAGTGGTTGGTTGATTGGGTTGGTGAAAAGAAGGCTCAGAGCCCAGAAAGAAGGACTCAGCCAGCAATCTGCCCCCAGAAAGAGGGCAGTGAAACCCTGAACTAAAAGGAGAGTTTGTGTGATGGGGAAGCTAAGATTTGAACCACACATCCCAAAAGCAGGGCTGTGGAAATCCTGAAGCTCACTTTGGGACGATGAACTATGTTGAATAAATTATAACTCAAAAGAAGGGGAATTTTGTTTTAAACATGTTTTAAATACTTTTTCTTTTTTTGTCTGTAAGTGGATTCTCAGAACTCAAAGGGAAACTGAGGGGGGTATTTACAGGGGCATTCTGGGATACACCTGTCTACACACATCAGAAGGAATATCTTAAATTACACATAGCATTCATGAGTTCCTGTCATCGTTATGGGCTGTTCAACAAAACACATTGCTCCAGGTGAAGCTGTAGTTCAAATCAGAAATAATGTTATTCTGCATTACGTTAGAGTTAGAGAATAATATTGAAAATATTATAACACCAGTATCTAAATCAATGGTACATCCTTACTTGGATACTGTAATTTTATTCCGTTATAGAAGAAATAGAAAGGTTCAGAGAAGGACAATAGAAATTTTAAATGCCTTAATCCCTTAACATGAGTATATTCTATTGACTTCAGCAGGGATACCTCTGTGAATAGGGATTATTCACATGAGCAAGGGTTTGCAGGATCAGACCCTTACTTGGGCAATTTGTTTATTATATCTCCTTGTGGCATGGTGTATACATTGATTGCACAATGTTGTACCTAAATAATTAGTACATGCATATACTTTATGCCCACATGAAATAAGAAGTATAAGTCTTAATGCTCAGTGTGCAGTTTTCACAGGATTCTGTAACAACAAAGTAGTCTTCAGGAGGCGAGAAACTACCCAGTCACTGTTGGATGGAATATGGATTCATAGGAAGACACTGATAGTACCACTACAAAACAGTCCATTCATGTTAATTGTCCCTTTTCTTCTACTTGAAACAGAGACCTTCAAATCCTTTGCTGTTAGTGCCAGTGCATGCTCTTTGGGATTGAGAGGAAGGTGGAGTCTGCATTTATTTTTTCACATGGCGAAACAGAGTTACTAAGGTCTAGTCAGAGGGCTGAGGAGATTCATATAGTGCTAGAGGGAAATTTTAATTTTCTTTCTGCTTCCTCCAAAACTGCTCAACCCTCTCCACTCCAATTCTGCTGGTGGTGTAAGAGTGCTGACACCCACAAGCTGCCAGCTTGCTCCTCCCTTGCAGGCAGTCCAATCAGCAGCCTTCCCCACTATGCCTAAAATACCACTTTGGAGCAGGGAGCTAGCTGCCAGCTGGAGAAGCACTCTTGCATTAAGCAGAATTAAGAAACATCAGCCCATTGCTCTTATCAGCTCTCAGCTCTGCGCTCAGTCTGAGGCCATATACTTCAGAAGAAAGTGAGGGAGCGAAACGGAGATGCCGAGCAATGTGGCTAGGGAAAATGGGCAGGAGAAAAAATGAGTTGGACAGGTAGCAGGAAGGAAGTACCAAATGTGGACTCTGTCAAGCAGGAGTCTTGGCAAAGCCTCAAAGGAGACACTGATCTATTTCATCTAGACCCTTCCAAACAGAACTACTACAGAAATAAAAATGAAAAACACATCAAGCAACGTAGGAGGTTTTTGTCACACTGGAATCTGTGAGATGCCCTCCACAAGATATAGGCGTGTATGACCTGCTTTTGAGCATCCTACAGAATTTGTCTGTAAAATGTCTGTAAAAAAATGTTCAGTTCATCCATATTACCCTTGGAATAGTGCTGAGGATGGTGTGCCATACAGTACTGAGGTGTTTGTGAGGAAGGAGGAGCTGTTCAATTTAGATGCTTATAGTACACATACTTGTCTTGTGAATTGTTTGTAGGTCTCTAATATGTATAATTTTATGCTGAAGATTTTTTACAATTGGGTTATTCAGTAAAAAAAAACAATATTTGCAATCTTCCATGTGACATAAAGACAAAGGAACAGAAGGAAAGTTGTGAATTATGGCTATTTAGTAGATTGACCAATGTGCCAGAGGAGGTCAGCTTCTTGAGGAAATAGTTTTCTCTGGTACTCAGATTCATTCCATATTAATCCACAAAGGGAAATTTTCATATTTTTTTAACGCAAGTTTTATGCTGGAGTCACTAGCATACCTTCTACTTTGCATTGGATTTTCCCAACCAATTCATCATGTTAAAAAAAAAAATTGGTAGAGCTGAAAGGGGAAAAAGTGTGGTAGATTAGACCCCATCCACGGTATGATTTAATGCCTTCGTAAGTGTTTTATGCCTTTTCAGGAACAGGACAGGAGGAGGGAGATGTTCAAAAAAACCACCCCATTTCTTTTTTCCTAAATATTAATTATGTCCTTCCCAGTCACCTGTTAAGAGGAGACAGATATTTGATACGCCCCAGAATGGAAGCAAGTTCCTGACATAGTGATATGATTTTCCCAAATGAGCATTTGAAAGGGGCCTCTCAGGGAAGAACCCATATCTAATTAAGGATATTTGGGAGACACCTCATCTATCTCACCTCTATCATTGCAGATCCTGATTGGGTTGTAGAAGCTTATCCTTGGACATTATTGGGTTTTTAAGAATTAAGATGTGGAGGTTTAATTTTTACTTCCTGCACTCTCTTTGGATTTATCCTATTTTAATATTCTATGCTGCCTTCAGCTTCTCTACTGAGCCTTGGACATACTGAGGAAGTATGACTGTCAGGAATATTAAAAGGTCTAAGTAGAGAAACTGAAAGGGACATCCCCAGGCATCCCAGAATTTACACTGAACGCACAATGAAGCAGAATTATTGGCGTTTCAGCAATATTCTATAGATACTCATGCATTATCAGTAGACACATTTTGAGTCAAGGTGATAGAGTGGAGATAAATTATTCATGGTCTTCATCACAAACACCCAGAAATCGTCAAAGCCTTGGTCTGCTAGAACCTTTTATTTATTTATGCCTGTGAGTAGACTGCTTGGGCTGCAATTGACAATACTACCACTACCACAAGTTTCCTCCAGCCACAGGCCACCAGAAGGTTAGCACAATAGATGGTTTCACATACAGGCAGCTGGCACTGTAGTGGCAGAAGTAGGGGGACTTACATTCACCCTCACTATGGGTAGCACCCATCCAAAGCAGATGTGAAACAACTTGTGGAAGGGCAGAAAGAGAGGAACGGGAAACTTTTTTGATATGAGAAGCAGCACCAGAGGAGGACTTCAAAGAGGAAAAGGAAGGGAAGGACCAGAGAGAAGAAGAGAGGTTAGAGATTCTGAAGCTACATTCACTGACACTTGTAATGTGCTTTGGGATTCTTGGATGGAAGACAGAATAGAAATAAAAAAAAATTATTTATATATTACTTTACATAGTGTACAGTCAATCCACATAATTCTCTGTCAGGATTTAATGGAGTGACTGGATGAATAATTTCAGAACCACTCACAACATATGGAGTTTTGAAAGCTTAAGATAATAAGGCAATTTTTAATATCTTTAAGGGTCAGGAAACAATTCTGTCCTCTTCCCTTTCAGTCCTGCAGTGCACACCATTCCATTTCTTGGTGAAATATGGAGGATTTCACCTTCCTCTGAAACATCAAGAACTAACCACTTTTGGGGACAGAGAGTTAGACTATATGGCTAACCCTATGTTGTGAACATAGATGGCACATTCAGCAAAATTCAGTGTCAGTGGTACTCAGTGTACTAATTATTTCAGGCTGTTACATTAATATCTGTGGCATGCGTACTGAACACAACGTCTTACATATCATAGCAGCAATTAAACAGTTAAAGTTCCCTCCAGAAAATGAATGAGCATGGCTAACTTGCCGGATCATTTCTAAGCAAACTTGATTAACCAGGTGGTGTTTTTGAAAGGATGTGCAATTTAAGTTAAAAGGGGTGTTTGTTCTATTTCCTTATAAATAAACTGGGTTAAAGTAGTAGTAACCTTAACACATGTTATTTCCTGTGGAATTAATGACTAGCTGAGGTTAATGGGCCTCTGCTTCACCTTAAGCCATCAGTTCTCTCCACTAGTTATTAATTCCCCAGGAAATGACTTGTGCCTCAATCGTTATTGCTTAAGTATTGTAGGACTGTTATCATTGTCAAGGTTATTACAGTGTTTTTGTTTTGTTTATTTGCTTTTTAACAACAGCTTATGTTTCATTTTTTTTTCTTCTAAAATGTTGATGTTGCAGAAAGTTAAAGATCGCCTGGGGAGCTTCTCAGGTCAGATTGAGGTGATTCGCAGCAAGAAGACATCAGCTTTGCAAAGTGCCACACCTGGGGAAGCTGCAAAGATACAGGAAAAGCTGACTCAGCTTAACTTCCAATGGGAAAAAGTTAACAAGCTGTACAGGGACCGACAGGCGTAAGTAACTTCTTTATATTGTTATTGATGGTGAAGCTCATTAATATTTGGCTTACTGGTGTGATTACGCCTGCTTTTGTTATCTAACAGGACCATACATATAATTTTTAAATTTAAATTCAAAGCAATTTTGTAAAATCTAAAAATATTTTGTCCAATTGCCATTTCTGTTGCACTTTATATACTGTATATAAATGCCAGGTGTGTGCATGGCCATTTGCAGACAACTAAAACTCATATACCCCTCCCCTGAAGATTTTACAGTCTTAAGGCACTGATCAGACAACTTTTCCATGCAAGAAAACCCCTTGTGCTCAGTGAAAACACTATTGATTTCAGGATCTGACCCTATGGTGGGGTATAGTTTTGAAAAAATCCATTCCAGTTTTAGAGATGTTACAGGATTATTCCCCACTTGAAGTCCAAGGAATGAGTCTGGAATTGGTAATAACTCTATGCCCAGAATATAATCTTTTTAAATGCACCCACTGTATATTTGATATTAGACAGCAAGGGAAGTCAATAAACAAAGGTATGGGAAAAGGTAGTGGAGCAATAACACAGTGGTGATCAATCATGAGATCTATTTATTTAAGTACATATATTTTTATGTTGTTTGGAATGTGGGTTGAAGTGGAAATCAGGTTATGATGGGGAAAGTAGCCAAACCCGCCTTACTGATTAAAGTCTTGTTTGTGCTAGTAATATAGCATATGTCTAGCAATCCAGTAATTCATGTTATGCCCCATATACAACTCTATATTTAAAGCTTTTGGCATCCTTTACTAAAATGTCTAGGTTCCTGTAAGTCTTCCTTAAAATGTATAATTGGATGAGATACCAGATGTCATTGGAGATGTACCAAAACTATGCACAAATGTCTCTGCCACTTGGGATATATCAAGTACTTGAGTAGCAGGTGTACTTTAAAGCTAGCAATTAAGTTTACCTTAATTAAAAGCTTGTAGCTTCAGAGTTCAAAACTTTTACTGTGTTACCACAGAATAGTACATGGTGATTCTTTTGAGACTCTCATTTGGAGACTATGATTCTAGTTTTGAAAATCCTTACACATGTGAGTGATGCCATTGGAAGTATTCGTATGAGTGTTTGCAGGATTGGACCTTATGTCGTGGATTTATATCAAGATAATACTGTCAAAATACTGTTTAGTCCTAGTCTTTAGAAATTCTTCTTGATAATTACTGCAACTGTTCCCATCTACCCCAGAACAAGGAGTTTGAAGTTTGCTGTAATGTCACTTTCCTCCTAATTTCATTTTTAGATGTGCTGATACAGTGTCCCGTCAGGTAGTCATCAGCATATTATACTATCTGAAGAAGTGCATAAAGTGTTTCCAAAACACTTGCTGGGGGAAGAGGAGGAGAATCTCATTTATACTAAAAATCTCATTTATAATTCAGAACTATTACTATCATATAAATGGGTTAAGGGGGTGAACCCATGGGAGCAGTGAGAAGGAGAAAAAATGCTTTACTGAATTGCGGACTAACTCTTTAGTTTGTCCAACCAGCCAAACCTAAGTAAACTAACTGGAATATGGTGTTTATTAAAAATGAATTGACAGTGGCAGACATAATTTAGATTGTGTAGAGGTATACTTCTAGATAGCTATCCAGTAACCAACTTTTGTTTCGGTTTATGCTTTGTTTTGGAGGATAAGCCAAGGAGGAAAATCAGGGAGAGTTGTAGTGGAAAGAATAATTCACTAATCCTTGTGATGTCATTGCTGTTTGGCTTCATCCTCTAAAGTGTAAATTAGAGAGACAGATGTATAATTTGGGAAGGTTTCCAGGGTGTATGTTTGGTGCTTTTTGTTGTTGTTTTTGATTTGTTTTTTAAATAAGATAATTCAGCACTGGCGGCACTAACTAGGATTCTTCTGTTTGTCACAATGCCATTTGCAGCAGTGAAGATGAGGTATAAGTGCAGACTGGTAGCAGGTAACACTCTTTTTTCAAAGCTCAGCTTCAGCCAAATTCTTATATTCCACACTAATAAAATGAATGTTCAGTACCTTTTTGAGAGTCCCTCCCCACCCCGTATACAGTGATGGATTAGCCTGGCTAATTGGGGGCCCCTGGAAAAATGGGTGCCTGCCAGCCAACCCGGCACTCCTGTTGGGGAATGGGGTCGGGGCGTAGGGACTTGTGCCACTCCGCCAGTCCTTTCGGTGCTTCTGCTGGGGTCCAGGGTTAGGACACCCCTCCGCCCTGACCTTTCTCCCCGGCAGGAGTGCCAGGACGGGAGAGTCGGGCAAGTGCCCATGGCAGGAGCATGGGCGGGTGCCGGGGAACTGCAGGCAGAAAGGGTGAAGTGGGCCCCACGAAACCATAATCTGCCTCTACCTGTATAAATATTCTTGCACTGCTCTGCATGGGCTCTTATAAATATTCTTGCACTGTTCCATTGTGAGGGAATAGCGTCAAAGGGTGAAAGCTGGGGATTGGAAGTCAACTCCTCCAATATTTTATTCCTAGCACTGTCACCATTTCCTCTGTGCCTCAGTTTACCCATATGTAAGATCTACTGTAATAATATTTAGTTCCACTGAGGGCTGTTTTGAGATTATATTAATATCTGCAAAGTGTTTTGCGATCATGAGATGAAGGGCAAAGTATGATTATTTATTATTATTTTCCAACTGCAGTTTTCTTAGTTTTGTCCTATTTTGGTATGATTGACTATGATTATAACCTGTGATCAGTTCAACTGCTTTCTGGAATTGCACGGTTTTTTAAATATCTTTTGCTTGCTGTGTTAGTTTCAACTTTCTTTTTTAAATCTGATTTTTTTTTTCAGAACACGTATTTTGTGAGGTGGATTTGGGCTGCACAAAAATGCTGGGGAGGATATCACCTTTAGCATTTTGCTTCTACCTATCTGTGTATATAAGGGGTAAAAGTATCATCACAATTATACCCATGAGACTTGTATCCAACATACATTCTTAATGCTGAAGTCTTAGGACAGTTTTTAAAGTATTATTGAAGAAATATCTTCTTTCGCTTTCAAATTCAATTGATTGGTGGGTGGATGTGCAAATGAAAAGGTGCAGATTCTGGGCTTGAAAGGTGGCTGCAACAAGCTAATACACACATCCCTGAGTAACTCATGTTCCTGAATTTTAGAAAGTCATGGAGTTTTAATGAAACAGATGTTTCCACTTCTACAAGTGGAGACTAAAATAATGTTATTCCAGTAGGTGGAGGTGAGGTAAGAACAATATCTATTACAATGATCTTGTAGTTCTTAACACATATCCTGCTCCAGATCCCGTAGAAGTCAATGGAAAGATTCCTACTGACTTCAGTGAGCTTTGGATTTGGCTAATATATATAGTTTCTTGTTGTTCCCATATCCTCTGTCATATTTTAAGTTCCATTTTGTTGAAATTTTCTACTTGAACTCACGTTTTGAACAATATTTTTTTTTCCTTTCTGAAATATGGCTTGCATTTTTGTGACAGAAATTAAGGAAAATGCTCACCAAGCATAGGTGCTGGAACTAGGGGTGCTGCCTCACCCCCTGACTTGAAGTGATTTCTATTACATACAGGGTTTGCAGTTTGGTTCAATGGCTCTCAGCACCCCCATTGTACAAATTGTTCCAGAGCCCCTGTCACCAAATGCCACTCAGTATATTTTCAGTATCCTGTTTATAATGAAGGGAAGCTGCTTTAAGCAGTGTACCTTTTATTGGACATACTAGCTTAACACTACTGTGGTAGGGGTCACACCAGCTACTAAGCTCTTGTTTCAACTCTTGTAGTAGGCTGCCACATTTAACTGACAGAGTTTCATGCTTCCCAAAACTCCTTGCTTTGCAGGTACAGCTGGATAGTTCTGACAAACTGGAAAATTGCCCAGTGTGATGCTTTAGATAGTTAATCATTTTACTTACTAATCAGCTTTCTTCCCCTCAGTATAGTAGTTGCATTGCGGAATTTTCCAAGGCACCCATAATTGAATATCTGGGCACACATTTTATATTTTAGATCAGTTTGCTTCTCCAAAATTTCCCCCAAAATAGAGAAATTATACACCGCAACTCCCACCACTACATCACACCTTAGCAGCTGTATTAAACCTTCAGAGAGAATCAAAAATGGGACATACAGTACCTGGCAATGGACTATCAAAAGCAGGTTTTAGAATTCTCCAGCATTTTAAACAGCTTGAACAGGGAAAGTGGCTGCATTCAGAAGCTTCCAGCAATAAACACTGGTGGCAGGCCACTAAAAACATCCTGCACTTATTTCTCACTAGCTGCATGCTGAGGACATTCATCCTAGCACAGTTACCTTAACACTGATCCAGGGATTATTATTTTTTTTTTACATTTTTAATGTGTTGGAGAATTTTGTAGATTTCAATATCTAAATATATACACATCATATAATTACTATGTCATAGAATATTTTAGTAATGCACTTATAATTGTTTCTCGACAATCATGTTCTGTAGGTAGATTAATAGGAAAATACACTGCTCTACAGCCAAAATGCTTCTGAAATAAATGTAGTCAAACTTTACTACTTCTGGGTCACTGAGAACGAAAATGATGCTTAAAATTGTTGATTGGCTCTAGTTTTCAACATATGCTATTGGGTCAGTATATACGACCCTTGACTTGGGAATGGCAGAGGATACGTGAGTTATAAAGGGAAGGGATCTCAGTTTAAACCAGAAATGACTAAAATACATCTTTGACTGGATCTATGAATCAATCTATGACTGGGTTTGGACAGTACTTGCTTTTTAGGCAAAACAATGAATGATGCAATCTGAAGCTGATATTGCATCATACAGGATATGAATTGCATCATGTTATTCCTAGAAGTCATGGATGATGCAATCATAACGAAGCTTACATCACTCTGCTGAACAAATTGCCCTATATCAGCTCTAGAAATCATACAGTGTCGTGCTCTCTTATTTGTCAGTGTTTGATTTTCCAAAGGGACACATTTCTGTTTAGCCAAAGTGAGCAGAGATGCCTCGTACTTGTGTGAACAGTGCAGATAACTTCTGCTATGTTTGTGGTGAAGTGACTTTGCATCACAAAAGCGCTGTATAACCACTATGGTTAAGAAAGCCTACCGCCTTTATTTGGGCTGCAAAATTGGAGATCAGGACAAGAGGTGGGCCCCACACATATGCTGCAACACTTGTGCAACAAATCTTCGCCAGTGGTTGAACAGGAAAAGGAAATCTATGCCTTTTGCAGTGCCAATGATTTGGAGAGAGCCAACAGATCATCCCAGCAATTGTTACTTCTGCATGGTGCCTCCAGTTGGGAAAGGTGTGTCAAAGAAGAAAAAGTGGACTGTGCATTATCCAAACATTCCATCAGCTATACGCCCAGTATCCCACGGAGAAGGACTGCCGGTTCCTGATGCACCAGAATCATTCTCACTTGAGTCAGACGAGGAAGAGGAAGAGGATGAAACTTCTGGTCCTGAACCATCAATGTCACAGGACCCACATTTTCTCCCATCCTCCTCTGAACCAGACCTCATAACACAAGGTGAACTGAATGACCTTGTCAGGGATTTGGAACTACCCAAGAGTAAGGCAGAGCTGTTGGGCTCCAGACTACAGCAGTGGAATCTCCTGGCAGGTGATGTTAGGGTTTCCATGTTCCGTGACCGTCAAAAGGATCTTGTCCCATTCTTCTTCATGGAAGGTGATCTTGTAGCCTGCAACAACATCCATGGTGTGATGGCAGCCCTCAACATCGTTCACGATCCAGATGAGTGGAGACTGTTCATTGATTCATCGAAGACGAGTCTTAAAGCTGTTTTACTGCATAATAGCAATGTTTTGCCATCAATTCCAGTTGGTCATGCAGTCCATATGAAGGAAACCTATGACAACATGAAACAACTTTTGAGGTGCATAAACTATGACCAACATCAGTGGCAGCTTTGTGGCGATTTGAAGGTTGTTGCTCTCTTGCTTGGTCTGCAGACTGGATATACAAAGTACTGCTGTTTTCTCTGCGAATGGGATAGTCGTGCAAGAGATTCCCACTACATCAAGAAAGATTGGCCACTCCGACAGTCATTGGAGCCTGGGAGGAAAAGTGTTCAGCATCTACCACTTGTTGAATCAAGGAAGATTTTGTTACCACCCTTACACATCAAGCTGGGTCTGATGAAGAACTTTGTCAAGGCCATTGACAAAACACAAGCAGTTTTCTAGTACCTCTGTGGAAAATTTCCAAGGTTAAGTGAAGCTAAGATAAAGGAAGGTGTCTTTGTTGGTCCTCAGATTTGTGAATTTCTTCGAGATGATGCATATGACCATGCACTGCGTGGCAAGGAAAAGACGGCATGGAAAGCCTTCCAGTTAGTGGCAATAAATTTTCTCGGAAACAACAAGGCAGACAACTACAGGTTGTTGGTGGAAAACCTCCTCAAGGCATACAAAAGCCTTGGTTGCAACATGTCATTAAAGATACATTTTTTGCACTCTCATCTAGATTTTTTTCCACCGAACTGCGGAGCAGTGAGCGACGAGCATGGCGAGCGATTTCACCAGGACATTGCAACAATGGAGAAACGCTATCAGGGCAAATGGAGCCCATCAATGCTTGCAGACTATTGCTGGACAGTGACAAGAGATGCTCCATTTAATGAATATAAGAGACAAGCCAAGAAGCGCCGAGTAGATACTGAATAGGACTAAACTATGTACATAATAGTTTTTTGCCTTTTGTTTCATACTAAATTTTATTTATATAACCCTTTTGCTGATTTTTAAAGTGTTACATAACAGGACAGGCGAAATATTATCATGTAAAGCAACCATAAACAGATGAAAAGACCTAGGTTTACAATTTATGATTAAAACTCTACTATCTACACAAGATACATAGACATAAAAAGTAAAAACTTAAATATCTTAGAAACAGTAGCCAATCAGTTGTTTTAATTGTCGTATTTGAATTCAGCACATCAAAATACATAATAAATAGCACATTTTATCTCTGAAGCAGACGACTTCTCAAAAATTGTAGACCAGTGATATTTATTTTTAGTGAAATTTGTGTGTACATATTTATTGTGAGACTAAGTTAGGGGGACTGTGATGATATATGCATTTCTTTATACTTGGATTAGAGTAATAGGTTTGCTAATTGAGTGGACAATGTAAGATTAATTTACTTTACTTGCTTTCACCTTACTGTAAGTGATGTGATAGGCAATAACACTGTTGTCACTATGCAACTGTATCTGGTTTTTGAAACAAATTTGTTTGTGTTTGAAATTTCAGGGTTTTTTTTTCCTTTTTGCATGTGTACATCTTTTTCTTCTTGTTTTCTTCCCCCCTAACCCCATTGAGTGCTGACAAATGAAGAAGCAGTTATTTTTAAAATTTTATGGCATAGATAGTGAATCTGATCCTTAAATTAAAGGTGTGAGCAGAACTGGCCAAACTAAGGCCCACATACTGCAAACAGGTGTGCTAATTGAAGGTCATTCATGCTCCAGGGAAACTGCAGGAGCCTCAGGCTATGTACACAGTAGCTTATCTCGGTATAAATTATGTCATTCAGGGGTGTGAATAAGACACTCCCTGAGTGACAAGTTATAGTGACCTAAGTGCTGGTGTAGACAGCACTGTTGGCAGGAGAGCTTCTCTTGCTGACATGGCTACTGCCACTTGTGAGGGCTGGAGAAATGAAGTCGAAGGGAGAGCTCTCTCCCATCAGCTTAGACTATCTACACTAGCAGCACTACAGCGATGCAGCTGCACTCCTGTAAATTCTGTAGTGTAGCACTAGTAGGTCTCTCAAGGAAATGCTGCATAGATGGAGTCCATACTAGGACACCTGTTTGTAGTGTTGGGACTAATAATGGCTCCTACTGAATCCTGCCTCATTCCAAGCACACCTGCGAAGATCTGTATTTAGTCAAGAATACATCTTCATCACGACCCTATGTTCACTTCCAGTGCTGATAAAATCAAATTAAGCATCAGACCAAGAGAAGAATGTAGTTCTCTTGGTTCTACAGCTAGCCTCTAACCCAAAATGCCTTGTAGGTAAGTCAATGAAATGGTGTTTCTTAGTTACCACATCAGAAAAATGTAGCTAGTAATTCTTTGCAGTTAAACACTGCATTTTAATATCAAGGCATTCTACATAGGGAGTGTGACGGAGTTTATGTATCCCACATTGGAACTGAAGGGTTTAAGAAGCAACTCTGGGCCCAGGTGATCCTCCCCAGCCACACCTGCAGAGCATGCTCCTGATGGAGGTGGCGCTAAAAGGGAGCCAGACAGATCCGAAGAGGTCTGACAGGTTAGGGAGAGAGTCCTACCCTGAGAGCTCCCGAAGAAAGGTGCTGCAGAAGCCTTCTCCCAAACAGAGAGCCTGCCAGAATAACAGAAGGGTCAGTTATTCTCATTTCTTTTATAAGACCCTGTTTTCAGTTGCTTAAAACTTTTCCAGATTTTAACTGTTCAGGCTGAAATTTTCCATGCTGTGTGTCAGCCTAAAGATGAAAGTTTTTGGAAAAACTCAGCCAAATTAATTAAGCCATTTTTAAGAACAAGAGTTGGGGGAAATGGTTTTTTGCCCATGTTAAAAAAATCTTGAGGCCTTTTCTTTCAAATACTATAGTGCCCCCTTGCTTCAGAGAAGTGATTTACATTTTTCAGGGGCTGGACTTTGCATCATGGGATGTGCCTTTTGCCATCCACTTATAAGTCTGACCAAATTTAGCTGTTATAATCATTTGAAAAGAATGGCTGTTTGTCCATGTTCAGTAGAGACTTGCTAGAGCTTAAATCTTCAAAATTATCAAAAATCTTCAAAGATTCCATCCTCATGGAGCATGGTTGAGCCTTTCACAGCTCCAGTGTGTGACAGCACTGCACATGAACATCCCCACAAAGTAACTGTGTGTGCTTTCTCCAGTCCAGGGTCACAGCCAGCCTTTCCTTGTAGAGCCTGTTCCTGGCTGCTCTGGGTCAGGTCCTGGAACTGAGAGAAGTGAGCCTGTCTCTCAGGTCCTTAATGTCACCCACTTCTTGCACCCAGGCAGTGTGCAGGGGGAACCCATCTGAGTCAAAATGGAGAGGGGACAAGAGATGGGCTTGTGGCATTGCAAGGGAGGGCTGGGGGAGTAACATAAGGACAGCCATACTGGGTCAGACCAATGACTCATGGAGCCCAGTATTCTGTCTTCCAACAGTGGCCAGTGCCAGATGCTTCAGAGGGAATGAAAAGAACAGGGCAACTATTGAGTGATCCATCCCCTGTTATCCACTACTAGCTTCTGACAGTTATAGGCTTAGGAACACCCAGATCATCGGCATGCATCCCTGACCACTTTGGCCATCAGCCATCAAAGGACCTCTCCTCATGAACTTCTTTAATTCTTTTTTAACCCTGTTATAGTTTTGGCATTTGCAATTCTATAATGATAAGCACCATAGAAAAGCCTAAGAGGAAGTTAATATTTCTGTCTTCAGAGCAGGGTTTGAATAGTTATGGTAAATAAGGCCTGGGGCCACACATTAAGGAATGAGGAGAAGACAAAATATTGAATAGCTGCTCAGTAAGTGAATACTATCCCTTCTATACACTGACTGAGGCAGGGTCCTGTGGAAAGAATAGTTTGAGACCGTGTAATTAAAGACTGTATCAAAATTCATATACAAGGAGACCAAATTATGATTACATAGGCAGCCATATTCCTGCATTTCCTAACTCTTGAGTGCTTGACTTTGCAACTTTAATAATCTTCTTTTAACATAGTTTGTATCTAATATGTAGTAACGAGGACATGGTAATGAACTGACAGCCAATCAGAGTTTGGGGCACTGATGTAATATGCTCTCTCTCTAATCTATCCTTTTCAGAAGAGGTGGGCAGAAGCTTCTAAATGGTCTTGCAGGGTACATGTGACAGGGTGCAAAGCAGAAAACTGCTTAGCCAACCTTCTGTCACTCCTGCTCCAATTAAGGGAGGTGAATTGGAGCTGGGTAGATCACCTGGCCCTGATTGGGGAAGCTGGAACAGCTGCTGTCTCATCAGGCTGGGGCTGGATAAGAGCCCCAGAGGAAGGAAGTCAGGGGAGGAGCTGCAGTAGAGGAAAGGCAGTGAGGGGAAGCAGAGAGAGAGAGCGAGAGCTTGCTTCCTCCCTCCCTCCCTCCTTCCTGCCGGTGGACTGTAAGAAGGGGACTACGTGTATGGTGGAAAGGTGGTAGGAGCACAGCATGTAAATAAAACACCAGGTGAGCACTGCAACAAAAGGTCTCTGTGTGACTTTCTCAGCCCAGTGGGGGCAGGAGCAGGAGGGCCCGGCAGGGACTCCATTACAGTACAGCATATAGCCATCAAGGTGACAAAGGGCTGGATATGTGGGGTCTGCCTCTCAAAGGCAATTATGCAGTTTCTTGGCTAGCTGAAGATGAAATAGGCTTTGGCTGGCTGCTACTGCTGCCTTTGGATTCAGAAGCAGCAGTCACTTTGAGATTGCACCCTGAGATTGCAAGCCACTTTGAGAATAGCTAAGCAGATGCTTTTACCCCAGGGAGCAGCCATAACCTTTGCCAGTTCCTCAAATACTTACTCCTGCCAACAATCATCATGTCCATCTTAATTGGGTTGAGCCTAAGCCAGCTGGCTTTCGTCCTGGTCTGTGTCTTTGGCAAAGTGGAGAAGAAAAGGAAAGCAGTTCTGATTGGGTTTGATGAACTGGCAATATAGAACAGAATATTGGCATATAGATTAAACAGTGTAGCCACAAAGCACCACCCAGTGACTTCACACATGCTGAATAACACTGGGGCAGGGCTGAAATCCATGGGATTTCACAGCTGAGAGCTTTGTAGGAGTAAAAAAGCAAATGTTCCAAACAACCCCTTTGGATCTCTCAGGAAGGAATGAGGGGAGCCACTTTAAAATGATTCCATCCTGCCCCCAGCCAAGTCCTGCAAACAAGCCAGCAGCACCTTCTGATCAGGATGTTGAATGTTGCTATTAGTGCTAGTAGTATCAATGTGCATATCTGGATTCCTTCCTGGATTACAGGACCACATAACCATGTCATGGACGGTTTGTGTTTTACTGATGACTTACTTTGCATTAAGCATTGTGAGCTGAAGTTTGGGGCCTGTGTCTGCTCTTATTGAGAGAGGTAGGGTTAACAGATAGCAAGTGTGAAAAATTGGGATGGGGGTGGGGTAACAGGTGCCTATATAAGACAAAGCCCTGAATATTTAGACTGTCCCTATAAAATCTGGACATCTGGTCACTCTAGATCTCAGGTGCCACTAAAGGAACAGATACTGAGAACCTTTCACATTGGCCATATCCAGGAGCCCTTCGCTCCACATTCAGGTCCTAACAAACAGAAATTAAGTGACTTGCCAAACTCAGATTAGATACCTTTAGCAGCGTCGGCATTTGAACCTAGATATCTTGAGTTCCAGTCCAATGCCTTAACCACAAGACCATCATCTATCCTGTTTTATATTGGGACTTTGACATTTGAATTGGTGTTTCCCTCTAAGGGATTATTTTTACTCGTGCCCTACAACATGTGCAGCACAGTGCAGAGGCTGGTCACAAACCCAATCCTTGCACTTGTTCTGGTAAGGGCAGGGAGGTGTGAATGAGAGGTAGGAGTCATAGACTATAAAATAGTTGTAGTATGGGCTCTTCCTTCAGATCACAGTTCCTCCAGAAGCACGCACTGAAGTGGTGCCCCTCTGTACTCCTATTGCAACAGGGATAGGTCTTACAGGCATAAGGTAACCTGGCCCTAAAGATGACTGGGAAGTGTATCCACAAAATTAAGTTTTTGACTATAAATAATATTTCTGCATATATTTGTGGGTAATCTCACATTTGAAAACAAATGTTGAGTATTTTTTTTCCTAACCTTGTTTTCACACCCCCAGAAAAAATTCAAACAATTCACATTTCTCACAATGTAGTTTCAAATGTGTGTCCATAATCACAACATAGCAGGTTTTGCATTATTCAGGACCAGGAGAGTATATGTTCTAGAAGCTAATTTAACTCTGCTTACTACCAGCTGAGAGATTTGTTGTTGGCTGGAATTAAAAGACTTAAGGTCTCCCTATATAATACCCATTGGTCCTTTGTGATTTTGCTTTGTCTCTACAGGAGTTTTTAGTTTTTATATCAGCTTATTTTAATAAAGACGGTGGCAGAGAAAAAGAAAATAGATTGTTAGTGATTTTGACAATATTTCAGTGCCACTGCATGGAGCAGCAGACTAGGTGGGAGCATACTCCTCTGACTTAACTTTGAATTACCTTTCTCCTCCACAACCCCTTTTATTCCCCAGAATCAGTAAAAATAAGACTCTCACAAATATTTGTGATCAACTTTCTATCTCTCTCTCTCTCACACACACTCATGGCATCCCTTTTTTGTTAGATTTCAGATTAATTAGATGAGCATTAGTCTAATTGGTAGCCTATGACTTTGTGGAAGATAAGTCTATACTGAGAGAGACAGAAAAGATTTCAAATAGGTGTCTGAATAAGTGATATAGAACCATAGAAATGTAGAGCTGGAAGGCATCTTGAGAAGTCAAGTCCAGACCCTTGTGCTGTGGCACGATGAAGTAAACCTAAACCAGCCCTGACAGGTGTTTGTTCAACTTGTTTTCAAAAGCTTCCAAAGATGGGAATTCCACAATCTTCCTTGAAAGCCTGTTAACATAAGAATGGCCATACTGGATCAGAACAAAGGTCCATCCAGCCCAGCATTCCTGTCTGCCGACAGTGGCCAATGTCAGGTGCCCCAGAGGGAGTGAACCTAACAGGCAATGATCAAATGATTTCTCTCCTGCCATCCATTTCCACCCTCTGACAAACAGAGGCTAGGGACACCATTCCTTACCCATCCTGGCTAATAGCCATTAATGGACTTAACCTCCATAAATTTATCTAGTTCTCTTTTAAACCCCGTTATAGTCCTAGCCTTCACAACCTCCTTAGGCCAGGAGTTCCAAAGGTTGATTATATGCTGTGTGAAGAACTTCCTTTTATTTGTTTTAAACCTGCTGCCCATTAATTTCATTTGGTGGCCCCTAGTTCTTATATCATGGGAACAAGTAAATAACTTTTCCTTATTCACTTTCTCCACACTACTCATGTTTTTATATACCTTTATCATATCCCCTTTAGTCTCCTCTTTTCCAAGCTGAAAAGTCCTAGCCTCTTTAATCTCTCCTCATATGGTACTTGTTCCAAACTCCCTAATCATTTTAGTTGCCCTTTTCTGAACCTTTTCTAATGCCAGTATATCTTTTTTTGAGATGAGGAGACCACATCTGTATGCAGTATTCAAGATGTGGATGTACTATGGATTTATATAAGGGCAATAAGATATTCTCCATCTTATTCTCGATCCCTTTTTTAATGATTCCTAACATCCTGTTTGTTTTTTTGACTGCCTCTGCACACTGCGTGACATCTTCAGAGAACTATCCACGATGACTCCAAGATCTCTTTCCTGATTAGTTGTAGCTAAATTAGCCCCAATCATATTGTATGTATAGTTAGGGTTATTTTTTCCAATGTGCATTACTTTACATTTATCCACATTACATTTCATTTGACATTTTGTTGCCCAATCACTTAGTTTTGTGAGATCTTGTTGACGTTCTTCACAGTCTGCTTTGGTCTTAACTATCTTGAGCAGTTTAGTATTGTTTGCAAACTTTGCCACTTCAATATTTACCCCTTTCTCCAGATCATTTATGAATAAGTTGAATAGGTTTGGTTCTAGGACTGACCCTTGGGGAATAATACTAGTTACCTCTCTACAGTCTGAAAATTTACCATTTATTCCAGAGCTTAACTACCATTATAGTTTGTGGTACAGTATTACCCCCAGATCCTTTTCAGCAGTACTATCAACTAGCCAGTTATTCCCCATTTTATAGTTGTGGATTTGATTTTTCTTTCCTAAATAAAGTACTTTGAACTTGTCTTTATTGAATTTCATCTTGTTGAGTTCAGACCATTTCTCCAAATTGTTAAGGTCATTTTGAATTTTAAACCTGTCCTCCAAAGTCCTTGCAACCCCTCCCAGGTTGGTGTCATCTGCTAGTTTTATAAGCATACTCTCTACTTCATTATCCAAGTAATTAATGAAAACATTGAATAGTATCGGACCCAGGACTAACCCCTGTAGGACTTCAGTAGGTAGGCCCTCCCAAATTGATAGCAAACCATTGATAGCTACTCTTTGAGTATGGTCTGTCAACCAGTTGTGCACCCAACTTATAGTAAATTAATCTAGACCACATTTCCCTAGTTTGCGTATGAGAATGTCATGTGGAACAGTATCAAAAGCCATAATATAATCAAAGTATATCATGTCTACCACTTCCCCCATCCACTAGGTCAATAATCCTATCAAAAGAAGGAAATGAAGTTAATTTGGCATGATTTGTTCTTGACAAATCCATGCTGACTATTCCTTATAACTGTATTATCTGCCAGGTGTTTACAAATTGATTGTTTGATAATTTGCTCGAGTATTGTTCCAGGTATTGAAGTTAGAGTGAATAGTCTATAATTCCCTCAGTTCTCTTTGTTCCCCTTTTTAAAGATATGTGCTATGCCCTTCTCCAGTCTTGTATATTCACCTCACCTTTTAAAGTCAAATATAAAGCAGTTTTTACAGTGTTGGACTGCCACAGCTTCTTGACAGTCTTGTCTGTTTGTTTTTCTTAATAATAGACTTCTTCATTGCAGCATTGTCCCTTCTTATAGCCATTTGAATTCATTTTGGACTATCTGAATTGTAAATAAACACTAAAGTGATGATGTGAATAGCCTCTGAGTTGAGAGTTTTTCAAGTATTATGGAAGGGATTGATAAAGCTAATAGAACACTTTTTAGAGAAACACTCTATCCTTTATCTACTGACTGTTCCCTATCTGGCATGCTCCATGCTGTACGACAACACTGAGTATATATTGCACTTTGATTTTTGTGAAAAATTCAATAAAAAGTTAATTACAATGAAACTAAGAATAAATGGGGAATTTAAGCAGAACTATTTCGCACAAAGGGTAACAAACATACAAAATAAGCTACCACAATAGGCAATTAAATTGTAAATGTGTTTGTGACACCTACAGTGGATTGATTTTCTGAAGGCAAGGATTAAAGGAGGTGGTGAATGAGGAACATGGGATTAAGGTGAACAGAAAAGGGCAGAGGTATGGGATCCTAAGGTCTTTTCCTTGCATTAAAATTACTTAAGTTCTTTAGGGGGAAACAAAAAAAGAAGAAAAGAAACTTTTAATCAGAAAACACAACTTTGTGCTAAATCCTGTACTTTAAACGTGTACTGTAGCCTGGAGTATTTGAACTTCTTGCAGCATTTGGTAAAAAATGAGCTGCTGGTGTACAAGTCTCTCTCTTCCTGCTCCCCAACATTTACAGTGTAACCTAAAAATTAATCAGGTTTTATCACTAATCAGATTTCTGTTCTGTTTTGTTCTGGTTCTCATTCCCTTCTATATACATTGTTATACCTTGCCCATCACCAAACTATCTGAGACTGTAGTGCATTAGGTGATGTGACTACACATCTGTCACATATCGTTTGTTCTCTCATCCTTTTCCTGGGGGGAGAAGTATGTACAGTAGAGTTTCATTGTTTTTTTTTTTAAATATAAACATACCTGTTGCTATGTGATTGTTAGAGAAGGCAAGGTCAAAGAAATGTGTCTCGCACTTGGAGCGGAAGGTGATGAGGTTTTGATGGCCCTTACTTCCTTGGGGGATTTCATTCCACATTCTCGGACTGTCCCTAGACAAAGTTCTGTCTACTGCACAGATGAGATTTATTGTGAGGCTATGCCTATGCTACAGGCGCTACAGTATCGCTTTCTAAGGCGATGGAAGGGATTTTTTCCATCATTGTAGTTAATCCACCCGTCCATCAATATAGCAGTGTCTACACTGGAGTTTAGGTCAGCTGAATTGCTTCACTCAGATGTGTGAATTTTTCATACCCCCCAAGGGATGTATCTAGGTGAGCCTAAATTTTAAGTATAAACCTGGTCTTAACGTAGAGGGTGCCATTGTGCCATGGGAGTGCAATTGTTGACCACAGTCTCTGTCACAGAGCTTTAGATGATCTTTTAGATATCCTGGACCCACTTTGACGATAAGGACAAAGATCTTGAACTTGGTTTAAAATTCTAAGGGAAGCCAGTGTAGGGAGCAGAGAACAGATTTGATGTGCTCACAGTAGCCTGCGTTACTGAGGAGATGCACTGCAGCACTGTACACTAGTTGGAGTTTTCTGAGTGATTAAGACTTCATGTCCAATATATTGTATGACTGTAGTCCAGTCAAGAGAGGACGAAAACATAAATAACTGAGGCCAGATCTTTGTCCACCACAATGGCATGGAGTCGTCTAGCCTACTGAAGATGGTAGAAATGGATGCTGCTATGTGAGAGCTCAGTGTCAATGAGGAATACAAGAGACCTCATAGACTACAGACTAAATTGATCAGTTATGGGTGTGTGTGTGTGTGTGTTCAATCAAAGGAGACTGCAACATGGCTGCAAACTCTTTTAAATACTTTTCTCTGCCCATCAGCTCTGTCTTGCTCAGATGTAGCACCAGCCAACTGTTCTTCATCCATGAGCTGATTTCATCCCACATCTGAACCATCTTGATGATATAGGTATGCTGCCTTCATCACCATAGTATTTTCCAATAGTGCTATAAAGCAATCTGACTATCTTTTTATGTATGATTCTTTCTTTCCCTTTCATCTTCCCAGGGAAAATTGTGTGGAATTTTTAATTACATATTGTATGTACACTGTGCTATATGTTCACATTAGTGTGCAAAGAAATGTGCCTTGCACTTGGAGTGGCAAATGATGAGGTTTGTGGTAGTTCCTAGGTTCAGTAGAAGTTCATTCCACTGCCTTGGCCTGACCTCTGAGAAAGCTGCCTCATGCTCCCTTGTGTTGGATTGCGCCTGAGGAGCAGAGCTGTCAGCTGTCGTCCTCATTCTGAAGATTTAAGTGACCATTGAGCACCTTGAATTTGACATGGCGATTTATGGGAAGCCAGTATAGAGAGAGGTTTTGTACAACACAAACTAGTAGCTATTCAGTTTTAAATCCCAATTTATTTCCTAACAAAGGTCTGTTTTTGGGGTGGTAGAGCTCTGGGGAGGTGGATAAATATTTCTTCTTTTAACCTCCTGTTATTCAGGACTTAATGGACTTAGTTCACAAATTGGCACTTTCTTCTGCACCATAGGGGGATTCACCTTTGGGAGAACACAGGAAGTCTCTGCCAGATGAGGATTATGAGGAGATCTGCTGATTTAGCACATGATTTGGCTGCTCTGGCGATCCCCTCACTAGTGCATCTAACTTTGGTGCTATTTTAGCCTCCTGCTGGCCCCAAGTTGAAAGGTGTTTGAAGCTGCCCCAGCTTCCCTGGCAGACTTTTCACCATCGAGAGACCTGAACGCTCTTTATTTCAGCAGAAACCGGAATAATTCTTCCTTAACATTTATTTGGGTAGCACCTAAACCAGTGGTCGGCAACCTTTCAGAAGTGGTGTGCCGAGTCTTCGTTTATTCATCCTAATTTAAGGTCTCATGTGCCAGTAATACATTTTAACATTTTTAGAAGCTCTCTTTTTATAAGTCTATAATATATAACTAAACTATTGTTGTATGTAAAGTAAATAAGGTTTTAAAAATGTTTAAGAAGCTTTATTTAAAATTAAATTAAAATGCAGAGCCCCTCCGGACCGGTAGCCAGGACTTGGGCAGTGTGAGTGCCACTGAAAATCAGCTTGCATGCCGCCTTCGGCACGTGTGCCATAGGTTGACTACCCCTGACCTAAACCCTCTAACTAGATTGGGCCCCATTGTGCTTGATGCTGTACAAATTTATAATAAGTGACAATCACTATCCCAAAGAGCTTACACTCTATAAAACTGGGGTGAATTTAACACTTTATCGTTTGCCTTATGGGACCATTAGTATTACTCATTTAAAATTTATCTTTTCATTAGGCTGGTGTAGAAAATGCAAGAGATTCATGGGATTTCCTGTTTAAAAAAACAACAACAAAAACCTGCATATTTCATGCTGCTTCTTTGTGGGGGTACCATGCATTTGATTAGTTAAAAGTAATATTTTGTAATATGAAATAGTGTAATGCTTCTCTAGAATACATTGTTTGCTTTTAGATTAGATTCACAGTATAAGTTATTTCTTAGAATTTATAATTATCTAGAGGATCCAGTTGCTGTTCTGATAAAACAGAGATTAATTCACAGCATGCGGTCTTTAAAATACTGTGCTGTTTAAGATAACTAAAATGGAGCAGATGATTATTTTGCTCTTTTCCTTTTATCACTATGCATCGTCACAAAGGAGAGCTGGGCTTGGGGATAACTTCATTAAGACCCCCGATTTAGTTTCCCACTACTTGCAACAAGACTATGGCACACTATGAGAATGTATCACTTCAGCTTTGGAAGGGTCATCTGGTTTATGCTTCCTGGACAAATATGTTGCATAACTAACTCCTCACTGTGGAACAGTTATGCTATTGCTGCTATATCAATTACATATTCTAGAGTTTATAATACTGGTGTATTTAAAAAGAGCTAATGCATTTAGCTCAGTCACTTTGTTGGCTGCTCCACCCAGAAAAATATATATGAAGAGGGTTAGTTCAACTCTCAAGTCTCAGACCTAAAATAACCAAACCATCTGTATCGTGAACTATCAAATTCATGGACGTACACATAATCCTCACTTGACAAGATAAGGGAATTTACTGTCAGTGAAGCTTTATGTAAAGAGATCAAGGCCTTCTGTCATAAGAATGCCTCTTCTACTAAATCTCCTTCAGGATGGCTAAAGATGCCTCTGATGCAGCAATAAGATTTCATTCAGTCTCATCCCTGGATAAAAGAACTCGCTAGGTGTTGGCTAGAATTAATTATGGCTTTTTTTGTTGCCTGAGGCACTTTGGCCTCCTGTTAAATATACACCCTAGCCTGGTGGTCTTGAACCTCTATACATTCTAAAAGAGCTTGACAAAAGTGTCTACCTCACTCTAAGCAAACTAAAAAAGGGCCAGTATAGCAATTCTAAATGGACTTTCAGTGTTGTCTCTTTAGAGCGGGGGTTCCTGAAAACCTACAAGTAATTTCCAACAATGACAATTAGAGCATCTACTTATCTCCAATAGCCACCTGTTCAGGACCATGTTTATTTCTGTGTTTGTACAGCAGCATAACATGCTGGGGTCCCAGGGTGCCATGATAATATACACAATTAATAATAATACCAACAAAGATTCTTTTCCTGGGAGGGGGGCGGAATAGCTTACCTGAGATTGTAATGTGTTGCTCACCATAAATTGTAATACAATCTCTATTTTTTTTTATCTTTACCCTTATACCAAAACTCTTGCTTATTTAGCAATCTGAAGATCCTCTATACCAAGAAGCAAAAACCATGAGGAGTCCTTGTGGCACCTTAGAGACTAACGAATTTATTTGGGATGGAGTGGGTTATAGCCCACAAAAGCTTATGCCCAAATAAATTGTTAGTCTGTAAGGTGCCACAAGGACTCCTCGTTGTTTTTGCTGATACAGACTAACATGGCTACCCCTCATACCAAGAAGGTTGTAGGGGGGATATACATAAGGAGTTTGTTCCCTTGCATTTTGTTCTTAAGTTGTTGGAGCTTCGGTTTTTTAGTTCCAAAGACATTAGGGAGTAACCTAATTACATTTTTATGGGTCCTTTCTCCTCTAGTCAAGGTTCCCATCACCTTGACATTGATAGCAATCTCTTGAAGATCAATTTAAATGGCTTAAAGTAAGTAAATGGAAAATTTTCTCCTTAACAGTATAGTAAAATAATCTTCCTTTTCTGTATTTGAACATAGTTGGACATAAATAAGCATCTTCATTATATGTACAGCATTTGAAAAATGCTAACTCTTGTATAACAATCTTGGTTACCACTATTTCATAATAAGGAACACTGGCCAATTTCCTGTAATTTTAGACTTTGTAGAGGGCCCCTTGTTAACAATTTGTACTATTTTTTTTTCATTTTTGCTATTCCAAGGTTTCATATCTGGCTGTGGAACCTGGCTGTTTTGAGCCATGCATTTGCCTTGCTAAATACAATCTGCCTGTACCCCTTAAAAAACCCCAAGCTTGTAACAGGTTCAACCTTTATTCTTCTGCAGTTGTTCGAGTGGTTATTAACTCTGTTCATGTTGCTATTCAATTAAAAAGAGTAAAAGGTCAGATTTTATAATTTCAGTATGAAAGGTACTCATGTCACTATCGGTCTTTCTGAGACTGAAATGACTAAAATGATAAATAAATTGCCCATATTTGGGAGGATTTTATGGGGCAGATGCAGCATTTGCTTCTGGAGAAGTGAAACCAGAATGGTTCCATTCCATAAGGGGATGTTTGCATAATACTTGTGTGGCATGAACCGGAGCATATGTGGGGACACTCCAACACCATCCACAAATCACATCTCTAGCACAAGAAGCTCCTGAGTACAGGTAGAGGATTTGTTGCTACACAGATGTTTCTGGGGTCACTTGAGAGCCTTCAGAGTAATTAGGTGCCAATTAAGAACATAAGAATGGCCATACTGGGTTAGATGAATGGTCCATCTAGCCTGGTATCCTGTCTTCTGACAGTGGCCAAAGGTTCTTCAGAGGGAATGAACAGAACAGGCAATCATCGAGCAATCCAATCCCATCACCCATTCCAGCAAAATCAATTCAGCAAAGCACAACATAGGTGCTTTACCTTTAAGCACAATAATTAGTGTCATTGGTTTGAAATGATGCATATGCTGAAGAGTTTTGCTGCATTGTTGCCTAATAAAGGAGTAGCCTCTGCAAGCATTTAGCCCAATTACTTAAACCAGGCATTGGACTGGACTTTAGCCTATATCCTCCAGTACCACCGGCTTCAGTAGAATTACTTCTGGATTACATGCATGTTAATTGGAGGAGAATCATGTCCTGTGATTCCGACAGCAGAGGACTAGTGATAATCCTTTATCTGTCAATAAGACATTTAATTTCTGCTATGAATATATTTGATAAGATAAAACCATATTTTCTAGCGGGAGTTCTGCTGTAGAAGAAAATAGCCTATCAATAGCTGCATATTTTATCTGGTAGCATAGTTACTGAAAGGCCAAATGTAAGAAAATATGTATCTGAAGAAAATACTTAATATTCTTCAAGCAGCTATTAAGTCAACAACCCATGATATATATTCCCCAAAGCAGAAGAAATTGCTTATGTTTCTGCTTTCAAAAAAAAAGGAAGGGCATATTTTAGGATTCTCAATAATAATCTTGGATCAGCCAACACATTTTATTGCTCTCAAAATACAGGCCCAACTTCGTTTATGCCGTGATTCATCAACCTCGGCATTTGCCACATATTTCACCCATTGACACAAAATTGTACCCCAGGATCTAGGCTTTCATTAAAAAATATACAAATAAAATCTGAGCCCACTTGTTTGTGATGATAGCTCTGAAAATAGGACCCTGGTTTAAAAAGTTGCTATAGTGACATCTGAAACTGTAGTTCTAAAAGGCGTGATATGCCCCCTTCATCTCATTAGGTTGTTAGCTCTGAATCTTAAAGATGAGCAGTAACTATTTCATTTCTAATCCTTTTAGCAGAAACATCAGTTAATGTACTTATCACACTATGTATATAATATTTATAATGATAGCCACTGTGTTTTATAATTATACTTACATGATGTAAATCTTTACAAATCATCAAAATCAGAACAATTTTCGAGTTCCACTGAGTAACTTTTTTAAAAGTCAAGATATTATGGCATCTTTGAAAACTACTGCCTCATATTTTGGAATCTGAAGGCCAAACTGCACTCTGATCTGTTCATGAATATTTGTCAGTGTGAGCAGCACACGTGCCAAAAGGCAGATTTTATTTTTCACTACTGTGATCTCACTCTAATTTCTGGTGATATTGTTACACTTTCAAAAACCTGCTTTACTTGTGGGAATTAATTCCACCAGTAAGGTAGAAGAACTTTACACTTGATGATAGAATGCTTTTTAATGATGATATCTAAGGATTCAGGGATGATTGATTTTATGGCCTTTGTCACTGTGGTATTTGAGCACTCACAAATATTAATGAATGTATCCTCACAACACCCCTATGAGGTAGGGGATGTATTATCCTAATTTTACAGATGGGGAACAGAAGCATTGAGAGATTAAGAGACTTGTTCAAGGTCAGCTAGGAAGACTAGAAAAGCCAAGAATAGAACCAGATCTCTTGAGTCCTTGTTTAGTGTCTTAATCAAAAGACCATTTTTCCTCCTGGTGACAGACTCAAAAACTACCTCACAAAGGAGCTTGGGGAGCTCTGAGGTATGATGAGATTAGGTATTGGGAGGACCATAGAATTTGGAGGGGGAGGAGAAAACAGACAGCTTTGTTTTATATTAGAAGCACAGAAAGGGCATATTTAAGTCAGTTCATATTTGATTCAATTGGATTATATCCTGCATTACAGAAGCCTGCAGAAGTTAGTGTTTTTGTTTTTGTTTTCTAACTGTACATGCTATGAGACAATTGGCCTTCTCTTGGGCAGAATCAGGCACAGTGGAAGCACACTATCTGTAAGACTATTCCCAGGACCTCATGTGAAACATTAAAGGACCTTCAGAGAAATCCCACTAGGGGGCACTTTTGCAGTAAGAGTGCTCTCTAAGGCTTACAAAACAAAACAAGATGATCTAGTTTGTTTTCCTATGTAATGTAATATGTCCTTCTGCAAAATATGCACTGACTAGTTGGAAACTGAGGGAGAATGGAAAGATGGGGAAATACAGTGCTCCTATATCTTGAGATTATTGGGACTGAATCACCTATATGAACAACAAGAAAAAATTTAGTAGGCAGGAGCTCTCTTTCCTGCCTACTAAAAGACAGACAATCCTCCTTCCTTTCTTGACTAGAGTTTCTATCTTCCCTCTGATTACCAAGTGAAAATGTTAGAAGTAATACAAATGTATATATCTAGTTTTTTTGTTACAGGATATGTCTTGGAGCCTATAATCTTTCGCTTTATTCAATATTCTTAAAGACTGGCTGGCATATTATGACAAATATTATGGTTATAAACAATTATGCTAATGTAGCGCATTCAGGTAAGAAAGTTGTTAGAAAACCTAAAGCTCTGATATAACTACTCAAACAAATTTTAATATTCTTTAAACCTGTTCTTTTTTTCCACCATTTTACAGATTACTAGAAGTTTTTTCACTACATTAGTTTATAACACTGTGGAATGTAACATAGTGAGCAAATGTGAGCTTTAGAGGTGGGCAAAATTATTCAGACAAATCGTATACTTTTCAAAAAGTGCAGTTTTGGTTGATCCAAAATGGTTTGTGAATTTGACACGTATTCACTGAATATTTATGGTGGGGAAAAAAACTTGTTTGTGGGCTGGATTCAGGGGATTTAGGTACCATTCATAAAACAGCCAGAGGAGGTGACAAAGGAGTTACTGCTGCCCTTATAACATGTAGATTAGGAGGTTAACCTGGACTGTCACAGACTTGGGTTCAATTCCCCCTTTTCCCTGATATGGAACAACAATTTGAACTTTGGTCTCTCACATTGCAGGAAAATGCTCTAAGCTGTGGGTTATAGAGTATTCTAGGGTGGGTCTCTGTCTTGTCTCTTGAAGCTGTTCCACTGTGTATAAGTAATTAAATAGTCTTTGAAGCAGGGGGATGGACTTGGAATTGCAGGAGCATCTCTTTCCTGCTGCCTTAAGGGCAGATATTCATTCCTCCTTCCTCCCTTGACTAAAGTTTCTATCTTCCCTCTGATTCCCAAGTGAAAATGTTAGACATCTTAAGCATTATTATCTCCCATCCCAGGTGGGTGACCTAACCACCAGGGTTTATAGTGATTCTCACTCTGGCCCAAAGACTATTCAAGTATTTTATACAAAGGCGAACAACTTCAACAAGAGCAACTGAGAGACATCCACCCCAGACTACATTGTAGCCCAGTGGTTAGCTCCATGGACATGGATTTGATATTGCGGGTAGAGATACTTGAGAGAGAGAGTTGCAAATAGAGCTGGGATGGAACACAAAATTTCAATCTGCAGGAGATTCCAAGTTTTTGAACTCTTGTTTCATTCCAAATCAGAACAAACCATGAAATCCCAGAATTTCCAGTGAAAGGGAATATTCCAGTTTGGGAATATACTGCTGCTATCACTTGTTTCCCTATCCACTGGCACTCTTTCCTTCTTTGTCAGAAGATGGAAGGGGGTTGGGGAAAGAATTGCTTGTACCTTATACTGGGAGGAATGAGAGGCAGGAACCCCCTGTGCTGATGCCAGGGGACAGCTTGGGGACCTGGGGGAGCCTGGGAGACGTGGCTCCCTAGCAGGGGCGGCACTATGTTTTTTGCCTTCCCAAGCATGGCAGTCAGGTGGCCTTCGGTGGCAGGCCTGCGGGCAGTCTGCGGTCACGAGGATTCAGCAGTGTTTCTGTGGGTGATCTGCCGGCCCTGTGGCTTCAGCGTACCCGCCGCCGAATTGCCACCAAAATTGGGACTAGCGGACCTTCCGCAGGCATGCCACCGAAGGCCACCTCACTGCCGCCCTCAAAGCAGCCAGTAGGCTGCCCCCGGCACGCACTTGCTGCGCTGGTGCCCGGAGCCGCCTCTCTCCCTAGCAGCCCACCAGTCAGAGTGCTGGGGAGCCTGGAAGTCCTGGCTCTCAAGTTCCTTGCCAAGAGGACTGACAAAGAAGTGAGGGGTGGTGAACAGATAGTCAGGCAAGCTGGCAGGAAACTGGGCATGTTACTTTTGGACACCTGCTTCATTTCCATTGAAAGATTTGTCAAAATTGATACATTCCTCTGGAAAGATTTTGATGAATCATCAATTTCTGTCAGAAAATTTCTCACCAGGTTTAGTTGCAAACTAGCTATCTCACCTACTCTGCAGAAGACGTCTTATGGGGACCACTGGATGGGAGGAAGAATTTCTAGGATGGGGTAGGGTTGAGTTAGGGATAAGGAGAAAAAATACTGTCTGGTATTTTGAACAAGTGATATTTATGTTTGAGTATAAATATCACTGGGAGAATAGTATATCTGGATCTGAGTATCATCCATACCTTGATGAAGTTGTTTCTACAGCCCATATTTCATATCTGTTGATACGAGGTATCGCCCCCAGACCCTTCTTGCTTTTAAACTGGACTTACATTAAAAAAAATCTGTACTTTTTAAGCCTAATGTGGGTGAATGATTTAGGCACCAAGCAAAATATAGTGCAGGGGGCATGTCCTGCCTTCTCTTCTCTTCAAATAATCAAGAGACCAAAAACGAAAAAAACCTTTGCTATTCTCAAACATCTACTCTTTACCAGTATAAAAATGTTTTATGAAATGTTTGTCAATGCCTCAACCTCCCTATTGTAATCTCATGTTCTAAATCTAAAATGACATCAGCAAGGAGTCTCTGTAGACTTGTACTCAATTTTTTGTGATGTTGTTTTGATATATTATCTTGGGGAGTTAAGGTTTGAAAAATAAGATTTTTGTGGCTGTTGTGTAACTTGTTTTGTTTGTTTTTAAATAGCAAGGGGTCAGTTGTACAGGTTAGAATCCAGCTGCCTAAAAATGTAAATTTAAAAATAAAATTAAAATTAATAGAGATATCCCATCTCCTAGAACTGGAAGGGACCTTGAAAGGTCATTGAGTCCAGCCCCCTGCCTTCACTAGCAGGACCAAGTACTGATTTTTGCCCTAGATCCCTAAGTGGTCCCCTCAAGGATTGAACTCACAACCCTGGGTTTAGCAGGCCAATGCTCAAACCACTGAGCTATCCCTCCCTCCCCCTTAAGAGTAAGGGAGGTATAGCTACAATGTAACAACATAGAGAAACCACTTTTCCTTCCTGTTATTAGCTAACTTACATTATTCTTTTGTTGTTTTGTATTTAATCTTTTGCTTTTTTTTTTTAAGAGAGAGAAGACAAGGGGAGGAACTAGTATGTGCGCCTTCTGACAGGTGTATGGGCAAGTTGGGCAGCAGTCATTTCTATACAAATGTCATAAATAGGCCTGCTTCTGCTCCACTTACACAATTGTAAATCAGAAGCAACTCCACTAAAATCAGTGGAGTCACACTAATGCAAAACCTGTATGAGTGAGAGAAGAATTTAGTCTAGTGTTTCTTGGTAGATGTTACATAATTAAATTACAGTCACACTACAGCAGACTTTTCAGCAGCTAATAGAGGACTTGTAGACTATAATAATACATAGCATTCACCATCACCCAAAAATATTTGTGCATATGCTGGCTCTCCAGTCAACAAGCACCAAACTCACATGGTTGAGGTGTCTTTCCTGGGAAGCACTGATTTTGAAAATGATTTGGGGGTCAGCATGGACAATCAACTGAAAAGAGCTCCCAGTGCAATACTTTGGCCAAAAGGGCTAATGCAATCTTTGGATACATAAAGAGGGGAATGATAAATAGGAATAGAGGCTATTTTGCCTTTGTATATGGCATTGGTGCAACCAGTGCTGGAATTCTAATGTCCAATTCTAATGTCCACAATCCAAGAAGAAAGCTGATAAGTTGGAGAGAATTCAGAGAAGAGCCATGAGAATGATTAAAGGACTAGAAAACCTGCCTTATAGTGCTAGACTCAAGGAGCTCAATCTATTTAGCTTTAAAGAGATAATAAGAGGTGACTTGATTATAATTTGTAAGTACCTACGCGGGGAACAAATATTTACTAATGGGCTCTTCAACCTGGCAGAGAAAAGTACAACATGATACAACGGCTGAAAGTTGAACCTAGACAAATTCAGACTGGAAATAAGGAGTAAATTTTTAACAGTGAGAGTAATTAACCATTGGAACAACTTATAAGCATCCTGGTGGATTCGCCATCACTGACAATTTTATAATCAAGACTGGATTTTTTCTAAAAGACACACTTCAGGAATTGTTTTGGGGAAAGTTCTATGGCCTGTGTTACACAGACAGTGAGACTAGACAATCAGTGGTCCCTTATGGCCTTGAAATCTATGAACTTGTATGCCCAGTCAGCTCCTAACTGGACTCCTCCTTCCTACTGCATCTGAGTTTGAGGTGCTGAACTCCCACTATTCCATCAAAGTCAGTAGAAGTTGCAGGTGCTTCACATCTGAAATCAGGGCCACAGTGTCTAGTGACTCCAGATGGCAATTCTAACAGTGATATAGCATCTTGCTCTAATGCAGGGCCAGTTACAATCACTCTGACAAAAATACTTTGAAGTATTGCTTCCTGAAGCATTGAACATGCTATGGAGAGAGCACAGTTTGATTCCCAACTGTCAGTTGCAACATTCAAGGGATTGACTACAACCCTGAAAGTCACATTTGTGATTTTCAGCGTTCAGAGTTAGCTTGGTGCACACCCACCATCCTCTAGATTACTTCTATCAGATATCACAACATCTTTTCCCTCATCAACTCATGTACTAGAGTAAAGAGCAGTCCCTGGTTACACTCAGCTCTGCCCTCCAGTGATTTGTTTCCAAAGGGCGTAAGGGAGAGAAACAGACTTGCAGAGCAGCACGGAAAAGCCTGAGTAAATAGTTGGTGTCTCAAGGAGCTGCGAGGAAATTAGATGAGACCGGACAGACAGCAGGAGAAGAGCCCTAAACATGGGGCAACCCTGCTTCAGGGGGTAGGCCAGGACCATGCATCGCATGTTTAACTCTAAAGTACAATAAACCATACCCCTGAGTGATACTGCAGCAGTTGTGTTAATTTGAGACACTTAAGCAAACAGCCTATTGCTCTCTACCCGGTTCAAATGGGAGAAGACTGATAGCTAAACTTTTTTTGTGAAGGAATACTTTATTTTGGAACTCACTCAATCCCTTGGTTTGGCAGAACCCAGAACTGGGAACTGTCAGAGCATGCTAAAAAGCCTGTCTATTTTCCCAAGTTTTCACTGGGGTTTGAGATGGGTATATGTTGTTTCTGCAGGTTGTCAGATGGTTTACTTTGTAAATGTAGATCCTTTTGAAATCTTGAATGTGTTTTTAATGTGCATAAAATACGAAAAGAGGTAACTTGGAAAAATCAAAATAGATAAATAAGAAACACATCATTATCCTCTTTACTGCTGCCTCATATACCCTGTCACATTGGGCAAAAATGCACGTCCAGTGCTGCCACATGTACCATTTACCAAAGGGGTTTAAATGCACTTTTCTTTCTGGCTCTCTTAATTGTAGCTTCAAAACAGCTCTGATTAGTTTACTCAAAATAGACCAGCTTCTAATCTCTCACTTTTATAAAGGTAGTGTTCTTTTGTGGTGATCACCTGGGAAAATCCTTACCTCCTCCTGGCATGTAGTCAGGGCTCCTCACCAGATAGACTGAATGACACCAGGATGTATGCTTTTTTTAGTATTTTGTTTCAGTGCTTGTGAAAGGTGCCAAGCAGACAGACCACAAGACCAAAAATTCTCTAGTTAGTCACAGAAAAGGCATAACAATGGCTAGTAGTGACAGTTTTGCCATATTGTGTCTTGACCACAAACTCTATGAAGGGTGAGAAAAGCAAGTAATTTGCCAGAAATTAAAAATATCCGCTATAATCAATTATTCATATTTTGGTCAGTACTTGTACTATCATTATAATAATTTGCTGATGCTGTTTCTGCTTCTGTTGGCAGTGCTGACAATAGAAGACTAGGAGCACTGATTAGCATTTCTACTTCTGTCCCGTCTGACCCATCCAGTGAGCTGCATTTGCTCCAAAGCCTATAGATAGCCACTCAGCCTCTTCCCACAATTAGCTTTCTGGTGGGAAGGAAAAGGTGGGTCATGATTTTCCCAAGGCTTGAGAAGAACAGTGAGGATTATCACCAATACTGGGGCTCCTGAAACCTGGGGCCAAGAGAAGCAACAACTAACTGTGCTGAAATGGGCCTTTCTGTCTCTCAACAGGATACCCTCTCCCTTCAGGAGGTCCCGGGCTTCTCATTCCAACTGACTTTTTAGGTGACTTCTGGGGAGAAAGGTTTGGCAGCTTTCTATTCTTGCTTAGCTATTACCTCTTCAGAGTTCAGGTTTCTCCCAACCCCATCGTCCTAAGGATATTTGAGGGGAGGCAGCTTTCACTGAGAACAGGGTTGCCTAGTATCATATCTCAGTCTTGGTGAAGTTTGCAGTGACAGATGACAAGAGTAGGCTATCTAGTTCCGTAGCAACCAGTTCCACAGATACAGGGTTGAAACATGATATTTATAGGTATGGCATAGCTGCCCAATTATGTAATCACTCAGTGCAACTATCACAAATGTGCTATGACCCTTTTTGGCTGGAATAGCAATTGCAGAGGGCTGTGCAACATTTGCACTCCATCTGCATAGAGCATTAATACTTAGGTTTTATGTGAGTGGAATGGATTTCAACCAAGGAGATTAAAGGACTCATCCAAGGCACACACGAATTCTGTGAAGAGCTGAAAACTGAGCCCTGATCTCCCAATTCCAACTCGAGTACTTTAGTCACAAGACCACCTTTCATCTCCACAGACTGCGCGGCATTTGTTTTATGGACTTTAGTTTCCATTTACTCCCTCAGTCTCCTTTCTCAAGCACTAAATTCAGTAACAGAGAGAAAAGAAAAAGGATTAATAAGAAAAATACAGAAAACTTGAAAATAATGATGGGATAATCCTTCAATTTAGAAACATTTTTATCAACTCAGCATTTGGTTTTAAATTATATTCTGAAGTGTAAATGGAGCACTGAAGTACATTTGTATTCATTTTAATAAGTAGGACTGTATGTTTGATAGTGTGCATGAATCATCACATCGAGACTGGTTGTTTATCTACCATGCACGGCCTGAACAATTGTAATAAACCCTTCATTATATATATTTTTAGCCAAAACATTCTATGGAAACAGCGGTTGTGTTAAACTTCTAATTAAACAATGTAAAAAGTTAAAATATGGAAATATTGCCTATTTAACAAAATTATGTTAAAGACCTTGGACTTGTCAAAATACAAATTGGTTACTATTAAGATTAAAAAATATTAATTATAATAGGAACTGTCATCTTAACATCATTTGAATAGTGTAAATATTATGTGCAGATATCTGCTAGGTTCCAGCATTTTCTTTCTTTTCAGTAGTTTACTTAAATATTTATTTTTAGTAAGTAAAATAAATTAGTTAAAGAACCATGTAGTACAAGAATATAATTCCATCAAGGGATTCTGGCAGTCCTATACAACCCCCAAGTGTGGAGCCATGAGTAGTTTGTCATGTAAGGAAGGGAAAGCACTGGTAAGTAAGCTTTTCTTCTATATCAACCCTCTTCCTCTGATACAGTGTCCAAAAGTAAGAGAGACTCTTTTTTGTTCTTCTACCATATGTTCTTAGTAAGCCTTCTCCGGTTGGCATAAACAGTAGAGAATTTTTTTGCCCCCTTCTAGTTATTTGCTGGCCAGCGCCTTTTTTTCTCTTTCTGGTTTAGCATCTAGCAACCTAGATTCCAGTGTATTCCTTTAAATTGATGCAAATGCTAAAAACACTTCCTTTTTTAATATAAAATGTCTCTATGAACTTAAAAATCAAATTTGTTTGTTTGACCTATTGTTAAGGTAACATTTAAGATTAGTATAGGTGAGATTAAAGAGAGGGAAATATTTTTCTCTATTTGCTTGCTTTGTGTGTCTGATAACACTTTGTAGAATCCGGGCATAGCTGACAATACACAAACATGCTTAATTTTACATGAGAGTATTCCCATTGAGTGCAGTGGGACTGATCACATGCTTAATGTTAAGCGCATATGTAAGTGCTCACAAGATTAGGGTCTTGATTCCTGATATTTCAGTTTACTGTGCACAAATGCAGTGCTCTTGCCAAGCGGATTGCCACTGATATCAGAGAGGCTCCACGTGTGCACTTGTGATGGCCACAATGTGGCTGATACATTGAGTTTCAACCAGGGACTTCAAGAGCTAAGAGCATGAGCTGCTAGAGTTTGAGCTAAAGAGATATGGATCTGTAATTGGGGGCTTTGTTTCCCCACTGATCAGCACAGAAGGGGAGCTGTAATACACCATAGGGCTCACACCCCTATGCAGCAAAAAGCCAGACTGAGCCCTTAGCCTGTTTCCCTCATCGTTCATGTGGGTTTTTCACATGGCAATTTTGGAGAGGAAATACACTTAAATAAATAGAAAAAATGTTATGTAGAACCTCATCAATTGGCAGGAGATTATGAAAGACCTATGAAGAGGCTGAGGTAACTGGTATATCTGTGGAGCTGTGATGTTGTGCTTCCTAGCTACGAGGAAAATGAAAAACCTATTTCTCAGGAGAACCAATTGCCCAGGCTTCCTTGCAATATGGACAAGTTTCCCTGTCTGGTAAACAAGGGCTTTTTCAGCCTTATTTCAGCATTGTAAGCAAAGGGAAATTTTTATCAAGAGGCTGCTGCAGAAATCTTTTTCAGTGCTACTTCCTATAGGCACGAAATAAGACTGCATGCTGAATGTATAGCAGTATACCTATGGTTCATGTACTCTGGGAAGCAAAGACTAGTGTTATTACCATATTCGTGTTTGTTTTCTGATCTGGGCATTTGAGCTATTTAGTTGTATTATATCCATGTTACTTCTCCGAGAAGGTAACTTTTGACAAGCAGTAGAGCTGTGTCATATCAAATTGACAATTGTAGAGACTCACAGAAGAGCTACTTTCTTCTAATACTGAACAAGAACATTTATTAGAATAAAAAGGAATCTCTATTATCCCTAAAGGGACAGATGGATGGACGCACACACATGCATGCACGTGCTTGCACTCTCTCTGCTGAGCTGATTTCTGCTACAGATTTAAAGAAACAGTATACATATCCTCACAGCCAGAGGTACTATGTCTGGGAACCAGATGGCACATCTTGAGTAATAACTGCATACAGTAGAAGCTGTTTGGGAAGGATTCCTTCCAAATCCTTCTCACTACCTCTGTAGGAAAATAATAAAAAGTAAAAATATACACTAGACTACAAAGACCCCAAAAAAAAAAAAAAGAGCACACGATTAAACAAATCAGAAACCATTGGGAAACACCCTCGTGTGTTTGGGTAGCTTCCCAAATCTCTCTCTTCCCTTTTTCTCTTCTCAGAATTCAGCTTATACCTTCACCCATGTTGAATTCTAACTGTATTTTTGGGAAAAGAGGCCTGTGCTTTATAGATGCTTTGGCCATAGTACATGTCCCATAAATTCCACATTTTTCATAGAAAAAGATTGGATACTCCTCCAACTATGCCATCCATAGTTCCCTGCAATACAACTAAATGTCCCACATTTGTCTGTATGGCAATCCCCGCATAAAATTAAAATGAACAACCCCCCCCCCCACACACACACACACTGGTTCTTCTTTTTCCCTTACTGCTAGTGCTGCATAATCCTGATATGCTTCTGTAGGGAGTTGGTGATGCCACAGTTTATCTCAATTCTGACTCCACATTCCTCCAAACCAAACACCTGGTAAGTAATCTGACAGTGTTGTGTGTCTATTGGTGCTGCCTCAGTGTATACATTTTAATAAAATGTTCAGAACCTTGATATTCAAAGGAATCCATATCTGTAAACCCTCTCGTCTGTGTTGGATCTCTGTGCAGTATCACATCCAAGTTGAAACTTTGTAGGTTAGTGAAATACACAATACAAGTACAGCTTAGCGCATTACATTCCTGTTCACTTTGTGAACAAACAGATAGATAGAACTTATTTTATCAAACAGGTAGGTCGTATTAACATTATCAGACTACTGGCAGTTTGTCACGTCTATTTTAATATACATGACAATTCAAATAACAATTATCCATTAAGTAGAAACATCCCCAACTGGTAAACTTAATAACGGAGAATTAATATCAATGTGTTGGCAACCTCATCTTTTCCTGTTCTCCATAATTTCTTGTGTTTAGAATCTAGCCAAAATTCTTTAGGACCCTAATAGCCTACTGCTGTTTAAGAATTTAAAGGTTATTGTGTTTAAAATAATAGGCAAATCAACTATATTTACATTTTACATTAGTGTCCTAATTAATAATTACCAATTTCTCAGTTCAAAAGGTAAATGAACCTGTAAACTAATATATAATTTGTACTATAGGTTTAATTAAAACATTTAAATTATATCACTGTATAAAACCAAATACACTTCCAGCTCTCTTGAGGAAGGTAAATCAAAGTAGTGGACATAACTATTGTAAAGCTGCACAAGTTCATTTTAAAATGAACTATCACCGGGATCACCTGGATCGATTGGTCTTCAGCTGTCGTTAAGACTGCACCGATCACAACACATCCACCATTCTTCTCGCATTCTTGCCTTTCTTCTCCATGTTTGTCCGAAATGTTTAACAATGTCATCGTCCCATCTTCTTGGAGGCCGACCAGGTGGTCTTTTCTGTTCTCGCGGGTACCACTCAGTAATGATTGCAGTCCACCTATTGTCCGTGAACCGTGCTATGTGGCCCGCCCATCGTATCTTATTATATCTGCTTTACATGACAATATCTTTCACACTGCTGCGTTCTCTAATCATTTCATTTGGGATACGATCCAGAAGGGAAATTCCCAACATAGCTTGTTCCATTGCCCTTTCAGCTGCCGACAGCCGCTGTTCTTCTCTCTTTGTCAGTGCCCAGGTTTCACTGCCATACAGCATGGCTGGCAGCACTGTTGAACTGAAGATATTTGTACATGTGGTCTTGTCGATTTTTTCCTTTGAGGTTGTCCTTGATGGAATTAAACGCACACCATCCTGCCCGAATCCTTCGCGAGAGTTATCCATTCATGCCTTGGCACATATTAACTTCTTGGCCAAAATATACGTACCGTTCCACTTCTTCAATTTCTTCTCCTGTTACCATTATTCGGGCTTTTCTTAAGATGTCTGATCGCATGTTTTTCCTTTTGCAACGGTTCATTTTCAGACTGACCTGACTGCTTTTCTTGTCAAATCTTCATAGCATGCTCTGCAGTTGGTTGGTGCTTTCGGCAATTAGTACGATGTCATCCGCGAATCTGAGATGAGATAATCGTTCTCCATTTATATTAACACCACTCCTCCAATTGATCTTGTTCATAACCATTTCAATGCAGGAGGTAAATAATTTTGGTGAAATAAGTTCTTGGACTGCATTGCAGACAACTTTTTATTTCAGAAGGTTGAAAAAGCTACTGGGGGGAAGCTGTTCTAGATTTGATTTTAACATATAGAGAGGAACCCATTGAGAATTTGAAAGTGGAAGGTACCTTGGGTGAAAGTGATCATGAAATCATAGAGTTCACAATTCTAAGAAGGGGTAGAAGGGAGTACAGCAAAATAGAGACAATGGATTTCAGGAAAGCAGATTTCGGAAAGCTCAGAGAACTGATAGGTAAGGTCCCATGGGAATCAAGACTGAGGGGAAAAACAACTGAGGATAGTTGGCAGTTTTTCAAAGGGACACTATTAAGGGCCCAAAAGCAAGCTACTCCACTGGGTAGGAAAGATAGAAAATGTGGCAAAAGACCACCTTGGCTTAACCACGAGATCTTGCATGATTTAAAAAATAAAAAGGAGTCATATAAAAAATGGAAACTAGGACAAATTACAAAAGATGAATATAGGCAAATAGCACAGGAATGCAGAGGCAAGATTAGAAAGGCAAAGGCATAAAATGAGCTCAAACTAGCTACGGGAATCAAGGGAAACAAGAAGACTTTTTATCAATACATTAGAAGCAAGAGGAAGACCAAAGACAGGGTAGGCCCACTGCTCAGTGAGGAGGGAGAAACAGTAACAGGAAACTTGGAAATGGCAGAGATGCTTAATGACTTCTTTGTTTTGGTCTTCACCGAGAAGTCTGAAGGAATGCCTAACATAGTGAATGCTAATGGGAAGGGGGTAGGTTTAGAAGAGAAAATAAAAAAAGAACAAGTTAAAAATTTCTTAGAAAAGTTAGATGCCTGCAAGTCACCAGGGCCTGATGAAATGCATCCTAGAATACTCAAGGAGCTAACAGAGGAGGTATCTGAGCCTCTAGCTATTATCTTTGGAAAATCATGGGAGACGGGAGAGATTCCAGAAAACTGGAAAAGGGCAAACATAGTGCCCATCTACAAAAAGGGAAATAAAAACAACCCAGGAAACTACAGACCAGTTAGTTTAACTTCCGTGCCAGGGAAGATAATGGAGCAAGTAATTAAGGAAATGATCTGCAAACACTTGGAAGGTGGTAAGGTGATAGGGAATAGCCAGCATGGATTTGTAAAGAACAAATCATGTCAAACTAATCTGATAGCTTTCTTTGATAGGATAACGAGTCTTGTGGATAAGGGAGAAGCGGTGGATGTGGTATACCTAGACTTTATTAAGGCATTTGATACGGTCTCGCATGATATTCTTATCGATAAACTAGGCAAATACAATTTAGATGGGGCTACTATAAGGTGGGTGCATAACTGGCTGGATAACCGTATTCGGAGAGTAGTTATTAATGGTTCCCAATCCTGCTGGAAAGGTATAACAAGTGGGGTTCCTCAGGGGTCTGTTTTGGGACCGGCTCTGTTCAATATCTTCATCAACAACTTAGATATTGGCATAGAAAGTATGCTTATTAAGTTTGCAGATGATACCAAACTGGGAGGGATTGCAACTGCTTTGGAGGATAGGGTCAAAATTCAAAATGATCTGGACAAATTGGAGAAATGGTCTGAGGTAAACAGGATGAAGTTTAATAAAGACAAATGAAAAGTGCTCTACTTAGGAAGGAACAATCAGTTTCACACATACAGAATGGGAAGAGACTGTCTAGGAAGGAGTACCGCAGAAAGGGATCTAGGGGTTATAGTGGACCACAAGCTAAATATGAGTCAGCAGTGTGATGCTGTTGCAGAAAAAAGAAAATGTGATTCTGGGATGTATTAACAGGTGTGTTGTGAGTAAGACACGAGAAGTCATTCTTCCGCTCTACTCTGCGCTGGTTAGGCCTCAGCTGGAGTATTGTGTCCAGTTCTGGGCACCGCATTTCAAGAAAGATGTGGAGAAATTCGAGAGGGTCCAGAGAAGAGCAACAAGAATGATTAAAGGTCTAGAGAATATGACCTATGAAGGAAGGCTGAAAGAATTGGGTTTGTTTAGTTTGGAAAAGAGAAGACTGAGAGGGGACATGATAGCAATTTTCAGGTATCTAAAAGATTGTCATAAGGAGGTGGGAGAAAACTTGTTCATCTTAGCCTCTAAGGATAGAACAAGAAGCAATGGGCTTAAACTGCAGCAAGGGAGGTTTAGGTTGGACATTAGGAAAAAGTTTCTAACTGTCAGGATGGTTAAACATTGGAATAAACTGCTTAGGGAAGTTGTGGAATCTCCATCTCTGGAGATATTTAAGAGTAGGTTAGATAAATGTCTATCAGGGATGGTCTAGACAGTAGTTGGTCCTGCCATGAGGGCAGGGGATTGGACTCGATGACCTCTCAAGGTCCCTTCCAGTCCTAGAATCTATGAATCTATGAAATCGTATCTCCTTGCTTTACACCTTTCTCGATTGAGATGCGGAGGGGAGTTGTATTCGCTTGCTTCAACAAACTGATGTACTGCATATTAATGCCCTGCTCTGCAAGCGCCTTTAATATTGTGTTGAACTCGACGCTATCAAAGGCCTTTTCGTAGTCGACTAAAGCAATGCACAGCGTGATTTTGTATTCCCTCGCTCTTTCTAGAAGCTGGCTAAGGGTAAATACATGGTCGATCATGCTGAAATTTCTTCGAAATCCTGCCTGCTCTCTCAGCTGTTGTTCATCCAGACTCTGCGAGAGTTGGTTCGTTATCACCTTTGTAAAGAGTTTATAGATATGAGAGAGCAGGCATATAGGGTAATTAAGATTTTCTTGATCCCACTTCTTGTACAGCAAGATGATATTTTTCCTTCTTCGAGATATTGACTGAATCTTAAAGCAAGTGCCTTCCAAACTTTTTCACCTCCTGTGGAAATCATTTCTGACATTATTCCATCTTTGCCTGGAGCTTTTCCCTTCTTCATCTGGTGTAGTGTGCTTCAGACTTCGCTGACAATTATTGGGAGGACGCGTTCTTCTGACTCTTGGAGCATTGGGAGAGGGACATTGATACTTGATTTGAACACTTCTGTATAGAAGTCCTTGTAGACCTCCATCCCTGCTCTGTCAATTACTGTCTCTCCATCCTTGTTCTTTAATGCTGTTTTAAGGAGCTTTTCTTTCTGGAAGTTCTCAAAGTCATCCTTCAGTTTTTGCAGTATAAGTTTGCACAGAATGGAGTACTCAAGGTTGTTATCCAAGCTCCTTTTCATATTTCTCCACTTCTCTAACAAGCTTTTCGTTTCGTTTGAGATTCTTCCCTTTGCCGCCTTCATCTTTTCAATTTCAGCTGCTTTTATGCAACGTCTCAGCTTGTCAGCAAAGATACTATAGCCCTCATCACACTTTTCCATCTGGCTCCAGTCAAATCCAGAAATCGCTTTCTTCAGCTTTGCTTCATCGAACGTCTTTGGGCGCTGTTTCCTGTTTGCCATCTGTAAAGCTTTCTTTTCCACTACTTCATCTAAAATCAGCTTCGCTCTAAGCAGGCGATGGTCACTGCTGGTGTTGAAGGGCTGCACCACAGAGACGTCTTGAACCATGCGCCTTTTATTGACTAAAATAGAGTCGATTTCATTCTTACTCTTCGCGTTTGGCATGATCCATGTCCACCTTTTTGAATTTTCTTTTTAGACTCATAGACTCATAGACTTTAAGGTCAGAAGGGACCATTATGATCATCTAGTCTGACCTCCCGCATGATGCGGGCCACAAAAGCTGACCCAACCCCTTTCCCTTGACTCTGTTGTTGAAGTCCCCAAATTCTGTGATTTAAAGACTTCAAGTCGCAGAGAATCCTCCAGCTAGCGATCCCCGCCCCATGCTGCGGAGGAAGGCGAAAAACCTCCAGGGCCTCTGCCAATCTACCCTGGAGGAAAATTCCTTCCCGACCCCAAATATGGCGATCAGTAGAACCCCGAGCATGTAGGCAAGATTCTCCAGCCAGCCCCTCATTGGCCATTGATACTATTTACCAGTGATTGCACGCTGTTTATTTGACTAAAATCACGTTATCCCATTAAACCATTCCCTCCATAAACTTATCTAGCTTAATCTTAAAGCCAGACAGGTCCTTCACCCCCACTTTTTCCCTCGGAAGGCTGTTCCAATATTTCATCCCTCTGATGGTTAGAAACCTTCGTCTAATTTCAAGCCTAAACTTCCCCACGGCCAGTTTATATATATGTACCAGGGTGTTTGCCACGTACAGTTCTTTTGTTTCTGCCATCGTTACCAGCCTTTCTCCTTTTTCATTTCTTTCACCGCTGCCGTATCTCCCTATGAACTTCTCGTCAGCTTTCCCTCGCCTGACCTTAGCGTTGAAATCTCCCATCGTGACAGTGTAAGTGGACTTTTGCGCGAGGGCTCTTTCGAGTTCTTGATAGAATTCTTCCACTTCTTCGTCCTCACTTGCACTTGTGGGAGTGTAGGCCTGGATGACCTTGAGGATAGCTTTTGACTCCATCTGAAGATGCAGCACACCAATACGTGATGATATTAGCTGGCATGATATGACTTTCAAAACCCAATCCTTACTAAAGATAAATCCAACTCCTCCAATGTTTCTAGCGCCGTATCCCTTTCCGAGCCTCACAGCACTTCCATCCTTCTAGTTGACTTCCAACTCCTTCTTTCGTCGGGTTTCGCAGATACCGAGGATATCGCATCTTATCCTTTTTTTCTCCTCCATCAGATGGTTTAACATTTCCTCCCTTGCCAGCGACCTACAATTGTAAGTACACACGGCGACGGTTGTCCTTTTCCATGTTGACCTAGCACCTGACATTTTTAGCAACTTCTCGTCGCTCAATTTCCACTCCACCACCGAAGAACGGTTTGATGACACGCAGGGAACTAAGACCCATTTACTCGTGTTGTTTTAGCCATTAACTTTAAGCCATCCCACTGGCTAGGCAGGCAGGCATACGTACCTCCTCAAGCTTAGCTAGCCTTCAACCTCTAAGTAGAAGGAAAAATACTCTTTCCTCTGAGAGAGTAATCCCCCTCCTTGGATTGGATAGTCCAAAACCTTTGTAGCATGGTTAGACCTACCAGGGCCATATACCCTGCTACCATAGTTGTCAGACGGCCAGGGTCACCGCTGCACCCCGATGAGTTGCTGAGGTAGGATTTTGCAGCGGTATGAACTATACTATACTATATAAGACTCTCCTTATTTTCACTAACTGTTCCACAATCCATGATCATTTGTTCCTGTTGGTATACCAAGAGAGTAGTTGAGTCCTATTAATATTTTGGCTTCTTTTCCCCACAAGTAAGTTGTATCATCAATATACCTTGTCTGCAAGCCCTCTTCAACTTTTATTGTGTGCAGCTTCATTGCCATGATCCCAAAGTGCCAGATTTCTGTTTAACTTCTATATTGTACAACCAGTGAAAAACATATTTTGAGGTAGGAGATCTTTCATAGAACTGTGAGAACTTTTGTTGTAAACCCAGAAACCACATAAAACTTAACCTGGTGAGTCTTCAAATGAGTGAATTTGGAAAGTTTCAAGAAAATGTCCTCTCTTTTATCTGTGCAGGTTACTGAGCGGGTTACAGGGTTTCATGTATAACTTGGTATTTTTAACTTGCTATAACTTTTCTGGATTTTTTTTTTCAACCTGAAACCAGTCACAAAATTTTGCTTTTGCATTTAGTAGAGTTATTTCTGTCTGAAACTAAGAGGTTGTACACTATGTGACTTCAAACAAGCAGGCACAACTAAAATTGCTTTTTGAACTAAGGTTTGTATATTACTTATGGCAGAGTCAAAAACATCCTCTCCCCATAAAAGTCTGTGTAGTCTTGTGGATAAGATATTGGGCCGGGAGTCAGGTGACCTAAGTTCTGTTTTTGGATTTGTCATTACCCTGCTGTATGACTTTGGGCAGATCACTTTGTGCCTCTGTTTCCCTTTCCACCTCTTTCTTGTCTTGTCTGTTTAGATTGTAAGCTCTTCATACCCATAACAATAAGACATGGGTTTAGCTGCACCTCTGTCACCTTTGTGGTCTCTCTGTGTGCACCCATGTCAGGTCTTAGACCTTATCTGCTTTTGGGTGCAATTTCTGTTTTAATAAAGTTGGTTGCCCTGTTGATCTCCCCCAGCATTATGCACTTACTGAGCATGACTCTACATTGCTTTGCAGTGGGCCTGAAGGCATGTGATAAGGTAAGAATTTTGCTTTTTTTTTTTTTTTTTAAATGTGAAAACCAAGCCTTTGTGATTGAGGAGAAAACCTTGAAAATGTGACCAGACTATTTCCCAAAGGCTCAGAAGCCTAAAATGAAATAAAAAGAACTATATAGTCACAAAATCATGATATTGTGGCTGACTCATGAATATTGAATTCTTGGAGTTCGGAATACTGCTATTGCAGAAGCCCCTAAATTAAGGTGATGAAAGTTGGAATTCCTCTCAGGCTCGCTTAGGCCTACTCACATCTACTCACAAATGTCTAAAGGAGTCCATGGTAGTATAACCTCCATGCAGGCAAGCTAGAAGAAGTTAAAGTAGAGGGTAAGCTTATTTTAACTTAAACATTCCTATACCTCTTGTTAGCTATTACATTCCTATACCTCTTGTTAGCTATTACATTCCTATACCTCTTGTTAGCTATTCACCTGGCCCTTTAGGGTGTAAGGTACACTAGCTTGGAATCTTTCAGACTCCCTTACATTTAGAAACACTGAGACAAATTCAAAGATGATGTGAATGTGGAGAATGGGGTTACACTTGGGTAAGTGGGTATGAATTTAAGTAAATTTTAGGCAGTATAGTGGGAGTCTATATTCATATAAGGCACACAGAGGGGAGGTGGCCAAAATATTAATAGGACTCAACTACTCTCTTGGTATATCAACAGGAACAAATGATCATGGATTGTGGAACAGTTAGTCAAAATAAGGACAATCTTATATAGTATATTATAGTTCATACCGCTGCAAAATCCTACCTCAGCGCCTCATCGTGGTGTAGCGATGACCCTGGCCGTCTGACAACTATGATAGCGGGGTATATGCCCTGGTAGGTCTAACCATGCTACAAAGGTTTCGGACTATCCAATCCAAGGAGGCGGATTTTGCTTAAACTTACTTAGAGACTCCTCTCTGAATTGGACCCTCTGCCACTATATAGCACATCATAGGGAGAGCAACAAGTTACAACAAATGTTATGTCCTGTATGCTTCATTCATTAAAACAAGAACGACTATAAATATACTTGAGAAACTGTGGGAGGGCATATCATTTTTAAAGGAATGAAAATATGTTACTGCCTTGTGGATTTGAATTGCACAGTTCTTTCAGTCAGAAATTGTATCTATCTGAATTTTGGAAAAGACTGTATAAGCAGAAAGGCACATTATCAGGGAGAAATGTGTCTGAAGGCCAGTGATGTAGAAGTTAATTCTGTAAGGTCATATTGTGAGCATTAGAATAATATTATATTAGCTTGAAAGAAAATGGGATACTATGTATTTGGCATTATAACATTTATAGACACTTTGATCAGAATTTCAGCCCTTCAGATTGCACCGTTTTGCCTGAAGAGAAAAAGCAGTTATATTTCCAGTTTTAGCACAGTCAGCAATGCTGTTGCAGTGCAGTCAGTTCTTTTGACCTGCACTGTACATTACTGAGAACATAAGTAACAATTTTACATACTGACCATTGTAGGGAACTGTACACTTTTTCAAATACTATGCATGACCAATAACACAATTATAGGCTGTAGCCAAATTGGCATTTATTATTCATGAAATAAGAACTTTCAGCTATAATTAAGAGTGGCTGGGGTCTTAACTGGAGCACTTCAGGATTTTTTTAAATAGTCCATTAAATATTTAAACATGGATAGAAAATCCTTGAAATTTTGACTCTCCAGTATAGAAATTTGTTTAGGAATAAGGACCTTACATGGTGACTTAGAAATTCTATCAACCTTCCTCAACATTATTAACTTGATGCTCTGTCAAGATTTGAAATCCTCACCTTGTGCAAAATATGATTCACTTCCTGTAAAAGTTATGTGGGACAGCCTAGCTTCAATATTAGAACGTGGTATACCCAACAAATCTTAACTTTTGGAAAATATTTGTATGATTAATCAAAATGTTATTCATAATTAATCCAAAGAGAGTATAAAATGCCATTATCAATCTCCTTTGGAAGAGGGGACACCAAAGGATTGCAATATTATAAAGGAACTCTTCTCAGAGTTCACACATTTGCTGTATTCTTTGTCCTAATGTCTACCACCCCCGCCCCATAAATACCTCATTTATATTTAAATGGTTATACAATCGAATGTATCCATGTTTTGATAGACCTTAAAACAATTCTAAGATAAACAAAGTAAGCTATCCCATTATCTGACATATTCATTGTATTTCTCTGTATTTGCTATAAGAAATAACTTGACAATTGCAAATACAGAGGTTATATAATTTCAGTAGTTATATAAGGCAAATAGTAAGTGTTCAGGGCTATGGATGTATAAATTCTTATTGACGTTATATTGACAATGAAAACCATGCTTTCCAGCTGTGACTTTTTTCTGTTTTGTTAACCGTTATCACAAGTGTGCTAAAGATACTATTATTGTTTAACCAGCTATTTCATCTAAAAGTTTAAGAAGATACAATGAAATGCTTTATACAACATCTCTATGAGCTTCAGAATTATATTTTCTGGTGAGAGGGAATATAGCAAATAATGCATGCTTACTTATAGAAGATACAGCATTCTTAAGTTTTCCCATTTCAATTTCTAGAAATGTCATCTGCTTTTTATGATCAGAATAGTAGAGCCGTACTTATGGTGTCTCACTGACAAAGTAGGATAATACACTTTCCTTCAGGTGTGCTGTAAGAAGGTTTTTACTGAGCAGAACAGCTTTGTGCTGGATATATTTTACCTTATAGATCTACTAGTGTTTTTAGTGGGCAGTAAGTTATATACTGGATCATGACTATCATGTTTTAGAGCAACTATAAAGTCTAATTTTCTGATGCCACTATTAGCATTGCTGAACAGTCCTGTCACACCCTAAAGGGAATAGAGATTTTTGTGTAATATATGGCCTTAACATTTTTCAAGAGTTGGGGAGTCCACAGCCAGCATAGAACTGGCATAGCCAGCACTTCACCCCTCTCCATTCTTTGCAATCCTCAAAGTAGTTTGTGCATTAGTAGGGGCAGGGAATGTGACTGGATTGCTCTGTGCTCCAGCATTCTGTAGCTCATAAATGGTCACTCGGGTAAACATCCTGAAAGGCATGTGCACTGAAAAGAACACTTTTTAGTCTGTTTTAAGGATGTGGCTATCTCTTGAAATTCATGGATGCTTTTTATTCTCTTGTTGAGGATGACTTTTAAATATACTGTATGTGTGCCTCCTATAATCCTGGACCTCTGTAGCGGTTTTTGTATTCAGGCTTTAGACACGACAGCTGTTTAGACTTCAGTGGTACAATTTGTAACATATTGTGTCATTATGAGGCAACTGTGACAGTTTAAAAAAAAAAAGCATTGAGGCGATACAGGAAAACTGCAGCTTGCTGTTTTATATTTCTTATAATTAGGTAAATCCTGATCTGAAAGAGATCACAATTCTCCCTATTGTGATCTGTTGATGATAGGTCATTATTTGTGCACTGGTGCTTAAACCATTGTCATGGTAACTGATAATTTTCAGGCCCATCGTGTTCTTCAGAGACACATTATTGCAGTCCAGGTAGATTCAGAGATACAAGTTGTGTTCTTTAGAAACTTGTGACAATGGATGATTCACATGATTGCATTTGTTGTTGTTTATTTGTAAACAAGCTTTAGATAACCTGTGCTTCAGTTCTATATGCAACTGTCATTTTTTTTAACACCATAGAAAAAAGAGAATTAGATAGAATGAAGATGCAGATCACAAAATAATAAAAAATATTTTTCTTTGAATTCCTGTTATGTCATAAAATCCCTCTGGACTGTTAACAAAAACAGGTAGGCAGTTTACCGACTTCCCATGCTGTCTCTACAGGGCAGATAAGGTGCAACCGGTAATTCTTGAAAACATTTAGTATTATTTTTGGTGTTTTTGTCATTACTTTTTCTAACTAAGTTTATCAGCATAGGCTGGTGCATAATTTTTTTCTCCTTCATGATTTTCTGTGAAGAATTGCCTGCTATCCAAACTGCTGCTGCTTCCCATTGCTCTCAATGAAAGTGAAACCAGGGAAGATAGAGTTCCCAGTGTTTTCTGGAGGCAAAGACAAATGCTCAGTCCTGCTGGCAGGGCTGGCTCTGGCTTTTTTGCTGCCCCAAGCAAAAAAAACGAAAACCTGTGGGGCGGCCGGAGCGGTGAAGCAAAAAAACAAAAAAACCGTGCCGGAGCCAGGGTGCAGGGGGACTCCCTGCGTTGCAGACGTGCCCCGGGCAGCGGAGTGTGCACCACAACTAGCAGAGGGAGGGGGAGGCAGCGGGGGGGGGGGGAGAGAGAAGGGGAGCAGCCAGGGCTTCCTTCAGCGGGGCGCTTGCCACGCAGCCCCTCCCGCTGTGCCGCCTGCCAGCGGGGAGGGAAGGACGCGAGCTGCCCTGCTGGGCTTGCTGCAGACCTGGCACCGGCTGGGGCAGACAGAATGCGCAGCCCGCTCGCAGCAGGGCACTCCCTTCCTCCGCACCGCCGCCCCCTACGGGGCGGCCGGAGCGGCGAAGCAAAAAAAAATGGATTGGAGGGAAGCCGCCCCTTAGAATCTGCCACCCCAAGCATGAGCTTGCTCAGCTGGTGCCTGGAGCCAGCCCTGCCTGCTGGGAAAAATGGGAGATAGATGTTGGGATAGAGAAAGCAGAATTCCACCTTCGTTGAGAAAAGAGGAAATATTTATCCGGCAGGTTGCTAAAACAACAAAGAGTGTTTCAGACTTAACATTTTAGAAGTAGCCCAGGGGACTTAGACTTGTGCAAAGGTGATATTTGTTAGTAAAAGATAATGCAATTTTTCACACAGCTGTGCAGTGTATGACCTGGATGTAACATATGTGATAAATATATATGCATGTTGGTGTAATGCTAAATATTATTGTAATTTGCACATGACCTAGAATAAGAACATGATTAATATTTGTCCATTATACATATATAGAAATATTAATTTAGGCTACTATAAAACTGAGCTTATGTGCTTTGTACATAAAATTTATGATTAGGGGTTTGTCAGTATTTTAATTTTTTCACAGGCTGAAAAATCTGAAAGTGTATTACTAATGATGTTTATGTCTGCTTTTGGGCTGGGGAATTTGTGCTGTGTTGCTCTCTTCCATAAAAGGTATACAATTAGCCAAATTCTCTTTATTTTCCTTCTGGAAAAGCTGACAACTGCTTTAGGGCAGGTCTACCCTACAAATTTACATCAGTGCAGCTGCACTGCTATCTGGTGCTGCACTGTCTGGTGAAAACGTTCTATGCTGACAGGAGAGAGCTCTCCCGTTGGCTTAATAAGTCCACCTTCTTGAGAGGTGATAGCTATGTCAGTGGGAAAAGCTCTCCCACTGACATAGCACTGTCTACATGAGGGGTTAAGGTTGGTATAGCTACAGGGTACATCGCTTAGAAGTCTGGAATTTTCACACTGCAGAGTGATATAGTTATATTGAAATAAGTACGTAGTGTAGACCAAACTTTAGTATCCAGGTTAAATTCACTAAGGTGCATCTCTCCATCTCTACCCCGAGCGGGGAGAAATATATTTTGGGAAAGAACATTTTTGTTTTGAAAGTTTAAATCCATATATACTGCAAATGGAGCTCATGCCCTATAACAGTAATAGCTATTTACAAATTTGGAAATGGTTTAGCAGTATAAAAATGATCATCCCAGACATGCCATCCCTTATCTCAATGAAATAAAATAGAAAGGGCAATGTGCTGTAAATAAATTAACTGTCCTCTGGCACTTGATTACAGATGAATTTGCTTATCTAAAACCAGAGCTGACACACGCTTATTTCTTATATTTAAATCTGTCATTGCCTGTGGAACACTGATTGACACTCTAGATGCAGTGTTTCTCTTAAGTGAGTCAAGTTAAAGTATGACTGAGGGATCAGAATGTCCATGCTGAGCACTGTGGGCAATTAACTCATTTACATTTTGGGAATACAGTGCCTCTCTCTTTCTGGTACAGAATTTGATTTTGCATGATCACAGTCCTAGGCAATGTGTACAGAGAAAATATGAACTCTTGCAAATTGTGCCAGACTAACTGTTGAGGTGGTGGTCTGTACTGTTCATTTGGGCTACCTAGTTCAGCCTGCTCTGTATATGAGGTGCGGACATTGAGAAACAAGGTCATTGAACTGCTTTGTGATTGTTAATGATGTGTTTGAATAATTTCTTAAGCCTTTAAACCAGGCTCTGTCATTTGCAGTACATTGCTGGACATCAGTTAATCAACATTTCTGCATCATAAACCCATAATGACAGTTGTTCTTTCACAGTTATAGTCTGAGCATATAGTCCTGAAGTGCCAGCAAAACTATGTTTGACAACATAGCAGCAGTTTCAATACCTGTGCTAATGACCAGCTTAATAGAAAAATGTAATGTGCACTCTTTCAATTAAGTAATATAGTAATTAAGTAATAGAGGCTAACTACAATGTACATTGAACCAGTCTATTTCATAAATTTTCAGCAAATCCTTTATCAATGCAGCAAATAGTTCAAAGCAAAGTTATCAGATCTCAAGAGCTTGCATATTAACAGATTTAATTTTGTAGGTAGCAGAATATGGTTAAATGTTTTGGCCACCCATGCTCTTTCTTAGCTTTTTCATTTTGAGAGATTAATTGCTGCAGTATCATGAAATTACTTTTTTTTTCTTGGCTTCCATGAACTGGAGTATTATTCAGTATTATTATTTCAGCAGGAGTATTCAAACTTTTTAAAAAATATTTCCTCCAAGTGTGCAATAGATTTGCAGGAAGTACAATTAGAGTAAAATTGTGTGTGCGCGAAGTTATGGACGGGGATGTAGGTGGTCTGGCCAAGGGGTCAGAGCAGGAGTCTGGTCTAGTGGCAGAGCAGGCATCCAGGTTAGGGAATGAAGCCAAGGGTCGGCACCTGAGTCAAGTGCCAGTTACCAGAGCTAGGTGTCAAACCAGAGTCAGAACCAGGATTCAAAGCTGAGGGTCAGATACCAAATACCAGAGCAAAGAGTCAAAGTCAGAAATCAGAGGCTGAGGTTGGAGCCAGGACTGGTGACTGAGGATTGGAGGTGAGGTGTAATGGCAGGAGGGAAGGCAAGGATCAAGTATGGAGCAGGATCATGGCGGGAACGGGAGTGAAGGCAGAAATAAGGCAGGAGCAGAGCAGGAATCAGGAACAAGGTTGGGTGCAGGAGGCAGGCCACGAGCAGGATCCAATGCAACCACAACAGGAAGCCACCATGTTGGTCAGACAAACTTCCTGTTCCTTCTCCTGGCTTAAATAGCATAGTAGGACCAATTGGTGGAGCTGGGAAATCCTCCAATCAGAGCTCGTGTGTGGTGCCTTGGCTAGGTCTATTGCCCTAGTAGCTTTCCAGCCCACCAGGTGTCAGTAGCTATTAGGTGGAGACCAGGATGTGGCAGCTGTCTGAGTATTCCCAGGCCTGGGTTCAAGTCCTGGAACATCAGAGGCACCTGGAAACATTTATCTGGAATCAGAGGCTACTCTAGAGAGAGTGGTTGCCACCTGGGATGCTTAGCCATGGGGAATACACTGATAATTAGCAATATGATAAAAGTACTGACTGAGACTACTCAGCCTAGCCCAGGATATATCCTTCTCAAAGCACACAGGAGTATAGAACACCAAAAAACACTTATTCCAGAATTTCTACCGGCCTTGGGTTTTACAGACAGTGCAAAAATCATGTAAGTCCTGGGAAGTGTAAAAAAAATCTATATTCAAATGTGCCAGACAGCCATGACAGTTTGGGACAATAAGTGTTAAGCAAGGGAATCCCTTGGGAGTGGTTAATGCAAATTCCACAACTCCAGTTATGCAAAAACCCAGTCTTTTGAAGCTACGTCCTAAGAATAGGTCCATTGACTGGTGATTATCTGTTTCTGGACACTGTAGCTCAAAGGCCTGAGGTGTATCGTTAAAAAAAAGCTAAACTATCCAGTCATGATTCTGGTTCCTGATCTAAAACTTGACATTAACTTGTTGTACCAATGGGGCAAACCCAATTGTGGGTTTTGGAAAACTGACATCTACCAGAGCCCTACTTGGAGTGGGGTGTAATCTCTGATAAACTATTAGCATACGTGTAGATTTTTTTTATTGGTTTTATTGTTTTCTCTGTAATTTTTTTTTACCTTTTAAGAATAAATGCAGTTTGCTTTGTGAAGGCTGGTTGGTAACTGGTTGGTAACTGGTTGGTGAGATGTTAACATGTATTGGATGCCCAATCAGTCTGCTGAGGAAACCACAGTGAGGTGCAGAGGGATTGTAAACCTAAGTCCTGGTCTGAATGGGGAGAGACACAGGTCTCCTCTCTAAAGAGGTGATGGTTGGGAGCCAGCAACCTTAAGAGGGTGCCCTTGAGGAAGACCAAGGGGGTGGGGGGTCAAAGGTGTAATTAACCCTGAGAGTAGTATTTTTGTTCGTTTGTTTTTTCTTTGGAGCAAGAAGGAATTTAAAGACTGCATTTTTGTTTCCTTTTGGTACAAGAAGGCAGTTCAAGTCTGTGTCCTTAATACAAATGCAGAGGAGTTCCAGGTAGCTGGTTGTAGCACCTTGATTCAAGGCTGCACAAGTTTACATCACTAGGGAGTAGAGGACTGGGCATAGCTCCACTCCTTCTTGGTCCACCAGTGCCCCACCCTGACATGTTGCTTTCTTCATTTTCCAAGAGATGGGGTGCAGAAGGCAATGGATCTGCCTCTGCTAATTTTCTGTTGGAGTAGTGTTCTCCTGCGCTAGCCACTTTGCTCTGCGTTCACTGCCTCAAATGCATTTCGTAGACTGCAGAATGCGCCCCTGTGTTTTTTTTCTACCCTAGAAAAAGAAGGAATTTAAGGATTTCTGGTGGGGGGCGGTCTCCATTTTGGAGAAGAGAGGCATTTAAAAAGACTTGATAACATTTTCATAGTCTGTGGGCACTTAGGCCTCAGTCCTCCAAACACTTTTGCACATTTAACTTTGAAGTTAGTGGGACTGCTCACATATCCAGAGTTAAGTACCTATGTGTTCACCAGTTTGGAGAGTTGGGGCTTGTTAGCAAGGGGACATTTACATGCATTAATATACTGATATAATTATACTGCTGCAGTTATAGCTCCCTGTGTGGACTTTCCTATTCGGAATAACAGTGGTTTAAATTGATTCCAAAGCAACATAAGCTAAAATGGAAAAAAAGGCCACTGTTAATTCTGAATTAGTGTGCACATGGGGAGTTACATTGATATAATGCTGTCACGCTGTCTGGCTCATGACTGAGGTCCTACCTCAGGGCAGACACCCTAAACTGGTGGTGTGTTCTAGAATTAGATTTCACCAAACCAGTAACAAATGTGAACTCCTGGATCACTGTAACATTCTTACCATGGAGTCACAGACAGTCTTGCCACCCAGACAAACTGGACTTTGTGTTAAAAGATCTCTTATACCAAAAGTCACACCATATTTAGGTGTCAGTTGGTACTCTAGATCTATACCAAAAACAATGCTGGTAGCCAATTCTATAGTAAACTAACTAAAGCGTTATTAGCTATGAAATGGAAATTAGAGTTACTGAAAGGTTAAAGCAGGTTAACTATATATACAGATGAGTCACAGTCTGTAATTCCAACTGGAGCAGAGTTGTTGTAATCTGCCAGGTTCCCAAAAGTCTCTCAAGCTCCCCAGAATAATTCTGGGGATCTCCATTTTCTCGTTCAGTTATTCCACTCAATCTAAACAGTCCAGAGAAGGTGGATCTTTCCCTGATTCCATACTCATAGCTTCTTCTCACTGACAGGGTCACTACCCATGTGAGCTCTTCCTGTGATGCTGGAGAGTGAGGAATGCATTTAGAGTCTTTGGCCTCTGATTTATCACACACAGTGATGCCTTGCTTTGAAATTAGCACTTTTCTGTTAAAGTTCTGCATGTGTATTCCACAAGGCTTCTTTCTCATTTGATGAGTTAATTAGTTACAGGGGTATATACAATGGAAATGTTTGCAACTACATTATAATGAGATATAGATAAGTGAAAACAATGCAGGTAAACATCCCACTTGTTTTCGTGAAATTTAAACACCAAATGCACTCTTATACATTTAACAATCACTTTGTTCTATACTAATATACAAGCAAATTGGCCTGGCTATGCATTTCTAAGCATTCAGTGAGCCATGGAGCTTTGACATGAGCTGGCACCTGGTCTGCGTCACAAATGCCAAAAAATTTCCCCATGTAGACAAATCCTTAGTCTCCATTCAAAGGACAAGGTCCAGGGACTATGTCTATTTTCCAACTATGAGAGCTTTACTGTCCCTCTTAAAGTGGTTACACAAACCCTTTGAAAGCACTGCTGAGTGAAAGTGGAAATAATCTTAAAATGCCAGAAATATTTGACAGATCAGCCTGTCCTTCATCTTGGATTTCCAGTCTCAGTCCCTGTAGCAATGCAGTAGTCTGGGATCGAATTTCCTGTTTTCCCTGGTACCATAAGATGACCCCATGATAGTGATCAATGGGTATTTTATTAATAATTAATTACTTAAATGTTCATTAAATTGTACTGCATATTTCCACAAACTGCATCTCAAACAGAATATTAATATGTCAAAAAATAAGAAATACTTTAGATATTGTTTTCTGCAAGAAGGTAATTCTGATACATATTTACATTGCTGCTTATTGTGTACTCCTAATATTATTCTGTTCTCTCCTCTGATATACATATGTAACAATCAAAAATATTAATGCGTGTACATCAGGGAAAGAATAGCCCCCCCATAGGAAAGAACATAACTTAAGTTTAAGGGGCTGCTGTAGTCCTAGGGAGAAGGCTTGATGACTCGGGTTGGTGTAGAATGGGAGGTAAAACAATCTACCTTGCATATGTTATCTTTTATAACAGCCAGCCCTGTCTAAATATCAAGTGGTTCTAAGATTTGCATATTATATGTGTTTTAAGCCTGTGAAAGCAGTACCTTTTTTACCATAATAAACTCCTTGAGGTACTTTTGGAAGAGGATATTGCAGAATCTAGACATGGTGGCATCTAACACTAAATCATCTCCATTTGGTCCATATGCACAGAGAATATGTAAATTAAGTATGAATTAAACACTCGAAAGATGTAAATTCTGTGAAGAAGAATGAAAATGAAAACATCAAGTCCTCTGAAAATGGGTTAGCATTTTTTTTTACTGAAGTGTTTTAATTTTAGAAGATACCCAGTGAAAACAAGTTTTCATATTTTATCATCTGTCAGAATGGCCTTAAGTATTAAAGCTAGCACTATAGCACGTTAATATAGAATTATTTATACCACTTTGAAGTTTTTTATATTTCTTACAAGGTGCTAATTGTGCTGAATCAAGCTGACAAAATTGCATAATTTTTAGGTTAATATTAGCATAATCCTACAGCACATTGTTTAAAGGAAGTAAAGAAATAAAATGTGCTGAATATTTTTGCAATACGATGAATAACACTGTATCTTTCTCACAGTCATAATTTCCATGACACTAATCATGAATTTGGGAGGGGGGAGGGGGTTATAACTAGTTATGTACTTTGTCACACGGGCCAGTGTGATACTGAGTAAGATTTCTGAGAATTTTTGCAAATATAGCTTTGTCTATATTCAGTAGAGTAGAGCATGGGAGTAATATGGGAATTTAATGATTTTAAACTATTTAAATATTAGTGAATAGTTTTAAAACCAGTTTTAACGGGAATATAGAGGATATTTTCTTTAAAATAATAATGCAGGAGTTTTCACATTTGTCTATAAATTTGTGCCATTTTTTTTTGTTTAAACTAAAGTTTTGGCTTCTGTATTTTCTGCCATGACGTGCTATGATAAGCATAGTCTCAGAGCAGGTGCCTGCAAGCACTCCGACTCCTATGTGGCGCCCCTTTGAAATGGCGGCTTGTGTATCTCTTTGCAGGTTAAGAAACCTTAATGAGAAATCAAATTTACACCACAAAACCCACAGTTAGTGCCTTAATGTGAAAGGATGTTTGAATTACAGGTTAGGATTTTCTTCCTAGTGAAAAGCAGATGGCAATTCCAAATTTTGATTAAACATCATCTGAAGCGGTGTGTTTCCCCCACTTGCCTAAATATTTATTTTAGTACTCCAGTGATCTGCAAAGAGAGAAGCCTCCCACTCCTTTTGTGCCTCAACACCAATTATGTTGCAGGTTCCCTCAGCAGTTCTTTCAGTGGCATTTTACCTTCGTATGGATGCAAATGATGCTAGTACATCAACAAGAGAATAAACCAAAAGACCCAGGCTGAGTTCAGCTTATTCTGGCCTTCATTTTAGCATATTTTTGAAGTCTACCTTCCTGTCTGACAGTGCATGTGATAGGAAAAACTAGTCAGGAATGCCCATTAGTTTCACACTTGCGGATTCTTGATGCATTTTTGCCTGATGGGAACAGGGCTGCTAGCTGTCACATACCTACTTTCATTTTTGTTTATTATTTTGTTTAAAATTTATCAGTGCTTAATCCATTTTTTAAAAATGGTGAAAATTGGTGCGAAAAATTAACTTTGCATGCAGTTTTTTGGGGTAAATATTGGGTTTAATATTAGGATAAGACAGTAAAAAAGCAACAAAAGGAAAGTAAGAGTTTTGAAAGTAAAAGCAGTTTAATGCCCTGGTTTATTTCATGAACTGTACATTACCAATATGTGTACTCATGCACGCCCATGCGTGTATCTTCCACTACATTGCCTTACTTTAACAGACATCCTTGCATTTACATGTAGACTAATTTATTATTAACAAAAAAAACCCCTACCAAATGTAATGTATGGCATTTTCTTAACATAATCAATATGTTCATGTATTTGAGTGGTCCAATATCTGGATGAAGATCAGTAATAAAAATAAATAATTTTTGCAAAATCCAAGGTGTGTGGTTTTTTTTTTTGTTTTGTTTTGGTAAAAATCAGTAAAAACTGAAAACAGAAGGCCTTACTGATAGGGTACATGTGCAGACATCTGCCATGCTTGCCTGCAGTCCTCCAGGATTCTCATGCTGTGGCTCCTTTTGTCATTTGGGGACTGCTTTGATACCTCCTCTTCAGGCATTCAGGTGACTGCCTAAGTCCTTACTGATGTCCCTGCTAGGAAGAGAAGGATAGGACAAAAGATAGGAGAGAGAATTTCTCCCTGCCCTCTGACTACCACCCAGCATCCCGACCATCTGACCAAATGTCTGCCAAATGCAAAGGGATCAAACGGATTGAAAAATAAACTTTGCTTTGAAGATTTTGAGAGGCTAGCATAGAATAAGATGAACTAGTCAATATTTCAAAATAACTTCCTGGAAAAAATAGTACTTAGGAATTTGTGTCTTGAAAATCCTTTACAAATATTAAGCCTCTTGGTAAAACTGAAAAGTAGGAAAATGCTATGTACTACTAATTATGTAGATGAGAAATCTGAAGCACAATGAAGCTTCTTGATTTGATACAAGGACTTGTGGAAGAGAAGTAGCCAACCCAGTAGTAAAACTTGAGTCCTGACTGCCAATCCTGTGCTCTGACCACTGGGCTGACTACTTTTTGAGAATCTAACATTTTCTAGCATTACTCCAAGAAAGGCAAATGTAATCAAATAATTGTTTTTATTTAAATCTAGTTTAATTTTGACATTTTCAAGTTGTAGTAACCGCAATGAAAATGTAAAGGAAGGGGGTCTTAAAAAAAAAAAAAGTATGACATTTTTTTTAAATGCTCTATAAGGTGTTCAGAACAGCATCACGTATTAGAAATAAAATTTATGGTGCATGAATGAAGTAACAATTTGGGGTTGTTATACTTGCATGGTGGTGTTATTCTTACAGATATTTAAATATATCTAACCACACAATTAACAAAAGAAGTGCATTTTGGTTGCCAATACATTTTGAATGACTTTTATTGCTGCTTAACCATAGTTTTAGCTTTAACTTTTATTCTGATTACAGTGGGATAACAATAGGTTTTTTTCCCCCAAATAGTCATGAGCAATGAGTGCTAAAACTTAAATGCTAAGATTGTATTCTGAATGCATATCTGCCCACTGCTGCTTCCCTCTCTCCTCCCCCTTGAAACTTCAATTAGGCATAGAGAAAGAGAATGGAGATTGACTTGCGATTCAATTTGCAAGTGCTGAAATGCAAATTCAGCAACTCTTATATCAGCTCATACTGAATTTTTCACATTTAAGTAGCTGATAAACTTGCTCAAGCTGAGAAGAGTAACTTTATTTTGTGAGAAACATGAAGCTCATTTAACTGGTTGAACCAGAAGAAATGTATTTTTACCTTTTATATTTTAGGTGACACTTTGTGTGAATCAAGATTTCCATTTACTTTAGGTTAAAGCACATAAATATGTACTTGGTTATTAAAACATTTTGTATGTTTCCATTATAGAGGAGTTAATCCTTAGTAAGTATATTTTAATAATTAATTCAAAGTATCACAATCATCTTACAAAATGTAAATTTGCCATGCAAATAAAATTTTAAATTTTTAACAGTGCAATATTCTGTTATTGAGTGCTGCTGAGAGTCTTGCTAGAAGACAAGATCTTTGGCTGAGCCCATACTACTAATAAGTTTAGCAAAATTCAGCTAGAGATATCTTAAATATTATCCAGAAACTGTAATTAACTTGTTCTCATCATTCGTACCACTGATGAGAGGGCGGTGATTTTATCATGATGACTTGTGTCATAATTTTTAGGAATTTGTTAAAATCAGAAGTCAAAAACTCTCTTACCCTCATTGTTAATTGACAGGCCTTGGAAAGGCTCCACTATAAGGCTGAAATCTTGGCCTCATTCAAGTCACTGGAAGTTTTCCCATTGACTTGAATGGGGCCAGTGCTTTGCCCCTGGTCACTCAATAGCAGTGAAAAGATGCAGTGGGCAAGATGGAGCCAAACTCTCTGAAGAGGGTCATGGCAAAAAGATAGAGAAAATTCCTTTTTCTCCTTCCAAAAAAGAACCATCATAATGATAATAGGAGGAGGGGTAACCCATATTCTTGGAATAATCTGATTTACTTGGTTAGGTAAATGATTTGGCATTCAGGCTGATACTTTATCTATGCAGGAATCAGGCTATTTCCTTCTCAAATAATTGAACACACTTTTAATTATCCTTTAAATATACCCCAACATCTATTAGAATCCACAAAAGAGGATTATTAAACAAATAATAGTTGCATATTTAACAATGGCATATTTAACAAAATATCCCAAGAAATCTTTCATTAATTATCACACTCAACAGTGCAGCAAAACACAAGATAAATGAATTTACTACTTGAATGAGAAATGTCTAACTCCAAACACTGTACCATAACTCTGCTTTGGGAAGTTCTATAACTTTAAACCACTGAGGAAAATCTGATGGGCTTAAACTCTGGCAAATCAAGTGTAAAAGCATGATTAGGTAGGCCAAAAAGGAATTTGAAGAGTAAACAGTGAAAGACATGAAAGCTAACAGCAGTTTTTTTAAGTAGGTCGGAAGCAAGAAGTCTGGCAAACAATCAGTGGGGACACCGACCAGTCAAGGTGCTAAAGGAGCACTCAAGGAAGATAAGGCCATTGTGGAGATGCTAAACGAATTCTTTGTATCAGTCTTCACTGAAGAGCATGTGAGATTCGCACACCTGAGCCTTCTTTTTAGGTGACAGATCTGAGGAACTGCCCCAGATTGAGATGTCAATAGAGGAGGTTTTGGAACAAATTGATAAATTTAAACAGTATTAACTCATCAGCCATCAGATGATATTCACCAGAGTTCTGAATGAATTAAGATGTGAAATTGCAGAACTACTAAATTTGTATGTAATCTATCACTTTAATCAGCCTCTGCATCAGATGATGGGAGGTTAACTAATGTGACACCGATTTTTAAGAAGGCTCCAGAAGTGATTTTGACAATTACAGGCCAGTAAATTTAATCTCAGTATCTGGCAATGTGATTGAAACTATAGAAAAGAACCAAATGATCAAACACGTAGATGAACATGATGTGTTGGGGAAGAGTCAACATAGCTTTTGTAAAGGAAAATCATGCCTCACCAATCTATTACAATTTTTGAGGGTTCAACAAACATGTGGACAAGGGTGATCTAGTGGACTTTCCAAGTGTACTTGGACTTTCAGAAAGCCTTTGAGAAGGTCCTTCACCAAACTCTCTTAAGAGAAAAAAGCCATCATGGGATAAGAGGGAAGGTCTTCTCATAGATCAGTAACTGAAGATAGGATACAAAGGATACGAAACAAAGGGTAGAAATCAATGATCAATTTTCACAGTTGAGAGAGGTAAATAGTGGGGTCCCCCAAGGCTCTGTACCGGGACCTGTGCGGTTCAACGTATTCATAAATGATATGAAAAAGGGTTAAACATGAGGTGGCAAAGTTTGCAGATGATACAAAATTACTCCAGATAGCCAAGTCCAAAGCAGACTGTAAAGAATTACAAAAGGATCACACAAAACTGGATGACTGAACAACAAAATGGCAGATGAAATTTAATGTTGATAAATGCAAAGTAATGCAAATTGGAAAACACAATCCAAACTATAAATACAAAATGATGGGGTCTAAATTAACTGTTGCCACTCAAGAAAGAGATCTTGAAGTCATTGTGCATAGTTCACTGAAAACATCTGCTCAATGTGAAGCAGCAGTCAAAAAAGCTAACAGTGTTACGAATCATAAGAACAGGGATACATAAAATGATAGAAAATATCATAATACCAGCATATAAATCCATGATACTCCTACACCTTGAATACTGCATGAAGTTCTGGTCACCCCATCTTAAAAAAGGTGTATTAAAATTGGAAAAAGTATAGAGAAGGACAACAAAAATGATTAGGGATATGGAGCAGTTTCCAAATAGAGATTAGAAAGACTGGGACTGCTCAGCTTGAAAAAGACTGCTTACTTTGCTTAAGAGTCTTTAGTGAGGGACCTTGTCAAAGGCTTTCTGAAAATCTAAATACACTGTATCCACTGTATCACCTTTGTCCACATGCTTGTTGACCCCCTGAAAAATTTTAGTAGATTGGTGAGTCATGATTTCTATTTACAAAAACCATGTTGATTCTTCCCCAACAAATTATGTTCATATATGTGTCTGAAAGTTTTGTTGTTTACTATAATTTCACATTTGAGTTCCGTCAGACCTCTTGGGTGAATACCATCTGGACCTGGTGATTTATTACTGTTTAGTTTATCCATATGTTTCAAAACCTCCTCTAATGATGCTTCAATCTGGGACAGTTCCTCAGATTTGCCCTGTAAAAAGAATGGCTCAGGTTTGGGAATCTCCCTCACATCCTCAACCATGAAGACTGATCCAAAGAATTCATTTAGTTTCTCTGCAATGGCCTTATCATCCTTGAGTGCTCCTTTAGCATCTCAATCGTCCAGTGGCCGCACTGGTTGTTTAGCAGGATTCCTGCTCCTGATGTATTTTAAAAAAAAATTTGCTATTACTTTTCTTTGGCTAGCTGTTCTTCAGATTCTTTTTTGGCCTCCTAATTATATTTTTGCACTTAATTTGCCAGAGTTTATGCTCTTTTCTGCACTAGGGTTTAACTTCCACATTTTAAAGGATGCCTTTTTGCCTCTCATTGCTTCTTTTATTCTGTTGTTTAGCCACAGTGGCTCTTTTTGGGTTCTCTGTTTTTTAATTTGGGATATACATTTGAGCCTCTATTATGATGTCTTAAAAAGTTTCCATGAACCTTGCAGAGTTTTTACTTTTGGTGCTGTACTTTTTAATTTTTGTTTAACTAACCTCCTCCTTTTTGTGTAGTTCCCCTTTCTGAAATTAAATGCTACAGTGTTGAACTGCTGTGGTGTTTTTCCAGCCACAGGGATGTTAAATTTAATTATATTATGGTCATGATATATTATGGCACCCCAGCTATATTCACCTCTTGGACCTGATCCTGTGCTCCACTTAGGACTAAATCAAGAATTGCCTCTCCTCTAGTGCGTTCCAGAACTAGCTTTTCCAAGAAGCAGTCATTTAAGGTGTCCTGATGTGACATGTACCCAGTCAATATGGGGATAGTTGAAATCCCCCCATTATTATTATTATTATTTATTACTTTTAACAGCCTCTCTAATCTCCCAGAGCATTTCACAGTCACTATCACCATCCTGGTCGGGTGGTTGGTAGTATATCCCTATTGCTATATTCTTATTATTCGAGCATGGAATTACTATCCATAGAGATTCTATGGTGCTGGTGCAGTTTGGTTCAGTTAAGATTTTTACTTCATTTGATTCTACACTTTTTCACATATAATGCCACTCCCCCACCAGCACAACCTGTTCTGTCCTTCCAATATATTTTGTACCCTGGTATTACTGTGTCCCATTGATTATCCTCATTCCACCAAGTTTCTGTGATGCCTATTATATCAATATCCTCATTTAGAATGAGGCACTCTAGTTCACCCATCTTATTATTTAAGCGTCTAGCATTGGTATAGAAGCACTTTAAAAACTTCTCACTTTTTAGCTGTCTCCCATTACGTGATGTAATTGAATGAGACTTTTTTTTTTCATTTGACTGTTTCTCATCAGATTCTACCTGTGTTTTATCATCTTCCATATTCTTCTCCTTACTAGAACATAGAGAATCTCCATTAATAGATCTTCCCCTAAGGGATGTCTCTGTCCGAACCATGTGCTCCTCCGCACCTGTTGGCTTTTCCCTAGCCCTTTAAAAACTGCTCTATGACCTTTTTAATTTTAAGTGCCAGCAATCTGGTTCTATTTTGATTTAGGTGGAGCTCATCCTTCCTGTATAGGCACCCCTGTCCCAAAAGTTTCCCCAGTTCCTAATAGATCTAAACCCCTCCTCCCTACACATTGTCTCATCCACCCATTGAGACCCTGCAGTTCTGCCTGTCTAATTGGCCCTGTGCATGAAACTGGGAGCATTTCAGAGAATGCTACTACGGAGGTTCTGAACTTCAATCTCTTACCTAGCAGCCTAAATTTGGCCTCCAGGACCTCTCTCCTATCTTTCCCAATGGCACTGGTACCTCCATGTACCACGACCACCGACTCCTCCCCAGCATTACACATAAGTCTAGCTAGATGTCTTGAGAGATTTGCAACCTTCGCACCAGGCAGGCAAGTCACCATGCATTTCTCCTGGTCGTCGCCAACCTAGCTATCTATGTTTCTAATAATTTAATCACCCATTACGAATATCCATCTCTTCCTAATAACTGGAGTTCCCTCTCCTGAAGGAGGTATCCTCGGTGCAAGAGGATACCACAACATCATCTGGAAGGAGGGTCCCAATTATGATTGTTTCCCTCTGGTCCAGTTGGATGTTCTCCTTCCCTGAGGCTTTCATCCTCCTCAACAGCACAGAGGCAGTTAAACCAGGGGCGGGACCGTTCTACTGTGTCCCGTAAAGTCTCATCTATGTACTTCTCTGTCTCCCTTAGCTCCACCAGCTCAGCCACCCTGTCTCCAAAGCCCGCACCTGGTCTCTGAGGGCCAGGGGCTCCTTGCACCGAATGCACATATATGCCACCTGCCCATAGGGCAGGTAATCATACATGCTGCATTGGGTGCAATAAACTGGGTAGCCCCCCACTCTGTTGCATTCCTGCATTCTCTTTTTACTCCTGCAGCTGGTTCCCTTGTTTTGTTTTTATCAGGGGGTGCTTTTTGGCTTAAGATTAAGGAATGCTAAGTGTATATAGCCTCTCTCTCCCCCTCTCCCCCACCCTCCGCCCCCCGGCTGTAAACTCTCTTGCAAAACTCCCGTTATCTGCTCCTGTTTGCTAGGACATGGGAACTGAACTACCCTTTCATACTTAATGGTGTTTCCTTCATGCCAGTATCTAGGCACGTTGGCAGGGTAGCGTGGCAGATTGCACCACTTCTGCAAGTATTGTACCAATTCTGTGGATTAGCACAGGACTTCAGGTTTTCAAATCTGCTAGTGGAGCACCTTTCATTAGCATGGAATTCATTTAAAATAAGAAAAAAAGAAAAAAGAAGCAAAAAATGAATAAGACACTGCCCTGTGGCTTACATGCTCAGTAATCTTGTGAGTGCTTAGAAGTTCTGTAATGTTTTCTTTTCATGTAGGTATTAAAAATTTCAAGCATATAAAGGCATCAAAATCACATCATTTGACACTAGAAATATTAAAAACTTTTGATTGTTCTCTTTCTAGTTAAATAACATACTAAAATATCATCACTTGGTTTCCGTTTCCACCTGTAGACGCTTTGACAGAGCTGTGAAGAAGTGGCAGTGTTTCCACCATGACATGAAGAATTTTAGTCAGTGGCTAACTGACACAGAACAGAATTTGGCTAGAGCACAAACAGGTACCAGGGACCCAGATCAAGCCAAAATAAAGCAGTACCTCAAGGTAGGTTTTGACTGACCAATTCCTGACCCATTCCTTTATAGTTCAATTGTATATAGTGTTGATTGCTGAGTGGTATTTTTATATGATGTTTTTCAAATGTTTTCTTGTTCAACCTTTTTTTCTAACAAATATTATTTTTTCTGAGATATTAGCTGAAAATGCATTTAAAAATAAAATTAACATTAGAATAAGGTGCAACCAGGTAACACTTCTGTAGTTAAATGTTTGGTCTGTCTTTACTTAGTTCAGGCACACAATGCCCATTCATTTCCGTGTGGTTTGTATGTTCAGCGGAAGAAGAGAATAATGCTCTGGGAGATAAACTTTGCTTGTGGGAGATGCTTTATTACCATGCTTTGTAGGAGAAACTTGATTCATGAGCAAGTCATGAAAGAGAGGTTCCATTAACCTTGTGTGGGTCCTTAACCTGTGTTGCCTGTGCCATCCTCTTTCATTTTGTAATCAAAAGAACATCCAAGATGTTTTTTTGTAAACTGCATCATGACAAAATTGCCATTCAGTTTTCATATGCCAGTTCCAATGTGTACACTCTTCTATTCTTCTTAGTGGATGCATAATATGCCTCATGTGCCACGTGACCAGGATTCATCACTAAATTTGGTCTGCTGGTTGGATCATTAGCTTCCCTGGGCCAGGCCCAGTACTGACGCTGAACGCTGATCCAGGCCCTAGGTTCATAAGCAAAAAAATAATGATTAGTTTATTGATAGCTGACTTCATTCTCATTTTGGATGACTCAAAATGATAGTGTGTATGTGTGGATATAGATATAGATATAAATAGATAGATAGTACTAATTCCATACCAGTGATTTTCAAGTTGATTAGTTCATTTGGATAAAATGGTTTGTCTAACAATGACACTTTAGATACGTGTAATAAATTAATTCCCAAGCACAAGAAAAATCTTCTGCTTTCAGTGTTACATTAACAAGCACCCATACTGCAATGGAGATAAGAACTGTCCGGTAGAGAAAGTGTAGGCTGTTTAATGTCATGTGTTTTTATTTTTTGTTTTTGATTTTTTTTAATTGAAAAAGGCACTGATCTAAAATGAGCCAGGAATGAGGGAAGAAATTCCGATTATAGGAGACACTCAAAAACAATGATGCATATGGAAAATCTTACTCTTTTCAAACTCTCTAAATGCCCTGGTGTGTTATCTTTGTGAACTAGAATACTTGGGTTTTCATTAATCTACAGTTTTAACATATTTGATTATTTCCTTTTTAAGTATGTAAAATAGTGAGTTAATTATTTAAGATTTATTAAGTCACCTCGAGGTTGAAGAATTGGATTAACCTACAAGATAGACCTGCGAGAAATAGCTTTCCCATTTAGTAATCTATCTTTTCCTAATGAGAAGGAACCACAGAATAGATTTCGATGTCTGAGTGATCATTGACATTGACTAGTTCCCAGCACCACAATGCTGTGTAGTGCCAAATACAAAGGGAAACAAAAATAGCTCACAAAGATAATTAGATATGCATAATATATTCATATTGCACAAAAATCAGTATTTTTAAAAATGCACACAAGATTTTTCAAATGAAAAGATGCATAATATATAGCACATTTTAAAATAGTTATTTCATTAAGTAAAAATCTGACTACTACCTCCTCTTTTATAGCAGCTTTTCCCCGTAACCAAACTCAAACCAGAATTCACCTTAAACCAAGAACAAGGTTATGTGGTGAATGAGTGAATAGAAAAAGGATTGTGTATAATGAATGAGGTAATGTTAGGAAGCTAAACTGGAACCCACAAAGACCTTTATATCATTCAGTAAAGATGTCCCCTTCATTGTGCACCATACAACTTGCACACTGAATGAGGCAGAGGTCCTGCAGAAAATATAGTATATGATCATGTAATCAAAGATGCATCATAATGCATATCCAAAAGGGAGCAGACTTTAGGCTATGTAGGCAGTTGTTACTTCCAGATGGTCCAGTGCTCCCCCTTTGTGAGCTTAAACATATTTTAGTTATTTATTTATGTATTGCATATGTAGAGGACATATCTGTGTAGAAAAGAGCAGACCTATATAATAAATTTGTTTGTGCCCTTTTGCCTGTCTTGCAACTCGCTGGCCACTAATTCTCCCAGGACATATTCCAACCCCTTGAAATGCATCAAACAAGGTAATTTAAAGTAAAATCAATCTGTGGAAGAAATAGTTCTTCCTCTTCTTTCTCCCCTCCTGCCACTTCCGAAAGAAAATTATCCCTGACTCGTGCTCAGAGACAGACAAGATACATTTCTGGTCTAGTGACATAAAAATCTCATGTCATTAAGTTTGGGCACTGCTTATTCCTGCAAGGCTAGAAACATGAGCTTTATGCCATTAGGGAGGGGAGATTACCAGTGGGACAAAGAACACCTTCCCTAGTCATGAAAGGGCCTGAGATAATTGCCATTAAAGTCATGACATTTTGATGCCTACAAAAGTTATTTTTGGTAATTTTTCAGAAGTATTTTATATTTATTCACTTTAGTATTTCTCTCTTTCTGAACCCTGCACATTTGGGGTATGTCTACACTACGGGATTAATCCAAATTTATATAATTCGAATTTGGAAAACAGATTGTATAAAGTCGAATGTATGCAACCACACTAAGCACATTAATTCGGTGGTGTGCATCCATGTACCGGGGCTAGCGTCGATTTCCGGAGCGTTGCACTGTGGGTAGCTATCCCATAGCTATCCCATAGTTCCCGCAGTCTCCTCCGCCCATTGGAATTCTGGGTTGAGATCCCAATGCCTGATGGGGCCAAAAAAATTGTCGCGGGTGGTTCTGGGTATATCCCCCCCCTCTCCAGGAAGCAACGGCAGACAACCGTTTCGCGCCTTTTTCCTGGGTGAACAGTGCAGACGCCATACCACGGCAAGCATGGAGCCCGCTCAGCTCAAGACAGCAGTCATGAACATTGTAAATACCTCGCGCCTTATTGTGCAGTTTATGCTGAACAAGAACCTGGAAAACCAGGCGGCGAGGAGCAGGCTACGGCAGCGCGGCGACGAGAGTGATGAGGATATGGACATGGAATTCTATCGAACCGCAGGACCCGGTCCTTTGGAGATAATGCTGTTAATGGGGCAGGTTATAGCCGTGGAACGCCAATTCTGGGCCCAGGAAACAAGCACAGACTGGTGGGACCGCATAGTGTTGCAGGTGTGGGACGATTCCCAGTGGCTGCGAAACTTTCGCATGCGTAAGGGCACTTTCTTGGAACTTTGTGACTTGCTTTCCCCTGCCCTGAAGCGCCAGAATACCAAGATGAGAGCAGCCCTCACAGTTGAGAAGCGAGTGGCAATAGCACTGTGGAAGCTTGCAATGCCAGACAGCTACCGGTCAGTCGGGAATCAATTTGGAGTGGGCAAATCTACTGTGGGGGCTGCTGTGATGCAAGTAGCCAAAGCAATCACTGAGGTGCTGCTACGAAAGCTAGTGACTCTGGGAGGTGTGCAGGTCATAGTGGATGGCTTTGCTGCAATGGGATTCCCTAACTGTGGTGGGGCGATAGATGGAACCCACATCCCTATCTTGGCACCGGAGCACCAGGGTACCCAGTACATAAACCGCAAGGGGTACTTTTCAATGGTGCTGCAAGCACTTGTGGATCACAAGGGACGTTTCACCAACATCAACGTGGGCTGGCCGGGAAGGGTTCATGATGCTTGCGTCTTCAGGAACACTACTCTGTTTAAAGGGCTGCAGCAAGGGACTTACTTCCCGGACCAGAAAATAACTGTTGGGGATGTTGAAATGACAATAGTTATTCTTGGGGACCCAGCCTACCCCTTAATGCCATGGCTCATGAAGCCATACACTTGCAGCCTGGACAGGAGTCAGGAGCTGTTTAACTACAGGCTGAGCAAGTGCAGAATGGTGGTAGAATGTGCATTTGGCCGTTTAAAAGGTCGCTGGCGATCGCTACTGACTCGCTCTGACCTCAGCCAAAGAAATCTCCCCATTGTTATTTCTGCTTGCTGTGTGCTCCACAATCTCTGTGAAAGTAAGGGGGAGACCTTTATGGCAGGGTGGGAGGCTGAGGCAAATCGCCTGGCTGCTGATTATGCGCAGCCAGACACCAGGGCGATTAGAAGAGCACACCAGGAAGCGCTGTGCATCAAAGAAGCTTTGAAAACCAGTTTCATGACTGGCCAGGCTACAGTGTGAAATTTCTGTTTGTTTCTCCTTCATGAAAACCCGCCCCCTTTATTGACTCATTCATTCTCTGTAAGGAACCCACCCTCCCCGTTCCCCCAGCTTTCTTTCAAAGGAAATAAAGTCACTATCGTTTAAAAATCATGTATTCTTTATTAAGTGATTATAAACATAGGGAGAGAACCAACAAGGTAATCTGGGTGAGGTTTGGGAGGAGGATAGGAGGGAAGTAAAAGGCCACTGAACAAATTCAATATAATGACAGCCTTTTGGTTGGGCTGTCCACTGGGGTGGAGTGGGAGGGTGCACGGAGCCTCCCCCCACCCCCCGCCGCGTTCTTACACGTCTGGGTGAGGAGGATATGGAACATGGTGAGGGGGGAGGTAGGTTATACAGCGGCTGCAGTGGCACTCTGTCATCCTGCTGCCATTCCTGAAGCTCCACCAGATGCCGGAGCATGTCCGTTTGCTCACGCAGCAGCCCCAGCGTTGCCGCCTGCCACCTCTCATCTCGAGCGTCCCTCATGACCTCACGTTCACTGGCATCTTTCCTAAATTTAGATACAGTGTCCTTCCACTCATTCAAATGAGCTCTTTCATTGCGGGTGCATCGTGCATTCCATTATTTCCGTGATCATGTCGTCTCGCGTCATCTTTCTACGCCACCTTATCTGAGATAGCCTTCGGGACGGAGGAGGGAGGCTTGAAAAATTTGCAGCTGCTGGAGGGAGGGTTGAAAAAAAGGAAAGAAGTTTTTAAAATGATACATTTTACAGAACAATGCTTATACTCTTTCATGGTGAAAAACACTATTCACATTACATAGCACATGTGATTTCAGTACAAGGCCGCATTTTCCATCTTAATATTGAGTGCCTGTGGCTTTGGTGTTAGAGATCACAGACGCAGGTCCGGGCAACAGAATTCAGCTTGCATGCAGCCATGGTAAGCCATGGTCTTTCGGCTTCTGCGCCCTCCTTTCCTACATACCAAGCAAAGCCCGTTGACTGCTGCAGTTTTCCTGTTAACCTTCAGCAGCAGAAAACAAACTAACGCCCCCCCATCCAATTCTCTGGGAGGATCGCTTTATCCCTCCCCCCACCGCGTGGCTGGTAACAGGGAAGATCCCTGCTAGCCAAACGCGAAAAGCTCAGGGCCAATTCCCCCCCCCCTGCGCTTGCTTAACTGCAGGGAAGGATTTCTTTTCAGCCACAGGCAAGCAGCCCAGTAGGAATGGCCACCTCTGTCCCCTTAATTAAGTTCCCGTATTTGAACCAGGTTACCATGAGCGATATCACTCTCCTGAGGATTACACAGCAAAATAAAGAACGGATGTTGCTTGAATGCCAGCAAACACCGGGACCATACGCTGCCAGGCTTTGTCAGGCAATGATACCAGATTACTTGCTGCAAGCATGGCGCGGTCAAGTGTCCTACCATGGAGGACGGAATAAGGCTGCACTGCCCAGAAACCTTGTGGCAAGGCTTTTGGAGTACCTCCAGGAGAGCTTCATGGAGATGTCCCTGGAGGATTTCCGCTCCATCCCCAGACACGTTAACAGACTTTTCCAGTAGCTGTACTGGCCGCGAATGCATCCCAAGTCCTCAGGGCAAAGTAATCATTAAAAAACGCTTGCTTTTAAAACAAGTTTTATATTTTAAAAGGTAAACTCACCTGAGGTCCCTTCCATGGGGTCATGGTCCTGGATACTGGGTTGGGAGGGTACTTCAGTCAGGCTGAGAAAAAGATCCTGGCTGTTGGGGAGAACGGAGTGCTGGGTGCTCTCTGCAAGCTCGTCCTCTTCCTCCTCCTCCTCCTCCTCTTCCCCATCCGCAGAATCCTCAGGTGTAGCTGATGAGACTATCCCCGACCCGGAATCCACGGTCACAGGTGGGGTAGTGGTGGCGGCCCCCCCCTAGAATTGCATGCAGCTCGGAGTAGAAGCGGCATGTCTGCGGCTCTGACCCGGAGCGACCGTTTGCCTCCTTTGTTTTTTGATAGGCTTGTCTGAGCTCCTTGACTTTCATGCGGCACTGATCTGAGTCCCTATTGTGGCCTATCTCCATCATGCCCTTGGAGATTTTTTCAAAAGTTTTGGCATTTTGTCTTTTTGAACGAAGTTCTGCTAGCACTGAATCCTCTCCCCATATAGCAATCAGATCCAGTACCTCCCGTACGGTCCATGCTGGTGCTCTTTTTCGATTATTGGCCTGCATGGTTACCTGTGCTGATGAGCTATCTGTGGTCATCTGTGCTCTCCACAATGGGCAAACAGAAAATGAAATTCAAATGTTCGCGGGGCTTTTCCTGTCTACCTGGCCAGTGCATCCGAGTTCAGATTGCTGTCCAGAGCGGTCACAATGGTGCACTGTGGGATAGCTCCCGGAGGCCAATACCATCGAATTGCGGCCACACTAACCCTAATTCGAAATGATAAAATCGATTTTGGCGCTACTCCGCTCGTCGGGGTGGAGTACAGAAATCGATTTAAAGAGCCCTTTGTTTCGAATTAAATGGCGTCGTTTTGTGGACGGGTGCAGGGTTAATTCGATTTAACGCTGCTAAATCCGAATTAAAGTCGTAGTGTAGACCAGGCCTTGGACTCTAAGGACCAGATCCTTGTCTGTTATAAATACACATACAGCAGTTCCCCTGGACTCAATATTTGTTCGCTTAATATCTGGCCCTTAATAGTGACAAAATCACCTGGATTTAAAGGTAGTGGTATAAGAAATAATCTCTCTTTTTTAAAACTCTCCAAAACATTCTTTAAAATGGTTTCTTTAACATATCTGTTTTGTGTGCAAAACACATGTTGGGGAGGAGTGATGTAAAGCTTTTAGGAGCATGAGTTTGAGATGATCTGCAAAACCATTGTGTGCTCCACATATAAACAAGTACACACTTGTCAAATGGGCCATGCAACACATATAAGAATCAGCTCATACATCTCTGCAAGTAAGACTCCTGTGTTTATGACTGACTTAGGTCTAACCTCCTTCTCATCTAACTATCATCCATTTTTGTTTGTGAACATCCAGAACCTATGCATTTCTGTCTCCCCTATGGTTTTTAAAGCTACTGTCATTCAATACTAAATTGTGGTGAGAGGAAGATAGAGCTAGAGCCTTTTGAGGGCCTTAAAACAATTATTTAAAATGTTAGTTTGAGTGACAAAAGGCAATCTGGCAGTTAGGATTTATATGCGGAAGAAAAATTAATCTGAAGAAATAGCTCTATCATTTAATTAATTGGTTCTTTGTCACTTTCTTGGCCATGTGCCGATGCTTCACCAACAGCATATGTGGATGGTGCAAGGCAAGGGGAAATACTATTTTTGTAAGACTGTTGTTTGGAAGGTATTAGCAGGCACTTGTGAAGCTGACAGAAGAGATGATAATCTCCATTAGGTTAAGCAGTTAAAAGATCTGAACATTCTGACTCTTACTAGATTAGCATCTTGGTGTTTTTGTTGTCATTCTTTATGAAATCACATTGCTTAGTGAGGCATTTTCAAAATTAACAGGATTTTCTTGAAAAGGCTTTCATGAGCAGACGTATGACCTGGTGTTCAGAGGAAGATATTGTCTTTGATGCAAGCTGTATAAAATGTGAAGAAGTGTGTTACTAAAAATGTGAACTACTTTAAAATTTCTGTATTTAATATATTAATAAATACAATGAGTCAAATCTTAATATACAATAACATAAGTTAACTGCACAATTATGGGAGGTGATGCAGTAGTGTTGACATGAGTCAGTAGGTAATTGCATTATTTCTGGTGAATTTACTGTTTGTGTTGATTTTGCTACATCCTGTAGTGTTATTATACAGCAATTCTGCACAGAAGCTATGACACTAGTTATGCAAAACCTATTAATATGGATTCTTTTATGTCATGAAATAGTCTTATTCTATCCATTGTTAAAGGACTGCTTGGGAACTCAGATGTCAAATTTAACTTCTGTTGTATGACTTCTAAATCTGAGCATAATTTTATTTTTCAGTTGTTAATTACAGAACTAGGAGTTTTGAAAGATCATTTGTACACTCTGTCTAAAATTTGACAAGGACTTTGAGGCAGGCTGGGGAAACAAAAGCTATGTGCCAGTCATATAGAGGAGAATAAATCTACAAATTACATTTGAAGAGAGGGAAAATCAGACAGCAGATGAATATATGGTGAGGGATAGAATTTGGAGTCATAATGCATCAGTTTTTGTGTGTTTAAATCATGTATGTATACAGTCATAGAAGAAGGCTTATCTGACATTTACAGGAAAAAATTAACCATGGCTATCTGCTTATTAAAGAAAGGAAAAAAAAAAAAAAACAATGCATATGATCGAGTACAAGTTATAAACTGGTTACTTCTGTTACAGTCCCTTTTACATGCCTTTTTGTGGAGAGCTTTTAACAGATATTATACACTTGAGAGTACAAGAGACTTTGGTGTGTCAATTTTCTCTTGGTAAGTTAAGACCAACCTATTTTTTAAGACAGGCCAATTACAAATATTAAGAATTCTAAATCCAGTTGAATCACACTATTTCTCTGTTTACAAATGTTTAGCCCCTGTTTCTTCTCCAGGAATATATGGTCTAACCATTTGGTAATCAACAGAGAAACAGTAAGTAATTTAAGTTACAACAGCATTTCAATATTCCAATAAAATCATTACAAGAGTTTTAAATCCAATCACTTGGCAGTGTCTTAGTTAACTTCCTCTCATCAATCTATGTTGAAGTCTTGGGGAGGTTTTCCTTGGAATGGTTTCTTCTTGGGTTTTTTTGTTCTTTCTTATCTGTCTGTAGCAGCTTGTTTCTGGAGTGCTGTGTTTGAGTAGGATAGCAGAAGATGCATGTAAGGATTCTCAATTCAGTGTTTTTATTCCTTTCTCCATCCTATTTTCATGAAATTATAAGAAAACGTTGCTCTTGGTGCTTGTTTAGATTCAAGTTGCTTGCTGTGACCCTTTCATTGGCTTCATGCCTTGGCAAAGTTGACACTTTCAACTCCTGAATATGCTGTCTGTTTAAAGAAAATGTACATTTCTTTAATTGCCTTTGTTCTTCTTGTGGCAGGAAAGCATTAGGTAACTTTCAAAGCTAGTTTTAATTTTTTTATTCAGTCCATTCTTTGAGATAGTCTTTCAATTTATTTTGACGGGAAATGAAATTCTGTTTTCAAAAAAATCCACACATGAGTTTCTAGTTCTCAAAATAGTCTTTTAAAATTAAGTAACTTTTAGAAAGCCTTCATCTTCAGTCAATTCTACATGGCAATTTTTGGACCAATGACTTTCTTGTCTTCCTGAGATGGGTAAGGATTTGTTTGTATATTGCCAGTAATAAATTCTCCACTAATATAAATAGTCCATACTTAAATGGTTTCTTACTCTAGTTTAACAAGGTCATTAGAGTCCATGATGGTACATAAAGTATTTTACCACTTACATAGCAATTTCCTTAGGAGTTATATTAGGAGTTTTGCATTTAGCTAACATATTTGCAAACATGCGTTTCAAAAGGTGTTTGCCATTACAACATTTAAGAAATAAACAAAAGTTTAAAACTTCTCCAACTATGAATATTTTTCTCTAGAACTTTTATAAGAGTACAAGCATGTTTTCTTGCCAAAGGATGGGGTTGGTAGAACCCACTTTTCACAGATTTATTGCCCTGATAACTCACCATACATTCCATTCACAATCAGGTTTCTACCTAAAAAAATAATGCTTACATTATTTTGTCTGCTTGATGTTTCCTTGTCCTTGGGAGATAGAAGCAGAAACCGTCTGGAGTTTCTTTGATTAGCTTTAATGTTTTGTAACATAGCTAGCTAAACATATATATTGTTATACAGTATTTCCAAATATCCTGGCTATAACATTCTTGTAGCTATATCCTAATATTCAATAAAGTGCAAACATATTTGTAACAAATTCTTTTCTAAGTTATAATAATTTTATTAATCTCATTTTTATATCAGTGTAGAGGTCTGCCTCCCAAACCTCCAGCTGAATAGCGAGGTGATATTAGTTAATTATAGTTGCATTTTTTCTTCTCTATAATTTATGTTTGTGGTAAATGTTTGCATTATGTGTGTTTTAAATATACATCCAGAAATGGGGGGAGGGGGAGAAAAACTCTAAAAGTAAATTTCTAAAGCACATTGTTACAATGTGCATATATGTAACTTCATATATTAAGTTAATTGGGAAACGTCATACAGATCACAAAATCCTCACAGAACAGTTTTTTGTCAACTATTCAGTGTCTAGCAGGAGAAAAAAAACCTAATGATACAGCACAGTAGTGGAACATAATGCCTTAATAACTGTACTTGACTAAAGTTTCACCTAAAGGAAAAGGCACAGAAGGGTCAGAGAGCTGACTACAGAAATAATTCCACTAAACAATATCCTTTGCTAAGTTCCTAACATTTGCTTCATTTCAAGAAAAGCTCTGAGTTTATGAAGTTATTGAGCTTGGGTGTGATGATTCATTTATTACTTGGCATCTCTATATCCTCAATGTTAGTTTTATCGGGGGGGGGGGGGTGAGGAAAAAGTAGGAAAGAGGGAATAATCCAGGAGGAGCACAGAATTATCCTAGGATGGTGGTGTAGTCAGTTTTATGTTCCACTGAAAATACATATTTATTTTATTTTTACAACTCAGATAATACATAAGCGCAAGAGAACTGTAACCTCTAAATATAGACTTTCTGGGTTCTTAACAGTAATTGATCAATTTTTTCTAACAAAAGTGCACAGTTGTTTAATATGTGTGCTTTGATCTGTTACCTATTTTTACCGTTGACGTTAAATAGTTTAATAAATGTAAAATGTTACATAGAATGATATTGGTAAAATATTTGTTTTGGTTTGCAATTGAGATATAAATTTTACAAGATGTTCATGAGTTTGCTCTGATTGCTAGTCTTTGTAAAACATGACTACCTGTTATGACCATGTACTTAGCTTCTGGCTAGATCCTTCGTTCATGCTTCAAGAATCTGCCCGTCTACTATGCTCCCAGGCTACCCCCAACCTTTAACTCTCTTAAATTCATACATATTCATATCTATTTCCAAAGGCTGCTGCCTGATTAAACTTTTATGTGCACAAGCACTGTAATCATTAACAGCAATAATACTAATAATAGTAGCAATATCCTAATTCCTAGCTATGTTTGGCATATGTCAGAGTCTGCATGTAGCAGACTTACATATGGTCATTGCTATTAATAACATGCATCTCTCATAGTGTGAGAGAAATTTGGATGTGAATAATTTCTCCTCTTGAACAGCCATGTGGCCCATGCAAAAAAACAACTGAACCATTTATTTAGACTAAATGTAAAAACAATACCCACAGTGGGAACAATGAAACATACAAATCAGCAGCTACTGACACAGGAAGAGTGCCTTACGCAATGCTGTTAAATAAAGGAAAATGTAGTTAAACTGTCTACTATAACTTTAGATCAATGATATTGTTCCCATAGAGTGGTCTAGATTATGTTTATAAGTGCAGCTCTGCATAGGGGTGGTATGGAGCCGTTTTGAACCTCGGGGGAATTCAGGGTGTGCGCCCATTTTTCGGAGTGGGTAGGGGGATTAAATTGGATCATACATTTGAATGGTGCTGACTACTGACCCAGTACACCAGATCAGCTCTCTGGGTCACTCTGTGTCCCTGTCCCCTGGGGGCAGTTAATTCTCTAACTTGGGCTTGGGGGCAGCAGTTTGAGTTTTCTTGAGCATGGAGATTGTTGTTGCCCCTGGCCCTTGCATAGGCTGTGCAAAAGGAAAGTGTGTGTATCTGTGTGTGGGTGAGTGGGAGGCTCTTTGCATTCTGCCTCCCATTCTTACTGCCCCTCATTGTGCCTGCACAAGAATAACCTGGCCCTTCAGAAGAAATATATTTATGGAACCAAAAAATACCCTCTTAATATATTCAAACTTAATTCTAAGGGTATGTCTACACTGCAACAAAACATCCATAGCTGGCCTGTATCAGCTGCCTCGATCTCGCAGGGCTTGGTCTGTGGGGCTATACAAATGTAGTGTAGATCCTCAGGCTGCAGCCCAACCTCTGGGACCCTCCTCATTGTGGGGTCTCAGGGCTTGGGCTCCAGCCCAAGCCTGAACGTCTACACTGGAATTTTATAGCCCCGCAGCCTGAGCTGCATGAGATTGAGCCAGTTGACACAGGCCAATAGCAGCATGTTATTGCAGTGTAGACATACCCTTAGTGTTCATGATCTCTGTACATACAAACATATGCCCTTGTTTGTTCTTTTGGTAAATAACATTTTATGAGACAGGCTTTCATACCACCACCCCCACAACCATTGTGGTGCATTTAGCAGGAGAAAAATAAGTCAGCAAGCAAATTTGTGCTGGCTGCACACAAGTCATCCAAAGTTCTGTCTTTGTTAGGTCTAATTTTAATTTCATAAATCTATTTTTAATGCAGCAAACACTTCTGAGGCCACACCAGATGCAATGTCCATAATTATATATTGTTGAGCTGTTAGTCTCTGGCAGTGTATCATCAGGGTGTGTAGCAAATGTTATATCCATAGATGTTCTCTTTATTTTTTTTAAGTCACTGAAAAATGTTAAGTCAGTAAGTACTTCTATTCATTATAGCAAGTCTTTTGATTGTGCTATGGGCACAGAACTGGCCTCTAAGCCATAGATTGTGTCTCTTGCATGGGCACTGTGGAATTGTTGTCATCAAGATTGTAGGGTGCCTATCCAAACTTCCAGTGTTTGAGGTTGACTTCTCTAGACCACCTCCCTGCTTGGCTGTAATCACATAAATTTGAACTTTAAATTTTGCTTTGGAGAAGCTGAAGCAAGAAAGAAATGAAAGTAGAAAACCTGGAGTTGCAGTACTGAAAGGTATGGTCAGGCTTGCTAAAGTCTAAGTTGGAACATATAGATGTTTTAATAACAATTAATTTAAAACAGCAAAGAGTCCTGTGGCACCTTATAGACGTATTGGAGCATGAGCCTTCGTGGGTGAATACCCACTTCGTCGGATGCATGTGACATGCATCCGAAGAAGTGGATATTCACCCACAAAAGCTCATGCTCCAATACGTCTATAAGGTGCCACAGGACTCTTTGCTGCCTTTACAGATCCAGAATAACACGGCTACCCTTCTGATCATTTAAAACAGTTATTTTTGGCCCTGGAGTCCAAGAATCGAGAGGAAAACTCAGGTGATTGAGGCTCTTATTGCAGATGCCACCAACACACACAAAAGGATATGTTTCATCACACAGTTTTTTAAAAAAAAATTCCAGTTTCTAATATTAGTAAAAAAAGGTTTAGATCCTACAGTTAAAGTGGAGTTCACATTTTAAGATTTATCTCCTGCTTCAGCCCATAATAGAGGGTATGTCAATAATCTCCACTTCTCTAGTCTAAAGTGTCATGTTGGTTAATTGTGGCTGATGGGTAATATTTTAAGAAGTTTATACTGACACAGCATAAATTTGATGGAATCTCATTTAAGACCAGATAGAAGGGGCTGGGCGAGAAGGGAAGGGTCAATAGAACCTTGAAGAAACAAAGAAGCAATATAACGCTGTAACTGATATAAAAAGATGTAGAATAGACTCCAGTGAAAACCCATTTTAGCACATTTATCCGGAGATGCATACTTAGAATGATCATAGGGCTTACTAGAATAATTGCTAAATATCTAGTGTTTCATAAAAGAAATTAAGTACATGGCTTATGTTATTAATAATGGGAGTTCACCACTAAACTCCACGGGCTTCATACTGAAAATTGACTGCTTCATTCCTCAATATTTTTTGTTAAATAAATGAGTTTTGACTTGCAACATTTGACATCCTAGAGTTGCTAGGAATGCAATTTGTAATATTGATAGACAGTGAAGGGGTCCCTGAAGTTCAGTTGTGCATTAGGCAATATTCTCAGTACAAAAAATGATTGTGCTCTTTTCTGAAAGGAAAGGGAAGTATAAACATCCTCCCCTACTATAATAAACAACAAAAAGTTCTTAAAATGTCAGAGGGAAAAGTGGTTACTTAAGAATATGTTAATAGACTTTAAGCAGGAAAGAAGAAATTTCTATTACCCATTACCAAACAGCAGAGTCGAAAATGGATTCTCTACTAGGTGCTATATATACCATAAACATGAAGTATTATATATCTGTGTAATACTTTACTGTGATGTAAGTTATGGGAAGAAGTGGTCAAAGACTGAGTACATATTTTATGTTGGATACCTGGAAACAGCTGTGTGTGTGTGTGTGTGTGTGTACCTACGTGTGTGCATGTACACAGGGACAATGGTGTTCAGTGTAACCTTCTGTTTTGATAGGGTTTTGGTTTTCTTTCTTAAATGTACATGCTACTGTGTGTTTCTGATGAAAAAAGGTTGAAGAATGTGGCTTGTACCTGGAATGGAAGATGCTAAGGTTTGCAATGTACCGCAGTCCCTTTGGGAGTTCAATTCCACAGTTTCTGACCAGCCCCCAGGAAAACTCTGTCGCCTGCACAGATTAATTTAACCCTTGTGGATAGAGAGTTTTATTATGCTTTAGGAGCAGAGTTGTTAAGTGTGGTCTTCATCTAGGACCTTTAGATGATCTTGTACTTACTCTAGGCCTGGGCTGTTGATCACCCTGAAGATAAGGACCAATACCTTGAACTTGGCTCAATATTGGTAAGGGCAGGAACTTTCCCTCGACTGATGAGGAAAGGTAGTCATGATTCACACTAAAATAGTTATTGATTTCTTCTTATGATAAGAAGCAATAGTTAGATTCCTAGAATCCTATAATTTTATATTATAATTTATAAATTTCTAAGAGTAATATAATTTGGAGTAAAAATTATGAATTTATATATAATACTATAGAATAGTAAAATATTTCTGAATAGTGGTGGAGATAATAGGGCTGCTGCTAATGGCAGTGGTGAAATATCAAAATAGTTCTTAACCTGAATTTTAGTAAAAAGCCATTTTCAGGACACGTCAGGCCAAAAGTGTTATTTCATTATTATATGAGTTGTTTAATTCTGCTCCATTACACCCAGATCTGCATTACTCTTCATTCCTAATTTACTGTTGCCTATTAAAAGTTTGTTTAGGTAATTTGTTGTTACTGCTACTAAGACATTAAAATGCCTTGAGGCTATGAAAAATAATAAATTTAATGTTTCCAAGCCTTGCCACCAGTAGATCACAATTGATAGCTTGTACTTAGCTTGTACTGTAAATCTTGGTGGTGTTTATTCTGAGAAACAATTTCTATCTTCATAGTAATTTAAAATGATGCATTTTTCAAACATTTCATTATTAAACTTTTTTCAAATGACTATTTGCAGACATAGATGTGTAGTTTGAACTCTCCAAATTGATATAATTTTTGTAAGAACATTATACAGGATGTGAATGAATAAACATATTTCCCTGTACTTCTCTCCTTTGAGAAAACAAAAGCCTTGAAACTGAGCAGTCTGAACACCAGGGACCTGATTCTCCACAGCCTTACACATTACACCTTTTCTCAAAGCAGAGAACTCAGTGCTTAAATTGTAAAGAAAGTGGTGCTCAAGCAATTTTTTTATTTTCATTTCTGACATGGCAAGTCCAGAGGTGCCAGGGCTATGAACACTGAAGCCTGGAGGTGCCAGGGAGAAATGTTGTTGTTACAGTGCTGATTGCTGTGCATATCGTCCATAGGCATACGTGTTGGGTCTAAAGGTGACACCTGTACTGCAAGGCTTATAGACCTTATTTGAAGCACCTTAGTGTAGGCTCAGCACCGAAATGCTGCTGAATCCTCTGAAATAGATGGTCAGGCATCCAATTAGTAACTCATTTATTGGAAACCACCAGAAAAGTATTATTATCTTGGAAAACAAAGTTTCTGATAACCAAGGGTCACATAAACAGGCTTTTTTGTGCTCCATTTCACTGGTCATTATATTTTTCATTTAATAATATCTATCTATCTATCTATCTATCTATCTATCTATCTATCTATCTATCTACACACAGAACGCCTTTCCCAGAGGATCCTAAAACATTTCACATCTACATCCAGTACATATAATACTTCTGAAGTACTGTCACCTCTTGGCCAGCAGCCATACAGACATGCAGTGCAAAGTGTGCAATATAACAGAGAGAGAAAGGTACAGTTGGCTAAGGGACAGGGCCGGCTCCAGGCACCAGCGTAGCAAGCTGGTGCTTGGGGCGGCACATGGAAGGGGGCGGCATGTACGGCTCTTCGGCGGCAGGTCCCTCACTCCCTCTCGGAGGGAAGGACCTGCCGCCGAATTGCTGCAGAAGAATGAAGTGGCGGTGGTAGAGCTGCCGCCGATCGCAATCACATCTTTTTTTTTTTTTTTGGCTGCTTGGGATGGCAAAAACCCTGGAGCCGGCCCTGCTAAGGGAAGCAGGATAGAACTATAGTTTAAGAAGAGTGTTATAGGATCTATATTGTCCAAGCAGAGTACATCCAGATTTTGTTTGTTTTAAAGATTCATCCAACAGACCTATCCATAGCAAACTCAGTTTATCTGAATAGTCAAGTTGCCTTCTCTTGCTAGTCTCCATTTCTATCAGGCTACTATAAGCTGAGTGTTCTAGCTCATGCAGTAGGTGATTTTTAGCTACAGCAGTTATACAGACTACTGAAGTAGCTTTTCATTGAAAATGCTTGATAGCAGTATCTGTAAGTCATATTAAGATTTTAAGGTTTTTTTATTAATATCGAGCTGGTATGAGAGTTTGGAAACCAGTGGGTGAAAGTTATCTTCTGATTGAGCTATTGTAGTAGTCATATCATGTCTAAATCTCAGTAATGACAGACTGATTTATTTAGATAATTTCATTTACATGAGGTACAGTACTATGTATGGTGAAGGAATATGGGTGAGGATGTGACTGGTGAAAATCTGTTTTCTCCTCTTTGTAATTATTTCTTAAAATAAATACTGTGATACAGACCTGAGCTGTAAAAACAAGTAAAATGTGTATTTCCCCCTTCAAATAAACCTGCACCATATATCACTCCCATTCAACCTGTGAATTTTGTAAAGACTTGTGATGCATTGCAAATTTAATGTAACTCTTCCAACAAAGGTGAAATCCCAAGTTTTATAAATGTTTTATTTTTTTTAGAAGAGATGGGTTGAAATAAGACGAAGGTTTCTGACCGTCAGAGGGGTGAAATATTGGAACAGCCTTCCGAGGGAAACGGTGGGGGCGAAGGACCTGTCTGGTTTCAAGATTAAGTTAGATAAGTTTATGGAGGGAATGGTTTAATGGAAAAGCATGATTTTAGCCAAATGAATACCGTGCCTTGGTAGGTAAATAGCATAATGGCCAATGAGGGTCAGGCTGGAGACTCTTGCCTACATGCTCGGGGTTTTACTGATCGCCATATTTGGGGTCGGGAAGGAATTTTCCTCCAGGGTAGATTGGCAGAGGCCCTGGAGGTTTTTCGCCTTCCTCTGCAGCATGGGGCAGGGATCGCTAGCAGGAGGGTTCTCTGCCAATTGAAGTCACTAAGCCACAGGATTTGGGGACTTCAACAGCAGAGTCAAGGGAAAGGGTAGGGACGGCTTTGTGGCCTGCGACATGCAGGGGGTCAGACTAGATGATCATAATGGTTCCTTCTGACCTTAAAGTCTATGAGTCTATGAGTCTATGGGTCAATACTGCAAAATTAAAACCTGAGAATATTCCAACAAGTTTTAAAATGAATTCATTTCAGCTGTTCATCCTCACTTATGTTCATTTTCCATATACATGTCAGTGTTCAGGTTTTCTCACATAACTGTTCCTCCAAAGTATGTTCCAAGCTGATGTATTCACAACAGAAGGGGGTATATTTTCATATGAGATGGGACATTTCTTGACACATGGGGACAAGGCTGTCGAAACAGCTCGATAGAGACATGGCACAGAGTTACTTAAATGACCAAGTCAAAGATATGACTGCATTCTTTGCAATAAGGGCTGTATATGCATGCACAATTACTTTGTGGAAATATGACAATATCCAACTAAAGCTAAACTCTGCAGCCAGCCAACAAATCTGTTCACCTATTTTTTTCTAAACTTGTGTAAAGCTCATGTGTCCAGAAAGAAAATTCAACATTTTCTTAAATGCCTTAGCTAGCTTTCCATAAAGCATTCCCTCTCTCTGAAAGATTGAAAGCCCCAGTAACTTATTAATGCCCTCCTCTATTATTTTAGTTACAGTGACAGTTGACAACTAATCAACATAACTTGAATATTTAATAAACACAGAGCTATACATAATCCAAAAAGTTTACAAAAAGCAACAAAACCTCGCTAAGATAGATGCAAAAATTCAGTTACTGAATAAATCTGAATACTTCAGGTTAAGCATGTGCATGTCTATAGGAGTGAGGCCTTGATGATATTTTTCAATACCTTACAGTACTTCTGATTGATAGAAAAAAAATGTTTGTTTCATAACTTTGCTAGTTGTTGGTATCTTTAGAAATAAAAATTAGCTTGTATATAGAACAAGAGCATGTTATAGGCTTTTTTTAAAGTAATTATTACAAACCTATTTTTAGATACATTTTCTGAATGTTATTACAGATTAGTTTATTTCCAATAATTCCCTTTAAGAGTTTCAAGTAGACTCTACTTCCTTTTATGTCCTTTTTTGAGCTCCCCTGAGTAATTTTATTTTCCAGAAAATAAAACATATTTATTTGGCATGCAATTTGAGGTATACAGTAATTTTTAATTAGCTTTCTAAACTAAAATGTCATTATTTTAGTAAATCTCTTGGTAACATTTTAGAGCAAGTATTGTATATTTATAGTCAGATTGTATTTGATCTTAATATGTAGCTATGCCAAGCCTTTTTTCCATGTTACACTCCACTTTACTTCTAAAGCAACCAACATTTTATGCCAACTAGTGGTGTTGTAGCTGTGTTGGCCCCAGGATCTGAGAGAAGCAAGGCAGGTGAGGTGATATCTTATATTGGGCCAACTTCTATCGATGAAAGAGACAAGTTTTTAAGCTCCACAGAGCTCTGGGTCAGGTCAGGCCCAGAATGGAAGAAGAGTTCTGTGGGTCTCTTACTGGATCTCTGGATTACTTCACCCACCTTATCTCTCTCAATGGAAACTAGTTCATCTTGTGAAAAGGGAATGCCCTAGAGTACACTTTTTCTACTCAGACAGCTTCTGATGAGCTCACGTTGATAAGAATAGACAGATGTGTAATAATTATGCAACTTGTCATATTATCCTTTTTGACTCATCACATTAACAATGAAACCTGATATAGAAAGAATTATGTGATTTTTAATAAGTCTAAGCATTTCAACTTTCCCAAGAACTTTTCTTCTATCATACCTCCAAATGGACTAATTCCCCTTTGCTTCTGTTTGAAAAGGTAAACATAAATACATTATTGATCGTTTGTTTCTTCCGTTTGTGACTGTTTAGCAGCTTTCTTATTGAACAGTCTAACAAAGTATAAACACTCATAGAGTGAGAGAAGTTCCAGTTTATACAGCAAATGGAACAAAATTGGAAAGACAGAATGTTGTACTCTGAGTCTGATCACTTTAAAATGACAGAATTAGGAATGTTCAAACCTGATGAAGCTCAAGAATACAATTAAGATGTTAACATGTCGGGGAGTCTGCCACTTCAGGAAAAAAAGGTAGAGTGAGAGACACAAAGATATCCTGGGATTGGGCAAGATCCTGATACTGAGGTTCAATTATTTGGGAAGCTAAGAACCTGGTTATTAGTCAATGGATTCCTTTTAAAATATCAGAGAAAAGAAATAGCAGTCTAACCCCAACAGCAATCTTTCCTAGGGAGGGGAGAATACTATCCTTCATCCATTTCACATAAATTAATTTGCACAAGGTCACTTCAGATAGAGTTGGGGATAGAATCCAGGTCTCTAACCTAACAGAGCCACACCACTTCCATTTACTACAGTCTTCTATAATCCACAGTAACATAGTGTGGTTTAGGTCTGGTCTGTCCTACAGATCTTTGTTGGTATAACTATGTCACTCAGGTGTGAAAAAATCCAATCCCCTGAGTTGAAACAGTTATACTGACCTAATGCCCTGCTTAGACAGAGCTATGTCAGTGGGAGATCCTCTTGGGGAGGTGGGTTAACTACACACATGGGAGAGCTCTTTCCCATCTGTGTAGAGTATCTTCATTAAAGCGCTACAGCAGAACAGCTGTGTCAGTGCAGCTGTGCTGCTGTAGCGTTTTAAGTGTAGACTCGCCCTTGCCTTTTTAGCAGCTATACCACAGAGAGAGGTTTATGATTCTCCTACTTCTTGCATGCTAAGCTAGCTGGTTAATTTTTATCTCCTGGAGTAGAGGCTTATGCTTTTACATCCAGAGGTTCTGAGCTCAGTCCCCACAGATGACTCAAACATAAGGTAATAGTAAAGGCTATATGTGTCCTCATATATTAAACCTAAAGGTATTTTATGTCATGAGGGAATACTGTCCATCCATAATTACTGTACTAGAGGATTACCTACCATCTCTGGATGCATATGTTTGGATTAGACAAGGGCTGCTGTCATTCTATTATCCATAAACTGAAAACCAGAGATGGGTACTTAATTATTTTTCTTGAATACTTTTTAGATTGACATTTATAATTTCTGTACACAAATTCTACATACTTATCGTAAACGTCTGGAATGGTCCTTGAAATTTGTGAACTATCATACTTTTTTCAAAATTGTGAAAGAAATGAAGATGATAATTCTCTTTTCTCAAGAAAGCTTTTAGTGACATTTAATAAGCAAATGTGTTTTGCACTAGGGAATGAACACTGCCTACAATGACTGAGGTGAATTTGTATTGACTTTGTGTGATCTCTCTCTTTCCACCTATTGGTCTCTATTGCCCTTTTTGATGTATCTGTCTCTTTCCATTTATCCAGTAGAGCATGTAAAAATGTGCACCTTATATTGTGTCTGAATGTGTATAGTTTCTACTTCTAGCCATTAAATCTTGTTCTGCATTTGTCTGCTAGACTGAAGAGCCCTCTTTTACCACAATTATCTATGCCAGGTGGCTACTTACAGACTGTGGTCAAATCAGCATTTAACCTTCTCTTTTATAAGCTAAATTGTTTGATCTCCTTGGCTCTTTCACTATATAAGGCATGTTTTCCAAACTTTAATTATTCTCCTGGCTCTTCTCTGAATACTTGCCCAGTTTTAAACATCCTTCTTCAATTGTGCACACCATAACTGGACATGGTATTCTAGTAACAGTCACACCAGTGCCAGATATTCCAACTTGATATTCCCCTATTTATACATTCAGAAATTGCATTGGTAATTGTCCATCAGGACCCTCACGTCTTTTTCAACTCGCTGCTTCCCAGGATAGAGGTATCCATCCTGTAATATAGCTTTTGTTCCTAGATGACTGACTTCACATTTGGTTCTATTGAAATATATATGGTTTGCTTGTGTCAGCTTTCTAAGTGTTTCAGATCAATCAGATTAGTGACCTGTCTCCTTCATTATTTACCACACCTACAATCATTTTGTCATCTGCAAATGTTGTCAGTACAGATTATATGTTTTCTTCCTTGTCATTGGTAAAAGTGGTAAATAGCATGTGGCCAAGAATCAATCCCCTCAGGAACCCTATAGAAATATACTCATGATTACATTTTTTTTAGACCAATCAGCCATTTTAATCCATTTAATGTGTGCCAGTTTATTCTGTTACTTTCATAATGTTGATTTTTTTTAACCCCATGTTAGTTTGAATAAAATTTTTGAATTCTGTGGACAAAATAGAGGGATTTGAAATTTTGTAATAAAAGCAGATTAGGACTTTTCTGGTGAGTATGGATTGTTTGTTAATATGTACAGCCGTGAAAAACAGAGGAGTGCTTTGACGGGTATGAATAATAGCTGGGTGGAGAAAGATTATTCAGTTTCTTTGAGGATTTTGATATTTTTAAATTTGGTTTTATTCTGATTTGGAACATAAACCAAGAAATTCAAAATTCTGAGAGAAAGAGAATGGAGCCCAGGCTCCAAGTTAGTCTGTCTTGCAGGGCTGCCCAGAGCTGTGAACCTTGGGAGCCATGGGGTCCCCCACTCTGAGACAGTCTAGTACGTGAGCTGGCCGGAATCGATGTAGGTATCTGATGGAAACCTGCATGGTAGGTAGGTTTGAAACCCTCCCTTATTATCCCAAAGCCCTAATCTCAACCCCCTAAGTACCCTTTTCTCTGCCTACCCCATGTTCCCACTCACATAGCCCCCAATCCTCCCCCAGAATCCACACTCACTCCACACCCTCTCTGGCTCTCCACGGTGGGAGTGGAGCCTTGGGGAAAGGGGTGGAGGGGGGTAGGGCTGGGACAGAGCAGGCGTTGAGCACCCCTGGGGAAATGAGAAAGGCAACGCCTGTGGTTGAAGGGCATGAATAGTTCCACTGATAAGCCTTTTCATTTCTCAAAATGGTAAAACTGACGAAGGGAATTTTTTGTGCTATTGTAACCCAGACGTCTTCTGGGTGTGGTGATGTGTCCCATCTAGTGGCACGGGGGATGGGGGGGGAGAAGAGAGAGAGAGAGACTGAGTGAGTGAGTGTCTGCTCTACAGCCTTAGCTAATAGCCAGTTGGTTTCTAGCTCATGTTGTAGAGGCTCATGCACTAAGCTTTAGAGGACCCAGGTTCGATCCCACCTGCAGATGACCAGGGTCTGTCGGTGTTACACTATCAGAGTATGCATGCATGTGTGAAGTTTGTGAGGATGATTGTGTGCAGAACTATATTAGGAAAACAAGGCAAAATTTCAAAATGAGGGGTTTTGAAATATTTTCCAGACAAAAGTTGTGATTTTTTTTGTGTTTTTAAAATATTATGTCCTCTAAGGGTATGTGTACACTGCAGTTAGATACCTGTGGCTGGCCCAGGCTAGCTGATTCGGACTCAGGCTAAGGGACTGTTAAATTGCAGTACAGATATTTAGGCTTGGGTTGCAGCCAAAGCTCTGTGACTCTCCCATCTTGCAGTGTCCTAGAGCCTGGGCTTCAGCCCAAGCCGAAACATCTACACAGCAGTTAAACAGCTCTTTACCCCAAGCCCCACAAGCCTGAGTCATTTGGCACACACCAGCCACGGGTGTCTAATTGCAGTGTAGACATACCCTCTAGGATTATTGGGCTGGATTTGGAGATTAAATTCAATCGTTAAAGCCTCGGTTCTATGTAAGACATAACAGAACAGGACCAAATCCTCAGCAACAGCCCAACATTCCATGGCAGTGTTAATATATCTATTGCTCTGTTCCTTTATCTGCCCCTCCCACCCCTATATAAGTGCACCCGGCAATGGCTTGTTGCTGAAAATACTCACTGATGTAAAATTCACCAATGATTGTTTTTTAGGATGGCTATTTCTCTTTGCCTCCAGATGGCCAAGATTTACTCTCTCTGTCTTGACTCCCACAAAGTCGTGCAGGTGGCTTCACTTGGAACCTTCTTTCTCTTGTGTGGGCCAGAAAAGAGGAACAGGAAAACTATGTAGTCAGTTTCAGCAGCTCATCTCCCTAATTGCCCAAGCCTCAGGTTCTGCTTTATTCTCCAGCCTATTCTTATTCCCTCCACTCCCTGGCTCCAAACTGGGATCCCCAGTTGCCTGCAGTCTGACTCAATGTAGAGCATTGCACAGTAAGCCAATGAACTTCCCCTTGTGTGGAAACTGGAGAGCAAGAGGAAGCTGCAGCCAGGTCCCGGTGGGCAGGGAGGGAGAAAATTAAATGTCAGGCATCTATCTGCAGTAAAATAGCAAATTCTATGGCAGAAATGCTAAATTCCATAGCATCTTGGAAAAATACTAAGTTTTTAGTTGTGGAATCTTAAAGTCTATGTGAAGAATGGTGCTGGTCACATATTTTTAGACTTATTGTTTCAGGCTCTCTGCAAACATAGGAAGATATCACATCATTGGTTATTTTTAGTTCATATTTTCAAGATTATCTTTGTAACTCTATGGGTTAGACATATAATTTAAAACAAACAAAAGCCAACAAAAACCTGAAGTTCTAGAGCACAGAAATTTGCACTGCATTCCACAGCAGATTCTGCAGACACAGAATCATGGAGTACATAGAGCCCTGATTGAAGTATGGAACTGAGGGGTTTCTTCTTGCTTTAAATTCAAATCTGAATATAGTCTTAACTACCAACATGTCCATAATATGTTGCTATCTCCCTGTAGATGTAAATCATCTATGTGATGACAAATATCCAGAGCTACTTTTGGGAAACTGACTCAGTCTGGCAGAGTGCACAAAAGCAGATAGTGGATTAATCTACATGTTCAGATTTGACTTTCTTTGCTTTCAGGAAAAAAAAACCCAAATGGTAATATGCTAGATCTCTCCATCCATTCTACATTATAGTATTCTCGAGGGATGATTTGCCCTTGTTTGTTTTTCAATGTAAAAAGTATAATAAACAAAATAGCTAGCAGGCTGTTTCTGAGCACTTCATAAATTCCCTGAAGATATCAACATTCCCCTCAGCTCTATGAGAATTCCTGAAGTCCATTAACCATCAGCCAACATAAATGTAATTTGTACCGTAGTTATGTCTTATATAGTCTTTGTTTTTTCCTTATCACTATGACTTTTGGGGAATATAGCACGTAAACAGAAAACATTAAGAATTAAAAATTTCATAATGTTGTTAAAATAAATGCGCAGCAATGTAATTCCATCATGATGTTTAGGCACACTGTGGAGTAATACATTTTCACGGTATAATTGGTCTTTGTAATTGCAGTGAGAATATTAAACATGGCAGATACTTTTCTCACACAGTCAAAAATGTGGCTCTAGGCACAGACCTGAGCAAAGAGTGTTGCGTAAATTGCATTGCCCTAGAAGCTGCTCCAGGAGACGTGCTTCAGAGACAACCCAATGAGGCATAATTCCTTCCCTCTTTTTCTTTTGATAGTTGTTTGGTGCTGGCCTCTTTGAGCCATGCCAGCTGTGATAGCTGGTCTCTTTTAGTGGGTGAAGACCTTGTCCCTTCTCCACCCCTACCTGCCACTCCCATCCAACTACTCTTGATGGGCACAGGGAATAAACAGATTCTGACTTTTACCCCCAGGTAGCCTTGGCTGTAGCTAGCGCTTGCTGTAGTGAGGAAAGAGCTTCAAGGGTCTAAAGCTTTCTCAATTCTGTCCCATGTAAACTCCTCAGTGCTGCTTCTCTTATCCACTATGTAGAAGGGTGCAGGTGAGGCCACTGGACCTGGTGCCTCCTTATGATGGGGTTGATGTGGAACAGAGGGAACTAGAAGGACATGACATATGACTATACAGGCCACTATAAATACAGTGCAACATGTATGCAGTTAAATATATGGGCATACTGGTACAGAGCACAACAATATCAAATGATAGAGGATTACATTTTACACTGTTGACTTTCCTAAACTATCCAATTATAGGTTGTCAGAACTCATGAAAAACTTAGAAGAGATGAAAGAACCTGATTTTACCAATGGAAAATTGAGATATCAATTGCCTTTTCCCAATGGAAGCACATCATTTAATTTATTGAGAGTGAGCAAGGAAGACAACACAGCAGACGAAAGGGAGAAAATCAGCAGCAATGTTCTTAGGCAGTCAAGATATAAGCAGTGCAAAGAAAAAAAATCAGAGAAAAGGAAATGGGATAAATCTGAGCCTGAGTTTGTAAATGAATGAAGGGCAAGAACAATGAACAAAATAACAGATTAAGCCCAAACCAAACAAGTAACAAAGAGCCTAGAGCACATGAGGATTCTAATTTAAGAAACCATATTTTCCTTTACTGTGCAGAGGAAAAATGAATATTAAAAGTGAGAAGAAATTTAAAGTGAAATAATAGCTGCACAGTGCAGTTGTGCTATGGTGGAATGAGAACGGAGGGAATCCACCTTACTCTCCCCCCTCACACAAAATGTGCCTGTTCAAGGTAGCCATAATTCCATCATATGTGTCTGGGAGCACAAGGAAGGGTGTGTGGCTACCACTGACAACAGCGCTAGTCAGATCCAAATGAGTCCTCTTTGACAAGAGCCAAGGACCATGGTCCTATCCGTCGTGCGATGCAGAAGAGCTGAGCTGGACACAGCACTGAAGTTTTCCAAGATTTATTGCTATCCATTTGCTTTCCTCTGCTCTACAGAGGCTTTATGCATTTTAAAGGCATTGTGCCTTCAAGCAGCACTGTTGGGGCTGTGTGCCTCGTTCCCTCATTCTCTGTGCATTTCCAGCTTTTAGCAACCATAATTGAGCTCTTAGACTGCTACTGTGCAATTGCAGAGAACGTACATAAGAGCAGTTACAGATGGAACTATTGACTTAAGTAAAAATATCAAGGGTGTTAACTACAGAGTGACCAGGAAGAAGGAAATAAATATAAGTATCAGCTGAATAACTAAGAACTTTGGGGGGAAAATTGTGGTTAAAACATACCCTTCCCCTGGTTACAAAAGAAAATCTTACATTCTGAAAGAAATATGTTTCTATTTGCAATACATTTTGTCATGCTTGTATTGTCCAACAATTTGCAATAAAACTGATAAAGATTTAGGCTGGAGGGAAAAGCCCAAATGTTTAAAAAAAAATACCCAAAATACCCAGAAGAGAAGCTTTAATTAGATGTAATGAACTCATTAGTTTTTGACTTATATGTTTTTTTTAACTGCTTCCTAGGCTTCTTGACTTTCATATAGGCCTCTGTATTTGAAAAAAGCCATTTGTTTCCTGGCAGTTAGGATTGATTTATTGAGCACACAACAGCAAGAGAAAAACAAAAGAGAAGCTTAGTGAAGTTGCCATCCGTGTGTGTGCTGAGGTTAAACTATAACACTTTCATTATTAAACTAATGGGGAGAAACTTGATGTTATTATATACAGATTTTTTTTTAACATGCTCAAACTAGAAGATGATGCAAATGTCATTCAGAAGGACTGGATTCAGAAAAACATTGGCGCAGGTGCTTAACTGTAAGCACAGGGCTAATCTTATCCTATTCAGCAAACTGCATAAATACATGCTGGTCCCATTACAGTCAAGCTGTTTATTGAACAGGAGGGAGATTGGTCACATTCTATCAATTAAGCACATGCTCAAGTGCATTGTTGAACTAGGACCTATATTTGAAACAATATACTGTATATGAAACTCTTTATAATAAATAGACTACATCATATTTCTCATACTCTTTTTCTGAAATGGATCTCCCTCTTTAAAACGACAACAAATGTTGCAGCACATAATGTGAGATGTGTTTGTGGGTAGCTCAGAATACACACTTTGTTAGACCTGGTTAAATTCAGCATAGTATTTTGAAGTGCTCCTATGCATTGGTAATATCTGATACAGAAAGCAAAACCCCAGTTGTAAGATAACAATATTTGCAAATTCTATTGTCTGCTCCAGCAACATATTTGTTTGTGTTTTAGTATTTCTAAATCAAAAAGAGCATGGTAGAATAACATACTGTGTAAGATTTCTTCATATATCTTACTCTTTTAAATCCATTACAGTGACTTGCAGAGATGTGTTAGACATTTTACCAGCCATTTCACATCTGAGAAGACTGCAGAGAGCAGGTTTCTCTCTAACTAATGTTAGGAGTACCATTTGTTACACGCTCCTGAGCCTTGTTGAGTTCTGAGCCTTCTTGAGTCTCTCTCTATATGTAGTCACCAGAAATGGAACAAATCTTTGTTTTGTGTTTGATTTTATGCTACTAGAATGTAGCCTTCATTATCCAGATCTATATTTTCTGAACCCCCTTGTTATCTTGAAACAATACCTATGCCCTCTGATTTAAGATGGGCTATGATACTATTTCAGGTGATGAGGCATAGATAATTTGTAGAAAAGAAGATGGGAAAGAATCCAAGGGTTGAGAAAGGAAAAAATCAGAAGATAGTCCTTTGTTTGCTAATGATTTTCAACATACAGGTTTTAGCAGACAGAAAAAGACTAGGACAGGCAACTGTGCATGCACACAGCCAATTGCTTCAGTCTCAAATTGCCCAGCAACACAATTGTAATTATGTCAATGGTCCTTGAGGTCTTATTTGCAGTGGGAACCAGCTTATGTGGATTTGTACCTGTACCTAGGGGAACTAGATGTTGGCCTGCTCTTAAATATTGGACACCAGTTCACGGAGCAGTGAACCATCAGTGGAGATTAAAAAACAAGGAGATTAAAAAACAATTCACTTCTTCAGATGAAGAATTGAGGATTTTTACCCACGAAAGCTTATGCCCAAATAAATCTGTTAGTCTTTAAGGTGCCACCAGATCAGGGAAGATACTGAGCAAGAGTGTAGCATACAAGAGCTAACATTCTTCTTCGAGAGATGTCCCTGTGGGTGCTCCACTCCAGGTGTTGGTGCGTCCCTGCACCTTTGCTCGGAGAGCTGTGAGTCTAGGTTAATAGTACACATGCGTGGCCGGTCTCCTCAGTTCCTTTTCTAACATCCCCGGCCTGAGACGGCGCTCAGCAGACTCGTTAGGAAATCCCTCACTCTTGCTACAATTACCCTTCTAGTAGTTAGTTTGTTGTCAGTTCTTTGTTAGTGTAGTTAATTACCTCTTTTATCTGTTACCAAAATTACAAAAAAATAAAAAAAAGTTTTTTCTGTCAGCCGCAGCTGCTTCGGCCATGCCGGGCTCCACAGGCTTCAAGCGCCGTTCTACATGTAAGGCTGTAGATGGCTGTCAGATGGCTACTCATAAATGTATGTATAAAATGTTTGGGGGAAGTCCACATTTCCCAAAAATGTGCCCACTGCAGTAAACTTAGTTCCAGGGCACAGAAGGACAGGGAGCTTAGACTTAAACTGCTCCTCCTGCAAAAGTCTATTGGATCAGTTTCAGACCCAGGCGCTGAATCCGGCTCTGCTGCCCGCCACAGCCCCCCCCCTCAAAAAAACTGAAAAAAATCTACAAAGAAAGGACAGCCTTTTTCACCAAAGAAGGTTATGAGGCACAAGATTTCTTCAGGCAGATCAACGGTCTCCCTGCCTGTGTTTCCTCGCCTCAGCAACTTTGATGAGCTGGGCTCCTCAGGAACCGCGCCTGAGGCTGCGGCAGCGGCGCGAGGCTCCAGTGCCGAGGCTCCAGGCTTTCAGTTGCCTGCCTCTCTTATGGCACCATTCGGCACAGCGACAGACGCAGTGCCGACATTTCATAACATGCCTGATCCCCTGCAGGCTGACGTTGCCCGCCTGGCACCGACCGTGGCACCGACAACTGCAGAGCAGAGTCTGCAGCAGACTGACAGGGAGATCACAAGCAAAACCCCTGCTCAGAGGAATGTTCCCGCATGGCAACCTCCCCCTGCACAGTTTTCACCTCACGCAGGAGCCTCACCATTTCAATTTACTCAGACAGCAGATCTATTGGTTTCACCTATCCTGCAGTCTCCCCTGATGAATGCCTGTTTTTCTCCAATGCCTGAGTCAGGATCTGAACAGTCCTCCTCCAGTGAGGAGGAAACTGATCCACAGGACGTTTTTTCTCCATATCAAGACTCCCACTCCCAGACCCCAGTCAATAGAGGTTATAAGAAAACTACCTCATCCTATTCTCAGGATCCTGCCCCCTGGGGGGTGAACCCCTGGATGGCACCACCTATTCCCTACCCACCACCATGGCAATATTGGACACCATGGGCATCGTACCCTCGAGAATATGTGCGCTATGGCAATTCGACCAGGCGCAAAACCGGTCTAGCGCCACCACCTGACGAATCTGCCAGTGACATGACACCTGGCAGCAGAGTCACACTTCCAGGATCAACCTAGCCCTGCTCCTATTCCAGCATAGCCGGAGGTATTGCCTGAAGAAGCCTTACTTCCCCTTCCTCCAACACCGTCGGATGACTACGCGAAATTCCAAGACCTCTTTAAAAGAGTTGCCAGTGACTTGAGAATTAACTTGGAGGAAGTCACTGAACAACAGCATGAGCTAACGGACATCCTACAGCCCTCTTTTTCCTCTAGGGTGGCATTACCAATCAACGTAGCCCTTTTAGAACCCGCTAAGTCCATCTGGCAGACTCCAGCTACAAGCCTACCTACCTGTTAATAAGCAGACAGGAAATACTTTATCCCTTCAAAGGGCTCTGAATTCCTTTTTACCCACCTGGCGCCAAACTCATTGGTAGTAGACGCCGTGAACCAAAGGGCCAAACAACAGTATTCCCGTTCCACCCCAGCCAACAAGGACAGTAAACGCTTGGACCTCTTTGGTCGTAAAGTATACGCATCCTCGACCCTACAATTTCGTATAGCTAATTATACTGCAGTCCTTGCAAAATATGATCACAAAAACTATAATAAATTCATGGATTTTATTGACGACATTCCAGAACAGAAGAAACAACAATTCACAGCTCTGGTTTCCGAGGGACAAATCATATCACGTACTGCTCTCCAAGCGGCCCTCGATGTAGCCAACACTGCAGCAAGATCGACCGCCACAGCAGTAGTCATGCGACGGGGTTCATGGCTCTCCTCCTCTTTCTTTCCTCGAGAAGTTCAGAGCACCATTGAAGATCTTCCCTTTGACAGTGATAAACTTTTTGCTTCTACCACGAACGACGTGCTTCATTCAATGAAGGACTCAAGGGCAACCCTCCGGTCCTTAGGTCTCCAGACACCTATGACCAGAAGACAGCACTATAGATACCAACCGTACCAATGTCCACACTATCCCACATTTACACAACACTCCCATAGACCACAGGAGCAACAACAACAGCGTTAAAGACGAAGATTCCAGCGTCGTCGTCCCAATTCTGCAGGGGTGCCTCAACCCCCTCCAACTAATAGGCAGATTTGAAGCCTTGGTCGAGGGTTTAGAAAACAGCATTCCCACTTCAGCCAACACACCTATCTTTGGACACCACCTACGACCATTCTCCCACCAATGGAAGAACATTACCTCCGACAAGTGGGTCATAGAGGTAGTTACAATTGGATACGCCATCCCCTTCCTCTCCTTGCCTCCCACCCACCCACCCTCCCCGTCCCTCTTAAGGGACCCCTTTCACGAGCAGCTACTCCTCCAAGAAGTGCAACATCTCCTTCATCTGGGAGCAGTAGAAATTGTGCCAGAATGACACAAAGGGAAGGGTTTTTACTCCCATTATTTTTTAACAGAAAAGAAAAATGGGGGATGGCGACCAATCCTCGACCTCAGGCGGCTCAACAAATTTGTCAAAAAGCAAAAGTTCAAGATGGTTACCCTCACCACCATAATCCCAGCGCTGGAGCAGGGTGATTGGTTTTCTGCCTTCGACCTACAAGACGCCTATTTTCATGTGACTATACACCCAGCCCACAGACGATTCCTATGTTTTACTCTTGGCTCAACCCATTTTCAATACAGAGTTCTCCCCTTCGGACTGTCCACAGCCCCCCCGTATTTTTTCCAAGACCCTAGTCATAGTTACTGCCTACCTCAGAAAACAAGGGGTTGTAATCTTCCCTTACCTAGACGATTGCCTCCTCAAAGCTTCAACGTTCGACGAAGATCTCTGATCCACGCGGCTTACCGTCAATTGTTTCCTATCTCTAGGCCTGCAAATAAACAAAAACAAATCCACATTATGCCCCACCCAGCATCTGGAGTTCATAGGAGCATACCTCGACTCCCGCACGGGACTGGCATCTCTCCCATCCAACCGCTTCAACTCCATAAGCCAACTGGCCACAAAAATTCGCAACAGTCCCCAGGTGACTGTCCGAGACTGCCTACAAATGCTAGGTCACATGGCCTCGTGCACTTTTGTCATCCAGAATGCACGCCTCTACATGAGGTGCTTCCAAGCATGGTTGGCCATGGTTTACAGACCGAATGTGCACTCTCTAAACAAGACTCTCTCCATATCTGTCCAAGTCAAAGATTCTCTACATTGGTGGACAGTTGACTCCAACCTCTGCTCTGGAGTCCCCTTTCTTCAGCAGGCTCCATCCCTTATACTGACCACTGATGCATCTCTGACAGGCTGGGGTGCACACATGTCTCACCACACAGTCCAGGGGCTATGGTCTTCAACCGAGACCTCCCTGCACATAAATGTCCTAGAACTTCGAGCTATTCGCAATGCGTGCCGTCACTTCCTGCTACTAATCAAGAATCATCATGTACGCATAATGACAGACAACATTGCATGCATGTTTTATGTAAACAGGCAGGGAGGAGCTTGATCCCATTCGCTGTGCACAGAAGCTATGAAGCTCTGGAATTGGTGCATGGCGAACAACATCTGGGTATCGGCTGCCTATCTTCCCGGAGTAATGAAAACCACAGCGGACGAACTAAGCAGACGCTTCCCATGGGACCATGAATGGGAGATAGATGAGAAAACCATTCACAACGTATTCAGCATTTGGGGTTACTCAACCATAGACCTTTTTGCAACTACAAAAAACAAGAAATGCCCCAATTTTTTCTCCAGAGCAGGACTGGGCAAACATTCCCTGGGAGACGCATTCATGATCCCATGGCACCAAAACTTACTCTGTGTTTCCCCCAATACCGGTTCTCAACAGGGTCCTGATAAAAATACAAACAGACCAGGCCAAGGTGATCCTAATTGCCCTGTCATGGCCCAGACAACTGTGGTTTCCGTTTCTCACCAGAATGTCGATTCGACCACCAATCTCCTTGCCTCTCATCCCGAACCTCCTATCACAACAACACGGCCGCTTTCTCCACCCCAACCTGTCTGTGCTTCACCTCAAAGCCTGGTTCCTACATGGTTTTCCCAAAGCGAACTAGATTGCTCTGAACAAGTTCAAAGGGTGCTCCTACATAGCAGAACATAATCTACTCACACCACCTAGCTACGAAAGTGGAAACGATTCACACATTGGTGTTCAGCTAAACAACTTTGTCCCACGTCGGTATCTCTTTTGCTCATACTTGACTATTTATTGGACCTTAAGCAATCCGGCCTTTCTTTCAGCTCCATCAGGGTCCATTTAGCTGCTATTACAACTTTTCATGACAAAATTGATGACACTTCTGTCTTTGCTCATCCTATCACCAAGCATTTCCTCAAGGGACTCCAAACCCTATACCCAGACATTAAACCACCTACCACCCCGTGGGACCTTCATCTAGTACTATCTTTCCTAACTCAACAACCATTTGAACCCCTAGCCATGTGCTCCCTTTTACACCTTTTGATGAAAACAGCATTTTTAGTGGCAATTACCTCTGCCAGACGGGCAGGAGAAATAGCAGCTCTTATGGCAGACCCACCATATACACTATTTTTTCAAAGACAAGCTTACCCTCAGATTACACCCCAAATTTCTTCCAAAGGTGCACTCGTCATTCCACATTAATGAGCCGATACACCTACCGACCTTTTTTCCGAAACCACATGCAAACTCGTTTGAAGCCTCAATGCATACACTAGATGTACGCAGGGCCTTGTCCTTCTATTTGGATAGAACCAAACCTTTTAGAAATTCTTCTAGAATTTTTGTCTCCATCGCAGAGCGCTCCAAAGGTACGCCTATTTCTACCCAGAGACTTTCAAACTGGATTTCTCAGTGCATCCTGTTGTGCTATCAGATGAAGAAAGTTACACCTCCAGACAGCATCAGAACACACTCCACTAGATCTCTGGCTCCCTCTGTAGCATTCTTACGCAAAGTTCCCCTGGCTGATATCTGTAAAGCAGCCACCTGGTCCTCTGAGCACACATTTGTTAAACACTATGCCCTTACTCAAGGCCCTCTATCTGATATACGTTTGGGCAGGGCTGTACTATCTACAGCATTCCTATCCGATCCGAAGTCCCTACCTCCTTAAGACACACGGCTTTTAAGTCATCTGGAGTGGAGCACCCACAGGGACATCTCTCGAAGAAGAAGAGGAGGTTACTCACCCTGTGCAGTAACTGACGTTCTTCGAGATGAGTGTCCGTGTGGGTGCTCCACTACCCACCCTCCTCCCCTCTACTTCAGAGTTGGGGTGGCCTCTGTTGTAGAGAAGGAACTGAGGAGACCGGCCACGCATGCGTACTATTAACCTAGACTCACAGCAGGGGGCAGCCTCTGCGCGTGCGTGGCCGCTACGAGTACTGCTGCAAAAAATCTCCGAGCAAAGGCGCAGGGACGCACCAACACCTGGAGTGGAGCACCCACAGGGACACTCATCTCGAAGAATGTCAGTTACTGCACAGGGTGAGTAACCTCCTCTTCCCAGTCCAGTTAATAGATAGTGAATTCATGCAGTCTTAACTCAGCTTATGGACTGTAAGCTTTTCATGTGGAATGATTACCCAATTTCCTGTTTCATTTGTTAGTGTAAACATGATCAAAGACCATAATGGTTGTTTTCTGTGTCATCGTTGCTGTTGTGGTAATTTAGAAAGATGAAGTATAAGACCTGTTGAGACAGCTCAGCTGCCTTCCCTTTCCTGTCCTTCTGCAGCTCATTAGGGCTGCCACACCAAATACGTTGGATCACCGCAGCAACCACCATGGGGCAGACCACAACCTGCTGTAGCATCCTATTAAAGATTAAAGTGTCTGCACAAAATCTTTCAATATATCATAGCCAAGTTAGGGTGGGCTTATAGCAGCAGCCTCATAAATCTTACGGTTATTCAGGGTCAACAAAAATTTCAAACCAGGTGGAAATCACCTACTATTAGGTCTCAGGTCTAACCTGAAACTCCCCACGGTTAACAGAATGGTTCAGTAACCTCCGTTGTTTGGTATATCTCATATCACCTAAAATTATTTTTCTTAGTAAAAACTCAGCAGTCAATTTGTTAAACTGAAATATGGTTATAACAGTGCTTACCATTTTTCCCAACCAGAGTTGCAGCATGTTTAAATAGGACTCAAAGCGAGAAATCAGTGGTGTGAGGTGGGTGTAGTAAGCTGTGTTCCAAAAGAGTAAATTCAACAGGGCATGGATGAGGGTAAAGCTGCCAGTGGGAATGCAGTAGTATAGTGGTGTACAGCAGCTGATATGGGTGGGGGCATTCAGCAGTTTATGTGGATGAGGTGTTTTGTGGGGAGCAGCGTTCGTTTGAGGACTGGTGCAACAGTGTTGTGTGGGGACTGTATTCAGCCTTTAGTGTACATGTGGGGCAGCAGGTATATGTGCGGATGTGTTTTGTGGTGGGGCACAGCAACATGGGGAAGATGTGACGAGTGGGCTACCACAGTGGGTATGGTTCATCCTGTGCTCTAACAGGGAGAAACAAAACATTGTTAAACTGCAAAATTGATATGAAATTAAAGTTATACATTGGAATCGTAATAATTTAAGAATTTTAAAATATGCAAATTTGTGGGGAGTGGGCAAAATTTCTGTGCTTCACCACCACTTCAAGAATTTTAGCCTGGAGTTACTATAAGCACCTAACTAAGCCCATAAAAGATTTTCCAACCATTGTATATGACTAGCATAATAATAAAAAAAACCAGTCCTAGTTTTATAAGGGTACTTGCTAGTATTGGAATACAGGAAAAGTCTTAATGCTCACTGGTAATTATGGATTTAAGCAATGGACTTGCACATACAGTGTAATACTATTCATTTCTTTCTCTCAGGAATATGATTGTGCTTAATTGAGAGCTGAGCAACATCTGCTTCAGTGTTCTTTTGTTTCTATGCTAAAAGTTTTAAATTGACTTTTAGAAACAAGCAGAATTTCGTTGCTCTGAGGAGACTTGATACAAAATAGATTTTTAATTCAGAGACCATATATTGTGATTAAATATCCCAGTGAGGTTCACATTTTTGTTTTCATAGCAAAAACTGAATTCTGATCTGTTTATGACTCCTGAGAGAACAATATTGTGGTATAATTTTCACACATGAATGTAACACTTTTTATATCTTGTGTAAATCATTCTTTAAAGAAAGTTTCTTGCAGCTGGATTTGAAACAAAAGCTGTACAAGATAAATGTCATAACTTAGCATAACTGAGGAATCACATAAAGTCCAGTTATGCAACAAATATGAAGTAAAAGACCAGAAATGAAGGGCAAGACCATTACTACTTCAAGAATGATAGTGAACAGGGGACCACAAACAGGGGAGTTCTAGAGAGAGTTTGTAAGAGGGAGACGTAATATAATTGAAATGCTTAGGAAGGGCTGCATCATGAGTGCCAACCAGTGTCAAGGCTGAATCCCACTCTGTCACTTCGAGTGCAGAAGGTGGGGGCCCGCAAGGATTTAAAAAAATATTTGCCACTCCAGGTTTGTATTATACTCCCAAGGTTACAGCTTTTCTCTGACCTGGGCTTGGTAAATGCTGCCACCACCCAAATGCAAAAAAACCTCTTAAACCCAGGAAGGAGCACTTGGGAATTCCTCCCTATGGGGTATCCTCAAGCCCTTTCACCCCCCACCGGGGAAGAGCTGAGAAAGAAAAAGAGGAAATTAGCTGTTGCCATCAGTTAATTAAACAACATAGGCACAAACCTCTTAGGACACCAGAAATCCAATCCTGTTCTTAAGAAAGGTAAATTTTATCAAAAACAAAAAGGAAGAAAATACATCGGAACTTACGCTTTTGCTAGATTTTAAAGGAGCAATTCCAAAAATAAAGTACCAAGAATAGCTTTCTTGGAGTCCAGCTTAAAAGTTACAAGCAAACAAAAGCACCTGGAGGTTAGCACAGAGAACATCCACAAGCCAAAATAAAGAAATAAACCTGATCGTGTCTATTTAAACATTCCCTGTCCTAATGATTCCCTCTACGAATGGAAGATGAATTTTCATACCCGGTTCAAACCTTACACAGCATTCCTGCTTATAGCATGGCTGCTCCATGTCTCCTTCTCCAGAGAACAGACAAAAAGAAAGTTTCTTTCCCAATTTAAAAAAGTTCTACCTTCCCATTGGCTCTTTTCGTCAGGTGCCCACTGCCTTTTCTTTACCTGGGGGACTTTTAAGCCTTTACTGCTAAAGCATGCAGAGAACCACTACCAAGAGGGATTTTACAGCTAACTGACTGGCTGGGTGTCCATAAAAGGGAAGTACCCCCCCTTCGTTTATCACACCCCCAAAGGTGGAAGAGGAGAAGCCATGTATTGCCGAAGCTGGGAGAATCACAGCCACGATTCCCAGGAGGAAACATAGCATAGTAGTGGTTGGTGACTCTCTTCTGAGTGGAATGGAAGCACCCACTTGTCAGCCTGACATGGCATCCCGGGAGGTATGCTGCCTGCCAAGTGCCCAAATCCAAAACATTATGGAGAAATTGTCAAGGATCATTCGGCCCTCTGACTACTCTCCCATGTTACTCATCCATGTGGACACTAATGCTACTGAAAGTTATGACCCTCAGCAGATCAGAAGTGACTACAGGACTCTGGGAGTAAGGGTGAAGGAGTTGGGGGTACAGTTGGTATTCTCTTTGATCCTTCCGGTCAAATTTAGGGCCTCAGGTAGAGACAGATGCATCCTGGAGATGAGTGTCTGGCTGCGAGGATGGTGTAGCCAGGAGGGCTTCAGCTTGACTGTGGGATGCTGTTCACAGAAGAACTGCTAAGCAGAGATGAGGTCCACCTATTGAGGAAGGGAAAGAGCATATTTGGATACAGACTGGCTAAACTAATGAGAAGGGGCTTAAACTAGGTTTGATTGGGGCAGGTGACAAAAGCTCACAGGTAAGTCAAAAACAGAGACCTGGGAGAAGGGTCAGAATTTGGGAGGAGCCTGGGCTGTTAGAGCAGGGATAAGGGAGAGATAAGAGAGAACATGGGGGAAAATCAAATCAGTATCATAGATGTCTGCATACTAATGTGAGAAGTATGGGAAATAAGTAGGAAGAACTAGAAATGCTAGTTAATAAACGCAACTATGATATGGTTGGCATCACAGAGGCTTGGTGGGATAATACACATGACTGGAATATTTATATAGAAGGGAACAGCTTGCTCAGGAAGGACAGGCAGGGAAAAAAGGGAGAAGGTGTTGCCTTATATATAAAAATGTGTATATAAATGTGTACACTTGGACTGAGGTTGAGATGAAAATTGGAGACAGACTTGTTGAAAGTTTCTGGTAAGGACAAAAGGGGTTTAAAAAAAACCAAGGGTGATGTCATGGGTAGGGGTCCACTAGAGACCACCTAACCAGGAAGAAGAGATGGATGAGACATTTTTAAACTAATAAAATCATCCAAAGCACAAGAGTTGGTGGTGATGGGGGACTTCAACTACTCAGACATCTGTAGGGAAAATAACACAGAAGGGCACAGATTATCCAACAAGTTCTTGGAATGTAATGGAGACAAGTTTTTATTTCAGAACATGGAGAAAGCTACTAGGGGAGAGGAGGTTCTAGATTTTATTTTGACAAATAGGGAGGAACTGGTTCAGAATTTGAAAGTGGAAGGCAGCTGAGGTGAAAGTGATCATAAAATGGTAAAGTTTGGGATTCTAAGGAATGGTAGGAGGAGGGAAAAGAGCACAATAAAGATAATAGCTTTCAAGAAGGCAGACTTCAGCAAACTCAGGGAGTTGGTAGTGTAAGATCCCATGGGAACGAACTCTACAGGGAAAAACTGTTCAAGAGACTGGGTAATTTTTCAAAGAGACATTACTAAGAGCACAAGAACAAATTATTTCACTGTGTAGGAAAGATAGGAAGTATGGCAAGAGACCAAGCTGGCTTAATCAGAAGACCTTCAATGATCTGAAACTCAAGAGAGTCCTACAAAATGTTGAAACTGGGCCAAATTACAAAGGATGAATATAAACAAATAATACAGATATGTAGGGAAAAAATCATAGAATCATAGAATATCAGAGTTGGAAGGGACCTCAAGAGGTCATCTAGTCCAACTCCCTGCTCAAAGCAGGACCAATTCCCAGCTAAATCATCCCAGCCAGGGCTTTGTCAAGCGGGCCTTAAAAACCTCCAAGGAAGGAGACTCCACCACCTCCCTAGGTAACGCATTCCAGTGTTTCACCACCCTCCTAGTGAAATAGTTTTTCCTGATATCCAACCTGGACCTCCCCCACTGCAACTTGAGACCATTGCTCCTTGTTCTGTCATCTGCCACCACTGAGAACAGCCGAGCTCCATCCTCTTTGGAACCCCCCTTCAGGTAGTTGAAGGCTGCTATCAAATCCCCCCTCATTCTTCTCTTCTGGAGACTAAACAATCCCAGTTCCCTCAGCCTCTCCTCATAAGTCATGTGCTCCAGACCCCTAATCATTTTTGTTGCCCTGCGCTGGACTCTTTCCAATTTTTCCACATCCTTCTTGTAGTGTGGGGCCCAAAACTGGACACAGTATTCCAGATGAGGCCTCACCAATGTCGAATAAAGGGGAACGATCACGTTCCTCGATCTGCTGGCAATGCCCCTACTTATACAGCCCAAAATGCCGTTAGCCTTCTTGGCAACAAGAGCACACTGTTGACTCATATCCAGCTTCTCGTCCACTGTGACCCCTAGGTCCTTTTCTGCAGAACTGCTACCTAGCCATTCGGTCCCTAGTCTGTAGCAGTGCATGGGATTCTTCCGTCCTAAGTGCAGGACTCTGCACTTGTCCTTGTTGAACCTCATCAGGTTTTTTTCGGCCCAATCCTCTAATTTGTCTAGGTCCCTCTGTATCCGATCCCTACCCTCTAGTGTATCTACTACGCCTCCTAGTTTAGTGTCATCTGCAAACTTGCTGAGAGTGCAGTCCACACCATCCTCCAGATCATTAATAAAGATATTAAACAAAACCGGCCCCAGGACCGACCCTTGGGGCACTCCGCTTGAAACCGGCTGCCAACTAGACATGGAGCCATTGATCACTACCCGTTGAGCCCGATGATCTAGCCAGCTTTCTATCCACCTTACAGTCCATTCATCCAGCCCATACTTCTTTAACTTGGCGGCAAGAATACTGTGGGAGACCGTATCAAAAGCTTTGCTAAAGTCAAGGAATAACACATCCACTGCTTTCCCCTCATCCACAGAGCCAGTTATCTCATCATAGAAGGCAATTAGGTTAGTCAGGCATGACTTCCCCTTCGTGAATCCATGCTGACTGTTCCTGATCACTTTCCTCTCCTCTAAATGTTTCATAATTGATTCCTTGAGGACCTGCTCCATGATTTTTCCAGGGACTGAGGCCAAAATCAGAAAAGCCAAGGCAAAAAACGAGATTAAACTAGCTAGAGACATAAAGGGTAACAAGAAAGCTTTCTACAACTACATTAGAAGCAAGAGGATGACCAGGGACAGCGTAAGCTCATTACTCAATGAGGGGGGAAGACAATAACAGAAAATGTGGAAACGGCAGAAGTGTTAAATTACTTCTTTGTTTTGGTTTTCACCAAAAAGGGTAGTGCAATTGGACATCTAACAAAATGAATGCCAGGGAAAATGAGGTAGGATGAGAGGCTAAAATAGGGAAAGAACAAGTTAAATGACTTAGACAAGTTAGATGTGTTCAAGTCACCAGGGCCTGATGAAATACATCCTAGAATACTCAAGGAGCTGACTGAGGAGATATCTGAGCCATTAGCGATTATCTTCAAAAAGTCATGGACGATGGAAGAGTTTCCAGAGGACTGGAAAAGGGCAAATATAGTGCCAAGCTATATAAAGGACAACCCGGGGAATTACATTATAAGTCATCTTAACTTCAGTACCTGGAAAAATAATGGAGAAAACAATTAACCAATCAGTTTGTAAACACCTAGAAGATAATAAGGTGATAAGTAACAGTCAGCATGGAGTTGTCAAGAACAAATTGTGTGAAACCAACCTAATAGCTTTCTTTGGCAAGGTAATAAGCCTGGTGGATATGTGGGGAGCAGTAGATGTGGTATATTTTGACTTTAGTAAGGTTTTTTATACTGTCTTGCATAATCTTCTCATAAACAAACTAGGGAAATACAACCTAGGTGGAGATACTATAAGGTGGGTGCATAACTGGTTGGAAAACCATTTCCAGAGAGTAATCATCAGTGGTTTACAGTCAAGCTGGAAAATCATATTGAGTGGGGTCCCTCAAGGATCAGTTCTGGGTCTGTTCCAGGGGTATGGGGGGTTTTACACAGGGCTGCTCCTGGCCTTATGCCTGGGGGTCCTGGCCACCAGCCCCTCACCTCCCTTTCTGGCCCCAGCTGCTGGCCCTGTGCCCGAGGGTCCCGGCAGCCAGCCCCATGCCCAGCTCCAGCTGTGACCACCGCCTTGGCCCACTTACCCCGTACGGGTCCCCCCCTCCTGCGGATATTGCTCTGCTCCCAGCCCCAGCTCTGGAGGGGAGGGGTGGAGACAGGAGGTAAGGGGACTGGCTTTCAGCACCCCCACTATTAAAAATCTTCCAGCACCACTGTCTGGTTCTGTTCAATATTTTCATCAATTATTTAGATAATTCAAAATGATTTGGACAAACTGAGAAATGGTCTCAAGTAAATAGGATGAAATTCAATACGGACCAATGCAAAGTACTCCACTTGGGAAGGAACAATAAGTTGCATACATAGAAAAGTGAAATGACTGCCTAGGAAGGAGTACTGCGGAAATGGATTTGGGGGTCATAGTAGATTCATAGATTCATAGATTCTAGGACTGGAAGGGACCTCGAGAGGTCATCGAGTCCAGTCCCCTGCCCGCATGGCAGGACCAAATACCGTCTAGACCAGTAGATCCCAAGCTAAATGTGAGTTAACAGTGTAACATTGTTGCAAAAAATCCAAACATCATTGTGGGATGTCTTAGCAGGAGTGTTGTAAGGAAGACACGAGAAGTAATTCTTTCGCTCTACTCTGCACTGATTAGGCTTCAACTGGAGTATTGTGTCCAGTGCTGGACGCCACATTTCAGGAAAGACGTGGACAAATTGGAGAAAGTCCAGTGAAGAGCTACAAACATAGAAAACATGATCTATGAGGGAAGATTGAAAAAATGTGAGTTTGTTTAGTCTAAAGAAGAGAAGACTGAGAGGGGACATAACAGATTTCAGGTACATAAAAGGTACATACAAGGAGGAAGGTTGTTCTTAATCTCTGAGGATAGGACAAGAAGCAATGGGCTTAAATTGCAGCAATAGAGGTTTAGGTGGGACATTAGGAAAATCTTCCTAACTGTCAGACTGGTTAAGCACTAGAATAAATTGCCTAGGGAGTTTGTGGAATCTTCATTGTAGATTTTTAAGAGCAGGTTAGACAATCATATGTCAGGGACGGTCTAGATAATATTTAGTCCTGCCATGAGAGCAGGGGACTGGACTAGAAGACCTCTCGAGGTCCCTTCCACTCATACGATTCTATGATTCTGTATTCATCTTATCAAACAACAATATGGAATCTTTTTTCACCAGACTCCTTGACTTCAACCTGACCATGGGAATGAACTTTAACTAGGAGTAACCAGTGCAGACAAGTTCTGCTAACAAGGAAGGAGGAGTACAGTTGGGTCAGGAAAGTTTTTATATTTATATTGCAGTGTGCTATGAGAGAGCATATCTGTATGCTGGGGAAGGAGTACCAACAGTGAGTACACTTGTCTGTACACACAGCACATGCCAAAGGCTGAGTCTGGATCAGTCACACGTTATCTTGTGTGTAGGTGTCTATTGCTACTACAGTAGTGCCAGCTATGGTACAGTGCATCCCATCACAGAAATATCCCAAAAAGATTGTTGAGAGCATTAATTTATTAAAGTTGCTAAGTATTTTGTGAGTCTGATGCTTTTTAGTGTAAGTGAAAATTGGCAATGTATAGTGGGAGACATGAATAGAATGAGTCACATATTTCTTTTTGGCTACTTTGGATTACATTTTGTATTAATCAGTTGGTAGCAGTCACTCAAACACAAACTTTGTTCAGAGGAGTTCTTATCAGCAATTTGTCTCACTTAGATGAAATACGGTATTAGTAGTTGGGTGGTAATGCATGCATCCTTGTGATGGTCATTTTTCTTTGTTTAAATAATATCACCATAGATTACTCAGAATTTACTGAAATCTACACGATTGTAAAGATGAAAAAAATTTCTGCTTAGTTAACAGCAGCTGTGGTTTCATCCTCCTTTCATTGCACCATAGATGTAAAATGCATTCCTCTAGCTAATACTATTATACTATGAAATAAAATAACATGATCTCTCTGAAAGTAGCAGTTTTTGAAGGAAAAATTACATCGCAAAGCAATCCTTTCTGGTCATCCATGGATTTTTTGTTGTTTGTGCTTTGTATCACAAAGTCAAACCCTCTCTGAATTTTGTAACTGTATTTCTGCTAAACTGGCTTCGTTGTTAGGATTATCTCTGCCAGTAGTGGGAGCTAAATGCAATAAAATGCACACTGTACTCTTAAGTACAAAGATTCATAGAAAATCCCTTTCTTTTGTATATGCGTGTATATAATATAGTGTATGTGCATATAGAAATATTGGTGCTTGTAAAAGGCAGAGAGAGCAAATAAAAGGTATATGCTTATGAATGAAGCTTTGCTAAAATTTGAGTAAAGAGTTTGCAGTGCATTTCGAAGCTGGTAGTTTCCTTCCTTTGATTTGTTCTGACCAAGCCTTTGGTTCCTCCGTTGGGTTTGTTCTGCAGCTAAGCTCCTTTGAAAGATTCAGATGGTAAATTGAAAGAGTTAAATGCCTCGTTATTTATTTATCAATTTAATCGGAATGTTAATCTATGAGACTAGTTCTGACAACAGCAGAATCTATAGCCACTCTGCAAAGAAAAGAATCTGAGGCTTTAGGAGCTAGGAATGGCAAAAGCATTTAAGATGCCAGTGTAAGAAATTATTTAATGGCAATGTTTGAAACATATGCTTTCTGAAAAAATCAGGTGGTGTTGTGTTTTTGTTTTTTTGTTTTTCCAAATCAATGAGGGGAGGAGGGAGACTCACTTTCTATGTAATTTCTGGCATTTATTCATGTCACTGCTGGCTTCCATAAACAATCTCTCCTTTCCCACCTAAGATACCAGTCTTGTTCTTTGCATGTAGAAAAATTAATTAGATGTTGTTTCTTAAATTTAAATTAAACAAAATAGTAAAGAAGAAAAAATAGGTTGGGGGAGATGCAATGAATCACTTTTTTTCATTTTTATAATAGATATATATATAGAGAGAGAGAGAGAAAGCAGCTCATAGACTTCAAGATGAGATGGGACTATCACGATCATCTAGTCTGACTTTCTGCACATTGCAGGCCACAGAACTTCACCTACCCATTCCTGTAGAAGGCCCATAACCTCTGGCTGAGTTACTGAAGTCATCAAATCTTTATTTAAAGACTGAAGTTCTAGAGAATCCATTTAATTTAGTTCAAACGAGCAAGTGACTCATGCCCCATGCTGCAGAGGAAGATATATATATATATATATAAAAACCCCACAGTCTCTGTCAATCTGACATGAGAGAAAATTCCTTCCTGACCCCAAATATGTGATCATTTAGACCCTGAGCTGAGGGCAAGACATCTGGGAAAGAATTCAGAGCCCTCTAGTGTCTCATCTCTGGCCATTGGAGATATTTGCTAATAGCAGTCATGAATGCGTCCTATGCCATAGTAGGCAATCTCATCATACCATCCCCCCCCCCCCATAAACTAATCAAGCTAAGTCTTGAAACAAGTTCATTTTTTTTTGTCTCCACTGCTCCTCTGATCATCATAGTAGCTCTTATCTGCACATATTCCACTTTGAATTAATCTATCTTAAACATCGGCGCACAGAATTACACCCAGTATTCCAGATGGGGCTCACCAATGCTTTGTGTAATGGTAATAATATTTGCCCATCTCTACTGGAAATAACGTATCCTTGGATTGCATTAGCCTTTTTAATGGCTGCATCATATTGCTGCCTCTTAGTCATCCGATGATTGACCTGTACAACCAGGTCTTTCTCTTCCTCTCTCACTTCCAACTGATACATCGCCATCTTATAGTAAAAATTCCTGTTGTTCGTCCCTAAATGTGTTACCATGCTCTTTACACTAATCCCATTTCTATTATTCCAGTTTTCAAGGTCATCTAGATCATCTTGTATGTCATTCTGGTCCTCTTCCATATAGCAATCCCTCCCAACTTTTATTAGCAGTCTTCCACTTTTAGAGTAAAGGTCAGTAAAAAAAATGTTAAATAAGCTCGGTCCCAAGACTGATCCTTGAGGAACCTCACTATTAACATCCCTCCCGTCTAACAGTTCACCCTTCATCATGACCCATTGTAGTCTCCTCTTTAACAAGTTCCGTACCCACCTTTTAATTCTCGTATTAATCCCCATCTTTAATTTCCCATGTGGAACTGTATCCAGTTCTTTACTGAAACCCACGTAGATTAGATCTACTACATTTTTTTTTAATTTAGAAAATTGGTTATTGTCTCAAAGAAAGAGATCAGGTTGGTTTGGGACAATCTACGTTTTCTAAAACCATGTTGTATTTTATCCCGATTACCATTTACCTCAATATCATTAATTACATCCTTTCAGAATTTGTTCTAAGACTTTGTACACAACAGAGGTCAATTTATTGGGCCTGTAGTTTCCTAGATCACTTTTGGTTTTGCTCTTTCTTAAATACAGGTACTATATTTGCAATTCTCCAATCACAAAGTACAACTCCTGAGTTTACAGATTCATTAAAAATCCTTGCCACTGGGCTTGCAATTTCACATGCCAGTTCCTTTAATATTCTTGATTGGAGATTGTCCATTCCTCCCCCACATTTGGTCCCATTAAGCGGTTTGAATTTGGCTTCCACCTTGGATGTTCTAATTTTTACTTCCATATCCTTGGTCCCATTAGCTACTCTGCCACTTTCTTCAAGTTCCTCATTACTCTTAAATGAGGCAAAAGTATTTGTTCAGGTTTTGGGCAACACCTAGATTATCTGTAATCCCCACCTCATCCTCAATGCTTAGCAGTCCCACTTCTTTTCTTGTTTTCTTTTGATGTATATGGCTAACATAACCTTTTCCTATTGGTTTTAAGTTCCTTTGCAAGGTTTAACTTTACTTGGCTTTTGGCAGTTCACTTTTCCCCTACACTTTCTGACATCTAAGAGGTAGCTTTTTGTACTGATCCATCCCTTCTTCCATTCCATGTACTATTTAAGAGGTATCTATACATACATACACATATAGATATAGATATAGATATAGATATCTATCTATCAGATCCTGGGGGTCTGTAGCAGACCACAAGCACTATCCCAGTGGAGCCGCTTGATACCTTTCTTCCCCAAAGTGATTTTGACCCAAACAGATTCCATGTATCCATTCCATTCATTCTAATTTCTTTAGTCTACCTTGTCATTAATATCCAATGCAACTCCACCACCTTTACTTTATTCTTGTCTTTCCTGAACATCACATACCCTTCAATACCTGTATTCTGGTCATGACTATTACTCCACCATGTTTCTATTATCTCTGTAATATCTGGTTTAGCTTCCTGCACCAGTAGTTCTGATTCCTCCATTTTGTCACCCAGGCTTCCCGCATTGGTGTAGTGACATCATAGTTGTTTTTGCTTGGCTTCAGCTAGATTCCTTGCCTGATTAGATACAGTTATTTTACTACTACTATCACCTGATTGTTACTGTCAGTGGTATTGGTGCTGTCTTTCTTCTTGTTGTCCATTTTCCTACCCTCTTCTGTTTCTTCCTCCATTGCTGTATCTTCTTTTACTTGATTTTCTTCTCTCCCAACATTAGGATCAGGCAGAGAGATTATATGAGCATCTGCCAACTGTTTCCCTCTAATTTCTAGTTTAAAACTGATGTGCCAACCTTCATCCCAGAACTCTATTCCTCTCCCTGCTCAGGCGGAGTCCATCCTGTCCTCTGTCCATGAATGCCTTCCAGTCAGCTAACATCCAAAGCCCTCCTTATTGCCCCCCTCCCTGAACGATCTGTTGATCATTATAATCATGTCTCGCCTCCACTCTTCTCCTCTAGGGACAGGTAGAATCCCGCTGAATGTCACCTGAGTATCCATTTTTTAAGCATCTTCCCCAGCCTGGCGTAGACTTCCTTGATTCATCCCAATGAGAATCTAACAGTATCATTTGTTCCCACATGAAGGATAGTCAATGGATTCTTTCCTGATCCCATAGGATCCTCTTCAGCCTCAGGCCCACTTCCCATAACTGGAGGCTTGGGATGGGATCACCTTCTCCACTAACCTTGTTTGTTTATTTAAAAGTGTTCTGTTTTAGTCCTGTACCCACTTTTCGATACCATATAGTATCAAACAGATCTTCCTGACATTATTTTATAGCATTTACTAAGTCATTGTTATTTTGCAGGGCTTCAGCATGAAAAGATATAGTCTTACTTTAATGTATGCCATTGATTACCATTTTGCATTAGGTTGGTCAAATTGTTGTAAATTAGTGATTTAATGGATTTTTGCTTACTTACATCTTTGATATATTTGGCCTGCAATCTGTTTGCCTTTGTCTTCCTTTTACTTTATATTTGAAGGCAATCCGAGTACTTTGCTAATCTGTAAAACTGTGATCATAATACTTAACTACCTCACAGGGCTGCTGTGAGGATTAATTAGTTAATGTTTGTATAGTGCTTTGAAAATGTAAAGCACCAAACAAGGGTTTATTATTATTGTTAACAAAGTTATAGCTGTGATGTGTCATTTTCTAACACTGCTGTATTAATGATATGATGTCAAGTTTCTGTTTGACCTTGAAGATGCTTAATGACTCTTCTGCAGCTCTTTTAATACGAAAAAGACTGAGTCTCTTATCTGTAACTGTAGCAGCTAGCCAAACTGTGGCAGCATTCTATTCCCATTATGATTTCTGGACAGTTTGTAACAATGAATTTATTCAGTGCATATGTTTATTCACATTCATAATGTTAGTATAAAACCATAAAAATACATATAGCTCTGCTGATGTCTGGTGTCTTCGTATTATGACCAAAAAAGGAATAAAATAGCAAAGCAATTACCTGACTATACATTAATCAAGTGCTCAGCTAAAGAGATGAATTTTCAGCCTGTCTCTGAATACAAAGTGATTCTGTTTATAATATCATGAGTCAACAAATTCCACAAATTTGTGGGCACAAGAAGAAATATTAATGCTCCCAAGCCTGCCTCCCCCTTCCCTGAAATCCAAACCAAACGCCAAATCCCCTTCTACTGATTTTTAATACGTTAATTGAGAATAGCATAATCTGTAATAGGGATACTCCAATACAGTGGGAAAGTGGGTAGACACTGCATGTTACTAAGGTCTGGACTACACTACACAGTTAGGTTGATGCAAGACCAGGCTCTCAACTCCCCAGACTTGCCCCTCTTAGGGTGGTGGAAGTGCCCCTGGTGAGGACGCACACCACCAGAATAATTACTGTAGTGGCTGTAAATCAACCCAATATAGGTTGACTTAAGTTTTTAGTGTAGACATACCCTAAGAGTGCCTTGAATTATCCTTCTGCTACATGTATTTGTGTGTGTGTGAATGTGACCTGTCACTCTTGTAACATTTTTTCTCTATGACGTAAAATGTCACTTTTCACTGATGACCTATCCTTTAACATTCCAACTTGTCACATCATCCCAGAGATGTCATATGCATGGAGCATGATAGTACTTACTGCTGCTGAAAATGTGAAGGTGCTTATGCTCTTTTTCACATCATATAGCTGCTATTGTCAGGTGCCTGAACCGGAAAAGAAGTTGCAGGATGGAAGCAGAACAAAAACAAAAGAATTTGCTTTCAGTAGGTTTGCCTATCTATAATTTAAAAGCAATTCCATTCATTGTACTAATATAAGGGAATATATTCCCTTCCATTTTTTTGCCACTGAAGAGATGGAAGGAACAGAAAATCCATTTCTTTGACTAAAATTCTCTTAGAAGGCAGTGGTTTGAGCTATCACTGCATTATCCCTTACTCTAACTCTGTGTTTGCCTCTCAGCATGTTCAGGTTTCTTGAGTTTTCTGAGAAGAATCACTCACCTCAGCATCTTCTTCCAACAAACTCATGCATTTTTTTCACACAAGATAATCCTGATAAAGTAATTATATCTTATTTAATAGATGAATAAACTGAGGCACAAAGGCTGGGATTTTCAAAGTCATCTCAGAGAGCAAGGTACTCAAATTCTGTTCATTTCAATAGGATTTGGATGCTTAACTCTTTTTGATTCCTTTGAAAATCCCAGCCAGAGAGGTTAAGTGATTTTGCCCAGAGTCACAGAGCAAATCAGTTGAAGAGTAAGGAATAGACCATAGGGGTCCTGACTCCTTTTCCACTAAACTGCCTTTGTAAAGCAATGTGCTTAGGTTAATAAACACAAAGAAACCAAAATGAATGCTGAGAAGGGCCAAGATTTATAAACTACTGAATAGCAATGCCAGCAAATCTCTACTTATCTGCCCTCATTATCCTTCAGATGATATGACCAGTGAGCTCTCCAGACATAAACTTTCTACATTCATAATGCACTCAATCGAACATCAGTACTCTGTTGCCTTTTCATTTGCTATATGAACTTTTAATATTATCTGCATATATTCATATAAGTCAGGGATTCATTTTCGTAATTAAGTTGTATTTTTTCAAGAAAAAACATTCTTTAGTTTGAGATTAAAAGGGACTTGATTTTCTTTCTTAATTAATAATTGTGATGGAGGAATTTGGTACAGCACAAAGAGATAAGATATATGTTACAGTTTAAATATATCCATTGAAGTTGATCACATTACTATAGGAATGAATTACTGAATGAATAAATCAGTAAAATAAAACATAATCAAAATGAATATTTAAGATCCAAGACCAGTATGATAAAATACAAGTCTAAATAGGACATGCATTTCTTTGAAGTAGAATTATTTCTTCTTTCTGACTGGTGCATGCACTCTCCAAGAGGCTCTCTAATTTATCAGACAAGGATTTCTCATGCTAAATTATAACTTGGATGGAACCACAAGAGGTGCAGAAGAAGCAAAATCAAAATTAGTTTAAAATATGTTTTTGATCTGTATATTAGAGCTAGCAGAACTATTCATTGTGGATAATACTGCTACCAAATTTTGGCATTTTTTTCATTGAGTATATTTGATTTTTTTCTTTGGCCAATACTGCAGATAGATTACAAATATTTAGCATAATTCTTTTTCCTGTCAATTGTCAAATCATGTGTAGTTTTTTTTATTATTATTATTATTATTATTTTATTTATTAATCAGCTACTCTGTCTCTCCTTCACACAGAGTGGCTGTTGTAAAAAATATAATTACCATTTGCACATAAAGGTAATCTTTCTGAGTCATTTCTGTACTCGGTACAGTGAAATGTATTAATACATCAGTTATTACAATGGTAATTATCACATTGTAATGGCTACCCTTCTGAAAAGATATCGATATATGAAATATAATTAAGATGTGCTTGCACAGCCAAGCACAATCCAGTTGGTTGAGACCTGATCACGTGACCTTGAAGATTATTACAGTTTTGCATTCATTCCTTGCTAGCTAATAAATAGTTCATGGTGTCAAAAGTGATTGGTTTAATAGCCACCGAATGTGACATGATTGAGTGACCTGGGTACCTGTAGTGGAAGTTCCTTAGCACAGAGAACATCTATGGAGCACTGCTTAGTGGTTTGAACAGGGCTCATTCCTTCTGTATAAGCGTCTTTGGGTGTGGCCCACTTACCTGAGGGGAAGGAAAGAGTATTGTGAAATGTCAGATACATAGTATGACACAAAAATTGGAGGTAAATTAAATAACGGTGTAGAAATAAATGTAATCAAAATTAAAAAATTGTGAATGCTTCTATGGGATGAAAGGGGGAGGGATAGCTCAGTGGTTTGAGCATTGGCCTGCTAAACTCAGGGTTGTGAGTTCAATCCTTGAGGGGGCCACTTGGGGATCTGGGGCAAAATCAGTACTTGGTCCTGCTAGTGAAGGCAGGGGGCTGGATTCAATGACCTTTCAAGGTCCCTTCCAGTTCTAGGAGATGGGATATCTCCATTAAAAAAAAAAAGACATGGGATGGCAAACACAATTGTAGTGGTATAATGGAAAAAGTATCTGGAAGGTCTGATAGTGCAATGACATAACAAATCTGCTATCACCTTACTCTATTGTGGACTGTTGCTTCCCAGTTTCTGGGACATGCAACATGCTTTCGTGTTTGACTTCAGTGTGTTTTTATATAGTTTTGCATTTTATATCATTTGTATGAGGAGGGTTCCTTGCTTTAGCTGACCATAAAATATGTCCTTGGGTATTCTCAAGTTTGCCATATGAACAAGATACCCAGACCAATGCAGCTGAGCTTTTATGAGCAGGCAATAAATTAATACTAATGCAAGCCATTTTCACCTGCCAATAACAAAACCCACCTAAAGTGAGAGCTCTGCAGTTACAGAAAAAAGCCAAACAAGAAAAGGTTCATCTGCATTGTGGTCAAACACAGGCTGAGACTGAGGGAAGTTCGTTCTAGAGCCAAGGCCATTCCCCCTATTACCTACATACACAATAAATGCTAACTGTGCCAAGAGTTCAACAGCCATGGAACAGAGTTAAGCATGAGGAAGAAAGATGACCACTAAAGTCTGTGTTTATGTGGCAAATTCCCTAACTGCCTTCACACTGTTCAGTGGAAGGAAAAAAGGACTGGGTGTACCTTGATAATAGCCTCTCCCTCTGAGCAACACAGAATAACTTATAGTTTGGGTTTTGATGCTATTCTTGATTAATTTTGTTAACAAAAATATTCATTTTTTAGGTTTCTAAATTAGCTGTTTCATAGTTTTTGCATTTATGTATGGTACATCCACCTAAAACTACACACATCTGGTGACACTACTTGACTGTCCCAGTACCTGCAAGAGAGAAGTTGTGGACAAAAAGTAGCTGTCTCATGCTCAACCAAACACTTTAAGCAACTGTACAGGTGCTAATCACCACCCTGCACTTTAAGCAGGGAGGGGTTTGTCTGGTTGTCAAGGAGAAGAGGGCAATGCTTTCTGGCTTGGGGGGAGGAAGGGAGGCTGCTGGAAGAGCAGTTAGCGTGGTGGATGACTCACCACCTAGGAATGAGGGGTTTAAAAAGATCAGCATGGGCTTGGTCACTCCCCTCTTTCACTCGAAACAGGCTGGGCAGCACCCTCCCTAATTAGGTTACAAATATGCCGGGTATTTATCTATATCTGCTGTGGGCATTATGCTAGCCGCCCCACTAAGAGGGGGCTGGGAAGGAATTTTTCCATTACTACCATATTGGCCAGGTGCAGTGTGGGGGGGTTCACCTTACTCACAGCAGGTTCAGGTGGGCTCTGTTCATGCACAGTATGACGGGCTGTAGGCCATATGTTGCAACTCTTTATTTAACTGTATAGCAGATGTTCAGTGCAGGTACTCCATAAATTAAGGCACAAAAAAACAGAAAAATGGCTTGGAAAAGGAATTAAGGAGAGGTGTTTGGTAATTGAGCAGGCCAGGGGGCAGTTGGGGACTCCTATGATTGGTACAGCAGGGAGTCATTCCCCCACCCCCCATCATCATAGTCCCAGCAAGAGAATTGCTGGAGGGACCTATATGAAAAGGGGGGTGGTAGCTGGGGGAAGTCCTCCCCCCTCCCCCCCCCCAAAAAAAAATACTGGCTGGAATTGGAGTGTCCCGGCAGTGGATCTGTTGGAGGGACACAAATTTTGCACATGCACTGCACATTTTTTTATCCGCCCGGTTAGTCCCAGACATCTTTCTAATAATAAAGTTGTGGCCTGATTAAACCCATATTTAGTGTCTCCTGTCATTCTTTTGGCCTAGCCAGACAATAATATCGCTTTCTACTGAGGATATTTGCCTTCTGATGGACAAGGCGATGCACAATCTTGAGGTCCTATGGAAATAATCTCTCCTTCTATATTCCTAAATGTTATCTGTCATGATTACAGGACTAGCTGCATCTCTGCCTCCTTTCTGGTCTCTCTGAATTCACCCCCCAAGTATTAGACCTCATGTGTTTACCTGTCTCAGGATGGATTTCACAACTCTCCAACTCCTGGGCTACAATATCCTGTGTATCCACCATTCTTAATCTGCAGTTCCAACTGGGTTCAGACACCTGCAGTTCTTCCCTATAGGTGTTATACAGTGATCAAATAGACTTCTTCAAACCAAAGTATTGTTTACTTTAGCAGTAGGAACAAAGCATTAGAGAAAAAGGGATTTTAAAACAGTCTACACATGTCTATCTAACCTAAAGCCTTACTATTTCCTGATGGAGGCAGGCCTAACTTCTTCAGACACCTTCACCCTGGTCCATGTGTATCAGTCTGTTTCTCTTGACCAGCTACTGCTTCTCTTTTGAGATAGCATCCCTTCTACTCCTCCCAGGATGATTTTGTTCTTTTGTGTTCCTGATCTTTGCCCTGTCTGGTCAAAAATAGTTCTATAGGCTCATCAGGAGGTTGAACTAGAATTATCAAAATAAATAGTTTGTCTATTGTTCCTTAACAACTCTGAAGTGTTTGCTGAGAGGTGGCTCATCTTGAGCCATTTTTTTTCTTTGCCTGCTTTTCCAGACAGCTTCCTGTTGAGTTAGGCCAATGTAGTCATACAAAAAACATCCCAATAACCAGGGCAACATACAGTCATTCTACAAATCCATCTCACTAGCAGTGGCTAGAAACTCCTCCTCTAACTTTTGGCTAGCCAGAAGTCTTTCTGATGTGAACCTCTGCATGGTGCTCCATGTTTTTGTCAAATTCAAGCTAGATTCCTCCAGAATTATCTGGAATTGGTAATGAGGGCTACATTGAAGCTACAGCTAGCTCAACATGCAGAGATCCAGAGACAGGCCACTGAGAGCACAATGCAGCAATACTTTGCTCTACATTGACTACCTATCTAAGTCATCATCTATTTCAAAGTCTTTGTTCTAAATACACTAGATCTGTTCCATTTCAAGGTCTTTTTCTCAGTATAGCTATTTCTCCATTTACCACCACGACAACTGCAGTCAACAGGGATGTTAGCCCTAACTGTCCCCTTGGTGAACTTCTAAGGGTGTAGGCCATGGCTTTCTCATGAAAAGGCATTTGGTTGTGGAACTCGGGACCTGCCACCTTTAGAGACATCTATTTTTCTCAGTAAAAGGCTGCATAATGTCATGGACAAAGAGAATCCCATTTTAGAAAATGGAAGTAAAACAAAGTTGGGGTCTAGAATAAGAACACTTATGCAGGGAATTTAATTATATATTTACATAGTCCTTACATACTATCATGATGATACATTAGAAATACATAGCGTGTATGTATATGCAACCTTCTTATGTGCATTTTAAGATAGAAAGTGCAGGAGCATATGACTAGTCAAGAAATATGGGTATCCAATATATGTGCCCCGGCACTGTATTCTTGAAATATGTTATTACAGTGTTGTGTAACAGCTACCTAATGAGCCCTGAGCCATGTGGTGATACTGGATGCCTTCACACTTTGAACATTTGTCACACAATAATATTTCCCTTTTTTAGTGAATTGTGTACTCAGCAAAGATGATGGACTAACAGCCCTGAATACTATTGTCTTTTATTCCCTGAGCTTGCATTAAATGGGTAGCTGAGTGTGAACCTTCCCTGCCAGTGTGTTTCAACACTTACCTGGAGATTAATGTAATTAACTGTTAAGTATAATACCAAATTTTAAAACAAATATCTAGCAATAGCCCACCCTTTAAATATATTTTGTTTACCTGTGATGTATAACTGATGACTTTTCCAGTATAGCAATTAATAACTACATAATATACTTGAGCTATTGCTTTGAGCTAATCTTTTTATTAAGTATTCGGGTTTTATTTTTCTAAGTTTGCAATATAGTTTTTAGTACATTACAGATGTTTTCATTAGAATACAATAAAAGGAGACAAGACTGAAAGACAGATGAAGTATTCAAGCATTGTAGCTAGTTTTCCAAAGCTTCTCACAGGAATGTGTTTGAGTGCTGATAAGGCACTGACTATATTAAAAAGACATAGATAGAGTATAAGTAGAATTTATTGTTTTTCTTTTTCAGTCACCAGAGGACGACTCTCTGCATGTTTTAGCAAACAAATAGCACTGATTTTATCTCTTCTAAGCATATTGAAGTTCATATTTTCAAGTGGCACATCTTAGAATATTCATTAAAAAAAAACCCTAAAAATGATATGTTTCTGCCCTTTCAACCTGTTATTGTTTATAAGCTGATTAGAGACTGGTTGCTAGCAAATTACAGCTATTTGATGAGGTCAAATCAGAACCAAAAGACTATATAGGAATTTAATGGAGTACAACTGACCATGGAATCCAGATTGCAAGCTTGCTATCATTTACCAAGATTGTTATTTCTGCATAAGTAACACAAATACTGAGAAATAACAAATACTGAAATAACTGGATGATTGGGAAAGTTGCCTTTTGTTGTTGTTTCTTGCCATTTTTTTAAATTATTATTTTTACTCTCTGTTCCCTATTTTCTTATCCTTATTATTTGGTAAAAATAAGGGCAAAGGTCCTAGATGCTGATCAGACATGCCCCTTCCCCCAACATTCACATCTGCAGAACAAGTGCTATTCTGGTTCTCTGGCAATGAGATGTACTGTTTAAACAGTGTATCTAAAGCCTATCTCTTGCCAACTGAAGTCATCACCTATGTGACGTATACAGCCTCCTACCATCCTGGCACCTGGAATCCAGTTTCTATCCTCCAAATTCTCTCCTAGTGCCAACTCAATGTCTACAACAAGCAGTGTTTTTACCATCTTGAATTCCCTGTAGGTTAGTGTAAATAATGCTGCACACTACTTTGTCAAAGGATATATGGTAGAGGATACATTTTTTTTCTTTTATTCTTAAATTTCCCTGTGTCAAACTAATGGGAAAATCTCATCTAAAGAATTAATATAAATCAAAATGATAGCATCCATCAATTCAATATTCTAGTAATTCCATAAACCTAATACATAGATGGGCAATTCCAACCTTTTTAGAAAGATTCATATAAATAAGGTGAACAGTGTTACACTGGATAATATTTAACACCATACTGAGGATGGTAATAAACACAGAATACTTAGTTTCCTTGTATTTTCATTTAAACAAAAATCTCAGTATCTCTCACATTGAGTGTACTACAGGGTTTATTAAACCAACATTTGGTGATATATAGATGTTGCCACAAAAAATAAGTTATATTGTGACGCTAAGACCATCTATGAAATCATATGTGAATACTGACACCTGAGGAGTTAATTTTAAGTGAAGAAAAACATCGGTTACAGTTCATTGAAAATAAAACTGAAAAGTGATCTATGGTATGTTGGGGGTGGCAAGGCAAGGAATAGGGCCAATGTCACCTCATACTCAGGGATTTGAAAATAAACCACAGAAGGTTAATAAAAAATAAGCCTAATTTAATTTAGATTAATTTCCCATTGTACATTTGTGACATTACTGAAGGTACAATCTGGACTGTTGAACAGCGGTGTCGCCTTAACTCTCTAGCCTGGAGTACCGTTTACACTGCTTTGCTGGCAGAACACCCACTCCTGGCCTACTCACGCAGCCTTCAGCATGTAATTCACTCCCAGCTAAACACATGAGCACTCTGACCAGTCACTCATGAATTACATACAGGGTGACACCCACAAATTCCCAGTCCCTGCATTGTCCCCCAGAAGTGTACGTTTTGTACTGCTCATACCCTCCTGAAGAATACAAGCTCATAGAGAGTCTATCATTTCATCAAAGGAAAAGTAAATACACTAGCCCTGTTATCCCAAATGGAGTTTTCCATACATTGTAATCCAAACACACTGCTTAAGATAAAACGATAAGTTTATTAACTACAGAATGATAGATTTTAAGTGATTACAGGTGGTGATGCATAAAAGTCAGGATTGGTTACAAAATAAATCAAAGTGTAAAACACAAGATAATACCTAACTTAACAAGCTAAGTGAACTTAAAAGTAAATTTTTTTTGTCTAACTATACACTGCGGTACATTTCACAGGCTGGGTCTCCTTTCGGCCTGGGTCGCCTCTTCTTTAGTTCAGTGTCCTTCAGGTATTCATTGATGTTGTGAGCAGAGAGATGGGAGGAGAAAAGGTGAGGTGAAGGCCATTATCTCACATTTTTAAACCCCCTCCCCTATTTGAGGATTATCCTCAGTTGGGATGCAGGCAACAAGCAGTCTTTTGTGGACGTGAGGTTTGAACCGTTTCTGTAATGCAATGTAAATTTCTTGTTAACTTCTTCCCCCTGCTGGAGAATAGCCACTTAAGCAGGCAAAAGCTTTTTAACACCTGGCTGGGGCCAGTGTGTCTTTGTCTCTGCAAAACTGGTCTGTGGGTGTTACCCAGAATTACAGCATATTTCAATAACAATCATAAAGTATAATCTCATAACTTCACATACAGTGTTGCTACACATATTTCAACAAGATCATGATATTCAGCAGATTATGACTTTTCAAATAATACCTCACAAGGCATACTTTGCACAAAATTTATCATGATCTTGTAAAAGTGGTGAACATAATAGTATAGACTGTCACAACATTATGTATTCCTTTTCTAATTAAACCATGAAGACTGAAATTATCAAGGCATTCAGTTTATGTGTTCACCATGCAAACTGTTCATAAACTGCATATTTAAACATTTGCTGTTGTGCTGACAGCATATTACAGCAACATTGGGCAATCAAAATATTTTAGATCAATAGTTCTGAAATTATTTGGTAAAATCAGGAATACTGATTTATATTTTGCAAGGAAGTTTGATGAAAAATTATTATTTTCTGTTTTTAAGTCATTGTTCTGTCACACTATTGCTGTGTGCAATGGAATCCAATCCACAATCCAAAATAATTTCAGTCCAGATTTTCCATAGAGCCTTTGCTACACACAAAGTTGGCTGATGTGCCATTCAGCATCCCAGCAGCTCTTTCTCTTCACACTAGCAATGGCAAAGCTTTGTGCGGATGCACTGCTGGATACTCTGAACTAAAATCAGTCGTGGGAACTTAGCTGATTTTGTACACGTTATTAAAGGTAAGAGAGCGAGCATGTTTGTGCGTGAGAGAGAATCTGTTAGTCAAGAGAATGGTGCTTTAATGATATACAGGCTGCATCTTAAGTCTTCTATTCTGATGCAGGAGTCTGAGCAATAGGTGGGAGGGGATGCTTTTGTACTTGAAATCAGAAGGTATAGAATAAGTGCTATCATCATAATGACTAGTTTAGAGCTTGTGACAAAATGATACGATTGTCAAAGAGCTCCAGAAATATATCCCTCAATTATTTCTCTGCTCCCAAGTTAAACCTAATTGTATTAAAAACAGCAGTAAAGGCCAGCAGCCCAAAGCTGCAAGGTGCTTTGAGCATCCCTCATCTTACTGCTTTTGAAGTCTCCTCCTTCTAGCCAATTTGGTTGAATACTCTGTAGGGGGTATTTCATGCACACTTATCTCTATTGGAGTGTTTTCCTTTTCTACAATCCACCAGGGAGCAATAGATTTTAACAGTAACAGGCCATTTTAAAAGCTTGAATCTTTTACTGCACTTAAAGGTGTTGTTTTAAGAGACTTCTTTACAGCCATTTAGATGTTTATGATTTATGTCTGTAACTAACTTTGTAGTTTTAGTGTTGGATCTGCCTACATTTCACTGAGTTCACTGTGAAAGAAATTCAAACTTTGTCATAAAAAAAACCCTGAATTAGTAATGCTGTCTTAACTTATATGTGCTCTGCATTATCCATGTATATATTTAGCAATTTCATCTATGCATTAATGTAATATCAAATATTGTGGTGCCACAGCATGGAAGAATACAGATGTTGATGCTCCAAAGCACATTTGAATTTTGAATAAGAGGCTAAAGAGCGAGAGAGAGCGAGATTGTTTAGCATTTGGACTGTATAGAATTTTATTTTTTCTTCTTACAGTATAATATGAAACTACAATGTCTTCTGATCATTATGTGATGATTAAAGAAAGCTTAGTTTCCAAATTAATCTAGGTAACATCAAGAAAATTGCATATTTGTAGCATCATGCATAGTTTTTTTTTAAAAGTTTGTCTCACACACAGCTCAAAAGACTTTCTTTTAAAGAAAGACATCTTAGCAAGTAGTGACTTTCATAACTTCGCTTTCCTATAAACTTTATTTTAAAGTTTAATTCTTAGTGGAATTATTTCAAAAAGTATTTGATATAGTTTTTCACATGAATTTTCTAATTTGGGTCTTTACTCAGTTAAAACCTGAATTTACATCTTATGAGGTTTATATTTCAAATAAGGCATGCCAGGTAACAATATGAATAGCTGAAAGTATGTGTATATTATATTTTCATACTACTTGTGTTGTTATCATGATCTGGAAAATGTGACGAGAGAGTCTATATTTTAGTATTTAAATAACTTGTAGAATTGCAGACTGATATTTTCAATGGCTTTTCATTATAGTTTCTGCCATTGAGGCAGTGTGAGGGCTTTCAGAAAGATGGAGTAGTATAATTACCAGGTGCACATGTTCATTAATCCTTTTTGGCTAGAAAGAGCTTCAATTTCTTCTCCAGTGGCCCATTCATAAAGCTATAAATATCTAAATTGTGTCAGCCAAAAAGTCACACCGAATGGTGGCTCTTCTTGAGTTCAATTTCATGCACTGTTGCTTTGGTCTTGTGAGGGAGTGTTTTGCATTCCTCACGATGGGTATTTGTCCTCTTCCTTGGAAAAGTTCAGAAAAAAAATTGTTAGATAATTGATTATTTGGTTTAAAATATATACGGATTTTACCCAGTATTCTTCAGCAAAAAAAAAAATTAATATAATTTATTTTTTTTAAATCACAAAAAAAGTAAGTAACCTGTTTAAGCAATGACCTAAAACTATAACAGGATATTTTGAGGCTCTGCCACAATGTTTTAGTAAACAAATAAAGAAAATATATCTTCTATATCTATATTATAACTGAGACATTGGGAATGTCCAACTCAAAAATTCTATGTTATTTCAGGGCTTTCATTTCAATGTACTCTGGCAACTGATTAACATGTTGAATGTTTGCATTTTGATGCTCTTAGCTTTTTATAGAGTTTCCTTTACCTCTGTCAGCCTATACCTCTTTTTAAAAACACAATGCCTAAATAATGTTTTAACAACAGAGATCCTAGGTGTTATCTGCATGAGATTCTGGAACCTTTATGTTTAAAGGTATACTTACACTTTCTGTGTATAATTTTTGTATGCCTAATTTCTTTGATGTAGGAGTTATGTGCCTTCCTGGAAAATAAGCTTGCTGACATTAATTGGAACTGCAGTAACCTGTTCCTTTTATACAGTGAAGGAGAGAACAAGCCCTTCAAAGCTTAGAAGCTGCCATTCACCTTGTAAGGTTATCTCTTGACTGCAAACCTGACCTGCGTACCCCTTAGTTCTGCAGTCATGAAAAAGCCTGTAAAACAACTTTAAAAAATCACCCCCAATTTGCAGTGACTTCAAATGATCTTACAAACACTGGAATAAATGAAGATTGCTCACTTATTTTCTTCATTTCGAACGGTTTTACAGATTTTGTGTTTGAGGTGAGCTCAGAGCCTGAATTGGTGACTGTATAAGAAGGATAGAGAGAAGAGGAAAGGCAGGATACGTGGATAGAACAACAAAATGGTTATGTCTCTTTAAAAAGAAACATAAGGGAGAGTGTATAGATTTTACCCCCAAATAGTACATTTTAGCTGCTCTGTCATTCTGCAAAATTGCTTAGGAGAGTCAGTGTGTTAAAGCCACAAAACAACATATTTTTCCCCCCAAAAAAGGAAAGTAGGTGGTGGTAGTGGTGGTGGCGGTAATTTTTTTAAAGAAAAAATCAGGAGATGTACTTGGTATATTTCTTTGCCACTTAAGAGAATGAATGCAAAAGATGAAATGCCAAAAGAGGTTGGATACTTCCACTGTCTCTGCAGGTTCTCTGAAATGCAAGTACCCCTGTTATCACTGCTGCTTTTTCCAGTTACATTAGGAAACTATCCAGCGAAAGATCAGCCCTCAAAGAGCATAATGATTTCCACTTTTAGAGTTTCTTTTTTTCAGATGTTCTCAAAGCACTTACCAAACATGAAATAATTAAGCCTTTACAACACTCCTTTTAGGTAGTTAAAGATTATGTAAGGATCGCTTCACCTACGTTGAAATTTAGCCACCTCTAGGGTGGAACATAGCAGCTGTCTAACAGAAAACAGTACTTGGAACATGTATAATGACACTGCCTGAAATTCAAAGTGCATGGGTAATTTAATCAGAATGCAATTATCTGAGTTAAGATTTGGCCTTGGCAGGGGGCTAACTTCCCTACTTTATTTTAAATGCCATGAGTTTTAATATCTACGTGTAGTCACGAGCATGTGTTTACATGTGGTACTAAATATGGCATCTTTGTTAGTTAATGACTCTGAAAGAATGTTTATATTTGGTGGCAAAAGGCTCCCAGTCTATCTGATATTTGGAACTTTCTTAAAATGGTAAATGTTTAAATCCATATCCTTGCTGGAATAAAAAGTAAGTTCTAGCAAGCCTATAATCCCTTTTGACACAGTTAGACTCAGGTGCATCAATTGCAATGAGTACCCAAAATAAACAGTCCCCAAACTCATGGAGCTTTCTTTGTCCTCTGATCATTTAGCTATTCAATCCTTGATCCTGACCAAGATCTTTCAAAGAACAAACAATAGCTAATGAATTTGTAATATTTATCTAATTTTTGACAATTCATTGTACAGATAGAACATCTTATAATAACTAAAGGCTCTCTTCTGATTTTATATTTGTGCTATATCTTGAATAGCCTCTCTGTGTACTTGCATTTACAATAGTTGATATGTGTCCCTCATATCTGAAAGTACAACCATGTCCAAAAAAAGTATAATGGAGAAGAAATTGAGACTGTAGTCTCAGGATCAAGCACTGAACTTATCGTGAAGGATTGTTAATATCAATGGATAGCATTTTCTCTCTCATACACACACCCTTGTATCTCAGATAATAATCTTATTGCCAGTAGAAAATACATGACTAGTAAGTGAAGTTCAATGTGCATCATTGCTGGTCTAGCTACCAAAAACAAACAAACCCCAACTATATAGCAGTTACCTTATTAAACCTATAAAATATATTTTCCCCCAACTTTGTTTTTCAGTAGAATTTACAATTTTATTTTGTAAAGTTTAAAATTTTCCTTGACGTAAGAAGTGCAAAAATTAAACTCGGTGATCACTCGTGTCCTAACATCACCCACTCCTTTATTTTAAACACACTTTTTAATTTTTCTTTCTATTACATTTTTTCTTCGTAGTTATATTAGATAAGTGCAAACAAAACTCATGACAGCAGAATAAAAGGAATTAATTCCAGTTCTGAGAGACAAACTGTGAGAGATAAGGGTGTTAGCCAGCATCTCACTAGATGGTTGTGGCCGCTGGCACTGATAGGCTAGATGTCTTCTCAGCCTTGGTTCATCAGAAGAAAACTTATTAAGACATTTCTGCTAGACTCAGCATACTTTTAATGAAGATTAATGGTGTCTTACTCAAAATGCAGTGAGCCATGGCCACCCTTTGCTAATTTCTTGTTTTTTGTAGTTCTTTTTAGAAGAAACTTACTGAGGGAGAAGAGTTCACATTTATGTGAAGCTATATTATTTTACAATTAGTGTAAATGCAATATGTCAAATTATTGATGGAATAAAGTAACTTTCTTGGAATTATTTTACAAAGGTTCTTATTGGTTGCCTTTATCCTCCAAAATGGTGAGTACTTCATTTTCAAGCCTTTTATTAGGGCAGGATGAGAAGACAGCCTAGCTGGTAATATTTAGCAAAAAAATAGTTGCAGAAATGGTAAAATATTTTACTTTATATATAACACATCTACTGTGGAGCCTACTGTTATTCAGGTCAGATATAAGTGAAGCTGTTCCAGATTGTTTCTCACACTACAGTTGTGCACATTGCAATTCCATTTATGTGCACAGCAGCTTACTGACATTGTTATTTAATGTGAATATTGCAACAGTTCCCAAGCTCATCTACCAAGTCAGGGCTCTATTGTGCTATGTAATCTTACAGTACGTGACCAGGTCCTTTGATAAAGGGACGGTCTTTATTTTTTCCACACAAAAAAAAAAATGCAGGAGGACAAGGCAAACAAGTGAGATGGGTGAAAGGGTAGCATGTTTTAGCGTAAGTTAGCTGTGTACAAAACTCTTGGCCAGTTAGTAGCAAAAATCATAACTCACTGGAGTTTGTTGATGGCAGTTTTTTTCTATCTACCTTAGGTATTTCAGTGGCCCCCATTAGTGTGGTAGCTAAATGACTTGTAATCTTTTCAATACATTTAGCCTCAAAAGAATTGTGAGATAAAGAAGTACACTAGATGGTGAACTGAGGCACAGAGGCTAAGTGACTTGCCCATGGTCACACAGGACTGTGGGGAAGCAGGGACTTGAACTCTGGTTTCCCAACTCCTACACTAGTTTCCTAACTACTGGATAACCCTTATTTTCAGCTTTTTTTGAATGCCTTACCATAGAGGCAAGTTTTCAGAAGGCACTTGCAGAAGAAAAATGTGGTGACTTTGTGGATTTCTCCCACCTTATAATGAAGTTTTACCATGTAAAATGGCTTGATTATAAAAGGGATTCCAGAATAATTCATTTTAGATCTTTTAGTAACACTACTAACTTCTTAAGAGTTTTTTCCAGAACATCCAAAGTGATTAAATAGTAATAGTGTAATAGTAATTAGGGTAGTTCATGTGTTTTAATTCAATTAGACATTTAGACAACCAAATGTAATTATTCTGTCAATAAATTAGATCTAATTCTGGTTTGTATCTAACTGTTCATTCTTTTTATGTGATTCTATTATTTTTTAATAGAAGAGTATATCTTTATTTTCTTTTGATACTGACCTCAAAAAAGGCATGTGACCTCAGAGAGGTACACAATAAAAAAAGGTGGTGTGCACTGTTGTGAATGTTGTTAGTTTCAAAAATGAATTTCAAAAAGGGATGGAGATGAGGACGACTGGTGTGGTTTTTGGCCTTTCCCATAATTTTGTCACTGAGGCCTGGTCTACACTGGAGGGGGGATCATATCTAGGATATGCAACTTCAGCTACGAGAATAGCGTAGCTGAAGTCGACGTATCGTAGATCGGCTTAGAATCACTTATTTCGTGTACTTGCGGCACGGGATCGATGGCTGCCGCTCCCCCATCGACTCTGCTTCCGCCTCTCGCCATGGTGGAGTTCCAGAGTCGACGGCAGAGTGATCGGGGATCGATCGCTACCCATCGATCCGGCGGGTGGTGTAGACGTACCTTAACTGTGTAATACTCTTCTCTGTAGCTCCTGCTGCCTGTAATTCTTTGCCTCGTTGATTTTGCTTCTGTTTTCAAATTGCATGTTAAAATACAGATTTTGTTCCCTATCTACGCCTCTCAGTTTCTCTCTGCACCTTGGCTTTGTGTTTGATTTCATCATAAATAGTCTTTGTGTATCCCTCTTCTCCCATTCTACTGAAATAGTTAAGGGAAATAGCCTTCATGAGCCTGAAGAGGTCCCTGGGCAGCCTACTTCCAATACAGCAGAAAACTCTCTCTTGGTTCCTTACTGGGCAAAGGCTCCAATTCAGCAAAGCATTTAACCATGCTTTAAATTTCAAGAAGAACCTGGAAATCAATGGGACATTTAAAGTTAAATGTGTGCTTAAATCCTTTGCTGAGTTGGGGCCTTAGCTGGTAGCTTTATTTGCTTTGTGGTCTGTCTTCTCTATTCTGCTGCAGTTCTCAACCACTACAAGGTTTGACTTACCTGTCCCACTCCCCATGTCTGCAAAAATGTTTTTTTCCCACTCTCCTTCCTCTCGCACTGTGCAGCTTCAGCAATGCACAATACCTGCCTTAGTAGTCCAGGTTCCTCTCTCCTCTTTTGGGGATTTCCCCAAACCATTTTTTTCCCACGGAAACTCGTTTGGAAAGTGCTATTTAGAGTAGCTCCTTTTACCATGTTGCCCCAGGCCTTTCCACCTAATTTCCTGAGCACCTCAGATTTCCAACTCCCCACTAAAAAACGCACTTCCAGCCACCCACTCACACCATGCACACCCGTCCCGATTATGACCCTCGGACCCACTACACAAACCTTCTGCCTGCACCCTCTAAATTTAGTCACCCGCTAAATTTAACTGAGACTCATTCCCTGAGTTGGACCCAGCATATCCTGATTTGGAGTCTGAGTCCCACACCCTTGGCACTCTGGGCACAGATGTTTCTAAAATGCAAGGAAGAGATTCAGTCTTGCAAAGGGACATCCTTTCTTCTAAGACCCCTGTTTTGTTTTCCCCCTTTAATTTTCTATTGTCCATATTTCTGGAAACAAGCAAACAATGCCCTTAGGAGCTGAGCCACACCAAAGTCATAATGTAATGGAAAAGAGACTTACCAATGGAGGCTGAACCAGGAAGAAGTCTTGAAGAGATGTCTCTGTTATCCCTGAAGCTACTCAGGTTGGTTAGAGACCATAGTGTCTTTGTGGTAGGATGGGAAAAGCTGAGACCATGCCGAAGGGAATTGATGATCAGTAATTTTCCCTTATCTTCCAAAGTTATGTCCTATGCTCTACTCTATTTTGTGATGATAGCTTCTCTCAGAGGAAGACATTTCTTTATATGCACTGACTCACATATTCCGCACTCTCTAAGTGATAGTAATAGTAACATAGATAAAGATTAGTCCTTCAAAAATTCTATTCTGGAATACGAGAGTTAGGAGATACATAAAGGTACTGAGATGGATGAGTCCTGTAATGATGCTTCAATACCACAGTGACTGGCACCTGGTAGCTATACTACAGCTCATTATCTTAAATTATTTCATTATGTAGTGTTTTAGGATACCTTTTGAAAGACACTGCGCAAAATAAAATTGTGTTATATATGAGGTAAGAGATAAGGGAGGAAGACGACAAAAGAGAAGCGGCAGATCTGAGATATGGAATAAGTCAGATTGGGGGCAATAGAGTTCTTTTTACTATACATTATATTACATGTACATAAATTAAGGTTATAATTCTTTCTTGAGGTTTCTCATGGCCTGAACAAACTACTGGAGTTTCACCCTTGATAGAATTACAGCATAGTAGAGGGCCAAGGGAGTGAATACACTGTATTTTTTCCTTACATTGCCTTCTTACACAATGTGCTGGCAAATACACTGTCATACTCCTGGTAAAACTGCAGTTTATCTTTTTTTGTGTTCAATTTGTGGAAACTGAAAGTTTGTTTATTAGATTTGTGTGTGTGAAAGAGAGAGAGATGTGGGGGGGAAAGAGGAATCAAGGGGACTAAGTATAAATGCCGAAGAATTTAAAAGTAGCCTGATTTATCAAATGTCCTTATCCGCCACAGTTAATCACATCACAACATCACTGGCAAAAGACAAACAATTGCTAATTCAGTGTTAATACCAAAGAAGAGACTTTTTTTTTTTGAATTTGCACTCATAACAATATAATTCTTCACACATCATGTCATTTAAGCCGAGGGACTGAGAAACCTGTAAGGTTTACATTTGGTATAGCATCGAGGATGATCTCTAGAAAACTGAAAAACTGTGTGTATGTTTTCCCATAAAGTATTTTCAGAATAGGATCCTGAAAGAAAATTATAAGCTAGAATATTTGAATTGCCATATTGACTTTTCATTGGCATTTTTGCCAATACATGAAACTGGGAGACCACAGGAGCTCCAGAAAAGGCAGTTTGATGGTCTTTTCCTTGTATTCTTTTCATCAACACCAGCATATTTTGACATTAAAAGGCTGTATTGTGAACAAAGAATCAACAGAGAAGTTCAGTATTGCTAGTAGCATGTTCTACTGAACTTAAAATACCTTTACTTTCTAGCTCTGTGAGAACCAACTGGCTTGATGCCAAATAAGTTCAGTTGATACTAAATTTAGCATCGGTTGGAGGGCATATTTAGTAACATTACAGTGAGCTCCCTAACTACTGAAAGTGTTACCATCATTCATAATGTTTTCTGTGTGCCTAGTCTATTGTGACTTGCAAATTCTGGAAGCGATGCTCTTATTATTCATGGCAACAAATCCCACCGCCAGCAAATTTTTAACAATGACCTAGTTTTAATAATGAGAACATACGAGTCATTGGTCTTAATGTGTATACAGACTAAACCCTTTATTATTATAACAATCCACGTAGTACTGCTTTAACAAGCTTTTTAAAAAATATATTTTTATTTACTGTGATGATTTTGTGCTTTAAAAATGAATGAATGTTAAAAGCAGGGAGTAGTCTCATCCAAACAGATATTGTCTTTTTGTGTCTAGCTGTGTACAGTACAGAATGCAGTTGAATATGTAGCTTCAATATGTGAAGTGTGACTGTTACCAGTCATTTCATTTTTCCCCATGAAAAGATTAAGATCAGTTTACTACCCCAGCCCCAGTCTCATGCTGGAGTGTAATAAGCTGTCACAGATGGTGTACAGGATATTGTAAATGGTCTTTCTATAAATACAAAATTACATTTTCTTAAATTGAATTCTTTACTAAATGCTGGTTTCTGATAGATGTCAGGAATGGCTACTTTAAGATTTTAATGAGGATTTTCATTCAAGACTCCAAAGGAAACATATTGACCAGCTTTGTTCAGATGCTGTATGCATTTCTAAATTGCCAAAAAAAAAGTTTTATATATTGAAATTTTCTAGGCATCTAGCTTGATTTTCTTTTGGTGGAATGATTGAATGTTGAAATCTAAACACTATGAGCTGGGACCTGAAGTACCAATCTTGTGCTATGATTGATTAAAGAGTTACTTGATTTTTTGGTAGGGGGAAGGGGAGTTTAAAGCATCCTCGTAGATACAAAATTATAGTTAACCATTAAGTGCTTTGCTTTCTTATTTTATTCCATTTGATATTGCAATTTTTTTAAAAAAAATCCTTGATCAGCAAAATAATTGTTCAACGTCTACGGGTTTTTTTTCTATTTAGTTCATGAATGCCTGGAGACCAAAGCTCTGATTCCTTTATATTCTCCTCCTCCTCTGTGTCTCTTGTCCCACACTCAGCCATCCCACAGTTACTCAGCAGTTACCTCACTGTCCATGTTTGTATTCAAACTGCTATTTCAAGAGTCCTGTTATATTATTTTAAGTGGAATAGATGGGCCAAATGTGTTAACATAATCTAATCTCTGTCCAATGTTAAACAGTGTTAAACAATGTTGAGAGTTTGGTATACAGAGACCTTAGCCTGCTCAAGACCATGGCACAAACACTATTAAAAATCCTTTATCTTTTATGAAAGATACAGAAAAGAAGGAAACATAGTTGAAATATTTGAAAAGTAAAGTGTTAAGTAAGACTTTCATTTTAAGGATATTTTTTGTTCCCCTTTCCTTTAGCTGAAGAAAGTCTTAAAAAGGAAAACCTCCTTTTTTTTTGACAGTCTCTTAGGTGGTATTAAAGATGGTAATAACTGTCAATTTGCAGAAAAAAATTTGAAGTTAGCTGGAGTTGTTGTTGATGTTTTTAAAATCCAATCCCATTTCATCTCAGGTAGTGGCTGGAATTCAGCTAGAGCTGGTAGAGATGGCAATATCATTTGGATCCCTCTGTCTGACCGTTTTTGGTCAAGACATCCCTCAGGATCAGAATGAAGAAGGTCTGTGGTCCCAAGAAACAATGGGGTGGCAGCCTTGATGGTGAAGCTCACTCCTGTAGCCTCCATCTGTTCTTCTCTAAGGATCCAAAAAGGGAGTAAGGGGTGGAATAGCCCATTTCTACTTTATTTTGCCCACCAATTAGGCCTAATATTTGACACTCATTTTGGTTCTTTAATTTCCAGTTCTACATCTTCTGTTTTTACCAAGCATGATTTTAACACAGTCCTTGGAACCTATCCGTAGGCCCTTTCATTTAGACTTATTTAGTCTTGCTGTCTCCTTGTTGTACCTTTTCTCATCAATGTTGGTTATTATAGATTACTGTGACATTTTAGGAATGTATACTATGAATTAATTGTTAATTTAATTTTGATAAAACTCTTTTGTCATCTGAAATGTGTGTTTCTTTCCTGGTGCCATTTTATTATGTTGTTGTACATCTTAATGAAATCTGTTTAATTATTCTGTATCTCCCGTAAGCAAGTCAAAGGCTTTCCTGTCTATTTTTGAATTATTTCGTTCAAATTTAAATATGTATAGGAGGAAGGAGAGTGTGAGTGTGGCTAAGGCAGGAATAAGCAAATGGTAGTAATTAAAAAAAAAACTGTTCAGTAAAGCAGGGGGTAGTAAAGTGAGTGTGCTAATAGTCTCTGGAAGCCTCTCGTTGGTAGAGAGGGATTAGGAGGGAGCCATGGGCTTTATTGTAGCCCATGCAGAGTATCTGTGATGAGGACGGGGTAGGAATAATGGCCTGAAGTTCCAGGAATCTTGGTCTTTAAAAGGCTGGAGATGGCAGGTCCTGTGCTAGGTGACAAGGCTCATCAGCCCTCCAGAACATTGGTCAGGAGTTGACCCAGGACCTAGGTGCCCTACCTAGTCTCAGAATGCTGCTGTTTGCGGGGGAGGAAGGGGGAGATGACTGGCTTTAGAAAGGCAACAATCATGTAAGAAGCTATGAGGTTAACTCTTCCTTTCCCCCAGCTGGGCTGCTGGTGGCTGGGGGCCTTTCTGAGGGGGGTTATGGTTTTAAGAAATGAGGACCCTGGAAGAGACCTACTGGTGCTGGTGATGGTCCACATATGGGTGGGCAGGTAGTGACATGCTGATGTAACCCAGTATCACTGGAGCAAGTTCCCTATGTGGTATATATGGGGTGGGGGGGTGGGGTGGAGGGAGCCCACAGGAAATAGAATGTGTATTTCATTTAAAATTGTTTACTATTGTGCACAAGAGACTGCTGATGAGGAGATAAGGTGCCCCATGTTTCGTTGAGCTTTTTGACTGTAAACTCTACTCATCAAGAATGTAAACAGGATTGCGCTGCAGCTGCATCTTACGTATGCTCTGTATAAGCAACATTTAGTCAAATTGTGTACAATTTGCATGTTTTCATTTGAAACCCATATAATTCGTTACTCGGTATTTTCTTGAAATACTACGGTCGTTGCTAGTCATACAGAATGAGGGAGATGCAGAGAGGTGACAACGAATATAAAATCGAGGAGGGTATAGGAATCCTCCCTTGGAAAATTTTGAAATACCAGATGCAATTTCCTGAATTTATGTGAATTGAGGGGTGGGGAGGAGGAGATATGGGTGTAAAGAGATAGAATGAACGTGTCTACTTGAAGAGTGGAGTGAAAGCATAAATGGGTGTGGGCACTCTCTCTCCATCCATCAGATGCATATGCACTCATTTTTGCATGCTGGATTTACCCTCTCACAAGGAAAGAGCAGTAAGTGTAAAGTAAGTGTCTGGGAGTAGAGAAGGGGCGGGAGAGAAAATGATGAGGGATAGTGAATGGAAGGAGGAACAAGTGGGAGGGAGTAGGGAGTGGGAGAGGGTTAAGAATCATCAGTAGATCAGGAGAGACAAAACATCATCAGAGATGAGAAGTGAGGAGTTAAATAGGAGCAGAGGAGTAAAGGCAAACTCTTAGGTATCTGGTGTGCAGCTGCTGAGGGAGAGGCAGGAGCTGAGGAGAGAAGTAGGTAGGAGACAATGTTGGAGGGGATAGAATTCCATGTGAAGATGGGAGGAGGTGCTGGTTGCTGTAGGGGCAAAGGTCACTTTGAGTGATTGGGAACAGAGTGAAGTCCCTATCAGAAGGCAGGGGAAAGGAGGGCTGCAGGAGGCATTAGGGTCAGGGAGTGTTACAAGTGGTAAAGGAGAGGTACTGGTGGCTATTGTTGGTAGAATTTGGGGCTTCAGGGATGGTGAGGAGGAGATGCTGGGAGTACCTCCAGGTGGATTCAGAATTTGTTGTTGGCCAAGAAAACTTCTCTTGTTGTCAACTGATAGCATTCCTGGTAGATTAATACACCAGAAAGTGGAAATGGCTCTTGATTGTTCACACCTTTCTGTAATAGGGTAGCTGGCCCCTTAAATGAAATTGGGTCCAGCACTCCTGTTCCACCCTAGTGGGACATAATGAGGAGGGGTGCCCCTAGGAGTTATAAATGAGACAGCCTGGAGGCATGAGACAGTTCAGAACCCAGAGAGGGTGAGAGCTCAGAGGAAGAGGAAAGCTGGGTTGAGCGCTTCAGGCAAGGGATAGCCTGGAAGGAGGGAGTAATAACAGTTTCTCCACTGCTCACTCTTAAGAGCCAGATCAGGATGGTGAAAGGAAAATGCATGGACATGGATAGTGGGTGGTGTCCCCTTCAAACTTACCCAGCCCAGAGAGGCTGAAGGCTGAGAGCAGCAGAGGGAGATGCCTGCTGATTCTCTGAGCTGGAGAGCTGAATCCAGAGAGAGGGTGGAAGCCTGGGGAATGATGGAGGAGTGAGCCCACTGATGTCTCTAGGCACCAGCTGGAATCGTACCTGGGATATAAGCAAGGCAGAAAAGGACCCCAACTAGAAAGGCTTGCGGGAGGAGTGGTGAGAGACGCTGGAGCCATTCTTAAGAGCCTAAATGAGGTGCTGGAGTGTGGTGAGAAATGCCAGGGCTGTATTTGGTGTGTTGACAGACTGGCAGGACTTGAAAGATTGAAGGTACTATTTGATTGTGCTAGGGGATTCTACATTATGGTTGTTGGGCTTTTATAATAGATTAAACCTGCAAAGGACTATTTATGTGTGGAAAGTTTGAATGGAGTTACTGGGGACTCCTGGAGAAAGGGGAAACTGAGGAAGATGCATTTATTGTGCCACAGCCTGATACCTGAAGGGCACCTCAACCTGGGAACACCCTACGACATTTCCCAGAGCCAAGTTCCTCTCTCTGTCCCACCTCCTTGCAGGTCAGGAACCTGTTTAAGAAAAGAAGTTATGCAGCTTCAGAGGAAGGATCCTGGGCACCCCAGAGGACTTTGTCTAATCTCAAAGAACCTCCAGAGGGGAGGGAATCTGAGCAATATGTAAACAGAATAAAGCCCTGACCAGTAATGTATATATTTGGTGCTTTAAAAGGGCCTGTTTCACAAAGCTGAAAACAGTTATGCCAAATCAACCCAGAAGGAAGAATTTAGTCAGAAAAATGTGAATGATAATTGAGGAGTGTTGAAGAACACTTTACTAGATGTTCAAAAAGCCAAATCACACAATCAAGGAAGAAGGCCGAATTGGTTAAAAAACTGACTTGGTTTAGAGGGGAAGTGAAGGTGGTTATTTTATATATATATATATATATATATATATATATATATATATATGTATATATACACACACACACAAACCAATTGAAGAAAGAGTAAATTGATAATGTTGAATATAAATCAGAAGCTAGAAATTGTAGAAAATCGATACGGGAAGCAAAGGAACACAAGGAAAAATCTATGGCCTGCAGAGTTAAGGACAATAAGGAGGAGTTTGTTACATATATTAGGAACAATAAGAATTCTAGCAATGATATTGGTCCAATACTAGATGGAAATGGTAGAATTATCAATAATAATACTGAAAACACAGAAGTGTTCAATAAATATCTCTGACTGTATTTAGGTGAGGAAATAGATGATGTAGTCATATCATATGATAACATTCTTTCCATTACACTAGTATCTGAGGCAGATGTTAAATAGCAGCTACTAAAGATGAACACTTTTAATCAACTGGTTTGGATAGCTTGCACTCAAGAGTTTTAAAGAGCTGGCTGAGGAGCTTGCTGATTCATTAATGTTGATTTTCAGTAAGTCTTGGGACAGTGACTTGGAAGACTGGTAGAAAGCTAATGTTGTGCCAATATTTAAAAAGTGTAAATGGGATGACCTGGGTCGTTACAGATCTGTTAATCTGACATTAATCCCAGGCAAGATAATGAAATGAGTGATACAGTATTTGATTAATAAAGAATTAAAGGAGAGTAATGTAATTAATGCAAATCAACATGGATTTATAGAAAATAGATTTTGTCTAACTTGATATCTTTTTTTATGAGTTCACAAATTTGGTTGATGTAATATACTTTTAGTCTTCTGTAAAGTGGTTGATTGGTACAGTTCAACATTTTGAATAAATAACTAGAACGAAGTAAGATGAACATGGCACACATTAAAAGCTGGCTAACTGATAGGTCTCAGCATGTTATTGTAAACAGGGAATGACCATTGAGTGGGTGTATTCCTATGGGACCCCACAGGGATCCATTCATGACCATATGCTATTTAACACTTTTATCAGTTACCTAGAAGAAAACATAACCTCATCACTGATAAAGTATGCAGATAACACACAAATTGGAGGAATGGCAAATAATGAAGAGGATAAATCACTGCTACAGAGCAAGGATTGCTTTTAAAGCTAGACAGAAACAAAATGTATGTCTTAATACAGCTAAATGTAATTATATACATCTAGGGAATATAGAATGTAGGTCATACTTACAGGATGGTGGACTTTATCCTGGAAAGCAGTGATCCTGAAAAAGATTTGAGGGTTGTGGTGAATAATCAGCTGAACATGAGCTTCCAGAGCAATTCTGTGGCCAACAACAGGTCTAATGAGATCCTTGGATGCATAAAGAGGGGAATCTCACATAGGAGTAGAGGGGATATTTTAACTTTATATTTGGCACTGGTGCGACCACTGCTGGAATACTTTGTCCAGTTCTGGTATTCACTATTCAAGAAGGATATTTAGAAAATGGAGAGAGTTCAGAAAGAGACATGAGAATGATTAAATGATTAGAAAACACGTTGTATAATCATAGACTCAAGGAGTTCAGTCTATTTAATTTAACGAGAGCTATAGGTACCTTCATGGGAACAGATATTTGATATTGGGCTCTTCAGTCTAGCAGAGAAGTTGCTGGAAGTTGAAGCTACTAGACAAATTCAGACTGAAAATGTGTAATTTTTTTTAACAGCATAATTAACTAGTGGAACAATTTACCCACTGTTGTGGTGGATTCTCCATCACTGACCATTTCTAAATCAAGATTGGATGTTTTTCTGAAATATATGATCTAGGAATTATTTGGGGGAAGTTCTATGGCCTGTATTATACAGGAGTTCAGACTAGATGATCATAATGGTCCCTTTTAGCCTGGAATCCCTGGGGTCGAAATGAGTGTAAGTGAGTTTATTGTTTTGTCTAATCTGTGTCTCTCTTGTGCTGTTAAGTAAAGAGCAACTTTTTGGGGGGGCGGGGAATCCTGTGCCAAGTCTTGTTGTGTGTCTGATGACTATCACTATCACATTCCCCATAAGCTGTAAACTCCGAGTGCCCGCACAGCTGGAGTTGTGGGAGAGGATGTGTTTAGCTATGGGGGAATCTGAGTGGTCAGCACTGGTCCCAGGTGTTAGGCAGTTGGAATGTGGGGGCCTCAGCTCTCAGAACTGAGTACTAGACAGAGGATCTGCACCCTGGGAGTGTGCCTTGAGACCCCAAACCATGCGTAGTGCCTGGACTCTGTTCAGACTCGGGAGGCTTAAAGTACATGGAAACCAATGAGGTGGATTCCCTCACAGCATTCTGGTGAGTGTCCAAGAGGGGGAAGCTTGACTAGATCTGTGATACCATCTATATCTTCCCCCTTCTTTGACTTGAGACAGCAATTTAGCATATGTGCCCCTTGCGAAGTTGGCATCTTATGTTCTATCCCCTTTCACTGACTCACTGGGTCTCTGGTTCCCCAGCTGCACAAGTTGCAGTTCATACTGTCTCCCCTTCCCTGTCTCTTTCTGTTCCCGATGTTGCTGCTTGTCCCTCTCTTCCTGTTTGAGATTACCTGGTCAGCAAGTTTCTTTGTCTTCTAGCTCCAGCTTTCTTTTCTTCAGCTGCAGTTTTTCCACCTCAGGCTACAGTTCTGCCATTCCAAGGCCTAATTTGGGGATTACGGTTGGGGTGAAGCCCAGGTGCTGCTCTTGCTGCTGCATACGCTCTGGATGTCTTTATCCATGCTTTCCTCTCACATCTCATCATCCCAGAGACCTTCCAGTGAGAGGGTCCATTCTTCCCTGCTCCCACCGAGTTCCAGTCCAAAATCCTTTGCTGGTTATCCACACACAGCATGTCCACCTGCTATGACCTTTACAGCTTTCTTGATTCTAGCTTTGTTTCCCTACACAGATACCAGCTGCTTTTAGTGATGATCATATCTCATTTTCCTTATCTGTCTTCTCTCACTCTGTTGCCCAAAAAGAACACAATCCACTTTTCCTCTGACAGTACTTTTTTCTAATGCTAAAACCATTGTCACATTCAGCATTCCACCTTTCTGCCACCAACTCTCAGGGTTCCAGGGTCAGCTGTACTTTTGACCCCTCACTCAGTCTCTCTATGGTCACCCTTTCCAAGTGACAAGTCCACTCTTGTACTGCTCTCAGGGTGGAATCCTGCAATTCACCCCGTTGTTGGACTGTGATCTAGGGACTCAGTCTCCTCTTCAGCAGCAGTGTCCTCAGCAGGTTCTGCTGGGCTTTGGCCCTGCTTAGACTTCCCTCTGTGAGTCTGAGAAAAGCTTGTTCAAAACTGAGTATTATTAATTTTTTCAAAAGGAACATAACCCAAAGAGAGCAAAGATGGTAAAACAACAAAAGGCTTATTCCCATATTATCTCACCTAAACATTTGCTTTCCATGCAGGGTTAGGCTGGGCCCAATTTAGCCTTGGTACCTGCCCCCACCCCCAAGTTACAGCCTGCATCTGTGCAGATCCTCTGCCTTCCCAGAGCCTGAGCTTTTAACCACTTTCAAGCTCTTCATTTTAGAATTCCTGCATGAACTCCCCTGAGGACACACACTGGGACCTTACCCCTCCTGTGGGAAAAGCCACAAACCTCATTCCACATTAACAAGGTAAACTTCAAAGGAATTAATACCTATACAGTATGTTTGTATTAGGGCCATCTACAGCTGTTGTCTTTAGGCCAAAACTAACTTTTGCCAACAACACCACACCACACAACAAACCCCATTCATAACATGAATGCAGTTATCTCCCATGTTCTTTACAAACTCTATTTGAAGTGAAAGGCCAGTACCTTTCTTACAACTTCACTTCCCTGGTCTTCTTACATGGAAGAATTCAGGTTGACAATGGCCTTCTTCTCCTTTACTGAGATGTCTCTCTCTAATGACGGCTAATAGAGGGGAAACTCCAGCACAGAACTATGTAAGGCAGCATGTGGGAATCTTCACTGCCACACCCTTGATACAGCAACCAATGCAGATGGTGTCTCTGGATAGGTGGATTTTGCACATTGCAATCTTGGTTTTTTAAAGATTTTCTGCTATCCAAATACTACTTTTGATGTTCGGTTTGGAAATGCATGGAATGGCAGCAGCAGCAATAGTAATAAAAATAGTCTCTGTGGGTGAGATTTTCAGAAGTGCTGGGGGGAGTAAGGCACCCAATTCTCCTCTGGGAGTCAGTGGGATGAACAGATGAGCTTATTTTGTTACTATTTCCCTCCCCCCCCACCCAATCCTTTAATTCCAGATCAGACACTGCACCTTGTTTTTTGCTGCTGTTGGCACTAAAACTGCTTTTTGTTCTATTTTCCCTCAAAACATTTTTATTAATACATTTTAATTATTGACCTGAAATGTAATTGATTAAAACTAACCATTGATCCCACCTTATATAGGCAGTGACATGACATGAAAACTTTGCTTGATTCCATCTTCTAACAGAGGGGGAATTGTACTACTGTCTATATTTCAGAGAGAGACCTGAAGAAATAAAATTGTTAGGTTAAGAAATTTGCATATACATCAATCTTTTTTTCCTCCTTGCATTTTACCATTGCGTAGCAGGACTGATGCAAATGATAAAGGGTCAAAGTAGTCTGCTCCTGAAAACACCAAATATTTGCTGTAACATTCACAGGTGTAGGAAAAGCTAGTTTTTCAAACTAGTTACCATCTGATTTTCTTTACAGTCTAACCTAATCAGCACTGGAATTCTCAGGCTGCTTAATAGTTGCTGGGTGGCTATAAATGATGCGCCTATAGTGATGAAATCAAATAGAAATAATGATATTCATAGAATTATCATTTCATGTATAACAGAAAAGATTCATAGGTTTAGTTATTTGTGCTAATCTTTTCAGTGTATTTCAGATTGTTAGTGTTTCAAGCACATTATTTTGTGAAAGTACAGTATGAGTAGCAAGAAATAGCAGGCATTACTACATTGTACATGAAAGACAAATGAGTTTAAGGAATCACATTTTGAGCCCATTCCCCACCATTCTTTTTGTTTGTATCAGTAAAATCTGTTGATATATTTTCTGAGTTGGTAGTGGTCATTTAAGAAGTGTATTAGATTAATGTATAATATTGTCTAATAAGAAAAGCCTTATCATGTTGGTTAAAAGAAATTCAAAGTACTCAATTTGTAATACTTTTTAGCACAATAATATTTTTCTTGAATAATATGATGAATACATATTGGTATACGTGTCATATACCACCATACAGTAGATGAAAAGCAGTCTGGTTCTTAAATAGTTGTGAATTCACCATTTTCTCTTCTGTTTTTTTAGCAGAGAAATGTAAATAAATTCAGGAGATGATGAAAGAGAGAAAAACAATATGTATAACCAGTATTTTAACCTGGGGCATTGTGATGGACTGAAGAGTACATTTCTGTTCTTTATGAGATAGTTAAACATTATTGTACACATTCTTTTTACATTTTTATATTGTTTTCAATACAAGGAAAGAAAATATTAATAAATATATAGAAACAATGCACATTAATATTAGTAGGCATAGACAAATGAGCATTCATATAGCTAATACATATGCTTTAACATTGGAGACTTGACATCTAAAATATGTTCTCGCTCGATTTTCTGATATTTATTTATTTTCAAAGGTAGACTAGTTAAACTTTCCTCCCACGCTCAATCCCAAGAATGAATATCCAGAATCTCTTGGGTGAACCCATCTAGACCAGGGAAAGGTAACCTTAACATTTAGATTTTGCCAGCATAGTGCAAGAGAGTCACTTTCATTGAGATCCTCACAATATGGCATATAAGAAATAGATTCCTCCCTTGAGCAGTAGGTAATTCAATGAGGCAAAAATGAACCTCAGTTTTCAGAGTTATTTTTCTGGAGCTTAATTTCCAATGGAGATTTATCAGCCTGACAAGCAGTATTGCTTACATTGTTCTTAAGCAGAGAGACTAGAAGTTTGAGCCTGAAGTCAGCCCTTTATATCTGTTAGGCTGAGATTGATTGTTAGAAGCATCTTCTGTGTCATGTTTTACCAAATCAGTTATTGTTTCCCTCAGTCTTCACCTCTTCAGCCTGTCTTGCTAATGTCATTTATTTCTAGCTCCACCATGTTTGTCAGATGGTGCTTTGTAGGGAAAAATAAAGGGGTATGCAACTATGCTCACTAACAAGATAAGGTAAGGCACAGAAATATCTTCCAAGATCTTCCAGCTTCCCTGTCTCTGTAAACTATCGATTTTAAAAATTCAAATTAAAAAAAAATATGGGCTAGTCATCTTGTGCAATGCAAAATGAGCTCTGTTTGACATATTTTATGTATGTTAGGAATTCCTGAATTTAACCTAGGAACAATTATATTAAATAAAATTACTTTGGAATTTCACTATGGGTTGTGGCAGTACAAGGACAGTTTGCATACAAACTGTAATTGGCAGCAACCAAGCATTTATGATTCTAAGTAATTGTAATAACAGACATGTAACTAAATATGAATAATTTTGAAATTTCAAAACCAATAAGATTTGCTATTGAAATACTTAAAATTTGTTTACAAATCTAATTTCAATTAAATGGGGAAAAATGTGTTTTTGTATTGCAAAGGATTTGGCTAACCGGTTAATATGTTCTTAAAAGTTTTTGCAAAGATCAAAGACTTAGCCTATGGCATTGCATGCATGTGTCAAAACCTCTTGAGAAAAAATAGAAAAGATCAGCAAACATTTATGTGGCACCAGCAGTCGTTTGGTATTACTCTGTGCTGTAGTATGAAATAAATTTCACATTTTGTAATTTCCTTGAAAAATGACTTGGATCTTTCTTTGTTTTATAGTTCTTTTCCCAATTTTTTATGTCTACCAGGTTCAAAAGAAATACTGTATTTATGATAAGGAGTTAAGTATTAAAGTGCAGCCAGTCTGTTTGGTTCAAGTACTGTGGTGAACTCTGGTTCAACTATTGTGGTTAACAATAACTGATTCTAATTAACAACTTTCCTGCTGCTATTCAGATATTTACAGCACTATTTTTGGATTCATTCAAGTTTGTATAATGTATTTCTTTTTTTTAATTAGTGTGTCTGAATTGAGCTGTTTCCATCAGCAGATATGGGAATTATAAAAACAGTTCATTTTCACCATGTTCACAAGTGAATGAATGCCTGACATTTTACCAATACAGGCAAATTCAGATTATCTGCATTATAATTATCATTAATTGATTAACCATAAATGTTGCTAATTAAAAATGGGCAATCTCAAGTGGTTGTAACTGATTTTTATTCAGGATCATTCTGAAGAGGATATAGCTGTGATCAGGCAGACTATGAAGAGTGGGCATGGATAACTCAGGATTGTTTGATTTTGAGTGGATTATTTACTGCTTGGAGCAAGTTTTCTACCTCTCCTCTAGAACTGATTCATGACTGTGTTGTGGCTGAGGAGAATAGAAGTATAAACATAGTTTATATAACTGTAATTTTTTTCTGTTCCTCCCTCAGCCTCAAGTTCCCTTTACCCTTATTGCTGAGTCCACAGCTCAGTCTTCTCCCTGTGCTAGACCCTATGTCCAACTAAAGCTGTCTAACAGCCAGAGATCTGAGCTCTCCTGAGTCAAGCTATGTTTAGACTAGTGTCCTTGTAAAGAAGTCTTGGAGTCCTTCCTCTTGCAGCTAGTTGCTGCTTCCCTTATTTTCTAACTATCACCTCCCTCTGTTGTGAATTTTCTATGCTGTGCTTGTTTGTAGCTCAAACTGTCCATAGAGCATTTGAGTTCCAACTCTCTCTGGCCTGGCACATGGCCCTTTTCCCAATCCTGGGCCCCCTTGCTGGGCTTGTCCTTGACAGCCCTGTGGCACCTTCTACCTGCCTTTAAGCCTGGTCTACTTTTTGGCCCTTCTCCTATGCGGTTGCTGTGCTGCTCCTAAGAAACCTTTGCTCAGCCACTTCACTTCCTTAGCCTCAGAACTCTACATTTCTCTACTTTATAGTTGCTTCTCAGGCATCTGCTACCTATACCCTCTGATTCTCCCCATCCTGAACTCCTGTCCCAGTGGCTTCACTCTACAACTGCCCCTGGGGATCCTTTGAATTCTGACCACGAAATAAGTTCCACTCATATGCATCATTAAAATGATACTCTGTTCTTAGTAGATTGTGCAAATGTTCAGAAAATGATCACACGTGTTTGCCGAAATCTACCGGGCTCCTTAAGCTTGGCTTCCTCTTGATGAGGCTTGAATATACCCAGGGCTCACTTCTGACATGAAAATGAGACATCAATCACTGTAGACTGTCCATTAATGTTTGACATTAATTCTCCTTTCTTATAAGGGGAATGAAATAGTTAACAATGATGACATTTAAACTATCATCGCTGAATATGTAAGTTAACAGTGAATGGGCAGTTCACACTTTCCAGAGCTGCTATTCTGTGTCGACTCACTGCATCAGTCTCACTAGGTTCATACTGTTGAGGTTTCCTTCACAACCATAATAGCTAATGACTTTAAAAAAGAAAGACAGCTGAGACTCTGGAAAGCAAGATACCATCTCGTTACACTGCTGGTATGCCATACTGCCATGTGCTGGCTGAATCAAAGCCTCCTCTTCCCCCTATTACATTGGGTCCTTATTTCCATCTGCTTTCTGGCTCTGATCAGGGGAAAGGACACTTTGTTTTGACCTGTTTCCTGGCTCTGCTTCCCAGGCAGTTGGTCTCCCCTGGTATTATCTGCTTAAGGGCTTCTAGGGTGTCTGTTTTCCTACCACATTAATGGCTGAAGTCCCTGAGCCTGTTCCCCTCCACTCTTGAGGTGTGGGGTGTCTGCAGGTACTTACACTAGTTTTCACTTACCCAGTTATGCTTCACGCTCAGTAGATGATGAATCAACAATTAAACAATATCTCTTGATAGGGAACAACATAGCAATTTTTTGATTGGGTAATGTTTACCAATTTTTCTTTTTCTATAAAAGTAATATAGATCCAAGACTACATCTACACTTGAAAATAGGACTGTGATTCTTAGCTTGTATAGAAATACTCACACTAGCTCTATCGATCTAGCACAGTCATGGGCAGTGGGTGAACCCCTGGCTTGGGGAAGCTAGCCCCCAGCCCCGCCCCTTCTGCCCCAAGCAGAACCCAGCTCCCACTGTGGTCACTGGCCCCTGCCCAGCACCCCCAGCCCCTCCCCCCCATGGATGTTGCCCCCTGCCCCAGGCTAGTGCCAGCAGCCACCCCCCCTTCAACCCTGGAGTGCCGGGCACTGTGGCCTCAGCCCCCCTAGCCCCGGCGCTCTGGAGAGCCGGGCAGTGTAGCTCCCGCCTCCCTGGGTCGCGCCGCCTGGCCCGACCCCTGGCTCGCCGACCCCCCCACCCCTGACCAAAAGTGCCCCAGACGAGCAGGTAGGGTCGGCCAGAGTGGCCCCAGCCCCAACGCTGGACAGGCGGAGTGGCCCCATTCCCAGCGTGGGGCAGGCAGACGGGCAGGCGGCTTGGCTGGTGCGCTGGGCGGGCAACGTGGCCCCAGTGCTGGGAGGACATGTAGCATGGCGCAGCCCCCGAGATGCACCGTAGCCCCCAGCCTGCCTGCCCCAGCCTCTGGCACACAGGGAACAGCAGGCAGGATGAGACCTGGGGGTGGTGCATGGGTGGAGACATGTCAGGCTGTTTGGAAAGGCAGACCCTTCCCATGCCTGTGATACCTGGCACCCATGAGCGCAGTAATAGTGTAGGGGCAATAGTACAGACTGCAGTGAGTGGCAGCATGGGCTAACTACCCCAAGTACAAGCCCATGGAGTCCGAGTACTTGGGGAGGGCAAACCTGTGCTGATGCTGCCAATGCTACTATGACTATGTTACTAGTTTTAACACACTAGCTTGATGAGAGCTAGCATGAGTATGGGTACGCAAGCTGGGAGTCACACTCTGAGCTCCAAATGTGGACAAAGCCTGAACTTGCACCTTTCCTATTCTGACTGTAAATACCAAATCCCCAGTAATCTTTAGTTGTGTTAAGCAGACATGTAGGAATTAGATAAGCTGTTTTAAAAATAACATTTCTCCCAGACTTTGTCTGTCTTGTCTATTTAGATTGCAAACTCTAAATTATGGACTGTTTTTTAAATATATACTTGAACAGTGCTTAGCAAAATGGACTTCTAATCTCAGTTGGGGCATCTAAATGCTACCGAAATTAAAATAATACTAATAATAATATTGTAGAAGGTGAGAAATAAATACAGTTTGGATTTTTTTTAAGTCCACAAGACTCTATTGTTGGTAATACACTCAAACAATAACTAAATTTTAACTAAAATTTAGACCTGACTTTCTCCTTCTAATTTTGTCCTTTTATTTTTCAACTAACATTCTTTGTACATTCACTCCCTACCAATAATCGTCTTAGTCTGTTGAGAAGGACCACAATTGCAAATACATAGCATCTTGTCACGCCTGGGGGGAAAAAACATGAACAAATAGAGCTAGTTGAATTCATAAATTTCTGTTCTGTGAGAAATTCCAACATCTAAATTTTTTGTTGCAAATTGGAATGAAAAGCTAAAATTTCAAAATTTCCCACAGAACAAAATTTATGAAAATGTTTAATCAGGGACCATCAAATCAGCTTGTATCAATGTTGAAATGGTATAATAACATATTAAATATTTTATTAGTTAAAATATTAAATATTAAAATATAGAATCATTGAATCATAAAACTGGAAGGGACCTCGAGAGGTCATCTAGTCCAGTCTCCTGTATTTAAGGCAGGACTAAGTATTATCTAGACCATCCCTGACAGGTGTTTGTCCAACCTGCTCTTAAAAATCCCCAATGATGGTGATTCCACAACTACATAACTACTCTGACAGGAAGTTTTTCCTAATGTCCAACCTAAACCACCTTTGCTGCAATTTAAGCCCATTGCTTCTTGTCCTATCCTCAGAGGTTAAGAAGAACAATTTTTTCTCCCTCCTCCTTGTAACAACCTTTTATGTACTTGAAAACTGTTATCATGTCCCCTCAGTCTTCTCTTCTCCAGACTAAACAAACCCAATTTTTTTCAATCTTCCCTCATAGGCCATGTTTTCTTGACCTTTAATCATTTTTGTTGCTCTTCTCTGGACTTTCTCCAATTTGTCCACATTTTTCCTGAAATGTGGTGCCCAGAACTTAACACAATACTCCTAAATCAGCGCAGAGTAGAGCTGAAGATTTACTTCTCGTGTCTTGCTTACAACACTCCTGCTAATACATCCCAGAATGATGTTTGCATTTTTTTTGCAACAGCGCTACACTGTTGACTCATATTTAACTTGTGATCCACTGACCCCCAGATCATAAAATAAATGAATTAATATGTTAATTAATATGTTAATATATGTCTTAACTAAATTAATTGAAACATTTTTACTGTATGTAAATGAAATGTTTTGACTTTTTCCCATCAAAAAATTAATTGAAAGTGACATATTCTCACAAAATATTTTGATTGAGATGAAACTGAATTTTCTGACAGGAAAACTGCTGCATCAAAAAAAAGTTTGACCAGCTCGATAAACAGATACTTTACATACTGTACATTCCATAGTGTTTACTACTTTGCTCATGTACACCCAGGTGGGAGAGCAATTGAACTAAATTGTTGTCTTGCCTGGATAAGAACTGAGTAAAAACTCTGTAAGGATTTTCAGATTTGTCTCCTTTTATACTTTTAGGTCCATTAGCACTAATCCAGATTCCTCTTTTTGGTCCTGACTTAGCAAAACACTTAAGCATGTATGTTAGTCCCACTGACTTTGCTAAACTGGGGCCTTAAATTTTAATAATCAAATGTGGAATTTTAAAACTAGGGTGTATATCCGTTTTAGCGCATGTTATGTTTTTAGACTTAAAAACTTTCATTGTGTCCTTTGAGGACTCCTGCTGTAGGCCTCATGGCCCTGTCACACCCCGCCCCAAAAATAGGCAGTGGAGAGCATCAGTGTTCCCTCTCATTTTTTTATGTCCATATGCGGAATGAATTTTGTTACGAGCACCAATATGGAGGTGATGCGTTACATATCACCTCCATATTTGTGCCCATAACAAAATTCATGTGGTGGGGCTGGGAATGAGGGGTTTGGGGTGTCAGAGGGGGCTCAGGGCTGGGGCAGAGAGTTGTAGGGGGTGGGCTCAGGGGTGGGGCGGGGAATGAGGGGTTTGGGGTGAAGGCTGCCCCGGGGCTGTTGTGGGGAGAGAGGACTTCCCCCTCCCCCCCAGCCCAATCTTGTCACAGCAGCTCAGGGCCGGGAGAGAGGCGCCTCTCCCCACCACGGTAGCTCCGGCAGGGCTGGGTTGGGCCGAGGGAGCGGCTCCTCTCCCCAGCAGCTCCAGCGGTGCTGGGCCAGGCTGGGGGAGGGGCTACTGTCCCCCTGCCATGGCAAGTCCGGGGCAGGTTTGCGCCAGGGCTTGCGGGGAGGGGCGCCTCTCCCTATTGCAGCAGGTCCGTGCTTTGGCTGACAGGGACAGTCCTCTTTCCCCACCGCAGCCCTGAGGCCCTGCATGGGCCTTAATAGGCAGCTGTGCATCCGTGCTACTTAGAGGGAACTTAGAAGAGGGTCCTCCAAGCTGCCTAGAGTGAATGTGTGAGACTTGGGTGACCAGATGTCCCGATTTTATAGGGACAGTCCCAATATTTGGGGCTTTGTCCTATTACTCCCAACCCCTGTCCCAATTTTTCACACTAGCTATCTGGTCACCCTGTGTGGGACACAGCCAATCATGGCCCAACAGCCTAGGATAAGAAGAGCTTCAGAGGGAGTTCAGTTCCTTGCTGGAGCTGTAGGGGTGTGGATGGTGTGTGGCTGGCTGACAGAGCTACAGGACCTCAGATGAGGTAATGCTGCCAGAAGACAGGGAGAGAGAGAAGGAGCCCTGAGATGGTTACAGGGACTCCATCAGGACAAGAGTGAAGACAAGTAAGGGTGAAGGGTAAGGGTAAAGACAGCACAGGGCCATGGGGAAGTGACCCAGGAAATAAGAGCAGCAGCGACTTAGATAAAGGGACACATCAGGCAGCTGCTATTTTAGAGGGTCCCTGGGCTGGGGCCTGGGGTAATGGGAGGACCAGGATTTCCCCAGCCCCCATTAGCCATGGGGGAAAGTGGCTTGGACAGTGAGGCACACCTCAGAGGGAGGAACTAAACTATAGTGGCCCAGCTGGAGAGTGGTAGCCAGGAAGCCCCAAAGGGGTGAAGTATCAGGGGGTAGCCGTGTTAGTCTGTATCCACAAAAACAACAAGGAGCCCGTGGCACCTTAAAGATGAACAGATTTATTTGGGCATAAGTTTTCGTGGGTAAAAAAAAACACTTTTTCAGATGCATGGAGTTAAAATTACAATTGCAGGCATTAGAGATGCAGATGCAGGCAAGAGAGTGAAGACATTGTCTCCAGGGAGGTAGCGCTGGGGCGCTGCTCTATCCCAGAGCAGGGACCATCTGAGAGAGAGTGAGTGCAGGCACATGCTCTTGGCCAAGGGGGTGCTCACCAGAGGTGAGTGTATCCCGTTACACTGACTGAAGGGGGAGAGGAGACAGGATAGTGAAGGTGGAGGGAAATAGGGCTTTTGTTGATATTATCAGGATTTTGAGTGTCAGATCAGTCACAGACAGATACTCTGGGTTGGCAGGTCAGCCATGACAGAAGTTATCCTGGGTTTGTCTCCTGGTGTGGGATGTAATCTGGTTGGTCTGCTCGCTCGTCCTTTATTGGTCTCTCTCAGGTTGGGCAGAGCTGGATCAGCTGTCTCAAGCTGGTGCTGTGTGGTACACTTGACTTCAAGAGCAAAAGGAACACTAAGAGAGACAGTACAGGAGGAAAAATAGTGGGGCAGAAAGGAATACACACAAAAGGAGGGACAGATCAGATTCTCATGTGTCTCTATCTGGACTCTCCACTGGTGCAGTAGTGAAAGCTAATTGTCCCCACCAGTGTGCTGAGATTTGGGCTTCATGATGATGCAGTGACTTCAGGAGCCATAGGTGAAGGACAAAGTTCCTGGAGTGGAGAGGAGGCCTGATATGCGCGCACACACACACACACCAACCCCCAAAGTCTTTTGTGTCAGGGCCCCAAAAAAGAATTGTGTCGATTCGCTCATTATTTTGTCCATCAGTTAGGCCTAACTTCCAACATGTCAACTGTGGTCCATTAGTTTCCAGTCCCACACTCTTCTTGTTTACTAGGTATGGTATCAACACAATCCGTGAGTTATATTGGTAAAGGCTTTTTGTTTAGACTAGCTCAGTCTTTCTGTTTTCCCCTTTTACTAAGTTTTATAAACATTCTGTTATGTAACAGGCTGAGTTGGACATTTTGTTACCTTTTCCCATCAATATTTGTTATTACAGATGATTGAACACTTTCCCACAATTAGTCTCAGAACTAGAATAGGCCTGCTAGGCCCCCATTGTTACAACATACAGTAGCACAAATTAATATATGGATAGTGACAATCATTGGTAATAACTTCAGTATGTACATTGTTTCATCAAGTTGATTAGTAGAAATGTATTTATAATATATAATAATATAAAATGTAATAAATGAATTTCTACTAACATGAATATTTGAATAAACTACTTGTACCACATTGATACGTAACTCAATTTTAAATAAATAATTAAATATATAGAATACCTTACAAAACACTTAGGACCAAATCTTGGCCCTGTTGTTGGTGGGTATAGGATTTGGCACTTAAGTTGCTTATCATGTATTTTCTCCCCTGTTTCTCTCTCTCATGCACACATACCACTCCTTTCAAAACTGTGACAAACAATCTGATAACACATCCAATTAAATTACACCCCATAGCTGTTACCTAGGTAACTATCACACAGTCACAGAAATATATTGGGCAAAGGAAGTAAAGGAAAAATTGCTGTACTTCCACATTTTTTTTTAATATTTGTGAATTGCCAGTAACGATACAAAATCTCAATTATTGAAAGACTAGCATGAGCTGTACATAATAGTGATATAGTACTTCTTGTTACTGATCATTTGTGAGGTGACGGAATATAGAGCTCACTTAAGACTTCATCTCTCATGTGTTGTTGTCCCTTCTCTGAGCTGTGAATCATTGCGGATAAAAATAGTATTCCACTGTGAGTTATGTACACTCTGTTTTTCTCTTCTCTCTCCAGTATATGTTTTCCTATATATACAGATTACTATATTATTATTTCCATATATATACACTTTTGAATGGACATGGACATGCATTTTTATTTTCTGGCAATAGTGAATTAACTTCTGCTCAGCAAGTATCATTTTGTTATTAAACTTGGGGTCGGGAGCAATCCTAAAAACAGCAGCAAGTATTTTTTTTCATATCAGTAGTGGGAGAGGAGAGCTCATACCTTCAAATAATGCAATTTTCCATTTTTGTTTGGGGTAGCAGAAATGACTGTCTCCTCTCCCTAGGGCATGTATGCACTAGAGTGCAATGCAGGAGCATGCCCCGGAACCACCTCAAACTGAGAGATCATGTATGACCAACATTGAGAGATCACTCAACAGTGGAAGTCTTGGAGGCAGAAAAAGCAAAACATTCTGCAGTGCTGTGCCATAGAGTTAGCTAATAGTAGTAGTTATGTAGTAATTTAAATGGTAATCTTTGGGCCAGAGAACGTGCTTCCTTTTATGTTTGTATAGCACCCAGTATGTTGCAGGCACAACCAGATTTAAATGAGTACAAATAACAATATAGATGTGAATGAAATAATCTCAATTGTTCTAAATTAAAATTTCTTCAGGGGATGAGGGAGTATGTAGGACAGAAACCCAACTCCCAAAATAAATTCTTTACCACCTGAAATGCTAGATTTTTTTGGAAAGCTGCTTGTTGTTTCATGCACCTTTGTAGCACATCACATCACATCACTGAAAGTTCAGTAGTGTTGCCTTGTAGAGAAACTTGAAGTATTTTTTCCCACTGTATTTAAAAGATTGAAGAAAAAAATGTCAGTCATAAAAAGGGTCTTGCCTGGTAAAGTGATCTTTGTGACTTACTATACTAGGAAAAACATATTCCCCTTAATGCACGATTATGAGTTGCCTTACATTGTATAAAGCAGTCTTCCTAGTGTCAGTAGAGTGGATGGGATGTAACATCCTTCACTTCCTCGAAAATCCCATTGAAAGGAGAATCAAAGCAATTCTACTGATAAGCAGTCCCTTGCTTAGTTATTAGAATTCAGGCACATTCTAAACTCCCAACCAGCTGAATGATTAGAAGGAATCTGGCACTGAAATTGTTGCCAAATACAGCTCCCTTCTTTCAATAAATATTTTAAAGCATCTGTAATGTCTCCAGTACAATTTTGTTCAACTTTTAATTAGAAACTGACTTGAGCCAAAAATTCCTCATAACTACTCTGTAACTTTATAGGATATTTGGAATCCTGGATCTGGATCCACATTTTGTAGTTGAGTCTCATCTCTATAATGGCTGAACACTATGCATAATCTAAATATCCCCATATTTGGGAGCAGTAAAAGATCCATATCCAGCACTTGGATACCATTGCAATGAGCAGAAAATAAAATCTTAGGGCAAGATTCACAATGTGTTTCAGCTGCTTTGTGGCATTCAGAAGGATAGCTCTGTAGATCTGAATTTTGAGAATCTGGCCAATCTCTACCTTGGATGTAATAATATCCCTGTTGGGTCATTTATTTTTGGTGGTTGCTTAAGGACACATTTATATTTTCATTCTCTGAAGGACTAAACTTTGGAATATTTCTTTACTACCATTTTCATTTGGTTTCACTATAAGTTGGCTATTTATGAATAATTGGACATCAGTAAATTCAGTCTGAGCCCCTCTCTCATACATGTCTTGTAATTCATAAAAAGGCATACACAATTTCCTTTTATAGAGTTTCCCCTCCATTCATCACCTGTTTGCAGGTGGGCCAACATGTGTTTTGTTTTAAGTGCTCAGTTTTCAGTGACTCACAACAGCCACTGCACCTGGTTAGGAACTTCTTGACAACATGGGCCTACAGGCATCTTTATACCATCCTTCCAAGGCCATGACCCAAGGTGTTAAGAAAGTTGAGAATCAAGCTCAATTATTTTAGTCAGAGGCCTAAAACCTTAGACTATACCAGGGTTGCCAACTCTGACTGAAGCTATTCTGGGAGATTTCCCCCCCACATAATGTAATGTCATTTTCTTAAAATATCCTATTAAAATCTCCTGGATCGCTTTCAATAGCCACTGGAAGATTGATGCCGATTCTGGGAGACTCCAGGCCAATCCCGGAGGGTTGGCAACCTTAGAATATACATCGTTTGTATTTTGAAATATTCTTTTGCTTGATGGATTAACTGGCTGATTCAGAACCAGGGGGCAGATTTTGAAAGCAACATATGTCTCCCTTTTCTCTCAATAGAATAAAACAAATGATGAATACATATGTTATCAGAACAAACTGATCTAGAATCTGGTTGTATATCATGGCTCCGAAATATGCTGAAAATGATGGTTCAGGATAAGTTCTAATGGCATTTCTAGGGTTAAAACTTTTAAAGTCATTACCATGATGACTATCAGTTTAATAAGTCATTTATCAGAAATGATCATAAAATGTTAAAATTATTTTCCCTTCTCATGCTTAATCAAATACTTCATCCTCCTTATACTGTGCACAGGTGTGTTGAGGGATAATAAGTCTTACCTGCAGGTCTGAGTATCCTGTACAGCCAGCATCTGCATTGACTTTTGGCTGACCTTGTAATTAATTTTGTTCTTGTCTTCTCTGTATACCACATCATAACTGTAATGACCTGTTTGTACCACAGGGACAGGCAGTTCTAAAATATAATTTAGACTTCACCATGAAAAGGCCAGAGCTTTGACTGACCATTCAATTGGAATATTTTTGGTGGGGGATTAAACATGCGTACCATAACTGAGTTTGGCTTACAAAAAAATCTAGTTTCCAGTGAAGTCAGTAATAAATTGTTATGCTCTTTTTCTGCTCTCTTAAAAAAATATTTCACAAACAAAAGAAAAATGTATAGTAATAACTATGCAGATATATATTTTAAAATACTAAACATTGAAATCTGCAATTGGATACAAATCAGTGTTAATAACAATCGACTCATTTATATAATTTCATATTTCAAAATATTTATGTTCACATGACAAATACAGGTATTTTACATTAATCTGTTATGTTAAAAGAGAGAGAGAAAGAGAAAACAAATCCTACCACCTTATAGTGGGATGATAAATACAACGTCCACATTTTATGTCACACATTTTCTTTTGGGAAAATATGGATCAACATTATTTTACATTTGAAAGTCAAAGGAATACTAAAATATAATTTATATACCATTACCACAGAACTATATTGGAAATCTGTATGCCTCAAGTCAATGTTGAAAGAAGAAAAAGTGCCAAAAGCTAAGAGCAAATTGTGAGTGCCCTACTCTGTTGGTACATTCAGTTTTCTTTGTTACATTTGTGTAATGATTATCTGAGCCCCTTCTCCTGCAGATGAAATGGGTACTTACGCAGTTGTAAATTTCATCTATTAAGGTCATATTTGTATCTCATTAAGACATGAGGTATTCACCATTGTCTTTTCCCCCCATCCCATTCCTGGGGTCCCAGAGCCCAGGTTCCAGCCCAAGCCCAAACATCTATATTGCAATTTTATAGCCCTGTAGCCTGAACCCCGCAAGCCCTAGCCAGCTTACACAGGCAGCCACAAGTGTTTTATTGCAGTGTAGAATACCTAAGTGTGAGTCAGTTGTTCTTAATAATTAGCTATTCATTTTTGCAAAGTGAATTGTCTAAAAGTCATCTGGGGAGGGGGGGTGTTATATGCCAAATGTCATTGTAAAGTGTTACAAAGTGTAATAGCCATAGCTCTGCATGCTATTGCCTGCCATTTGTGCCTCTATGTAAAATTATTGTTCTAGGCTGACATACCATTTCTTTCTTTACAATGCCATATCCCATTCCAGCCCATACTTACTAAGGCCTTGGTCCTGCAAACACTTACATACATGCCTAATTTTAATCCTCCCTCGTCAACATGTTTGTTTCAGTAGTTCTTCCTCCTTATTCTGGGGGGTCTTAGGAGATTTCTCTTTTGGGACTTGATACTGCAGCCATTTACATGTATGAGTAACTTTATTAACCTGAGTTACTCACATGGGTAACTGGTTACAGTAATGGGCCCTTAACTGAATGACTGGCAATGACCTAAATTGACATTCTTGATAAGAAGGTGGCTATTAGGCGAATAATTATCCTACATCTCCCACTAAAGCTACAGGACAATGCTGGGTGATGAACAAATGGATATAAATTGGCTATAAATAAATTCAGGCTGGGAATTAGAAGGTTTCTAGCCATCAGACTGGAGAGCTCCAGGAACAGTCTACCAACAGGAGTTGTGGGGGCAAACAACTTACCGGTAATTAATTTTAAGAGAGATGAACAAATTCGAGTGCCATTTTATGACGTGATTTTGTGTGATGGTAGAGGGCAGGGCTCAACAAACTTGGTGCTCACTTCCGATTTATGTCTCATGTTCCTAAAGCTCATACATTAGGATTTCAGCTGGCCACTTTCAGGGATTCGGAAGGGCTTCCTCCCCTCCCCAGTGTATTCTGGGAGATGTATTTTTTAATGTCCTTCCTCTGAAGCATCAGGGATGGCCAGGGATGGAGATGGGACATTGGGTGGGGAGGGCCAAGGTTCTGAGACGGCACCAAGCATTTTTTCTCTCAAGTGCTTGGCTGGCTGGTTCTTGCTCACATACTTAGGATGTAACTCATAGCCATATGTGGGGTGCATATTGTGCACCTCAAACCCTTCTATTCTTTTCCTGTGGCGCATAATAGTCTAGTCTTCTGTGAGCTGTAATATTTTGGTCTAATTTTGTTTGTTGGGTTTAGCGTGCGGGTGCTGGGTAGTGGTATATAGGAGGTCAAACTAGAAGATCTGGCAGGCCTTGAACTCTGATCTCTCAAAGGAAACATTATTTCTTAGTTATGTTTTCTAAAGGTTGTATTTTAATTTTGCCAAAACTACCTACAATAGAGCAGTGTCCTGAATATGGCTATATTTATGCTATCCATTTTTGCACAGGTAATGAAGGCAATTTTTCACTGTAATGTTTTTAGAGTGGGAAGTGCAGCATTAGCAGACAACAGTACCGGAAATAGCAGTGAAAACGGAGTCCTTGTTGAATGCCATTAAATGTTCAGTGCACTTGGAGACTTAAGCTGACACAAAGTGCTTGAGTGACAGAACAATAATGTTTAAGCTATATTGGTCATCGTGAGCATATATTTGGACAAACAACTTGGCAAGCACAAAAAAAATAAAAAAGAGGCATTTTTGTTTACTATGGGCCCTAAATCACAACCATTTTGCTGACAATTCTGCTGTGATACATTTCTATTTCTACTTATGTAGCTGAAGAGGAAGGCTGAGTGGAGTAGGAACTGTGAATAAGAAGATCTGAGGCCATATTAAATGTTGGCTAAATCTGGGAATAGTTTTCCCATCCTGTGAGAATTGTTGAGATTTGAAGATTTCTAAGATCCAAACTCAAAATTTCAAATTCTCACAAACTATAAACCTGAATAAGATCTTGATCATGTTAATCAAAATGTCTCATTTCTATTCTATTGAAATGTTTCATTTTGATTTAGGCCCTTTTTAATATTTTTTACTATAAATTAACTTTAAATTTAACATTACAATTTCAATGTCTTTTTCAAAACAAGACATTAAAAAAAATTTTTGCCTCAAAAAGTTTCAATTTCAATTAATCAGCATTTTCTGTTAAAAAAACAAAAAACACCTTTTTCGCGGACCACTTGAAAATTGCTGAGGGTCTCAGCGGACCACTTAATGACCTTTCCAAAAGTTGTTTGTACCATTATCTAACTATTGTAAAGTGCTTTGGATAAAAGCGATATGTAAAAAAAATAATGTTTTTTTTTGTCCTACAAATAAAAGCACACAACTCCTATTTTAATATCAGTAGTCTTACCTTTGTAATGCGATGGATGTGCCCTCTCTCCCCCGCTGCGGCAGCCCCAGAGCTGGGGCTGGGAAGGAGAGGGGTCTCTCCCCCACCACAGAGCTGAGGCTGGGAAGGAGGGCCATCTCTCCCTGGCAGCTGCAGCCCTGGAGCTGGGGAAAATCGCCTCTTTCTCTGGCCACCACAGCCCTGCGCATCCCAAATTGCCCACAACCCCTTTTCTCACCCCACTGCCCCCTCCCACCTACTCTCTCTTCCCCCTAAGGCCACCACATCACCTTACATGTGTGTCTTCTCCAGGGTCCAGGCACCTAATTAGTGGAGCCACACCTGCGCAGCTCCACTAATTAGGTGGGTGGCCCTTCATTCTCTCATGTATGGCCCACAGGTGCGCACTTTAGAGGGAACTATCCGAGACCACCTGAATGAAGCTCACGGACCACTGGTGGACGATGGCCCACAGTTTGAGAACCTCTGCTCTAGTCCTATTTCTACCACTTGCTGGGTGACCTTGGACAAGTCATGTTACTTCTCCATGCCTCAGTTTTCCCTATATCTAAAATGGGAATAATATTTCCTATTCCCCTTCATAGAGTGCAATCTGATCTTTGGATGAAAAGTGTTCAACAAATACAAGACGTCATCATGCAAGTCATTATGATAATGTAAAATCCAACCCCATTTATTACTTTGATTTTTTAAAAGGATCTGTTCATTTCTTTGGAGTTTCTCCCCTTTTTTATCATAATATGTGTTGTAGTGTAAAGGCAGGTTATTCACAATTCAGATGTTAAACAGCAGAATTAAATTTTAGTTGGAGATCCTATTTAGTAATGCCAGTTTTAAAACATATGGAAGCAACCAAAAGCAAACAGCCTACTATAATATTTTAAATATTTTTTCTATTTTAAGTACTTTTTAAAAAAATGGATTTTAACATGATTTATGTTAATAGATGTTTGTAATGCAAGGGTCCTGAACCTAAAAAGGGATCCGTGGATGTGAAGGGATGTGTCTGTGCAGATCCCTTTGCAGAACTGGAGTTTAAAATAGAATTGAATAGTTCCATGAATTTATAACACAAAATGAGATTAGTACAGCTTTAATGTGAAATACAGTTTTAAATTAAAATAAGGACATTGTAATTAATTGCTGTAAATAGGCAGGGAATATTCATGATTTTCATATATTGTTAGACTTCTGTGTATGTGCCGCCAGCATCACACAGAGAAGCAGTATGCTGCCTTTTATTGTAGGTTAACTCAGCTATAGTTATGTTTACTTTTGAAATGCAAATGTATCAAAAAAAGCAATTATTTATGGGACTGGGTTAGGGAATGTATCTGTTGTTCATAATAGTTGACCCAAACCCCTGATGCAAACACTCACAAACTTTTGGTGAGGTATGGTTCTGAATTGCGTAGATCAGGATCATCTCCACTTTGACTTAGAATCATTGACAAATGTCTGTTTCAAGCCTTCCTGTATTTCACTGAAATATTGGAATCAGTTACATGGGGGAAAGGAGTCCAGGAGAGCTGGCTGTATTTTAAAGAATCCTTCTTGAGGTTGCAGGAAAAAAACATCCCAATGTGTAGAAAGAACAGTAAATATGGCAAGTGACCAGCTTGGCTTAACAGTGAAATCCTTGCTGACCTTAAACGCAAAAAAGAAGCTTACAAAAAGTGGAAGATTGGACAAATTACCAGGGAGAAGTATAAAAATATTGCTCCGGCATGCAGGAGTGAAATCAGGAAGGCCAAATCACACTTGGAGTTGCAGCTAACAAGAGATGTTAAGAGTAACAAGAAGGGTTTCTTCAGGTATGTTAGCAACAAAAAGAAAGTCAAGGAAAGTGTGGGCCCCTTACTGAATGAGGGAGGCAACCTAGTAACAGAGACTGTGGAAAAAGCTAATGTAGTCAATTATTTTTTTGCCTCTGTCTTCACAAACAAGGTCAGCTCCCAGACTGCTGCACTGGGCAACACAGTATGGGGAGAAGGTGACCAGCCCTCTGTGGAGAAAGAAGTGGTTCGGGACTATTTAGAAAAACTGGACGAGCACAAGTCCATGGGGCCGGATGTGCTGCATCCGAGGGTGCTAAAGGAGTTGGCTGATGTGATTGCAGAGCCATTGGCCATTATCTTTGAAAACTTATGGCGGTCGGGGGAGGTCCCGGATGGCTGGAAAAAGGCTAATGTAGTGCCCATCTTTAAAAAAGGGAAGAAGGAAGATCCGGGGAACTACAGGCCAGTCAGCCTCACCTCAGTCCCTGGAAAAATCATGGAGCAGGTCCTCAAGGAATCAATTCTGAAGCACTTAAAGGAGAGGAAAGTGATCAGAAACAGTCAGCATGGATTCACCAAGGGCAAGTCATGCCTGACTAACCGAATTGCCTTCTATGAGGAGATAACTGGGTCTGTGGATGAGGGGAAAGCAGTGGATGTGTTATTCCTTGACTTTAGCAAAGCTTTTGTTACTCTCCCACAGTATTCTTGCCAGCAAGTTAAAGAAATATGGGCTGGATGAATGGACTATAAGGTGGATAGAAAGCTGGCTAGATCGTCGGGATCAACGGGTAGTCAATGGCTCCATGTCTAGTTGGCAGCCGGTTTCAAGTGGAGTGCCCCAGGGGTCGGTCCTGGGGCCGGTTTTGTTCAATATCTTCATTAATGATCTGGAGGATGGCGTGGACTGCACTCTCAGCAAGTTTGCAGATGACACTAAACTGGGAGGAGTGGTAGATACGCTGGAGAGTATGGATAGAATACAGAGGGACCTAGACAAATTAGAGGATTGGGCCAAAAGAAACCTGATGCGGTTCAACAAGGACAAGTGCAAAGTCCTGCACTTAGGACTGAAGAATCCCATGCACTGTTACAGACTAGGGACCGAATGGCTAGGAAGCAGTTCTGCAGAAAAGGACCTAGGGGTTACAGTGGACAAGAAGCGGATATGAGTCAAGTGTGCCCTTGTTGCCAAGAAGGCTAATGCATTCTGAGCTGTATAAGTAGGGGCATTGCCAGCGGATCGAGGGACGTGATCGTTCCCCTCTATTCGATATTGGTGAGGCCTCATCTGGAGTACTGTGTCCAGTTTTGGGCCCCACACTACAAGAAGGATGAGGAAAAATTGGAAAGAGTCCAGCGGAGGACAACAAAAATGATTAGGGGGCTGGAGCACATGACTTATGACGAAAGGCTGAGGGAACTGGGATTGTTTAGTCTGCAGAAGAGAAGAATGAAGGGGGATTTGATAGCTCTTTCAACTACCTGAAAGGGGGTTCCAAAGAGGATGGATCTAGACTGTTCTCAGTGGTACCTGATGACAGAACAAGGAGTAATGGTCCCAAATTGCAGTTGGGGAGGTTTAGGTTGGATATTAGGAAAAACTTTTTCTCTAGGAGGGTGGTGAAGCACTGGAATGTTGTTACCTAGGGAGGAGGTGGAATCTCCTTCCTTAGAGGTTTTTAAGGTCAGGCTTGACAAAGCTCTGGCTGGGATGATTTAGTTGGGAATTGGTCCTGCTTTGAGCAGGGGGTTGGACCTCCTGAGGTCCCTACCAACCCTGATATTCTATGATTCTATGATTGGAATCAGTTACATGATAAGGTGTCCATAGTTGGAAGAAAAATTTAAAATAATTCTTTTAATGAAAAATATTTAAGTGACTATTACATATGCAAATTGATCCTTTTCTTTTAAACATTTCATTGGGAATTTTAGTAAGTGGTTTTAACACACAAGTGACAGCTCAACTGATATGATAGAGTTCAGGAGCTCCTTGGAAACATTTATGTGCTGTGTCAATAATCCATACAGTACTTAACAATACAAGAACCATTATAATCTGTCATGTCAAGAATCAAAGTACTGCGTAACATCCAAGTAGGCCATCGCACAATTCAACATGCTAGTTCCAAAGGAGCTATTAAAGTCTATTGAGTTAATCAGAGTGCTACGTAGTAGTAATAAAATAAAAAAAAGTTTAAACTAATTTAGTTTAATGCCAATGAAACTTATAAAACAAGTTAAAGTAATATAAAGGGTTTGCTTCTCCACCATTTTTACACTGGTCTAACTCCACTGATTTTACTTCTACTCTAGCATATAAATGGAGTAACACAATTGTGAAATCAAACCCTGAACACAAAATTTAGGATGTTTGCTTACAGATGAAACTTTATTCTTCACTCCAATATAACTAGCAATTCCTGTGGTTTTAAATATGGCTTCATGATGTAATACCTAGACATAATGAGCTGAATGGATGAATGGTAGCTGGAGTCAAGCCTGGACTTAAGATTCAGTCCCTATTGCTTTGCAGTGTAGACACAACCCTACTGGACTCATATTCTGGGAGTCTTCCAAAAAGTATTGTACAATTCAAAAAAAGCTGACTTTCTTCGTCCTCTGGACAATCGAGTGAGATAGACAATCAAGTTTTCCCACACTGCACCACTAACAAAAGGGCTAGATTAACAACATTTTGGGCGGACACTATGAAGTCTAGGATTTGGGTGGTTGGCCCACATAATGCAGTTTAGACACTGGAGCACCAGGTTGGTACCTAGAGTTCAACAATTCCTAACCTTAATAGGATCTGTTAACTCAAGTTCTATTAATCCTGGGCTTTCATTGCAATGTGGGCATACCCTGTACTTCTGTCCTGCGGCTCACAATAAGTTGTTCTATTGGATTATGTGGTAGCTGTACAGAAGAAGCCTTGGAGAAGATTTAATGTTGCTTTTATCAGCATTAATTCCCACATGGAGGTTTGCTCCAAAATCCAGGTGGTCCTGAGAAATGTATGCACCATGGTTGCTTGCCAGTTCTGGCTTAGAACTGCAGAGCTCTGGTTGTGCAGAGTAGGACAGAGGTTTGGAGGAAGTATGCTGCATTGGCCAAACTCCTTCCCTTCTGTGGGTTCCTTCTAATGGTCTCTTCTCTGCTTCTGTCCAGGCCACGTAGTTAAAGAGAGAATAGGGCTGTCAGTTTTAACCCTTAATTTTGTTGTTATTATATGCTTAAGAAAGAATTTTTAGGCTTTTTTGGTTTAGTAGCATTTAGCTGGGATAGCATTCACCAGTGAATGATGAAAGGAAATAATGTAATGTTTTTAATCTAGAAATATTTTTCCTCCATTAGCTGTTTCTAAGAAATATTATGGTTTTGTAGTGCTCTACCTTCAAATATGCTGTTTAGCCTTATTTTTCAACCATTTCCCATAGGCAGTCTGGTTTAAAATACCCACTGCTGAATACTCATCCCAACACACACACACTTTTATCATCCACAGGATTCTGCCTTTGGCTTCCCCCTGCCCTCTCCCACTTTTCAGCAGATAGTTAAGTCATAAATTTTGTTGGCAGCCTACAGAAATGTCAATAGCAGGCAGAAATCAATAATTAGGACAGTATCAAGTACTAATTCTGTGTGGCTACATTTTAATTTTTTGCAGCTTTGTGGCAGCCCTTCAGAGACTGTGTGTGCATAAATCCAGTAATTTATTATTCTGGTAGCCTATTCTGTGCTTACATCTAAATACTTATTACTAATGATCTCCCAAATCAGTGCTGTAAATCCATGTATGATCAAATTGAAAGTTATATGCTAGCAAACAATCATCAGAGTCTTTGCTGCTCTTTTAAGAAACACGTCTTGTGTCTGGGGGAGGTGGAGCTAACAGAGCTTTAAGTTTCCTTTGTGCCCTGCCTATCCCAGGCTGTTATGGGGCTGTAAAGGCCCCTGTTATAATTTAGGTATCCCTGGGGACCTAAGTTATGCCAACCTCCCTAGGCAGCTGAGCTGCTGGAATCTCCGTAGCATGGCATACTGTGGTCCTGTCCTGGCAAACCCCCTATGCCATGGGTTGCAAAGAGTCCTCAGGAGGTAGCCTTATCATTGCCTTCTACCATGTCTGCACCAGGGGAATCCTTTCTTACCTAGATATAGGGCTTTGGGGGCATATTTTATACTACTCTTGTCCTTTGACATGGGTAAAGAGGCCAGAGCGGCCCCCTCCCAAGTCCTTTTTATGTCCTCCTTTCTCTCTTTTGGAGAGTTCAGACTTTTTAAAAGCAGCCAATTCCTGAGTTAATACAGAAGGACATTTTTCAGCTAGGTTAAAAACTATTAGAATCTGTGGGACTTTAATATTCTGTGAGCATCCTTCTCAAGGAGCACCAGATAAAGAAACACTCTGCAACTAAGAGGGGAAAAAAATCTTGGTGATAAATCATATATTATTAAAAAATGAGAACACAGCCCTGTCTTTCTAGACATTTGTTTAAGCCACACTTAAATCTCAGAGCAAAACAGGAAAGCACTGCCTTTTCATAACATTGATTGTATCTGTTTATTCATTTAGAATAAGCAATTGCTTAGTGCAGAGCATACAAGCAATAGCAATATACGTTGCTTCCAATTTTGCTTCAATGGATATATTATCAGCTCTATTGTAAGTTAACTTTTCCCCACAGTAAGCAAGAGTTTTTAATGCAGTTCCAGTATAACTAAGTCTGAATTCCTGACCTAAATGTGGTTAATAACATGCAAACTAGAGATGTAATAGGTTAACCGGTTAACCGGTAAGCATTAGGCTTACCGGTTAACCAACCTTAACCGTTAACCCCGGCAGCCCCACACCGGCCAGAGGGACCCCAGCCCTGGCCGGGCCGGAGTAGCACCAGCCCTGGCTGTGCCGCGCTGGCAGGACCCCCACCCCCGCCATGCCTGGTCCGCTGGAGCTAACTCGGTTAATGGTTAACGGGTTAAATGATATTTTAATCGTTTAACTGGTTAACTTTTTTAACCAATATTTACATCCTTATTGCAAACAGATATCTTTTGTTCTCTTCCTTCTTGATGTTTTTTTCTTTTTTAGTTTTAGAACTGTATGTACAAATAATTTATGCAAATCAGTGAAACTATTCATTTAAACATGTTTCAGACTTCACCAAAATTGACAGAGGGCAAAGATAGATTGTAGGTTGCTGGCCTGTCTCCCCCAGCCCAAGAAGGACTAACACCATGCCCACGTTTCATTCTAGCCCTTCAGTAAGTCCATGGTTTAGTAATTCAAACACAAAACTCACAAAATAACACACAATAACGCCATTCCCCTGACTAACACAGGCTGCAGGGGACCATTTTGCACATCTCTTTCTGCTCCATGACAAGTCACAAGAGCCAACCTCCCTCTTGCAGCTCCCCTTCCAGCTGAGCTCTCTCAACCCTTTTATAGGCACTACCTGATCCCTTCCCAGCTGGGGCTGATAACTGAACAGGGCTGGCTGTCCCCAGGCCCCCTGGCTCTTGAAGAAGCAGACCTCCCTCTTGCATATAAAGGAGGATATAAAGGTCATGATTTAACTGAAAACAATGTTTACATTTCAGTGTCAAAGTGTTATTTTTTCTAAGTTTTAACTGTTTGTCTTGTTGCCACCTGGATTAGCCTCATTGTATTACAGTCTAACCTGTCAGAACAATTATTTTATTGTTCAGATTGTGTCCTCTGTCACATGGTAGTAACACATCCTGTTTTCTACCTGTCAAAAGACTTACAATATGATCATCTGCTGTCAAATTGATTTTCTTAATTTCATTAAAAATAGATTTATAGTAAGAGCCTATTTATCCGGCATGTTGGGAGAATGACCAAAGACATAGGAGTTTAAAAAAAATGTCCATGTCCACTCTACTTTTTGTATAAATGCTGCCTCAATTGGAGACAATAGTAGATTTGCCATTGACTTCAATGGCCAGGATTTCATCCTTTGTATCCAAAAGCCATACTGCAAGTGTGCATATGTATCTGAGATTGTAGGGGAAAATATATGACGATATTGGCTAGATCCTCAGTTGGTGTAAATCAGCAAAGTTTGAGTAATTTCAGTTGATTTATGATGATTTACACAAGCTGAAAATCTACTCTATTGTAATATTTTTTTAAAATAGTATGTAATCATTCTGATGACTATTATAAACTATGTGATCTGGGGGCAAGTGATCAAATGCACCCCTGTATTCACACCGTGAGCACTACTGTAATAATATTTGTACAAAATATGCCTTGTGAAATATCATTCAAATATTAATAACACACTGGTCAATAATATCATGATGAAATGTGTGTACTAACATTATATGTAAAGTTATAAACAGAAGCTGAAATCATGACTGAAATGTGTTTACCGGACAAGCCTGGGGAGTGGGTTAAACCTGTTTCTCAAAGATGAAGGACAAGCTGACGCCTCTAGCCAGGTTTTATCAAGGCTGCTGGGCAGTCACCTATCAAGTGGCCATTCTTTGGTAAAGAATGGGGGCAGGAACAAACAGATAAGGGGAAAAGCAGTTCGAAAGTTGGCAGTTTTTCAAAGAGACACCATTAAAGGCACAAGAGCAAATTATCCCACACTGTAAGAAAGATGGGAAGTATGGTAAGAGACCACCCTGGCTTAAACAGAAAATCTTCGATGATCTAAAACGAAAGAGTCCTATAAAAAAGTAGAAACTAGGTCAAATCACAAAGGATGCATATAAACAAATAACACAAGTATGTAGGAATAAAATTAGAAAGGCCAAGGCACAAAACAGAATTGAACTAGCTAGAGACATAAAGGGTAACAAGAAAACTTTCTACAACTACATTAGAAGCAAGAGGAAGACCAAGAATAGGGTAGGCCCATTACTCAATGAGGGGGGAAAGACAATAATAGAAAATGTTGAAACAGCAGAAGTGCTAAATGACCTTTTTGTTTTGGTTTTCACTGAAAAGGTTAGTAGCAATACTAACATAGTGAATGCCAGGTAAAATGAGGTACCATGAGAGGCTAAAATAGGAAAAGAACACGTTAAAATTACTTAGACAAGTTAGATGTCCTCAAGTCACCAGGGCCTGATGATATACATCCTAGAATACTCCAGGAGATGACTGAGGCGATATCTGAGACATTAGCAATTATCTTCAAAGAGTCATGGAAAATGTGAGAGATTCCAGAGGACTGGAAAGGGGCAAATATAGTGCCAATCTATAAAAAGGGAATAAAGACAACCTGGGGAATTACAGACCAATCAGATTAACTTCAGTATTCAGAAAGATAATGGAGCAGATAATTAAGCAAACAATTTGCAAATACTTAGAAAATAATAAGATGATAAGTAATAGTCAGGATGGCTTTGTCAAGAACAAATCATGCAAAAAAAAAAAAAAAAAAAAAACCAGAACAAAACCCTAGTAGCTTTCTTTGATATAGTAACAAGCCATGTGGATAGGAGGGAAGCAATAGATGTGGTATATCTTGACTTTAGTAAGGCTTTGAATATTGTCTCACATAACCTTCTCATAAAGAAGCTAGGGAAATAGAACCTAGATGGAGCTACTATTATGTGGGTGCATAACTAGCTGGAAAACCATTCCCAGAGAGTAGTTAACAGTGGTTCACAGTCAAGCTGGAAAAGCATATTGAGTGAGGTCCCTCAGGAATCAGTTCTGGGTCCTGTTGTGTTCAATATCTTCATCAATGATTTAGATAATGGCATAGAGCAGGGGTCGGCAATGTTTGGCACGTGGCTTGCCAGGGTAAGCACCCTGGCAGGCCGGGCCAGTTTATTTACCTGCTGACACGGCAGGTTCAGCCGATCATGGCCCCCACTGGCCAGGGTTCGCCGTCCCGGGCCAATAGGGGCGTCGGGAAGCAGCGCAGGCGAGCGATGTGCTGGCCACGGCTTCTCGCCGCCCCCATTGGCCCGGGATGGCGAACTGCGGCCAGTGGGGGCCGCGATCAGCCGAACCTGCCGCGTCAGCAGGTAAATAAACTGGCCCGGCCCGCCAGGGTGCTTACCCTGGCGAGCTGCGTGCCAAACGTTGCCGACCCCCTGGCATAGAGAGTACACTTATAAAGTGTGTGGAATATACCAAGCTGGGAGGGGTTGGAAGTGTTTTTGGAGGATAGGATTAAAATTCAAAATGATCTGGACAAACTGGAGAAAGGGCCTGAAGTAAATAGGATGAAATTCAATAAGGACAAATGCAATGTACTCCACTTAGGAAGTAATAATCAATTGTGTTCATACTAAATGGGAAATGACTGCCTAGGAAGGAGTACTGCGGAAAGGGATTTGGGGGTCATAGTGGATCACAAGTTAAATATGAGGGAACAGTGTAAAACTGTTGCAAAAAAAGCAAACATCATTCTGGTATGTATTAGCAGGAGTGGTGTAAGCAAGACACAATAAATAATTGGGAAGTAAAGTAAGAAGTAAATGCTTTACTCTGCACTCATTAGGCCTCAAATGGAGTATTGTATCCAGTTCTGGGGGCCACACTTCTGAAAAAATGTGGAGAAAGTCCAGAGAAGAGCAAGAAAAATGATTAAAGGTCTAGAAAATGACCTATGAGGGAAGATTGAAAAAACTGGGTTTTGTAGTCTGGAGAAGAAAAGATTTAGGGAACATAACAGATTTCAAGTACATAAAGGGTTGTTACAAGGAGGGAGAAAAACTGTTCTTGTTAACCTCTGAGGGTAGGAGAAGAAGCAATGATCTCAAATTGCAGCAGGGATGATTTAGGTTGGACGTTAGGAAAATTCTTCCTAATTGTCAGAGTTGTTAAGCACTGGAATAAATTGCCTAGGGAGGTTGTGGAATCTTCATCATTGGAGATTTTTAAGACCAGGCTAGACAGTCACCTGTCAGGGATGGTCTAGATAATCCTTAATCCTGCCATGAGTGCAGGGGACTGGACTAGAAGACCTCATAAAGTCCCTTCCAGACATATGTTTTTATGATTCTATATACATCTTATCAAGCAATAGTATGGATTCTTTTTCATTACCAGACTCCTTGACTCCAACGTTACAGTGGGAATGAACTTTAGTTAGGGGTAGCCCTCAGGAAAACAAGGGTTTCAAAAGGTGTCTGAACTATAAAAGTGAGTGGCAGAACCACCACCTGAAGGTCTTTCTCCCCATCCATCTCTCCCTTTTTCATCTACCGGGGAGAGGAACAGCCATTGGACTTTTGGAGCAGATCCTGGCCTGAGAGATTGGTCTGTCTGCATGTTACTTGAACCAAATCTAGGTTGTTACATTTAGTTTGGCTTATTTCTCTTGTAACCATTTCTGACCTTAATGCCTTATAGTTATATTCACTTAAAATCTATCTCCTGATAGTTAAATAAACTTGTTTTTTTTTTTCTTTAATGAAAACTAATCCAGTGTTGTGAATTGTTTGGGTAACTTCATTTAAGGTAGCAGACTATTGTATGTTGATCCCCTTTGAGGGGTAACAAATCTAATATATATGGACTGTCCAGGACAGAGCTGGACAGTGTAGAACACAAAATAGAAAATTTGAGACTGGGAGTCCGTTGCGGTCACCCTGCAAATAGTAACCAAGGCTGCTGGAAGCCAGAATGTGGCTGGTATTTCCTGAGGGACTGCTGGGGTCAGAGTTGCTAGACTAGGGCTGTAGCTATACACACACTGGGCTGGCAGGCTGCAAGTAGCTGAGTTGGGAGATACAGCAGCAAAGCATTAAGAAGCATAACAAGTTGCAAGTCAAGAGTGACACAGGGAAGGGGTTTGTATGGAAGTTGTAAGTGCCTCTTGTCTTTCACCTTTCATATAAAGTAGTTATATTTTCACGGGTGAATTTGGGGGTTCAGTTAATCCATGGAGAAAGCTCTAGCAGAGTCTGAGCCAATAGTATTTATTTTTTGTTTCAGCCCAATGTGCCAGATGACTGTACCGCGTATATTTGAAATGGAGAGCCACATTATAACATAAACTTTCATGTATCAGAGGGGTAGCCGTGTTAGTCTGAATCTGTAAAAAGCAACAGAGGGTCCTGTGGCACCTTTGAGACTAACCGAAGTACTGGGAGCATAAGCTTTCGTGGGTAAGAACCTCACTTCACTTTGAAGTGAGGTTCTTACCCACGAAAGCTTATGCTCCCAGTACTTCGGTTAGTCTCAAAGGTGCCACAGGACCCTCATAAACTTTCATGTTCACCTTATTGATTATCCACTGTCAAAACTTGAACCAGCAGTGGATGTCTAGTGGTTTAAATAGTGGAAATGCAATGTAAAGGATAATGGTAGAATATATTTTTCAAGGCTTATTTTTTTATATACACCCTGCTGGGTTAGATCTGTTTTTTCTTATTTATATAGGTTTGTTTCCATATTTGAAAAAAATAGAAGCTATGTTGCTTGCAAATACACATGATATATACTGGGATTTTTTCAGGGATGTTGAGTTTAGAGGCAGTCATAGAATCCCAAGGTCATTTCCAAAGCCTTTTATGTTTCTTCTTTCTAGCTTATAATTTTTCTTTGCACTTTCTAATAACGTAAGTTGCCAGTGTCTTCCAATCACCATAATCAGCTATGGCAAAATTGCCGGAAGTGGGATGCCTGTTGAGAAATCCTGACTCACAGCATCAGGTTTTAAATGACATTGGTGGAGAGAGGAAGAAAGGGAAGGGAGATGGTATTATCCATTACTCCAGCTATTTGCATTTTCATGTAGTAGCATTCTTACAGTTGCCCCAAATCTAAGCCTGAGGTTACGTCAGCTTTTCACTTGAATCAGTAAATGCTTCTGCAATCCCCTATCGTCCAGTTCCTAAGCACCTTGGTTTGCTGATGCCTTCAGGGCTCAAAAGTGTTATCTTTCTAAAACTGCATGAAAGAGCCTGAGGACTAGTGCAATAACTGTTTCCAGCTGGATTAGGTCTTGCGTTTCTGAGATCTAGAAATCCATGGAGGCTTTCGGGTCCGAAAGCTATCAAAGTCATTCTATTGGGCTTGTGTCAGCTTGCTAACACAATATAAACCAGCATTGAATTGAGAAACTTGTAAAACCACTGAAAGACCTACAGCACTTTAATTTAGGAAAGCCTGTACAAAATAACAATTCCTGCACATTTATTTTTGGAAACGTATGTCTAGAAAGTTTTAGTATGAGAGACAGTTATTCGTCATGTTGCTTTATGCATTGCTGGGAGGCACACTGATATCATGTGGTGTATGCAATAAAAGATACAGATAAATAGACAAGTAGAGAAGCTACCTGTGCTTTGTTTCTGGTGCGCTTGCTCTCTCTCTCTCTCTCTCACACACACACACATATATTCACTCAACATGCCAAATGTAATTAATGTATAACTTACATTCTAAATTGCATGCAGAATGTATATGTGGGGGTCTTTAGATACTCTGAAAACTGTAGGTTCACATCGTATGCAAACATAAACCAAATTTTTAAAAAATGTGCACACTTTTTGATTAAAATTATATGTAACAAAATGATAAAAGAAAAGTAATTGTATGTAGAACGTTGTGGGTCCTGTTTTAATATTGTGAATTTAAGTTTTCTAAATTGCTTGTGCATAGCAGTGTGTACATAATCACATGCTTAATTTTTCAAGCACAATTTTGGTGCTTGCACATGTAAATGTCTAGTGACTTTAGATGCATAACTATGATACGTTCAAACATTTCAATTAGACATGCAGTTGCCCACAGGAAGCTTAGAAACTTAGATCCAGAATATGTACAGTCAGTAGGACTGGCTCCACTGAAATCCATGGAAGTTTTTCCATTCACTTCAGTGGAGCCAGGACATCACCCTGGGTGTTTTGCACAATACATGGACATGCATTATATCAGAAACATGATGGCTGTGATTTAGAAATTACTATGAATAACAGTTACAAAATTTAGTTTTAAAATGCAAAGTACAATGCAATAAAATTGAATATATTATTAAACCCATATGTTGCTGCTAAATAAAGTATTGTGTACCCAGTTGCACAATTTGACTATGCTTCATTTTAAATTTCTGGTGACAACATAATTTGGAATATTAAATTGGAAAGAAAGATGCATTTTTATCTTCTCTAGTGAAAATATTTTGTAAGGACTTGTTGAGGGTGAATCTGAGTTTCTGGGAATGTGATGTGCCCTAAGGAAACCGTGGTGATATGGGAGTTTGGAATTGAAGTTTTCAGAGTCCCTAAGGAGAAATAAGAGTTAACAAGATCAACTGATAAGGACAATAGGAACATTTATAACTCTTGCTAGAAGCAAAGAGACTCATCTGCTACATTTTTTTTAATTTTTTTAAATCAGTTTCCTTTTGTTTTTTAAAATGGAAATGTTACTGAAAATAAAACAATAAAAATGTCACACTTGGAATATGAACCAGTCAAAAATGCAACTAATAACTCTTTAAATAGAGCTGGTGGAATTAAAATGATATTTTAAAAATGGAAACTACCTTACTTGTGTTCAAAATAACAATTTAAGGTTATTACCACTGAAATATTTTCTTAATTCTGTTTTACATTTCACTATTTTTGTGCAGGTTGCTTACTTTATGCATTTCTCTTAACATGGAAAATTAAAATAGGCTAATCAGTTTCTCTTTTATTTATATTCAGTTTTTTGTCCATTTCACTTTGTTTACCCTGCACTATATAATTGTTACAAGTAGTTTATAATAATATAGCATGGCTAATTTGCATGGTGCCTTACAAATATAAATAAAGACACAGCACAATACTCCAAAGAGTTTATAATCTACAGTACTTTCCTATTCCTGTAAGAAGAACCATATGGATGGACGCTATTAGTGATATCGGGAATGAAATAGTACAAGAAAAAACAGGGCAACGCTTCAGCTAAGGCTAGATGAGACTGTATTACTGAGCATAAGAAAAGAGAAGGGATTATTTCAGTATATGATTTGTGAGGAAGCATTTGAAGCAAAGAGGATACTAGTGAATGACTGGAAGGCTATTCTGTACACTGGTGGTAACATGATAGAAACTGGGGATAGCGTTAGTTTGAGATAACTGGCTCTGTGGATGAGGGGAAAGCAGTGGATGTGCTATTCCTTGACTTTAGCAAAGCTTTTGATACGGTCTCCCACAGTATTCTTGCCGCCAAGTTAAAGAAGTATGGACTGGATGAATGGACTGTAAGGTGGATAGAAAGCTGGCTAGATCGTCGGGCTCAATGGGTAGTGATCAATGGCTCCATGTCAGCCAGTTTCAAGCGGAGTGCCCCAAGGGTCGGTCCTGGGGCCGGTTTTGTTTAATATCTTTATTAAAGATCTGGAGGATGGTGTGGACTGCACTCTCAGCAAGTTTGCAGATGACACTAAACTAGGAGGCGTGGTAGATACACTAGAGGGTAGGGATCGGATACAGAGGGACCTAGACAAATTAGAGGATTGGGCCAAAAAAAACCTGATAAGGTTTAACAAGGACAAGTGCAGAGTCCTGCACTTAGGACGGAAGAATCCCATGCACTGCTACAGACTAGGGACCGAATGGCTAGGTAGCAGTTCTGCAGAAAAGGACCTAGGGGTCACAGTGGACAAGAAGCTGGATATGAGTCAACAGTGTGCTTTTGTTGCCAAGAAGGCTAACGGCATTTTGGGCTGTATAAGTAGGGGCATTGCCAGCAGATCGAGGAACGTGATCATTCCCTTTATTCAACATTGGTGAGGCCTCATCTGGAATACTGTGTCCAGTTTTGGGCCCCACACTACAAGAAGGATGTGGAAAAATTGGAAAGAGTCCAACGGAGGGCAACAAAAATGATTAGGGGTCTGGAGCACATGACTTATGAGGAGAGGCTGAGGGAACTGGGATTGTTTAGTCTCCAGAAGAGAAGAATGAGGGGGGATTTGATAGCAGCCTTCAACTACCTGAAGGGGGGTTCCAAAGAGGATGGAGCTCGGCTGTTCTCAGTGGTGGCAGATGACAGAACAAGGAGTAATGGTCCCAAATTGCAGTTGGGGAGGTTTAGGTTGGATATTAGGAAAAACTTTTTCTCTAGGAGGGTGGTGAAGCACTGGAATGTTGTTACCTAGGGAGGTGGTGGAGTCTCCTTCCTTGGAGGTTTTTAAGGCCCGGCTTGACAAAGCCCTGGCTGGGATGATTTAGTTGGGAATTGGTCCTTCTTTGAGCAGGGGGTTGGACTAGATGACCTCTTGAGGTCCCTTCCAACCCTGATATTCTATGATTCTATGAAGGAGGAGTGACATGATCAGAGTTGTGAGGGAGAAAGTCACATGAGAGTTACAGGACCTGACTCAGCAAGTTACTTGGGAAAAATACGGCTTCAAGCATGTGAGCAGCACCATTGACTCAATGGTACTACTCGTGTACCTACAGTTAAACAAATGCTTAAGTATCTTTCTGAATCAGGGCCACAGCTATCAAGGTAAGATATGACAAACACACTGGGCTTTTAGTAGTGGAGACTCGAGTGAAAGGGCAGATGTTTAAGATTGAGAAGTGATGGGATTTAGCGAGAGAGAGAGATGGGTCAAACATTACATCTAGATTATGGGCTTGAGAAATAAGAATTTCAGATTTGTCAATGGAGATTGCTAATTAAATGGGGGAAAGGATTTAGGATAAAAGAATAGAAGTTCTGTTTTCTAGAGAATAAATTGGATATGGTGTCAGGACACCTACGAATAGATGTCAGCAGGACAGCTAGAAACATAAGACTTGATGAAGGGTGAGAGATTGTAGTTAAAGGAAAACATTTGGGGAGCTATCTGTTTAGAGATGGTGTTTATAATCTCCTCACATGGCTCTAGAAAGAGAAAAGAAGGTGACCAAGAACAGAACCCTGAGGGAGACCAAAAATAAGGGAGAAAAGAGGGAAGAGCCTTTTAAAAATGCTGGTAAAGTGGGTGCCAAGGCAAGAAGAAAGCTAGGAAAACCAAGGGAGTATATGGATAAAGAAATATGAAGACAGAGACATGCCCCTTAGCTTTAGCTAGAAGGTAACTATTAGGTTTGGTCAACTCTATGTTTTGTAGAGTGCAGAGGGAACAGGATTTGTGGAATATATGTGGAAGCAAATCTATTGGTTTCAGTTTTGTAACAGCTTATTTTTGCAGTTTTTATTTTTAAATGTGAGCTGCATTTGACTTTTTGAATCAATCTAAATCACAATAATAAAAACATCACTATATTTTCTTGTTTATTCAGCATTTGAAAAGCATTGCAAAGTGAGCATTTCTTTATTAATCATATCTCTGAGCTTCCCTTTAGGATTCATAGATATTCAAATTCATCTCAGGCAGCTTCTAATTTAATGCACATGCAGAAAAGATGCACTTAGAGTTCAAATCTTAAGGACACTTAAAAGAAATAAGAAACCCTTGATGATCTGAAAAAAAGTCACCAAAAATTAGATTCCTTAAATTCTCCTAAAATAACACATAACACATGCAAAGACAACAGAATTAGGATTGTTAATACAATGATGGAAGATGGTGTTTTTCACACAGGTTTCTTACCTACACGACTAATGTTTAAGTATCAGGACATCCATCTCTGTAAGACTGTCGCAATTCAGGAAATGCATTTTTAGCTTGTTGTCCTGATACTGAGTCTCTTTCAGTCCTTAGCAAGGGCAGTTTCCTATTTGCATGTTCTGAATTAAAAATCTGAAGAGGTGAGTGCTGTGGAAGAACAGTGCTAAATGGCACAGAAGGAGCTCAGCCTCACGGTGCAAGCATCACAGGTGGGGTAGGGAGCAAATCTCAGGATGTTGAGTATGGGGGAGATGAAAGAGAATTGGAGGGAGAGTCTTGCCTATAGAGTTTGGAAGTTCTACAGGAGGAGAGAGCAAACCTTCCCTTTCTTTTCGCCATTTACACCTCACAAAAAATGGTATCAAATGGAATAAATCCTCTAGCTAGTGACCTGCTGGATGCCTTGTCAATATTTGGTCTCATTCATTTATCAGTACGGCTTCTGAGATCCAGACATAGATAGTCAGTCAAGACTTATACCATTAGGTATTCTCTTAAAATATTTTTTCCATGCAGTAGCTTTTTGACGTGTTTGTAACCTTATTGCAAGGAGAAGGGGGGAAATAAGCCAATGTGTCAATTTAGAATTCTAAGATTTGCCATGTTTTTCTACTTTGGGAACATTAGGTTCAAAACTTGATATTTATACATACCATGAAACTCGTATTGACTTCAGAGTAGCAGATAAAACATATCTAGGGAACGAATTTGGTCCCAAGTCCCTTAGTTATCAGATTTATTGTAAATAAGGTTGTTTGGTAGCAGCCCTGCATATGCGAATCAAGCAGGCTTTGATTGTTTCTAATTTAACTTGGCAGTTATTTTTGTACTGTTTGTTTGAAAGGATGGATTATTTGACAGGCTCTTCTATGAATGTTAACATCAGGGTATAATTGAGAGCAAGAGAAGGCCACACAGATGCTATCAGAAGTCAGAGTCAGATATTTGTTTTGTTTCTGTAAATAAGTGATGTCTCATAGCAAGAGAGTATCTTGAAGTTTTGAAATTTTTCATTAGCTACATGTCTGGCTGTCCAGTGGAATATTTATAATGATTGCTATGAGACCAAGTAACTGAGCTTTGAGGAACTTTGTACACACTGCTTCATTGATTCCATCACTGGGTTCAAACAATACAGATGGTCTGAGGTAAACAGGATGAAGTTTAACAAAGACAAATGCAAAGTGCTCCACTTAGGAAGGAAAAATCAGTTTCACACATACAGAATGGGAAGAGACTGTCTAGGAAGGAGTACGGCAGAAAGGTATCTAGGGGTTATAGTTGACCACAAGCTAAATATGAGTCAACAGTGTGATGCTGTTGCAAAAAAAAGCAAACATGATTCTGGGATGTATTAACAGGTGTATTGTGAGAAAGGCACGAGAAGTCATTCTTCCGCTCTACTCTGCGCTGGTTAGGCCTCAGCTGGAGTATTGTGTCCAGTTCTGGGCACCACATTTCAAGAAAGATGTGGAGAAATTAGAGAGGGTCCAGAGAAGAGCAACAAGAATGATTAAAGGTCTTGAGAACATGACCTATGAAGGAAGGCTGAAAGAATTGGGTTTGTTTAGTTTGGAAAAGAGAAGACTGAGAGGGGACATGATAGCAGTTTTCAGGTATCTAAAAGGGTGTCATAAGGAGGAGGGAGAAAACGTGTTCACCTTAGCCTCTAAGGATAGAACAAGAAGCAATGGTCTTAAACTGCAGCAAGGGAGGTTTAGGTTGGATATTAGGAAAAAGTTCCTAACTGTCAGGGTGGTTAAACACTGGAATAAATTGCCTAGGGGGTGTGTGGAATCTCCATCTCTGGAGATATTTAAGAGTAGGTTAGATGGATGGTTTACACAGTATTTGGTCCTGCCATGAGGGCAGGGGACTGGACTCGATGACCTCTCGAGGTCTCTTCCAGTCCTAGAATCTATGAAACTTGACTTATTTGAGCTAGTTCAAGAAGGAAAGCAGTTCATTATGCTGTAGTATCTTCATAATATAGACATATCAACTATGCCAGTTTTGCAGTCCACCCTCCCAAAGGTCTTTCAGTACTGTTAGCTCCTCATTAAAATTCAGTGGAATATGATCATCCCTTGTACTTTGGAATAACAGTTATATTCAAATTAGCTGCCGTGAAAACCAGAGTATTCAGAGAATGATTTTTATCTCAAGAAATGCAAAAGTCAGGTCAGATACATAAATTTTTAAAGAAGTAGTCTGAAGACGAGGCTTCCATTTGAGTGTCAGTAGTTGAAAGCCACTGCTGTAACATTTGAAAAGGGACCTAGCAGTTTGTGTTAAATCTAATTGGTAACATCCCTATGAAGTCTGTTGCAGATATTCTCTGTAGATTGAGCAATAATTAGGTGGTATTGTGATAAGCCTCTGTCACTGGAATGAGTTTCCACTACATGGACACTTTCAGTTGTTAGGTTTGAGTGGCAAAAAAACTTTGGGCTTGTATTATTCAGCACATGTCTAATGATAACTTGCAACACAGAAGCTTACTGTCTCAGAAGCTGCATAGACATTTCAGTGCTGACACTGTTGCTGTCCTGTTAGAAGTTTCAAGGGACAAATAATTGTTTACTGGATTGATAGAAGGGTAAATGACAACACACATCATCAATTTAAACCACTTACTATCTCATTATTAGTTGAGTTGCCAAGTGCTTGCCCCGAAGGTTGTGGCACACAACAGTTAAAAAATAACATTTTGCTTCTGAATAAGCGACAGATATGAACACCTTTTTCCCAGCACATATTCTGTATTAACCCTGTTAAACATTCTTAGTAAATTCAACCTTTGTTTCCTCCCCACTCCCACCCCAAGTTCCCCTTAGTTCAGTTCAGTTTTTCACAGCTCTAGTTCAGCTCCCCCTGTTGGACATTCATATTATGGCTGTGATGGAATCCAAACAGTGAATGCCCACATGCCTTTAGCTTGCTGGACTGGGCATAGTTTCTGCACTGTTCCTGGCAGGGGTTTCCAGGCACACACTCCAGGTGTAGACCTCTTGTCTGACAACCCTCTCGGTACTGGGGACTCCAGGGTCCAATTGTGTAGACCCTGAAACTAGTGCCATCTCTCTCAAACCTTCACAGCAGCTCTTGCACATTCCCCAGAATCGCCCCAAAGGTGCGAGCCTTCTGGTTTATAGTTTCCTCTTCAGGGGACACTGACAGACTTTAACAGGATGCTAAAACACCATTACTCTTTACTTACCAGCACAAGAGCTACACAGAGATATACGAAATAATATACACACTGATTATGCATTTTCTTGTCTTTGGAAAGTTCTTTGTGCTTGGGAAAAGTCCTCGTTGATGTCTAGGATCCGTTGCCTGCAGCTCATGACTTCTGTTTAGAATCATGGAGCCTTTTCAAGCCAACTAACTTTTTCTGACCTTGGCTGGACTGCAGTTAAACAACACCGCTCTGCTACAGAAACATGCTTCTTTCTCTCTCCTGCCTAAAAGTATCTGTCACTCGAAAAGCCTTCCTCTTCTATTCCTTCTGGGAGTCCTTTTTAAAATCCCTACTTTGTCGCCTCTGCCCCTTGGTCCAGTTTGGGGATTTTCCATTCTCTCTACTTCCTCTTCCATGCAGAAAAGTTAGAAAAAGTCACTTATCCCAGCTCCTGCCAACTTTCTTAGCAGACCAATTGTTCAGTCAGCGTACAGTTGTTAAGGTTAACAACTCTCAGTTGTCCCTGGACTGGTAGGTATGTACTGTAGTCCATATAAGCATTCCATGAGTTCATAACAACTTTATACAATCAACCAGAATTCATAAGTGCTACAGGCAGGTTCCCCAAATCGTCACATCTCGTGTCCATCAGTTAAAAAACCCAAACAAACAGTGTTTCCATAGCAAGAGTTACTGGTGAAAGGAAACCGAGTCACCTAAAAGGTGCTTAACTTGCACAATTTAAAGATGTACTTTCCCTTCTGATTTTCTAGGTGCATTCTAATTGCAAAGTTGTTTTCCTTCCTTTTTTTTTTCACTTGTGTGGTTTTGGTTTTTCTAAATTCTCTGTCACAGAGCAGTCACCATGGCCAGCCTAAGCATGAGGCGGTCAGAGAACTAATTTTGAACTGTGGTAGAATCCGTGGCATTGTAACCACTACTTCACCCTTGATAGTGTATCAAAGCTCAAACTGACCTGGTAGAGTGTTGCCAAAATATATAGGATTGAATCAGTTCAGCTAAAAATTGAGGGAGAGGAAAGTTGTCTAAGTAGTTGAATCATGTAACTGAGAGTCAGGAGTTCTGGGTTATATTTCTGGGTTCCTGTGAGGCCTTGGGCAAGTGACTTTAACCTCTGGGTCACAAATTTTTCCATTTATAAAAAAGGAATAATCATTTATTTATTTCTCTCATCACTAAAGTAGGCGAGTATATTGTAATATTAAATCCCTCTCTTAAAAGGTATGTTAAAGATTTAATTTATTAATAGTAGTAAGGCACTTCAAGATTCTTGCATTAAAGCCTCTTTTAGAATACAAATTATTTATCATCATCCTCATCACTTGTTAATATAAAATAAGCCTCCTCACTTTAGCCTGCCCAAACCTTCACTCATTTCTAAATCCTCACCTCCCAGAACCTTTTTGAAAGGTTCTGAATTGAAAAGTTGTTTCATTTCCTGTTTCTGTCCAGAACTTCAAGTGCTGAAAGGTGAGCGGTAGGCTTCTCATAGAGTTTCTGGCTGGAACTATAAGAAGATAAACTGGATTTCACAAGGAAGTCTGCATTTTTGACATTTTTAGCCCAAAAAGCTAGACTTCAGGATATCGAATTATTTAGATAAACATTCAGCACATTGTGAAACCTTTATGTAAATATTATGGAGTCCATTCTTCTTGCAGTGCATTCACATATCTCTAAGTAACATTTACAGGAATTATATGCTTTGTGGTTAATTTGAAGTTAATCTCATGTTCTGCCCTTCCCAATTTGAAAGATGATATGGAAACATAAAACTCATTAGATATGTCTATGTATTTAAAGTGGCAGAGACTCAGATCTAGAAAAAATAATTCAGTAATGTGTAAGAAGAAATGCTTTATTTCACATACCTTTTGCACTTTTATGTTGCAGAAGTATATAAATAATGGCTTTTTTTCTTGCTGCTGCTGCTGCTGTTCAAACTGCCTCTCCGATTTGTGTGGGGGTTGGGGTGGGGGCAGAGAGTAAGACAGTGTGCAACTGCAAGAATGTGGTTTTGGTTTTGTTCTCCTTGCACCCCCATCCTCCAGCCCAGCCCTCAGGCTGTAGTAAACAGAAGTGATGATCTGCGTAGTAATTTGAAATAATTTTAATTTATCCTTGATTCTAATGCTATGACCAGGCCAACAAGCCTCCCTTCTCCAGCCTATTTAAAGCTAACAGTAAGTGCTGCAATAACTGTATCGGTTTCAGCCCTGCAGTCATTCTCATTTAACTCCAGCAGTCAGTGTTCTAAGTGCTTTTTCAGCTTAGCTGTTGGAGTAAAATTTTGAGCTAAACCACCTTCATGCTGACTAATATTGTCTCATTGTTTCCTTGTACTCCCCCGTTAATCTGTTTGTACCCATCTATTGTCTTTTGTTTTGGGGGGCAAGGACTGTGTTTGTACAGGACCTTACAAAATGGGTCCTGGTCAATAACTGGGGCACCTAGGCAGTGTGGTAATACAAGTAATAAATAATAGTAGTAATTTTAAAAGACTGTCTCCCTCTAAGAGACCATTTCATGTTCCTTGAGTGGTCACTTAATGCATTAGATGTGTGATGTGGGGGTGACCAAAATATGACTGACTGTAAATACAGTATGTTGAATAATAATGCGGAGGATTCTCTTTTTAAAGGAAGAAGACCCTCTTTTTAAAAGAAGACCACCTTCACCTGAAGGTCCACTAGAAGTGAACAGTTCATAAAACATGTTTCCACCTTTCCTTCTAAATTGATTTTTTTTGGAAATGGAAAATTTATTATTACTTATTAGTATTACTTATTACTTGCATATGGTTGTATCCACTATGTGTTGTCAAGACATTCAGGAGTGGATGGTCCATACCCCAAAGAATTTTTAGTCTAAGGACAGAAACAAGTAGATAGAGGTTATGGAAAGGAGCATGCCAAATAGAAAGTATCTGTAGGTAGCGCAGCAGAAATGGACCTTTGAGCTATTTCAGTGTGAGCAGGGTAAGAGCCTTGCAGATGAGAGCATGCAGGAGATCACATCAGGCAAAGGGGCTCACATTTAAGAAGGCACAAAGCTGATTGTGCAGGAGACAGTGGTGGATTACCACATGGGTGAATGGGGTCCATGCCCAGGGGCCCCATCCAATTTGGTGGCCCCAGAAAAATCTCTCCTTGCCGAGGCCCCAGGGCTGGAGAAGCTCTTGTTCCTTGCCATGGCCCTGGGGCTTTGGGCAGAATGGGGACAGTGCCATGGGGGAAGGAATGGAACTGAATGGGGCCAGTGGCAGGGCTGCAGATGGAAGGAGTAGAACAATGGCAGGGGCTACAGGGCCTCAGGGCCCTCCCACTTGCCCAGGGAACCAGGAGACCTTAATCTGCCTCTGGCAGGATGCAGCAAATTGTTAGCCAAAGTTGGGAGCATTGGCAGAGATTGGGCAACATAAAGCTCAACCAGGTTGGATGAGTAGAGATGGGTAGAGTTACATAAAGCTAATTGAAGGAGCCAATAAGAAGTAGCTTCAGCCCAGCTGATAACTAGTGGGGAGCCAGTGGAGGGATTGAAAGAGGAGGGTGACTTTGTGTGAACTGAAGGAACAATATGTATGCGTGAGAGGTCAAAAAAGAAAGATTTTTGTGGCTGAGATGGAATGTCATGAAGTCCTGAAAGAGAGATTTGACTGGGGTGATGGAAGGAAAAGGATATATCTTAGAAATGTTGAGGAGGAAGAAGCAACATGATTTGTATATTGCCCTGTGACAAGTGAGGAGGAGGAGTCAAAAACTTGGGCTTGAGTGACATGAAGGTGTAGCAGCAGAAAAGAACGTTTGGAAGGGAAGATAAAGAACTTAAGTTTAAGCTGACAATGATACATTCAGAAAGAGATGTCAGAGACTATGAAAGGAGGACTGACATCTTATACAAATGTGCATATTTAACCTAGTTTTGCAACCTAGTCCTGAGCATTGATCTTGTAATACAAGATAAATGATATGTTATGCTGAAGCAGCCATTTGAAACCGTTACAGTTAGATCTGAGCTTGAAGTTCATGTCTGGGTCTAGGCTGGATCCAAACTTCACAGTGAACCCACATCTCTATCATCGGCTGAAACAAAACCCTTACTCCACACGCTGAAACTTTCAGGAAATATGTAAGAAGATCCAAATTCTGCTGCTAAGGTCTATCTCTAGTTAAACAAGGGTTCTTTTAAATGAGAGTCTGCAATTACATGAAATCTTCATTTGGTTCTCTGCTTTCAGCATCAGCAAATATTATTTGTTGTAACAAAAAGTGACAGCACTTCTAATTTTGGCTGAAGTAAAAGTGAATTGCCATTTAAATAGATTATTTTAATTATATGGGAAAACATTGTTTTGTGTGCATGCGTGTGTGTGGCTATGTCTACACTTCACACCATTTTCGGCAGAGTGTAGTGTACATACAGCTACATGTCACGGTGCGAAGCACATGGCATCCACACTGCAGTGTGTCGCTACATATTTTGGTGAAAAGCTCTGGCAGAGGCGAGGCACTAGGGAAAGGCTTCATCTGTTCCCCGCTGCTGGCACCTTTCGCCGCCACACGGAAAGGCTTTGGCAGTGGGGAGGGAGTGGGGAAAGGCTCATCTTTTCATTGTTGCTTCCCCCCTTCGAAAGCCTTTTCCTGTTGCCTCTCCACTGCCAGAGCCTTTCCTCACTGCCAAAGGGGAAGGGTTCCTGCAGCAGGGAAAGTCCCCCCCCCCCCCCGCCTCCCTGCAGCAGTAGGAAACGGATCCAGACATAGGGAGCTGCCAGCATCTTTCCCTGCTGAGGGGGGAAGCTCCAGCAGCAGGGAGCTGCTGGAACCTTTCACGCTGCCTCCCTCCTGCCAAAGCCTTTCTCTGCTGCTGGAATCTTTTCCGGGGAAAGGCTCCAGCAGCAAGGAGGCATCAGGACACTACACTGCTAAAAATAGCAGTGTAGACAGAGGCAGCGTATGATGTGTGCTTGAGTACATAACCATACCCTTCAGATATGTCTTTATTTGCCTAAGCTATGCCTCACCGTCCATCCTGCTGTTTGTACCTTTGCTGGGGAGTGGGGGCGGGGGGCGCGAAATGGATATATGCTCTACATGCCACTGAATGAAGCATGCAGCGTAGATGCGACCTGAGAGAGAGAGATGTACTTTTTCTTTATCTAATTGTATTGCTCTAGGAAAGATCTTCCACAGCAAAGGATACCGTTTTCCCCCACGTTTTTTTCATTAGGGGGAGGGGATTCCCCCCCCAGGAGTTGGCTGGGGCGGGGTTCTGGAAGAATTTGATTAGAACTGAAGGGAGAGGATGTGATTTCTGTTCCCCTCTTGCCACAACTTGGGGATGTTCCTGATTACACTGTTAGTATAGAGTGGCCTCTTATTATTGAAACCTTTTTCTGATAAATGTACAAGTCTGAGATACAAATTGAGATTTTGACATTTCATAATTTATTCTCTCTCCAATTTGGAACAAACCTCTAAAATTTCAAAATTCTCTGCAAAAGGGAATGGAGCATTGGTTCAGGGCAGTCATCCTGGTATTTGGCTGACTGGGCTGCGGTGGCTCCATGAGCTGGGGTTCCCAGAAACCCTTAAGGCAGGCTGCCAGGGAATCAGGCATATGGGCTGGGAGGAGACCAAGCAGGTTTTGAAATCTAAGCCCAGTTGCTATTAGAACTTGGTCGAAGTTGAACCATCTCCATGAAATGTTTTGATTTCAGCAAATTGGTAAATTCTAACAAAAAATGTTTCATCTGATTTTTCCAACCAGCTGTAAAAATATAACTCTACAATCCTGAAATGGTGACAAAGGGTAGGTGAAAGGGCAACACGGGGAGATTAAATTAAGTAGGAACAAGGAATGTACCATGGCAGGTTGCAACAAAAGATAAAGAAGTAGACACCATAAAAATAATCTGATAAGAATGAAAAATGGAATGAAAACACAGAGGACAAAGTCACTATATGCAGATATATGAACTCCACTAAGGAAGCATAAAAGGAGATTAATCCTTCCATAGCTACTAATTAATAAGATGTAGGAAACAACTAAAGAAAGGGGGAAATATATTCTATTGTGGCAAATAAAAATAATTTACACAGTATGTTTTTGTAAATGCCAGCTCTGTTGTTACCAGGAAAGGACCATAATGCCCTATGATAAAACTGCTTTTGAGAACAGCTTTTTGATTTCTATTAGGAGATGAATCTATAATCCTGGCAGTTTCAATTGCTTTTGTGTCTTGTAGAATGTAAATTTCAGTCAGTACTGGCTTGTTTTACCTTGGATTTGACATCCCGGTTTTACTTTAGTTAAGTGTCCAGGTCCCTGACATTTTCATTGATTTAATCTTTTTATTTTCATTGATGCAGAACCCTGGTGAGTCATAGTCTGCAACTGCATAGAACAGTACATCTAACACTTCTTTTTTTTTTTTTTTAATCCTCTTTACTTTGGGCTTATTCATCAATGGTTGGATGTAGATGGTTCATCAATGGTTGTGGATTCATTTGTATTGTGATTCTTGCATGAATTACCTGGGGGAAGTTACTTTTGCAAACAATTTTTTGGGGGAGGGAGAGGTATTCTAGGCCTGACCCAAGCTGGCTAAAGTCAGTGGGTGGCTGCAGGCTTTGATGGCTTTTGGATGAGGCCCTCGGAGACTTATATATGATCAATGAGCACCTTAGATATTAATGTGTATTATTATTACATTTGGTAAGAGTTAGTTTTTACAGTGGCACTCTTCTCCAATTCCATCATAAATATTTACATTCCCAAGGTTAAGTAAGCTTTCTTTGCTCAGTCGGAATATTGCAGGAGTTATCTAGCCAGCTTATATTTTGCAATTAAAAACAGAGAATTGATGGATAAAATATCTTCATGTTGCTTATTCCATTTATAAACTGACTTCTTCTCCAGAATGTACAGATGTGCTAATACTCCTTTACCCCCTCACACACACGATAAACAGAGATTATCCTTATAAATTAGTAAACTTAAAATAGTAAACATTTCCTTCTGAGAACACCTGCACCAGCAGCTTAACTCTACCATTATATAAAATGTGCTGAAATAGCTGAGCTCATTTGTTAGAACAGCAGTAATTATTTTCTCTTATGTAGCGCAATTCATCTGCAGTCATGAGACTCTCTTTTCATGAATACATTTACATTACAAAGCATAACAGCCTTGGAAAATGAGAACTCCCACTTTATAATATAATATTAAACACCTTTAGTAACTCACAAACTGATGTTTCTCTTTTGTCAATGAATAACATGTCCACTTACAGGGATGAGGTAATATCTTTTATTTAAATCCTGTTGGTCAGAGAGAAAATCTTAAGAGCTCACACGGAGCTCTTCTTTAGGTTTGGGAAATGTACTCAGAGTGTCACAACTAAATACAAGGTGGAACAGATTGTTTTGCATAAGTGGTTAACACCATTCAAGGTGAAGTGGCCAGTTAACACTTCTCCAGTCATTGGCAGGGGGCACAGAGAAAAAGAAAGCTGGGGGGAGAAGTTATAGATCATTGTAATAAACCATAAATCCAGTATTTATGAAAAAAAGAATATATATATTCATCAATACTGGATTTTTTAATATATATATATATATATATATAAAATATTGTCTATGATTTTTAGTGTCCAGCAAATGTAAGCACCCAGGCTCATCTTTTGTATGTGTTGTATAGATTTTCTTTGAGGATGAGGACTGAGAGGTCGCATACAGAGTGATCGCTTTGTGAGAAGTATTCACCCACAGGTGATACAGTGTTTTTGTCTTTTATCATTTTTCAGTGAGAGTCATTCGAGGGCATACTGACTGTCTCATTTCACCCACATAGCTGTTATTGGGACATTAGTGCACTGGATGAGTTACACCACATGTCATGATAGATGTGTAGGACTCATGGATCTTGAAAGGTGTGTTGTAGGGAGTGCTGGTCATCATAGCAGCAGAGATAAGTCTACAGGTTTCACATATGTTGTTCTGGCAGGGTCTGGTGCCATTTTGAATTGGTGTGTCCTGGTCTTTGGGGAGCTTGCTTCTGATAATGAGCTTGGAGGGGTTGGAGAGTTATTTGAAGGCCAGAAGAGGGGATTTGGGAAAGATTTCTATGAAAATGTCGTCCCCATCAAGTATGGGTTGTAGGTGTTTAATGATATCCCATATGAGTTTCAGCGTGGGGTGGTAGGTGACAACTAGGTGTGTGTGGTTAGAGGGGGGTTTATTTCTATATTGAAGTAGTTCTCACGGGGTATTTGGGTGGTCTGTTCTATGATGCAATCTACTTCTCTGTTGGAATGTCTTTGTTTGTTGAAGATGGCTTTGAGTGTGTTAAGGTGTGTGTCCCAGACTTTCTCCTCAGAGCATATTCTGTGGTATGAGAGTTCCTGGCTTTAGATAACAGATTTGTTGGTGTGTTTGGGGTGGTTACCGAATCTGTGAAGGTAAGTGTGCTGATCCGTGATTTCTTGCATATAGTTGTTTGTAGGGTTCCATTGATGAAGCTGGTCATGGTGTCCAGGAAATTGATGCTAGCGTGGGAGTGTTCTAAAGAGAGTTTAATGGATGAGTGGTGGTGTTGAAGTTGTGGTAGAAATTTATGAGGGAGTTTAGGTTGTCTGTCCAGACAATGAAAATATCAATATATCTTAGGCATATCATTGGTTTTGTGGTGCATTTTCCAGAAATTCTTCCTGCAGGAGGCCCATGAAGAGGTTGGCATATTGGGTAGCCATCCTAGCTACTACCCATGGCTATTTCAATGGTTTGGACAAAAATGTTTGTTGTTGAATGTAAAGTTGTTATGGGTGAGGATGAAGTGGATGAGTTTGGCGTGGATATCTGAGTATTGTCCATCATCTTGTAGGTCTCCAAGGCAGGCAACAATGCCGTCATTGTTGGTGTATAGGGAGGTGACATCCTTGGTAGTAAGGATGTTGTTCTGAAGGAGGCTTTAATGTTGTGGATTATCTGGAGAAAGCTAGTTTTGTCCTGGAGGAAGCTGGCCCTTTGTGTGGTGGGTGTTTTGAGGATTATTTCTGTGGAGCATTTTTAGTTACCAGTTGAATTTGTAGGTTTGCATTATCCTCAGTGAATGCAAAATGTGTTGTTTTGGGTGATTACAGATAAAGGCCAAATTTTTTTAAATGTGAGCACCTAAATTTAGGGAACCTGAATCTAAAATTAGGCTCCTAAGATCAGTGATGTGATTTATTCAAATCAAAGATCTCTATGTTAATTATTTAAATATAGAAAACATAGTTTTAGGGATGGAAAAATATACAGGACTCAGGTTTGTTTTGAGAGGTTATTACTTAAAACCAACAGGAGTACTTGTGGCACCTTAGAGACTAACAAATTTGTTAGTCTCTAAGGTGCCACAAGTACTCCTGTTCTTTTTGAGGATACAGACTAACACGGCTGCTACTCTGAAACCTACTTAAAATCACTAGCACAGGAGGAGAAAATTCATTGCACAGATTATTTAGAAGTCTGGCTATGTTACATGGGGCTAGGGGGAGATTAACCCAGCAGAGAGAATAAACCTAAAATTTGTATGCAGATATAAAGGCATGGTCTAAAGATATTGTGCTGGTTTAAAGACCTGATTCACCCTCTAGACATGGGCTTTGGAAAAGCCTTTGATAGCTAATTGAATAGTCAGGTATCTTGTTTATTGCAGTACGAGTCTAGGTTTGCTGCTCCTGTCATGGAGTTTTGCCATTGACTTCAATGAAAACAGGCTGATGCACTTCATGTTTGAGCTGGTTGCCTCTCAGACTGCTTGCCAGGCACCCAGTTCTCATGTTGATTATGCTAAGAAAACTGTGGATATTTGTTTTACCATAAGACTTTGTGTGTCTGTATGCATGTGTCTTCGTTTTGCACCTGGGAGCCATGGCACTGGTGGCATTCTGTCCTAGGAGAAAATGAGAATTCCTATTTAAATCAATTTGTTAGGAAATTCAACTCTGTAGGCTTTATATTTAACCCTGTTGTGAGGTACTCACTAATATTTTGAGCAGATTATTGCTATTGCAAGATTAGACAGGTTTTTTTATTCAACCCGTTTAAAATCTCTAGCGGTAAGAACAATTAAATCATGTAGATGCTTTTTCAAATGTTCATATTTAGCCAAGGGAAAATCCACCTTGAAAAAAACATTAATCTCATTTGTTACTGCATCACTGGTCAGCCAAGAATAAGTGATTCTACAACACAAGGATGTGTTCAGGATTGAAAAATGTATGTAATCTCTTCACATCTTGATATTTTGCCATAAAACCTGAAGGGAAAGTAACCAAGTGAGGATGCTTTTGTAGACGTTTTCTTTACTTGGCTCTGTATGAAGTGTAGATTTTTTTATTTTTAACATACAAAACATAGTAAATTAGGATGCCAGTCTTCTCAGTCCACAGAACCCTTTGCCTGTACAACACGTATTTATGTCTTTGGGCCTGATCCTTGGAGGTGTTAACTACTGTCAGCTCCATCTCATTGACACTCAGCATGTTGCAGGAGAGGGTCTTGTGACAAAGTTCCTCCTCTCCCTTGGTGGGTCCTGCGCTTTTTGGCGGATTTATTCACCTCAGAGGTTCACGGCAGCCCTCAGTTTGACCGCTTCTGCTAGAGGCTCAAACCTGCCATTCACTCAGCTAACCTCATCACTGGCCAGGGTCTATCACAGTCTATTAAGAATAGATCTACATTATGAATAACGTGAAAGAATTATCACTGACCAGGGCTGGTAATGTTGCCTGTTATTAAAGTTGCCTGACATTTGCCTGGGCATCTATCTCCAGCTGAATACTTTTAGAATATTTCCACTAAAATGGTTCAGCTGTTTCCAAGAATGAGGCTAGGGTAAAATACACTATTTTGCGCACGTTAAAATAAAATCTGGGGACTTTTGCTTTGCACATGTCTAGCTCACACACAGGGCCGGCTCCAGCATTTCTGGGGCCCCAAGCATAAAAAAAAAAAGCCACGATCGCAATTGCGATCAGCGGCGGCAATTGGGGGGGAAAAAAAAAAGCCGCGATCGGCGGCGGCAGTTCAGCGGCAGGTCCTTCGCTCCTAGAGGGAGTGAGGGACCTGCCGCCCCTGAATTGCCACAGGTGCCGCCCCTCTCCCTTGGCCGCCCCAAGCACCTGCTTGTTAAACTGGTGCCTGGAGCCGGCCCTGCTCACAGATGCTTTGGAACAGAGACTTGACGTTTGGTAGGGGGTAGAACTTTGCATCAGATGCCTTTTGCATCCCCACCCTAAATCTGGCCAAATTATAATCCATTGAAAAACTGCAGTTCACATAGCTAAAATCTGTGAAGATTCTGAGCCTCTCACTGCTCTTAAGGATGACGAAGCTGTGTGTGTGCAATCCTCACCAATTGGTTGAGCATGCTTCAGCCAACTGCTACGGTGTGAAGTTGGACTTTCCCTATAGCTGCTGCTCAATCCAAATGAGCAAGGAGCCTGTCTCTTCTGTGCATTCAGTGATCCCCCTTTGGTACTCAGTCAGCATGGAGGTGGAAGCTGTTGGAATTGAATGCAGAGGGGACAAGGATAGGATTGTGGAGGAGGGGAAAAGTAGATTGGGACAAGTAGTCTGGCGATACTGTGATTGGAAGGTAGCGAAGCTGTGACTAGGAGTTTGGAGGATGGACTGTGACTAGATGTACAAAGAGACTGGGAGCTAGGGTAGGAACTGATTAGGGAAGTGAGGAGAAGGGATTAAGAGCCAATTGGCTGAGGGTGGGCACTAACATTGGATGATGAACTAGAGAGAGAAAGACTGGCATATGCTGGACAAAGAGACTGGGATTAGTAACCCGTGTGCAGGGGGAATGGGGTCTAGGGCAGTGCTTCTCAAAGTTGGGCTGCCGCTTGTTCGGGGAAAGCTGGTGGTCCCGGCCGGTTTGTTTACCTGCAGCGTCCGCAGGTTCGGCCGATCGCAGCTCCCACTGGCCGCAGTTTGATGGTGAGGAGCTGAGGTATAGGAAGAGAACTTGGGACTGACTGAGCATTGAGACTGGGATAAAAGGAGCCAGAGAAGGGAGACCAGTTGGAAGTCAGTGGGGGCGAGGAGAGACAAATTAGTTGAAGAGCTGGGGGGGGGGGAATGGGAGTGCCTGGTAAGGAGACTGAGAATGAGGTGTCGTGGAAGGTGATGGGGAGGGATGGTAACGGGATTGGCCTGGATTGAAATGAAATGTTTCAATTGTTGTTGTTGTTGTTTTTTATGGTTCATTTCACTTCAATTGAAAATATCAAAATGAAATTTTGATATTTCAGCATTGTCTCAATTCAGGATGAAAACAAATGTTGAAATACCAGAATTTCCTCTGGGACATAAATTCTGACTTTCACACAGCAGTAGGGAGTTATTTTAAAATTAGACTTGCTATTAAAGTGGATAGAAATAGATTTTTTTTAAATTAAAAAGTTAAATTTTTATTTAAATTTCATACATATTTCTTTTTTTTTAAATAAGCCTTTATGATAACCTATGTTAAGGCCCAAGCTTACAATATTTTTTTCAAATTATTTAAATTAAATTTAAAAATATTTAAGTAGTACATATTTACTGTTGATGTTATAAAGAAAGTCAAACAGCTGAACTAGTGGAAGTCACTGGTTAAGTACTTGAAACCAGAGTTTGCTGAAGGGCTAAACCAGCTGTTGACAGCAGTAGCCTCTTCTGCAAGTACAGAGAGAATATTTTCTTAATTTCAGATATTCAACTAGACTAATTCCTTCAAAGAAAACCAACTTGGGAGTTAAAAAAGCAAGAAAGCTTGTTTCCCTCTTACAATCTATGAATAAAAATGAAGTGTGAGAGGATGATGTCTACTAGTTCTAAAATCTTGAAGGACATGTGAGTCAGAAACAATCAGTTCAATTCCGTAACCATTGCTAATGCTTCATTTATTTAATAAATAAGTTAGTTTTAAATGCAAACATGGTTTGATACATTTACTTTTTTTCCTTATAAATTCAGCATGCTTAAGGTAGTTTTATTTGGCTAATTTATAATTTTAAGTGGTTCTTTTGTTCATTTTAAAATTGAATTCCAATTTCCATCCAAATGCATCTTGATACAAATCATGAGTTAAAAATTAATCATAATATAATAAATAAGTAATGGCATTTACTTTTAAAAATATAAAAATTAAGAATCTGAATAAATGTATGTTAAGTGCTTAAATAAATGTGTATAGAGATATAGAGAATTCTCCTGGTTATTAAAAAAGAAATACCGAATTATACCAGCCAAAGAGGCTCACCATTTCTTTAGAAAAATAACTAAAAAGTACAAATGCAAATTAAAACTGATCATTTAAATAAGGTTTTCCTACTTGCTATTTGAAAGCATGGTTAAAATCAGTGATTTAAATTGCTTTGATGGTAATCAATCCCTATACACTCTTCACAATTACATGGCTCAATTCAGGTCTGAATTAGTTTTGTGGTGGTGAAAGCAGTGTCCAGTATGCTAATGCTGCAAAACATTGTCAGTGTGGGTCCGTACTCTAATCCCCCTTCACAGCTTATTTCTGTCAGGAGCAGAGGTGGAGTGGTCAGAACTGATCTAATAACACAATCCTCTCTGGTTCTGATTCTGAAGGGCCTGAACCAGTGGTTCTCAATCCGTGAGCTGCTTGCAGCCCAATCAGCACACATCTGACATTCTCAAGGCCATGTGACATTCTCATGGCCATACAGGTAGTGTGTGTGTGTGTGTGTGTGTGTGTGTATATATAAGATGCATATATATATATATATATTGTGGATGCGGCCCACATAACACATAGAGAACTGCATATATGCGGCCCACAGTGGTAAATAGGTTGAGAAACTAGTGCCCTGAACTCTGGAATTTTGGGGACACTACAGTTTAGAGTAGCAGTTGATGCATCCAGCCTCCTTGTTTCCCCTGTAAACATCCACTCAATAATCAACATAAATTTGACTCAAGATGTAGTCTAGTGATTCTGTCAAAATATGTAGGAAAAAATAGATAATTTTAAATGTGTAGGAACCATTCAAATTATTCTGAGTTCACTTGAATCATATTCAAAAGTCATTCTTAAGAAGAAAGATCCATATCTGCTCATTTCCAATACTGTGCTAATAAAAGCAAAAGTAATGACTTTTAAAATGACAAAAATGTTGACTCAGCTCTCAAAACTTCAAATATTTTCTTAAAATGGTGTCAAGGTCCATTATATACTCTCTGCTGACTGCTCTATTTGCAAACTATTGAATTAGCATGTAGGTATAATGAGTCGCTTGAGCTCAGAAGGAAACTGTACTAATATTGATTTTTCATATTATGAACTGTTGAAGCTGCAGATTTGATTTATTTTTTTCCTCATAAACTCTATTATTTGTCCTGATGATCAAAGAAGGAGAAAAGCTCATTATGCCTGAGAAACATATAAAAATGGCATAATCATTTTCCTTCCAGTTTTAGTATAATTACTAAGCAGCTTGGCTTACGGAAGTTAGCTACATATGGGGTCATGCTGGCAAAATGGGAAAGATGAGATTGTTCCTAGGATCATTGACTCTCAGGAAGCCCAATAATAGCCAAAATACTGACTATGCTGTGCATATGAGAGAGGGCGAGAGAGCAGGCCATACATGTTGAAAATTTCTTTCTATTTAACACGTTCCTGTTTTATTTATTTTATACCCAATTTAAATATATAAAAATATTTCTATCCTTACCCTCCTGACTCTTTCCTAGTTAATTTAGATTGATCTCCTTGTCAAACCCACCCTCACTAGAAAATATAAAAATCCACATAATTATGCTAGTAAGATATGTCCCTGCCCTTATTTGTGTCCATATTGATATTTCTCATCTCTCGGTTGTTAGCAGCAGAGGGGAGGTGGTCACAAACCATTTTAATTAACCATGGTGAAGGTTTATAAACCATAGCAATACAAGGTTATTAGATTTGAGCAAAGTTGTCCAAAATATCACTGTTAACTTCACCTACAGACCTTACCAATCAAAGAATAACAAACTTCTCTAGCTTCAGGGCATGGGCGTAACAGGCATAAACAGTGATTTCTTGTTTAGTCAGGTCCTTTACTTCAGTCTGACAACTGAATCTAAAGCTCTAAAGTAGTCTGAAAATCAAAGTTGACAATGTCATTTTCAGTTTAGTAGAATAACATTGTATTTATACTATATTCTCAAACTTCTGTGAGATTATTAGATGCTGGATCTAGGAGGGAATAGAAAAACCTTTGGGCCAATCACTTCTCACTTATACTTAACCAATAGAATGACAGCTCTACCAGGTAGGAGATTCCTTCTTCCAAATGAGACCTAAAGCCATGGTCCTCATGACTTGTCATTAAAGATCCTATGGTTTGATCATTTGGCAAGCATAGCAATCTTACACCCAATATGAGACTAAAATCTTATTTACGGCAATTATATTTGTCCTGTATAGATCTATAACCACATATTTACAGATAGATATATGGAATGTGGTACTGTGGTATAAACGTTTTATCAGCATGAGTTTCAGACAGCCACATTACTAGGTCTAAAGCCATCAACAAGTTATGGAAGTCATCCTGAAATTTATTATGTTTCTGTAAAACAATTTGATCCTTCATATTCCTAAAATTGTAAAGTCGGTATGCATGGCTTCAACTGTCCAGGCCTTGGAGGAGGAAAAGAAAAATAATAAAATTCTTTAAAACTCAAAAACTTATCTAAATAGCTTTTCTAGTCATCATACTATCCAAATATTAATTTCTGATATATTATCTTCGAAGGCTAGAAACCAGTGCTACATACTTAATTGAAAAGCTAGGAATCTTCCCCATTTCACTGGTACTGCATATTGCTCTGATTTCTAGCCTTGAGTGTTGTGAGTTATTGGACTTTAAAATCTGTCACCTGACTACAAATCTATATTGTCCATACTATGTATCAGGCTATTGTAATGTGTGGGAAAATTAAACATTTGGGCCCAGATCCTGCAAATACCTACACATGAATAATTTTATGCATGTGAATAGTCCCATTGATCTTAAGGATCTAGGCTTTATGGAAGCAATTGAAAGGTTTCTTAAGCTAGGCTGATTGAATGAGCCTTTTTTCTTCTTTCTTTTCTTAAATTGCTCTAAGGTTTGGAATGTTAGAGGTAGCGTTGGTGGTGACAGATTAGTGGGTAGTGTACAGGTGAAATAATCAAAGGGATAGTGCTAAATACAGTTTGTCATATAGTTCTACAGCAGCAGTTCTTAATCTGTGGGTCAGGACCCCAAAGTGGGTCAGGACCCTATTTTAATGGGGTTACCAGGGCTGGTGTTGGACTTGCTGGGAACTGGGGCCAAAGCCTAAGCCCCACTGCCCAGGGCCAAAGCTGAAGCCCGAGGAATGTCAGCCCTGGGCGGTGGGGCTCAGGTTACAGGCCCCCCTACCTGGAGCTGAAGCCCTTGCGCTTTGGCCCCCCGCCTGGGGCACTGGGGCTCGGGTGGGCTCAGTCCCTCCCTCCTGGGATCGTGTAGTAATTTTTGTTGTCAGAGGTGGTCTCAGTGCAATGAAGTTTGAGAACTCCTGTTCTACAGTTTACCTCTAGGAATATGTCCAAAGTGTGTACATATGTGTGTCTTTATATATATATATATGTAAAATAATGGAGCAGTGTTGGACTGAAGATGAAATATTTTTGAAATTTTTTAAAAATTGTATTTGGATTATTTTTCATAATATTCCACCTGTAAAGTGCTAACATGCTGGAATTTAAAGTTTTGACAATTTTATATATAGATATTTTATGGGATCTCTTGAGCCCTCTGCAGCAGGATTTAAGGTAACTGAGGCTCTGGTTTTACAGGTAGATGGAGTCAAGATATAGTCCTGAAAAACCTTTTTATAAACTCTCTCTATCTTTTTTTTTTTTTTTTGGTTGGTTGGTTGGTTGGTTGGTTGGGGTTTTTTTGAGGTAGGCTGGACCTGCAGAGAGGGGTTGACAATGAGTGGCATATGCAGAACACAAGATTGTGTGATATAGTGTACCGGTTGAATAAGCACTGTTTTAGGAAGACTTCCATAACTCACTTGTGGCTTTTTTCCAGTGCTTTGAAATGTGTAGTTTAAAAGCACTACATAAATACTAAGTATTATTATCAAGTATTATAGTAGATATAAGAATAGGTATTATTAGTGAAGACAGTTATTTGTTCATTTAGGGCTTGATCCTGCAACTGCTTCACACTTTGGCCCTGATCCAGCAAAGCACTTATCCATATGATTTATTTAAGTGGGATTATTCAGATGATTGAAGTTAAGCACGTGCATATGTGTTTTGCTGGACTGGGACAAGGTGCTGAGTACCTTGCTGGAGTGAGCTGTGATAGCAGATAAAAATATGGTTAGTGGTACCAAACAAAGGTGAATCTTTACATTACTCACTGTGGCGATTGGACCATGGGGTTCTTCTCTGAGTGATTGTCCACACAGACTCTGCTACGGGTGTACACGTGCCCATGTGCACAAGATAGCCATAGCCAAACACATAGGGGCAAAGCTGCCTCAGCCACAGCTCAGTTCTTTCTTACTACACCTGGTTGTGAGATGTGACCTTGCACTGTCCGTTTCCCTTGCTTTGAGCAATTTGGCTAGTGCAAGTTTGTCATTAGCATTAGTTTATTGTTAACTATTATCTAAGTATCCTTTGTTATTTGGCTGTTCAAATAACAAACAAACGTGTGCGCGCATGCATACACATACCCACAAAACAACTTAAGATTCAGGCAAATCAGTGATAGGGTTTCTTCTCTCTTCTCCTGCTCCCTCCTGTCGCCCCAATACAAAGACCTTACCCTCTTGTGCATGAACTTTAAAATGACTGTAGTGGTAATAGGATTTCAATCAAAGAATTAAAATACAGGCACAGGAGCTATTAAATGTATCTATTATTCTAAATAGGTTGTTTTCCCATGCTGAAGTTTTGAGAGAGGAGCAAATCTAGTGTGCTTTTATGGATTTACTGAAAGAATAAGCAAACAAATATGGAGCTAAGCAAATGTGTCACTAATTAATTTTATTTCTAAATCCCTAAGCAAATCAAATATAATACAATGCAATGATCAGATCAAGGTTACAGTTGACATTAAATCAATGGATCAATGATTCTATTTACCTGGATGGCCAATTACTACAATGAATAATTAAATCAATTTATAAGGTTAATACAATTACTTGTAACACTGTATTTCATAGGAAAGTTAAGGAAGAATGACTTTCTTTTAATCTAATCAATTGGGCTAAGAGTCTACTAAAAACAGAAGACTTTCTTTTGAGGCAATACAATGCTTAAAATGATTTCTTGTTGGTGTTCCACCTTCAGTTTCTCTGAACATACGACCTATGTTAAACTTTATTTATTTCATTTATTCCCCCTCCCAAACTAATACAATATTTGCATCCTTCTAACCCTTTCACACAGATGCAGAAATTATTCTTCAATCAGGTACTTAGCTTTGGAATAAAATATTTTTAACCCCATATAATCTCTTACTAATTAGACAGAAGACTTTGGGTTTTTACTGTCTGCCTTGGAAAGTGGTTAGTGATGTAAAAAAATACACACATGCACGTAGGCACATATTCTCCAATGGAATGTTGGAGAATTCAGATGTCTCTGAATTCTATACAAAAGCACGCTCATGTTGTCTTCTTAGAGCCCCTTCTCACATGTCTGGTCCTAATTGAGAATATATTCTAATGTTAAAATAACATGAGTTAATTTCATATGCAGGGAAGTGGTCAGTTTCTTCTCTTGCTTAGTGGTATACTTAAGGCTTGGCTTCATTGATGTTCAGAATCTTTGACTTATTCTCTGGGTGGCCAATCTGGGGAGGACAGCACTGCAGGATACAACTTCAAATGGTGGTATTGATGTGAGAGAATCCTGCTTTTCCTTCTCCTTGGTTAGAGTGTTTTGTAGGTTTCAGTGTCCCCTTGCTCAACGCAGGGGAACCATCTTTGTCCAATTAGGGGCTCCAGCATGTTGGCTATCGCTCAACACAGACCAACAATTTGGTCTCTTGATCAGAGATCATAGTAGAAGATTCCAGTCTGTGGTGGACAATTTCCTGCAAAATCCTTTGGTGACCACAAGCAGATGTCTTCTTTGTAAGCAGGGTATGTGAGAGGCCCACATGAGGAGTTGGCAACAGACTTCCTTCTAACAGAATAGGGCCCATTCTCATTTTACTAAATATAATTAATAGTTCATCATCAGTTAGCCTTTCATACAGTTCCACTCACTCCTTGTGACAGTCAGTAAGCATGACAAGGGAAAAGGCACTCTGAGGTGGAGGCCAACCCCATGGTGAAGGTGTGGCCTACTTCTGTGCCCTTTCACCTAAAATAAAAGCTGATATAGCATTCCTTATTAGTACTAACTTTCATTTAGCATTTGACTGAATACAGTTATTCAGTTCCAGACTCAACTCTGGCCAATCTTCCCTACATAGCTGTCTCTGGTGGTGCCCCTCTTTTGGCACAGCAATGCCAATGGACGATGTTTCAGATGTGTTTGGGAGAGCGACATGTTCCGGAACGCTGCTCTGTATGCAGGTCTTTCTCCAAAAAGACACAAAAGGTGAGGCAGATAAGACTAAAAGTGTCCTCCTCAAAAGTTCAGGATATCCTGGCAGACCTTCTGAGCAACCTTAGCTACTGGGTCAATCCCATGCATCCAGAGCTTCAGTGAGTCAAGATGCCATTTGGAGATCCCAGAGCACTTCCAACAAGCCCCACTTGTCAGCCACATTGGTAACGTCCTCTGAAAGGGGACGAAAGGAGCATCACTCGCAGCACTAGGGTGAGCACTGATCCCCTTCTCAGTCTAGGGAACAGAAAATCTCCTCTAAGTCTCTTGACTACCGAAGCAAGAAGATAGAGTCCCATTGTGGTGCTTCCATATCAAAATCCAAGCTGCCACCAACAGTTTCTTTTTGCAGTATGGACCAGCTTCCTCTGATACCAATCACCTCAGCACAGAATGCTCCCACACTAAGAACCTTATCTATGGCACCATATACCTCTTCAACACTCCATGACACAATGGCTCCTGATGCTCAGGGATTCACTATATCAGCAACTGTGCAATTTTTGACACTGAGGGAGTTTGCTGTGGGCTTGGTACTGGGTTGATCTCTTATTGAGAGACTTGCACCTCTTCCACCCACAGCAGTGACTGCAAGACAGAGCCACACCCAAGACACACCCCATAGAACTGCCCTACCTCTGGAGTAGGTGTATTCCTTTTCGTCTCCCTAAATGAAATGTAGTGGGCTTCCTCCACTGAGCATTCCCCTTCACCTCAGTGGGTAACGTAGTAAGAGTACTGCTAACAATCTAAGGAAGAATCTTTGAGGAGTGCCAGGAAATCAGTGGGGACCAGCAGAGAGCACCCCAGCAGATAACCACCAATGTCTACTCCCCCTGACTAGTCACTGACCCTGGGGTATGAATCTATAGTCTACATCATTACCATCATCTACAATTCCCAGACCACCTCCAACAAACATCTCCAGTCTTCACAGGCACCTCATCTATCCCAGCCCCAACTTAGAGGGGGGGTAAGGAGGAAGATTGGTGCCTTCAGTGGATGAGCTGAAATAATAATTATTGTTATTGGACAGGCTCTCATATTTTTTGGTCAAGCTCCCAAAATATCAACACCAGTAGTTGAAATCCCTCATATCGGAGGGTCAGTTCATGGCCTGGACAGCTCTTCAAATAACCTTAGATGCATCCGATACATCAGCCAGGAGCAGTTATTTTTGGCTGCTTGCATCAGGGATATTCTCATAAAACTGGTGGATGGTGTCGTACTGTTTAAAGTGGCTCACATAGAGTGAGTGCCTGTGTTGGGGTACACTGTCAAAAACAGCCCAGACACCACAAATTAGTGGTGTGTTCTATAATTAGATTTCACCAAACCAGTAACAAGTACTGCTGGGCCACTATAACAGTCTTACAGTGGAGTCTCTGACAGTCCCCCAAGACTCTCCAGTCTAACTTGTCACCCAGGCAAACTGGACTTAGTGATAAATGGTCACACCAAAAATCACACTATATTCAGGTTGCTTTCAGTCTCAAGAGACCAGTCACTTACCCCAGATCAAGTGGTACTCTAGATCCTACACCAAAGAAATGCCTGTAGCTGATCCTGTATTATTAACTAGGAAAAAGGAATAAGAGAGGTTTTTTACAGGTTAAAGCAAGCAAACATATATACACAAATGAGCTACCATCTAAATCCTAAGAGTGATAGCATTGTAGTGATCTGTCTATTCAAAGTATCTTTCAGGGCAGACCCGGGAGATCTCCATCTTCAGTTTAGAGTCTCTACCCCTTCAGAGTTCAAACAGCCAAAAAGATGCAGTTTCTTCTTGTCAGGGATTTTTAATCCCTTTCCTCAGAGTTCAAGATGGTGGGGCGAGTTCACATGCACATCTCGTTTTCATGGGCGAGGGGGCAGCAATCAACACAGTCTTTTGTCCTCTGGTGTTACACAATGCTTTGTCTGGTGTTTATGGGCCTTCTTTTGTAGAGCAGGAAATAACACCTCCTCTGGCAAATGAGTATTTCTCACTTATTAATGTTACTCTCCTGATTGAGGTTTACCATTTCAGAGCAAATGCTTTTACAGTTACAGAGCAAACACTTAACTATTGCCTTATAACATGGGATATAGATATTATAAGTGAGATTAATACATACAGAAACATACAAGCGTTTCATAGAGTTTAAACACTAAATACTTTCTTATAAGACTAATACCTATTTTGAAGAAAACGAACATACATGTGACCTGATCTGGTCTTCAGCTATGAAGTTGTCAGGTTTTAGCTAATTCCTGCAGCCTGGGCAAGAGCTGGCATCTGGCCTGCCAGCATCACAGATGGAGCTAGCCTGAATGTGCAGAGTGTCCTTTTCAGTGACATTAACAACAAAAACTCTAGTTTCTTGGGATATAATTCAGGGGTGATGATCTCCTTAGGAGGCTTATGCATGTAAATTTAGAACTCAGCTATTTGACTGGAGTGCAAGGCTTTCCTGCCTCTCATTGAGGGCTTGACAATCTAAATACTCATAGACAACACCACAGTGATGCACTATACCAGCAGGTAAGGAGGTTCTAGATCCTCTCCATTCTTTCAGGAAGCCATGAATGTCTGGAAGTGGTGTATCAGTCATCATGTCACACAAGTAGCCCTACACCTTCCTGGCCTTCAGAATACCCAGCAGACATTTAGCCAAGAACCATGAATGGTCCCTCAAGTCTTCAATATTCCAAGACCTCTTTTGCTGATGGGGATTTCTAAAAGTGGAAGTAAGGTGTGAGACCCAGCTTCCTCTCAGAGGCTTTTTTCATCCCATGGCTCTAAATCCAATGCTATCTATAATATCCAGAGTTTTGATGAAGCTGAGGAAAGACGCAGGTTGCAATATCTTAGCCCTAGTATAGGCCAGACAATTTTGGTATTGTGGTCTAATGAATCTATTAATACAGAGAATGATCATCTTACTGCTTCTATCCAACCTGATTTATCAGAACAACGGTTGGATCAAACACTTGCTCTTGACAGCTTGGATGCTGGCTGGATGACCTCTTCAGAGAGACGCTGTTCTTCTGCAGTTCAAAACATCTTGCTTCAAAACAGAAAACCATTGACATACAAAGCTTTCCATTTGATTAGTTCAGCATCAATGCTCACCATTGACAGTTCCAATTCCAGCAATATTGAATTATTTACTTATCCTGAAGCAATCAGAACTGTCCCTTAGCTCAATAAAAGAGCATCTGGCTCTGTGACTAATGCTTCTAATGATACTTCAGAGTAGCAGCCGTGTTAGTCTGTATCCGCAAAAACAAGAACAGGAGTACTTGTGGCACCTTAGAGACTAACAAATTTATTAGAGCATAAGCTTTCGTGGACTACATATATGTTCCATTCTATATGCATCCGAAGAAGTGGGCTGTAGTACACGAAAGCTTATGCTCTAATACATTTGTTAGTCTCTAAGGTGCCACAAGTACTCCTGTTCTTCTTTCTAATGATACTGCATCTTGTCTCACCCCATCATGGTGACCTTTCTGAAAGGGCTCAGACATGTTTTCCCACTGCTAAGAGAACCCTTCCTTCCTGGGACATTAATGTGGTAATAACTGGGTTCATGGATCCTTCCTTTTGAGCCTATGGCTAACTGCTTCCTTTACCACCTGTCAATAAAGATAACAAGGAGTCTGGTGGCACCTTAAAGACTAACAGATTTATTTGGGCATAAGCTTTCGTGGGGTAAAAAAAACCACTTCTTCAGATGCATGGAGTGAAAATTACAGATGCAGGCATTATATAATGACACATAAAGAGAAAGGAGTTACCTCACAAGTGGAGAACCAGTGTAGACAGGGCCAATTCGATCAGGGTGGATGTAGTCCACTTCCAATAATAGATGAGGAGGTGTCAATTCCAGGAGAGGCAAAGCTGCTTTTGTAATGAGCGAGCCACTCCCAGTGTCTATTCAAGCCCAAATTAATGGTGTTAAATTTGCAAATGAATTTTAGTTCTACTGTTTCTCTTTGAAGTCTGTTTCTTGAGGTTTTTTTTATGCAAGTATAGCTACTTTTAAATCTGTTATAGAATGTCCAGGAAGATTGAAGTGTTCTCCTACTAGCTTTTGTATGTTACCGTTCCTGATGTCCAATTTGTGTCCATTTATTCTTTTACGTAGGGACTGTCCAGTTTGGCCAATGTACAGAGGGGCATTGCTGGCACATGATGGCATATATCACATTAGTAGACGTGCAGGTGAATGAGCCTCTGATGGTGTAGCTGATGTGGTTGGGTCCTCTGATGGTGTCTCTAGAGGACACCAACCACATCAGCAACACCATCAGAGGCTCATTCACCTGCACATCTACTAATGTTATATATGCCATCATGTGCCAGCAATGTCCCTCTGCCATGTACATTTCCAAACCGGACAGTCCCTATGTAAAAGAATAAATGGACACAAATCGGACATCAGGAATGGTAACATACAAAAGCCAGTAGGAGAAAACTCAGTTCAAGTCCTGCTTGCCACCCAGGTTGCTTATTAGGTTATGCCCATGCTGGCCAGGCCCAGATGCAGGGGGGGGTGGGGAGTTAGATACAGCGTGATACCACAATACCAATTCATGTCACACACCACACAGTTTATATATCTTTTTCTTAGATACTAACATTTATACTTATCCTTCTTGCATGTGAAAAACCAATAGTTTTGCAGATTGCATATGGACCAGTCACTTTGCAGATTGCATAAGGCAAGCTTATTAGTTCAGGATGTTTCTGTCTACTTTGTTTACTATGAATATACCCACTGTAGTTAGTTTAGTTAGTTTCTACCTTCCTCATTTACTATAAACATATTCAAAATAGTTAGTTGTTTCAGCAGTTACTTGTTCAGGTACTTACTGTCTTATCTTGGGCCTGCTAATGTCAGCTGAACCGGCCCTGCAACTATGGAAGGGGGGAGGAGGCGGGACAGGCACTTGGGCCACAGGGGTGGCCCTGTGGTTTTCATATATAGTTCTCTATAGTATAGACAATGGGACTTACTGATTCTTTCTGCATAGTGTCACTATGAAGTCACGTAATAGTGTAACTGGCATTTGATATGAAAACTGTCTAGTTGGGTTCCTTGAGAGTAAGCTAGTCAATGCTATGACTTTGGTGATATTTTATGGTATATGAATTTGGGAATCAGGACAATGTTTTACCATCTGATAATATCTATTAGAAGACAGTCAATAAAATATAAGTTATACCTATTTGTTTGTTTACAGTTTATCTAGTTGAAAGCTGTATCTTTAAAAAATGAGGAAAGGGAAAATAATATGTATTGTCCTGAATTAGATTTTCAGTTTGATTTTCAAGGTACCTTGGAGCCTAAGTTTCACTGAAAATTAATGGGACTTAGGGTCCTCAGTCACTTTTTTTAAATGTCCCTCCTGCAGTCTCGGCGATAGGGAGGCTTTGTCTGGGCCAGCAGAGGAAAGAAACTCTTTGACCCCTTTAAGGATTTCACAACCCCTCTCAATCTCCTCATGGGCTTCAGCAGGGATGGAGTGGGGACGGTGTGGCTGGTTAGTTGGACTAAAGGGTGCAGCCCTGTAAGCCTATTGCCTTCTGGGCACACCAGGGGAGATGTGCATCTTCCCCAAGTGCTATTCTGCACTGGGAAGAAAAGCTCCCCATCAGGATCAGAGTAGAGCCAGGTTTTTGGCCCTTGCTGTTGACAATGTGCTAGTTGCCTTTATGGAGGCTTGGAAGGAATTTTCCGCTCGTTGCCAGATTGACCTGGGGCAATGTGGGTTTTCTCACCTTTCTCTCAGTAGCTGAGGTACATAGGATGGGAGGATGGATTGTAAACTTCATTTTGTCACAACTTGGCAGGTGCCAGTGCAGGTACTCCATATACTGGCGGTCCGGCTTCCTAATAAACTAGAAGTGGATTAAAAGGCATCTCCTCAAGAAAGTAGGAATGGGATTGGAACACTTAATGTCCGGTACAGCAAGGAGACAAGCCCTCTTCCTCCACTCCCTTAACCCTTTTAATTTCAGCAGTCATTGCAAAAGTAGCACGCAACTATTTGTAACTTAAAAATCCAGGCAAGTAAGGTTGTTGGTTGAGATCTAAAATTCATAGGCAGTTAAAGGTAGGCTTAAATGGGGTTAGACTTGAAAATTGCTTTCTCCTCTAATGGTGCAATTTAAAATCCTCTGATAAATTCAATCCAGTTAACAGTGAGAAACTCATCATTTCCCTGGTTAAGATGAAAAGCTACTTGTTCTGCTGAGAAAATGGGGGAAAAATGCCACACCTGATAACTGGACTTGAGTGCCACACACAAATGATTCTTCACTGATTCCATTTGCAAAGCTGACCAGAAACTTGTCCATGCATAACAGTTTACTAATATGGTCCTGCACTAGTCACTCAACAGGATTGCTACAAAAAGAGCCTGTTATTAATGTGTGTTGAAAGGGCAACAGTTTAATCTGCTAAGGGTACAAATAAATTAATTGCTGGCATCACTTGTTAATATTTTTCCCTTTCTTAAAAACACGATAAAATGATCTGCTTTAAGTACATTATGGCAATTATATTTCATAAACTCTATTTTGATCTTGCTGGTATCTCTAAGTTCCAAATGACATTAGTACTGAAAAGTACTGGTTATTAAGCAGCTACAAGTCCCATGTATACATGCACATATTAGTGTTCTGACATCCCTTAAATAACAGTTTTAGTGAAGTGTAGTTCATTTTAAAAAAGGCAGTGGATGTCTGTAGGATTTGCTTGGGAATGTAGGTGCAGAAATAAATAGGAAATTATCTTGGTTATGTTTCATTAAAATAGCCCTATATTTGTAAGTAAAAATGTATTTTATGGAATATACTTGTTTTCTATTTGGGAAAGATTAGTTAATAAAAATGACATTTAATAAGTGATTTGTTAACCTACATCATAGTACTTTAAGTGCTTAGTACAATATGACAGAAAGGGAGCTAATACTTCTTACCATCTGTGATAGTTGTAGTAATATACAGCATATGATTTTTCATTTTATTTAAAGCCAATCCAATATTTTAAAATGCCAGCCTGTGTGCCATACATCAAATAGAAATGTAAAGGTAACCCCAGTAAATTAAACTCCTGACGAAAGATACAAATATGTAAAAGTATAAATGTGAGATAAATAGAAAAATATTTAAAAATATTAAAAAAAAATATTTCAAGTAATTTTTCCAGTGCAAATTGTAAGACCAGAAACAAATACTTATTGTTAGATAAGTAGGAACTATGCATCTGAAGAAGTGAGGTTTTTACCCACGAAAGCTTACGCCCAAATAAATCTGTTAGTCTTTAAGGTGCCACCATACTCCTTGTTGATTTTGTAGATACAGACTAACATGGCTACCCCCTGATACTTGAAGTAGGAATAGAGACAACTTCATGCATCATTGATCGTATTGCCAACCCCAACTTTCCAAAATCTTGAGTCAGGTCCCAACACTGAGATTAGATTAAAAATCATGATTTTTTAAAAATAATAATTTTAAGATATTTTTATTTGCCTTCTAGCTTTCGAGTGTTTCAATTATGCTCATTTCACATTTTTCAGTGATAGACACTGGATAGGCCCTTTTTTTTTTCTTCTTCTTCTTTTTCTAATGAAAGCTCAGATTCTCATGATGACAGAATCTGGGGCTTTAAGAAAAAAACTTCCAAGTATGGCAAGACACATAATAAAATCATGGAGCCTGGTAATGCTGCTTCCAGCAAAAATAAATAAATATAATTGTTCAATGAATAGAGCTTTAAAGAAGACTTAGGGTATGTCTACACTACAAGAGTAGTTCGATTTTACTTAAAGCAAATTTGTTGGACCGATATTACAAAGTCAAACGTGTGTATCCACACTAAGGACAGTAATTCGACTTTGTGAGTCCACACTAACAGGGCAAGCATCGACATTGGAAGCGGTGCGCTGTGGGTAGCTATCCCACAGTTCCCGCAGTCCCCACTGCCCACTGGAATTCTGGGTCAAGCCCCCAATGCCTGCTGGGGCAAAAAAATGTGTTGAGGGTGGTTTTCAGTAACTGTCATCATTCAACCCTCACTCCAGCCCTCCCTCCAGGAAAGTGCCGGTGGGCAATCAGTTCACGCACTTTTCTGGTGATTGACAGCGCGGACGCCACAGCACCGCGAGCGTGGAGCCCACTGCAATCATCGCTGCAGTTATGGCCGTTGTCAACACCTCACGCCTTATCATGCACCTTTTTCAGAGGCAGATGCTGAGAAATCGGGCGAGAAGGCTACAGCAGCACGGTGAGGACATTAAGTCTGAGAGGGGCACAAACCTCTCACAAAGCATGGGACCCCGCGCCATGAACATCATGGTGGCAATGGGTCATGTTGATGCTGTGGAACGGTGATTCTGGGCCCAGGAAACAAGCACGGACTGGTGGGACCGCATAGTGCTGCAGGTCTGGGATGAATCACAGTGGCTGCGAAACTTTCGGATGCAGAAGGGAACTTTCCTGGAACTTTGTGAGTTGCTGTCCCCTGCCCTGAAGCACAAGGTCACCCGGATGCGAGCAGCCCTGACTGTCTAAAAGCGAGTGGCCATAGCCCTCTGGAACCTTGCAACACCAGACAGCTACCAGTCAGTTGCCAATCAATTTGGACTGGGCAAATCTATCGTGGGGGTTGCTGTGATGCAAATAGCCAACGCAATCGTTGAGCTACTGCTCTCAAAGTTACTGACCCTGGGAAATGTGCAGGTGATCATAGATGGCTTCGCTGCGATGGGATTCCCAAACTGCGGTGGGGCTATAGATGGAACTGAAATCCCTATCCTGGGACCAGACCACCAGGCCAGCCAGTACATTAACCGAAAGGGCTACTTTTCAATGGTGCACTGTTGGACCATAGGAGACGTTTTACCAACATCAATGTCGGATGGCCGGGCAAGGTTCATGACGCTCACGTTTTCAGGAACTCTGGTCTGTTTAAACGGCTGCAGGAAGGTATTTACTTCCCGGACCGCAAAATAACTGTTGGGGATGTGGAGATGCCTATAGTGATCCTCGGGGACCCAGCCTACCCGCTAATGCCCAGGCTCATGAAGCCCTATACAGGCACCCTGGACAATGAAAAAGAACTCTTAACTACTGGCTGAGCAAGTGCAGAATGGTGGTGGAGTATGCTTTTGGATGTTGGAAGGGGAGATGGAGAAGCTTACTGACTCGCTCTGATCTCAGCGAAACCAATATCCCCATTGTTATTGCAGCTTGCTGTGTGCTCCACAATCTCTGTGAGAGCAAGGGTGAGACGTTTATGGTGGGGTGGTAGGTTGAGGCAAATCGCCTGGCTGCTGATTACGCCCAACCAGACACCCGGGCAATTAGAAGAGCCCAGCGGGATGCACTGTGCATCTGGGAAGCTTTGAAAGCTAGGTTCCAGAGTGAGCAGGGTAACCTGTGACTATTACGTTTGTTTAAACAGAAGCTGAACCTGCCCCCGTTTCTTTACCCAGTTAATGTTGTCTATCCTCTCCAGTTACAAACCCCCTTCACCCCCTTCCAACACACCTTTAAAAATAAAATAAATGAAACTTTGTTCATTAACTCTGTTTTCTTTATTAAGGATTTCGCAGTAAAGGGTTGAAACTGGGATGCAGACTGTGGTTGGGAGCATGTGTATTGATGGAAAGGACGCTTCTAAACTCGAGGAATGACAGGCTCCTGCTCCTAGAGCGGTCCGCAGTGGTGGACTGACTGCCACCCCTCCTTTTCGGGACTCTGTGTGTGGTGGCTATGTGACTTTGTGGTTGGGGAGGGCAGTTACAGATCCCCTGTTGCGTGGCTCTGTCATCCAGGCTAAGGACCGCTGCATAAGAACTGTAACCGCCCTCCCCCACCACAAACTCACATAGCTCCCCCCCACAGAAAATGAAAACAACCTCCCAGACTGACCAGTGTGCCTAGTGACTGCAATGTGTGTGTGACCTTCTGCTGAACCTGCCCCCGTGTCTGTACCCTGGTAAAGGTGACTGTGCTCTCCAATTACCAACCCCCTTCCCCCGCTTCAAACACACTGTCCTCTAAAAGAACATGACGGAAACAGTAATTAACAGAAACATATTTTTTATTAACAACTACACAGTTAGGGGATGAAACTGGGACGGGGGCTTGGGTGAGGTGCATTTGGAGGGAAGGAAAGGACGTATCAAATCTTTGGGAATGAGAGCCTTCTGCTACTTGAGCAGTCTGCAGGGGTGGAGTGACTGTTTTCACGGCCCCTGCCACCCCTCCTTCTTGGGACTTTGGGTGAGGGGGGGATGGGACTTTGTGGCGGGGGAGGGTAGTTAGAGATAGAATGCAGGGGGGCTCTGTCCTCCTGCCTCCGGTCCTACAGAACATCTACAAGGCGCCGGAGCGTGTCCGTTTGCTCCTTCATTAGTCCAAGCAGCGTTTGAGTTGCCTGCTGGTCTTCCTGCCGCCACCTGTCCTCCCTTTCTCTGTGTGATTGCTGGTATTGCGACATGTTCTTCCTCCACTGGGTCTGCTGAGCCGCCTCGGCTCGGGAACAGACCATAAGTTCTGAGAACATCTCGTTCTGTGTCCTCTTCTTTCGCCGCCTGATCTGCACCTCTGGGAGGGGGATGCCGGGGTAGCTCTGGAGATGCTCGCAGCTGTGGGATGGGAAAAAGGGAGTGAATTCCTCAAAAAGATACAGTTTTGCAAACAATGAATATAGTCTTTCTCTGTGAACAAGACCATGCACAGTACCTATCACATGGGCACTCAGTACAAGGTCGAATTTTCTGTCTTCACCTTGAGTGCCTGGGGTCTTGCTGTACAGATCACACAAGCGGGGCCAGACACCAGAATTCTGCTAGCAGGCGGCCATGGTAAGCCATAGACTTTTGACTGCTTAAAGCTTATTTTACAGCAGTGCCCTCCTTTCACGTTCCAAGCAATGCTCCTAGCGTTGGCCAGTTCCTGCTGCCGGCGATCCGGCCGGCATGAACTCTGCCCCTGTCCCACCCCCGTTGCGGCTGTCCCTGGGAAAGATCCCTGCACGCTGCCGGCGAACCGCTCAGCATGAACGGTTCGCCTCCCCGCCCCCACCGCGTGGCTGTAAACCGCCCGTTACAGTTATTTAAAGGAAAAGGCAATCAGTCCCCGTACTAAAATTCCCCTAATTCAAAGCAGGTCACCATGAGTGATATCACTCTGATGAGGATTACGGAGGCAGAGAAAGACCGCATGCTGTGTGAATGTCAGCAAACACCAGGGCTGTATGCCGCTATGCTTTGCCAGGCAATGATCCCGGAGTACCTGCTGCTAGCCTGGTGTGGAAAAGTTTCCTACCATGGAGGAGGCAATAAGGCCGCTCTCCCCAGGAACCTGATGCAAAGGCTTTCACGTTACCTCCAGGAGAGCTTCGTGGAGATGTCCCTGGAGGATTTCTACTCTATCCCCAGACATGTTAACAGACTTTTCCAGTAGCTGTACTGGCAAGGACTAAAAAGTTAAGCGCCTAGGGCAAACTAATCATTAAAAACCCATTGCTAACATACCATGCCTATTCTATTCAAAATAAATGTTTACAACACTTACCTACTGATGTTTCCCCTGATTCACGGTCTGGGTTACCGCCTTGGGAGGGTTGGTAGGGGATCTCCTTGAGGGTGATGAAGAGATCCTGGCTGTCGGGGAAATCAGCGTTGAAAGCGCTGTCGACTGCCTCGTCCTCCTCATCTCCTTCCTCATCTTCCCTGTCTGCAAACAGCTCCGAGGAAGTGGCCGTCGACAATACTCCATCGTCGGAGTCCACGGACAGTGGTGGGGTAGTGGTGGCAGCCGCACCTAGAATGGAATGCAGTGCCTCGTAGAAACGGCATGTCTGGGGCTGGGATCCGGAGCATCCGTTTGACTCTTTGGTCTTCTGGTATGCTTGTCTCAGCTCCTTGATTTTCACACGGCACTGCGTTGCATCCCAGCTGTATCCTCTCTCCGTCATGGCTTTTGAGATCTTCTCGTAGATCTTCGCATTCCATCTTTTCGATCGCAGCTCCGAAAGCACGGACTCATCGCCCCACACAGCGATCAGATCCAAGACTTCCCGATCAGTCCATGCTGGGGCCCTCTTTCTATTCAGCGATTGCATGGTCACCTCTGCTGGAGAGCTCTGCATCGTTGCCAGTGCTGCTGAGCTCACCATGATGTCCAAACAGGAAATGAGATTCAAACTGGCCAGACAGGAAGGGGAATTCAAATTTTCCCGGGGCTTTTCCTGTGTGGCTGGTCAGAGCATCCGAGCTCGGACCGCTGTCCAGAGTGTCAACGGAGTGGTGCACTGTGGGATAGCTCCCGGAACTATTAGCGTCAAATTCTGTCCACACTAACCCTAATTCGACATGGCCATGTTGAATTTAGCACTACTCCCCTCGTCGGGGAGGAGTACAGAAATCGATTTTAAGAGACCTCTGTCGAAATAAATAGCTTCGTTGTGTGGACTGGTGCAGGGTTAATTCGAATTAACGCTGCTAAATTCGACATAACCGCCTAGTGTAGACCAGGTCTTAGATATGAGCCAGCTATCCCATCCTCAGTGAATACAGTAAAGTGAAAAATTGCTGCTTTGGAACTACCGTGTAATCTTTGTTTAAATTATTAGCATACTCTAAATTTTTTCTAATGATTATTTAAACTCTGTCTGTTGTTGTTTGGTATAAAACAATTGAGACATTTTTACAGCCATTTATGCTACCATCTGTTGGGCTGAATGCAGGCAGTGACATCAATCAGCACCCTTCTTTCACTTCAGCAGTAACATGAATATCTACAAAGGGAACAAAGTCTCGGTCACAAGGGTGATACTTTCAAACATGTTGCCTTCTCAGGAGGTTTGTAGAAAGTGTGTCCGCTGTTGGCTTCCTAGCCAAAATTTAAGTACAGCCTATTGTTTTCTATAGTAATAATCCACCATTAAACTGGCTAAATGTTATATAATTATCCTCTTGTGTTTGCTTTTCCAATGTTCTGTCCACTGATCTGTTTAATTATCTTTTTTTAATTGGTAAGAAAACCATTTCAGCTACTCCTAGGTTACGTAGTTTCAAAACAAGGGGGGAAGAAAGGTATCGGAGGATAATAGACTAACCTTTTGGGATACCAGACCTGCTAGAAACTGGTTTTATTCATACATAAAGTGATATGAAAAATTTTAGCCACAAATAAGCTTTCTGATTTTAACTTGTATAACTCAGACCTTACTCATACATGACTATATATAGTGATGTTTTGCATTACAGTTTAGGGCCAGATTACTTGCTCAAGTAGTCCCTCCTAAAGTTACTCTACCAAATCACCAGTTCTGAAGCTGGCCCATTTAATTGTACTAAGTTCCTGTCTCTCCTGCTATTTTTATAGAAATAACTGTTTTGTTTTGTTTTGAAAATTTGCATTTAAAAAGAAAAAAAAATAATGCAACCTGGTCTGAGTCATGGTTTAGCCTAAAGGAAATTTTTTACAGCTAAGCTAGCTTGGTTAATAATGGAAATGCTGACATACACTTATCTACAGCTATAAAAACACTGCTCATGCCACTGTAATAAAAAAATATTATTTATTTATACACAGACCATTAAAAACTATTGACACAAGCCACTAAAAAGAAAAAAAAATCCTAGTTAATTCTGTATGTCTACTGCATGTATTGCAACAGGCACAGCATACACAGACACAGCTGTATGTAGGCCCTGTGCACCACCCTCAGATACGGCCAGAATAGCACTTTAATAGGTTATGTTATATTTGGGATTAGATTTATCTGCAATTTTCTAAATATTCAGCATGTCAATCTGGTAATTGGTGTCAGATTTAGATTTTTATTTTAAAGAAAAAAGCCTTCCTTCTGTCCCCAAAATGGAAACAAACACAAATATAGAATAATCCAAACAAACATGGAGCTAAGTGGCTCAGTGGTAATGGTATATGGAACCTTCCATGTCTAAGTGGATGATTAAAATCTACTTCAGTTCAACGGTGTCCATTTGTTAGCTTCTGAAATAAATGCGGAGGACTCAGTAAAGTTCCAGGGGCAAGTATCTGCAATCCAAGTTTATAATTGGCAGACTAGGCTGAGGCCAAGGGTATGGAGACTCACACCTTCACTAGGGGTGATATGTTTTGTCCACAAACTGTGGGGAAACTTGCTCTGACACTTTCCTTGCCATGTCTTCTGCGTATAAACAAATGACTTAATTCTCAAGAGCTGTATCTCATTACCTTTCCTGCACAATACATATACATCAATAGAAAATTGTTTTAGCAGACCTCCATTAAAAAAAAAAATCTAAATATCTGCTCCAGATGGTTAGTCTTTCAATATCCTCTGTGGGACATTATGGGCCAGATCATCCACTGGTGTAAATCAGTGGAGCTCCATCAAAGTCAGTGGAGCTATGTCAATTTACACCAACAAAGGCTTTGACCACATACCTAGTATAACCATCAGGGGAACCACTGTAGTGTCACTAAGAGCTCATTTGAGCAGAGTGCTAAGTGTTCTGTGTTCCTGTTGACTTCCCTGGGAATTGAAGATGTTCAGTATGTTGGTGTGGGGTGTTTAGCAACATTTAGAATCTGGTCTAAGAGAGCAGTATGATGTCAGATGAGGAATACACTGTAGAAACAGATAAAAGACCGAATTCCTTCCCATGAGTGCAGAGGGACTAAGTTGCACTGAATGGGAACCTTCATGGGATTCCACCTGGGGAGAGCAGCTTTGAACTCTGATATATGCTTCAGGGAACTATTGTTAGTAGAGTCAGCAAAAAGATTCACTGAAACGTTGGTCGGCTGGTCTGTGCCTTCTACCTCCCGAAGTGAAGCAATGGTTGGGGGCTGTTTGCAATTCTATTCCCCGCCCATTGTCTCCTTTCTCTTATTTGGCTGACTGACTGGCTGTCTGCGGGCCTTTCCTCTAGGCAGACTTTCTGCAGCTTGAGGCTGTCTTATACTGTCAGATTGCCAGAGGTGTATCCAGCCCCAGTTTCAAACAGAAAACTTGTTTACAACAGATACCAATAGTAGATTTACAGAAAGAAGGATAGAAAGAAATTCACAAAATATATGAATCCAGATTCTCCACTGATGTGGGCTGGCATAGCTCCATTGAAGATAATGCAGAACTGACAATTCCCACCAACTGTGAATCTGGCTCATAATGTGTAAAACAAGAAAACAGAAAACCCTGGGTGTGTAATCTTAAAACACAGCCTCTTCTGCCTGGTAACTCCTGGATGCTACAGTGATGGACATTATAGAAACTGCTAAAATAGACAAACTTTTGTTTCTAGATTAAATTTTTTTTCCAATTTTTTAATGCAGGATCAGTTATTCTTCAATCATTTTCTTTGTTGAGGTTCTCAAGTGTTTTTATTATACTTTCATTCAAGAAGCAGTGAGCTCTATTTTTATTTAGCAAATGAAGGCAATTATAATTGAAGTGTTGGTAAAACTCTGGTCAGAGAAAGCTATAAAACTCATGAGCCATAAACTGGGTTGTTTTTATTATTTCAGTCCTAATGACATTATAATCAGTAACTGAGTACCCGAGGATATTAAGATTTAACACTTTTTCAACACCTTCACCTGAAGTGTCTCTGCCTTCATTACAGAAGTTTATAAGCAACTTTTCTTAGGTATTGAAGAAAAAGGAGATTAAGTTCAGTCTCTTTCATCTGGCTTTTGATTGATTTTTAACTAATGTGTTTTAGACTTCTGTTCTCTCCACTGTAAAGTCCTCTGAAGAGCTTGCATTAAGGATGCAGTATAAAATAAAGAATGTTGAATCTTGAGGTATTGCTCAGGGAGTCTTCAGGCAAATTCCCATTGATTTTAGGAGAAGCTGGGTAAGGGCCTCCAGATTTAGCCCAGAAAGCAGAATAAAGTGTCTTGGATATTATCAAATATATAAAATAAATAAATAAAAAGAGAGGATGCTAAGTTAACCATACACTCCAAATACAGACAAGCTGGAAGAAGCTCATGTGAGCCCCTTAATAGAAACAACATTGGGGATCTATAAAAGAGAATCTTAACTTCTGATTTTTCTCTTAAAATGTCTAACCCTTCTTCTTGTAAGAACAGTGTTGAAAATGTAAACCAATGTAACCATCTGCTAAGACTGAGAGAAATATGCACCTGTGCACCACTATTGCAGCAGGAAGTTGCGAGGAATGTTTCTCAATCTGCCCTAAAATGTTCTCCATTTGGTACATCAGTTTTTTTGCTGGTGTCAGTGACTTTGCTAAAATCAATGGAATTATATTTCCGTAAAAATGGTGTAACTGAGTGGAGAATAAGACCATAGGGCAAACTCTCCTTGTAAAGGAATTACAGTCCTATCTGAGGGCACTCATTGCTGTAACTCTGTGGTTGTGTTAGGGAATTGCTTTCTGTAATATCTTTCCCTCCCACGATGAAATGCACATAATTTTAGTGGTTAAAATATTGCTGATCCTATGGAATTTCCTCATGGTCCTGTGCATGCAGGAAGAAAGACAAGATGAAATGGGTGTGATTTAATCATGCTGCAGTGTTGTTCAGATAACATATCTGGGAACACCCAGTAATAAGTTGTACAATTCAGGTCATCATTCTTTCCATATTGTTTCCATCTATTTGGGAGGGCTGCTGGAACCCCACCATCTCCTCCCGTCATATGAGGATTAAGGGAGGCTGAGGAAAATGTGGCAGGGGTTGTCTCCCTGCTGTACCAAATGTTAGCAGGCCCAACACCCTGTTTTCCAAACTTTGTTAGGGGATGTCTTCTTCTAAACCACTTCCAACTCCTGTTTATCAGGAAATCATATCCCCTTTGTAAGAGGTACCTGCACTGCCACCTATTAAATTTTGACATCCTGGCATAACCTCTTTTCCTACCTCAGCAGGACCCTGACCTGCTCTGGGGGGAAGTGAGAAACCCCTGCACATTTCCACACTCAGTGAGGTGAGGTTCCGGGGGCAGTTAAAGTAGATGGATTCTTCAGGAGTACACCCTCTGCAGGTGCTGCCAAAGAACTAGAGGTTTTGAAGGGGAAGAGAGGAATTGCAGGAAATCTAGATCTTTGTGTGGATTCCCCTAAGATCCATCAGTTTGGGAAGTCCTGTTTAAAAAAATAGCATGTAATTATGTAATTAAAGACCATATCATCATTTCTACACACAAAGGGGGTGAATTGAACTTGCATGGACAACGTTAATTTTGGCATTTCCTAAACTTTTGTGCATTTGACTTTGCAACCATAATAATGTTCTTTTAGCAGAGGTTTTTAATGTAATTGAAGAATAGATTGAGCTTGGATGGATGAAGAAATAATGGGCAGTTGATATAAAAAAAGTCAAAGCAAAGCATCTTGGTTAAGAGATTTATTAATATTATTTTTTTGAACTGAATAGTTTCCTATTTCTAAATTTCGCATATTTTTCCTTGTTTTGAAAAAATCAACTGCATACTGTGCAATGTTCAGAATGTTCAGGACATTCCCTTTTTAATTTTATTGCAATGCAGAGTATATGTGATCAAGTATTTAACCTAATTAATTCCATGGGATTATGATATGGTAATATACTCACAGTTCTTATGCCCTTTAGCTACAAGGTCAGAACATTTAAAAAACAGTCATGTTTGGTGTGAATTTCTTGTGTTTAATGTGTTGCATTTTATTTGTGGTTACCAGAATATCTGGCTCAATTATAATTTATAGGGTGGCAAATCAGAACAAAATTAGTTCATTATTTCAATTAGCATACATTTTCATGACCAATTTTTCTTGTTTAAGGCATCCAACTGTTTCTCTATTTTTGTATGATTAATAATTTTTTTCATCCTATTTTTGACAATTTTGAAAAAGAAGTATGAATGTTAAAACAATCAGTACATATGAAGGAGGATTTTTGGAAGCACCGCTGTTAGTTTTGAACAGGAGTAAAACGCAGTTATATAGCACTAAAATGTGTTGATCTTGGGTAAGTCACCTAGAACCTGATTTTTCAGACATGTTCTTCTATTTGGGAGGGTTCTATAGGTTCTTATACCAGGCTGATCTCCATAGTATCTGAGCACCTTCCAGTAGCACATTCAGTGATGTGACTAACATCTGTCACATGTTTGTTCTCTCATCCTCTCCTTGGGGGCAGGTGTGCAGTGAAGTGTCTTGTTTTGATAGAATGGTTATGTTTTGTTTTGTTGCTATGTATTTATCTTAGAGAAGTCAAAGTCAAAGAAATGAGCCTTGCATTTGGAGCAGAAAGTGAGGAGGTTTTTGATGGTCCTCAATTCCTGGGGGAGTTCATTCCACAGTCTTGGACCATCCCCGATAGAGGTCTGTCTCCTGTGGAGATGAGCTTTATCTTTACTGAGCACCCAGACTCCAGCTGAAGTCAATTCAGACCTGTGGGAGCTTGATCATCTGAAAATTAAGCCCTTAGTCTGCCTATGTTTCATTTTCCCCATTTATAATATGAGAATAAATAATACCTCACAAGAATGTTTCAGGGCTTAACTTTTAGTATTTGTTAAAGAGCTCTAATATCCTGAGGTGAATGGTGGTACATAAGTGCAAAGTATTGTTGTTGTTGTTGTTATGATACAAATATGGCTACTCCCATAGAAACTGGGACTGCTAGAGTGAATAAGTGCTACATCACATGAGTAAAAGTGATCATAAATAAATGAGCATATCCATATTCTTTAGTATGACTGGCGCTGTTCCCAGGGTGATCGCCCAGGAGAGCCTACCCTGCTCGCTCCCCTCACAGGTCAGAAGAGGGGCTCTTCACTTGCTGTGCCTGGGTTCCAGAGTGGATGTAATGGACAGAGCCCTGGGCCTCTGATTGCCTTAGAACTGAAATAGGCACACTCCAAATTGGAGATGATGATTTTAAAGAGCAGGAGGGAGCCAGGGGTCACTCCCTAAAATCCTGAGGCTCCCTCACAAGTCAGAACGGTTAGCAATTCTGTGAGTTTATGCACATTAATTAAAGAAAAAAATTATTTGGTGTAACTAAAATCAAGCATGCCCCAAAAGGAAGTGATATAATTCTTAAGAATAAGAATTTTATGTTACATTTCTGTAGTGCCTTACATCCAAGCATATCAAATATGATTTACAAACTTAAATCAACACTCACCACTCCTGAGAGTTGGATATGTTGTATTAAGCCAATATTCCAGGGGGGGTAAACTGAGGAATACAGCAATTTAACTAATTTTAAGGACCAGAATCTCAGCTAGTGTAATTCAGTGTAGTTTTATTGACTTCCATTCCAGTGGAGCTATGCTAATTTACACCAACTGAGGATCTGACCCTTACTGACTTACCCATAGTTCAATAGTAAGTAAGTGGGACAGCCAGGAAGTAGAGCTGGTCAAAATTTTTCCAATATTGGAAAATGCTGTTTCATGTTTTTAAAAAAAACGGGAGCATGTTAATTTTGAGAAAATTTTGTTTTTAAAAAAATGGGGGGAAAGTATTTAGATTTTTGGAACACAGTGTTTTGATTTTTCAAATCAAAATCAAAACAATGTTTAAAGAAATCTTTTGTTTTATATTGTAAATTTTTTTGGAAAAAAAAAATTGTCAAAACCGAAATGAAAAATTCTAGTTGATGCAAAACAGGTAGGTGTGTGTGTGTGTGTGTGTGTGTGTGTGTGTGTGTGTGTGTGTGTGTGTGTGTGTGTGTGTGTAGAGGGGGGCAGGTTGTTTGCTTTGCTTTCCTTTTGCTGTTTTGTTTTGCAGAAAAAAAATTAATTAGTCTTTGTTCAAATTTGGAATGAAATAAATTTTCCTTGAAATGAAATTACAATCCACAAGTCTCCCTTTAGATCACTTTCTTTTCTTGTGAACCAGGTATTGTTTTTTCTATTATTTGTGTTCAAGCACTGAATAATCATTTTTTAAAGCACGAATGGTTTTGTCAGTAGTTTAAGTTTTGTGCTTTTGGGATCTGCTATTTTATTAGGTCCCAGCCAGTATACTGGCTGCATTTGTGGTCTAGCTAATTCATTTAAATGAATTAAGGAGAAAACAAGAAAAACAAAACAGATTCTCTCATTTTGTTTTGCTTTTTGTTGCTCATGTCACAGATGTACTGCATGGTAACATAAATAGAGTGAGAAGGGAGTTTACATGCTGCTCTCAAAACCCATCATACTTATTCATGATTCAATTACATAATGATCCCCTAAGAGATGACAGAAGGAATAATTACTGCAGAAAATAAAAAGCAACATCATTCCTGCCCATGTCCCCATTTCAGTGTTATTTACACTTATAAACCACAAACCAAAACTAATTAGTGGAACCTCACTGTATCCCTGCTCCGTGATGCAGCCAAAAAATAGAAAACAGAACTGAGGAATATTTATCTTCCCATGAAAATGGAACCAGACATGATGATCCAATCAGATGAGTTCATAAATAATAAATTGTGCAGCAAAACATAAAGGCACATGCTCAAGAAAACACAAAAATGGGGGAAACATTTATAATTGTAGGGCTAGAATATGAAATAGAGGACAAAATATATAATCTGAAATGAACCAAGACGAGCTTGAAAATTATACAGAGGGAGGCCAAGACAGATATTCTACAAAATATGACAAGGAAAAATCAGACCACATAGTAGAAACAAATTAAAATATATAGAACCCCAAAAGAACACTTACTGGCGTAACTAACACACAGAGAAACCACATGAGAGGATGGTGTGCAACTAATGAATTTTTTTAGAACACTATCCAAAACTATATACACAAGGATTAGAGAGATGCCACGAGAATTTAAACATAAAATACATTTAAACTCTTAAACGATTAGAAGAAACTGAACAAAAACCCCAAAAGAACAAAAACCCAGCAATGCCTATTGCAAACAAAGTACAGCATGTAATAAAAATATTTAACTTAGGAAGAAACAAGTTTGCATCCTACTAAATATCACAAACTCTTTACAATAAAACTGGTCCTTCCTAAATATAATACTGAAAGCTATAAAACATGTTTGGGGTATGTCTAGGAATTGCTCTCCAAGGTGGACATCAGGATTCTATTCTGGTGTACAGCCCTTACATAAAAAAAGAAAATCCTCTGTTTAACAACTGCTGTAGAACAAACTTATTTTTTTATATTCCTCACTTCAGGTTTCACACTTCCTACAAAAATACTGGAACATACACTAGAAACACATTTAGTCAACCAGTCAACAACTGGGAAGAGGATAGATAAGCACAAATGCAAAGTACTACAATTATGAAGGAATAATCAATTGTATAAATACAAAATGGAAAATGACTGTCAAGGAAACTGTACTGCAGAAAAGGCTCTGGGGATTATAGCCGATCACAAACTAAATATGAGACAGCAACATAATACTGTTAAAAATAGCAATCAAAATTCTGAGATGTATTAGTTTGAGTATTGTAAATAAGACAAGAGAAGTAATTCTCCCAGTTTATTCAGCATTGAGATGGCCTAAACTGGAGTATTGTGTCTAGTTCTGGGCATCACATTTCAGGAAAGATTTGGACAAATTGGAGAAAGTCCAGAGGAGAGCATCAGAAATTATTACAGCTCTAGAAAACATGAGGAAAGTTTGGGGGAAAAATGGGTTTGTTTAGTCTGAAGAAGGGAAGACTGAAAGGGGACATGATAACAGTCTTAAAGTACATATACGGTTGCTCTAAAGAAGAGGGTAATCAAATTAGGCCTTAAATCCCATGATACCTGGCTAAGATCTCATGCAGCCTGGCTAAGAACATCTTTTTCCCCTTGCCCTCCATATGTGCCAGTGAAGGAGGCAAGTTTATAGATGGCTTCAGCACCTTGTACAGCTCCCCAAACTTCAACTGCTGCACTGTTCTCCAGACAGCACATGTGCTAAGGTCTAATTAATGCCCCTTAATGGGGAAAGCTGGAGAGCTAAAGGAAGCTTCAGGAAGAAAGAAAACAGAATGTCAAGTGTTTGGCTGGAGCCAAATGGCAACTCTCAAGGCAAAAATGCTGAATTCCATGGCATCTTAAGGAAAAAATGACAAATGAGACAGCATTCTGTAACATCAGAATTGTAGATTCCACAAAGATCAGATTGCAACGAATGGGTCAGTTTACATCTCCCTGAGCTGTTGTTTCAGTCTCTTTGGAAACTTGGGACTAGAAGGCTGCATTGGTTTATGTTCACTTCATGTTCTCAGGATGATCTGCACAACCATATACGCTGGAAACGTATACATATGAAATAAACATGAGATTCTGGAGCACGATTGCACAGCTGCAAGTTTGTGGAATACATAGGCCCTTTTTTATAATTTGTGATACAACCCGTATCCATAAAATCCTCCTCTATACATCAGGGCAGTAACAGATGCTCAAAATGGCAAAGTCAGGGCACCAAAAAGCCTATCATGCAGTACTTACAGTGCTCCTTCAAATGCTATCATGGCAGAAGCAGTAAAAATTCTGCAAGAATTTTGTGCGCTTCTCTCCTCGGGGAAGAACAATCTTTACCACTGTAGCTCCAAAATTGAAAAAAAAAAAACGGTTCAATTCTATTCTGCATTATTTTTTTAAAAACAAAAACATAAATCCAAATCGAGCAGTATATATCTTCACTTGAAATTAAAGAGTCTTTCTTTCCCATCACATTTTACATTAAATCATAAAAATACTTATTTGCTGAACCACAAAGTGGAAGTATCATGGTGTTGATGATGGGAAGGGCCATAAATAATGCCTGAAAAATAATGTTTTACTCACCTTATAATTTAGCAGGTGTACAATTACAAAAACATTTAAAAAGACTGAAAATAAAGAGGGAAGAAAAATAATGAGAAGAATGTTAAAAATAAAGCATGCAAAAACAAAACAAACAAAAAAAGCAAAATCAATTGCTTAATCCACTAAAAATGTTAACAGAATAATCTTACTGAAGTTTTAATTTGCCGATGCAGGTAATTAAGTCAATTATGCTTCTAAAAGTCTTCTCAGCAGATGCAATGCATGGAGATCCTAATGCTAGTTCACAGACTATATAATTGTAGCAAAAACAGCAATAGGACAGATGTCTCCCCAGTGAGTCAACTGAATTTTCATAGCTGGTCTGTGGGCTTGGAAAGCTAATTTGAGGAAGCAAAATTAAATGAATGAAATTGTATGCAATAACACATTAATCTATAATCATAGCTGAAACGTTTAATCAGAATTTTGTTTTTTCAGATAGTCATTCTTTTTGTTGAGATGTGATTTTATGTGGACAAAGTTTTTGCCTTGAAAAATAAAAGCTTAGCATTACAGATTAATGCCAGAGAAAAATGATTAGTACTTTTGGGTAATATTTCCACAGTTATTACTGTTTTTAAAAAGTCATCATGTACCCAGAGTAGCCCCCTTAGTCATAAATATAGGAAAAGGCTACAGTATCTCAGATGATGATAGTATTTTAATAGGGTCATTATATTTAAGGGAAGGGTTTTCTGGTGTGTTTTTGTTTTGTTTTGTTTTGTTTTTGTCCTTACTCTTCATAGAAAGTGATTAGAGAATCACAAAAACATCATGCTGGAAAATATTGTTACAATTTGGAGAATATATCTGTGTCCAATTATGAATTCCATTTGATTTTATGAATGTTATTTGTACTTGTAACAGTGTTGATTAGAACTTCTATTTTGTGGTTGAAAACAGACTGTGTAAGAAGCTGAAACAGGGCCATTAACCTTGTATAGTCCTGGCAGGACAATGGGAGCTACTGGCTGAGACACTGACTTTTAATTACCCTCTGCCAGAAGTGCCACTCAAGAGCTCTGGAGGAGAGTGTGCATAGACTGCTAGGGATCTGGAAGGTTCAGCACTTGTCTCAGGGCTGAGGACAGTTGGACAGTGGGGTCCCACATTCCAAGGATGCGTGCTGGAGAGGGTGTTACACCCTGGGAGTGTGCCTGCGAGGCCAGAACTAGAGACAGTTTCTTGATGTGGCTCAGACCCAGTCAGCTTGGGTCCAATGCAGACAGCCAGAGTTTGCAAGAGGGGCTCATCCAGGGCTGTAACACACATTACCTGTAATAAGTATTTTCCACTGCTGCCAGTAGACCCATAATTCACCTCAGCTACAATTGGACGCAGTCAGCATGGTTCAGATCACTGTACCATGAAACTGTTCAACATTACCACCGAATTAGAAATGTTCATATGGAGAGTCGTCTGGGATGGTTCTGCTTTAGGGTAATAGTATGGTAATGTCATCTACTCTCAGTAACCAGTGTTAGTCTTGGTAATGTTGTGAGTAATGATTAACTATCAAATGTTAGTAGAGTGTTCTGCTTTGAAAATGGAACAATGTAATTAGATACGTGAATACTCAGTTTAGATAAGTTAATAAATTAAGCAAATGACAGTTTTATTTTAATCATAAAAACAATCCTCAAGTTGTCATATTGATATCTTACCCTTAGCCATCAGTCATGAATTCAAATGTACACATATGTATGCACAAGAAATTCCGGTCCAATATTAGGATAGACATGCCCAAATCCAGGAAGTAGTAACCATATGATATCTGTTTTGAGAATAAATGAATACCTTGGAAGGCTAGCTATATTCAAGCATGGAGGTATATTAAAGAAGGCTGCCTGTATGGCATTGTTTGCCCACAGCTTGACAAGAAAAGAGGAGAGAGAACCAATCTGTACCTCACTGCAGAATTACAGAATAAGGGGCACATAGCACATATAATCTGTCACAACCTGCTCCAGAGCCCCTCTCTGGACAGACACCAGTCTGTTGTGATTGCATCCAACTGCTGAATCCTACATGCTTATAAGAGGGTCTGGGTAGCGACTGGTCTCATTCCAGGTCTCAGTCTCTCAATGTACTCTCAGGTGCAAACCCCATGTCTGACACCGTTCTTGGGCAGCTTGCTCCTGAAATTTGGTTATCTGGACCTTGAAACCAGTGCCTCAGCCTTCCTGAGCCCTGATTTGCTTAGACATGATCCTCAGCAACTCCCATCTCCCCCTCTCCCCCTGTCTCTGGGAGCTCCTGTGTCCTAGTTACACCCTTCAGGGACATCATAGCAGTAAGGCAAGAAAACACAGGAATTATTAAACTGTCACTCTACTGTTTGAAAGCAGAAGAAAGTTATAGACCAATGGAAAACAAAGTCCTGATTGCAGTCAGTCTGACCCCACCAGCCCTGGTGTTGGTCTGAGTCCTTAGATTTGGCAGCTCTTCCTGCATCCATTTCCTGGTCATCCAGCTTCTAGCAGTGGAATGGCCCTCCTTGCTTAACAAGCATTCCTCTTTTAAAACAGCCTCTAACACCTTAACATGCACTTCCACTAGGGAATTTCCAGGCATCTGTCACCTGAGGGCTTCTGGGTACAGAGTCACTGGCCTGAACCTGGTGCAGAGTTCTCATTTGGGGAAACTAGCTCTCCTGCCCCTCCCCTTCCACTCAAGGCCTCACCCACCACTTTCATCCCCACTCACCTGCTGGAGCCCTGAGGCCCTCCCACCTCCACCCTCCCCTGCCCCCTCCACAACTGTGGCCAGAGGAGCCCAGGCCGAACCTCCCCAACCCCTGGGCTGGCCCAAGCACCAGCCTGAGCCACCTTGGGCCACCGGCCAGCCGAGCCCTAAGCTCCAGGCCACTGGTTGGAGCTGAGCCCCTGCCGGCTTCCGGGAAGAGAATAGTGAGGAAGGACGTAGTGGATGGCCTCACTGGGGAGGGGAATGAGGAGGGACGTGGTGAGCGACAGGGACTTCCAGTTTTATACAACTGTGCTGCTGAGTCACTCCAAAAGACTTTCTTAGATAAAACTTAATATTTCAGACACAAAATTCTACATTTTCAGCAGCTCCAACTTGATAACTGATGGAAGGAGTGGTTGGCTTGAAACTGTGCTGTTTTGTTGTGACATGAATGTGGGTACATTTTGCATTTCTTGCTGCAGTCTCCTTCATGGGGACATACAGTTTTATCACTACATTTAGAGAACTGTTTTTGCTATTCTTTTTGGTTTTGTATATCTTTTCATTAAAAGAACTGTATCTGAGTGGTAGGGACCAAGTGGGGAAACTTAAGCCTTAACAGCTTGTTATCTAGCTCTCTGAGAACTGGTGAAAGACTGTGACAAATATGCATCAATAGCAAGTATGGTTACGCTTTCTCTTCATCACAGGTACTCCCTGTTACTTAATTTTTCAGAGATGATATGCCCAGTGGTGTGATTTTTCCACAGCTGGTTCACTGTTCACAAAAATGAGAAACCTCATATACTTTTTCTGTGTTCTTAGCTGTCCATTACAATTTCAACTGCTGCTTCTGCAATAGTTCTGCTGTGTTATCTCAGCCACCAAAGCCTTCATCTCCTTTCCATAGCTATAGCTCGGCATATTTCATACCACTTTATTATTCTGTTTAATGATTTGGCATGTTTCATTAGATGAATTCTGTTACTTGCTATTATAACCTCAAAATAGATTGCTATACATCATTAGAAAATGATGGAATCAGGGGATAAAAAAGTCCACTTATTTCTCTTCTGTACAAACTATGCTAATAGGTTTAAATTGAAGTAACTGCAGTGAGCTTTTGTTTTAAAATTCACACCACATTCAATTATTAGAGCAAACCTCTTAAGTAAACGAGGGCTAGTCTCAGAGGAGGCCAGGCAATTATTATTTGACAAATTCTAACCAGGCAGAAAGAGGGTATTCCGGTAATGGTGGATCTTTAGCTATGAATGCTGAGGGAAAAAGAAGCAGATAATGCATTCAAACAGAGGTAACAATGAGATATAATTTAGGATGGCAAATAATTTGAGTTAGTCTTTGTGGTTTGTGTCTGTAATGTGATTTATTATACAGACAATAAGCCCAACTTCTCAAGTTTGATATCCTTGTGATCATTTGAAATTTAAATTTTAATGAAAATTAATTAAAATCGGGCCAAAATAAATTATTCTAATTGCTTTTGAGAATCAGACTATGAAAGAATTCATTGGCAGACTTGTACAGTCTTTTCTCTTGTTTACCACTGGTTGCCTTGTAGGTACTTAATTGAAGGTCCTCTGATTACCAGCATGGGTTGACACCACTGCACTCCATGAATTTTAAACAGTGGGCCAGATGTTTTAAGGATCAAGAGAGGCATCAATAGCATGCTAGTGTGAATAGTAAAATTTTAATTATCTACAAAAAGCAAATAAAAAGAACAGGTTTCCTTGTCTTTATTCTGAAGGAGAAGATTAATGCCTAGACACACAGTGGGTTTAAAGTGTTGGCAGGTAGTAAGAGACTTCTGGTTAACTAATCCATTTTTTTATTTGGCTCGTCAGGTGACAGCATATATAAACTCTAGCACTGTCCATATGAAAGGAATTAAAGGCCCTTTAAAAGTATTTATAGTAGGTATAAATGTTGCTTACTCTTAGATAATTGTTCTCCCTGGTTTTCTTTTTTCTTTTTCTTTTTTTTTTCTTTTTTTTTTTTTTTTTGCCAGTAAGGATATGCTTCATTTTAAAATCTTAAATATGATGGGGGCAGACTTTCAGGTCATTGGTGAAAAGAGAGAATAGAATATATATTGGCTTCTACAGACAAGCGACTCTTTTTAACCAATCAGAAAAAAATAATTTCAGAGCATCAGAATTGTATAAAGCAGGATACAACAGTAGATGAAAGCTTTAATTCAGGACTTTGGGAATATTATTTTTTCTATTTAAAAAAAATCTGTTTTGAAGGTTCTTAGTATGCTGTACAGTTAACAAAATCTTATTATTTATTTATTTCTTAATTATTGTTATATTTATTTCAACCAAAATGGTTCAACCATTTCTGAGGATGAGGGTAAAGGAAAATATATAGTTTAGCCCAGGTTAAAAAATTCTGGTGAACTTTTCTTTGAAAAGCTGTAGAAAGCTCATGCTGTGAAGTAGGGACTGGAAATTTGGTAGAGGGATGGCTTATGTATCAGGGATGTGCCTTTTGCCATCCCCATAAAATTTGCCCACATTTGGCCAAGTTATTTGCCTTTGAAAAAATCACAGTTTGCACATACTCAGTAGAGGCTTCATAGAGTTTCACAGCTAACTACCCCAAAGATTTCATCTGCACTAAGCATTCTCCAGCTTGAGGCAGAGCAGGACTTTCCTTACAACTGCAGCTGAGGGCTGCTGCAAGCTGAGCAGGGCCCACGTCATGGAATTTGAATTGAGAACAGGGAGCTTTGTCTGTCCTGTACTCTCAATAACCCTCCACTTCCCCTACTGGGCCTAGGTAGTATGGGCTTGGAAGCTGCCTGATTCAAACACAGAAGGTACAAGAGCTGGACCTACAGGGAGGGGAAGAGTGATAGCGGAGGTTGCGGGGGTGGGATGGGGAAATATGGGACTGGCTGGGGAAGAAGACTGGGAGCCAGGGATAGAGACAGGGGCTGACTGTGCAAGGCGACCGAGAGCCAAGGGAAGACCGTGACTAGCTGGGCTAGGAGATGGAGGCAGGGGAAGGAAGCGGGGGGAGGAGAGTGACTGAGAGCCAGTAGGTTTGAGGATAGGCTAAGATTGGATGAGGAGCTGGGAGAGAGACTTGGATTCACTGGTCAGTGAGACTGGGGCTGAGAACCAGTAAGGAGAGAGAGATCTGATGAGGAGCTGGCATGCAGGGAGAAAACTGGGACAAAAGACTGGGACAAGGAGCCAGGGCAGAGAGAACATTGAAATTTGACAAGGATTCGGGGAAGGGAGATTGGAGGCCAGAGGGGACAGGGAACATGGGAGGGGGGTGACTGGAGGGTAGAGTGCGGAGGGGGAGAGAGATCAGATGGGGAGCCAGGTGGTGGAATATGGGGACTGATTGGGCAAGGAGACTGGGGTTAAGAAGCTGGAGGCTGGGTGGAAGGAACTGTGAATGGCTAAGCAAGGAGATTGGGACTGAGAAGGAGACTGGGCAGGGAGTCTAGAGGGGTGAGCCTAGGAACTGTTGGGCAAGGGCACTGGGACTGGGATAAAAAGCCTGAGGAGTGGAGACTGGGACTGGCTAAGTGAGGCGAATGGGACTGGGATGAGGAGCCAGGTTGGGAACAGACAGGACTGGATCTGAGATAGGTTTGAAGGGATGGAGCAAATGGAGTCAAGCTTGGATGAATGACAGAAGAGTCTGTGCTCACTAGAATCTGGAATGCAGTCCAAGATTCCTGAGTCTCACTATTCCTCTGCTGTCTGCAAATATCTGTGAAAGCCATTAGTCAGCCATCGCCCTATAGTTGTGGTCCACAGAGACAAGGACACTCTAGGAACACTATCAATAGTTCCATGAGCCCAAGGGGCAGAGGTGTGTGTGTGATGGATTCCAACCAGGTTCCAATGTTGCTGATGACCCATCTGGGTGTCTGCATGATGCCACAGGATGGAATTTCTGTCCTTTTACTTTGTTTTCTTACCAAAAAAAAAAAAAGGAAATTACACACAAAACACACTTTAACAGAACATTGCTAAGGTGGCAAAGTCAAGCAGTCAAAAGTTAGAAAATGCATATTTAAGGTTGCCTGTGCTTTTGCATTATGATACAGTCTTTACCAATACATCACACACAATTAGAATGTCTGCATATTTCTGTATCAAATTATGATCTTTAATTGTGATCATAACCAACATTTTGAAGAATGGGACCTACATGTTGAGTATGTAAATGTAACTGCCTAGAGATGTCAAGGACAGAGTAAAGGAAGCTTATTGCAATGTCTGACACCTTCCCAAAAGGCTAATACAAGAGTCATCAGCTGTGATTGTCTTCCAATCAAAGGCATCCAGTTCTAGAACAATGATTTTGGTACCGATAGGAGCCAAAGGAAACTGTTTGTCCAGTTTGTATTCCGGGGGAGCTAACCACCTAACCAGCTAACCACCTGTCTGGGGTTCTGAAGCTGATCAGTTAGTCTCATGACAGAGTGAATAGAAACCTTATTTAAGGGTGGGATGTGCTCCAGGCTCCCTCTCTCAACTGCCAACCACTGGCAGATAACAGAAGGGACTGCGGGACGAAGGACAGGACAGACCTACCTGTTTGACACGCAGACTGGCCTAGCACCCACAAGGAGCCTAGTCTTAGGGGAGAGAGCATGTAGGCTTTTGTTGGTTTGCTTAAAGATCTGTAAGCCTTGAGTATAAGTTACTGTGATTTTTAGAAACGCCTGTGCAAAGCCTGTGTTCCTTACCTTATATGTTACATGATTCCTGAGGAGTTAAACTATAAACCAGAGCATCTCCAGAGGGGTGGAACTCTGCAGGAGCATGCCTAAGCAACTGGGGAGGCTTGAGAGAGCTCAGCACTGGTTTTGGGCCTAAGACAGCTGGACTGTGGAGTTCCATACATCAAAGAGTGGTCCCAGAAAAGGAATCTGCTTTAGATATCCAGAGCTAGAAACAGTATCTGACTCACCCAGACCCACCTGACTTGGAAGAGTGTGGGATCTAAAGATTGGGTCCATTCACAGCAAACTGGTGACTCAGCCAGGTCTGTAACAACATGATCATATACTATTTTTTCCACAGGACCCCATGCCAGGGACTTGTTCTGGATATGAATCAGGGCTGTGTACTGAAGGACACTCTTGTCTGTAGGACCTGGGCTTCATTTGTTGCAAAAGTTGGAAGGTGTGTAGTGAATAAGCTCAGGAATTGCAGGAAGAGAAAGGATTGTCTCATGATTAAGGCAACTGAATGCTGACCTGGAGAACTAGATTCTCTCTCTGTCTCTGCCACAGAGTTCCTATGAGGCTGGGCAGGTCACTTACATCAAAATTTTCACAGCTACTTTTTACTAATTGTGTGTTCCTCATTTTCTGGGTGCCTAACTTGACAGCTTTGGTCTCACTGATGGAAGTGCTGAGCATTAATAGCTGAAACTAAACTCAAAGAGAACTGTCTTTTAAACATATGAAGTGCTATATAATGCTAAGTAATCTCAAAAATGGATTACAGATGGTTCCAATTGGTACCTAAAATTAGTGGATCCTTTTGACCTTTCTCTCTCTATGCCTCAGTTCCCCACCTGCAAAATGGGGATAATGCCGCCCCCCCTCACCTCTGAGAATAAAAAAATCATAGGACTGGAAGGGACCTTGAGAGTCATCTAGTCCAGTCCCCTGCACTCATGGCAGGACCAAATATCTAAACCATCCCTAACAAGTGTTTGTTTAACCTGCCCTTAAAAATCCCTAATGGTGAAGATTCCACCACCTCCCTAGGCAGTTTATTCCAGCGCTTAACCACCTGGACAGTTAAGAAGTTTTTCCTAATGTCTGACTTAAACCACCCTTGCTGCAATTTAAACCCATTGCTTCTTTTCCTATCCTCAGAGGTTAACAAAAACAATTTTTCTCCCTCCTCCTTGTAACAACCTTTTATGTACTTGAAAACTGTTATCATGTCCCCTCTCAGTCTTCTATTTTCCAAATGGGTGGCAGATATAATAGGCCAGTAGAGACTCTGATCCCTGTGGGACCCCACTCGATATGCCCTTCCATCTTGACTGTGAACCACTGATAACTACTCCCTGGGAACGGTTTTCCAACCAGTTTTGCACCCGCCTTATAGACGTGATTTGTTCTTGAGAAATCCATGCTGACTGTTACTTGTCACCTTATTATCTTATAGGTGTTTGCAAACTGATTGCTTAATTATTTGCTCCATTATCTTTCCTGGTACTGAAGTTAAGCTGACTAGTCTGTAATTCCCCAGGTTATCCTTGTTTCCCTTTTTATAGATTGGCACTATATTTGCCCCTTTCCAGTCCTCTGGAATTTCTCCTGTCTCCTATGACTTTTTAAAGATAATTGCTAATGGCTCAGATATCTCCTCGTTCAGCTCCTTGGTATTCTAGGATGTATTTCATCAGGCCCTGATGACTTGAAGACATCTAACTTGTCTAATTTTTAACTTGTTCTTTCCCTATTTTAGCCTCTGATCCTACCTCATTTTCACTGGCATTCACTATGTTAGACATCCAATCACTACTAACCTTTTTGGTGAAAACGGAAACAAAAGTCATTTAGCACTTCTGCCATTTCCATATTTTCTGTTATTGTTTTCTCCCCCTCATTGAGTAATGGGCCTACCTGGTCCTTGGTCTTCCTCTTGCTTCTAATGTATTTGTAGAATGTTTTCTTGTTACCCTTTATGTCTCTAGTTAGTTTAATCTCATTTTGTGCCTTGGCCTTTCTAATTTTATCCCTATATACGTGGGTTATTTGAATATATTCATCTCTGTATTCTGACCTAGTTTCCACTTTTTGTCGGACTCTTTTTTGATTTTCAGATCATTGAAGTTTTCCTGGTTAAGCTAGGGTGGTCTCTTGCCATACTTCCCATCTTTCCTATGAAGAGGGATAGTTTGCTCACAATACCTCACATGGATATTGTGAAAATAAAGTCATTAATATTTGTGAAGCACTCAGATACTGTAATGATGAGTTCTGTCTTCTGAGCAGTGTTTAGTGTGAAGTAACTAAGGCCTTGGGCCACACATTGAGCAATAAGGAGAAAACAAAGTATTGAATAGCTGCTCATTAATTGAGCACCATTTATCCTGTGCATTGAATAAGGCAGGGACCCTATGGAAAAATGGTATGTGGTCATATAATTGAAGATTGTATCAAAACACATATGCACAAGGCGGACAAATTAAGATGGCACAGGACCCTTCATTCCGTCTTTTCCTAACTCTTGTGTGCTTTTGATGTAGGTTTTATATGGTATATTAAATATAATATTGAGTCTGATTAACAACTGAGTTACTTGTGCTCTATGCTGTATAATTCTATTGATATTTTAATGGAGCTACAGTATTGTGAAAGTGAAGTAATGCAATGGTGTATGAGGCCCTCAATATGTATTCATATCTATTTGGGAAGGATCTGGGAGGCTTGAGAGGGGGTGCTACAGGCAGAGGGCAATGTTCACGCCACTTACTTTTGGTGGTGTTACACTGCATACTAGCCCCAGATTTGGGACAAATATCAAAGATTTTTTGTATAGGCCTACCATTAAATTTAAAATTTTACCTTTTGGGAAAGGTTCTTTTCTTAATTTTATTTGTTTTCTTTTTTGTCAACAAATTTCATTTCTAGGATTTGATCAAATTTAAAAGCAAAAATCTTACAAAGTTTACAGAAGTGTAATATGTAACAAAATCTAACCTACCAACCAGCCAAAGAAAAGTCCCTGTCATAGAGCCTGTTGAGCTGTCATGCAACTTGCAACCACTGGTTACCCAGGAATGTCATGAGGAAATTTATGCACTTATCAGCTGGTCGAATTCTTTAGTAGAGTGGGGAAGGGCTTTGGGGCAAGTAGACACTGAATCTGGGGCTTCTGCCAATCCATCAGATTGGTGACATCCTACAGCTGTTAGAGCAATTAGATTGGATGTAATGAATATATTTTTTATTTCTCATTCATGCTGTTAAATGTGCTGTTATCCTTGGATGGCTGCCCCTAAATCAGAAAAGAGGATTAGACTGTCTCAGAAGACATAGATTGTATACTATTTAAACATGAGAGGATGACCCGTTTTTACAATTAGTTATGTGTGCATTTTATTTCTGAAGAGATTGGTGGCTAAGAGAATAGGAAAGCTTGGAATTGTTAATCATGGTGGATTTTTTTATTTTATATAATCTTTTTAGATCCTTTTATCTCCAACAACTGATAGATAGATGGCTGTTCAAAAGACAAGGTGTTATTTAGGTGACAGGAATGATGTGAGGGAGCAGGCCTCTCTTACAACCCAGTGGAAGCAATATTGGCTCTTCTTTCCATTTCCAGCTTCCAGCTCCCGATAGTCCCTGGCTGTTGTACTCTGGGGGAGTTTGTGTACGATCAAGAAGTGAAGATGCCTGGGAAGGGGGCAGGGATAAGATGGGGATATACCTATGAGGGTGGAACAGCTCCTTCTTCCCTTGAAAATATACCTTCTTCTTGTGGGAAAGGAGGGCTCTAAGATCTGGGTTTGTATGTGTTTAGCAGTTTATAGTATTTCATGCCTGAATCATCTGCCTGTGTTCTTTATATCTCTTCAGTTTTAATTTTCAAAAACTGGATAGTGGTGTGACTGTTATGAATATTAATATAGATAGATAAAAATAACCTCTGACAAGCTGACCCACAATCTCCACCTATTCACCATTTCCAACCTGGTGTCTCCTATGGCTTGAAATTTAGCAGCCAGTCACAGCTATTTCTGGATTTGGCACAGCTAATGGATTAAGTGCGAACTTTGGTTGTGCACGTGCCATCTTCCATATCTGGGCGATGTATTAGTTGTCTAGGTAATTGACATGCCCTATAACTCCAGAAGCTTATTAGAAATAACTGTGTGACAGTTGTTACTCCTGGCCTGGGGTGTGAAGTAGCTGTTACACTCCCAGATGGTTATGTAATATCCCGTTTGTCTAATATGCACAGTATCTTCCCTTTGTCCCTGGCATGCTTTATTTCATACATCCTTTTACTACTTTTAGTTGGCTTGGGTTGCTCTTGGGTGAGCAAGCCATGTGCAAGGTAGAGCAGCATGTGGAGCAGCCATTGCTTTACTGTGTAGCCTGCTTGCACACTGGCAAAAGATTGCAACAGAACGTAGGTTGGGTTCTGCCCTGTGCTTACAACTTTAGATTTTCTAGGTGTGGTTTTATCTTGTAAATGTTGCTCAGGAGCCAACTAAATATTCTCTTGTTACTTTTCCACTGAAGAAAAAAAACGAACCCCTTTTTATTTAGTTCCATGAAGAGTGGTCTTTGCAAAAATGCAAGTGATCATAGGAACTTAATTATGCAGTGTTGTTCTTGTAACCCTAGTGTGAATTCAGTGAAGCAAGACTCACCTCAAACTGTATAGAAGCAGTTTTATTTTGGAAGTTTCGCTAGCTCTGGGAGTGCATAAAGTAGTTGAAGGTGGCATCTCTTTAGATGGATGCCCTTCAATTGTGTTTACAGTGACCTGCCCTCCCTCTCCTCTTCCCTCTGCCCCCGAGGCCCCACTCCTGCCCTACCTTTTTCCCCTGAAGCCCCTGGGTCAGAGGGACTTGCCTGTGGAGCATGGAGCTGCTGCCACCTGACACAGGTAGGAGGCAGCCCCAGCTGAGTAGGCACTGGCGTGGGTGATGACCTGGCCTCCCCCACCTTCAGTAACCAGACTTTGGGTGTCCAATCAGTAGATTTGACTAGACACAATCAGGTCCCCTTTTTGACCAGACTTTCCAGTCAAAAACCAGGCACCTGGCAACCTTATTAAAGAAAAATACAAGGTTCATAGAAAAGTATGTTAATCATATGTGGTATAAAACTAGAAGCCAGGTAATATTTAATTTGCCCCGCAAGGGGGTTTTCTGTGTGTTAGATGAGAAGTAAAAGCACAGAAAAGCATTCTGTTCTTAGCCAGAGTTGCACGATCTGCTGTCTATTGGTGACACTCTGACAGCAGTAGGTGAAAATGTGTGTTTCCCTTTAAATCTGTGAAGGTGATTGATTCTAGTACTGTTGACAATAGTTTCTGCTAGCTAGCCCATATATGTGAATGGCTGCAAATGTTTGCTTACATATATGGGCCTAGGGGTAAAGAGTGTTCATGTTTTGTGGAAGTCCTGGAAGTCTTGGATAGGTTAAATTGTTAGCTGAAGATAAATCCTACCTCTGCCGACCATGCAAAATAAATCATTTTGATATCTGAATAAGAACTAGCTTTTGCAAATGCTCTGTGCTCTACTCTGTTACCAAAGAGAGTGCTTATTAACTGGAACAATAAAGGGGAAAATGCTGTTAACGGTGAAACAGGCGGCAGAACATGGCTTTGACATTGAAAGAGAAGGAACATTTCTCCTGTTCTTTTGTCAACATGAAGTTTTTAATACTCCAAAAAGAAGAAAAATGTAAAATCAGTGCTGAAAGTATTAAATGATCATTAAAAAAGGAGAGGTTCCTGTAAATGAAAGAAATGCATTTTCAAGGGGCTAACATTTTCCTTAAGATTGGAAGTTTACATAATTGTAGGCTTTTTTTGTGAAGTTAGCCAAGCATTCAAAAAGCAATAATCTGATCATATCCTAACATAACACTTACAGTAGTCCTGAGATGATTGACAGAGAGAGACCCACAGTGAAGAGGATCTTTGTAAATAAACACCGATAAGTGTTATGGGCATGATAATGTAAAGCCTGGTGGGCACAGCTGATATTCTTGTCTGGCAAGTACAGTTGTGGAAATGAAATCAGGTTTAATTTATGGAAGGATGTTGTTAATCTTTTCACAGTTTGCAGAACAATTAATTACTATGCTCTGCAGTTTATTTTGTTACTGTGCTGAACAAGTGCATATTTTTACCAGCTGAGATGAGAAACAGGAGCTCACTATGTAGGTGCAAATGGTAATTCAGAGCCAGTGTAATTTTGAAAGTAGAAGAGCATCTGTCAAAATAGATCCAGCATAGGAAGTAAACAAAGATTGATCTAATAATGTCTACTTTTTTTTAAAACCTGCTTGGAAATATCATTCTCATTTCAAAGACTGAAAACGAATAGTAAGTCTTGAATTATTCTGACGCTGGTAATTATTATTATTATTATTATTATTTAATCACAGTAGCACCTCAGAGCTCTAGTTATGGATCAGGACCCCATTGTGTGAGGCACTGTACAAACACAGAAGATAGAGTTGACTTCATCAGGCTGTGTTGCAAACTGAGAAGTTGTAGACAAAGACTGGTTTTGCTCTTTTACTCCCTATTCCTTAGAACAGGGGTTGGCAACCTTCAGCATGCGGCCCATCAGGGTAATCCGTGTTTACATTTTATGTTGACCGTCCGCACGTACGGCCCCCCACAGCTACCAGTGGGCCGCGCCGTTACCCGCAGCTCCCGTTAGCCGGGAACGGTGAACCATGGCCACTGGGAGCTGCGAGGGGCCGTGCCTGCAGACGGTCAAGGTAAACAAAATGTCTCGCGGCCTGCCAGCGGATTACCCTGATGGGCCCTGAGCCAAAGGTTGCCGCCCCCTGCCTTAGAATCTGTACATATGGTACAACTTGACACTAACTCTTTAGGTGTTAAATGTATGTACCTGTGGCAGGTTTGTGCTTGAATATGGCGTAAACTCAGAAATCCTGGTACACATTTAGCTGCTCACTGAAAAAAGGTAATATGATTAGAAATGGCCATAAAATGAATTTGTTTTTTGTGTAAAAGTTCAATGACAACAATAAAACATAATTTTCATAACAAAAGTCTGTGGAAAATTTAGACATTTCAGAGGGGAAAAAAATAAAAAACTGAAAACTTACCCCCAAAATGTTTGAATTCAGAAATGCTGCCTCTGTGCTTCATGGGAGTTGTAGTTTGGGTGCCTCATGCCCCCAGATTCTTCTATGGGCCAGGCTCTCTGGTTGATCTACATCTCCCATGCACAATGGTCTCCCCTCTTTCTGAACTGCAATGGTGCTTAGGGACACAATGCTCAAAGAAAACATAGTATGGTTGAAGAGCCTGGCCCATAGAGGAGAATGAGGGCATAAGGTACCATTTTTCATCGAAAAAGTTTCCACAGGAAATTTCCAATCAGGTCTATGATTTTTATATGTAAAATTTGAATCAGTTATAATGTCTCAAACATCCGAAGCATTACAATTATTGTTTTCTTTTTCTTTTTCAAGTTATATTTTTTTTCGTAAAGATAAACAGAAATGTTGACAATGTAAGTTATTTTCTTACGCAAGCAGTAAGTAAAAGTATGTCTGAAAAGCAAGAGAGGGGAATGCAGCAGAATTGAGGCAATGTAGGCTCTGACTTACTGATATTCCAAAAATGAACCAATTTATTTTTAATCAGTTCATCCCACTTGGTCCAATTTTACTTCAAATCATTTTTTAATAGCTAGCATTTGTATTTGACATGAAAAGAAGTAACTAAGATACCTACAAAAGCTATTTTCAAACTGGCTCCCGTTGGGAGATTCATCCACCAATGGAGTAGGATGATGGATATATCTATTATATCCTATATTAGTTATTTAGTCAGTGAATTATAATATTGCTGTATTACCTATAAGAGGTAAGGGGGAGAAAGGGAGATGATATTAAGGGGGGAAACCGAGCAGCAATAAGGGTCGAGGTGAGGAGAATAACAAAGACACATTAGCTTCATTTTTCTGTGCAAGGAATATTGCTATACATGTTGAATTGAGTAGACAAATGGCAGCAACTTTGCACATATTTGATGATAGATTCTGATTCAAACAAACCAACAAGGACCACTATCTAAAGAAAATAGAACATAAGCGGGGTGGGGGAAGGAAATGAGTCATGCTGTAAGAACTTTGTAAGTGATAACATTTATCATGTATAGTAATATCATTTCACATACTACTTATGCAGAGGTGTTCCTGTCAGTTACTCTGGTGAGAAATGTGCTTAAAGCAGTCAGCTGTAGAAAGGAACTGAAGAGCCCTACGCATGATAGATTAGCAATTTATAGCTGTTATCACAACTAGTCAAAGAGCTGATTGGCTCATTTACTTTAAGACAACACATAATCTAAAATAACAGGAGAGTTTGGTCCATAGAAAACCATTGGTGGTGGGCTTTCCTTGTGTTACTAGCACAAGCTAATTCTGCACTGGTACATTCTGAGAAAGGGAGAATTTGTTTCTCCTTGTAATTATCTGTGGAGTCACACAAATGATGATTTAATTTAGCTATGAATGTGTGGTTTGTATCATGTTCACTGTGCTCTTTGTTTTCAGTCTGACTGGGAGTTTGAGGAAAGAACAAAAAAAGTATATAATTAATTCAAAAGCTTGAGGGACAGATGCTGGGAAAGAAACATTTGTAAATTACAGTGGAACTAAAACGGAGGGCTCAAAGCACGATTATACGTGGGTTAAAATGTAAAATAAAGTTAATTTCAATTTGCATAACTCAATTATTAAAACTAGGGAGGGATATTGCAGAGTGATCCAAGACACTTTCTGGTTGATTTCATTTTGTCAAAATGTCTGGTGTCCTAGGGGATAAGAGAAAGAAGTAGAACAGAAAAAGCAGCTGAAGTTTAAGCACAGAAACAAGTCACTTCCCAGTTCCCAAAGCATGTTTTATATAGTTTTATTTAGAGAGGAAGGGTGGTTAAAGTATTGGTCTGTGACTCAGGAGATGTGAGTTCTGTTCCTGATTTTATCAGAGATTTCCTGTTTGACCTTGGGCAAGTCACTTAATCTCTCTCTGCTTCAGTTCCACATTACAAAATGGGAATAGTAATACTTCCCAGGGATGCTACTATACTATACTATACTATACTATACTATACTATACTATACTATATATATCACAGAAAAGCCTACAAATAACATCATTTTATAAAGTAAATATAATTCATTATTTGGGTAAGGACAATGCATTTTGGACCAGAACTCAAAGCTGTTTTCATTTAGTCAGGGTGAACTGCTAGGTAAAAACATCTCGATTTGGCCCTTTGGTAGTAACTTCTGTAAAATGTCTGACTTCTCTCTCATCACCATTATTGTGTGTATGCCAACACTGTCTGACTCATAATTTTGAATTGAAAAGCACAATGGATAAAATGTCATCAAAACAATATGAATGCCACTTCACTGGAGGTAGGGTCTGAAAGAATTAAGAGATTTTGGCAAAACTTCAGATTTTTGCTTCTCATACAACAGCTGTGGACCGCAACACAAGAAATACGGTGGTTTTCATAAGTACCTTAATAATTTTTTAAGCAGCTATTATAGTGCAGGTTAACTTGAATTTGTGTTAATCACTAAAAGAGAAACTCTAAATGCATATGGGAGACTCTCTCTTATGGATCAAAATATTATGTAAGTTTTGTGACCTGTCCTAAGAAACTACACAGCATTCTGATTCCCTACCCCAAGGCAAGATTTCAAGCAGTGTTAACTCCTGATAGTATTTCCAATTGATTATCCATTGAGTTGGCAGAAGAGGCCACTGAAGAGAGCAATTGTCCTTTGTTCTGTTCGTTCTGCTTTGGCTCCTATCCCAAATCCCAGTCATGCCATTTTCTTGTCAAGATCTAGATGAGGCATTTCTGAAGATTCTCAGAAGAGATCTGGTGGGTCTTAGTTTCCTGGAGGAAGTAACAAAGGGGACAATATAGGCCAGAGTTAGGTTTTTTCCTTGCCTCAGAAATAATGGTGGACATATAGATGGAGCTAGGTGAGAGCAATATCAGTGAAAAAGGAATAATAACAAAAACATCATTCCATCAGCTTTGAGTACTAAACTAAATCTTGCTGTGATACTTTTTCTTGTGGTCCTTTATAGCAGCAGATGCACTACTCTTTCTGCAGCATTCATTCAAGTGGGCAGTACTTGCTGGAGATTTGTTTAAGGGATACTTTCATGATACTCTGAGGAAGCTTTCCACAGGAAACCTTTTAGTTCTGAATTTGAGTCAGAAATAACTGTGCAAATAACATGGTACTGAGGATTCTATGAAGGGGAGCACTACTTAGTAAATTTCAGTAAATGTAAATGACTTTAGGAAGCAAAGATTGAGGTATAATTGGTAGCTATAAATATAGGATAGAGCTTACATTTTTTCCTATAATGTCTAGAAAACTTTGATTAAATATGTTGACATTTATATTTTCTTCTCCTCTAAATCCTCTGCTTTTAAACTGAAGTAGCAGTATACTAAACCATAATTTTACATTATAATTTTTGCCTAAAATTTACTTACAAAGATTCAGCCAAAATTCATCAGAAAATGTGTTTTTCTGTTTGTTTTAATCTCCTTTAGTTTATGTTTCAAGAAAGTATTTAATATGACACAGTTGCACATGACGTTCTCATAAGCAAACTAAAGAAATGTGGTCTAAATGAAATTAATATAAGGTCGGTGCACAACTCGTTGAAAGACCCTATACTCAGAGTAGTTATTGATGGTTCACTGTCATGTCAGACTGGGAGGGCATATCGAATGGAGTGGGAGAGTATGCTTATAAATTGCAGATGACACCAAGCTGGGAGGGCTTGCAAGCACTTTGGAGGACAGGATTAGAATTCAAAATGAGTTTGAGAGGTTGGATGATTGGTCTGAATTCAACAAAATGACATTTAATAAAAAAAAAACAAGTGCAAAGTCCTTCACTTAGGAAGGAAAAATCAAATGCTCAACTATAAAATGGGGATAACTGGCCAGTTGGCAGTACTACTGAAAATGATCTGGGAGTTGCAGTGGATCACAAATTGAATGGGTCAACAACGTGATGCAGCTGCAAAAAAGGCTAATATTTTGGGGTGCGTTGACGGGAGTGTCATATGTAAGATGCGTGAGGTAATTGTCCTGTTCTGCTCACCACTGGTGAGGCCTCAGCTGAAGTACTTGATCCAATTCTGGGCACTATACTTTAGGAAAGGTGTGGAGAGAGTCCAGAAGAGAGCAACATAAATGATAAAAGGTTTAAAAAACCTGACCTATGAGGAAAGGTTTTTTTTTAAAAGCCCCCAAATGGGCATGTTTAGTGATGAGAAAAGAAGATTGATAACAGTTTTCAAGGTTGTTATAAAGAACACAAGGATCAATTGTTCTCCATGTCCACTGAAGGCAGGACAAAAGTAATGAGCTTTATCTGCAGCAAGGGAGATTTAAGTTAGATATTAGGAAAAACTTTCTAACTAAAAGAGTAGTTAAGCTCTGGAATAGGCTTCAAGGGTGGTTGTGGAATCCCCATCATTGCAGGTTTTTAAGAACAGGTTGGACACAAACATGTCAGGGGTGGTCTAGGTTTACTTGGTCCTGCCTTAGTGCAGGACTCGATTACTGCTCAAAGTTCCTTCCAGCCCTACATTTCTGTGACTCTCACATCTATATTCATTTAAGCATACTCGGTCTGATTTGGTGTATGCTAACCATGCCAATTAACTTTTATATTCTTAGACTAGTTCAAGAAATAATATCATGACTATGTGGGTCATTCTGTGGGTAGGTATTCTGTGTTGTAATTTGGTTTCTTCTAATACGTACCTCTTATCAACAGAGGATACTGTGTGGTCGGCTAAGTGCCATTTTCTTATGGAAAATTTCACATGAGGGTAAAACTATGGAATATCTCCAAAAGCTTTGTGAGTTGCACTGTTGGAATTTAAAGCATATCTTCTCAGTCAGGAAGTTTGCGTGGAGCGTATAATAATAGGAAGGTGTGGAGTCTGGCGATCCACTGGAAACACTCCATTGACATGCAGATCCTGGCAGAAGGCCACATCCCTGAGGCAGATCATTGTGCCTCCCTCAAAAGCTCAATAATGCATATATGTGTCCATGAGTATAATGTACACAAACAGCGGTTAAACTGCAAGTAAAACAGTTTAGCAGTTATTAGGGCTTGTATCCAGTTTTCATTATAAATCAGTAACGGTAAGAATTCATAACTTGCCCTAAACAATTCTCCAGGCAAAATGTAGCAAATAAAATGTCAATCATGGAGTAAAATAAGGAGAGGGTTTTTTTTAAAAAAAAAAAGCATTGCGGGGAGGCATAAAGTTACAGAAGTGGAAAAGAAAACAGAATTTAGTTTTCAGGTCTTAGTGATTTCCGGTCCTTTTTTAATGCCACAGTTCTACCATGTCTCTATTTTCATGCCAAAGTTTTGCTGATCATTAGTCAGTAATTGATGCTTCTTGTGCCTTAGGGAAGGCTGGGGAATGAAAATTTCATGTAATGATACAGCTATTGTACATGTACAGGAGCTTTATTAAAAAATATTAATGGTATTTTGCATGCAAGCTTGGGGTAATATTATTTTCTCAATGTGTGTGCATAACTTTCATTAATGCTGATCAAGTTTCAAGGCATTTTATCAGAATTACAGAGCAGGTGAGAGGAGATCATAGCCTATGGTGTAGCTGCAGGCTATTAACCCAAGCCAGTTGATAATCTCTGGGAAATGCCCTGAACTGAGGTCATTGTTGCTATTATAAGATGAAAAGGGAGTTAGGATATATTGGCAAATGAAAGTTTTATGGGTGATACAGTTTCACTTTGAATATACAAGGCCTTTCTAGAATATTAATGCCCTGTCTATTATCCACCAAGGTTGCTTCACTCATCTCTCAACATTCTTCTGATTATTATGAAATGATAAGGCCCTTCATAGTGGTTGCTTACCTGTCTTATAGGAATTGGCATGGGAGCCATTATTGCTATTTAGAAATTGAAAATTCTAAATAAGTACTGTATTAAAGCATCTGGGTTGAACAGTGTGAGAATTATTACGTTGGGATCAATGTTCAGGCTGGTGACACTGATAGCAGCTGTCTGACAGTCTCACATTGGGTTTTCAGAGTACACTTTATAAGGAGAAAGAGCACTCAACATTAAGCTATGAGTGTCTTCCGAGGTGGCTAATGGCAGTTTATGGTATTGCCAACCTCAGACATTCAGAAGTCAGGACTCCAAAAAATCATATTTTAATAGATAAATAATTTTTGGTTCTTTTTATCTACTTTCTAATTTCTGAGTCTTGAGGCCTTGCTTGCTTCACATTTTCAAATATTTTTTTCAACCACGATGGCAAGAAATTTACCCTTAAAAAAAAATAAAAGGCTAAGATTCTTCAGCAATTGCATGGTTGTGGCAGCTGAAGCTTTAACAAAATCACCAAATATAGCGTCACCAAATTTCATGACTTTATTTTAAGTCTTGTGATGTTTGTTGTTTTCCTTAAAGACACAGCGCCTGTGTGTATGAGGATCTCTTTTTTCTTTTTTTTTCTTTTTTTAATGTTTCTAGCCCTCATGCTTCTGGAGACAAGTTGAAAACATGACCTGAGTGCACTGTAAAGGCTCAAAAATCAGAAAACAAATACAAAGACCAAAATGTATGGGTTCTTTTTTTCATGATTTTTAAACCAATCACATGATTTTTTGATGCCAACCTCATGAGTTTTGATACTTTGGGTTGCAATACTACAAACATTGTAAAACTCATGATAAAAGCACAAGAGTTAATTCGCAAAAGTGACAGGGGTAGATACTTTGATTTCAGCGACTGATAGATAAGCTGCCATTGCCAGGAGCATCATGAAGAAACAAATGCTAGGGAAGCCGTATGGATTCTGTGGGATCCCGAGGGGCCCAGATGCAGGTGAGGTAAACAAGGGCAGGATTTTTTGTAGTGCACACAACCACCCAGCTTCAGCTAATAAAGAACCTTCTATATATTTACATGTGTTCTTAAAGGCACTGAGTGTCATTAACACAAATAGATTGCACACTTGTGTGCGCATGCACACACGCACTTCAATATTCTGTGCAATGCCAAGTAGGCATTAATTCCAAAATAAGATTCAAACACTCCACCTTTCTCTCTTCTCTGAATACCAAGAACTTAGATAAACACATTATGTTTTGTAACATTTTATGCTTTAATACTAAGGCACTGAAGGATGTGTTTTAGATGGAGTATTTTCCTTGTTTTTGTCTGCTTGTGTCTCGACCCTCTGTTTCTCAACATGTTGTGGGAGGTTTGTTAAATTAAGGTCTTTAAGCATGCTAAATTCTACAAAAGAAACAAAATGAATCCACATTCAACATGTTAGAATAGGTTTGGAAAAGCAATGCTACCACCTCAAATGGCCTTCATATTTTGTTGATGGAAATCTTTTGTAGCATTGACTAGAGTATAAAATCTTGTCAGACTTCTACTTACAACAAAGATCCTGTTCCTTAAACTTTTACTTTGTGGCTTTATCTGAATAAAAAGAAATTGGCAAACTGAAAAATGAGTTAGTCACCCAAAACTCCAACACAATGTATGCATGATTTACAGCCTCAACAATGTAATAATGTACAGTACCTAGAGGAAATGTAAGGCAAACAAGAAGGTAATCAGTTCATCCCACGGGCATTTTGTATTTTTGCACAAATTCTTAAAAGCTCAAACAAGGTTTAAAAAAAAAAAAGATAGGGCATTGGTACACATGCAGAGTTGCTGTTGAGAGGACTCTAGACAAATTTAAAAATCCACAATAGGAACATAAAGCCGGTGCTAATATATATGCACTTATATCATACAGCACTGAAGCTTATTACTGTTAAACATTTAAAAATTATAAGACTTCGATTTCATATTTACAGCTATTCACAAATAAAGAATGCCATTCTATGATGGGAAATTTCAAAGTCTGTGATTTTCCTCTCAGTTGACCCCCCTCTTCCAAACCAGACGTTGTGTCTCAGTCTTTTAATACAAAAATTGCAACCAGCACACTCACATATTAAAAACCAGGAAAACGTTGTGCCCTCTATTTTCAGTGAATTCAGATACCGGGGGAGGCTAGAAAGTCCAAGAAAACCTGACAGGGCTCAACACTTCTTATACCCTTGTTCTAGTCACCATGACTCTCACAGTACTGGAGTCTGTGGGCTTGGTAGCTTTGGTAGGCCTTGCAGTTACACCACCCAACAGCCTAATATTATTGAGGCAATTCTGAAGGCCAAAGAAAATCCCTCAAACCAGGTATTAGCTAGAGGTTGGCAAATTCAGAAGAGAACATAAGAAGGGCCATACTGGGTCAGACCAAAAGTCCATGTAGCCCAGCATCCTGGCCAATGCCAGGTGCCCCAGAGGGAATGAACAGAACAGGCAATCATCAAGTGATCCTGTCGCCCATTCCCGGATTCTGGCAAACACAGGCTAGGGACAAAACAAAACTTGTGAACATTCCTTAAAATAAAAATTGTGAAGATATTTCAGTGCTAATTGTGGCCTTTTTTATTTGATTTCCAAAAGCATTAATCTAATTTCTTTTAATTCACAAGTGCAAATCTCATGAATGCTTGTGCTCATGTGTTTGTGCGCAGTTTTATGATGGCAATATCTGTGTGTTCATATTAAAAATCTCTTTGATTTCTCTCGTTTATAAAAGTTTGTCATCCAACCAGAGAGCAAAAACAATGCCACAAGACTTGGATGAGCAGTCAGACCCCTCAAATAGCAAGTAGTTTTCAAGTAAATCAGTGGATGAAATGTACATAATTTGTTAAAAATAACTGTAAAAATCAAAGTCTCGTAACAGGTAATTTGCAAACAGAAAAAAAGAATAAAATATTTAAATATATAATTCATTATGACCAGTTCACTCAACTTTAGTTTCAGCCCTGAAGCCTAAGATTATGCATCTTTCACATGTGTATGCGCATAGATATATTATTCTTTCCCGTTCATTATTTTTTCTCGTTCAGATCATAATATTCCCGTTTTTAGAAGAATTGTATAAGCGAAAGAATATCTTCTAATTCCTTACCGTTAGATTCCCCAGAATTAAATAAATTGAGCTTTGCCTTTGAAAATCTCTGTTCCCCATCCCCACCTCCTCCACAACGCTCTGCCCTCAGCAATGAGGAACAACTACAGTTGTTTAACTCTGGAAATGTTACCTCGCACAAATGTTCTTACTCAGAATATGGTCATTTTTGGTTTCTGTTTCATTTTTCTACTTGGAGTAGATATTTTAAAAGAAAGGGATGTGATTAAGAAAAAAATATGATTTTGTTTGATAGTTTGATTTTAATAGTGAAACTCTAGACCACTGATGAGAGATTCAGTTTATTACTGACCTGGATGGAAATCAGAGTACTGCTTGTGAAAAAAATTTGGAAAGTTTAGTTTCTTTTTGAGAAAAGTGATTCTTGGTGTTTTTGTTTTGTTGATTTTAATTTGTCTCTGAAATGATTTTCCACGGCACTTGAATGAAAGTTACAACTCGATGACATTCCTATTAATATATTTTTTTCAAGAGAAGAAGATGCTGTTGGTTGGTTGGTTAAAAAAACTAGATACAGAGTGATTTGGATTAAATTACTATTCTTAATAGTATCAGTTAATGGATATCTGTAGGTTGAATTTAGCCTGATTTAAGAGGCACCAGATGCAAGGAGATCTCTCGATTGAATTCTTCCTTGCTGGACTGAGTTGTATTACAAACTTTCTGGACATAATGAAAATCAATAAGATGTCTTTAAGAAGTAAATAAAACATTTGCAGTTACATATGAACTTGTCAGGAATTCCAATCAAAATACTATCGCTATATTTGTCCATCAATGTAATGTGAGGTAATGAATTGTTTAATGTTGCTCTTTTAATTAAACCAGTTTGTTTGATGTTATGCCAATGTTCTGTGTTTTTAACCTTGAGAAATGCAGATTGAATGCAAATCTGACTTGCATGGGAATAAAATCTTTTTCTTGTTCATTTTCTGACTCTTTGCCAAACAATAGAATTCGGGCGGGGGTGGGGGTGAGGTGGTGCTTCCCTGCCCTCCCTCCTCTCCCCCAGAAAAATGCTTATGAATATTTGTTTTCCATCTTAATGGATCATTACTAACTTATTTAAGCATATGTTCCACATATACACATCACTGCCAATAAATCAAGCATAAGTTGCTGTTATAACTGAAGGCTGGTCACAAGCTTTATATTAAATTGACTTTTGTCTTTTACATGAATAATTTCATTGTCCATAAAGTAAGTTTGACTGCACTTTCTGGTGAAACTCTGACATTCTTGTCTCTTGACACTTGATGTGTAGACTTTTTGTTTGTTTAAATTTTAATAAATGTTGGAAATCTGCAGACAGTTTTGTTGAGGCTGAAGGAAGGAATTTAAAACTTCACTGAATGATGCCTTTTTATAATATATACATTTTCAGTTGGCTGACTAGATTGGGTTTGCATGCTGCACACTGTGTAGGCGTTGTTTTATTTCTCAATGTCCAGGGCCGGCTCCAGGCACCAGCTGAGCAAGCTGGTGCTTGGGGCAGCAGATTGTTGGAGGCGGCATTCTGCCCAATCCTAGGGTGGCACGGCCACTTTTGTTGTTGTTGTTGTTGTTCTTGTTCCGCTCCGGCCGCCCTGTAGGGGGCAGTGGCGCGGAGAACCAGAGCACCCTGCAGGGCAGTCCTCTTCCTTCCCTCCCCGCCGACCGGAGCGGAGCCCTTGCGGCAGGCGGCAGGAGGTGGCGCAGCGGGAGGGGCCGCGTGGCAGCACCCCTGCTGTAGCCCTGGCCGCCCCCTTCTCTCTCTCTCCCGCCCGCTCCCTCCCCCTCCCCCCCGCCCCCCAGCCGGTCCCCCTGCAGCCATGCTCCGGCCGTGCTGCAGGGTTTTTTTTTTGCTTTGCCGTTCTGGCCGCCCCGTTTGTTTTGTTTTGTTTTGTTTTTTGCTTGGGGCGGCCAAAAAGCCAGAGCCGGCCCTGTCAATGTCAGATTTCATACTAGGCAAAAATGCGGACATGTCATTTGGACACACCAGCATAAGGATAGGAGACCTTTTAAAATGATTATAGCCTGCCAGCTTTCAACAGGCTTTAATATGTAATAGGTCACTAAAAACCTAAAATGCAGGCATAACTTGAAGAAGAAAAATATTCTGATACATTATGGATATACTTAAAAATGACTACCCTGCTTTGAGACACAGAAAATAGAGGTGAACATGAATTCTTCTTAAAACAATTCATTTAAACTCAGACACATTTTATATGGTTTGCTGAAGGGTATAATACTCTCTTTTTCCCCAATTCAGTGTATTATTACTTTGCTCAAGAGATTTACAAAACATGAGGTATAGAGATATAAAAGATTAAGAAGGAGACAGAGTTGCTCTGTAGTTAAGCAAATTGGTGAAAACTTACTTTTAAATCATTTATTATTCTACTAGTGTGGAGCAGCTGAATAAAATACCTAGGGATAATCTGTTTATATTCTTAGGTCTAATTCTATTATCTAAGACTATATGTTTATCATAGCTATCAGAGTGGTTTTCAAAATGATCATATTACTTAAAAAATGTTTCTCAAGGTGTCACATAAATTTATGTACATAATATTATACAGAATGCTTTTATGCTTTGTGGGCAGCACTGGAACCCTTGTTCAAGAACAACTGAAATTATTAGAGCCTCAGTGTTTCACCTCTATGTTCCTTTGTAATAAATGTGCATCTCTTTAAAATGCCCAATATCCCCAATAAAGCTGACATATCTAGTTAGACAACAAGGGGCAGCTGGTATAATTGCGATAGTGCCGGTGTGTAAGGTTCTGTCCACAGATCTTCGAGACAAGAGGAGATAAGGAGTCTGTGTGAAGAATAAATGTGTATAATAGTTAATGAGAAAGTGTGTGTGTGTGTGAGAGAGAGAGAGAGAGACAGAGAGACAGAGAGATTGAATGAGATCATGTGCATGTGTAGGTGACAATGTTGAGCAATGGAGAATGTGTGGGTGATATTTATGAAAGAGCAATAAAACACATGATCACGCTAGTGTCCGAGGAGAAAGGACTGTAATTTTAGATAAGGACACTAGGGCAAGATGAGGTAGGGGCAGGAGAACAGGCAGAGGCAAGACGGAGTAGTAAGAGCACATACTAAAATGTTCTGTTTTAAAAGAACTCCAAGAGACAAGGTAGAGGCCCCAAACTGACTCTGCAACTTTAAACGAGGTTTGTGATATTTTGCTATGAAAAATTAATCATTTTACTAACATTTTTTTCCCACAGGGAAAATACAGCCCCTCCGTAATAGTTAGGGTGACCAGATGTCCCGTTTTTAAAGGGACAGTCCCATTTTTGGGGACTTTTTCTTATATAGGCACCTATTATCCCCCACCCTCTGTTCCATTTTTTTCACAGTTGCTATCTGGCCACTGTAGTAATAGTCATATGTTCACAGTTTAAGGAAATTGTTGAGATTATTGTTTGTGATTCATTTTCCACATCTGCAATCTAAAAAACAAAACTGTAAATATAATCAGGGTTCCCTTTATTCTGCAGCCGTGGGATTTGTTCAGAATTGTGCCCCAGAATATGACAATTCATTTTAAAAAAGTTTCTATTCCTTATGGCAGTAGAGAAAACCTCTAAAAATATGAAGTGAGTGTAAATCTATGCAGTGTCATATGCCTGAGCCTGCAAAGAGCCAGAAACAATAGATCTGAAAGGTGTGTCTTGCCACATTCATCTTAGGACCCTGTGGACTTCGCTCATAATTTGACATTTTCCCAAGATTCCACAGAATTCAACATTTTGCTGCAACCAAGCACATGATGTTTTCTGTCCATCACTCTGTTCTGCAGCGACCTCTCTACCTCTTGCTTTGCGTTTTACCCTGTGAGGTAGAGTTAATTGGGATAATGTTCATTCACCCTGCATTATACCAGTAAACCAAGCAACAGGTAGTTTGGGAACAAGAATTGGAGTACAGTTTGCAGCGATATTTCAAGAAGAATAGGGAGAGATCTCATTTTAGTCAGCCTGTGTGTAATTCAGTTGCACGGCTATAAGTATCTCCAGCTGTTCACATCTCTTACTGTGCAGCTTGTGCTGATTCTGTAACTTTTTGAAGATGTAAGGCCTTTATTTACAGTAAATCACATGAGCAATGAATGCCACTTTTTTCCCACCATGTCCAATAAAAGTGTTGAGTTCATTCTGAAAGTTAGTTTAACCCACAGTGATCCCCTTTATGACATATAGCGTGCAGCTTTTAAGATACTGTTAATCAAATTATGAGGTGATGCATTGTCTGAATGGGTACATCATCGGTGAGTTTTTATTTATTCTCAGGGGAAGATATTAATTGTTTGGGTAGGGGCACTACAGATGATAACTCCAATTTAAAAAAAAAAGATGGGTTGATCACTTAAAGGACAGATGGAGCTTTACTTTAGGCACTTCTGGAGAGAGCATGAGAGTAAGCAGAATCCTGGGTCCAGCTACAAATGTTCCTGTTCGATGTGATGCAGTTTAGCACATGACTCCTTAAATTTGGCATTTATTTATGGCCAGGTGATTTTTTTCTTTCATTCTTTATTTTTTGAATTCCATTTCTTGGTTCCAGAGGGAGCTATCCTAACCTACCACATCTATGCATGATGCTTTTCTGATAGTTGATGCTAAGGATTTTATCCGCATATAAGGAAGCCTTCCCTATATTCCCTCCTTGAGCCCCCATGAATGGTCTTGGAGTTTGATAAGCTATGCATAGGTGCTGGAACTAGAGGTACTGGGGGTGCAGAAACACCCCCTGGCTTGAAGTAGTTTCCATCATATACAGGGTTTGCAGTTCAATGGCTTTCAGTACCCCCCACTATACAAATTATTCCAGCACTCCTGAAGCTATGCATTAAATTCTGGTTTCATGCTCTAATCCAAATGATTAATTTGGCCTATTACAATATCTGTTCCTCACCCTTGGAATTCTGTGGATATTTTAACATAGAGATTGACCTGCAAATATCCACAAATTTAGCTGCAGATTTTCAGACTGAACAGTTGTTTGTATATTATTTTCCATTATGTAACTATAGGTGAGTAAGGTAAACAGTGGAGCTGAGGTAAGGCCAGCACCAGTACAGTGTAGTACATGTTCCAGTTTAGGACATCTGAAGTGCTGCTTCCTGCACTGTATGTATGCATTCTGGCAACCTGTGAAGGACATCAGGGAATATCTGTCCTTCCTTTTTCCCTAGTTGCTCTTGTCTGTTCCTTGATAACAGATGGGGAGGCTGCGATGCCAGTATATCACCCATGGGTGGAGTTTGGAGGGAGTGTGAGGGCAAGCCTTGGGCAGGCACCGAATTTGCCCTTCCCCCACCCCACGCAGGGCCCTGTAGGCCTGGCTGGAGTTACAGCCACCCCTCTCCTCCATATAAAAGTCAAAATATGCCCACGGTAGCACCCCTTGATATTATTTTTACTAAATATGGAAGTGAAAATAATGCTGTTCTTAAAGGGGCAAAAAGGAGTCAGGACATTGATGTACAGAAACATTTAAAAAGAAACACAATCCTCCCACAGGGAAAAGGATTGCTGTGAGAGCCAATATTATCTATCTATCTATCTATCTATCTATCTATCTATCTATCTATCTATCTATCTATCTATCTATCTATCTATCTATATTTTTGAAGAGCTAAACAAAATTCTTGGTGGTTCAAGGGACTAACAATTAGGAAAAAATGTCTTTCACCTCCAAATTAGTTACTGCTTCGAAATCCCAGCTCATATCAGTAACAGAGCCGTATGAATAATATGTTTTTCAGTATGCTGGAAATGCCAAAAAATTGAAAAAAATGTTCATTTTGGGGTGAATCAAAAATGAAAGTTTTTGAAATGTTAGGCAAAAAGTTGAAAAAAATTCCTTTTTGCTTGAACAAAACATTTTGTTTGACCTGAAATGAAAATTTGTTTTTTCATGCTTTTAATTTTTAAAAGAAATTTTAAGATAATTTTGAAATATATTTTTCAAACTAAAAAAAAATCAAAACATTCCATTTTGAAAATGTGAAAAAGAAGTGTTTCACATTTTCTGGATTTTTTTTACATGAACAATTTGACTGACATAAATTCATAAAATATTTTGATGTTGCTGAATTGGAATTTTGGCTGAAAAATGTTTTGGTTGAAAAATTTCACCAAGCTCTAGTGAGCAATGACAGAATGGCAGTAACTATCTGATAGTTGTTTTATAGCTGTTTGTGTAATATGAGCTGATGGTCTCAATCCATTTCCTAGTGGCCAAGTGTATGCATTCAAAAATCCAGCATTCCAAATGTTACTAGTAATTTACTGGAAGCAGTATAATACAATGAACTGAGCACAGGATTCTGAGCTAAGAACTTATGAGTAGTAGTCTTGGCTCTTCACTGACAAATTGTGTGTCCTTTTAGCAAGTCCATTTAACGTCTCTTCTTCCATTTCCTTATCGGCTATAATAACTACCTCCAAGGATGTTAGTTATTGGTTGTAAAGTGCTCTGAAGTGCTAAGTATTACTACTGTTTATTATTATTACTAATTGTCAACCTGTTTGGCAGTCTCATCAGAGAAGCAAAGGATTAAATTGGCATTAAGGATGGTCTGCTCCCTCATCTCCACAAATTGTCCCTCCAGGTCAGAATAGAAGGATGCTGAACAGCAGAGTGGGGAAGCTTCCATTGTTGAAGCCTGCACTGTGCCTGCTAAGTGGATAAACAGAATTTCATTCTCCTTTGCTGTCAGTATGGCACCTTTAATGAGCACTACATTGACTTATAAGAATCAAAATAAAGAAAAACAGAACAAAAAAATACAGCCTCACCTATGGAAAGAGTAAAAAAAATGTGTGTGTAACTGTCCATCATATGATGATGAAACAAAATGGTAGCTGGAGTTGTGCATGCTGTATATTGCAGCCACTCTGACTTAAAATGTGGTTACTAAAAGTTAGTAGTTAAATGTAAATTTTAAAACGTACTGTCTGACAATGATTGTCACTGCCCATTAAAGTGTTTACTGAACCACAGCGAGCTAAATTTAACCCTCGTTCCCGTCAAACTTCTGGAGCCTTAATAAACAGGCTTTAGTAAGTGTAAACATTCTCTAAGTTGTAGAAAATTGCATCATGGGACAGCAACAAGTGAAATTGTGGAAATATAGGTGCTTTATACATTCATCTATTTATTAATGTAGTTATTAAGTGTACAGTGAATGTAATAAGCATTTAATATTTTACTTCCAACATATTATCATATCTTCTGAGTGGTCAGGAAGATTTGGACTCCTGCAGTGGATTACTGATTTTCATAGATTATAAGGTCATAAGGGACAATGTGATCATCTCTTCCAACCTCCTGCATATCACAGGCCATAGAACTTCCCTGAAATAATTTCTGTTGGAACTAGAGCATCTCTTTTAGCCAGGACCGGATTAATGCAGGGGCTTTAGGGGCTGCAGCCCAGGACCTCAGGTTAAGGGGGGCCCCGCAGGCCGGATGTGGCCCGCTGCTTCTTTTCATCCAGCCCACAGCAAGTCTCTGTGCCACAGGCTGGACACCGGTCTCTGAGCCTCGGCGCCTTCTGTCCCTCAGGGCTGGAGCCGCAAGCGCTGGCTCGCCGATGTGCCCCTGCAGCCCCTAGATTAGGGTGACCAGACAGCAAATGTGAAAAATCGGGATGGGGGAGGGGGGGTAATAGGAGCCTATATAAGAAAAAAGACCCAAAAATCGGGACTGTCCCAATAAAATCGGGACATCTGGTCACCCTACCCTAGGTGGGGGCGTTCAGGGAGTCTCCGTGCACTGCCCGCACCCTCAGCGCCCGCTCTGCAGCTCCCATTGGCCGGGTACCATGGCCAATGGGAGCTGTGAGGGCGGCACCTGCGGGCATGGGCAGCGTGCACCACGCAGAGCAGCCTGGCCCCTCTGCCTAGAGGTCGGACATGCCAGCCACCTCGAGGAGCAGAGCAGTGTGGAGCCAGGGCAGGCAGGGATCCTGCCTTAGCCCTGCTATGGCGCCAACCAGGAGCCGCCTGAGGTAAGCGCCTCCCAGTCGGAGCCTGCACCCCGCACCCCCTCCTACACCCCACCCCTTACCCCAGCCCGGAGCCCCCTCCTGCACCCAAACTCCCTCCCAGACCCCACAACCCTGCCTGCACCCCAACCCCCTGTCCCAGCCCTGATCCCTCTCCTACATCCAAACTCCCACCCAGAGCCTGCCCCTGAACCTCCTGCTGCACCCCAACCCCCTGTCCCATCCCTGGCCCCACCCCAGCTGGAGTTGCACCCCCCCCCCCGCACCCCAATTCCCTGCTCCAGCCCTGAGCCCATTCCCCCACTCCGAAGCCCTAGGGGTCCCACAGAATCTGTTTTGTGTTTACAGTAGGTTTTTTTTTTTTTAAATAAAGAAAAGGTAAGACAAAAAGTCTACTATGTGCAACTGTATTAACTCTACGGGCTTAGAACTCTCACCATTCAACATTGCAACACAGATTGATCTACATGACTAACTACATTAGCCAAGAGCAGAAGGTTGTTATCGCAAGGGGTGGGGTGGGGTGGGGGGAACATGCCACTAGGGCCATAAGCTGGATCTGGGAAGGTTGTCAGGGACCCTGGCTTTCTTCCTCTAGAGATCCTTCCCCATATGGTGTTCCTGGGGGAGGGTAGGAGAGATGGGCCACAGGGGCCATGTGGCAGCTTGAAGAGAATCTGGCTTAGGTCTTTCTTCACCCACACTCCCAGAAAGGCTGTCTTCCCCTGAGGTTTCGTAATATTGCTGCTGCTTTGATGGCAATATGGGCTCAGCCTTAGATTAGAATGTTCCTTTCTAATGTTACCATTCTTGCTATTTTAGTGTAAGTCTTTTGATTTTTTTAATTAGAGCCCCAGCCCCTGCAGTCATATGAATATATGAGAATTACAGCATTTCGTTTCTTTTCTTTTAAGTTGCTGGCCCTCATGTTTGTAAGCTTGTTAACATTAACCCTTAAGTTTCAAAAACAAGAGTGCAAATAAAAAGAACCTAACACTGATTTACTTATTTTTTAAATTTCACCATTTTTAAATCAGTCAATGTTTTTATGAGGGACTGACTCATGATTTTTGAACACAGTTGTTGGCAGTAGTGGTATTCACTTATCATTCTGGCATGCTACCAAAATTTTGTTTCCAACACAAGCAATGGAAGGGAAATGGTAATTTTCAGTAATTGATATCTCAGTCAAACCTGAATGAAATTTCATGGGACCCAAAACAAAAAAACAACAACAAAAAAGGCATTTCTCTAGCCCAAAGGCTTTCCCCTGTACTGAATTAATATTTTATGACGAAGCGTTAGTCAGCCTACATATATGAATGACTCTCAGACCCCCTGTAAATAAGATGAACACATTTGAGAATAGATATTACATGATGAAAGCAGGAAACCACTTAAATGTACTGTATTCAGGCAGCATGTCTGAATCCTAACAGGCAGCTATGTTTAAACTCTCAGCCAGAGTATTTTCATGTAGATGTTGAAAGATTCTGAGCTCACTTCTACCTGCATAATCTGGTATAGCTCAACTCCAGTTGGTGGAGTTACAGCACTGTCAAATTTATGTAAGTCAAAGTCAGGCCCTGAGTGTTTAACCCATCCCCTACACATTTACTCTGACCAGGTTGTAGCCGTGTTAGTCCCAGGCTACCAGAGACATACAAGATATTACCTCACCTACCTTGTCTCTCTAATATCCTGTGAACAACATGGCTACAACGAGATTGCATACAGGTTAAGGTTGTCAGTCTAAATAGTACCCAGGCAAATGGTTGTGGTGTAAATCAAAGGCATATTATATTCTGTGCAAATGTGCTTACAATTTATGTTAAACAAAAGAGAGCCATTTGCATCTTAAAAGGTTCTCTGATCTAACACCTTTATTTCCCAGGAACCTAAAACGTTTTAGACATTGGGTGCTGTAAAATCCCTATCAAGAGAATCCATGTGGCCTGGCTTGTGTAACGTTCTGAGTTAAGTGCTTTTGAGCATTTGCCCATTAACACAACTTGTTACTGTGGATATGTCTACTATAGCCCTTCAGCATAGACACTACCATCACCGACGGGGGGGTTCTCCCATCAGCATAGGGAGTCCACCTCCCTGAGAAGCAGTAGCTAGGTCCTCAGAAGAATTTTGCTGTTGACTATCACTGCCTACGTTAGGATTTAGGTTGGCAGAGCTACATCCCTCTATACCCTTGAGAGACATAGCTAGGCCGATGTATGTTCCCAGTGTAGAACATCTGAGCTGAATAGATATGTAGAGTATTTTTGGTTTCAGTATTTTAAATCCTTCTGAGTTGGAGGTTTTCCTCCACACTAGTGACAAACATTTCAATTAATTGATTTAACATCTGTACCTCTTTTGTCACATTATTTACAAACATCATCTATTTTCACTTTTGCTGTGAGCATTTTGTAGGTATATTATTTCTAACTTTCATTTCTTAATATTTCTTCAGATTTGTTAAAGCCTATACATTTTGTAATGTAATCTTTTTAGGGAGTATAAACCAGCTGTACACCTGTCTGGTCTATTCAGTGAACAAGGGGAAAAGAAGAGATAAGCCACTCGCTTTATGGGAGGGAGGGAAATTGTTTCTTGGGCACTCAAATGTTGCCCTTTGGATCACTATACTGTCTATTTATTATTGACTCATTTCCTCCTCACTGTAGCTGTGTTAGAGGACATGTTACAGCCCTAGGACTATGAAAATATCCTGTGTTGGACCCGAGCTGCAAGAATAAGAGGGAACCAAGGCAACTGCAAGGAGTATTTAGGGTATTTGCAGACACTCCTTGCTAGAGTGGGGGTTTACTCCTCCTCACTTTCCAAATATTTTTTTGGAGGATGGTGTTTCGGGGGAGTCTTAGAGCTGTGGGAGACCTTCTCCTTTCTGTCTCCTACTGGCAGTTTTGGGGTTCATGGCCACTTTAAGTGTCTTTCCAAGTTGAGTATTGTGATGGGAACCCTGGGGTACAGCCTGGAACTGTGAGACTGCTGTTCCCCCTAAAATCTCCAGTCTAGGCTGTCTCCCACAACGCTTTGCTAGTAACAAGCAGCAAACCCCTCCAGGCATTATCACTGAGCCACCAACGTGCAGAGACACACCCAGCCAAGTTGTCTGAATGCTTTCCAAGACACTCATGAACTACACAGAGGGGGAGACAAGCAAATCCCTCCAGACTTGCACCCCAGAAATGTACCATCTTACACTGCTCAAGACCATCTCTTGAATAATGCAAGCTCATTAATTAGTTCGCCACTTTGTCAAAGGATAGTGGACATACACCGGCCTTTTTAATCTGAGCAGGTTCCCTAAGCACTTTAGACAAACTCACTGGTAAGGATACAACAATAAAATTGTATTAGTTACAGAAATATAGATTTTAAGTGATTATAAGTGGTAGGACTAAAGGTTGAAGATAGTTACCTAAGAAAATAAAAATTTTAAATAGCATTCTAAATCCTTAACTTTCAGACTAAGCAAGATTTGAATCAAGCAGTTTTTCTCACCCTAATAGATGTAACAGGCAGCTCACTGTTCTTAATACACAAGCTGAATTTCCTTCTCAGCCTGGGACCAATCTCCTCAGTTTGAAGTCTTTGTCTTCCCAGCATTCTTGTTGCTTTCAGTATAGGTGGGGGAGGACAGAAGTGGTCTTCTTATCTGGAGCGGCTCTAGGCACCAGCGCACCAAGCGCGTACCTGGGGCGGCAAGCCGAGGGGGGCGGCCTGCCGGTCGCCATGAGGGCGGCAGTCAGGCTGCCTTTGGCGGCGTGCTTGCAGGAGGTCCGCCGGTCCCTCGGCTTCGGCGGCAATTCGGCTGTGGGTACGCCGAAGGCGCAGGACCGGCAGATCACCCGTAGAAACGCCGCCGAATCCGCGTTACCAGCGGACCTCCCGCAGGCGCGCCGCTGAAAGCTGCCTGCCTGCCTGCCATGCTTGGGGCGGCAAAATACATAGAGCCGCCCCTGCTTCTCATGATGCCACTGTCCCTTATTTTATACTCCCAATTCATGTCCCAGGAAGACACTTGCCCAGACGTGTCCTGGTGGGCCTTGCTGAGTCACTGGGTTGAGCAATCCTCATTATGTGGTGCTTGCACAACTCTCTCTTATAGAATTGTAAATCTCTTATTTACAGGTCCCCTGCTGGTCAGTGCCTTGTGAAAGTCGCTTAATGCCCAATTGTGTATGGTCACCTTTGCCACTGGAGAACCAGCTGTGGGCATCTCCCAGATTCACAACATATTGAAATAACAATGATATACATATTTTGACAGAACAATGAGTTTCAGCAGATCATGATGTTTCATATGATGCCTTGCAAGGCATGCTTTCTATGAAATATCACAACCATATACCAGTGATGAATATGGGGGTTACAAGGTGCTACTTTGAGGTACAGTGCATCACAACTGTGTCAGCCAGAGAATAACAGGTCTCCTTCTGGACACAGGGTTGTGCATTCTCAGTGCTTCCCTGAATGTCATTGGGTGGGTGGAGTTGAACAGCCATTTAAGTCATCTGTGCAGGTGCCTGTGAGGATGAAGTTGCTTCTTGGAATACCATTCAGCATTTGAGGCTGTTGATCCTGAAGGGATCATGTGGTTTTCAAAGCTGAAAAGTCAATTTGGGATGGATAAGGTACATAATAGTTAGTTATGCATCAAAAAAGCTCATTCTTAGATTGGTGAGAAGCTATCAAAGATGCATTCAGAGGTCGTATAAATGCACTCCACTTCTAACTTGCCACTCCACTTAATTCTGAACGAGTGTCCGCACAGGGGTTTAATGCACTTTAACTAATTCACTTTAAATTCATCACCTTTAGTTACTTTGGATTAACTTTCCTGGGTATCCTTGTTTAGACAATCCCTAAAATAAAAATATTTGATTTTGCAAGACCTGTCTTCTCTGACTAAATTGTAAGATATAGCAATTCATAGGGAATATATGGAATCTAAATCATGGGATTGTAAAACACACCTTTATCAAGATATGTTTGAATATGACAGACTTAGGAAGGCTGACTGCAGATGTACTGTACTAACTGGTGTATTTTTAAAATGGATATTTATGCAGTGTTCCTGTCCTCAAACCCTATGTGCATAAACCATTTTATCCTTAAAATGCAGGTCACCATTTGCAGGTTCCATTCATAAATAGTTTATAAAGGATTAATAAAATATTTTTAAATACATGGTTAACTGATTGCTATAAACCCCAACAGAGTATTAAGTTGCTTTTTTCCATGACTTTTAACCATCAATAAAGCACTTTCTTTGTATGTGCTTATAACCAACTACTACACATAGGCAGTATGTGTGTAACACATGTAACATCTGTGCAGTTGTTATAAGTCCTTTATAAGTGGAAACATAACATAAAGTGTTAGCAGAATACATATTGCAAAAAATAATTCAAGATGACCAACTGTCCATCCTATAATACTCTAGCTTGGATGGCAGTGTCAACCAAAGTGGCTTCACTAATGGAATTCCATAGAAGCTGAACAGGAGATGTGAAGGCCCAGACTACTATAGAACGCCACAGGAAAGCCCCGAGTGTAGATGAAAAATCCCCAAATAACCGTGGGTCCAAAACCAGAACCAAGTTCAGTTGCAAGGACATGTGTGTATTTTCTTTTGTATATATTTTCATTAAAGATTAAAAGTCAGTGCCATATTCCGCTATACATGAAAAATAGTAGATTTTATTTAGTATGATTGGTTATTTTTTTAATGTAACATAGATTAAGGTAATGTGTTTTTAAGGTGCACAGGACATTATTTTGATAAAAGAATAATGAGTACTTTGAGGTAAAAGACATTTCTGACTGAAATCATTAGTACTGGTAAAAGAAACTTTTATTTCCTTAAGAAAACATGAATTAACAGAAAAACAAATTGAGCAATTAAAATATTTCCTCCCATCTTCATGGCATTTGAATACTGAAAAGAGCACATTGTATTTGACGTTTAAATTGACAGCTCTGCATTCATGATGGAAGTTAAGGAGAATGCAATTATTAAAGTTATGGCTTGTGTTCCCTCCATGTTTCTTTGTTTGGACTTGTGAGAAATGTACAATTCGACCTTCAGTGGGTCATTGTCTGAAGACTATGAGATGAGCAAAAGCAAGTTGTCTTCATACAGGTTCTTGAAGCCCGTCTTTTTCTTTATGAAACAGAAATTCAGGACATCATGGAAATTATAGTAGATAGTCTCAAGGGAATTACTCCAATGAATATGTAACGTTAATGTGAAGCCAAAACATCTGTTTGAACAAATTTCTCAAAGGTAATGTGGCATGAAGTTCTGGGTACAGAGTGTGTGTGTATATGTGTAAAGACCCCCTTTTCCACAGAGAAATAAGTATTAACACTGAATACAAATATGTTGTTCTTTTATCAACCAAATAACTTTTAAAAGACAGAGGCTCAGAGTGTGCTTACTGCTATGAAAATCTCCCTTCCTCACTTTCTTTCTGTAAGTTTTAAACAAATTCTGTAGTGTTAGGGCACATGATTTGTAATGCTGTTAGAACACTGGTTTGATAAAGCTTGTTAGTGTCTTGAGGAAAATATGTGCTAATGACCAAGTCAACCAATTACAAATAGTGTGTGTAAATTTTTTTTTCTGTTGTGATGAGGCTGATACTGATCTTGTCTGATGGGCTATGATTATTTCACGAGAAGATTAGTTATCTATTAGGATATATATTATATATATAGGGACAAGGAATGCAGGCAATAACTACAGAATGGGGGACTGTATCCTGGAAAACAGTGACTCTGAAAAGGATTTAGGGGTCAGTGGACAAGCAACTCAGCATGAGCTCTAGTGCAATGCTGTGACAAAAAAAGGCTAATATGTTGCTTGAATGTATAAACAAGGCAATAGTGAGTAAGAGTGGGGAGGTGATTTCACTCCTGGATAGGGCATCAGTGAGACCACTACTGGAATGCTGTATAGTTCTGGTGTCCACATTTTTAAAAAAAGATATTGAAAAATTAAAAAGTGTGCAGAAAAGAGCTACAAAAATCACTCAGGCTGGAGAAAATGCCTTACAGTGAGAGTCTTAAAGAGCTCAATATGTTTAACTTATCAAAAAGAAGATTGAGAGGCGATTTCATTACAGTGTTTAAGTACATTCACAAATTGATTTGCTGCATGAAGACTGGGAGGAACAGGATGCGAGTACCATCAACTTGACCCAGGCTATTTTCCACTTGAAAGGGAGAGTCTTAAAAGACAGATGCAAGAACAATGCTATAATTGAGGGGCATGCGTGCATAGTTTGCAGCTGAGAGACCGAGTCCTATTAATGTTACCATCAGCTAAATATAAATTAAGGGCCCTTGGCAGGGTCCTTTTGAGGTAACTAGACAAGTAGTACCAGTAGCTTACAAAATAAGGTTATCAGGCTGAAGCAAATAGACCAGAATCTACGTCATGAATCTTCTTAAGCCCTGGAAAACATAGAAATGAATGATGACACTGAACTGCTCCCCTTGTCTATAAAGATGCTTTGGGATGAAAAGAAGGCTAACAAGCTTGATATTCACAGATGCTTCTTTTGACAGACCACAGTATAACTAATCTTTATATTTTTAAATAGTTGATGCTAGATCGGAACCCTCCTTTTATGTGGATTTAACTCTGAATGAATTTCATTTGTCGAGATAGTGGGTGTGGCTGTGAAAGAGAAAAGAAAATTTGCTTTCCAGTTGCTTTCTCTTTCCTGACCTCCTAGGATTGTCATTCTGCTACTAGCTATGCAGTGGTCTAAATACCCAGATACTAGGGTGATTGGTGAACATAAAATATGAGATAAATTGAGAAAGAGAATTTGATTTGTTTGACCTTCATCCTTCTAAGTCTAGATACATTTCATGTAAAATGACAGTTTTTAATTGTTCAATTGCCACTAGTATTTTACAGCTTTTGTCATATTCGCTCTAGTGGGTTTAAAAATGGTTGGAATCCTCTGTATTTCCCTGATTTAAAGCCTGGTCTTCTGTCCTCCCTCTAGCAGAGCAGAGAGAGAAATTAATTGTAATAACAAATCTAGCTGTATAGAGAAGAAAAATCATCAAGTATGCTACAGTTTCTCTTCTGCCTTACTGTTGGTCTTGAATCCATGTTTACCAAGCGGTGGGATTAGACTTTGGTGCAATATTTGTGCTATTTCATGGAATTCCACAAATACTAAGATTTAAAAAATTGCTACCAGTAGTAATTACATTTAATAGTAACCACAGTACCTAGTTCTTTGGCAATTTTCTTTTAATTTTATTGGCTTATAAAAACACTTTCTGAAAGATAGACTGGTCATGTATGGAATATACCATCTCACAAAGATATCAATAAAGAGCATATCCCACAATACTAAAAAAAAAAAAAATACAAAACGTTTTATTGCATTGCCTAATGGCAATAGCCCTGTTTAAACCCACTTTTCACTTCCTTAGCCAGTTGCACACTTAAATATTGTACAAGCCTGCCTCCCCTTCCCCTGCATAGTAATCCTTAAACTGTATAATATTAATTTGCTTTTTAAAAAGTCATGCACCTACAATAAGTCTGAGTACTGAACATTAGAGCATCTATATTTAAAGGGTCAGTGTGCATCTCTTTTTATTATTTTTTTTTTCTTGAGCATCTGGAAACCACTAAATGTTAGCCCAAGTCACTGTCCACTGAGCTGTATCAAAAAGCTGACAGTTGTGTCTATTGCTTGAAAAATAAGCACATGAATAAATGCACTATGAAATATATTAAACTGTCATTTTTATCACTAAAGTCTTTGCAACAAAGAATAGCAGCATGTTAAACTTACCTTTTTCTATTTCTCATATGTGAAATGACTTTTTCCCTTTAGAATACAATCTGCCACTCACAAAAAAGTAATAAGATAGTTGATTGTACTGCCTAGCATCTTATCTGTAAAGGATTTTGCTGGATTCATTTATTTACCTACACAGCCAGAGGCTGACTTTAAAATATTTAAGCTGCTTAAAAGAAAAAGTAATTAAAAAAAGTGCTGATGAGTCTGTTTGGGTGTTTGGTGATTCCAGAGGCATATTTAAAATAAAATAAACAGATTTTATTAATAAAGTGAGACTGAGTACAGACACTTGTCTCTCTCATTCAGTTATGTTTTAGAATGTAGGATAAGTATAATGCTTGAGAAATATTGTTGAAAAGGATACAAACAAATAAGGATAAAGTGTGCTTGGAAATATTATCTTACTCAAATAAAATAATTACTTCAGATAAAGCTCTTAAAATATTGCATTAGCAGTGTTTTAAACAGCAATACTAGGTGTACACATGGTAATACATTGGCAGCTTTTATGCTGTACATTAGGGTCAGGTCAAAATTTGCATGACTTTGATTCTCAAAGCTGCTAGGTGTTGCTTTCTTCTATTTACCACATAAAGCACAACATAATACTCTGGGACATGAAATGATAACCAAATCAGAAATACTCTTCTTTAAATTACTGCTCAGGAAACTTTAGCACTTCAGTGGATCTTTATTAGTTCCACCTACATACAGAAAAATGTCTACAGAGTTTGCTCTTAAAAGCAGATCAGTGTGGTTCTGCTGGTGCTGTAGAAGGTGGAGCTGGGAAAGCCAGCATATGCCCTTTTGTTGTTTGGTGTCACCGTGTGATATGACAAAGCAACTGATAACAGGCTATCGGTGGTGTTGCTGCTGCTCCTTCCTTTTGCTGTGTGGCAGGAAGCAGAGCTAGAGGTAGGCCTAATGTCCCAAATTAGCAATAGAGATCTTAGCAGTTATCTTTAGTTTTATTCTAGGGTGACCAGAGAACAAATGTGAAAAATCGGGACAGGGGGTTGGGGGTAATAGGAGCCTATATAAGAAAAAGACCCCAAAATTGGGACTGTCCCTATAAAATCAGGACATCTGGTCACCCTATTTTATTCACACTCTGCTCCTGGAATCATCATTGTTGGAAGCACAGGGGCAGACAGAGATAATGATTTTCTTAATAGCCATCAAGAATAGTGAAAGGAAATGGTTGTTATTAAGAACAGGTTTTCTAAAGGCTCCCATCTCTACCTTCTGGATTTCTTTTTGGTCCTGTGGTGAACAAAATAGAGCAAAACCGATAGCATTGTGAGCCACCTTCACAGCAGAGAACCAATAAGAGAAACCGGAGCACCATTTCCACTACTCGTTTGTGAGTGGCCTTGTGCTAGTTTACGGTGGCACTCGAGGACAGATCAAGTGTTTCTCTATTGTACTAAAGAAGCAATACACAGCCCTCATTACCTCCATGTACAGGACATTAGAACCTACAATGTTGCTAATCTGTAATTGTGTCTTGCTGGTTTTTGAGATTCTACCATAGACGTGTTCTCAAAGATGCTGTTGTGACTTGCATTAACTTCATCTCCTCAGAATACAAAACTCAGTCTTGAAAGATTCTAAGAACTTTAAATATAGCACAAAACTGATTTTAATTTAGTTTAAATTAGACACTTCTAAAAATCATAAATGAGGGTGTTGCACAAGGCCACCACTCTCTCCCCAAGCAAGTCTGTCTTCAAGACTCATCCTTTTGCAAAGCATACAAGAAATTGACCAACTGAGACATTACCTTATTCCATTTCCATGTGCCCCCCCTTCCCGAAAGGAAGTCTTTACCACATTGTGCATAACACTATACTGATGATGATCTTCTCCTTATCTCCTGAAGCGTCTCCATGTCATTTTGTTAACCCTCATTATGCTATATCAAATATTACTTGTAAGTTGTTCAGGGTGGGAATCCTGTTGTATATCTATTTGGGGAGGCACTTAGCAAACTTTTGGACACCATGATAAATAATCATTATAATTATTGCCCAAAGGGGGTCCAAACTGAAAAAGTTTGTAGAGATCCTAATTATAGCAGGAAACCTGCATAGTCTTAAAAGAAATAAATCTTGTCTTCTAAACTGGTTTAATCCTACTACTTGGCATCATGTTGTGCTAAAAAGTGATATAATTACAGTCTTCTTTTGTACAAAAAAGCTTTTAATAAAACATTTTAGCTTTTAACGCATCATGAAATTTCCTGTTTTGATGACTCATATGCGAAAAATAAATAAAGTGGCTGAACAAATCTTTATCTCTAAATCATAATTAAAACAGAAATAAAATTAACCTTTTTATTTCTCTTTCGTTAGCAAATTATTTTAAATATTAATATTTTGTACGCAATATGCACTTTTATTCAGAATCATTTGTCAGATAACATTGTCTACAGCTAAGTATTAGGCATTACCCACACAGGCACTAGTGCTTGCTCAGCCTTACTTGTATTGCTGGACTTTCTCACTTTTATTTCTTTCCTGCAGAAAGGCAATATAGGGAAGAAAAATATGATTTTTAAATAGTATTTTAAATCTCTAATAATGAAGTCTTCAGAAAATCTCAGAGTCATTATTTTACACTTCCTAATTCTGAAATAGATACGTTATCTGAGGAAATGTTCCCTGTGTCTGTCAACAGACTTCTTTACATGTATCCATAACTACATATATTTTCTACACAGATACGTTTTAATAAGTTCAAAGAATTGCACATTGTGGACTGGGCCCTAATTAAAGTCCATATAAAGGCACTGATTGGCTTCAGCGCTCTTTGGATCAGGCCTTAATAGTGAATCAGGAATAGGAAGAGAAGGATTTTGGTTGTAATTTAGCTGACTCCAAGAGACAATATTTAGGAAAAATTAGGACAATCTAAATCTAGAATTTCTACCACCTCCATTTGAAAATTTAGGAAGAAGCAAATTCCAGCTGTGTGGTGTTTTGTGTGTATGTGAATTTTGGTTATTTTCTCTGGCCCAAATTCTCAAAGTTATGTAGGCACCTAATTTCAATTGAAATAAATGGGAGTTAGGCTCCAAAATACCTTTGAGAATATGGGCCATAGCCTTTAGGATCATCTGAGTTAAGGGAGTGTACAGAGAATCATCTGTCTCTGATGGATAAACTCTTAAACAAACTTAGAGTAAGGACAGCTTGTTTTCTGCCCTCCCTTTATATCTTTTTTTTTCCCTTCAGAATTCTGGTTTTTGGAATTTATATCATATAATATATTTATATATTTTTTAAATTCCATTTTCTGATAGGAAATTTTAGGTTGTGTTTTAAAATGTATTAACTATCAACCTTTAAACAGAACTTTGCACCTAATGTAGACAGGGAAAGTTGTGTTCATCAATGTGTTAGCTGGTCGTGGACAATCCTGTCTACACTGTTCAGATGATATGGTTCAGATAAGTTCAAAGATTTTCTTCATAGTTTTGTGTATATGTGAATTTTGGTTATTTTTTCTTGCCCAGACCCTCAAAGATATGTAGGCATCTAATTCCCATTGAAATCAATTGGAAACTGAAATATGTTTAATACTTTGTTTTTTTTTCATTCATCATTATTATTGTTTATTCACAATTCTTCTGCTGTTGGCATTGATTCTTTTAAATATGTCTTCATTTCTGAAAAATAGCATCAAAGTCTTTGTTTTCAAAATCACAGGCACACTTCTCAATAACCTAGGCTATCCAAAGGTATATAGATACAAACAATCTGTTGCTAGATCCATTTTGGGGCCAGCCAATATTGGCCCTTATCCTGCAAGCACTTATCACATGTGCTTAATTCACCTGGGTAGCTCCATTGAAGTCAATTGGACTCCTTAATAACATCCCTTTAGTTTGGTGCTCACTTTTAGTAGAACGTTGTTCCTGGGAAAGAATTAATTTATATTTGTATTGATATTTGTATGGTAAGTTGGCAGTTAAGTTTTGATGAAATTGTTGTACAGCAAGTATCAGAGGGGTAACCGTGTTAGTCCACAAAAACAACAAGGAGTCCAGTGGCACCTTAAAGACTAACAGATTTATTTGGGCATAAGTTTTTGTGGGTAAAAAACCCCACTTCTTTAGATGCAACAGATTTATTTGGGCATAAGCTTCCATGGGTAAAAAACCCATCTGAAGAAGTGGGTTTTTTACACATTAAAGTTTATGCCCAAATAAATCTGTTAGACTTTAAGGTGCTACCAGGTTCCTCGTTGTTTTTGTGTTCTACAGCAAGTTACGGATAAAAAGAGTCACTTTATAATTATATGTTACATGCTTATTCCCTTTACAATATACTATTGATTTTAAACCAGCAGCTTGAGTTGAGAGATCACTGTCTTGTTTTAAGCTTGTTATGGGGAAAAAATGATTTAAATCATAGCGGTTGTATGGTATTTATGATTAAGCCCATCATATCCTTCAGACTATTAAAAAATTTCCCTCTGTGATGCTCTTAAACTGAATTCTAACTAAGCTATTAGGGATCTCTGTTGCTTAGAAGCCCATTATGCTTACAAAGAAGTGTGTTTAGGAAATATGAGTAATATAATGTGTGTCTATTTTGAGATCTGTTCCTTCTACAATTACACTGCCCAATACCTATGTGTGATGGGTTGCATCACAGAAACCCCCTTGGGGCTGCCAACTGATGTGCCAAGACTACTTCTGCCCCTGCCAGCTTGGGACTCCAGCACCCTGTCTTCTTGAGCCAGACACACCAGTCTGCTGCAACACAGACCCAGGGTCTGAACCACGTGCCCCAAAGCTGCAGACTTAACTGAAAGCAACTTAAGAAGTGTTCCTGTCTTTAACACTCAGATGCCCAACTCTCAATGGGATCCAAACCCCAAATAAATCTGTTTTACCCTGTATAAAGCTTATACAGGGTAAACTCATACATTGTTTGCCCTCTATAACACTGATAGAGAGATATGCACAGCTGCTTGCCCCCAGGTATTAATACATACTGTGGGTTAGTTAATAAGTAAAAAGTGATTTTATTAAATACAGAAAGTAGGATTTAAGTGGTTCCAAATAGTGACAAACAGAACAAAGTGAATTACCAAGTAAAATAAAATAAAATACGCAAGTCTGAGTCTAATACAATAAGAAAACTGAATACAGATAAAAACCTCACACTTAGAGGAATTCCAGTAAGCTTCCTTTTACAGACTAGTTTCCTTTTAATCTGCATCCAGCAATCACTCACACCCCCTGCAGTTATTGTCCTTTGTTGCAGTTTCTTTCAGATATCCTTGGGGGTGGAGTTGAAGACCAAATGGAAGAGTCTCCGAGGGGTTTAAATGGACTTTCTCTTGTGGGGGAGACCCCCTCCTCTCTCCTATGCAAAGTCTAGCTCCAAGATAGAGTTTTGGAGTCACATGGGCAAGTCACATGTCCATGCATGACTCGGTTTTTACAGGCAGCAGCCGTGGTTTACATGCTACCTCAGGGATCAGCAACCTTTGGCATGGCAACCTCAGGCCAGTTGGTTTACCTGCTGCGTCCACAGGTTCGGCCGATCGTGGCTCCCACTGGCCGCAGTTCACTGTCCCAGGCCAATGGGGGCTGCGGGAAGCGGCGCAGGCCGAGGGATGTGCTGGCCACCGCTTCCTGCCGCCCCCGTTGGCCTGGAGCAGTGAACCGCAGCCAGTGGGAGCTGCGATCGGCTGAACCTGCGGACGCGGCAGGTAAAAAAACCGGCCCGGCCCGCCAGGGTGCTTATCCTGATGGGCCACGTGCCAAAGGTTGCCGATCCCTGTTCTACCCTGATCTTCCTCAGATAGACTTCTTATGTGGATTGGAGCCTTCCAAAATTCATTATCCTTTAAGCGTTTCTTGATTGGTCACTTAATTTGCACTTTCCTTTCTCAAGAAGCTGACCAAATGCTTTACTAAAGCTACTTAGAAATCAAGCAGCTACACAGCCAATATTCATAACTTCAAATACAACAAGGAGACATGCATACAAATAGGATGAATATATTCAGTAGATCATAACCTTTACATAGATATGTTACATGGCATATGTAGCATAAAACATATTCCAGTTATATCATATATACATTCATAATCATGTTTCCATGAAGCCTTATGGGATGCAACATCACACTATGAAACAACCATCAGAGGTTCTCATCACTAGTATAAGAGAAGATTTTCATACTGTTCAACTGATGATTTTTACCTACCATCAATACATCCCTATGTGCCTTACTGCTTCCTCCTCCTTAAAAAAAGACTTTGTGACTTGATTCTGATATCTCAGGAGTGTAAAATAGGAGCATCCTCATTTAAGTCAATGGATTTAAAATGCAAAACCAGTTCAAGTGAAATGAGATTTGTGTCCACTGAGTTTTTCAAGGATTTGTAGCATAGGCCAAATTAAAACTCAAATCTACACTGGAAACCTTGTTTAAAAGAAAAAAAAGAAAATTCTCTTTTGTCTTGCCCCATTATTGTAATGTCAGAGTGCCTCCCAAGTAATTAAAAATAGAAATAACTTTAGCCACTCTTTTTTTCCTTCCCACTCCATAAAATAATTTTGCATTTAGGCTATAGGCGCTGACTTCCACTCTTCCTAGGGGAGTGCTCGACCCTACCCCACCCCAGGCCCACCCCCACTCTGCCCCTTCCTCCAAGTTCCCACCCTGAGCATGCCCCATCCACGCTCTTCCCCCTCCCTCCCAGCATCTCCTGCACACTGCAGAACAGCTGTTCCGCGGTGTGCAGGAGACACTGGGAAGGAGAGGGAGGAGCAGATCAGCGGGGCCACCGGCAGGTGGGAGGTGCTGGGAAGAGAGGGGAAGCTTGGCTGCCGGTGAGTGCTAAGCATCCACTATTTTTTTCCGTGGGTACTCTAGTCCTGGAGCACCCCCAGAGTCAGCTAAGGTTGCCAAATTTCTGATTGTAGAAAACCTAACACCCTTGCTCCGCCCTCTGCCATGCCCTTCCCTGAGGTCCCGCCCCTACCCCACCCCTTCTCCAAGGCCCTGCCCCCACTCAATCCATCTGACTGGAGCCTCCAGTGTCCCTTTTTCGAATGGGCATTCCGGTCGAAAACCAGACATCTGGCAACCCTCGAGTTGGCCCCTATGATTTAGACCTGTAATCATTCTGTTCTTTTCGAGGAATCAATTTCCTACTGTATGTTTAGCTCCTGTTTAAATATTTGTCACATTAGCTTCCCTTAATGTGCCCACATTTTCAGTGTAGAAACATAAATGTTTGAGAGAGTTGGAAGCAGCTGAGTGAGGGGCTAAGGGACTTGAGTGGCCAAGCAAGAACTATTTGATTAAAAAACTAGATTGATATCAAATTAGCATGGCACACATTAAATGAATTAAAAGCTGGCTAACTGATAGGTCTCAAAATATCACTGTAAACAGAATAATCATTGAGTGGGTATGTTTTCAGTGGGGTCCCACAGGGATCAGTTTTTGGCCCTATACTATATGACATTTTTATAAGTGACCTGGAAGAAAACAAAATCATCACTGATAAAGTTTTCAGATGACACAGAAATTGGGGGAGTGGTAAATAGTGAAGAGGATAGGTCACTGACACAGAGTGATTTGAATCACGGGGTAAACTGGGTGCAAGAAAACAATATGTGTTTTGATACTGCTAAATGTATATATCTAGAAACAAAGAATGTACAATGAGGGACTCTATCTTGGGAAGCAATGACTGAGAAAGATTTGGAGTTGGTGATGGTTAATCAGCTGAACATGAGCTCCCAGTGTGATGCTGTGGCTAAAAGGACTAGCGCAATTCCTGGATGCATTTACAGAGGAATCTCAGGTTGAAGTAGTGGGGCTATTTTACCTCTGTATTTGGCATTGGTGCAACTGCTTCTGGAATACTGTATCCAGTTCTGGTGCCTGAAATTCAAGAAGAATGTTTATAAATTGGAGAGGGTTTAGAGAAGAGCCACAAGAATGATTAAAGGATTAGAAACTTGTCACAGTGATAGACTCAAGGAGCTCAGTTTACTTAGTTTAACAAAGAGATGGTTAATGGGCGACTTGGTCACAGTTTTAAAGTACCTATATGGGGAATTAATATTTGATAAAGGGCTCTTCAATGTAACAGAGAAATGTTTAACATGATCTAATTCCTGGAAGTGGAAGCTCAACAAATTCAGACTGAAAATAAGGAATAAACTTTTAACAGCGAGCATAATTAAATATAATTACAATTTACCAAGGGTTGTACTGGATTCTCCATCACTGCCAATTTTAAAATCAAGATTGGATATTTTTTCTGAAAGACGTACTGTAGGAATTATTTGAGGGAAGTTCTATGGCCTGTGTTATACAAGAGGTCAGACTAGGTGATCACAATGGTCCCTTCTGGCTTTGGAATCCATGAGCAATGTAGACGTTGATTCTGTTTATAAGAAAATGTGTTGTATAGATTGGGGGGGGGGAATTATTCCTAGGGCCCTCACCACTTCTCTCTGCAAAACATAATACTTCTCAGATTGTATACAGGGTTTATGTTGAACAAAAGAAGAACATTTTTGTGGGGGCCCCTTTTTAGATATTAGCACCATATCATAGATTATCAACTATAAGTGATATAAAAGAAGATCTATATGAGGTTTTCACTTTTCCTCATTTTGCCCACGTTTTTGCAATAAACAAAGACATTGAAGTTTACTAAAACCCTTCAGTCCTGGATTTAAAAAATATCCGTAAGAGGCGTTATTAGTAAATGCTAGAGAATGTATTAAGGATGGCGGCGTAGGTAAGGTGGCAGCTAGATTTGTTTGTGGCATCTAGAAAAATGTCTTTTGGTAATGCAAAATGTGTAAGTATAGAAATACCTAGCCATAGGAATGGGATAAACACTGGTAATCTGTGGCAGAAACATGATTTTGTAAGCCCTATGCACAGCCAGAAATAGGAAAATGAAAGCACATATCTAGTATTCATTTCACTGCCTTGATCACATGCTGAAATTTGCAAGTTATCTTCCCATCTTCAAAAGAAGAGAATTTGGTCCATTGCAAAGATGAATTCTGATGATGAAATTAAGGTAATATTGCTTGGAAAGGATAAAAAGACATCCTTTGATGTTTTTTCAATGGTAGTTTTAATGCTTCCTCAACTAAATCCTTTGTGGTCTCATTTAAACAAAAACACCACACCAAGAAGTAACAGAATAACAACACATTTTAAATAGATGCCTGTTGGGCATTAAAATATTCCCTCTATTGTATGACATTTCTCATACATGAGCCTATTTTTATAGCAAAGAAAAAAGGCTGCTAGATAATACAGTAAAATTATTTATTACTTAATGTTATCCAAATTTTCTCCTTTCTGTGCCAAATACATAGTCTTTTGAAATATTTCCCCTGGCCAGGAGGGGAAGCAAGCACCTGTCTTACCAGCTGGCAAATTTGAGGACATACACAAAGTAATTCCTTTCATTCTGGTTATTTGTTATTGATGTGGTATGTTCAGCATATACGCATCCAAACAGTGACAACTACCGGCTATATCCTCAGTAGTGACTAAAATGCAGAGTCCAGATCTACAATTAATAGGCAAAGGAGGTGTATAACTTACCTCAGTGAGTCAGAAGAACCCACTTGATCTTTTCCCAGCAAACACTGCCAGGCTGTTATAAATAACTTGAAGAAGGACACAAAGAGTAAATATAATTTAACAAAATCAATACACTTCAGACACTGGGCTTGATTCACCAGCACTGGCATAGGGTAGAGGTATGCAAATTAATCTCCAAAGATTATTGAATTTCCAGGGAGGGGATGGGCGTGATTGAATTGTTGCCATCCTCTGTAGGTTCAACCAGGGACGACAGGAATCCTGCTAATTGCAGGTGCACAGGCTCTGCACTGAATTAACAAAATGCTAGACTGGCTTGGTCACAACACCCATGTTTGGGGCTAAACTTTCAAGCTGTTGACCCCATAATAGAGTGGAGAGTGCGGGTACCTTGTTCTGCTGGAACAACTGCCTGAGAAGCTTGCTGCTACACTGACAGAAGCTGGCCTAAACCAATACTAAATCAACCTGGACCTGTGGCTTAAATGGCTGGAGAAAATGTTCATTAATATTCTCACAACTAAGCAGTGATTTCCCTTCAGGAGGGGTAATGGTGAATGAACAGCAATAGCCCAAACTATACTTCTGACTTGTGTGCATGCCCCCAAACAGGCTCACTCAAAAGTGAGGATAGCACTGATATTCCAGTGCTCACTATTGTTTGTGGGGCTAAATTCACAGTAACAAAATCTGCAGTGCCAGTGCAAAACATGAGATAGCAGCTAAGGAGATGTGTAACATTTCAGAAGCAGGTATAAAATGTGGATTGAAGCAGTTGGCCAATCCTTTTGGCCCTACAGGTGCATAGTGCTCTTCAGGCCTTGGTAGTAACTGTAAAGTTGGCTTGATCAAATGAGGTCAGTGGATAATACTGCATTTGACACAGCAAGCAAGATAGTTTTCTGCGAATTCAACAAATGTACCTATTTGTTCTTTATAGCATGAGAACACCTGCAATGTTTTATACAACCTTACTCGGGGAGACAAACCTATACTTCCTTCTACATGAATTCATAACTTATTTAAATACTGTTACGCACATATATGTGTATGGAATGTGGTATATAGTCTGGTATGTATGTTTGTTTTGTAAAATGGGGTGTATGTATGTAATTATGTCTGCATTGGTGCATACAAATATAAAATTGGACAATGCTGTCGTATCCAAATAGTCCAAACATTGTTTAGAGGAGCATGGTATATAGATTTCTTCTAATACTACTGCAGGTGATCAGATACAGATAAGATAGACTCTTAATCCCCATCTACCCTATCTTGTTCTCTTCCAAGTATATTAATATTAAAAATCAGTTGTTTTTTCCAAGGAATTCACCATCAATTGCAAAATGTCTGGCAATTGTTACCTGATTGTGAGATTTTATTAGGATGATCCATTGTTCCTTAGTTAGAAGAGTAGTCACAAATGTCTAGTTCAAGAATGCTTAAGATGGAATGTGTGGGAAGAAATAGGGTGACCAGACAGCAAATGTGAAAAATCGGGACAGGGGATGGGAGGTAATAGAAGCCTATATAAGAAAAAGACCCAAAAATCAGGACTATCCCTATAAAATTGGGGCATCTGGTCACCCTAGGTAGAACAATGTACACTTTTGTTGTTATCGTTTCTTATGTTAATATTCGTTGAGAGTTTTAAAGCTGATGTTTGACCAACTCAAATTATTTTGTAATAATGCTTTTGTTGATAGAATTACCCTTGGCTTTGAAGATAGGCACATTGTAGATATTGAAAAAAATAGTGTGGCCCTGCACAAAAAATTGACAATTTTGCCTTTGATTAGTAGGCAGTATGGCAAATACTTGTCAACTTCTCTATTTCTCAAAGGCACAATTGCAGGTTTATTTAAGATATAGGTATGATGTGTATATTCACTTACATGTTGGGGTAAAGTCCAACAGTTAGAAAAGTTATAGAATCCAGTTGGGTAATAAAAAAAAATCCCACATGAAACAAACAACCTTCCCCATTTTCAGACCCTGGAAATGGTACACATACCACTGGCACTTTTCATGGCTGCTTCTGCAGACATGAGCTCTCTCTCATTCCTCATGCTGGTTGCCAGGCAACTCTTTTAGTCTTTGATGCCCTTACACTTCAGGCATTCATTGCTGTCATGTTCCTTTTTAAATTCTTCATATAGTAGAAAAGTGCACATTGAGGAAACTGAGGATTGTTTTCTTCCTATTGGCACAAAATGTTTTTGAGAATTATCAAGGCTGTTTATTGCATCTAACAGAGCAACATATGATATCTTAACAGGCTCCCAAAATGTATCTCTTCATCAAAAAGGGAAAAACAAATGGACAGATGTTCATAATGAATCTATGTAAAATATAGGTCCAGAAATATTGCAAACATTTAACCCCTATAAGATCCCTTAAGGAATCTTTGTAGCTCAGTGAAGCAAAAAGAAGGTCCTCCTTGAAGCAGGTCATTCATTAAAATAGCAGGTATTCTTTTAAAAGAGTGACTGTTTAATCTTGGTAATTTTTCTTCATGCTCTTTGTCATTGAATCTGTTTTCTTCTTTCAGGGAAACTAGTAGAGTGAAAAGACGAAAATCCCATTAAAAATATAATTTGCTTGTTCAAGCTATTAGTTACTAATATGATTTTTTCTCTTAGTTTTACTAGTGGGTATTAAGCATGATCACATCCCAAATCAATTATGGGCTGAAACTGTTGTAGCAGAAAGTCAAACCAGATCAGCTGCAGATATTTAAAAGTCAGGAAATGCAAAAGTGAAAGTTCTAGGTACTTCAGATCAGTCACATTGCAAGTCACGAGCTTCATTCTCCATTCTGTTGCTGTTAGGTTTTATGGTGGTGTGACACCACTAAAGTTAACTTGAGTTATGATATAACAGAGTGGAGGATCAGTGTTGTTACTAGTTATTGTTGCAAAGATAAAATGGGCCAAATTCTGGTCTCAGATAAGGTACACCCCTTCCATTAACTTCTATTATTTTTGCATTTTCTATTTTAGGTATTTAAAACTGACACCTTAACGTTATATTAATGTAAAGATAGATAATTAATTGTATGAAAGTATGAAAAAGTAATTCAAACATCTTCACAGCTGGGTTTTACCTTCTTCGGTTAAGGTTGTTAATTAGATTCATGCTAGAGGTTAAAAATGCCATTTAATCTATCATTCTTTTCTGAATTCATTGCCCTTGAAGCAGTCAGTTAAGGTATGCTGGGAAGAGAGAAAACCAAATGGCCTTTAACTTCTATGACAATTACAATGCTAAAGCTAACTACTGTGGAATATTAGTAAATAACACAGTAACATTATTGTTGCAAAGTAGAGTAATAAGATAATGATTATGGATCAGATTTTGTAATCTGCTACATTCACTTTGCATGGCTTAGGTGGCACACAGTGAATTTATACCAGCTGGAGATTCTCCCTGAAGAATACCCCCAGCATAAAGGAAATCTGAAGCTCTGTAAAGCTAGTGCACCTGCTGTGCCATCCATTACCTGCCCCATTACAGCTGTGCTGCCCAGCTTACACAGGGAGAGGAGGTGTCAGAGGCAAAAAGGGGGCTCAAGAGAGGGGTGGAATTGTGTCTAGGAAGGTCTTCTGGAAGCAGTGTAACTAAAAGGTGACCCTCTGCAGCTTCAGGTTAGTGCCTGAGCTTTATTCAGCTGCAGTGGAGAATTGAGCCTTATGTCACCAACGAAAAGGTTTAATGGCACTTTTCGCTTTTTGTCTTTTAAAGTTCAGGGGCCTAGAGAACCACTGAATGTGGAAGGTGCTTGGGTGTACCCTAGGAAAGTGTGCTAATAAAGCAGGGCCTCCAAAACTGCAAGCCCTGGTGTAGTTACTTGCTCTCTTTCTCTTGCACACTTTCTCTTTCTCCCTTCTCAAAGTCTAAATTATATGTTAAGATACAAGAAAGAGCATTTTAAGTATTGTGCACCTATCAGAATCTGCCCTGCTGCTATAGCTGTGCATGGCACTGCTCTGTAAAGATATAATTGCAAATGTAGATGATCAGAATATTTGTCTCTCTACTGTCAAGGCTGCTTCCCCACTCTGAACTTTAGGGTACAGATGTGGGGGCCTGCATGAAAACTTCTAAGCTTAACTACCAGCTTAGATCTGGTCCGCTGCCACCACTCCCAAATGTGCTAATTCCCTTCCCTGGGTAGCCTTGAGAGACTCTTCACCAATTCCCTGGTGAATACAGATCCAAACCCCTTGGATCTTAAAACAAGGAGAAATTAACCATCCCCCCCTCCTACCTCCCACCAACGCCTGGTGGATCAAGATCCAAACCCCTTGGATCTAAAAACAAGGAAAAATCAATCAGGTTCTTAAAAAGAAGGCTTTTAATTAAATAAAAAGGTAAAAATCATCTCTGTAAAATCAGGAGGGAAAATAACTTTACAGGGTAATCAAACTTAAAGAGCCCAGAGGAATCCCCTCTAGCCTTAGGTTCAAAGTTACAGCAAACAGAGATAAACACTCTAGCAAAAAGGTACATTTACAAGTTGATAAAACAAAGATAAAAACTAACACGCCTTGCCTGGCTGTTTACTTACAAGTTTGAAATATGAGAGACTTGTTCAGAAAGATTTGGAGAACCTGGATTGATGTCTGGTCCCTCTCAGTCCCAAGAGCGAACAACCCCCAAAACAAAGAGCACAAACAAAAGCCTTCCTCCCACCAAGATTTGAAAGTATCTTGTCCCCTTATTGGTCCTTTGGGTCAGGTGTCAGCCAGGTTACCTGAGCTTCTTAACCCTTTACAGGTAAAAGGATTTTGGAGTCTCTGGCCAGGAGGGATTTTATAGTACTGTACACAGGAGGGCTTTTACCCTTCCCTTTATAGTTATGACACGCCCCCCAAATCACAGATAGTGTTGGACAGCCGGTTCCACACTGGCTGTGATTTCTTCCCGGAGCTCTAGGAGAAAACAGAGTTAATAAGACATATGCACCTTTAGACATACTACTGATTATATAAAAACTAACAATATGTTCCACATTCCAAGAACAATGTTTAACCAGTTGATTCTGGGAAACTTTCCCAGGAGAGTGCATCAGCCACTTTGTTAGAAGCTCCTGAAATGTGTTGTATTTCAAAATCGAAATCTTGGAGAGCTAAACTCCACCGAAGAAGTTTTTTGTTATTCCCCTTGGCGGTATGAAGCCACTGTAGCGCAGCATGGTCTGTTTGTAGTTGGAAACGCCATCCCCAAACGTACGGGCGTAGCTTTTCCAGCGCGTACACAATGGCGTAGCATTCCTTTTCACTGATTGACCAGTGGCTTTCCCTCTCAGACAGTTTCTTGCTGAGAAACACAACAGGATGAAATTCTTGATCCGGTCCTTCCTGCATTAAAACTGCTCCCACGCCCCGCTCGGACGCATCTGTGGTTACTGGGAACGGTTTGTCAAAGTCTGGGGCCCTTAGCACAGGGTCAGACATGAGTGTCGCCTTAAGCTAGTTAAAGGCCTTTTGACACTCATCAGTCCACCGAACTGCATTTGGCTGTTTCTTTCTGGTTAGGTCTGTCAGCAGGGCGGCGATTTGGCTGTAGTGTGGTACAAATCGCCTATAATATCCGGCCAAGCCTAAGAAGGATTGGACCTGTTTCTTTGACTTTGGAACCGGCCACTTTTGGATAGCATCCACTTTGGCCTGTAGGGGATTTATAGTTCCTTGACCCACCTGGTGCCCCAGGTAAGTCACTCTGTTTTGGCCTATTTGACACTTTTTAGCCTTAACAGTTAGTCCTGCCTGCCTGATGTGCTCGAAGACTTTTTCCAGGTGCTCCAGGTGTTCTGCCCATGAATCAGAAAAAATGGCCACATCATCGAGGTAGGCAACTGCAGATTCTCCCAATCCCGCTAGGAGACCATCTACAAGTCTTTGGAAGGTGGTGGGTGCATTTCGCAGCCCGAAAGGAAGTACATTAAATTCATACACCCCTGCTTGGGTGACGAAGGCTGACCTTTCCTTGGCGGGTTCATCTAGTGGTACTTGCCAGTACCCCTTGGTTAAGTCTAAGGTAGAGATGAATTGGGCATGTCCCAATTTCTCCAATAGAACATCTGTGCGTGGCATTGGATAGTTGTCAGGATGAGTTACAGCATTTAGCTTATGGCAGTCCACGCAAAAGCGTAGTTCCCCATCTGGTTTGGGAACTAGAACGACTGGAGATGCCCATGCACTCTTAGAGGGGCGTATTATACCCATCTGTAGCATGTCCTGAATCTCCCTGTTTATAGCAGTTTGGGCATGAGGTGACTCCCGGTAGGGTGGGGTTCTAATTGGGTGAGCATTACCTGTGTCAATGGAGTGGTATGCCCATTCGGTCCGTCCTGGGGTAGCTGAGAACATTGGCGCAAAGCTAGTGCACAGCTCCTTGATCTGCTGCCGCTGCAGACGTCCAAGGGTCGCGGAGAGGTTCACCTCTTCCACGCCACCATTACTTTTTCTTCATAGTAGACACCTTCAGGCCACTCCGCGTTATCTGTTTCCTGGGCCGTAACTGCCCTGTTTGAGCAATTTGTCCTGAGTTGGCACTCTTAGTTGGGTTCCACCAGAACCGCATTGTCACAGTGGCGTAGTCGTGCTTGGATCCACAGAACCAGGTCAATTAAGCTTTGGGTCAGAACCCCACGTTATCCAAATTTGAATTTTGGGATTGAGAGTTTGGTTGGTTAAAGAACAGTTGCAATGGGTGAGCAAAGAGCATATGAGGGCCTTGACAAAAAAGCCCTGAAAGATTTGTGTTCAGAAAAGGGGATAAGCTTTAGAAAGAAAGCTACAAATCAAGAACTGAGAGAGCTGTTAATGGCCAGTGATCAGAAGGCAGCAAGTAAACTGCAACTTGAGCATGAACAAAGACTGGCAGAAATTCAATTGCAGGAACTAGAAGCTGAGGCAAAAGTGTAAAGATTTCAGCTCCAAGTCAAAAAAGCAAGGGAAGAAAAGCAGAAATTGTATCCTCTTGAAAGTCCAGTGTATAACAATGTTGGTATGTTGTATAACTCTGAGCAGTTGTCTGGGTGTAACCAAATGTACCCCAATACTGCCACCTTTTATGTAAATGCTTTTACTGTGTGTTCAGTAGAGGGTGGCTCCATAAGTAGAGGGTGGCTTGTGCCAATGCTCTGTATGGGAGTGGTAATGAAAAATTCACAGAGAATGTAAAAGTCAATGGTAAAAGCTGTTTAGGGCAAATTATGGCTTCTAACATCACTCTTGTTAAAGCAGATCTTGTCAAAGAGGAAGATTACTTACCAAATCAGAGTGTGAATGTTGTAGTCCTCTATGAGTTTACTGTAAGCGTGCCTTTAGCCAGAATCCACCTTGAATGGAATGGTGCTAAGCATGAAGTTATAGCTTGTGTAAGGAAGTTACTGCCTAAGGATCTTTTGATTGGGGAAAATGTTAAAGCTTTGTTCAGTCCAGGTAACCAGTCACAGGACAGGAATGATCTTAAACCTGTGTCTATTGTGGGCAATGATTTGCCTGGGGAGGGTTGCTCCAAAGGTTTGTCTGAGAAGAGCTATTTGTCTGTAAATGAAGTTTCTGAATGTCCGTCTAGTGTCTCGGAAGTGAATCTGAAGTTAAATCAAGAGCAGCAAAATCTTATTGGGCAGGAAAATGTTTCTCTGGAGCAGATTAAAGTGGATGGTCAGGTGTCAGCCAGGTTACCTGAGCTTCTTAACCCTTTACAGGTAAAAGGATTTTGGAGTCTCTGGCCAGGAGGGATATAGTTATGATAGAGCACCTATCAGAATCTGCCCTGCTGTTACAGCTGTGCATGGCACTGCTCGGTAAAGATATAATTGCAAATGTAGATGATCAGAATATTTGTCTCTCTACTGGAGGTACTTTCAAGTGACTATTGTTTCCATTCATCAGAGGTAACATAGGAGAGTGCTACTTAACTGAACCAAAGTCACTTTCCTGCTCACCTTCATTTAGGTATGACGCAGAGGTTTCATCCATTCTGCTACACTGTTTACTTTACACTTTTGAGTATTACAGGAGCTTCAAACTGTGACAACAAATAGCAATTAGCTAATGGCTTGCTGGGAAGTAATGCTGGTGTTTGTTTTGCATAAGCATAATTCAAAATCAAAGGTCAGGTGTCTTCCCAGTATCCCTTTGGATTTAATGCTTCTGTTCTACTTGTCTCATGTCTGCCTTCTCCACATTAGTCATTTTTGCTGTTCTTTAGTGGTGTTCAAAGTCTATTATGTATTTGATACAAAGCAGACTCAGACAGAGAGTATTATGGTGACATGTACTGTTTTTATAAGCTGACATTTACTTGTGTATGTGAGAGACAAACCAAGCTTTTCTGTAATAGTTCCTATTTGATATAACATAAAAATAAAGGCAAAAAGGAACTAATGAAAAATGAGAACTATATCTTGTTAAATAACAGGTTTCAAAGTAACACTTTAACTGAGAAATAGTTAATTAACATACCAAAAGAGGAGAGGCTGAAATGATGATTAGGACTTCAACTTAGAGAAGAACACTGAGGGGGTGGGGGTATGATAGAGGTCTTATACAATTATGAATGACCTGGGAAAAGTGAATAGAGAAGTGTTATTTATCCATTCCCACAATACAAAAATCAGAGGTCACCCAACGAAATTAATACGCAGCAAAAGGAGGATACAAACAAGAGGAAATATTTTTTCACACAGAGAAGAATTAAGCAGTGGAACTCATTCACATGGGAGGTTGTGCTGGCTAAAAGTGTAACTGCATTAAAAAAAAGAACTAGATAATTTCATGGAAGATAGGTCCATCAGTGGCTATTAGCCAAGATGGTCAGAGATGTAACCAAATGCTCAGGGCAACCATAAACCTTTGACTACAAGAAGCTGGGAAGGGGAGACAAGACGGGTGTCTCTCTCTCCAAAATCACCCTGTTCTGTATATTTCCCCTGAACCTCTGGTACTGGCCATTGTCAGAGATAGGGTTGCCAGGTGTCCGGTATTTGACCGGAATGCCCGGTCAAAAAGGGACCCTGGTGGCTCCGGTCAGCACCACTGACTGGGCAGTTAAAAGTTCTCTTGGTGGCGCAGGGGGGTTAAGGCAGGCTCCCTGCCTGCTGTGGCTCTGCACGGCTCCCGGAAGCAGTGGCATGTCCCCCCTCCAGCTCCTATGCATAGGGGCAGCCAGGGGCTGTGTACAAGTCCCCGCCCCAAGTGCCGGCTCTGCAGCTCCCATTGACTGGTTACCATGACCATGCTTGGCTATGCCTCTGCGTAGGAGACGGAGGGGGGACATGCCACCGCTTTCAGGAGTTGCTTGAGGTAAGCGCTGCCCGGCGCCTGCACTCCTGACCCCTTCTTATGCCCCAACCCCCTGCCCCAGGCCTGATCTGTCTCCAAACCCCTCAATCCCAGCCTGGAGCACTCTCCTGAGCCCAAACCCCTCATCCCAATCGCTACCCCAGAGCCCACACCCCCAGCCCAAGCCCTCACCTCCGCCCCAGCCCTGATCCCCCTCCTGCCCTCCAAACCTCTGCCTCAGCCTGGATCACCCTCCTGCACCCCAAACTCCTCATCCTCAGCTCCACCCCAGAGTCCGCATCCCCAGCCGGAGCCCGCACCCCTCCCCCGCCACCCCCTGCCCCACCCAGAGCCCCCTCCTGCATGCCAAACCCCTCAGCCCCAGCCTGGAGCCCCCTCCTGCACCCCAAATCCCTCATCCCCGGCCTCACATCAGAGCTCACATCCCCAGCTGGACCCCAATCCCTTGCCCCAGCCTGGATCCCTCTCCTGCACCCTGAACCCCTCATTTCTAGCCCCACCATGGAACCCGTACCCCCTCCCACAACCCAAACCCCCTGAGCCAGCCTGGTGAAAATGAGCAAGTGAGTGAGGGTGGGGAGAATGAGCAACAGGGGGATGGAGTGAGTGGGGGGTTGTTCCTCAGAGAAGGGGGCAGGGCAGGGGTGTTTGGTTTTGTGCAAGTAGAAAGTGAGCAACCCTAGTCAGAGACAAGATATTGGGCTAGATGGACTAGTCTGACCAAGAATGGAAGTTTTTATGTTCTTATTTTTCTCAAACATCAGAGAATCACCTTGAGAATAATTGTGAGGAGCGGAGAATTGTTGGCTGAGAAACAGCTATTATGCGGATATATTTTAACAAGCCTTAAAGAAATAAGATATTATACGGATGAAAATAAAAATCCCACTTCTTTACAGCAGGGAAACAGTGTTCTACACAATATCAAATAAAAAATTGAACATAAAAGAGGTTAGGGAAAAGATTATCCCACTTCCCCAGAAGTAATCTGTGGTCACACAATTGTTCAAATGCTAATGTAACCCGGGCTTGCATGACTGATTTGATAATAAACACTGTCACACTTTTAACATCAAAGGGGTTGACAAGCTATAGAGGACTTGGATCCTAGAGAGAAAGAAAGGAAATACTCAAGACACCTGAAACCAAGGTGGTCTCTGGCTCTACCATGGAGTCAGGAAAGGACTGAAGCTTGAGGGAACTTTTACATCTTGATTGTATCCACAGAGATTTTGCTTGTGTAGGGTAGCTTTTGAAACGTGAATGATTTGATACCATATGCATCATAGGTGCTGGAAGTAGGGGTGCTGGGGGTGCTACCGCACCCCCTGGATTGAAGTGGTTTCCATCATATACAGGGTTTGCAGTTTGGTTCAGTGGCTCTCAGCAGCCTCACTATACAAATTGTTCCAGCGCCCCTGGCATGCATGCCACTTTTTAGTTTTTTATCTCTATTTTTAAGAAAACCATGTGGTTTTAAATTTGTTTTTAGATTTCATGCAGACTACGCTGAGCAGGAGACAGAGATGGGGGGTACAAATGTTTGACCTCTATAAAGTGGTGGTGAAGGAAGCTTGTCTTGCACTTAATCCAATCAGACTTACAGTGTAGAGGCTGTACAGCCTAAGGGGTATTCTCCCATAATATTTGTACCCAATAAAAATCGTGACTTCTTTTGAAATTTTCAGTTTTTCAATGAAAATGTTCAAAACACAATTTCATTTTATTTTGATGTAGGAAAAAGCTTACTTTCTCTCACTTCTTTAAACAACAAAAACAAAATATTTTTTCCAGTGAAAAAATGGGGCAAACAATAAAACAGGTCTATTTTCCTCACCAGAATAAAAACTAAAATTTTCATTTTTTTTAAATCTCTAATATATTATACTGTTGCCTCTTCTGGCTGAGCCAGTTAGCCAATATTTGGGCCTAACAGAATTATTTTAATCAGGAGGATAAATTAATAAAATGAGTCAATTAGGTCTTTGTTGTAATCCTGTTTATTTACAAAGAATATACACGTACGCCTGTTTCTCCAAACACAGTAAAAACAAACAGTAGGTGGCAATTTCCTTGCTCAGAAATCCACGTCTGCCTGTCCAGCAAGTGCAGTATCCAAAAGAAGATTTGTCTCTTGTCTTTCTCCCAAGGCCACACTTATGATTGCTTCTCCCTTTTGTCACTGGCTTTCTGCTTCTCACACCTACACACACAAACAGCTCCAATCAATTCCCTAGGCCATGTGTTTGCAATCAATCCCTGGGAAACCCCTCAGTCATCATGGCTTATTTCTGCTTAGTTTCACCATGCAGCCCAGGTGAAGCTTGGCAGTAGCTTTTTATCGTTTTCAACTATTCCTACAAAAAAGTGCATGTATTGTTGCTTCCATTCAGTCTGAAAGAAAGGTACTTAGCACTTTCATCAGCTTTAACCTAGTCTGATTGTCTATATATCAAAGACCCACTTGATGGCAGCCATTACTATCTTCCAGCATAACAACAGCACTTTGTTTCAATGTAGAGATGGCTAATTTCCAGTGCAGCCATGCTTCCATTGAAGTGAAAATAGCGGTAAGCTTTTTAGCGTCACTGTTGCCACACTACATTGCCAGTCATGACACAGTCTATTAACTATTGTGTACATGAGAAAACTGAATGAACTTAGTTAAATTGGAGCAGCCCCTTGTGTGGAAAATCTTATTTTGGTTTAAGAGAGCCTTGTAACAATTTAGTTTAAATCAATTTAAGCTATCAATACAAGGCACTCTTTAATCAAAACAAGATTGTCCACAGAAGGGGTGTGCCCTATTTAAATCAATTTCTAAATCAGTTTGTTTAAATTGATGCAATTTTCTTCTGTAAATAGGCCTTATCCTTTCTTTTTTTTCTGTTCAAGTTTAATAAAATGTAGAGAGTTCTCTATCTCAAGCTATGAAGCTAGAATTGTACCCAAACCTCAAGCTCTCACATCACTTTCCCCACTTCAAAGTTTCATGGATTCATAGATTATAAGGCCAGAAGTGAACTTTGTGATATTCTAGTCTGAACTCCTACATAACGCAGGCCGTAAATTTTCCCTGAATTAATTCCAGTTTGAACTACAGCAGATCATTTAGAAAAGCATCCAATCTTGATTTTAAAATTGCCAGTGATTGAGAATCTACCGCAACCCTTGGTAAGTTGTTCCAGTAATTAGTTGAGACATGGGTGGTTAGTTCAGGCCCATCTCAATGTGAAGCCTGTTACAACAACATAGTATATACATTTTATTAAACTTCTTGTGCAGTGTTGGCAATTCAAGGCTTTTGCATGATTTTCTCTCAGGTTCCATAGCGCTTCTTGGGTTCTAGGTAGGCAGAATAATGATCAAAGGACCATGCCCATGTGTCACAGGGCCAGTACACCCGATCACCGTGGGGGTGGGGCAAGGCCACGATAGCCCTGCGGTGAAGTTAAGGGGGTTACGCCCCACCTCGGGGTCGTGTAACCCAATCGCCAGAGTCCGTAGGACTCCCCTTGTCTGCAGGGAAGTGCAGCCCAATGGCCAGAGTCCACAGGACTCTCCTTGTCTGCAGGGTAGCGCTGCTTTAACCCCTTCTGCTCCAGTGTGGGGCCAGTCCACCCCATCACACTGTGTAAGTAGATACATATGAATGAGCACAGCAAGGAGATCTCAGTTGTGGCACTGCTCTCCCAGCTAGACAGTGGAGAGAATAGGAGCTGCTAAGCTTCCCCTACCTTTGTACAGCTAGTAGAGAAGATGAAGAGGAAGAAAGGGAAATTGACGGTACTCAATAATATTTGTTGGGTGAAGTAACTGAAATCCACAAAATATTTACAATGTGATAAGAACTATGGATCTTGCTATTGTGCCCATATATGATTGTGTTGAATATGGTGCAATACCACAGTTGCGGGAGATCACATTGTGATAATTTTCTGGGCTTTCTGCAACTCTGTTCCATAAAATAGATTTTCTCCAGGTCTTGAAGCTTGAATACAACCACTGTGTTCTCCTTTTATTGCCAAATTCAAACATCTGATTTTGCCTCCTAGGCAGAAATAAAGTCCCATCACGGAGTGGAATTAGATCAACACTTTATTCAAATCATTTCTGTTCTTGGTAACCTTAAATGAAGTGAGCTAATAAAGCATTAAATTAACATGTTATGAGAAAAAGTCTTTCTAAACTTTTAATAGGTATTTAAGTGCCAACATACTTAGTATTGTCTTTAAAGTTGCAATCAGCATAAATGGCACTTAAACCTGGGTTAATAAAAAGAAAATAATTAGGCAACTTTTTGTCATCCTGAAGTTTTAAAACTCATTTTCATTTTAAAATTGCAAATTACAAAGCACTGCATCTGCTAATGTACCAAAACATGTTGGACTATTCACCATCATTATTTATTTCAAGGCGGTCTTGGAAATTAGGGAATTAGCTGGCCAAAAAATGGTGTGGGGGGAGGAAGCCCCCTTTTGGGGAGACATATTTTGTTCTTGTATGTGCATGAAAAAGCCCCGTTAAAGTTACTGGGAGCTACATCAGAAGCCTGACATCAGGATGTTTGTTCAGGGCAGTCATTACAAAAAATAATTTCAGTTTTTCCCTCTCCAGCAAGCTGGGTGGCTATTTAGATTTAAACAGATAAATACAGATGTAAAAAAGAACACACTGCATATATATGAAGATGATATTCTTGTTCTAACTTGAGGAACTCCGTGTGGTGTGGTATAAACATTTTATTGGTGTTTGTTTGGGATACCTGCATGATTGTAAACTAATGCCAATAAAGTCTTTATACTACACAACAGAATCATGTGTGTTCTGTCTGTACACAAACATACATAGTATATGCCCTTCCTTCAAAAATTCCACCAGTTTGAAAGATTTTACTGGTTATAGCAGAATTCCCTGTATGAAAGATACGAAATGTCTCTGGAAGCTGTATAATCATCTGTATGATTATAATCAGCTGTATAAAGTGTGAGTGTGTGTGTGTGTGTTGGGCTGTATATGTATATTATACTAAAAAAATCTAGGAATAATCAGTAGTTTTGAGATCTGTAATTACAAATTTTTAAAAAAACAACACCCAACAACCTTCTTTTCAATCCATTATGTGCCTATTTTTATCTGCAATTTTTTGTGTGCTCCAACTTGGTTTTTGAATGCTTATTTCAGTTGAGCTACAGGAAACTTGAGAATATACTCTAGAATACATTAAAACACAGGCCATAATCCTGCACTGAACTCTGTGTGAGTGGACACCTGCTCCCAGGTGGAGCCCAACTGTTTTCAATGGGACTCAGCTCTACCACAGGGCTCCATATAGGTATCCATATAATGACCAAAAATTACAATTACTGAACTGACTAGATCAATGATTTTTTTTCCAGGCAGTCCTTTAAACATACCACTGTAATATCTGTCATTTGAAAGCTAAATTACCAGTAGGGTTTTAAATACATCAGATTACGAAGCTCGAAAGCTTGTCCCTTACCTTGTGTCTCTTATATCCTGGGACCAACATTGCTACAACAACATTGCAAACATTAATCCTTGTGCAGCCTAAGAAAATACAATCTAATATTTGGTAATAACATCAAATGGATTCCTACCCAAATGGCTGTATAACTGGGATGCATCGTTTTGAAGGCTATAGTTCCCAGGTGTAGAATTTAAATCCTATTTTGAATAATTGGAAATTTATGAATAAAATACCAAAATTACACTAACAGAAGAGAAATTACAATATGATTTATTGGAAAAAGGTTGTTTATCTTGTTTATATAAATATATATTTGTCATTACGATTAGGCCTTTTGACAATGTACTCTGACCCTAGTAATCAACACGAAATCTAATTGCAATCTATTATTAAAGAAAAGTATTGGTATACCACACAAATAAAATTCATTTAAGGATCTTTCTTGTGATAGAGTAGTGTGTTCGTTAAATGAATAGGATGTTTGTCTTTTTCAACTGCAGTCGTCAAGGCCACAGTGACTAAATCTCAGATTAATGGACTATCATTATTTGTTTAATAGGTATATAAAACAAATGTTTTGCTCTCTAAACATGTTTAATGCACTATTAAATTCAGAACAAAAGAAGCATGAAGGACACTCCTATATAATGAGTGGGGAATAAATTAGCAAGGGAAGTTGCTTTCAATAATTGAAAGAAATGTTTGTTAACTTTCTTCAACACTACAGATGAGCAATATTATTATTGCTGAAAACACTTTTACATTCTCTAAGTATGCAGATAATCTGACTGAATCTGAAACATCACTTCAATATAATACCACCTTTCAGGAATAAGTGCTTGTATCCAATTTTAATTTATATTTTTATTGTGGTTTCAGTGAGGACTGCATAATTTACCGTACTCAGCTATTCATAGTATTCTCTCTCTAGTGGTTTTCAGTGGACTCGTTTTCACTTTTTATTAAAACCACAATCTTTTGAAGTTTGCCTATGTGTAGCAAATATGTTAAATAGTGACTCTGAGACCATGACGTTTACATCTGCTAACAAGTGTTGTTCTTTACTTAATACTCTGTCTTTATAAAGAATTTAATATATATTATTACAAATGCAGACAGTTGAACAATCATTGCAAAAACTCCCTGCAACTCCTACCATTAAATGATAGTTAATGTTTTAATTAGATTAATTGATTTGATAATCAATTATTTTTGCAAATCCTCCAGTAGGAAAGTTGCTTTGAAGCACCGAACAAAAAAGAAAATGGAAAGTTTATAAAAATACTGGAAAAAGAGTCTACATTGCAATGTTACAAATGCATTCTTTACTGTAATTCATCTAAAAATGTCACTTACCAACAACAGCACAATCTGAATATAAATCCGCTGTTAACTAGTGCCACAGGCATGCAAGCAGGACAGGAGACATTTGACATGGGTTTAATCAGGCCACAACTTTATTATTAGATGTCAGGGATAGCCGGCAGTGTACAGTGCAGGTAACCTCCCATGTTTATTCCATAATTACCCGGGGGGCTTTTACCAGCTGCTCCTCTTTTTCCATCCAGGTCCCTCCAGCAAATCCATACCTAGGACCTTACCATCCATCCCCACCTTGTAGGAGGGTTAAGGTGGGCTATAAGAATGGGGGGTTGGCTCCCTGCTGTACCAATCATAGGAGTCCCCAACCACCCCCCATTCATTCCTTTAATGAGCACCTCTTTTTAAGTCCTTTTCCAAGCCATTTATCCGGTCACTGTATACCTTTCCTATGTAGTCCCTGCATAGGACATCCAGCCTACACTTAAATAATAAGTTGTGACATATGGCTTACCAGCTGTCATGACATACATGAACAGAGTGAAGGTGAAAACCCCCCAACTGCACCCAAGCCAATATGGTGGAAAGGGAAAAATTACTTCCTAGCCCCCCATAAAAAAGGGGCAGCTAGTGTAATGCCCACAACAGGTGTTGACCAAACCTGGTATTTTACCACCTAAAAGGGAGGGAGGGTGGGTCTTGCCTCAGCCTTGGTCTGTGTAAAAAGGAAGGCTCCCGGCACTGCACTGCTCCTTTTCAAACCCTGCATTCCCAGGGGATGAGTCAGCAACCACTCTGCCCCCTTTGCAGCCATTTTCATCTCCCCTCCTCTTCCCCCCAGCCATAAAGCACTATTCCCTTCACTCGGCCAGACCAACCAACCCCCCCCCCCCATTTAAAGGTGCAGGGCGGTCATTTTGAGTGTAAATTATTTGGTTTCCAAAAAAAAAATTTGTATTAATTTTATGCACGCTGTGAGAGAGAGGTTGTTGAGTGAGGACATAAATGCCAAGAGCCATGTTTTAAGCAGCAACTACAGAACTCCTTAACCAGCAAGTTCTTATGTTTATTAAGCTCCCTGTAGCAACACGTCCTGGTCCTCCTCTCTGGTAACTCTGGAGAACCAGGAATTCTATAGCCACTGCACATGTGGAGGTCCCATTTTAAAAAACATTGTAGATACTGGGCGGGGGGGAGAAATCCAAGGTTTTTGTTTCCCAAAAATCCAGGGTTTTGGAAGGATAAACTTTTGAAGGTACCTGCTATTTGTAAATTTGTCTTTAACTAGAAAATCATCGTTTCAAGTTTCATCGTTTCACACCTTGAACTAAGATCATCACCATAGTTTTGAGAACCTTGGCAAATATCACAAGCTTCCTCTAAGTTGAAATTTGACCAAAAAACTTGACTCTTCTATTAAAATTTAAACCCAACTCTAGTTAAATAGAACTGATTTGATTCCTCATAAAAGCTCACCTCTTTAATGGATATTCTAATAAGTGTGTTCAGATTTATAACTGCTGTAAGTATTTTTTACCCTACAAACTTACAGAACTATAAGTTACAAACTTTGAATTACTTTAAAGTAAAAGCTAGAAGTTTGCAGACCCCTTCTGTGGGACTTGTTCTCTTATTACCCCACACAGTATTAGAGTTGTTCCTAGTCGTTTACAGATTATCCACTGTTTATCATATAGGCTTGTTGCAGCGGTAGCTCTCAAACGGTGATTACTATAAACACTTAAATGCCAAGCTATTTATTACCCTTCCTCCAAATTTACTCAGCTGATTAACTGGTTCATTACTTCACCAATCATTTATTTTATTACCAATGTGGAAAGGCCTCAAATAAAATGCTTCATATAGACCCTCTTCTTGGGAATTGTATAAACTACATCCACAGCACCTTCAGATATCTTATTTAGCACTTTAATAATTTTAAATCTCAGTAGCCAATAGTAACTAATACAAAGTCATGTTTTAAAATGAATAAAAAAGACTAAGTGTTGAATGGATTAACTAATTTCCTATTTCTCATGTTGAATGTTCTTATATTGTGGATTATTTCATCAGATCAGCACTTAGTTTTTCTTCTACCAAAAATCTCTGGATTGCTAGTTTGCAATAGATTAAATTATGTGTCAATGCAAAATGTTGCTAGGAAGAACTAAAAGGTGTTTGTGCTATTTTCTTTCTTTTTCTTATTTTAAATCAATGTTGATCATGTGGCTTCTCAAGAAAATAGCTGTGATTGATTTGTTACACCTGTACAGTGCATGTGAATTTTGTAGTTTTAAGCAACTTCATAGTGGCATATAGTTGGATGAAGAAAATAAAAAATGAGGACACATTTGGACAATCCACCATGAACCTTTTATCATCATTGCATCAAAAAAGTAGCTAAGCATTAGATCAATCTTCTGCAGAGTTCATCTAGATCAGCAACATGATATAGATTAATTTAAAGTTACATGTTTTCATGACTTTAGCAATTTGTTGTGGTACATAGAGAGTTTAAAAGATTATAAATATGTCTGGTTATTGCAAAAACAGAGAAAAGACCATCAAACAAGGTGGCATATTTAATTACAAACTCTTCTCTGCTCACCAGAGAATCAGGTAGCTCCTTGAAATACAATTACAAATGTGCTGCTATGCTTTTCATGCAATCAGAAAGGGAAGATTAAACTTCTTCCATGTTGAGAAGAGAGAATCTGGCCCTTAGAAGAGGAATTAGGTAGTGTTCTGTCTCTCAGCCTGGTGAGTAGGAGTTGTCCTTGCTCATGCATTGGACTAAGAGGACTTGTGACGTGAGTGTACTAAAGTAAAGGGATCAAGCCTCTGGTTGGTTTATTTTATTCTGCTAGAGGGGAACTGTGACTGTTTAATTTCCCATGGCCCAAAGGGAATTTCTTTTCTTTGTTTCCCCCTGTTGAGAAACTGCAGTATGTTTGGCCTGGTCAATATGGGGTCTTGGGTTATTTATTCTTGCCTGGTGAGAAGGTAGGATGAAGGGAACTGAATGGTTAATAGGTAAGATTGGAAAGTTTAGATTTTTGTCAATAAATGTCAATGAATGTTGATTTCACCATACGCACACAAACTGACAAATATTTCTATTGATGATAATCAAAATTTACAGATAGGCAATGTAAGAAAAATTGCTTGAGATTTATGAGAGAAATTGGGAGGAAAAAATGCTTATTAGAGTGTGATTTAGGATGTTTACTTTGCATATTTTGATGTGATGCTGACAATATGTGTTTTAACAGTTAGTAAGCTTTAACTTTTTGAATCTCAACATCTACTGTAATTATTTTCTGACCCTCCCATAATTTCCTGCAACTATGAAAATTTAAATAAATAAAAATCTAAAAAGTGCTTAAACCCCATAATTCTGAGCAACAGTGAAACTATAACTCAATTAAAAAAATTGTTAAAAATAAACATTGATATCATCCATCCATATTATCAAAAATAAATATCTAGTTCTGCCAAGTTTATTTATACGCCTTTAACTGAGAAAGAAAACTAATTCATTTTTCCTCACTGTTGAAGTGGGGATTGAACTGTCAAAGTCTTCCCCTGTTGACTTGTCAAGGAAGGGGGCTGAACTGTATTTTTCACCTGCCAGCAAGGCAACAGAACGGGGTGCCTTTTCCTCTGCATCTGTGGACCTGCACTCTTGTTTATGCTTGTTTTAGGAAGGGAGAAGTTGGTTTATGTAAATTTATATGAAGGGTGTAACCACATAAGGTGCCCTGGGAACACTTGAGATTGGTCAATGCTTGTTTATGGTGATGAATTCAGATGACCCATGTGCAATTACATGACTGAACAGAACACTATTGAACACAGACCACTACTGGAAAGAATTCATTTCAGGAGGAGGTGAATCTTCTTACTGGATGGATTTGTTTCCTATTTAATGTTCTGGAGCAGTGCTGTATATTTGCATGTTGTCAATAGTTCTTAGTTGTATTTTTAACTGTGTTTTTAATAATTATATGGCATGATATGAGCAAGCTGTAAGAGTGTGGGATTTTTTGTTTAAAAAAAGATTAGTTTGTTTAAAAACAAAGAGTGAAATTTACTGAACAGTTCACAGTAGCATAAGTCATGACATTAGCCAAGCAGAAAAGAGAAATGCCACTGTATAATCACACAATTATATCTCAAATTTACATGACATGAAGTGGGGATAGGGAATCACATAACTGAGGAAGAAAACTAATTCTCTGCATTTATCAGGAATTTCCAGTGTGATTTTTAATTTATACTCTTAGTTATTAACATTTCATTAAAGAACACCAGAACTGTTGACAGTAAATTGTTTTAGTATTTAAAGAGATGGAAACAAATACAAAAGGTAAGGAAGTACAGTAGAGTTGAGACTGTATAAATTGAGTTATAGTAGGTATACATAATTTAAATGTACAGAGGACTTCTTTATTCTGTTCCAGACCTGAAGAAGAGCTCCGTGTAAGCGCAAAATCTTGTCTCTTTCACCAGGAGAAGTTGGTCCAATAAAAGACAGAACTTCCCCCACCTTGTCTCTTCTTTATCCTAAGGAATTCCAAAGCACTTTTACAAGCTATGGGGCTAGATGCTCAACTGGTATAAATCACATAACTTCACTGAAAGTACCACTATTTACTCTAGCTGAAAATCTAGCAGGCAGATTCCCTGGAATGATAACACTGGCATGAGCTCAGTAACAACAAAATGTGTTTATTACCGTAAGAGGGTACCTAGGCATCCCCCACTGCTGACTCCAAGCCCTTTGCTGACACTCCCCACCTCCACCACCTTTAAGCAGGAAGCACCCTTTCCCCTGAGCCTCCTCTCCAGGCCAGCACCTACCCAGTGTTTCACAACAGTGGCAAGAGGGAGAAAGGGTAAATTGAACCTGAGCTCTATTGTCCCGGGCAGGGAGGGGCAAAGCTGAAGCTCAAAGGCTTCAGCCCCAGGCAGGGGGACAGTAACCTGAGCCCTGCAGTCCAGGGATGAAGCCCTCCAGCTTTGGCTTCGACCCCCACTCCTGGGGTCATGAAGTAATTTTTGTTGTCAGAACGGTGCAATGAAGTTTGAGAACCCCAGGAATAGAGGAACAAAACCTACTTTTTATGAAACGTTCCAGGGCAAACAAGGTGGTTTTTAAGGTCTCATCTGAGGGTTCCACACATCCTGGAAGAACAAAGATTTGAGAGGCTTCTGTCATGTTTCAATGAGTTGGTGGTTTCAAATCTGAGGGTTAGACCACAATCATATAGTGTAGCCATAGTATGGACTGTACTCTCTCTTTGGAATTTTTATTGAGATCTTCAAGGAAGAAGGTGCCAAGGGATAGAAAAAATATTATTGAGAAATATTGATATTCTTGCTTACTTGATCATAGAAAATGTTGCTGTTCTTTTTCATTTTGTAGGAATTAATTGAACTTTATGCTCCACAGGGAGTCTGTTCTCCCATCAAAGTATTGTATGAAGGATTTATACAGGCAGAGCCTGTTAATGTCAGTTATAGTTATCAGCATATGCTCCCTATGCAGTGAGGGAGAATTTTTCTCCAACTAAATGTTGCTCTAGCTTGTGAAATAAAATGGAAATATATAAACCTGTGCTTAAACATCAAAACAGGGAGACAAGACAGAAATAAGGAGGTAAAAATCCCTTCAACAGTATGAAAGTTTTCAAAAAAAGAAATTTTGAGAGTGTGTGTGTGTGTATAAAAAAATTCTGAAAAGAAATGTTGCACAGAATATACTAATTTGTTGATGACAATATTACATTGTTCAGAAAGCCAAGGAATGCGCTCATTCTGAAGGTTTAGATTGCTCCTGGTGTTCAGGTGTAACAGCTAGTAAATTTATTATAATTCTGCACTTGAAGCAAGAAGAGATCTGAAATTGCTGCATTTTCTAGTGCAATTGTATTGCCTGTTAATGCAGATGTTAAAATAACAGAACGAGGCTCGTTTATCTCCTCTCCTTTTCCCCATCCTCCTTCATCCTCTTGATGTTAAAAAACACATCTTCTAAAACACCTAGAAACTTCAGTCCTTCTCTCAGAAGAGCTCTAACAAATAAATAAAAAAGACAGGAAGTCTTAAACAAGAACTTAACAAAAATAAATAATGGAAGGAAGATGATGTGTACTAAACTCTCCTGCTCAGTCAATTACTTTAGTGTGTGTGTGTGTGTGTGTGTGTGTGTGTGTGTGTGTGTGTGAGGGGCGCATTTTAGTCTCCAGCTTTGTTTTCTATTTAGAGCCTGATTCAAATTACATTGAAGTCAATGGGAGTCTTTGCACTTCAATAGGCTTTAGAGCAAGCACTTAGATTTGTAAGCTCTTCAGTGCAGGAAGTTTTTCCTGATACGATGTACACTGGGGGTGCACATTTTGATGCTTCTGTACGCCAAGCTTATTGCAGGGCCTCTTTCCATCCACCTGTTTCCCCCTTCCCCACAAGCTTCATGTGTGCCATCTCCCATCCCCCTCTATTTCAGGCACTTGTTTCACCTTCCTCCACTCCCTCCCTCATGCCAGGGGCTCATGCCACCAAAGAGGAAGAGAGGGAGGACCCGGCGCCGAACTGCCGCAGAAGAAGCGGCGCGATTGAGCTGCTGCCAAAGTGCCGTCACTCTTCTTTTTTTTTTTCCTGCTTGGGGCGGCAGAAAAGCTGGAGCCAGCCCTGCCCCATGCCAAGGGCTCCGTGTGTGCCCCATGTCCTCCATTCTCCCCATGCCTCCATACCAAGGGCTCTTCGTGTGCTCCCTTCTTCCCACCCAGGCTAGGGGTTTTGTGTTGCTCCAATGCCAGGATCACCTATTCTCCCCCCATGGCAAGGGCTCTGTGTACATCCCCTTCCCCCATGTTTGCCCTTTACCCTCTGACCCCCAACATTTTTCTCCTTTCCTTTTCTTTCCTTTCTGGATGTTAATATTTTAAGATCAATTGGAACACAGGCAAGCTAAAATGAGGCATATCATTATGCTGCAATATGTTAATTTCTGCCTTCAACCAGTTATTTGATCTAGAGAGAATTACAGAGGCAGTAGAAGTTATGGCTCTGCTAAGCAGATGCCAGGGGCTCCATGTGTCCCTCATTTCTCCCTTACTGGTTTTCAAATTTTCACCAAAATCAATAGGGTTCTGCCTACTGATGCTTAGAACATTCCCTCAAATTTTGGAATTGATCAGACACAGTGCTCCAAAGTTATCACATTGTAGACAACCAGAGAAATGCCACCTAGTTGAGTGTTAGAGCCTTGAAAGCTCAGCAAACAATCCATATTTTTGGTAACACCTCATTTTTTTTTCTGTTGTAGTTTGCAAGAGGGGAGAATATTAACAGTGTTTGAATTTTTAAGAAAAAATTGATGATGGCTTTAAGACTGGGATTTTCAAAGGCACCTACAAGAGTTGAAATCCAATGGGAGTTGGGTGCCTAACTCCCTTAAATACTTTTGAAAATCTTATCCACTATTGTTAGGTTGATATTTACTGTACTTATTTCACTTTCTTTGAGGGCCGTCTACAGAAATCCTGCTTCTGAGGCTCAACTATGCAGACATGTTTTCCACAGATAACATACACTTATTTTTACTTACAAGATATATTTATTTCCAAATCTTTAAACTGTAGAAAAAATGTTTTGTTTATTAAGATAAAATAATTAATTCATTTCTAGATAAAATTAATTTGCACTCTGTGTGCAGTTGTTCTGCCCCAGTGACTAAATGAGTTCACCTGTTCCAACACAGTCTCATGATAACCCCAAGAGGTCTAGGTATATTAGCTATACTGTATTAACTTTGTGCAAGGTCCCCAGTAACAAAAACTCTGATGCAAAGATGCCATGATTGGGGTTTCAGATGATGTTCAATCTAACCTGACGTTATTTAATTACATTAAAGGGCCTTGACAATTATAGGGCTGTAAACATATGTCCTGTCTTATATATGTAGATTTAATAAGATGCCTGTTTGTCACCAGCATAATTTCTATCCAGAATGCAAAGCATAAATAATAGCTTTCTCTTGTAGAGAAAGGCAATAGTATATATTGTATATGCCTGTGTAGAAACTTATGCTAATTTTTTTAAGACAAATGGGCATAAAACCAGTGAGAATTTGTAGATTATGGTGTTATGTGGAAAATAAATGTGCTGTGATTTAAAAGTAACACTCACAAATAGGCATGGTGAAATCCAGGCCTTGTTGAAGTGTCAATGGCAAAACTCTGAGGATTTCACTTGTATACACATTATGAAACGATTTTAAACCAAAGCACTTCATTGAGGTTGAATATTTAACTCAAGATCCTCTACCATCCTGCCATTCCACAAAATGATGGCAATGGGCCAAAAGGGAAGAAAAGTTTTCTCAGGCTCCCCTTGTAGAATTTCCCTTGCATAGTTCATTTGGGGGGGATAGGATTTGGAAAACCCCATGGGAGCTTGGAGATCTCATAAGAAAGGCACCCCTAAATGCACATAGCCAGCAACTTTCCTGCCAGCACAGCTGCTGCACTGCAAGCTTGTCCCCATAGATGAAGTTCTGTGTGCATAGTTCAGGGCGTTGTGCCACTCCTTATGGTACCATCTTCCATGTGACAGCATACCAGAAGATGTTGCAGAGACCAGCACCATGCCTGCACTAACTCCTGAACTATTCAGGACTTCATCTGTGTGGAGTAGCAACAGGTGAGCCACCTATGCAGGATAAAGGAGGGACAATGAAGCTGGAAGTCCCTGGTCCTCCTCCAGCTTCTGTGCAGGAAGGAGGTCCTTTACTATGTACCAACATAAGACAATCTCAACCTGTATTGCTAAAATGGGGCATATGGGGCATTCTGAAGAGCATTTGAACTGTATGCAGGTATGATGTAAGACTTAGGAGTCACTGAGAATAAATTTACAAAGTTATCTGTCAAGCATGCAGTAGTGCTTACAAACCAAATGGGAAGCTTAGGTGTGGTAAAAAATTAATAGAAAATTACACAGAAAATATTCGGACACAAATATCTGTGGTGCCCCTCATCTAGAGTACTCCACTGTGCCCATTTTTTGTCTTTGTTCCTTAAAGATACACTATAGCAGAGTGAAATGGCCCAGCAAAGAGAAACAAAAAGTTTAGGGATGTGGTATAAGTATTATATAAAAGATTGTGAAAGCTAGTTTAAGCCTGAGAGGGGAATAGTTGTGGGCACTTGGTTTAGATAGTCACAATTATGAAAGGGGCATACAGAAAACTTCCTTACTACTTGTTCTGTATAACACAGGATAAACTGGACACTTGATATTACAGAGCAGTACATTTGAGATAAAGAAACAAGAATATTATTAGTCAATCTGTGGAATTTTCTGCCACTGGAGGTCATAGAGTTAAATACCGTGGTTTGCTTTTTAAAAGTGTTAGATAATTGTATTGTACTCCTAATAACTTTTGTAGCTATGCAAACTAAGATAAGGGTAATCAAATCTCATGCTTCAGAGTATAAACTGATTGCCTCTGAAAGTCAGAAGGGAATTCTTCTAATCCATGTATAGTGTATATATAACTAGCTTTGTGGAGTTTTTCACCTTACTATGAATCATTAGGTATTGGTTGCTACCAGAGGCAGGATAGAGACTAAATAAACCAAAGGTCTGATCTGATATGGCAAGTCCTTTATGAAAATAGTCCTAATTCCTCCCCCCACACACCAGTTTTTTAAAAAAATCTAAAAATCCTTGCAAGGTCTGACAAATGCACATGTTTTATAATTTTTCACCATGCTGTGGTCTTTCAGAAACCACAAACTGGCCACATTTTTTCAGGGACAGCACACTGTGTGTGTGCATAAGTTTACCACAATACTGAATAGCATGATCAGTTGTAAATATTTTTAGTTGTTATACATTTATTTCACTGAACAGAACATACAGTCTTCCAAATACTACATGTCTCCATATATATTCCATGTTAAAGGGGGAAATAGTAGCTTAAAGATGAAGTGAAAAAGAAGTTCTTTTCACTTGTGTCACATGCTGCATCCTCCACCCAACAGGAAACATATAACTTGATCCTCATGAAAGAGAGACTGCTTCAAGAGGACTAAGAAGAGGATAAAGCATTTATTCTTCCTCTTGAACAAACTATATGACATCCAATCAGCCCAGAATAAAAACAGAAAAAGTGCACAATTCTTCTTAAAAAGTCAGAACTATATTATAAATCAGTGTACAACTTCAATATTCAGGTTTTATTTTTGAGACAATAGTGATCATCTCTGTGATATGCAAATATTTATCAAGAAAAAAAACATAGCTCTTAAGTTTGCTAAAAGGCCGGCTAATAGAGGCTGAAAGTTACACCAGGGACCAAATTTTGCATGGACAGCCACATAAATGACTGGAGCAACATAAAGAGGGCCCTAAATGTCCTAGCTGCAGTCAGGGGAGGAAGACATTCGTAAGGCTGCCTTCTGAGGATCCAATCACAATCCCTTGTGAAGGAGTCATGTCAGGGCTAGTGCCTGGAGAGGCATGTCACAGATGGGGCCACTGCATATGACACTGCAGAGGTTATTAATACTGCCATAATTTAGACAGGCCCAAAAGACTGTCTAATTGATGCTGGGGGCCTCTCTTACTCTCAGTGCAATCCAGACTCAGGAGAGCGCACAGATCTCTTAGGGTACGTCTACACTGCATTTAGACACCTCCAGTTGGCCCGTGCTGGCTGAGTTGGGCTTGCGGGGCTCAGACTAAGGGGCTGTTTAACTGCAGCATAGACATTCAGGCTCAGGCTGGAGCCCGAGTTCTAGGACCCTGTGAGATGGGAGGGTCCCAGAGCCTGAACGTCTACACTGCAGTTAAACAGCCCCTTAGCCCGAGCCTGTGAGCCTGAGTCAGCTGGCCCAGGCCAGCCATAGGTATCTGATTGCAGTGTAGACATACCCTTAAAGCCACCATAGCCTCCTGTCCCCCTGGGCTGTGAGCTTTTAGAAGTGCTATACAGAATCTCATCCCTAGTATGTGCAAAGAAGGAAGCCAAGACATAATTTAGCCTGTTTTTTGTCATTAGGGAATTGCTTTCCTAGATGAAAACCCAACAATTTGATCATAACCTCCTATACTGAAACATTTTTATTCTAAATATAACATACAGCCTCAGAATGTACATTCAGAAAGATACATTGCAGTGAAACATAATTTGAAGCATTGAAAATGGTAAAGGTGATTATTTAGAGTTGGTTCATATAAGTGCACTATTTGTTTTAGCAAGCGACCCATTAGCCTAAGTTTTCCAATGAAGAATTTCTGTGTAAAACAGCTTGTGATTTTTGGGCCAATTATAGGAATACAGTTTAGTGAATGTAGCATCCTGAGAACAATGTGATAGAAGAAGATATTAGTCTGTGACCTTGTCTGAACAAGAGAATTGAACTGAAGGTGCAGTATTAAAACCAATTTAGTTAAAGCAGTGAAAAAAGCTTTGTCGACACTCTTGTTCAGGTTTAAACCAGGTTTTTTGAGTTAGCTCAGATCAATTATGAGTAACAAGTACTAGAGCCATAAGAACAATATCCCCCTTGGGACAGGGATTGTATTTTTTTGTTCTGTTTTTCTACAGGGCTTAGCTGAATGGGATCCTGGTCCATGACTAGGGCTCCTATGTGCTATGGTAACACAAATTAATAAAAATAAATGTGGCCACATATTTTGCTTTGGTTTAACGCATTTATTTCAACCTGAACTGGAAATGGTATTGCCAAAAATCTGCAAGTGAGATCGGTCTTGATATTTCTGACTCATTAGGAACTAGGATATAATGTAAATTGTGTGAGTCATATCCTGCTGGAATTCTAGATGGAAAAAAATGATATTAAGGCTCTGAACCTATAAACATTTCAGCACATGCTTAACTTGAAGCACAAGACTTGTGCCATTGGGAGTTTCAATTAAGCACATGGGGCCTAACTGATTCTTTTCAGGGTTGTCAGCTGTTGATAGGAGTGTCATGGAGTGTACAGACTCCAGCTCTCCCAGCTGCTAAAGGGCTAACAAGGAGACTAGCTGCTTCCTCAGATGGGGCTGATTGGTGGCCCTGCAACAGCAGGGGAGATAGAAATGCTGCAGGCCAGAATGGAGGGGTGGCTGCCAGAGAGGTTGAGGAACCACTGAGAGCAGGGATTCCTTCAGCAAGAAGACTGGTGAGAAGCCACCCAGGTAGCTGGACCTCCAGGAAAAGATCCCAGAGCATGAGTCTGGGGAACAGCCTGCTAGAGAGGCATGGTAGGAAGTGGTTTAAAAAGCACTAAAGGCTTGGGAAAAGCTGAGTTCGACTGCCTTATGCAGGGTCCCTGGATAGGAACCCAGAGGAGTGGGCAGGCCTGGGTGTTCCCCACCAACCCCACTAGAGGGGTTAGTAAAGTCTGCAGAGCAAAGGGGTGCAGCCACCAAGAAGCTGGACACTGTCACTCTTTTGCTATGATTAGTGGCCTGCTGAATCACTAGACTCTTTACCTCCCAAGAAGGGAGAGAGACTACTTACTAACAATCCAGTTGGAGGACCAGAGTCATAGCAAGGAACTACCAGACACAGGGCTAAATGGTGGTTGTCTGAACATAGGGAAAGCTGAGGCAGACTCTCCATAACACCTATTCAACCATTGGGGTGGGGGAGCACTGCAGCTGAAAGCAGCCAGGGACAAGCAGCTTGCTATAAATATTTAAATATTCACGCAGCACTTTAAGTAACAATTTAGTTTGTTATGACAATATTTCTATATTGCTCTTTTAATACTTAAGGCATCTCAAAATGCTTTTCACTCGGAGTTAAATATTGGTAATATGTTGGCTGTGCACATATATGGAAACATAAGCTATTATTTATAACTTATATAGCACTAAAAGTGTGCTTGGGGCTTGGCAGACAGAGAAAGATAAGATCCCAGTCCCAAGAACATCACAATTAATATATACACACACATACAACTGAGGAAATGTACAGCATAAACACAGAGAGAGTAGAAAGTTGTGGCATGCTTTGTGTGAATTTTATGGTTTGATTTTTTTTTTTTATTAAAATGTCAGGTAAGTAAACTTTCTCCCAGTTACTTCTAATATTTATTAATCTTCAGCTCAGTGTTGTAGTTGCTGTAGAGTTAGCACCTCTTGATACTAGCCAATATCTAGAGACCCACCCTCCTCTTCCTATGCTGCTCCCTCTTTGTGCTCTAGGAACATGCAGTTTAGTACATATGTTTTCCACTATGTTTTTCCTCCTAAAGAAACATCCAAAGGTATTTTAACATCCCCCTGGGCATTTTCCAGAGGTGGGCAAAAGAGAGCTTGATTTAGCACCTTATTGGAAGGACACAGTGGCAGTTTTGTTGATACTATATCCTACCCTCCTAACACTGTTCTTCAATAACAGAATTAGTTAGGGGACTTAAACTTTCAGCTTTATGACCCAGTGGCATCAATGCTCCCAAATCAGTAATACTGACCTTTGTAATACGATTTATAATATATTATATTTGGATAAGGAGAAATAAAGATGGCAGATGTTGTGTGTTCTACTCTATTTCTTGGTTTAATCATTCTGAACAACAACGCTCAAGCCCAGGGTAACAAAGTATATAAACAAAATTGCATTCGGTTGAACCTTGTTTAATGATGATTTGGCTTTTTTATTATATTTTAATGGCAACCAAATATGTGTACCCATTACATTGTCACAATTAAACATTTGTTTGCACAAATATATTTCCATTCTGGATTTTTTAAATTAATTTTCTTAAGACAACATAGCATGCTGTATGTGTAGAACCTGGGAAGAAGAAAAAAGGTTTTGAAGGAAAAATATCTGGGAATGGATATCAATGATAAGGTAGATATTCAAAGGCACAAATGGGAATTAAGCTCCAAACTCCCATTTGTGTCTATGAAAGTTTCCCTCACTAAAAATGTTAATGTTTTCACACCTAACATTAATTCTCTACATCATAACAGGATGAAACCATAGATACATGTTTGTATTATCTATTTTACCTTGTAAATTTGGCTGATACCACATTTTGCAGCCTACAGCCAAGACAATAATGCCAATGACTACACAATTGTCACATGGGTATTGTCCTATATTAATCAATAAATACCCAGCATTATTCCTTCAGTTCAGCCCATGGTCTTCACAAGAATCAAGCAATCTGAAGGAAACTCATCCAAAGACTTGTGAATCTAACCCATGCATTTCCTGGTTGAGAAAAAAGAGTGAAAGAATCCAGTGTCCCTTTTAGTGAAGGAAATGTCCCTTCTTCCTTCAAACACATTGTTGGTTCTTTCCGACCCAACCATATAATCCAGTTTCAGGGCCCTGAAAATGTTCCAGTCAGAAGTAGGAATTGATGGAGTCTGATATTTTGTTTGATGCAATCTTGTTTATTTTCAAGGAATATACAAAGCCCTGCTTCTCTGAACTCAGGAGGAACCAAGAACAAAAGAAGCAGAGTCCTAGTTTATAGCACCAAGCCTCTTTATCCAACACCAGATCCCAAAGCTCGCTCTCTAGCTTTTTCTAGAGTCCTATTGTGCTCATGGGCTGCTGCTTGGCTTGCTTGCTTTTTGCCTCTGTCTCTCTCTCTCTCTGTTCATGTCTGTGTTCAGTTTCTGTGTGTTTTGCCTCCCTCTTCCTCACAGACACACGACAATACTCAGCCAATACCGCTCCACCCATGCAATCCACAGCTCTATTAGGCCTTGTTTTAGGTATGGGTTGTTAACAGTCTCACAAATATGTGATGTGAAAGAGGCATTCACACACAGATTTCAATGAGGTTTTTAATGACCCCATATCAAGGTTTAAGCTAGATCATACAAATATAATAATCTAACCAACATTTAAGATACCCTCCTGGCTAATTACTGCCCAATTTGAAACCTCCCTCTCCTGAGGAAGATCATAAAGAAGTTGGCAAAAACTGCTTTCAAGATCATTTAGCTATAGTATATACCTAGACCTGGCACAATCTGGATTCAGGCCAGGACAAAGAATGGAAGCAGCGTTAGTGGTGCTGATGGATGATACTTTGATGTCAATGGATTAGAGGACAAACATTAATTCTTGTATTTCTGGATGGTACTGCAACAGTCAACTCAACTGACCATGAGATACTGCCGTCTTATCTGAGGGAGATGGCAGGAGTCCAGGGGAACAGTAAAATGCGGCCAAATGTGGGCGAGAGTCCTTTTGGGAGTGACACACACAAACAGGGCAGGTTCTAGGGGCTGGTGAACGGGGCATGTGCCTTGGGTGAAACATCTAGGGGGTGCCAGATTGCTCTGCCAGTCCTCAGCCCACTTTTGCTCTGCTGCTTGGCCAGCTGCGCACTTTTTAAAAATTATTTTTGCTCCACTGCTTAGGGATTGGTGGGCGCTGAAAATGTTTTTTGCACTAATGGGCAAACTGGTTAGGGCTGCTCCTGCACACAAAAGGTAGTGGTGAGGAACATGTACTTCCACCACCAAACATCTCACTTAAGAAGTCTCTCCATTCAATATCTACATGCATCCAACAGAAGAACTAGTGAGACAACACTAGGGTTACCATTCGTCCGGATTTACCCGGACATGTCCTCCTTTTGTGTGCTAAAAATAGCGTCCGGGGGGAATTTGTAAAGCACTCACAATGTCCGGGATTTCCCCCTCCCCCGGCTGGGAGGGCGGCTGGGAGGGCTGCAGGAAAGTCCCGGGCTGGACTCTGGAGCAGCTTCCTCCTCCCACCCCCCCCTCCCTGCATTCTGAGCCGGCAGCTCCTCCTCCTGCAGCCCGCTCCAGCAACCCTGTGCAGGGCCAGGGACCGGGTTTTGTGTTGTGCAGGGGAGCTCAGCCATGTGTCCGGCTGGCACAGAGCCCAACACCCTGTTCTGAGCAGCAGGGTAAGGGGGGGCAGGAGAAGGGACAGGGAGGTTCTGGAGGGGGCAGTCAAGAAACGGGGGGGGCTTTTGGAGGGGAGTGGAGAAAGTTTTGGGCAGTCAGGGTACAGGTAGGGGGTAGGGTCCTGGGGGGCAGTTGGGGGGGGGTCTTAGGAGGGGGCAGTTAGGGGACAAGGAACAGGGAGTCTTAGGTAGGGGGTGGGGTTCTGGAGGGCAGTTAGGAGCAGGGGTCCCAGGAGGGGGCAGTCAGGGGACAAGGAGCGGGGGGTAGGGGGCTGGGAGTTCTGGGGGGGAGCTGTCAGGGGGCAGGAGTGGGGAGAGGGATCGGAGCAGTCAGGGGACAGGGAGCAGAGGGGTTTAGATGGGTTGGGAGTTCTGGGGGGGCTGTCAGGGGGCAGGAGTGTGGAGAGGGATCGGAGCAGTCAGGGGACAGGGAGCAGAGGGGTTTAGATGGGTTGGGAGTTCTGGGGGGGGGCTGTCAGGGGGTGGGGAGTGGTTGGATGGGGCGTGGGAGTCCCAGGGGTCTGTCTGGGGGTGGGGGTGTGGATAAGGGTTGGGGCAGTCAGGGGACAAGAGGCAAGGAGGCTTAGATAGGGAGTGGAGTCCCGGGGGGCAGTTAGGGGCAGGGGTCCCAGGAGGGGGCAGTCAGGGGACAAGGAACGGGGGGAGGGTTGGGGGTTTTGGGGGGGCGGGAAGTGGGAGGGGCAGGGGGGGGCTAGGGCGGGGCTCCTCCCGTCCTCTTTTTTGCTTGTTGAAATATGGTAACCCTAGACAACACAGACTTGTGTCAATGGTATGCAGATGACACACAGCTCTTCTTAACCTTCACCACCTACAACCATACTAGCGTCAGTGTGCTGGCTTGGTGCTGAGACAAGAGCACCTCTTGCGTTTAAAAAAAATAGCTTGTTAAAGTTGAACCTGAGCAAAGTGCAGTTTATGGTGACTGGCAGAGGAAAGCGCTTTGATAAATATGCAACCACGTTGCATTTTCTGTTGACTGAAGGTGCACAACCACAACTGGCCAATTCAGCTCACAATCTAGGACTACTCTTGGATTTCTCATTGCTGCAAAGCTCTTACATAGCATCATTTTCAAATAACACATCCTTTTATCTACAGTTGGCCAGGAGAGTCTGCCTGGTCCTGGAGGATGATGATCTGGTGTCAGTTATACAGACATTTGTCGTCACCTGGCTGGACAACAGCAGTGCTATTTACCTGGGCATGAAATTGTCAGCCCACAATAACATTTTCTTCATTTCTGTAAATGTGGTTCTTCAAGATATGATGCAGACGTGTATTGCATCTAAGGGTGTGTGCGCACCCAATTTTGCCTCGCAGTAGGAGGCAGTGCTCACACCTCATGCTCAAAGCCCCCACAGCTATATGAGATGGTACTGCCTCAACCCCCCTCAGTTCCTTCACACCAAACGGCCAGAGAGTAGACTCTGATGCAGAGGGGATGGAGGGTGGGTCATGGAATAAATATCTGCATCACATCTCAAAGAACCACAATTACAGTAAGTAACCATTTCTTCTTCAAGTAGATGCAGCTGTTTATTCCACTTAGGTGACTCACAAGCAGAGGGAGGGACTTGGAGTCTACCAAAACGAAGATTGCAGGACTCCCCTACTAAAACTTACATCCACTCTGGATGGTTCAGTAATGGCATAATGGTTCACAAACATATGTATCGATGACCATGTAGCAGCCCTGCAAATGTCCAATATTGAGACATCACTGAGGAATGCTATTAGCGTTGCTTGCACTCTCATCGAATGAGCTCACACCCCCTGATCAGGTATAGCCGAAGCTATTTCATATGCAGTCTTGATACAAGATTTTATCCATTTTGAGATTGTCTGTGAATAGACCGCTGGCTCCTCCCTACAATCTGCATATGGCACAAACACTCAAGCAATGCACAAAACAGGTTAGTCCTGTCCAGACAGAAGGCTAGACATTGCCTGACATCTAATATATGGAGCTGCTGCTCCTCCAGGAATGAATGCATCCAAGGAAAGAAAACAGGTAAATATACTGCCTGGTTGAAACTGAGAAACCACGTTAGACAAAATTTTGGATGTGGTTGTAAAGTTATTTTGTCTTTGGAGAATTGTGTATGAGGTGGCTCTGCCATAAGAGCCTGCAACTCACATAGTTTCCATGTGGATATTATTGCTATTGGGAATGCAGTCTTCTGACACAAGCAGAAAGGGACAAGATGCCAGGGGCTCAAATGGAGGTCCCATCAAAGCTGCTAGGACTAGGAGAATAGAGAAGAAGAGGGGGGCTGAAATGCTGATATTGACACCAGATGCGCACTCAGTGAGCTAAGCACAAGGCCCGATGACTGAAGGTGCCATAAGTACTACAAGATGTCCTGGGTAGAAGCCAGGATCAGCTGAATTCTGCAGACCAATGACTTGGAGAACACTTGTCTTCAGGGATGATTCATGACTCAGGGAAAAATACTAAGGAGGCTGCATGGCCTCTTGAAGTAAGTGCTGAACAGTGCGTTTTGTGAATGATGTCAGCTTCACCAAAGCTCAGCAAGCACTGTATATGGGGATTGTTATCGGGGATCTCTCCCCTCACATGACAGACGCTGTTTTAACCTTGATGAGGGCATTACCAAGGAAATATTAACTAACACTTAATGTAATTAATCCAATATGAAGGGTGGTTAGGAGCCACACGGAGCTGTGACTCAAGCCACGGGCGGTAAGAATAGGATTGCCAGGCATCCGTTTTTCGACTGGAACGCCCGGTCAAAAAGCCTGGAAGCTCCAGTCAGCCTATGGAACAAACTCTAACAGGAATTAAGAATCATCACAAACCTTACCACCTCCTGCTTTAAGTGCAGAACATACTTCAATAACTTAGGTTTGCTAATATAAGCACATACTTACTGTACATACTGTGTACATATATTAAACTATATAAAAATCTATACAAATTCTTGGGAAGAGGAAGAAGGAAAGCTAGAACCACATGTGACCACACATGCTAGTCATGCCACTTACTTCTGGAAGGTGCTCAAATACTATGAAGATGAAGATAATTTAAGAAATTATATAAATAAAATACGACAGAGAGACCTGAAGGGAGTGAGAGAGAGAGAGTGGACACACGTACATGAATTTAAAAGCAGAATGTTTTGGCCAATCGGTACTCTGGGGTGTGGTGGAGGGAATGAAAATTCTGGATATTAGTTCATTGCAAAGTGAGTTTAATAAAGAGTATTCTATGAAAGTCTAATGGCCTGCTCCTAAATTGCTTTTGAAGTAATACTTACTGTTGCAAGAGAATTGCTAATAGCCCCAAACTCAGGAAGCCATGTTTAAGATGTACTTTATGTGATAAGGTATTATCCAGGTAGAGTTCTGCTCCATATTGGATGACAATGTGTATAACGAATATTGTCCTTTGAGACTAGTTTGCATGCAGTTGCTGGTATCGCACTGTTCAGCAGGCTGCTGCAGATAAGAATGAGTGATGGTGCCCTAGATTTTAATGGAAATTTTAGAGTGTATGCAGCAGTAGGGTGCAGTCTTCAGCAAAGAAAAACGAGCTGACTTGCAGGCATGAGAGGTCATCAAGAAAGATAAAGAAATAGGACATCCACTCCCGGTGAGGCAAGGCTTTTTAAAGGATATTATGGAAATGAGCAAGAACCAATTTAATTTTTATAATGCCACTCCATTTAACTTTAAAATACAAGGTCAAGGTACTGTGTTTTTCTTAATGATTAAAGATTTGGAATGCTCTTTTGGTTTGAACCCTAGTATGTTTTTGTGGCAAAGACTGAATGTGAGAAAGGATTGAACTGGGACTCAAAAACATCAGAAATAGGCCCCAACTCCTCCCAAATAGAAATTGAAGAGAGAAATCTGATGAACACTTTCCTATTTATCCTGACAGAAGAATTTATTTTCTCAGGAAGCCTCTATTTAAAATTAGCATGATCTCAGAACAGTAATAGATCTTGTTTTTGCATACAATCTATAAAAACTACATCTATCAAAGATCCAGGGTCTGAAAATAGTTCCCGTTACAAAAACATTTTAGAGCTCCCTTTCTTAACAGAAGCCTAATTTACACATTAGATGTGAGACTTGTATGACCATTAGGGTTTTGACATACCCTCACTACCAGATTCTCACAAGAAAGTTTTATTTTTAATGAGAAGAAATGGTGCTGGATCTTGGGCGAAGAGAGCCAGGGATCTGAGGTGGCACCAGGCATTCTCTCTCTCAGGTGTTTGGCTGATTCTTGCTCATGTGTTCAGGATCTAACTGATTGCCATATGTGGGGGTGAGAAGGAATTTTCCCCTGGGTCAGATTTGCCATGATGTAGGGGAACTTTTGCCTTCCTCTGTAGCATGTGGGCGCAGCTCATTTGCCAGGATTATCTGGGTATATCTCACTTAATCATTTCCCTGCTATTGCCGGGTTTTCAGGCATTGGTCCACCTTGATCCGTCCTGTTCTGTGCTTATAGCAGAAAATAGTCTAGTCTCTTGTGGGCTGCAATATTTTGGTCTAATATTGGTTGTTGGGTTTAGTGTAGGGTTCTGGGTGGTGCTGCTGGCCTGTGATATACAAATATACAGGTGGTCAGACTAGATGATATTGGTGGTCCCTTAAACTCTATGACTCTCTCTTTATATAATAGTTTAGTTTGAAAGTTTTCTGTAGGAAATCAATTTGGAGGATCTACTTAAATTTGGCAAAATAATCTGCTAATGTATAGGTTTTTTTTTAATGTGTGACGATAAAACACAGGGTATAGGATGGATCCTTTAACTGAAAGACAAACCAGAATCTACTAAAATATAACATTTCTGTGAACTGAAAGACCGTGTGAGTTGCAATAAGTGAGCTGTCTTTCTAAAGTAGTATATTGTGCTTGTGCCACTTCCGACGGCACCAGCTAAGCAAACAGATCAGTGTGATGGATTTAGAGGCCTCAGGCCAGAACTTTGTTTAATATAGATCACAGTTATTTGGTAACCTCTTGCTCCTGTGGTCCACAACTTCTCAGAAGGCCCCATGGACACATAGCTGGTGTGCATCCAGTGAGTTTGAGATTGCCCCCAGCATCCACACCAAAAAGTCTTCAAATCAGCCTTCTTTTGAGGTAGTTTTGTTCCTAAGCCTGATATCAATGCCTGCTTCACACACTCCAGTTTCTTCCTTTCTATACTCACCTTAAACCTGCAGGACTCCAAGCCCTCACCCAAGTTTTGGGACAACCCAACTCTAACCACCAGGGATTTCTTCCTATAGCTGTCACATTATTCCTTAGTAAATAATCAATGACCTCAATCATGCTAAACGTGCTGACACAGTAAGATGCAAATGCCTCTGGAAAAGGTTCTCGTGTGATTTTTAATAAATCTAGAGTGGCAAGTGAGTCTGTTTTCATTGAACACCTGCATGTCAGTCACACACAGGAAATCCAGAGGCAAATTTAAAATGACATTTAGATTCAAAAGTCAGACTTTTTTAAACTTCTGAAAAGATTCAAGCTTTGAGTATTATTATTATTATTATTATTATTATTTAATTTGAACCAATTCGTCTGATCTTAATCATCACTCTGGATAGCAAGTACCATCAGTTTCTGGATAACCATAAAGCAAATCAAGCAAAGGTAGAAGGTGGGTGGGGAGGGGGAGGAAAATGGAATATAAATAACCAAATCGTCAGTGAGAATTCCACAGCACCTGCCTGCTGTGCTAACATGCCACACATCTAGACTTCATCTATAGTAAGCTTTTATTTCAGAAAAATTCCCAAAGCTAACACTGGTTCCTCTTCTACAGGGGTAGCAATGATAGGCGTGCCAGTGTACTAAAGTTCTGGGGACTGCTGGTGTTTTTAGCCATTGGGTCACTTTAAATTGCTCTGATCAGTTTTAAGTAATGCAGTGCCTTGAATGCCAGTGGCTGCGAGGAGCCTTAGCTGCTGGGGTGGCTGAACTGATGGTCGTGGTGTGAAATTTTTCAGAAAAGTTTTGACATTCCATTTCCAGCTAGGAGTCAGGAGAATGAACTAGGTTGATTGACATGTAGGCTAGCCATGAAAACAGCAGATTAAAGGATGTGTAGAGCCTTGTTACATGGAACAGAAGGAAGGAAAGAAGTTCTATGGGAATTCAGTAAAGGCAAGGATTACAAAATGAAACAAATCCATTATTTATTTCTAGAGATTGGTTTTCACATGTCAAGGTTTTGATCTATAAGATACCATGATTCTGAGTTCTGTTTTCCAGGGACAGGAAACTAGGATTAAGATATTTATAATGTCTCATCATTTGGATTACTAGCTAGTACCAAAGCTGTCAATGTGATGTGTAGAAGAATATATTCTGAGGTTTAAACTCAGTTTGTAGATTTTTGTAGTTGATCACTTACAAGCAAAATATATTATACTCCACACTAACTCTACTCACTTTAAAAACAAGTCTTGTTTCTGTACTTTTGAGTCACTGCTGTATTTATTTCTTGATTCAAGTTCTAGAAGAGACTTTGTAAATGTGTAATTATGTTGATTTATTAAAAATGAAGCAGGCCCCTGTGATATGTGGCCGGTTTCCCCTCCCTGCTTTTTCTCTTCTCTGGTTTAAAAGGTTCATTTTCAAAATTGATTGTATTTTCAGAATACCTCATTGCTGACAGCAGTGGAATACTAAATGTCAGTCAGCTGTGTTAATGCATCTAATGTAAACTTCAGGCACATTACATTTATTTATATAGCACAGCACTGATACCAAAATGCAGTTTCCATTCTTGTACACAGGAAGAGCTTTTTCTAATCTTTTTTTTTTTAAGTTATGTACAATGCTGCTATTGGTAACGTACATTTATCTAGGGTTATAAATGCATATTGCTCTGTACAGTGGGATGCTAGCCAGCATTTTCCAACTTTGCTCCTTAGAGTTAAACATCTAAACAAGTGGCCTGATTTTTAGGCATGCTTATCATTTAGATGTGCCCTGATTTCAATTTAGAACCCTTGAACATTGGTATTAAAGATTTGGATAGACTATTCCAACCGTCATTATTTCCCCCCCTTGTTTTGCAGAAAGTCTGCAGGTTATCTGCTACTACTGCTTACCTTCTGCCACACATTAGGTCAACCAAGCTTCTAGACAAGAAACATTGGACGCACCATAGGCTCAGGGCTCAGCTCCACCCATCCTTCACCATGGGTTGTGCCATAAAAGACACAGTATAATTTTTGTATTTAAGAACACATTGTTTTGTGGTGAACAGAAGGAGTTTCAGCATTAGTTTTGAATCTCCTCACAGTTTTTTTTAGGCTTTTAGTTAGACTGTTAGTATAGATTTTGCAGATAATTTAGGACAATCTAGCCGAAGTAAGGAGTGACATATAGCATCAATACTCCAGGAACTGACCAGAGAGGAAACTGACACCTTTTGATAATCTGTTTATCAAAATCAGTGAGTAAACTCATCCTTCAGTTATTATATTATTTAAAAATAAATGTGGTACACATTAATGTACATCTATTGTGTATCTTCAGTTGCTTACATTATATTCTGTTGATCAACCATTTGTTCTGTTGATCAATATTTACATGCATATTATACCATTAGATTGTACCAGGTTTACTTTCTATCTATGTCCCAATCATAGTTATACCCAAAACTTTCCCTGGTTAATGGAAAGCAGGAAGGGAGGAAGGAATAAATGTTCTAACATGTTTTATCTTTAGTGCCTGTGACTGCCTGAAGTATTTATATTCAGTTTTTAGCTTGGCTAAGCCAGTTAGACTGTCGTCTCAAAGGGAGAAGTCTCAAACCTTGGCAGGTGTTGAGCACTGAGAAAGTTAATGAAAAAAGGGACAATCTTGCCACAGTACTTTGTTTATAATTCATGAGGATATTGTTCTTGGCTCCACAGGGAAATCTTTCCATACTGCCCTACCACATAAAATGAAGGTTTATCAATGATGATGAGCTGCAGAAGGGATGATCCCCATATAAAGGAGGAAGAAATGGAAATGTTATATAAATTTAATTAGTTACTTCCAATTTCAATTAAGATAATGTATCTTCCTTTACCACTACTCTAACCCTACTTGATACAAAAACATAATCCAAAGGTTATTTAAGTTGGAAAATATATCTCATTCATCTATGTTAAATTTTAGAGCTCTGAATTGGACTTTCCCCTACAGCTGACCCCACAAGAGAGCTGGTTCAGCAGAAGTCTTCTACTTTTCTCTGTCTGGGGTTCATCAATGGAGAGCCCAGAGTAGAATGCATATTTTTGTGATTAAAACTCCTCTTGTGGACATCAAAATTATTTCTACCATGTATAGTAATCAACTTCCAAATAATAAAATGAAAACCATCATTGCCTTGACCCAATGCGGTTTTCTAGACACTGAAACAGTATGAGTTACTTCTGTTAATATGCTCCTTACCACCCAGTCTTTTGGGGGTTCAAAACACTCCCTCAGAAACATTTTCTTTTCATCTGGCTTGGGCCTCTCATGAAGCTAGCACATGCTGAGAGAAACAGTATTCTAGTCACGATCCGTGTCTAAAGAAATTGTGCCGTCTGGTGTCTCCAGAGTACCTTGAAGAGTTTATATTATTCACAGAAGCTGTGTTTTCATTTAAAATCCCATTGCTTTATGCATGTTATCATCACTGACAATCCCTTCTAGTCAGTATCCTCCTGCTATCCTTTCTATGTGGTTATTTACCCAGACAAATAGATATCTTCTTGATTCACCACTTGAACAATGAACTACGTGACTTCAGTCTTTATAGATTTTCTGTGTATTAACACACTCCTTTTGGCTCATGCCAGGACTTTTAGAAGCTGTAGAACTTCACTTATTGTAGTTTATACTTCATATTACTTTTGAATGCTACAACATTCAGAAAATCTAGAAGATGGCAAAGTGGCAAACCAGCCACTTTCAACCCATGAATAATTAGATTCTTACCTGCTATTCTTGCTTGTAAATGCTTGGTTTCACATAGAAAAAAGCTCAAAAGGCCTCAATGAATTCAGACTCCTCTTATCTCTATTTTGCAGGTAATTGTTTCTCTCCTTACCAGAGCCCAGTGCAGCTTACTCGTCATCCAGGAGTCGATGTTACTTCTATATAACATTAGCATATTAAGCAGATTGGAGACTGACAAGCAACAGTGTCCTTAAAATAATCCTTAATAAGGAAATAATCAAGGTTTAGAGCATGTCTGTCATGCAAAGTAAAATGCCTGAGATGGCCTGGAGGCTAGCTATCATGGAAGCAAGTGCCTGCTTCAGATGCTCCCGAGTGATAAATAAAGTAAAATGATTAACATACAGATATTTTTTTTCTTAAAATGGTATTGTTGTTTCACATTTTTCATTCCACTCTGATTGCCTGTCTGCCTGCTTGTTTCAGAGCTAATGCATTTTCCTGAGCTGATGTTTTAGTTTGTTCTGGAGTGACCTTAAGAGATGTTTTAATGTATAAAAGGCCTTGTGCAGGTGTTATCGCTTTGTCAAAAGATGGATTGGAAGCTATCACTAACGTTTCATATCTCTCTTCCATCAATTGACATGTCTCTGATATAAATGCACTTTTTTCAATTGGAAATATTTGAAGCCTCTGATTTACCAATTAAAGAAGGTGTAGTCATGTTTTGATAACCCTTTCAGAGCTTTTATTTTGTTTTCAGAATTGCTGTTCATGTCTTGTATGATGGATTATCATAGAATGCCAACCCTGTAATTCTCAGTGCTTTTGAAGAAATGCAGGGCATTAGAGAATCATAGACTATTAGGGTTGGAAGAGACCTCTTGCACAAAATGCATCTTACACAAATACTTTTGTCATTTAATTACATTTTCTTTTTCCTTAATATTTAAATAAAAATAAACTTTTGTGGCTAATGCATTACTGAAATTATGCAAAATAGGGATTTTAGGTATGAATTGCCATACTGGATTGAACCGGGAGTTCATGTTGTTATGCACAAAATAATCTTAAAAGATTTTTAAGCTTTAATAGAAATCTCATGTGTAGTAGAAACAAATAAATCTGTTTAGTCAAAAGTATGCAGGAAGGTATGATTGCTTTATGATACCAAAAACGTGAAATTTGTTAACTAGTCAAGTATCATTTAATTCTTACAAATATTTTCTTAAATATGGACAGTCAGTCTTTTTAGCCCCAAATTACTTATGTCAAATGTTGATTTTTCTTGTTCTCCTGTAATAACTTATAAAATTACTAGGAATGCTCAGTTTAAGCTAAACTGCTAAAGTGGCTTCCACAGTTCTATTGACTTACCTTAAAGAATTGTACAGAAATTTTCTATCTTACAGATAGCAATTGGTCAATCTGTTGTGAATCTTGAAAAATTCTTCTGTCATTAATTCCATTTTTTCCCCTGCAGTGAGAGATCCTGCAATACACAAAACAACTTTTCTTATGTCACTGCCATATAGTAATATTTTAACTGGCTCTGTAGGCATAGAGTTCTAATTATAATTTTAATTTAAATGTATGTTGGGCTCTTTTACAGCACATTTTGGGCTTCACTGTTCTAGAGCCTGGAGAGTTGTCAGAATTGTCTGTTTTGTGGCGAGGCCTACTTAGCACCTAAAGTTTGTCTGAGAACTCAGTTAAATGCTCCTACATATTCTTGTGGTGACATAATGTTCTGCTGGCATCTCGTGAGTTTAAAGCATGAGCATCTTGCCCATCAAAAATCACTCTACCCTTAAAAGAGTTAATTCTTTATTATACGATTAAAAATAAAATCCACAGGAGCTGAATATTTCTCCCCATATGCTTAACTGATGTAGTATATTCACATACATAGGAGCACTGGTATTTTAGTACCAATCAACAAACAAACAAGTTTGCAAAGTAAGTACCTGTTGACCTAAATCAGCATTTCCCAAACTTCTGAAAGCTGAGCTCCCCTTCCAGAAAATTAAACCAGTTGTGTTCCTCTTAAACTTTAGCATGTGTTGTTAAAGGCAAACACATCTTAACTGATACAACTTCTATTCCCTTCTATAGGCCCAGGCCAGTCCTTCGCAGTGTACACCCCACAGTTTGGGGAAAAGTGGAGGTGTATCTTCATACTATGGTATTGCTTCCCCTTTCTTAGAACTGTGAAATAGTTAACAGCATTTAAAGTTCACTAACGTTTAAAGTATCATCATTGGCCTCTGAGTTAGTACCCATTGAAATGAATGGGGCAGTTCACACCCCAGAGCTGTATTTCAGGCTTGCTACAAACTCAGGCAACCATTGCTACATTGGTTAACTCAGAGGACCGTTTGTTTTTTGTTTTGTTTTTATCATGCAGCCTTGTTGGAGCTATGCTGCCTGGGATTTCCTGGCTAGCCCCTGGCTACCTTTAACAGGGTTCCTCAGTATGGAGGAGGATCTGGAGAAAACTTAATACAAGGAGTGTATGAACTTTCCTTATTCGTTTAACCTTCCTCTTCCACTGGGTGTTACTGGGGTGATGGGGATGTTCATCCCCACTTGCAGGTTTCCAGAACTCCAGAGATTCCTCCAAAGTCTAAGGGAAAGAAGGAACACTATCACAGAAGGGGGGATCCAAAATCTGGTCCTTAGTAAGGGGTATCATTAAGGGTACTAATTCTGATCATTTATCATCGTCTGGTTAGGCAGAAACATCTGTATTTACATTTGTATTAACGTTCAAATCACATTTTCACAATTGTGATATATACTGTTTCTCACTTGCCAACCCATGCAAATTTCCCTGAGTGTAGCAGCCTCTCAGGCAGAACTTGGAAGTAAAATAGAATGACCAGTAATGATTTTCTTTATTACTAGAACAATGTGTTACTGCTTTTTCCAATTTGCAGCACCAGGCATGGTACTGGGCTGTAAGAGGGGGGGCCCTGCTGGACAAATGTTAGAGGAAGAGCAAACTGAGCTTTTGCTGATCTCCTCAGAGCATACTGTAAGGCCCACCAAGAGTTGTTAAAGAGAGTTGCCTTAATCTTGGGCATCCAGTGAAGGAAGTGAAAGAATCCTTGAAGAATCCATGGTGGGTCCTTCTAGAGTGCCCTACCTTTCACCAAGGCAAATATGTACTCCATTATGGAGGCCATTATGGACTCTTTCATCCTTTCCCTCACCTCTACAAGGGCTGAGCGCAAATATTATGTGCCAGTACAGAGGTTTGGGTACCTCTTTTCTCATCAGCCCCCTCCCCACCAGTCTCTCTGGTAGTATCAGCAGGCAATGAGGGGGAACATCCGGGGCATCAAAGTGTGACCCCCCCAAATCAAAAGATGAAAAAAAAATAGATCTGTTTAGTAGGGAAGTTTATTCTACCGGGGAGTTACAACTACAGGTATGAAAGGTTAGTAACCATTGTTCTGAGCCCTGCCCTGAGTAGTGTGGAGTACCCTCAACTCCAATCAAATACAAGGATGGTGAGGGTGTTTGGCAACTCGCAATGTCAGGCTCTTGGCTTTTTTATGTCTTGTGTGTTGATTCTCCATTGAGCTAATGTAATCTAGTGAAATGACTCAGTATTAAAAAAAACAGCAAGGTTTGTTTAGATTAGTGTTTATAACTATAATAAAATGTCACATCAGGGAAAAATATTCATATTCCCCAGCTTGGTGTTCAAACCAGTCCTCCTCTGACCCTTGGCCTCGGAATTCTAGCTTCTCAAAGGCAGAGTCTCCTCATCTGCCTCTCCTGCCGCTGTTCTTATAGCCCTTCCTATGCACTTGAACGCAGGTGGGGCTGGAACAATTTGTATAGTGGGGGTACTGAGAGACATTGAACCAAATTGTAAGCCCTGTATATAATGGAAACCACTCCAAGCCAGGAGGTGCTTCAGCACCTCCCGCACCCCTAGATTGAGCACCTATGCTTGAGCGCCAGTGGAAGGGAAGGAAGGGGCTGGGCTAAAGTCACTCTTTGTTCAGCAGGGACCACCTAGTGTGCCTACAGATTGTCACAGCCATTTTTGGTTTGGTTTTTTTGTAGAATGGTTCCTTCTTTTCTTGTAGGTAAAACATAATATAATTTGCTTGTAATGAGACATGGTTATTTTAATTGTAAAGTCCAGAATGACACAGCATCTTTTTTTCCATTCATGGCAAGTGTTGCAATAAGCTCCTTGGCTTATATTTATTTCTTAAATGTAAGACTGTACTGAGGCATAAACAACTAACATTAGACAGTTGGTAACAATAGTATTCCTGAAGATCCCTTTTTGTTTATAACTTAATATTATCTGCATTGAAATCAGTTGATGAATTAGTAATCAGAAATGAAATTATGAGAATATGTAAATCTAGTATCCCTAGTTCTCCATGCTTATGAAAGCATTGAAATTAAGCCTTTGGATAAGAAGGTTTGTGACTGAAACAGTTATCCTGCACAATGGCTCTATGGAGGAATGGTATTAGATACTGAAGAGTCCAAAGCATAGTCGAAAGAGGGCATTGTCTCTAGTGGTTACCACAGGGAACGGGATAGGAATTGTGCAAAATATTGTTAGCAAAACCAAAACTCAGTTCAAGTTGGATCGATGTTTTTTCCAAGATGAAATGTCATGGGGGTGGAGGATGAGATGCAGGTTTGGATGGAGAGAAATGGATCAGGAATAGAGAAGCAAGGTTTGTGAGCTGTCGGACTAGAAGACATGTGAGTGCATGAGATCAGCTAGACAAAGGATGTGGAAAACAAAAAAGAAAGGACCAAGGATAAAGCCTTTTAAGATTTCCACAGAAAGGGGGGAAGAGAAAGAGAGGAGAGCTCCTCCGTAAGGAAACACTGAGGCAGCCAGAGGTACAGGAGAACCAGAAAGGATGGTGACATGAAAGCCAAAGTAGGTAAAAAATTCTAGGAACAGGGTGTGATCACTTACAAATCTACATTTCTATAACTCCCAGCAACAGGAATGAACTCCTGAGTTGACATCGCTGAGCAGTTTGGAACAAGTAACAATTTAATAACGGGAGGAGAAGCGGAGGTAGGACACTTGAGCCTGGCAGCTGGGATTCCAAATCACATAACCTGGTTGGGGGTTCCAGATTTGCCCAAAAATCAGGAAACTCTGTTACACCTTCAATGTCTCAGTGCTACAGTGTTTGGGTTGCTGACTGAAAGAGCTTTTTAAATTATTATTATTTTAAAACATCTGTTTCAATCTGAATTTTAAGGGAATATTTCTGCGGGGCCTTGCATTTGTAAAAGCTTCTTTTTACAAAATAAAGTCTTCAGGTCAAATTTGAATTAAATGTCCAATTAATGGGTTTGATCCTCAGACCAGAGGGTCAAGTTCTTTGTGTGTAATTTGACTGGATATCGTCTCAGAAAAGGTGAAAAGTATCACTGTTACCGTGTTAGGTAGTGTAATATACCAAAGTCTATTTTGCCTGCTTTATACTTAAGGCTTGGAGTATGTAAACAGTTAAAACCCTAAAGTAACTCATCGTCTTGACTATCTCAGTAATTCGTTGTTACAAGGAAACCACTTTCACATGTTGAATGTTGCCCAGGATAAATTTACTCCTTTATTACCTGCTACATTTGAAGCCAAGTCAATACAAGCAGGGTGCACTGGCAGCCAGCCCAGTCCTTTCTGACATTAATTTTCCTTATTAGGGGACACAAAGTGATTGCCTTAGTGCAGCGCTATGTTTCTCTCTTATATGTAAGATGGGAAGGATTTTGCTGTTTCCGCAGATGAAAAAAAGGATTCAGAGACATTTCTCATGCCTGTCAAAAAGCATTTTTTAATATTAGTGATGCAGAACAAATATTTCATCTCTGTGTAAGATTTTATTTTATTGAAAAATGTGCATAAAATTCTATCTTGCTTAAAAATGAAGCACAAAGGATATAAATATGAGAGTTCAGAAAAATATTGGGGCTTTTTTTTCCCCAAAGGTGCAAAGCACCCACAGCTCTCCACCTCTTTAAGTTAGGCCCGTTGTGTGCACCCCGTTTGATATTTTCTGTGTGATAGTTTGGTGAGATGATCATTTCTCCATAGTCAAAGGACACCTTTTCTGACTGGTGAGTTCCCCTTCCCCCACTAGCACACAGGCCCCTGTTGGTTTTTGTGGTTTTAAATTAATATTTTCTTAATTTCTTTAGTGACTTTCTCTACCATGTTGCCATGTGAAAGAGACACAGACACAAATAGAGGAAAGTGACTGACCCAAACAAACGGGAAGAGAGAATCGTGCTTTTCTCTATTCTCTTTGGTATAGTAATCTGGTACATTACTAGTAACAATAGAATGTAAGGTTGGTTGGTTTGTTTTCAGACAGAAGTGCGATTTTAAGTTGACGGTGCCACAGATCCACAGGATCAGTGCTACACCCAAGCTTTTAAACAGTCTCTTGGAGGAGCCTCTTCAGTGTGGCAAACTGCCAAGAAGTCCTACTCTTCCTTCAGGGTAGGCCGCGCAGCCTCACCACTTACTAGGCTGAGCCTCTCGGCTCCATCCTCCCCTGCTTCACACCATGAGCTCTGTCCAGACAGTTCAATTGAGTCAGAGTCCTAGCTAGAGAACTCTGCACTCTTCAGGTACTACTGCACCCCAGCACATATTTGTAGTGACATCATACAGCCTTTTCAAAATAGAGTTTATTAGACAATTGGAACACAGCATTGGAAGTCCTTACATTAGCACAGAGAAATAGAGCATAGTCCATTCTGGTCAAGCCAGAGCAAACACCAGCCAAACTGTAGTCGATTCCAATTCTGTCTCTCTCCTTAGTCAGTTCAAGGAGAGAGCAGTCTGCTTCCTCCAGAAGTCCACGCTTTGTCCCCTGCTGGTCACGTCTCAGTCCTTTGTTCTTGACCTTTGGGTCTCTGCTCAGCTTCCCTGCTGAGAGTTTGGGGAACAGGATTCTTCCTCTGGATCCTTGTTTGCTAGGTATCAATGTTCTAGTCACTGGGGTTTTTTTCGTGGTTTCTTTCAGATTCTGCACGGATATGGGTTGCTTTCAGCAGGTTCCAGCCAGTTTCTGAACAACCCCATTCACTGCGGCCCAGATAGCAAGGCAGCAGCCACCCCTCATGTCCTATGCTGCCCCCAAGAGGAGATTTAACACTTTTTCCCTTCATTGGGTAAACATGCAAAGCACAGAGAGAAACCCATACTTTGGTTTCATAAAAATATTACAGAAAATTCCCTCTTCATCCCGATGGTCAATATTTAAGACTGTAGTCAGCTCCCATTATAAACTCTCATTTTAACCCCTTTTTCACTTTGTCTAGGAAAATTAGTTTGACTAAAAAAATGTTGCATTTATCTTGGAAGCTAAGGAGAGTCTTTTGGCAAAATGTCAATCTGCGTATGAATTCATTAATTTCTTTTGCTCAAAAATGGCCTATTCCTGACCCATCTGACTCCCCATATAGTTAAATCTCCTTAAAATCTTGTATGACCTATAGTTGAAGAAAATAAGTTTAAGCTAAATTATTGTCCCAAATGTAATAATGGCTATCATGTGTGAATAAGCAACTTGCCTTCTGATAGCTGACTACAGTTTAGAGACAACAGCCCAGACTCCCCTCAAGTTTGACGTTTAGTAGTCATTCACACGTGTGCAGGCAAATGCAAATTGTGTATATATATCCCCTCACTATATGTTCCATTCTATGCATCCAATGAAGTGGGCTGTAGCCGATGAAAGCTTATGCTCCAATAAATTGGTTAGTCTCTAAGGTGCCACAAGTACTCCTGTTCTTTTTGCGGATACAGACTAACACGGCTGCCACCCTGAAACCTGTCAAATTGCTTGTAAAACACTACCAAATGAGGCCATTTTCACCAAGGTTGTGCTTGTTTTTCATAGATATAAATGACAAAAAGTGTGACATAGGTCTGTGTGCTTGGAATTGGAGGCCTATATTGCAGGTTTCTGGGAAATACCTAATAGCTGTGTGGCTTGTGTGTGTGTTAGCAATTGATTTTTTGCAGAATAACAGCTCTTATTTTCCACTTGCTAAGTATTGAAAATAACAGTCATGCTGATTCTGAGCTAATTCTGAAAATTTACCTTGAAAAATGAGCCATTTAGTAGCAATTCCAAGGTTTAGGTTGCAACCAGGATTCCATTATAAGCTCTATACTCACTCCCTTTACAGTTTACTACAAAAACTACTTTTGCTGTTATTTGCAAGGTAAATTAGATTTTCTTTAAATTTAACGCAATTAATGTCTAACTTTTAAAATCTCTCTAACTAAAAATGTATCACCTTGATTGTAAAACTTCAGAATCTACAGACAATTCAATACAATTAAAATCTAGATAATTAAAAAAAAATTGCAGACTTACTTATCAAAGTCATTTTCATCCTTTAGTATATACAGTAAATGGACAGTGCATTAAGTTTGCATGGCCCAGTGGACATGTTGTAAAGTTTAGCTAGGACAAGGACAAGTGGAGGAGAAATAGCCATGCTCTGGATTGCAAGGTCTAGGGAACCTGCAGAGCTTGGGAAGGCAAGGAGAGACAGGCAACCCAAGTACCGTTTTGAAATCCAGAAGTTCTTCAGGGCTATGGTGCATGAGGGAACTGGGAGCTCTGCAGAGTTTCTAAGTTGATTTTTGCGGGGTGGGGGGGGGAGAGGGCGGGGGAGGATCATGTAGTGCTTCTAAAGTCTGTATTGACCCCATATATTTTAAAGAATAAGGAAATATCATTATCTTCAAATTAAGTTTATTACTATCTGTGTACACCAAAGAACTTTGCACTCACAAAGCACAGCTTCCCCAATCCTCAAAAACTTTAAAATTACGAGCTAGAACAATTGAGGGAAGAGACAAATACTTGGATGCATGTGCCTTTCATTGTAGGGGTCAAAGAGTTAAAAAAAATAAATCTTTCATTTGAACTTACCCCTGCCCCTGGACCCAGGCCATAACCAGAGTGCCACTCGAGGGCATCAACCCCCACCCCTATTGATGCAATGTATTTCATCTCTGCCTCTCAGGGACCTACTGGGGAGGCCCCAGCTCAGTGACAACAAGTAAGATTCCAGAAACAGTAGGAACAACAGCAGTCGTATTTTCAGAGACACAACTGATGTTCTCACAGCTAACATTCTGTGAACTGTTCCTATGGGCAGAGTGGCAGGAGGAGATGGTAGGGACCTGGTTTTAGTTTAACAGTATTGGGTAGAAGGACAGCAGAGACAAATTGAAGGATAGGTATATCTGAAAAATAAGGGGTAGGCCCTCTCTTAGGTCATGTCTATACTATAGGGATTATAGAGGCGTGGCTCTGGTGCTGTAACTATGCTGGAGTAACCCTGCAGAGTATATGCAGCCTACAGCGACCGTCGCTGCCGGAATACCATTTCCCCAAGCGATGTAGCTAGGTTGTTAAAAGCATCCTTCCATCAACCTAGCTGCATTTACACAGGGGGTTAGGTCAGCATACATATGGCATTCAGGGGTATGGATTATTTACACCCTGAGCACCATAACCTACATTGTAAGGCCTGAGTTGGATCTTCAAGGGACCTTGAAAGTGGGTTTTAATTGAAGCTCTGAGCATTGAGCACCCAGTTCTTTTGCTGACTGGGCCCTTATCCTTAAATCTACACTTGTGGGATGGTGGCTACTTCCAAAGGGAGAGGGGGAAATAGCATTGGGTGAATGGGTAAGACTTCATTTAAAAAAAGAAAAGAAAAGAAAGTTAAGGACTTAGAAGGTAGCCAGGAATAGAGTAGGGGTAAATAGATAAGGCTGGAAAAGTAATGTTCTTTCTCCCACTTCTTTGTTTGTGTGTTGTCTAATTTCAGAGGTGCCCAGCACTCACAGCTAATGGATGAATTTGAGCTCTGAGAGCTCAGCAGTTCTTCAGGGGTGAGAACTGGAACTTAACTATATCTTTAGGGTGCTGTATAAATAATAGCTAAATAATATAGAACATGGGAGCTGAACAACAATTTGTTAAATCAGTTCTAGCAACACAAGTAAGAGGAGAAATAGATATGGCCTCAGAGGTAAACAGGATTACAAATAACTTTTTTCTTTGGCCCTTTGGCCATACTGATTACATTACAAATAATTTGGATCATGCTATCAACATTTCTAGTTAAATCAAATGACAGTAAAAATTCCCTGTGATTATATTATAGTGTCCCCTTTGCTGTTGTATTTGGAAAGTAGACCACGAACTGCACACAATTTTCTGTTGAGCATACTATTTGTTTCCTATGTGCAACTGAAATTTTTTTGGCTTGTTTCTATGTTTAGTGATTGTCCAGATCTTCTTATTGTTTGTTTTCAGTTGCCACTCATTTCTACGAATATAAGTCATTTTCAAACCAATTTATCAGAATATAAGTATCAAGTTAATGTATCTTTTACTCTCAAAAGAAAAGTGCCTTGCTTTAAATTACTCTCCAACAGCAAACACTCCCCCTCCCCTGCTTTCTTTCCCCACACTGCCCTGAGGTTCCTCTTGACTTCTTTCTTCTCATTTACAGCAGTCTTAGTCACAGGGAAAAAACTTCTTTTCTAACAAGCAGCAAAAAGGACAACAATATAAATGTTTGGCTTGCATTCTAATACTCAAAAGCTGCCAATAATCAATCTCCAGACTAGATTAATAGGATTTAATTACTTGGAAAATTAATTAATTTATCTCTTATTTTTGCTAGGATCTTTGACAGAGATGTGAGCAGTTGTTAGTTAAAATCACCCCAAGGGAACAAAACTTTAGCTGGGGCAGTTCCCCCCCCCGATTTTTTTTTCCAGTGGTCTCTGAACTCCACTACTGTATCAGTGTGGAGGCTCTTGTGTGAACCTTGTGCTTTCATCCAGTACAAGGCAAAAAGGAGAATTATGTAAATGACTGAAGAGTAGTAGAGTGATGTCTAATTCAAGGCTGCAGATTTTAAAAGCTGTGCATGATACACTGATGTGGTTTTATGATCCAGAGCCGTGCCATAAATTAAGGAAAGCAATAAGGTGTTTTTTTTCACCTCCAAAAGAATGTTGTGCCAGCAAGTGCATCTAACAGAAATTAGAAGTTTATTTGCATGATTTTATCATGTTGTTACAGGGCTATTCAATAACAATAAATTACATTTGAGCATATTTGGCTGGTACTACAAAAAGACAAAAGATCAGTTTGATAGATAGTAGAAAGGCTTCTCATTAAGTTTAACATTCAGACATTGTATCATTCAATGACAACAGAAGATGAAATTCAAGGAACTATTCTGAAATGTATGTGTATGGGTTACCTATGAAGTAACAGAGGATACTTGAGATATTGTGAGATTCTCATACTCTGAACAGAACTGTGACCAACCATAGCCCCTATTTAAATTGTTTGGGTTAGGAAATAATACTGTAACCATTGTTTTGTTGGTTCTAAATCTTCCCATTAGGGACTAGATCCACAAAGGGATTTAGGTGCCTAATAGCCACTTTAGGTGCCTAAGACCAAAATTTAGACCTTGAAACCTCCACTTATCTGCTGCCTAAACCTGTAGGTGCCTAAAATCTCTAGGCACTTAAATTTCCACCTGTAAATTCCCTAAGGCACCAAAAAATATGCCACTGGGCATGTGCAAAGCCAACTCAGTCCACGTACCTGAAGAAGAATGAGAGTGACCCTATAGCCCAGTTGTTAGGGCACTTTCCTGGGGTGTGGGAGATCAAGTTCCTGTTCTAATTACTTTAATTTATACAAAGTATGATGATTTCAATAAGAGAAACCCACCCTAGTCTCATCCCTTCCAAGTTAAGGCACTCTCCTGAGGTGCCAATTCAAATCTCTCCCTCACAACGGGCAGAGGTGGAAATTGAACCCATGTCTCCCACATCCTGAATGAACACCACAACAATTGGGCTAAAGGTTTTAAGGAGGAGCTTCAGTTGCGGAATCACTTCCATTTTTTTGTGAGAAAGGACTTAGGCACCTAACTCCAGGGGTGGGATCATGGCTGTGAATCCTGAGTGGAGTTAGGCACCTAAATCCCTTTGAGGGGTGGGACTTAGGATGTGCCTCTCTCCTCAGCATTTCCTGTTGGGTAGCACATGCAGCTCCCCATTCAGTGTGCTGGCTTTTGTGGATCCCATTCTTAGGTGCCTAACTCTCCCCAGGCATTGTATAGGGAGCCTAACTTGGGGCTGTGGGTTCCGTTAGGTGGCAGGATGCCTAAATGTTACATTTAGTATTGCAATGCCCAGATCCCTTTTGGATGTAGCCCCAGCTGTCTGATTTTATTTTTCCTTCTGCTATCTGAATTAATAGCAGGAATCTGTTCTGAAACAATAGTTTATCCCTATATATCTTCACCCGCCTGGTCAGTTTGCCGCCACATGAACCTGTTAACAGCCATGAGTAAAAAGATGGCATGAGGCATATGAAAGTGCAACAATTTGTGTGAAATGGGATGGCAAATTGTTCAACTAATTGGGTATGTCACCCCTCTTTACCCATACAAGGTCTGATCAGAGTTTCAGAGAGAGAAATAACTGCAGGTGGTATGATAAACTAATGTTTAGCAGGATTATCACAGCATAAACAGGATAGTGTCAGAGAGAAACAATTGATGTGCCAAATACACAATTTGCTTGACATTAAAAAATATCAACTTTTATAAGTAACAGGTCCTTCTTATCCAACATATAAAACTCTCTGCTGCAGGGCATCATTGCAATAAATAACTTGTTATTTTTATTTGTTCCTGGAGAGACAATCCTAGTCTTAAAAAGCATAGTAAATTTCAACTAGATAATAAATTTATGTGACTAAGAATACAGTTATTTGGAGCAGATTCAGTATCATTACCATATTCCTTACAAGAGATGGGTGAAATTTTTCAGACAAAACTTTTTTCATCCAAAGAAATACAGATTTGGTTTAGTGCAGCATATTGTGAATTTGTGTTGAATTTAGCCAAATCGTTTCAATTGGAGAAAAAAAAATACAAAACATTCAAATGTTTTGTTTTGACGTTTTCAATTCAAAATAACTGTGTTTTGAATTTATTTCATTTTTATTTTTAAAAAGGTTTAACAAAACTTGAATGGGGTGAAACATTTTGCTTTGGGACACAGAAAACATTTAGTTTGATCCAATTTTTTTTTTCCTGTTTGATAACCAAACTGAAAAATCAGTATTTGGCACAGCTCTGTTCCATTTCCATCTCACTTTTTTGCAATTGCATGAAAGGACTTACTGGCAGGTCAGTTGTGCTGATGCAGAGGGCATAAGGATGTGTTAGCTCCAGCTCCAGCATGGGTGTAAAGAATCACAGCAATATGGTTCAGATCATTAGGGAACAATTTCTATATAAACAGTTTTTTTTAATTGTCTCCTCTCTAGAGATCTGAACAAATGTTGCATCCAACTTCAAAGATGATCTACTTTTCTCTTAGGTTATGGAATCTAGACAGAGGGATCAATGTTTGCTCACCTCATCTTAATTTGGAGTGGAAATATTCTTTCCACTATTGCAGCACTTGAGGAAAAACATCTCTGGAAGATTTGTCATGTGAGCTATTGGTTTATGTTGTGGTATGAAATTCAGAAGGTCAGAGGAGTTCTTTCTTGCCATCATTGAAATACATAATCTCCCAGTTGTGCGTCTTCTGCACAACATGGCAACTCTTCCATCCCAAGCAGGGACTATAATTTCGATTTCTGAGCTAGCTTTTTCCCTCCACTTTTTATAATACAGGACTGATGCATAATGTGGGTTCCCCTGGCTAATTCCCTAGCTATAGAACTAGTTCTGGAAATCATTTAATAGCTGCAGAGTACTAATTTGTGAGGGGAACTTCTCATTTAAAAGACTGTTAAATTATATTATTAGACGAGCTCAGTGACATTATTTAAAGGCCTTCTTAATTAGCATTTTGCTTTACAATAATATTCAGTTTGCGAACAACAAGTGGTTATTACTGTCACTGACTTACTATCCATTTTAGGAAAATGTGTTGCAAAATTGATTTAGAGTTTCTACTAAAATCACTCCTAAAACGCTTTGGAATTCAAGAAGTAGTATTTCTCTGTACAGGTTCAGATTTATCTGATTCCAAATGAACAACCCTGGCACATGTATTAAGACCTTTTTTCTACTTTTTTTTTAAGCTGTCACATTTCTCATGTTCACATGGAGCAGGCATATAAACAACTACAAATGCTATAGGTTCTTATCTGGAAAATAAAATGCTGAAAGTGAGTCATCCTGCCATATATGTGCTCTGTGTTCTCCTCAAAAACAGACCTGACATTTGTGTGGCTTCTCCCACACAAGGTTCCACTGATCCATAATTCAAAGGTCATAGGATTAAAACTTGATTCTCAAGGTGAAATACAGAGTATATGTGCAAAAACTGGATAGCCAATAATATCCAGGTATTATTAAGATCAAGATGCACAGAAAGGACCAGTCGGGCGGTACCAAAACATTATTTGCATTTAGTCAAGTTATCTCACTAGTGTTGGCATGTTGGTAATTGGCATATTGGTATTCACAACAACAAATTATTTTCCTGAAAATAATTGCTTGAGGTTGTATGAGCTACAGTTTCATTAATATACAGCCTTATTGTCATTGAAAGAGGGAGAAAAAGAATCTCTGGTACATAATATATATATAAAAAAAGCTTTTCACGGTCTTAGATGTTGCAGTTTCTGTTGTGATGGTGGGTGTCTTACAATCTTACAAGTTCTAAGTTTCGGTAGTTTTAGAGAGAGCGTAAAGTGTTCTGAGTCACATCTGGCCAGGAAGAACTTTGAGTCTACATGATTAGGGGGTAGCTGGCCAGGATCCACTAGAAAAGAATGTTCAGTTTTACAGATTTATCCCCCTTCTATTAAATATTACTCAAATACGAAACCAAGGTGTGTGGTAACAGAGAGAAGAAACTGGAGTGGTTATTAGAACTTGAGGACAGTAAATTATTAGGTGCTCTCTGGTTAGCTATAAGGGGTTCTTTGGGGGCTGAAAGAGGAAGGGATAGAGCTGGGAACATGAGGGCAAAGGAACAGGATTTAGCTGACTTTGTATGAAGTAGGGTGAAGGATAAAGGATGCCTCATAAATGGGATAAAATTAGGATATTTACATGATTTGTTTCAAGATTTAACTGAAACTGCAAACACTGTGATTAGTGGTAATGGGAAAAATCACAGACTTGCTGTTTGAGTTTGTAGCTAAATGACCACTCTTACCACAGATATCTAAATAGCTCTCTGTTCAGAGATAACTTACTTTCCTCCCCCGAAAACATTTAGCCCATCTCAAGTGGCCAACCTCTAAAAAATATGAAGACTATTTGTGGGCTAGAACGTTGCACACACACTGACATCTAAATTTGTGAAGCTGTCATTGACTGTTGTGTAATCCAGTGGTGAATATATATTACAGTTTCCTCTTTGCTGACCCACAGAGGATGTGAGATTTTACAACTACCAGTTACAGCATGTTGGCTCTGTAGCTTAAGCTGTAGCAGCTCATGTGTTTAGCTCTCAAGGTTCCCTAGTTCAATATGTGGTGTGTTGGCTAAGAAAACAGCTGTCATAATTGCTTACAGGTGGAGCAGTTTGAAAACATAATTACCTCTTGTTTAGGGAGCTGCTCATTTTAAAGACAAAAGTATTTCTCTCTTTTTTTCTTTTGCCTATCTTCATGGTAATGTGAGCTCAGTTACTTCAGATGAGGAAATGTAACAAGTAAATTAGGGTTTTATACAATGAAACTTCCCTGAGTTAGAGAGCTTGCAATATGTTAAGTATTTTATCATAATGAATTTATCTGGTATTCTCTTTAATAGCAGCAGCATCATAATGACTGTATTTAGTACTGATGGAGAGGAATATTTACTTGCATAGAAGTTTCATTTTAATTTGATCTTAGGTAAATATATCATTAAAATAAACTGCTTCTGTGCGCTATTTTCAGATATCTAAATAACAAGATAACTTTATTTGAACATGGAGACCTTAATTCTATCTACATTTTTTTTCATGTCCATAGGGTAGTTTCCAGAGGCAGATAGCTTGCCTACATATGTTTTCACATAACTCTTTTTCTATGTGGCTGTCCCACTCAATCTTCAGTTGCCAGATCTACTTTACTGCCGTTTACTGCTCTCTTGCTCATTGCTAGAATTAAACAGGGCTGGTGGAAAGTATGAAACAAGGAGCTGTTGAAACATGAGTTTTAAAATACTTTATATGTATACATAGGACCATATTCTAATTGCCTTACTCATGTTGAATATCACCTTATTCTGCAAGTACTCCTAGTGAAGTTAATGTGACAACTTGTGCAGTAAGGTAGTGTTTTAAAGAGAGTAAGCAAAAGTGACACATGGGGGGAACATGGGGAGGAGGCTGTCACATTCCCCACTTCTACCGCCCAATTTGCAGCTTGGCTTATAGGAAGCAACCTCATACTGACTGAGCATGCTCAGTGACATTGCTGAAGCTGGCTGCCCTCACTCTGTCCTGTCCCGTCCCCCACTCCCCCATCCCCCGGCAGGCACGGGTCGTCTCTAAGAGTAGAATCTGACTTACACTGAACATTTTCATAAACATGCATCTGGCTGACAGGAAATTTCCAGCACTGGAGGGATAAGGAGATATCTCAACCCTGCATTATTTTTTTCTGGTAATAGATGAAAATTACTTGAACTAGAAATTTTTATTCTTTTGTCTAAGAATTCAACCTCGGAGCCACCTTAGAGTGAATAACAAAGTTTGAAAAAATGTATATTGGTATAATTAAGTAACATTATAAATGAAGGTATATGTGGTTTCTCCACTGTTCAAGTTCTTAAATGTGCCCACTGCTAGGGTTGCCAGGCATCCGGTTTTGACCGGAACACACAGTCAAAAAGGGACATTGGTGGCTCCGGACGGCACTGCCGACTGGGCCATTAAAAGTCCGGTTAGTGGAAGCAGCTGCCAGATCCTTGAGGCCCCTAGGTGTGTGGGTGGCCAGGGAGGCTGTGCAGGCTGCCCCTGCCCCTAGTGTCGGCTCCGCACAGGGCCAGCTCCAGGCACAAGCAGGTGCGTGGGGTGGCCAAGGGAGAGGGGCGGCACCTGTGGCAATTCAGGGACGGCAGGTCCCTCACTCCCTCTAGGAGCGAAGGACCTGCCACTGAACTGCCGCCGCCGATTGCGGCTTTTTTTTTTTTTTTTTTTGCTTGGGGTGGCAGAAATGCTGGATCTGGCCCTGGCTCCGCAGCTTCCATTAGCCGGGAACCAGGACTGATGGGACCTGCGGTGGTGGTGCCTGCGGGTGCGAGGGCAGTGCGTGAAGCTTCCCTCAGTTCGGGGCTGCAGGGACCTGGGAGCCGTGGTAACTGCCACCAGGACCTCGCATCCCCCTCCTGCACCCCAACACCCTGCCCCAGCCCTGAGACCCTTCCAGCACCCCTTGCCCTTAGCCAGAGCCCTCACTCCCCCTGCACCCCAACTCCCTGCTCCAGCTGGAGCCCCATCCTTCACCCCAAACCCCTCATCCCCAGCCCCACCTCAGAGCCCTCACCCCCTCCCCGCACCCCAACCCCTTGATCCAGCCCGGAGCTCTCTTCCACACCCTGAACCCCTCATCCCCAACCCCATCCCAGAGCCCACACCGGCAGACCTCACCCCCATCCCACACCCCAATCCCCTGCCCCAGCCCAATGAAAGAGAGTGAAGGTGGGGGAGAACAAGCGACGGAGGGAGGGGGGATGGATCAAGCAGGGGTGGGGCCTCAAATAAGGGGCAGGGAAGGGGCGTGGCCTGGGGCAGGGGGTGGGGAAGGGGTGTTCGGTTTTGTGTGATTAGAAAGTTGACCACCCTGTCCAGTGCCATAGTGCCTGAACTTCACTATTAACACTTGAGGGTTCAGCAGAAAACAAAATTCTGTTCCAGAATTCAAATGCAAGTATGTGGGTAAGAAAGGAATTGCTTTTTAATAATTTTATCTTAAAATACAGTAATATTATACTGATGCCCTGACCCTTCTTTCTAGCATTTGGATCTTATATATTTTTAGTACACACGTTTTGTAATTTGTATTTAAACTGAGACGGTTTGGGAGATTAGTGTTTGTAGTAGGAAGGTGGTGGTAACTTCAGGAAGGTACAGGTTGATTGTCCAGAGTGTAAAATGAAATGTGGGAGTAGGCAGTGCAGTGGACTTAGGGGTTGGAGTGTTGGCCCTATATGTCAACATTTTTATTGGGCAAAACACAGTGAGTATCCATTTCCTTCTTGGGCTGCAGGGTGAGAGATTGCTGAAAAAAAAATCATGCTTAGGAGAGAATGCAAAAGGTACAGAAGCAGTTATAGCCCCTGCTGTTATTTCTCAGTCTCTTCCAAAGATTTTTGCCCTTCAGCTTTCTTCTCCCTTCATCCCCCCTTTTAGTCTTTTTTACTTCTATCAGTTTGGTTCCCCATTTTTTTTATCCTCCCCATTCCCCTGCTTTCCTATCATCTTCTTTCTCCTTCTTTTGTTTCTCTAGTTATGCCTTTCCCTATTCCTCTCCCATTCTTTTTCCCCCTTCTTCCATCCTTAGGTATATTAAAGCCTTTGCTTCTTTTAAAACATTCTTACTGTAGTTGCTACTGGTCCACCAGTGGTTCTGCTTTATGGACTCTTCCATAGGCTCTTCCATAGGCAGCACTTTTTTGACAGGAGGCGCTGCTTTCTGAAGTGTCAATTCAGCAAAGCAGACTAATGAACTAGCATCAGCAAAGAAGAAACTGCAGTGAGGATATTTTAAAATCAGCACAGTCTTTTGAAGGTAGAAGTGAATGGGAGAGAAGACAAGGCATTTGCAAGAATCAGTACAGCCCCACTTTGCCATAAATAAAATTGAAGACATTGCTTGCAAAAACAGGATGGCAGCACTGTTTACCATGCAACTTAAATCTTCAAAGGGACCCTTGGTTGACACCTCATCAAACTCTACCCTTTGAGATACAGTATTTTATGATAATGACCATCCTCAGGCCAAGTTCTCAGAAATGAATGATGATATAAAATAATTGCATCTATCTTTATAGTCTTCAAAACTGTGCATTTATTTTTGCTTCATATTCTGATGATTTTTTTTTCTCTCTGCCATGCCATTTTCATCTTTCAGTAACTACATTATAATTTATGTTTAGGAAAGTCTTTACAATAGAAAAATGTGTGATACATATGTTCTTATTTATTTCTTTGGCAGAAGACCCATAAATCAGCAATGAAAATAAGATTTCAGAGGGTTTATGTTAAGAAAGCCTTCACCTATTTAAGATTATTACATGAAATGCTTGAGTGGCTGGCAGGGAGCTGACACCCAGCTACCACAAGAAAGACTTCCTCTCGCTGGAGCCAGGGAGTAAGAAGGTGACTCGCAGACCTGGGTACCCCGAGAACTGTCACCGTGTCCAAATAACATTTTTGGAGAGTAAAGTCCTTTGTTTTCCCACAGAACTGTTACCACATGGATAGTGGCCATGAAAGCTTCCTGTGCACCTGTCTGCGCTTAAGATGCTACAGCAACACAGATGCGCCACTGTAGCATTCAGTGTGGACACTACCTGTGCCCATTGCTGTAGTTAATCCACCTCCCTGACAGGCATCAACATAGTGCTGTCTACACAGGGACTTAGGTCAGCTTAGCAGAGCTGCTCAGGGATGTGAATTTTTCACACCTCCTACCGTCATAGTTAAACTGACCTAATTTTCTAGAGTAGACCAGGCCTCAGGCTGTTACACCGCTTTGCCTCATTCCTGTTCTATAGGCTCCACCTCTAGGAGACACCCACTCAGGCTTGATTTGGTCCCAGGAGAAAGAAAACTCTTAGCCCCTCTAAAGATTGCGCACACATACCCTCCTCATGGGTGCTTATCCTCCTAGTGGACTTGAGGAGGAGGGCTCTGTAGCTGATCAGTTGGACAGAAAGGAGCAGTATATGCTTATGCTCATTGGCTCCCATACGCTCAAGTAGGGAGGGCTTATAAGCCCTCCCCCCAGCCTGGGGCACAATTCTTTGCTGGGGAAAAAAGTCCCCGCTTCCCTTCTTTGGGATTAGAATGGAGTTGGGTTTTAGGGCCTTGCTGTAGGCATCATGCTAGTTGCCCTTTAGGGACTGGGAAGGAATCTTTTCCACATTGCCTGATTGGTTGGGACAGGATGGGGTTTTTTCACCTTTCTTTCAGCAGCCCAGGGGGACCTGGTGAATAGGCTAGGTTGTAAAATTCACATTGTCCCAACTTGGTAGGTGCTAACAGGAGGTCTGGTTCCCTGATAAACTGGAATTGGTAGCAGAATTAGGGGAAGGCATCTTCTAAAGAACATGGGGTATGGCAGCAAGGCTCCTAATATCTGCTACAGTGAGGAGACAACCCCCTTTCTCCATGCCCTCAAGAGAGACTTTTCTTAATGTTGGAAGCAGGAGTGCTGCAACGAAGACCAGAGAGAGCAGTTCAGGAGGGGAAAACATATAACTTTGGTCTAAAAGAGGATTTGCTAACGTATCAGTTTTCTGCTACAAGAGAATATGAATATTCAGCATTTTAAATTGAAATACAGTAGAACCCCTTTTTGCAAACTAATTGGGGATTAAGGAGTTCATACAATAAAAAGTTCATTAAATTGAACACCTCAACATTATTTTAGGTATTGTGCTTAGGTTGCAGTATGGTGCATTGCATCACTTTCCTCTTGTCCTTCAAACCACAGCAAAGCAATTTCCAGTGCGTTGAAGGCACTGGAATGTGAAGAGATGTTGACTTGTTCTTCATCAACATCACTGTCGTTATGTGGGTTGTTTTTTTTTCTTTTTCCTTTTCTTTTGTTTCCCCTCCTGCCAGGAACAATGGTTCATATAACCAATATCATAAAATCAGGGTTCTACTGTACACTGTTTTGTACCTGGACTCTACTATTTTGTAGCGGTTGGGCGCCCCATAAAAAAAACAGAAAAACAAAGGTAGAGTGCAAAACAAGTTCCTTCTTCCAGTTTGTGTTTATTTTAGCGGTAAAAAGTTTAACATCTCCATTTCACAGTTACATGCTTATAAATTCTGAGAGTTATAGCAGGAAATGTCAGTCTTATTCCATTGATAAATAAAGATACAAAATTAATTTGATCTTTTTACTGATAAAAAAATTACATTCCCTAACAATATACATTGCTCTAATTGTCCCTTTTCAAATCTGGTTTAATGTCTGTGTAGTGTGGAAGTTCAAGATTGTTACTGCTGATGATGAATTAAGATAACAAATAGAATACTAGGATTCTAGTAATGAAAGAGGTATAAGAAATTAATCTGAGTGCCTTTAGTGAAGAGTAGAAAACTGCCCATCAGCAGCGTTTGGTTGTATTTTCAGTAGTTCTGCAGTTCACAGTATGTAGACAGAAGTGAGATAAATAAGGATTTCATCAGGAGTGTATTTTTTCTAAGAAATGTCGGGTAGTTGATTATCAAGCCTCTCATGACTGAGTGGATATATTCCAGAGAGGGATTTGGAAAAGTACTTCAGATGTATAAATAAGCAGTCTCCTTGTTTCTGTCAATGTACCTTTTCACTACTTTTATTGACAGTTAATAGGAAACCAAAATACTTTGTTTGCTTTCACATTTTACAGTGTTTTGTACACTATTAGATATGGTACATCTCTGTGGGGACACAATCGAATTTGCTCAAGAGGATTTCCCACTAATTGATCTGTAGAACATTATAACATTCTCTAGTAGGCTAGAACATTCAAAAAAAAAAAAAAGAGGCAGAAGCTGAGCTGAAAAGGTGCTTGTTACAAAAACATAAAAGCTTCCTTTCTGTCTTATTGCCTTTTCGATGTATGCATTTGGGATTCAGAGTAGAGAAAACTTTCCCACAGAGCTCTTTCTACCAGACCTGTAGTTGGTAAAGCATTTCTGATCCATGTTTGAATAAAAGGATATGACTCTTCATTTTTGACATTTTAAAAATATATATATTTTACAGGAGCTCCATGATGGCATCGGACGACAGCAAACTGTTATCAGAACATTAAATATAACTGGTGAAGAAATTATTGAGCAGTCATTAACAGCAGATGCTAATGTACTAAGGGAAAAGCTGGGTAGCCTGAATTTTCGGTGGGAGGAAGTCTGCAGGCAGCTGGCAGAGAGAAGAAAGAGGTAGGTTAAGAACATGGATATTCTGAAATCGTTTCTGGTTATTTCAGATTTTCTGTTAACAATAACATTGCAAGGAACCCGTTGGACTGTTCCTTAAATATTCATATTTAACTATCCGTAATTAAACACAACATCCTTGTTTACTTGTCCAATTCTTTGTTTCTACCCAGTCTCCTTCCCCCCTCCTACCCCACATAAACAAATGTCCTCATACTTCCCACAGCTAATGTTTAAAAAACACCATAAATATAATGTTATTTTTAGAAAAGCCGAACAACAGAATGATGTTTTTCATAGGTAATTAACACCTGAGCTCACATTTTAACAAGCATTTTAAAGTAACTTTTTACCTGATAGTGTGTCATTAAAATTATATATTAAAAAAGGTTTCTGTAACTGTGAGATTAATGACATTTTAGGGAATCATTTTAATAATATTATTTACTTTTCACCGTGTATGATATCTGTTGACTTTTGGCATTTCACTCAGCTTCGATAAAGAGAATAGATTAGTCAGTTTAACTGTTATTTATAGGCAGTGTACAGTCAGTTTTTCATTCTCCTGCACTAACATGATGCTGCAGTATTTGAGTTACAAATATTACAGGGAGACTGTTTTTCCTTTTACAGGAAAAGATTTCCTTAGAATTAAAAAAAAAATCACAAACATTTCTATTGATATTGGGTTTTATTAAAGCTTGTTTTTTCTAAACTTCAACGTAGGACCAAAATTAACCTACCGTGCTTATTTCAAATACAGTAGTTTTGTTGCCAATCTTCATTCATGCATTATTTTTCAGAAATGAGCATCTCATGAATAAGGTACAATGGTGAGTGCGGTATTTAGGAGGAAGACCAATAGGCTGCAACAGTTCGTTCACCTCTTAAATGTCTTGTTGTTACCCTAAGGACTATCCTTTTTCAGTTTAGAATTGTGGAGAGGGAGGACCCGTAAAGATGTTCACATCCAAAAGGGAGTGAGTTGGGAATCCTGAAAGGTTATTGTTGACTTTAATTATCATTAAACTCTCCCTTGGAATTCATTAAAAGATGAGAACACCAAGAGTAAGCTGCTGCAGTTGGATGGCTTTAAATGGTTCTTTCCGTTGTGTTTCCAGGTGTTGATGCTAATGTTTCTTGTTACACCAGGGAGAGCTTGGCCTTTATTTATCACACTAAAAACTATTCTTTTGCACCACTGAAACCCAGCTGTATTTCCAAGCCCTTGCCTCTTATATAAGTGCTAACACTAAGGAAACAATAATGTCATGTTAATAGATCTTTATGCTGCTGCTGCAGCACATAAAAGGAGGTTTGGGGGTTTAGCTTTGACCAAGAATGTGAATTCTGTCCCAGTTCTGGTCAGTGGCAGTACAGCACTTGCATCTCCATCTTTTTTATTTCATAGCTACAAATGTGTATCTGAATGCCACTTTGGCTTCAGGCTCTCTCTGTGGTGCATTGAATTATTGAATTTCCTTACACATTCTCTTCAGTAAAGACTAATAGGATCAACAATCTGCTACCTGAAAATAACATAGTCCTATTCCCTAAATGAGCTACATTGCATTAACCAGAAAAAGCAATAGTACACTTGTTCCAGCTTTGATTTTTTTTTTCTAGCTATCCAGTTGGGTAATTTTAAGTACAAAAAATCCTAGTGAACTAAACAGGAAAAAAAAGGCATTGACATATAGTGAGAAAAGACAGTACTGTATCAAACTGGTAGGAATTCTTGTCCATTCTTGTAATGTTATTAATGACTGTCACAGTTGCAGGGATAGCTGGACTTTTGTCTCCTTTTTGGTCTCTCTGAGTGCATCCAGCTCAGGTCTTGGGCTCCCTGCCCTTACCTGTCCCTGGGTAGGATCCTACTCTAAAACTGGGACCTGGGTCAATCTACCCTGTGTATACCTACCACTTACCATCCTGTGAGTCTGACTGGGTTTTGGGCACCTGCATTTCCTCCCTTCAGGGACACGTGACCAGTGATAAATTGACCAACAGCCTTCTTAAAGCAAAATATCTCTGTTCAGCAGTAAGAACAAAGCATTAGATGAAAAAACAAACAAACAAAACAACAACAGAATCACATGTCTATCTTACCTAAAGTACTATCTCCCAGGCTCCTTCAGGCATCCCTGTCGGTCCCTGTGTTTTGGTTATGACTACACTGCAGATGCGAGGTGTAATTCCCAACTTGGGTAGACTTACATGCTGTAGCTTCGCTCAAGCTAGTGCACTCAAAATAGCAATCTGGCTGCAGCAGCACATGTGGTGGCTTAGACTACCAATGTGAGTATATATTTAGAATCTCAGATAGGCTGTATTTGAGCAGCTAGCCATGCTGTTATTTTTAGCAGGGTGGCTTGAGCATAGCTAGTGTGTATGTGCGTCTACCCGAGCTGGGCATTACACCTCCCAGCTGCAGTGTAGACATACCCTTTGGGTGTGTCTCAGTCTGCACCCTCAAGACAGTCTTTTCAAACCCTGTAAGTGTTCTTTATTCTCCAGGAGTTTTCCCCATGTGCTGTTGGATTTTGGTCCTTCCTGGTCAAACTTGTTCTGTATGCTGACTTGAGGAACAAGAGAGTCATTAGAGCTAATCCCAGACAGTCCTCCCTTGAGAAGCTCTTAAACCAAAATATGCATACGGAAAACACCATTGCAATGGCAGGCCAATGCACAATGTTAACAAATATGGAAGAGCACCCACATATTTGTCATGATGACATAATAATGTGTGTGTTTTGCAATTTCACTTCAGTTCTCAAACTATATAAAAAAACTTTATTAAAAAAAAACAAAAAACTTGTTTAGACACAGTATAAACTACACAGCGTTTAAAAGAGAACTGGATAAATTCGTGGTGGTTAAGCCCATTAATGGCTATTAGCCAGATGGGTAAGGAATGGTGTCCCTAGCCTCTGTTTGTCAGAGGGTGGAGATGGATGGCAGGAGAGAGATCACTTGATCATTGCCTGTTAGGTTCACTCCCTCTGGGGCACCTGGCATTGGCCACTGTCAGTAGACAGCATACTGGGCTAGATGAACCTTTGGTCTGACCCAGTACGGCCGTTCTTATGTTCTTGTGTTCTTATGGCCTGATCTACACCTAAAAGTTAGGTCAACATAGCTATAGTGCTCAGGGGTGTGAAAAATTCACATTCCTGAGCATTATAGTTAAGCCGACCACACCCCCAGTATAGACACAACTAGGTCTATGGAAGAATTCTTCCATCAGCCTAGCTAGAGCTGCCTGGGGAGATGTGACAGATATGGCAATTTCCTTTAATATCTTTGGGAGATCTTACTGTATTCATGTTGTGTATCATTGTGGGCCAGGGCTTGTATGTAATTCTATGTGGGAGGGTAACAACAGCAGGAACTAAGTGGGGATGATTAATAAAATTCACTCAGGTTGTAACACCTCCAGAGAGGTGTCACCTGCTGATGGGGGGCTGCATATACTGTGTCCAGCTGGATTCTGTAAAGAACCAAGAGACAAAGAAAGGACTTTGGTATAAATAGCCTGAGTTTAAACTGACTCAGAGCCTTCGTTCTAATCCAGCAAATGGATAGGACCTTCTGTCCAAGGGGAAGGACCCAATCCTTAGGGAAGGGTTGGAAGGACTGATACCAACCAGCATCTTTGTGGAGAAGAGGGAAGGGAGTGATCTGTGGTAAGCTTATTAGCATGCGTATATGTTTTTTATTATTGTCTTTAATATATTGTCTCTGTAATGTTTCTACCTTAAGAATAAATGTGCTTTTGTAGAAAGAGTTGTGTGGTAACTTAAAAACAATGAATAATTACCCTGTTCTTAGCTTTCAAAGAGAAAGCAAAGCGGAGACACTAGCCTGCTTATAAAGTTGGACTTTTCCGTGGAATTCACAGTGTAGGCAGGAAACTTGCTGGCTGGAAATACCCTGGTCAGGAGGGAGAGAGATGAAGGTATCCGTCTAAGATGAGAGGCAACGGTAGAGCCAGAAGCTTATGAGTTGGTAACCTTGCCGGGCCATGAGGAGGGAATATGGTTGCAGTTGCCCTGAACTGTGACAACCTACAATGTTGGAAAAACCCTTTCTGTCACTATAGGAGGCGTCTAAATTACAGCACCACAGCAGGATAGCTGCAGCACAGAAGCTGTGCCTCTGTAGTGCCCATAGTGTAGACATGGCCTAAGAACGTCTGTGTTTATTAAAACATTGCAATGTTTATTATTCAGTGTTGTAAAAATTTCATTTTTAAAAAACAGAAAGACCCAAAACCTCAACAACAAAAAATTGCACCCCAACTCAATATGTTTTTTGTTGTTTTTTGGAATGTCTCTCTCTCTAAGAAGTATGAACGTAATTGAAAGTTTATTTAATATTCAATTTTTGTCTTCAAATGAAAGCTTCTTAACAGTCAAAAGGGTGAAAACAGATTTTTGTTAAGCAGATATTAACCTCTCTATGGTTGGATAGAAAAAAGCGATATACTGTGCCTAGCAGATTGCGGATTCAGTTACATTCTTATTGGTTAAAGAACTGCAAAACTTTTTGTTTCGGAGAGAGTGTGTGCCTTTTTAATGTTTGTGGCACATCTATACTTATACAGTGAATCAGAGAGTACGTGTGTTATATTTAATTTCAGAATCAGTCTTATAGTTGGATGATTTGGAAAAGGAGGATTGATGACCCAGCATCATCAAGCATATTTGATGGAAAATGGAATGTCTTGCTGTTTCAAAAGTAATCAGTTTATATTTTTAATTGCTAGATTTTGACATTAAAAAAAAAAACCTACCACCGACGACAAACAAATTGTTCTATTGATCTGAAGAACATTTCATATTATTTTAATTCCAAATGATTTGCACTTGTAACAAGTTTGAACCTACCTGGTATCTATTTTGAGCTCAAGTTAGTTTGAAATAACTATGCAGAGAATAGCACAGCAACCAGCTCTATTTAGGAGGGTGCTTTTGAATATATAAAGTGCTTGGTTTTCCTGAGGTATACAAATAAAATCTTTTATGCTCTAACTCTAAAATGATATATGATTATTGTAAATTAACTGTTCTATTTTTCATATTTTTATACTCAACTTTCATTATAGTATTGCTTTAGCTACAATACAAGACTACCTCTGATTAGTCTTTCACCTGAGCTCTCAATATATTGAAACCTGTTATTAACTTCTCTTTAAAAATCAAAAGTTGGCTCATAGATGAAGAGGTTGCAGTACAGCTAAATTACTGATTTTTATTTTTAATATTTCTTTTACCTCCCAGAACAAAATATTTAATTTTATTTTCTTTGTTTATGAATGTTGGGCAAATACGCAGAGATAAGTATGCACAGATTTCTTAGAGTAATTAATTAGAAAAGAAATCACACTGATTTACATTTGAAATGCATATGCATATACTACTGTAGCTAAACTTGCCATTGTTTACTGGTCATGATTGGCTTCTCCAGGGTCTGTGTGATATTTTGTAGTTTTAATTATTTTGTTTAAAGGTTCTTACTCAAATGAGAGAGAGATTATATTTGCATATTGTTTAGAAAAAGAGAGGGGGGGGGGGGAAATTCCTTGATCTCTCAGTAAATATTTCCCCTAAACTTTCATATTACTGTTTTGATTGTTCATCAAATTCTCAATACAATTTCACCAAATGTCTAAGAAAAATAACAGGTATCAAGGAATCTAATGCCCTCTTTCTCTGCTGCCAGAAATCCCTGAAGCAGGAAATGCTAGATATATAATAAACAGTTGGTTTAGAAAATAAAGAGCCAACTCCAGAATAGTGTTGGGAATGCAAAGATACTGATGAGTCACCAGCACAAGTCCAGAGCTGCTATTCTCCTCTGGCTACAGATTTCCACAAAAATGTTCATGAACACTCTCCGCTGTGTGCAGGTAGAACCTTTAAGCACTTGATGCGATTCACAGTGAATTTACATCTCACCATGATACTGGTACCAAATTAGTGGATGATGCAGAAAGTAGGAGATGTAATATATTTTTATTTTTAACAAAGCATTTGATACTGTTTCTCAAAATAGTAAGTGAAAAATAAATACACATTTCATTGGAAAAGAATATTAATGTGTACAAAAAAACTAGCAAAAAGACAATGATGTCAGGACAATGACAGCCAGCAGTGTATGAAAGGTACATAGAATGGTACCACTAGAGATTGGATTTGATCCAGTTTTAATTTCTTTATTCATAAGACTGAAAAGGGAGCACATGAATTATATTTACCTATGATTTTAAAGTGAGTAAATGTTTCAAATCCACATGCAATCAGTGAAATAATACCAAGGGCCATATGTCATTTAAAAACATGAAGAGAAAGAAACAAAATGAGATTTAATTTGAACAATGTAAGGTAATATATCTGAGATAAACCCAGAAATGGGTAAAGTTGTAGAAGACCAAAGGGTGAGAGTTTATGACAAGAAGCAAGGCTTTTCAATATTATTATGGCTACAGAAAGGGTCAGAATAATTTTGTGCTACATCTGCAGTGTGATCATTTTGCAATTACAGGGTAATACTCCCTTCTTATACATGCTTGGGGTATGCATTCATTTCTGGGCACAAGTTTACTAGAAACATATTGCCAAATTGAGGGAAGTTAAGAGGAGAGCAATAAAAATGATGAGGTCTCGAGGAATTTTCTTTTATGAGGAAAAATGTATACATCTTGGTTAAGTTATGATTGACCACACAGGGCAGTTGGGAAGAAATGTGATGAAGTGTACAAATGTATGAAGAGGTAGTAAAACCAAGAAAGTAGAGAGATTTTTAGCCAAAGTAGGGAAAAGTTAGAACAAATTTATGCTGAATAGCAGGGAAAATGTTCCTAACAGAAATGGATTAGTCTACGGAAGTCTCCCAGTGGAAATGGTGGTAGTGCCATCACTACAGACTAGATTGGATAAAGCATTTGAAAATTTATTATAGTGAACAATCCTTCCTTGGCAGGGAGATGGATGCCAAAAACACTTGGGTGCTGTAAAAACCTGGTTGGTGACTCAGTAAACAACACTTTTCCGTTTGAATTGGCTCCAAACTAGTGTCTCTGAATGGTCCTACATGATGCTATACTGCTGGAAGTATTGTTACAGGTGACATTTAAAATCCAGGTCTTCGTCACTAGGGATCATTAAAAATTCCAAGAAACTTAAAAAACAAAACAAAACCCAAGAGTAGAACCGTTACTTCCAACTCAGGTAATTGCATTCTACCTATCTAATATTCCCTTTGCAGTTTCTGGGTATGAAATTCTGTGCATCTCTAGTATAGTTTGGTTGTTGTCTTTCATCATGCAAAGTGGCTACGTTTCAGTGGTGAATGAAATAAGCAATCTGTTATCTGTAAAGCCCTTTAAAGACTCTGTGGGAACTAAGGTGGTCTATAAGTGTAAGATAGTATTAATATAGAATTACATGCACTTGGTTCTGTCACCCTGAAAGTAATTGCTATAATATAACCTGTTCTTTAGAAGTCACAAACATCCATAGAGTTATAACTTCCTGTATATGATTAGCTGTTCCAGTTAACATAAGGAATGTTTTATGATAGAATTAATGTTTTAGCAGACAAAAGACAAAGTTTGAGAAGTTTTAAGCACCTGCAACTCCCAACTAATTAAATAGATTACTACATACTGTCCCTGAGTAACATAAATAAAAAGAGCTCATGGAACCTAATTATTTTTTATTTGGATTCTGAAAACTGTGTGTGTATGTATTATGCATAATGTAAATATTCATTAAAGCATTCTTGAAAAACTGATTATGCTGGAAGAATTACATATGGTTCGTACAGATAGTAAAATTGAATCTTTTGATACAGATTTAAAATAGAGCAGCCATTGACAATGTGGAATCAGAAAGTAAAAACATTTCCTTCAGCTTTATGCTTTGGAAAAGTTTTAAACATTAAATAAAAAGGATATAGCAGACTCCAAAAAAGGTAACTGGGGGAAAAATCATGCCAATTGTTGCCTCTGCTAAGAGGTATGACATCTCTTAAATATTTTTAAGACACTCTCAAGTGCAATAATTTTACTCTCAAGAGGTTTGAATTTTTCCATAGCAGAATATACATATTTTATCAAAGCATGGTGGCTGGTTAAAATGTCAGCATGGTTCAAGAGAGGTGTTTGTCTCATGACTTTCACTACACCTGCTCTGCATCCACTGGGACTCCCCCACATTAAGGGAATTCCAGGATACAGCCAAATTCCATTCCTGTAGTGCCAGGAACACTGACAGGAACACTGCTGTGAATTCTGGTCCTTTCTGTTTTCTTCCTCTTCCATGCAACAAACTAATTGGTTTACTCTGCTATACATGCCACATACCATTTGCTTCATTTTGTGTATTTCCCCCTCCCCCTTGATACTTCTTTTATCTCCCCATGTTCTTTTCTTCTTCATACCAGTTTGGCAGTAGTCTAGTGCGTGTTTAATTTCTAGTTAGTTATTTCAGAGTAATTTGTTGATAAGTTTAAAACAACCAACCAACAAACAAAAGTTGGCACTTGTGCCCAGTAAATATTTGTGTGTGTATGTGTAGATTTTGTATATATAACTCAGAGTATATATCAAACCAAATAGACCTAGTTCCATATTAGAATTCAGTATCAGGGATGAAAAGCACAGAAATTATTGCTCTAGAATTAGACAGAAAAGGTTGGTGGCCTTTTATTAGACCAATTTCTGTTGGAGAGAGAGACAAAATAATATCCTAGAACCAACAGTGCTACAATGACACAGCATGCTCTAGAATTAATATATGGAGATATACCTATCTCATAGAGCTGGAAGAGACCCTGAAAGGTCATTAAGTCCAGTCCTCTGCTTTCACTAGCAGGACTAAGTACTGATTTTGTCCCGGATCCTTAAGTGGCCCCCTGAAGAATTGAACTCACAGCCCTGGGTTTAGCAGGCCAATGCTCAAACCACTGAGCTATCCGTCCCCCTGAAAAGTAACGTCAGGACTCCAGAAAGACACATTTTTAAGATCTTGGTAAGTAGTTTATCACCTGACCAGGGACTTAAACCCTGGACCGGCAGATTAGAAGTCTGAGGCTCTACCAACTGAGCTAGCCAGGTTCAAATTCGTATGTAGTGGAAAAGCCAAATGTTCAAGTTAAAATATATTTAATTTCAAAATTGTTTTCATGCTCTCAGTCTGCTAGTGAATGCTGCTGCTGCTTATCTATTATTGGAAATACATTTTGTGGACTAGATGAGATGGCCAATGTGAGTCACGTGGGGATCAAAGGTTTTCATTAGGCAGCCAGTTACTGGTGGGCTAAAATTTTCTTATATGCTGCCTGTTTAAACTGTGAGAAATGAGTCAAAATTCAGTTTCCTAGTGTCCACATCAACCACAAAGATTACTGAACTGGTGTTTAATATCTCGTTCTGAGATAGTATTTCCCATCTTTAAAGAACTTTCCAAAAATTTAAAATCACAAGATTCCTGTGAAGTAAGTTAGTACTACCCTCAGAAAAGGAAACTGAGACAAAGAGGGAAGGGAAATGACTTCCCCAGATATATGAATAAAGTTGGAGACAGAGAACTTCAGTGTTTCTGTCATTCTAGTTCTATGCTCAGACCACATCTTTCCCTAAAGGGTTGAATAAACATTTTACTCTCTCACACCTACAACTGATCAGTTTAGGTCAGGACAGAGGCATACTGGAGAGGTGGTATGAGAGGAACTTTGCATTGCTATTCTCTGTGTTCTGTAGCTAAATGCAGGATTTCCATCTCTCGCTTTATCATCCTGGCAAATTTCCCATTTATTGTCATTTTAATTAATATTTTTGTTAATTTTCACACTCATTTTGACTGTTTTTCCCCCTTTGACATTGTAATCAGACATTTGTGACATTATTAGAGTAATTTTTTTTGGATCCTCTTTGTTTAATATATTTGAGAGCTAGGTGGCAAAGAAGGTATTTCACATGCAGAGACTTACATCTCTCAGATATCACAAATTAAAATGGGATTGCTATTCAAGTTTAAATGTTATTCAACGTTTGCCAGTTGCCACACAAAAAAACAATCCCCATTGGTTCCAATATTGCAAAACTAACTTCTGAATAGTAGAGTGGCGACTTTTGGAAGAGCAGGGGTATGGCAGGTCAGTACTGAACTGCACTGAAAGATCTGTGTAAGGTTTGGAGAACATGCAAAAGCACCCACAAGTGCTACAATGTGTTTGGCCCTCATCAGAAATAACACTTCTTTTGATAGTGTTCTGCAGTGCCAACTCTAAGTTCACTTGCATTTTATTGCTCCAAGGTTTAATTTTGGCCTCTGGAGTCTCAAAAATTCCAGTTGTCTACGAGCATATTTCTGTCCTTAAGGCATATGCCACTGACTGGCATTGAATTTCTGTTTTTAAAAAAATGAAAAAGGGAACCCCCCCCCCCACACACACACACAGAAACACCCTTTCTGTAGAGTCTAAAATCCTAGATCAAATACAATAGCCTAGAATATTGCATCTCATTTACAACTTTACTTTTATTGCTCCCACCCACCCTTTTTTTGTTATTTTTTTGTTTTTTGCCATGCAGTCATTTGCTATCATGCTTTCATGCTCCAGATAGTAAGTCTAGCCTATTATTTACTTGACAAGTGGCTACATCTGGCAGCTGTCCTCCTCTTCTTCCCTCTCTTCCTCCAGAGACAGAGTATGTCACCTCTGTGAGAAGACTAGTTGCCATTGGCCTAAAGCCTAGGGTCATGAATTAATTTAAAACTGTTGATATTTGATTACCTTGATGATCAAATAATTTGCTCTTCCTAATAAATTGCAAAAGTAAAAAAGTGAGACAAGGTTAAAAGTTACAACCATCTAATAATGACCATTTAAAATTTTCATGTTGTAAATAGCTATAGAATCTTTGTTTCACTGCAATCTAATTAAACGCTGTTCGGTAAAACACAATAGTACATATTTTAGCTTCAAGGCAAAGCCTAATGTGAGAAATGAAAATTTTACTAATTGAGAATTTTTTTTTCATTATGAAGTATCTTTTTTTGTGTGCTAGATGGCTGTGATAATTTCACCTGTTTCATTACAAATGGTTTTGCTCTATTCAGCAATTACAGCAAATAGCAATCATAACACAAAACTTCAAATTACTTTGAAAGAAAGTAATGCATTTTATGGTTGCAGTATTCCGCTCTAGAAACAATGTTGCCAGATGATATTTGAAACAGAATATTGTACCAGAAGAAAGTCTATGTTGAGTTCAATATGGGCCTGATCCAAAACCCAATGAGATCAGTAGAAGTCCTCCTGTTGACTTGGGTGAGCTTGGGAAAGGCGTCCAAATCGCTCGGTGAGGCAAAATAAAGCTTAATTCTGCCATCAAATATATATTTTCAACTTGTAGCAATGGTACTGAGCACTTTATGTTTGTATCTGAGTTCAGAATTGGCCCTGTACGGTTTAGTGTGAGTGGATGCTATGAAAATCTCTCTCTAATCAGTTTACAGAGATTTAAAGCATTGTTGTCTATACTGGGCAAAATTATGCCTCCATCTGTAATGGAGAGATACTAGAAGGACAGGAGGGTATGAGGAACCCTATCTTTCCCTTACATGCCTGTGTGCGGGAGGCAAATTGCACACCCAAAGAAGTTGAGGGTGCCTCTGATGCTGCTAGGATCAGTGCTAGTGGCCTAATGATGAGGTGGCTGGATGCATTATACCTAGAGACCTTTTTGTTCTGTGACACAATGTGACAAAGTTCCAGGGCAACAATCCTTAAATTCCATTGACAATGTTAATTTATTCTTTTGTTTCCTTCCTAGCCTCCAGCTCCCAATCAAAGTCTCACAACTCTGGCTCATAATTGAAAATACTCATTTGATGTAAATTTTGTCAATAATTATTTTCAAGGATTTTATTTTTCACTGTGCTTTCCAGAGGGGCCAGCTTCACTCCATGGCCTTGTCTCCTGGGCTGTTATCCAGGAAGCCTAGCTCAAAACCTCCTTCCCCACCACCATCTGCACTAGGGAAAGTGGGGTGCTTCTAGCTAGCTTCAACAATGCATCTCCCGGGCTCCTCAGACCATTTGTGCTGCTCTATTCTTTAGGAACCACAGCTCATTAGCTGGTCTGTGGCTGCAAACTAGACTTCAGTTCAGAGCCCCCAAAACCCTGCTACTTGTTGCCATAGAACAGTGCAGAGAGCATTCTCTGGAATCCAATCATCTCCCTCTTGTGTGGAAAGCCGGAGAGCAAGAAGTAGCTGAAGCTAGATTCTTGTAGATCCGAAAGACACAAAAACAAAATGTTGGGCAGCAGGCTGTAGTGAAATAGCAAATTCATGGCAAAAATGCTGAATTCCCTGGCACCTTGGAAAAACATCAAATTCCATGGCCATGGACAGAGGCAGATTAAGGTTTCCTGGGGCCCTGGGCCAGAGCAACTAAGAACTGAATTCATTGGCTGTGCAGTTGCAAAATATACAGGGCCCTGCTTCAGTCTCTGGAAAGCATAATGCTTCCTGAATATTTGGGGAAGTAGTCTGAGAAGCCCCCTTCTGTGATACAGATGTATGAAAGGTGTATAATAGAATCATAGAAGATTAGGATTGGAAGAGACCTCAGAGGTCATCTAGTCCAACCCCCTGCTGAAAGCAGGACCAACCCAAACTAAATCATCCCAGCCAGGGCTCTGTCAAGCCAGGCCTATTGACTTATATCCAGCTTCTTGTCCACTGTAATCCTGAGGTCCTTTTCTGCAGAACTGCCGCTTAGCCAGTCGCTCCCCAGCCTATAGCAGTGCATGGGTTTCTTCCATCCTAAGTGCAGGATCCTGAACTTGTCCTTGCTGAACCTCATCAGATTTCTTTTGGCCCAATCCTCCCATTTGTCTAGGTCACTCTGGACCCTATCCCTACACTCCAGTGTATCTACCTCCACCCCCAGCTTAGTGTCATCCGTGAACTTGCTGAGGGTGCAGAACTCATCCCTCTCTTTTTCCATTCTGGAACCCAATCCACTAGGGACCGAAGGACCCAGTCTGAGTCTGTGAAAATGGCTACCTCCTGAATGGTGGGGATATTTTCCAGTGCTACAATTTCAGCTTCTTGGGCAGAATATGGTGTACACTGTCCCCTCAGCACCTCGCCTGTAGGCACTTTTACAGCAGCGAAGCCCACATGCGGATGGCCATTTTCGTAAAAACAAGAGCCGTCCACAAACCAAACAACATCTGCTATTCCCAGCATCTCACTGAGCATGGCCCCTCCCTCGAAGAGTGACAGCTCCCGAGGCAGTGGCTCAGGTAATGGGCATTCGTGTTCTTCCCTCTCTATCAGGAGGCCGTAAGGTATTGGGGACAGTAGTGGGTTTTTTTCCATATCTACATTTTTGTTTAACAAAGCAAGGGTCCATTTTGCCAATCGAGGGCTAGATACATGGCCATTGTTGATTTTACCAGTGAGTACATACTTCGCTGGGGAATGGGTTGTTTTTAGTAACACCGGGGACAAACCCACCAGGTATTCCCAATGCTATAGTTCCCAAATGAGTGCCAAGACCTCCTTTTCACACGCGGTGAATCCCTTGTCTATCTCACTCAGGGTCTTGGAGGCATAAGCTACAGGTTGGAGACCTGTCCCATGGTTCTGGCTTAGCACTGCTCCCATTCCCTTGTCTGTAGTTGCTAGTTGTAATACAAATGGTTCTCCACCCGGGGATATGATAGGACTGGGGCTTGGGCCAAGGCGTGTTTTAACTGGACCACGGCTTCCTGCTGCTGTGGGCCCCAGGTCCATTCTGTCCCTTTCTTTAACAATTCATGCAGCGGGGCTGCTTTTTCTGAAAACCCTTCTATAAAATCTCAGGAAAAGTTAACCATGCCAAGGAAGGATCTCGAGTGGTTATGTCTGTCTGGGCTGGGAGTTTGAGAATCAACTCAACCCTCTGTTGATCAGGAGAGCACCCTTCTTGTCCCAGGGTTACCCCAAGATAGTGTACCTGCTGGGAGCACAGTTCTTTGGGCCTACTTTAAACCCTGTTTCCTGGCTTTTTTGCAGCACTCTGTACTACACCTTTAAATTTTCCTCCTGGATCTGCGTACAGACCAGGACATTGTCCACATAAAAAATCACACTATCCCTTTCAGGCATTCCCTCCCACATTTTTGCTACATGGGCATGGCAGATAACAGGTGCGTTATTCCATCCCATGGGGACCCAGGCAAAACACAACTGTTTTTCCTGAAAGGTGAAAGCAGATTTATAGTAACTGTCCCGGTGTAAGGGGATAGCAAAGAAAGCATTAGCCAAATCTAAAACTGAAAACCACTGGGCCCCTCCTAGAATGGAAGCCATTATCTCCTGATATTTAGCCACTACGGGGGCCATAGGTGGAGTCACCCGGTTAAGGGGGCGAAAATCCACTACAAGCATCCATGTTTTGCCATCACTCTTAAGGACTGGCCATAGGGCAGCTGGGCTGTTCCACTAAAACTCCTTGGCTTAAAAGCCCATCAGTTGTTTCCTTTAGGCTGGCTTCTGCCTCCTTTAGATATTGATACTGCTTCTGGGGTGGAGGATCAGGGCCTGTGACTAGGATTTCTGCATCAATTTTACCACATTCTATTTTATTCTTGGCTCACACCTCCCGGTATTTCTCTGCAATTGCCAAAACTGCTGGGGGTCAAGGAGGCCATTCCAGTTCCTCAGATGACTTAAGGATTGCTATTCGATAGCTGGCTGAAATCTCCACAGGCTCCCATGGGGTGCCAGGAGGCATTTCCCACAAAACCCTGTTAGCACAATCAACCATCACTCTCAATTCCCTCAGAGCATCTATTCCTAGAATACCTTCTCCCCCCAAATCCATCAAGCCAAATTGCCCTTGGCTCTTCTTTGTCTCCACACTATATGGGATTTTTTTTTACAGAAGGGGACGATGCTTTGTGCCTCATTAAATCCCTGTAAGGTTTTGACTCCAGTCGGAGGTCCAAACAGGTGCTTATTTTGGGTACTAATTAGGGAGTAGGTGGCACCTGTGTCCACTAGTAAATTCTCTCCAAACACCCCTCCTGCAAACTTCACATAAACCGTGAACCTCCCCCACTCATCGGTGTTTAAGTGTGCCACAATTGGGGGATCCTGGGGCACTCAGCCTCCCTATAGGGCAGCAATTGGTGGTGCACTGGCGCTTTTTCCTCGATGCTCGGCCAGTTCATGTTCTGCCAATTTCGCTAGAAGTTCAACAGTAGACAGCCGGTCTATCATTTCCTTTTGCTCATATTTTAAAAGTCACTTCCAAATTTCCCCATGCCAGGGGTCGGGGGTTCTGCCTCGACCCTTATGGGGTCTGTCTCCATTTTCTTTTCCCTGCATGCTTCTTGGAGGGGCTATAGCAGCCACCTTATCAGGTTTCCTTATCAGGGTGCATATCCTTTTGGACCTCATAGGTTTGCTTTGCTCTATCCTCAATATCTCTTGTTCGAACTGCTGCCAGAGCCATACCCACTAAGGCCATACAAATTAAAGGGAGAAATCCTTGGATTAAAGCTTGTTTGAAAGGGAGGGTTGCAAAGTCTGGGTTAATGACATTTGTCAGCCCAGAATATCTCCATGCCAATTTCTTTCTGGCTACATAACTTTATACTCTCTTCCCTGCCTGTTGCTTCTCCTGGCGAAATATATCTGTGGGGCTTTCTCCCAGGAAGAGGGTGTGTATTACTTCCCTCTGCACATTTATATGCTACTCTATATCATCTGCTCCGGGGGAGTCCTCTGGATATCATAAGGGAGCCCTGCAAAATCCTCGGGGGACATACACTCCCTGCATATAGCTGCCACATCCGCTGGAGTGAATCCAGCCATGCCAGATACTTTTACCATCCACCCCAAGGCTGTGTTCCTATTCAGCGGGCCAACTGATTTCCCTACTGCCCTAACCTGGTCAGGGGTAAAGCGTCTAGTCTCCACCTGCTCTTCTGTTCTTCTCTGAACTCCCTGAGGTCCCATTTTTGTGACTATGGGGGCCATTGGAGGAGACCTTTGCAGCTCTTCCAGTGATTCCTGTAGGGGACTATATGGAGATTGCCCGATGGGATCCAGGGTGAACTCACCAGGGTCCGTCAGCTCATAATTGCAATAAGGGGGGGGATACATTGGGATCCTCCTCTGATTCTATGTCTTCCTCCCAGCTACAATTCCCTCTGATTGCTGCCACGATCCCCCTTTGCTCTCCTAACTGAGCCTTGAGGGCACAAATCTGTCTCCGGCATTTCCCGTGATCTGCCTGTGTTCTGCTTTGTGAATCCTTCAAAAGGGCTCTGACTGCAGCTTTGCTCTCCGTGGTCTGCTGTTTGAACTCAGACACTTCCCCCTGCAACTTACTACTGACCCACTCACTGTCACATACCTGCTTCTGCATTCCTACAATCTGTGTTGCTTGTGTCAGAGACATAGCTCTGAGAGCATCAGATTCTGCCTTCAAATTAATCACTTCACTTTATATTTCAGCTCTGATTCTTTCCAATTCCTACACCTGGTCTTTTAACCAATCTATCTCCTGATCCAGTGTTGTCGCAATCATCCACAATCCCCGCAAAGCAGCCTTTTTCTTTGCCCTAACATTCGGAGCTTCCCACGTTCCTGCACTAACCCAGATATCCCATTGCTTGTGGAGCTGCAGGAAGACTCTGGGGCCAGTGAAGGCACCGGGCTTCCGGGGTCCATTACCCCCATACTCTTGTACAACATCTGTCAAGCTGTTTCCCCATCATCTTCAACTGTTCATTCTTTCCAGTTGTTTCCCTGTCTCTGGACATAATTTTTGCACTTGAGCAGGCAATCAGCCTGAGTTCTGAGTTCTGAGTCCCAGTAACAGAATGTATCCGTAGATTAACTCATGAACTGCGACACGGGAACTTGTAGGGAGTGATCCCACCCTGCCGTCTTTTACCTCCTATTGCAATGGACAAACTATAAACTGTACCATCCGTCTCCTTCCTCTCTACCACTCCTCACTGGGGCCTCCAAATTCTGTTACCCGGGGTTCTTTCAACCCAAAGCTCTCAGTAACTTTTACTCTGCTTGAGGTGGTGTCAGGAAATAAATCAGGGGAGACATGGCCGTCCAACTGATAGATGGCTGGCACAAAGAGGACAACACAAGAGTGCTTTCACTTAAAGCTAAACTTTACTTAGTCTCAAGCACTTACACACGTCCGCAACAGGTTAGTAAAACACCCCCAAGCCTTGATAATTACCAAAGCTGAGTGTGGCTCTTGAGTGACACAGCAGCAGGCTTCCGGTGGCCAAATCTTCCATCTGTCAGTGGGGATCACAAGATGTATCCAAAGGGAGAGTCCAAAAGAGTCCAACTACCTCAAACTTTCCCCCCTTATTTATACATTAGTAATAGAATGACAAGTCCCTTAAAGAAAACTTGTTAAGTAAGCAATTTCAATGGTCAAGCAAGAGGTTCCTTCTGATTATTGATTAACCAGGTGTGGGTTTTTCCAGAGTTTGCAGTCTTGAGGCCCCAATAGACATTGCTGGGGCACATCCTGCTCTTCTAAAATGCATGCATCAGCAACTTCAACACAATTCTTATCAGGAAGAACGTGGGGTCAAGCTGCCCTTTTTGTGGCACCCAAAACCCCTTCTCCTCCTGCCTTGGTCAAGCTGCATGGCCACTTTACAGCCTGATGACTTGGCTGCTTTTAGCAATAAGCCATAGTGGTTTCAGGCACTTTACTGGTTTGCCAAAATCTCCCTGCACAATAGTCCATTGATCCATTCCATACTTTTTTAACTTGCTGGCAAGAATACTGTGGGATACCATATAAAAAGCTTTGCTAAAGTCAAGATATATCACATCCACCACTTTCCCCATTTTCACAGCCAGTTATCTCATCATAGAAAGCAATCAGGTTGGTCAGGCATGACTTGCCCTTGGTGAATCCATGTTGACTGTTCCTAATCACCTTCCTCTCCTCCAAGTGCTTCAAAATAGATCCTTTGAGGATCTGCTTCATGATTTTTCCAGGGACTGAGGTGATTTTCCCCCAGATTCACCTCCTTCCCTTTTTTAAAAGATGGGCACTATATTTGCCTTTTTCCAATTGTCCGGGACCTTCTTCGATCACCACAAGTTTTCAAAGATGGTCAGCGTGTAGCCAGTGATACTCTCAAGAAAGGCACTTGCAGGCTTCCTGGAAAGCCAACTGTCCATTCAATATTCAAACTTGATTAAAGGAAGTGTGGGAAAGGGGGAGGAGGAAATAGAGTTTCCTCCAGAACTCAATGCAGAGAGCCTACTCCCCTCCTTTGCTTGGCAAAAAAGCACTTTTTTTCACCTTCCCCTCTTATTTGGTTGGTGCAGCAAGAGCCCTCGCTCCTGTTTCAAAGTACTTTAACCACTTCATTCACCCATGCGTACCTATGGAGTGGTGCACCTTCTTCTGGTCTCCAGTCAGCTCAACTTCACAGAAGGTATAACTGATCTCCATATTCATACTTGTCTATGTTCAGAACACACTGCTGTTTGGACACTAAGCAGAATTGACAAATTAATAAAGTCTTCCCTATGGTGGCTGGGCTTATGCTGGTTTCTTACTCATAACAGCAGCCGAGACTCAGTCTATTGCAGGATACTTGAGGTGTATAGAGGCAGCAGTTCTACCAGGTGGGCCAAAAGAGAATCTGCTTATCTTGTTTTAGCTGGAAATTGCATATTGTACATAACTTGTGAATGTATATTATATAAATAACTAAAAGTATGATTTAATATTTGACTATATAGAACTTAGTAATACATTCTGATGTTCCCCTTTTCACTATATATATTTTTTACAACCAAAATCACTGCCATTCCACTTCCTGAAAATGCATTAAGAACATTTATAATGCAAACTGTTACCCATCCAATATTTCAAACAGAAGCCACTGCTTTTTGTTATCTAAATGCATTGAGATGACTTTCAAAATAAAATATCTAGCACTTAATTGCAGATGCAGAGTTTTAAATACCCCATTCATTATTATTACTACCACTTGCTTGAATAAAATTCTACCAATACCTTAAATTTGTAGGTAAACAAAGAAACAACACTTCAGCTTACAAATGCCAGTATAAAGCATTTTTAAACTATGCTGTCAGGAGGCAATTAAAATGCATACTGGTTATTCATAATTATTTGGTAACATCAGTATATAATACTGCTTTATGTTAAGATTTTTCCTATTCCAGATGGGCACTCCATATTTTAGAAAAAGAGTGGTTTCTTGGTAGTTATTACTTGCTCAATTATTTTGTCCAGGAATGGGAACTTGGAGATCAGACAGTAACTGGGGAGATCATCAGGGGGAATCTAATGTTGTTTTGCTTGAGGATTGAGTGGATGGTTGTAATTTTCAAGGAGTTTGACAAGTGTGCTTTTCTGAAAGAGACATTTATAATTTACATTAGTAGGGGACGCAGCTGTTCTTCCCTGGCTTTCACCATCCAGGAGATGCATGGTCTTTTATAGGTAGTGGCTATAATATTTTTCAGAGCTTCTTGAACTCTGGAGAGTGTGGTGGAGTCAAACTCTGGGACATGGCAAGCTGGATTGTGCAGGCTGGTCATGAGTGAGGCTTTTTAATCCATTAGTTCCTTTTACATCTAGGTGTGGGTTATTCCTCCCTCTCCTTCTCAAAGTGTTTCACAGAGGGAGATTCAGAGGGATGGACCAGGAAGTATGGGTTGATTAGCTGGCTCTCTATGTGTACTAGTTCTGCTGGCTGTAATTCTGCTGCATTGGAGGTGTAAAAAGGCTGTAAGAAGTTTTTATGCTCTTGGTGGATGGATTTAGATTTTGTGTGTGTATGCACATGCACCACTGTGTACTAGTTGCATCTGCTTGGATTCATCTGTGAACCACAGCGATCTTCTCAGTCACTGGTGGAGAACAGTTGGCTTGAGGCCAAAGTGCTGGTGGTAGGGGGCATCATGTGGTTGTACTTTTGTACCAACCTGTCAGCAACTTGGCTTTATAATTGGGTGTGTGTACTACTGGGATAATCCTGATGCTTATTTTTAAGCATTTTTTCTTATGTTTATTGATTTACATTTTCACAGCTGTGCAAAATTATGAGATCTACGTACAATTTCCACAGTTGTGGGAAATTATTGGAGGGATCAGACAAAGTTAAAAGCTCTATAACCATTAAAACACAAATTGACAACATTACATGTCAAAATATACAAAGTAAATATCCTTAAATCTAACCCTAATAATTTCTCAAGTGGCATTTTTCTTATTTTGCCTATTTGTACATTTTGATTACTATTGATGGAAATATTTTTGTCAGTTTGTGTGTATACAGCGAAATAGATATTTATGATAAAAATCTAATCCTTTCAAGCCTACATATATATCAGCTCCTGATGAACATAGTAACCTAAATTCCTATAAAAGAAACCAATTTACTACACCAAGTTCAACTTAAAAATATTATAAATTATATATGGTCATAGCAAAACTGGATGTGCATTGTGCTACAGCGATGGAAGGAAGGTTAATTTCACTAGTGTTGCTAGCTTGGTTGGAAAGTAGAATTTTCTTATACTGTTGAATTTTATACACCTCTGTGACAGGGCACCATCAGCAGTGCCCTGATCACTGTCAGGCCCAGCTGGAGGCAGTTAATTATGTTGGGGGGTTATGAGCACCTGGGTTGTAATCACTGGGCTAATGAGGTAATTGGGAGGATATAAGCAAGGGGTAGGTCTGAAGGGAAGCTCAGAGGGTGAGTCTGGGCTGAGGAGTGAAGTGACATAGACGTTTCTCCTTGCATTACACTGCTACTTTGTAAGAAAAGAATAATGCACACCTTGGTGAAAGGATAACAACCTGATGTGCATTTGTGAATGTGAGACCACGTCAACTGGCCAGGCAGTGGAGTATATCAGGTAGTACATAGGCACCAGCTGACTACCTCAGACTCCATTTTGAAGCAGTCTGAGGTTCTCTGTCATAAGTTTTAGTCTTTATTCCCCTCATGTAATGGGAATACTTCATTTGCTGTAAATGAATACAGTGTTGACTTATAAAAACTTCATGGCTATACTGTATAGTTTTATCATTCCCTGTCTCTTGTTATACTAGGAATTTCAATTCAACTCTCAAACTCAGTTCCCCTGTTGGTACCTTTTCACTGCTGACTGATCTGTGTTTCTTCCACTGATGATACAAATGAGTTATTTAGGTGGCAATTATAAGTTTTCTTTCTACCAGTTCTCAGACTTACACCTTATCATATAAAAAGAATACTCTGTTTTTCTTACCTCCCCCCACAGTAAAACAGTGATGCAGCTGTCTTGACATGTGAAGGAAAAAAATCCATGCTAGAAGCTTGAAATCAGTTGAACACATTTTTCTGGGTGCTATGAATTAAAGAGAGAAGAAATTACACTAAAAATTTAACTGAAGGGTTTAAAATAAGAGGTTCGTTCTCATAGATTGGAATAATTTTGGAGATTTTTCCAAAACATTCTAGATAGAAGTCCAAGCTTCCAAGAGACTGATATTCATTTTTGGAATTTCTGTATTCTTATTTTGCTTAATGTAAACTCTTAAATCTGTCAAGTTCTAAATTATTTGTCATATAAGATATATATTTTTAAATAACAATTGTTTGGAGGAATTTGTGTTAAAGGGTGTGAAACTGGCACTTTATTGTTGAGTCTCTTTTTCCTGGAAAGGAAAACACCATCCCTTTCGCTCATCCATCAGGAAGCATATCTGGTTAAAAAGTCCTTCTCACCATAAATAAATTGTGACATAGTTTCAAATAGCTTTCATTTCTTTGCTTTTTCTGACTTTCTTGCTGGCAGTAACCATCATGCTGAAAAGTGAAAAAGTATGGGAAAACAGAGACACTAAACCAATTTCTATCCTGCTTTAATAATAGTTTTTGCAATTGGAAAGAATGTATTATTAATGCTAGTTGCAACTCCACAGTTAAGGCAGAGTTGTGTTTTGCACTTAACTTTGAACTCAGGCAACCTCTTGGTTACGTATAAGAAATGTCAGTATACCTTCCCAAAAAATAACTTTGAATTAAAAATGGATCCTTTAAGAAATTTGGTACTAGGTTTTAAACTTTTTGTTTTTTTGGTCTCACATGATGTTAGTAACAACAGAAGTAGACTATGCAAAGTTCTCATGTAGGTAAGATTTGAATACATTTGCTCGTGTGATTATAATTATGGGTCACTTTTGGCTGACTTTCTTTATAACTGAAAGTTTCTCCTTCAGCACAGACTAGCACGTAATCTTCTCCTTCAGAAAGTTACAAAGACTTGCCCTCTTCCAAAATTATTGCATTCTCCCATTGCTCTCAATTGAACTGAGGCTGCCTTTAGCAAAGATGGCCAACTGTCTCAAGTCACCTATTCACAGTGCTCTTCTCCTGATAGCATGGGGGGCACCACTGAGGGCAGTCTAGCTGTAGGCAGTGGCTGTTTTAAAAGAGTGGACAGCCTGTGATTTCTGTCCCATTGAGAATGGTAGGAGATGGTGGCCATTTTGAGAGTGCAATTCTTCATGTGTTTATCTAAAAAAGATTTTATTCTTTTCAGTTATGAAAAATAACAGCACCAGTGATCATACTCCCAAATTCATACATTCAACAGCTCTCCATTGAACCAGACTTACTTGACAGACAGAGATGGAGGGAAAGGGACAATGTGTGTGTAGGGGAGGTGCATGTGGGGGACGAGAGAGGGGTGTGCACACACATGCATATTTTGAGAGTTATATGAATCATAGAATATCAGGGTTGAAAGGGACCTCAGGAGGTCATTTAGTCCAGCCCCCGCTCAAAGCAGGACTAATCCTCAATGGAAGGAAGGAGGGAGATGGAAAACTGTTGTTTGCATCCAGTAGCTTGTAGAGGGTGCAGGAGGAATTTATGGAGATGGTTCATCCAGGTTGATGAGAAGGACAGAAGAAAGGGGAAAACTTTGCATACACTGGCTGGTTTGTGGTGCTGCAGAGTGGTGTGAAGCAGCCAGAGATTATTTGTGAATCTATCATAAAAGTGTGTGTGTGTGTGTGTGTATGTATGTATATAATTTTTGTTTCACGTTTTAAATTGATATTACATTAAAATAACTCATTAGAAATTTCATATGGTAATATTTCACTTTGGATTTCTTGTTTAGTATGTGGAATTTTTAACTTTTGTTATAAAAACAAATACATTCCCAGGCAAAGCTATAAGGTAGAAATTAAATTTGAGATATGTATCAGTAATTTAAGGATAAAATACATTACAGGGATATTGTAAACACTCTGAAGGTGACTTTTTGAAAAGTGTGTTTTTTAAAAATATTTTAAATTTAATCTGGGACTACAAATACTAAAATACCTTAATTATAATCATATGGCTATTACATGACATCACTACAGGATAGAGTTAAGATTGTTTATGTGCTCTACTATGTATGGCCTTGCACTTCAATAGGCTTGGATTTCTTTTCAACTTAACTTTCTGATTTTCCTAAGTTTGTAAATCTTGGTTTGAGGATAACTGCTCCCCTGTGATGTATTTTACCTTATAATACTGCTAAAAACTCAGAGTACTGGTAGGTAAAGTCCCACAGGATGAAAATCTAAGGGAAAAGGAGTTCAGGAGGGCTTACACTTTGTCAGAAACCATATTAAAAGCAGAACAGCAAACGACCCCAATATGAAGAAAAGATAGAAAGAAATTGTAAGAGGCCAATATATGGCACTGACACAGTCCAACATGACATTCTTAAAGGCAAACTAGGGAAATGTGGCCAAGATTAAATTACTATAACCATACTCAGAGTTGTTATCAATGGTTTGCTGTCAAACTGGAAGAACGTATCTAGTGGGTCCTGCAGGGTCTGTCTTGAGTCCAATACTATTCAATATTTTCATTAATGAATTGGACAATGAAGTGGAAAAGAGGGCTTATAAAATTTGCAGATGACACCAAGATGAGAGGCGTTGCAAGCACTTTGGAGTACAGGATCAGAATTCAAAGTGTCCTTGACAAATTAGAGAATTTGTCTGAAATCAAATAGATGAAATTCAATAAAGACAAGTGTAAAATGCTACACTTAGGAAGGAAAGATCACATGTGCAAAAACAACCTGAGGAATAACTGTAGTTATGGGGAATGACAGTAGTACTGCTGAAAGGGATTTGGAATTTTGGTGGATCACAGACTGAATATAAGCCAACAGTATGATGCAGTTGCAAAGAGGGAGAATATAATTCTGGGGTGTATTAACAGGAGTGTTTTATATAAGACACAGGAGGTATCAGTCTCTACCCGGCTCTGGTGAGGCCTCCGCTGGAATACTATGTCCAGTTCTAGTGTCACGTTTTAAGAAATATGTGGACAAATTGGAGAGAGTCCAGAGAAGACCAGCAAAAATGATAATAGGTTTAGGAAACCTGATGTTTGAGAAAAGGTTAAAAAACTGGTCATGTTTAATTTTGAGAAAAGAAGCCTGCTAAGCCTTCAAATACATTAAGGGTTGTTATAAAGAGAGTGGTGATTGATTGTTCTCCATGTCCACCGAAGGCAGGACAAGAAGTAATGGGCTTAATTTGAAGCAAGGGAGATTTAGGTTAGATAGTATGAAAAGCTTTCCAGCTGGAAGGTTAGTTAAGCTCTGAAATTGGCTTCCAAAGGAGATTACAGAATCCCCATCATTGGAGAGTTTTAAAAACAGGTTGGACAAGTGTGTCAGGGATGCTCTGGGTATCTTGGTCCTGCTTCAGTACAGGGGGCTGTAATTGATGACCTCTAGAGGTCCCTTCCAGCTCTACATTTCTATGATTCTATGTAGTCTCAGTCTTATCTCCATCTTAATATCGTTTTTGTATTGAAATGGAAACACAGGAATGGAAATGATTGAGGTACACCATATCCAGTTATCTTGAACTGTAAGGAAGCCTTTCTTCTGAGATATTTCCATTTTATCCTGGAAGGCAATCCCTATTCATTCCACTAGAAAAGGACAAAATTCCCACCAAGGTTTCTACCAATATGCCAGCCATCACTTTAACAGAGACTTCCCAAGATTCCCACTAAAAGAAGGAATCCCACACATTTGGCCAATTTCTATTATTTGCGCTCTCTGTTCTCCTATATTGACAATGGTCCTATGCCCTGCTCTTCCCCTCTGAGCTGCTTGGAGTCACTATCTTGATTGTTGTTGTGGTTGGGGTCAGCTGACACTTCCTCCTCCCAGCACCTGATGTGGACATACTACATACTACTTGTATTTTAACCTGAGCTGCCTGTTGGTCATGTGTCTGAGTGCACAGGGGGAGAGTCAACTCAAAGGGGGGCAACAGATTCTGAAGATGTCCCAGAAATAGATACCAGCTGGGAGATTTAGTCTCTGTTGAGGGGATGGAATCGTTGCGTGGGCAGACGCCTATTCACAGGCTTCTATTCCTCTAGGCCAGGGATTCTCAAACTTCATTGCACCACGACCTCTTTCTGACAACAAAAATTACTTCACAACCCCAGGAGGGGGGACCGAAGCCTGAGCCCGTCCCTGCCCTGGGGTGGAGAGAAGCAAAGCCTGAGCCCCACTGCTCTGCGGAGGGTGGCCAAAGCTGAAGCTCAAGGGCTTCAGCCCCATGCAGGAGGCCTGCAACCTAAACCCTGCAGCCCAGGCTGAAGCCCTCCGGCTTTGGCTTCGACCCTGGGCAGTGGGGCTTGGGCTTCAGCCCTGGGCCCCAGCAAGTCTAAGCCAGCCCTGTCGACCACATTCAAAGGTCCCCGTTTGGGTTCCCCACCCACAGTTTGAGAACCACTGCTCTAGGCAACTGAATTTCTGGATACTTATCAAACTTATCAAAAACTGAACGTTTGAAGTTCTCCCATCACTAGTGCTTTTTTGTGGTTGTCTTTCCCCCCCCACACACACACACACACACTAGTGTTTTTTGCAGTGCTGAGGCTGCTTTTGGGGCAGATCCTGCAAACACTTGCATGTATGAGTAACTTCGTTCATGTGAGCAATCCATTAACTTCAGTGAGACTACATGTTTGTGTTTGCAGCATGGGGGCGTTTGTGTGCATTTTGGGTATCTTTGCATCATTGTGACAAAAATCAGTGAATAATGATGCAATATCACAATCCCAATAAACATTTGCTTATGTCTTCTGGTTGGGGACATGTAAAATTGATTAATAGAATATTTAGGCCTGTGCAATTCCCTTCATAACCATACACATCTCCTTCCGACCTCTCTTGGAAATCTGAATCTCTATTAATATTGTAATCATTACTGCTGCTGGTGCACCGATATGCCAGACCTCTACTCTAAAGTATTATTTGGGCCATTGGGGAGGGCAGTCCACTAGAGAATTAGGGCTCCTCAAGCTTAATGCCTGGGAGGTACCCTCTCCAGTCTACTCTTTGCTAAACACAAATAGGACACTGCAGATTTCCAGGCCAGCATCAGTACTTGTTATGTCTCATTGGACTGTCTCTGCACTGGTTCCCTGCCCAGTTTCTGCTGCTTTCCTACAAGCTTTACACAGACCTGACTCCAGTGGTAACATCTGCCAGGCATAGCCTGTTCCATGTGTGGTTCCCCCAGCGCCAGCTCTGCATGTGGTTCCCCATCAGGTTTCCCTGCTGCTCCCAATTTGCCACATGGACTTGGTTTTCTCAGAGCAAGGTTAGTCCCTGGATCAAGGTCTTTCTGACTCCTCTCCCTATTGCCAAGGGAGAGGGAACTTGTCCACAACTCTGAAGCATTCATCCCAATAGTCATTTAAGACATTCATGTTTGAACATGGAAGTGAGCAGTATTAGGTTACAGGGGGCAGTGTGATGCATCTGTTAAGGGTGATTCTGTTACTGTTGAGGTGTTTAAATGGCCAGGAGGAAAAGGTTCTGTGGTGCTTGATGAGGAGCAGGTCACAGAGGCACGGTGTCTTCTAGGTGGAGGAGTCTGGTGGCTGCAGGCAGTATGTGGAGTGCTATTTTAGTCCCATCATAAGCTAGAGCCTCAAGACCTAGCAGCTAAAGTGTTTACAGAACTTGCCTGGCTGTTGGGACACAAAGAACAAGATGCTTTAGGACAAAAGTTTGTGACCACAGATGGCTCGAGACCCCAGTTAAGCAGATTTACTTGATGATTTTTAAACCATTGTATAAATTGGAGGAAGACTAAAGACATCATTTTCAAATTTTGAAGCTTAAAAGCAGTTATTTAAGTCCACACATAGACACCTCACTAGATGGTCTGACTTCAAAGATGTTCAGGTGCTTACAGCTCCTATTGAGTTTGATGGGAGTTGCTGGCATTCATCACATTTTGAAAAAAATCAGGCCTTTTACTTAGGTCTGTGTGTGTGTGTGTGTGTGTGTGTATAGTAGTTGTTGCAGCTAGCGCCCTCAGCCATGACTGGGGCCCCATTGTGCTAGGGACAGTGCATACGCAGTCCGAGACAGCCTCTACCCTGAAAACCTTACAGTCTAAAGCAAACAAACATTGGAAGAGGGGACGCATTATTGTCCTCATTTTCCAGATGAGGAAGTGGTGAGATTGTGACATGTCCAAAGTTCATAGGAAATCTTTGGCACAGGTGGGAATTGAACCTAATTTTCCTGAATCCCAAATCTAGTTCCTTGACCACAAATACATAGTTCCTCCCAAAATAGTCCCCACTGGATATAAGGGCCTAATTTTAGGGATCCAATTTAGTAAACTTTGCCTTTAGATTTTTTTCAGTTTCTGAAACTTGGGCTTTCATCTCATTTGTGACAAAAGGAGCAGATCCTATTGCTTATTGGCACCTTGCAGGACTGGGTTAAAAATCATCATTATTTGAGTCAGAAGAGAGTTTAGAACTGCAAATTAAAACTCCAGACTTATTTTCAGATACATTTAATTCTATTTATCATGAGTGGTGTTTCTTTTCTGATTAATTTTGAAGAAATATGTAAATTTTTGCTTTTAAAGAATTACTGTTAATGTCAAATAATCTGTATATTTTCCTCCACTTAGTTATGCATTATATTTGTGTTAAAAAGCGATGATTTTTTATTTTTATAACAATAAAGATTGCATTTGAAATATAGTTACCTATGACACAGTGTTCCCCTAATAACACTAGTGTGGTGTTTTTTGTTTTGTTTTGTTTATTTTTTACTGTAGGCTGGAGGAAGAAAAGAATATTTTATCAGAATTGCAAGAAGATTTAAATGAATTCATTTTATGGTTAGAGGAAGCAGACAGCATTGTTGGTATTCCTCTTGAACCGGGAAATGAACAACAGTTAAAAGACTCTCTTGAAAAAGTGAAGGTAACATAAATTCTTATATTTAATGTCTTCTTAGTTTGTCATATCTGCATAAACAAATTTAATTGTTGTTCTTAATCCAGATTGATTTCTGTCAAACACTATCATTCCACAATTTACTAGATAATCCAAAAAATAGGAAGTCCTGTGTTTGAAAGCCCAGGAAATATTTGAAATACCAGAATATATTGCCTGCATTAAAATTAGACTAGAAAAAGTAATTGAAAATATAGAGTTGTAAAAGAGAGACCTTTTGTCATCCCTAACTAGTGTGTGTTTCGCGGGAAATGGGACAGAGAAGAAAACCTAATGCTTAATATTCAGCTCTTTAATGTAATTAAGAAATGTCTCCTTTCTTGGCTTAACCATTTTAGCAGCAAGATATTTCCTTGTGGCGGGCTGAAAGAAGTCCCCAAAAGAGTGTTTAAAAATATAAAATAAAAAAAACCCCAAAGTAGGCAATTTTGATAAGAAAAATTAAGTTTAAATGAAAGGTCATGGGGGCCCCAGAGATTCCAGGTGCCAGTAGAATATGTGAAAACTGCCTCCCTATTATCGCCAGACATAGCCAAATGTGAGAACCTCCAGGCTTCCCAAACACTCATGTAATTCTATTATCATATATGGCTAGTCACCTGTTGAGATCTGAATTAGTTAATGACCTATTGTGTCCTAATTATGATCTTACACCAATGTAAACAGAACAGGCTGTAACTGCCCTTCGTTTGTACAGTTTGTTTCTCCCTATTGTTATTTGAACTGCTTGATCTGTTTGGCTTTTAAAACTAAACCAGCCTCAATAACTACAATTTTAAAACAAGTTTGATTGTAAAGCACCCTGAAACTGTTGGAGGGGGGACTGTTTCATATACGCCTTATTTTTTTTTCTGCAATAAGTTAGTTTACCTTTACTTTGCTGACTGATCTCCAGCTACTTTCTGTGTATTTTAAATCGTCTATGTGATCTCTCCTTCTAAAATACTTCTACTGCCCTTTTAGTCCACAGAGGTTTAACTCTTCCTCTTCCTAATGAAAAGTATCCTCTCATTATTAGTCACATAATGTAATATTAGCCTTCCTATGACCATTCCTATAAACCAGATTGTCTTATTGGTATCTGTGGAGGTTGCATGTAGGGCTAAATGGACTTCATCCTGACTGACTGAATGTCAGTGAGTCAGAGGAAGAATTTTGAAGAGGCTTTTCATATCTTTCATCTGCCTTTGTTTAAGTTATCCCTTCTAGAGCCAGGTAGACTTCCAGCACTCACAAACCTAGTTTTTAACCCTGTGAGTCTGTAATATCAGAAATGTGAAATCTAGGAACAAAGCAAATAAAATATATTTGTGCATTTATTTATTTATATGTACAGAGCATTAAATGTCCATGGCGCTTTAAACAATCCCTGTCCTCTGGAGCTTACAATCTAAATGAAATGCTACCTACATTAGAAAGTGTTTGTTTTGTTTTGTTTTGTTTTTTGCTGCGCAGCTCCTCTGAGCTTTCATATGTATGTGTAGAGCTTTGGAGGTCTCAGGTCCAAATGTACTAATGTCAGTAGCTGGTAGCTGCATTTTGGATAGCAGGTGGGGGAGAAAAGGGCATATATGGATGAGGATTCTCTCTTCTCAATATGTATTAATGTGGGCAGGGGAGAAGTATGTTAATGTGGGAGGGAACCCCTCCCCCAATAACCCCTAAAGGATGGGTGGTTCAAAGTCAAACCTACTGGTGATGATATTTTTTTCCTTAATAGTTCAGGCTTTTAAGCCATGCTGTGAGCCACCTCTTTTCTTTTTGATCCATCCAAGGGAAGTTACCCCAAACCCAGTGATATAGTAACTATTAAAGATTCCCTTGTGGCTCAGCTCAGATTTTGATAATTTTTAAAAATGATGGCTGCAGAAGCTTTCACTTTCTATTCTATAACACTTTGGTTACTTTATATGTTAAGCTATATTAACACTATAAATTTGCAATAATTGCATACAGGAAGGAGAATAGATTCAGATTATGGAGACACGATAGGCAGGACACTCCTAAACATTACCAGTAGCCCTCTGATTTGCAGTGTTTATGAATATATTATCAACATTATTGCTTATGGGGTTGGACCAAAGTGCTTAGCACTGCACAGAACATGGAAGAGACATGGAACCTGCTCTAAAGGGCTTACAGTTCACACAAACAAAAGGCAGCAATTAGTAAAGCACCAGGTGACCAGAAAGAAAGATTAATCACACAGCAGAGAAGAACTTTTATTTTATTTCCCTCTGGGAAGCTTGTTTTCCTTCCTTTTTGGTCTCCTCAGAGAGACACTCTTTCCCCACTATAAGTCTGCCTAATAGAGTCAGCATTTGCTGTTTTTCTGAGCCTTTTTAACTCAAAAAACCGTGGCTATTTTGTGCTGAATTGAGCCCTGAGCCTGGTTTCTGCAGCTGATAGACTAATCAATAGCAGCGAAGATAAGGGAGTTGAAAATTCTACCACAGTTCATTTTAAATGTTGTATTTGTCTGTTCCAGTTAAGAGTGGAAGAGCTGCCTCCACACAAGGGAATATTGAAACGATTAACTGAAACTGGAGGAATAGTACTTGGAAGTACATCACTGAACCCAGAAGGAAAACATAAGCTTGAAAATAGGCTCAAGGAGGCTAACCATCGCTGGATAAAGGTTAGACATATTAGCAATGATATTATGACATATAACGCTAATCTGTTAGAAGTACTTATACATTCTGTCATGTGTATGCTTTTGCTCTGAATGAACACGAAGGTTAATCTGTATCTGTTATAGAATAACAGAAAAAAGCAGCAAACAAGAATTGTAGCTGTGATGCTGGGTGACTTAATAACAGTGGTATGGACAAGATTCTTTTTTTAAATGGGTGCCTAAAGTTAGTTTTCTGCAGCCATGTATAGGCACTTAAATAAGTGGTTTTCGGTTAAAAAATGCTGAGGAGAGGGGAAGGATTTGTTCTCCAATCCTGGCTGTTTTGTGGCTGCTACTGCTGCTCTGAGGCTAGAGTAGCTTCTGTAGCATTTATAGCACTGCTCCATTGGGGGTAATATCCAATGGGTGTCTACATTTGTGGAACCACTGGCTACACCCCAACTCTTTTCCCTCTCCAAACCCTTAAAATTATACAGGCAGCCTCTGTGGCACTGGGCTCTGCATCCTGCAGGCCTTTCATGCTTCCTCAGATCCCGTCTCCTGCACAGTGGCATTGTACTTATTCTGCTATCTTAGATTTCTGTGCCTGTGGAGAGGGCTGGGGAAAGGTTTTGCTGGTTTTTATTTGAATATATATATTGCTATGCTGAAAAGTGTGAATGTTGGCCGTCAGTCACAGATTAAAGGAGAAATTGATGAGTATTCCAAGTGCCCCTCATTCAGGCTAAATGAGGTAGCAGTTAAATACTCCTTTATTTATTAATAGCGGAAACAATAGAAGCCATCACCCAAGGCACAGAGCAGCAAAGCAAGGCTTGAGTAGAAGCTGAATCATGTGGGCCAAGGAACTTTCCTGGAGACTGATTGCATACTCGAGATCTGGGGCATTGATTTGGTTGCAAATGCATATATGTATGTGAAGAACCTGAAAGCAGGGGGAAATCCAGCAGATAGTGGGAGAATCAGTGTTGTATGCCCCTAGGAGAATACCTTTTGGGTAAAGTTCTTAATGAGAAGTTAGACTTGAAATTTTGAAAAAGGAAACACCTCCCGTTTGTTTCTACTGTGTTCAGGGAATCAGGACTTTCTATTTATGGTACTTACATGGCCCTCATCAGTGTGGTATCTGAATGCCTCACAGACTTTGATGTGTATTTAGCCTTACTGAGAGGTAGGGAAGTTTTATTATCCATTTCATAGCTGGGGAACTGAGGCACAGAGAAGCTAAGTGACTTGCCCAAGGTCACACAAGAAGTTGGAGAGCAGAGTCTTCTGAGTATGAGGCTAGTGCCCTAACCACTGCATCATCCTTCTTCTGGACATGCCTTTGTATACATTCTTTGTAGATAATCAGGATTACACCAAAGAACCATTTGATTCATATAATCAGTTTTGCCTCCTAATAGAAACAACCTTTCAAGGCCTTGAACATTGGCTAACTACTCAGCTTGAAAGAAGAAACTATATTGACCAAAATTTGCAAACCTAGATGCCTAGAAATGGGCACATAAATCAGTATTTCTGCACCTATGCAGAAGTGTCCTTTTCTCTAGAAAATGAGTGAGCTCCCAGATATGTCTCTGAAGTCAATTGTAAATGAATGAATTCAGCACCTCTGAAAATCGGGTGACTTCTAATTTTATGATTAAATATGGATTTACATACCTAACTTTAGGCTCCAACGCTTGAAATTTTGACCATAGCTTAAAAGGAAATAATTAATTTTTAAGAAAAATGTGTTCTTTTTGTTAGTGTTTCTTTTTGTAAAAGATGTTACAAATGCATTTACACAGAAACTGTGATTTCTAATTTTATCAGACTCTGAATATAATCTGTAATTGACTATTTCTGTATTCCAAGACTTTGTGAAAGGGATATCTTTTTACATACCTTTTTATCTCCTGTTTATTAATACAGAAAAGATTCCTATTTCTCATTTGTCATGGTCAGAGTGACCCAGAAAATTATGAGCACCATTGTAGTATCTGAAAGTCAGATCTCGTTACTTCTGGGGGCTTATCCTAGGATTCTTAAACACATTTGCTAGCTATAGCTTCTCTAGGCCTTGGTTCACGGTATATTGTGGGAGAACTTGTCTCTCTATCTTGTGGTACTTGACTGGAAGTGCTTGTAGCCTGCCAACGTCTCCAGCAGAGCCATTTTGGGGTCTGCAAGCTCCCTGCAACCAGAGCCAGTAACAGTAATCCAGCATCGGTGGAAGAACTTCTGCTTATACTTTCACTCCTATTTTGGGAATCAGAGTATCTCTGTGCTGGTGGATGTTTCAGCAGTGGTATTTGTCCTATCAGTGGCATCTCTCAGAGTGCAGTACTGACATGGCAGCCAGAACGCAGCTGATGCTGCTCATGACTGTTGCAGATTCCCCATACATAGAACAGAGCTTCTGGAGCAAGATCATGGGCACAGATTGGTGGGATCACATCATCTTGCAGACCTGGAATGACAAGCTTCAAAACTTATGCATGAAGAAGTAGATGTTCATGGAGCTGTGTGATCAATGTCAAGACATGTGCATGAGGAAGGCCCAGGCAGTCCAGAAGCATGTTACTATAGCTATTTGGAAGCTGGCTACCCCAGACTTCTACTTGTCCATGACTAACTGGTTTGGAATTGGCAAGTCAACTGTGAGGCTTGTGGTGGTGGAGATTTGTGAGGCCATCAGGACTGTGATTTACCCAAAGGTGGTGAGCATAAAAAATGTTCCCAAAATAATTGCTGGTTTTGAAAGAATGGGCTTTCCAAACAGTTCTGGGGCTGTCGATGGGACTCATGTATCCATAGTTTCCCCTCCATAAGGAACATGGGAGTATATAAGCTGCAAACAGTACTACTTCATCTTTATTCAGGCCCTGGTCAATCACAGAGGCCGGTTCATGGATATCATCATGGGATGCACTGGCAAGGTGCATAATGCCAGGGTTTTCTGGAGCCTGGGACTTTACCTTCACAGACAAGATGGGATATTGTTCCCATCAAATGGTATTATGAATGGAGTCACTGTCCTCACTGTTTTTCTAGGGGATCCCACATGCCCCATTTTCCATGGCTTATGAAGCTGTATCCTGATTACAGAGGGCCTGGCAAAAGAAAGTTCAGCTACACGCTTCGTAGCTGTAGAATGATGATGCATGTGCATTTGGCAGATTGAAATCTCAGTGGCACTGCCCTCAAAATCATTTGGATGCTTATGTTATCAAAACCATCTACATTATTGTGGCCTGCTGTGTATTGTACGATGTCTGTGAGGACAAAGATGAGCCATTTTGCCAGGAGTGGACTCAAGACACTGATTGCTCATCTTATACACTCAACCAGAAAGTACACAATTATTATTGGAACAGGGTCCACATATGTAATAGAAATCAGGGTGCTTTGTGTGCCCACATCACGGGTTTTCATGGTGCAATGCATGAGGGGGAATGACATAGTATTTGTAATTGTGCCAAACTCATTCCACTATTTCTGGGACTGGGGCAGCTTGGGAAAATTTATTTTTATTAAATTTTGTTATTCATTTTATACATACTGTTTGTGTACCTCATCACACTGTTTTTGGATTACTGTGATGAAATTTTATGAATTTTGTTGTGCATGTTATAGAAACTGGTCATGTACCTCAACACACAGCATATGGATTATTGTGATGTTCCATTTTAATAAAATTAATAAAACCTGTTGTGTTGAAACTGAACATTTTATTTTAAACATTCATGCAAATGACAAATAACAGTGTAAAAATGCCGATAGGTGGGCAGCTGCCATTAAGACGTAAAAAAAGCAATACACAAAAACAATGCCTATTAAGAAATCAAACAGTCCAAAATTCACAACGATAAAACAATGTATATTGTCACCATAGCAGTTTCATTGCCTATGGGTGCTCATTGGGGTCCTGTTCTCCTTGGCCCTTCTGGTGCATTTTGCATGAGTGGATCACAGCTGAATAATATTGGAGGACTGGACAAGGGTACATTTGACTGTTCCATGTAATGTTCATTGCTTGAGACATAGACCAGCCAGCCCCAGAATAGTCCAAAGGCTGTATAGGCTGCAGAATATATTAACTCAGAGGTGACTCAGTGCTGTGACAAAGTCAGAGCAGACAGCTGTAAGAGAGTGATGGAAGGCAGATTAATCAGCCCCAGAATGGTAAAAGCTCTTCTCCCCATGAGCTGAAAAGAGGTTACCTCAAGTCAACCAAGGCCACCTGAATCCAAGTAAGGGCTGCCTGTGACCTTTAAAAACATCCTCTCCTAATGAGAGGGGGAGGAAAGAGGAGAGACAAGCTGCAGCACGGCTAGTGGCAGCAGGAAGAAAAGGCTTTTGGGTGGAAGGCTCCTCTCCTCCTATAGGGGAAGCAACTTTCTGCCTGTTTGGGGAAGGACTGGCACCTTGAAGCCAGCATAAAAAGGCAACACTCCAGAGAGTGGACAGGGAAAGGTATTCCCTTTTTGTGTTATGAATTTTTCTTTGGTTTGGCTGAAGTGCCCTAGAGGTGGAGGGGCCTGCCAAGGCAAACGAAAGTGCACATTATTCTCTGATCATTTAAAAAAGAAAAAAAAACAAAAAACTTTTCTACCATTTTCCCGGAGCCGGATCAATTCAGAGTCAAAAGATGATGCTTGTTATCATTTGGTTTTATTTTATTCACACACAAATCTCTGGACAGTGCGTAAGATCCTGCAAGCTATGCTGCAAGCCAACATATGTCATGGTAAGAGCACATAGCAAAAGCAATTAAAATCATTTATAAATCCCCACAATTTTTCCCTGTGTGAGAGAGAGGGGGAGATTTTATTAGCATTGGTTTTACAATAGTTTCATGTGAGGCAAGCTCTGGAGAATGTTCTTGGTCTGAAAGTGCCAGTGTGGAAGTATGACCTTCTGTTTCAGGCCAGCAGAGGAGAGCCACCCATCTATTCTAATGAGATTTTTAGGCCCTTGGTGATTGCCTGGCACATCTATGAATGGAGGGGCTTATGTGCTACAAAGGCATCCCTAACAAGTATGCCCTACCCCGGAATGTAACTGACTGTCTGGAGTTCCTATTCAGCGAGACATCTGCATGCATCACCAATCATGAATGGGACAAAAATTATGGCAAAATCAATAAGATTTTGATTTAGGATGAAGACACATTACAGAGTCCTTAGAAGCACTCTGCATTCCTGGACGGACCTTCCTGTGACTAAATACATCATCTGCAACCATTGGGACCCCTAATATAGGGAGGCATGGACTAAATACCACTGCAGGTACCATTTGGATTCATAATACTGGCAGAAGCAGACTAAATACATCCTCAGATGTTATTTGGACTCAGAATGCAGGCAGACAGAATGATCCAGAATGATCCAATGTGGCTGATTTCTAAGCTACATTGTACTTGCAGGAGAGGGAATGTAAGGCTCATAAGTTTAATGCATTGACCTGGGTTTGAACAGTAAGTGTGTATCTAATACAAATGTCACAATAATTGTTTATTAAACATTTTTTCACATTTTATTGTATCCTTTCTGAATTCTGTGTGCTGTTGGGAGTGAAGTGGCCTTTAGGAAAGTGGCCTGGATTGCCCCTTCAATGGAACCACGCTACAACCCTCTGCTTGTAGTAATAATGTAATTTGGCATAACCTGAAAATCCTTTCTATTCCTATATTAACAACAAATATGGTGGCTAAAATATAATAGGTTCCAGCACAGCTTCTGCTGCCACTTCAGGTGCAGGCTGTTACACATAGGTTCACACCCACGAGTTTCACTTTTGATGTTAAAAGTTAAACAAAGTTAAACTCTCAGTTGAAATCACCTATTTTCAGTTGCTTATACACTGAAGTGTGCAGAACTGCAAATTCCACATGCTTTTTATGCAAGCTGGAAACTGGCCCAGACTTGCTTCAAGTGGACACAGAGAAGCTCAAAAGGTTTTGTTGTTTTAACAAACTTGATCTGAGTTTCAAATTTGTGGTGAAATTTTAGTGTGGTTTCAGATTTCATTGTGAATATGTTGTAAAGCGCTATTGGTTGTGTCTTTAGAGGTAAGATAAATAAAAAGGAAGTATTAGACCCTTCTTGAGTAGCTAAAGTGTTATTGACACTCATATATGCCACAAAGAGAGTGGGAGTGTTAAAGTGAAGCAATCTATTTGTCCTCGTTCTTTTGTAGTCTGAAAGGAGCATAAATTCCTGACTTTCACATGGTATTTACAGCTTGTGATAGCACGCTCAATTGCTTCCCTGGTCCTCACTCCTTTCATTTGTACGGAAAACTACAAAAGCCTGGGGTCACTAGTGGCCAGAACCAATGTGGAGACTCGGGACTTCAGCATGGATAACCATGACCCATCTTGTAGATCCCCTGGGATGTGCAGGGCCTGTGGTGTGAGTCCTGAAGCCTATTCCTTTTAGAAGCAACCCCCACTCCCTTCTTTGCTGACAGAACAATTTGAAGAGATTGCTCATAGACTTTAAGGCAAGAAGAGACCATCATTATCATCTTGTCTGCATGTCACAGGCCATAGAACCTCACTCACCCATTCCTGTACTAGGCCCATAACTTCTGGCCTAGTTACTGAAGTCCATAAATCTTGATTTAAAGAGAATCCACCATTTACTCTAATTCAATCCAGCAAGTGACACTTCAGAGGAAGAAAAAAATAAACAAATCGGGGTCTCTGCCAATCTGACCTCGGGGGAAATTCCTTCTCAAACCTAAATATGGTGAACAGTTAGACCCTGAACATGTGGGTGAGACTCGCCAGCCAGACACCTGGGAAAGAATTCTCTGTAGTAATTCCTAGCCCTCCTTATCTAGTGTCCTATCTCTGAGGGTTGTAGATATTTGCTAATAGCAGTTGTGAATGGATGTTATGTCATTGTAGGCAATCTCATCATACCATCCCCTCCTTTAACTAATCAAGCACAATCTTAAACCAAGGTAGGTTTTTTTTCTTCCACTACTCCTCATGGAAGGCCATTCCAGAACTTCACTCTTCTGATGTTTAGAAACCTTTGTCTAATTTCAAGCCTGAATATGTTGGTGACCAGTTTATATCCATTTGTTCTTGAGCAGACATTGGCCCTTACCTTAAATAACTCCCTTCCCTCCCTTGTGTTTATCCCTAAGATGTATTTATAGAGAGCAATCATCTCTCTCCTGAGCCTTCATTTTATTAAGCTAAACAAGCCAAGCTCTTTAAGTCTCCTCTTGTAACACAGTTTCTCCATACCTCTGACATCCTAGTAACACTTCTCTGCATGTGTTCCAGTTTGAATTTCTTAAACTTGGGAGACCAGAATTGCACAAAGTATTCCAGATGAGTTTCATTAGTATCTTGTATAATGGTAATAACGCATACCCGTGTCTACTAGAATTACCTTGCGTTTTTCACAGCCTCATTGCATTGGCAGCTCATAGTCATCCTTTGATCAACCCCCAGATCTTTCTCATCCTCTGTTGCTTCCAACTGTGATATATTCCCTATTTATAGCAAGTGCATGTGGTCTTTAAGTGCATGTAGTTTCCTGGATCATTCCCCCTCCCACCCCCCTTCTTAAATATAGGCACTATATTTGCCATTCTCCAGTCATATATTACGACCCCCAAGTTTACAGATTCATTAAAAATCCTTGCTATTGGGCTTGTCATTTCATATGAAATTGCTTTAATATTCTTGGATGGAGTTTATCTGAGCCCCACAGTTTGGTCCCATTAAGCTGTTTGAGTTTGGCTTCCACCTTGGATGTGCTCATTTTTGCTTCCATATCTTTGTTCCTATTATCTACTCTGGCACTGTCCCCAAGCTCTTCATTATTCTTATTAAAAACTGAGGAAAAGTATTCATTTAGGTGTTTGCCCATGCCTAGATTATCTGTAATGTCCACACCATCCTCAGGGCTTAGTGGTCTCACTTCTTTTCATAACTGTCTTTATTTATTTGGTAAAAGAACCTTTTACTATTGATTTTAATTTCTTTTTCAAGGTCCAACTCTGCCTGGCTTTTGGCAAATAGCACATTTCCCCTACACTTTCTAACTTCTAAGACCTTTCTGATCCATCCCTTTTCCCATTCCTCGTAGGGTTTCTGCTTTCTCTTACTAACCTGTTTAAGATGCTTGTTCACCCACTTTGGTCTCCAACCCTATGAGTTTCACCCCTCCTCCCTTTGCTTGGGTTACAAGCTCTAGATATTTTCTACAACTTTGAGTTAAAGTAATTCCAAACTTCCTCCACATTCAGATCCTTGGGTTCTTCAATCCAGTCAACTTCATTAACAAATTCCCTTTATTTTTTATAAGTTTGCACTTTTGAAATCAAGGACCCCTAGTTGTGGACCTATTTTTGTTTACCATTTCATTAAGTTGAAATGAATTAAGTCATGATCACTCAAACCAAGGTTGTCCTCTATGACCTCTGTTCTTATTAGTAGGGAGTCCCCAGTCAAGTACATCTGCCTCTTCCTGGTGTTGGTATGATTCTCCAGCCTTCCCTCCTTCTGTTCTTTCTGGCTGCAAGTCATTTTATCTTCTCTTCTCACTTGCAATCTTCAATAAGTCATCCTCTATCCTCCTAGGGCTCCAAACTCTGATTATCTCCATTTTCTCTGCCTTCCTTCCTGTAGGACTAGCTGCTATTCCCTTCTTCTATGCTCTCCCATCTTTGATTACTGTCTGCCTCTCACCTTCATTTTTCAACTCACGAACTTGTTCCTCAGTGCTATTTCTCCTTTGCTAGCCAGCCTTTTCCTCTGCCTTGTTCTTGTTGTTACATGCTTCCACTGACCACTTTTCTCATCCAGCAATCTACTCTCACAATTCTCTGGTCCAGCATGCATTTTCAAGTCTTGATGTTTCCCTTCAGCCTTCTCTTTCCATCGTCCGCTCAAATCCCCTTTGAAACTCAACCATCATATCTAGCTGCAACTCCAACCTCAGATCTGCTCTTCCATCAGATCTACCAGGTGGCATGCAGGGATCCTTGTGAGGTTATCCTTTCCTTGGACCCCTTTCAAAGAGTTTTGCTTTGTGAATAGGCAATTCAGCTGGTCACTTCAGAGCATGACATTTTGTGTGCTGGGAATGAACACTTGCCATTCCTGATGATCTCATCCTACATTACTTTAGAATGTAGTATGAATGGCAGGAAGATTATGTTAAAATGTAGCTACAGTGGAGCAGATCTTTAGCTGCTGTAAACTGGGGTAGCTCCATTGATTTTAGAGTAATTATACCAATTTACACCAATTGAGGATCTGTCCCACAGTCTTTTAGGGTTATGATGGGTTTTTGTTTGTCTTGATGTGAATTATATCACTTGTGATTCTTGACCTTCAAGGTGACATATTTGAAATAAGTCCTGTTCAAACCTTCTTTATAGTGACAGAAATCATTGCCCTACAGCAATGAAAATAAGCCTAGAAAAGAAATCAAATATGAAAGGAATTGCTGTCAAATAAAAGGACTTTTTGCTTTGCTTCAGCATTGTCTTTGCTTTTAAGTGTCTAGATCACATGTTGATGACCTTGAGAACAGATATTTGAAGAGTTTTCCTTCCTCTGGAATAGCAATATTTTTAAATTAGATTTCTTTAGTCACTCTTCTAAATAGTGATTCTAATATGCTATTATGTTAGACACAGTTTAAGTAGAGAACAAAGATTAAAGGCCACATTTAAAATCATGGCTTGTAAATTCCAACCCAGTTTCATTTATTATACCTTCCCTAAGCCAATATTTTGTGTAAAAATGAAAATAACAGTGCTATCTTTATGAAAGGTTTTAATAATACAGAAAATAAAGTGTCCTATCACAGTCTTTATGCCTTCACATCAAAGATTTCACATTACTAATTTTCATAGCTCAAAGGATCTAATAACTAAACTTATACTGCTATGTCCAGGTAAGCTGGCCACCTGGTGCTTCAAAGCATAGAAAAGGGGCACTAGGCATTGGAGTTGGTGATGAATTCAGTTCTTGTCATATACCACCTGCCAGGGCACAACAGATCTGTAATGGGTTTCTTACCTTTTATTGTGCAGTAAATGGATTGATAGATTAGGCCTGGGGCCAGTGAACCATGGAATCAGAGGTTTGCTGGAAGGAGTTTATTACTCTTTAATGTTATTCTTGCTCTCGTGTCAGCCAAGAGAGATGAGCTAGATTATCTGAAAGTAAGCTGGGTGCCAGAATCACCATTCCCCTCATTTATCTGCCTTAGTCTTCAAGACATATACTGTATGGATTATGAAGGTTATTATAAGTGCCTGATGGAGACATTTTGTTTTGCTGCCTTTTAATTTGTCTGCTGATATTAGAACTAATTACTAGACATTGAAGAGACTGTTTCAATGTTGACTGCCAGAGCAAATCAATTTGTTGTGCTCTATGAACAAAAAAATTTGAATGGAGTGACATGGCTATAATTTGTGAACATTTTTTGTACCACCAGGAAAAGTGCAGATCATCTTAGGTTGGTTGATCAAGTATAGAGAAACACAGATGTGTATGGAAAGCGTGCAGGAAGTCAAAGTCACAACAAGGTTATAGTTCATGTGTTGCCTTTAGTAGTGACTCTTCATTGGCTTCCTGTGTTGAAGTCAAATTTTTCATGAAGACATCAGTTAATCAATCTTAGACTGTATTTACAGTTACAAAACTAAGACACGCTGTTATGTTAGATGTTTTGGGTGTATGTTAGGTTTATTGTTTGATTTTTCACTTTTTTTTTTTTAATTAAAGTGGGACACTCAATGTTTTGAGGTGAAAAAATTGGAGATATTCCTATGGTTTGTCATTAATTTGAAGAAACCATTTTTGCTATGAAAAAAATGTTAAGTTCTCCTTGCTGGTTTGTCACATAGACAGTTCACTTATAAAAGTTGTTTTTATAATGGTGCACATGCATATTTTCATCAACAGTGACGCTGATACTAGAGTTGGGTGAAACTTTTCGACTGAATCGTTTTTCAGAGAAAAATGCAGCCTTAGCAACACCAAAATATTTTCTGAGTGTGCATCAGTTTTGCTGAATTGTTTGTATAAAATAAAACCCCCCAAAATCTAAAAAAGTCTAAATGTTTTATTCTGACATTCTATCTGAAACATTTCAATTTTTTTTCATTTGAAATGACTTTTCATTTTGAAATTTCCTTTGCTTTTATTTTTAAAAAATGAAAAGTTTTTTTAAAAAATGCTTCAAATCAAAACAAAAAAATTAATTTCAGGTTGAACAAATTATTGAAAACAAAAGTGTTCAAAATAAAATTCTGAATTTTTGTTTGAGCTGACCTCAAATACATTTTCTTTTCATTTTTTCCTAATTGCCAGTAAACCAAAAATGCAGTCATTTGCCTAGCTCTAACTGATGCACAAAAGCTCAAAAATAGCAAAAGGCAACCATGCAGTCTTCCCCACCACCACCTCAGCTGAGTAGAAAAGAGAACTGGAGAATCTTAGTTATTACAGCTATGAGGCCATATATGGACTTGCATTGGTAAAGAAAGAAAATAGGTACCTATAGATAACAACACTTTATATGTATGCTTTTCTAAGAGCCTTTTTGACAATGAAGATTTAAAACTATTTTAAAAAGTAGACCCTGGTCCTTTAAGCAAAATTTAATAGCAGCAATAATAAAGATGATAGTAATTTTTTCTAGCATCAGGTCTAGTAAGGGTGTCTTCCCACCATGTTGTTTGGCTGCAAAAATAAAAGTGTGCTGACAGCCTATGCTGGTGGTTTTGGGAGAGGTTAAGGCAAGTTGCATAGAAAGATATGCCCTTATAATCTAATCTATTCAAAGCTGATTATCTTTCAGAAGTTTCTGATTAAACAAAGTCTAAAGTTTTGAACTTTATGAATCATTTGGCATTGATAGTTCCATGCATTTATAAACTAGAGAAGTGTGGTTGTGTAGACTGTAAACAACAGACCATGTTGTGTGTGTGTGTGTGTGTGTGTGTCACAAGTGTATATATATTTTTTCAGTTAGTGAATTTGGTCACTAATTGTTAGGAGTAGTTATTTTTAGTCAGATTAGCTGTCCTTTGGTGCTTTACCCCTTTTCCTTAGATACCTCTCTAAGAAAGGGACAAGACACCAGGATGTGGTTTAAATAGTCTGCAACTTTATTTAGTAATGCAACTGTGATCTATCTGGCAATGACTCATTCAGTGCAGGTCATCCATCCTTCCTTCTGTAAGCTGTATCATTTGAGGAAGGCTACCCTCAGTCTGCCCCCTCCACAACTTTAACCTGGTCCCAGCATCCTCCTTTGGTTTTTGAGTATGAGAAAGAGGAGGTTGTCTCCGTGCTGTACAAGACATTAGGAACCCCAATCCTGTTCCCCCAACTTCTTTAGGAGATGCCTCCTCTTAATCCTGCATCCAGTTCTAGTTTATCAGCGAGCTGGACCCTTATTGATCAAATCCCTGCCAACTTGGGACACTGTGAATTTTACAATTTACCCTACCCCCCTGGTTCCCCAGCTGCTGAGAGAAAGGCAGAAAACCTAGGTCCACCAGATCAAGGTTCCTTCCCAGTCCCTACAGGAGACTAACATGATGTCCACAGCAATGTCTCAAAATCCAGTCCTGTTCGAATCACAAGAAGTGGTGAGAAAGCGAGATGCAGAATGGCACCCCAGGCAGGGGTAGGATTTATAGGCCTTCCCCTTGGGGGTACAGGCACCAATAGGCTTCTATTGCATTCTTTTCTCAGCCAATCAGCCAACAAATGCACCCCACCCAACTCAGGATCACTAATATGTTGACTACTTGCAAGGACAGGAGGAAACAAGGAGGGGGGGCAATCCTGACAGGGGCCTAGGATTTTCTTTCTCCTGTTGGCCCAGACAAAGCACTGTAACAGCCTTGAAACGGATTCACAGGTAGTCCTCTTGTCTTTCTGGTAGATGATCCTTACACCAACAATATTCAGGTTACTCCCAGTCCCAAAGGGCCAGTCACTTACCCCAGGTCAGTTGTACCTTAGATCTCTCACCAAAGACAACTCTTGTAGCAAATCCTGTAACTAAAGATTTATTAACTAGAAAAAAGAAATAGAAGTTATTTACAAGGTTAAAGCAGGTAAACACACACCAATGACTTACAGTCTTAGGTTTCAAAAGGTAATAGAAGCTGCGGTAATATGCAAGCTCTGTATGTCCTTTAAGGCTGATCCAAGCTAAGTAGTGTGGTGATCCCTTACTTATGCTTAGAAATATTGCTCTCTCCAAATTCCAAGCAACATAATGATAGAGTTCCTTCTGGTCAGGGATTTTTATTCCCTTCCCCCAGAGTTCAAACTGTGATGGGATAAGGGTTTGGTGTATGTCCCCTCTTCATGGCTGTGGGGGGAGCAATCAATAAAATCTTTTGTCCATTGATGTTCCACAATGGTTCGTCTGGTGTCAATAGGCCTTCTTTTATTGGGCAGGAGATGACATCCCTGTGGTAAATTCGGCCTTGGCTACACTTACCCGCTAGTTCGGCGGCTGGCAATCGAACTTCTGGGTTCGACTTATCGCGTCTAGTCTGGACGCGATAAGTCGAACCCGGAAGTGCTCGCCGTCAACTGCGGTACTCCAGCTCGGCGAGAGGAGTACCGCGGAATCGACGGGGGAGCCTGCCTGCCGAGTGTGGACCAAGGTAAGTTCAAACTAAGGTACTTCGAACTTCAGCTACGTTATTCACGTAGCTGAAGTTCCGTACCTTAGTTCGAATTAGGGGGTTAGTGTAGACCTGGCCTTGGTGTTTCACACTTGGTAATGCTTCTGTGGGGGTTTCCAGTTTCATAGCAAACACTTTTATATTTACAAGGCAAACACTTAAACATTGCCTTATAAAATGGGATACAGCTATTATAAGTGAGATTAATGCATGCAATAACTCACAAGCATTTCATAAAGTCCAAAAGCTAAACGCATTCTGAAAAAGGTAACGTCTATTTTAACAATGCTAACTCACAGGTGAGCTGCACTGGTTTCCAGCTATGTGAGTGTTCAGTCAGGGCTAAGGTCACGGAGTACTCACAGAGAAAAGCCCTACTTAGTGTGGACAAGGTTGGAAAAATCTGACAACCTGTTAGTACAAAAAGAAAACATGCACTTGCTTTCACTTCTTCGTTGTGACTATTGGACATGGAAAACAATGTATTGCAAGTTTTAGGAGATGAGACCACACATATCCAGAATGAAATACTCTTAGCCTGCTCAGCCATCAAAGGTAATTTTTAGTCCTTAAGAGCAGCTTCAGGCCTTCGTTTTTGTTCCATTTTATGTCATGCTGTAAATCATCCTAATGATTGCTATCAGAAAAAAATTGGAGACTGTGATAAACCATGAGGCGAGACAGGTGACAGATATTTTTAGTGCAGCTAGTTTCTGTCTGTTGGTTTACTCCATTTTAGTTGAAGTCATTTTACAGGTTATAATAGCCACTTGAATGCCTACAATCAAGGATAAGTATGGGCATTCACGGTAGACAGAGGAATGTGGACCAGTTCATCTTAAATTGAAGTTATGCCTGGATACTCACTGTTTTTAAGATTAGAGACAAACTGAGGAGATTGCAGTGTTCAGGTCAGGTTTAAACTTGAATTTGGGGTTCCGGGCTGATTCAGCACTAAAGTTTGGATTCAGAAACTGCAAAATCCGTTGAGCTGCTGTTGACAGATTTTTGCCATCTTAGGCCACTTCTGATCTGAATCTGTAAAACAGCCCTTCCTGGTTTTGTATTTGACCCATAATCAAAGTATAAATGAGGTGTTTCAGATCTGTGGATTTAAAGAAGGCCTGGAATCACAGTTGTCTGATAGTCCATTGACTTTTCGAACATGACAGTTTTATAAGAGCTGGATTTAATTCTACAGTCTCAAGAAAAACAATTATTCCTGACCAGAGATGTAATATTGTTCTTTCCCTTTCTTAACTTAAAAAGAGTCTGACTTTTACAACATATGGAAATAAATGGGAACTGGTGATAAAGCCAAAACTAAAATCACATTAGTGGTATGTTTGGAATTAGAAGGACTTGGGGTCCAAAAAAAAAAAAAATTGATGGCACATCAAAGAGGAAAATTGAAGTTGATAGTCCCTTATTTTAATCTTATATATAAAACTACTCTGATATGGAATTTCTATATGTGTGACAGAAGACAAAAGGGTCTCATTTCAGTTGGAGAGATTTTATCATTCTGGGCAAGATATGGAAAAGGCACTATTGCTCCTACTGTTAGAATCTTTCAGGCAAAGGTAATTTCTAAATTACTGTTTGGAATAGAAATAGAGAGCTTCACAGTTGGAGAAAGGCTACATTCAGCTAAAAATAACTTTTCTACCTTTGGTTTCCAAACACAGTTTGTGAGCCAACTTACAAATGATAGAAACTTTGGACTTAAAGAGAATGTCCATATTTATTTAAAAAAAATGAAATAGAATATACTCAGAGAGAGGACCTAATAAGATTTCCAGAACTTTTGTATAAATGCGTTGCTCCTTACTAGAATGCTGTTTAATTTTAATGAACTAAGATAGGAGATTATCCCTGTGAGTTTACAGGGGAGTCTGTTATTGTAGAAATGTCTCACCTGAAAACCAAACTCTCAAATAGGTAGATAAGGTTGCTAAGCAGAAAATCCTTTATAAAAGACTACCATGATTCTATTCAATTATGGTCCAAACAGTACAGATTAGAGCAGTGTTGTTAATACAATGTTTTGAGTTCTTTTTGTAGAATATGTTAACAAGGGATCACTCCTTATTACAGTGTATAGGGCTACTTATTTGCTATACTTGTCAAAATGAACAAAGTACAATTTGAGATGCATTGATCTTGTTGTTTTATTGAGCTTGTTTGCTAATTCATGAGTAAAATTCAGTAATTCACAGTGGGTCTCCCAGTCATTCAGGTGAACTAGGCAGGATCTACCTAGAAATTTCACCTTAGAAATACTTTCCTTCTTATAAAACAAAATAATAAACGAAGAAACCCAGAGGAAAACTATGTGGCTTATTGGTTTAACATTGCTGGTAGCAATGGAAACAACTTGATTTAAAATATTTCATATTTGTAATTTATCCTTTTTGATATACAACATTCTTCTAGCAAAAAACTTTTGAATGTTTCTAGGATATAGGTTGCGCGTTCGGCTGTTTGTATGACAAGGCAGCACTCTATTAAAATTAGCTTAGAAAGGGTGTAATGTTCAATGATTACATGTAGGGTTACCTGAAGTATCATGAATAGTAGTGTTTCTGAGGATTGTAATCACAAACAGGCCTCTAAATAGACAGACGGAAAGACCTCTAAATAGAGTACCAAAGGTTTTCCAGGTATCTTGGAGTACCAACAAGTACTTGGATTCAACAAAATATGTAATTGTAACATTCAGAGAAGTCTCATTCCAAGAAGATGGGAGATCTGGGAATAACATGAGCCCACTAGAAATCCTGTGCCCTGAGGATTGGCTGGATCCATTATTTTAAAAGCAAAAGACAAATATTCAACAAAAGTAGCATTTGTACAATAAACCACATGCATTTTATTGATAGGCAGTGTTGTCTGATGTTATAGCACTGGATTGGAAAAGATGAGCTTCTCAGTGTCTTAATAAATGAATGGATGATAGGTACATTAGAAATACTTAAGAGATCATTATGGGTTTGCCACTGATTCTCTGGTAATGCTGCACAAGTCACTTATCTTCCCAGTGACTCCATTTCTTTTTCTGCAAAATGAGGTTACTTCCCTGTCTCACAAGAATATTGTGAAAATCAATTAGTTGACAATGATATTACAACATTTTGAAGATCTAAAGGATTGTAGAAGTGGTAAGTGTTGTTGCACATTATTTCAGGATTCCTGCAGTGAAAAATGCAATCACTATCATTTTATTAACGACACTGTCAATTTTACTCAATTTCTTATTTAGCAATAGTTTTCCCTCCTACAGTATATCGTTTACCATTGTTTGAAAGGATGAGTCATTCTGAAGGCCCTTCGAAGAAACAGTTGTTGAAAAACATCTGAATACCTCAACCACACAATACTTATAAAGTATCAAGATCACTACTGAATATCTGCTGTTCCTTTTTTTAGACAAGTTTCTGAATTCCTCAAGCTCAGTTAGGATTCTTTTACAAAGAACAATGTGAAAGTATTGTTTCATTAGCTTTGCCTGTATTTTATTTTAGTTCCAGGTCTGTTTTGAGCTTAGTAATAGAATATATTTGCTGTAATATATCTAATGCAGTGGTTCCCAAACTTGTTCTGCCGCATGTGCAGGGAAAGCCCCTGGCCGGTTTGTTTACCGGCCGCGTCCACAGGTTCGGCCGATCGCGGCTCCCACTGGCCGCAGTTTGCTGCTCCGGGCCAATAGTAGCTGCTGGAAGCGGCGCGAGCTGAGGGACTTACTAGCCATATTTTTGTTTTCTTTTTAGCCTTTCACCAGCAACTGCTATTCCCTGCCATATTTCTGTAAGCAAAATTTCCATATATTTCAATGGAAATTTTCTTTATGGTGCAATGTCAGCATAAAGCAATTTAAGTTTATTTTTTGCTGATATTGTACCATAATATCAGAATAAAATAAACTGTAATGAACATCGATTGTGATGTCTGTTTATTTGTCGTGAATGTGCAGTCATTTCTGTACATAAATCTAATTAGAAGTAGCAGAAGTTAGGGACAGAAATCTCCCACTTCCAGATAAGAATATACCACTTTGATGATGCTCTGTAGCAGTCTGATTTGCCATTCTCCATTTTTTTTTGTTAGATATGAAATTTAAATTGCTGTTCATTCCAAGTTTCATAACAGGCATCTTACTAAAAGCTGCCTGAATTACCTTGGGAAATTAATGTAAAACAGATGTCTACTTTGGAAAAAAAAATACATCACTTGATTGTTCCATAGAAGACTGTCCTCAATGCATGTACTTTAGATGTAAAATTTAAATACTCACTCCTGAATTTGTCCCCCGAATTAGAAATCCTAATATGTTTTGTTCATTTAACCCAAGGCAAAAAGTGAAAGCTCTAATAAAAATACTGGTTCGGCTTCCTCAAACTTATTTAATAACTAGTAAACATCATTTCATCAATGGAGTAAGTAACTTTTTAATGATTTTTGAAGTTTCTTAAAGGGATACAGTGTCAATGAACATTTTATTCTTTCTATATACTGTGATTGGTATGCCAGACTGGCAATATCCTGTAATATTCTGAAAAACTTTATGAAATTAAGATAAAATATATTGAATAAATGTACTGAATTAGGGTAAATATCTTGGTGTACGTTGTATTAAAAATGCAATTGTGTATGTGTTATTGTGGCATTGTATGTACCTTCTCTAGTAGGAGAGGAATGCTAATGTACGTCCTCTGTTATTAACCCTTTGAAGTCACCCCCCTGAAGAGGTTTGCATATACTAGTTCAAACTGGATTTTCCTGGGACCAACATATAAAGAGGGGATGTTTGGATAAATAGCCTGGTTTTAAACTAGCTCAGGACCTTCTTCCTGCTACAACAAATGGATAGGACCCTGGGTCCATAGAGCCTAAGGAGTCCCATAAGACTTGGGTGCTACTTCTGAGCTGAAGCTGTGATGAACTTGTAAACCACAAGGAAACCCCTTGGGTGGGGTATTGAAGGATTGCTCCTGCCAGAATCCATGTTAGTGTTGAGGTGATCTCTGGTAAGCTTATTAGTATGTGTGTAGGTTCTTTTTAGTGTTGTTAATATGGTTTCTCTGTAATGCTATGGGTTTTACGACTACATATTTCCTGCTATTCTACCCTAGCAAATTGGCAGTTGTGCCAAATCATAGGGTGATTAAAAAACAAAACAAAACCAAAAAAAACCAACCATGCACCAATGGGAACTATAATGGGTCTTTCAAACTAATTTTCACTTCAGGTCTAAGACAAGTTTGAAATCAGGTCTCCTAGGTCAGCACTAATCCACTTCACTACCTCAAACTCATCAATACCAATAGGATAAACAGACATTCCAGTTCAGCACATCTGTCCCAGCGACCCAACTGACTCTACAGAAACCAGGGAACTTTTGTCCAATCTATTTCCCCTCTCCCCATTGGCATTTGCCACAATCCGTTCTCTTTCAGTGGCATTCTTCTCAAATGGATGTGCACACACATCCTCTTGCTGCCAATACCCATCCACGTACACACAGAACCAACATCTATAACAAAGGTGTGCTTTAGGCCCCTTTTAGTCCTTCTGTCCCCCAAGAGATGCATTCAGGGGTTTGCTACCTACAGCCCATCTGGGTGAAACCATTCAGTCCTATCACTGTTAGTTTGGATCTCTGGGCCGCAGCTGCTCCTGTTTACTAATTATATTAACCTGACAGACCCAAGTGGGAGTGGCACTTGCAAGCCTTTTTTCTTTGGGAGCCTGACAGTGGCTGACTAAAGTAACTCAAAAACATCTTCTTCAAAACAAAGCACTATTTATTTGTTCACCCAAAGATATATGGCAATCAGACACAAAGGTTAAATTAGTAAATGCATATGCTCATATTACCTACCTTACCGAAACCTTATTTTTTTCCTTGACACAATTGGTAGGTTCTATTCAGCCCATTGACTACAATCTAGCTCTAGGCTGCCCTGCTGCAGAATACTTTCTCTGTCTGTCTGGCAGGTCCTCCCACGCCTGTGGCAACTACTGTCAATTTACACAACCTCCCTTCCTTTTCTAGGCCTAGGGTCCTTTCATTGTTTAGTATCCCCTTTGATCCTAAGCTCAGGCCTGGAAAGAATAAACCTTGCTAGCCTGGTTGGAGCCAGGCAGGGCCATTCCTCAATTAATAGCACCCTCATTGTTCCCGAAAGGATAAGTATATCTGTCATTGTTTTGTTTCCTGCATGTTTTCGCTCTAACAGTTTAATTCCCTCCTCCTCCACCAAAGGCAACTTCTTTGCTTACCACAAATATCAATGATTTGCTTTAACGTAGTCACTAGCTAGTTTTTGATATTTATCTATTTTGGAATATATTAACTTGTATTTGAAACAAGGAAAAATAGATTATTTAGACTACTGTGTTTTCAAGGCACTTAGCCATAATACTCAGGATACACTGGTTCTGTTTAACTGGTTTCAACAACTGAATTGTGAGTGGTTGGGCCTCATGATTGGAGCAAGAATGGGGCCTACCAGTTAGAGCTGAATTCAGACAGGGAGGGCCCTGAAGCAGAGCCAGTGGTCAGAGCTGGGAGTCAGAAGCCTGAACAGGGCTGGGGCAGGAACATTTACAGGCTGGGACTGGAGCGGGAGTAGGGCTAGAGACAGGCAAGGAGCACACTGAGCAATGAATGCTCTGCTGTTGTCTCTGGTTTCTGGGTTTATAAACCAGGCTGCTGGACCTGCAGCCAGTCAGGCACTGCAATTAATCAGGTAGTTGCAGGACAGTGCAGCTGGACCTATTAGTTGCCTAGCAGTGAAGTTAGCAGGGAAGTAGGCCAGTACTTGGTCCTATCTGGCCTGACCCCTGACAACTGGAATGAACACTCATGATGCATGTCCACAGGGCCATGTTGCCATTCTGTGTGCTGTACATTAAACCTCATAGTAATGAAAGGACTAAAGGAAATAAGTTACACAGTAACAATAACGTAACGGGGTGGAAGAAAGATAACTGCATGGCTTTCTTCTGTCTCACAATATTATAGTTTGATCCCTTTCCCTTGGTACCTCACTAAAATGGATTATAGTGGATATGTTGAGTGAATCTGTGCTGACCTTGCTTTGTCTCTTCTTCACTCACTTTGTTGCTAGGATTTCATTATATCCTGGATTTGTTTCTAAATAAAGGTGCAGAAGCAGGTGTTCTTTCCTTAACCAAAGTCAAATATCCTAACAGAAACAATGCTGTGGAAAAAATTATTCTCCACTATGATTGTGTGTGTGTGTGTGTATGTACGTGTATGTCTGTGCGCACACTTTATTTTCTGTAATGAGGACATATTCCTACAGACTCTCCAGCTGTGATGACTGGAAAAAAAGATAAGACAAATCCATATTGTGATGTGAATACATTTCCTTCCAAAACACTCTAAAATCCTGCAAAGGGTTTAAACTGAAAGGGAATAAACATTTTTCCTTTTCTTTACCCAATAAGTGACATGATTGTTTCTGTAAAGCAATATTTCCCCCCATAAAATTAGGTATATTAAATATTTTAATATAAAATACTATGGTTTTTGGAGACATTTGGGATGACTGGGCAAGATGTATAATGGAGTGCTGATCTGTGTGCACCACCCAGCTTAACTGAAACTGCTGCTCAACATTCCATTTCCCATCAACATAGAAAAATGTGTGTGGTGGTTTTGTTTTTTTAATATATACATAATAAATTATTAATAGCTTTTCCGAGCTTTGTTTCCTTGCCAGGGCATGCCACCATATGTCAAGTGTCTCAAGAGTAAATAAAAAGCTTCTGTTAAGGAAGAGTGCTTTGATGAACTGACATCCATTTTTTCCATATGGTACATAAAAAAATAAAGATTATAATTAAGGAATATAGGATTGCCAGTACTATAACAGACCGTTTCGCCCATCTAATTCAGGATCCTGCTTAGTTATTACGTAATGCCTGAGGCTGTGTAAGGAGAATCAAGTAGCCAGTTATGCATTGCCTATTTTAGGGGATTGTTATCTTACCAAAGTCTTTTTAACCCTTCTGCAATGGTTGTTGGCACTTGACTGGCAGGTTCTGTCCATTTGCTTGATAAGAAAGAAGACCTCAGGTCAACGTAAATTTGGCCTATTTATACCAAAAATGTTTCTTTGAGTCTGTGGAAAACCCTGCTCGAAGCAGTATATGCAGGACACCCAAGGGGTGCACCTTTCTGAAGGTTTGTACCACTTGAGTGATTCACCTAAACTACCCCCCACTATTCTTAGCTCCTAGGGGAGCTGTGGCAACCTGTCTCCCCTGGAACTGCACACAATCCCTGGCCTATAGTGACACAAAACCCTAGTACAATATGGTTCCCACAGATATTGCATGGGATTACGATATCTTTCACACAAGTAAATTAGGCACTTTTGAAAATTGTATGTATTACTACTTCAACTAAGCTTTACATACATGGAAAAGAAGCTTGCAGTTAAAATGTATCTGTTTGTTAAACTTTTCATTTGTGTCATGTAATTGCAGGGGGGAAAGTATTTGTTGGCAAAATAGTGTTTGTGTATCTAGTCCTTCTCAATAAGATCTCTGATATGGAGTATAAAACTAGCGACAACTTTGGCAAAAAAAATGAGGGACTGCATATCCATATTTGATGTTTTAGGTTCAGATCCTTCAAACAAACATGTATGTGAGTAACTTTACATATTCGAGTAGTCCCATTAAGATCAATGGGACTACTCATGCAAAACTGGATCTGTATATTTACAAATTTTAGCTCTTAGTTTGCAATTAGAATAACCCACTTGAATTCTTCTATGGGATCCAACCAAAACATTTTGGATGGACCTAAAGTATCCAACACCCAAAAATGCCCATGTAATAGCTGGATGAAAAAAAATTGGTTTTAAATATTTAAATATAGAAAGGTCACCGATATTCTGATGATTGTGGAATCCATAGTTGTAATACCACACAGTAAACAAATCCATTGTTTTGTTTTCAGAAAGCTAGGCTGCTAGTTGAAGCAGAAAAATATGTTTGGTGCACTGGGTTTGTGGATTGTTTTAGTCTTTTGCAGCAATGGAAAAAATCATTTTTAATAAAAATGAAAATTGGAAATATTACAAATGCACAGTTAAAAAAAAGAATTATGTGCCAGAGTCAGATTTTAAGAGGCTTCTATGAGAATTTGAAACACTAAATACACTACAAGTGATGACCTTTTATACATATTTTAGTAGTCTGCTTTTCCTTGTCCTCCAGTAATGTTGTCTTACTTCGAAATTTGTTATTGACAATGTGCTTCATAAATATTCATTGTTTAAATGAAAAGTAAGTAGACTTCGTTTTGAAGTCAATATTGAGTTTGTTAATGAAAATGGTTAAGTTAATTAACTAAATGGCAACCTTAACTGAACTTATAAGAAACTCTTGCTCATATTGACTGTTTTTCCATGAAGAAATTATGCATAAAAATTAAACTCCCCTCCCCTCTATTCTGAATTATCCTTTTATATGTGCTCCAGGGGAAGGTGAGTCTACATAGATAACCTGACTTCTTGAACAGTATGGTAAGAGGTGAACTTCTCTTTTATGAAATTATCTTAGTACTATTACGGATGTGCCAATTGTGGCTCCATAGTTGAGTGGGTTGAAGAGAGGATTGAAGTTTGCACGTAATAGCTGTGACAGGTTGGATCACAGAAACCCCTTTGGGAACTGCCAACTGATGTGCCAAGACTACTTCTGCCCTTGCTTTCCTGCCCTGCCAGTTTGGGACTCCAGCACCCTGTCTTGTTGAGCCAGACACACCAGACTGCTCCAACAGAGACTCAGGGTCTGAATCACGTGCCCCAAAGCTGCAGACTTAACTGAAAGCCAAAGTGTTCCTGCCTGAAACCACTCAGATGCCCAACTCCCAATGGGGTCTAAACCCCAAATAAATCCGTTTTACCCTGTATAAAGCTTATACAGAGTAAACTCATACACTGTTCGCCCTCTATAACACTGCTAGAGAGATATGCACAGCTGTCCCCCCCCCCCAGGTATTAATACATACTCTGGGTTAATTAATAAGTAAAAAGTGATTTTATTGAATACAGAAAGTAGGATTTAAGTGGTTCCAAGTAATAGCAGACCGAACAAAGTGAATTACCAAGCAAAATAAAATAGAACATGCAAGTCTATGTCTAAGAAAACTGAATACAGATAAAAACCTCACCCAGTAAGCTTCCTTTTACAGACTAGTTTCCTTCTAGTCTGGGTCCAGCAATCACTCACACCCCCTGTAGTTACTGTCCTTTGTTCCAGTTTCTTTCAGGTATCCTTACGGATGGAGAGGCTCTCTCTTTAGCCAGCTTAAGACAAAATGGAGGGGTCTCCCACAGGCTTAAATATACTTTCTCTTGTGGGTGGAGACCCCCTCCTCTCTCCTATGCAAAGTCCAGCTCCAAGATGGAGTTTTGGAGTCACATGGGCAAGTCACATGTCCATGCATGACTCAGTTTTTACAGGCAGCAGCCATCGCTTACCTGCCACCTTGAACATCCTCATGTAGACTTCTTATGTGTATTGGAGCCTCTCAAGATCCATTGTCCTTTAAGTGCTTCTTGACTGGGCACTTAATTTATACATTCCTTTCTCAAGAAGCTGACCAAATGCTTTACAAAGGCTACATAAAAATCAAGCTAGTACACAGCTAATATTCATAACTTCAAGTACAAAAATGATACATGAATACAGATAGGAGGAATGTATTCAGTAGATCATAACCTTTACATAGATATGTTACATGGCATATGTAGCATAAAACATATTCCAGTTATATCAATATACATTCATAAGCATATTCCCATTAAGCCTTATGGGGTACACCGTCACAATAGCATGTTATAATATTAGCTATTTCTTCAGCTACCTGTTATGGAGATGATCATATACAGTGTGATTGCCCAGAATCGCAAAACATAAGCTAACATATAATAATGTGCATAGTGATAAATCACAAAGATAGAGAGATAGAGAGAGAAATGCAAGCAAGTACAGAAAATATTGGGATGGGGGGAAGCAGCAACAACAGTTCTGAACTGTTCAGTTGTCAAAATAAAATAGGTTTGTTTGGGACTGTCTCAATACAGTATATTATTATTAATACATTATTATTATGTTTCATCTTCTAATATCCATATACACAGGAGGTTTACAAAGAGCATTCTTTTAAAATACCGTGTTATTTGACAATTTCTGAAAAGAAACAAGAGAGTTGTAGGCCAAGTATGAAGGTGTAGACCTTAGTGATTAGCTTGCACAGTACCTAAGGGTTTAATGATCATAGTAGACAAGCAACTGAACATCAGTTCCCAGTGATGCTGTGGCAAAAAGTGCTAATGCAATCCTTGGGTGTATAAACAGTGGAATAGTGAGTAGGAATACGGAGATGATTTTACATTTGTATATAGCATCAGTGAGACAGTACTGAAATACTGAATATAGTTCTAGTGTCTGCCTTTTTAAAAGAATCTTGAAAAATTGGACAGTGCACAAAAGAGCTGCAAAAAATGATGCGAGAGCTGGAGAAAATTCCTTACAGTGAGAGATTTCAAGAGCTCAATCTGTTTAGTTTATCAAAAAGAAGACTGAGAGGTGACTTGATTACAGGGTATAATAAGTACCTTCATGGTGAGAAAATACCACATACTAAAAGGCTCTTTAAGCTAGCAGAGAAAGGGATGGAAGCTGAAGCCAGACTAATTCAAATGAGAAATAAGGCACACATTTTTATCGGTGAAGGTGATTAACTACTGGAACAAACTAACAAAAGGAAAAAGAACGAGGAGTACTTGTGGTACTCCTCGTTCTTTTTGCTGATACAGACTAACACGGCTACCACTCTGAAACCTAACAAAAGGAAGTAGTGGATTCTCAGTCAAGACTGGTTGCCTTTCTGGAAGAAATGCTTTATTTGAACACAAATGTATAATTTAGTCAACATGTTTCATAGGGTTCAATATAGGGGAACTTTAATGGCCTGTGAGATACAGGTGGTCCTACTAGGTAATCTAATGATCCCGTCTGGCCTTAAACTATGTGAATTCACTTGACTAGTTATATGTGTCTAGTCTTCCCTGACTTAATGAATGCTAACTGCTTGATCTCATCCCCCTGAGGCCAACGGTAAAACTCTCATTGATTTTAGTGGTGCAGGGTCAAGCACTAGAAGTATCACAGGATATGCACAAAACATGTAGTTAAAACTGACAAAATTAACTTCAGCTTTTTTTCATTAACATGAATTGTGTGTGCTGTTGCCTCCCAGCAGGTAATTAGTCCACGACTAATAGGGAGCAGTACATCTTTTCATGTGTCCTACCTGTACCATTAGTGGGTACACCTCCTTTTCATGCCCTGCCCTGGTTCATCTGACTAAGGCACTCAAGTCATATTAGTGCATGAGTGGCCATGTGGAAAGTATAAATCCCTCCCATGAACAAAGTGGTATTAGTCTCCAATAATAGGTTTGTTTCCAGTCCATGGAAAGACATGACTCCCTACCTGCAACCTCCATGAGGGAAGTGGAAAGGGGACTAAGCCCCCAAACCTTACAGGTTGCTTAAACTTTGACCATTTTCCTTAGCTAAACAACCTTCTTTTATGGATTGCTTGCCAAGGTGAGTAGTCCTAAAAGTAAGATTGATATTTATAGTAAAATAAAGATGTGTGTTAATACCTTCTGGTATATCTAATTCAGAAAGGAAAAATGTACTCTCATGGCAAATACCTTTTTTCCCATCCATAGTGTATACCACAAGATAGGCTGTTTGACACTCATACAGGAGAAAGAAACACAGTGGTTAATTTGTAGAGAAAAATCCTACCTGGTATCCTAAAATAAAATGCCAGGACCTGCTGGGATAGTCAACGTGGCCTGGAAAGCACATTTTAATAGGAATAAACTTTTCTGAAAGTAGGCGCGTGAGTGAGGAACAATTTCTCCATTTTGGGCTAGGGGCAGAAAATGGTAACACCTGTTCCTGTGATAGTTTCTATGTTTCACAAGTTCTGGGCTCAACAGAAGCCTGCTTTGATTCTAACCCTGCCATAGGTTGGCTGCAGTGCAGCTGATGCAGATGTCTCTTCCTGTCTCACTCCTTTCCATCTTTCTCCCTGATAGCATCACTTAGCTGAAGTGGGAGGAAGGGGGACAAAAAGGAAGCTGCTCCTAGTTCCCGCTTGTCTAAGGAAAGTAATTTGGCCAGTGAGTTACATTTTCTCTTTTTCTGTGCATAAATTATGGTGAATGTTAAAAAGCTGGCATTCGTCTCCCATAAAATGGTATCCAAGGCCCTGGTCCTGCAAAGTGCTTTATATAGGCAGATGTCTGCACCTGCACATCAGGGCCCACCCTCACAGGATAGTTTGCAGGATCAGGATGCAAGATACCATTTGTTTCCCCCTATTTAGAATAGGAAATATCTATGGTATTTCTGTTGACAAGCATTGACTGTCAGCACCCATACAATGCACTACTGTTGTTTTAAAGATACTGTATATTAGATTAGTTTATAGTTAAATCCGTCCCCTGTAACGAGCATTACTGGAACAAGAAAATATTTCCTATGCTTGTCTTTTAGTGTGACAGCCATAGTATATTATTATATTTATTTCATGTGATGTGTATGCACCTTTGGGAATTAGATACTACCTATCACACAGCCAAATACCTCAGAAGATTAACTGTCTCAAAACATTCAAACTCCCATCTGTACCTCAGTGTTTAAACAGTAAAATAAAACTAGCATGCTGCACTATGTTGTTTTATCTATAATGTCTCAATAAACTTCATATGCTTGCTGAAGCTCAGCAGTTGTTTTGGAATAAGCATACCTATCAAGAATATTACATTCTTTTTATTCAAACTTGTACTCCATCAAGTTTGTCAGATTTGCAGCATTTAGGATCCAATTATATGTTCCGCTCTGATACTGAGACATAATGGTTAGCCTACAAAGAGCTATTCAGATAGCTAGCTAGAGAAAGGGGCATCTTGCTTGTAAAAATCTCTGTATAATAACTGTTTCCTTAAAAGGGAGACCCTTTTTTATGTAGAGCAGATAAGTAACAGAATTATCCATATACATTAAGTGAAAACAATACGTTATTTTTTTTATAATTAGTAGTGCAAACTATACATCTTCATATGCAGAAATACGTTTTGAAATGTAACCATTTTAAAAGAAAAGTGGTTTGTTTTTCATTTATTTTTTATTTCAATCTGAAGATCCAGATTCTGTGGAGTAGCCAAGCTATACACTGCTTTAGTCTTCAGTGGGAGAAGGGAAACAAAAGTCTGGCAGGCACCCACTAACCATAGCTCCCAGAGGTTGTCCAGCAATTGAGGATTACTGGGATTTATGGATATTCTGAGCATTTACTGCTTTTTTTTTCTGGCTACAGTATTCCTGGATGTTCATTAAAGGATCTCATGGAAGACACATCTCTAGTTTCTCTATAAAAGAAACTCAATAGCTAGAACATATCTAGTACAAGAGTCTGACTTGCTAGTAGAAGCCCTGCAACCAACTGTGTGCAAGAAGTACATGACACTAGGAATTAGGGGGCATATGCAAGAGGAATTCTCCTGGAGCTATTTAAACTAGTTCAGTAGAAAGCTGCCAGAGGGCACCAGAGGAATTAGCCTGAAGCAATATAAAAATTGAACAAAATTTTAAAAAGTTCTGGTTTTGCTTGACTTGTATAAATCTACACAGAGGGAATATAAATATGTCTAGTACTTCTTAATTGACAAAATACTAAATGCCTGTGTCAGCTGATTTCCAAAGCTGGCAGTAATGACATCAGTGTATGTATTTTATTATAAAGTATTCTGTGTATTATTTATTATTTTTAATTGAACCCCCTGTATCTGATGTCCAAATGCTGTCCTTGGTCAAATGTACACAACTCCCTTTGACAAAAACAAATGTTTGTGTCTCACCAGAGCCAGAAAAAGTTATTTTGTTCATTTGTTGGTTGTGTTTGCTTTTTTTTTTAATTGAGGGGAAGTTTAGCATATCACTGATTAGTAATGTAGTGCCTTGTCACTCTGCTAAAACTATTTCTACGGAATTTCTCTAATTCACAGATGTAAAGTAACAAAATGCCTGACTATTCAGCCTCAGAAAACGATACTCCAGAGGGATAGTTTACTATGTCCACATAGTTAGAAATGAAGCAAAGTTCAAATTGAACACTTGTTTCTGATTCAGGGGATCAATCCTGCTCCCAGCTGTGTTATTTGGAACTTTGTCATTAATGTCAATCAGACCATAATTTAATCTTCATGTTGTTTGTTTGATACATATTGGTTGGGAAGGTATTCCCAACTGTCAACAAGGGAGACAGATATGAACATAACTAGTGAACTGCTCTGTACTAATTCTGCTTGCAGGGTAAAAGAGGCTGTGTGTGTTTCAGACATTTGATGGGTGGGGTTATATTAAATCATTCTGTGCTATACCGATGACACCATATCACTGTGGAAGATGTGATAAAGTGTATCATCATATGGCACAGTGCCCTGTTTTAGTAAGGTGGGGGTAATTTTCTTGGGCCAGCAGGCGGACACCCAACTTCTCAAAAGGAGAGGGGAGTTTGACATACCAGGTACAATCCATACTAATGAGTAGCTGTGTCACCCATGCCTTCTAACCAGATAGGCAAAGACTATATAGCTGTCCACTGGGGGAAAGGGGAGGTTTTAGTAGTTGCCAAGTGCACTTGTGAGAAGCTAAGGGATGACCCCAATGTTTTCAGAGAAAGGAGGTTCAGTATAGTTGGAATCTCAGTACGCTCTGGAGGTAGCTGACAGTGTTGGTACCATTATGACATACCAGGGTACAATCCAGGCCAATGGGTAGCTATGTCACACCTGCCCTCTAACCTGGCCTGCCCTTTACAATGCTTTGCTGCTGTAGCCTCCAGTCTGGACTGCTCACAAACAGCTGCCAGCATGCAAGTCACTCCCAGCTATGTCTCTGTGTGCTGCAGCCGGCCAGCCAGACCTTGGCTCTTACCAGCCTGGGTTATATAGCAGGTGACCCCAGAACGCTCCTAGTGGTGTCTAACTTAACAAACTATATCAGATTCAAGCACATTTTCCCAACATATGCTTTCAGCAGTCTTACTGAACAAACTTCTCTCAGAATCCAGCAAAGCTTCCTTTGTTGCTTCAGGTGCCGTGAATGTGGTGGACAGAGGAAGAGAGAGGGGGTCACTTGGGGTATTTGTCCCTCCTTTTCATAGTTTCAGTCCCCCTCATGAAAAAAAAACATTTCCAGCTAAGATGCAGGAGACAAAGAGTCTATGTGAAAGAATATTCCCTGCTGTTTTTTTCGCCTATTTGAACTTCCTTTGTCTCTCCTTCCTATTTGACGACTCTGTTTACTGCTTCAATGCAAATTAAGCAGAGCACACATTCCTTTACCTGTTTGCGAACTTCTACTTGGGTGAGGACTGTAGTCTGGAACAAGTATTAACAGCATCATACAGAGAAATTTTATAACTTCACATTTTGTGTTGCCACATGTATTTTATCAGGACAATATTGACTATCAAATTATGAGTTTTCAAATGATACCGCACAAGGTATAGATTGTACAACAATTATTATAGCAGTATGTAGGGTCTGTCACAGGGAGACCCTGTCCCCAGACATATTGGAGCTGAGCCCCTTCTCCTGCCTCAAAATGGACATCAGTGTATGCCTGCGGGAGAGCAAGGGACTGCTCTGTCTCCCATTGGCCAGCCAGGTGGGAGCAAGGGGATTTGAGTTTCTCTTATGTCCCCACTCAGTGTAAAGCCCTCCCAGTCATCTGGGGGACATCTCATCATGATTACTGCCCCTAATTTTTTACCATTGACCCAAAACTTGTAGGAGTCTAGAGAGTTTTTCAGCTTCCTCAGAGCATTGCAGTGCTTAGGTTAAAAGAATTCAGGAATTTCACTGTTAGGAAGTTACAGTAATGTCTGTCACAACTTTTGGCCAGTGTCTACTGCAGGCAAAAGCTAAAGAATCAGCTCCCAGAGGTAAAAGAAACCATGATATGGATAGGGTTCCTGTAAAGAGAAGGGGAGACCTAAAATTGTCAGACCGAGGTCTGCCTTGCTACCTTCTGCCCCCATTGTGGGAGGTGGAGAGAATGAGCACACTCAGAACTGAGCTGAGTCCTAGGGGTTAGACCTACAAGGATCTTTCTCAACTCATTGGTTATATGGTGTGCGCTCTGTAACTTCAAACTGGACCTAGTTCAATATCTGCAATGTCAGAGGGAAGGGGCAGATAGTTCCCCACCCCATTATTAAATTAATAAAGTTGTGGCCTCTCTCTGTTTTACATTCACCTTTGCATCTGATCATTATTAGATATTGCATCTATGCATCTTCTTCTGGGAAGCCACATGCATTGACTGCTTAATTGTCAGATAGGTCAATAAATCTTTTACTAGACACACATTTTCTCTCTCTCTCTTATCCCATTAAGATTCTTAATGTTTCGTGAACCCTGCATGGTTATGTGAAAATTTAGGATACTTAAAAACAAACAAACAAAAATCCAGCAACAACAACAAAGAAATGTTGGTATGACTTCTGCGCCTAGAATTCTTAGTATTTTGTTGCAAGATGCAGCTACTGTACTGTAAGTAATCCAAAACAGTCTTTTCTTCATAAGATAGATTTTTAGTCTTTTTTAAAATTAAATCTGACACCTTCCATGGCCAAACCTCTGTGAGACAGTGGACTATTTCACACTATGCTATTATGTCAAATGATAGTTTTAGTTAGAACCTGTTTTCTCTCTGTTCATAATTAAGATAAAAGAATGTGAAGTAAAAAATCATGTCAGTTGATGTATCTAATGTACTTTTTAAGAATCTACATTTAATTAGAACTATTTTGTCCCCTCTCATTCACATTTATAATGAATTTGTGACAACTTTTACAGTAATATTAATAACATAACCATATTTGAAGTAAGATATAATATGTGGTTACTAATAATTTTTTTTAACATGGGGGGGGGGAGACAACCTAGCGTGAGAGGGTTTTTGGAGCCAGGTGAATCATTCTACTCTTTTCATTACCAACATTTGAATTATACTAAAAGATCAGTAAGTGCATCAGTACTTTGAGGGCAAAATGAGCACTACAGACCCAGGAAATTTTGAATTAAGGTTAAACTTAAAAGAAAGCCAAACATGTTAAGGTATACATAATTAGTGCACATAACTGTACTCTATGCTTTAATAATACCATGCAATAACCATACAGTTACAGTTAGTGTTTTTAATCCTAGGTTAAACTGTTTTCTTATGGGCCTGCTACACGTTTTCATTTGTTTTTGCCTTCCGGTATCACTCCAGCCTAACTGTCTAGATTGCAACTGCAGTGATTTCTGCTCCACTTTGTCACTGCCTTTTCTGCCTTGGACTACAGCACTGATTTTGCATTCCACATTGCTTCCATCTCAGTATGCAATGTACAGAGGAATATCTTTGAGCTGAACAATCAGCCAAAAAAAAAGTTTCAAAGCACAATAGCGTGAGTGGTTTTACATTAAATGAAAAAGGAAGGGGAAGGACCTCTTGTAGTGATAGTTAAGTTCTTTCTGAGGGATAAAAGGTCATCTAACACCTAAGGTTGGAAACAGCCCTTGGGATTACTTCTTAGTTCTGTAAGGGGGATGATATGAAAATATTTGTATAAAGATTCAAACTTTTGAGCTGAGGTTATTTTATTCAAACTTCTCAGAACATTCTGATATTCCCAAAGATGTTAATTACTTTTCTGGTATTTTTTTTAATGTATCTTAATGCAGTCAGTAAAAAATATGAATATTCAGCAATGTAAAATTAAATTACTTCAAAATGATATGCATTTTAAGATTACAACAATAATGAACATCTTGTGAAAACCTGGGTCAGTTTATATAAAATTAGCATCATCTACTGTTTGCCAGTTTAGAGCTTAAATCTTTTAAATTATTCTATTACTTAAGATGCCAATCAGTCTAACTTAACTCTTCAACTAAAGTACTAAATTTCAGTATTTAAAGTTTTACAATTAATATTTAGACATGCAGCCAAAACTGCAAAGGTTCTTTGATGTTAAAGTCAGAGTCTCTTTCTTTAATCCACCTTTCTGCCAGGTCCACTTTTCTTTGGAGGCAGACAAAGGTGCATCTTTCTATGTTCTGTTGATTTGCTGCCAGTCAAGCCAGTGTTCCGGGATATTAATACATATTCATGGAGAGCAATACAGTTGGTTTTTAGCAGCCTACTGATATTGGAATAGGATTAGAAGGCACCTCCTATGTCATTGAATCCAGTCCCCTGCTATCTCAGACAACCTCATCATATAATTCCCTTAATAAATTTATCAAACCCTATCAAAACTAGTTTGCTTGTTTTCTCCCATTGCTCCCTTGGCTGGTAGAAGTGCTTCTAATTTCCTCTAGCTGACCAGACATTTTCTTGATTGGTGTCTACTAGCTATGGTAAAAACAATGTATTGAACTGGTCCCAAACCTTTTCTATTGCTTTCACTTCATAATAGTCTTGCCTGAGACTTCTCCCAACAGAGAGAGAATTTGGGTTTCTCATATGGTAGCATAAAACACCTTCCTTGGATCTTACAGGGGTTACATTTATTGACATACTGTCAAAACCTGCTAATCTCAGGTACTTTTAAGATAACTATTACTGGAGTCCTCATCTTTGTTTCTTTATGTCAAGTAATAGGTCTCATGCCCTAGGGTTAGGAATCTATAGAATAATCTTGGATGTTTTTCAAGACCTCATCTAAGAAGTTAACTCATATTATAGATATGACTTTTTTGTTTGCATAATAAATTAGTTGACATGGGACCTTACGTACAAAATATCTCATTTTTTTCACAATATTAACCATTTAACAAATTTAGTTTTTCTTCATACAAAGATAATCCCATGACAGTGCTTCTGTATTTAGCTCAGGATTCAACTCTTTTGTGAACACCGTATGACCCCCATGACTTCCTGATGTCAGCTGGCAGAGGTCACAGGGGTACATAAAGGTTACAGGAATCCCCTGGGTCTGGTATCTACATATTAGTCCACCAAAGAATGTCACCTTTAATGAAAACCTGAGTCATGATGGTCATCATAATCATTTTGAGATGTATATATGGAACATATGTGAGGAGTTATGTATATAAGTACTAAAAAATATGTTCACTAGGTCTGCAAGTTAAAGTAGGTCATCAAAAGGTTATTTATATAGTCCTGTTATGCGGTGGGAGAGGAGAGAGGAGGGGAGAGAGATGCTCCCTCTCTGTCCATGAGCAAATTGAGTACTGTATTGTTAATAGTGGATACCCATTTACAGTCTGAGCAAAATGCTAATCAATAGATTGCAGGGGCTGCAGGAAAAAAACAAAAACACCAGGGATTCTTCTGTTTAGATAGAAGACCGTGAACTTTTGGAACTATATCTGAGGTGCAACTATACGGAGGGAGGGGGGATGGAGTGAGGAGTGGCAGGGCTTTGGAGAAGGGACGGGGCAGGAGGCAGGGTAAGGAGGTTTGGTTTTCTGCAAATAGAAAGTTGGCAAACCTATACTCAGAGGTCTTCCAGGGGATAAATCAACTTATCTAGATATTTGCCTATACTACAGGCTACATAAAAAGCACTAGCGAAGTTGGTACAAACTAAAATTTCATAGACAAGGACTTGTTTATACTGCTCTGTATATTATACACTTAAATGTAAGTACAATATTTATATTCCAATTTATTTATTTTATAATTACATGGTAAAAATGAGAAAGTAAGCAATTTTTCATTAATAGTGTGCTGTGACACTTTTGTATTTTTATGTCTGATTTTGTAAGCTTTTAAGTGAGGTGAAATTTGGGGGTACACAAGACAAATCAGACCCTTGAAAGGACTACAGTAGTCTGGAAAGGTTGAAAGCCCATTTTTATTAAGTCCTCTTTTTTGTGTAAATTATATTTTCAGTGTCAATAACTTAGAATGCGGACCGTAAAACCTAATTGTTTTAGTTTACGCATTATTTGTACATTTTGGTGTTAGAAGCTGAATATATCTAAGAATATAGCTAACTATGCTCTTCTTTTTGGAAAAAGAAAACCATCACGTTAATGTTTCCTTTCTTCTTCTTAACACACTTGCCTTAACACCCCTGATAAATGTTGATTTGAAGTTAGTTTATGTTTAAACCTTTCAGGAGTAGACTCAGATTTATATAGTGGACCTCTGTCTCTGATCACTTGTTTACTTTCAAGAATAATATCTCTGTTGAACTTGTTTATGTTAATATTAAAGTTTCTAAACATTGCAGATTAACATTCAAATGTTGTAAAAAAGATGAAGCTAATCTTCTGTGAAATTAATCCAGCGTCTGCATAGATATTGAATTAACACGTAAGGGAAATGGATGCATTTTTAATTGTTTTCCTTCACCTCAGGGGATATATGCTGTACTATGAGTGGAAGTGATTTTATTATACTTAACAAGATTAAGAGAAAACAAAAAGGGATTTGACTTATTGGTCAGATTTTATTAGATATTGGAGCAGTGTTTCTCAGCCTATTTACCATTGTGGGCCGTATATGCAGCGTTCTGTGTTATTTGGGCCACACCCACACTATATATATACTACCTGTATATCTACCTGGGCCACAGCTGTGTGCTGATTGTGCCACAGGTTGTGAACCACTGTGTTAGAGTATTAAGGAAAAACAGTAACAGTGACAATCATTTAACATACTGGGGAAATATATGAATGACAATAACCTGTTGATGTTCTAAAATAAACTATATATAACAGTGTTATTCCTTTGATTTAGTCTAATTTATATTTTCAAATGGACTATTATTTGGAAAAACAAAGTGAAAGTTATTTGTCACGAGATTCATATTTTCCTCCCTTTATCTCAGCTGTGTTTTTCATAGAAACCTTCATTGCATTCTGGTCTCTAATGGTTTTAGATTTATTGTGTTATGTAAATAACGGAGATGAAAGATTAGTAGGTAGTATGCATCAGTAACATTTTTGTAGTCAGCCAATAGCATAGTAGTGCTTCCACTAATATAGTGTAACTCCAAAAGGAATATTGTGTTTATCAGATGCTTCCCTCATTTTGCTACTTTTAAAAGAGCCATTTTAGTAAAAGCCTGCTCTTAGAAACATGGGCCACAGGGAAGACCCACTTTTTTTGTCCAAGTTGAATAATTAATTGCCACCCTTTTTAATACAACGTGAGCACCGCATTGGTTTAAAGGATGCTGGAAAGAAGAAAACTGTGATTTTTTTCTTTACTATTTTTATTTCCATCTTCTTCTTGTCTTAATTTCTAGCACTTCTATGTTGTGGATTAGTACTATACCATCTAGTACAGGGGTGGGCAAAGGTTTTGGCCTGAGGGCCACACCTGGGTGGGGAAATTGTATGCAGGACCATGAATGTAGGGCTGGGGCAGGGGATTGGTGCGGGAGGGAGTGGGGGGGTACAGTGTGCAGGAAGGGGCTCAGGGCAAGGGGTTGGGGCGCAGGAGGGGTGCAGGTGTACGAGGGAGCTCAGGGCAGGGGGTTGGGATGCCAGGAAGGTGCGGAGTGCGGCGGGGGCTCAGGGCAGGGGGATTGGGTGCAGGAGGGTTGCGGGGTGCAGCAGGGGGCTCAGGGCAGGGAGTTGGGGTGCTGGAGGGTTGCGGGGTGCAGCAGGGGGCTCAGGGCAGGATGCGGGAGGGAGCTCAAGGCAGAGGGTTGCGGTGCAGGGTGCAAGAGGGGTTTGGGGTGTGGGCTCTGGTCTGGCACCACTTACCTGGAGTGGCTCCGGGCTGGCAGCGATGCGCAGCAGGGTTAAGGTGGGCTACCTGTCTGCCCTGGACTCACGCTGCTTCCAGAAGCGACCGGCACTACGTCCCTTCAGCCCCCGGGGGAGGGAAGGGCAGAGGGCTCTGTGCGCTACCCTCGCTTGCGGGTACCTTCCCCCAAGCTCCCATTGGCTTCAGTTCCCCGTTCCTGGCCAACGGGAGTGTGCGGGGCCTTAGTTTGCCCTCCCCTGATCTAGTAGCTCTTACTTTCTGATGCTATTGAGAATCGCTGTGGATAAATATGAACCTGCCTGAGGCTTTGCCTAAAAACTGAACAAGTAGAACTCAGACTAGAGGCACAAGTAAATACATATACATTCCCCTTATTATTTTTCTATTTGTATTTGTACTTTTTTATCTGTACTTCCATATTCCAACCTGACTGGAAATGAGCAGAACTAAGGATCTTTTAAGAAAACATGTTCTCATGAGATTTCCAGATTTAAGAGGTTTAGATAGTTTGAATTAGCATCTGGACATTTGAATGTTTATCTGAACTTAGATGAACTGCCAGCCCCTTTCAGATTTGTATATTCATTATTAAAATATTATACTCAAAGTAAAAGGTTTTATACTGAAACAGTTTCACCTCCTGAGAAAACAACCTTCCTTTATGTAGCACACAGGAGTAGGTGTACATCTGAATAACTGAAAACATGAGAAATGTGACATCACTTGTTTTCCAGGGGGAGTGTTGTGGTAAATATATGCAACTGTTTAGTACAGTCCTTTAAAATGTGCATTTATTTCTTTAACTCACCCACCCCCTGTGTGTGCATATGATTTATGCTCTCTTAACAATATAAAAGTGCACTATTATGTTGCTACATGTAGCTTATTTTTTTCTCTTTCAAATCAAATTTCTGGTATTTTTAAGGTATCCAAAGATCTACCGGAGAAAGAAAAAGAAATTGAGCATCTGCTAAATAATTTCACCCAGTTTGAACAACAGTTAAATCAGCTGATATTGTGGGTATCTCCCGTCAAGGATCAATTAGAACTTCACAACCAAGTGGGCCAACTAGGAGCTTTCAATATTGAGGTAATGTTTTCTTTTTTAAATTTCTGTATTTTTCACTGATAGAAAGTCAGCTCTACAATGAAATGTGGATTTTTTGTCCCTCCTTCCCTCTTATTCCTAAAAAGCAAAACATTTCTTGTGACATTGGCAGTGTAATTTGTGCAATCTGTTTGGTTTGCCATCATTTTCCACTGAGTTATGAAAAAAATAAAATTGTAATAAATACTTTCTACTTAAGAATCCAAAGAAGAAATATGACTCAAATACTGTTAATTGTCAGTGCACTGATAGGCGAATTAGCTGTGCAGCTCACGTTAACAATAAAGTCTCATGAAACAAGTTGAGAATAGTCCCCTAGACCTCTCGTATTAAAGATTCTATGCATTGATGCATTTTATTTATTTACTTATTCTTTTACCAGCAGATGCGAGGTTTAGAACAAATCATTGCAAAGGATAAATGTAAAGCTCTGGCAGCTTTATCTTTGAGAATATTTTTACCCTATTCTTTCATACCAGAGTAAGGACCTTGAATATTTGTGCTCTGAGAAATCTAAAGTAGTTATAAAACATCATGTATGGTATGGCTTGGATTCTGCAAACCATTACTAGAGTAAGCAGTGGTTAATACTAGTGCTGTACCAATATCTTCAGTGAAATAACACTCAGGAATAAATATTTTATGTGGTGATAAGGTTTGTAAGTTCAAGTCCTGTATTGTGGTTAGATATAACTCAGCATATATAGGGTCATGTTTTGATACTCTTACTTACAGTGAAAAGTATCTAACTCTACAAATAGCCTCATTGAAGTCATTAGGCCTACTTATGAAATAAAATACTACTCAATGCAAGCAATAGTATTGTAATCTGACACCTGATGTGTAATCATGTGTAAAACAAAATATATGTTTGAATAGGATGAATGAATGATGTCAGAGAAATTAGATTTAAAAAAAATATTACGATGATACAGTTTGTTGGGACTGCATCTAAATGGTTTCTGCATGTAGGACTGGGGATCATGACCCCTTCGGGACTGCGTGGTTATTATGTGGGGGTCATGAGCTGTCAGTCGTCACCCCAAAACCCTGCTTCACCTCCAGCATTTATAATAGCGTTAAATATATATATAAAAAATGTTTTTAATTTATAAGGGGGGGGTTGCACTCAGGGGCTTGCTGTGTGAAAGGGGTCACCAATAGAAAAGTTTGAGAACCACTGGAGCATTTGGATGTGTATGTGAAATAGATTGAGACACATCCCCAGCTAGTGAAAATTGGTTTAACGCCATTGAAGTCGGCAATTGAAATCAATGGAGTTTCAAGAGTTTACACTAGCTGAGGATCTGTCTCACTCTTTGATTAATGGTCAAGTGGAAGATTTTCTTAGATGTTGCTGTGTTTTGTATCAAAACACAATGTTTGGTGAAACACCATTTCAAAAAAATTGTTCTAAGAATACAGTAGAATTATTGTTTTGCCTTGAATGAAGTGAAACTGTAATTATTTCCAAATAATTGAGTTGAGTTGAAGCCGTTTATTAATTTGGCTTAATTCTATTTCTTTTATACCAAAACACACAATCTCACAATCGATTTATATAAAACAGCTGATCTCAAGTCCTATAACTGACAGAATGAGTTCAGTTACAACATTGATTCTGTCTTCGAAAGATATAAAATAGTTCAATTGCAAATGCCTTTATATATATAGTGAGCAAAGAATGTATTTATGTTTCTGCAAAAAAAATCCGTGTTTATCTCCTGTAATTTTAACAGATTTTATGCTTTATATTTGTATTGTGTCCTTTCTGATGTTCTTTTCCATGGCCTCCATTACTGTCCAGAAGCATTTCATTGGAAATTGGCTAAATTGCTCTGAATTATAATAGAGTATTGCTTTCTTAATGTTTGTGAAAAGCCACATTCTGATTGGCTGTATGGAGCTTCTTTTGTGATGTCATAGCCATTCTCCATATGGAGCTCTGAAACAAAAAGACAAAAAATATTCCTATAATGCTGAATGGGTGAGATAAAAATTGAATGTAGGGAGGGGATGAAAAGTGGCAAAGGCTGGTCCCTAAGCTTTCTCTCTCCAGTACCCTCGCTGTTTTTCCATTTCTCTGCCAGAGAACAATCTGCTTCTTTCCCGGTCTAGTTATTTATACCTAATCTATTTCTGTTTTATATACGGTGCTTCTCTCTCTCCATGACAGCTGCCTCTTCCCTTTTGTTGTGTACACACACACTTCCGTTCAATAAGAAGGGCTTCTTTTAGATTATAACATTATGTATAAACTGATTGAGAGCCTTAAACCAGCTACATGTTCTGCTAAGAGCAGCTTTGCCACAAATGGCAAGCAGAAAGGGAAGCAACAATTTATTTTTGAAGTCCCCCTGCTAGTGCATCTCCAGATGGGTGCTTCAGAGGGAAACCACTGCTTCCCTCTGCAGCCCGGTGATGCAGTGCACACAAGCTCCACCTTATCTAATGCTCCCTCATTCTCTACTTCATCACATTCCCGCCAAAGTTTGTTTGTTCCTGTAAACATGCATGTGAGCAACTTTGAAAATGATGGCATTACTCATCTGAGAAAAGTTACTCGTGTGCATGTGCTGTATTGGGCCCATAAATTGTAAGCTCCTTACCAAATGTATATATTTCTCTCACCATGTAAATGACATAATTGTAGTTTTATTGCATTATTAAGACTCCGAATTGTCCAGGGAACCTCACAAAACTAGAAAATTAACAATAAATCTCTAGAAGACAGTTAAGAAATGGTGCTGAAATATTTTTTCCTACTAAATTCTCTTCTCCTTCTATTATGAAGCACTTTTCTTTGGAATGACATGTTTTAGAGCATCATCACCAACCTAAAATCAAACTTTAAAAGGATTTCTTTAAATGTTAAATTAAAATCCCATATGCTTCTAGAAGTAAACCCAGGTGGAAATTAGAAGGCAACTGGTGGATGTGTACCTGAGGCTGTGTGCACTAGTAGGTTATTACTGCACTCCTTTTGTTGTGTTTTGTTGCTTGTTGGTTGGTTTATGCACCTATTGTTGGAAGACCAAATAGATGTATCTGAAAATCTCTTCCTTCATGCCTGATGGAAAAGACTTTTAATGTATGATTTAAGGATACGTAGAATAAAGTATAATAGATTGCAAATGGATCATATAGGTCTATTTGTGTGCTGGATAGTGAACCTTCTGTTCAATTTTCATTGATTTTTTTTTTATTCAGTTTGTCTGGCTTATCAGCCATTTATTTTTATTAAAATTGTATTGGTTTGTGGATAAAAGAATTCATTTTATAAGTAATGTTGGCATGAACAATTTTATTACTTTTTATTGTGGATGATATAGGACAGGGTCATTGACAAAGATGATTATTGGCATATAAAACATAATAGGTTTTTATCTGAATCCTCGTCTATGTCAATAGATTGAGTTTTAATGTCTTTAAAGCACACAGATTTATGCTTTGCTTAGTTTGTCACTTTCTTCAGTGCACTGAGCTAGCCCTTTACTAAAGATTTTGTATCTTAATGGATTGAAACCAAATGTGGTATTTTAGGGATTATAATATTTGTATATGTAAAATGAAAGTTTTGGAATTGACTATTTTCTTAAAATATAGAAAAAAATCATACAATTATAGAAGTGTAGGATTGAAAGGGACCTGAATAGGTTAGTTCAGTGCCCTGCTCTCAAGGCAGGACACAGTATTAACTGAAATAAAGTAAATATAATTAAGAAGATAAATCATTAAACACAATTTCATAGGGACAAAACTAAAAAAAAAATGGAAAGTAGAAAACAGGTAATATCCGTACATTGTGATTAGGTATGTGGAAGATAATCAGGGTAAATAGTTTTACAGCCCACAACTGCTTGGCCCCAACCCAAATGTAAACAACATTTTATAGATTCTGTAATGTTGAGCAAGGTTAACCTTTTAAAATGGCCATTACAAACAGTAATGGCTTAAGGGCTGCACTAAGTCCCCAATTCAGAAAAGCACTTAAGCATGTGCTTAATTTTAAGCAAGTGAGTAATTCTCTTGCAGTCTATGGGAAATATATGTTTAGGATTAGGCATATGTTTAAATCCTGTACTGAATCAGAACCCAAAACTGATCTGTGATGTGCATGCTATATGCCATCATTTTGTTGTTGCTATTTTGTTTGTACTTTGTGGGGTTTTTTCTTTTAACCTTTTTGTGGTTTTTTTTCTTTTAACCTTTTTGTGCCTGTAAACAAGATAAGGGGTACAGCAATGTTATTATGTGAGCTCTGATTTTCTAGTATGTAATATTTTTGATAATCCACAATTAAACATTTCTTGGAATTATTCGTTTTAAACTCTAATATTTATAAACATTAATGAGTGAAATATCATTCTTCTTCTTTGAGTGGTGATCCCTATATGGATTCCAAAAGGGTGCTCATGTGCACCATGCACCGGGGCGGGAACGGTTTCCTAGCACTGTCCATTGACCCGCCCATGTGTCCCCCTCATGTTTGCAGCTGAGTCTATAATAGGCCGTGCGGGTAAATGCTGCTCCATTTCCGACTTACTGCCTCATGGCTAGAGTTGGAACCCCTATTCCTTTGTGCTCTTAGCTTTGCTAAGAGAGTGATTTCCTGTCCGTTTCCCTTGTATATAGTTGTAGATAGTTTTTTGTGTTATGTAGTTGTAGTTACTCATAGATATATGGTGTCGTTTTTCTCCCTATTTGGGGGGAACTCTGGCCTCCTGGGGACTATGCCCCAGGTTCCTGTCTTCAAGAACTGTGCCTCTTGCCTGTTCTCATTTTCAGTGAGCAATGAACACTAGTGCTGTCTGTAATACCTCGGTGAGGCCCACATTACCCGCTGCGCTATTTGTAAGTCGTTCCCGCCCAAAATGTGGGAAGATCGAGAACTTCACCTCTGGAAGCTTTTATTGGAAGAGGCCACATGCCCATGAGCGCATTCAGATCCAGAACCAATGGTGCACCACTCATCATTGATGGTCAGTGCTCCTCTAAGCACCTCCCAGCCACCAGATCCGATGGTACCAAGACTGCTGGACAAGCCCTGCCATGAGAAGAAGTATGACATAGGCATAAGAGCAGATCCCCATCCATGACTGCTCAGTAATGCAGTGTTTCCTCCCCAAGCTGCACCAGATTGGGTGAGAAGTCATGTGTAGAGCCGACCAGACTGCTGCCTACGTTTACCAGAATCAAGGATAAGGCAAAATGGAAGTGCAACCAGTGGTACTGTCGGCTGCCCCGGTACTCATTGGTGTATCTGCCACATACCCCACCAGGTCTGCTGACACCACCTGTACCCTCAGGATTGTCGCATATGACTCCCCACACTCACAGGTGCCTGGAACCACTCTGTCAACAGAAGAGCTGCTCCTTCCATACTCATGGTCTCCGTTTCTCTCTGCACTTCCACTCACCTGCTTCCTCCCCTCTCCAGTGAATGAATCATTGCTGCCACCACTGGGGCGAGATGTCCCATTGCCACAGCATGGCCCTTCGGAACTGTCAGTGCTCCCATTTCCAGAACTGTCCTCAGAGTCCATATCCCCCAGTTTACAATCCCTTTGGTGTGGTGGTGTTATCCATAGGGCCTACTAATCCACCAATGGCCAAAGACCATTATTTTTGATGCTACTGGCCATCCTGGGATCTGTACCGGGGCCATGGGGCACCATTGGTGGCTTCTCATAGGCCATTCCCCACTCACCCTCCAGCGCCATATGTTTATGAGAATGAGGAAGAAGAGGTGGAACAAGTTCTGCCAGTCCCAACTGCTGCCTCTTCATCCCCAGACAAGGTGCTCATTCCTGCCTCACGCTCCCCACCGGACGACCACTTCCAGTACCAAGAACCACTCTAGTTGGTGGCGATGGATCTCGGGATCCCATTGGAGGAAGTCCAGGACACGCAACATCTGCTCTGCTGGCGAAATATGATTTTCACAATTAAATTAAAGTAACAGAGTTCAAAGACCAGCTACCATGAGACAAAGAACAGCAGCTCCAAGTGCTGTTGGATAAGGGGAGACTGCTGGCCAAGGTGGGCCTCCAGGTTGTTGTGGATGCGGCCAACATTGCCTCTTGGTCTTTGGCAACCGTGATCTACAGGAATTGGTGGCTGCAGTCGTCCAGGTTCCCCAAGGAGGTCCAAACCACCAAAGAGTATTTCCCCTTTTTTGACACACAAAAGCTCTTTAGTGAGAAAACAGACGAGACCCTCATTCTTTCAAAGACTCTGGTTCCTTAAAATCTACATCCTGGCCCCGAGGCGCAGAAAGCAGAAATAGTCATTCCATCCCCGACCTCAAGACCTCTATCTGGCATACTAGTAACAGCAACAGGAGCCGCAACCTAGCTGACTCCGGTTGCAGAGGTCACAATACCCCACCTCTGCCACAACCACCTGCTTGACCCACTTGCACTAGGAATGGTGGTAGATTCCAGACATTACACCTTCTTTGGCCCGGGGAATAATGAACATCTATTTTCTTCTGATAAATATTCTTCCCATGATAAATCACTCAAATACCAAGGTAATGAGCATAAAATAAATATTATTATTTAATTTAATATATGTATGTCAAGATAATTCTCGTCACAAATAAAATGATACATAATAAATATATCTTGGCATAGCCATAAATCCCACGTACTGAAAATCAGTGTAGGGCTACCTAAATCAATTTGAAAAGACTTTACCCTTAACATTTGAGGAATAATTAATATAGCCTTTGACAGGTCAGTAAAATGAGGCCATCAAGTTTTTATGGCTAACATATGCTGTGTTGTGTACAAATTTTTGTTATTGTAGAAGGCAGCCAGGTTTAGTAACACAACTGGTCCCCGGACCATAAGTTAACACCACTGATTTAAACAGAGGTTTCCAAATACATGTTAAGTATTTAGTTTTAATAATTAACTTATTTCCCATTTAATAAATGAATAAGGATTTCACTAGGGATTAAAATCCATCTATAGTAATAGATAAGCTTCACTGACTTTAGTAAACTTTTTCCCACAAACAGCCGAAGCTGGTATCTTTTTAAAATCTTAAAACTGTCTACATGCATCTGCATTTAAATGTGTATTTGTGAACTATAATTTAAAGCATTAGGAATAGAAGATATGAAAAAACACAGATTAAAGATCAGTTATTATTAAAGTGGTTTTCTGATCTGAATGTGTGTGTGCATATTACATAGAATTCTTTTCCCTGTAGAAAGATTTCTCTTCCTCTAATCTGTAAATAAAAATGACACCCTTTACCCTGCAGGTTTTTCCTTAGAAATGGAAGAACAATAATTTATATAACTGCAAATGCTCAGTGAAAATTCCCCAAATCCCCTTTTTCCTCTGTTCCCTGTTGTAATAGGTATGATTACAGTCACTGAATACCAACTACAATATTTTGATTACTACAGGCTGAACACTAGATGCAATAAAGACTAAAGAAGCTATGTGCATATACACAATGAGCTGTTCAGCTGTTAGATCTGTATTTTGGTTGGGAGAGGAACCCACTGTTCATTTCGGATAGTTCATTTCAGGTGGGGAGGGATAGCTCAGTGGTTTGAGCATTGGCCTGCTAAACCCAGGCTTGTGAGTTCAATCCTTGAGGGGGCCACTTGGGGATCTAGGGCAAAATCAGTACTTGGTCCTACTAGTGAAGGCAGGGGGCTGGACTCAATGACCTTTCAATGTCCCTTCCAGTTCTAGGAGATGGGATATCTCTATTTATTATTATTAATAATAAAATACAGACTACTATCTGTAAATATTTGTCTAGATACATGGAAGAGGAGAGGAATGCACCAGAATTTCTTGACTTTGCTGAAACAATTGAACATTCCAAAGAATTCTGCCAAATGGATAATATTGATAATATTTAACCAGTTGAAAGTGGTGTGGATTCCTAAACTAAAATTAACAAATGCTGCATAGAAAAATCCTATAGAAATAGTATACTATACTGAGATACAGTGATACTATAGAATACACATAGTTCCCGTCATAAAAGATGATGGGAAAATACCAGTTTTAACTTTCGGTCTCCTTAGTTTTGCATCTGGTTTATGTTGCCTTTATTGTCAGTGCTAAGTGGGATTGTGTGAACAGTGCTACATACATTTTGTGAAGTACTCCTTTTCTCTGAAACTAATGATAATTTTCTGTCATCAGTGTGTTACTCAATTCTGATGGTCAGCCAAAAAGTATTACTTAGGTCATAGCACATTATTACATATTTCAATTTGTCCTTATTGTTTTACAGATAATGTGTTGATGCTATATTTAATCAATATCTGAAGGCTTTGTTATATAAATTTTAAAAATCCACTACAAAAGTTGTATGTTCTATAGATCAGGAGTGCATAAAGTTAGCATCACTGATAGCTGCATCAAAAACTTCCCAAAGTCCTTAAAGCCACATAATTTGCCTAAATATTTATTACATAAATCCTCACAAGTATAATATTTGTTCTTGCATCTTTGGTAAAGGAATAGAAGTTGTTGCATGTTCAAATTCACCAGGTAGGATTGCTAAATGCAATGGTTTATTTCTCTGCAGACCATGTATACTCTTTAGCTCCAATTTTGGAAATCCCATATAGGTGTTTGACTTTGTTTAGACTGAAGCTGAGGTGTCTAAAGGCTAATTATAGGCTTACATTTTGAGCACAGCAGAAGTCTACTTCAAATTTACACCATTAGTTTTACTGCATGCAGTTCCAATTCAAACCAGAAAGCAAATAAATGTATTATTTTTAAAATAGCATGATTTTTATGGGCCTGATTTTTGAATGCTTGAAATTGGCAGTACTCATTTAAGGATGTGGTTAACTTTAGGCATATGCTTAGATCCCATTCAAGTCAACGGAACTACTACATTCATAAAATTAAGTATGTGCTAAAGTGCTTTAGTGAATAAGGGCATTAAGTAGGCATACAATATGGGCATGTTGAAAATCCCCATATCATTTCAATTTAGACTTCCCAATAAAATATACTGGATTTCAGCACATGTGCAAGCCCTCTAATAACCTTTTACACCTAGTATATTCAACTCCAGTTGTAGACATATTATGTATTTGATATACTTGGTATTTCCCAATAATGCACTATTACAAGTATACAGCTATAGACCCATACACTGCATTAACAGCAGTGCTATTAACAATTTGTGGAGCTCTAGAAAAATATCTGAAGCTAGTTGTTAAAGCATTAGCATTTATGGTCTGTAAATACTTTCCTGCTGACTCGTCTGTTGAGTTATGTGAACTTCACCTGCTGGGAAAAATTATGGTTCCTAAAGTAGTTAAATTAAGCAGTGATGTTTAATTACCTCAAAAAAGAATATTTGTTTCAGAAGCTTGAGAACAAAATGTCAGAAGACTAACCAACTCCATTTCCCCTTTGCTGTGTTTTCTCTGACTATTTTTTCCTTATAATCCCAATAATATTTATTTATTTTTTAATTTATTAAGTGTTTTTATTGCCGCTTTCCACATCATTAATACCATATACACTGGGGTTTGGGAGAAAATGCCTTTGGGGAGGAGTGTGAGGTAGGTTGTTTTGCTGTTTACCGACTTTTGTTTTGTTATGTTTTTGTTCCTATTTTGGGGCAGAATAGTTGTGAGAGGCAGAAGAAGGGAAGGCATTTGGTTGTCTTGGCTGGGACTCTCTCCCTCCGACTCCCGCTTTGGTTTTATTTCTTTCCTTCTTTCTTTCTTACTGTCTATATCACCTTGGAAGTATTTACATGAACATAACATATATTTGAACACTAGAAACACTAATTTCTAAATTCAACCACGGAAAAAATATTATATTTTTAAAAGTTAAGAATGAAGTGAAGAACATCGCAATTCTTGCTGTGTCTATTAGAGAAATAATATGAAAACTGTATGGAAACCTTGACGAAAAGGGGAATAAGTGGACTCATTGGTCATTTGAAAGAGGTGCGTTGCTAGTGGATAGAATCACCTGAGATGGAACGTTGAAGAGATAGGAGTGGATGGTCCTTGTACATTCTTGTGGGGAGGAATTTCTTTGCTAGAATCTAAAAATTCTAGAAGATGGGCAGGACATCTGCTAATGTGGTTCTCTATAAAAGTTTGCTAGCTCAACATGTTCTTTAATCTTCAGTGTTCGCAGAATTCAATTCACTAAGTGGTTATTTCTGATTTTACCTGCATTAAATATGAAAGTTCCTGGTCAACACCACAAATGGGGGATTAGTGTTTAGTGATTACCAAACATCAAATATGAATTTATCTGATTAAACATGCCTGAAGTTTAAGGAAGTGGTAAGAAACAATCAATTGAATGGCAGAAGTAATTAAAATACCTCATTCAAAATGTAAACATTACTAAAGGTTGTAGTAACATGGACAGGATTTGTGCTCATCTTAAAAAGTGAAAACAGGCAGTTTCATCACACTCTTCAAGATTTAATATGGCTTTAAATATATTTTTTCTATTGAAGTGAAAGATTTTAGAATATCAATGAGTTTGATCCTGCAAATGAGACATTTTCAGTGCCATGGTAGCCATAAATGAACATCACTAAATCAGTACAAAGTCAGCTGAAGAGAAGAAAAATAAACCTCCCTGAAAAAGAAACTCATTCTCCCTCAAGTCATATCCTCATGTAAATCATCCTTTCAGGCAGAACCCAGAATAAGTGTGTCTTGCAATATACTCTGATGACAAACAAAAATAGAGTCTTTTGAAACAATAGGCTAATCGAGCTCCAAAGTTGAGGCACCTCCATGGAAAACAACTTGCTCTCTCTACTCAGATGCACAAATAGGAATTCATATCTTTCATATGGTACTGGTGAAGAGTTAAAACAATAGAGAGTCCTGACACAAATGTTTTTGATGGCTTCAGTTAACCATTTTTTTAAAATCACATCGACTCACTGTTTCTCTTTTCATCACAATAGATTGCAATCTTAACCCTCATCTTTTATGATTCTGCACTGGCCCAAATAAATGTATGTTTAGCTTGATATACTTAATGCTGGAAAACAACAGGTTTTCAGATTTTTTTTAATTTAATTGAAAATTGTAGGGTCATCTGCTTTCCTTTTCACAGGCTCACTTACATAAATGTCACAACATAAGTATGGTACTATACAACTATTTGAGTTTAGTAGTGTTCATTTTTAATATTTTCAGTTACCTGCCATTAACTCACTAAGTCTAGTAAGAGCACATAAAGGATCTTTATAGTAGATATGGACAAAAATACTAAAATGCTTGGAACTGATTGATGTCCTCAATAAGCATGTCATCAACTGGGGACCATTGCACCAGCCAGAATGACCACAGTTGATGATGTCACACTAGCCATTGTGTAGTGAAGTTCCCAGATCTGGCTCAATCCTGCAATTCCATGAATCTCTGGAGTGGCCCTGTGGGCAGCACCAAATAGGATCAAGGCATGCACCCCTTTGCACATTGATCGAGAGTTTTAACGCGTGATATGCTTGGATGTTTTTGTCCATCCTGGTGTCATGCCCAAAAACATGCCGTACTGCTTTTGAATATAGTGTTGATTTAAGGAAGAGATTATGACATTTCACACAAAGTCAAACCACATTTTGTTCAGGATGTGGTGCTGACAGTGTATATGGAATGCCTCTAGCAGCTCTTAAGTCTGCCTGTAAAGAGGGTCCAGGTTTTTGACCCATATAGCAATACAGATATTACACAGGTTTGAAAGATCCTGAACTTTGTCTTAGAGCAAAAATGTTTTTGCATCCATAAGCGAGACATAGACTTCATACAGGAGTCAGTGAGACTTATTAATCAAAGAATGTCTGGTTTTCTGTGACCACTTGAAGCCTAAATAGATGAACTCATCAACACGCTCCATAGTACTTGGCCTCATCTGCATTGGGGGTGTATGATGGCCCAGCACCAATGTTCTGGACCTTGCTCTTCTGCCATGAGATGTTCAACCCTGTGGTGTGGGCAGCTCCTTGGAGACCTTGGTGGTTGGGCTGAACTTCTTTGATTTCTCCACAAGCATGACATGCATTTGTCAGTAAACGTTTCTTGACTTGACTTAATTCCAATGTGTGGAGCAGCAAGTCCTAATATCCAGTTGATAGCCTGACAGAATAGTGCCGGGGCAAGAATTCATCACTCTCACACTCTTGAGGTTAAGTATCAGAGGGGTAGCCATGTTAGTCTGAATCTGTAAAAAGCAACAGAAGGTCCTGTGGCACCTTTAAGACTAACAGAAGTATTGGGAGCATAAGCTTTCGTGGGTAAGAATCTCACTTCTTCAGATGCAAGAAGAAGTGAGGTTCTTACCCACGAAAGCTTATGCTCCCAATACTTCTGTTAGTCTTAAAGGTGCCACAGGACCCTCTGTTACTCTTGAGGTTGTGCAGAAAGGTAGCAAAAGCCATTGAATCAGTGTGTGCTCTTGCACTAGTACTGGTGTGAAGATCACGCTCCAGATCATCTGGAACTGATTGGTGCAAGGTATGTATTAAAATTGCATGAATGTTATATCAATGAGTATTCTGAACAGGCATGAAACTAATCACATTACTGTGGAAATTACTCTGTTTAAAAATGGTGTTTTGGGGAGATGAAGTCAAAACCTTTCCATTATAATTTCCAGTGTGAAAATATAATTACATCGAAAGCATAGAGGTTCTATAATCTTCAGGTGGCATTGCTAGAAAACAGATTTCCTTCTGCCAAATAAGTACATCTAATTGGAAGTTACCTTTTCCACACTCTGTTGGCCCTTCTCTGCTAAGCATTCTAAAATATTTATCTCATGCAATTTTCTACTTTTTTTTCCAAGTTCAAAACTCAAATAAATGGAATATCCTCAGGGTTTTTTAAATAACAATAATACTTTGCACTTCTATAGTGTCTTTCATCTGATGTCTTCAAAGTACTTTAGAACCATAAGAGCAAGTATTTCTACTATATTAAAACAAAACTGCTTTCGCACTGTGGTGTGGTATTCACAATATTAATTCTTCCTCCCTTGACCTTACTGTGTACTTTAATGGAAAAAATGCTCACTAAAAGATTGATGAAAAATGAGAATCATCTCCCATCTTGTTACCCTTGCAGCTACTGCCCTTCTTTTTACTTTGGTATTCAATCTTTAACACCCAGGAGTTATTTTTATCTATATAAGGTCAATAGTTTTGAACTGTCTAGAGAGATTTTAATAAGATCTTGTTTTCCTATTAGAGTATCATCATGTTCAATAGTTTGATGTAATTTTACTTTTTGGCAAAAAAGCTAAAAACATTATTGGGTAGTTTTTTTAAAAAAAAATTCCTCAGAAGAGCTGCCTCCAGTAATCTAGAAAATCTTTTAATAATCAAGAAAACAAGCAGCTATTTCTTCAACATTACTGATGAGCATCTTAAGTGAATGTTTATTTTCAATCAAGTATTCTTCCATTATGAGACATTATTAGTTTCTGATGCCCAGTGAAATGTTATTTAGTGAATACATAATTCAGAGATCAAATTTTAGGGGAGGAAACGATGCAGAATGAATTGAAATGGACCTTTAAGTGGATAAAATAATTACCAGATGCGTTTATAATATAATCTTGCCAGTAGCTGATGTCCTTTTAATTATAGTTTTTGAATATCAGTGATCCAGAACATGGAGAGGATATGAAAAAAAAATAGACAGCCTTCTGAGCTATGATAGAGTGGTGTGGTTTTGGCCTTTTCATCAGGTGGCATTGTCTAGATTAAGTGGATCTGATAGTCAAATCCTGTTTAAAGTATTTTCAAAATAAAATATGATAGTAATTTGCTGATGTCACTCTGGATGATGCAGACAGAAAACCTAACACAATGGTGATTGGATTAAAGGTCAAGTCTGCAACTTCTATTGATATATAGTCACTTTTACTGCAGTCTTACCTTGCAGCCAATAGTTAATAATCATAAAGCTCAAAACCACCCAATTTGGTCCCCGGACCACAAGTCATAGGCCCCAACCATACCAAGACTGGGGAGGCTGATTGCAATTTTAAAAAGTAACACAACAATTCCCTCATATGTTTTATTTTCCTAGGTCTGTGATTTTTTCACCCATTGAATTAACAAATTTGCTCCCTATAAAACATTTAATATCTTCACAACTTAAAACAATCTTAGTAAAATGATGCATTTATTTTAGATGAAGGAAATTGAAATTGCTCGTTTAGGACACTGAAGAGTCAGCAGTTTAGCATACTAATGAATCTTCATATTATCTACTTTTTATGTTGCATAACTAGAGACTTTTCTTACTCTAATCAGGATGAACAAAGATATATACTAAAATTATTAACACTATTTTAAAAGCCAATAACATATATTCAGATAATGTTAATTATTTGACTTAACCTCACACGTGCCTTCCCCACAATTAAGCCATCAAATATAAGATTAAGCCTTAATTTGCATTGTATAAATGTATTTATATAGCTCTGAAATGTTGACTTCAGTTTACCTAATGCTTAGACATTGTTGCAATATGTGATATGTGAGATCACCCATAGTTAGAGCCTCCAGACCATTTTATTCTTTTAGCCAGTGCTGTGCTGTAATATTTATTGGTACACCAGGGCTAGAGTCTAGGTGGCCCAGCACCAAATGTTTTAGACTTCTAAACACCTTATCAAAGGAGAAGTGAATTATGTTAATACATTAATAACAGAGCATTGTGCCCTTTATCACAATGATCTGTATACATTTCATTGTGGGTCTTGGCAGCAGGTTACTTACACAAAAGTTTTGTCTTTTTTTTTAAAGTGTAAACTTAAAATAAGGTAAATGAAATATATCAAAGGGATAAATTCCAGGGAGGGAGAGGAATTATTTAAACTCAGTACTAATGTGGACACAAGAACAAATGGATATAAACTGACCATCAGGAAGTTTAGACTTGAAATTAGATGAAGGTTTCTAACCATCAGAGGAGTGAAGTTCTGGTATAGCCTTCCAAGGGGAGCAGTGGAGGCAAAAGACATATCTGGTTTCAAAACTAAGCTTGATAAGTTTATGGAAGGGATGGGATGATGGGATGGCCTAATTTTGGAGATTAATTGATCTTTGACTATTAGCGGTAACTATGCCCAATGGCCTGTGATGGGACACTAGATAGGATGGGATCTGAGTTACTACAGAGAATTCTTGCCTGGGCCTTTTCCTCAAAGATGCTCTACTCTAGTTTCACAGGGGCCCAGCTCTAACTTCAAAAACTAGCTCTCTTTCTTGGATGAAGTCAACTGAAAAAAGGAAAATATTCTTCTCAGTGGCAGATAAATAGTGAAGTTAATCAATTATTCTCTTTAAAGTTTAGCATGCTCTGTAATTAATGCCACAGTCCTGGGAAATAATTCAACACAGCTCCGGCTTTGACTTAGTCATAGAATTGTAGGACTGGATGGGACCTCAAGAAGTAGTCTTCTTGTCCAGACCCTGCACTGAAGGCAGGACTAAGTATTATCTAGACCATCAACTGACAGGTGACAGTCTAACCTGCTCTTAAAAACCTCCAGTCACAGAGATTACACAACCTCCCTGGGCAATTTATTCCAGTGTTTAACATCCCTAACAGTTAGGAAGTTTTCCCTAATGTCCAACCTAAACCTCTCTTGCTGCAGTTTAAGCCCATTGCTTCTTATCCTATACACAGAAGTTAACGAGAACAATTTTTCTCCCTCCTCCTTGTAACAATCTTTTATGTAGTTGAAAACTGTTATCATGTCCCCCCTTAGTCCTCTCTTCCCCAGACTTAACAAACCCATTTTTTCAATCTTTCCTCATAAATCATGTTTTCTAGACCTTTGATCATTTTTCTTGCTCTTCTCTCAACTTTCTCCAATTTGTCCACATCTTTCCTGAAATGTGGTGCCCAGAACTGAACACAGTACTCTAGTTGAGGCTGTATCAGTGTGGAGTAGAGCGGAAGAATTATTTCTCATGTCTTGCTTACAACACTCCTGCCAATACCTTCCACAATGATGTTTGCTTTTTTGCAACGTTACACTGATGACTCATATTTAGCTTGTGATACAGTATGACAACCACATCCCTTCCAAAGTATTCCTTCCTAGGCAGTCATTTCCCAATTTGTATGTGTGCAATTGATTGTGCCTTCTTAAGTGAAAGGAGTGCTTTGCATTTGTCCTTATTGAATGTTATCCTATTTACTTCAGACCCTTTCTCCAGTTTGTCAGGACCATTTTGAATTTTAATCCTATCCTTCAAAGCATTTGCAACCACTCCCAGCTTGGTATCCTTCACAAACTTTATAAGTGGACTCTCTATGCCATTATCTAAATCATTGATGAAGATATTGAACTGAACCAGACAAGGACCAATCCCTGAAGAACCTCACTTTATTTTCTCTTCCAGCGTGACTGTAAACCACTAATAACTACTCTCTGGTCACGGTTATGCACCCATCTTATAGTAGCTCCATCTAGGTGGTATTTCCAAGTTTGTTTATGAGAAGGTCACACGAGACAGTATCAAAAGTCTTCCTAAAGTCAAGATATACTACATCTACCACTTTCCCCCATCCACAAGGCTTATTACCTTATCAAAGAAATCTATGAGGTTGGTTTCAAGTGATTTGTTCTTGATAAATCGATGCTGACTGTTACTTATCACCTTATTATCTTATAGGTGCAAGTTGATTGCTTAATTATTTGCTCAATTATCTTTCTGGGTACTGAAATTAAGCAGACTTGTCTGTAATTCTCCAGGATGTCCTAATTCCCCTTTTCATAGATTAGCACTATATTTGCCCTTTTCCGGTCCTCTGGAATCTCTCACGTCTTCCATGACTCGTCAAAGATAATCGCTAATGGCTCAGATATCACCTCAGTCATCTCCTTGAGTATTCTAGGATGTGTTTCATCAGACCCTGGTGACTTGAAGACATCTAACTTAAGTAATTTTTAACTTCTTTCCCTATTTTAACCTCAGACCCTACCTCATTTTCACTGGTGTTCTCTATGTTACATGTCCAATCACTACTAAACTTTTTAGTGAAAACTGAAGCAAAAAAATTGTTTAGCACTTCTGCCATTTCCACAATTTCTGTTATTGTTTTCCCCCTTCATTGAGGAATGAGCCTACCCTTCCTTGGTCTTCCACTTCTTCTAATGTATTTCTAGAATGTTTTCTTTTTACCCTTTGTCTCTAGCTAGTTTAATCTCGCGTTGTGCCTTGGCCTTTCTAATTTTATCCCTATGTGCTTGTGTTTGTTTATATTCATCCTTTGTACTTTGACCTAGTTTCCACATTTTGTAGGACTTTTTTTTTTTGAGTTTCAGGTCACTGAAACTCAAAAAGCCAGGTTAAGCCAGGTGGTCTCTTGCTATACTTCCTATCTTTCCTACATGATGGGATAGTTTGCTCTTGTGCCCTTAATAAAGTCTCCTGGAAAAATTGCCAACTATCTTGAACTGTTTTTCCCCTTAGATTTGCTTCCCGTGGGATCTTACCTATCAACTCCCTGAGTTTGCTAAAGTCTCCCTTCTTGAAATCCATTATCTTTATTGTGCTGTTTTCCCTCTTAGCATTCCTTAGAATTATGAACTCTATCATTTCATAATCACTTTCACCCCACCTGCCTTCCACTTTCAAATTCTCAACCAGTTCCTCCCTATTTGTCAAAATGAAATCTAGAACTGCCTCTCCTCTAGTAGCTTTCTCCACCTTCTGAACTAAAAATTTGTCTCCAATACATTCTAAGAACTTGTTGGATAACCTGTGCCCTTCTGTGTTATTTTCCCAACAGATGAATGGGTATTTGAAGTTCCCCATCACCACTAAGTCCTATGCTTTGGATGATTTTGCTAGTTGTGTAAAAAAAGCCTCATCCACCTCTTCTTCCTGGTTAAGTGGTCTGTAGTAGACCCCTACCAAGACATTACTCTTGTTTTTACTCCTTTTATCCTTACCCAGAGACTTTCAACAAGTCTGTCTCCTATTTCCATCTGAACCTCTGCCCAAGTTTTATATACATAGCAACACCTCCTCCCTTTTTCCCCCTGCCTGTCCTTCCTGAGCAACCTGTACCCTTCTATACCAATATTCCAGTAATTATCCCACTAATTCTATGATGCTAACCATGCCAAACTTGTGTTTACTTACTAGCATTTCTAGTTCTTCCTGCTTATTCCCCATATTTCTCACATTAGTAAACATACATCTAAGATACTTATTTGATTTCCCCTCTATGTTCTCTCTTCTCTCTCCCTTATCCCTGCTATAAGAGCCCATGCTCCCCCCCAGATTCCAATCCTTCTCCCAGGGCTTCGTGTTTTTTACTTACCTGTGGGCTTTTGTCTCCTTTCCCCATCAAATCTAGTTTAAAGCCCTCCTCACTAAAGTTAGCCAGTCTGTATCCAAAGATGCTCTTTCCCTTCCTCGTGTCTTCTTTCATTGGTAACTGATAATTCATTTAGTCAGAATACAGTAGTCAGTAGACTTTGAACCTGCCTGTAGTCAATAAGCACCCGTGACCCAGATTCTAATGGTGTTTTGATTATTCCATATGTTATTTCAGATGGTGCAAGCTAGCAGTGCGGGGAATCCAGTAATATCAGATGACAAGTTAAAGGCTGCAAAACATCAGTGACTACTTAAATAAGCCTAATGGATCATATTTGATTCAGTTCCATGCAGAGATTATACAAAATGGGCAACCCGCTATTCTAAACAATCCTAATGCAAGGGATTCATTGTCTTTGCACAGGGAACTGGTGACTTCCTATGTATTCATGTAGCTCATAGCACAGTGGGGCCCCAATTAGTTTGGAGCTTTTGGGTGCTACCACAATACCTATATACAATACCTATATACCTATATACACTCATCTTTTGTGATGCATTATTTTAACTCCAAATATTACACCTGTTTTGTCTCTCCTCTAATTCCATATAATTTAAGTCTACCGAATAGTCACTGCAGATACCAAAGTATTAACTACAGTTGAGTCCCAAACCAAAAATTCATAGGGTATCTTTTTAAAATTCATAGGTGATGTTTCATGTGTCTGTTATGGAACCATTGTATTGTAACTGTTTACAAGACAAATGAATAAAAATATCAGTACTTTTACTTCTTACACTGGTTTTCAAGGGAAAAAAAAAGAATATAGTTTGAAAGAAAACTTATTTGTCCATGAAAATGTACGGAATAGCAGTTTTATCCTGCAAATAGATTATAGTCAATCTCTTTCCAGTTTGTATAAAAAAAAATCAGGTAGTGTTTCTCAAATAAAAAAGTATTTTCCAATGTTGGTAAAAAAAATGTGCTGTCAACAATTCTTTTTACGTTTGTAAAAATCTAATAACTATACCAGCTGTCAGAATGCATGGAATCAAAGACCTTTTAAACAGGATGTGTGTATTATAGAAGCCAAATACCTCAATAGACAAACAGGCTTGAGTCCTAATGTCTTATACAGTACCTTGTTTACTATGAGCCATACCATAACTGGATCTCTATAACCTAAAGCACACAGGTATCCAATATTTGCATAATATACTGCACGTAAACATATCATTACAACTACACATTAAAGAATAAACATCAGTCAGCCATTCTCAAATGTCTTTCCAAGATTCTTGTTTGACTTGATGTCCTCAACCATAATTGAAGATATCACTAACAGGGAAATGTACTTACATTACTTACAGTAACTCATAGTGACTATAGCTTTCAAATTAGTATTTGTTACAACACAGGACAGGTCATGCCAAGGCAATGCCCAAGAGACATCATTGAAGAACTGAATTGTATTGGCTTTTGAAGTGAGATAACTTTAACTTCACCTTGAAGATATTTTTGAATAAAACAATCTACATACCCTTGCCAGTAGCCCTTTCTTGCACAATGAACATCTGAAAAGGCACTGTACAGTGGCTAATGGAAATCGGAACTAGCATTAATGTGAACACCTGCATCAGTTGTCAAAAGCAGTTAAGTTGGGGAGGGGGGGAGGGATAGCTCAGTGGTTTGAGCATTGGCCTGCTAAACCCAGGGTTGTGAGTTCAATCCTTGAGGGGGCCACTTGGGAATCTGGGCAAAATCAGTACTTGGTCCTGCTAGTGAAGGCAGGGGGCTGGACTCAATGACCTTTCAAGGTCCCTTCCAGTTCTAGGAGATGGGATATCTCCATTAATGTTGATGTTTAACTGCCATTCAGTGTGTATGTGTTTGTGTATATATATAAATTGGGTAATGTTTTGCAATATGTGATTATAAGGTGAAAACTCTAGCAGTCATGAGGCAGTGGGTTCCGAAATTCATGAATTCATAAGGTGGTAGAAGTAAATTCTGTACAAGTAAAGATGTGCTGAATGGATTGCCTCTGAATATGAGTCTGATAAACTGGAATCTTGCTCACAACCTAGTAACCAGAAAATGCAAAGTGACTCTTGTCAGGAAAAAGAGAGAGTGAATCAATCTTTCTAACTTTTTTTTAAGTCTTGTGGTTCAGTTAGATACAGTTAGTTTCAATATAGATTAGCTCCTTCAGTGTAATATTGTTAGCAATGGTATTTCCAACACAAAGAGCACTCAGGTCAGAAAATGTAATGAGACAGTTTACTGCAAGCTACCAACTGGTATTGCACAAAAGTAAACAGCAAATCAATGTGTCACTTCCCCACTCTTCTCAAGCAAACTATTACTAAAATACTTAAGCTTTTTTGAGGAAATTGGGAGGTGGAAGTAATTGAAAAAATGTTAAAGCTACTAGAAAACACCAGTTGGATTATAGGATTCAATACTGATCATGAGTTTCAATACATTACTTGTTGTAAAAAAAATGGCTTTCTTCTTCTATTCTCTAGAATATTACAGTTTATTTGGGAGTATTTCTCACAGCTTTTAAAGAAAATACTATTTTAACCAGACATGCCAAACCCGTGAAAAAAATGCAGAAATTGGGCTTGTTTTGGCTTAATTGGCTTGTGAGTTGCTTGTACCTTGCTGCTTGTTGCTTCTTTTTTTTTTTTTTTTTTTTTTGGCTCCTGGCAAGCAGGGGCAAAGGTGGGGGAGAAGAGTCAGGGGTGCACAGCGGGCCCAGCTAAGTCCCAGACTGCACACCGGGGGGATCTAGTCACATAGAGTGTTGGGGTTCTTAGGGATTGGTTTGTTTTGGCCTTGTTTTGAAATGGGATTAGCTTGATTTTTGGCTTATTGGGGAAGTCGAGGTGCTTATTTACCGTGTGAAAGTTGGCAACTGTGATTTTAACCTATTTTCAGGGTTTCTCCAGAGAGTTAGTAGGATCCATTTCAGACTCAAACCTTTTATGCTTTTCCTTACAAGTCTATCTAAATTAACCGAATTGCAGGCAGAAAGCTAACAGTTCACCTCAGTGGCCTCCTGTTAAAGGTCAGATGATTTGAAATGAATTAGAGCACATCATCTCTCTTGGCACACAAAGATATTGGTTAGGAAAGAGAATACATTCCCAATCTATATTATCTTTACTGCATAGGCCCACTGGGAAGAGACCCTGGTAATGTGAGTGTAATGGAGCCTTGCTGTCTTGGCTTTAGCCTCCCATGAACCTGTGGAAAACTGTCAGTTGGAATCGAGCCCTGCCTGCCCCTTGTATGGGGTTGGGGATGGTGTTGCTGCTTGCTTGAGCCCTGTCTGCCCCCTGTGCAGGGCTGAGGCTGGCATCGCTGCTCACTCGAGCCCTGCCTGGCCCCGTCATAGCTCAGTGGTTTGAGCAGTGGCCTGCTAAACCCAGGGTTGTGAGTTCAATCCTTGAGGAGGCCATTTAGGGAACTGGGGTAAAAATCTGTTTGGGGATTGGTCCTGCTTTGAGCAGCGGGTTGGACTAGATGACCTCCTAAGGTCCCTTCCAACCCTATGATTCTTTAAAAAAAAAAAAAAAAAAAAAAAAACAAGGTTCCTAGCTCCCTGGCACGTCCGTCCACACCCCACATTTTTGGCAAAAGTGGGCATTTGCCATATTTGCTCTTGCCAGCTGATCACCAGTGCAGATTTTTAACTGCAACCTTAACACTGCACTAATGCCATTTGTTTTCACATTTAACACCATATTTCAACTGCTACTTGTTCTCTGAAATGTTCTCTCCTGTGAGATCTGTTGGCTTGGCTTTCAAATGTGCTGAGCATCTGCAGCTCCCATTTGTGGGTGCTCAGCACTAGTGAAAATATGGCCACATATTTCTTCCTAAATCTCTAATTCTTAAAAATAACTCCTTTCGGGGGTTTTACTAGATAAGCTTCGAATGACAGTAGAAAAGCTGTCAACCTTTGTCAATCACTCCACTATATATTTGACAACATGCAGTCAAAGAATGAGAGAATAGTATAACAGTGGTCTAGCAAACCTAATTGTAGATAAATAAAAGAACACTCACCCAGCATGAGAGAATGAGGAAAAAGCTGACTGAACAGTGTTTTGTTTTTCCATCTATCACCCTTCATCTGTCGGTGGTTGCTTGACAACATAGGCCAGAAAAGTCAGGCTTTAACTCATTATAGATTCCATTTCATTTTGTTAGCACCTGTTTTAGTAAGCAGTTTGTATTATGTAAGGGAGATGACATAGGTCATGTGCTTAAAAAGGATATAAAGAACACATTTCTTTTTAATGTGTTGTACCCCAAAGTTTTCACTTTTTACTTGTGGAAGGAAAGTAGCAATGCAATATTGCAATGTACCTGGTGGTGGTGTTGAATGTGCCTGTCAGTGTCAAAATAGTTGGATGATTCCTCTTATTAAACTAAATGGCATTTAGGATCTGATTGAGGCAAAAGGTCCAAATGTGAAAGCTATTCTGATGACAAAAGATCATTTGATTGATTGCTCATGCCATGTTTTCAGTGTTGTAACATCATCACATACGCAACTTCATTATTAAGTATTTAAGGAAACATCAGTATAATCAGATCATAGAATTAAACGTAGATATTTTGTTCGAGTTTGTGCATTCTTTCTGTCACTATCTGACTCTCTTTAGAGATAACTATTTTTATACGTATCGTTCTCTGAAAAACATCGGGTCGATATGACAGGATTTGACCTTTAGAACTCTAACTTGATGAGGTCCAAGCTATGTTTCTCCCTTTGGGGTACCTGGGCAGTAGATGTCATTTGAGGTGCTTGACCTAGTGGTTACCTGTACCTGTAGCAGCCAGGTATAAATTGGAGTGGGCTGCTGGCAGGGCATACTCAGTGAGGGATCCTTGGCTTTGGAATTGCCTTTCTTTGTCCACCAGAGATTAGGTTTTGCAGTCTTCAGGATGTGCTGCAAGACCCATTTGTATTTCTAGGCATTCCTCAGAGGAGAGAGGGGCTATTTGGGGGGAAGACTACTTGGCTGACATGAAGGGAATAGGTTTTTCTAGGAAATGGTTGAAAGTTTGAAACGTCAAGAATAACATCTTGTTCTCGTAATGATAAGTGGTGGGGATAAGGCTGGGTTTGTTTGTTTTGTTGTGTTTATCTGGGGAAGTACAGTAGTGGGGGTATGTCTCTCTTTGGCTTCTCAGTTTCATTAATAATGGATTATTGAATGACATTTAGAGCATTGGATTAATGCTTTATAAATAGAAGTAAAGAAATAGGGGTGAATTACAAATGGCACAGGGCAATCTGACAGTATGCAAGCATCCTGGGTGAAATCCTGGCCCCATTGACTTCAGTGGAGCTAGGATTTCACCCCACACACCTTATTATTTTTACACTTTCTCCCGCACTTGGGTTTGTGCTCTCTTCCATGCTGCACTCTGTGCTTGTAATATCCTTTTATTCTTGCATAAGCAAGTTCACCCTCTTCTCTCTCATATCTGTCTTCAAAACACAATTTTGTGAAGGCTATTTATATCAATCTTCCTCCTGATGATATTGATGTTATTTAATAAATAATACATTACCTGCTCTGCTAGATAACGTATTCTGCCTTCATCACTTGGTGGCTCAATGTGTGTTAGGTATTTTCTGTTATAACCCTTCAATGTGCAGATCCTGCAAAGGAATCCAGGTGGGACTTGTATGGAGTCCCCTTGGGGTTACAAGCTTCAGCTCTAATTGGTAATGTGTTTGCAGCAGAAAATGTGCCTCCTTTCTGTTTTGTATAGAGAACCCTGAATAATAGCCAGATCATAACTAAGTAAAAATAAGAATGTATTAACATGCTTATTGAATGTTTAGTGATAGTGTAGGGAATTCTCACACCTGCTACAGAGTTTCATATTTAATTTCCAAGTACAGACAGTATTGCATTAAGACTTCAAGAAGCATGACGGAGTAGAGGACTCTTGCAAGGTAAACTGGTCTTGAATAGGAGAGCTTACATATAAGACGTCAAAATGTGCAATAAAAATATGGTTATTAAGGCTATGAGAACTTTTTCTAAACCATTTAAGTATTTACTGTGATTACTCTTGAAAGCTGGATGCTGTTTAGTGACAAGCCTTCCCCATCTTGGTTAACTTTTTTGATCATTAGCTTTCTTTTTACTTCACATACTGACAAGTCTTAAAATGAAGAAGACTCTATAGGAAATAAAACTCATGATATTTTCAGTAGCGAATTGCCCTCATTTCTGATGACAGATTTGGCCTTGGGAGCAAATATGTAGCTGATTTCATCTGCATGGACTCTCCAATTATTTTAGACAGATAGTGAGAACCCAGTTCTGAACTCAAAAGCAAGCATGCAGAATGTATGCTCCCTATATAGAATGAAGCTGTAGAAGGCTACAGTAATGGATATCTAGGATTTCATTGCCATTTCTCACTCCTTGGACATTGAGGGCCCCCCAGCACTCATAGGTAGCGTTCTCAATCAATAACGAAAATAAAGGTTGAGTTCTTCGTGCCATTTGGCTTCTTATGATGATCTGGAGAGTCTCACACGCAGGCTCTTCTCATCAGGAAGTGTGGGGGCTATACTGTAAGAGAGTTGAAAGAAATGATGACTGTTCATAGAACCACCATTTTTGTTGGTTTCAGGAACACCTTTAGAGTTATTTAATGTAGGTTTTCATTAACAATATTTTATAGGGAAACATTGTCACTTTTATAGAGTTATATATAGATTTTATACATGTGTTATTTATTTTATTCTCTATAGATTGAAACTTCTATTTGCAAGCCTGAAATTAAATATCCCCTTGCCTTTAATTTTCACCTTGTTTCCATTTGACATTTGAGAGCTCTCGCCCATCAGCATTGAGTGTCTTCACCAGACGTGCTGCACAGCACTGTACATGTAGACATATAAGTTCTAGAACTAGGGGTGTTGGGGGTGCTGCTGCACCCCCTGGCTTGAAGTGGTTTCCATTATATACAGGGTTTACAGTTTGGTTCAATGGCTTTCAGCACCCACACTATAAAAATTGTTCCAGCTCCCCTGTGTAGACACGCCCTTAGTGTTTGTGTCTCATGTCTTCCATTCTTTTCTTCCACGTAGTACAGCATGCTTTATATTTCATTTACTGCTGCTTTACTATACGTAATGGGAATAGGAATTTGTTTGAAATTTTCCAGAGCTCAATCAATGTATATCACTGCTGTTTTTGTTTATTTTTATTCTTCTTTGTGGAAGTGGTAACTTTTAAAAATCAGAATAAAAAGCCTTCCTAGCAATAACAATATGAGGGGGGGAAAGATGTAAAATACAAAGAACATTCCTTGTCATCTTACATAAATTTGAAGATGTTATAAGTGAAAATTTGGGCCTAAGTTAGCTGACAGTGTCCCTTTAACTTACTAATTAAGTAAAAACTAAACACATAAAAGAACATGCAGCTGATAACATTGGATATTATTGATTCTCTTGGCAACATCTGCCATCTCTTAAAGTAATATATACACAAATTATGGGGGTCAAGTTGCATAAATATATCTTCATAATGCTCTCTCAAGTGATTTATTATAGACACATTATTCAAGAAACACTTTTCTGAAAATAGTATATCAAGAAAAATCAACAAAACAGTGTAGGGACAGTAATATAGTTTAATTTTTTTTTCTTTTACCTACTTTCAAAGTTCATCATTCTCCAGGCAATATATGTCTAAAGGTAATTAATACCATTAATAAGTTTGGGAGGAGGAGCAAGCTTTGTACATGAATGTGAACATTAAAAGGACATCAAACAAGAAACCCGGAGTCAGGCAGTGTTATATAAATAAATACATGCTTTTAAATTCAGCTGAATAAAACAACATGATTTTGTCACTTTTGTCCGGGGAGAGACTGGGAACTGGACATTTTCTGTGATTTATTCCACTCCTTTTCTTAGCCAAAGCATTATTTTGAGATTAGTGGGATATCCATTTAAGTAAAGATATTCTTAAACAAGAAGAAGCTTCTATGAGGTTCTGTGGATTCTTTGATGTATTTGGTAGTCAATATTAAATAGCTTATCCCAATCTGCCTTATGTCCTGAAATATCAGACCTTTTCCTCAGATTTAACCAAATCCTAGCATTGCACCCTTGTGAGACACAATAGCAAAAGAAGCCTGATTTGTAAAATGAATAAGCTCATTTAGCCTCAGGGGTATTTACAACAGAATGAAGTGGAAATTATTTATACTGGTCCATCATTTTGATATTTGAAGTAGAAATTTCTCAAAAAATCCTTTAAGTATTTATATTTAGTTCAAATGCCACATGGATGTTAAATATATGTATTGTGACAGACCCAGACCAGTGGGGTACAGGAGTCTGGTAGAGGGCAAATATACTGGTCACTGGATGAGTAGTTTTCGGTTCCCTGAGTGACCAGAGCAGGGGCTGCACTAAAGTAATCGGGAACCTGCTAGAACCAGTTAAGGCAGGCAGGCTAATTAGGACACCTGGAGCCAATTAAGAAGAAGCTGCTAGAATCAATTAAGGCAGGCTAATCAGGGCACCTGGGTTTTTAAAAAGGAGCTCACTTCATTTTGTAGTGTGAGTGTGAGGAGCTGGGAGCAAGAGGCACAAGGAGCTGAGAGTGAGAGGGTGTGCTGCTGGTGGACTGAGGAGCACAAGCGTTATCAGACACCAGGAGGAAGATCCTGTGGTGAGAATAAGGAAGGTGTTTGGAGGAGGCCATGGGGAAGTAGCCCAGGGAGTTGTAGCTGTCATGCAGCTGTTACAGGAGGCACTATAGACAGCTGCAGTCCATAGGGCCCTGGGCTGGAACCCGGAGTAGAGGGCGGGCCTGGGTTCCCCCCAAACCTCCCAATTGACCTGGACTGTGGGTTCTCCCAGATGGTGAATCCCCAACCCACATGGTGAATCTCTGAGGCCAGAAAATCCGCCAATAAGCGCAGGACCCACCAAGATAGAGGAGGAATTTTGTATAAAAAATATATACTTGTGCTAAGTTCAACTACTCCTCTGAGGTGTTAGTGGGATCATTCCACACATTTGCAAGTTCTTTAATCAATTAAAAACTGCTATATATTTTTTTATTCAATATGTAGAACAGAACAATCTGGCAGATAGGCTGAGCATTGCATCATGCTAATTATGGCTATGTTTTAAATTGTCTGCTTCCATTCCAGAATGATCTCCTTCTGCCTGATCTAAGGGAAACACAACAATGTTAGCATAAATAAATATTTGCTACCAAAAGAGCTTAGCTTCATGATGTTTCATTAGGAATAAGTAATGCAGTCCGAGTTATCAGGAAGAGATCTTTATTGAACATGCAGTCTTATATGCTGAGAAAGGCCTGTGTTTGTCTGTAGTAGCCTGGTCTTTAGGATATGTCTATACTGCAATTAAAAACCCACAGCTGGCCCGTGCCAGCTGACTCAGCCTTGTGGGGCATGGGCTGTGAGGCTTTTTAATTGTAGTGTAGACGTGTGCATAGGCGCCTACTTCCCCTCTGCCCAGTAGGTGCTCGACCCACCTTACCCTTGGCCCGCCTCTTTCCACCCCTGCGCTGCCCTCACCCCACCCCCATTCCACCCCTTCCCCAAAGTCCGCACCCCATCCTGCCTTTTCCTACCCCAGCCCCACCCCCTTCCTGCAGGGTGAGACGATCCCAGAGCTTGGGCTGCAGCCTGAGCCGGAATGTCTACACCTCAATTAAAAAGCCTCTTAGCCCAAGCCCAAGTGTGCTATCACAGGACAGCTGCGGGTGTCTAATTGCAGTATAGACATGTCTACATTCCTGAACTCCAGATATCTCATTGCACTAGATTTCTACTGAAACCTGATCCTCTTTCTACAGTTCCAATCATCACACTACATTTGAGATTCTTCCATCCAGTAGTTCATCAATTAATATTACTAGATTCGTCATTTTTACTATAGTAGCCCCATTTTGCTGTGTGCTGGACAGAAACTTAATAAAAGCTGGTTTCTTCCATGAAAAATTTACAATCCAGGGCAATTTGGGATTACAAAAGATAGTCAATACAAAATTAAGCTTGTGATAACCAGTGAGCTTCAGTTTTAAGCCACCTCTATAACAATATCTTTCCTAGCTATGAATGTTTGACAGACCACAATACTATTTCATGTCTAATTAAATAAAGCCTCCTGTCTTCACATCAAAATATACTTTGTGGTCTGAGTCTGAAAATCTTGTCAAAGTCTTTTAGAAAATGAAGCCCTCTAATTTACTCCATAGTCCCAAATTTGATAGGTTTGTTTATCAAATGTCAGTGTCTATCAAGCACAGGAAAGTAGTGAAAATTTCTAATTAAGATCTTCTAGCTGCTGTTTCCCCTTGAAGAAAGCTTTTCTCTTTTTTTTTTTTTTTAAAATGAGTCTCAGCTGCCATCCCATTAAAAGGAAACTACTTTTTTCCTTGAAAGAATGACTGACTGGAACCTACTGTACTAACTTTCAAAATTGTATTTCTTTTATTTTAAAGTTATAACTCGCTTTTCATTTTAACTTTGCACCTCACTTGTAAAACAGGGCTTTAACCATGGTTTGCCTCTCGAAGTGTATGTGTACATAATTTCCACACTGGTAATTTCATCCAAAATGTAATCCACTTTTGTTAGCATTGGTTGAGTTTCATTGCTGTAGTATAAACAAGACTCTGTTAGCTCTGGAACTTTTACCACCATGTTCATTCAGTCAGCAAGTTGAACAGGCGTGGTGCTAGAAATGCTAGAAGTTAACGGAGTCTTTTCTACGCTTGGGCTGCCATAGACTCATAGAAGTGACCCTCATGATCATCTAGTCTGACCTCCTGCACATTGCAGGCCAAAGAACCTCACCCGCCCACTCCTGAAATAGACCCCTAATCTCTGGCTGAGTTACTGAAGTCCTCAAATTATTCTTTAAAGAGAAGTTACAGAGAATTCACCATTTACACTAGTTTAAACCTGCAAGTGACCCCATGCTGCAGAGGAAGGCGAAACCCCCCCAGAGTCTCTGCCAATCTGACCTGGTGGAAAATTCCTTTCCGACCCCAAATATGGAAATCAGTTAGACCTTGAGCATGTGAGAAAGACCCACCTGCCAGACACCTGGGAAAGAATTCTCTGTAGTAACTCAGAGCCCTCCCCATCTAGTGTCCCATTTCCAGCAGTTGGGGATTTTTTGCTGCTGGCAGCTGTCGATGGGCCACATGCCATTGTAGGCAGTCCCATCATACATCCCCTCCATAAAATTATCAAGGTCAGTCTTGAAGCCAGTTAGGTTTTATGACCCCATTTGCTCCACTTGGAAGGGTGTTGCTGAATCAGTTTTAACAACAGTGATCATTTTTGGATAAAGTTCCATGGAATAGATATAGTTTATGTTTGTTCTGTTGTTTTTTTATATGTTTGAGAGAGAGCAGGATTTCTAGTCACCAGACATATTTTAACCTGACCTATCTGTTTGATAGACTTAACTGGCAAATCCTACAACTAGACCAACAACACAGTTAAAGGTCCCTTTAACAAGCAGTTCACAAGATTCCCTAATGTGAAATTCCAGTGGAATCACCTACATTTTAGATGGTGAAATATTTTGTGTTGAATGAACTGGAAAACACTGCATCTGTCCCATAGCATGTCTGTCAATAAATACAAAATGGATGTGGTGGAACTTTCAGGAGATACAGTATATGTACTTGCAACAGCACTATCAAAAAGTTATGGCTTTCCCATCCTCTAAATGCCCAGCTTTGCCCTTGGAGGGCAGCCTGGACAATTCCCATTAACTTCAATTGTAGCATGGAGTATACATCCAAGGGCAAAGTTTGGCCCTATTTCTAATCTTAGTTTAAATTATGGGTTTAAGTTATATACCGACAAGATGGTTACTGCTATCTTCATTTTGTTGTGAATTGACTAGTGGAGTCTAGGTCAGAGTTGCTACTTTTTCTTCTCCTTGGGGGACTGAATGATAAAATAGAATCCTGGATGCACATTTAAGACTGTCTACTTACATTAATTTAGTGCCACCTGTCAGACAGACCTGAACTCTAGTGCTACTCAGTACCATGCTTGAATGCTTGTTCATTGACAGACAGAAGCTATCAAAGGTTTATTTCTTTCAAGCAAGGAATAATTCAAGGAAAACTTTTCTTGAAAATATTTAATGAACATCAAGATTTTTTTAAAAAATGTTTTCATTTGGCATTTGTAACCACTTAATTCATATGACATTTTTGGCTTATGATGTTTGTACTATGTAGCAGATCAAAACATAAACTGGAGGTTCAGCACAAATGTAAGACTGTGTGCAACTTTTGAATATCAGCCCAAAGAAGCACAAAGCATTGAGGACATCATTAAGGGCTTTTTTCTTTGACAGTGGGGACAAGAAAAGAATTCATACAGAAAACAAAACTAGAATTGTGCATCATGCTGCATTTAATACACATTTGAACAATGGAACTTAGATTTATCTCAAGATAATTGTCTTTGAGATATTATACTTAAGAATATACACTGAAAAATACTTCCAAAAGACTGTTAAAACAAAAGAAATTGGTAATTTAACGTCTAAGTATGTTACATTTTGATTACCCAGCTATGGAAAATTGTAACGGTTCCCTATTAGGAAACTATATATTCCCTATGTATTATTTCCATTTTTTATGTAATGCAAAATATGTTACTCACCAACATGTGACAATAACAAATATTTTCTTTAAAAAATATATATGTGCTGTGTGGATATGTGGCTACAACTTGTAGTTTTTTATGCTAAGGCCTATTGAAGCCTTTTTTGCGGCAGAATTTGGAGTGCCATTTTCTACCATTTATAAAATCTTCATTAAGTCACTTTTAAATTCTATCTTTACCTCCACTTTAAAAATGAATATATAAAAGATTAGACTATGGTGTGGCAAAAAGGAAAAGAAATCTAACTCTGATAGAGATCTTGAACTAAAGGTGAAGGAAATAAGTAAGAGAAGGAACAATGGCAGAAGGCAAAAGTAAATCTGCAGTGATTATAGTGCTCAGGAGTAAGACTCCTTATTGAATCATAGAAATGTAAGACTGGAAGGGACATCAGTAGGTCATCTAGTCCAGTTCCCTGCATCCATGGCAGGACTATTATTTAGACCATCCCTGACAGATGTTTGTCTAACCTGCTCTTAAAAATTTCCATTGATGGAGATTCCACAACCTCCCTAGGTAATTTATTCCAGTGCTTAACCACCCTGACAGTTAAGAAGTTTTTCCTAATGTGCCCTTGCTGCAATTTAAGCCCATTGCTTCTTGTCCTATCCTCAGAGGTTAAGGAGAACAATTTTTCTCCCACCTCCTTGTAACAACCTTCTACATATTTGACGACTGTTATGTCCCGTTTTCTTTTCTCCAGACTAAACAAACCCATTTTTTTTCAATCTTCCCTCATAGCTCATGTTTTCTAGACCGTTAATCATTTTTGTTGCTCTCCTGTGGACTTTCTCCAATTTGCCCACATCTTTCCTGAAATGTGATGGCCAGAACTAGACACAATACTCAAGTTCAGGCCTAATCAGCGCGAGTAGAACAAAAGAATTACTTCTTGTGTCCTGCTTACAACACTCTTCTTAATGCATCCCAGAATGATGTTCACTTTTTTGCAACAGTGTTACACTGTTGATTTATATTTAGCTTGTGATCTACTATAACCCCCAGATCTCTTTCTCCTTCCTAAGCAGTCATTTCCTATTTTGTATGTTTGCAACTGTTTGTTCCTTCCTGAGTACTTTGCATTCGTCCTTACTGCATTTCATCCTATTTGCTTCGGACCATTCTTCATCTGGTTTTGAGCTTGGGGCATGTTTTCAAGATTTTCTCTGCAACCATGAGAGCTAAATATTTTTTATTTAGCATCCGAAGAAGTGAGGTTTTTACTCACGAAAGCTTATGCCCAAATAAATCTGTTAGTCTTTAAGGTGCCACCAGACTCTTTGTTGTTTTTGTAGGATTTTTTCAGATTTTCATCAATGAAATGATGTGCTTCTGCCCTTAGACTGAAGCTATTGAGATACAATTTTGTGTCCTGTCAAACTAATGGTAACTCAGATTGCAGGTAGAAAATAAAGATTGAGAGTCAGTGCACAGCTAGTAGGATTGTGTGAAGGAAATAGCTCATTTGAAAAGCTGCTAGGTTCAGATGAAACTATAAAATGGAGAAAAAATGAAGAACTCATTCAGATTCCTCAGATAATATTGCAGTGTTGTGTTACATTCATTATCCTTTTCAAATAGTAACCACAGTATTAATAATAATAATAATCAAAAATGCATTCCTCAGAACAGGATACATGGTATGATCCTTCTTTCCCCTTTTTCGTGCAGATGATTTTTTTTTTCTAAATTAGCTACATGCAGTGTTCCCCCTGTTGCATGATTTTGAAATTGGCTGTTATACAGTACCAGCCTGGCATGAAAGTGTCTCTGGGTTGGATGTTTTCAACACTTGAATGGGAAGTTTCAAGGAGATTTAAAAAAAATGCAAGAGGAAAAGGTTTTGCTAATTCAGTCAGTGTCATTCTTCCTTCTCAATAATAATAAATGTCTTAGCATGGCTTTAGTAGTTACTGTGCTGCTAGTGTGTAGTTTGTAACATTGGTTTGGACTCCTCAAGGTGAAAGTTTCATAATAAAGTATTATTAGTGTTGTCTTAGTTACCCAACGGCATTCAACTTGGTCACATGAATAAGATGTCCACTACCACATGGGCAAGATGATCTCTACTGCACTAACTTCTATATCAGTTTATTTTTTTAAATATAAAATAAGGTAACAAGACTGAGGTGTTCAAATTAGATTTCAAATGCCTGTTCTTTCTAGTGTGAATTTGTGCTGGTTTCTGTAATTCCATTTTATTGAGACCTTCATGGATGAAGGGACATATCACTATTTATTTTACTACTTTTATTCTATCCTATTCCTGTTTTATTTTTCAGTGACCCTCTTTGTCCCGACACCATCCACAAACAGAAACTAATCTATTGGGGTGTGTACAGCCTCCTATGGAGCTTTAAGACTTTGTGGTTTTATTCTTGAAAGTAAAGCTAATTTCACACTATTTCACCTCCCCCTCCCCCAGGAAACTGAAGCAGCAGTTCAAGCTAAACAGCCGGATGTGGAAGGGGTTTTGTCTAAAGGGCATTATTTATATAAGGAAAAACCAGCCACTCATCCCGTAAAGGTAATGAAGCAACTTTTAGTAATATCCATTACCACATAATGGGTTCTGTTTCCCCTGCTGTACGCTTGTCCTTGATGTCATCTATTTAAAATCAGTGAAACAACTTGGAAAATAATATTGGCTCTGTTATACAACAGCACAGGCAGAAATAATGTTATGCTTACAGCCAGAATTATCTATGCACTGTGATGCTAAGTATTCCTTTCTGCATTGGTGTTCACCCACCTAGTCAAAAAAGTAGTTCACCTTAAAAACATAACACTACAGTGTGTGCTTACCTCACCATTAACATAAGACTATTCTATTCCAAATGAGGCTTACAGGCCTCCTGTGGAAAAAGTTCTTTTATTTTTTGTAGAGGGAAGCGAGAGGCAGGCCAGAGAGGGTACTGTCTTCTAGATTTTTCCTACAGTAAGGGGAGGAGGATGAGACCAATTTAAACAATTCCTCTTCTACTGGCCTCTGGCAAAGCATGGCAGAATTGCCTTTGAAATATAATGTGTTTTGTTCTTGTTTGGAGGAGAGGGTATTTCATTAGGAAAGGCTGACTGCTGTCTTGTGGGAGCTCATTCTCAAATCGCTTTTCCCAGTATAGGTATCAGATTAAAGATTATATCAATAGGGTACTGAGGCAATAGGATAATTGTCTCTACCTACTGGATAGAGCAGGCCACCAGCATCCTCCCCATTACAGTCCAGCTATCTTTGGATTGGAAGATCAATGGGGCCACCACTCAAACATCACTGTCAAACATAGCCATCAAGCACAATCTTGTGACACAAGCTATTCCATGTCTGTTGTATTACTTATATTTTTGTATCTGACAACAAATTATCAGTGGATGCTATGATTAAATGTTCTTAAGAGCATCTAACAGTGGCTTATTGATCAGTCCAAATTTCTACTGCAATTGCCTCTTGCGATAGCAAGACTCATTCTTGTATTTAAAGCTTCTTCAAAACAGCACAGGTCAATAATGTTATTATACCAAAACTATTTGTCCTTGCAAACAAAGTTATTGTGACTTATATTCTCTGTAAGGTCACATACTTCCTTTTTTGTTCTGCAGCTTTTGCTTAGTTCCTGTGAAATGTATTTGCAGTTTATTTTTCTACCATTTATAAAATCTTCATTAAGTCACTTTTAAATTCTCTTTACCTTCACTTTAAAAATGAATATATTTTTATTTAATGATATTTTTGTTCCTTTTTTTTTTCTTTTTCTCCAAAGAAACCTTTGAGAACTGCTTTCTTTGTTGGTATTCCAGCTTTTATTAAAATGATCAATATTCTTTAATAGTTAAATTGGAGACCTTTAGAAAATAACCAAAAAGGTGAATTCAAGGTGATTTTAAGGTAGTGCCCTGATGAAAATGTGCAGCCACAAAGCTTTAGACTGTGTTATTCAGTTTTCTTGGCTTCAGAGGGGAACTATTATTATTAGGAATAGGCACATGTCACCTGTGCACGGAGTGGATGATGGAACAAAGGTCTCACTGTGATCATTGCATTTACACATTTAGTTTGACTGCAGTTATAATCTTAGAAGACCTTATGCCACATGTTAATAAGTAAGGTGAGAGCACCAATAGCAATAGACTACAAATGTGTGCTGCTGAAGATTTTAGTCCGCGTTAGTTCGTGAAACAAATATTTGGTATGTCCAAGAAGCATGCTTAATCTATCCATTTTATTTAGAGATGGCCAAACTGATTCCAGTAGTAGAATTCCTAGTGATATTTTTTTAATGGAATGAAATTACTGTATTAGATGTGGTGAATGCCAGGTGCTATTGTGTAATTCAAAGCAATATTGTCTCTTAAGCAGTAATTTTGAGGATGACATTATACAATGTGCCTGTGCGGAATACTTGCAAGTTAATAACTATTTGTGGAGTGTAGGGAATTTCACTTCTGATCCCCCTCTAATTGCATTTCACTTTTTTCATTACACTGCCATTCAGTTAATTGACCAACCTGTGAAGTTAATTTCTGTCTCAGTGACTATCTAGTATACAGTGAGTAATAGAAATGTGAACATACAATGTCAGAATGTGAAATTGCTTTTTTGATGTAGTTTTCCTAGGCTTTCACCCGTTTATATTGAGTGCCTCTTTGTGGTGGTTCTCATTGAGTAAATTCCAGTACCAATCACCGTTTGTAAGTCCCAAGAAAGTCTTTATAGCTAATGCAACAATTCCTTTCTCTGCAGCAAAGGTGCAGTTGAAATTATAATAACTTTATATCTCTTGCTTTAGATTAACCCCCCCCCCCCCCCAATACCTATGTTAAAAGAACATTATTAAGGTTACAAAATAACGCACTGAAAAGTTAGAAAATGTGATCATTCAGGTTGCCTGTGCTGCCTTAATTTGTCCCTCTAGTGCATATGCATTATGATAGTCTTTAATTGAATGACAACGTACTAATTTTTCCAAAGAGCCCCCTACTTCATTTTGGGATGTCAAAAAACATACCCCGTGCCTTTTTCAAGTCTTTGCTCCAAAGATTGGGAAGCACTAGAGCATTTCACATTCTGAGCAAAACAACATACTTCCAATTTATTGGAAGTAAATGAACCATTTTGGTTGAAATTTTCCCAAACAGTTCAGCTCGAGGTAGACACCTGATGTGGAGAATCTCAGCTCAAGTGGTTAATATTTGGCAAAGTTATAAGCAACTGAAAAGAGTCTTCTAATGTCAGGCAACTTTAATAAAAGGTGGTACTGCCAAGCACATCTGTAATACGTTAGGACTAAAGCTACTTTTTGAAATATAAATATTTTTGTTAAATATCAATGAACTTAAAGTGTAAATAGGATTAATATTAACATGTGGCATTCTGGTTTGGACAGGCATGTCAGAGGGTACTCCACCCCTATCTTTGAGGCAATTCACATGTGCCTCTCCCCTCATTTAAGTTAAATGAGTCTCTGAAATTTTACAGGATTTTTTTCAGCTGAAAAATAATTTAATCAAGATATCTGCATTACATTTCTCTCTCATCTAAACCACAATGGAAGTGAAGAATTGTATGGCATGAATTGCCCAAGAATAGGAAGCATAATCTCTTTTATATCCTGTTTGAAATGCATATAAAAAGTTATCACTATGGTGCAGTGAAACTAACACTACAGAGTAGCTAAATACTGAAAAGTAAGTGACCTTTCCCATCATTTTGTTTTGTCAATTTCAAAAGCTGCAACCCAGTTGCTTCACACCTACTTCAAGCTTTGTATATCTAAAAGGGCTTTCTTTCCCAATTTATTATTTTTGATATAATAATAAAAAAGATAAATCCCTACATTGCTTTCTACATTTGGCTGAAAGTTTATTCCCTCCCTCCCTCGCCCCCAACCACTGACACAAAATAATTGCTGAAGACAAGAGGGCTATTACAATCTGCCAGCCATCATTTCATCAGATAAGAGTTGCAAAATGACAGCATCATTAGTCATTTTCAGTTACAGTCAGTCACAGCCAGGGATGTTTTATTCTTCCAGTTGTTTTTTATTTTTTTAACTACCTAGATTAAACCTCACTTAAACCTACTTACCTTTTCAAACAAACACTGTTGCCAGAATCAGTGTTTGTATATTACCAAGGTATCTTCATCAATTCTTTAATGTCTAACTGCCTTCAAAATGACAGTCTAATGAATGTAGATTTGATCATTTAGATAGACAAGAATTTTTAAATGGAAAAGATAGGCTGTCAGTCCCAGAGAGCTGTTCTTTGATAAGATGGACAATGGAAATCTCCTATTGCCACAGTGCTTGTCTCTTTTCTTTTGCATGAATTCATGATAATAGAGCATTATATATAAACTGCAATGCTTATAAGGATCATGCTTTAGGTATCCTCAAACAGGGACTGAATTCTGATTTAGTAAGTGTGACCATCTGCTGGGGTTCCCAGGATTGTGAGTTACTGTGCTACCCCTCTCAGCCTCAGTAATTGAGAGTTTTGTTGCTGCTAAGCTATGTTTCAGCTCCCTAACACAGGAGCTCGTTTTCTCTTCCAGCAAACTCTTCCAGAGTCTGCCATTCCCCACCTTGCCTAGCAAGTAACAATGCGTGAACCCCAACTTTGGAGTACCTCAGATACCTCTCTGTTATATACCTCTCTCTGCAGTATCTAGCCTTCTCAGTGAACACTCGCAGAAGTTAAGTTTGCTGCTCCCTTAAAAAGACAATACCCAGCAGCTTAGTACCTTAACTGGGGTTAACAAGCACTCTGTTTTAATCAAAGCAGTGAATTGGTTTATAGTTAAAGTAAAACAAATTTATTAAACAAGAAGCAATAGGTTTAAGTGATACCAAATATAAGGAATAACGATAGAAAGGGTTATAAGCAAACAAAAGTAAAAATATGCTTCAAAGATTAAAACCTGATCTAACAAACTAGAGTTTCTTGTTCAAAGAAGTGTTTCTCCCCAAATCCCTTTTCCAGCAGACTTTCTGGCCAGGACCCTTCACAAAATTCAAATATGCCCTCTTGCTTAGTTTTGGACTTAGTCACAATCTAGCCCTCAGTGCTCAACCTTGTGCACACAGAATATAATATTATGCTACTTTAAAACACTCGTAAGACCCTTTAGTATATGTGTAATGTTAGAACAAGTCATGGTGTCACATAGTATGAAGGTCTTATTGGCTTTTGTTTGGGATGACCTAAATAACTTGCTTGTGGCTTCATTAGCAAAATGATGACCATCCCAAATTCCTCCAAATAAAACACACAAGTACGTATTACATACGTACATGTAACAAACATGAAATTGGTCTGTCCTCTTCAAGAAGGTTAAGGAGCTATTTTTCCTTTCTCACCCTTGTCCGGGTATGATAAGTTATTGTCCCTCCTGTTAATACAAAATAGTTCCTGTTTCTAGACTTGTGGCGTTGGGCAGCTCCACAATATGAAAAAAACTGTGTACATGCAATGATAGAGAATATTATGCCTGAACATGAAATATAAGCAAACATGCTGTAGAAAAGGACCTCTCACTCTTTTAAAGTAACAGTACTGCAGACATCTTGTGTTCCTTCATGTAGCAAATGCTACCTCTTTTAAAAAATATTTACCAAATGAATAATATGCATACTTTCCTGTTCTAGAGAAAATTAGAAGACTTGAGTGCTGACTGGACAGCAGTAAACCATTTAATTCAAGCACTAAAGGGAAAGCCAGCTTCAGGAGCACCTGGACTTATCCCTTCTGGTTTCCGTAAGTGTTTCAGTATTGATACATTTTAAATGGGCTTACAAATGCAAATAAAAAAGTAGAAATATGTTGTGAAAATTAAGCCTGAGATTTTTAAAGCTGACCCCAAGGGATTTGGACACTAGCAGTATGGTATAAAACAAGAGACATGCTGGTTTTGAGTTTGGTTCATTTTTCACAGTTTTGTTTTTATATTGTATAATGTGTCCCAACTGCTAAGCTAACAAAGCCTAGCTTACCGTTGGCTTTTTAAAATATTATTCTTTACAAGCATTCTAGGAATTAGGGTGATTTTGGAAATTTCCATTTCATTGTCCTGGAAATACTTTTAATGCTTTCAGTGTCATAGGCTGGTAAAGAGGAGCATGCAGTGATGGGAGGGATTCATGGTGCAGTCAGAAGAAGGAAGATCTGAATAGTTATCTACGTGTTTTGTTTTTGTTTTCTTTATTTTTCTAAGTATTCTCTTTACGCTAGCCTTTTTTTGTGGATAATGTGTATCAAAAACAGATAGTAGAGAACCCCATGACCTCTAGCAGTAGCCATGATTCTCTAGCATACTAAAGCAGAAAAGCCTGATGTGCAGGAAAGTAAACAACTCCATCTTCTAAAGAGAACAAAAAACATCCACTTGATTTTTCAGGATTGAAACTAGTAAGATCAAGAGACAGTCCTGGCTCCACCAGAACATGGTCATTGGTACATCAGTTAAAACAATGCAGACATCTCTTTCATGACACTTAGAAACACACTAATTCAGAATTGTCACCTAGTTCAGTCACAGCTCTGGGGACAAACTTTCCAATTTCATTATAAGAAGTAAACACCACTAATGGTTTAAAAATGACTCTATGACACAAGGAAAGTGCCTTACATTGATTTTGTAGTGAGCTGTGAGGCAAGCCAGATAATCTCATTTAATGACATCGCAGAACTGAATATGGTGTGTAAGCATTTTTTTCCCGTGCTGGGCCACTAAACTCGCTGTGTCAGGTTTTGCATTCAGCTGGTTTTATCAGATTCATTTATTTTATGAGTTGTAAATTTGTTGTTACAACGGTAATGGAAAGAACAAGAAAAGAAAGAGGAGATGTCACAGAAGTACAGATCCCTACACTAACTCATTATCTTTAATCTCAGAATTGCAAAATTATGTATGTTCCTTACTTGCAGATGTATAATGTGAATTACCAGCACTTCTCAGTTTGAGATGAAAACATAAATGCAGAAAATGAAGGTATTGGGGTTTTATAAAGGATTGGGCAAGAACTAAGACTGAATTTCTTTCCAGTGCCAATAGCACTTATTTGAGATTATTTATTGTAATGCCACCATTTTAACTGTAATATCAGTTTTAGCTGTCATTTGCCTATTTCACGTGAAAATTCAGGTGATGGGATTCAGTTTGCTGTTCATGCCATTGAGCAAGTCCTTTGAATTCACAAAGAAAACCCGGGTGAAGCCCATCCTAAAGGTGCTGTTTTTGGCAAAGACAGAAAATGGCACATGTTCACAAAGCTTCTTGTTCTGTACCTACTTCTGAAAATTTTTGAGAATAAAAGCCATGTTTCTCATGTACTATATTATTACAACTAATAAACTCTCTACGTTTGTATTTAAATCCAGCCTGCAGTTAGTTTCAAAATCCTCTGCTTAAGAGGACTCTAAGTTGATCAAGAACTGCACTGTACTTTTATCCAGCATAATGGTACAGCTGCTCAGTAACTACAGCCAGCTATTTTGGTTCCATCCTCACAGACTGCCTGCCTTCTGACCTCCTTTTACTTCTTAGTACTTCTCTTACTCTGTATCTACATTTATGAGGAAACTGTATTTTAAGACTATATTAAAATATGATTCTGAATAAATTGGGCAAAACTGTTAGAACTATTTTTAAAACACCTTTCCTTAGATACTACCTGTGCTACAATTTTTACTGTGCTGGGCTCTTCCGCACTGGCTCTTTAAGCAAAATTAGATTCCAATTTATCAAAACTCTGTTTAAACCCAATTTTCAAACACTGTACTCTTGCATGTGTAGTTGGGTAAACATATATATTTTGAAGCTAATGTCCCTCCTTATGATCTTCTTGTATATTGCATACTAATAATTAAAAAAATCTGCAAAATGTATTGCTAGTTCCATACAGTTTCAACTAGCATAAAACACCAAGCATGATATCCTAGCCCTGTTGAGGTCAATGGGAGTTTGCTATTGAATTAGTGGATCCAGGATTTCACACTATATCTTCAGGTGAAACAAAGAAAAACTTACATATGAAAACTGACCTCCAGAGGAAAAAAAAAACAAAGAATATATTCACTGTTGCACAGAGTGTTAACCACTACTGTATGAAGAGGCCTTAGTCACCCAGAAAACTAGATGAACCATAAAAGTGGAGCCCAGAATTAAGGATGGCACTCCATGGTGGTATGAAAAAGACTCTGTGAAGCAATGGCAATACTTCTTGTTGATTATTATATTCTGTAGAGACTTGTGTGACAGCCAGAATATAATGCTGTTCATATCTACATGTCAGATCAGAGAACAAAAAAATAAATAGCTGGCCTTGCTACATGTCAAGTGTCACTCTATCTAGTCTACTTACAGTGCTTTTGCCAGGGGGCCCTTAGTAAACATACCATCTTGTGTATCTCTCCTTGAGAGATGATGTGGTGGGGGTAGGGAACAGGATAGAATTACGTTTATAATTCTGTGGGTATGTGTGTAAGTGTTTCTTGGACACAGAGAAGGTACTACAAAGGTTGCTAATATCCCACTGGGCCAGTATGCCTTCAGGCATAATGAATAGAAGCCTACTTTTCCAGGTAGGAAAATGTACTTAGCTGAAGGGTATGTGAGACACCTCAGCTAAACTTGACTTCCCAGGGAAGATGATTCAAAAGGCAAATTGTGCCCACTGTCCATTAATAGTTGGAACATGAAATTATATGAACATTATTAACCACACACCTCTGTGCCTTACATAGCAAGTAGTATGAAAACTATTATAAACAGAGAGGGAAAATGCAGTGGTTGTTTAATGTGCTAATGCACCCTAGAGACAAATTTCAATATCTTTAAACACATTAATACATCATAATAAAAAAATAAATAATATATTTGTACACATTAATACATTCATTCAAAAGTGCTACATTTGTATAATTGTAGGTATACTATATAAGGTAAGGTGTGTGTTTGGTAGCATGTTACACTGAGGTTTGTAGCACAATTTCAGTGTCCTGTTTTCTTGCACTCATAGCTTTCATCCTTGTTAGATTATATTTTCCATGATTCATTTACATCCAGTGTGGATTTATTTTAGTAAGTTTGTTCAAAATTCCATTGGTCACATTTTTGTTAAAATAAGGACATCTGAAATTACAATTCCTTAAAACATTTTTTTAATATTGCACTTTGTCCGAGCTACAGCAAATTTTTAAAGGCAATGGAATATTGAAAACATAAATATCACACTTCTGTCTGAAAATGTTTTGCCTGATATTTTTGTAAGTCATGCCTATAATTACTGTAATTAAAATTAATTAAAATTATTTTTCTCTATTAATGTAGTTGACTTAATTCATGCATTTGACACTTTGTATACAGTTAGTTTCACTTTTTCCCTGAATATTTAGTTAGGCAGCTTGTTTCTGTGCGGATTTTAACAGGAAAAAAGCAAGCAAGAAAAAATAAAAATCTGATTGTAAAACCACAAATCAGTAGCAGGAGTACTTAGGATCAGGTATAATACTGAAATTACTTTTAACTCATTATTTTAAAATTAACTAGGTTTTGAGTTGGCGTCCCTTTAAAATTTTACATGTTAGCAGCTCTTAATTAAGATCATTGCTTTTGATGCACCTCAATTGCATACATACAAAATGGGAAATGACTGTCTAGGAAGGAATACTTCAGAAAGAGGTCTGGGGATCATACTGGATCAAAAGCTAAAAATGAGTCAACAATGTAACACTAAAAAACCCAAAAAACCACAAACATCATTCTGGGATGTATTAGCGGTAGTGTTGTAAACAAGCCAGGGGAAGTAAGTCTTCTGCTCTACTTGCGCTGATTAGGCCTCAACTGGAGTATTGTGTCCAGCTCTGGGAGCCACATTTCAGAAAGTTGTGGACAAACAGCAGAAAGTCCAGAGAAAAGCAACAAAAATGATTAAAGGTCTCAAAAACCTGAATCATGAGGGACGATTGAAAAAACTGTGCTTGTTTAGTCTGGAGAAGAGAAGACTGAGAGGGAACATAACAGTTTTCAAGTATATTAAAGTTTGTTACAAGGAGGAGGGTGAATTGTTCTTGTTATCCTCTGAGGATAGGATAAGAAGCAATGGGCTTAAATTTCAATTTCAATTTAAATGGGCAGTTTAGGACATTAGGAAAAATTTCCTGTCAGGATGGTTAAGTACTGGAATAACTTGCCTAGGGAGGTTGTAGAATCTCCATCATTGGAGATTTTTTAAGAGCAGGTTAGACAAACACCTGTCAGGGGTGGACAATAATACTTTGTCCTGCCATAAGTGCAGGGGACTGGACTAGATGACCTCTCAAGGTCCCTTCCAGTCCTAAGATTCTATGATAGGTTTGAAAAAAGTGGTTTTCGTTTGAAAAAAAAACCAACCAAACAAAAACCTTAGGCTTATCTTAAAATTATGCAGTACAGTACAAAATGTAATGGGGACTAGAAGTGTACAGTTGGGGGAAAAAACACTACAACATACATGTCCAGTTCAGGAAGTAGTAACATTTAACCTGTTTGTTGTGATGTTGTAGTTGTGTTGGTGCCAGGATATTAGAGAGGTAAGATAGGTGGGGTAACATCTTTTACTAGCCTGACTTCTGTTTGTGAAAGAGACATGCTCTTGAGCCACACAGAGCTCTTCTTCAGGTCTAGAAAAGGTACTCAGAGGATCACAGCCAAATACAAGATGGAACAGATTGTTTAGCATAAGTAGTTAACATGTACTGTAAAAGACCAGTCAAGGTGAAGTGGCCAGTTAACACCTCTGCAGTCATAGGACAAAAAGAGGGGAGGATAATGGGTTACAGATGGTTGTAATAAACCATAAATCCAGTGTCTTTATTAAGACCGTGATGTTTAGTGTCTAGTGTAGATATGAATTTAAGCTCCCACACTTGTCTTTTGAATGTGTGAAGGGTTTTTTTTTTTTTGAGAATGAGGACTCAGAGTTTAGTTATGGAGTGATCATTTTGTGAAAAGTGTTTGCCCACAGATGATGTGGTATTGTGTGAGCTCATTTGAGAGCATAGTGGTTGTCTTGTTTTATGTGCATAGTAGTTGTTGGAGGTATTTAGTGCACTGGATGAGGTACACCCCATGCATTATTAGTACAGTTAAAAGTGTGTGAAATCTACAGATATATTGTATAGGGCTTAATACAAATGTTGTACATGTGCCCTTAAACATGTGGACTCGTTGGAAGGTTCCTTTTGTCTTGTTTTTAGTCCTTCCTTTCTTTTTTTGAATATAGAAAACTAAATGGAAAAATGAATAAACTGATGCAACATTAAGATTAAATAGCTAAAATAATAATGTTTAAAGAATGCAAAAGTTAGGGTTCCTGCATCACATATGTAGCTGTTCTGTGTGTGTACAGCATTTAGCACAATGGGGTCCTGGTCCATGACTAAGGCTTTTAGTTGTTACAGTAATACAAATTAACAATAATTATAATAATATATTGCCTGTACATCAACTTTTCTATTCATTTTTATTTTTCTTGTTAAATATTTAGTTGACTAATTTACTATTCAGTATGGATTGTCTCCAGGAACCATAGAAAAATACAAAATAAAAAAAAATTCAGCTTTATCAAGATACACAATATTAGAAATTAGTTTTCTCTTTAGTGGTGTTTCATGGCTGTTGCCCTCTGAAACAGTCACTGTGTGTATAGTACACTCTGTGATTGTGCAAACATTTATTGCACTCTGAAGGTGTGTACTACACCTTCAAGGGACAGTCTGGCACTTGCAGCTAAAACAGACTGGGTGCAAGCAAGAAGCCCTGCTCCACCCTAGGCTAGGTTATACAAACAGAAAAAGAAAATTGAGGAGGGGAGACCATAAGCCATTTTGCCTGCTACAGGTTGCAGGCCCTAGAGACTTTATTTTTCTGACAGAGTTTGTTTGCTCTGATTCAAGGCTCTGTGATATGTGCCTTATAAATTGACTGAAGTGGCCCCGTCCCTGACCTGGCACCTCAGGGAAAGGGAGGAAGCCTGCCCACTGGACAGGGCCAGTTTGCAGGTCTTCTTAGCGGGGACATATTTGTCTGTTAGTTTGCTATTGGCCTCCCCTGCCTGGATCCTATACATGTACATATGAAGACATCCATTAACGTAATTTGAAATTAAGTTTCTCAGAGTAATGTGAAATTCTCAGAATTATAAACCATGTATATTTTATTGTATGTGTGACAGATATGACAATCTTCTGGACAAACCTATTGAATTAAATTAAACCTTATTGGATTAGGTTTAAGTATTTTAGGAGTTCATTATATTAAAAAAGCAAATGTTTATGTACTACTGAGAGACTGTATATATTTCCAGCCCTCCAGGAACTAAGAACAGTGGAGGATGATTAAGCAAATTCACTCAGGTTGTAACAGGTCCAGAGAGCAACCACAACTTGGAGAAAGGCTCACCTATACTGGTTCAAACTGGATTCTCCAGGAACCAACAGACAAAAAAAGGATGTTTGGTTAAATACCTGAGTTAAAACTGACTTTAGGGCCTCCTTTCTGATCCAGGACCTGTAGTGCAAGAAGAAAGGATTGGGTCTTTGGCCCACTGAGGTCCCATAAGACTTGGTTACTGGTTCTGAGCTGAAGCTGTTATGAACTTGTGTCCACAGTAAAAACCCCTGTGGGGTTTGAAGGACTAATCACCAATCAATGATGGGGTGATCTCTGGTAAGCTGATTACCCTATGTGTAGGTTCTTTTATTGTTTGTGATATATTTAATATATCTTCTTTGTAATGCTTCCATCTTAAGAATAAATGTATCTACTATGTTGTAACTTAACTGTGGCAATTACACTGTTTACCTTCTCTGAGGAGAGAAGCGAAGCAGCCTGTGTTCTGGGGAATAACACAGTGCATTGAGGGGGCTGTGCAGCCTGGAAATACCCTGGTCAGGAGAGGAAGAGAGACAGGGCTTCACCCAGGGCAGGTAACGGCTTTGGAGCCTAGAGAGGGTGCCCTTGCTGGACCATGGAAGGGGAATACAGGCATAATTGCCCTGAACTGTGACAGTATACATTTCCTGAATTAAATTAATGTATCAGAAGATACATTTAAATAGCAAGATATAAGTCCAATATAGGAATAAAATATTCAATATATATGCATATGGGTGATAGGAGTTTGCTCATTCACTTTCAAAAATGCACATCTGGCCTAGACTAAGCATAGAAAAAAATATTCCCAAAGAGGAATTTCCCAGAAGTTTAGGAGCATCTGAATTCATGGGGTCATAATGAAAGACGTGGCATAATCTTATGTACAGAGTGCCCTACGAGACTCCCACTATAACAAAAATACATCACATACAACATACATCATATAGATGGAACATGGTACAGTAACTCCTCACTTAACGTTGTAGTTATGTTCCTGAAAAATGCAACTTTAAGTGAAACAATGTTAAACAAATCCAATTGTCCCATAAGATTTAATGTAAATGCGAGGGGTTAGGTTCCAAGGACATTTTTTGGGACAGACAAAAGGCATTATACAGTACTGTACTGTACTGTGGTTGGGAAGTGCCCCGAGCTTACCCCACACAGGCACAGCCCTCTGCAGGCAAGGACGCTAGGAAGCACCTTTGCAGCAGCAGCAGCAGCTTCCCCAGAGAACAGGCTCGGATTTTGCCAGGAATACTCCAGGCCCTCCTCTTCCTGTCCCCACTCCACTCCAGGCCCACCTCTTCCCACCCCCACTCCACCTCCTCTCTGGAGCATGCCACATCCCTCCCCCCCACAAAGTCCTAAGTGCCGCCAAACAGCTGTTTGGTGGTGCTTAGGACTTTGTGCGGGGGAGGGGAAGGAGCGGGGAAGTGCTGTGTCTCTGCTCCTCCCCCTCCCTCCCAGAAAGTCCTAAGCTGTTTGGCAGTGGGGGAAGCACTGGGAGGGAGGGGAAGGAGGCGGAAAAGCGGAACTTGTGCAATGCTCTCTTGTAAAGTCACTGCTCTTCCACAGAATCTTACAAGCAGGCAGCCAAACGACATTATAAGGGAGCATTGCACAACTTTAAACGAGCATGTTCCCTAATTGAGCAGGGACATAACATTGAAACGGGGACAACGTTAAATGAGGAGTTACTGTAGTTATTTAATGTTGTGCGGCTAGACTGTACAAGAGTTCAGCAGTTGCAGACGGGAAGTTATAATGGCTACTGGGTCCATCTAATATAACAAGTTCTCGGGATCTTAGTTTTACATCTTGTTCACAAGACAAAAATCACGGCTAACAGTGCATTTCTTTTCAACAGTATTTAGGGCATTGGTAAATGTGCAAGAAAGAGAATTCTACCTCTAGAATCACCAGTACCACTTTCTGAAGCATCTTGTTTTCTTTGGAGATCTCCCATTCCAAATAATGACAGTCTGATGCTGCTTAATTGGTGATATCTGAGGAAATCACAGACCAAAGAGAAGCAGTTATCTGACTATTCCATCTGATGGTTTCCTTTTCATTTAAGACATTTTTGTTTAAGTCTTTTCCCCTTTTTGTTGCATGTGCCACGTTTAACAAATAGTGGTATGGTACAAAACTGAATCTCTTACCATTTGATTGGAGATTTTTCAAGGTCAGGACCCAGCTTCATGAGAAGTTTTATTTTTCAATACAGCTGACATCAGACACAAGCTGAAAGACAAACTTGTCCAATAAAGCTTTCAGATTCAATTTAATCTCTGCATATAGCTTGAGGAATCTCTGGAGGTCATTCACAGCATGTGCTGCAACACCAACAGGGAGAAGTAATGAAAAGAGCCTGGATAAAAAGCTGACACTATGCCTTCAAACTGCATGAATAAAAACATAATAAGGAAGTTTATGGACGTAAATCTCTGATTCTCAAAATTTCTAGCTTGATCTCTGATTCTATAGAATGCTTTAATGCATGGATTTCTTTTTGTGCAATCTAAGAGAATAAACATTACATACACACATATGTTTCAATAACAAAAGTTTGATTTAAAATAACAAAAAGAATGCTTCCACTTTATATTTAAGCCAGCCTGTTACAGGGGTCTCAGTATACTGAGAATACATTTTCTGTAATACACAGACATGACTATGTAGTTGACAAATGGAGTGTTGGCTGTTACTTGATTTTCAGAATCTAGTTGCTTAAGTCAAACCCTTAAACATTACTTGACAGGGCTTTTATTGTAATATATTTATAATGAATTATAAAAAGTAAAATCAAAAGTAAGCTACCTCACCCATTTGCAGTTAATATAGTGTTGGATCCATAGATTTTTTTTTGACCTGTTAACAGGTGGCTTTGAACATAAGCATCAGGGTAGATGAAACAAATGAGAGCAATGGTAGCAACACTCTTTCACAGGATAGTACGTACCTAATCTGTGTCTGGACTCTCATCTATTTTTTTGGTTCTCAATAAAATGGGCTTTGCAGCTTTTTTTCTTGTATTTAATTTATCTTTTAGGTTGGGGAGAGCAAGAGGATGTGCAAGGTTCATTTTGATAATCCTCTTGAAATTCAAGCAATGGTGTTCTATAGACTTGATCAGAATATCAGTGAAACCCCATTTGCATTTATGCATAATTTCAGACTTGCTTACTCCTGGTCCAAAAAGCAAGTTTAAATGATATACCTGATTCATGTGGAGAAACTTCCAGTCCAGAAAGGCTGTGTTTGTTTTCATCCAAAAAAACAGAAAGTTAAATTGAAAACCTATTATAGGATCTGAGCTACTTTTCTTCCTGATGTAAGTCAAGCCATTTCCAGAAAATGTGACAATGACAACATTTTATAATTCTAGAAGATGGGTAGGATCATGGACTGTGACTTCAGGCATGTGTTATTACATCCTCAGAGACAAGGGGCTTCTCTTAGAGTCACAAACCATCAGAAGCACATTTCTTCAAAGATGCAGTTAATACTGCTCACTAATTAACTCTGGCTCTCATCCAAAGTCTAAGAGTTGTAACCCTTCTGCCAGGCGAAGCCAGCAACCAGGGCCGGGTTCAATATCTAGGGGTTCCTTTCCATTGATACAACACAGAACCAGCTCGAGCCCCCACCTAGTAACCTGGGAAAATTACACACCGCGCCTGGGCACCTCTGAGAGGCAATACTTCCCCACTCACAAGCACGGAGTCTGACTGTAAAAAAGAAACTTTCAATAAAAGGAGGGAAGTAACGGCATTAATTTTGGAAAACACTGTAAACAGGGTTCATAAACATCAACCATGAGCAAAAGACCCCCAAGTAAGTTGGGCAGTGTCCTTTTCCCCTCAGGTTCTTAAGTCCAGCAACCCAAAAGTCCCTTTAGCGTGCCTGTCCCTTCTCTGCACCCCACGCACAATTGCTGTCCTTGGTCAGTGCAGACCCAGAGCTCAAAGATACATCTGCAGAGTTCATCTCCCACTGTGGGCGGAGGTAAGGAGGCACCTTACTCGCACTGCTACTCAGGCTCTCATCCATTTCCCCTCTCCATCAGCCACCCTGCTGGCCACTCACTGCACCTTTCTGCCAGCTGCCCTGTTGGCCGCTCGCTGTGCCTCTCCACGAGCTGCTCTGTTGGCTACTAACTACATCTCTCCACCAGCCACCCTGCTGGGCGCTCGCTCTGATCACTGCCTCACCAGCCATTCATTCACCAGCCGACTGTCAGTCAACTTCTGCTGACATCTGCCTCTCTGCTGTGACCTCTGCTCATTAGTCCCTTAGTGATTTTAAGCTCTTTGCAGGCTGGGCAGAAACACTGTCCCATCTCAAGTGATTCCAGCTCTGATTGAGCATTTAAAATAACAAAAGAGGCTCCTAATGAAGCCTATTTAATTCTTTCTTTGAACAGTGGGGAGGAACAGGTCAAACCAGTCTGGGGACTCCTAGGAAGGGTCAACACACCTCCTAGCTGAGACATCTGTCCCCACACCTCTTACTTTCACAGGGCTCTGGCATTCGAGCTCCTGGCTTAATGAGGTATTTTCAACTGAAGGTGACCCCCCTAATTTGGGACAGGTTAAGCACAGTCATGCTTCCCTGTACTCCTACATTATGCAGCCTGCTAATGGAAGAGGAGGGACCCTCATGCAAACCATCCTGGATGAAGATCTCAATCACTACTGGTGAGGAGGGAAAATACAAAAAATCTTCATTTCTCAGATTGCAGAAGACAAGGCTGCTACTCAGCCAGTGAACTTTCCTATGATATCTATTCTAGGATTTTATACTGCTGCCCATCGTTGTAGTATCTGAACATATTATTCTTCCCTTCAGTCAATGAGTGGTCAAGAGGAGAGCAGGCAGTAAGTGGAGAAAGGGAGCTAAATGATTGAATTTCCTACAATAGATCTTCACCATTTTGAGATGGAGAAGAAAGCAGATCCCCGAGGGAAACTTGCTGTGTAGGATTAAAGTAAACCAACTGTAATCGTGAGTATTTTAGCTGGACTTTTGAAAACAGAACACATTATGTATCATTTTCATGAAGAGTATGTGAAAACGAATGGTTGGCAAAAGTGTCATGAAGAAAAATATTTTGATAACATTGTCACTGTTGAAGCAATAAAGAGGGGAAGATATTTACAGTCAGTCAAAGAAACACATCGTCAACAAGAAAACAATGTTGCTGAAAATGGCTTCTGTAACAACAGAACCTTCAACCTTTTCTTAATTACCTCAACATTTTTCATTAATCATTTCTACAATGAAAAGTAATGGACTTGACACCTGTTACCGGAGTAGCAGTAAATGCTCTTAACTTAATTTAATCCTGAGGCCTTCAACACTGTTTGTTTCAAAGCTGCTTTGATCAAACCTCTGCAGATGATTTTTTTATGCAACGTCCAAAAATCCTACTGGGCTTTTGATTATATTAAAAAGATCTGTAGATATTTCCAAAGGTTTTTCAGTCTTCAACATGCTCCAAATATTATTGGGATCAAGAAATAAACATGAGCTTATGGAAAAGGTGCATTAGATTGTTCCTGTGACTAACCTTACTAAAAAGCTCAATGAACTCACTCAACAGCTGCAGGGGGAAAGAGAGGTTAGTATACACCTGGGTGCAATGAATTCAGAGAGAAATTGAGCTTGTGGGTAGCTCTAATAGAAAAGACAGCATTACAGCACTTCCTGTTCATGGAAACAGTTGTGGAGACGTTTGAAGAGAGTACACTTGGACATGATGAAGACTAAAGAGTTTTATGCATGTGTGGATGATTTAAAAAAAATCTGCATTATGAATTTGCCAGAAAGTTTGCAGACCTTTGAGAAATTGGAGCCATTGGCAATGTTTATCTTTTATTGTCTTCTATCATGACAGATGACATCAGTGAACTGGCAGCCAAAGGGAATGAACATTTACATTTGGACAATGGTGCATTAGAAATGGAAATTATTGCCATGCAGTGTGACATCCTTTTGAAAGCAACATACTAGGATGTTGAATTTTTTGACTTCTGTTGACAAAGAGGTCGTGCATCATCTATGAAAGATGTTATCGCAATTAACCCATAGAGGCCAGATATGTTAATAGAGGCATTCTCTGATGAAATACCTTTGCTCCCCATTCACACCCACATGGACAACTTACTTCCATTCATTATAACATTCCTCTAACTACTTACATGAAAAATTATTTAAATATTTATGCACTTATAAAAAATTGACATGCATAAAAAATTCCTGGAGAAAATAGTTTGACCCTTAAAACTCTCACATTTTTCAGACTCCCACCAACAAATGCTTTAGAGGTTTGAGAGACAATGGAATGCCTAGTTGAAGAATCAAGAAATGGTTATCTAAAAGCCTCTCTCTCTCATTCTCTCTCTCTCATGCACACTTGCGTGTGCGCGCGCTCGCGCACACACACACACACACTAGAAAAAAGAAACTTTCATTACCCCACTTAAGAAATTATCTTTTAGTCTTGTCATGTTCTAGGGTACAGTTCAGATCAGTGAGGGATTGTGTCATCACTGGTCCTGTAACCCAAAGTGCCTTAAAATGTGTGCTGCTGTAGTTCCCTTGTCTGGATGCTCCAATAGGTTTGTAATTTTGTAATTTTGAATTTTTCCTCTGTATGTACACCACACAGTAATACTAATGAGCTATATGATGTTATATTTCTGTTGATACCTTACATGACATCTTTTACATACGGGTTATGATATTAGTGAGTTGAGGTACACAGAACTGGTCTGCTTAGCTGAAACTCACTATCAGGTACCAGTGAACCTCTCGCCCTCTTGCACGAGGATGCTGTTAGGGTCACAAGGCTACAATAGAATAAGTAATATTTATCAGTAATCTGTTTCTAGAACTAGCATTCCTCAGGTTACCTCTAGCAGTACCTCAGCTTTACTATAAGTGACCTCTTATGACGGTTCAACAAACCCCTCAGAGGATGGGAGTAACTAACGTCTCCTGTCCAAAAGAATTAAAATATTATCCTCAATTAAAAATTAACCTCATGTGCTGCAGACAGACCAGGTAACTCATCACCAGAGCAAGGGTGGCAGAGCCTGCCCAAAACTGCGGGGTCTGAGGGTGAGGGCCACCTGTTCCCGCCCCTCCTCTTCTGCTCGATGCTCCGTCCCCAGCCAAGCCGGAAGCTGGAGTGGGCCAGGAGCCCTGGACCCTCCACCTGCCCAGAGTGAGGGGGTCAAAAGCAGTTCCCAGCCTGTGCCCTGCCCTGAGCAGGTGGAGGGTCTCCCCACAGCTGCCCGCATGGCTCTTACCATGGCTGATCTGCGGCCCCCCCAGCCAGAGTCTGGTCCAGGTAAGAGCCACGCGCAGGCAGTTGTGGGGAGCCATGGACCCTCCTGTCCTGGGCAGGGATCCCTGGGGTGGGGATGTATGCCAGGGGTTGTTCTCGACCCCTCACCCACTCCAGGCAGGTGGAGAGCCCACGGCGCGGTGCCCCACAACTGCACGAGCTCCCCGGCCAGGCCCCAGCTGCTGGCCTGGCAAGTGGAAAGGGTCTCGGGGGAAAGTGGAGGGGTGTGGGCAGAGCTCCTGCCAAACAGTGGATGGGTCACTAAAAATAAAAATGAAATAAAATTGTTGATACATGCAAACTGGTGATGAGCTGCATTTCTTGTCAGAAACATAGCTACCTTCTTTATCAGGAAGTTCTTGGCTCATAATATTGATACCAAGCATGTAGACCACAAACAAATAATATCCAGCTAGTTAGTTGGAAGTTAAAATGCTTTATAAAAAAATATATATGCTCAAAATTTCAAAATAGGTAAGCCCTCAAAATGCCACGTATGAGTAGCACAACGTTTCAGTTGATACAAATATATAACAATCAGATTATATTATGATTGTATGTTTCATTTTTGTGCACATTATTTGTCTGTATTCCTCCTCTTACATGATCTCTCTCATGCAGACCAGTGTAGTCTCATACAATGAAAGAAACCAGCCAGAGGGAAATCCTAAAACTAAAAATAAACAAAAGAAAACCCAAATCACATTCAGAGCAATAGCTGATCAGATTGGTGACCATTAACTTTTTGTTTGCTTGTTTCACTCTGGGCTGTCTGAATTTCCTGCTGGCACAGTTTTCTGCCCTCTCCCCCTCACTATTTATACTTCAAATCATGAGCACATTCAGACCCATAATGATGATAGAGCCTCTAGGGCAAATGGCTAGCCAGACAGGAATTGTTTCCTTCAGTTGTAGATTTCCTGGAGCTGCGCATCATAATTTAAAAAGAAAACATTGTTCACAAAAACAATTCCCCCACAGCAATTCTGATTTTTTCATTATTGCAACTATAAATGTATTTACAGTACACCAGTGTGGCAACATTTTTACCCACTTTTATGTTAATAGCACTAGCATTTTCTAAAAATAATTGTGTTTATAGGAGTAGAAAAAAATAGATGTAGCTGTGTAATTAATTATCATTGACAATCTTTAAGAGCCAATGAATAAAGAATACCTCATACAAAGTATCATATTTGATCTGTATGGCTTGTATAAACAAGAATGGATATGAAAGGCAAAGTAAGACTTTTAAGATTTTGCTGATACAAATCATCTCTGTTGTTGCATGTTTTCAATTGTGGATATTTCAGAAAGCATTGTCTTCTATTATTATCTCAACACCTTGTATTTTTAATTTTCAAAAATAATCAGTTGATACTAAATTTCACATCTCTTCATCCACCTCTTAAAAATATGTAGTTGGGTCAATTAAAGGTTGTTGATGATAATTTAATCAATGATGCAGAGCAGTCGGATTTAGAAAGTGTCCAAACCATTCAAAAGATTCTTCTGTTACTTTTTAGCATCACTGTCTAGTTAATTCTTACACTGAACTACAACAAAGCCATTCCCTAGTCACATTCACTTTTCAATTTTTAGTGGGCCCATCAATCATCTTGAACATGGCCTGAGGAAAGGTTCACAGGGAACACCACAGTAACAGTATATTACTACTAGGAGACTGATCTTCCAGGTAGTTTATCTTTCAGAAAGATTTTGAATGGAGCAATAAGTTGTCCAAGCTGAGTGAGCTTTATTAATGATACTCCAGATTGCAGATATATAATATACACTTCAATCAATTTCTATGCCACCTGTCCATATTGTAGTCATGGGTCTAGCTGATCTTGGTCAACACAGATAGAGCAGCCAATTGAACTTCTGCAGTGTCTATTCCTGGATTATTTCCCCATATTGTCTTTGAAAGATTTGTCTCAGCTTCCTTTTTAGCACAAGTACATTCCACATAATTAAGCTCATTTCTCTCCTATAGAGCCATACTGATCCTGAGTGACTGAAACCCAGATTATGGCTTTAAAGTTCTGACACAATTTGTTTACTCAGAAACTTGCTTTAGGAGTCCCTTCTCTACTGCATTTATTCTTATCAAATAGGGTATTATGCTACATTTACCCTCTGTGGGTGTCCCAAGCCTGAGCGAGAAAATTGGCAGAGCCTACTGTCAAGACCAGTATACATATATTTTAACGATCCTTGCTGTACTTAGCAGTTTGTTACCTTCACCTTAGGGATGCGTTAGCTATCATGGGCATAAAACTATGTAAATTGCTTTTCAGAAATGTGATACATAATTTACCTCACTGAAGTGATTCTAAGCATTGGATAGAATAATTCTTGAATCATGTTTTTTCAATGAGCTACATTCTCCTCCCCATTGCAAGCCATTGTCGGGGTTGGGGGGGGGGGAGGGCAACTAGGGCTTTTATTTATACTGAGAGAAAGATCTGTTTTAACAGCTTTCTGATTGATTGTGACCAGGATTTTTATTTTCTGTTGGGAAATGTGTGTCCAATAAATGGTTCAGTGGTACTGCTGCATTTGAAAAGCTGGGGGCAGAAAGAATAGGCAGAGTGGAAATTTCCTCCTGTTCTCCCCTTTGAAAAAGCCAGCTGTGCCTGGGAAAGCTAACTGGCACTTTGAAATTCACGGTAACAGCCTAAAGTTATGGTGACATTCATATTGACCAATAATAGCATCATCATATTGGATACTTAGCTTTCAGTATTGTCCCCCCCCCACACACCCCACCCCAGCAATTCTAGTAATCTAGCTTGTTTTCTTTGTAATCATCTTCTCCTAAACTTCCTACTTTTCCTACAGTACTTCCTTTTAAACCTCTGTGGTTCTTGTAGTTTCACATCTGCATCTGTACTTTTGATCCTGCTCTCCAGCCTACTGTACATTGCAATTTAGATCTAAATCTCATTTTGCCCAGCATCTCCACTGTTCCTCTCAATTCTCAGTCTCTGCGCATATTTCTAACTAAAAAACAAAACAAAAAAAAAATGGTGCAGACCAACCAAAGAATCGAAAGCTGCCAGACAACTCCCCCTGAATTCTGGAAAATTAGTAAACAATAATGTTTTATATTATGGGCTCAACTGTGCAGCCATTGTGATGAAGATCCATTCATCCTACAGATTGTCCTGCTGAAGTCACCAAGCGCTCACTGACATGTTGAGGGTTGCCCACTCAGGCCCCAAACAATTATATTGCATGGAATATTCATTTCATAGTCATATAATCATTCTAGCAATTATCATTTTACTGAATATTTCAGTGTAAAGAACCATATTTTGTTCAAATATCAGATGGCTCATTACTCTAAAATATATTTCAGAGCATTAAAAGCTCATTAGACATTTATAATCATGCAATTGTTATTTAATCTTGAGAAAAAGTTTATATTAAATGAATGCTTAAACATTGTAAATGTTTTTCTTGTATATTTTAAAATAACGAATGGGCCTAAATACTAAAATGTCACCAGACAAACAGATTACATTAACCCCCCTAAAACACTGAACACTTTGAAAATGTAAAGTCCTGCTTAAGTGCCACATAGAGTCAGTAACTGAAGGTGTCTCACTCTTTTCTCACTTCCCTCCATTATAAGCTCTGCCATCCAGTCCTTTCCTCCTCCCTCAGTGAAGATGTAGGCTCTGACCCTTCTCTATTCCATCAGTGGGGGCTGAATCTCTCTCCCTCCCTGAGAGCTTTGCAGTCTCTCTGCTCTCTCCTCTTGTTGGCTCTATGCCATTGCTTCCCCTGTGCTCTCTGGCTGACTCCCTGACATGATTCTCTTTCTTTGATTCTTTGGCTAAAGGATTTTGGATTGATATTCCAGGTTTCCTAGGTATTCAAATCGTTTATACCATTAACCCATTCCTAATGTATATGTTAAGAACACCCCTTTGATCTCAATCTCATTCATGGAATGGGTTTAGGTTTTAAAAAGACAAATTTTGGTGTAATTGGCAACCTTGTTGGACATGGATATTGAATTAACCTCTCAGCCCTTGAAGAGGTCCTTTCAGAAAAAGTTTGAGGCTTTTAGATGATATGTTTGGGGATACTGCCACTCTTCATGTCTATTCAGGGGATAAATAAATGGCTTCACTTTACAGAACTGTCAATCTAACCCTTTTCAGAAGCATTAAATTGATGTAAAACAGAATTTAAAAGAAAACAAGTACACCCTTGCAAATGACCTCCATGACACCTTCCCTGTTTCTGTTCTGTCCTATTTTTGTGTGATATACACATAGAATCTGGCCTTGAATTCCAGATTATGGAACTTCCACAGTAATTTGACTCCTGAGATTCAATCTTTCAAGAAGCACAAAATACACATGTATTTTCTTGGCATGCGTCCATTGTATTTCAAGTCTCTGGTGTAAGGTGAGAATTGGAGCCTTTATAACTACTCTAATGGTTTGAAATACTCTTACAAAAGATATTTATTCTCTCTTTCTTTCATATTCTCATTCTTTTTTAACCTAAGCAAAGTGATATATTATTTCTATGTTTTATTTTTCTTCACTGTGTATTTCAATTCTTTCCCTTCTCTATGATCTGGTGGAATAGCGATGAGGAGGACTCATATTGATACAAATAAGTTTTCTATTGTGTGTTTCTCATGCTGGAAGCTTTAATGGTCTTTCTAGTTTTTGGTTTGAGCATGTAACAGGAATGAGCTGTTGTAATCTTCAAATAATGTTAAAAGGTTGTGTTTTATGTTCTCTTTGTCATGATTTGCTGCTCTAGAGCTATGAGCCTCATTGACTTTATTGCTTTTGCATTTGTATAAATTCATTCGGTTCCTAAAAAACTAATTGTCTTGGGGGGAAAATCCCCTTTGAGACATTTCAACCTTCACTTTCACTCTGGATAAAATATCCAGATCTGTTGCTACATACTGTGTAACTAAATTTTCTCTCTCAAACACTTAATTTAATTTTTCCTTATTAATTTTAATCACTTATCTATACTTCTGTAGTGAATGTGTTTGTGCAAGTGTGTGTATTGAGAGAGAAAAATACAAGGAAGGTGCTGTGCTTTTTCTAGTGTTGTTTCAGTACTTGTGGGGATATAAATGCCTTGTGGAAAACACTGTGTGATTGGTTTCTAAAGGACATCATTCCAAATTGGTAATTTCAAAGGTTTAGCACTTCAGTCAAAATAGAAGAAATTATACCTTTCTTAATAGCAAGAACTTTGTCATAACGTAGCTTGAAGCTTTTAAATAAGGATATCGCACTGGACAATGTTTCCTTATCTGGATCCTTAGATTTCTCAAAGGAGCATTTCAGCTTCTTGATGCAAAACGCTGAGAAACTAAGCCAGAGGTCAGAGCAACAGAAGCATGCGCCTTCGAAAAGAGCTTAGCCAATTCTACAAGGATCAGTTGTTATTTAAGAAAATCAATTTTAACAGCTGGCATAACATAAAAGTCAAGCTTAGCACTGTTGTCATAAAAATAAATAAATAAATAACATTTTAAAACTCTGTTGTTTAGAGTTAGTCAGAGTTATTAACTCATTTTCCTCCCTGATCTCTGATCCATGTTGCAACTGGTCAGCCTCAGAGGATCTAATTGTATCTCTGTCTAGGAAGTACTCCCTCAGGAGCTAATAGTGTTGTTTCCTGAAACAGAAGTCAGAAACTATTGCATGTCTTCTGCATTCAGCACCACTTTTTTACAATGCTGAGCATGTCACGTCTGCAGTTATTTCCATGTTTGTTGACCCAGAACCAGGGCCGGCTCCAGGGTTTTGGCCACCCTAAGCAGTCAGAAAAAAAAAAAAAAAGCCGCGATCGTGATCTGCGGAGGGCAACTCGGTATAAGGTCCTTCACTCCGAGCGGGAGTGAGGGACCATCCACCGAATTGCTGCCAAATAGCTGGACCTGCCGCCCCTCTCCACCTCTTGCCAAGCTGGTGCTTGGAGCCGGCCCTGCCCAGAACCCAGACAGCTGAGTTCAAAACAGGTCCTCTTCTTGCTAGCACAGTACTTTAGTAGGTAAATGTGTGAAGTTCATTTTTATATCTTAGTCAAACCACTTATACTTTTTGTTCTGGTTGTTTACAAAGATATTTTTAGATTTTATTTTAAAATCAGCTAGCACAGACAAGTGTTCTTATGCCATCACTCAGAGGAGTCTCCTAAGCAGTACAGATATTTAAGTAACCCCAAGGAACTCTCTAACAGGCATTTCACCCAGGAGAACAGCTCATAATAAGACCCTATTAGCCGCATTTGCTGCTGTATTCCCATGTAGTTTTCATAGTATGGTTGGGTTTTTTGTTTTTGTTTGTTTTGGGGTTCTTTTTACAATTTTTTGGGCAATTTTCTTTACAACATAAAAAGATTAATGCAATTATACTACATATAAAACAATAGATATTTGATATTCAGTTTCTTATTTTTGCATGTAATAAATAATTTCAAAAGGCAAATATTATACAATCATCTGTTTGCAGGAATCTCTGATACCATAAAAGAGTAACTTTTAATGGGACATTAACATTTCAATAGGGACATATTAGATACCTTCTGTAGATCATTAGCACTGGAATTATACCTGGTTTACATGACAACACCTGAAGAAATTTAAACAATTTGGATATCATTAAATTAACCCAGGTTGTAATTTTGTAAATAAAAATGGAATGAAATTGTTAATCTAGGAGTTAAAAAAAAATTGGTGCTGACATGCAGTCCCCTTGGAAATATCTCAGAAGTAACCAGGAAACCTCAGATTATACTGTGATAGAACAACAGGTCACTGGTCTCCATAGTTATAATAAAGGCTAAGATTTTGTCACGGATATTTTTCGTAAAAGTCACGAACAGGTCCCGGGCAATAAAGAAGAATTCACAGAAGTCTATGACCTGTCCGTGACTTTTACGAAAAACATCCGTGACAAAATGGGGAGCTGCCGTGTCCCCTCACCACCCGCAGGGGGCCTGGCTCAGAGCTCTGGGGGCCCCTACCGCTCTCGGGGGCTCAGAGCTCCAGAGTCCTGTGTTGCCTGTGGCTGGAGCTGTGGGGCCCCTGCTGCCCGCAGCAGCTGAGAGCTGCAGGGGGGGGCCCCGCCCACGGTTGCCCGGAGATTCAGGGTAACCCTAGCACCTGCAGTGGCTTGGGGAGCGGCGGGGGTACCACACATTTCCTAGCTACTGTAGGTGGCGGGAAGACCTTGCAGCTCCCAGCCGCAGGAGGCTGAAGTCACGGAGGTCTCTAGAAGTCACGGATTCCGTAACTTCCATGACAAAATCATAGTCTTAGCTATAGTAAATCAATCCCTTTAATCTAGTACTTGCCTTTTTGTCTATGAGAAATCCACCCTTTATAATTCATTTGGATTTTGGGACTCTTGGACCCAAAAGTAATGGTTCTATTGCTCCAGGTCAGGCGTCTCACCATATTGAGACAAATACTAGTGCTTATATCTTCATTCCAGGCCTCTAGAATCTACACAGAAAGACCATCCCAATATATTATCAAGTGACATGTGAAGTCTATGCAACTCCGTTTTAGTCTACATAGTGATAGTGGCTGAGTGAAACCTCACTGAAGTTGGAGGGCATAGTAGATGACCATCATTCAGTATAAATGTAAGATGCAGTTAAGATCATTTTTGGCATGAGATAGCTAAATCAACAAGCCATGTGCAAGACGGGAGAGAAGCTGAGCTGTATAGGTGGAGGGGTTCCGCTGTGCAAATGCAATGGGCTGGGATTTGTTTGGTGGAAGTCTGTGTGTCTGAGGGAAGTAGCAGCCAGAAGCAGACTGCAAGAGAAGTACAAGTAATATGGCCTGAGATAAAGCCAGTTGGGAGAGCTTAGTGGACACAGTGCTCCCTGAAAAAGAGTCTTGAAACAGTGAGCAAAGAAACTGTCTCCTGCTATTTGATTCCTGATGTGTTCAGGGAAACAGGATTTTGTGTACATTCTTTGTAAATAATAGAATTTTATCTAAGAAATACCTGAGTCTATCATCAGATTCTCCTCTTACCAGAAATAACCAACAAGTCCCTGAATATTGGCTGACTGCTTGAGTCAAAAGGGGTAGCAGCCCTCAAGACCCTTTTCAACACTAATTTGAATGCAGTAAATCACAGCAGCACTGTGGCAATACTGACACTGGTGATGCAGCACTCTAGAAAACTCTAGCCAGCTTCATTGTGCTTCTCAAACATAGGCATAGCCAGCCAACTGAAGTTCTGAATGGCTTTTGCAGTCTATCTGCAGTGCAGATAAGTCCCCTCTGACACTGTACCCCATATTCTTCAGAAAGATATTATTATGATATGCTTATGGCATAACTATGGTGTATTTTATGCAAGATAAGTCATGTAAGTTATCATTGAAAAGGCTATGATTTACTGACTAGGATGATCCTATTTGTATGCAGGTATCATTTTTGTATCTGAAGTTAGGAATAATGACTATATATCTGCATTACAAATGTGTTTACACCTGGGGAACACCCACTAGACAAAATGCACTCAATCTAGATGGCTGGCTGGAAAGGGCCATTAGAAAAAACAATAGAAGAACTTTATTTCCCACCAGAGGGCCTTCCTGAGGACGCTACAAACAGCCTCAAATCACCGGTACTGTACTCCATCTTGGAATACCAGTATTTTTCCTCTGACTGGTGTGGGAACTAAGCATTGAGACAAAGGGTTCCGGCCATATGCAAAAGGCATATTTAAGACAGGGGAGTGACATCATCGTGGTTCTTCACTGTCTCCCTGCCCCAAGGAGGCTCTTGGAAACACCTGAGGAACAAGAACTGAACTGGGAGGAAGGGCTGGACCCAGGCTAAAAGGGATTTTTAGCCTGTGAAAGGAATACCTGGGGCTTTTAAGCTGTATGAAAGTGCAACTGGCCCCTTAAGAATTTTTGCAGCCTGTTTGAATCATCATTTAGTGTGAGAATTTGCTACTCATATCCATTCTCTTTAGTATATTAAGCTTAGTATGGGTGTTTTGTTTGTTTGCTAGGTAATCTGCTTTGATCTGTTTGCTATCCCTTATAATAATTTAAAATCTATCTTCTGTAGTTAATCAACTTATTTTTGCTTTGTCTAAAACCAGGGAGTGTGGGAGTCATAACTTGGGGCAGAAAGCTATTGCATATCCTTCTCCACATTGAGGGAGGGGGCAAATTTCATGAGCTTATGCTGTACAGTTCTCTGTGCAGTGCAAGATGGTATAATCTTGGGTTTACACTCCGGGGAGGGGGGAAGGGGGGTACTTGAGCAGCTGGGCAGTTCCTTAGCTGTAGCCTCCCCATGCAGAGCTGATCACAGCCGTCTGTATGTTGTGCAGCTGGGTGTGAACCTACCTGTATGCGTGCTGAATCCTGGGAGAGGACTTGGTGCTTGGTAGGCTGGTCACAGCTTTACAACGTAAAGGGAGCCCAGGCTGGTGGGTCGGGGGGCTCAGTGGTATCTCAGTCCCAGGTGGCACCACAGGAGGAACCCATAACATTCCCCTCTGGTCAGCAAAAGCATGCATAAGCTGCCTGTTTCTACGTGTTTTAAGCCCAGAGAGAGGGAATGAAGAGAAGAATGGAATTGTAATCATCTGTTTCTATACATATGCAGGAGCACTGTTACCGGTGTCCATAAGCGGGGACAATGGTTGTTGTTAAAGCCAGCATTAAGGGCAGGCAATCCAGCATCAGTTTCACATCCTGAACCAGGAGCTGAGCCAGTTCGATCTGGGAGGATGATAGAGGTTAGGTTTACAAGGTGGTGAGAGTTTCCATTGGACTCAGTCATATACAGAGATAGGATTTCAAGGGCAATATGGCTGTTGTCACAGTTAGAGCTCATACCTGTAACATTTTGGCCACATAAAAAGTTTCCCACTTGAATGGGCAAACATAAAGAGAATGAGTCAACCATTAACATAGGGCCATTAGAAAAGTTCATAGAGCAGGCTTTTCTGTTTGCTGGTTTGGATATTGACTGAGAGAACTGTAGTATTCTTTCTGCTTTGAAAACTGAAAAACTCAGATGATACAGACTACATTTCAGTTAATGGTATTAACTAAAAAGTTGTCTTCAACTTTGTGTGTTAAAATAAAGGAGCATAACGGTTATTTTGAAACTCTGTATTTGATACAGATATTAGATGTATTCTACAAAGCCATTGCAAATCCAGTTTATCTGGTTAGTTTCAACTGCACTGAAGCAACACTAAGTAGCCAGAGCAGATTGTGTGTGATGTATAGACAGTAAAGGAGTTTCTGAAAGTTTTCATAAGAAGGATACATTAGTAGTCTTATTACTAATAGGTGTTGGGTAACATAGTTTGACTTCAATGGGCGTCGACTTGTGTGAACCAATTTGCAAGATCAAGGCCTAAATTTCTGAATACCGAACGTTTTTTAAGTTGTTTAATTATAAAGATGTTGATACATTAATTATCTCTAATAAAATCTAACAATATAAAATATCAACATATTGAAAATGAATTGTTATATGAATTTTTAATTAGTTATTAATTATTTTATATACAACATGTATATAAAATTTGCATGTACAGGATCTAAAGATTCTCACTCTGGACCAGTGGGCAAATTCCTGTTATCTGCTGCTACTCTAACATTTGTTATTTATTTTAGAATAAACCATTACATTTGGTGTACCTTACTCAGTGTAGTATTTGTATATTTAATCAGAGGAATAGCAAGTTACAAAATGGATTTAAAAAAGAAATCTCCTATGCTATCTGTTCAGTAAACATGTTAAACTTTAATAATGAGTGCAGTGTGAGGTGAAAAGTGGAGTCCTAAGATGCTAGAAACCCCCGCCTAGCAGACAGACTTGCAAATATTTTGTTTTTATTTTATTTTTTTTAGGTCAAAGGAAAAACTGAGAGATAGAGTGAGAGAGAGAAAGTGTTGGGGTGACAGAAAAGAAATAAAAATGGGAACTTGATGGTTGAGGAATTAGTACTGGGCACCTTTACACTCTAAGCTGCAAATTCAAATATGGTTTATAAAGATATAATGATAATTTATATCCTTGAAAACCAGTAATGACCATATTTTCATTAAGACTTACAAACCAACATCAGTACATACTTTGCATGCTCAACTTCCCTGATAATAAATAAAACCCGTCCTCCCCCCCACCGAACAAAACTTTGTTTTTCTGTTGTCCTGTCCTTGGTATCAGTGTGGAATACCTTGTTATGAGACCCAATCCAAATCAATGTGACCTCCAGCATTAAGGGGTTAAAGTGAGGGTAGGATGAAATAAGATGATATGTTGGAATTGCTGCAGCAAATTGTGACTGATGTGTTTAATGAAAAAATCTTGTCCAGCAGAGAGAAGACACACAGTTTGTGAAGTCATTTCTTCACTATATTGTTTTCTGTGGGCTACAGACAGATATGTAATATCCAGCTCAAAAAGAAGTAGGCAGAAAAACACACCATGTATAGAAATCTCTCAAGGACAGCGTTAGAGATACAAAACAAAATACAGTGTAACAAATACAAAAAAAAATAGAAAACTGAAGGATACATTCTTTTCATGTATTGATTCATTACAGTATAATTTCCTATGCATTTTTTTCTTTCCGGCAATTAGATAAAATCTGTGACCAAAAGAGATGTACACAAAAAAACTTGTTCTCCCTTCCCCCTTCCCCGCCAAATAAAAAAGAAAAAGGAACACAACAGACCTCTAAATAGACTGTAAACATTTAAAAAGTGCAACCCAGGACATTGCCAATAAGTCACAGGTGTGTGCTGCATGAGCAGAAGGAAATTGATATCAATTGTGAGGAGTATAATGATTATTCCATGCTCATAATACATTCATCCTAACGTGCACTTATGCATCTGTTGCTTCAGTAGATTTTTTTTAAGGTAAAAAAATCCACTTCTATGCAAGTCATTGTAGTGCTATTCTTTATGATTTGGACAATGCTTTAGAGGAGACTAATTTTCTCTGTATAAAGAAGGATATTGCTAAGAGCCAATCCAAATCATTGAACATTTCCATCTAGGAAAGGTGACAAGTGGCAGCTTAGTCTGAAGCAGCTAATAATAAATGTTATGTCATTCATTTCTTACACTGATGTACATTTAGCCACCAACCACAATCACCAATGGATAATATCTCTTATTTCTTTGGGATAAGAAGAACTCATAACACTTTCCATTTAATTCTTTCTGCATTACAACAACATTTTGCTCTCCTGTTTCTCTATTTTTTCTCTGAGATTTTTAACTGCCCCCCAGTGCTGCCTCTGTTTGACATTCATTTGGTTTAAATGTCTTTGAGACAATGAGCAACGCTCCCTTTTGCGGGGACCAGGAGCAGGTAAAAAAAGCTTTCATGCCAGCTGAAGATACATACAATATAGTGCACACTTAGATCATGACACCTTTCCTCCCTGACATGCCATGTGATGTCCCCTGCACCCGTTAGGTGGAAATCACTAGTCTCTACTCCATTTGCCCCATATAAGCAAGAAGGGGAGCAGAGCAGGACAGAAGCAGCCCAGCAATTTTTAAAAGGAGCTTCACTTACATTTTAAATACTGGAGCCAAATTCAGCCCTGGAAAACTCTATACTTTTAAGTACACTGGGGATGAATTAAGACCTGGACAGATTTAGAATCATAGAATATCAGGGTTGGAAGGGACCTCAGGCATCATCTAGTCCAGCCCCCTGCTTGAAGCAGGACCAATCCCCAACTAAATCATCCCAGCCAGGACTTTGTCAAGCCTGACCTTAAAAACCTTTAAGGAAGGAGATTCCACCACCTCCCTAGGTAACCCATTCCAGTGCTTCACCACGCTCCTAGTGAAAAAGTTTTTCCTAATAGCCAACCTAAACGTTCCCCACTGCAACTTGAAACCATTACTCCTTGTTCTGTCATCTGCTACCACTGATAACAGTCTAGATCCATCCTCTTTGGAACCCCTCTCAGGTAGTTGAGGGCAGCTATCAAATCCCCTCCTCATTCTTCTCTTCTGCAGACTAAACAATCCCAGTTCCCTCAGCCTCTCCTTATAAGTCATGTGCTCCAGAGTCCTAATCATTTTTGTTGCCCTCCGCTGGACTCTTTCCAATTTTTCCACATCCTTCTTGTAGTGTGGGGCCCAAAACTGGACACAGTACTCCAGATGAGGCCTCACCAATGTTGAATAGAGGGGAACAATCACGTCCCTCAATCTGCTGGCAATGCCCCTACTTATACAGCCCAAAATGCTGTTAGCCTTCTTGTCAACAAGGGCACACTGTTGACTCATATCCAGCTTCTCGTCCACTGTAACACCTAGGTCCGTTTCTGCAGAACTGCTGCCTAGCCACTCAGCCCCTAATCTGTAGCAGTGCATGGGATTCTTCCATCCTAAGTGCAGGACTCTGCACTTGTCCTTGTTGAACCTCATCAGATTTCTTTTGGCCCAGTCCTCTAATTTGTCTAGGTCCCTCTGTATCCTATCCCTGCCCTCCAGTGTATCTACCACTCCTCCCAGTTTAGTTGAGGGTGCAGTCCATGCCATCCTCCAGATCATTAATGAAGATATTGAACAAAACCGGCCCCAGGACCGACCCTTGGGGCACTCTGCTTGACCCAACTTTGTTAATGATTACTTAAAGGTCTGTGTTATCCTTTTTTCTTATATGACAAGAATGACAATATTGTCTGTGACTGTGGAAGCATTTGTATCATGTTAACTTTTATGATGTGATACAAATAACAAACTGAACCTCTTGCATGGTCAGGGAGGGAAGTCACTATTTTTTGTTATATGTATTTTTCAGTTAACAAAAGCTGTTTTCTAAAATGATTTTTAAGAATTAACAATCACATCATAACTTATGCTCCACTGATATTTTTTTCATTTAAGCATAGAAAGAAAAAAGTGCAAATAATGCACTTGGATATTGGACTGATAAATGTGGTATAAATGGATGGACAAATAGATTTAACTGCAGTAGCTGTCATTAGAAACTTAATATTTCCAACAGTCAAAGTAACTGAAATACCATACCATTTCCCTATATTTAGAGTAGGAAATAATTATGAAATATTAGCACATTTCTAACTATTCAGATAGTAGATATTACATTATTTAATCACATAAAAGAAACATTGTTTTCCTGAATTTATAAAATGTTAATTTAAAAATATTTTTATCAAATTACATTCTTCAATGTTTCAGTTAGTGCAGTGGGGGTCGCCGCTTGTGTAGGGAAAGCCCCTGGCGGGCCGGGCCGATTTGTTTACCTGCCCCGTCCGCAGGTCCGGCCAATCACGGCTCCCACTGGCCGCCACTTCCAGAAGCCCCCGTCGGCCTGCAGTGGCGAACCGTGGCCAGTGGGAGCCGCGATCAGCCAGACCTGCAGACGGGGCAGGTCTTTCCCTGCACAAGCAGTGACCCCAGCTTGAGAAACACTGAGTTAGTGTAAAGTAATTTACAGTATAGCTAGTTGTAAATTGTCCAGGCTTTCGGGGTCACTAATTTTCACTATATTGAGTATTGTGTTTTAACTGTTGGAAACATAGTAGGCCAATCTATTCAAAACAGCCACAAGAAGTAAATTTTATATTGTTTTTCACATTATTGATCATTATATTCGGATTAACTGACAATTTAGGTGTGAACTTCAACCTCTCGATTGAATTTTTTAGTCCAGACTGTAATTCTTCTGGAAGGAATAAATGTGGAAACTGTCTCAGTGGTCCACCTTCAAATGGACCAAGTTTAAACTACAATAAAACAAAACAAACAAAAAACAATGTGTTGGTCTTACCTAAGTGGGGCAATAATGCCTCTTTGCCTTCTGAAGTCAACATGCACCACAGACAGCCTTTCTTTGCGAAGAAACAGCCTGTCCACAAAAACAAAACTCACCTTTATCCTTTTAAAAAACTTAAATCCAGTGCCCAATAATCGTATTTTGCATTTGGAATGCAAGAAACTGCAGGTGGCACGACCCAAGGCTTAATTCTAGCACTCATGGCTCTGACATTGTGCCATTTAGGTTGTTGAATCAGGTAGTGCCTGTGCAGCTACATTGCAAAGGAGTTATTCAGATCTTCCAATTTTTTTAAAGTGTCAAGTCCTAGTACGTTAACCCCCTGTACTATTTTATCTTTTTTCTTCTTATGATGGAGTTACATTTTAATACAATACAACAGTAATCTAGAAATGTATTTTAATACATCTGAGTGAGCCTCTTGGGAACACACTCATTATAATAATATGAGGTCTGCACCTTTAAAAATATTTTTGCAAATGTAATTTTCAAATCGGCAGTCATGCTAATACGTCTTTGGCTGTCTTTTGCTTTGCCAAACTGTACGTGTAATAGCAACTTAAAGCATAAATTGCCTTTCTGTGATTAACTGCATGTGCATGCGCCCCCCCCGCCCCCCCCCCCCACACACACAAATTCTCTGAGCAGCCAGTTTTCAGATCTAATTTTTGAACAATAAAAGCACAACTAAGGGGCAGATGCTTGGCGCTTAAAATGGTGCACTAGCAATGTAGTACTCTTAGGGCATGAGTTACCATGAGTAATTATACTTTCATAGCTTTCCATTGAGGGCCATTTATATTTACTGTCTTACAATGAGAATCCAGTGAAACATTCCTGATATGACTGCTACCCTAAAACCTGTTCCTTTGCTCCAAGAATCCCCTGGGTCTAGGCATGAATGTGAATTTATATGCTGTCTGTGTAGCAGTTGACTCAAGTCAGATATTGAGTAGTTCTTTGTTGTCATCTTTTAAATGAGTTATATGTGAAATTGCTGCACTTGTCAGTTGTTGCTAGTTCCATTAAACCAGTCTGTATGTTTAGGACCTGACCCTGTGTGAGTAAATATTTACTCACATGAGTTGTCCCACCGAGTGAGATAAGATACATTATACTATTAAATCATGCAACGAAATAAAAAATATAAGTACCTGGCACCTTATGTTGTCATTTATTTTCACCTGTGTGATGTGTGTCTAAAATACTTCCATTCTGAGGCCTTGTCTACACTACGAGAGTAGTTCGATTTTACTTGCATCGAATTTTTGTAATCGATATTGCAAAGTCGAACGTGTGTGTCCACACTAAGGACAGTAATTCGACTTTGTGCGTCCACACTAACGGTGATAGCGTCGACATTCGAAGCGGTGCACTGTGGTCAGCTATCCCACAGTTCCCGCAGTCCCCTCTGCCCATTGGAATTCTGGGTGTAGCCGGCAATGCCTTCTGGGTAACAAAATGAGTCGAGGGTGCTTTTGGGAAACTGTCGTCATCCGTCCATCACTCCCGCCCTCCCTCCCTGAAAGCGCCGGCGGGAAAACAGTTCGCGCGCTTTTCCAGTCATTGACAGCGCGGACGCCACTGTACTCCGAGCATGGAGCCCGCTGCGACCATCGCTGCAGTTGTGGCCGCTCTCAACGTCTCGCAGCTTATCATAAAGGTTTCCCTGAGGCAGATGCAGAAAAGTCAGGCAAGGAGGCTACGGCACCGCGGTGATGTCCTGAAGTCTGAGAGTAGCACAGACCTGTCAGAAAGCAGGCGACCCAGCGCCGAGGACATCACAGTGGCAATGGGTCATGTTGATGCCGTGGAACGGCGATTCTGGGCACGGGAGACAAGCACTGAGTGGTGGGACCGCATAGTGCTGCAGGTCTGGGATGAATCCCAGTGGCTGCGAAACTTTCGCATGCGGAAGGGAACTTTCCTGGAACTTTGTGAGTTGCTGTCCCCTGCCCTGAAGCGCAGTGACACCCGGTTGCGAGCTGCACTGAGTGTACAGAAGCGAGTGGCCATAGCCCTGTGGAAGCTTGCAACGCCAGACAGCTACCGGTCAGTCGCGAACCAGTTTGGGGTGGGCAAATCTACCGTGGGGGTTGTTGTGATGCAAGTAGCGAAGGCAATCGTTGATGTACTGCTGCCAAAGGTAGTGACCCTGGGAAACGTGGAGGCGATCATAGATGGCTTCGCAGCGATGGGATTCCCAAACTGCGGTGGGGCCATAGATGGAACTCACATCCCTATCCTGGCACCGGACCACCAGGCCACCCAGTACATTAACCGAAAGGGATACTTTTCCATGGTGCTGCAAGCACTGGTGGACCACAGGGGACGTTTTACCAACATCTACGTGGGATGGCCGGGCAAGGTTCATGACGCTCGTGTTTTCAGGAACTCTGGTCTGTTTAGACGGCTGCAACAAGGTATTTACTTCCCGGACCACAAAATAACTGTTGGGGATGTGGAGATGCCTATAGTCATCCTCGGGGACCCAGCCTACCCGCTAATGCCCTGGCTCATGAAGCCCTATACTGGCGCCCTGGACACTGAAAAAGAACTCTTCAACTACCGGCTGAGCAAGTGCAGAATGGTGGTGGAGTGTGCTTTTGGCCGTCTCAAGGGGAGATGGAGAAGCTTACTGACTCGCTGTGATCTCAGCGAAACCAATATCCCCATTGTTATAGCAGCTTGCTGTGTGCTCCACAATCTCTGTGAGAGCAAGGGGGAGACCTTTATGGCGGGGTGGGAGGTTGAGGAAAATAGCCTGGCTGGTGATTACTCACAGCCAGACAGCCGGGCGATTAGAAGAGACCAGCGGGAAGCGCTGTGCATCCGGGAGGCTTTGAAAGCAAAGTTCCTGAGTGAGCAGGGTAACCTGTGATTTTATAGTTTGTGTACTGAGAAGCTAAACCTGCCCCCGTTTCTTTACCCAGGTAATGTTGACTATCCTATCCAGTTACATACCCCCTTCACCCCCCCTCCAACACACGTGTCGAAATAAAAATAGTTCTACTTTGTTAAAGCACACCGTTTTCTTTAATACTGTTTTAGCGGGAATTTTTTAAAACTGGGACGCAGACTGTGGTGCGGGGCGGGTCTAGTGTTGTGATGCGAATGCAGCTTCTAAACTCAAGGATTGACAGGCTCCGCTGCGGTGGGATGCTTGTTTCAACGGAGCCTGTCACCCCTCCTGATCGGGACTGTGTGTATGGGAGGTCTATTTGACTTTGTGGCAGGGGGAGGACGGTTACAGATCCCATGCTGTGTGGCTCTGTGATCCTGTCTAAGGACCGGCGCTTAAGATCTGTAACTGCCCTCCCCCGCCACAAAGTCACAGAGCAACCCACCCCCCCCAACATTACATCAAAACAACCTCCCAGACTAACCGGGGCAACTAGTCACTGCATCACTGCACTGTGTATGTGCCCTGCTGCTGTGCCTGCCCCCGACTATGTACCCTGCCAAAGGAGACTGTCCTGTCCAATTTCCAACCCCCTTTCCCCTCCTCCTCCAAAAGAACATGATTGAAACAGTAGTTAACAGAAACGAATTTTTTATTATCAACTACACATGGCATTGGGAGGTGAAACTTGGACGTGGGCTTGTGTCAGGCGGGAAGGAAAGAACTTTTCAAATTTTGGGAAATGAGAGCCTTCTGCTACTAGAGCTCTCTGCAGGGGTGGAGTGAGAGTTAGCAGGGACTCTGCCGCCTCTCCTTCTTTGCACTTTGGGTGAGGTGGGTATGGGACTTGGTGGCGGGGGAGGGCGGTTAGAGATGGACTGCAGCGGGGCTCTGTCCTCCTGCCTCCGTTCCTGCAGAACATCCACAAGGCGCCGGAGTGTGTCCGTTTGCTCCCTCAGTAGTCCAAGCAGCGTTAGAGTCGCCTGCTGGTCTTCCTGCCGCCACCTCTCCTCCCGATCCATGTTGGCTTGGTGCATTCGGGTCAAGTTCTCCCGCCACTGGGTCTGCTGTGCTGCCTGGGCTTGGGAAGAGGCCATAAGCTCAGAGAACATGTCCTCCCGTGTCCTCTTCTTCCTACGCCTAATCCGCGCTAGCCTCTGGGAGTGTGATTCCAGGCTAGGTTGTGAGACAGTCGCAGACGGGGCTGTGGAAATGGGAAAAAGGGAGTGAATTCCTCTGAAAGATAAATGTAGTTGTGAACAAAGAACATAGTCTTTCTCTGTGAACAAGACCATGCACAGCACCTTTCACATGCGCACTCAGCACAAGGTCGAATTCTCGGCCTTCGCATTCTGTGCCTGGGGTCTTGAACAGCACATTTGAGAAGCGAGGCAGCACAACGGAATTTCTGTTGCAGGCAGACATGGTAAGCCGTACACTTGTGGCAGTTTAAAACTTTTATATTACCACTGGCCTCATTTCACATTTAAATCAATGTCAGTCCCTGCTGCCAGCAATCCGGCAAGCGGGAACTCTGCCCCTGTCCCACCCCCTCGCGGCTGTCCCCGGGAACGATCCCTTTCGGCTGCCCCTCTCCCGCCTCCACCGCGTGGCTGCAAACCAGCGGTGACAGTTCTGTAAAGGAACGGGAAAGCAGTCCCAACACTAACATTCCCCTACCTAATTAAAAGCAGGTCACCATGGCCGACATCACCCTGATGAGGATCTCCGAGAGCGACAAAGAGAGAATGCTCCGGGAAAGCCTCCAAAGACCAGGGCCGTATGCCGCCCTGCTGTGCAGAGCAATGATCCCCGAGTACCTGATAATCTCGTGGCGCGGCAACGTGTCGTACTTCGGAGGACCCAATAAGGCCGCTCTCCCCAAGAACCTCATGCAACGGCTTTCAAGTTACCTCCAGGAGAGCTTCATCGAGATGTCCCAGGAGGATTACTGCTCTATCCCCGCACATATAGACCGCATTTTACTGTAGCTGCAGTAGCAGGGAATACACAGTAGAGCGGCTTGTGCAGGACAATCACTGAAAACCGGACATTGCTAGATTTCTTTTCAAAACTTGCACTGCCCCTTACTAAACCGTTAAGCGCCTAGGGCACACTAATCATGAACAACCCATTCTTTTAATTGTTAATATTCCTGTTTTGTTAAAAATAAATGTTTAGATGTTTACAACACTTACTGGCTGATCCTTCACCAGATTCTGTGTCCGGGGTAATGGCTGGGGACGCTTCGTAGGGGATCTCTGTAAGGGTGATGAAGAGATCCTGGCTGTCGGGGAAATCAGCGTTGTGAGAGCTGCCAACTGCCTCGCCCTCCTCATCTCCTTCCTCATCTTCCCCGTCCCCTAACATGTCTGAGGAACCGGCCGTGGACAGTATCCCATCCTCAGAGTCCACGGTCACTGGTGGGGTAGTGGTGGCGGCAGCACCGAGGATGGAATGCAGTGCCTCGTAGAAACGGGATGTCTGGGGATGGGATCCGGAGCGTCCGTTTGCCTCTTTGGTCTTCTGGTAGCCTTGTCTCAGCTCCTTGATTTTCACGCGGCACTGCGTTGCATCCCGGCTGTATCCTCTCTCTGCCATGTCTTTAGAGATCTTCTCGTAGATCTTTGCATTCCTTCTTTTGGATCGCAGCTCGGAAAGCACGGACTCATCGCCCCACACAGCGATGAGATCCAAGACTTCACGATCAGTCCATGCTGGGGCTCTCTTTCTATTCACAGACTGCATGGCCATCACTGCTGGAGAGCTCTGCATCGTTGCCAGTGCTGCTGTGCTCGCCACGATGTCCAGACAGGAAATGAGATTCAAACTGGCCAGACAGGAAAAGGAATTCAAATTCAAATTTTCCCGGGGCTTTTCCTGTGTGGCTGGTCAGAGCATCCGAGCTCGCACTGCTGTCCAGAGCGTCAACAGAGTGGTGCACTGTGGGATAGCTCCCGGAGCTATTAGCGTCGATTTCCATCCACACCTAGCCTAATTCGACATGGCCATGTCGAATTTAGCGCTACTCCCCTCGTCGGGGAGGAGTACAGAAGTCGAATTAAAGAGACCTCTATGTCGAACTAAATAGCATCGCAGTGTGGACGGGTGCAGGGTTAATTCGATTTAACGGCGCTAACTTCGACATAAACGCCTAGTGTAGACCAGGCCTGATTTAATACCACTTTACACATACTTTGCACAGTGGTAAATGAGAATGCACGTTGTCAGGCAGTGGGGATGCAAATCCTAGATAATTATTTATACAATTGTTTATTATTTTCTTAGTAAACAAATATGAAGGTCAACTATATTTTGATTTCCCTATATGGACTGAACAATAATGTCTGTTCCAGGCGGTAGGCAGCCTAACGAGATCAGAAATACAATCAAATTCACACAAGAATAGCAACCAAAAGTCTTTCTGTGCCCCAAAACATCATCCATACCAACAAAACTAACCTAGCTCCTGCAACACACTAATGCCCTTAATAAATAAAATAAATGCCACTATTGAGAACCCCCAAATCTCTTCAGTAATCTACACATATCGATGAACTATGCAGACTCAGTCATCAGAATCAAGTAATTTGAGATAAGCAGCAAGGAAAGAATTCTAAAACAGAGAGACACATAGGTGGAATTCCCTTGCCAGCAGATTCCTCTCCTATAAACACTTTTGCTAATCACAGCTAATTTAATGCGGGAACATGTACAATGCTGCAACTGAGATCAGAGTCCAGTTGTTTTAGGTGATGAACATATACACTTTAAGAAACAGTCTGTGCCCAGAAAAGTTTAAAATTTAAACAATCAGACAAAGAGTGTGAGGAAGGAAGTTTCTTTAACGCCATTTTATATTTTGAGAATTGAGGCACAAGAAGATGAAGTGACTAAGCTAAGGTCCTGGGGGAATTCTGTTGTAGAGGTAGGAATTGAACCTAGCTCATCTATGTCCCAGTTGTTCCTTTTCATCTGAAGTATGAACTTTCAGTGTTGCAGCATGAGAAATTTGTTAGCTCATACAGGGACTTCGTAGTGCAAAGGGGTGATCTCTGAATTAATGCTAATACTGTTTATGCTTCACATACCAAAGGGATACAATGGCCTAGGCCTAGTTTAAGGATAGGTGACCTCCTGCACATCACATTGGATATAAACAACTCAGCCATACAGAAGTCATGGGCTTCATCCTTATCAAAATCATGAATAATTGTTAACTTATTAAGCATAGAGCTCACATTATTCAACATAAAGTAAGGATCTTGATCTCTGACTCCTTATTCTTCTGGGAGATAACGTATGTACCTAATAAAATTACTCACTCTGAATTTTTCCTGCATATTTGCCCAATCCAATACCCCAACCTTTTGAAATCCAGCCACTCTCCAGGTCACACTATATCAGCAATCATAGTGGCATTGCTTCTCGGCCATCCTAAAATGGCCACTGAATGTCTCAGCTGCCACAGCTGGGTGTCCAAATAAGGTTCTTCACTCAGACTACAAACCTCATCTTCAACCAAAATGGCCTTCCACCAATTCCTCCCAATCATTCACCTTCCAAACATATACCATTGCGAAAAGGACCCACTTCAGCTCAATCCTCCCCAGTCTGCTACTCAAAGAAGTACACTCATTTAAGCTTTCTTTGTGTAGAACAAAATTCTTCTTTCTCCACAGCTCCAATTATCAGGCAGGGCGGTAATGCTAAAGCCCCTTTCCTCTTCTCCCCTTCTGTCACCACTGTTGGCGTAATACAAGAATTCCGTAATTTTGAGGGCCTTTTACACCTTCTCCCTCTGACCTCCCCCCCCCCCACACCACACACATGCACACACAGTATATCCCCTCCCCATAATATTTCAATAGAAGTTTTCCAATGCGGTAACCACCAATGACATTCTTATCCTGGCCTGGAATATTGGAGGGTAGCCCCCATTCATTCCTAGTCCCACCCATCATTATGCCCAGGAAATCAGAGCAACCCATTCAAAAAAGTTAATAAAATGCAGCTCTCTCCCTGTTTTTGGTGAGACTCTAACCTTACATAAAACAAAGATGGCCCAACCAACCAATCCCTGCTATTGAGTCTTCTTGAGTAGTCTATTTTCCCTGAGTCCCACATCCGCAAGTGTCGCTCCCATCATCACCATCACACAGTACAGACTGTTCCTACTGTTGTAGCAAAACCAACCTCCCATCTACATGATAATAAATGGAGGGAGAGACAATCCCAGTTTCACTGGTAACTCAAGATTTGAGGGATAGGGTGTAGGTCACAATGGTTTGGTCGCTACTGGAACAGCAGATGTTTTTTATCCAAACTAAGCAGGATGTGATGTGCAGCCCAGGCTTTCAGGGAGCAAGGGAGCAGAGTACTTCAGTGAGCACATATTTGGGGGTTGTGATTACACAGGGGTATTTCTGACACTGCTTTTGTCACAGCTGGAATGGGTGAGCTCTTACAGGTAAATTGGGGGAGGGGGCTGAGGGGAGAGGCTGGGTATATGTGAAGACATGCTTGGTATACTGGATATAAATTCATGTGATTTGTTTTATTTGCATTTTCACATTTCAAGTGGGCAAAATATTACAAATGATACATTGAAATAATTACCTTTCCAATGAGTGAACTATGTTACTGAAATGAACAATTTATCATGGTCCCTTTATTCAATAATGTTAACATTTTTTTTTTTTAATTTTCAGAAACTTCTGGTCAAACTGTTACTGTGGTTACACAAACCGTGGTAACCAAGGAAACCACCATCTCCAAAGTAGAAATGCCATCTTCCTTGCTTCTGGAGGTGCCTGCTCTGGCTGACTTTAATAAGGCCTGGGCAGAACTCACTGACTGGCTTTCTTTACTGGATCGAGTGATAAAATCCCAGATAGTGACAGTGGGTGATCTTGATGACATCAACGACATGATCATCAAACAAAAGGTATGAGAAACATTTAGACATTAATTTTTGTGGTTGAAAGTCTGTAACAGCTATTAAAAGGGTAATCGTTTCAGCAGGGAACATAAGAGGAAACATTTAGATTAAGGTAAGTAACATACAAATTCCACAGTTAATCTGTTTTAAATTGACTTCTAGGATTTGAATTTGAAAATAACTGAAAAAGGAACAGAATAGGTTTTTTTTCATAATGAAAACTGCATTTATCAGAATATCAGAATGCCCCCTTTTATGAACATGTTTGTGCCACAGCAGTGAAATCTCTGTCTGTCGATCTTCTTTGTAATGCACCCGTCATTATGGTGTCACAGGCTAGGGGATCAGATATGGAACACGAAAAGAGGAAGGAAATATATAGAAAGATCCATAATGTAAACAGAGAAAAAAATATACGGTTCTATACCTTTTTCAAGTTTGAGTGTTTCTGTAAGAACTTTGAGAGGCTTGTATCCTGCTGTCATCCTGTTATGAAAAGCTCCTCAGTCCCTTTATATAAAAGAGTAGCTTATTAATGCAAGTGTTTTGTCAGCAAACTGCGTAAGTATTAGTCATCTTTGAAAACACACAAAAATATGGAAATACATGTGCATAGACAAAAAAACAAAACTTTAACTTCAGCAACTCTGTGGCAATAAAAGTAATTTGTTATTATATAGCCTGAACGTAATTACCTGCCTTCCAGATTTAGCAGTGTTCAATATAAAAGATTCAGCTTGCCTGTGCAAAACTTTAAGTGCTAAACTTCCATTCATTTGAGCTCTTGTAAACTGAATTTATGGCTTTATATTATAAAATATTCCTCTGATTCATCCTCCAGAAACGAAGCCTGATTATCGCAGAGGATAGAAGTTAAAATTCTTTTTTTATTTAAAGAAAAAAAGAAAATAGAAAGAATGGAGAAATTTTGTATGATCTTTCTCTTAAACAATGTAACAGGATAAGGATTTATTCAAATACATAAGCAGCTAGGTCCTTTTCTGTTTCTTTTTTGTGTATTTCATTTTTTTCACAACTTGTGATTATTTGACATAGGTTGTTTCCCTCCTCCCTCCTTTTCCCCCACACCCTCTCCGATACTTTTATTTTGTATTACCTTCCTGAGGTAGTAAAAGGTTTTGGTATTCATCTCCACCAGTGATTATAGGGCCGGTCAATATTTTCAGAGTAAATCTGTACCATCTCTTAAGAATGTCATAATTGTATTGGGTTCAACATAATATACTATGGACACTAGATAAAAATAATTGTAAGCAGTTTCAAAACATATTATTTTGACCATTCCTAAGAGCCATGAAACCCAAACAACAGACATGTTGGATGATTAAGATTTTTGTACTTTTTGTAAAGCCTTAGATTGAAACATGTTGTCAAATACTTCATTTTAAATGATCTGATCATTTTGATATTTAAATAGTAATAGCCAAGATAATAAATCCTTAAATGTGCATGCCTTTAATTTGGGAGGAAAACACAACTAAATAAGCATAGTGTCCCTATATACTGTTATCAGATTGGTATAATAATCTAAAATAGATCCTAAGGAGCTGTTATAATCTGCCAGGTTAATAATAGTCTACAAATAAAGTAGAATTTTTGCAATACAGTCTATAATTTATCAGGTCAAATATATACCTTTACAACAATGATCTGTTGTGAAATCTTCAAAATTTATTGAGTTTCATAAATCACATTTTCAGAATTAGTCTGCTATCAAAATACTTACCTTATTAAGAGCTATTATCCCATAAAAAATGAAAGTTGTCTCTTTTTTCTATGTACACTAAAATATAGATCAGTAGATGAAAATATCAAAAATATATCCTGGTATTGGGCAGTCTAGGGCTTCCAGCACACATTGCCTATTTCTTTCATTTTAGCTCCATTATTCTTTATGATCTGCACAGTACTACACTTCTTTTTCCCTTTTATTGAAAATTTTACAGGGCAGGACTATTTTGGTTGACTGTTGAGATTCTTCCTATTCTTTTTAGCCAGCATAAACTATCTGGGTTCTAATTTCATAGATATATAATTATTATTTCTCCAGCTAAACTCCAGAAGAATTTTGAAGCATAAATGGTGAAGGACCATAATACTTTCCCTTGCTCTATGTTAATTTACCAGATTTTAGCACTGTAAAGTGTAGTTAAACAATAGCTTTTCACTGCTTCAGCTTATTTCTTAGAGAGTATCTTCATGTGGACTTAAGTCTTCCAAAGAACATGCTCATTTTGCCTACATTGTACGCATCTGTCTTTCCTTACCTACTCCTTCATCTACTCTAGACTTCTCTAGGAGTCTGAAATCTTCACTCATAGTGATCTCCTTTACTAACAAAAATGACATCTAATGATATCCACCATTTTCTCTGGGGCACCATAATTTTGAGCAAAATTCTACAATGTCTACATGTTTTAAAATTAGCCAGTTTATATCTTTATCTGAACCTACCTAAATTTCTATTTATCCAATATAATGCAGTTCTATCTATCTACCTACCTACCTACCTACCTACTAAACTACACAGCCTATTTTTCATTAGTAATTGCCCAAGGTTCCAGTACTGTAAATTCCTCCTGAGAATCCATGACTCCTAACTCAGTCCTGTGATGACCATGAGAGCAGATGTATGGTCCTTCAGCCTGGGACAGAAAGTCATCAAACCTGATTCTGTTCGTGACTGTATCACTGAATTGTTATGTGAATTTAGCCAAGTAATTTAGCCTATGGCTGGTTTCAGGACTGACAACTAATTTTAGATGTCCCAAGTTTGTGGTTCCCAAGTTGATACAAATAAGGCCTGCTTCAGGAGGTGCTGGGCACCCACATCAAGTGAAGTAAATATGAGCTGTGGATGCTCAGCTACACTGAAAATCAGGTCAAAGGTGATTCAAATTGAACACCCAAAATTAGTATCCACTACTGAACATGTTGTCCATTTAATTTCTATATGCCTCAATTTCTGTACCTATAAAACAGGGATGATAGTACTTACCTCACAGGGGGTGAGGCACATTGTGATCTGTGCACATGGATTGTTGCACCAATGCAAAGCCCATAAGCCTCAAAATCCGGGTCTGTGTGGGTGAACTGATTTATGGTGCTGCAGTTTTTGGGGATCCAACCCAAGATGGCTTAAATGCTGAGTATCACCCTGTAAAAATTGGGTCTCATAAAGGTGTCTCAAATTAGGCATCCAAAAATAGACACACACAAAACTTTTGCAAATGTTGTCCTTTTTTATACCTTGCTCTAGAAAGATGAAACAAATCTTTGTTTTATTTCCGTATCTTTCCTTTTAAAAGAAAGAAGAATTTTTCTTTAATAAATATAAAAGTTAAATAATATTTTAAAGCACCAAAAAGAAAACCCTCTATAAACCTGGCAGTACATGTAATAGGGTATTTTCCAAATTGTCCAAGTAAAAACAAGTGACCTGAAGCTGTCCTTTCCTCCACAACAGCACATAATGTTATTGAGACTAAATCTCTAAGGGCATTTTGCTCAGGTTCATTTCACTCTCATTGTGTCACAAGATCATAGACACTAACCCTGCCACATTTATGAAGGAAAAACATTTAAGACATCATTAGCCCTCAAGTGAACTTTGCTTGAAAGTGGTCCCAAAGAATTGGAACTGTGAATGGTTACAGTAATAAAGTATCAAGTACAGAGCGTGTGTGTGTAACAACAAAAATGTGATCTGGCCTTAGTGTTACAGGAAGCAGTATGACTTTAAAATATAGTAAGCAATGCATATGTAGTGTAGAGAAAGGAATTTTACAACATAGTAAAAAGTATAATAATGTGTAATAATTTCATCCTATTTGTAATTACTGTTTCCCAGATTTATTTAAAAAATAAGAGTGGGACCAGATTTTTTTTTTGTAATAATATATCTTTCTTGAATGCAAGTCTACTAAAGTGTTTTTAGAAGTACATAAGTACATAGTTCTCTTCTGTATAGTTTAAGAAACAGACACTTTAAAACCCACAGAAAATAATTAATATTGGTATAAGAGTTTTAATTACTTTGCCATGTATTCATAAAGGGAAAAATACTGTACTGTACACTCTGACACAAAGGACTGATCTTTTGCAAAGCTGTGATATGAACAGCATGTTGTCTGAAAACTGACTGAAAAAACAGAATTATATGGAATTTATCTTCCATAACCTGGTTCTATGGCTAAAGTTGAGGAAAATGATGAAAATAAATAACATACTAAGATGTAGACTGCTGAGAGAATCAACGTAATAAAGTTCAATTCAGTTGGTTTCAAATGATGATTCATTTTATTCTCATGACTTCAGAGCAGTCAGAAAGATCTGGACTTAAGGAACAGTTTATTTTCTTTGTGAAAGAGGAATGAGTGAACACAGACATAACTTTTTTTCCCCTGTGCTTTATTATGGAAAGGTGGTAACTTCTCCAGAGTGAAGGTGTCAACAAGCTTTCTTATAAAGCCCTGTTTGGCATCATTATAAATATAACTTGGAAAATGTTTGTTCTATAATTTGTCATATTTCCCATGAAAGCAGAAAGAGATCGTGCAAAGTTTGAAGATAATTAATCACACTGTTTTTGAGTTATAGGTAATTAAAATGTAAGGCTCACTTGAGATTTTGACTTTTGTCTGTTTCTTTGTCTTCCTCTAGTTCCAAAACAACTTTAGACTTTTCACATAGTTAAATCCCATTGAAAACACATGTGCCAGCTGCATTTGAAGAAAAGAGCTTTTAATTTAGCAAAGTTATTAGTGAGTTGCATTGTGGGTTGTTTTGGGTCTAACCCTGCACCCACTGATTTCAACAGTAGACATTTGCTATCGACTTGTGAGGCAGCAGGATCGATCAGGCACAATATGTGTGTGAACATGCTGCCTTCTATTTAGCAGCTGCAGCTTTGAAACAAAGTCAAGGCCCTTCTATAACTAATAGAAGTGTTCCATTAGCCTGTATGCTTTGGAACTGCAGGGCCAACGTTATTATTGAGAGCTGCTGGTATCTCCATAATTAAAGTTGCAACCACAGAGCCATTATATGTCTAATTTTGGTCCCATTAAATAGCTAATTTTGCTCCCCATTTTAACTTGTGGGGGAAAAAAACAAAGAGAAAACAAAGCAAAAGCCTCATGTTTTCAGATGTTTAGAGTTAAATATTATTGACAACTAGAAAGTGTCTGAAATCTTTAATTAAACTGTCTGAAATATTTAATTAAACTGTGTGTGTACTTTCTGAAACTGAAAAAAATTCAAAAAGTAGACACTTCAAGTCTTTTTAATAGTCTGATGTCTCTTCTTTCTACCCAATGAAATTACATTACATCACAGAATTGGAAATACAGGTAGATTTTGATATTGTCTTATTAAAGAGGCAGTTTTCAAGGGCAAGAATAGTAAAATATTTAAGAATTTGAATATTTGAAATTTGAAAACTAGACACAATTTTCAGTCAGTGAAAGGGATGGAGAAAAAACAAAAACAACAAACAAAAATTCAGGGCTAAAATGATTGTTTTCACCACTGCCCCTTGATCTGGCCAGCCTAGTTTTCAGAAAGTCGGGGGTGACGGGGGAGGGAAGAAAAAAATCCAGGATCTGATAAAATTATTCATATATTCTACAACAAATAACCACGTGATTTAAGGGGAATCTGTGCCAAACTCTTTAAAAGAGGTGCTAAATGAGGATCACAGAGTTTAAGAGCCCTATATTAGGTAAGAAGTTTATGGACGCAATATCCTGGTCTTTGAGGTAGGAGAGCCATGGTTTCATTGCTAGACTACAGTGCTCCTCAGATTGTTTGAAACCTCTGTACTTAGACAATGGAAAAATTAGGGTTAAGGATGTCCATCCTTTTCTGTTGATTGGTTTGAATTTACAGGTGGAGGAAGCACCATGATATGTGAAAAAGTTGGATGTCATTTGAGAAAAATAGAGAGAAGCATAGCATAGTTTCTGATTATGAGAGATGGGGAGGAAAGTGGAGTTGAGAGTGGTAATTAAAAAAGTAGAGAAAGTTAATGGTTTATTACATATCTTGTTTACAGACATTACCTAAAAAAGAGACAAAATTAGCATTTCAGTAGTTATTTTTTTCCCTGGCTTTGGGCATAGTTCTGTGATATGTATTTTATTACGAGTACTGTTTACGAAGTACTGTGCCTACAACTGAGCAAATGGCATAATCACAGTTCTGTGGAATACATTGTTACCTTTGCTCAAAAGTTTTCTATCTAAACTGTTTTGAACTGAAGTTTTTTTAACAACTTTTTTAATATCATGAAAAGTATCTGTTTCCGTCAGAAAATTTAATTTTGTTTTTATTGAAAAAACAAAATATTTTGGTTTGGAAATGCTGACCTGGTGCCTTATGAGAGTTTGGTAGCCTCATGTCCCCATCTTTTGTATGGGTCAGGCTCCATGGCTGGAACACATTTTCCATGATGCACCATAGCCAGGGACTGCTATAATGCACTGATTCTCCTCTCTGAGAGAAGAGACCTTATTGCATTATCAGACATACAGGCTGACCAGTCAGCCCAAACTATAGAGGAGAATGGGAGCTTGAGGCAATGAAACTACAATACCCATGCCATGAGGTATGAAATGTTCATGTTTTGTCTGAAATTTTTTATGATTGAATGTCTCCTAAAAAAATTGAAATGTTCTGTGGAAAATTTAGACTAAAATGAAATAGTTTTCATTTTCTTAAAAAAATTCAGCAAAAAACTCCCACTCTTTTCAGTTAGCTCTCTATAATGTGTATTTGTAAGGTACATTAGTGGCCAAATTTTCAAAATCATGATCACTTTTTGCAGGAGCCAGTTGCACTTCCTAAGTTTAAACTCAATTTTGTATCTAGAGTTGATCTGCAGGGTATGAATCTAGGTACTTGCACACATTTAACTATCTAATTTTGGGTCAAATCATGTAGTTAGAGGCAGAGGCATAGACACTCAACTTTGCCCCTGCAATTCATATTGCATGTAATTTTATTACTATAAATGCCACCTATAAAAAGGGAGGCAAGGCCTCAACCCTTTTTGCAAATGTAGTACTTAATTTCCTATAGATATATGGAGTACATTCAGAATAGTGACACATCTGTGTGGCTCCCATGGACAGTAGAGCACCTCCTCACATGTTTTGCATGGTACCAAAAGGCACAACAGAAAAAGGTGTGGCCCACGTGGTGTTAAATCATCCATTAATATACACGAAGGGAAGATCCTTCCCTGTACCAGACTGAATTCAGGTGGAGTTCAGGCAGTCTGGAAATGAAAATTCACCCTTTCTAATCCCAGTTTAGGGAGAGAGGCTGTACCATAACTCCCTAAGTCATGTTGCTCCAGTCTATAGGTCAGTGCAAATGTAAACAAACGGTCTAGTGGCCCGTCAGTGCATTACCCTGATGGGACGCAGGGAGGGCCGCCGAGAGCGGGTTCGGGCCCCGGTGAAAAATTTTTTGGGGGCCCCACAGCAAAGGCGGACTGGCTAAACAGGGCCAACGGGGGCGGGGGGAGCCGGGCCCCGGGCCCCCTTCCGGACCGTCTGGCCCTGGTAATTTGTACCGGCTTCTCCCCCCTCTCGTCGGCCCTAGACGCAGGTTGCCCACCACTGCTATAGGTTGTATTAGCAGTCTCAACCTGTGCCAGTTGCAGGGGGCACTGTGGCCTCTAGATCTGCATAAACGCAGATCTGCAGACACCCTCTCGACCCATCGTTGGGACATGCTTATCCTGTCTCCAAAGTAGAGATGGAACTGAAATGAGTTCTGCAGCATGCAGTGGATGCATAGACATTTCTGTGCAGCTCCTCCACTAGCTGAACCTCACTGCCGCCCCTATGCAGAGTTTAAGGGATGTGGAGAACCTTGAGCCAAGTCTCTTCAGCAGGGCAAATTTCGCCTTAGGTCCTTTCACTTGGGGGACTAGAGCTATCATTTATGCTTAGTTCAAAGCATTACTGTTATTCTGTTTAACATGAAATATCTAGCAGAATTATTTTTAGTCTATGTCATGCTGTTAGACTTCTTAAATTAAAAAGTTATTCTAATTTATGATAAATACTGGAAGGCTGGCTTGTGTGTTTGAAGTGAATAATATACTAATAACCAAGAAGAGTTCTAAATACCCTTTAAAAAAGAGTTAGAATTACAAGATTTCTTTTTGAAAGATTTTAGCATTTTTATAGAACACAGCAGAATGAAAGACTTTCTTCCAGCCCTTAAGCTTACTATTAAAGGTTAGAAAATGCAGCATGATGTGCTAGAGGGACTTGTATCCAAAAGAAAGCTGAGTCTTAGAAAGGAAAACTGCCATGAATCTGAAAATTGAACCTCTTGGGATATAGAATATAAGCCAGAAAACTCCTTTTATTATTCTATAGCCATAAAGAAAGCCAATATTTTAAAATAGTTTGGCCATCTCATTATGACATGACAGAGAATAGATGTGGTTTTTTGCAGTAATAAAAAAGTCACTTAAACAAATTTCTCTGGAAAAGTGTTTAGCAGCCACTTCCTTATTTATCTGAAGTGTTCAAACATTGGTACATGCAATATCTTTTTATCTCTAAGGACCTAATCCAAAAGTTATTGAAGTGAATGGGAGACTTTCCACTGATTTCAGTTGGTTTTGGATGAGGCCCTAAAGTATCAACTTGAAACAAAAATAGGTTAGTAATGGCTGAAGGTCACTTCTCCCCAATTATTGTTTGTAGGTCTGTTGTTAAGTGAATGTATGATCTTAGTCCATTTCCGATCACATATATTTCTCTTCAAAAGGAAGTCATCATATTTGGCACACATTGGCAATGCTGTTAGCCTTAGCAGAAAGGACATTGAGAAGAATTTTTGCTGATTTCTCCAAGTCAACACTGAGGCACATTTGCATGTCAATGACTAGAAACTTCAACCACCACTGTCCATGCTGTATCTATTCTGTGGGTAATACATTTGTTTTCTGTAGTTCCTCAGTGTGACCCATTACATGAGTATAAAAGCTTCAGTTCAGGACACTACTTCATTAGGACTGCTCACTTGTCTAAAGTTGCTGTTGGCATTATTATTATTATTCATTTATGTATTTATGTTACATTAGTGCCTTGAGGCTACAGCCCCACTGTGCTAGGCACTGTACAAATATATAACAAACAGCCCCTGACTTGAAGAGATTACAATCTAAGTGTAAGACAAAAGGTGGCTAAAACAAACTGATGGGGTGAAGCACAAAGAAGCAATGAAACTATACTAGTCAGCACAAGAAACAGTGTTCACAGCAAACCAGCTACCTTACCATTGATCAGATTTTTTATAGGCATCCATCACCGCAGAGAAGAGGGTATATGAAGCAAGACAGTGAAATGGTTTTGTGGATATTTAAGGGGAGCTCCTCCCATGCATAACGGGAGCAAAGAGAGAATGTGTGATGGCACTTCTTGGAAAGTTTTAAAATTTGGCTGTCAAGCCTGACTACATTTGTGCAAGAAAGATGGGAGTCAATGTCTTGATACTGTGTAAGAGATGATCGATGGAGCGGGGGGTAGGCAATGAGGTGCCCTAAGAGCGCTCTAAGGGCTTGTTTACACTTTAAATGCTATAGCGGCACAGCTGCGCAGTTGTAGCATTTCAGCATAGACAGTACCTGCACTGATGATGTTACCCGGAGTTCTTCCAACCCAAAGCTCTTGGTAACTTTACTCTGTGCAAGGTGGTATCAGGAAATAAATCAATGGAGACACGGCATCCGACCGATAGATGGCTGGCACAAGCAGTACAATACAAGAATGCTCTTACTTAAACCTATACTTTATTTAGTCTCAAGCACTTACACACATCTGCAACAGGTTAGTAAAACTCCCCCAACCCTCAGTAATTACCAACATTTGGTGTGGCCCTCGTTTGGTACAGTGGCAGCCGTCCAATTAGCCCATCTTTCAGCTTCCATTGGAGGCCCTAAACTGAGTCCATGAACTTATCCCGAAAACTCCAAGCCTCTCCCCCATTATTTATCCTGGTTAGTAGACAATGACATGTCAATCCAAAAAACTTTTTAGGCAAGCAGTTTCAAAAGCTAAGCAAGAGGTTTCCTCAGATTACTAATTAGCCAGATGTGTTCCTGCAGGGTCTGTATGCCTTGAGGCCCTGACAGACACATCCCAGAGGGCAAATATAGATAAGCTTTTTGCTTTCCTCCTTAAAAACACAGACTCCAGCATTTCCAACAGAGATTTCATCAGGGATAGGTGCAGGATCAGGTAAAGGTTGAGCAAGAGGCTTAGTCCTCCTTTCTTAGTCATGCTAAGGCTGCACAGGCTTGCAAAAAGATCTATTCGTTTTGGCTTACTCTTAGCAACAAGTATGATGATCAATATTATACTATCGGAAGTGGTCCCTGGCCTTTTACTCGTTCATTAAAATCTCCTTGAGGGAGGGGTTGTCCTGTCAGTATAGTTAATCCAGCTCCACGAGAGGCTGTAGCTTGGTCAGCGGAAGAATTCTTCCATCAACCTACTGCTATCTACACAGGGATTTCGGTCTGTTTAACAACTTCACTCAGGGGTATAAATTTTTCACACCCCTAACTGACATAGTTAAACCGACCTAATTTTCATGAGTAGACCAGGCTTAAGCGTTCATAATGTGCTTAAGTGCTTTGCTGGATTGGGGCCAAAATTCATTATGGGGGAAGAGATCTTATCTGAATAGTTACTGTTAATAATTTTAATACTGCTGATCTTGTGATAATATTTTTTCTAGTGCTGGACCAAATACATGTGTTAATCTGTGTGTGGGCACGGGGCATGTGTGCCTGGTATGTGCGTGAATATGAGTTTTGAGGAATAAGTTACGCAATTTGTTTTAATGCCAAAAGAAAAAATTACAAAACCCTTCCTTTTTCTGAATTGCTGATGTACAAGGAATGTTCTATTAAAAATCACTTAAAATCAAATTTGCTTTTGATATTTTGAGTAAGAAGCTTGCAATTGACACGGTGATTCTGAAACAACCATAACAAAAAACACTGATGGGCCATTTTGTGTGTGAAATGATTGAATGTAACTATGGCTGGTTTCCTTCCTGCCTTTCTAGAGATTAAATTGAAATTCAACTCTATAATATCCTTTGTTATAACTGGTGCAAAGATTTCATAAGCCCCCATTTTAGTGTGAATCTCTGAGACAACCTAATAACCAAAAAGGACAAGGAGTCCCATGATACTGAATTACACTAACATGCATAATGGACAGTTGATATATTATGTTATATACCAGCAGTCAGTCAGCAAGAGCCAATTACCATTCTGTATACATAAGGTGAAATTCTGTGCTGCATCTCTAAGAAGCACAGCATGGAACTCACAGCCCAAAGGCAGGGGGAGCACTAAAATGACTTTAAGCCATCCCAATTCTGATGTGCTGCAGGGGCCAGTCCTCATAAAGGTATAAAGACCTCATGGGACTTGGAGGACATATAAGACCTGCAGGCTGCTGTGCAAATCTGAACTGACCATATCTGTGTGTGTGTATGTGTGTGCGCGTTCACACATGCACAAGAGAGAGAGGGGCAAAATTAGGGATGGTTCTCTTTTTATTCAGAAATTGTGAAAGGTATAACAATAGCTTCTTTTCCAAGTAATAACGCAATGTAGAAAACTCCAATGCAGTTGTAATCATAGAATGCAAATCAAAACTACAGGGGCTGACTGATAAATATGCTGTTTTCGTGGGAGGGGACAAAATGTTCTAAATATAAACGTGGGGTGCCAGCAGAACTTCCTAATGAAGCTGAGCTTGAAACAGACAATTATTTTATGTGTGAGATGAAAATTATCCCCAAAGTATAAATTAAAATAGTCACTCTCTGTAAATCCACACTAGCAATCCCTTGAAGTGAATCCATCTGATACGTTATATAAACACAGTTCTGTAATAAAAATAATAATATAGGCACAGGGCACATGCCTGTGTAGTTTATCTCCTCTAGGATAAAACCAGGCAGCAATACCATTGCCACCTTTCCTCAGGGGAGGGCTGCTTTAAAATCTGGCTTTCTCGACTGTGCCAAGTAGCCAGTTCCTAGCCTCCTGGCTGAGAGGGTTGAGATGGCTTCTACTGCCTAAACTCCAGGAGGACTTTTCTCTTTTTGCCAGTGGAGTGAACCAGGCCATAACTATAACATTTTATGCTAGTGTATTGTTTCACAAAAACAACAAGGAGTCTGGTGGCACCTTAAAGACTAACAGATTTATTTGGGCATAAGCTTTCATGGGTAAAAACTCCACTTTTTTTACCCACGAAAGCTTATGCCCAAATAAATCTGTTAGTCTTTAAGGTGCGACAAGACTCCTCTTTGTTTTTGTGGATACAGACTAGCACGGCTACCCCTTTGATACTTTGTATTGTTTCACAGCACCCTTGTGATGTAAACAAGTATAACTTTACTTGGGATTTTCAGAAGAACCAAAGGGAGTTAGGTGCCCAGCCCCACTGAATGTTAGTAGGAGTTGGTCATCTAACTCCCTTAAGTTCTTTTGAAAATCCCATGGTTAATTATTACTTGTAGATAAACTGAGACTGAAAGTTAAGGGCAGAATTTACATGAGCACGTAAAGTAACTTAGGAGCACATGTACCACTGAAATTCAGTGATCCTGAGTTCCCGGAGTCCTGAGCTTCTCTCCTAGCATATTTGATCAATAGAGATTTGCTTTTATGCAGATACATTTCATAAATATATTCATCCAGACATTAGTATATGCACCCCCAGGACCTGTAATAAGATAGAAGAGAGGTGTGATGGGGTCTGCGAATCCCATGCTAGGCCCAAAGGGGTAAAAGGACAATACTGGGCTTAGGTAGCCATGCCCCTTCAGACTTGAGAGCATGCGCCAACTGGAGAGGAAACTTAAGAGGGAGCTGTAACACTTGGAACTGGGATACCACTGAGCCCACCTGACCCACCAGCCTGGGCTCCCTTTACACTGTACTGCTGAGGCAAGCCTACCAAGCCCTTTCCCAGGCTTGAAACTGTATTTTACCAGCATACACACAGGTAGGGACACACCCAGCTGCAGCTACGCACACAGGTGCTGAGATCAGCTCTACATGGGAAGGCTTAGCTAAGGAACTGCCCATTTACTCAAGTGCACCCCTGGAGTGTAAAGCCAAAATTATACCGACTTGAGCTGCACAGGGAACCGTAGATCGTAAGCTCATGAAATTTGCCCTCTCCCTCAATATGGTGGAAGATATGCAACAGCTTTTTGCCCCCCAGTAGTGTTTTCCACACACTGGTCTTAGACAAAACAAAACAAGTTTATTAACTACAAAAGATTGGTTTTAAGTGATTATAAGGGCTAGCACACAGATCAACGCAGATTACCTAGCAAATAAAACAAAATGCATACTAAGCTTAATACACTAAATAAATTAGTTATAAGTAGCAAATTCTCACCCTAAATATTGTTTTTAGGCAGTTTTCAGAGATTCTTTAGGGCAAGCTATACTTGCTTGCAGTTTAAAACCCCAGGTACTCCTTTCACAGGCAAGAGAGCTTTCTAGCCTGGGTTCAGCCCTTCTCCCGCAGTTCAGTCTTTGTTTCTTAGATGTTTACAACAGTCATCTTGGGTGGGGAGTCAGTGAAGAACAAACCCCGATGATGTCACTCCCCTGCCTTAAGTAGCTTTAGCATATGGAGGGAACCCTTTGTCTCCCACTTTGATTCCCACGCCCAGTCAGTGGAAAAACACTAGTATTATGATGGAATCCAGTACCAGGTGACTTGGTCACATGCCTCTGTATGGGCATAGCAGCTATGAGACAGAGGCTGTTCGTAATGTCCTCAGGAAAGCTTCCCAGGAAGGCTCCCCGGTGGGAGATTACATCTTCAAAGTCCTATTGTTTTCCCTAATGGCCCTTCCCATCCAGCCATCTAGACTGATTGCATTCTGTCTAGTGGGCATTCCCCAGGTGTAAACATATTTGTAATAGATGCATAGACAATATTTCTAACTTCAGACACAAAAATGATATACAAATAAGATAATCATATTCAGTAAATCATAACCTTTTCAATATGTCACATGACCTATCATGTACAAAATACATCATAGTTATGCCACAATCATATCTCTATGAAGAATATGGGGGCGTAGTGTCACAGGCGCAACTGAGCTCAGTCAGTGGGAGGCTGGGAAGGAAGACAAATCTACCCTGAGGTATCCTGGATGAGGGTGCAGAAGAAGCCTCCCTGTGAGGAATAGGACTGCATGCTGAACACAGTTGGGACTGAAGGTTTAGTTGTCTCTTCTTTTTCTTTTGGTTCCTTATTTGGACGGGGAGCTGTGGGGGGAGAGAAATGGTAGGATAACTCCGAGGCACTCCAGGGTGCCAGATACTGTTGACTCTGATAAGGCCCTAGGTCGGAGCCCAGTGGACTGGGAGGGCCTGGGCTCTCCTACCAACTGCCCCTGCTGAAAGAGAAGATAAGCCACATTCCAATCTCACAAATCTCTGAGAAGAAGGACATTTCAACACAAGGTAAAGGTAAAGCCATCCTCAGGTGAGGAACTGGACTGAACGGCTTTTCTGCTGGGACGGTGTATTGGGTGTACTATCCACTAGACAACCTAGCTCTCCCCTGACTCTAATCCAAAGGCAACATGGTCTCACACACCATCCGATGGTCCAGGGAAATCTACATCGAACACATCACCGGCCACCGACACTACCAGGAGGCGTGAGCCAGAATGACATCTTCAACTACAAGAAAGGAACCAAGAGGCTTTCTCCATTGGATCATATGAACTGGAACCATAAACTCCCTGAACATTAAATCTCACCAAATGAGGGTCAATCCATCCTCATCATCATATCCACTCATTATACTCCACACCTGAACATAGCCATTATATGAACTACATACCCTCATATGGAAATCTGGAAAGGGTCCAGAAAAGAGCAACAAGAATGATTAAAGGTCTTGAGAACATGACCTATGAAGGAAGGCTGAAAGAATTGGGTTTGTTTAGTTTGGAAAAGAGAAGACTGAGAGGGGACATGATAGCAGTTTTCAGGTATTTAAAAGGGTGTCATAAGGAGGAGGGAGAAAACTTGTTCACCTTAGCCTCTAAGGATAGAACCAGAAGCAATGGGTTTAAACTGCAGCAAGGGAGGTCTAGGTTGGACATTAGGAAAAAGTTCCTAACTGTCAGGGTGGTTAAACACTGGAATAAATTGCCTAGGGAGGTTGTGGAATCTCCATCTCTGGAGATATTTAAGAGTAGGTTAGATAAATGTCTATCAGGGATGGTCTAGACAGTATTTGGTCCTGCCATGCGGGCAGGGGACTGGACTCGATGACCTCTCGAGGTCCCTTCCAGTCCTAGAATCTATGAATCTATGAATATCTCAATGTCTGTACTTTGACCCATCAACCTTTTACCCCCAATCGGGGATATTGCAGAATATGTATTCCTTATGCCACCTGATCTTAAACTGAACTTTGTACCCCTTGATAATCTGTACATTATTCCCTGATAACCAGAAACTTCTATGCTTAAACTCTGTACCGTTCACTTTTTTTTTAAACATCATCTTAATAAAATTTTTAAATCCACTAGACAACCTAGCCCTCCCCTGACTCTAATCCAAAGGCAAAATATGTATTTATATTTATAAATGGGATATCCAGTGCTCTGAGTACTTTACAAAATAAATGAATAATAAAAAAAAAATAAGACTATTTCCCTTCCTCCAAAATAAATAAATGAAAATCCCAGAGCTGCTTCTAATTAAAGAAAATATATTTTTCATGGTTCACATCGTGGTTTCCTATGTTTCCCATCCCAGCATGGGTGGTAGAAAGGGTGCATAAATCCATAAGATCTGTAATCATTTTAGTAACATTTTAGTCTTGAGATGACCGTTATGTAAAGTGTAAATACAGTCTTAGTCCTGTACTTCTAAAATATTAATATTGCTCCTTTCCCACTGAAGTGAATACTTATGCAATAAAAACTAAAAATGTGCAGAACTTGACAAAAGAGTTCCTCTGAGAGATCAGATAATTGTTGAATCAGGAAAATCTATTCCTCAGCTAAATCTTGAGAAGGGGATGTAGGGGGTGGGTGGGAGTGTGTCCGGTAGCTGTTCTAAATCTTCCTCTCTGTCTTTTTCTCTCTCTAATATTACAGCAGCATCTTCCAAGAATCCTTGGATGTAATTAACCTTTTAATCCCTAAAATAAGAAAGTAATAACTTACTCATTACTTGTCTGTCTAGAAATGCCCGTGCATTTCTGTACTTCCCTACATATTGTAACTGAAAATTACATATGTGTGACTATATCCTAGCACTATTTTTTTCATGGCACATAAGTGTGAGCAAATTACACTCACACCTTGAATATGACATGCATGACTAATTCTCTGTGTGCATAACAATCTGCATATCAGGTATTCAAGGACCTGGGCAGGACACTGTGTGAAAGTTAGATGACTTTATGAAGTTATTGGGACAGGTTTGATAGTACAGGATAATGGTTAACTCAACAACACACTTATAAGCAGAACAGGAGAAGCATGGATTAATTGAAGAGAAATGAGCGGAGTGATCTGTGATAGGAGAATGCTGATCAAATTGAAAAGTAAGATCTAAAAGATGGTAATTAGATGTGCACTTTTGCATGGCTCCGAATGCTGGGAACTGAGGAAGAGACAGGAGCAGATCTTGAATACAGTGGAAATGAAAATGTTAAGATGGATGATCGGAGTTACAAGTATGGACCATGCTCAGAATGAATTAGGAGAAGTGTGAAGGTGGTACCAATTACAGAAAAGCTGAGGGAATCCAGGTTTAGATGGTTTGGGCATGGGAAAAGAAGACTGGAAGAATACATAAGAAACAGGGTGTTAAACTTAGCAGTGAAGGATAAGAGAAGGTTTGGAAGATCCAAAACTAGCTAGATGGCTGTTATACCAGAGGATCTGATTAGTTGCAGAGATGCTGAGGAACTGCTTCAAGATAGGTTGTAAATGGAGAAGAAGGACTTGAAGAGCTGACTCCATTGATGGAAATAAGGGTAGAAGAAGACTTAGTCAGGCGCTAACCGCTGCTACTGTGTTAGCATGAAGGGGCCATAAAACTGGCTTATCCAAGCAGTTAAGCATTTCCCCTGCATGAAGCATGACTGGCATAGTGTCGGCATAACTGGCTCTATACCACTTCCCTTTTAAGTCATTAGCATAGTGGATGTTTTGGGGATGTGGCTGGTGCACAGCTGCTTTTCAGCAATTCCTAGATAGTCTGCTGGGCTAGTCACTTCAACTAACACTATACTTTTTTTCCCCTCTTGCTTTTTGACTTGTCAAAAGTTGCAGCTGAATTACTAACCATGAAATTCACAGTAGGGCCCAGAGATCTCAAATATTGCATTTATCTACTGCATTGGCCCAAGGAACAAATGTTTGTGGTAACATCTGTTTGTAGTTGTGTGGAGTAGAGACTCGATTTCTGCAGTCATATGCTACTCACAGAAATGTTGCTTAAGACTGTTTTAAAAAGAAGAAAGGATCCTGCTTATCTGTTTTCTGTTGCAGGATTATTTCTAAATCCCCAAAGAGAAATAGATAATAAAGCCAGGCAGACCCCAAGAGTGAGAACATAGATGAACTGAGCTGATCCATTACTTCTAAAAGAACAGTGTGTGTGTGTGTGTGTGTGTGTGTGTGTGTGTGTGTGTAGATGGGGTGGAGGAGGGGGAATTAAAATTTATAGTGCATTTTTGAATGCATGTGTGATAAGATTTTTCTTCTTTTCCCTACATGATTTGTTATAACAAGGGTGTAAATAATCCAAAACTCTGCTATATTGATGCTGAACTGTTCTCTGATGTCAGATCTTATAAAAATCATTTTTAAAAGCTGTCAGAAACATAATCAGAAATGCCCTTTGATCTAGGTTGTTCCATACTTATCCCATTTTGATTTTAAAAAGATATCTACTTTAGTAGGTGGTAGGCTTTAGAGGCCAAATCCTGAAAGGTGCTGAGCATCAATAGGAACTGTAGGTATTAGGCACCTCTCATGATTTGGCTCTAGTTATTGGCAATAGAAAGGAATGTATGGTTATTTGAATAGATTATTATGATTTCATATTTTCTGGATCTAGGATGTTTGGGGTCTTTATAATAATTTATACATATCTTTTGATAATTCTCTCACTTGTTTGTTATGATATTTGTGCTTTAAATAGTCTCCGACTCTTGGAGGTTCTGGATACAGCTGGTCAGAAATTTTTCAATGGAACAATTTTCCTTTGGAAAATGCTGATTCAACAAAATCGAAACATTCCACAGAGAACGTGTTCATTCCCCAATATTTCAGTGAAACCCAAGCAAGTTCATGATGGAAACCTGCAAATATGGCAGGACTCTTAATGAAACCTGCCTGGTTTCCTGTCTGCTTATCTTCCTGGCAGCCAGGGCTCCCAGGTTTCCAGCTCCTGTCAGGAACACGCCTGGTCTTATCAGAATTTTGATGGAATCAACATGTTCCCTGTACGACATTTTTACTCTGTCCAAAGCAGGCAGGCTGCTGAGGAGCTGGTGCTCCCAGGCCTTCCAGGCTCCAGGTTCATTGGCAGTCTGCCAGGTGGATGGGCTCCCCAACACCCTAGGCAACCAGGTATCCAACCCTCAACTGTCCAGTTCACTTGGGTTTTAATTTTAGTTTTATTTTATTTTCATTTACATTATTTAATTTTATATTTTTTATTTTAAACGTTATTAAAACAGCAGTTACTCTAAATGGTACTGATTACTTACCTTATTTTCTTGTTCAGATTGTCCAAGTGTTTCATAAAACCATCAAACAGGAGGTACTAAAAAAGAAAATGAGATAAGATGTTTCATTCAGTTCCAAGAAGAGCAGCAGCTGATTTAAATAATTTTAAAAATGAAAAAGAATTAAAATAACAAATAAAAATGAAAGAACATTTAAATTAAATAAAAATGAAATAATATACAAAATGAAATAAATAAGAAAATAATGTCAAAATCAAAATATTTAATTTTAAAATTCAAAATGTTTCATTTAAAAAACGCAAAACATTTTGGTTTGAAAATTTTTACCAAAATATTTAGATTTTGTTCAAAATGTTTGGGGTTTTTTGAATATCCATGCTGCGGAAAATTTTGAAATTTGCATTTTTTATTCCATATTGGGTTGTACTGCATTACATTGTATATTTTTTAATGTAGCATTTTATTTTCACTAGAGAACATTCTTTTGTGCCCTAGTTGACAGTTAGGAATTTTCATCCTTCTATATGTGAATTGCATAAAGCTTGGAGTGGGGTTTTCTAATCCATCTGGTAGGAAATATTTCCACTATGAGGGATGTCTAGATAGTCTTAATCCTGCCTCAGCACAGGAGGGAGACTAGATGACCTCTTGAAGTGCCTTTCAGCCCCACATTCCTATGGTTCTATAACATGCCTACACAAGAACAGTTCCAACACTAGTTTTTTTTTTTTTTTTTTTTTTTTTTTTTTAGCAGAGCTTCAGCTGTCTGCTTCACTGAAGTCTTTACAAACTCATGTATGCTGACTATATAACTAATGCTGGGATTTCCTTGTCACATCTGTTGGGTGGCCTTAGAGACACCATTATAGCCCACTTAAAATCCTTTACAAATCACCAAGAGCTATCAAACATATGTTTTCTTTGCAAATTATTCCAACTTTGTATTATATGCTTTTCACCAGTACAAGAAGACAGATTAATTGAAAACCTGTAACATCATGAACAAAATATGAGTATACATAAGCATTTCTGTGAGTACTACAATGTACATATCAAATGGCACAATGAAGTCCATGATCTGGATTGAGAAACCTGTGGAGAAGAATGATGAGTTTCTGCTTAATGGAATGTGATCGATTAACATCATTTATCTTAGATCCCTTTTTAGTGCATTCATTAATGCAGGCAGTTTTGAAGATGGCCTGGAATGGGAGTAGGTCTCCGAAACTACTGTCCAAGGGGGTGACATATGGTTTACCAACTACATGTCTTTGATTTTTATTTAGCTTTCATATCCCAACATGCTAAATCCTCTTTTGCGTTTGAGGATCTCCAGTATCTGAAACATAAGAATGTAGCAGTATTTTGTATGTGTGTGTCAAGTAGTGTGGATCTTTAGTTATACATATATAGCCCTTTCCAAGCATTGTGATCAGCTCCTGTTAATTATTAAACTCTTCTTATAAGCCTTTCTGATAAGCCTTTTTGTTTGATTCCCTTTTTTATTTAAGAGACTGGCTCTCTCATGTTAACTGGTGCAGCTTAGAATACCTCCTTTGAAGGCAATGTAAAGCTCATGTGAGAGGAGAATAAGGCCAACTGGCCATTTCTGAGAGAGGTGGTGGCAGCTGATCTGCTTGCTTTTTGTGGCCAGAGGCCTCCTCCCCTCCCTCCTCCCACCTCAAAAGGACATCTATCAAACTATACCATCTCTGCTCAGCACAGTACACAGCTACACCAAACGTCCACCATTAATGGTTTTGAGAGGAAGGGTAGTTTGCTAAAGGAGAGTTCAGGGGAGAAGAGTTAAGATTGTGGTATGCAATCTGTGATGTAGGGCAGAGACAGTGCGGAAAGGTTCCAACAGCTCCCTGCTGTAGTAATAGAAAGAAGTATGTCTAGGTACATCTACAATGCCATTCCTTATGATGGTGTGTAGAGTAGATACACTACACGACCTCCTAGCATGGGTATAAATAGCAGTGTAGATGGTGAAGCACTGCTTAGGTGAATAGAATAAAGACAGGACTGAACCTTTAGGGTATGTATCCTGCACGGCTTTCTACATGCCCAAGCAATGCTTCCCCCATCTACCCTGCTGTTTTTAATAGTGTTGTGTCCCACTGCCTCCCCACTGCCAGAGTCTTTCTCCATCACAGGAGCCTTTCTCCATCACTTCTGGAGCCTTTCCCTACCAGAGAGCTGCTGGAGCCTTTTCCTGCTGCAGTGAAACACTCAGGCAGCAGGGAAAGACTTTGGCAGGGAGGCCAAAGTGGGGAAAAGCTCCAGCAATGCAACCTTTCCCCCCTGCGAGAGCCTTTCACCGATGCATGTCACTACATATCACACTGAACGTAGCTTGCTTTTCACAGCAATGTGTAGCTACACCTACCCTGCACACCGCCGCCAGCGGTGTGTAATATAGATGTAGTCTGTATGGAAAACAACAGGGTATGTATTGTTAGGTGGCTTAATTTTTTATTCCCTTGATTTGATGGGTTAGTGACAAGTATGATGTGTGTATCAATCCTAACTGCTTCACAATTTATGAAGGTATGGTGTTAGATTATTAAACAGTCTGTAATTGTTAAATGGCATATATATTAAGACGGATTGGGCCTGAGGGAGTTAGCCATGCAGTGTTTATTGAAATTTCCATGAGAACTGGATACCTATCTCCATTAGGCTCCTTTGAAAATCTCAGCCTAAAAGTCTTTTTTTTAAAACAACAACAACAACAACAATAAAACAAAGAAAACAAACAAACCTTTCTTAAAATAATGGGTATCTCTTTAAAGTCCTCTTAGCAGAGGTACCTAGGGAAGAAAACATATATTATCTCTTATTAAGTGCTGGTTTTCCTACAATAGGAAACATAGAAATGACATGCCTACTTACCAGGGCCGGTGCAAGGAAGTTTTGCGCCCTAGGCGAAACTTCCACCTTGTGCCCCCCCCCCCCAGCCCTGCGGCAGCTCCCTGCCCCCCCTCCATCCTGAGGCACCCCCACCCGCGGCAGCTCTCCTCCCGCCTCCCTGAGGCACACCCCCCCCCCGGCAGCAGCTCCCCATCCCCCCGGCCCGGGGAGCCGTGCGGCAGCTCCCCACCCCAGCTCACCTCTGCTCCACCTCCTTCCCGAGCACCGCCGCCCCCGTTCTAATTTTCCTCCCCTTCCAGGCTTGCGGCGCAAACAGCTGATTGGCGCCGCAAGACTGGGAGGCGGGAGAAGTGGAGCAGCGATGGTGTGCTTGGGGAGGGGTTGTAGCAGGGGTGAGCTGGGGTGGGGAGCTGACAGATCATCTGAATTAGTGAGTTGAATTCTACTCTTACTAAATATGATTGCAGGTGACAAGGGCATCATTAAATATGAGTTGGAACAAGGATTGCTTCCACACTGGCCTTTCTTAGTATTGGTGGAGAATGAAATAAATGTTAAATTTTTTAGTGTATATGACATCCATAAAAAGTTTAATTTGCTTCCAGAAATTTGGTAACAATATCCTGCCCCCATGGTATATTTAACCAATTAAAGGAGTTTTGATGATGCTTTGACCCAGACACACTGATCTATCTAAACATAGCCAACAGAGGATGGGATTAAGTTGCAGTGTGCAATTCTATTAAACTAAGGGCTTATCTGCATACAGATTTAGTTCACAGAAAGCAGGAGTGTGAATCTACACTGCATTAGCCTGCCATGGACTAACTGCCCAAGTAGACCTTGCTGACATGCACTAACAGTTAGTTAATGCACTTTGATTTAGTCATCATTGAAATGGGACTAAATCAAAGCACATTAATGAATTGTTAATTGTTAGCAGGGTCCACATGAATAGTTAGTCTGCAGTGAGCTAGTGCAGGGTAGATGAACACTTCAGCATGCCGCAAACTAATTGTCTGTGTTCACAAAGCCTATGTGTACAATGGGTGACAGTACCCCAAGCTGTACCAGGCAAAAGAAATAGTCCATCCAGTGTGGGAGACCATGGCTTTACACCATAACCACAAAAGGGGTCAGGTACCCTCTGTTTTATTTCCTGAAGATATCATTGGATCCCTCCAACTGTTTAGATTCCCCCATCACCTCCCCTTTGTGTGAAGGAATGAGGGTAGTGATGAGGGGCCCTTTGATCTGATTTAGATCTAAGAGACCTCTCATGTCCCAGTAATATCAATGTTTGCCAGAATCCCATGTTCAGATTTACCCCAGGAGCTGGCCCACTGACAACTACCCTATGCTGCACTGGACTACAACTTAAAAGATGCAAGAAATCAACACCTTACTTACCAAACCAGACCTTCCAGATGCTGTGAGGAAGTCAAAAGCTCTCAGTGCATCAGCCAGGTTTCCCAACCCCCTCAAGGAATTAGTAGACCCTACCACAGCTTGTCAGAAAACTCAGCTTTACCACCCTCAGGATCCAGTACATCACAGGGAGAATAAATGGGTGCTGCCTGGACACCTGCTAAGATGGCATCTAGTTCAAGGAGTAGGCGGAAGGGTTGGGGTGGTGCACGGCCAACCAGTTATGGTCAGTCAGCTATACTGGGCATGAGGCAAACATTTGTGAGGTTTAATGACTCCTTTCCACAGCCTAGCTAGCACCTCAAGGAGTTTTTTCCTCCCAGCTAGCTTGGTCAAGCACCCCTGAGACAAGGGGGAAAGGCAGCAGGAATTGCCTTGTGTTTCACTGATGGTGTTATTACTCGGAATCCTGTGTAGGCAAGGATGGAATTTGAGAATAAGTCAAAACATCCGTCCTCAGCTTGCTTGCATAGCTGAATTAAATCTCATAATAAAAATGCAGTTGTTATCGTTCTAATTTACTTCCATACTTAATTTACTTGTACTCCAAACACAACAAATTCCCTGGTCTTCTGTGTCAGGCCAGCCTCTTTGCTGAATCAGTCCAAAATCTGACTTTCTGCTAAATTGAGCCATTAAACTGAATATAGACCAGACATTATTTCTAGTGGGATCTAAGCAAGCGTTCTCAAAGACTACTAATTTTCAGCTTCCTTTTCGTCCACTGACATCTCATAACTAGGTCTTCTCGGTGTAATTAATTATAGAGTTTCAAGCTCAAAGATTATTTTAAAAAATTCTTGTGCCATTTCAAAAGGAATAACAATGAACAGAAGTATTCATATTCAGTTCACTGTACATCAAAAGAAAGATAACGGCTTGTAAAAATATGTGCAAACAAGTGGTTTTGACAGTTCTCAATAGAAAATAATGATCTTTTGGTATTGCCTTGTTTTAATTTTTTGTAACTGATCCTACTCATTTTTGGGTTGGAAGGGTGGGAATGGGAGGAGGTGGGTTTCCTGTCTTTTTTCTTTTCCTTTTATACTACATCACCTAGTAGTCTTTGACTACTAGCGGTAAATATGCCCAATGGATTGTGATGGGATGTTAGATGGGGTGGGATCTGAGTTACTACAGAGAATTCTTTCCTGGGTGTCTGGCTGGTGAGTCTTGCCCACATGCTCAGGGTTTAACTAATCGTCATATTTGGGGTCGGGAAGGAATTTTCCTCCAGGGCAGATTGGCAGAAGCCCTGGGGGGTTTTCGCCTTCCTCTGCAGCATGGGGCACTGGTCACCTCCTGGAAGATTCTCTGCATCTTGAAGTCTTTAAATCATGATTTGAGGACTTCAATGGCTCAGGCACAGGTTTGATACAGGAGTGGATGGGTGAGATTCTGTGGCCTGCATTGTGCAGGAAGTCAGACTAGATGATCATAATGGTCCCTTCTGACCTTAAAGTCTATGATTCTACCTATGAATCTTGCCTCTACCATAGGAGACAGTCTGCAAGTGTGTCTGGGAGGTGAGGGAGCCTAATCCCTTCCAGAGCTCCCCTGGAGTAGTGTTTCTCTCTGGCACCCGAGCAATATGGCCTATATCATAGCACTAATATTTAATAGTATAGTAGTTGTAAAAAGTACTGTAGTTGGGCTTATATTCGCTCTCTGAAATGTCTTTCAGAAATAATTGCCAAGCAGAATAGTTTAACTTTTTCTTTTGTTTTGCTTGAAAAATGACTTAAAGAATATTAAGCTTAAAAAATAAACTATAAAAACAGAGCTTGACTGAAAGGCAGTTTCTTACAATTTGATGGTCTGTGTGAGATGAACTAGTTGTCCTGCTACATTTAAATGAATAGAGATACCCAGATCACAAAGCAATCAACACTTTTAGCCTCTTTAATAGCAAACTCAGCAGGAAGGCTAAGAATTCTCTGGGCATGGGCATAGTTCTATTACCCTTAGAGGTAGACTTTCCAGTTGAGTTGTCACGGTGTTTGAGCATAGTAGGTAGCTTGTATTACTGTACCTTATACTGTTGGCAAATTGAGGCCTTTTTGTGTGTTTAGTGCTATAAGTTTGATCCTTTTACTCCCACTAAATTCATGTTAAAAATAAGTGGGTTTTTTTTGTTATTTTGTTATGTTTGGTCTTTACCTTCTTACAGTCATATAACTTAAATTCCAGCCAACATACTGATTGACAATCACACACACACACAAAATAAGTTGGAAAAAAATGAGTTCGGTGGCTCAAACCCTGTGAACTTTGAACCCACAGAAAATTTTAACAGTTGAGATAGAAAACTCTGAATATAAAGGTTTTGCTTTTAGAAAACACATATTTGGTTCTTTTAACTATAGTAGTATTACTATGTGGTGGCTTTTATAATGATCCAGGATATCATGCACATGATTTTTTGTGAATTGTGAACATGTGACTAGTCCTTGGATGAACCATAAAATGGGTTCTTGCACATGCTTTGGGAAAAGGGAAGAAGTGTTTAAATATCTGCATCATGTTCATTGAGTTTCATTTTATGATTTGCAGGAAAAATCAATACCACAAACTCACTTTAAAAAAAAATGACCTAAGCCCTAAAAATGTGCAGTTTTCTAAGGACCATCTGGAAAAAAATACCTAGTTATAAATGTGATATACTATCTAGACACTTTTGATTTGTCACTTTACAGGACAAGGAAAAGAAAAAGTTATTCCTGGATATCTTCAGTCTGCTTTTTACTAGACTATGTTATGATAAGCAAGATATAAATAGATAGAATTAAAAATTAGATCCACCACTTTCTTTTTGCAGTACAGTACATTCAATTTGCAAACAGCAGGAGGAAACATATTAATTGAGAACATTTATTTTAATCCTAGCCATCTACTCTCATGCCCTTTGCTGAAAAGGTGGGGATTAAAAAATACTCATACAAAAATTGCAGGACTAACACGATGCATATTTAATTTAATTATTTGCAGTTCTTTTATTTTTTAAATTGTCTGTCAAACAACAAACATACAAAATCTGTTATAATTATATCCCTTCCAAGAATAAGAATAACAGGCAAATTTCTCTTCTGTGAAGGCACAAGTCCTAGTAACTGTGGAAACTAAAAAAAAACTTTCATCTTTGCATACATTTCAGTGTGCTAATGAGGTGTATATCCCCAAATAATACCTGGTCTTCAGAAAATCTTCCCAGCAGTACTAAAATGAAAAATGGTATATATACATACTAGGAGGGGAACACTCATAGTGTGCATTCAATCAAGAATGAAATGCTATTATGTGCAAACATTTCCCTGGCTGGTGCAGAGGTAATGGAGCATAGGATATACGGAAACAGCAACAATCAAGAGATAGAGAAGATATGTGGCTTTTCTTACAACTTTGTTTAATGAAACTCTCACCTACATTGTGAATATAATTTATTGTTTTGTCTCCATGCAAATCATCTCGGTTTTTAGATTGTGATTGTGATTTGATAGCAATTGCTTCTTTGTACAATATGGTGACGATGAGGAGGAAAAACATGTCAGTTAATAGAGAATGTGCATGTCTTTTCCAGTTCATAACACTGTATCTGAGTTGATCAGGAAGAAAAACATATACTTCTTAGATACCTCTCTGGGAATATACTATTTAGGGAAGAACATTATGAGGAAGGGTGATTTAAATCAGCTTGTTTAGGGGGAGTGGCTGAACAGATTTATCCATTCTTCTGTCCGTTCACAAGCTCTGTACCATCTACTTTGTCTTGATTCAAAACTCATTTATTTAAGCTAGTCACTTTTTGCAGTTTATAAAACTTGTTTCTGTGAACGAATTAGTTGTAAAATGGTCATGATGAAAATAGATCACATCTGCATATACTATGATGTTCTAAAAAATAAATTATTATCGTAGGATAGAGAAGATGGGACTTTAGAGTGTTGTTCTACTCTGATAAGTGACTATATAGAAATGACACTGTATTTGACACGTTAGCTCCAGGTGTGATTTCAGGTCCACATCTACCTACTTTTCTGGAAAAAAATGTTTTTTTTCTACTTTTTTACTCCTATTGGCACTTCATAGCCAAACTTGCTATGAAGGAGTGAGCTGGATTTTGTTCTGACTTGTGCATCATCAACAGATTTGTTAGACTCACTCACTTTGGGCTAGGTGTAACCTTACATGCCCAGTGAGAAGCAGAATGTAAGAGTATCTCAGGATATGGATTGGAACCAGATAATGACTCTGACTCTCAAGGTATGTCTGCACACTGCACACCACTGTTGACTGCGTGTAGGGTATGCATAACTAAATGAAAAGCAGGATGCATCGATACTGCAGTGTGTATCTACACACATCAGGGGAAGGCTCTAGTGGGCGAGGAATCGGGGAAAGGCTCCAGCTCCAGCAGTGGAGAAAGGCTCTGGCAGGGGGTAAGCAGAGAAGAAAGGGTCTGGCACCTCTGCACTGCTTCAGTCTTTCCCCATTACTGGAAACTTTACCTGGGGCAGGGAAAGGCTTCAGCAGCTCCCTGCAGTGGGAAAAGACTGTAGCAGCGCAGAGCGGCTGGGGCCTTTCTCTTCTCCGAAGAGACTTTCTCCACTGCCGGAGCCTTTCCCTACAGCAACGAAAGCTGTAGGGAAAGGCTCTGGCAGTGGGTCACTACACTTTTAAAAATAGCAGTGTAGATGGGAGAGGCACTGCTTGAGTATGTAGAGAGCCATGTAGGGTACATACCCTAAGGGTACAGACATGTCTCTATTCACCTAAGCAGTGCCTCACTGTCTACACTGCTATTTAGATCCAGGCTAGTAGGGCATGTAGTATATGTACTCTAACACTTCCATAAGAAATGTTCAGTGTATACATATCCTGAGAGTCACAGCCTGGTCTCTTTCCTTCTGAGAGGGAAGTGATCTCCTCTGGGTGCAGGGAAGTTAGGAAGCCCCTCATGCCCCATGACTCCCCAGTATGGAGCTGGGCTCATGACTGAGCCCTTCACATTGCCTGGAACAGACACCTTGCTGAAATATTCTGAATTGTGATGACTAAACATCATGAATACATTGTGGACAGGCAAGATTTTCTTCACCTCTATCTAGATTATTAATTATGTATCAGAACTTGATGTAGACCGATACAAAGTCAAGTGTTTTGGAGAGTTGCTTTATCAGCAGCTAGGAAATTAAGTACCCATTGCTGGCAGACATTCTTTCAACATAAGAATAGATTAACCTCCTTGATGTCTTTTTACTATTTGAAAAGGCTCTATTTCTAATGCTACAGGTTCCCCAAACACTTCTGAGAAAATATGAAAATCTCACGTGACCACATGCATGGTCAGTATTGATTTGGAGGAGGAAAATGATGTTCTCTACAAATGTAGTACCTTATTTTTGTAATATTTTAGGTCTTGTAGAACTGTATATTGCTCTAGTTTAACCAGTATATGGTTCTGACAGTCAGTACATGTGCTTTGTACGATTAAATTTAAAACCAGCTAAGATCTTCTGCAGGGCTAAAATTTTGGCCTTATTATATTTGTGAAAGTGAGAACAAAATTCAAAGCCAGTGCAATTGCAAAGATGTAAATAAGAACAAAATTGGTCTGTTGAATCTTTTGTTTCTAGTGGTGATATGCCCAGCCAGAAAGAACCAAGCTTAACTTTATAGCTCCATGGCTGAGTTTTTTGGGCTGGCAGTTAAAAAAAAAAAAAAAAAAAAAAGGTGTGTGGGAAGAATATCTCTTTATTTGTGCACTGTGCAAATTTGAGCTGGAAGTCATTGATACATTGATTCCCCCCCCACACACATATCTAAGTCTTCTCTAATTAGTGCCTGAACTAATGCTCTCTCTTTCTTTTGTACATTTTATCTATTTTCAAATAATGCAGAGGGAGAATGAAAAAGGATCAGCTACAGGAAGAAAAAGTCCATGTTCTTATCTACGCCAATGTAAAGTTTTCAAGTCTTATCTGGTAAAAATGGTATTAGGCGTTTCTATGTTTGTCTCAGTGAACCTATGATGTCATTTTAACTAAGCCACTTTTTCATAGAAGATTCACACTTCATAGTGCTTTAGCTAAGAACATTATCATGTAAATTGCAAAATTGGCTGAAAGACAGTAAGCAGATGATGATGATAAACAGCAATGTAGTGACTTGAGGACAGATGTCACAAGGATTTTTGTTAGGACTAGCCTTATTTCACATCTTCACTAGTGATCCATAAGAGGGAATGTATGATACATCTTCCCAAATGACTTCAGTTGTGTAAGGTAGGGAACAGTCCTCCATCAGCAAGACAATTGAATGGATTATCTAATTTCTATATATAATGTCTGTGATTCTAAACATCTTCCTTTGATCTAGAGTGACTTAAGAAAATAATAAACTATCCTGTCTCAGGAAAGCTACTTTGGTATACACTGTGGATGTTATCATTATTGATATCTCTTAATGCTTCTACATCTGCAGCATTGAGCACTGACAGTTTGAAAGGGATCTAAAATTTCAGATTGTAATTAAGATCTTTGCAGTTTTTCAAATGTCTGATTGTCTGGTGTTCACTTTTCTTCCTCTTCTTTATGAACAAACATGCAGTCACACTCAAGGAAGAAATGGTGGCCTGATTTTTAGCTTGAAAGATTGTGATTAGTTGTTAAATTTGTCAGTATCAGAGATTCTGTAAGTGGCTGGTATTTACCTGGACGTATTATGTTAGCCCAGATAAAGAATCCCACATTTATTTTGGCTAGTTCACCAGGAGCTGTGCAGGACTAAGATAATGACACCCTTATTACCAATCTTATGTGTAATACTTCCGTGTATTAACACTATTATTTATTTCCAAGTTTAAGGTTATTTTCTCTCTATTTGCTGCAATTCATTCTGATCCTTAGACTAAACCTGCCATATATTGCTTTACATCTTCCAGTGTATGGAAATGAGGCGATTTAATTGGACATGGGGGGGGGACACACACAATAGGTAACTTATTAAACTCCACTTTCTTTTCTCAGATTCTTATTTTTTTATTATAACCCTGATGAATGAACTGCCTGCCTGCAGGTGTCTAATGCTCAGTAACAATAAATCTTAGTTTTTTGCTGATGAAAAAAGCCTGAGGAAGAGGAGTATCTGTACATTTTTAATATTTTCAAGTGAGAGCAAGGATAAAGATCAAAAGTTGAATGAGAAAAACTGTGCTGAGATAGTAAGAGCTACTCAGCAGCATGGAAGGTAGTGCACCTCCCATTCTTGCAGGCTGTCATTCCCAGACAGATAACAACCTCAATCTGGAGTCCTTCCAGGATTTAGCTCCTGAAGAGTGGCTTGTCACGATCTAACAACACACCATTTCCACAGGGAGATACATTCCATTAATTTTTTAAAATGTAACACACTTGGAAGCTCTGGTTTCCACCTCCCGGTATGTCCATTCAGCTAAATTGACTTTATTAGTGTAACACAGAGGAAGAGAGAGGTCCAGATGAACCTTTGTAGTCTCCTCATTAATTAGATTCTTCATCCCTGTAGAGTGGTCTTGATTGCATTGAACTTCATGTATCTTCCAGACAGCAGGTTTTACTACACCTGTACTTTTCCTGAGCATGATATTATAGCAGTGGTTTTCAAACTGTGATCTGTGGACCTCTGGGGGACCACAGACTATGTGTAATGGGGTCTACACCTCATTTAAAATGTGTTAGGGGTCTGCAAATGAAAAAAAAAATTGAAAACCATGGTATTATAGTGAAGAAAAAGTAGTAGTATTCCAGACAGGACAAAGCCAAAATTTCAGAGGCATCTGGTTTAACAATTATGATCCCAATAGCTAAAATACCTAACCCCATTGTACTCCATAGTGTCAAAGCTGTTCAAGATGTGGAAATAATAAGTGTATTGAAATAGACCATGGGAAGGGTTAAAATCAGTGCAGACTCACCTACCTCAGAGTCAAGTTGGGCTAATTGATACAGACAATAAATGCCTTTGAACATAATGTATTTAGTGGTTCTTCTTCAAGGAGTGTCCCTGTGGGTTCTGCACTTTAGATGTCTTGACGCCCTGCACTTGTAATAGGGGATTTTTGGCAGCAGTGCCCAGTTGGGCTGTGCACGCGCAGTAGCCACTCCTTCTACCTTCCCCGAGGTGTACAGCTTTAGCCTTAAACAGGGTTTACCCCTGTTTTTCTCTAAGAGATCATCTCTCTCAGGCATGCCAGGTTCACCTGGTTTTAAACCCTGCCTGACCTTCACACTCTCCATACCGGTATCTGATGGCCACGCTCACTGTGTCCACTGCCTCGGCAAGACACACATTACTCAACAGTACCCACACTGCAGAAAGCTAACAGCCAGGACAAGAAAAGCCAGGGATCTCCAACTGAAGCTCCTCATGATGGAGAAATCACTCAGGCCACCCTCCGACCCCAAATCCAGGTCACCCCGTGGCCAACGGTGGCCAGTGGCAGCCTCTGACAGGGGTTCTGCTCCAACAACAGCTGCCAAAGAGCCTGTTCCTAGAAAGACTACAAAAAAGTGGTCGCAGACATCCCCATACCAAGAATCACCTAAAAGAAAGCAATCTCCTACTGAAAAATCTGCCCCAGTACCGACAGCACTGAGAGCACCAGACCGTGAGGCACCAGGAACATCCATTACCGAGAGATCCCAACAAGCTAAAGACCCTATGCAGGCAAGCTCTAATGGAGGTTCACACATTAAAGTGAAACCTGCCAACTCGGCACCCACAGAGCCGAAGACGATCTCGGCACTGAGTTGTACAGTGGCACCACCTGCTGTAACTATGCCACATAGCCATAAATGTTTGGCACCGGCAGTTTCAACTCATGCTCCCGGGCCTCCACCATACCATCTCTGGCACCGAGCCTTACAGTACTGCAGCAATTTATGAGGCATGTGGTCCTGATAGTGGCTTCAATGCCTGAATCTCCTCTACTCGGCGCTGAGGGCATCCCATCCAGATCAATACCAGGCCAGCTGACTACTGCCTGCAGATCAACCCCTTCTATTTCCAGTGATGAGGAAGAAGAGGATGATGCAGCAATATACACTTCTCGCCATTCCTCAACCAAGTCAGGAGGACCATCTCATCACCCACCACCTGCGGGTATAGGAGGATGGTATGGGCACTTCCCTCCATACTATTCCCACCTAACTGGTCATACTGGCATCCATGGGCAATGTACAGGGCCCAAAACCACAGGCCCCCTAGCCCACCTAGGTCCAGAAAAGCCCGGTCCCCTTCACCAACTGTCCCAGCACCTTCAGAAACACAAGAGGAAGACACTGAGGAACCTGAGGACACAGCTGAGCATGACACTTCGCGCCTTCTCACCTCTCATCTTTGTCACCAGACAAAACCATAATGCCACCACCCCCTACTATGAGGGATGATTTCAAATCCTTCCAGGACTTCTTCAAAAGGATTGCTGAATCCCTAGACACTTCGTTGGCACAGCTACCAGAATCCCAACATAAGCTCATGGACATACTCCAGGCGTCTCCATCAGCAAAGATAGCCCTGCTGATAAATGATGCTATTATGGAGCCTGCGAAAATCATCTGGCAGACTCCAGCTACTGCACCACCCTCGTGTAAGAGGTTTGACAAAAAATATTATGTGCCAGCAAAAGGAGCTGAATTTTTTATTCACACACCCCTCACCGAACTCCTTAGTGGTGGATGCAGTCAATCAAAGGTGGAAACAACACCAGTCCCAAACAACCCTATACGATAAGGATTGGGAAAGGTTATAACTTTTTGGGTGGAAAGCTTATTTCTTAGCTACACTTCAGTTCCTCATAGCCAACTATACTGCCCTGCTGGCCAAATATACGTGCAGTTTGTTCACCAAAATGTCAACTTTTATTGAAAATTTACCAGATGACAAAAAAGAACAGTGCAAGGCAAACATTTCTGAAGGGTGTCTCATTGCCAGGACGGCCCTCCAGACCTTTCTTGACTCGGCAGACACAGCAGCATGATCCATCGCGACATCTGTGGTTATGTGCTGTGCATCATAGCTCCACCTCTTCGGGTTCCCAAGGGATGTCCAGACAACAGTCGAGGACTCACCCTTCGAGGGGCAGAAACTATTTTCAGACAAAACCAATGTTTCATTACCTGCAAGCAAAAAGAAACAGAGCAGGTTTTACGATCAGAGATTCCGGTCTATGTCATACTCTCAGCCCCAAAACCAGTACATCAATGGCATAAACAAAAACAGAACAGATGTCGGTAGAACCAAGATCACCCTTCGATGTCTCAACAATCCACCTCTAAACAATCATTTTGAAGGTGTACATGACCTCCACACACTCTGACTCTGGAACCAGAAACAGTCCCCCAACCATTTGGAGACCGTCTGTCAACATACTACCCAGTCTGGAACAACATCACGACAGACAAATAGGTTTTAGAGATTATCCAGAAGGACTACTCCACCCCCTTTATTTATATCCCACCTACCCATCCCCCTTCCCCATCCCTCTTCAGGGACCCTTCTCATGAGCAGGAAATAAACCACCTTGTACAATTAGGTGCTGTGGAACCTGTACCATCACAACACAGGGGATGAGGTTTTTATTCACATTACTTTCTAATTCAGAAAAAGACCGGTGGGTGGAGACCCATCCTGGATTTATGAAAGCTCAACATATTTGTGAGACCACAACATTTCAAAATGGTGACTCTCACCACAATCATTCCAGCATTAGAGAAAGGAGATTGGCCCTTGGCCCTCGACATTCAGGATGCTTATTTTCATATCCATCCACCTGTCACGCACAAGATTCCTGAGACTCACCCTAAGGAAACAGCATTTCCAATACAGAGTATTACCCTTCGCCTTTCCACTGCTCTAAGGGTTTTTTCCAAAGTTCTCTCTGTCGTTGCAGCTCACCTCTGCAGACAAGGAGTGATGATATTTCCATAATTAGACTGCCTTATAAGGGCACCAGTGCAGCAAGAAGCAATAAATGCCACACAGAACACGATAACCTTGTTCACGGACCTAGGGTTGCAAATAAATGTATGAAAGTCCACACTGGTTCCTGTCCAAAAGTTGGAATTCATAGGATCCTACCTCAATTGTCTCACAGCAACAACGCTTTCTCACTGTAGTCAACCTAATTTCAAGAATGATGGACAGCCCACAAACATCCGCCAGAACATGCTTACAACTCTTGGGGCATATGTCAGCGACAACGTTTGTAGTAAAACATGCCAGTCTCCACATGAGATGCTTGCAGGCCTGCCTGGGCATCGGGTATAATAGGACAGGAATTGGTGCATCACCAACAACATAGAGATATCGGCATCCTATCTGCTGGGATGTCAGAATACAACAGTGAATCAACTAAGCAGGGATTTTTCACAAACCCACAAGTGGGAGATGGATCCCGGAATTCTCAAATCCATATTCAAATTATGGAGGTTCCCCACCATAGATCTATTTGCAGCAGCTCAGAATGCCAAGTGTCCACAATATTGCTCCAGAGCAGGATTGGGACACCACTCCTTAGGCGACGTTCTCCTCATAAAATGGGTGGCGCCACTGATGTATGCATTTCCTCCGACCTCACTCCTAAACCGAGTCATTCACAAGATCAGGAAGGACAAATCCAGGGTCATTCTCATTGCACCCACATGGCCCAGACAAATGTGGTTCCCATACCTGCGTTAGATGGCACTGAAACCACCTTGAACCCTTCCATTAGTGCCTCATCTTCTATCACAAGATGTGGGATACATCCGTCACCCCAACCTCGCGGTACTCCACCTTAGGCCTGGTTACTCCATGGCTGACAGGGATCAAGAAGGCCTGTTCTGAGGAAGTAACAGATATATTGCTGAACAGTCAGAGACGAAGTACAAGAAAAACATATAACCATAAGTGGAAACAATTCTGCACCTTGTGCCAAGACAAACAGATCTTTCCACAATCGTCCCCCTGACCAAGGATTCTCGACTATATAATGGGACTTAAAACATGGGGGCTATCTACAAGCTCTATCAGAGTACACTTGGCTACCATTACCTCCTTCCACGACAAGGTGGACGGGGTCACTATATTTGCTCACCTGACAATTAAATGCTTCCTTAAAGGCATTGAAAACACTTATCCCACACTAAGAAACCCTACACCCATGTGGGATCTCAACCTTGTTCTACGTGGACTCATGGGAAAACCATTTGAACCCCTGGAAACTTGCTCTTTGTTACACTTCTCCATGAAGGTGGCTTTCCTCATTGCCATCACATCTGCAAGATGGGTGGGAGAATTAGCTGCCCTAACGGCACACCCACCTTATACAACATTCTTTAAAGATAAAGTAATCCTACGACTACATCCTAAATTGATACCCAAAGTCGCCTCCCCCTTTCATTTAAATCAACCCATTTACTTACCTGTATTTTTTCTGAAGCCACATGCAGATGGGAGGGAGGCCTCACTCCACACACTGGACGTTTGCAGAGCAGTCACTTTCTACTTTGAAAGAACAAAAACATTTAGAAAATCACCTAGACTATTTGTTTCCATAACAGAACACTCGAGGGGTCAAACCATCTCAAAACAGAGACTGTCCAAATGGATATCTGGATGTATCCATTTGTGCTACCAAAACAGCAATCAACAACCTCCACCAGGGGTTCACACACACTCCACCAGAGCTCTGGCAGCATCTGTGGCCTTTCTCGATAATGTACCTATCACTGACATTTGCAGAGCAGCTATCTGGGCATCAGTCAATACTGTCACTAAACACTATGCTTTAGAATCAGCATCAGATGCTCACTTTGGATTTACAGTGTTATCCACTGTCAGTACACCAACTCCGAAGCCTCTCCCTTCCACAGAGGGGCACTGTTCAACAGTCACCTAACGTGACACTCCTCGAAAAAGAAGAGAAGGTTACTCACCTTGTGCAGTAACTGAAGTTCTTCAAGGTGGTTGTCCCTGTGGGTGCTCAACTACCCGCCCTCCTCACCTCTACTTCAGAGTTTCAGGCCAATTCTCTGAGGTAGAGAAGGAACCAGGGGATGGTTGGTTGCGCACTGTTATGTAACTGTTCAGTGCGGTGCAAGATGGCTACTGCATGTGGGCGGCCCAACTGGGCATTGCTACCACAAATCTCAGATTACAAGCACAGGGCGTCAGGACACCTAAAGTGGAGCACCCACAGGGACACCATCTCGAAGAACCTCAGTTACTGCACAAGGTGAATAACCTTTTCTGTAGTAGCCATGTGTGTTCCAGGATATTAGAGAGACGAGGTGGGTGAGGTAATATCTTTTATTGGACCAACATCTGTTGGTGAGAAAGACAAGCTTTGAAAAACAGAACAGAAGTTGGTCCAATAAAAGGTATTACCTCACCCACCTTATGTTTTTGAATATAATGGACTATTAGAAGCCAACTCCAAGCCCTGGTGTTTAATAGCTGTGGTCATTGAATGCAAATGAGTTAACATTTATGTCAGGGGTCTCAAACACGCGGCCCGCGGGGCTCTTGCATGTGGCCCACCAAGCTCCCCACGCCCCTCTGCCTATCGGCAGGATTGCCCCTTGTGGCATGCGAACCCCACGCCGCTCTCTGAAGCAGCTGGCAGCACCCCCCTTCGGGGCGGGTGGGGGGGAGGGGGAAGGAGGCAGAGGGCTCCTGCATTGCCTCCTTCCAGGCACCGCCGCCCGCAGCTCCCATTGGCCGGGAACAGGGAACCACGGCCAATGGGAGCTTTGTGGGAGGTACCTAGAGGAGCGACAAGAGCAGCACACTCACGGAACCCTGAGCCCCTCCCCCTCCCCCAGGGGCTGCAGGGACATGGTTCCAGGTGCTTCCTGGAGCAGAGTGGCGCGGGGCCGGGGGCTGGGAGCCAGGGCAGGCAGGCAGGCAGGCAGGGAGCCTGCCCTGGCCCCGGTGCGCGCCACTGCCACCCCGGAACCACTGTAGGTAAGCAGCGCCGGGCTGGAGCTCACACCCTGAATCCCTCCTGCACCCCAACTCCCTGTCCTGAGCCCCCTGCCACATCTCAGACCCCTCCTGCACCCCAACCCCCTGCCCTGTGCCCCCTGCCACATCCCACACACGTCCGGCACCACAACTCCCTGCTCTGAGCCCTCTGCCGCATCCCACACCCCTCCTGCACTCCCTGCCCTGAGCCACCTGCTGCACCCTGCACCCCGACCCCCTGCCGCACCCCTCACTCTCTTGCTCTGAGCACCCTTGCCACACCCTGCACACCTCCTGCACCTCAACTCCCTGCCCTGAGGCCCAGCCGCACCCTGCGCCCTTTCTGCACCTCCTGGGGGCAGCATTAGGGTGGGGACTTCGGGAAAGGGGTTGGAATGGGGCAGGGAAGGGGTGGGAAGAGGTGGGGCAGGGGTGGGGCCTAATGGAAGGGGTGGAGTGGGGGCGGGGCCAGAGGCAGCGAGAGGGGGTGTCAATGATGCTGTCCTCGGGTCAATGCACTAGTTCTCATGTGGCCCTCGTGGTCATTTGAGTTTGAGACCCCCTGATTTATGTTGAAAAACAGCTGTAGAGGGGGAGGGCAACACCCCTGCCTCACCCCCAGAGCTTTGCCCTCAGTTCCAGTGTGGCTTTGACTGACACCTGGCTAGAGCTGGGTGTAGCAACTTTCTGAGTGACAGACAAACACTTCTATTATAAGAAATTTTAATGCAGTTTGGGATAGAGCCCTCACTGATTTTATAAAGTTGGGGGGATAGGTTTTGCATGAGAATAGTCTAGCTGAAACTGAAAAACAATGTGGTTTTGTGCCAGAGCTACAAAAGTGCTATACCATCTTTGTAAATGGTGGCACTAATGCTTTACCCCTTTTGTTCATATTTGTCAAAACATAATAGGAACTATGAATATATTAAAAATAAAAATAGACTAGGAAAGACTATCTTGTATCCATCTTCATTCATTTTTCTCACGGTGAAGAATTAACCAACTCTATAAATCAAATTCATAGCCTCTCTGAAGTCAGGACACTACTGGAACAAAACAATCTTTTGTTATTAATGAAGAATTTTTTTTAAACAAAATCTCTGTACTTAAAAAGCAATTTAGAAAAGCAGCATCTAATTCTGTCTCTTCTACTGATTTGTTTTGTGCCCATGGACGAATTATATTGTATTCTCTATATCTGTTTGTCCAACTTTAAAATATATATTATTATTATTGCCAATTATTTTGATATAACACCTAGGAATCCAAAATGAGGATCAGAGCCCCTTCATGCTAGGTGCTATTTAAAAGATAGTCCGAGTTCCAGAGATGTCACAGTATACACTGGTTTAATTATAATAATGCTTAACCCTCATTTTGTGCATTTACAGTAGCTAACTAGGTAATGGATTTCATTCTGAAATCACTGATCGCATATGTCAATGAGACCACTCACTTTAGTGAAGTTGCATATGTGCACAAGTTGCAGGATTGTGTCCAATGTTTGTACTTCCATTTGAAAATATGAGGTGAGATCTTCACTGCTCCTGTGCCCCCTTTAATTGAATCAAAGAGCTGGAGCAGTGTAAAGGTGCTGTAACTGCCCCCTGCAGCTCACTGGGAGAGGATTTTCCCAGTGCAGGCTCTGTGAAAGGCTGCTATAGGTGTGCCTTACTAGAACCCCATTGCAAGCCCTTTTGTAAGAGATGTGGCTGGGGGTGGGACCTCAGCACACACCACTGCTAAAATTCCAGGCAGCACTGCAGCTCATAGGGCAGCCCACAGCGTCTGCTATAATTTAGACAGGCACCTAGGGCTAAGTTACCCTGGGAGTTTCTTCAGCCACTGCAGGGTCACAGGCTCACAGGACTCAAGGGGTGGCTCTCTTTAGAGGAGCAGCACAGAATCTCACTCATTAAATTCTAAGTATTATTCAGTACCAGTCTGATAGGTGACTTTATGTAGCTCTAAGAAAGATATTAATTGAGGATAGGATTTTCAAAAGTGCCTAAGAGTTAGGCACTGAACTCTTGAAAATCCTGCCCTGAGAATTTTTCTACTGGAGTGGCTAAGCCTACTGGAATCAATGGAAAGACTGACTGACTTTAGTGGGCATTGCATCAGGCCCACAGATGAGACATTTTTTGACAAAATAATATACTTAAAAAAACCTGAAACAGAGAAATTAACAAAACTACCTTTCTGTCCACTGCACAGATGTTTGAAATCTCTTTTCATCATGTGTTGCATGAGTATGAATTCTGCTGGGATATAATTGGAGAGGTAGAAAACATAGGAAACCAGAACTAAACTGCAAATTGACATGGATAGACTGGAGCAATAGCAGTGCAGGCAATGAGGAAAGATTTCACACTAATAAAATCAGGGCCGTCTTTACCCATATGCAAAGTATGCAGCTGCATAGGGCACCAGGAAACTTGGGGCACCAAATTTGTAGGAGATGTGGCTGGGGATGGGACCTAAGCACACACCACTGCTAAAATTCCAGGCAGCACTGCAGCTCATAGGGTAGCCCACAGCAAATTTCCTGGTGCCCTGCACAGCTGTGTGCTGCTCCAGCTCCATGGCCCCCACTCCTGCTCCGCCCGAGCCCCGCCCCTGGTCCACCCCTTCCCCAAAACCCCTGCCCCTGGGCCACCCTGCCTCTTCCAGCCCCCACCCCTTCTCTGCCACAGCCCTGCCTCTTCCCGCCCCTACTCTGCCCCCACTCCCCTGAGGAGTGCAGCAGGGCTGGGCCTGCACTCACTGGCGGCGGGAAGTGCAGTGGCCTGGCCCCAGCCATGCCATCGGTGAGTGTTGGGGGTGGTTCCCCCTGTCCTCCAAGCCAGCCCCGCCCCCCACAGAGGCCTGGGGCCCCACATACACACACCCTGCGGGGTGGGACTGCGTAGGGCCCCAGAATAGCTAGGGACTGCCTTCAATAAAATGTAAAATCCTATAGTAATGCTCAACAACAGAAAATAAAGAGCAGATACAAAAGAGGAAGTACATAACCAATCTAATGCATTAAATCAAGTATATTTTCTTCTAATATTACACCAGATTATACTAAGTCTTCATTTTTAATGTCCTACGTTGCACCAAGTTTATTTTCATTTGAGCATATTATACCAGCTCTTAAACTGCACTGATTTCAAATTAATTTCCAGAGGTAATTCAAGATGTGGTTATAATCCCTAAAACTCTTACGGTTTTGCACCCTCTGTATCTTACACAATCCTCCTTTCCTGTTGTATCTCAGTTGGGGTGCTCAAGCTGCTTGGCCCTCAATCTATGTATGTGGTTGAGTAACAGGGTGCCTGTCAGGGAAAGGCCATTGGTTTTGAAATTTGCTTTCTTTTTGGTCTGACTAGTCCTAAATTTGTTAGGTTTTATAATGTCTCCTGATGATAAACAATCTATTCACTGGTTTCTATTCACTCAACCTCTTTATGATGGTGTGGATTGATTAGAGAGGGACTCAGGTTTTATCAGGTGGTAAGTATTTAGTTATTTGCTGATGTTGATACTTAATATACTTTGTAATACATGTCTTTAAATATTGATCATGAGTAAAATTTTCAAAAGTGAAAACCATCTTCAGAAAGGACTCTGGCTATTAGAAGCCTAAGTCCTAGTGACGTTCAGTGATAGTTAGGCTCCCAAGTGCCTAAACCATTTTTGAAAATGGGAGTTAGGCTTCTAATTAGAGCAAATGAAATTTTTCAGTTGACACTTTCTTTTAGCAAAAAATGTATATTCAGCAAATTTATATTGTTTTACCAAATCGTTTAAGTGGAAGAAAAATCCTAATCCTCCTTCCCCCCCTGCAACATCTAAATGTTTCAGTTTGACTTTTTTGAAAAGAATGTTTCCATTTTTCAGTTTCAACCAACTTTTTGTTTTAAAATTTCCTTTAATTTTATTTTTTAATCAAATATTTTAAAAAATTAAAAATCTAAACAACACTTTTTGATTATTCAATCTTATTATGATAGGTGCCTTTATATAGATCTAAGAAAGATATTAATTGAGGATGGGATTTTTAAAAGTGCCTAGGAAAGTTAGGCACTTAACTTTTGAAGAAAAGTTTTCATTTAGTCAAAATTAAACATTTTGTTCAACCCCGGTGTAATATTTTTCTACTTTTTTGCTTTGCCCAAATTTTTGAATTTTTTTATTTTTTGGTCTGAAATGGATTTTTGAGTTGAAGTATTTGTAATTGTCAGTGAACCAAAAGAGCTGTTATTCACAAAGCTGTGCTCCTAAGTTATGTTGGCATTTTTGAAAAAAATGTACCTTACATAGCTACGATATTATGATATACACATTGCACAAATAAAATAAAATAAAAACAATGCATCAAAGCTTAAATTTGTTATGGATAGGAAATATGTAATGTTAGTGACCTGTTATTACTGCCTTACTGCCCTTCCAATTCACAAGCATTTCTTTTCTTTTTTCTGTTTACATTAAGGAGATGCATTTCTGAAGCTGTCTTTTAGCTTCTAAATCCATATTTCTGAAAGAGAGAAATAGAACCTTTTTTTACAAAAATGAAAATGAATAGCTCATCTAAAAGTTACTGATCAAAGTCTGACACCTCCTATTACAAGCAACACTTGCAGCAAAAATACATTAACATCCCATAATAGCAAATCCCCTCACCTACAAAAGAAATGGTTTCAATAATGGTTTACAGTTAAGTTTATGCTTAAACCCTGCTGCTTTCAGTCTGAGACAGATTTGATCGCTTCAGTCACATAACAGGTTGGAGATGAGGGGAACAGAGAAGTAAGACTGATCATCTCTGAGAAAACAGTAGATGAAAGCATAAATGTCTCAGAATCAATTGGTACTGAAGACAAGACTAGGAACTGAGTTTACTCCAAATGTTGAATTTTTCATATTCATAGATTTCAAGGTCAGAAGGAACTATTATGTTCATATGGTCTGACCTCCTCCGTAAAAGTTCATCTAGTGATTCTAGAGTTGGATGAATAACCTACTTTTCAGTTCACTGCCACTTCTACATCATCATCATCATCATCATCATACTTAATAATTAATATAAAGTAAAAGGGTTGGCCCAAACCAAATCAGAAAATTCCAAAGAATTTCAGTAAATTGAAAAAATTGAAAAAAAAATCATTTTGAGTGGAACAAAACATTTTGTTTGACCTGAAATGAACCATTTTGTTTAGCCTCCGGGCACTTTTTGAACATAAAAGAAAAGAAATGAGTTAGATTCACAAAATGGTTGATGGAGCAGTTGGTGCTTCTTTTCTAACCTTTAGCGCAGTGTCAGGGAACTCAACTGGGAAGTGGGAGGATATTTCTCTGCACTAAATTAAATAGACTGAGCTCCTTAAATCAAGATAAGAGGGAGACTCGCTGATTAGAACTGAGGACTTGTTGATAAAATTTGAACAAATGCTCTGTCACTGAGCTGTGTTCTCAAGATTTTTGCAAATTTCATATCCAAAATATACTTTTTTGGTGTATAATATTAGAATTTTTAAAAGACTATTTATACATCATTAGTCTGTCTTCTCTGGTACCCTATACTGGATACCATCAATATATTTCTCATCATTTCAAATAACTTAGATTTGTGTCTAGCTCCTTGGAAGCTATTTTCTAAAAAAGATATTCAATTCCTTATCACACGCTGGAGTGCAAGAGGCTATTATGATTTTTATTTGTTTGTTTTTTAGGGACAAAAACCCTGAAAAGAGTTTAAACACACTCACAGTGAATTATGTAAACTTCACAAACAGATATAGGACTGAAAATAAAGTCAAGCTTTGGAGTCTACCAACTTTTACAATTATCTTTTCTTGTCCTCCTGTTATCCTGTCTCTTTCTTCTTCAGTATTAATATAGGCTCATGATAATGCATCCCATAACCTCCCTTTCAAAATAGTTATTAGGTAAGCTTTGCCCAGTTCAGATGTAATAGACTGTCTTCCCAGTATACACTGAAGTGGCTGTACTGTACCATATCTTCATAATCAGCAGTTTTTTAGGTAAAAGCAGAATATGGGACTTGGATTTGCAGAATCCAGACAATATACAAGTCGTCTGCCTGTTTATCCTTTTACTGAAATATCACTGGTGTCAGTATCTTTCATCTTTATGCCTTGTCTTCAGCCTTTACCTTTTTTGTTACAGTGATTTCTCATTGAAATAGATGACTGTTGAAATGCTATGTTGAGATGCTGTATTGACATAAAAGCAGAATACAGAATGCAGAACAAAGAGTGGAGGATAAAGGATCAGCTCCTTTAACTCAGTTCTACTAGGATATAAACTAAAGTTGTCTAAAAGATTTAAGTTCTGTACCTGGCTGTGCTAGCTTTCCTAGTGCACTTTCATCTTTAAGGCATTGTTAAATTCATGCTAAGAGACTCTTTATTTAGCCAGTTTTTATTTTTCTACCAGATTTCAAACTTTTTGGAATAATTTGTCCCTTAGACTTTTTCTTTTTATTCTGGGTAAAGAAGTCAATGCTGTCTGCTTTATTCAGTCCAAATTAACTCCTCATCTTCAGCCTTTTGTATCTGGTTTGCAGCTTCCATTAAGCTATGTTTTAAAATAATCATACAAGCTTGCTAGATGGGACACCTTTGACAAGGTCCTGCTAAAAACACAGGGTACTCACCCTGCCCACCATCACCAGGAGGTCGTTTAGACAGGTCTTATTAATACGACTTAATTTCTCTACACCTAATAAAATTGCAGTTTCCAAAGAAGCATAAAAATATATCTATGTTCATTTGAGCATATGCTTGTCAATTATACCATTTTCTGTAGTGTAAAAAGTCTTAACTGGCATTTGATACTTATGTTCTTCCATACTCATTTTTCACTCGCTCTTACTTTCAGGCAAACTCTCATTAAAGTTAATGGGAGGTTTCCAAAGAAAGGAACCAGTAGAGACTGAGGAAGGCCTCCTGTAGTTTGTCAATAGTAAATAATCACCATGGCAGAACTGAGACTCATTTATCATATTTTGGAAAGTTGGATAATTTGAAGAGCTCAGATGTCCCAGTTCAGTAATTCACACCTTTGTTTTCTTCCCTATCAAAGTTAATTGTGTTTCCCTGATTTTAACTTAGAGGCAGATAGCTAAAGATATCTATATACTTCGCATCAGTTCACAAATGCATTAGTGTATTGTTGTTATTCCTGTAGCCTATAATGCAGGATAAATGCATCTTATTTATCACTTAGTTAAATGTGTAACAAGATGGAAGAACCTTCATTCTGTGCATTTAAAATGCATTGTCTAAGGATAATTAAATCAATCTTCAGAGTTTTCATGACAATAGAGGTTTAGAAGGTTAATAGAAGTCTGATCTTGGTGAAAAAAGTAAGCTGAGTTATATAAAAGAAATGAAGGAATAAATTGTGCAAATCACAATATTTAGATTTGCAAATGATCCCTGTATGCTTAGAGTTTAAAGTTTTATTGACTTCAGTGGGAATTAAGGAAACTCAGCAGCTCACAGGATTGGGCCCCATCTGTTATGTTGTTGATTCTGATAGTCTGAAATAATACAAGATGGCCTAAAATAGCCTTGCCTGATTGCTTAGAAAATCAGATACTGGATTGTGTGTGTGCTCAACAACTTGTTTTTTGAAAGCACCAGCATCTGACGTAGCATACTGAAATACTGTAAAAATTATAAATTTTACACTTATAAAAAATTATAAAGGTATAATAAAAATGAAATCAATGGGAGTGGGGCACCTAAATAACTTTTAGTACTTTATTTCTTCTTTATGTTCACATATTTTATTCAGAAAAATGATAGCAAAATGAGACTGTAAAAACACACCCAAAAAGAGATAAAAAATGAACCTAAAGAGGTGTGTTATAAGTGATGTAAACATGACAAATAAATAATAATAATGATAGAGATTATTGGGATAAACATTATGAATAAAACAAACAGGTTCAGAGGCACTTAAAGGCTGGAAACAGTTTGGAAAATAAGTCCAAATTTTCAATGATTACGCTTGGATAACAACAAAAAAGAAAAAGAACAGTTATCTTGATTGGGAAATACTGCCTCCAGTAACATTTTTATTCTTCGGGTAATATTTTATATCTATTGTCCTCAAAATCAGGTACCATTTATATACTCCAAATACATCCATAATCTACAGAAGAATATTTTAGTAGTAGGAAAAAGTCACTCTACTCACTCGATCTGCATGTTTCTGATTTATCTGGAGTTACATCCTTAAAAGCAGCTTCATTTTCTATTTACCTTCATGCAAGTCCTCAACTCAAATTTGCTTCCCGAGTCTGTAATCTTGATATTATCATTGACTCCTTATTTCCGATTTATCCCTAGACCATGTTCATCATGCTAATTTTAATAGTGTTTTAATCATTATTACATCCATGCAATCAGAAGTTAGCACTTGTTACAGAGGCAACTTTATCTTTTTCCTGCTTTGTTGTGGTGATGGACCTGGTGTGCACACTTATGCTAGGAGACAGATTCAAAGAACAGTTACAATTCATTGTGTTATCATTTTATCTGCTTTTTTTTCCCTCCTCCATCTCTCAGCTAGCAGAATCCATCATGACATCTGATCTCCAAGGGGTAAGCTGTTGTCAATGTGACCCCATTAGTTGACATTTTACCATATGCTCACAAATAGTCTGGACAGCACCTTTCCCATGTAGAATCCCTCTGTTCAGTATTTGTGTTCCCCCAGAGAGTGGCTGAGGTGGCTGCCAAGACTCATCAGGTCTGAAGAAATTACTATATATCATGTTTAAAATGATATGTTAAAAAATCTCATGAGAAATAGAATCCTGAGGACCCAATGTGGCAGAAAATATACAAGCCTTCCAGTCTATAGATCAACTTTGGCTCTGCAGCAAGCCAAGATATTTAGAGGAAGGTTGACCTGCTGAGTAAGGACAGTTCTACAACCACCTCTCCTCCCCCAAAAAATCTCTTTATATTTCAAAGTAAGGTGCTACGTGCAAAGAGCTCCTTCACCATAAAACACCTTAACTCCTTATCCTGCGCTTGTCCTTCCCTCATTTCAGCCACCTGGAAGGTTTTTGCAATCCAACAGTAAAGAGCTTGCCTATGGGATTTTTATTTAAAAATGAAATGTGTGTGAGAGGACAGTACTCATATCCTTAATTGTTAAGAAGATTGTGGGGTTCAGATATACTCCTATCCTAGTTGCCAGAAAGAGTGAGGCACCATTGATAATGTTGGGGTGTCTCACTGCTCATTGTTTAGTTTGAAACAAGTATCTTTCATCCCCTCTTTTCATTCTAGTTGAAATTGTCAGCTAACAGACATTTGGGACTGCATACCCCCTTCAAAATTATTTCCAGAAATGATTAACTGACACATTAGAGAGACAAGATGGGTGGGGGAATATCTTTTAATAGACCAACTTCTGTTGGTGAGAGAGCTTTGGAGCTTACACAGAGCTCTTCTTTAGCTCTGGGAAAGATATGGAGAGTGTTACAACTAAATACAAAGTGACAAGATTATTACTTTAGCATAAGTAGTTAACACATATTTCAAGGGATCATTCAAGGCAAAGTGGCCCGTTAATACCCCTTCAGTCATAGGGGAAAGGAAGGATGGGAAGACAGCTGGTGGGGATTGTTAGTGGGTTATATAGGGTGACCATATGTCCTGTTTTAGCTGAGAGAGTCCCTTTTAAAACCCTGTCCCAGATATCCCAACTTTTTTTTTTTTTTTTACAAAAATGGGCATTTGTCAAAGATCAGTTGGCAAGATCACACGGGACAAATGCCCAGTTTACTAAAAAAGTCATGTGCGCCTCCCTAGGGGGACATGAAGGAACGTTGAGAGGGGGGGTCAGTGATGCGAGGTGCCAGGCAGCGGGACTCGGGGGGTCAGCCCCAGCACCAGGAAGCACAGAGCTTGCAGGGGTCAGTCCCACCTGCAGGTGGCTCAGGGCTCAGCCCCAGACGCAGGCAGCCCAGGACTCAGGGGGTCAGCCCCAGCCCTCCAGCCCAGTGGCCCTCCTGTTTTTACTTTAGCTATTATGGTCACCCTAGAGATATAGATTGTTGTAATAAATCCAGTGTGTCTATTCATTCTGTGATTTTTAGTGTCTAGCAAAATTACGAATTTAAACTCGCATGCGCATCTTTTGAAAGTATTGTGCAAGTTTCCTTTGAGGACTGATAGGTCAGATATAGAACGATCATTTTGTGATAAATTTTTACCCACAGGTGATGTGGTGTGTTTGTCTTTTATCATTTTCCTGTGTAAGTTCATTTGAGAGTGTTGTGATTGTCTGGTTTCACCCACATAATTGTTATTGGGACATTTAGTGCACTGGATGAGGTACACCACATGTTGTGATGGACATATGTAGGATCCATGGATCTTGAAAGGTGTGTTGTGGGGGATGTTGATCATTGTAGCAGTGGAAATATGTCTTCACCTTTTGCATCTGTTTTTCTAGAGTCTGGTGCTGTTTTGAGTTGGTGTGCCCTGGTCTGTGGGGAGCTTGTTTGTGACGATGAGCTTGGAGAGGTTGGGGTGTTATTTGAAAGCCATAAGAAGGGGTTCAGGAAAGATTTCTTTCAGGATGGGGTTCCCATTGAGTATGGGTTGTAGTTGTTTGATGTTACCCTGTATGGGTTCCAGTGTGGGGTGGTAGATGACAACTAGGGGTGTGTGGTTAGAGGAGGTTTTATTTCTGTATTGAAGCAGGTTTTCTCGGGATATTTGGGAGGCCAATCCATGATGTAATGTACTTCTCTGCTGGAGTGTCCTTGTTTGGTGAAGGCAGTGTTGAATGTGTTAAGATGTATATCCCAGACTTTCTCCTTGGAGCATATTCTGTGGTATCAGAGTGCCTGGCATTAGATAACATTTGTTAGTATGTTTGGGATGGTTACTGGGTCTATGGTTTGGTGATCCGTGGGTTTATTGTATGTAGTTGTCTGTAGGGTTCTGTACGGGGTGAGCACCCTGCTCCAGCCCTGAAAGGGTAAAAGCAGCCCTGCAGAGGGCTGCAGCAGGGTAAGAGGGGTTAAGAATGGCTGGGGAAGCTGAGTGGGTAGCTGACCACAGCTGTGGCTGGCTCAGTGAGGGCCCAGCTGGCCCTTACAAGAGGGCTGTGGGCCAGAAACCAAGAGACAGTCTCTCTCTAGCTGTTGAGAGAGAAGGGCCTGGCTGCTAGGAGCTGAGCAGGGTACCTAAATTGGAGCAGGGCTGGGGAAAGGCCAGAGGAGCTGGGGAGCGCCGGCCTGGAAAAACCCCAGGCTGCAGGCCTTGCTAAAGGCCGGAGAAAGGTACAAGGGTTGCCCAGGGGCAGCCCAAGAGTAGACAGAGGCAGCAGGTCCAAACCCTCCTTGCCAATGATGAGTGGCAGTTATACTACTGTCCGCCCCAGTGAGTGGGGGCTAGATGGTGACTGGGAGTAGCCCAAGACTGAGGCAAGGTGGGGATAGGGGTTTCCCAAGGAGGGGAGACCCAGTGAGACTGCAGGGTAATGCAGGGGGCAGAACCTCAAGAGAAGGGGCACCAGGGTCTGGGAGGGACACCGGGGGCCAACGGCAAGCGAGACACCGGCCTGCAGAGAGTGCTCCTGAGTGGACAGAGCTAATTCCCAGGATGACCAGCAGGAGGCGCCGCCGGTGAGTCGTCGCGGCCTGCTAAAGGCTCCATTGTTGAAATTCATTGTATTGTCCAGGAAGTTGATACTAGTGTGAGAGCATAATCAGTTCCATCAGCCCTATTGCTTGGCAAGGGAAAATCATGGATTCTTCAAAATATTATATAGTCACCAGTGAGGAAGATGGTACTCTGGCTGTTCCAGCTAGTGAGGCCCGCTAAGGCAGCTTTTGGATAAACAGAGCCCTAAATGGGCATAAAGTGTTTTCTTATGAATATTACATTGAACTCAGAGGGGGTGTGTTTTCTGATACCATTTTGGTTCTATTGAAACATATAAGTCAGTTTAGCAAAGCTGCTAGATAATTTTTGTAGCCCCTTTGAGGGAAAACTAAGTCTATTAACATGGAAAAGTTTAATTACTGCAACAAAATGTTCCTTTTTAAAAGAAAACTCTGCAGAGTTAAATTAATAAGTTGCATTACTATGTTTTATTGTTTAAATTGACAGCATATGTAAATGAAGATCCTTTTCTCGCATTCTGTTTCTGCTCAGTGAAAAGAAAACAAATACAAATTGTGCTGGGGTGGAATAATTTTACAAAGCCTATTTTGTTATGCAGATGCACTGTAGGTGTTACAGATCTACATTTTCTGAGATTGTTAGCAAGCTTTCTCCAAAGCCTGCTAATTACAGTCTTCATGGATATGTGCATAGCATGTGTCAGATATAGAGGATCATCCAGCTTGTGAACAGGTTCCCAGCACCCCTGAAAGGTTGCTTTTTAAGTCCATGTTGAGACAGTTGTGAAATTCTTAAAGGAAATTATCAGTTTGGTTAGATTTCATTTCAAACATTGTAAGAGTTAAAAGACAGATAATCAAACCTCTTCCTCAGCAACCTCTAATTGAATTCTGAGTTGCCTAAGCAAAGAACTTCATCATGAGTATGCAAAAGTGAGTAGCTTCATATGGAGTGGAAGAAGTCTTGTTTTTTTTTTCCCCTTCTAAATAGTTATTGTATAGAAATGTCAGGGGAGGGGAAAGTGGTGGTACAGAGTTCAGTGAATAAAGATTTCACATATTTAGTAATATTAATGAATGCCAGCAACTATATTAATTAGTCAACCCAGGAATTAACCACACCCTTTACCATGAGTTGGCCTTGAACTGACATGGACATTAACAAAATGGTACTTTTATTTCCTGTTTGATGAAGGTCCTCCCTAAATCTCTATACTGCTACAGACCTCATCCCATGGCCTATTCTGGCCCTGTTCTTGAGTTTACTTATATATTACAGTAATGGGTGCTATATAAGTATGTAAAATAGATGACAGATGTGGCCCCAAAATGTATCATTACTGCTGAGGACCCTTCAATAAAGTTATGACATGCTTCATCCATGTATTAATTCAGTTTTATGTCATGTAATTCTGTTGATTCTAGTAAAGTTATATCAGCGTAACACAATGGTGAAAAGAGACTCATGATCTCTGGAAAGAGATCCTGAGAATCAATCACAACCTACTAATGCATGGTAAACCCAGCCACCCATGGCTCTGTCCAGTTAGTGAGTTAACTGTTTGATGTCCAGCGCTAGGTGAAGAAAATCCATTTGCAGTGTGAGGAAAAAATTCCTTTCAGACCCAAGTGGTAGTCAGCTATAGCTATGCCAAGATAAATGCATCAGACTTGGTACCACCCGTACTGCTATGTATACAAATACTTTAATTTAATAATGCTGCCATAAAGACAAACTGAAAGAGTAGATAGATTTCAGAAGTCACACAATTTTTCATGTACATTTCAACATATAAGCTTTTCGTTTTTTAGGGTCAAATATTATAAACCCAGTAAACTTTTTAGAGCATTGTCTTAACTGCCACAAATCCAGCTGGTACTTATATTCACTAAATTTCTCCCTTTCAGATTTTTTTTTTTCAAATTCCTTTTTCAGCTGATTTATACTACTTGCTTCAGTGGCTGACTTTAGCAATTTGTTCCATATTTCAACAACCCTTTTGTGTAAAGAAACCATAAAAGTTAGGGGCTTGAAAATTGGATTTCTCTTTTGAGCAATCACTGTCCATAAATGTGGAAAATGTGTTAAAAGTCTGTAGTGCCACTTTTTATCAAAACAGAGATATTTGCTGTTTGAATCACATCTCTACATTATTGTGGTGCTACCACAGGCTATTATGATTAAATTCATAAAACTGCTTTTCTGAAAAGAGAGATTTGAAGTTCGGGGCCTAGTTCTGCAGCCTTTGAAATCAATGGCCTGATTGACCACTGTGTTACTCCATCTTAACAATATTTGTTTTCAAATATAGGGCCCAATCTACACTTAGTTCTGCTTGGTTCACTGGAGCAACTCACGTTAATAAGGGTTTGTAGCTTCCAGACTATAAACTGTGAGAAGTAAAGTGACCATCAGGATTACAGCAAGAGGCCCCAATCAAGATAACAAAAACAATTGTTTCATCACATTTTAAAGGGTCAGATTCCCATCTGTACACCTCACAGCAGATACGTTTCAGTCCATTTGTAATTTTCACTGATTAAATTGAATCATGTAACCTTTCCTGTGCCACATAGCAATACATTAAGTGATAGGATATTAGATGACAACAAGATTATACAGATATCTTTGTGCTGGATTAACACAGTAGATTTGTTTAAGCATCAGGTATCAAATTATACATAAAATGGAAATAAATTCATATCAAACAATCTAAATTAATTTCAGTATTTTTAATTATTTTTCATTTATATTGTAGTAGCTCCTAGAGAGCAACCAGGAATCCTGTTGTGGTAGGTGATGTACAAACATGTAATAAATGACAGTCATATTCACATTAAATATTTGCAAATTCCATTCTGTTGCCAAGAGATTATACTAACTAAGGAGCTAAACTTTTCATATTCAGAATTAAAAATACAGTTTGCATAGTTTTGCAAAGTATATTTTAAATAGTGTGTGTAGATTGTACTGGGTGAATGGAGAGTGTGGAAAAATTAAATGAGCAAAGCTCTGTGTGTTTGGAAATACAGAAATGCAAAATCTATCACTATCAGTGAACAGCTGGACTTCTTGTTTGTGCCATGAACAGCTAAAAAAGTTTGTCGGTTTCTATGTACAAGACTGATTTCTATTTTATTTAATTTCCTTTGAGAATCCTGATACAATGGTATTCTAATACTTTGATATTTCCATTTTTAATAACAAATGGCATTTGTTTTGTTGAGTTGCCATTTTGAAGCAAGTTTATGGTTAGTTGCCCCTGCTGTCACCATCAGGATGACACTATTAACGAGTTTTACTTGTCTAGGCTACTGTAACAATATATTTTAATGTTTGGAATGAAGTAATTAATTCAGTTATACAGTTGTATGTCTGTAAAGATTGCTTAGTTTCACTTTGGGATCCGGTTTTATTATACTGAATGTTTTCTATTTATGTCCTGGGTTTGAAGAGTTCCTTTGAACATTTCAAAACACCTGTTGCTCCTGATTTAGATTTCTGAAAGTTGTGTATTGTCAGATGACAATTAAATTGTCTGATCAACTATTTTCCATCTTAAACTATTGTTTAGAGGTCTCCACACCTATCCCCAATCCAAACACTTCTTTCAAAGCAGGTGGGTGAGTGTGTGGAGTGTGAGAGAGAGACAGTCTATTCACCCAGTCAAAAACCTTTACATGAGTTTTGTAAAGTCCCATATTAGCTAAGCTGAAGTTCAGGTGTCTGCTGTGTTCCTACTTGCTAAAGATTCTGTTGCAGCTGCTGCTGCTCAGGTTTACACACTTCTCTAATTATTTTTCTCAGCTGTTCTGACTGTTGCATTTACTCACCTGCACTAGTCATCGTCTCTGTAAGTGTATGGACTCACCCCTGAAGCGCCTCCTGCTGGTCTCTCAGTGAATTAGCTCAATTTCCAGCCCGGAGCGCCCTCTGCAAGCCAATGACCCACCACAGCTGGCCCCCGTGTCCCTCTCGGACCCTGGTGCCCATTCTCTCTCTTAGGTGCTGCTTCCTGGCAATACCCCAATACTCTCTGGGGGTCTCCCCTCCCCAGGGAACCCCCACCCCCTATCCCCACCTTGCCACAGTCGTAGGCTACTGCCAGCCACCAACTAGCCCCTGCTCCCTGGGGCAGACTGCAGTATAACCCACTCATCACAGGCAAGGTTGGGTTTGGACCTGCTGCCTCTGCCTAGCCTTGGGCTGTCCCCGGCAATCCCAGTACCTGTTTGGCCTTATACTAGGCCACAGCCTGGGGGTTTCCAGGCCAGAGCTCCCCAGCTCTCTTGGCCTTCCCCCAGCCCTGCTCCACTCCAGGTACCTTCTGTAGCTCCCCAGCAGCCAGGCCTGTCTCTCTCTACAGCCAGAGAGAGACTGTGCTTCTGCCTGCCCTGGCCTTCTTATAAGGCCCAGCTGCCCTGATTGGGGCGTGGCCCAGGTGTAGCTCCTTCCCCAATCAGCTTGGGCTTTTTCTCCTAGCCCTGAGCCCTCTCCCAGGGCTGGCTTCTACCCTGTCAGGGCTGGAGCGGGTAACCACCCCACTACAGTCTCTATTAAAAAACCCAAATGGACGTGTTTCTATTTTTCAGCAAACAACAGGGCATACCTAAATCAGAGGGAGAATCTTAGAATAAATTGATTATGGAAGGCTTTGAGTCAGATTGCAACATTTCATGAAAAAACCCATAAGTGTAGACCAAAATTGAGGAAAAACTATACGTTTCCCTCAGTTCAGGGAATTTTCCTCAGATCATTCTGTGGATGGAATCGGATTTGCACATGTGCATGCGTATAACTTTCCTGTCACTTCACAAAAAGCTGGGGGTTGAACCTTGTCAAGGTACATGGATTGTTTCTTTAAAAGTCTGTCAGGAAGTTAGGCAGGAGGTGGCTGAAGAAGGTACCAGGCAGAATCTTCACATTGAAGCAGAGAGAGAGGAGAGAGAGGGGAAGTAGTTTAACAGATAATAGTTTCCTCCTTACTTAGAGAAAGTTCTCAGAGTCAGAAGAAAGGAACACGTCCTGTGATTTTATACTCCTGTCACCTTCTAGACCCCAGAATCTGCAGATTCATATATCATACTGGTGTCAGGACTTCAGGACCTCTCTCTTGTTCTTTGGAAAAATACAAGCTAATTCATTTGGAGGAACATCATCTGAAACCCACACATTCAAAGGCAGGGAGAAAGAATTGCTCAAAGAAAGGCCCAGATCATATCTCCCACAGAAAGCAGTGATGCTAGAAAGAGAGACAGTGCCAATATTCTGAGAGGCCCTGATTCAGGAAAGCACATAAGCATCAGGTCCATCAGACAGCGCTTAAGCACATGCTTAAGTTTCATTGACTGTATTTTTTGTATTCAACATGATTTGGAGCCCACTGCAGTATAACCTGTCTTGCATTTTGCTGGCAACCAAAAATGTATATAAATACTACATTGGTTTCTTTCTTGTTCTGTGGGCAGACTTTAAGGCACTGGTACTTAATCTCTGGATTTGGAGAAATATGCTGCTTGTCAGCATCCTGTATGCAGCTCTCGTGGTGTCCTCTGATCTGACTGTTCCTGCTTTGAACTAAAGTGAGAAAAGTTCTCTCTTTGCTGTTCAGTACACATGAGGTAGTGTGAAGAACACAGACTTGCATTGTGGAGGTGGCTCGGAGCCATTTCTGGCAGGGGGTGTCAATCATTTGATTATTTTTTCCAAACAGTTTCCAGAATGAGGAAAAGCCAGGGAAAAGAAATAATTCTTGCCTTTCAAAAGCCAAGAGAGGCAAGGAAGGACAGAGGATATTTAATCGGATGAATGTGGATTGCTACATGATGGTGACTGTTTTGTGATGTTCCCTCTATGTTATACCAATAGAATAAAAACCAGCAGGATCTTATTAAGAGGGATAAGGCCTAGATGCCACATTTATTGTAAATATACTGATAAAGCAAAAGATAAAAGTAAACAACGTTGTTTTACTACTTATTTCCTATACACAGAGAGAGAGAGAGAGAGAGAGAGAGATTCATTCACACAATCATTCATTCAAGTGCTGTATAGGTGTTATAGTTACCAGCCTAGAAGTTGCTCATGCCAAGTTACTGGCCAGGTATCTTGGTCATGAGGATGGAGCCGAGTCTGTGTCAGATGCACCTGATGCTCCTGGAGGTTGGCAGCAGAACCAGAGACTCAAAGTCATTAGTCTTTAAAGTCCATTCTTATAGGATTTAATGCCTATGTTAGTCTATGGGAGCTGTTTCATCCTGCTGTTGCTGACTCAATCAGCAGATGGCACATTCCTGTCCAAAGTGGCACATTCCTGGTGGCACCACACTGTCCAAAGTTTGTGTTTCTCATCCTTCCAGGTGATGGGGTGGATCCCAGTTTACTTTCAGGGGGTTGTCTGGTGGTCCTACTCGACACATTCTTCGGCCGATGGATACTCCCTTTCTAGGCTGGCACCTCCCTAACCATCCATGTATATCAAGCATTCATCAGCATACATTCCATACCTTAACCATATTTTAATTTACTGTCTCCACCACTTTCAGGGTGTATGTTAATTCATTTGAGACTCCCGGCCCTTTAATCACAGGGTGTGGCGGTCTGTCCTAGGAGCCCTGGAATGAAGTGAAAATCACTTAACGGCTTATAGTGTTTGTTTACATTGTATCAGTTACTTCAAGAACAAAGTCAATTAACTTATTTGTAAGTTTTACATAGTAATAAAGTATCTTTCACAGGATAGATATAATCAATGGTTTCTACAGACAGTAGCTTACAAATTTTAACAGAAGACCCAACAGATTTTTGTACTTGGTGAAACTGTTGGATTTTAAAGTGTGGGGGACAAATTATGAGGAGGTCACTGTCACTTGGGGGAATCACTGTTAGTACCTTCTTTAATATCCCTACATCTACACAGTCCATATTGGTGATGCGTATGTGATGCAAACATTGATATACAGCATCAGAACATAACACTGATTATTTTGTGGTTTAAAGAACATTTTATTGATTTCTTAGCTCTCCAGCTCTGCTAGACTTAATACAACTACTTCAGAAGCACATATTATATAGAGAGGTGTTAAGAAACAAAGTCCATTGGGGTACCGTATGCTTGAGTGCTGTCACAGAGACTTCTTGTAAAAAAAAAATGACACTGAATTATGTAAACTGCCCATCTTAACCAATGTTTAGTTGGCACCTGTGCCACTGTAAACAATCTAATCAATATATGAATAGGCATAATGCCATCCAAACACATAGGCATGAATGTAGGCCACCAAAGCCAATGATTCTAAAAGATCCTCCAATATGGTAGTTAAGGGCAAAAATCCCAAATAGACATATTTGCTATACAGATATGTGACTTAGTTAAAGAATTAATTAATTACTAAAGAGATGTGTAGCTATTTGAACAGAATGAAACCCAACTCCATGTATTTTGCTTTTGACATATATTACTGAGTAAACTGCACGTCTCACCCCCACCTGGTCTTGTCATGTGTTAGGTGTCTAGCTGTCACCTGAGCTGGGAATGTAGTCACACAATTCTCCTATGCTTAGACCGGGCACTGGGTTGCAGTCCACTGGTATTAATCATGTTTGCCCCCACAGGTCTGACCTAGGCCAAGAGTATTCCCTCCGGGGCAATTACAGTGCTATGCAGTGACTTAATAAACTTCTAAAAGAAATGTATCATTTATTTAGAAGGAAACCATTCCAGAAAAAAATCATAAAAATAATCAACCTGGTTTTATGCATGTCTAGCTTACTAAGTATCTAACCATCTCCCACACTGGAACTCTAGGAGGACTAATTCCCTATAAGAGAAATGAGGTCGGTGAGGCGATATCTTTTATAGAGCTAACTGCTGTTGGTGGAAGATACACACTTTTGAGCTAAACAGTGCTCTTCTCTCTGTCAGCTTGACTCCTTGTTGGAGCTCCTTGTTAGACAGTAGCCTGTCTGAAAACTCAACTCCCCTTCTCGGGGTTCAGATCAGTTTTACGCTCTTTATAGCCCTTTTGATTTCCAAGTTCACCAAACTTGGCAAAACAAGCTTACAGCTTCCTTGGAGACAGGAGGTAAGATCCTTGAAACGAATAGTTTTTTCCATGGTCTTTCAACTGTATGCTTGGTGTTTTCTCATCTGGGAAGCTGTTGTGTATTGCCTTCCTGTTTATTATTCCGACACACCCTGGTGATCTAACGATACAATAACTTCCCCTCACAGACCAGGCCACATACAATGTTCCTATATTTTTTTACATATCAGTATTCATTACACTGTTATGTACCAGCTCCCCTTCTATCCCAATATGGAATTTGCAGTAGCTTATTATGATAGCTATGTTCACTTTCTGTGAACAATTCTAGACTAGATTCTACATGTGTGCTTGAGGCCTCCTTAAATGATCACAACTACGAGCTACTTTTTTGCTACATACATTGTAAGGTATCAAGACTGACAAATCATTATAAGACATCAGAAATCTTACATTGGTCTTCCGTGTTCTCAAAGATTACCTGACATTTCTGTTGAATAGACCTAAAATATTAAGAAGTGAAGGGATTTTTTTACTAAAGATCTTCACCTCATGTAATAGTCCTGTATAATTTCACAGGAATGAAAGCCAATGCAAATTTTATATGGCTAAACTGCAAATTATTGTAAAAACTATCTATTGTACAAAATGATATCCTTTCTATAGCTTTATTACAGGGCTGTAAGTATCTACTAAATTCTATAGGATGGTTCAAAAAATCTAGAGAATGATTACCACTTTCCGTTACATTCTGTAGGTCTTTCCTTTAGGTGTTGTTATGAATAATACTGGATATTTTTTCTCATGTAAAGTGCAGCAACAGTATTGAATGTTTGTTTTGTTTGTTTGGTGTTTTTTATTTTTTTGACCAAAGTTTACTTATTCAGGTAGAAAAGGCTTTCTGCTTTAAATCAGACTGACCAAAATATTGCCCTTCAAGTTTTCTTCTAAATCTCTCTCAATAACATGTTGGTCATACAGGGATAAGATCTGTTTCCCACATCAAGCAAGACTCTATAGTCTTGGTGAAGGGCTACTGGCTGGAAGTGATCATTTCCTCCCCATATCTTCTTGGACAGGCTATGAAGGATTAACAGAGCCACTTTGTGATGATACGGTTGCCTCAAGCAGCATATAGTACCACACAGTTCCTTCAGCACTCGTCCTCTTTGGGGCATGGGGGAATTGTAGATATAATAAGTAGCAGGTCCACTTCCATCTCCACAGCTCTTTCCACTGTAAATTCAATCATAAGAGTCCTTGTGTAACACATGCTTGCTATCCATAGAACTCGCTGCTGTAGACATTACTGAACCAAAGGGTAACATTTCCAATGGGACTTAGGCTCCTTACTGAAGCACTTTTGACAATTTTACTCGAAGAATTTAGTGGAATTCACAAAAAAAGAGTAGACATTTTTATGAATAATGAGAATATCATCATCCTCAGGTAAGAATAATTAAGATAAAAATATATAAAGGCTCATGCTTCAGGACAAAAACATAAACAATCACCACTTTCCAGTGGTGAGGAAGAAAATTCCATTTTGAGGCATGTAATTGTATAATATTCTAGTATGTGGGTTGAGCCATTCCACTGAAATATAGAGGCTACTGGACCAGGTTGAACATTGGTGTGGTATAGTATTCCTATGACCGTGAAATACAACTATAAGTGGCTTGGAGCTACTCTCAATGTTATGTATATAACTTCTTTTTTTTTTTTTACAAACAGGCAGCACTACAGGAATTGGAGCAAAGGCATCCCCAACTGGAGGAGCTAATAACTGCAGCACAGAATCTAAAAAACAAGACCAGCAATCAAGAGGCCAGAACAATCATTACTGATAGCAGTAAGTGGTGATTCCACTACCATATAACTCCCCAGGCAAGAAATATAGAGGATGTTATAATAACTTTTAAGCATAGTATTTTTCAAAGTATGTTTGCCACGAGAAGTGGAAATTATCTATTTTTATTTGTAAGGTAATTTTCATTAGGGTGAGAATTTTACACTAGGGTTGGATACACCCTTTCAGAGAAAGAGTCCCCATAACTTTCACAGAAAACTTGCACTAAGCCTCTCTGGAAAGTTTGATTACTCTCCTGCCCCCATTATTTTTCTATGTATACATGAATGCTTTCCATGATAATCCACCAAAAAAGTGGCACAGATAGTTGGTGCAAGATAGTAATGGGGCACCTTTCCCACCCCTCCATATTATGTTGATTATGTTGCATACCAATTCCTAAATCTGGCCCTCTTATTTGTAGTAGCACCTAGAGACTCCATTTAGGGATTGAAGCCCCATTTGCTAGTTGTGGTACAAAACACTAACGGTATTATATAAATAATTTTCACATACTTCCTTGTTCTGGCTGAAACCTGAAGCACAGTGTTGCTGTGAGAGAGCCTGTTTTCATATTTGCATCCTGAGCAGAAGGTGTTAGCATCAGAAATCTTATGAAGGAATATGTTCTCATGAGAGATTCTCCCTAGCAGAGTCCCAAATGTGCGGGTTAATTCAGATAAAGTTTGCATAAGTACCTGAACTTGTTGAGTGCTTGTTCATATCAAATGTATGTAGTTCTCTTATCACTAATTTGTACTAAGGTTTCATTAAATATGTGTATATCTATCTATACTCTATAGATATACAGAGTCTACTAGAGAAATGTAATGGTTATAGTCTTTTCTTGAAATGCAACCATTAACGTGAATTGTGTGTGTGCCTAGAGTCCTTTCTATGGTAAAATTGAACTTATCTTCCAGAGAAATTGCTTGAAAAATGAAAGTTGAGTATATATGTTGAGGATAAAAAAAACCCACCATAAACCATTAAAAACGTTATTAACTACAAATACATATGTATTTATTGATGCAGTATCCTTTTGCATGAGACTTGGTGAATATTTGATTTGATTTTGATCTACAGGGGTCTCCTAACCCTACTGGTTTCACTTGGACTTTGAATGTATATATAGTTGTATATTAAAAAAAACAAAGATTTTCTCCTGTTTAAATTAGGTAATATTTTATTTAGTAGGCAGAGAGATCATAAATGCATCAGTCTTCCTGATCTGTTGGATATGTAATCTGTTGTCACATGGTATCTGCCACAGTTTTTTTTTATTTTATTTTTTTAATGAAAATATTTTAATGTACCTGAATATCCATATCACTGGAACTACTGTACAAAGGTTCTTCATTTCCGCCCCTCCTAATTAGAAGAGATGTTCTCAGAGCCTTTTTGATCTAGTCTTCTGAGGCACCAGACTGGATTCATGAAAGTGTTATCATGATTAGATATTTTCTGTTTGTAGAATTTTAACTACTAAATAGTATTCAGAAGAGTTATTTATCTATTTTTGAATTTTAAAGAGTGGATCAAATGATAAATAATTCAGATGTGATATTTTTAGAAAAATGCTACTATACGTGTGTAGATGTCAGAATGTGACATTTATGAGTTACCTTTTCTTAATATACGCCAACTATGGGAAATTATCATTATTGCACAAATATTTTCCTGTATATTGAAATTTTTCCTTATAGTAAATCGATTAAGGGTCCTCTATTAGGTCTAATTCCTGAAGTACTTAGTCAGCTTTCTTGTAGGGGGTAATAGGACATTTGCTTCCTTCTAAGAGTTCTGTGGAGAAACCTCTCACCCACACAGAGATCACTGCAGGAGCAGGGTGTAAATGAAAGCTAATTAAAGATTTCAGGATTTGACTCTGTGTGAAGAACAGTTGAGTGGCTTGTTAGTGACTGCTGATTCATCTCAAGTTTGTAAAATTTAGTTCTGTTAATTGTACTAGTAGTCCTATAGCTTTTTGTGAAAGTATCAGACAATGCAATATTTTCTTCTAAAATAGTCCCATCATCTGTTTTTTAGGAATGTATCTTTCTAATAATGAACAGATTCTTAAGTCCTTTATCAGTTTTTCTCACTCCTCATACTGATGGGAGTTTTGCTTAATTAAGGATCCAGAAAAAACTGGCCCAATATTGCTTAGAAGATATATAGCACTGAACAAATATTAAGTAAAAAGCTGCACAATAACTGCATTAGGTAATTAAATATTAGTTATATGTCTGTCAAGCGATTAAAAAAATTAATCACAATCGCACTGTTAAACAATAATAGAATACCATTTATTTAAATATTTTTGGATATTTTCTACATTTTTATATATATTGATTTCAATTATAACAGAATACAAAGTGTACACTTTATATTTATACAGATATTTGCACCATAAAAAAACAAAAGAAATAGTATTTTTCAATTCAACTAATACAAGTATTGTAGTGCAATCTCTTTATCGTGAAAGTTGAACTTCCAAATGTAGAATTATGTAAAAAGAAACTGCATTCAAAAATAAAACAATGTAAAACTTTACAGGCTACAAGTCCACTCAGTCCTACTTCTTGTTCATCCAAACACTCTGTCAAGGCTGCTTCCCCACTTTGAACTTTAGGGTACAAATGTGGAGGCCTGCATGAAAACTTCTAAGCTTAACTACCAGCTTAGATCTGGTCCGCTGCCACCATCCCAAAGCTAATTCCCTTCCCTGGGTAGCCTTGAGAGACCTTCACCAATTCCCTGGTGAATACAGATCCAAACCCCTTGGATCTTAAAATAAGGAGAAATTAACCATCCCCCTCCTTTCTCCCACCAACTCCTGGTGGATCAAGATCCAAACCCCTTGGATCTTAAAACAAGGAGAAATTAACCATCCCCCCTTCTTCCTCCCACCAACTCCTGGTGGATCAAGATCCAACCCCCTTGGATCTAAAAACAAGGAGAAATTAACCATCCCCCCTTCTTCCTCCCACCAACTCCTGGTGGATCAAGATCCAACCCCCTTGGATCTAAAAACAAGGAAAACTCAATCAGGTTCTTAAAAAGAAGGCTTTTAATTAAAGAAAAAAAGTAAAAATCCTCTCTGTAAAATCAGGATGGAAAAATAACTTTACAGGGTAATCAAACTTAAAGAGCTCAGAGCACCCCCCTCTAGCCTTAGGTTCAAAGTACAGCAAACAGAGATAAACACTCTAGCAAAAGGTACATTTACAAGTTGAGAAAACAAAGATAAACTAGCATGCCTTGCCTGGCTGTTTACTTACAAGTTTGAAATATGAGAGACTTGTTCAGGAAGATTTGGAGAACCTGGATTGATGTCTGGTCCCTCTCAGTCCCAAGAGCGAACAACTTCCCAAACAAAGAGCACAAACAAAAGCCTCCCCCCCCCAAGATTTGAAAGTATCTTGTCCCCTTATTGGTCCTTTGGGTCAGGTGTCAGCCAGGTTACCTGAGCTTCTTAACCCTTTACAGGTAAAAGGATTTTGGAGTCTCTGGCCAGGAGGGATTTTATAGTACTGTACACAGGAGAGCTGTTACCCTTCCCTTTATAGTTATGACACACTCAGACAAACAAGTTTATTTTCAATTGCAGGAAATAATGCTGCCCATTTCTTGTTTACAATGTCACCTGAAAGTGAGAACAGGTGTTCTCATGGCACTATTGTAGTCGGTTTCACAAGATATCTACATGCCAGATGCACTAAAGGTTTGTATGTCTCTTCATGCTTCAACCACCATTCCAGAAGAAATGTGTCCATGCTGATGGATTCTGCTCGATAATGATCCAAAGCAGTGCGGACTGACACATGTTCACTTTCATCATCGGAGTCAGATGCCACCAGCAGAAGGTTGATTTTCTTTTTTGGTGGTTCGGGTTCTGTGGTTTCCACATTGGAGTGATGTTCTTTTAAGACTTCTGAAAGCATGCTCCACACCTCATCCCTCTCAGATTTTGGAAGGCACTTCAGATTCTTAAACCTTGGGTCGAGTGCTGTACCTATCTTTAGAAATTTCACATTGGTACCTTCTTTGTGTTTAGTCAAATTTGCAATGAAAGTGTTCTTAAAATGAACAACATGTGCTGGGTCATCATCCGAGACTGCTATAACATGAAATATATGTCAGAATGCAGGTAAAACAGAACAGGAGACATACAATTCTCCCCCAAGGAGTTCAGTCACAAATTTAATTGACTTTTTTTTTTTTAAATGAGCGTCATCAGCATGGAAGCATGTCCTCTGGAATGGTGGCTGAAGCATGAAGGGGCATATCTGGCATGTAAATATTTTGCTTCACCAGTAGGGCCACCTGGGGGAGGGGACAAGTGGGGCAATTTTCCCCAGGCCCCGCAGGGGCCCTGTGAGCTCCGGCCCGGCAGCGGTCCGGGTCTTCGGCAGCATTTCGGCAGCGGGGGGCCCTTCAGTCACTCTGGGTCTTCAGCGGCATTTCAGCGGCGGGTGCTTTAGTGATGCCGAAGACGCGGAGCAACTGAAAGGCCCCCCACTGCCGAAATGCTGCCAAAGACTTGGACCGCTGCCGGGCCAGGGCTCACAGGGCCCCTGCTTGGCCTGGGGAAAATTGCCCCACTTGCCCCCTCCCCCAGGTGGCCCTACTGGTGAAGCAAGATATTTACATGCCAGATATGCCCCTGTTCACCAGCTACAAAAGTGCCATGTGAACGCCTGTTCTCACTTTCTGGTGACATTGTAAATAAGAAGTGGGCAGCATTATCCCCTGTAAATGTAAACAAACTTGTTTGTCTTAGCGATTGACTGAACAAGAAGTAGGACTGAGTGGACTTGTAGCCTCTAAAGTTTTGTTTTGTATTTTGTTTTTGAGTGCAATTATATAACAAAAAAAATCTACATTTGTAAGTTTCACTTTCACAACGAAGAGATTGCACTACAGTACTTTTATGAGAATTGAAAAATACTATTTTGTTTATCATTTTTACAGTGCAAATATTTTAAATAAAAAATAATATAAAGTGAGCAGTGTACCCTTTGTATTCTGTGTTGTAATTGAAATCAATATATTTGAAAATGTAGAAAAAACATCCAAAAATATTTAATAAATGTCAATTGGTATTCTGTTGTTTAATGATGAGATTAAAAATGCAATTAATCGTGATTAATTTTTCTGAGTTAATTGTGTGAGTTAGCTGTGATTAATCAACACCCCTAACTATTTATTCTCATATTACAGACATGGCAATGGAGTCACAGAAAATGAAGTGCCTTGTTCAAAACCACACAGGAAGGGAATATGGAAGTAAAACTCAGAAATAGAGCTATCAGTTCTGAAACACTAAAAAAAAAATAAATCAATTCAGAATTTTGGTCGAATCAAAAACATCAGAAAATTTTAGTTTCTGGTTGAACAAAAAGTGTTTTCTTCAACCCAAAATTAAGCAATTTGTTTGGACTTGGGGCATTTTTAACCTTTTTAAATAAAAGCAAAGGAAATGAAGGTGGCGGCGAAGGCACCCGCCTTATACCCAATATCCAGGGCACTTCTCTGGGGTATGCAAGACCCACTTTTAAATCCCTGCTCTGGAGCAAGGACTCAACAGTGGTACTCAACTGTCAGGAGTTCTTCCTGACAGTTGAGTACCCTAACCACTGGGCTTTTGGCTTTTGGGGATGGGGTGCTTTTTCAGTCTCTTCTGTTGAAACTGTTCCACTTCGTATCAGTCACCCTCACCATCAGGCTATAAAGTCATTCTCTCTTTCTTGCTGTCTCTCACACAGTGACTATTCAAGTATTTCAGCAAAACAGCTTCAACATGAGAAATTTAGAGAGACCTACAGTGAATAACTAATAACCTGGCAGCTAGAATACTCACGTGAGATGGGGGAAGTACACTCCAGAGCAGAGATTCAAACTTGTAACTCCCACATTATAGAATCATAGAAATGTAGGACTGGAAGGGACATCAAGTGGTCATCTAGTCCAGTCCCTTGCACTCATGGCAGGGCCAAGTATTATCTAGAGCATCTCTGTCTAACCTGCTCTTAAAAATCTCTAATGACAGAGATTCCACATACTCTCTAGGCAATTTGTTCCAGAGCTTAACCACCCTGACAGTTAGGAAGTTTTTCCTGATGTCCAACCTAAACCACCCTTGCTGCAAATTAAGCCCATTGCTTCTTGTCCTATCCTCAGAAGTTAATGAGAACAATTTTTTCCCTCCTCCTTGTAACAATCTCTTATGTACTTGAAAACTGTTATCGTGTCCCCTCTCAATCTTCTCTTCTCCAGACTAAACAAACCAATTTTTTTTCAATCTTTCCTCATATGTCATGTTGTCTAGATTTTTAATCATTTTTGTTTCTCTTCTCTGGACTTTCTCCATTTTGTCCACATCTTTCCTGAAATTATGGCAGCCAGAAATGGACACAATACTCCATCTGAGGCCTAATCAGCGCAGACTAGAGCGGAAGAATTATTTCTCGTGTCTTTCTGAAAACACTCCTTCTAATATATCCCATAATTATGTTTGCTTTTTTAGAACAGTGTTACACTGTTGACTCATATTTAGCTTGTGATCTACTATGACCCCCAGATCCCTTTCTGCAGTCCCTAGGTAGTCATTTCCCATTTTGTTTGTGTGCAACTGGTTGTTCTTCCAAAGTGGAGTACTTTGCATTTGTCCTATTGAATTTCATCCTGTTGACTTCATAGGGAGTAACCACTGGGGAATTGGGTATTGCCATTTTTGCGCTTTTTTTTTTTTTTCATTTTCACCAAAACAATTTATTCAAATCAATACAAATTCATTAAATGTTTTGGTTGACCCAAATCTGCATTTTTTTCAATGAAAAAATATTTTTGCCCAGCCCTACCCAGTGATTACTGGCTCCCATTCCTGTGCCAGTCCCTCATGTTGCCTGCTTTACTATATATGTTACCTATTAAAAATCTAAATGTAAATGGTAGTTAGAAAAAGGTTATTGCCTTTAACAGATATTTATAGAAACTACAGTTTATCAAAACAGATGTACTGCAGTGGTTTTATTAGATCTCTCTGAAATCTATGAAAGGGAATAAAAAAATCAAGTCATAAACAGTATTGTTTTAATAAAATTGCCTTAATACTGCATAGGTTTAGTCTTCATTGTAAAAAATAGGGACAGAAAAAAAATAGAAGCTCATAAGAACAAGTTCTTTTGTTTGAAGCTTTTTTTCACTTTTACTTCATTATCTATATGAAATTGCAGGAGCTACAGTACTTAGAAAAGACTCATCTAGATAAAGAGAAGTTTGTTTAATATTTATATAATGTTATATTAAAATACCTTTTCCTTCCATCATGGTTTATGACTTCTATATTTGGAAAAATCCAAGTATAATAATTAAATTTTGTCCTGAGGAAATCTAAAAATCCCTCTGCACTTCTAATATCCTTGGTAGTAAGTTTTGTTGTAACACTTCTGTGTGCTATTCATTATTCTGCATAAATACTAGCTCCAAAATGTTTCACTTTAGCATAGATCAGAATTTTTGGTTCTTAAAAATAAAGTTGAATCAATTTATAGCCAATTCAGATATCGTGAAATTCTATTTAATTTAGTTGGGTTTTTAAAATCCTTTTTGTTTGTTTTCCATTCAGAGGAGAGAGGGGGGGGTGTAGAATATATAAGAAGCTGACTTCTGGTTTTGGTCAAGACTGGAAATGGAAGCACCTAAATTGTACCAGGAAGTTCCAGAAAGTTTGCATAAGTATATTTTCCTGATAAGCATCCCGGCCCCAGTTTCTAAGCTTAACGTAAGTTTGGATAACCTTTTAAAGTTTGCCTTCACTACTGATTTATAGCTCAATTGTGTGATTTGGCTACTGGCCTGAGTATGCAGTAGTGTGGAGATACCAATATAAATTACATTAGTTTTAAAGTATTGTGTGAAAAATAGCTTCTTAATGGTCCAGAGAGTCTCTTTCTCAGGGACTAGATGAAGCAAAAAAAACATGTGTACATTTTTAGTAGCTGGGTTTAAATAATGAACTGCCAAAACATTTTTGATAAGTAAATTAGGTTACGTTGCATTCAATGCATACATAATGACAGTAAATAAAAACATTTCAAGGAACTTTATTTTGACCACTAATCACACTATTGGAACTAGATGATTTCCTTTTGAAATGCATTTTGACTATGACTCTCTAAAACAAATCACAAACACATGAATAATTTATAGAGAAAATCTTCAAAAATGTTTGTTTATTTTTTGAAGAATATAGCCATACATTATTGGCTGTTAAAAAAGAGCTGTGCTTGAAATATGATGAAAAGAGTCTGAGCGTGCAGCTACATAAAAATAAACATATTTTTATTGAATACCTTGTTGTATCTGACAGCTTTATAGGAAAAATCATCAACTTATCATTCACTTCTACATGAAATCGTATGCAACTCCCATAGTGAATTACTGTGGTGCTGTTGTTCTCAATGTCTTAATAAAATAGCTATCTTTATTACAATGTCATCCATATGATTTTTCTCACAGCTATTGAATATCCTTAAAAACATGACCAATTGGGTGGAAAAAAATCAAACATGTATAATCCAGAATTTGTCATCAAGTAGTCAGCCCTTTCAGGTTACAAAGATGTGCTTTGCACATGTAATTTGTTTTGAAAATTAAGATATTGATATTGTTATGGCTGGAATGTTGAAGAAACCCAATATAAATCTTATTCCACATATTTCAAGAACTTATTACAAGCTGTAGTTTCCTAGGTAGCTTCCATAAAATTTAATACCTATTAATCATCTGACCCTTTTCTTTACATTTAAAATTATTAGGCCTCAATTATGCCTCCTATGAAGCTTACCTGTGCTGTGGAAGTGGAAGGAGTGCACTACCTAAGTGCTAATGTCAGTGAGAAATACAGCTTTGAAAGGATTAATGCATCCTTGGTGCTGGGAGAAGAATCCCTTGCTAACCTCTGAAATCACTTTCCCTACACAGTACTGTAGCTGCAGCCCAGACACATTCCCTTCTGGTTCTGTGTAGCAAAAGTGAGCTGGGACCTTTAAAAGGGGATGCTGCCTACTTTGGGGTGGTATTGGATGCTTGGCCCTTTAAGAACAGGTATCCTATAGTTCCCTGGAGGATCTGGGAAATTTTAATTCTTGAAGGCCATCTGACAATTCCATGACCCTTCATAGTATATAAGGGAAGCTAGACAAAGATGGTGGAATGATGCTCTGCATTTACTCGTAGGGGAAACCTGACCTGAAGGTGAGCTCTCTACTAAGAAAGTTTGAAATCAGCCAGGAAAGAGAATCCATTGAGGAGGCCTAGGCAAGAGAAGAGCCCCCTTTATTGGAGAATTGTGGGGAGTTGCATAGGAAGAGGCCCTGGGATGAAGAACTGTAGGATGCTATTCAGTCTCTTTGGTCAGGACCAGAAAAGAGAAACTCTGAACAGAGGAGTGTGCTTGTTTGAGAGACAGTACTTAAAACATGATTTAGAATGTTTTATTGTGTGAAGCAAGTGATCCTGGGCAGTGAAGTGTAACTGAGAGAAAGCTCCAAATAAACTTTCCTCTTCCAAGTAGGGGCCCAGTTGAGGAAGGGAGGAAGCACCCCATTTACATTGTAATCAGAGAATGGAATTTGTCATAATCTGCTAGAAGACCTAGGATTTGAATAGCCAGACATAGCCAGTGCACCGGTGTTTGGTTGTTTATTATTATTTCTTTTTAACTTTGGTGACCATTTCTCTTCTTTGGGACCCTGCTACCCTGGAGAAGTGGACTCTCATGAGGCTGGAACAAGTCTGGAAAGGTACCATTGATCTGTGTGGCTAAGGAAGGGCAAAGACTTAATTTAGCCTGAGAAGAGCAAAGGTTATTTTCACTGGATGGTTTTGGGGTGGAGGAGTTGGCTTTATGATTTGATTAGAGGGCCAGGTCATCTAACCCTCTCTAAACATCAACCTACCTGGCTACCAGGTGTTGACAGAAGACCACCAATCAGAAGAGGGGAAACTGATGTGGAGAGGTGAAAATTTTATGTACAATCTGTCAACACTAGTGGCATTGCCTTCTCTGGTGTTTCTGAGTTTCTGTGGCCACAGGACTGGCCTCTGCATAGGCATGCTAGAGGTGGAAAGGGCTCTCTCCCCTTTTAGTGCATCTTCACTAAAGGAGGCATAATTCAACATACCACGTCTACACAGAAATATGTCTTTGCTGTTATTTATGCCTTTGTGGCTTTTGGCTTTTGTGGGAGTCATGCATCTCCTTACATGATTAAAGTTCCATGTGCAACCTGTTATTCCTCTGGAATTTGAACAAAATGCTGAGTGGTATCCTTCCCTAAAAATATTGTATACCTTGTTCTCCGGGGCTTCAGAGTTTTAATTTGGTTTAAAATAATCAATGAATCCAAAAGGAAGTAAATATATTCAGTATACATCAGGGTTTAATTGCAAAAACACAAACCAAATGTATCGGAAGACAGAAACAGGCTGGGTCAGACTCAAGGACCAGCTATTCCACTGTCCTGTCTCTGATAGTGACCTGTACCAGATGTTTCTGAGGAAGGTTTAATAACTCCACAGTTAATCTGAGCCCCTATTAGGCTTCTTTTTTTCCTTGGATAGTTAGAGAATGGCTTCAGAACCGAAGCGTTAAGTTTACTATTCCTTTACAATTTGTATGAGGATATCTTATTTTATTGAAGAAATAGCTGACTAAGCCTCAGTGATATATTTCAAATTCTGTGTGAAAGCAATGGTTTATTTTAAATGCTTCAAAGGACGTTTAAACCGTATTTGCATAGAGACTTCCTATTTCCAGTATTGTAGGGGGGGGGCGGAGAGAAAATAAATGTTTTTAATGAAATATGAGTGAAAAACTCTATTTTTTTTTAAATCTTGTGCTAAGTTTAACTAAAGCTTATATAAAATACTGTATAATCTGAAAACAGTAAAAATTGGCGAGAGTTCCACAGAAGAAATGTATCCTTAACATGCTGAGAGAGCCTTTTATGACTCACTTGTGGCCAACCATATAAAAAAGATTACAGTCCTAAATCTCACAGCCCCTATTATTATATTTTCCTGTATGTAATTCAGTAGGATAGGCATCATGACCTGCTAATTCAGAAATGCTGCTTGCCTTTAACATACCTCAATAAAGATGATTAGAAACACACGTTTTTTTTCTGCAATTCCTGTGTGAATTTAGATACTCAATGGACACTTCAAATGGGCTGCAATTCTAGGTGTGCAATTTTGTGGGACCGTAGACAGATATCTTGCAGAAGTGTTCCTTTTTCTACAGTCAATCAGCCACCTGGCAAATGGAATTTTGAAAGAAGCTTTGGCCTTGATGTGCACAAAAATCCATTGTGGTAATGCAGCTTTGGGTTACTGAGGAAAATTTAGATTTGATCAAAGTTAATAAATACAGCATGAAAGATTGTTCATATTAACTGCTAAAATGGGTAGAGTTACCCATTGAAAGCAGCCTATGAAGGAGCCAATATTGGTGGACAATGTCCTCAGTTACAAATTTAATTATAGGTAGGGCTGTCGATTAATCACAGTTAACTCACGTGATTAACTCAAAAAAATTAATCGTGATTAATCACAGTTTTAATTGCTCTGTTAAGCAATAGAATATCAATTGAAATTTATTAAATATTTTTGGATGTTTTTCTACATTTTCAAATATGTTGATTTCAATTACAACACAGAATATGAAGTGTATAATGCTCACTTTATTATTTTTACAGTGCAAATATTTGTAATAAAAATAATAATATAAATAAAAGATATAGTATTTTTCAGTTCACCTCATACAAGTACCATGGTGCAATCTCTTTATAGTGAAAGTGCAACTAACAAATGTAGATTTTTTTTTAAAGTGTTTTTTTATGTGACTAAGGTTCCAGGGGAGCCAGCTGAGGTCACTCAATTAGGGTGAACTGCAAAGAATGGGGCAGACAATCCTGCAAACCCGGTGGATATTCCAATACTTAGATTTACCAACCCAGCACAAATTAGCTTCTATTATACTTCACTGGTTACTCAATAGTCAACAACACAGTTCCCTTAAAGTAGCCCAGCCTCAGACCTCCACCTAGACACCCAAGTCAAAAATGATGAGGATTACTGAAAATCTTATTCATCATATGAAAAAGTTCTACCAATCCCAAAGGATCGGACACAATACCTCCCAGGTTAATGGATCTTCCAGATCTTACCCAAATACACGCTTACAGCCAATTCTTATTAACTAAATTAAATTTATTAAAAAAGAAAAAAGAGAGTTTGGTTAAAAGATCAGTATACATATAGACTTGAGTACAATTCTTGAGGTTCAGATTCATATCAGAGATGGTGAGCTTTATAGTTGCAAAGAGTTCTTTTAGAATTTAGTCCAGAGGTTATAGTCCAATGTCCAATACCATATTCAGGGAGGTCCAGTAAGCACTGGGATCTCAGTCCTTATGGCTTAGGCTTCCCCTGTATGAAGCCTCAAGAAGATCTGAGATAAAAAGGATCTGTACCCAAGCCATTTTTTTATACAGTTTCAGGCCTTCTTTGACAGTTTGGGGTCCCTCGGTGAACAATAGGCACTCATTTCCTAAGCATTGCCGATAGTTATTCACACAGATTAACATAAGGCAATTACCTGTTTTTCCAGCATTCATAGATGATTTGCTATACATTTCAAAGAAAGATGAATGCAGAGATATCTTATGTTTACAGTTCGTTTAAAGGTTAAGATGTTCTTTTGATCTCTGAATTAACGGACTATAGCACAGACAGGGACTGTTTGATTACATTGTTGACCTCTACCAAGATATATGTAAATACCCAAAAACACAAACATTATCTCCCCATATGTTTTTAAGGGTCATGCATCAAAGTTACATAACTTCACTCAAAAACAAAACTTTAGAGCCTAAAAGTCCACTTGTCCTACTTCTTATTCAGCCAATCACTAAAAGAAACAAGTTAGTTTACATTTATGGCAGCTAATGTTGCCGGCTTCTTATTTACAGTATCACAAGAAAGTGAGAACAGGCTTTCGCATGACACTTTTGTAGCCGGTATTGCAAGGTATTTACGTGCCAGATATGCTAAACATTCGTATGCCCCTTCATGCTTCAGCCACCACTCCAGAGGACATGCTTCCATGCTGATGACGCTCATTTAAAAAAAAGTCTTAATTAAATTTGTGACTGAACTCCTTCAGGAAGTATTCTATGTCTCTTACTCTATTTTATCCACATTCTGCCATATATTTCTCGTTATAGCAGTCTCAGATGATGACCGAGCACATGTTGTTCGTTTTAAGAACACTTTCTCTGCAAATTGACAAAACTCGAAGAAGGTACCAATCTGAGATTTCTGAAGATAGCTACAGCACTCGACCCAAGGTTTAAGAATCTGAAGTGCCTTCCAAAATCTGAGCGGGATGAGGTGTATCACATGCTTTCAGAAGTCTTAAAATAGCTTTTGATCATTATCGAGCAGAACCCATCATCAGCATGGACACGTCTTCCGAAATGATGGTTGAAGCATGAAGAGACATACAGACCTTTAGCGCATGTGGCATGTAAATATCTTGCGATGTTGGCTACAACAATGCCATATGAATGCCTATTCTCACTTTCAGGTGATATTGTAAATAAGAAGTGGGCAGCATTATCTCCGGACACAATACCGCAAATATAAACAAACTTGTTTGTCTTAGAGATTGGCTGAACAAGTAGTAGGACAGAGTGGACATGTAAGCTCTAAAGTTAAATTGTTTTATTTTTGAATGAGGTTATCTTTTGTACATAATTCTATATTTGTAAGTTCAACTTCCATGATAAAGAGATTTCACTACAGTACTTGTATGAGGTGAATTGAAAAATACTATTTTTTTTACATCACAAATATTTGTAATAAAAATAAATATTAAGTGAGCACTATACACTTTGTATTCTGTTATAATTGAAATCAATATATTTGAAAATGTAGAAAACATCCCAAAATATTTAAATACATTTTATTTTATTATAGTTTAACAGTGTGATTAAGCTATTAATTGCGCTTAATTTTTGTAATCACTTGACAGCCCTAATTATAGGAATATATTTGCCAGTCCGTTTGCAATCTTGAATGGGCAGGAATACTGAGTGTACCTTCTGAAGGGGATTTACTGTATGTCCAGCAACGCAAATACAGATCAAAGTGTAGGGCAGGGTAGGCAACCTATGGCTCATGTGCCGATGGCGGCACGTGAGCTGATTTTCAGTGGCACTCACGCTGCCTGGGTCCTGGCCACCAGTCCAGGGGGCTCTGCATTTTAATTTAATTTTAAATGAAGCTTCTTAAACATTTAAAAAAAATTATTTACTTTACATACAACAATAGTTTAGTTATATATTATAGACTTATTGAAAGAGACCTTCTAAAAATATTAAAATGTATTACTGGCATGCAAAACCTTAAATTAGAATGAATAAATGAAGACGTGGCACACCACTTCTGAAAGGTTGCCGACCCCTGGTGTAGGGAATCACACTTCATCACTGCACCTGTATTCCCAGTGGCACTGTGGCAGTGTTGTCTACTTTTAAAAAAAAAACCACCACCACTCTGGTTGATCCAAATAGTATAACTTTTTTTTTCTCAGATGTGCCTTCCCAGGTCTCAATGAGGCAAGTGAGGTGTGATTGGACTCGCAGGGGATTGGCCAGTCCCTGAGGTCCTGATGAGGAAAACACTTGTGCTCAGCCATACATCATCCTCTTCTTCCCCTTTCATTCTTTACTGTTCCTTAGAGCACACTTAGGGAATATGCCTCCAACGAGGACAGTGAGGGGAGGGAAGGGTTTGGGAAGCTGATTGGCTCACACAAGGGGATCCCTGTATTTAAAGCTTTGCTGGGCATCCATCAGACAATCTTGCTCTTGTTGCTATTGCTGCCTTGTTCTGCCTGCCGATAGGTGAGATAATGCTATGCTGTGTTTCCAGGATACGGTGCATCTGATCATATTGTTTTGGGATCAGGAATGATTTTTTTCCCTCTGAGTTAAACTGGCAAGGTTTTTCAGGGGGGTGGATCAGAGGTGTTTTGCCCTCATTGCAGCATCCCAGAGGCTCAGTTTTATAAGAAGAAAAGTAAGAATAGGACTTTAATGTTAGGAAGTAATATGGGACTGTCTAGTTAATCACAACCTGTGGCCTATGTCCAGTGCAAATAAAAGGACTGGGTTCCAGAGCAAATGAATAAGAGGTAGATGACTGGCCGCACACAATTTAGATCTCCACTGGTATTCTAAACTCAGTGCTGGGTAAATACATGATTTTTTTAAGGTTAAAAATTCTTTTTATAGGAGGTTTGTGGATTTGACGTAAATATTACTGGGTGAAATTCTACAGCCTGTGTTATGCAGGAGCTCTGGCTATATCAGAGGTTGCCAAACTGTGGGGAACGCCCTGCTTAATGGGGAACATGATGAGGTTAACGAGGGTGGGGGGGGGGTGGAGAGAGGGCGGTGAGCAGCAGGGATAGAGGTGCTTCCAAGTCAGCTGCATTCTGCTGACCCCTGGTGGCCCTGCCTGGTGGCACTGTTAGGAGGTTGCTGCCCTTGCAGCAGGTAAGAAGCAGTTACAGCTGAGCAACCAGTATCCACTCTTGATGGGTGTGCATGGGGGAGAGGGAGAGAGTAAACTGGGGGCACCCCAGCCTCCCCACCTCCTGCAGGAACCCAGTGCCTATCCCTGCATCCCCCGGACACCCAGCACTCACCACACCCTGCATCCTTCCACGCACCCACCCCAACACCCTGCCTCCTACTCTCCCTGGCATAGCCAATTTATCTGACCGGGCTATCCCTCTCCTGTCTCCTGGATGGGAAGGTGGTGCAGGGGGGAGCGAGGGACATGCATGTGGCCTGAATCACCAAAGGGGAGAAAGCAAAAAAAAATAAGTTTGGGAACCTCTGGGTAAGATGATTGATAATGATCCCTGCTGGCCTTAAAATCTGTGAATCTATCGGTGTTTATTTTTTGTATGTGTTAAGTCTATTCCAGATCAAGGGAAAATAGTATTTTCTATCCCTTTTTAGTTAAGGCATTTTTTTTCCGACCAACTGTTAGGATATTTTTCTTCTCTATGAAGTCAGAAATCCTCACAGAGATTGTGCTACGTGGTTTGGAAGCTTTCCACTGTTTCCTTTAAAGGAGTAAATAAGTTCTGTTTTAACAAAGAAATCACATCTCAGAAAACACGATTGCTTTCCTTCTTTCCATGTGTCTGACATAGATTTCTAATATTTTATTTGATTGTTAAAGTTTAATCCATTCATTAGGATTCATAAGGCCAGAAAATTATTTGGCTCTTACTGCTTAGCGCCCTCTTTGTTCTTTGCATCAATTTGTTCCGCTGTTCCATATTGTCCAACTAGTTGTCCATGTGAGCAAACCTTTGGACAAGATGTCATAATATTTTGTTTGTTTGTTTTGTTTATTAAGCCTACTTGATTTGGGTTTATTTCTTCCAGGAATGCTCTTAGCGAATATTGAATTGTTGACATTCCCTATTTCTTTACTTGGTGGTGGGATAGCTAGCAATTTTTTCATCAAAATAGGGCATCACCACTTGGGCTGTGAAATAATCTTGAACATTGTCTTTGTTTTTAAATCTTTGGCAAGCTAATAGAATTTTAAATAGCAGTTAGAGACAAAGTGGGCAGTGAATTGTTCCATTCATAGCTGTTGCCAAGAACTGTGCTGTCACACAGGCACTTTGATCTGTACCCAAGCAACTTCATTGATACTTTACATTATTATACACACATGTGGCATCCTGTTATTCATAATATTTTAATAATCTGAGCAAACACTGAAAACCCAATCCAGTGGGATTTCTTCAACATGTCTTCAATTTTAAGAGCAACGGAGATACTAATCTCCTGCAATAAACCTTTGAAAAGTCCCATCAGAACAAGGTGAGCAGGACATGTTTGTTTGATGGTATTACATGTCATTCAAATTTATCTGACCAGATGGGTGGATTTCAAGCACTGAGGTCAGCTTCTTCCAACTTGGTGCCTAAATTTAGGCAACATATAAATCCATATTCAGGCCAGGTCTACACTACAATGTTTTGATGGCATAGCTATGTTGGTCAGGAGTGTGATTGTCAGAGTGTGTTGAACAGATCATAGACAGGGTGAAAAATAAATAACAAAAGAACAAAAACAAAATAAATGAGGAAATTAATTGTACAGAAAAGAAACACTCAAAATATGGACAAACTATGACTGAATTGGTAGCTTACTGAGAGTATGATGCGTGACATCCAATGTGAATAAAACGAAGCCATATAAAGATAAAAAAACTGTTCTATTTATACAGGGCCATATTTTTTTTACAGAATGTACAGCAGACACAGGGCCTGCTCTGCTAAATTACAATATGTACATGTAGCTGCAACATTACCAGTGATAATAAGCAAAATGCAGTGTTCTGGTGCATGTTTTGGGCAATCTCTTTCTTTTTTTTTTTTAAACAGGGTGCAGCCCACAAAGTTGACAGATATATGTTGGAATCTACAGTCCTCAGCTGGGATACATGAATATAGTCTTGGGACACATTGTAAAGCACTCTGCACCACATTTGTCCCACAAGCTGTACTTTGCCTACTCCGGTAGATTTTGTATGGTTCTGGGTTTGCTTGAGTTGTAACTAAACCAATAAGAAGAAGACTGTGTTTTGAGCATCTCTAAAGCTCTTTGCAAGTGCAACCTGAATAAATAGCTGATTAGCTTGAGTAATTCATTCATTTCCTAAGAAACTGGTTGTTGTTTCCAGCATTTGGTGATTGCTTGTTATCTGATATACAGAATGCTCATATAGGCGGTAATACTATTGACTGCTTCTAAAGGAATGTTCTGTGTGTGTCCTTGGTTCTTTTAGTAGCATTAGTAAGCAACTGACATTTCTTCCCATCATGGCTGTTACATTATGCCCTTCCTTGCAAAAAAATGTGTGGAAAAGGAAAATCTTGGTTAGAAACGTTTCAGGGTAGTCATTGCAAAAGAAATCAACAATTAAACACTGTATACTTCCTTCTTGGGGATGGCCCAGTGGAGAAGAGACCATCTCTAAGAATACCTAGCTAAATCCTAGACTAGAGGTTCTCAGACTGTGGTCCTTGGACCACCAGTGGTCCGTGAGGTCCATTCAGGTGGTCCGCAGATAGTTCCCTCTAAGGTGTGTGTGTGGGCAGCTGCACACAAGAGAATGAAGGGCCACCCACCTAGTTAGTGGAGCCGCATAGGTGTGGCTCCACTAATTAGTTGCCTGGACCATGGAGAAGACACACATGTAAGGTGAGGTGGTGGCCTTGGGGAGAATAGGGGGTAGGTGGCAGGGGGCAGTGGGGTGAGAAGAGGGGGGGGGGAATTTGGGATGTACAGGGCTGCAGCGGCCAGAGAGAGGCAATTTCCCCCCCTCCTTCCCAGTCCAGCATATTTAACTTTTTAAGTTTATGTAGCTGTTAATTAATGAGATACAACAAGTCCTAATGTCACACACTGTCACAAGGTGCCATATTACGTGACTTTGTGAATGAATGAATGAATGAATGAATGAATCATATTTAAAGATGGGAAAGAGCTATCCCCTTACTTTAAAAAAGTGCCAGTAGCATCCCTTGCTATGATGATATCTAGTCCCTGACAGTTTTTCACTTTTCCTGTTAGTTAAGGGTACCAGCACTCCTCGGGTAGCTCCATCACTTTCTGCATAAGCGCTTGTTTTTAAATACAAAACAGAAATTGTATGGCCAATATGGTAGCAGAGAGAACTTTTTTGAATGATATTCTGAATTACTCCTGAGAATGATAGAAAAAACATTTGTTCTATACAATCTGTGAGCTGCCCATATTTATCTTAATTGCATATTAACTCTGCAGTCTAATAATGACTGTATGAATGTGAATTTTAACTGTTTATGATAGCAAAAACTTCCAACAATTATGGGATGGGCAACGGTAGAGTACCATTTTTAAAAGCCCTGACACCCTGCCTACAGTATAGTCTGTTGGGCATTTTCCAGTCTAATTTTAAATTACATCTGGACTCTTGCATCTCAGTCTGGTGAAGATTTGAAGTGGTGTGAAGGTGATGCTGTCACTCTCTGCAGAGAAAGAATGGGTTAGCTGGCATCAGACTGAAAGCATCTTCTTATGAGTGTGGCAAATGAATGTGCTTTTGAGAAAGAAGACAGAATGGGGCAGAAGAAGTGGGGGAAACTGTCAATCCAAAATGAAAGGGTAGAATAAAAGTCCAAAGAAATAACTCTTAGGCTGTCTCTTTCTGAGAATCTGCCTCAGAATAGCAAGAGCTCTGTGTCAATATTTCCTCTGGTCAGAGTCACTTCTTTAAGAGTGCAAACTGGATTTTCCCACCTAGTTGACTATTAATTGACTTTTTCCTCAGGAACGCTAGTTATACCTCTAAAAGAAGCACGTTTATTTAGTCTTTCACAGAAGTCCTGTCTTAAAGTAACTGAGGAATACCGAGCTCTTTTCAGCTCAGGTGAACAATGGAAGTAAAGAAAATGACGTACTCCAGCCACTTGGCTATATACAGTCTGATCTTTGAACCCTGCTCTCTGTTAGATTTACAGCCTCTTTTTGGTACAAACCTTTGTAGGTTTCTTTGGTTTGTGCTGGTTTGAGTCCCCGCTGCTCAGTGTTCAATGAAATCTTCCTGCCCCTGAGTGCAGCCTCTCTTTTTTGAGACAAATGTCTTTTACCTACAGCTATAACAGGGGCCAGCTGAAAGTATTTCCTACTTCCCTCCAGTGTCACCTTAACTCCTTCCTTACAAGACAACATGCATGTTTCTATACACTCTATCGCACATCCATGAAACTGCCTGGAGTATCCCTGTTTTCAGGACAGTGGGTGAAAAGCAGCACATGCTCAGATGTCTTGAGCCTTCAAAAGTCCAAAGAAAAAAAAATAAGGCCAGACAAAATCAAAACATATTCTGTAAAATTGTAGAGCAGCCATTGTCCAAACAGAATGAATCTCTAAAATTTGCTGTTTCCATTGTGGAGAAAAATCAATGTACTGAGTATGTTCATTCAATTAAGAGTTGTATATGGAGCACTTCTGTTTACGGTTTTAGATGAGTGAAGTGAGCCATCAAACTTTAGATGCCTCTGTTTAGTATCGTCAGACTGAAGGTTTGGTGATAAGTGTGCAGGAAAAACTGTGGTCTGGGAGAGATAAGGAAGCCTCAAAAGGCAGCATTAAAATGGTCTGCACTCTCCAAGTGCCAATCAGCTAGCCAATTTAGTTTGAAAAAACAAGAAGACATCATTTCAGTGGGGAGGCAATAAGGGCACTGGGACTGGTAACAACTGCAGTTCTTATGTCACCTGATTGATCACAAGGAGTATGTGGGGCTAACACTGATGGTGCTGCAAGCTACTACAGCTAAGGACAGGGAGGAGGCAGACACATTGTGCTATCACTCCCAGCCGTGGAACCCACTGATGCCAATTCTTGCAATTTTATCATAAGCATCGTGGTCTTAGAACCTCACTTTGTGGAATCATGTGATGTGAGAATCTCAGCTCTTTTTTTAATATATGTTTCTAATTATCAGTATTTCAGTTGTTGGGTTTAGTGTGAAGATGCTGGCTGGTGATGGTGGCCCGTGACATAGAGGAGTCAAAATAGATGAGCAGGTGATCCTTTCTGGCCTTAAGCTCTATGACTGTGTGACTCTAAATAGGAAAGCTCGAATAAGCAAAAGCTAAAGTCTCAAAAACCAAAAGGCAAATAAAAAAACATACACCACATTTTTAAATCACTATATTTGTGATCTGATTCATGATTTTTGAATACTCGGGGTTGGCAATACCATGAGCCAATCACATGCAGACTTGTTCCCCTGTGAACTATGAGCATAAGCTGCCCCAATGCAGTCCAGTGCCTTAAAATGAAAAATTAAAGCCTAAACAGGGCTTTGCTGCATATGTAGTGTGTCTTAATTAAAATTCAGATGTTTCACATGCTGTAGACTGTTCTACTGTTTTAGTGATAGGAAAACTTTTTTTAATTTGAAAATTCTTATTACAACAGCGTCATACCATTTTGTTATACTATATATGTCACTGCACAAATGGTTGTATTTACTGCAAATGTATTACATTTAAGAAAATGTCACACATGAAGCAAGAAAGGCTTCAAAAATAAGTATAGCAATCTGAGTTACCATCTTTGCTAAATTTACTACTAAGAGAGAAAAATCATTGGTGATAAATACTGGTACTTTCTATGTTTACTTCACATTTCAATTTGTAGACTGCAGAGGAGCTATAATACAGCTTTAAAAGTGTGTGTCCTCTTTCAAAAAAGAGTGATTTGTCTTGTTAGTCAAGTATTCTAGTGTAGCTGGTGATGAATAGTGCCAGGTGCAGCATTTCAATCTTTCTTCATTGTTTTGCTTTCACAAATATACAGATTGCAAGCTCCATTCTTTTGTAACTGAATTACCTTTCTAAGGATATGATTTTTAAAAGCCAGATAAATACTGTTGTAGCTGTAGATTTTGCGAAGCATTACTGACACCCAGTGGCCATTTGGGTTCATTTACAGAAAGCATTCCCCTGAATACTAGGGAATGGAGGAGATACTTAAAAAGCATGCTTGAAATCCACATTGCATTAGAACCTTTAGAAAAAGCTCTAGATATTTCACAAAGCAGTTACATTTTTGAGAATTAAAATCAATACTCAGTTTTATGGGAAATTACTCTGGCAATAATTTTTAATGCAAAAAACAAATGCCCACCCATACCCTCCAAAAAACAACAACCACCAGTCAAACAAAAACAAACAAACGAAACAGTGGAAAAGCTCAGAGTGGAATTCAACCCAGTGAAAAGCATGCACACAAAGGCCTTAGTACCACTGAAGTCCTTAATGTGGGGCTTATGTATGGTGTTCGGGGCCTTTGTGGGAACCCTCTGCACATGGCTGAGTTTCACCTGAGGAAATGAATTTACCTCTTATAGTATGAAAATAATAATTATAAATAATATATAACACCTAGTCATCTTGGGCAGGATTTTTCAGAAGTTCTGAGCTCCCAAAATTCCAGTTGAAATCTGTGGGAGTTGTGGGTTCACAGCATGTTTCAAAATCAGGCCATACCACTACTGTTGGTTAGACATTTACGGTGTTGCCAACAGATGTAGTATTTGGATTTTTATCTTAAAATCACAGGTCCTTCCCACGTGATGAAAACATGAATCCTAAAAGCTCAAAACCCAGAAGCCAAATAATTCCAAACTTTTTTTTTTTTAATATTATGCTGATGAATCTTGGGCTTGACTCATGCCTTTTTATAGCTTGGGGGTTAGCAGTACTGCATCTCTCTTCCAAAATACTTTGAGAGGCTTTATTCTGTTTTCTGCTAAAATCCCTTTTTACTCTGCATTGGCAACATAAAGAAGCTAGAAAGAGAGATGGGCAAAAATTTTTGAATGGGGCTTTTTTTCCCACCAGAAATGAAGATTTTTGTTGACTGAAATATTTTGCAAATTCATGTATCAAATTCACCAAATTGTTTTGGTTGGGGAAAAATGTCAAAAAAAATTGAAATGTTTTGTTTGAAAATTTCAAAATTAAATGTTTAGACTTTTTGGTTGAAAATTACTTTTCATTTTGAATTTTACTTCAGTTTTATTTAAAAAAATAATAAAACATATGAAACCCTCAAACTAAATAAAATCTTTGTTTTGTTCAGCCGAGTTTGCTGAAAAAAATTGAAACTTTTGGTCACCCAAAATGACTTTTTTCCTGATTTTTTTTGCAGTTGTGCTTTCAAACCAAGAAACTGGTTATTTGCACAGCACTAACTGGAATGGCCCTGGATAAGTCCCTAAGCAAAGGGGCTGTGTGTGGGCATACTGGGGGTAAGTGGGGCAGGAGGGGAAGTGGCTAGTCAATTTGCAGCTCTAGGGAAACCACAGTACGTTAGAGGGGACTACTCTAATTTATTTTGGGAGCTCTGCTGGCCCTTGACCAGCTCAAAATCCTAATGATACAAAAGTGGCATAGATATGTAAGTTATTAGCAAGTCATGCTAAGACACTATTTCTGTTTCTCTAAGTTGCACCCATTTCCTTCAGATACTTTGCCTGTATGCCTTATGTGACTGGCCTAAGGCGCTATCTCAATTCCTAGATAACTTTTTTGCTTCCTTTACTAGAACACCCTACTAAAAGAATAATGAGGCCTTTTTGGGGGGAATTTGTTTTTATTAAAGATGGGAAGGATATGAACATATTGCATATTTAATGGAATATAGGCGAAGAAATAAAATGGTAAGCTTCCCTTTCTTATCTGCTTTGATAATTTATTATTTGTTTAAGCTGGCTATTTGAAAATATGCTGAGAGCAAATGATAGGGCAAAACAATATTATTAAACCTAAACAAAAAGTAAGTGAGACTATGAAAGTGTAACACGCATGAAAAACATAGGACTGAAGCTAGACTGAGTTTTATTGCTAGACAGGCTGCTGCTGCTGCCACCGTTAAGGAAATACGGGGTAAATATGAATGTGTGGCAGGCAGCAGTAAGTGCTGTGGCAGTGAAAACACTTAAATTCATTGGCTTTACACTTCATTAAGTAGGTAATGGATTTCACACATTTCTAAACTTAAACTGTCAGTCTGACCATAATGTTTTTGCATCAGCAAGTACAAAAGTATATTAAGGGCCTCAGTAGAGCTGCTTTATTTTAATAATGCTAATAACATTTTTGTTTATGTTCAGAGAAAATAGAGCACCATTTCATTAATTTCATATCCCATTTCTAAATAAATGCACTGACAAGTTGCATGTCTGCTGAAAACAGATGTCCTTTAAACATGTTTTTTTGTTGGGATGATTATTAATAGTGCCTTGGTCCATGAACAGAAACTAAATTCCTAATTAGAAATTCTTTCCTCTCAGAGAGCTTGCTTAAGTATTCAAAGTTAAAGAAAAAAATATTAGCAAAACTTTTGGACAAAGATAAATAATTACATACCTGATCACCTCTAAGTAATAACTACATTCTTAAAAGTGGCCAAACAATAACAATTTTTTTCTTATTAAGCTCTTCACAAACTTTTTTTATAAAATCAAAACTGAAATACACGGATCACTTAAATATTTATTGACCAAGGCTGATTAGACTAGCCATAATCATGTAGCCCAGAGATGGAGAGCTCTGGCATGCTTAAGTATATTATGATAAAAAACAATGTAAAGCTTCACAGGTATATGATGAAGGTGAGACTTAAGAACATAGATAAGACGAGAGGAGGTTCCTTTCTACAGGTATAGTAAGCTGGTTCAATAAAGCAACCATTGTAGAAGATTACTAAATCAAATGCATCACTGGGACAGTTCTAGTAGTGGAGCCCTCTGATTATTCTAATAGGACAATCCTAGTGAGAGTTTTTGTTTTAAGGATGTGATCTGATATCATCAAGATGCATGGGAACTCTACAATAAAGCCGGGGGGAGGGGGGGGAATCAGTTCCTCTTTGCATGCTTGTCCTTATATATCCAGTGTTGGGATTATTTCAGATTTGAATTCTTTTGATCAGCAGCATCCATTGGATCTGCATCTGGACCCTAAGTGTATGATTACACTGCAAGTAAACATCCACTGCTGGCCCATGTCAGCTGACTTGGGCTTGTGGGGCTCAGGCTACAGAGCTGTTTATTGCAGACATTCAGGCTTGGGCTGGAGCCCGGGATCTGCGCCCCCATGATGGGCTCAGGCTGCAGCTCTAACCTGAATGTCTACTCCACAAATAAACAGCTCCTAGCCCAAGCCAGCTGACATGGGCCAGCACAGGTGTTTAATTGCAGTGTAGACATACCCTGAGTGTTCTCCTTCCAGCGGAGGGCATAAACTAAGCATAGGGTAACCCCATTCTACTCTCATTTCCTTCTTACCACCCACTGCTTTCAGTCAGACCTTGCAGTGTCCAGAGCTGCTCAGTCATTGCGTGATCAGCCCATTATATTGTAAATAGATAGGTACTTAGCAGTTGGTCAGTTAGTGTTAATTGTAGAGGTTTATATTTTTCTTTAGAAGAAAACATTTTGACTTTTTGCCTTAGTCTGACCCGGAACCAGCATTGGTTATTATGACTGAACACAACTCTTCAGGCCTTAAAAATTTCCCTTCATGCAAAGTGGTAATGCTTCTTAATGATGGGCATACCAAATGCTTATTGTGAGCCAGGGAAAGGAGCACATAACAGATGTGCTATTTGTAAATCGTTTTCAAAGAGATTCCAAAGAGCTAGGGAATCTTGTCTGAAAATGTTCCTTCTGGAGAGGTAAATGCATCTCTCTTCAGACCCTGAAGTGGTTGGGGCAGAAATTCCTGAGCACATATTGCAAAAAACGCTCCTGCTGGCTCCTCTGCTTCCAGATCTGAGACAAACCTTCCCAAAGATTCATCCTCGTTAACTGGTAAAACTTCAGGGAACACTGAGCCCATAAATGGATGAGATCTGTCTCTTTCATCACGTCTTTCTCAAGAAGCCAGAAATCACCTCCAATTATCTCAGAAAAGTGTAGCTCAAGGTCCAGGAAGGGTCCCTCTGGCACCAGAAACCGTGCCTTCAGAACAACTTACGTGGTATCTGAAAAATCACCTAGTACTGACCCTTCAGTACTCAGGCCTTTAGTACCAATATCCCTGGTACTGACTAGTCCAGTACCAATGCCATCCAGTCACCTTGCTTCGGGGCTGGCTTGCTCAGTATGGAAATCATATAAGGCATCAAGGGACACCATGGTCTCTCTGGTATCAGACTCACTGCTGTTAGTAATAATAAATATACCTTTTCTGGTACCTCCTGCCACACCTGTACTGGTGCCAAGCACATCAGTGGTACCGATGAGAGACAATCTGTGTCATGCTGTTATGGGACACAGCTAAAAGTGCCAATTTTGGATCAGCCTGCCAGGAAACAGGGCATGTACCCCAAACTGGTGGTATATTCTCTCATAAAATTTCATCAAGCTAGTAACAAATGTGTGCTTCCAAAATACTACACTAGTTATTATGAAGCCACAGACAGTCCCCTTTAGGACCTCTACCCCCTCATGTACCACACAGTTTAACCAAAGGTTTCAGAGTAGCAGCCGTGTTAGTCTGTATCCGCAAAAAGAAGAACAGGAGGACTTGTGGCACCTTAGAGACTAACAAATTTATTAGAGCATAAGCTTTCGTGGATGCATCCGAAGAAGTGGGCTATAGTCCACGAAAGCTTATGCTCTAATAAATTTGTTAGTCTCTAAGGTGCCACAAGTCCTCCTGTTCTTCTTTTTACAGTTTAACCAGACTTCTAGGATAAATTATTATTAAAACCAGAAATCACATATATTAGGTTCTTCCAGTTCTAAAGAACCAGACACATACCCCAGGTCAAAATATACTTCAGATTTTACCCAAAATCCACACTGGTAGCCAATCCTTTAGTAACTAAAAACTAAAGATTTATTAATATAAAAAGGAAGAGAGTTATGAAGATGTTAAAATGAATCATATACATTACAGTTGATTTCAGAGTTTGTAGATGAGGATAATAGCAGTGATGATCAATCTGTCAGTTTGTAATAAGTCTTTCTGGTTCAACCCAAATATTGGGGGCCTCAGTCCATTGTTCAAAGCTCTTCTTTGTTAGCAATCATAATCCAGAGATGTGAAGCAGGAGAGAGGCAAGGGGATGATGTCACACTTTCCAATTTACACCCCCCCAGTCTATGAGCACGGAAAGTTACTGTCTCAAACATGGATCACATGATCTATGTACCCTGCTGAGTCACTGGGCCTTCATTGTCCATATGCTCTCTGAGGTGTCCTCGGGAGGGGCCCATTGGAAGAATTGATTCTCCTCAATGGCCCATCAACCATGGCTGGCTGGTCTGGATGTAGATCTGTCCTGTGGGTGTTACGCAGGAACACAACACGTTTGAGATACAAACACATAGCAAACATGTTCTCCTACAGGTTTTTGTATATTGCCATTCCTGATATCTGACTTGTGTCCAAGACTTGTGTTCATGTGCCAGCAATGCCCCTCTGCTATGTACATTGGACAAACTGGACAGTCACTATGCAAGAGGATAAATGGACACAAGTCAGATATCAGGAATGGCAATATACAAAAACCTGTAGGAGAACACTTCAACCTCCCTGTCCACACAATAGCAGATGTAAAGGTAGCCATCTTACAGCAAAAAAAACTTCAGGACCAGACTCCAAAGAGAAACTGCTGAGCTCCAGTTCATTTGCAAATTTGACACCATCAGATCAGGATTAAACAAAGACTGTGAATGGCTAGGCAACTACAGAAGCAGTTTCTCCTCCCTTGGTGTTCACACCTCAACTTCTAGCAGAGCACCTCACCCTCCCTGATTGAACTAACCTCGTTATCTCCATACTGATTTATACCTGCCTCTGGAAATTTCCATTACTTGCGTCTGAAGTGGGCATTCACCCACGAAAGCTTATGCTCCAATACTTCTGTTAGTCTTAAAGGTGCCACAGGGACCCTCTGCTGCTTTTTACAGATTCAGACTAACACGGCTACCCCTCTGATACTCTTCAAGAAGTGTTATCCATATATTCCATGACCATCCTCCTCCACTTCCGTGGAGTCTTCTAACAACTGGATTCTGTACTGGCAAAGGGACTGAGAGACCGTTGGGGTTGCCCTACCCTGAATGCCCTTGGTTGGAGTCACAAGGACACTCAGGCACAGGTATGACTCCAACAGACACTGCCAGCCAAAAGAATCTGAACTTGAGTGGATGGGGTGACAATGCACCAACAGTGGAATAAATATGGATAACATATCTTGAGGAACCACAATTATTATAAGGTAAGTAACAGTTTCTTTGATCCAGTTAAGTGGTATGATGGGTTATGATAACAACTAATGCTTTATAATGCCAAAATATGAAGGTAAGCAAAAATTTATACCACAAATCTTATTGAAAAATCCAAAAATGAATGAACGCTTCACAAAATAGAAATAAGTAAATGACAATCAACCAGCCCAAAAATTTAAAGAAAAACGTCTCACTGGGGAAAAATAATGAAATACTTGGAATGGAAGTCACAACAACCATAGATTTTAATAAACTTGTATATAGTTGCCTAGTTGCTAAGATAAAACTGAGAAAGTGTTTGTTTTAGAATGAAAATATACTTAATGCCCTTGAAAAGGACTTGAAAACTGAAAAATGGGAAGAGAAAGAGGAAATTTTGAGGACAACAAATCTTATAAAAAGGATTAATGTTGACAACTTTGAAGCTGAGTTAGTGTGCTACTTGGGCAAATAATGAAAATGTGATATTTTTATACAGTCTACACATTAGAAACCTTTTATCCACAAAAATATACACTTCTTTTATGTTTGCAACATATTCCAACATTGCAGTTGTTGACAAGTTAACATAAACTAACAAAATACTACCTATTTTCTAATAACTACTGAATAGCAATCTGGGTCCGCATCCCATCCCACTTCTCAAGACTTTGTGAATAAATTGATAGCAGAATTATCAAATCTATTAATCATGTAATCTATTTTCAATTAAAGGGACACACAAACTTAAAAAATTCAAACAGAAGTGTGTGATTTTAATCCCCTTTATTTACAAGTAATGTCTAAAATTCTTACAGTTGCAGAGATTAGAAAAACTAAATATTTTCTCCTTTTTTCAGTTTATTTACTTTATAAACTTGAGTGGTCACTTTCTTTTTTTCCTGTTATATTTGGTCAGGGCCCATCCTTTAAAATGCTGAGCACTTTTGGGAGGTGTTGAGAACCTTGAGATTCTTTTAATGTCAATTGGAGGTTGAGAACTTGCCACACCTTACAGGATTGGGCCCTTGATTATTCACTTTTCCCACTTGGTGTCTTTCACATTGCAACATAGCAGAAAGAAACATTTAAAATATCGGAAACTACAGCAGCAAAGCCTGAAACTACTCATAAGTCATTTTTCAAAATTGACTAGATTTCAAGTGGACTGTGTCCTTTCATTGTGAGCATTGTTGCAAGGGATAGACATTGAAACACTCAAAGATCCAGATAAACCCCATTTCATTTTTAGTTAAGGAATGTCATTGCATCTGTAATTCCTTTTGGATATAAAACTGACCAGAATCCTAGTATTCTATGGTTATGTTCTGCAGGAGGTCCAACTAGAACAGAGGTTCTCAAACTTTTTTTGTTGAGTTTTCAAATATTAATCACAGACTCCCAACTAAGAAACTGATTGACAAAGATATATGTGTACTTCATATAAACACGTACTGTTAGTAATGCTTAAAGAAAAAGTTTATAAGAGTACTTACAGATATCAGTGAGATGGGTGACCCTGCCTCTTACTGCAGTCTGTCTATCTTTGGTGTGATGGTTGACAAGCAAACTCATAGGTCATTCTCAACTTCCAGACGGGACCTGAACTTTGTCTTCAGAGCTGTCATGGCAGAGAATGATGCTTCACCTGTATATATTGTTGGGAAAGGTAGCAACACTTTCATTGCTTCTGTAACTAAAACTGGGTACTCTGCAGCAACAGTTGATCACAACTGACAAGGTGCCTGTTCCTGAAACTGATTTTTCAGTGTGCGATCACAGGATAGTTCAAGCAGCTCCTGCTCTGCTTTTCCACTCAAACAGCAAGATGACATTACACAAGCTGAGAACAAATCCCGAACCCAGTAATTTTCCTCCATGTTTATATTTTTAAAGTAAACACGGAAGTACTCTGCCAAAATTGAAAGGTGAACAATGGTCCTGTCTCTCACACAGTCAATTGTCATGCTGTTAGTAACCAGAAATTCTGTCAGTAGCAGAACCATATCTGAGATTCCACTGTTCAGTCTAGTTTTCCAAATCTCTATTTTCTTCTGTAATGCTGCAGTTGTGTCCCTCACCTCAAGTATGATTGTATCACCCCCTTGTGTGAAGAGTTTCAGTGCATTCAACAAGTTTAAAATGTCTGCTAGGTGTGCAAGCTTTACAATCCATATCGGGTCAGAAAAGTTTGCAGTGATCTTGTGCACAGAAAGAAAACCCAGCAGCTCTTTGCGAAGCTCAAAAACTCTTTTCCATCATTCTGACGCAAGATAGCCAATGCACTTCCATATGAAACAATAATATGTCATGTCCTGCATCCATATCTAAATACAGCTTTGCAAACAGGCTGAATTCAAAGGCCAGGACTTTATGAAATTCACAACTGTCATGGCTGCATTTAGCACATAATGTAATTTGGGTTCCTTTTTTTTTTTTTGTAATGCAATGGCCTGGCGATGCAACATCCATTGCAGTCGTCCATCACTAAATTCCATAAAACCAAAATCATTATAACTTTAATGAAAAGTTTCAGAGTAGCAGCCGTGTTAGTCTGTATCCGCAAAAAGAAGAACAGGAGGACTTGTGGCACCTTAGAGACTAACAAATTTATTAGAGCATAAGCTTTCGTGGACTACAGCCCACTTCTTCGGATGCATATAGAGTGGAACATATATTGAGGAGATATATATACACACACAGACAGAGAGCATAAACAGGTGGGAGTTGTCTTACCACCTCTGAGAGGCCAATTAATTAAGAGAAAACAAACTTTTGAAGTGATAATCAAGCTAGCTCAGTACAGACAGTTAGATAACAAGTGTGAGAATACTTACAAGGCGAGATAGATTCAATGTTTGTAATGGCTCAGCCATTCCCAGTCTTTATTCAAACCGGACTGGGAATGGCTGAGCCATTACAAACATTGAATCTATCTCGCCTTGTAAGTATTCTCACACTTGTTATCTAACTGTCTGTACTGAAAGAAGAAGAACAGGAGGACTTGTGGCACCTTAGAGACTAACAAATTTATTAGAGCATAAGCTTTCGTGGACTACAGCCCACTTCTTCGGATGCATATAGAATGGAACATATATTGAGGAGATATATATACACACATACAGAGAGCATAAACAGGTGGGAGTTGTCTTACCACCTCTGAGAGGCCAATTAATTAAGAGAAAAAAAAAAAAAACAAAAAACAAAAAAAAAAACTTTTGAAGTGATAATCAAGCTAGCCTAGTACAGACAGACAGTTAGATAACAAGTGTGAGAATACTAACAAGGGGAGACAGATTCAATGTCTGTAATGGCTCAGCCATTCCCAGTCCTTATTCAAACCGGAGTTGATTGTGTCTAGTTTGCATATCAATTCTAGCTCAGCTGTCTGTACTGAGCTAGCTTGATTATCACTTCAAAAGTTTGTTTTCTCTTAATTAATTGGCCTCTCAGAGGTGGTAAGACAACTCCCACCTGTTTATGCTCTCTGTCTGTGTGTGTATATATATCTCCTCAATATATGTTCCACTCTATATGCATCCGAAGAAGTGGGCTGTAGTCCACGAAAGCTTATGCTCTAATAAATTTGTTAGTCTCTAAGGTGCCACAAGTCCTCCTGTTCTTCTTATAACTTTAATCAAACTTTCTGTTCTTTATTTGTTCCTTACTACTTGACTCTGCATTGTACATGGCTTCAGCACAACTAGCAGTACTAGTATGAGGACATTTTAAAAACTTATCCATATTCCATGTAATTTGCTTATGCACTGTAAAAATATATTTCACTTCCACCCACCAAAGACTTCTTAGTCATAAAAAAACCAAACATCACTTCTGATTTGCTGTCGCAAGGAGTGATACATTTTACATTGTGCAGTGTGAGTATTACAACATTGTTCATGCACCATGGAATATGTTGTGTAAACAGAAATAGTAGATTTGTCAGTTTTAATCATTATGCAATGCAGACACAAGATGAGATTATTTTTTATTTTGTTTCCATAATATTTTGCAGAACCCCTTTACAGTCTCTCAGGACCCATAGGGTCGAGGGACCCCAGTTTTAGAACCGCTGGACAAGATGATCACAATAGTCCCATTTGGCCTTGAAATCTAAGAATATATTGGGAAAACATTACCTTTATGGCAAGACCTAGATGTGCTGATGACAATGCCTATGAAAAGCAGTTTGATAGAGGGAGGATTTTTATTCAATTTATGGTAATTTGATAAGAAAAGGAGCTTTGTTTTCTGCTTTGCAAATTCCATTTCTACTGTGTCACTTGATAATTCTGTCCACAATAGGGACCTAGTTAGGTGGGGACCTCTTAAAAACAGTTATTTGGTTGTCATTTTGAATTTATCATGTAATTTCAGGAATGCAAAAAAGGGTTTGTCTATTGAATGACAGAAGAGGAAATGTCAGCCTTTTGCTTCGTCATTAATAGGATTAGACTGGACATCATTTACAACAGGGGTGGGCAAACATCTGGGTGGGGAAATTGTATGCAGGGCCATGAATATAGGGCTGGGGCAGGGGGTTAGGGTGCGAGTGGGAGTGCAGGGTGTGGGAGGGTTGCAGTGTGCAGAAAGGGGCTCAGGGCAAGGGGTTAGGGTGCAGGAGGGAACTCAGGGCAGGGAGTTGAGGTGCAGGAGGGGTGCGTGGTGCAGGAGGAGGCTCAGGGAAGGATTTGGGGTGCAGGTGGGGTGCGGGGTATGGCATGGGGCTCAGAGCAGGGGGTTGTGATGCAGGAGGGGTGCGTGGTGCAGGAGGGGGCTCAGGGCAGGGGTTTGGGTGCAGGAGGAGTGCGGGCTGTGGCAGGGGGCTCAGGGCAGGGGGTAGGGGTGTGGGATGCAGGAGAGGTTTGGGGTGCAGGCTCCAGCCCAGAGCTGCTTACGGTAGTGGCAGTGGTGCACAGCAGGGCTAAGGCAGGCTCCCTGCCTGCCCTGGCCTGCACCACTCCTGGAAGCGCCCAGCACGTCCGGCAGTGGCTCCTGGGGGTGAAGTGGGGCAGGCGGCTCTGCCACACGCTGCCCTCACCTGCAGGTACCACCCCCAAAGCTCCCAGGGGCCGCAGTTCCTCATTCCTGGCCAATGGGAGCTTCGGGGTGGTGGTGCCTGGAGGCGAGGGCAGTGTGCGGTGCCCTCTGACTCGCCTCCTTTCCTCCCCCCTCTCCCCTCCCCCTCCCCCCCCGCAGAGGCTGCAGGGACGTGGTGCCGGCCGCTTCCAGGAGCGGCACGGGGCCAGGGCTGGCAGGGAGCCTGCCTTAGTCCCGCTGTGCCACAGGGCTGGCAATCACACGGGCAGGATTGAAAGCCCTGATGGGCCAGATCCAGCCCATGGGCCATAATTTGCCCACCCTTGATTTACAATAACATGAATGTGTCTTTCTACTGTTTTGCTAACAGCTTCTTCTGAGAGTTCTCCTCCATTGTGTCCACTTCATAATATATGATGACCTCTTCCCTTCCTCTGTAGAAGTGGAAAGTGAGGCAGAAGAGGGAGAAAAGAGGAGGAGGCTTCCTGTTCTTTAGACTTCTGAGACCTTTTGGTCTTGTTTCCAATTTCCTGCATTTGTGGATCATGAATGCCTTTGGCCCTGAACTTTTACCAATCAGGGATGGTCAAAAAAAATTCTGTGAAAAATTTGTGGAAAAAATGGAGGTTTCAAAATCTGTGTTCATTCCATGGAGAATGAAAATAAGATCTTAGATGTTTGAATTAAAAAAAAGATAGAGAGATCCCACTCTTAAATAGCCAGGACCCTGGTGATTAGGTAACTTACCAGGATGTGGGAGACCCAGATGACAGCCCTTGCCACCAGGCTATAGAGAGTCTCTCTCTCCCTCTCTCTGTCTGGGGAGTCTAAGGACAAAGGATCTGTCTTTTGGGGGTTCTTTATTCCTATTGTTTTTGTAAATTGATTGGATAGCAAATTGTTTGGTTCTTTTTGCTGGTCAGTCCCTGGATTGGTTGGATACTAAACCAGATGGGAGAACTGGGTATAGACAGGTCCACCTTAAAATTTAGTCACTGAAGGTGGGATGAGTATATATGTATTTTCACTTGTGAGGGGGCCTTGGATCTCCTTTGTCTGTCTTGTCTGTTTAGATAGTCAGAGATAGCCCCTACCCCAAATTGTTTAAAATGTGCATATACAATGTGGCCCTGATCTTGATTGGGCCCTCCATCTGTGATGGAAATTCAAATAATTAGTAATAATAATTTCATAGATAGGGGAACTGAGAGACAGAAAGTGAATGATTTGCCCAAGGCCACACAGAGCAGCAGATACTCAGCTCATTGTACTAAGCACTGTACAAACACAGCCCCTTTGCAGGTGAGATTATGTCTTCGATTGTCAATTATATTAATGTTTTAATAATTGCAGAATCCGTCCACTATTTCAGTTGCTTTTCTCTTAATGTGAATACAGTTTTGCTGATCATTTTTTCAAGTTTATTTTTATTCTTTCTTTCATCTCTATTATTGTTTGTATCATTGAGATTGTTCTAAGTGAGGATGCCTTACTGACTCTTATGTTGGGTTTTGTTACTATTTGTTATTTGGAGGAGGTTGCATAGAAGGACTGCACTAGGGTGACATCCTTGGAGAGGCATTGGATTAGTGACTGTCCAGGCTGTTCTTCTTTTTGAAGAGGTCTTAACCCCCTGATATAGTGCTGCTGCTTAAGTGCTCAGTTTTCAAATCTTACTACTCTTTGCATTTCTAGATCACACGGTTTTAGAGTGCTCATTTACTTTTTCCACAAATTCACTTTTCGAAAGAAAGGATGAGCAGTGGGCAGCTCAGACAGCTCAATACGTAAGAGGTTTGTTTTCAACAGTAGACAGAGTTATATTAGTTTTATCCATAAATGAAGTATAGCAGAGCAAATAACTTAATAAACAAAAATTGATTTCAAGTTAGCAGCTTTACTTGCTGGGATTCTTTTTCTGGATACTAAATCAATGGTAACTGGATTATAAAATAGTTATCTAGTGTTTTATTTTTTAAATGTAATTTTCTCCATTGTTAGTACTTCCTGTATCTTACTAAACCAATAAATCAGCTCAGGGGATCTCACTTTTCCCTCTTTAATGACATAACAGCTGTTGAACTACTGGTGGCACTAGTGATGCAAAACAAATTGAATAGGACTCCTGAAATTATAAGCCTCGACTGCTAGAGTCAAGTGAAGTGTCTAGACTATTCAATGACATAGGGAGAGCTGCAGAGAGCCCTTCTGGATTGGGCAGGAGAGGCCATGTGAACCCCTGTCCAATCCCTAGGATACAATCACAAAAATGCCTACACTTGCTTTGTCTGGTGGCGTTTATTTTTCCCCAGTCTATGCGATGGGATGGGCTGCCTGAAAAAGGGCACGACTGTACCAGCAAAATTGGAAACACTTGACTGGAGCACTGGGAATTACAGTGTGATAAGACAGGGAATTGTTTGGGGAAAATATTAGTTAAAAAATAATAACAGATATAATCAGCAAGAACTTTGATATTTAGCTTGTGTATAGTTTGTCTGGCTTACCTGATTAGACTGTAAGCTCTTCATATAGGATGATCTCTAACTATGGGTTTATAAAGGATCTAACACAATGGAATTCTGTCCTGGTTGAGGCCCTTTAGTGCTATTGTAATACAGGTAAATAATAATTGTAAAAAGATGAATGGGTCACAATTTGTAGTAGTTTAACCAGGGACAAAGAGTTCTGCTCTGCTACTCATCTGTTGTGTATTGCCATCAGATATGAAAAAAAAATGTTGAGATGTACTGATTCTTAAATATTCTGTGTATACAAAAAAGTTCAGATAGTGGTACACATGAGATAAAAACAATTTAAAATTTCTCTTAGTAACTCACAGAAAGAAAAAGTGATACCAATCTCCACATTTGGCTCCATTCTTCTGCCAGATCTCTCATTTCCCCTCTTGTGGTGGGGTGGACAAACACAACAGTGGACCAGAATATGAAAGGGTTAGTGAAAACTGGCACTGATACTGACCCTGCCCAGCAGCATCTGATCTCAGTATCAAACCAAAGTGGAACTTTTCAACATTAGGGAGGAAAAAGGGAGGAAGAAAAGTGCGGAGGGGAGTTACCATGGTAGGAAGGTCTTGGGGTCTGAAAGAGAAAGAATTTAGGAGTTGGCTGAAATGAGCAGCCCTGCACTTAGGAACCTTAGGAGCAGTCAAGCCTTGGAACAAGGCTAGCAGTGGGCGTTGTCTTACTATTTTATTTATTAATTGTGTAAAAACCCCAGAGTGAGTTTTGACCCTACACAGGGCACATCACATAGATTACATTAATTCTATGTGTTCCTAATTTATAAATCACCATAATATCTAGGTTGCTGTAGTAAAAAGATGAAGGGCAAGAATCTGATCTCAGGTACACTATTGTAATCCAGAGTACAATTAGGACAATTACTCTGGATTTATATCGTTGTGTAGCCTGGTGTGACAGAGTGAGAGTAGCCTAAGGCTGACTCACCACTCTCCATTTGGTAAGCATATTCCACATGAGTCAAAATAAGGAGATCGGTAATTAAGTACCAGGTGATTAACCAGTCAACCAGGGGACTCAGCTGAAGATGGTTAAAAGAGAGACAGGAGAGAAGGAGGAAGACTGGAAAGGTAAAGCAGCCCAGGTTTTCAGAGAGGTGAGATTCCCCCCTGCCGGCCCTGTAGCTTGGTAGCAGGTAAAGGTTTGGGGAAAAGCCGTATGCCGTGGGGAAACAAACACTTGTAAATAAAGCACGTGGTACTGAACTTGCCACTGGTGGTGTGAGGACTGTTTACAGCAAGCAATCCAGGGTGAGGGAGTCCAGCACTGTGACACTGAGCTCATAGTCTTTTAATAATTTTAATGTTATTTAGCTCTCAGACTTCCTTTTGTCATCCATCCTATAGCAGCATAGCTCTTCCTTTGTTGTGTTTTACTTTACTGAAGGTGTTTGATTCAGGGCTGGAGGTGGATAATCAAACTCCCATTGTATTTCTTCAAAACTCAGATAAATCCCTGGAACAATTGACTCACGGGTTATTGATTTTTTTATTCCACCTATGCACAGATCTCTAGACCTTATTCCCATGGTTGAACTCTTCGTGCTCCCAGATTAGGGTCACTGGATGTGGAAAGAACTCATTTTCCCCTCCACTGAATCCCATATGTTCATTGTAACCTGCAGGATCTTATGAGATGGAGGTAGGCAGAAATGACTCTTACTGGGCCCGAGGCAGAACGCTAGATGCCTCCCCTATCTTCTTCCTGCTGTTCAGCTGCACTTTCAAAGAAAATATATTAAGTACTTCCTTTTTTTCCCCACAAATTCCCTCCTCCAAACAGGAGAAACCTTTTCTAGAGTGATCTTATGCCTTCAGACAAAAACCCAACATGGTTACAGAAGCCCTTTAAAATACTTTAAAAATAATCTACTTTGAAGGAAACCTTTAAAGAAGGGTCTGTTGGCTAACATTTTAGAAAAGATTTTTCAGTTCTCTGATCCTCCTCATCCGAAATAGCTAGCTCAGTGGTTCCTGGGTAGTAAAGTCTCTGATACAGAGCTGATCCCTACATGTTTTTGTAGGATGTGCATTGTGAGTGGAGTGTGACAGGGCCTGTTCCCCTTTTGTTTGTGATCTCCTCACTTCTGTCTTCTTTTCAATCTGGGCTCACCTTTACACTGCCATCACTCCTTGTCCTCTTCACACACTATCCATTCTTGCACCACACCTTCACAATGATAACACCATGTCCCCCTTCCCACCCACCCAGAAATTCCTTTCTGTTCATTCTTTCCAATGCTCTGGCAGGGTGTGCTTCCACCTGGTGGATTTGAGATGGCAGAAATTTCCTGACCAGTGCTGCTGGGATCTTATCCCCCCCCCCCCCCCCCCCCCCCCAGCCTGAGAGGAATTTTAACTCCAGCTCACAAAGCCTGAGGGATGTGCCAGTAGCCTTGGGCAGCTGCCAGGAAATTTTCACTCGTACTTCCTCTTTCTTCTCAGAAGTATCTAAAGGAGTTCCAGAGTCCCCTGCTCTTCTCTCCCGCTGCCATCTCCAGGTATACGGCAAGAAGCAGTGGTGAGGGAATGCCTGTCTTGGTGTTGATGCAACCATGTTTGTACCAGGTGGAACCATTCATCTTACACATTCTGGTACCAGCTCTGATTTGACCCTTCCACAAGTTGGAAAAGGTGCCTGGGTGTTCCAAACGCTTATTGTTTGGCATATACCTAATAAAGGTTTAGTCAACATTCCCCTTCTCTTTAACAAAGAAGATTCAACTAGAGCAGTGGTTCTTAACCAGTGGTACGTGTACCCCTGTGGATACACAAAGGTCTTCCAGGGAGTACATCAACTCATCTAGATATTTGTCTAGTTTTACAACAGGCTACATAAAAAGCACCAGCAAAGTCAGTACAAACTAAAATTTCATACAGACAAAATGAGAAAGTAAGCAATTTTTCAGTAATAGTGTGCTGTGACACTTTTGTATTTTTATGTCTGATTTTGCAAGCAAGTAGTTTTTAAGTGAGATGAAACACAAGACTACCTTTCCAGACTATTGTACCCCTTTCAGGAATCTGATTGAGATTTACTGGACTAGATAGTAAGAACGTATAGATAAGAGAGAAACAAACTCTGAGCAGGCATGTTTATTTGCTAACACACTGAGTGGTTTAAATGAGAGCCAAAGGTGAAATCTTGAACAAGTTCAGCTAAAAGGAATTGCCTTTCCTCATTCAAAAGATATATTTTTTTAAATGTCCACATTCAAATGAAAGCATCAATTATCATGTGTAAACTTTCTGTGATGAATGGATGTTTTTTGTGTATTGCTTTTGGGTTACTCTGTAATAATTCAGTGATGCCTGAATTACAAAGGTCCCTTTTACTTCCTCTTTAATGAACTATCTCTGAAACCTTTTTGATTGCTAGTATTTTATTTGTCACATATGGTATTTAATGAGCTGAAGACTAGCTCAGAAGAGCCAGATGAGTGATCTAAATGTCACAAGTGTTTATCCCACATTTAAATGTTTTCTTTTCTGGGATTAGAGAGTGACCCAATGCATCAAACTGAAATATTTTGCATAGCTTTAAATTGTTTGTTTAGATAATAATTTAAAGAGACTCCATTACCTGAACTTTCTCTGGCTGTCAAGCTCTGATGTAATAAGGCATGTACCATTAAGAATATTTTCTTTTGGGTGTGATAACTTATTCTTGATAAAACAAAATAATAGAGCAGTTTTGAAAAATTGTTGATTTCTGAAGAAGAAAAATAAAGACTGACCTTTTGGCAAAAATTTAAAAACTGAAATATTCTGACCAAAAATATTTTGAGGTACCTCATAGGAGTTGCAGTTTGGGTGTTTCATGTTCCCATTCTCCTCTACAGATTAGATCCCTGGCTGGCCTACATTTCCCATGCTGCACCCTAGCCAGGGAGCCTGGCCCACAAAGGAGAATGGGGACAGGAAGCAACTGAACCACAATTCCTATGAGATGTAGCAGCATATCCAAATAAATACATTTTGATTTTAAATTGTTTGGTTTTGGGACAAAAAAGGAACATTTTCTGTGGAGTGCAGATACTTTTCCCACCAAAAAATGCATTTATTTGAAAATCCAATTTCTCGGGGTGTGGAAGGGGAATGGGGAGGGGGGGAGTTTTGTTGTGTTTTAACAGAAAATTTCCAAACACCCCCCACCCAATAAGCTGCAAACAACCCTCTCCCCTACACACATCTTTGGATAGTGCAAAAATCAAAACCTTGATATTTAATTTAAAATATTTTTGTTGCCATACTAACTATAATAGCTGATAATAGCCCACCTTAATTGATTACTCTCGTTATAGTTAGTATGGCAACACCCATTTTTTCATGTCCTCTGTGTATATATATCTTCCTACTGTATTTTCCACTGCATGCATCCAATGAAGTGGGTTTTAACCCACAAAAGCTTATGCTCAAATAAATCTGTTAGTCTCTAAGGTGCCACAAGGACTCCTCGTTCTTCTTACCTGTAGGCAGGGCCGGCTCCAGGCACCAGCTTAACAAGCAGGTGCTTGGGGCGGCCAAGGGCGAGGGGTGGTACCTCAGGCAATTCGGGGGCGGCAGGTCCCTCGCTCCCTCTAGGAGCAAAGGACCTGCCGCTGAACTGCCGCTGCCGATCACGGCTTTTTTTTTTTTTTCCAATTGCCACCGCCGATCGCGATTGCGGCTTTTTTTTACTTTGGGGCGGCAGAAATGCTGGAGCCGGCCCTGCCTGTAGGTAGCAACCCAAATGCGGCATAGCTTTTAAATACTCTTCATTTCAAGTTGGACAGTTTAATATGCTCCAAATCTTGGCTGCTTGGAAAGTTACTGCCTTTCCCCTGTCCTCCCAGCCTTGGCCCATTCTTGGTTCATCCTCTGGTTGTACCTGGTTTCTTTTGGATTCTATTTCGTTATTTACATTACCTTCCCCTACTTCCTCCCTCTCATGTACTCAGTCATTCCTTTTCCCACATCCACTCATTTTCTGTCTTCTCCTCCAGGCTGGAGCAAGAAATGCTGGGAGGATTTTCTTCCCCTTCTCCAAGCCTGGGGGAATTCACAGGAGGATCTACAACCCTTCTTCCAGGCTAAAGGAGAGGCACCCTGGGAGGATTTTCACTCTACATGTTTGTGATGGGGCATTGCTCTCCTCTAGCCCAGAGAGGCAATGCCATTGTGGAATCAACCCTATCATGGGTGTTCTGCTGGAAACTTCCTCCATCTGATGGTGCCTTTGCCTTCAGACCATTCAGGAAATTCTCAACCCACCAAGAGAAGGTGGCCTCTGACTTTTAAATATAATGGGGGCAGCCTTTGGGAAAAATACCAAGAGGCCTGGCTCTGTGCTAGTTTTAAGCAATACAGATTTCTTATTAAGAAAGCACAGCACAATTTTGTTTTCAAAGCTTTGCATGTTTTAGGGTTAGGTCTCCGTGTCACATCAAGAGGAAATTTCCTTGTGCCTTTGTGGGCCAGTCTGGCCTTGGGCAAACCTCATTATCAGAGCTTCCAATTATCATTAGCCCTTTCAAAACTACATTTCCCCCCAAACAAGGGCACATCTAATCCTTATTCTAATAACTAACATGAAGATGTGAAAAGGTTTTTTGTGAACAGCCATGCACTCGATCAGTGTTTGTCTTACCTGGTCAAGAAAGTATAACATAACCATTGATTACCACTTGTAATGAATCTTAAAATGAAGGACAAGATTATAGAAGTCCCCATAGGACATCTCATCAAAAATGCTAGCTTGATTTGGCTTGGTATGAATGAATGAGAACTGTTTCTTTCTCATCAATGTGACCCTGTTTGAGTATTCTTTACATCATTATTGAGACAAAAAGCTGTAATTTCTGGCTACATATGCATCAGGACCCACGCTGTGTACCATACTGTGCCCTACCAACCGTTATTTGTTCTCTTTTAATAAACCAAATTTAGTTACAGCTGAAAATTGTTGTTTGCAATGAGAAATGTTACTTAAATATTTCAATAACTGCTTTTAAAAAAAAAAAAAAACCCTTCATCTTGAATGTCATTTTTTTTGTTTGCATTTGTTTTTCACCAGTTGAAAAGATCCAGAGCCAGTGGGACGAAGTACAGGGACACCTTCAAAGCCGCAGGCAGCAGCTACATGAAATGTTAAAGGATTCAACACAATGGTTGGAAGCCAAACAAGAAGCTGAGCAGGTTCTAGAACGGGCCAAAGTCAAGCTTGCGTCATGGAAGGAGATTTCGTACACTGTGGAAGCTCTGAAAAAGCAGAACACCGAACTTAAGGTTATTATTGAAGATAGAGAATTTGTATTGAAGATGAAAAATCAAAATATTGAAATGTCTGATGAAAACATTTCTACTTATTTCAGTAGCTGACTGATGAAAAAATACTTTCAAGATTGGGTAACTCGGACCAAAAAATGTAGCCACAAACCAGGTGATTCCCCAGCCCAAATACTCCCTCCACTCCTGCTAATAAAAAAAAATTCTATTGGCTTCTAAAGTCTAAAAATGACATCACATAAATCTCCCGACCACAATAGGCCCTAATTAGCAGAGAGACCAAGGGTTGGGTGATACTGGAGAATGCTCTTTCACCAGTCACTCTTTGAACTGCTGCTAACTAGTTGTACCTGTTCTTTTGGGACCGTAGGCAAAGTGGTTTTGTTGTTGTTGTTGTTTTTAAGTCTTTTAGATGTATATTTGAGGGTAGGGTAGGCCATGGCTGGTTCTAGCGATATTCCCAGAAATAAATATAGAGAACATCTGCTCAAACTAATAATATCTAGCTTTCTGGTAAAAGCTTAGCGCCTCCCCTCACCCCCAACACACACACACACACACACACACACACACACACACACACACACACACACACACACACACACACACACACACACACACACACACACACACACACACACACCTTATCTTTTAAATTGTCCTGATCCACATAAATAGAAGATTTCACTTTCCAGAAATGTCAGTCTAACTAACATTAACATCCATTGTTTTTAATCAATCTCTCCCATCCTGCACTTTTGAAGTATATAAACACTGGACTTTAATTTGCCCTGTGGAAGTAAGAAAACACCAGAAATCCTTCATTTTCTTGTTTGGTTTAGGGCTAGGTTAAGTTTTCTCATCTGAGATTAAGGGTCATTGCCTGAGATGGATGGATTATTATAAATAAAGGCAATCACTCACTAATGTATTGGAAAGAATTAGAGATTATGTACACTACTGTCATTCAGCAGAGAGGAGACACATTTGTCATTGTCTCTTTCTGGAGATAGAATGCTGGCTTCTGACCCGTGTTTGGCTTACAAATAAGCATCAAAGTAAGTTTCCTAACTGCAAAGGTGTAAGGGAGGAGGGAAACGTTAGTTGAACAAATTGTGTGAACAAGTTCTTAAGTAATTTTTTTTTAACATTCTCCACCTCAAATACAAAGTACGTAGGCACTTAAGACTAATGGAAACAGCTATTTTACAAATAGAGTGCCACATTTTTCATTTCTTATAAGCATTTCTCACAAGCACCTCCTGCTATTAGACTTACAAGAATTACCTTTATAAGAAGTTTACATATCTTAATACAAAATTTAATTTAAATACTTCCTTTACAGGACTCTGCCCTTAGAATATAAATCTTTAACTCAAACTGGTAATTGCAAAACTGTAATATCTATATGAAAATTACAAAATATATGTACCTATAGGTGTTTGTGCATATACTTATGTATAAATAGAACTTGATGAGAAAACTGTTTCTGCCCTGCAATCATTTTTGATATTTCAGATTGTTCCTATGTTCCAAATCAGGATGAAACATGAGACCTTTGTCTCTCTCTTTTTGGGGTAAAATTTCCAATGTTCCTCACCACCTCCTCCCCAAGAATAGAGAACATCTAATAATCTCATCCATTCCTTCAATAAAACAAAAAAGAGAAAAAAATCCACTATTGCTAGTTGAGAATCAAAACCTGGATCTTGAATAACCCTGAAATTTGGAGCATTCAGTGTCCAGACCTGGAACTAAATTTTGCATCTTGACCCCGTATCTACAAATGTTATGAAATATGTTATAGTTTCTTTATGAAAATCTGTCAGATCATCAAACCTGCAGTTGGGCCTTGTTTTACTTTGCGCTCCCCACATGCTGATATAATTGCCTGAGGTGTTACAGCCTCAGGCAGTGCAAATCACCTTAGTCTACTTTCATTTGTTTGGTTTTGCTTGTCCTCCTTCCTACAAGTGAAAGGAAATTCACCTCTGGGTGAGAGAGGGTCATTCTGTTCCCTTCCCCCTCTCTCTCCTTCCCCGCCCCTCCCCCCTCCGGTCTTTGGATGTCAAATTTTTGTCTGTCAAATCTTTGTCTGCCTTGTGATTCCTATTGTGTCAAATCCTGCATAAAAGCCTCTCACATGTGACAGCAATAGCTGTTTTGTGCTTCGCTGAGCTAAGTGTACATGAATTTAAAAAAAATGAAATTTTGTTTGAGGTTAGCTGATTTTTAGATTTCTTTCATAAAATAGCATCTGAATTGAAGGATCTAGAAATAGAGCTGGTCTTCAAAATTAATGCTTCCAAGTCTTCTGTGTCCTAACATGCACATGTATTTTGATATCCTATGCCTGAGCGTTTTTAGGATATACACAATCTCTTGTGTTTGCAGTTTTAATAGATTCATTATTCTTTACCCTGAGCAAAATTCAAATTACTGTTTCGGTGCATTCATGTATGGGAAAATAGGCAGCCAAGCCTGGGACATACCCAGACCCCCCAGAGTGCAGGTCCATCCAGACCAGATCTATGAGGAGTTTGGTGTCAGGGAGTCTGGTCTGCTCAACTGTCCCATTTCTTGGGCGCAATCCAAAGTCCACCGAAGTCAATGGAAAGATTCCCTTTGATTTCAGAGAGCTTTGGATCTGACCTCTTTGTGGAGATTGTTCCTACCAAGGACAAAAATGAACTGCATTGGGGACATCACATGGGTAAGTACATAGGCATGCAGTAATATTGCTTTTACTATGCGAACATATATCCCAAACCTATAATTAGGTCTGGATTTGCCCCCGTGATTGATACCCTTTTAAAATTTCCAGTTGCAAGAGTTTTTAAAATATATTTCCTAATTAAAAATTAGTCTTACTTAATAGTCTCAAGTTAGTTCATAGTTAATTGTTTTGTGACTTACTCAAAATGAATTCCCTTCACACTGTCTGTGGCTTTCCATTCAAGAATAATATCCCAGGGACTGGGTTTAGCTATGGGAGAGTCCAAAACATGGTAAATTGGCAATGGGAGTCTGCTTTTTCACTAGAATTCAAAAATTAATCCTATTAGTTAATTGTTCTATGATGAATGTAAGCTTTGTTAGCCTAGCAGGTTGAACTAATAGTGTATATCTAATGAAAACAGTAGCAATCTCGGCAGAGAGACCAAAGTTTGAATTGAATAAATATGGAGACTAGTTTTGTTTTCTCTCTAGAAAGTGGTTCCTTCCAATCAGGGTTGATAAGAAAATGTGAGGAATTTCGTTCAGCTAATGCCCATGTTCAACCTGTGACCTTGAAGACAATATAAAATCATTTGAAGATGACACAAAGATTGGGGGAGTGGTAAATAATGAAGACAACAGGTCACTGATATACTGAAACGTGCCTTATCAAGCTTAGTGGTGGATTTGCTATCATTGGCAATTTTTAAATCAAGATTGGATGTTTTCCTAAAATATAAGCTTTACCAGTTCTTCTAGGGAAGTTCTATAGCTTCTATTACACAGGAGGTCAGATTAGATAAGAACATAAGAACGGCCATACTGGGTCAGACCAAAGGTCTATCTAGCCCAGTATCCTGTCTTCCGACAGTGGCCAATGTCAGGTGCGCCACAGGGAATGAACAGAACAGGTAATCATCAAGTGATCCATCCCCAGTTGCCCATTCCCAGCTTCTGGCAAACAAAGACTAGGGACACCATCCCTGTCCATCCTTGCTAATAGCCACTGATGGAGCTATCTTCCATGAATTTATCTAGTTCTTTTTTGAACCCTGTTAGTGTCTTGGCCTTCACAACATCCTCTGGCAAAGAGTTCCACAGGTTGACTGTGCATTATATGAAGAAATACTTACTTTTGTTTGTTTTAAAACTGCTGCCTATTACTTGTATTTGGTGTCCCCTAGTTCCTGTGTTATGAGAAGGAGTAAATAACACTTCCTTATTTACTTTATCCATATCAGTCATGATTTTAGACCTCAATCATATCCCCCCTTAGTCATCTCTCATCCAAGCTGAAAAGTCCCAGTCTTATTAACCTCTCCTCATATGGAAGCTTTTCCATATCCCTAATCATTTTTGTTCCATTTTTCTGTACCTTTTCCAATTCCAGTATATCTTTTTTGGTGCACGCAGTATTCAAGATGTGGGCGTACCATGGAGTTATATAGAGAGAATGATATTTTCTGTCTTTTTATCTATCCCTTTCTTAACATTGTTACCTTTTTTTGACTGCTGCTGCACACTGAGTGGATGTTTTCAGAGAACTATCCACAATGACTCTAAGATCTTTCTTGAGTGATAACAACTAATTTTGACCCTATCATTTTATATGTATAGTTTGGATTATGTTTTCTAATGTTCATTACTGTGATCATAATGCTCCCTTCTGGCCTTGGAATTTACAAATCTATGAATTGCTTGGCAGGCTGGATGCAAGAAAATATGCATTTTTAGTAAGGCTAAATGTAAAGACATCCATCCAGGAACAAAGATTGCAGGCCATACTTACAGGACTGGGGACTCTGTCCTGGGAAACTGTGACTCTGAAAAGGACTTTGGAGTCATGGTAGGTAATTAGCTGAGTTTGAGCTCCTAGTGCAATTCTGTGGCCAAAGGGCTAATGTAATTCTTGCATGTATAAATGGGGATATTGAATAGGAGTTGGAAGCTTATATTATTTGGTATTGGTGCAATTATAGCTGGTGTGACAAAGTCAGGCTGGATGGCTGCAAGAGGGTCCTCATATTGGGTTCTGGGAGGTGAGCGGCCACAGCCTCTGAGGATCCACTAAGCCTGAGCCTCAAATAATTACAGGGGCAACTGAAAAAAAAAAAAGGATGAATGTGGGTCAAAGGGTCAAAAGTAGTTAACCTGAAGGGGACACTGAGCAGAGAACCCCGGCCAGCACTCACTGCTCCTCAAAGGTGTCAAGGGAGCCAGCGGACGCTGCCCAGAGGAACTCTGCCCGGATACGTGAGTGGAGAGAGGAATGGAAGTAGGCCCCACAGTTGCAAAGAACCCTCTCAGCCAACATCCTCTCCCTGGTGTTATAGATGTCCACTTTGGCCATTGCTAAGAGGAAGTTGACGAGGAGGTCCCTTGACTTTGTGGGGGCACCGACACGGTGTGTATATATAAAAAGGTGGGGGGAGGAGTGCAGCCAAAAACATAAGAGGAGATCTTGGAGGAGCAGGAATAGGGGCTTCAGCCTGGCGCATTCAAGATAGGCATGCGCCAGGGTCTCCCTCACACCGCAAAAGGGACAGGTATTGGGAACAGAGATGAACCACACCAGGTACATGCCCATGCTCATGGCTCTATGAAGGAGTTGCCAACCGATATCCCTGGTGGGCCATGGGGCCAAGGTACAGTATAGGCTGGCCCACCAGGGTTCCTCACCCACAGATGACGTTAGGTCCTGCCATTTAGTGGCAGGGCGGGACACCAGGGTGAGGAAATGGAGAGTATGGAGCACGAGTGTGTACAGATGTGCCTGTGGCGCAGTTCAAAAGCGAACTGGCTGCAGGTCTTGCAGCCAGCTCGAGGTATACGGGTGGGGTGGCCAGGGAGGCTCAGAGGACAGGGGCCTGATGAAAAGATCCAGAGGCCCGGGGCATGGAATGGGTGGGGAACACCTCCTGCAAGAGGGTCCTGGAAGGCTGATATATTAGCCCTAGAATGTTAAAGCCCTTTTTCCTAGAAGCTACGAAGGAGTTACCTCCGATCAATTAGGAACACCTGAATCCAATTAAGTTCTGCCTGAGGCCTTTAAAAACCCCTCCTCTGGGGAGAGCAAAGGGAGAGATAGAGACAAGCTACTGCCAGGCGAGTGGCAGCAGGGAAACAAGCTTTTTCAGGCTGAGAGACTGTGCTCCTTCCCGTACGGGAACCGCCAAACCTCAGTGCCTGCTAGGGGAAGGACTGACACCCTAGGCAAGCAACAGGATGACACCCTGCCCCAGCGAGAAGGCAGGGAAATGTGTCTCCTTTTGTGTTTGAGACTGTTTACTTTTTGTTTGGTGAAGGATCACCCCTTAGGCCAACCATGGGGTGTACCCTGAAAACACAGCCAAAGGAGTACAGAAGGGGGGAGGCAAACAACTGCCCAGAGTGGGGCTGATTTACCCCAGGTCCCCCATCACCAGAGGGGGAAGTGCTAAGTCTGGCGAGACAAAGGAGGTGCTATGCCACACGAGAATATTGTGTCCAGGTCAGAGTCCACAGTTTAAGAAAGATGTAGATTAATTGCAAAGAGTTCAGAGAAGAGCCCCAAGAATGTTTAAAAGATTGGAAAACGAGCCTTATAATGATGGACTCAACAAGCTCTATCTGTTTATCTTAACAAAGAAAAGTTAAGGGATGATCTGATCACAGCACAGAAGTATCTACATGTTAATTACAATAATGAAGGGCTCTTCAGTCTAGAAGACTAAGGTATAACAAGCTCTAGTGCCTGGAAGATGAAGCTAGACATATTCAGACTAGAAATAAGGCACAAAGTTTTACCAGTGAGGGTTACAATTGGAATAATTTACTGAGCGTTGTTGTGGATTCTCCATCAAGTGGAGTATGGTGCAGAGGAATGTGCGATGGAGGGGAGTGGTGATGTCGGCCTCTTGCAGGGTTTCAGCAACAGCCTCTTGTGGGGCGAGGGAGGCAGAGTTCCAGTGACCCCAGTCTGGGAGCGGGGAGGTTCTGGGGCAAGTGGCTCGGGCGAGCCCCTTGTGGGAGAGGGTTCAGGCCAGCCCTGTGTGATGTCCCATTTTACCTTTGGGAAATATGGTCACCTTAATCTTAAGTGAGAGGGCAGGTAGTGCCAAGGCTATTCCCTTGCCTGCCCACTTCCAATTCACCTGTGCAGGAAATGTAGTAGCAGTCCCACTGAGGCTGCTCTCCTACCAGGGACACACTAACAAAGTAGCCTTATCCTCCCTTACTCCCTGCACAGTGCCTCGGGCAAGGGACAGTCTTCCCTTTAGTCACATACTGTGTGCAACAGTTACCTTGTCACTTGCTTTATAATGTCACCCTTAACTGTTTTGCTGCCGCCTAATATTCCAGATATGGACCAACTACATAAGGTGAAAAAAATATACTCTTAGTCTTGCTTTATGGATTATACCAGAGTTCACAATGTGCAATTCTAAGTGCAGTGGAATATTTTAGGGATGATGCCCACAGCTGCAGAAATACTGAAATAGAGGACCAATGATGAATGGTTATACCTCTCTAGACCAGCTAAATAGCTGATAACATCAAGAGAAGGGGTGTGCAATGGGTCTGCTTTTCCAGACCTGGGTTACATAAATATTTAATGCAGAAAGTGACATGCTCCAAATTGGATGGTGCTGTACATACATATTGCTGTATCTGTGAACAGTTTATTTTATTCCACTGGTAATGCATGGATAAAAAGGAAGGCCCTTCCTTTTTTTTAATTAAGGACCCTTAATTTCCTAGACTTTCCCACTAATAACATAGCAAGTAGTGTCTTCTAATTAAATAAAATTAAAAATATGCATAAGCAGCATGATTAATGCGCATCCCTAACTCTTTAAGCCTTTTAATAAAGTCAGCAAATTCAAGAGATGATACAGATGAAATAAGAAGAATGCTTTACAAATGTCATAATGAAATTAAGGTATTAAAGCACTTTGAATACTTTTTTGTTTCTACTTATTCCAAAGTAGATGGAAGAGAAATGGGGCCTGAAAGTAAAAAGGAAAAAAAGAAGAAAGAAATTGTATTCCATTAGTTTAATTATACAAATTCATTACATCAAGTCATGTAAGACAGAAAATAATGGGACTCTATTAGGTTGGACAATAAACCTTTCACTGTAACACTTTGCTCTCGGTCCCTGTGAAAAGCATAGAGTAGGAGCAATGACTTAAGCATGCACTCTTCAAAGTTGTTGAAAAGATTAAATACTCATTTCCAGTAAACTGGAAAATGCAAATTGTTTCCTCAAACAGAATCCCCTGTACTCTTCATTTATGTTCTGAATGATATTGTTCTTTGGTAATGTCAGGAATTTAATAGATTAGTCTTGAAGTTAATGGTGAGAATCGACACTTTGGAAGTAGCATTGTAATGGGTCTGTCAGCATTTCCATTAAAAAGCCTGCTTTGGAGGGGTTTATAAGGTCATTTAAATTCACAGGGGACTAGCAAAAGGTACACATTTTCCAAGTGAAGGTTTACAGGCCATTAGTCCACAACGTGGACAGACTGTTTTGGTAATTTTTGTATCTATAAAGCAAATGTAAAATATTCTACTACAATATTTTTGGTTGGAAAACAGCAACTATGTATGTATGATAGCTAGTGCTTTATAACATTGTTCTCCTGGAAAAATATTTTCCAAAAAGAATAAAGTATGAGCATGGTGAAATTCTTACAAATGTACAATAGATGGACAAAGTCTGCAGCAAAAATGAAAAAAAACCCACATATAAGATATCTAAAGAACAATCACAAATAATAACAATAAGCCCAGGCGAGAGCATACTTAGTGTGGTCTGAGCTTTGGAGTAGCTCCACTAACTGAGGCTGCCCATGGGATTTGCCAGAGCAGCATGTATCTGGCTGCCTTGGCTGTGTCTTCGCCCCAGCGAATGCCACCTGTGTTTGGGGATACACTGGACCTGGAATTGTAGTAGTGTTTGGTCCTATGCTCTGGGTAACATGTGTGGGAGGGCAGGTAAGACCTGGGTCTGAGTCCATCCCACAGTATTTAAAATTATGAGGTATTCGGACTTTTTGACACTATGTAGTCATGAGTGAGTGAATTAAGAAAAAATGCCCAGGCAACCTTCAGTTGTTTCAGATAACATTGAAAAGTAGCCTGAACCTTCACTCATCCTGCAATACAACTTTTTGAAGGTTTAAAAAACAAATTGATTATTAGGCTCCTGTTCCCCCTATCTACCAGCCACAGCCTTTTACCTGTTTACCTCTGCAAACCAAGTCCTCTTTGTGGAGGCAGGTAGTTACGTTGATGCCCTTCTGGTTTCTAAGGATAGATCACCTTCAGGATAGCAGGATGTAGTAACCTCTCACCCGGCCAACGTAGCTTCTCTGCTTCTCTGAAATGCAGAAGTTAGATGAAGAGAGATCTCCTGTTTTCCTGAATTTCATAATCTTATGACACCCTTTGAGTCTTATATTATAGAGACATCCCAAATGCCAGTATACCTTAAAGAAATAAGAGAAGCTCTTCTAACAGGCAACAGGAAGAAACTAGCCCCAGTAGGGACTCCCTTAATGGTTCAGATAAGTATCAAAACTTTTGTAAGCTTATCCAGAATGAACCTGAAAACTTTAAAGTGAGCAATCGCTACACTCTGTTTGTTGTTTGTTTATTTAACTTGACATTCAGACTTATTTCCATCACGCATCAATCTTGACAAAATAGCTTACTTATGATTAGCTTTGTGTGAAGACTCTATTAGTTTAATCAAAACCAGATTTCAACATGAACATCACTTTGGGGGAAAGGAAAATCTATATTCCTGGAGCTTTTTCCTATTTGAAAAAGTAGTCAAGCCTCACTTTTCATTTTCTGCAGAAAGTTTCTAATTTATACAGCCAGTTTCTGATTCTAACAATCCTTCCATGAGAGTTTTTGGCAAATTATAACGTACTTTTGCACTCACGTTGTCAAAGATGTTTGGTAACCTATAGTTTTGTCTTGCCCTAAGACCTGTTCATTTGTATTGCTACTGCTGTTTGATTACAAATAATGGAGGAGACATGGATGCACACAGTGTTTTACAGATGCTGGTTATGCCAAGCAGACAAACAGGAAAAGCATATGGAATTTGGTTCCCCATTGCAACCAATGCTCCAATCTCCTGGTCTGCTTTTCTAATGAGGAAGGAATTGTTAGTTAGCAGATCTAGACAAAAATTAAAATTAACACAGAATTATGTTCAAAATTGTAAATGCTTTTTAAAACTATTTCCAGAAAAATTGGGAAAGGTAATCGGCATTATAATAACTTACTGTTAGGTTTAACAATATTCTAGTATTTTGATGTATGCAAGTTTAGTACTGATCCAGTAGATGGCACTAATTACATAAACAAATAATTCTTAATAACGTGAAAAAATTCAACAGACGTGTTATTTGTCCAGCTTTGGTGTTACGTCACATTGTAAAAAAAATAAAAAAAATTAGGCCTGGCAGTAATGTGTTTTACTATATTCTTGTTCCTATTTCCCCAGCATAATGAATTCACCATCACAGAGACAAAAATAGTCAGCATGCACAATAATTTATTCAACTTTTTATTTCTGAGAAAAGAACTATTATGATTCCATTCACTAGTGTACCAATTTCGGCTGCCACATTTTATCTTGCACTGAAAATGTTGTTGGTTAGTCCTGTCAGCCACTTGTTGGTAGTACTGCGGTCCTCTTGTGTCCCATAACTTTGAAAAAAAAAATTCTGGCCCTAACAATCAGCAGATGTGACAGATGCTGTTTCTGTTCTTGCCAGCAACCAGAAGATTCTCTCTCTCTCTCTTTTTTTTTTAATCGGGAAGGTTTTAAAGGTTTAAAAGTTTGTCTACCTTTTGAATATTCAAGGTATATTTTTAAGGGAAGATGAGATTCATTCTTTTGTTTTGTTTGTTCCCCCTCTAGCAATTTTCAAAAGAGCTGCGGCAGTGGCAAATACATGTGGATGTGGCGAATGACATGGCACTTAAGCTTCTCCGTGATTATTCGACAGATGACACCAGAAAAGTAGAACTGATGACAGATAACATTAATACCAGTTGGGCTACCATTAATAAAAGGTACAATACCATTTCTATCACTAACGTTGTTAAGCTTCACTGAATTGCATTGATCTACTTTAACATTTAATGTAGTGATTAGGTGGCAAAATGGAAGGGAGGTACCCAAAGAAGCCCAATTGTTTTTTTCTGTAGATGCTTATCCTTTAAATGCCATTTGGGGGCAACCACTCTGACATGAAACATTAGCATTTACCAGTTTTAAACTGCTTTTACATATTAACCAATTTTTTAATTAACTTTAGTTAATTCATTGTGTTTCATAAAGTTCCATAGATATTTAAATTAAGAGGGTTTTTTTTTAGTTTTCTAACTACTATCTCAGCATCTTAATCTCTATACAATTGTAGACTGTGCCATAAATTTAACATGAAAATGACACATCCTACTGAAACATAATTCACAGTAGAAGCATTATACTATATCTGTGAGAAGAATCTACAGCCAAGATTTTTATTTTTTTTAAGATTAGATTGTTGATTAAACCATTCAGGATTACATTTTGTAGTCTCTCAATGTTTGGTATAGATACCAGTTTATTACTAAAAGCTATGTTTATAGGCTGCCACTAAGTGTGAATCATCCAGTACAAAAGCTATACAGGAAATTTTTTGCAGGATAAAAATGATTTTATTTAAAGCGGTAAAACTCAGATTCAGAGGTTTATATTGCTGTACATTAAATGGGATACATAAAAAATTAAGTTGGAGTTACTTTAACTGGCTTAATATCTAGGATTAAGTTTTATCTCTTATAACCAAAACCAAAATTGAATGAGTTTTTAAAATGTTTTTAATTAAAGTTCATGAACAAGGTCAGCAAAGAAAACTTAGTTAAATATGCAACAAATTCAGGGAATTTGCTTGCATAGTAAAAGCTACTTAAATCAGCAGTGACTAGAGGAATTCATTCCCCTTTTCTCTTTACTGCTTTTTTAATTAATTTGGTATTCATATGCCTCCACAACAGTTCATTTTAACAGTATTTCTGTTGCAACAGAACTATTCCCACTTTAGCTCCAATTGAAGCACAAAAAAAGATAGTATCAGTGTCCTCTAAGCAGCATTGTAATCTGAAAGGTTTGCTGAGGAGAAGTACCATAGCTAAACTGTGAAATGTATTTTAAAAGTAAAAAGAATTTCTGTGGGTACTTCTGACCTTATTGTTGATGGTAGCCCTCTTCCTGAAAAGAGATATGTCTTGTGATAGATGTGCTCTGAGAAAGCTGTAAAACCATACAGCTTGGTCTCATTATTTCCCTCGTGTTTGTGGGGTGCTTGGGACTCCATGAGAAGGGCTAGATGTCTGAGATTCAAGTCCAGAAAAGAAGGAAGTGAAGTTGGTAGGTGATGGTGAAGCAAATGGAAGAACTGGAGGGGATTGTGTCAGTGATCTGAATTAGGGAATTCTCACACTTGTGACAGACTCACAATTCTGAGGTCTTGCTAGATCCAGGCCAGCTACTGAATGGCTCCAGTGTGCGGAAGCTGCAAACTACTAAGGAATTGTAAATTGTTAGCTCCTCATGGCTGAGACCTAATATGCAATCTCTTACATATCTGTAATGGAGCTAGTCCATAGCTCACTGTAGATAAATTATTGTATAACAAAATTTTCCCACTTATATTACAATAAGGCTATCTAGCTTACAAAGTCAACATTTCAACTTTAGGAAGTGTCAGAGGGCAGAATTAAACTTACACAGGCTACTCTAAATGTGGCGTTTCCTAGCTTTCAAGTATGCCACTTTGCAACCTAAACATCTTTTAATTTAATGTAATTTAATTTTTGTGTGCAATTTCCCTTGTTTTTAAGTTTTAAAAATGTTGTTATATGCAACTGTAACAACCACTGTAATGGTGTTCGGCTCAGCTCCACCTGTATTAGATGTCAAAATGAAATACCAATCACAGTAGATTGTACAGATGTTCAAAATATAATACTGCATATTCTGTTGGACTTTGATAGGCTTCTCAGGCATGGATCCTCTTCAGGGGAGTCAGACCTGCCCTACACCCATGAGCAGAATGGGATCAAGCCCCAGGTAGATGCCTAGGGGCAGGGCTCCAGCTCCCAGAGTCATGTGGCATCAGAATCCCAGCTTTTTTTAAAAAAAATATTGCTTCCAACCTTCATGGTTGTGAAGAAACTCTGGAAAATGTGAGCCAAGTATAACTGATATGACAATGTCTGCCTGAATTAACAGATGGCCTCTACCAGAAGGATGAGCAACAACCACTAGAGCATGAGCTTCCAAATACCTGTAAATCAGAACGGATATTAGCAGCAGTTAAACCGAATTAAGAATGTCCACATAAGGGGGTTTCACCAATTTGACTGAATAGATTTAGAAACCAGTTTAGTTAAATTAGTGCAATTGTTGTATGTAATCAGGGCCATAAGTAACTTAAATATAAGTGTAATTTCTGCTTCCCCAATAATAATAATAACATGAAGTTTGTGTAGGGTAGGGTGACCAGACAGCAAGTGTGAAAAATCGGGATAGGGTGGGGGGTAATAGGAGCCTACATAAGAAAAAGACCTCAGGATCCTTGACCTATTATATGGGGTGGTAAACCCTTCCCATCTCTAAAAGCACAATTGGCGAAACCCCACAGATATTTCCTTCCATTAGCTCTGGTGTGGGACGGGCGAATGGAGCTCCGTATCACTAAATGTCAGTTCCGCTGCGGAAAATCATCAGATTTGTTCAGTACATTTAACAGTTTATAAGCACTGGAGTTTTTTCCTTTACAAGACAGCTTTCAGATTGTTGCAAGGAGCAAAATAAGAGCAGCTATATTTTTAGGGTAGGGACATAATTTACTTTGGAAATACAAAGGTGAAGAATATGCTATTTCTCCATCACTGGCCTCCTGAAGGGCTAAATTCTCTAGTCAGATGCATGTGCGTTGATTTCATGTTCTTTTTCTGAAGAAACTGTTTTATGGATAAAGTATTGGTCTTGTGAGTCAGTGAGCTGATATTGGCTTAGGAATTTATCTAAAAAAGTAAGAGTCCTGGATTAGTCTAATTGCACATTAGGGATATCTAAGTCAAGACTTATATATTCAAGCTCTCATAAAATGTCTGAACAACAAGGGAAAATGCACCCGCTGCAAATTTTTGATTTATTTCACGTTGAATCTTTATTTTAACTGGGGTTATTACTTTGGGGGTTATTACCATCTAAAATGCATTTTCATAGGGAAAGAAAAAAGAAGTAAAAAAAAAGAATGGTTGGTATTGCTTTGAGTTGTTTTCTACAAAGCTAACATTTATGGCAACATTGGGTGTCAGTGTGAATGATGTCAGCCACCCTGTCCACGAACCATAGGTTGATAAAACAAGAAACAGGCAAGCACCAGTAAAATTGCTACTCTGTCTGCTGGTGATAGTTCTGCCAAAGCAAGCACTTCAGTCATTAAGGCAACATCTGCCAGTTTGTATTTTGTTTTGCTTAGCTAGATTTGCAACTGATTGCTGTGTGTTTACCCTTTGCTTTACCATGTTGTTTTATAACATTGAACCATAATGAAAATGACATTCTGACTCTTGTAATAGTCAATTTTGTTAGCATTTGATGGGTGCTTCCCTTTTGACTAACTTGTTTTTTGGTAGTAGCTGAAAAGATGCATTAGCAACATATGTACTGATCAGTTGGACAAGAGCCAGGTTGACTTGTAAACATGTGTCTTCCTCTTCTCTTTCAGAGCATAAACTCTCCCAGAAATAACTGTATTATTTACTAAAAGGCAATTAAGGAGAAAGTGGTCTGTGCTCCCTGAATTAGCAACAACAAATCAAGCAATTGAACTAAAATATACTCTTGAAAAAAAGGTGGAATGTAGGGAGCAACCATCAAAAATATTCTGGATGTAAAAATGCATATTACAGTACTATAGGGGTGTTTCTTGAGTTTTCTCTCAGCCTCAAAAATGAATTAGGCTAATTTCCTTCACTGCTTTTTTATTTGTTTGGACATTAATATAGGCTCTGATTCTGTATTTAACTTTAAGCACATTTCTTCTGTAGCGATCCATTCAAGCATGTGCTTTTCTTTAAGTTCCATCCGTTTCAGTGGGAAGTTAAGCAGATGCATATGTTTGCTGAATTGGGGCCCAAGTGAGGAAATTAGTTACACTTCATCAGCATTGGAGTTACTCAGAAGATACAGTAGAAACAACACTTTCCTACTGAGTTAGAGCTCTGTACATCTATAATGCATCACATATCTTCAAATATATGTCTCTTCCAGATGATCATGCTTCTAGGTTTTGTGGAAGTCTGACAAATTAGGTGATATGGCAGTGATGTTAAACATCCTGGCCCACTTCAGATGCTTTTCTGACAGAGTCTGCAGAATGAAAGCTTCCATCCAAAATAAAGTAACTTTCTAGCCTAGCCCTTATCCAGTGTAAGGGATGAAAAACCAAGGAACAACAGCTCTAAGAGATGTCAGCTGTTACTATTCATCTCCATAGGGTTGTTAACTCTTATAATTATGAAACTTTAAAAGCTAGATTTTCAAATAAATTAGGTGCACAAGTGTGCATCAAATTTGCACAATTACCTGATTGTGCATGTAAATTGTGCAATTGCATGTGCAAATAATCACACAAAAGGCAGAAATAATGGTGGTAAAAAAGCACCAGACACATTTTTTCATCTACTGATGCTGAATATGATTGTAACTGAAGTTACTGCATAAGTCCATACTCTAATCTTGCTCTTTGTGAAAATCTCTCATTGTTAGCAATGGGAGGTCTGTTGTGGATCAAGAATATATGTAGTCCTAACTGGTAAACTTAGCCTTTATATAATTCAAACTGTAATTTATTCCTCTTCACAAAGTGGGTTTGAAACCCCTGCTTAACAGGTCCTCAGAAGCCAGATGTGTGAAATATCTTGGCTTGTGCATTGCTGCTCCCTAGAGATGATACTAACGAGCCTTCTCCTTGAGGCACTTTGGGTGAATCGTCAGGTGGTCTGTGGGCTGATCTGAGGATGCACTGTAAGATGGTTGTTTTTAATATTTTGATTTTAGCCTTGAGAATTACTCATCCTATAAGACTCGATTAATTTTCCTGCATAACAGCTAACTGGAGGGAAGGGCACAGTGACTTGCCTGTCCATATTGTCAAGGCTCAATAAATAGCCTTCTTTAAAAAAAAAAAACCTGAATGTAGTGCTCCTGAAAAGAGTTTGTGTGATAGCAAGGGTTATTGAAGTCTTATATTTAGCCTTAGGACAAATATAACATAGGCTGAGTCTATGCAAACTTCCCCATGTCATCTGGTTTAAGACTGGTCTAAAGGGACCTTCTTGAGAGATAAGAGAGTACTTAATTACTGACAAAAATCACAACTTTTTGGCAGTTTCCACAGAAGCCAAGGATAATTTGCCAGGCATACTGGCATCTGGCTAGTTATCTGCTGAAAAATGGATGGAATCTATCACACTGATTTCATATAGGACCCCAACTGCCATCAGGCGGTGAAAGAGTTTAGTTTCTCTTGATTTGTACTTAGAGATATTATTTTCTCATTAAAAACAAACAGCATTTCAGGCCATAGCTACTTCTGAAACTGCCTCAGCAGAATCCATTCCTTATGTCAATGGAAGAATTCACATGTATATTAAAATGCCTATTGAACTTTTGGTGCACAAATAGAAGAGCCAGCCCCACCCTTAAATCATCAATAGACCAATTTACACATGAAATTATATGATTTATACCAAAAAATCAGGATTGGTCTCAGTAGCTAAAGACCTTTGGGGAGCCAGCACTGAAGACAGTATTTCATTGCTGAATTTAGACCTGGAGGAGTGAGGACACAGTGCACTCGGGGAAGGGAGCGGAACTGGGTGGGAACAGGTGGAGCAGGGGTGGGAAGAGGCGGGGCAGGGCTGGGGTCTTGGGGGAAGGAGTGGAGTGGGGGTGGGGCCTAGGACCAAGCCGGGGGTCAAGCACCCCCCGGCTCTTTGGAAAGTCAGCACCTGTGATCATGATATTACATTCAGGATTATGTTAAGGAACAACAAGTCTATAAACCAATACATTTCTTCTAAGAGCTAATTTAGCATGGTTGGCTTGTAATATTATTTGAATAAGAGAAACAAAGAAAGGTTAGAAAACATTTAAGCCAGTGCTCTTTACTGAAATGTTGGAAGCCGAAGGTTGATTCCAGGTCCTTATCCCTGTCTCTTCAAGCAGTAGGCTCTAAAAATGCTTTGCGGGCAGATTGCTTAGCTGTTTGGTGTAGCTTCTTGTGCAGTCTGAAAGTGACCCTCCACCATATTTTCAAATAAAGATGATTCCTTTTGGAACCTGTCCAGTGGTACCAGATGGGTTCGAAAGGGAATCCTCTTTATTGGGAAAAGGGTACATGTGGGACAAGAGCCTCAAGTCTTTGAGGTTTAAAACATTGGGTATCTTTTAAGCTTCCTAAGGGACGTTTAAAAGAGATAAAAGCATTCTTAGCTTTCTTGATTCCATTCTACAACTATTACTTTTTGAAAATACAGGACAGTTAGTCTTTAAAAAAGATATTAAAAAGAGCTATGTGCTGGCAGGATTTTAGATGCTCTGAGATCAAGTGAGTTATTCCAATAAATAACCTGCTACATTCTTCATACCCTCTTTAAAAAAAAAAAAAAAAAAAAAGCCTACAGAACCTTTTTAGTGATAATGAACTTTAAGGAAGCTATGGTGAAAAGTCCTTTTATTTGCTTGTTTGTTTTCACAATTTGGCATTGCAGGTTCTTTTACAATGGATGGAAGGATAGCTCTGTTCAATGAAAGACAGCCTAACCTAGCTTCATTGGAACACCCGCTAGTATCAAATATAATACATTCAAGCTCTCCTGCTGTGATATTAATTCTCTTTCCATTGTTATTTTGCCTCACTTGTGCCCTTAGAAATGAGCAGAGTTGATAGTAATTTTGGCAGGATATTGAAAAATATAGTTCAAATTTTTTTAAATGGCCAAAGTTTCTAAAAAGTAGGGGAGCTTGAAAGTCATATAACCAGCTTCCACACAGCCACACTTCTATCTGCACACGAATCTAGATTCAAGGTAAATTCACTCCCTCTGCCAGCACAGACATTCAAGTAAGTGGACCGTAAATCTGTAACTTCCTCTCTTTATGCCAAGAGAACCTCAGGTGCCCAATGCTTCCCAAAATGTTTTTGGCATTGGCTGGGAAAGACAAGTTTAGGGCACTCAGGACAGGTTATGATTCACCACTTCGCCTGCAGTGACCATGCTCTTGGAATTTTTCTGGAGTTCTGCGTGGAATTAAAACAATTTAACTCCAAGGGGAATCTCAAGAGAGGCCAGCAGCAATAATATAATCTGCCTTCTCACAAGGTGAATTCCTCATGTGGTATAAAGAGCCTTGAAAACCCAGGGAGGTGTAACTTAATCATGTCATGCCAGTTAAGTAGACAAAACTGTAGACTAGCACAGCATGCTCCTATATGTCTCTTTTACTACTCCCAAAGACATCCAGTCACATGGGTGTCAGATTAGTCCATTTAAATACAAACTAATTTAGCCCTTAAGCACATATCCCAACAAGTGTTATTCTTAATGTCATTTTTGTTTCAACTTGGATGGCCACAGGTGTGACATTGAGTTTTTTGGTCCTTTTTGGTAAATTCAGCTGATTTGAACAAGTTTTTTTATTGTATCATTAATGTGAATGGTTTCATTACAGAAGCAATAGAATGGAGGGAAATACTACTTTGTAAACATGCCTTCAGCATCCAATACAGAGAGCAAGGGAGTCATTAAAAAAAATAAAAGTAGTTACCCCTAGAAGACCATTCCTTTCAGCCATGACCGTTTGTATTTTGTTTTCATATTTGTCTCATTTGTTGTTTTTACTTCGGCCTTGAGTGAAAGAAAATGCTGCAATTTTGTCCCTATTTACCATATGCTAAACTCTATTAATGACTTTCCTATGGAAATATTGCAGATAGAGTGCCCAAACTCCATCATAACTCTAGTTTTTGCTGATACATTCATGTCATGTGTAATATTTTTGCACATATGGACTGATTAGCATTCAGAAATTGGTTGAGGACAGTTAGAATTTAAAGTACCTGCTGCAGTGTAACCCAATCAAACAATAATAATAGTTAATGGAATAAAACTGTTAAAGAAGGACAGTTTCATGTACTAGCCTCATAAAACATAAAAGTGACACAGCTCAAGCTTTTAACAAATTAATTTCAAAGGAATATTTTATGTTTAAAATCTCACTCTTTTGCATACAAATGTGTGGGGATTTTATGAAGAGTGGAGCAGTAAAAAGTCCAGTCAGTCGATTTTTGTTCTGAGCCTTTCTGAAAATTCAGCCCGATGGGTAGTTTTTAGTCTTAAGAGTAAGATTTTCATAAGCACTCAGCATTGTTCTATGGGCCAATAGAACTTGACTTCGTTTTCTTCGTTGTTGACTTCGTGGGAACAAAGATCAGCGTTGAGTACCTTTGAAAATCTCACCCTAAACAAATGTTACTGTTAGTCTGTTGGATAAATTAAACTTTGTCATGTCTGTAACAAATGATTATGGTCCTGAGCCAAAGCCCATTGCAATAAATGAGTCTCTTTCTATTTCTGCCTTAGTGGATTTAGGATCAAGCTCTAAGCCTTCTAAAACAACTAAATGAAGGAAATTAACAAATGTGGTTGGCCAGTAGAGTGTCAGCAGGGATGAATTTGACCTGGTGTCAATTTTCTCTTGGGTTATTATGATTGTAATAACCTTGTTGTGTTTTGTTCTTTTTTTAATGTGTAATATTTTTTTTACAAAATGTAATGTCAGTGGAAGATTGACAGCTCTGGTGCCTGATTATTTTTAGCTTCAGAACAGATACAGCATGGGCATGGCAAGCTTCTCTCCACTGGCTTGTCAACCACATTTAAAACTGAGCAGGTAATTCATTCTGTCCATTAAATCCTGGGGGTCTCTGCAGAAATTGCCAGCAGCAGTGTTAATTTTGGTAGCGTTCTTTTTTCTTTTAAATTTGGAAACCTGTCAACTAGATACTGAGTTTGGATCACAAGTTATTTTATGTAGGCCATCAGTCATCAGATGGCAACAACTTTAAGTTGGGCCAGAAAGAAATCAGTGACACGGAGGTGAAAGGTTACCTCTCTCTTATTATCAATCCCCTGCTCTATGCACAGTCCCTGAGCAAATAACAAAAAAACCCAGAAGAGTACATTCGTGACCTGTCGCAAAATGTTAATACGTGGAAAATTGAGAGGAAAAATGTGGTTAAACCGATAAGTCTCAGAGGAAGAACTTTTATAACACGTCTGATACATAATAAAGGAAAAACTCCAGCAAGGAAAAGAGGAGCTTCTGTAAAGGAATAGCTCAGTGGTTAATGTACTGTGGGCAAAGTGTTCATCCTGTTGCACAGTGTTCTGTACCAGAAACATAAGAAGAAGGCAAAATAAGCCATATTGTGCCCCATAGCAATTGTAATGGAGAGAGATTTCTTCATAATCTCAACTGCTGATTGCTTTATGCTCTGAAACATAAGAACTGGTATCTCTTGAAATTGTTACCCTAGCTAGTTTATCTTTTCTTAGATTATTTTCTCATTCAATATACGTAACTAGTCCTGTTTTGAATCCTGATGATTTTTTTGCCTCACTATGTCCTGTGGCATTGAATTATCCAGGTTAATTTTATATTGAGCAAAAAAGTATTTCGTTTTTATCCATTGATGTGTATTGTCGTCTCATTTTTGAGTTCCTTTTTCCACTTGCCCCAGGGTGCATGGTAAAAAGAAGCCTCTTTGAATGACCTCCCCCTGCAGTGTGTCACGCTCCCCTTACCCCTTTCCTCCTTTCTATATGTTTCTTGTGTTTCCTCTCAAATATTTTATATTATTCTATTATTTTTGTCATTTACTTCAAGGAAACCAATGCATTTCTGCAGCAACAACAAAGATGTTCATGAGAACCTACTTTTTTCTAACCCTTGACAGTGTAATCTCATTTTTATTTAAAATAAAACAACCCTAAATTATCAGTATCCTTTGAGTCTCCTAGTGCATTCTGCATAGACTGATTATTTTTTTCTGTTTTAATTCGTAAATTCTTTGGAGGAAGAATTGACTATTGTTATATAGTTTTAATCTCATACTGCCCTGAGTCTGATCCAAAGCTCAGGGCAGTATGAGATTAAAACTATATACCATGGTAGTCAATCTGAATTTTTTCATTGACTTCAATGGTACTTACAATTAATTATTAATAGCTGGCCATCACAGTATTCTGGGCCATATTCTGGCCACAGGAGATGGAATTTATATGTCCCTTTGGCAGTTGATTCTCAAGCTCCACAGTGGGCAATCGTTCGACGAGGGTGCAATTGTACCAGCACTGCCCAGCCTCATGGTTTATCGTACAATAGAGACTGCAGAAGGGAGACATTGAATCAGCATATCCCATATCTGCCCTGGCCCATATCCTTTTTGCCCAGTGCTTGCCCCTTATACCTTCAGTCCCAGCAGTGGTTTTGGCCACTTGTTGCTACTGCTTCCTTCCTTCTTGGTGAGCTTTCCATGTTGGGAGCCCTGTCCAAGTAGAACCCAGAAGAAACTCAAGCTGATTCCAGCCCGGTTCATAATTCTTATTAATTGTTCCTCTTATGAAATGTCTTTCCTCATCATCCCACTTCTCTTTTGTAACCTTTATTTGCACCTTATTTTCTAGTTCTCAGATATCCTTTTTGAGATGAGATGACCAAACTGAAATAATATTAGGGGTGAGCATGTACCATTGATGCATATTGAGACTATTTTTATTGTGGTCGTCATTACTCTTCTTAGTATAGTCTAACATCTAAGTCTTCTCTAGGGCTGCTGCTGCACACAGAAGTCTTCATTAAGTAGTTGATTCTTAAATAACTTTTTCCTGTGAGGTTACCACTAATTCAGAACCCATCAGTGTGTACAAGTAGTTTAAATTGTTCCTTCCAGTGTTCATTACTTTGCACTTGTCTACATTGAATTTTCTGCTATCATGTTGCCTGATTACCTAGTTTCATTTGGTCTTTTTGGAGTTACTCACAATTCTTCCTGGATTTCACTAATGTAAATAAAAGTGTGACATCAGCAAATTTGCCACCTCACTCTTTACTGCCTTTTCCAGATGGTTAATCAATATATTGAATACTACTTTGTACTGATCTCTGGGTATGCTGCCATTATTCCAAACTGAGTGGCATGAACGATGGTATATATTCCTACTCTTTATTTCCTTCCACTTTACTTGTTTGTAATCCATGACCGAACTTTACTTCTCAGCCCAATATAGCCAAATTTCCTTAAGAGCCACTTGTTTGGGACTTCATTAAAATACCTTTGAAAATCTAAATAAATTATAGTTACTTGTTTTCAGTTTTTACCTGTTCTATTTCAATTAATTCTAACAAGAAACAGAAAATATATTTTTTTCCCAAACCATGCTATTTTGTCCTATAATAGTATATTTATCATGATACTTTTATAACAGTATTATCATAATTTTCTAAACTGTTTACAAGTTATAAGATAAACTTTTATTTCACAGGATCATTCTTTATACTAAGTAAGCACAGCCTACCTTTTAGTACTCTGGTATAATAACTATTTTTATGATGAATTACATATCTCAGCTACTTCATTTCCATTTTCCTTCAAAATTTTCTGATGAAAACCATCATATAGTTGTAGAGATTTATTGGAATGTAACATCTCAGGGTTTTCCACCACATTATTTTTGGATACTTATTTCTCTGACAATGTCTCACCTTTGCTATCTGTAAAGAGTAATCTAGGGAAAAGTATTTTTATATTATCTTCTTTAAGCAAAAACGGGTGTAAAATATCATTTAGATTCTCTGCAGTTTCCTGTTCTGCCACCTTTGATTGCTAATGTTTAGTTTGCAATTTCTATTTTAAAAAGGCTGATTACAATTTAAAATCAAGATTCTGAAAATATTCCTTAAAATAATTTATGCTTACTTTTGATTTCTGTAATGACAAATTACATAACCATAGTGTCTTTCAGAGATAGATTATTTACTATAAAAATATTCCTACACTGAGAACTAAGCAGTCTCAAATATGAAAATGTGAAGTTTCTGATGGTCCTTTCTTTAAGAAGAGTAATTAACATTTATAGTATTGGGTATTGATTAATGTGCATCCCCCACCATGTGATTTGCTTGCTTTGCAGTCAGCCACACTGATTGTAAGTTGTTTGTAAGAGTGTAAATTGTTGACCATGATTTTGTGTTTGTTTAGTGTCATCAACAAACACTGAAAACATCTAGGAAAAATCCCACTCACCTTGTTCTGGAGCAAATAAGCTACAGTCAAATAACCTTTATTTGTATAATTGTGCCTTTTCAAATTGAGTTTATTAAAATAATATAAATAAGCCATTGCTTATTCAATTTGATACTATGAATAAACTAGTATGCTAACAATCTTGGTCAGCTCTGATCATATAAATATCATTTAGTAATGTTGGGATTTTGTGGTTCCCAAATGAGTCAGATGCCGGGCAGAATCGAGGGTCTTCGATTCAATTCAATTTAATTCAACAAGGCTTTATTCAGTGTGCACAAAGGGAGAGCCCTTGGTACAAAAATCAGCCAGAGTCCCTCCAACAAGGAGCCCCTCCCATTGCTATTTTATAGCACATGGCAGTTACTTAACAAGTTACATAACACACACCTCTAACCAATCATATTTAACTTTTCCATACATGGATTTGTTCATCACATGCTTATACTTCTCTACTCCACATGTTGAGCTCATCCCCCTCCCCTGGGCCTTTTCTAGAATGTTCCTAGGGTGGTGAGCAACAGCATGCTTCTTTACGCATAAGTATCTTTAAATTATATTTTGTTTAAAATGAACATAAGCATGCCCTTCAGTAATATCAAATCATTGAGATATTTTTAATGTAATGAATGGATATCAAATGACATGACCCTGCTTTGGATCATCGAGAATGAGGTGCATTTGTTACACAGTAGGTTAGAATGGGACTTCAATGTATTCAATAACTGCAAATAAATCCATGTAAGTTTTAAAAATACATGATTTCCTCAAAATTTTGTACCTTTACATTTTAGATGGGTGCAAAGGTAAGATATTACTGCATATGTAATTTATTCAGTAACATATAGAAAAGTAGAGACTCAACGTTAAGGACGCATTAGGCACATCCTGTTGCCAAAATATCACACTTGTTATAACAATAACCTTCTAATGACATTTTTCAGCTTAAAATTGCTCCTGCTAACTTTTATGCAGTCAGTACAAGTATTTTATTGCAAAAGAATAAAGTGGAGCCGTGGACAGATAATTCTGCAAAAGTTGTCTCTTCCTGGTAATGCATTTGTAAGCTTCCTCATTAGCATTTTTAACAAAAAGGTGACAGTTGCCTGTACTATGAATATCTGTAAAGTGCTTAACTATCAGTTATACCTCATTTCTTGCTAATTGCACCATGATGCACCCATCTAAAGCATTTAGCTGAGGTTGAGTAAATTTTGATTTCTGTGTTAAGATTTTGTTTGACACTTCTGAAAGGGCATAGCTCTAATTTTCAATGTTTTATCCTCTTGCAAATTATTTTACTTATAAGAATAGCAAGGCAAATATTTTCCCATCGACTATTAAGGTCCTTCTTATATTATTTCAGAAAATGCCTTGCAGAATTACATTAAAAAAAATTCCCATCTTAGAACAAAGGGCTGGAAAAATTAACCGGACACCTACTGTCTGGAGGAACAAACCTTGCAGCCAAAGATGTATAGGAAGTTAGAGAAGCCCCAAAACAATACCGCCCCCCAGCTACTCAAAAAGGAGTTTGGCATTTCTATCTTGGATCCTGTTGGTCTTACTGTCTTTCATATCAGCCTCTGACAAGAAGACATCTGATAAAAGTGAAACTTAGCTCTGCTACAACTTCGTGTAGAGCCAGTTTTCCTGCACCATGTTAGAAAAGCTAGTTAGAATGATTGCTTTAATTTATGCTGGTTGCAAATGGCACTAAGGAGACAAAAATGTAGCCAGGAATTGGCATGGGACGGGGCATCCCAGCCATGCTCCTATGTGAGTCTTTTCCATGTGAGTGGCAAGTCACCGGAAGATCATCACTACACTGGGGTGATTCCCTCCTGCCCCTCTTCCACCAGGCTGGGGAGTGCCAGACTACACCAATGGAGTGGCACACAGCTGCCCATGAAATATGGCCCATTATCTTTACATGTTTTTCACTTGTGTGTACATAGTGGGCCTGATGCAGCACCAAATGAAATCAATGGGAATTTTCTCATTGACTTCTCTTGGTACTAAATCAGGCATAATAATAATGTTTGTCTTGCTGTAATTAAACCTTATTTTGTATATTTTATGTTTATAAACCATATTTGATGTTTCACATGCTAAAGTGTAGATGATAAAACCAAAGGCTGAAAGACTAACTTAGAAGCTTCCGTTTGAAAGGTAGTCATTTAGAAAAGCACTCATGGCTATATACTTGCATTCCTAAATATTTTTTCCTGCACCATGTGATTGATATATACCGTATATACTCGATCATAAGCCGGTTCGTTTAAGCTGACCCTCCCCCCCCCCCGCCCCGCCAAGATGGATAAGTAAAAATGGAAAATTTTTATGACCTGTTCATAAGCCGACCCTATTATTCAGGGGTCAGCAAACTTTGGCTCCTGAGCCATCAGAATAAGCTGCTGGCGGGCCGAGATGGTTTGTTTATCTCGAGCATCCGCAGGCACAGAGGTAAACTTAAGTAAACAAAGTGTCCCAGCATGCCAGCTGCTTACCCTGACGGGCCTGGACAGCAACTGGTGGGGACATTGTTTTTGGGAGGGGAGAAGCTGGGAGTCAAGGGAGTAACCCCTGTGACCACCCCCAATATAACCCCACCCCTAGTTAGGGACCCCCACACTCTCCCCATCCCATCCCTTCCCACCATATCTGGGGAGGGCCAGTGAAGGATGTCTATGGTCTGGCTGGAGCTGCTCCAGCAGGCTGGGCAATGCAGCCGCAACCTGCTCCGGCGGGCCAGACCGGGCGGCGCGGCCACAGCATATTCCAGTGCGCTGGGCTGGGCAGCATACTCCGGCGGGCTGGGCAGCGTGGCAACAGCCTGCTCTGGGGGGCGGGGCTGAGCAGCACGGCTGCAGCCTGCCAGCCTCAGAGCTACAGCTGCTTCAGAGGCTGGGGGGAGAGCAGCGTGGCCAGAAGCAGAGAGACTCTGGCCCCACCTCTTCCCTTCTGGCTCTGCTGGCTGTGCTGCCTCTCTTTGCTCCCTCTCTTGGGGGGAGGGGCTGTGTCCCACTTCTCCCTCTCTATATCAGTTCATAAGCCGACTCCCTTTTCTGGTGCTTCCCTTTTTTAATAAAAAAAATTCGACTTATGAATGAGTATATATGGTGTGTATATATTTGGTAAGAGAGTATGAACTTGTGTCCTTGCCTTCTGGCTTTCTTCTCAAAGCACATTTATCTGAAATGGGTACATTTAAAAAAAATAGTTATTGTTTACGTTAGCAAGTTAAATTGCTACATCCATCACAACACATTTTCACCTCTGTAGAATTGTAAACATGAACTTATTTCCCGGAAGATGAGCTGGGCTGCAATTTTCAGCTAATTGGAAGAAGCAGACCTGAGTCGAGTACTGTCAGCCTGATTTCAGTCTTAAGATATGATGATGATTATTGTGTCAAATGCAATCAAGAATGTGAGCCTTGAAATGACAAGAGGCCTAGCTGTTTTTAATTCAGGTTTTTATATCAAGTTAGACCTCCTGTTCACAGATAGTCACATCTGGTTGCAAAAGAATACTATTTTATATGTGCAATTTAGCTCTTTGTAGACTCTGAAAGAAACTAGGTCTGCGAAAGCTTGACGTTTTGAAAACTGCATGACACCACTATGTTCCTCACATAATCACCACTTTCAGCTTCTAAAATAGATTGTCACATACATGTCTGTTTTAAATAGTTATTTTGGTTAAAGAGATCAAAATATGTTTGCATGTTTTGTTAAAAGACTTTGTGCTGGGTTTTCCAGTGTTGTTTGAATGAGTCAAGTATGAAACTATGCATTAATGACCATAACTAAATTTTGAAAAAAATATTTGGGAACACCCTTTGTTAAGGTACTCTAGCATATTAAGAAATAGAATCTTGGATAATTTATCTAGAATTTGTTGTGGCTAAAATCTATATGATAACCCATGCAAAAAATATAAGACACAAGCCAATAAACCAAGTTTAACTTAATTTTAAAAGTACAAACAAATGGTGTTGTTTCTGTTGCTTATCTGGGAGAAGAAAAAAATTCAGATTGTTTTGTTTTATTTGATAAGATTACGTTTTTGATGAGTTGGTAATGATGACGAGATCATAGAAACAAAACTTATATAAAAAGGGTGTTTACTTGAAGTTCTTTCCAGGATGTTATAATATCACCAGGTAGTAGGATCCTCGCTGCTAATATAGAATCTGTGTCCTATATCTGTCTTTTATTGATTGCGTCCCCATGATTTATACTGATCAAGCACCAGTTCTCTGGTAGTTTTTACTAATCTGATAGTAATTTGCTCTTTTGGAATTTGTTGAAGCAGAACTAGGGCCCCAGTTCAGCAAAACAGATGGAGTGGAATCCTGGCCCCATTGAAGTCAATGGGAGCGTTGGAATTCATTCTGGGGGATTTCACCGTTAATGCTTTAACATCAAGCGTGGGTGCTAAAGTTCTATTGAAATCAGTGTGACTTGAGCATTTGCTTAAATTTAAAGCATGTGTGTAAATGCATTGCTCAATTGGGGCTTGAAGGTCCATCATCTCTGCTTTTTCTTTTCTTTTGAGTTTCAAATTCAATTAAAAAAAATTATGGAGATATACCCATCTCATAGAACTGGAAGGGACCCTGAAAGGTCAGCAAGTCCAGCCCCCTGCCTTCACTAGCAGGACCAAGTACTGATTTTGCCCCAGATCCCTAAGTGGCCCCCTCAAGGATTGAAATCACAACTGTGGGTTTAGCAGGCCAATGCTCAAACCATTGAGCTATCCCTCCCCCCAGTACAAGTCAGGTGACCGTCCAGTTTGCAGTCCAGCACTTTGCAAACATCACAGAAACTATGGTTACTAGGTTACCTGTATGTACTGTAATATATAATCTGTCCTGTATCACTTCAAGCTATGCCTTCTAGGGCATGACATCCATTTTATAGTATGAACACTTTTTACATTCAAGTATGCGCTAGGACTTTTGAAACAAACATACTGGAATATAAATAACAATTGTGTGTACATATAAATAGTAATGGGTGTGTGCATATATGCGTGTTCATGTATATAATTTATGGTAGTAGGACTTAACTAGTACTAGTTACTGTATTGTAGATCAGTATAGGAAGCAAGAGCCTTTCTTCTAGCTGCTGCTTTTGCTACATCTTCTCCAGAGGCTGGGTAATTCATAGCTACCTATAACTTCTAGATTGAATAGTACAACACTGGACCTCCATTGTTGCTTGATAGTGCTGATTTTCTGTAGGTTTTTTAAAGATTTTATTCATAAAAACCAAGGTGACAGACATTCATAATGCTTATTTAAAAAAAAATGTCTACAGTCACTTGTGCTTCAATTTAATCTACGTATTACATTGTGTCCATTGCTGTGTTTTGAGAGTTCTGGTAGGAGTCTGCCCTCCTCCATAAGAAGAAATATAATGCAGTTACCCCTGCATAGGGTGTATTATAGCCACACATCATTATGTAATATACAGAATAACATAAACTATAAATACTAACAGAAAAAGTAAGTCATTTTGGAAAATAAGCCCTGTTCTGTTGCATGGTAGCAGGGAGTACTACAGACGCCCCCCGACTTACGCAATCGTTCCGTTCCAGAAAGCCTTGCGTAACTCGAATTTTGTGTATGTTGGAAACATATACCCGTACATTAGGCAAAAATTTCCGCAACTATTTCTGGCTTATGGAACTTTTTCCGTAAGTGAGAATTTGTGTAAGTTGGGTCTTGCGTAAGCAGGGGAGTGTCTGTAGTGTAATGTCACCAAGCTCAACATCTGGAGGTGGCAGCTTTAACTGAAAACTATGCTAATAGTTTAATAGTGTCTTTTCTGAGTCTTAATTCATCTAATGTAATGCCATCAATTATTAAATTTAGTTGTTTATACAGTAATTAACAGTAAGAAAACAAATGCCTTTAAAACCTAATTATTTTGATGATCAGTCTTAATTACACTTTGTAAGCCAAAATTGTATCTGAATAATTAAACTAGTTATTAGATACCACTGTTGACTGCTGTGAAATTGCAAGAGTGATATGTATTAGACTGTAGTAAAAATTGAAATTGTCAAATATATGATTTAAAAGGGATATACAAAAAGAAATAAATGAGGTTGTGAGCATTTCTACTTCTTTCTGATGCACAAAGAATGCAATAATCATTTATTATTACTATTATTAATAATAATATTATTCCTACCATTTATCTCTTACTTTAGAAATATCAGGAATGTTAAGTCTCCTCTTCCCTGTTTTTGCTGTAGCACAGCTTGGATGCTTTAGAGGGTGGATTGGAATCCTTCTTAACCCAGAATTATGACAAGGGACGGGTGCTGAATTTTTAAGAAAGAGATATTTTCTCCTAAATGTATGATTTATATAGGTTCCCAAAAGCATCCCAATCTCTTAAAGAAGGGCATCGGTACTTTTCCTTTGCTTTTCAGGTCACCTTTAATTGATTTTTTTTCCCCACTATGTACACGGTGATTGTCACATAATGTTTAGATTTTTTTTTTAATCCATTACTAATTTTTCACCCATGCTCTCTGGGAAACTGCAGAGCTCACTGGCATGTTGCAGTTGTGGAGAGATTATTAATGGATTAATATAAACCCAAGTGAATCTAAAAAAAATCATTTCTGACAGTTGGAATATCAACTCTGATTATTTAAACAAAAGATTTCAGATACCTGCTTCATTTTTTTCACTTATTTTGTGTAGTTCATGTGATCAGTATGATAAATAATGTTAAAGTAGGATGCTCATATGAAGAAAAACTCTATTTAAATAATATTTTGATTAATTATGGGTCATCTCAACCTCTTTTACCATGGGGGAAACAGGGAACAGTGGAGAGAGCTAAGACAGAAGGGAAATCCTCTGAGGTTACCTTGCACCATTCTCTCTGGCTAGAAGGGTTTTAGAGGATTTGGGTTTTGGAGTCTTAATCCCCTCCTAACTACATGGATCTTGGGGATCTATGAAGTGACTCTCCTTTCAGGCTGAACCAGCAGCCATTCTCTCCTGGTAGTGTGACTCCATGTTACTGGCAGCAAATATCTCCACTCCACCTACAAAGATCAACACTCCCCACAACACATCTTTCAAGATACATAGGTCTTACACTTAGAATCATAGAATCATAGAATCATAGAATATCAGAGTTGGAAGGGACCTCAAGAGGTCATCTAGTCCAACCCCCTGCTCAAAGCAGGACCAATTCCCAGCTAAATCATCCCAGCCAGGGCTTTGTCAAGCCGGGCCTTAAAAACCTCCAAGGAAAGAGACTCCACCACCTCCCTAGGTAACGCATTCCAGTGTTTCACCACCCTCCTAGTGAAATAGTTTTTCCTGATATCCAACCTGGACCTCCCCCACTGCAACTTGAGACCATTGCTCCTTGTTCTGTCGTCTGCCACCACCGAGAACAGCCGAGCTCCATCCTCTTTGGAACCCCCCTTCAGGTAGTTGAAGGCTGCTATCAAATCCCCCCTCATTCTTCTCTTCTGGAGACTAAACAATCCCAGTTCCCTCAGCCTCTCCTCATAAGTCATGTGCTCCAGACCCCTAATCATTTTTGTTGCCCTCCGCTGGACTCTTTCCAATTTTTCCACATCCTTCTTGTAGTGTGGGGCCCAAAACTGGACACAGTATTCCAGATGAGGCCTCACCAATGTCGAATAAAGGGGAACGATCACGTCCCTCGATCTGCTGGCAATGCCCCTACTTATACAGCCCAAAATGCCGTTAGCCTTCTTGGCAACAAGAGCACACTGTTGACTCATATCCAGCTTCTCGTCCACTGTGACCCCTAGGTCCTTTTCTGCAGAACTGCTACCTAGCCATTCGGTCCCTAGTCTGTAGCAGTGCATGGGATTCTTCCGTCCTAAGTGCAGGACTCTGCACTTGTCCTTGTTGAACCTCATCAGGTTTTTTTCAGCCCAATCTTCTAATTTGTCTAGGTCCCTCTGTATCCGATCCCTACCCTCTAGTGTATCTACCACGCCTCCTAGTTTAGTGTCATCTGCAAACTTGCTGAGAGTGCAGTCCACACCATCCTCCAGATCATTAATAAAGATATTAAACAAAACCGGCCCCAGGACCGACCCTTGGGGCACTCCGCTTGAAACCGGCTGCCAACTAGACATGGAGCCATTGATCACTACCCATTGAGCCCGACGATCTAGCCAGCTTTCTATCCACCTTACAGTCCATTCATCCAGCCCATACTTCTTTAACTTGGCGTCAAGAATACTGTGGGAGACCGTATCAAAAGCTTTGCTAAAGTCAAGGAATAACACATCCACTGCTTTCCCCTCATCCACAGAGCCAGTTATCTCATCATAGAAGGCAATTAGGTTAGTCAGGCATGACTTCCCCTTCGTGAATCCATTCTGACTGTTCCTGATCACTTTCCTCTCCATTTTCCTAAATGTTTCATAATTGATTCCTTGAGGACCTGCTCCATGATTTTTCCAGGGACTGAGGTGAGGCTGACTGGCCTGTAGTTCCCCGGATCCTCCTTCTTCCCTTTTTTAAAGATGGGCACTACATTAGCCTTTTTCCAGTCATCTGGGACCTCCCCCGATCGCCATGAGTTTTCAAAAATAATGGCTAATGGCTCTGCAATCTCACCCGCCAACTCCTTTAGCACCCTCGGATGCAGCGCATCCGGCCCCATGGACTTGTGCACGTCCAGTGATAGGCACTTGCCTATCACAACATGTAGTTTACCGTTCAGTGTACTAAATGCCCCAATAACATCTATATAGATGAAACCAACTAATCACTAGACACAAAAATCATAAACAAAAACACCGTATCACCTCTTGGTGAACATTTTTCACAAACCAGTCACTCTGTATCTGACCTGTCAATCCTTATCCTCAAGGGAAACCTGCATAACACTAAAAAGACAAGCCTGGGAGCTTTAAATACACAACTTTGCTAGACACTAAAAATCATTGTCTTAATAAAGACACTGCATTTATGGCTTATTACAGCAATCTGTAATCCACTATTTCCCCCTCTCCCCCTCGGTCCCAAGACTACAGGTATATTAATGGGCCACTTCACCTTAAATAGTCCTTAGAATATGTGCTAACTACTTATGCTAAACTATCTGTTGGATCTTGCACTTAGCTGTGACACTCTGAGTACATTTCCCAGTCCTGAGGAAAAACTCTGTGTAGCTCAAAAGCTTGTCTCTCTCACCACCATCAGTTGGCCCAATAAAAGATATTACCTCACTCACCTTGTCTCTCTAATATCCTGGAACCAACACAGCTATAACAACACTGCATTTCCCTCTTACGTACCTCTCTAGCACCCCCAGGAGCCTGGACTGATTAACACCAGCTTCTCAGGGAGCTTTCTGTTTCCTGCTGCTTCCCTGAACCCACTTGAGGAGAACAGGCAGTCAGCTGAAGTAGTAGGAGTCAGTTAGGCCCTTAAGACGCTGCTATCTTCCCTCACTCAGGCCCTGCTACCAGCCTGCTTGTTTGTCCTCTTTCAACTGAGTGTTGAGAGCCACTATAGCTGGCACAGGACAGCAGTCATGAGTGAAAGAAGAAAATGCAGCATTCAGAAAAAGAAAGAAAGCAAAGGAAGCTTTTCTATCTAAGCAGGAAGGAGCTCTCCTGAGATACATAGACACAAATGTTCACAGTGAGCCTTCCGTCCCCAGTGAGGATGTGAATGGTGAGGAGATGCCTGATCTTCCAGTTAGTCAGAGTGCAGGTGACCTGGCAGCTACTGCAGCATCCATATCTCCATCTCAAATGGATGTAACCATGCACATTCCTGAAGAAAAATGTAGATCAGAGAAGAGTGTGGTGGAGGCGCAAGAAACAGCTGCTGCTGAGTTTAGTTCCTTAAGTCTAGCTGATCCAGGACTGTGAACCCACTTGAGCAGTAGCTTGAGGGACTTCCTTGTACTGCATGGGCCACAGCAAGTGAAAAACTTCATGTTCCCCAAAGACAATGAAAATGGAAGTTTCCATTCAACACATTACTGGCGTGAAATCCCCAATGGTGACAAAGTGGGGAGGCCATGGCTTATGTACTCAAAACCCCAGAATGCTGCATACTGTTTTTGTTGCAAACTCTTCCAATCCAATGTTCCAGCCACATTGGGTTCTACAGGACAAAGGACTAGAAAAATCTGTCTAGAAATCTGGCATGCCATGAGAAGGCAGCAAATCACCAGAGAGCATTCCATAGGTGGAAAGAGCTTGAGACGAGACTAAGGTTAAGGCCACCATAGATGATCAGCATCAAGAGAAGATTGCATCAGAGTGTCTTTACTGGCAAAATGTTCTGAAAAGGCTCATTGCCATTGTGAGAATGCATGCTACCCAAAACCTACCACTGCATGGCACTTCAGATCAGCTGTATGTGCCAAACAATGGAAACTTCCTTAAAATTGTGGAGCTGATGGCTGAGTTTGATGCTGTACTTTAGGAGCATCTAAGAAGAGTCACCACCCAAGAAATGTACACACACCACTACCTTGGAAAAACAGTTCAAAATGAGATCATACAGTTACTGGCAACAAAAGTCAAACAGAAAATTGTGGCAGATCTGAAGTCAGCAGGATATTACTCTGTTGTTCTGGACTGCACACCTGACATTAGCCATACGGAACAAATGACTTTAATGGTACATTTTGTAACAACAGCAGAACCTAGTGAAAATGTCCCTGTAATGGTAACTGTCAGAGAACATTTTCTAGAATTTATTGACACTGATGATACTACAGGAGCTGGTATAACAAATGTGCTTCTTAAAAAGCTGGACGATATGGAAATTGCGATAGCTGACATGAGAGGTCAGGGCTACGATAATGGTGCCAACATGAGAGGAAAGAACAGAGGACTGCAGACACAGATCCAAGAGTTAAACCTTCGAGCTTTTTTTGTCCCATGCAGTTCTCATTCATTGAACTTGGTGGTCAGTGATGCAGCATCAGCTTCTAGTGAGGCTGCTGAATTTTTTAATGTAATTCAAAGCATCTATGTATTGTTCTCTGCATCAAGTCATCAATGGCAAATTTTGAAGCAACATCTGAGAACATCCTCTCTGACCCTGAAACCACTGAGTGCCACATGATGGGAAAATGGAGGCGATAAAGCCTATCAAACACCAAATTGGGAAGATAGATGATGCTATAGTTGCCATTATGGAGGATAATGCTATGACAGGAACTGTTCATGGGAGAACAGTGTCAGAGGGAAATGGAATCACCAGAAACATACATAACTGCAAATTTCTGTGTGGCTTAGTGTTATGGCATGACATACTGTTTGAAATAAATGTTGTAAGCAAGAGATTCCAAGATGTTGACCTTGATATATCTGTAGCGATGGAACAACTGGACAAAACAAAGTCATACCTACAGTCTTACCGGTCAGATGAGGGATTTCAAAACTTTCTGAAGAGTGCACAGAAGTTGACAGAGGAACTTCACACTGAAGCTCTTTTCCCACCCATTCAAGAATACAAGAGTCACCAAAGAAGACGACGTTTTGATTACGAGGCATGGGATAATCCCGTAAGAGACCCCAAACAACAATTCAAAGTTGAATTCTTTAACCAGGTGCTAGATTGTACAATACAGTCAGTTGAAGAACGTTTCATGTAGCTCAAGGAACGCAGCAGTATATTTGGGATGTTGTATGATATTGCAAAACTTCTCACTATACCTGAAGAAGACCTACACCTGCAATGCAGGGCACTAGAGACAGTGTTTGGCACATGATGACATGTGCGATATTGATGCGAGTGATTTAGGTGATGAACTGAAAGCCCTTTCAAGATACATTTCAGCAGGATGAACTCCAAAGGCTGTAGTGGAATATATGTGTACAAATAAGATAACCACCCTCTTTCCAAATGCTTTTGTTGCTCTGCGCATACTTCTAACACTTCCTGTAACAGTTGCCAGTGGAGAACGCAGCTTCTCCAAGTTGAAGTTAATAAAAACACATCTACGCTCCACAATGACACAGGAGAGGCTGGTCGGCCTTACAACCATCTCAATAGAGCATGAGCTGGGCCAGACCGTGGAACTTCAGGAAGCAGTTCAAATCAAATCAAGAAGGCACAGAAAGCACCACTTTGATCATTCAATCAGATAAAAATGATAGTGTTTACTATGCTGACAAGAAAAATTACATTTACTGTTCAGGCATTTGAAAGTTAAGTGTTACTTAACATTTTTGAACAAGGCATTTTAAGTTGTTAGTTCTCCTTTATTGGGGTAGGTAGCAGAGCAGTACCCTGAGAGGAGTAGAACAGGAAGAAGGCAGAACTGAGACCTTTCAAAGTTTTGGCCCAAGCGAGCGGGAATGGGGGTGTCATTTGAGCTCCCGCCTCAGGTGCCAAAATGTTGTGGGCCGGCCCTGCTTAGGGGCCTAACTTCAAGAGAGAGTTCTTTGCTGAGGACCCTAGTTCAGGGCTGGAAATTCCATTAGGCAGCAGGGGACCTTGGGGGTAGGTTTACCATGCTGAATGGAGTAACATCTAAATGCCTTTATGGATCCTGGCTTAAGCTCCTATGTCAGATATCATCTAACTCCTCCAGCTCTTGAGTGGATCACTGAAACATATTCAGCCAGATTAAATGGTTTCAGAAAGGATCAGTGCCCCCGCAACATTAGTTCCTCAAGGGATTTCTAGACGCACTGTAGCTCAGCTATCACAGAAGAAATCTGCAAAACTACCATCAGTCATCTATCAACGTTTTAATAAATCACTACAGCCTTTACATTTTAACCTTCAGCAGAATCACCTTGTGGCAAGAAGGTGCTCCTCACATAAATTCATATTACTAATGTGAAGGATTTTAGGTCAGGATTCAGAATGGGAAGCGTATTATGTGATTATTTTCCTTTCTGGAATTGACCTATCCTTCATCTCTTGAAATGAATTATTTCAGTATCTCTGCGATGGCCCCTTAACAGGTCAAAGTATATCATTGGAATTAACTGTTCCAATTCCATTTTGCAGTTACACATCTATCATGATGGCAGAAGGGATGTGGCCAAAGCCCCTAGCCTTGTGGACAAATGTGAACTTCCTCCATTACTTACTGGAAGGGAGGCACAGACCAGAGGGTCTTGGATTCAGAGAGTGATTAGCCCCAGAAAATGAAATTTCGGGTAGCTTTAAATTGTGCTGAATAGAAAAGAGAGAAAATGCACTTAAATAGAGGAGCTCACAAAGTGTAGAATTAAAGCCTCTAACCGATACTGAGCCAGCCAGTATCCAACATATTTTATCTGACAACCCAACGTGGTAACATTAGACCACCACAGCACACAGATAGAAGTGTGACTTAGCAGACCATTGAACACTGTGAATTTCCCCATTAGATCACACTTAAAGAAACACCTGTTCTAAATAAATTTATGACAGTCCACTGGGATATGCTCAGTGGGTTGTTGTTGTTTTTTTTTTTTTTTTAACTTTCTGCAGTATTCATTTATTCTTATGAAAATAATGAAGAATACTTACTGTGACAGGGTCAGGCCAGATGGCTACAGGAGAGTGGTCCTGTTGGGATCCTAGAAGTGGGCAGGTGGAAGCCCACCCACTGCTAAAGGACCTCCCCAGCCTAAGGGGAGGATCCACAAGGTCAGGGATCTCAATTAATTATGGGGGACAATTAAAGATATAACAGGGACAGGAGTGAGGTCACAGGGCTAAACGAAGGGAACCTGACAGGGACACCGAGCAGAGAAACCTGGACAGCACCCACTGCTGCTCAAAGGTGTCAAGGGAGCCAGCAGACGCCACCCAGAGGAAATCTGCCTGGATGCGTGAGCGGAAGAAGGATCGGAAATAGGCCCCGCAGTCGCAGTGGGTTATGTGCTTTTTGTAGTTTATATTGGAATAATACTTTGAACTTGTTATGCTGCTTTTCATTCAGGAATTTAAAAGCACTGTTTAAACATTAAGCCTCACATAACATACCATGTAAGAACATAAGAACAGCCATACTGGTCAGACCAAAGGTCCATCTAGCCCATAATCCTGTTTTCTGACAGTGGCCAATGCCAGGTGCCCCAGAAGCAATGAACGGAACAGGTAATCATCAAGTGATCCATTCTTTGTTGCCCATTTCCAGCTTCTGGCAAACAGAGACTAGGAACACCATCCCTGCCCATTCTGGCTAATAGCCATTGATGGACCTATCCTCCATGAATTTATCTAGTTATTTTTGAACCCTGTTAGTGTCTTGGCCTTCACAAATATCCTCTGGCAAAGAGTTCTACAGGTTGACTGTGTGTTGTATGGAAAAATACTTCCTTTTGTTTGTTTTAAATCTGCTGTCTATTAATTTCATTTCATGACCCCTAGTTCTTGTTTTATGAGAAGGAGTAAATAAGACTTCCTTATTTATTTTCTCCATACCAGTCACGATTTTATAGACCTCAATCATATCCCCCCAACCCCTTTAGTCGTAAGGAGCATAAGTATTATAATTGCCATTTTGCAGATGGGTAAATAGGGCAAAAAAGTTTAAATGATTTGCTCAACATCATGTAATCAGCAGTAGAGCTGGGAAAATAACTCAATATCCCTGACTCCTAGGCCTTTCCCACATACCTTTGTAGTATTTATTAGTAGGGCTCCATGTCTGTCATAGAGGTCATAGAAGTCACGGATTCCATGACTTTCCATGACTTCTGCAGTGGCCAGTGTGGTTGACCCCAGGCTGCCCCAGCAGCTGGCTCAAGGGACTGCTGCTCAAGTGGCCCCAGGGACATCCGCACTGACTGCTGCTGGAGTGGCCCGGCAGACAACTGCACCAGCTGCTGCTGATCGGCTCCAGGGCCAGTCACACTGTGACTAAATCGTAGCCTTATGTATTAGTAGATACATACTACTAATTGTGGTATGTAACATATCATTTAAATCAGCTTTTGTACCAGATGACTGGAGAATCGCTAATGTGATGCCAACTTTTTAAAAAAGATCCAGAGGTGATCCCAGCAATTACAGGCCGGTAAGCCTAACTTCAGCACCAGGCAAATTGGTTGAAACTGTAATAAAGAACAGAATTCTCAGACACACAGATGAACACCATTTGTTGGGGAAGAGTCAACATGGTTTTTATAAAGGGAAATCATGCTTCACCAATCTATTAGAATTTATTGGCGTCAACAGGCATATGGACAAGGGTGATCCAGTGGATATAGTGTACTTAGATTTTCAGAGAACCTTGACAAGGTCCATTGACAAAAGCTCTTAAGCAAAGTAAGCTGTCATCGGATAAGAGGGAAGGTCGTCTCTTGGATCAGTAACCAGTTAAAAGATAGAAAACAAAGAGTAGGAATGGTCAGTTTTCAGAATGGAGAGAGGTAAATACAGGTATCCCCCAGTGGTGCCCTGTAGTGGGACCAGCACTATTCAGCATATTCATAAATGGTGTGGAAAAGGGGGTAAACAGTGAGGTGGCAAAATGTGCAGATGGTACAAAACTACTCAAGATAGTTAAATCCAAAGGAGACTGTGAAGAGTTACAAAGGGATGTCACAAAACTAGGTGATTTAACTACAAAATGGCAAATGAAATTCAGTGTTGATAAAGCAAAGTAATGCACATTGGAAAACAATCCCAACTATGCATATAAAATGATGGGGTCTAAATTTGCTGCTACCACTCAAGAAAGAGATCTTGGAGTCATTGTGGATAGTTCTCTGAAAACATCCACTCAATGTGCAGTGGCAGTCAAAAAAGCTAACAATGTTGAAAATCATTAGGAAAGGGATAGATAATAGGACAGAAAATATCATATTGCCTCTATATAAATCCATGGTGCACCCACATACTGAATACTGTATATAGATCTAGTTGCTTCATCACAAAAAAGATATATTGGAATTAGAAAGGTACAGAAAGGGGCAACAAAAATGACTAGGGGTACGTAACAGCTTCCATATGAGGAGAGATTAATAACACTGGGACTTTTCAGCTTGGAAAAGAGACAACAAAGGGGGACTATGGTAGAGGTATATAAAATCATGACTACTGTGGAAAAAGTAAATAAGGAAGTGTTATTTACTCCTCTTCATAACATAAGAACTAGGGGTCACCAAATGAAATTCATAGTTAGCAGGTTTAAAACAAACAAAAGGAAGTATTTCTTCACACAATGTAGTCAACCTGTGGAATTCTTTGCCACAGGATGTTGTGAAGGCCAAGACTGTAACAGAGTTCAAAAAAGAAGTAAGTAACTTCATGGAGGATAGCTCCATCAATGGCTATTAGCCAGGATGGTCAGGAATGGTGTCCCTAGCCTCTGTTTGCCAGAAGCTGGGAATAGGCAACAGGGGCGACCTTTTCTATTCATTCCTTCTGAAGCCCCTGGGGTTAGCCTCTGTCAGAAGACAGGATACTAGGCTAGATGGGCCATTGGTCTGACCCAGTATGGCTGTTTTTATGTATTTTGTGTTGTATGAAGTTTAGGATCGTTGAATGAAGGTGTCTGAAGAATATTTTTTACTGCTGCAGGGTACTTCTAAGATTTCTCTTCTTCTGGGTTCTGATGGAGTATGCACATTGTTTATTGCCCCACCCAAGTAGTCTGACAGCTGTGTAACACCCAATTCCTCCCTCTGAGGAGCCCTACCAAGAGAGATGAGTCAGTTGGGTTTTTTTGTTTTGTTTTGTTGATGGCTAAATTCTAGAAGGAGGGTTGAGTCCCAATTGGCAATGCCTCAAAGAGCAGAATCAAAGACTTGCAGCTGAGCCAAGTTGCTTTTAGACTCTTAAATAGGTTGAGCTGTCCTTATGAAAGCCAGAGAGGAGGCAGGATATTGATTGATTCTTTCTGAGTCAGGGTAGGGAGTTCTAGAACAGAAGACCTGTTGATTTATGTTGGTTTTTGTTTTTATACTATTGTTCAGAGTTTATGGACTATTGAGATACAGGAAGGGACAAAGGGTCAGATACTTTATTGATTTGTGTCAATCTGGTTGAACATGACTACCAAAAACAACCTAGAAACTGTAAAGAGAGATGGTTTGTATTTTTTAACTTGGATCTTGACTTGTTTCTCCAGCTGTTCAGAACTTTCTCTGCCACAGAAACTTGATCCTTTGTTTCAGCCTTTGTGTTTAGCACATTTGAAAGATTGAAAAAACCTATTTCAATAAAGTTGGAATGGAAGTGCTTACTTCTGTTACTGGATTCTGTTAATATAAGTGAAATAAATTAATCTATTTTATTCTATATACTCAGAGCAGGAATTCCTGAAACCACACTAAGAATGCTATTAACTCTTTTGTAGAAAACATTTTATTGAATAAACCACATTAAGGAAACAATAAAGAAATATGAGTAAAACTATAATTATCTGGATCCCCTTTTGGTAGGAAAGAGACATTAAAGCATTTGATAACTGCATCTTCAGATCAAATTATGCATTCTATGTAAATCTGAGGAACATCCAAAATTCAGATAATCAGTGATTTGGATTCACTAGCATTAAATTTGAAACATAAACACTTCCCAAATATAGACTTTTAACTTTCATATTGTGACGGGTTGGATCACAGAAACCCCCTTGGGAACTGCCAAGTGATGTGCCAAGACTACTTCTGCCCCTGCTTTCCCTACCAGCTTGGGACCCCAGTACCCTGTCTTGCTGAGCCAGACACGCCAGTCTGCTCCAACACAGACCCAGGATCTGAATTACTTACTCCAAAGCTACAGACTTAACTGAAAGCAGCTTACAGAAGTGTTCTTGTCTTTAACACTCAGATGCCCAACTGCCAACGGGGTGTAAACCATATAAATCCATTTTACCCTGTATAAATCTTCTATAGGGGAAACTCATAAATTGTTCACCCTCTATAACACTGATAGAGAGATATGAACAGCTGTTTGCCCCACCCCCCCCCCCCCGGTATTAACACATACTCTGAGTTAATTAATAAGTAAAAAGTGATTTTATTAAATACAGAAAGTAGGATTTAAGTGGTTTCAAGTAGTAACAGACAGAACAAAGTGAATTATCAAGTAAAATAAACTAGAACACGTAAGTATATGTCTAAGAAACTTAATACAAATAACACATCACCAATTCCAGTAAGCTTCCTTTTACAGACTAGACTCCTGCTAGTCTGGGTCCAGCAATCACTCACACGCCTGTTGTTACTGTCCTTTGTTCCAGTTTCTTTCAGGTATCTTTGGGGGTGGAGAGGCGGCTATCTCTTTAGCCAGCTGGAGACAAAATGGAGGGGTCTCCCACAGGCTTAAATAGACTTTCTCTTGTGGGTGGAGACTCCCTCCTCTCTCCTATGCAAAGTACATCTCCAAGATGGAGTTCTGGAGTCACCTGGACAAGTCACATGTCCATGCATGACTCACAGTTTTTACAGGCAGAAGCCATTGCCCACATGTATGTTGAATGTCTCCCGGAAGACTTCTTATGTGGATTGGAGCATTCCAAGATGCATTGTTCCTTAAGTGCTTCTTGATTGGGCACTTAACTTTGTGAATTCCTTTCTCCAGGAACTGACCAAATGCTCTATTAAAGTTATTTAGAAATCAAGCCAGTACACGGCCAATATTCGTAACTTTGAATACAAAAATTATACATGAATACAAATAGGATTAATAGATTCAGTAAATCATAACCTTTACATAGATATGTTACATGGCATATGTAGCACAGAACATATTACAGTTATGTCATATTTAGTCATAAGCATATTTCCACAAAGCCTTATGGGGGGGCGCTGTCACACATGTTTCACCTAGGGCTTTGGCAGCCAAATTTCAAAATATTAATCTTTAGGTTGAGCAGGCCCTTAAAACTTCAAAAGCAGATGTGGGGATTTGTTCTCTGGAAGGATTGAAGATGATTCTTGGGGTGGAAACTCTACTGATTCTCCTACCAGTTTGCCATGTTTGCAGTCGTGCCATCATCATGTCAAGTTAGACAGTAAAGAATTAGGGGCATCTTAACAGAAAGTCATGTTTTCCTTTCTTTGCTTTGTTTCTTACCTTCAGCAATTCAAATAGTGTGTATGTGTCGAGAGGGGGAGAGGGGAAGGGGGTAGTATTTAGATTGCCCAGTCTTCTTCTATGACAATAAATGTTCCCTCCTTCACCCATCTTCCTTTGTTATAATTTGTACTTGATATAAAATCAAACTTATATTTAGATGATACAAGTCCAGGAAACCCTGCCTTAAATTCTTTATTTAATGCCACTAAACTCCTCATCCAGCGTATGTATTTCACTCTCTCCTATAATTTTCTTGTGGTTTGCATTATCATATCTTACATGTGACATCCAAACTGCTTTATTCATCATCTCAGAGGCCTTCCTTTCCTCATTTCAATCTTATAATTTTGCAAATACATCACTGTTTAAAGGACCAATTATATTTAAAAAATATGGACGTCCTGCAGAGATTTCAGAAAGAAGCATGGAACATGCCTGTTACAGTTTCAAATTCTAATTTTTGTGAGATTAAATGGTAAAGGTTGTGACTTTGTTTTGAAGAGTAAGACGTCTCCCCCCCCCAACCTAGATTCATGTAAGGTCTGTGTATGTCTGATTTAAGAATTCAATGCAAGCACCTAAAAAGTTAACACTTTTTAAACACGTCGGCAGTCTAAAGATCTACAAAAAATTTTTTAATAAAAAGAGAGAGAGAATAAGAGAGAACCAGTTTCAAATAAGTATCCCATTTCCAATAATCTTTTTAGATGTTATTTCTTCCATAGTTGAGAGGCTGACCTGTTGTGATTACTATATAAAGAGAGTAAGTAAAATGCTAAATGTGCCAATATTTAGAAGGCAAAAATACCAGCGGTTTTGTAGTTAATAGTATGCTCTGTGGAAAACCATGTGTTTTTGCATGGTCAAAGAATTATGTTCCCTAAGATTTCTGAGCGTCATAGCAGAACAATGTCAGAATATTCTTTATAGCTAACATATATCTTACTGTAAGCCCAGTACAATTAAAGAAAGTATTGTTTCTTGGAGTGTAGATGCTTCCATCAGACATAAATTCTGGTCTTCAGCAATATGTCTACATCTGGTCAATTTTTCCCTCGACCTGAGCTCATGTTCATAATTTTCTAGATTAAAAATTACCTATTTATTAACCTTGGTGGGTCAGTTTTAGTTTTTGATACTACTTTGCAGCCTACAGTGGAGAAAATAACAAACTCCTTTTCTTTTACACCTTGGTATCCTATTTGTAGCATTCGGCTATATTTATCAGGTCTGCTGAGGTTCACATTGATTCTACTTAGACTCATGCCTGTGTCCCAGGTTTCAGAGGAAATTCAGATTGTTAGGGAATTGATCCACATTATAAAGCAAGGTTCTGATCTTGCAAAGATTTAAGCACAGGCTCAAGTTTTTGTAGGATTGGGCTCTAAGTGTGGTCCACAGGTGATTCAAGCTGTATTACATGATATATTTAAAACTAAATTTAAAAAACACTAAAAAAGCATAATTTACAGAAGAATCCTGCTCTGTAGAACTGGATAACCCACAAGATCTTTTTCCATCTTCGGTGAACATGGCAATGCACAGATGCAAGACATCTGCTATACACTATAACACCAAAGCTGAGTCGAGTGACATCACAAGAAAGTTATCTTGCCACTGTTATGCCCTCTCACAGTGTCACCCAAACAAACCAGGGTTCAATTATGGCAAATGAGTAGAGAACAACCCTGTAGCCTGTGCGCTCCAGCTCACACCAGTTGAGCACTTACTACCCAGTGCATATCAGACCTGGACTATATGATGTTGTCTTAATTGATTCCACACTGGAGTTGGCAGTTCTGAGGGTCATAGAGATGCGATAATCAAGTGGGGCTACACTTTTGGCCCCAATACCTGTAACTGTGGCACAGATCCTCAAAATATAAAATATCTCCTGCAATGTCAATTCCTTGAGCATGAATGCTCTTCCAGTAACCTGGCAGAGTGAAATGATCAGGCTATTGCATGTGCATGGATGTGGCAGGAAACAGTATGAGGACACAAGAAAATCTTTGCATTCTGCAAAATAACTTTTGAGTTTTTCTGAGCTATTATGGAAAATTACTACAATAACATGGTTTATGTATATAAATAAGTGTGAATACAATAACTCTTTGTTCTCGGTCCTGTGGGATTTTCTATTCATAGACTCGTAGACTTTAAGGTCAGAAGGGACTATTATGATCTTCTGGTCTGACCTCCTGCACAACGTAGGCCACAGAATCTCACCCACCTACTCCTGTAACAAACCCCTGACCTATGTCTGAACTATTGAAGTCCTCAACTTTAAAGACTTCAAGGTACAGAGAATCCTCCAACCCGTGCCCCACACTGCATAGGAAGGCGAAAAACTCCTTTTAAATCTCCAAATTAAGGTTGTCTTCTGTTATGTTATGATAGCTCTAGCTATTCCAGAAATACCTAGTCAGTAGCTGAATGAAGAATGTTGGTTTAATACAGGGCTGGCTCTACCATTTTTGCTGCCCCAAGCAAAAAAAAAAAAAAAAAAACAGCCGCTCAGACTGCCAAAGCAACAACAACAACAAAAAGCCACCCAGACTGTGCCGCCCCAAGAATGGACGGAATGCCGCCCCTTAGCATGTGCCACCCCTGGCACCTGCTTCCTCTGCTGGTGCCTAGAGCCGGCCCTGGTTTAATAAAAGGAAAAAGGACGTCTTTCACTCACTTCAGGAGATTAGAATGGAGGTAGAGAACTAAGTGTGAGCAGAGCACTTTGCTCAGCAATATGTCAAAGAAAATAGAGCTTTAGCTAACCAATCTGTAATGGGTTGAAAACTGGAAAGGGAGATTCTCTCTATGAAATATACACTATCATCATATGTATTGGGGGTAGCTGTGTTAGTCTGTATCCACAAAAACAATGAGGAGTCCGGTGGCACCTTAATGACTAACAGATTTATTTGGGCATAAGCTTTCGTGGGTACTTAGAGCCACTTTTTGATACTACTCATACCAGTGTAAAATTGGAATAATTCTGTTGATTTAAAGAGAGCAACTCCAGATTTGCACATATGTAAATGACATCAGAATACAGTCCTTTATCTCTTGAAGAAATAATAAATGAATACATGAATAGCCTGAGACAAGGGCTTTAACATATTTCTCTCTTTCCCTATTACAAAAATGGGTTCAATAATAATAGTCACCTTTGTCACAAGGTGGTTGAGAAACATGGATTGTGGATTTTAGCTCTGAGTTAATAGATTGTCATTTGACTGAATTGAATTCTCTGCTCACACTTCTGAGCTCTGATTGGCTGCTTTAAATCCCTCTGCATTTACTGGCTGTATTCATAGTTTGGAAGAATCCTTGATGAAAAAAACATGTTAAATAGGTAAAGCACGTTAAAACCCCTTTTCAGCCTAATTCATGTTTTCCTGGTTCAGTAACAGCTAGGTATTAGGTTGTGCCTTTTGTTCTTTAGGAACCTAACCATTTGGTGACAATGAACAAGATTTGATATTGGCTCTAGCACACAGAAATTGCATGATCTCAGTGTGAATGGGTGGGAAAATTACAATGTTGGAAAATATTTCTGGGATAATCTGTTGTGCAACTTTCTTTCAGACTACCTAGAAAACTGCATCACTCTTGGACTTCCAACCCAAACATATATGCTCATCAGTAGAAAGTTGTGTAAATTCAGGTCACATAACTGTTCATTAGCCAGGAAAAAGTAGTTGGAATCTTAATATAGGCTATGCTGAAACATCATGGACAAATATTAAGCTAGCTATTGGTTGAAGACTGAACATATGATTGAGCAGTGCAACTCTGGAAATACCTTCCTCAATCAGATGTATATGGCAATATGTTTACTGCAGATAGAGGAAGATACATACTGAATTCTGCTGCTTTTTTGTCACACACAGATCTGTCAACAGTAGGAGACAATTGTTTGAGAGTCTCCCCAGCAGTAGGATTTTGATGTAGAAGAGAGCTAGTCTTAACTTCCTTTGTCAATCAGTATATGGAGCTAATATTTAGTTATCAGACCTTAAACTATATTTATGAGATGAAAAATGTTTAGACTCAACCCTTTTATTATAAATGGTTGACACTTTCTAAACCTATTCCATACATTCCAAGCTAATGCAGTGAAGACAAAAGAGGAGGCTTCTATCTTGTGTGATAGCAATAACTACACTGCTGAAGAATGTGTGCTCAGCAAAAACATTTCCCATGATGAATAAACAACTCATGCATGAGCAGTGCTGCCACCAGATCTTCAGGAGTTGTTTATTGCCTAGTATGTACTTCCCATGATAAAGTTACTGCTCAAATAAATTATAGTTTTGCATAATAACTGACAGTCACATATTAATAAGTGATGTGTCACATGCAGGTGTTTGAATTTTGAATCAATTTTGAGCCTAAATTTAATAACCAAAAAGTGTGCGTGCAAATAGGACATAAAAATTTTCTGCTAGTTCTGATGGATCAGACCAAATTTACCTAAGGAATTTTCATTACAGGTCCTTGAATATTCTTCTTTACCAAATTGTTATTATTTAGGCTTTTGCCAAAGACAGAGAAATATTCTTGAGATTTCAAAGGTGATCTTTTATTAAAAAGCTGATATAGATCTTCTTATGATTGTCTTATGGTATAATTTGTGTAAGACCTTTCTATATGGTAGAGCAGCTTCATGACCCTTTGAAAATCTTCTGCATTGTTAGGACACAAGGTGATGAATACAGCTCCCACAGCTTGCAATTTAGAGGAATTAATAATTGCAGTAAACTATCCTTGCTCCTCAGTGACCAAAAACTACTTTGTGATTTCCAAAAATTAAACAAGCTTGCAGGCAGTAGCAGGCTTATGAGCGATAAGTGAAAAAACTTTGATCATATTTGAAAGGAATTAACCTTGATTTGTTTGAGTTCCAAAATTCCAGGTACAGTACATTGTGTTCTTTACCAAAGTAATGTCATTTCCTCTAGATTGCAGTTGAAAAATGTCATTGTGTACCTCCTCCCACCATCCAAAAAGACAGAGACGAACATTAGCCTGGGGGTGGGGGGAACCATCATTCTTATGTACATTTTTTTTCATTATAGTAGCTCATCTACAAATTCTCTTCTCTTGATGTATAGTAAAAACCTGCTGTGGGTTTGTTTGTTTTTTTTTAAAATCTACAGTTGTTCTGATTTCTGTGAGTGCTGCATTTGACTGTTTGTGCTTGCACAGGGTTAGTGAGCGAGAAGCTGAACTGGAAGCAGCTCTAAGACTGCTGCAACAGTTCTACCTGGATCTGGAAAAGTTCCTTGCCTGGCTTACAGAAGCAGAGACAACTGCCAATGTCCTGCAGGATGCTACACACAAGGAAAGGATACTAGAGGACACGAAAGAGGTTCGGGAGCTCATGAAACAGTGGCAGGTAAGTCAAGTGCTTTAGCTATATAGACCTTCATGGATGCAAGATAATGATTTCTTTGTGCTTGTGCATGCTGTTTAGCTTATTTTAAACTGAAATTAAATTGAAAATAATATTGGTTGTGGTACCGATCTTTAATTGTTGCTTTGAGGAATTCCTTTAAAAATTGGGTGACACACATTCTGATTCTGTTTAACATCCTGGTCTTTCAGTGACTGAGTCATTTAGTCATGGAATGAGATACTGTGTGTTTTGAAGCACAACTTAAAACAAACAGAAATAAACTTTGCTGAAACAGATATTTAGATTTTTATATTGCAGAAAAATTAATTATGGTGCTGATGCAGAGTCTTAAAGTAAGAGTTATTGACATATGAGTGTTTGTTATGCATTTCTGATATTTATAGCAGTCCTGTATATATCGTGTTTAGTTTATTCTCTGTTGTTTAACTAAATTAGTTTTGCTCCATTACTTTCAAATACTTCAAAAATATTAATCTGGCATTTGGCTGATTTTTGTTAACGTGCTCAGTTGGAATAAAAGAAGATGACCTGTCAAAGTTAATGACCATACAATTTTCAGACAATTGTTTTCCCTAGATAAAAAAAAAATAGCTTTCTCTACCTTTAATGTTAAGAAAGAGAGGATGGCATGTTTTCTTGTGTTTTTTTTTTTAAGAGAGTCTTGATAAGAAAAAGGCACTTATATTTGCATTGTGCTCTCAATAGGGATGTGTGTTCACAGATTTGTTAAATTATTGTGATGCATATAAGGCAGAGCTGTATTGTAAAATGTACTTAAAGTGCTTTAGCTTCACCTTGGTAATAATAAATTCACCCACATCCAAATCTGGAAACTCCAGAGTCTGGAGATGATAATTTTCAAATGTGAATTAATTGAAAATTACAGAGATTGTGTTCCATAAATAACATTAGGTTAGAGATAGTGTTACCTTTTTTCTCAAATGCACTTTATAGTATTTATTCTACTATAACTTGTTTTTCTGTTGTAATGCTAATGCATTATTAATAAACTCCATTACACTGTACTTAAAAAGCCAGCAATGCTGCATTCCTTAGAAATCAAGTCTGGACTATTTTTTGCTTGAAAAGTGGATTATGGTTATCCAATGTTTTTATTTAAAAAATACTCAAAATTTTCACCCCTCTGTGTCTGACTTTAGTTGGTATGATCCTTGAGAAGTAGTTATGAATGGGAGATCATGCTGTACTGAATTAGACCATTTATATCCAGTACAGTCCATCTCTTTTCACTCTCAAGTATCTGACTTTTTGGTTGCTACTGGAATTAAAAGTATTCCAAGTTCTCCTTTTACACTTCTATGTTGTGTGCAGTATTAGCAATAATTTAATTTGGCGTGGTAACTTTTGTATGTCACATGAAAATGGGTCATCCGTCAAAACAGTTCCTTGCATACAGAGGTCTAGTATTTTATTCTTAAATATAATTGAAATTATTAGAAATAGAGTTCTATTTGACCAGAAACACCATGTTTTCAGCCTGCATTGCTTTATAAAATTACTGTGGCGGGAGTCATCCTTGGATGAAGAAAGCAGAGCATATACAATAAAATATGAAAAAGAAAGATTTAAAATTAATTTTAGGCTCAACTTTAGACAACCCACAGAGTAAATGAAATAAAAAATAACTGTACTGTAAGTTAAAATAAATTTTTAAAAACCTTGGAAGTTGTCTTTTAAAGGAATTGTTGCACTGGCATAAGTCTGAATTTTCTTCAAGGTTTTTGCTATGTTTAAAAAAATGTCTTCACAATATATGAAGGGCAAAATGTGTAGCAGTATCTCTGTTTGCTTCCTTTTCAAGACTCAAACACCATTCTGTTCACTGTTTGATCTTGGCTCTGCAGCAAGAGCAGTGATTCTTACATATTAAAAAGAAACATTAGTATGCAAAGACACAGCAGCAGCTGTTTTATTGTCGCTTACTCCCAACTGATTCATATATATCTGTCCACCCATGGAGCAGTAATTTTTGACTTTCAGTGAAGGCTGATGGATAGAAGGGGGGGAAATATCTTTTTTTCCCTCTAGCTCTCTGTCAGTCTCTCTATATATAGCCTGATACTTTTGGCTAGACTATTTGCCTATCACTGTTTATCAGACACTTCATAGCATGTTTAATCCTCCAGAAAAACCTCATAATTCATGAGTGCTGCAAGCACAAGTGGATTAGGAAATGTCTTTCTCTTGAGTGGAATTAATGTGGTTGATGTCGCTATGGAATTTGTTGGAATTTTTTTCCTCCTCATGTAAGGAACAGTACAGGGTGGGAAAATGCCTATTATTTCCCATACTGAAATCCAAGGCATTTTCACTGAGGTAAATTAAGTTGTGCTGTGTGCTTTAAGGGGAAAAAACCCTTTTTGATAAAGGTGATTAGCATGATTTTGTATTACATTAAATCATCATTGTTATAAGAGCTGCCTATAATTAACTTAAAAGTAGTGCAGCATTGCAAACCAGATGACATGGACTGAGTTTCACTAACTTTTAAGTTCAGAGCTGTGTTTTGAAACAGCTCAAGTGTTTGTTTACTTAATACTGCACTACTTATCATGTGTGAAATTGACCTCAGATTTCTGCTCTAAAGACTGGGAATATTCCTCAAATGATAAAGGTCATTTGTCTAGCAATTAAGCATTAATATGTATGGAACTTATCTGGAGAACAAACTGCTAGCCTTACTCCACTTCTATTTGCTCAATAGCATATTGCTGACTCTCTGGTTATGATGATAGTATTGCTGACAAATCCAAACCATCATCTTAAAAATAATATATGAGCAAGTTAATAAATTATTCTTATTATTTATTGTGGGCCAGCAATGTACCAGTTGCTCTACAAAACAGAAAGGATAGTGGCCCTTATTCCCAGGGACTTACGATATAGCTAATAAATGATTATCTGTAACATTATGCATACATGATACATACTGCGACGGTCATGTCATCACTTGATCAGTGTTATTTAATAATGCGATTAGAATTTATACAGGATGTTATGCATGTGAAGTAGTCGATAGACATTAACTAATCATCACAAGAACCTGTGATGTTTGCTGGTAAGCATTACTATCCCCATGTGCGAAGAAGCAAGAAGGGAAACTGAGATCAAAGGTGAAGTGACTAACCAAAGGCACATCATGAGTAAATGTCAGAGCCAATATTACAATGCAGGAACTCCTGCCTATAGCTGAGCAATAAATGTTTTTTCTTATCCCGTGAATAATTTCCATGATTTAAAAAATTTTCACATCTCAAATAGGATGAATAGTCAAAATCCTGGAAATATTCACAAACTGAATGACCCAAAATGAAAAAGAATTGGTTTATTGTAATGTTACATTTTGCTAATTTGGAACATTATTTCAATCTAACCTTTTTTCAGTTTAAATTTATAAATGAAATCCATTTTGAACAGGAAATCCAGAATTTTTCATTGAAAATTGTAAAAACAAAAAGTTTTGACAACTTCAAAACTTTTTTCTCAATTTTTTTGTGAGTTGGGAAACTTTGTCAAACTCGACCTTGTTTCACAAAGTTTCTGCTATGATGAATTGGCATTTTTCACTGAAAAACTTTATTAAAACATTTTCCTGCTAGCTCTACTCCTGACTCCCAATTCAGTGATCATTCTTCCACACTGTCTTCTCTTTAAAAATAATTATATAGATACTAAATATTTATCACTGCCACACACTGATTTAATGGATAGGAAACTTGACTGGATCTGCAAGCTGCCGGACAGTTTTAGGATAAAGGAGGAATGTATACAGGGATAGGTTCTTCTTCCCTGGCATTGCCATTGGACAACTAGAGAGATGCAAGCCAATTGGCTCTTTCCTCCCACAATCATTTCTTTAAAGCTTGGCCTGTTTTTTTTTTTTTTCCTTCAGGCTCCTTGCCCCATTTTTAGCAGAACACATACCCCGTCTATCTAGTTATATAGTATAGGAACTGTGTTTTCAGGTTGCTATGTGTCTAAGTGATTGTCTGTTCAAGTAACAAGGCAATAATTTTTCCCATCTGGGCCAAATTGGCTGGGGCATAGTGGGTTTCCCCCCTTCCTCATAGTGTCACGGAGACACAGATGAAATAGATATAGGATTTAGGAATTTTTAACATTAGAAATTGTACAAATGTCAGCTGGTCACAACATGTAGCAGGTGTCCAGTGCTGGTGAATGGCCAAGGAGCCAGTGACTAGTAAATGGAAGACATGGGTTTCCGCTGATGGACTCTATGTCAATGGGCAAAAGGGAGTCTTGAAGTCCATGCAGGCCGGGTTTCAGTGCCTTATAAAAGGTGCTTTTTCAATTTGATTTATTTAATGAAAACAATATGTATATATTGCACAACTGTGACCCGTTTTTTTCTTTTTTCTATTTCTTACTCTTCCCCTTTGAGTTATACAACCCAGGGTAGTGTGTGAATGAAAGTGGATCTCTTACAAGCAGACAAGGAAAGTTGGAAGCATCTATAGAGCAAAACTGGGAAAGAGGGAGGAAACACATTATCTTTTCTTGTAATTCCAGTGAAATTCAAGTGCCATCCAGAAGATTGTTTTCTTGAAAACAGAAATAGAGGCCTTAATGTTTGTTATGTGATGTTGCCATGCAGCAACGAAGACAGGCAAAATTTACAGAACAAATCATGAAAGTGTTTTGTTTTTGTTTTGGAGAAAGTTTAAAGTGTTTCAAACAAAGACAATTATTATGGAGTGAGTCTACCATCTGCTGTGACTCTGATCATAACAGTGAACAAGGTATGGGAAACGATCAAATAAAGATTGTATCCTTAGTTTATTTTAAAGCTTAGTCTATTTAATTAAACTGCATTTGGTGAGGATCATCTCATGTTAATTCTGTAGGGGGATGGTTGCAGCTCACGCTCCCCCCCCACACACACTAAATTAATTTAAGATGGAACACCTGGGCTAGTATAAAGAATGTTTAAGCAGAGCGGTGCAGAGAAAAGTAATTGCATTTTGCAGAGAATTTCAAAATTTGCTTTCATTCTGATTTGGAATGAAAACCAAACATTTCAAAGTTCTCCATGAAAGGGAAAACCCTGGGGGCCTCAGGCCTTGGGTAATCCTGGGGCTGGGTGCCTCCAGGCTACAGACCCTGAAAGTCCAGCAGTCCCTGACTCCAATTCAATCCGCTTAGCTGCCTGGTCCTAAGCCCAGGAACATGGGAGTTCAGGATGCTGAGGAGCTGGGAGCTGAGGTGCCCTTTGTTTCTAGGTTCCTGGCTTCCTGTCAGCCTGCCTAGTGAGCTGCAGAGAAACCCAAGAGCTTTGGATCCATGGTTCCCAGAGCTTCCAGGCTCTTGGCTCTCCATTAGCCCATCAGGCGAACTGCTGAGGAGCCAGGTAGGTAAGGTGGGAGGAAACCAGCCACATTTCTGATGGAAGCCTGCCTGTTTTCCATTGGACCTTAGTCTAAATCAAACTATCTCCATAGAATGTTTCAGTTTCCATGAAACAGTGTTCTCTGACAAAAAACTTTCTGTCAGACAATTTCTGGCTAGCTGTATTTTAAGACACATATGATTGAAACCAAAAGCTTGTCAGTTAGAGGCTTTGTGCATAAATCTCCTGCAGCAGGCCACAGGCAATTAAGTTTTAAACATGAGGAGATGAGAATATGCAATAGAACTGAATCTAGATCTAGCTTTTCAGTACACCTTTCCTATGAACTATGTGTCAAAACACTTACAAGACAGCAAGTTAGACACTGGTAGTGCACAGAGAAATATAGTAGCCACTTGCCGCAGGCACTAGTTCATACACCAGTTTGAGCATCAGGTTTGCCAATGAACTGTTATAGGCAGCACGCTCAGAAACAAGTGGGTGTGAAAAGATGCTAAAAAAAAAAAGTGCCAGACATTAATGGGATTTAAAGAGTAATGGTGTTTTACTATTCTTTTCCGCTGGAGGTAATTAATTGTAGAATGGAGTAGAAAAGATAGCAAGGGAAACTTCAGCCGCATAGTCAAGCTAAAAGAAAAATTAAACAACTAATTAGAAAAGGAACATTGTCCTCAATACTAAGAGTATCTCCTTTACTTTATAGAAAGTGTCATGAGGTTCTAGACAGCCAGAAGAGACAGACAAGTCTGTATTTCAACTTCACTGTGCCAGCCAGTCACAAAGAAGTTAAGGGGGAGTTCACTTCAAGGTAGAGCAGGCAACGTTTGACATCAGGACCACTGATAGGGCAGTTATTCAAAAAAGCTTTTCTGCAGCCCCACCAATGAATGCTGTTAAAGGGGAAGTACTGATTTAATGTATATCCTGGCCATAACCACTTCCCAAAAAGTTATGCCCATTTTTAAGCTCCATCGGTCTCCCAGGCTGACTTTTTGCCACTGGGCCTTTGAGGCAGGATTTTGGAACTCAGCCTCAATGAATCAAGACTACAGTATGGGAAACTAAATGTAGGTTTCCAAGCAGTGTTTTTTTCCACTGACTCTCAGAAACTTCCAAGTTTTATCATCATCTTTTTTTTAATCTGTTGAAACAAACTTGCACTACAAAAGATGTATAGTCTGCCCAGAAATAGTGTGAGTGTGTGTGTGTGTGTGTATGTATGTGAGAGATTTTAGGAACTGTGAAAATAATGATAGAGGGTGCTAATAAGGATTAATGGGCTATTTCTTCCCTCTTGTAATTCCATTGGCTCACAAAATGAATTTGGCCCATTATAATTTGAGGATATTAAGTAGAAAAATACATCGTTGATAAAGAGTTCATCTTCAGAAATATTGGAAACCCCCTAAATTTAAGGGTCAAGTGTATATTTATTTCTTCCCTTGTTACTAATGGTTTGAGTATATCAAGGGAACATGTCTCTAACCTCTAAGGTTTTGCTATCCATTCTCAAACTCTCAATATTTTTTGAAGCAACTAGGGAAATTAATGTTCCATTGGGTGGATAGGACTTCGTATAACATAAATAATTTGTCTAGGGACTTCACACATTTAAAGGTGTTTCTTTTGATTCTGTTGATCAGAAATCATTAGTTCAGAACTTATGAGTAGAAAATAAGGTTAATATGCCCTCAGCACTCAACAGTTCATTCACTGAGGAGGGAGGGAAGGCAAACGTAACTGCACATTCTGATTTCCTGATGATGTAATTATATTAAATCTGTGCATTATAATGCAATGTTTGTTTCTACGAGCATGTATTTGCATGCATCATTTGTCTGAACTGACAGCTGTGTAATAGTTGAGGTGATTTGCACATTTATAACACTTTCTGGAGAATTTTCATACTATACATAATAGTTACTCCAAGGAGTTATGTAATTATATGTTATGTTTTATTAGCTAATTTAAATACATCATGTGTTCCCTTGAGGCCTAGATTGATACATGGCCATATGAGGGAGATGAAAATAATGAACTTTACTGTCTGCTTTAGCACTCTTGGTAATATGAAACCTCAGCTATGTTAATTACCCTTGTGGTTTAGCTTTGTAGCATAATTATATGTGACATTGCTTTCCAGTTTATGTAATATTAGACATAATTCAGAAATTGGCATGGATTTATCCAGTTATTATATCAATGTAATTTTTATAAATTAAGTTTGTAGATCAATTTAATTAGATGTTTATATCTCTATAAAATTTAAGAAAGCAAGAATCCATGTGACAACTATTTATTTAAACGATAACCTGAGCGTGCTTCCAGTTTATGAGGTAGCAACTGTATCCCGGTCAAATGAACGAATGCCGAGGTCCTTATAACACATACATTCTGATACCAAAGGTCCAAGAGTTTCTTAGACAAGGTATGGTTACTCTAAAGGATATATCATTGGGTTAATACTATTGGCCTGAAATGTGTAACAAAATATTTCTCTGACCCCCTAACTTACCTTATTCAGTTATCTTCACTTTCCCCAGCACCTGAACAACTTTATACCCACGAGAGCTGAGGATGTGCTTGTACCAAAAATGAGAGTAATGTGCTGTATCTTAAGTTACATTTAAAAATGAATGATAGATGTCCTATGTAATCAACTCAGTGTTAGTTTTAAGTAAAAACACAGGAGGCAGATAACAACTGATGAGTTCGTATCCAAATTTCTTCTCAGACTTGCTTCAGGATGGCACCATGGCTTGTGACAGAAACCAGGTTTCCTGTAGCAGCCTGCTCTCAGTAGCAGAGAGTTTAAATACATCTCTTGTACTTGGAATAGCAGTGCTTTGAGAGAATAAAGAGTCCTTCCAACTCAGTTTTAAACTTAAAGCAGAATATGTGAATCTTGTCACAAGAAAGGCCTTACCTCTGCAAAAGGTGTTTGGGATTGGGTGGTGAACATAGCTGACAGGGAGGTAAAAAAAAGAGGCAGTAAAGTTGATGTTGGATTTATTTGATTTTAATAACAACAACAAAAAGATTTTGTAGTAATCATTTGAGGTGTCCCTAACTCTCTCTCCCTGTGCTGATTTATGTAAGCACTATCTAGTTGCTTGCTAATATCTGGACAGTGAGTAAGTAAATTTCTTTGCTCTGGCTGCTAAAGATTCTCCAACAAATATATATAAGCCTTTATATCTAAAAAATCTTACATTTGTTACCAAATTTGATGTGGCAAATTTGCTTTTTACAGTGAAAAATCACCAATATTGCATCACAAACTCTACCCTACGTTCTGAAGTGTCATAATAATTGTCAGGCCCATCTTGACTGCCTGTGAATTTTAGAACAGTTTGAATATTGAGCTTTACACAGAAATGCTGTTGCAACCTCATATATGATGTGGCAACATATCATCCCATAATGAATAAGTGAGTCTAAGAGGTATCCTACCTTGGGAAATATTATAAAAAAATATCACTTGGGACTATCTAGTTGAATCTACAGGCAAAGTGTTTGCCCTTCACAGGATTTATATTACTTCTAGGGAAAATTCACCTTTGGCAAGGATTATTTAGTAGTATTCAGATGGGAGTAAACTCCATCATGGTCAGGGAAGTCACCTAACTTTCCCCTCAGTTTCTTGGCAGATTTTAATAAGGAGATCCCAGGAATCCCTGAGATCATTACATCAGTGGGAGGGGAAGCAGAGGGTTGAAAGAGAGAGATCAAAGAGGAAAAAAGGAGGAAAGAACTGAAGGGGAGAGGTATTATTAAGTTTTAAAACCTAATGGTAATGACTCCTGAGGATGGAAGGTGGTGGAGTTAGCATCTCGGGAAATTGAAAGGAGGAAGTTAAAGGCTGAGAGTGGTAAGAGCATGTTTCAGAAATAACTTAAGGATTCTTTCTGGTAGCTCAGAAATAACCATGTCCTCGGCAGATAAACTCCAGCCTTTGGCCTCCAAATTTATGTACCCAGAATATGGTTCTTATTTCTTTAACAGGGATTCCCCTCAAGTTATCATCCAAATAATAATATGCTATGCCTCCATTAGCTGGCTGGGCTGAATCCAGTTTTTTAAATCTTGAGCTCTAATTGAGAGCATATTGCCAGTATGACACCTTAGGGAAGGCAACACTTGGGAACTGCTAGCATACTCCTGAAGAGAGAACTTAAACTACAATCCTTTTAGTTAGGCCTATAATCCTTACAAACTTCTTATTCCCCTGTCTTCATACAGTACCACTAGTTTGCAGATAGGACCATTTTATAAAAAAAATATACAAAAGGAATGTTTTCTATCAGTGTTTGTATTTTAAGTTGAATGATAGCTGGTCATTGAGTTGGGGGTTTGGAAAAGAATTAAGGAGAAGAAAAGGGTTAATTTTGCAGAGTAGTAGCTCAGACAGAATTTTGGCTTCACTAGACATACTATATACATGAGGTACAGTACAAAAAGCCTTACTCTCAGGTGTAGAGTTCAAGTTCAATGAGTTCACTGTTTTTAAATCGGTTTATAAAAATAAACAGATGTTTTAGACAAGTGGCATAAGGGCCCAACAGTCTTTAAAGCAGTTTTAAATGTCATACTTTTCCACTACATTAAGATTAATGTGCTGCTATACGTGACACGATGATAAGGATAGTTATTGTCCTAAAGAGCTGACTATAATCCTTCAAACATGCACATGAGTAGACCCACTGAAGTCAATGGGACTACTCTCATATGTAAAATTAAACCCACACATAAGAGTTTGCAGGGTTAAATCCTAAAGGACAAGCATACAGAAGACAGGACATACTGGTAAATCTAAAAGAAAGACTGATGTAAGAAGTAATTTTAATTATGTTTGTTTTTAATTACTGACTACCACCTGTCCTCTGGATGGGAGTTTTTTAATGATTCCATATAGAGGTGCTGCAGGTGTATTTAAAAGAATGAAAAAATGAATGTTTCACAGCCAGCATGGTGGTCAAGCAGCATTCTGAAAGATTGGCATCCTGCAGTTCTTGATTCTGAGCTTATAGGATTTTATTTAGCTTTATCAACAATGGCACTTTCAATGTCATTTTCATATCGCCGTGTGTTTTGGTGTAGGAAAAGGCGTGGTGAAGAGGAACAGGGGGGTTTTGGTGCTCTGGGGAACGGTAATGAAAGAAAAAGAAGAAAGATGAGAATTAAGAACAGCCGTGCGCCACTAAGTTACTGCATGGTGCTGTGTTAGTTATGAGCTGAATATTTCCAGAGAAGTCTAGATGCTGTTTGTCAATGGTAAATCTGAAGTGCCACAGCTGTTCTTCTTAGATGGATGTCAAAGAGAGAGTAGTAAAGAAAATCAGTAGCGGGGGAGGGGGAAATGAATACAATGCATAAATTAAAAAGCAGTGTGATTGATTAATTTGGAATGATCTTTTTTTAATGAGAAAAAGAGTAAAAGTGTTAAATGCTGCATAGTTCATGTGTGGAATTTAATGGATTTATGTATGCACTCTGCAGCAAAGTGTCTTGTTTTACAAGTTGTATTGTATTTGTTTTACAAATGCTGTATTTCTGTTAGTAAATACCAACCCTTTCTTACTTTATTTTATTTTTTGATTAATTGATCTGGCACTTATTGAGTGAAATGAGAGGAAGCAAATATTCTTAAAGATTCCTGTTATAGGGGGAAAAAAGTGACATGTTTTACTTCAGAGCAATTGTAATGTAAATAAGTATCATATTTTATTGATAAACAAAACAATAATACATTTTCATGGCAAAATATATAAAGCCTTCTTTCCAGAGTAGAGTGTGTTGAAGGGAAAAAAAATTATATAGTTATTACTAGAAAAATATACTAAGTAAATAATAATTAGTAGTACAGTTTGTGCTATGGACAGCTTAGATATTCCAAGTGGAGTACTGTGTTCGTATCGAACACCTGCTGGCAGTTCCCAGTAAATTTATCACTCTTAAATTGTAAGAAATCCCACACACAAAGGGTGTTGCATATAAAAGAAGAAAGGGAAATTTGTTTATTTGATCTACCATTTAAACATCTTTTTATAGTTAAAATAAAGTTAGAAGGCAGCATTATTTGGCAAGCAAATTCATATTAAGTGCAGTTGCTAGACATATTTGTGTTTTTCATCCTGAGATAAATACTGATTATATTGATGGTACTAGCACAGTATAATTAGAAGTTGTGTGTCAGGTCAAAGAAGAGAAATACATCATTAGAGTGCAGGGCTATTTTCTCCTAAAAACTCACTGATATCACAGTTTTGGTATGTTCCAAGTTTTTAAAATGTTGCTTTTCAGAATCATTTCTTTGAGCTCCAGGAATAAAAATCCACTTAAGCAGGAATAGTTTATTCATGTCTTAAAAGAGGATGACTGCAGCAGAGATAGGGAAGTCACTCCACCTTTTACGTTGGTGCTGGAATTTTAACCAGGGGTTCCAAATGCCAAGCAGGCCTCATGCAACAAATTACCACACCTCACCAAGGACATAGCCACTCCTTAAATTTATGTGAAGTGGAGCAGTCAGAAATAAGTCTGTTTTCCGAAAGGTTGAACATTAAGAAAGGAAGTCTTGCTGGTGACCAAATTAAAATATTGTTTTAAAAATAATGGTAGGAATAATGACTATTCTTGACCCAGATCAACACTTTTCCCTTGTAAGCCTCACAGAAGGTCAGGCTTAAAAACGGATTGTAGTGGACATTTTTCACACACAGACTAATACAGTTTTGAAACAGATAGCCGGGAAGGGCTGTGGTAGCATGACTTACGAGAGCTTGTCTATATGAGCACTTAGCTCGTGGCAAGCTGGGGTGTAAATCTATCTTGCACTAGCCTACCAAACACTAAAAGCTCCAGAGTGCACTTTAGCCTACCTCATTGGCACTCACAGCCATATGGACATTGTGGCAGGACACTAATCAGGAGGCAAGGCCGCCCAGTGCGGGAACAGACGGGGCAGTTTGCCTTGGGACCTACTGCTGAGAGTGTTCCCAAACTGAGCGGCATTGAGATCCAGCTCACTGGAACATAATGCCATTCAGATTTTGCCCTGCAGCCCCACTGTCATAACTAAGAGGCCACATGACCAAACCAGAATGGTGCTTTGACCCTACACACTGGGTTACAATGACTGGAGCAGGGAGCCAAGTCGAGCCGCTGCTGCAGGATGCATGCAGTTGTATGTATGAGGTGAAAATATTGTGGGTGCGCCCCACATCTATTCTGCTTTGAAACAGGAGTAGATTAAATTGCACTAGGGAACTTTTAGCACAGGGCAACAGGGTTCACATGGACAGTGAGTTACAGCAAGCTAGTGTGAGGAAGATTTACACCCCAACTTGCCACAATCTGAGTGTTCATGTAGACAAGCCCTGAGGTACAGAGTCATTAATACAAGATATATTAGAGAAGAACAAAAATGATCACAATCAGTAGTAGAAACTGGGATAGAATGAATGGATTTTTCTGCACAGCATCACTCTGAAATGCTCCAGAAGTTGGTCCCTCTGTGCCATTTTCTCCATAGCCCTTTAATATGCCTCATCCATGTTCAAGTAGTTTGTTTTAACACAGTACCCTCAATCCCAGAGAGTGGTTAGGTGGGGTCCCTGCAGTTTTGCTATGTTTGTGCCACGTTTATTCTTGGCCCATCCCACTCCAAACTGCTTGATGTGGAGATCACAGATAATACAACTTCTGTCATAATTATTTTCATAATGATCAATGTTATATAAGAGATTTTAATCACATCCTGTAGTGATATTGTACAATCTGCATTTAATGTACCTATTTATCTTCTGTTGCTTATAGAAGCACATTTGTCTGAAAAGTGGAATGATAAACTTAAATTGTTTGTGGAATCCATAGTAGATTTTAAGGGAAGTGCTTTCTGCTATATGGCCAGCTTGAAAAAGATGATTTGATGGCTTCCCATATTTATAGTTAAGATTGCTCCACTCCAAAATGCTTGACTTGAGTTCTGACTGTACTCTAGACAAACTTTATTATATTTCCATGGGACCAGATAAGTAAAAGTTATCTTCCTGAGACAGGTAAAAGGAAGAAACTGGGAAATATTTTGTATTTCAGCCAAAAATCTATTAGGCAGGAAAACATGGATTTGGTCAGCTGAGACATATAATTGAGAACGTCTGTTAATCTGGATGTAAGGCAAAAATATTGTGGCAGATACTAAAATCTAATTGTGAATTCCTATGCTAAATTCAAACCAAAGTAATGGGATGCAAAGATATGAAATAAAAGAAAGTTAAGGAAAGATTCGCTGTAGAGCACCTGACACGGCAGCCACTTTGCCCTGCCAAGACCTATTTTGCTGAAGGTTTTCAGACTGCACTGAAAAGTAATTCAGTTCCAGGATTTATACATGTCTGTATTCTCCATCTTTTAATGAGATTATAAATAGCATATCACAAGTTCCTCCATATGCATGTACATCATGTTTGCATAATGTTAATCATTCAGTATACTTCCCCTTTACCTATCACATACAGCTGTGGTATACTATAGATTGGTAGATCACACTACCAAAAGTGACAGCCTGTTTGACCAGTATAATTTTGCATATATCGCCACTGAGTGAAAGAGTCCCATTTCTTTTTCTACCAAAAGTTCCAAAGCTTTTCGGTCTTTCAGATGCTAAAGTGAAATCAGATGTTTTCTATCAGTAGAAAGATCCACATATAAATCTATTTTGTACCTCCTTGTCTCAACTAAAAAACATATTTTCATCCTTGACCACCACCTTTATTATATAAAGCAACAGAGGGTCCTGTGGCACCTTTAAGACTAACAGAAGTATTGGGAGCATAAGCTTTCGTGGGTAAGAACCACACTTCTTCAGATGCAAGGCATCTTCCCTTGCATCTGAAGAAGTGAGATTCTTACCCACGAAAGCTTATGCTCCCAATACTTCTGTTAGTCTCAAAGGTGCCACAGGACCCTCTGTTGCTTTTTACAGATTCAGACTAACACGGCTACCCCCTGATACTTTATTATATATAATCTCTTGGGTCTTTATGGTAACACAAAAAGCTTATGGTCACCACGGTAACTGCCATGTATTCAATGTATAAATTGAACAATACTCACTAGTATTAGCATCAGGGAAAAAAGGCTTTTTTTTTTTTTCCTTTTTCAACTACCTATTGGGCCCACTCCTGCTGCCATTGAAGTCAATGGAAACTGATTTGGGTCCCGTTACTGACAACAATGTTGTAGTGATATCACAGGATCGGTGGTAACTCCCCCCCCCCCCCCTTTCTATTGTAACATAGGTAGTAATTGGGAAGTGTGGAAAATCAGATGGATCTTCACTGTTGACGTATTGTTATTTCTCAGACTGGACTTGCTGCATTTGAACTTGGTGAACAGTATTGTTTGGCTCATCTTTACTATATTATTAGTGTAATATGCAGTAGATATGATTGCCAACATTTGTTTAACCTTAATATCTCAAACTGTATGTTTCCAGAGGCTAAGGAAGCCACACTTGCTTTTTAAATGAAAGTACTCTACAGTGTGTGAATAGGCAGGTACTTTGGTTAGCAAAAGATTATGGTATACTTTTTCAAGATAGATAATATCTATTTCTGTGTACTTGATCCACTAATGTGAAGTATAGAGCTTTCTGTGTATGTAGAGACAGCAACCATGCCATTTGGGGTTTTAATCTAGTTTCCTCTCATAGCCAGTAGTGTCTGGTCAGTATTTGGATGAAACTGGAAAACTTGCAGGGGGCTGCAGCAAGTGGTTTTAGTGATTCCATAAGTGTCACTCATCCCTCTGAAGAGACATTAATTAACCAATAGGTAGAGGCACTGTGCTGCTGAAGATGCCATCTTTTGGTGGAGATATAATTGCAGCCCATCACATGGGTTTGCCCTTTTAGGGGGTCAGGGACCATACTTCCTGTGACAGGCTCCTGTAAGGGAGAACACGCCAACTCAGACCCACCTGGAAGTAATTAAATCCCTAGTTGGCTGGTTGGCAGCTAATTTGCCTGAGAAAGCATTACCAGGGCTCAGCTGAATGGTTCCTAGAGCCAGGAAGGCCTAGATTCACACAGGTACTTACATGCCTAAACCCCAAGCTTAGGCTCCGACACCTCTGTTCTGGCACTATTGATACCTATAAAACTCCCATGTAGGCACCTAAATTCATTCTGTGCCTAAGTTTTCAGGATAAAAGTTCCCTAGGCCTCTATGTTTCTGCCTCTGAGGATGTGCACTCTTCCCTCACTCTAGGCATCCAGCTATCTAAGTCCCAGAGTGATTGATGAACTGGGGAAAGATAGGTGTCCGTCCCCCCCATGTGCAGGGCCTGATCCAGAAGGCATGTTCAGAGGCCGGCTACTGGATTGGGTCCCATTCAACATTAGGGATGTGGAAGACCCAAGTTCAACTCCCCACTCTTACTCAAAAGGGGAGAAAGGATACAAACAGGGGTCTCCCACATCTTAGCAGGTTGCTCTAACCACTGAGCTATCAGATACTCTGATCTGGGGCTCCCTCAATCTCTCCTGTTCCACTGTGGATAAATAGTGAACGAGAGATTGGAGCAGGAGGACTGGATCCTGGGTCACCCACTTTACAGGTGGGTGCTCTATGCACTGAACATCAGAGTCATTCATTTTCTCTCTCACACATACTTAAATAGTCATTAGGTGTGTGTGTGTATCTATTCAAAGTGGAACCACTGTTACCACAAGAACAGATTGAGGGATTGTGACGTTATTGACATAAACTGGGACCGTATAGATCATTGTTGCAACCAAGGTCCTGTAGTGGCACCCAAATCTGGTATAAAGGGGGTCAAATGGGGTGTCTAGGACAAGGTTATGGTTTACTGGTTATGATTATGCTGTCTATATGTGTGTATCAGTTTTGTAGTTGAAGTTATGAATATTGGCTCTATACTGTCTGTATGGCAAACTTATGCTATGCTTCAGGGTGACATCCCAGACAAGCTGAGATTAGCTCTGCCTAGCCTGCTTGATGGCCCATTAAGGACCATCAGCTATACAATGGACCCATTGAGAGAAGGCAGATACGCCTTGTAACTCAGCAAAGTATGCAGGGACTGGCCCATGTGACTCCAGACTCTTTTCCACAGTAAGAACAAAGAGGTGTTCTTACACCTGGAAAAGACTATATAAGGCTGATGCCTCATCTCCATCTTGTCTTCAATCCTGCTTCTTACCTCTGGAGGAACTTTGCTACAAACTGAAGCTCTGAACAAAGGACTGAATGACCCATCCCAGCTGGGGATGTATTCCAGAGACGTGATTTGAACCTGCAGTTTATTCCATCGCTGCTGCAAGCCTGAACCAAGAATTTGGCCATTACTGTATGTAATTGATTCCATTTAACCAATTCTAACTCTCATCTCTATCTTTTTCCTTTTATGAATAAACCTTTAGATTTTAGATTCTAAAGGATTGGCAGCAGCGTGATTTGTGGGTAAGATCTGACTTGTATATTGACCTGGGTCTGGGGCTTGGTCCTTTGGGATCAGGAGAATCTTTTTCTTTTACTGGAGTATTGGTTTTCATAACCATTTGTCCCCATAACGTGTGGCACTGGTGGTAATACTGGGAAACTGGAGTGTCTAAGGAGATTGCTTGTGAGACTTGCGGTTAGCCAGTGGGATGAGACCGAAGTCCTCCTAGTCTGGCTGGTTTGGTTTGCCTTAGAGGTGGAAAAACCCCAGCCTTGGGCTGTAACCGCCCTGTTTTAGCAATTTGTCCTGAGTTGGCACTCTCGGTTGGGTTCCGCCAGAACCGCATTATCACAGGGATCCCAGAGAAGCCCTTCTACTGCTTACTTCTGGGGTTCCCCAGATGCTAATCAATTAATCTGTTCCTGCCAGGTGAAAGGAGGGGGGTCCACCCTAATGAAATTGCCAGGGTTTACCAGCGATCTCCCTATGCCCTTTAGGAAATTCCCCAGATAAACTAGATCTGTTCAGCCCTGGAGGACACAGATACAGCCCTCTGATCAAAGGATTGACCCTCAGGCAGTACTCTTCCAAAACGAAGTATTTTCTTTACTTCGTGTAACCAACCCTTCATCATACAATTAATCTAACCCTAAATTTAAACATAAACCCCTTAGCACAGGTATACAAGTTAAAGTACCCAATGCTGTAATGTTATACAGTTGGAATGGCTTAAGTGATTATGTTTTGCACATGGTGATCATATGCAGGACACTAACAGCAATCTTAATAAACCCTAAACTTTATACCTAGTAGCACAAACATGCACACCACATACACACATTTTTCTTATCTCAAGCATTTCTATTCTATATCTTATACTATGGCTGGCATGCTTACACCCTGTAGGCCTCTTTCCCTTTGCTTTGTCTTAAGGATCCTTTTCTCATCTGTCCCATTAGCCAGCTGCTGCTGTCACCCTGCAGTTGCTTCTTCTGATTTCTTTACTCTTTAGGTTTCTTCTGATCTATTCTGGTTCTCCTTCTTGTTTTCCTGCTCCTATCTTGACTGTTGCTAGCCTGCTCTCTGCCTTATATACAGCTTTTGGCTTGTTTTGATTGGCTTATTTTTCAATCCTAACATTAGCATTCCTATCCTCCAGTCACTTTCCGACCCTCTCTGATTGGTCCATACTTATAGACCAATCATAACTGCTAAATCTATGGTGACCCTCACTTGTTTTTGGACTGAGTATGCCTGGCTGATCCCTCCCTGGAGTTTTGGAGTGACCTTTACCTGATGTTAGTCCACACCTGCCTACCAACACACCAACCATAGGCTAAACTGCTTGGAACATTGACTGTCCTTGACTGACATTTTGATGGCACACATAAAATTACCATACTCTGTGGAACATATCCTAAGCTCAGTAGGGGAAGAGGAGTTTCTAGGAGAGTTCACCCGAGTAAGAGGCTTGGAAGGACAGGGAATTCCCAAACAGTGGCAGGAAGCCCCGCATATCAAAAATTACATGCTGCCCTGGAAGACAGCTGCAATCGACAGATTTCTGCCAACCCCTGGTTCCAGTGCAGGATTCTTCCCAGGTAATTGCAAGAGACCTGACACAAAGGAAGGGATCCAAGCAAAAAGATCCATACTGGATAGGAATGGTGGACCCAAATGGAGAAACTGAGGCAGGGTGCATCTACAGCACCACATTTGGCCAGGAGGGGGCCCTATATAGCAGGTGTAACTTGTGCCACAGCCCTTGTAGTCATTAAAAGTTTCTGTGGCATATTTCCAAAGAATAAAAGTATTAATTAATTAAAGTATTAATCCAATGGTGCCTTGTTGTATGGCTTTTGGGGGCAGGGATAGCTCAGTGGTTTGAGCATTGGCCTGCTAAATCCAGGGTTGTGAGTTCAATCCTTAAGGAGCCATTTAGGGATTAGGGGATTTAGTTGGGGTTGGTCCTGCCTTGAGCAGGGGGTTGGACTAGATGACCTCCTGAGGTCCCTTCCAACCCTGATATTCTATTGTGTGACTTATGTTACCTATCACTACTCACTGCCACAACTTGAATTTCAAATATTGAATATTTCTTACAGAGAATCTTCATTCAAGAACAATGCATGGGTAAAAGAAAACCACAAAAAATTGTCTACTTTAAATATGAATAACAAACACATCTGAGGAAGTCACATTTGCTCATGAACATTCCACTAGCAGAAAAAAAGTTTAAAATCATTAAGGAAATTTGAACTGTTTGCTCAGCTCTAGCTATAAAATTCCATTTCCATATGCTGATAGCCATGACTTGTTGTTTGTCATGTAACCAGATTATAGAAATCTCACACTGTTGCCTGTCCAGTTTCCTGCTTATCTCCGAATTGCTCCAATAGCTGTTTTGCTTTGGTCCACAGCAAATGTGGCACCAGCCTTTACTGGAATGCAATGGGCTTTCAATGCCATCACCAACCGTGTATCAGCCAACAGTGAAAGCTTGGAGAAATATAAGTGTGTGTGTGTGTGTGTGTGTGTGTGTGTGTGTGTGTGTGTGTGTGTGTGTGTGTGTGTGTGTGTGTGTTGGAGAGAGGGGAACAGCTGTTTCAGGTACCAACAGACCTTTTTTGATTGAAATTTTTGTGTGTTTCTGTTTCTATCCTATTACTCTCTGCGGTGGGGAGGGGGAACCTAGGGGAGGGCCTTTGGAATTCATGATTCTCTTCATCAACTTAAGTCCTACAAGCCAATTTGAAGGACATCACAAGTTGATTAAACTACCTCATCACAAATTGATTAAACTACCTCATAATGGCACACTGAGTTCTCTCTAGTGGGTCACTCCAACATTCAGATATTTCCTTTCAGACAACACATCATTCTGACTTATGGATTCATATGAATATACCTTTTAAAACCCTGTCTAGGTTTAGACTGGACTTAGGCTGCCTTTTTTCCCCCTGAACTCATCATTGGAGTAATTTTCCAATTCCTTAGAAGACAGGTATTTTTCTCTTTCCCTCCTTTGTATCTGCTTCCTTTCAAAATGTGGATTTCTCTAGGTATTTCAGACTCGAAGATATGCTTTTTATGTAATTATATAACTCCCTTTTGCATCCCCAAGAGAGAGCATACCACCTCTGGAGTCGTTATAGCTCCAGGAATTGCTCATTATGCTTTGTGACTGTTGTATTTTTGAAGGGGCTTCCTTATAAAGTTAAGGATAGGTCATATGCTCCTGTCACAAAAGCTGTTTCATGCATAAAGGTGAAATCATTTATAGTTATGATTTTCTAGTCTGAAATCTGGAAAGCAGAACAATCTTTCACCCAGCATTGCAGAGCAGCTCCTGAGGCTGTTCAGATGCAACCTTTCATTGCAGGGTCTTGAGAGCAATTTTGTAAGAAAATTGTCTTCTGCCCAACCAAGGCTACAGGTTCAATTATTCCTGAAGGTCTGACTGTCTGCATTGTTTGGCTCTTTTACATGGGGCTCTAGTTTTCTGTAACTTGGATCTGCTAATCTAGAGGCCCATTTGTGGGTTAAAGGTGGGTTTGAAGAGGCTTGGATGATAAGATGCTATTTCACATTGGTCTTGCATAGGGTAACTCAGCTGAATCAGAGAAGGGAGGCAAGAGACAGAAGAATTGAGAATGGCAGAACAGTTCTTCAGCTTATTTGTTTCTTACTCATTGACAATATGGTTGTCAGAAAGTGCCACGCATACCAATAAACAATTGTAACAATCAGAACAAAAGGTGATCGTTTCTATTATATTTCCTATTCCGTGTAACATTTATTTGGTTGGTCTGTGTGACAACTGTAGAAGCTTGATTGACAGATTAATAATGTTTAAAAGATTTCTCTCCCCCTGCCACAGATTGCATTAAAAGATAATTGTATGGTAGTCCATGTGTGTATGTGTATGTGTATATGTATATGTGTGGGTATATGTTTTTAATTTTAGAAATGTAACTTCTGATCATCTGGATTAGTTTTTAAGAGAAATAATACTAACAGAACCAAGCTGTGTTTTGTAGTGTTGGTATTAACTGATTACATTATATACATTGTATCCTCTTCAGAATTAATATGCAGTTGTTCAACTGCATATACTTTAAATGTATACACATCTGATTTAGATAAGCAGTTTGGAATTCCTCCATATTGACAAGGTTTCTTATAAAAGCATGCTGTACAGTTCTTTGGCATGAAATTGCTCAGCATAGCCAGACTCCTTAGAGGATACTAAACAAAACAAAAGTTGGAGCCACTGAACATCACTAGTTCACTTTAAGCTTCAAAATGTCTTTTGCTGTGGGGCAGCACACAGTGCCCTCACTGCTATTTATTGTGCCGTTTATTTCAAAGTGTATTTCATCAATCTATCAAATAAAATGATACATCCTTTCTTTCAATAAACTGCTGAAAGAGGCCAAATCAAAGCTATGAAATACTCCTGTTCTCACTTCCATTACACCAACTACAGCTATGACAGTATATTAACCTCAACACCTGATCTGTTCTTTTTAACGGTGGTGTCATAATTTCATGTTTTGAAATGTTTACATCCCTTTAAAAAAAACAGACCCAGTGATCTTGTTTTAGGCTCCATTTTGAATGATGATAACTAACGAAAAAGCTTTGGTAGCCTGCGAAAAATATTGTCAGAAAATATGTGATTTCTGCAGGACCATCTATATTTGCTTGGAGACTTGTTATTTCATCATATTATGCTTGGGATCAGACACCCAACATGTTTTCACTCTGTGTTGTCAATATCAGGCAATTCCTCATACCAAGATAGAAACAGGCTCATTACTTGGGGTTTGCATCCAGGATTAATGTAATTTTGTGATCAAAATATAAAAGGGGAAGGGTGGGTCTGAGGTTTCCTTTCTAAGGATGTGAGTCCATACAGTAGGCTTAATCCTAAGTGCTTTTGAACAGAAGCAAATCTCATTGATTTGAGAAGGAATTGCAGATGCTCAGCACCTCTTGTATTGGTTCAGAATGGCCTCTCTGCAGCAGATTTTTTTAAAGAGGTACATTTAATTTTATTTTGATGCTTTTGAGATTTTTCTATTGACTGCGTAACACGTTGGATGAAATTGGCATTCTTCATGCCAGAGATGCAGAAAAATTCAGTGAAATACACCAATAAATATCACATTTGTTTAGGTTTAAAAAATATGTTGCATTCTTTATTATTTTCAGCCTGAGGTTGTTTCTCCTTTTTCATTGTTATGTCACTTTCACTGTAAGTGTAAAATAATTAAAAACAAAGAGAGACAAACTGAACCTGGCAGAAATTGAAGGGATTTTGTGGTAGCTGAGCTTAGTAAATCCCTGAAACTTTGAGGAAATCTGTCTTTATTAACTTTTGCTTTTTGCTGATGATTTCTGTGTTTTCATTATAGTTTATAGAACTGTAAATTAATTTAACATGAAAGGATAAAAATGTTGCTTTTGAAATGTTTCTCATTACATTTATGAAAAAATATTACAATAAATAATAGAAAAGAATGCCTCTGGTTCCAGCTTCTGTTTGCTCAGTTATTGCTCTACCAAAAATGAATTATTGCACAGTTAACTTGGAGCTAATATTATTGAAGTTACGTTACATAAAAGAAGATGAGAAGCAAACTTCAAAAAACAGCACAAAAATGAAAGTACAAGCTAGGTCCTTTGAAAGTGAAATCTCTATTTGTGCTACTGTGAGTTGCATATGAATGACAGTTTACTAGAATTAAAGCCAGTCATACATCAGACTTTATGTTAATTAAGTGGAAAGCAGAATTTGGCTAATTAGTTTATACAGTGGAAACATCCAGTAGTGAGTGATACCTATAAAACACAATTTTTTGAGACATGTACTGCCAGTTTAATTTGAAGGCACTGTCTACTACAGATATTATACTGATGAATATATGTTTGATGAGTTATTTTTAATTGAATATATGACCTGTGATGAAGGTATGGAATCATTTCATAAGTTTTCATGGGGAAGTCACTATTATTCTAGGTTCCATTAAAATATCAGGCCATTCCGCATACCAGAATGATTATTTTTGTTTGTTAGTGTATCTTAACAAGAGAGCTGAGACATACTATAACAGACACTATTGGTTTGGGTGTCTTACTATGGATACCAATGTTTTTTGCCTCAAATGCAGTCATTTGGTTCAGTGTCCGAGCTATTGTCTGACTACTTACATTCAGCACCAGATTCTGCCAGCCTTCATCACTTTTGAGTAGTACCTTACATTGATTAAAATTAATAGAACTACTCAAGGACTACGGGCACGTCTTTACTACCTGCCGAATTGGCGGGTAGCAATCGATCTATTGGGGATCGACTTATCGCGTCTAGTGAAGACGCGATAAAATCGATCTCCGATGGCTCTGCCGTCGACTCCGGAAATCCACCGCGGCAAGAGGCAGAAGCGGAGTCAACAGCGGCGCGGCAGCGGTTGACTCGCCGCCGTCATCACAGCCAGGTAAGTCAACCTAAAATACGCAACTTCAGCTACGCTATTCACGTAGCTGAAGTTGCGTATCTTAGGTCGACCCCGCCCTGTAGTGTGAACCTAGCCTACAGTACTATGCAGCATGAATAATGCTGGCAGATTCTGACCCTCCGTTTACAGATGTTTTTGTCTTTTATACATTATTATTAAAAGGTAGTAATATGGTTATTAGCCCATCTGGTCTTTTGGAAATTAATGAATATCTTACTGCAGTCTCTCAACTACTCTCATACTTACAAATTCTTTGAGATTATTAATGAAATACCTAAGATTACTTAATTGGTAATCTATGAACATACACAGATACAGTAAGCAGTAGTAACAGAAATACAGTAGCTTCAGTAATACTTCTATACACAAATTATTGCAGAGTTGGCATCATAACATCTTAACCATTGATGTGACATTGGATTTTGGTGATGTTAACCTATAATCAGTAAATATTTATGTCCAAGAAATTGCTCTTCTTTCATCTAAGGTACCCAGGCCCTTTCTTTGGGATTTTTGTGATCCTCAGACTTCTTAATTTTCTAAAGGACTCCAACAAGACAAATAGAAATGGTGCCTTTGAAACTGTATCACACATTTAGTTGGCACTAAAATATATACAGCAATAAAGATGTCTTTATAATGCACACTATACTCAGTATATAGGTCATTTGTTATGAATATGGTATTTGGAATATGATGTTAGCATTTGGCATTCAATTTTGAGACTGTATGTTTAAGGATAGTATCCATAATATAGAGCTCATTGCACTGATATGCCAAATACTTAGGCCTTGAGAATGATGAAGATGAAATACTTGTTCATATCAGAATGCATTAGGTTGTGTATCATGTTTTTAAGATAAAATATTTAGCAAACTTAAAAACATCTAGTTCAATTGTGTCTTGTAGTCACAGACCATAGCAGAGGGTAGTGTGAAGTCACACTGTCCCACAAGAAACATTAGAAGATCTTCTGTGATGCCTTTTGGCGTTCTCAGGCATGTAGCACCTGTGCAATTTAAAAACATAAGAACGGTCATACTAGGTAAGACCAATGGTCCTTCTAGCCCTGTATCCTGTTTTCCCCCCAACAGTGCCCAATGACAGGTGCTTTAGAGGGAATGAACAGAACAGGCAATCAGCAGGTGATCCATCCCCTGTCGTCCACTCTCAGCTTCTGGCAATCAGAGGCTAGGGACAGCCAGAGCATGGAATTGCATCCCCAGGGCCGGCTCCAGGATCGCGATCTGCAGCGGCAATTCGGCAGAAGGTCCTTTGCTCCAAGTAGGAGTGAGGGACCGTCCGCCTAATTGCCGCCGAATAGCTGGACGTGCCGCCCCTCTCCAGAGTGGCTGCCCCAAGCACCTGCTTGGCAAGCTGGTGCCTGGAGCCGGCCCTGTGCATCCCTGACCACCTTGGCTAGTAGCCATTGATGGACCTATCCTCCATGAACTTATCTAATTGTTTTTTGAACACAGTTCTAGTTTTGGCCTTCACAACATCCCCTGGCAATGAGTTCCACAAATTGACTGTGCATTGTGTGAAGATGCACTTGCTTTTTGTTTGTTTTAAACCTGCTTCCTATTAATTCCATTGGGTGATCCCTGACTCTTGTGTTATGTGAAGGAGTAAAATGACCTATATACTGAGTATAGGGTGCATTATAAACACATCTTTATTGCTGTATATATTTCATTGCCAACTAAATGCGTGATACAGTTTCAAAGGCACCATTTCTATTTGCTTCCTCATTCAATTTCTCCACAATCTTCATGATTTTATAAACCTCTATCATATGTCCTTTCCAAGCTGAAAAGTCTGTCTTTTTAATCTCTCCTCATATGAAAGCTGTTCCATACCCTTAATAATTTTTGCTGCCCTTCTTTTTACCTTTTTCCAATTCATATATATATATATTTGAAATGGGGTGACCAGAATTGCATTCAGTTTTCAAAGTGTAGTTGTACCATGGATTTATATAGTGGCATTATGTTATTTTCTATATTTTTATCTATCCCCTTCCTAATGGTTCCTAACAGTCTCTTAGCTTTTCTGACTGCCACTCCCCACTCAGAGAACTATCTACACTGACTCCAAGCTTTCTTTCTTCAATCTACAATGACTCCAAGATCTCTTTCTTGACCACTTCTAGCACATCGTCTTATGCGGTGCACATTACTATACACACAGAGCCATGACCCCATTATTTTCCTACCCATTTCCCCATCTGGAAAATAAAAAGGAAGGAGTTACGCTTTCTCAAGGAAATGCAGTTCTGCCTGTCCTGAACATGGACTATCCAAGCAAAGGAAGACAGGCATTTTGAGCCTTTTGTGAGAGAATATTTACTGAAAATAAATGTTTGAGTTCTTAAATATACGTATGAACACTGTAAATCTGATTCTAAGAGTTGGCTTCACCGATCTGGGAAATAGAGCAAATACTATGAGACCTAACTGTCCAATAAAAACTAAGCAATCCTGCTCAAACATTGGTTAATGAATACTCTGAACAAATTGCTCTCACACAATATACAGACCAAAAATTATTTGCTAAAATATTTAATAATTTAAATAACAAATAATTTTGAGACTATAATAGGAGCCTCATGGAAAATTAATGAACAGAAAGAGGCTAAATTTGATCAAATATTCAAATGCTAATATCTACTCAATTCTACTTCCATCTTCAGATAAATAAAGATAATGGAGTGTTCTTAAGTGGTTTTTATTTTGGTTTTGTTTGTTTTAATTCAAAATTAATAATCATAGTGTAGCAACAAACAAACTTTTTTTAAAAAAATACATTTGTCCATGGACTTCTGCCTTGCTTATTACACTTTTTATCATTAGTTATGCTACCCAAAGACCTGATCTGGAGAACAAAATTATTTGGTGCATTTTCAAAACATCCCATAGGAAGTACATCCATAAATCCCATAAATATTGCTGTTTGTGTACATTCCTTACCTTCTATGCCTCAGTTAAAAATATATCCTTATATAGAGTGGCTGAAATTTTGGCTCATTAAAGTCAATGGCAAAACTCTTGTTGATTTCGATGAGGTCAGAATTTTATACAGTATGCGTTGGTGGTGGTGCAGTAACAAAGCTTCATACTTATGTATGCACAGACAATTACATATCTGGGAATATGGGTATGTCTATAATATACATATATAACACACGTTATGTCACCTTTTCATTTTGAAATCTTTGTTTTGCTGTGATGAATAAGTCACACAAGAACATATCCAACATATCAACAAAAACCCTCTGGTAAGTCATTTAGAATTCTCTCTCTCTCTCTCTCTCTCTCTCTCTCTCTCTCACACACACACACACACACACACACACACACACACACACACACACACACACACACACACACACACACCTGTATATGTTTGTATAGATAATATATATAAACTTAACAAAATTAAAAGTCATGGCATGAATGAGGATATGAGGTTGTGAAAAATAATGGTCTTTGAATTTTGTCTCTTCATTTAAAAAAGCTGATACGGAGTTTTCTCATCTAAGGTTCAATTCCATTCTAGACCACTTTTCTCAGTGGTAGTAGCTCTCTATTCCCACAGTAGGTATAATCACAAATGGGATTATTTGTTAATGAGATTGGTATTCACACTTCCTACATAGTGTTCTGACAGTTTTACCCTAAACTATCTTATATTGTGATGGTATGAAAAAATATAACATTTAATGTTCTGTACAGGAACCATATATTGTTTTTGTTTTATATTTATTTGGGTTCTTTTGGAGAGGGTTTGCTATTGACCTTTTCAGCACCACTGCTCTGTGGGTTTAACCTAGACTGTAACCAGTGCTAAACGGATTTGGCAATTTTGAAATTGGATTTTTTTTCATTTTACATTAAAACCACAGATCACCAAACTGATTAATTGTATTACGATTTTAAAGAAAATATTTAGCCCTGGCAGGTGAGAAGTGAAACAAAACAAATTAATGTTTTAAAAGCCCAAAGCCAATCTACATGAGGCAATGGTGTCTTTTTAAATTGGCAAAAACCACACTGAGTCAAACACAGCATTCTAGAGAGTTGATTCCTATGTTCATATCAAATGCCAACAATTACTTTAATAATTTTAAGGACTGACATAAATTGACAAAAGCAAGGAAATGTAAAGTTAAAGCTGCCATTCTAACATACCATCTTGAGTTCTCAGATTTTTCAGTCATTTTGCAGCATGTGAAATTACATATTATGTTAGAGGTACAAAGTTGTGAACTATGGATGGAGTGATAGGCTTATATTGTTAACATCCTTGCTGTTTTTGCTGTAAGGCAAGCCACTTCCATTTCCATCTGTGTTCCTAGAAGCCAGAGATGGAATTAGACTTAAAGCCATGCCATGCAGTTCAACTTCAGGTAAAGAGATGATGATTATTATGAAAACCCTATTAATGTGGCACAAATAACTGTTAGAGCAGAAGGAGTGATATTTGTATATCGGTATCATCAGAAGTCTGTCTTCCAATTCCATGGAAGCCTTTTTAGCTGCACAGGGGGGGTAACTGCACGGGGGGGGGGCTCCCTGGGTAGGGCAGCGGGCTCCCCGGGTGGTGGGGGGTGGCGGCCTGGGTTAGCTTCTGCGGCGGGCATGGTTAGCTGCCGCGGGAGGTGGGGTTAGCTGTGTAGGAGGGTGGCTCAAGGCCCTGGCAAAGGGACTAGTATTCTGTGTGACATTTGTGGGAGTTATTCTTGATATCCACATTAATTCTTCATATTCAAAAGTCCCTGGAGTTTCATAGCCTAACCCCATGAAATGGCATGATTCCTCAGGAATTTGAAATGTGACCTGATGAAGTCTCATAAGCCAAGTTACCAGTGTTTCTGTAGGACAGTGTGATGAAAACCTTAGTGTTTTATGGTAGAAAGTAGAAAATTGTGATATAATATCAAAATAGTTAACAGATAAAATACATAGAAAATAAATTATCTAAAATAAATTAAATAATGTTTACTTCAAATTGGGTCTGAGGCTCCTTTGGCTTCAGTACGAAGGATGGATTAATCCAGGGATCGGCAGCCTTTCAGAAGTGGTGTGCCAAGTCTTCATTTATTCACTCTAATTTAAGGTTTTGCATGCCAGTAATACATTTTAACGTTTTTAGAAGGTCTCTTTCTGTAAGTCTATAATATATAACTAAACTATTGTTGTATGCAAAGTAAATAAGGTTTTTAAAATGTTTAGGAAGCTTCATGTAAAATTAAATTAAAATGCAGAGACCCCCGACCGGTGGCTAGGACCCGGGCAGTGTGAATGCCACGGAAAATCAGCTTGTGTGCCGCCTTCGGCACACGAGCCATAGGTTGCCTACCCCTGGATTCATCTTTAAAAGTTCTGAATTTTGGCTTCTCTGGGCTTCACCCTATCCTAAACTATGATACTTTCCCCTCAACTGTACTGGTACTAGAGCCGACCAGAAAAATTTCAGCATAGCAGTTTGTGGTAAGAAAATGCATTTTGGCAGGAACATGTTGATTCTGATGAAATATTTGATGGGAAAACGTCTAAATGAATTATTTTGACTTCATTTTGTTTTGATAAAGTTGAAAAGCTTTGTTTCTATGTCAGTATCTTTCATTTCAACTTCATTGCTTTGATTCACTTCATTTTGACTATATTAAATATAATTTGTTTATTATATTATAGAACTCAAAGTAATAATGGTGTCTATAGATTATGTATTCTAGTGCAGAAGGGACCATTTTGATCATCTACTTTGATCTCCTGCATAACATAGAACTGCCCCAAAACTATTCATAGATCATATATTTTAGGGGGAAAAAAATCTAATCTTGATTTTAAAATTCTCAGTGATCCACCACAACCCATGGTAAATTGCTCCATGGTTAATTACAGTTACTGTTCAGAATTTATACCATATTTCCAGTTTGAATTTGTCTAGCTTCAACTTTTAGCCAATAGATTGTATTATACCTTTCTCTGCTTGATTGAAGATCCCATTATTAAATATTTGTTCCCCGTTTAAATACTTCCAGACTGTAATCAAATCACCACTCAACCTTCTCTTTGTTAGGCTAAATAAATTGAGCTCTTTGAGTCTATCACTATAAAGCATTTTTTCTTATAATTTAATCATTCTTATAGCTCTTGTCTGAACCCACTCCAATTTATCTTCAGCTTTTTTTAATTGGCAAGCCCCAGAAGTGGACACAGTATTCCAGCACAAAGTCCAAATACAGCGATAAAATAACTTCCTACTGAAGATTCCCCTGTTTATGCATTCCACATAGCATTAGTTCTTCTGGCCACATCATCACATTGGGAACTCACGTTCAGCTGATTATTCACCATGACCCCCCCAATTTTTTCAGAGTAATTGATTCTCAGGATAGAATCCCCCTTCCCGTAAATATGGCCTACCTCTTTGGTCCTAGATTTATACCTTTACATTTAGCCATATTAAAACATACATTGTTTATTGCACCCAATTTACCAAGCGATCCAGATTATTCAAAATCATGACCTGTCCTCTTCATTATTTACCACTGCCCCAATTTGTGTGTCATCTGCAAACTCCATCAATGATGCTTTTCTTTTCTTCCAGATCATTAATAAAACTGTTAAATAGCATAGGGCCAAGAACCTACCTCCACCCTAGTGGAAACATACCCACTCAATGAAATTTCTCATTGACAATTACATTTTCAGACCTATCAGTTAGCCAGTTTTCAATCCATTTAATGTGTGTCGTGTGGTATCAAGTCAAACATATATACATACATTTTGCCAGCACTACTACCTTTATCAACCAAATTTGTAACCTCATCAAAAACAGATATCAAATTAGCTTGACTAAATCTGTTTTCCAGAAACCCATGTTTATTTGCATTAATTATATTACCCTTCTTTATACTTTATTAATCAACTCCCGAATCAGCCACTCCATTACAAATTCCCCGAAATTGATGTCAGGCTGACAGGCCTATAATTACTCCAGTATCCTCTTTGTCCTTTTTAAAAATTGGCACAACATTAGCTTTCTACCAGTCTTCTGGAACTTCTCTAGTTCTCCAACTATTATTGAAAATCAGCATTAATGGTTCAGCGAGCTCCTTAGCCAGCTTTTTTTAAATTCTTGAATATAAGTTATCTGGACCTGCTGTTTTAAAAAGGTCTAGGATCACATTACAGTAGGTAACCTTTTCCCCAGAAGATTCTTAGGAGTATGAGCCTTCTAACCAACAAACTATGGACATGGGGAGGCAAGGAAGGTCACTAAAACATCCCTCTCTGAAAGAGTTGCATTAAAGACTATCAAATCTCCCCTTAGAAGAGGAAGTAATTCATAGATTCCAAGGCCAGAAGGGACCAGTACGATCTTAGACCAGTGGTGGGCAACCTGTGGCCCACGGGCTGCATGCAGCCCGTTAGTGTAATCCGCTGGTAGGCCACTGCGAGACAGTTTGTTTACATTGACCATCCACAGGCATGGCTGCCTGCAGCTCCCAGTGGCCACGGTTCGCCGTTCCTGGCCAATGGGAGCTGTGGGAAGCAGCGGCCAGCACGTCCCTGCGAACCGTGGCCACTGGGAGCTGCAGACAGCCATGGCTGCGCATGGTCAGTGTAAACAAACTGTCTCGCAGCCCGCCAGCAGATTACCCTAATAGGCCGTGTGCGGCCCGCAGGCTGCCCACTACTGATCTAGATGGACCTCCCGTCTAACACAGGCAATAGAAATTCCCCAAAATAATTTCCAAAGCATATCTTTATAGGAAAACATCCACTCATGATTTAAATATTGTTAGTGATTTAGAATCCACCATGACTAATGGGAAATTGTTCCAATGGTTAATTACCGACTGTCAAAAATTTACACCTTATTTCCAGTCTGAATGTGTCTAGCTTCAACTTCCAGCAATTTGACTGTGTTTTACCTTTCTCTACTAGATTGAAGAGCCCATTGTTAAATATTTGTTCCCCATATATATACATATATTTTAGACTGTAATCAAGTCACCTCTTAACTTTCTGTTTGCTAGTCACAAAGATCTGAATCTATTTATCTTATCACTATAACGCTTGTTTTCTAATCCTTTATTCATTCTCGTGGTTCTTCTCTGAACCCTCTCTAATTTATCGGCATCCCTCTTGAATTATAAGCACCAGAACTGGACTCAGTGTCCTAGAAAAGGTTGCAGGGTGCCAAATTCAGAGATAAAATAACCTCTCTTCTCCTCCTCAAGAGTGCCCTGTTTATGCATCCCAGGATTGCATTAACTCTTTTGGCCAGGTAAAGGGGAGCTAAGGTAAGATAGGAGACTGTCATTTGGGGCCTTGGTTCAAGACACATCTGAATAGTTTCAGTTCCCTCCATCTACATCTAGAAGGTAGATCGGTGTGAAGGTGAGCAGAAAGGGAACGTCTTCTATGCAAAGTATTTCACCTCCAATGCCCTGCTATCTGGAAGTGGAAGTGAAAATCTCTTATCCACATTTTTCAGAACTTAAACATGGGAGGGAGTTTATCCAAATTTATTACTGATCCTTCCTCACTACATTATTAATGTACCTGTTACCCATTATGAACATATTTCAGTTGAAATAAATTGTATTTTGCATACCACAATACTGTGCATAAGAAGAATTAGCATGAATATCAGTGTGCAATTGTATCAGTAACCATTGTCACTGGAACTGTCACTGTGTGAGTTGTCATTGATAATTAATGGAAACAACATTAATAGGATTCTGCATATAAAAATACCACTCAACTAATCCACGGTCTGAAACATAAATACTTGTTTTCAAATGTACTGTAAAGACTCAGATAATTAAAAATAGTTTTTTTCTCAAAATATGAAAAGTGATCATCCTATTTTTGTACCATTTTATTTCTTAGTTACCAGTAAGTTGGTTGATGCTTATAGCTCTGGAAAAAAAAACCATAGGAATGCATATAGCTACTGAGCTGATCTCTACATTTAAAATCTTAAGACATGAAAGGCAGTGCTCTAAATCAATACATTTTAGCAATCATTTGCTTATACGCTGACCACCTGCATGTAATGCTTAAACACATTGCAATCCAAAACAACCATTCTTTGAATACCTAAAAATATGGTTTTTAAATCTGACACACCTTAAGATTTTAGTTTTTCCCTCACAGAAAATAAGCCATGCAATTTAACTGTGAGTACTATTTTTTTCTCCTCCTGGAAATTGACATACAGTATTGCCTAAGGCCCTGATCTTGCATTAAGTTGTGCTGCCATGGACCTATGTGGGTGGATTTTCACTGATTTACAGATTGCTTGACTTCAGTGGGACGACTCCTTGGAGCAAGGGTCCATGCTAGCAGATCCCAATGCAGAAGTGGTACCTAAATTTATACTTGTTTCATATGTTTGGTCAACTTTTCTTTGATTGAATCTCAAGGGGTTTTTTTAATAGGAAAGACAACTAACTCCTGTGATCATATTGTCTTTTTCCTCCCTAGGGAACCATGCATATTTACAGCACTTAGCAGAGTGATGCAGAGTATTTAGTGTTACATCCACCAAAGCCATACTGTCTCGTCACACTCCAGTACGAGCACTTTTGCAATATGATGGTGTGATTGCTTACGAGGTGGATATTAATCAGTACAGAATTACAATGGAATTGCATGTTACATCCACATTAATGGCAAATGAGTTCTTCCTGAAATGTGATTACAGTGAATAAGAAGGAATTAGGAAAAATTTGGCACTCATTGTAAAGTGTAACTGTTACAACCATATCATCAAAAACCTAATAACACTACAATGAGTGGACATAAATTTAGCATTGAATTACTTATTACAGCCACATTTAAATGAAATGAGACCATTGAGATTAATTCTACTGCCATGTATATTCAAAGAATTAATAATAATTAGCCATCTTAAAAAAAACTTTAAAATGAAATACTTGTTTTGATTTATTCAATTGTAATGTCATCAGCAAAGGATGAGTTTAAAGTGTATATTGTCTGCTGTCCTAAAACAAGCAGATGTGAGTACAGTCTTACCAACTGCCAAAATTATTACAACATATTTGTGCTTTAGTTTCTATTTTCTTTTTAAAAATTCTATTTTCTTTTCATCATTTGTGCTGTGTTCCTTGTGGAAGATTTGATAGCCTTTGATAACCTTTTGAAACTTGTCAAGACAATATTGACTGATTTCTATGGGGAAAAAACTGAATCTGATTTGAAATTGATCTGCTGAGAATACTGAACTAGATGTTAAGAAATATCTAGTCAGAGAAGTGACCAGGAGTCATAGAAGCAGAACTAAACTCTTCATATACTGTTTCTAAAGGGTAATTGAGCATACAAATATTAAGGTGGATAAAAAGTCAGGCTCTTTCAATAAAGAGAGCTTTCAGAAAAAATACTCTCTTTGAAAATTGCCATAGCAACAGTACAGTGTCAAAAAGGGAGTGACATTGCATACTTTCATTATTAGGTTTTCATTTAAATGTGTTTGTTTTAAATGCATGCATTACCCAGGTTTTACACTATTGGGTGGTTTGGGGGGGAAGGTGGAGGAGAGATTAACTGGAAAAAAGTATTTAACTTAGAGGTACTATTAATATGCAGAACACTAAAATGACAATTTAAAGCTTCCACTCAGAGCCAGATTGCATCTGAACAAGGTCTACCTTCATGCAGGAAAGATAGAAGAGAGTCAGAACCAACCCTGGTATTCTAAATAGCTGGGTTTTTTTTATTTCTCTTCTGTAACACTATGAGGGAAAGCCAAAAATGAAATAATCTTCAGCAATGAGTAATGATTCTTGAATTTAAAGAAGAAAATTGGCTTCAGAATTTAAAGTCTAATACACTTGGTACTTTACCCAAGGAATCACTAACCTTGGCAGCATTCTGGGAGTCATCTTTACATAAGGACACACTGTTTTTGAATTATCAGAGGGTTAGCCGTGTTAGTCTGGATCTGTAAAAAGCAATAGAGGGTCCTGTGGCACCTTTAAGACTAACAGATGTATTGGAGCATAAGCTTTCGTGGGTGAATGCCCACTTCGTCAGACGCAGACCCACGAAAGCTTATGCTCCAATAAATCTGTTACTCTTAAAGGTGCCACAGGACCCTCTGTTGTTTTTGAATTGTGTCACTAATGTATTGAATACAAAAGAGTTTTCTTTCAACAACAGATATACATGTCTTTTTCTCTGTACTGCATACATATATTCATTGTGGTTATTGTAATGAAATAGTCTCCATTTATGTTTGAATTCTCTTACAATGCCACAAGGAAGATTTTGAGGAGGATCATGTTTGTTCCATACTCTTGTTTTGTAGGAATCCAGTACTAACAGAACATCTGCTAATTTTAATGACCTTCTATATTAGTGGTTCTTTCACCTAGGGACTGATTATGATTTTATCTTTCATGGCCCCTTCCCTAAGATCAAATGTGGTATCACTTTAATTTCTAGTATGTTCTTCATTAGGTGATGGATTTGAATTAATGGGTCTTTTCCACCTCTTCAATGATTGTTCTAAAGGAAGGTGAAGGTAATGGGCATGAATCTTTTTTCAGCTGCTGAGGAGTCTGCAATGTCAGTAAAAGAAGATGTGAAGAGAGACAGCCTCCAGGAACCCCAAGTAATAACTTCTGGGAAATTTGAAAGAACAGAATTGGTGGAAGCAGTTTCATGTATTTATCCTAGGAAATAACTAGATGCTGTATTTTGTGCAGACAGAAACTGGAATGTTCACCCAGCACTGGGAGTTCTGTGGTTCTCTCTTCGTAGTCATAAAAGTAGATTCCCTCGTGTCATATTTGAAATCTGTTTTCTAGTGTAAGGTCTGCCAGACAGACCTCGGCTACTTGCCGGTCTTGGGGTCAATTGCATTAGATATTTTTTGTTAAAGGTTATGACCTGTAGTCTCTCACTTTTCTGAGCTTATATTCCACATAGACTTGACACAACTGCTTCATTGAAAATGTGTTTACTTCCTTGTTCAAAACAAGAGTTAGCTTTTGAAGTCAAAGCCAATTCCCCACTTTTAAGTTGAAAATAACACATGATTTTTAGCCTTTATAATCTCTATAATTTTCCTGGGTGGGAACAAAATTGCTTTGAACCATTCTGGAGTGGAAGAAAAACTGAGGAGAGAGAGGGCAGAACACCAATGTTTTATTTTGTATATTTATTATGTATATTTTCAAAGAGAGGAGGAAACCCCAAGAAAAATTTCATATCAAACCAAACGCACGATAAACTAAATCACAAACACTGCAAAAAATCTGTTTGCAATTTAAGATAAAAAACATGGTTGTTACAAAAACTCTTTACCTATATACAATACACCCCCAACACCCCACACACAGAAAGAATGTGAAAAAGAGCATAGAGATGCAGGGCCAAAGAATTTTAAAAGCTTTTTAAAAATGCAGTAATATCGAGGCACTGTGATGCGGTGTCTACCCCACACAGGGCTGGAAAGGGTTAAGATGTCCAGGCAGACCAATTAATTACACAGGCTGCGCTTGGAGGAAGAGCCAGGGAGGGCCTGTATAAAACCAGGTAGCTGAGAACAGATGGGGTAGCTGTGAAAGGCTGCACCCCATTGGGTTCCGGGTGGGAAAGGCTGCAGGAGGAAGGCAGGCAACAATCACTCGCTGGGAAGAGGAGGGAGTTGGTTTGGAGCTGGTACTCCCAGAGAAAGGGGGAGACCAGGAAAAGTAGGAAGCAGTCCTGGGAAGGAGCAGCAAAGGCAGAGCCCCGAACTGCTGAGCTTGAGAGTCTCTGAACTCGAATCTGGGGTAGAGGGTGGGCCTGGGTTCTCCTATTGGCCACTGGGGAAATATGCCTGGGACTGTTTGCATAGAAAGATTTTGGGTAAGCCCGGAAGCGTGGAAACACTGAGTGACCCGGCCAGAGGGCTGCATCACAAAGAGAATGTGGCAGTTCCTGGAACAAGAGAGGGACTGCAGACCAGAGGAAGAGACAGAGTGACAGCCTGCAAACCATGGAAGGGGCATTGGCCTTGAGAGCTAATCCCCAGAATGACCAGGAGGTGAATGGTGAACCCAGGGACAGGCACCCATTTGTGCTATCCTATATTGAGTAGCAGGGTTGAGTTTTCTTAATCCATCACTTGCTCTGCTACTGGCTGCACACTGTCCTTCACCCTAGGTGCCGCTGTGCTGTGTTCCAGCTACTGCAGAGTTACAGATATGCTTAATTCATACTAAGACACAATGCCAGCCTAACAATAAAAACTTCTTATGCCATCAGTGATAGGGTCCCGTCACTCTTGGTGCTGTGATTATAATTGCTGCCAAGTGTCAATATAGGATGTTACTGTACAGGATATTAACATTTGTCTGTGACTCTGAAGGTCTTGGGAAAGGGTCAGAGAGCTTGAATTTGTGGACACTAGGTGTGCCACTTGTAGGTTTCTTGCCATTTGCTGTTCTGCTGTGTTACATAGCTTATGGTGAAATGTATATTTGCTCAATTAATTAGGGCTGCTTGAGTAACTACTGTTTTTTGGGCACATTGGGGGTTGGTTTGACTGTGTCTCTGAGACACTATGTAACATTAGGTTGCTGTTTCTCAGCCATTCCTTAAAGTTCAGAGTTATGATAAAGGATGGGACTCTTTCGAGATATCATTTCTCTTCATTTGAAATTCCCAAAATATATCTGGCTTTATGAGTTCCAACATACGGATTTCAAAGATGGCCAGAGGAGAATTACATCACTAACCGGTGGATGAAAAGTCAAACATGAAAAGTTACATGACTCTCGCTGTTCACTGACTTTTTTTGTCTAGTACTAATGTAGATACTTGAAAGAGTCCACTGAGAATAGTTCAGATGTGTCTAAAATCCTTCATAAGGCTATTTTACCTTTGTCTGTAAGAATTCTGTAACAAAACTAACAGCAGATGACTTATTCACAAGACCTGGGAAACTGTACATTGTAAATGCCAATGATGCAAACTTTGTTAAAGTGCTCTAAAGCTGCAGTTTTTACATATGTGGCCTATGTCACACGTTGCCTGAATTGTGTAGTTTGTGAGTTTCTGAAGAATGAGCAGCAGGTATAAAATGTTGTTTCAGCTGCCAGAAAAATTGTCATTCTCCCCTGGCTTTGAATACACTATTTAGCTTCAAGGCAAAAAAATAAACCAAAATGGAAGGTAGAATTCTACCTGGCATACGTTACACTGCCTACTAAGTAAAAACAAGCTGTGCACACATACAGCTTAGAAATTGCTCTTCCCACACTACTCCCATCACAGTGTACTTGGATATATCAATTTATAGTAATAAAACCAATGATTAATAGTTACATGTATAGCATCTTCCATCCAAAGACCTCAAAATGTTTCATAAATATTAACTCATTAGGCCTCATAGCACCTCTCTGAAAAGGGTGGTGTTTTCCCAGGTGGAGTAACTGTGGTAAAGAGAGGTAGTTCTTTAAGTGATGGTCCCTCTGTGTATTCCACATGTGGGTGCGCATGCGCACCATACAACTGAGTCCAGAAGTTTTCTCCAAGCAGAATCCATTGACCCACACATGTGCAGTGTGCAGTGTGACCCAACTGGAGTATAAGGGGTGGTGTGGGTCAATGCCACTCCAGTTCCCTCTAACCGCCGCATGGCCTGAGTCAGAAACCCTATTTCGCCTTCACTCTTATTTCCTAAGTGTTGTAAATACTCATATAAATAGTTATTCATAGCTTGTAGAGTATAGTATAATATAGGGATTATAGTAAACACAGAACCCTTTCCTCTCCCTCACAGTTGAGGGGGGGAAGCCCCTCGCTAACCTAAGGCCTATACCCAAGGTCCTGAGCTTCAAGAAGTGTGTCTCCTGCCCTCACTCCTTTTCCATCAATGACAAACATCAACAGTGCCTCTATTGTCTGCGTGAAGTGCACATTTGTGCAACATGCAGCATGTGTAAGTTCTTCCTGCCCAGAACCAGAGAGGCCTGTGAGCTCAGGCTCCGCAAGTTCTTAATGGAAGAGGCGATGAGGCCCCAGAGTCATTCCAATCCTGGCCAGGGACACCAGCCTGAACAGCAGACTCTGCCAGCCAGTAGTGTCTGTCTGTCCAAACACGAGCCATGGAGTAGAGCTGCTGGTGCCAAAACCCAAGGACCCTGGATACAGGGTCCCTGACAAGAGTAAGAGGCACTCTTATGGGCATAACAGCAGATCCCAGCAGTGAACTACTCACAAAAGACTCATTCCCTCCCCAAGCCATGCCAAGTCAGGTAAGACATCGCATATGGATCCCATGGAACTGGTGCCAGAGGCCCTTGGCTGGAGGGTAAGGTGAAGAAGTGGGATCCATCGGTACCAATAGTGCCCATGGAACCAGGACACCCACAGTGGCCAATTCCATCTACGAGTATGGGCCCAGCTATACCATCTATACTACCTCAACAATACGGGGACTGGCCAGCTCCGACAGTCAAACCAGGTCCCTCCAGAGTCTTGATAGGAACCCCATAGACTCTGAGCCATATGGAGACTTTCCTGACACTGGAAGATGTCTTCCTTCCTTACACACAGTCTCTGTTTCTGTCAGGCCCACTGGTTCTCAGGGAGATTCCTACTCTGGCGGATGGACCGTTGCGCCTGTCTCCAGAGAGGCCCCTTCCCTATTCATCAGATGGGGCCTCTTGTTGCTGGCAGTGCTACTCTTTCCAACAAAGAGAAGTCTGAGGACATAGCCCCACCGATGTATCCAGCATGGCACAGGAGCTTGGACAGGCAGCTGAGGCAACCTTATCCGCCCACTTATTACTCCTCCCCTCCCCCGGGATGCATGGTATCATTTTCCATGGAGACCACCTTAAACAATTGATTCCTCTTTATGGCCATACTGGAGTCCTGGGGACCCATACCAGAGACACCCGGCACTGTCGCAGAAGTCCTACCATTCATTCCTATAATGGGGTCTACAAACCCTATACTTAGCAGAGGGAGAAGGGGACAGGGGAGCCTCTCCTGTCTACAAGCAACAGCCTGACCACACCTCCATGCAGCTGCCACAACTGCCAATCATGGAGGCAGGCACCCCCAGCTGCAACCAACAGTGGAAACAAGGCCTGCTATAAAAGGAGAAACCTCAGAAAAGGAATGGAAGCAGAAAGGCCTGGGACAGTGACCAGAAATGCAGCCCAGGAGACTGAAGCAGACCACTAGGCCTAATTAGAGGCCAGGGACCAAGAACTGTCCTGACCAGGGGCTAACCAAAGGAAATCAGTCGGGGGAAGTAGAAACCCAACAAAAGACCACGTCAAGGACCAGTGACACTCCCCTGATTGCCAGCGAGTTCAATCAGTATGCAAGGAGGAGGATATGGTGCCAGTATCTCCGGTTCTGACTACAGTCTCCTCATCAGTGAATGATGCAGTCATCCCGTTGCCACCCTATCTGTCAGATGACCACTGGCAATATCAAGATCTGCTCCAGAGGGTGACCAGTGATCTACAGATCCCACTGGAGGAGATCAAGGACCCTCAACACCATCTCCTGGATATCCTACAGCCATGTGGCTCTTCCCATAAACTAGGGCATACTGGAGCCAGCCAGAACAGTGGGCCTCCACCCAAAAGCGAGCTGAGAGATGCTATTTTGTGCCAGCCAAATGGGTTTATTTCCAATTTACACACCCTGCCCCTAATTCACTGGTGGTGCAAGCCGCTGCAGAAAAGACTCAGCAACACCCACAGAAGTCCACCCTACCAGACAAGGTGGGCAGGAAGGTCTTCTCAGTGGGCCTACAGTTTTGCATAGCCAGCTACCAAAAATTGTTGGCTAAGTACAACTTCAACACCCACATTAGGCTGGCAGACTTTAGGGACAAACTCCTTACGGATGATCAGGCCCAGTTCCTGGCCTTGGTGGACGAGGAGAGACTGGCAAAGGTGGACATGGTTGATATTCTATCCTGCTCCCTGGCAACCAGGCTGGTTATGCACAGACTCTTGGTTCCAGTCATCAGGCTTCCGAAGAGATGTCCAAAATGCCATTCAGGACCTCCTTTTCAACAAAGCCAACCTTCTTCCATGAGAAGACATACCCTGCATACCCCAAAGGACTCACGATCCACTTTGAGGTCCCTGCAGTCTATAGTCCAGAGGGAAATATCAAAAACAGCCCTTCAGGTCACAGCCACCTGCTGCCTATCCATCCATCCCCAGTGGCCACCAATAGCTCCCCGCAAAAGACAGCAATCCCAGTGCCAGCCTAGGGTCACTTTTGACATGTGGGTCGAGACCCGTGCACTACCTCTGATGCCACATACTTCATCACCCGTCATCTTTGGTGGCTACCTGACTCTGTTCACCCACAGTTGGGGCAAGATCACCACAAACAGTTGGGTTCTGCAGATTATGCAGTATCTGTGGTGGATACATTTCCTTTCATTCCTTCCTCACCACTCTCCCGCCCAACCCCCTTCCGGGGTCCATCCCACCAATTGATTCTCTAGTCTCCCAGTCTTTCACTTCTCCAGCCCAGTCACAATATGAACAATCCATTCCCACAATGGATGCTGCTATCTAATTGACGTGAAAATGTTTAGCAGAAAATGAGTATGGTATTTCTGAAAGTGAACCTTGATAAATCTCTGAGTGTAGGCCCACTGTAACTAATGAACTAGTGATGACTCAAACACACTGTACTATCAGTCAGGGCTTAATTACTCTTGCCTTCTTGGTCTTTTCTTAGCCTAACTTCTCTCTCCTCTGTCCTCTTTTTCCTGATGTTTTTCAGTAGTTCTAAAGTATGATAGCACCTTGGCTTTTCCATAGTATCAGGTATATAATACTGATATCACCTGATGACAGAAGCTTGGTTTATCCTCTTGTCATATATTTGGGAGTGCAGCAGTTCAGCAGCAAAATACTTCCAGACTAAAGCTGTCCATTTTTTTTTTAAATCTATGCAAGGAGAATAGGAACCTTATGTAACCACTTACATTTTTGGGTTTTCTCATGCATGAACTGAGTGTGTTAGACCTTTGCTTTAAATAAAATGGGTTAAAAATAAATATTCTAAATACCATTTAATCAATGAAGAGCTTCTCTAGCAAATATGTTGGGCCCTTTTCATGTAGAACAGCATTTACTTTGCATCAGAAAAATGAATTAACTTAAGCTAATATATACCTACAAGATCATTAAATAACAGGAAAAACATGCTTATTTTCTTTCTGTGAGTGGTTTAGTCATTAGATTTTATGTATAGCACATTAACTTTCATTGCATTCCAGCCCTGCCTTGAAACCACTTGATCACTCATCAGATCTAATTTGTGTTCTTGGATAGAAGAATAGGAGGTTATATATATTTCATGCAACATAAAAGTTTATCCTTCATTGTTTTCTACGTTGTTTATGCATCACAGGCTTCCTCTTAGATTAAAAAAAAGTTTTAAATTGAATCTTCATTAAAATAAATATGGGTTTCATTTATCGAGAGAGGATTTTATGCAATCTGTCCCTTTTTTGCAAAACACAAAATGTTAGGAGGAAAAAAGTTTAGGGCATTTGCAAAGCCTCAAATTCTGATGGTTTTCACATTATAGTTCTCAAGACAAATTTGTAATGAGCATTTGTAAAGGTATGACTTGAGGACTTGAAATATCTTGGAATTAGATTTGATTTTTTTAATACATGTTAAACAGTTGTTTTGAGGTTGTTTCAAAGATTCTTCACATATTGCAACATCAAAGGAGAGCTTTTAAAATGTATACTCCAAAGTCTGAAGTTGCCTTACTTCCCCAAATATGCCATTCCATGCAAGATAGTCTTTTGAGTTAATATTCAAGAACAAACTCAGCAGTTGTATTTGCCTGATTTAGCTCCTGCTGAGATGATTACTTTTTTTATTAACTCTGCAATTATATTACCAGCTAAACTGAAAGTATCTCAAGCTGTGGCTTTTTTGATACTGACTATCCCAACGCTTCATAGACAACTTCAAATGTTCAGCAGCCAGGAATGGAGTCAGCCCAGAATTGTTTTTCATACCACTGGATTCCTTTCCACAGTTTTGTTCCAAATAATTTATGTAACTGACTTTTGATTATTTTGTCTAAATCCTATCTCATCTGTCTTTAATAAGTTTAAGGTTTAAAGTTTTTACTGAATATCTGAATAAATATATGGAAACAGCTGTATAGCATTTTAAAATATCTGCATAATATTTATATATCTAGGGCTCAATTTTCAAAAAGTATCCTGTGTGAACATGTTCAAATTTGAATATGCAAGCCACTGTGTGCCCAAATTAGACTCTACCAGGTGATAGTCCTTGAAAAAGTGCATGCATGCAAATAGAGTCTTGCATAAGGGTCTCTTGAAAATTTAGCCTGCATTTCACTGGATAATGGACTGAATAGCTCTACAAGATTTTTATATCTCACGAAGAAGGAAATACATTTAAATCCATGAAAAAGAGGACCTGCAAAACTGGAATCTTTAAAAAATGGCACAAGTATGAATTGGAACCTGACATGTGGAGGAGTATTTCCATGGTAGATTTTACTACTGCTGCTCAGCTGGACTGAATTTCCAGATTGTGAACTATCAAAGGAGTAGCCATGTTAGTCTGGATCTGTAAAAGCAGCAAAGAGTCCCTTATAGACTAACAGATGTTTTGGAGCATGAGCTTTCGTGGGTGAATACCCACTTCTTCGGCATCCGAAGTGGGCATTCACCCACGAAAGTTCATGCTCCAAAATGTCTGTTAGTCTATAAGGTGCCACAGGACTCTTTGCTGCTTTTACAGATTGTGAACTGTTTACAGTAAGATAATATAGGAGGAAGTGTTTCCATCTGCCTTGGTTTCCACATAACTTGTTCATGTGTTTATACATAGAGCTGCTGCACAGGTGGAATCACTTCATTCCTATAGAAACTGGTTAAGTTTTCAATAACTTAAGACATTTACCAAGACAACAGTATATAACTAATGAAGTGGTGGTGAAATTCTAGTTCTAAAGATATGCAGTGTATCAATGGGCACATATTAAAATGTGGGTGTAACAGTTTGGTGGGTACATCTGAGTCAATTTATTAATGCCATTTTGAATTGGTGAATGCCATTTTGTATTTCAATGTCCATTCTGAATGATGTAACCTTTAGTGTGGGTTTGACATTTGGTTTAGTTAAAGGAATTTGGCACCTAGTGGAGACACTGTGTGTTTCTTGGGAAGCTGAGACAGAACAGTCAGTGATCATCAATACTGAGTGGCTTTTCCATACCAGAAAAATGGGTTCACTACTAGCAGGGCCATTGACATTAAAATACAGTGTGCCCTGAAGCCAAGGGGAGTAGGGGTGGGAGGTCCAGAGGGATGGGGGACAGGGACTGTAGCCTGAAAATTCCCCATTAGAAGCAGGTGGGCAGAAATGGTGACAAAGAGGCTGTTTTAAAAGAGGGGATGCTTTCTAAGCAGGACCAGCCATTCCATTACCAGAAGCAAAATGATCACTCCATGAAGGCAGAAAGAGCTGCTGAGTCCAAGGATTTGGACCAGACCCAGGGCACTGAGTGGGATTGTGATCAGGAGTCTGTTGTTTGCCATAGCTATGTAACTCATACAGGGTTGTTGGTTTTTTTGTTTTGGTTTGGTTTTTTTGGATAATATTTCTGTATATAAGAAATTCCATTGCTAAATATGTGTTTTCTTGCTTTACTGACATATTGTAACTAGGAAACCCAGAGCCAGGTGGACTTATAGGATCATGTCCAAGCAACTGGGAAACAGCTGTGGCACTGGATCCAGAGTCTAGGCAGCCAGTCGGTGAGGGCACGCTCCTTAAAAAGGGTGTCATACAGGATATACACCTGGCAGTTCATTCAGGGACCCAGAGATAGGAACAGTGATCAGTCATTACCCAGACTAGGCATGGGTGCCACGTTTGTATAAGTTTTTGGTGGTGCCCAGAATGGGTCCAAGCAGAGCCATCTTGTCCATAGGGTGGACTGGGACAACCGCCCTGGGCCCCATGCTTTGGGGGGGCCCACACTTCAGGGGAATGCAGGGTACAGAGTGGCCTGGCACTGGCGGCAGTGAGCAACTTGGCCCCAGCCCGCCCCTCTCCGCCCCGCTGGCTCCCAGCGTTGCTTGGGGGAGGGAGCAGAAGCCAGAAAGAGGCAGGATGGGGACTTGGGGGAAGTGGTGGGAATGGGGGCAGGGAGGGGACAGAGCAGGGGTGGGAAGAGGTGAGGCAGGCTGGGACCCAAGATGCCCTGGACCCCACCTCCCTCTGAAGCGCGGGGCCCACAAAAGTGTGGGGCCCTGAGCGGTTGCCCCAGTCAGTCCTATCATAGAATCATAGAATATCAGGGTTGGAAGGGACCTCAGGAGGTCATCTAGTCCAACCCTCTGCTCAAAGCAGGACCAATTCCCAACTAAATCATCCCAGTCAGGGCTTTGTCAAGCCGGGCCTTAAAAACCTCCAAGGAAGGAGATTCCACCACCTCCCTAGGTAACGCATTCCAGTGCTTCACCACCCTCCTAGTGAAATAGTGTTTCCTAATATCCAACCTAGATCTTCCCCACTGCAACTTGAGACCATTGCTCCTTGTTCTGTCATCTGCCACCACTGAGAACAGTCGAGCTCCATCCTCTTTGGAACTCCCCCTCAGGTAGTTGAAGGCTGCTATCAAATCCCCCCTCATTCTTCTCTTCTGGAGACTAAACAATCCCCATTCCCTCAGCCTCTCCTCATAAGTCATGTGCTCCAGACCCCTAATCATTTTTGTTGCCCTCCGCTGGACTCTTTCCAATTTTTCCACATCCTTCTTATAGTGTGGGGCCCAAAACTGGACACAGTACTCCAGATGAGGCCTCACCAATGTTGAATAAAGGGGAACAATCACGTTCCTCGATCTGCTGTCTAGGTCCCTCTGTATCTGATCCCTACCCTCTAGTGTATCTACCATGCCTCCCAGTTTAGTGTCATCTGCAAACTTGCTGAGAGTGCAGTCCACACCATCCTCCAGATCATTAATAAAGATATTAAACAAAACTGGCCCCAGGACCAACCCTTGGGGCACTCCGCTTGAAACCGGCTGCCGACTAGACATGGAGCCATTGATCACTACCCATTGAGCCCAACGATCTAGCCAGCTTTCTATCCACCTTACAGTCCATTCATCCAGCCCATATTTCTTTAACTTGGTGGCAAGAATACTGTCGGAGACCGTATCAAAAGCTTTGCTTATGTCAAGGAATAGCACATCCACTGCTTTCCCCTCATCCACAGAGCCAGTTATCTCATCATCAGAAGGCAATTAGGTTAGTCAGGCACGACTTCCCCTTGGTGAATCCATGCTGACTGTTCCTGATCACTTTCCTCTCCTGTTTCATAATGTGTTTCATAATTGATTCCTTGAGGACCTGCTCCATGATTTTTCCAGGGACTGAGGTGAGGCTGACTGGCCTGTAGTTCCCCGGATCCTCCTCCTTCCGTTTTTTAAAGATGGGCACTACATTAGCCTTTTTCCAGTCATCCGGGACCTCCCCCGATCACCATGAGTTTTCAAAAATAATGGCCAATGGCTCTGCAATCTCATCCGCCAACTACTTTAGCACCCTCAGATGCAGCACATCCGGCCCCATGGACTTGTGCACGTCCAATTTTTCTAAATAGTCCCGAACCACTTCTTTCTCCACAGAGGGCTGGTCATCTTCTCCCCATACTGTGCTGCCCAGTGCAGCAGTCTAGGGGCTGACCTTGTTCGTGAAGACAGAGGCAAAAAAATCATTGAGTACATTAGCTTTTTCCACATCCTCTGTTACTAGGTTGCCTCCCTCATTCAGTAAGGGGCCCACACTTTCCTTGACTTTCTTCTGGTTGCTAACATACCTGAAGAAACCCTTCTTGTTACTCTTAACATCTCTTGCTAGCTGCAACTCCAAGTGTGATTTGGCCTTCCTGATTTCACTCCTGCATGCCTGAGCAATATTTTTATACTCCTCCCTGGCCATTTGTCCGATCTTCCACTTCTTGTAAGCTTCTTTTTTGCGTTTAAGATCAGCAAGGATTTCACTGTTTAGCCAAGCTGGTCGCCTGCCATATTTACTATTCTTCCTACACATCGGGATGGTTTGTTCCTGCAACCGCAATAAGGATTCTTTAAAATACAGCCAGCTCTCCTGGACCCCTTTGCCCTTCATGTTATTCTCCCAGGGGATCCTGCCCATCAGTTCCCTGAGGGAGTCAAAGTCTGCTTTTCTGAAGTTCAGGCTCCGTATCCTGCTGCTCTCTTTTCTTCCTTGTGTCAGGATCCTGAACTCGACCATCTCATGGTCACTGCCTCCCAGGTTCCCATCCACTTTTGCTTCCCCTACTAATTCTTCCCTGTTTGTGAGCAGCAGGTCAAGAAAAGCTCTGCCCCTAGTTGGTTCCTCCAGCACTTGCACCAGGAAATTGTCCCCTACACTTTCCAAAAACTTCCTGGATTGTCTGTGCAACTTCCTGGATTGTCTGTGCTACGGATGGGACAGCTCTGAAAATATAATCCCAAATGTTGCTGGAGCCTGGCCCATATTCCTGAATATTGGTGGAGCACCGGCACTACAGGCCCTTATAACTCGCTGCATATGAGCCTAGGGGATTTAGAAGTGTGAGGGATTCTGCAGTTGACTTCAATGACAACAGACACTGTCTGTCCTGAGAGCGCGATTGGAGCAGGTAGTGATAGTGGAGACATCATATTCAGGTTGAGTGTCACAAAAGCTGTAGGCCTACTCTTCATGTCACATTTTGCGTCAAGTGTTTTCTTAAATGTGAGAGTGCTTTGAAAAAGGTATAGAATAGAACATGTTTACCATTTGTTCAGCATGGCTAGTAGAGGAAACATGGATATTGTAGTCCAAATAGGCAAGAATGATTGACAGTCCCTAGGAGTTAATGTGGTAGACTGAGAGCCAAGTTGTGACCGATAGATCTGAGCAATGAAAAGTAAGGTTAAGATTTTGTCATAGGAATTTTTCATCAAAGTCACAGATGGGGCAATAAACAAAAATCACGGGCAATAAAAAAAATTCATGGAAGTCGGTGACCTGTCCGGGGGCGGGGAGAGGAATGACAGTGCAAGCCCCATTGTCAGGGGGTGTCTGACCACCGCTCTAGCCTCGGGGTGTGTAGAGGATGCCTGCTGCTCCAGCCCCGCCACTGTGGCGGGACCGAAGCCAAAGAAGTCACGGAGGTCTGTTAAAGTCACAGAATCCATGACCTCCATGATAAAATTGTATCCTTAATAAGGTATGCCACTGACAGGTGTTACAAACTAGATGGTACATGTAGGCAGATCCAGAAAAGTTTTATGGGCTATATGGGGGAAATATCATACTGATAAATCTTACAACAATTGTACCTACTTGCTTTCCAGCATGCTGTTTGAGTTACCAGAATATAAACTATTGCTGGAAATAAATAAAATACATCCAGCATTATAAAACATGTTGCAAATCACTTAAATGACAATAGTATTTGAGCTTAATATTTTTTCAACGTACACAATTACTTTTTGTATAAAAAGAACTTACCTCAACAGTTTATAAAGTCTAACCATTAATCCTTACACAAGATCACACCGTGTAAACAGCAGCAATTTATTGAATAAATTGTATTCATATTCTAGTTCTTTTAAATATAGTTTTATTTGCAGAAATACATAAGCAGCTTGAAATACTTCAGAACATAGATGTTAGAGATTGAAGAAAGGCAAACAATGATCCTCAAAAAGTTGCCTGTGCACCAAAGTATGGAATATGAAATGCTGTTATTTCAATAATTAATTAAATCCTGAATCGTCCAAATATTTACTTACATGAGTAACTTTATGTGCAGGATTGGTCCCAGTATAATTACTCATGTGAATCTTCGCAGCATCAAGGCCTGATATGGTAGATAACAGAGCTTAGTTGAAAACAATGAATACATACACACACACACATCCCTAAACAGAACCCAAGGTCACTGGCAATTCTTGGTTTTGCCTGACAGAAATATGCAGTTTGAAAGAGCCAAATACGTGCAAAGAAAAGATTAGTAATGTAGTGCAGAGGTTCATTTAAGAAAATGAGCTTGTTAAATCTTTAGCTGTTGTTACTGGTTAGCACATTTCATTTTATCCCTTGGTCTGACACAGCAATGATAGATGAAACTTGGTGGGGTTTTTGTTTTGTTTTACTTTGGGAAGTTAATTTTTCAGAATGGTTTCCAAGACAGAGTCCATTAAGTTATTGATTGGTTCATAGAATCTAGACTAAAAGGTGTGACATTCTCTTCAACATTTAATCAAGTTAAAATTAACCTTGCATTTATCAAACATTTCCACATAGCACATAGAGAGAAATTTAAGAGCAAATCTAAGCATGGAAATTGTGGCTGCAGTTTAGGTTATAAGAATAGTTAACGCTGAATCTTATATGTGGCTGTTCAGTGGGACATTTTTCTTTGGAGCTTAATTACTTAAGATCCTGTACAGAATGCACAGTGAATCACCCTCACTGTTACATTCAGTTCATTTCCCCTGTCTTTTCAGTTAATATCCAATACGGGGTGGGGGTTGTTTTTGTTTTATTTTTTTTTAATTCACAAGAATATGCGATGAACACATTAGGCTACCGGGTGAAAGGCCTCCAAAGATGAATTCCTGTCACATATGCAATTATTTCACAGGAGTATCAGGTGTACAAGGAAATAAACTTATCCTGGACATTGAAGTAAAGCCAAAATATTGATGGACTTACAATACGTACCAAGTATCACCTCTTATACTATAATATAATGGTAATAGCTGTAATATTACTTTATTTTATTTGAAGAGTATTACAGTGTAACAGAGGCTTCTTTCTCATTTTGTTACTCTAAATACTTATATTAGAAAAGAATAAAAAGTACAGTTCCTCTCTCCCTTAACTGACCATCCTCAAAAACTACTAACATGTGATGCTGCTGCCATCTTTCCCCACATTGCTAAATCAAAATTAATTGAATTAGCCTCCTTATCCAATTCTCCCTTCTATTCTATCCTTAGTAAAATAATGGTGCCAATATTAAGAGAAGGAAAATAATTAAATTTCTACTTCTTTATTCATTTCAGCAGTTTGTGTGTGTATGCATATGCAGCTGCTCTTGACTTCGGAAGGAGTTGCATGCACAAAACTGACAGGTTGAGTGAGCCCTATACAGAGTAATGGAATTGCATATGAGCAACCGACTTTAGAAAGAACAAATCATGGCAGACAAACTTGATTGGTGTTTTTTTCAGAGTTGTAAAATTGGTGGATGAAGGAACACAGTAGGTGTCAGATCTCTAGATTTCAATGATGTGGTGCCGTGTTTGATGAAATCTTGACTGCAAACTTTATATAGTTAAATCATTGTGTGGCGCGGGAGTGACTAAGAGGGAACAAACCATCTACTGGTTTTTAAGGAGTTAAACAGTAAAGAGGGAGAGGAAATGTTTAGGATGAAGCAGAGTGTGAATGGAAGTAATATAATGACATAAGAGGAACGTGTAGGCTAAATGTCAGGGAAAAACTCACTGTTAAGGTTTCACCAGAGCCATATATTTTATTCTCTTGTTCTGGGAAGTGACATCTCTCTCACTGCAACACAGAACTGCATTTTTGTTTGTTTGCTTGTTTTTGCCACTTCATCCTGTTGCTATCAAGGTCTAATTTGTCCTCCAATATCTATCTTTTGGCATTACTGATTGCTGTATTTTGAATGATATCCTGTTAAAAGTCACATCTCCTTTTGTGCTTCAGAGTCCAGAGTTGTAATTTTCCTCTTTCATTTCCAATGTTTCAAATTTCTCCTCTGCATCCATTTGTATGATGTCTCTGCCCTCACGTGGTCAGTATTCTGCCTAATTTCATATCATCTGTGAATTTCATTAATGTAGTGTGTGATCCCTCTTTTAGATCATTAATGTGAGCACAGATCTTTGATATACCATTGGACAGCACCGGCTGATTTAATACTTTGCCATTTACGATTTCACTTTGATTATTGTCCTTTAGCCAGTTTAGAGCACATATGGTCATGTTCTTATCTAAGTTGTTTTGATATAATATTAAGACTTCCTAAGACACAATAGCAAATATTCATTAAAATTCTAATTTATTATATCTATCATTTATTATATCTATCATACTGAAATCCACTAATTTTGTAATTCTGCAAACTAAGCAATCAGGTCGGTCTAGCATTATACATTCATGCTGCTTATTGCTTATTATTTCATTATAATCTAGAATTTTAGGGCCTAATCCAAAGTCCTTTCAAGTCAACAAAAAGATTCCCATTGATTTCAATGGACATTGGATCAGGTGTTCAGTGAAATTTTTCTCTTCATATCTTAAGTAGCTGCCAAGAGCTCTCTTCCTTTCTGTTTTAAGGCCAGTGGTATTTTTAGCCTACACCGTTCTCTAGGCCTCAAAGCCTGAGCTCCAGCCCAAACTGCATCTCCAAATCGCTGTCTATACAGCAATTTTTAGAGTGTTAGCATGAGTCCTGCTAGCTAGCCTGAGTCTGGGCTGGAAGGATCAATCCAACTTGCTCCAAAATGCTGTGTAGACATACCCTCGGCGTCTCCATCCATCAGAGAAGCACACCAGTACCCTACTAATGTACACCCTAGAGTAGCTTGTTAATTTTGTTCTAGTATTTGAGAACTGTTTCAAAAAGTAGTTTTCAGGGTTTTATGGCTGAAACTTTATGGATGTATCTTTCCACCAAAGAAAATAGTTCCCACAATAAGGATGGGATACACACAGACCCAGACACAGAAAGGAAGAATCATCCAGTGGTTATAGCAGTAGCCTAGGACTCGAGATACCCAGATTCAATTTCTTGCTCCACCACAGACTTTGGGTGACCTAGGGCAAGTCACTTAGTGTCTTTGTACCTCCAATCCCCCTCTGTACAACAGGAGTAATAGTACTTCAGTATCGGATGGTGTTAGAATAAATACATTAGACATTGTGAGATACTCCGATATTAAAGTGGAGAGAGAGAAATTAGTAGGGAAAAGGTTATAAAAATGGCAGCAGCAGTTTGTGCTCCCCTAGCACCTAATTTAAGGTTTGGGGGTGAATTCCCACCACTGGAAGAAACTTAAAACTCTACAAAAAACACACTTGAAATACTGAAAGCCCCCAATGTAGCATTTATATGAGAAAGTGAGTTTAAAATTCTGTGTGGGGTCATAGACTGCATCCTGCCAATTTAGAGGGAGGAACCATTTAAAACCACCATTTTTTCCACTCTTCCCATGTCCCAATTTCCACTGTTCTTCATCCTAGAGAATGTATCTCCTGTGACCCACCCATTTAACATTACAGTACAAGGGATTTGTGTAGCTGTGTGGTTTAGTGATGAAAATCCCAGGTGCATAGATGAATATAATATCTACAGACTGTCCCAAAATGAGAGTTTGAACAATCTGGGTCTACAGCTATATTCTAATCTAGGTGAACATTCTATTTTGAAGAGTGCTCAGTGACAGGAATTCATCTTATTGGACAATACAGTAGCATGGGGGAAATTTCTTCTTGATGTCTTGATATAACACCTGGACGCTTGAGAATTGATTGCCGTTGTAATTTCATCTGACCTTTATAACTGCTCATAATCATTTTATTAGAATATATATTAGGGTTGCAAGAGACCTCAGGAGGTCATCTAATCCAATCCCCTGCTCAAAGCAGGACCAACACTAACTAAATCATCCCAGCCAGGGCTTTGTCAAGCCAGGCCTTAAAAACCTCTAAGGATGGACATTCCACCACCTCCCTAGGTAACCCATTCCAGTGCTTCACCACCCTCCCAGTGAAATAGTTTTTCCCAATATCCAACCTAGAGCTCCCTGTGACAGGTTGGATCACAGAAACCCCCTTGGGGCTGCCAACTGATGTGCCAAGACTACTTCTGCCCCTGCTTTCCCTGCCAGCTTGGAACTCCAGCACCCTGTCTTGTTGAGCAAGACACGCCAGTCTGCTCCAACACAGACCCAGGGTCTGAACCGCGTGCACCAAAGCTGCAGACTTAACTGAAAGCAACTTAAGAAGTGTTCCTGTCTTTAACACTTAGATGCCCAGCTCCCAATGGGGTCCAAACCCCAAATAAATCTGTTTTACCCTGTATAAAACTTATACAGGGTAAACTCATAAATTATTCACCCTCTATAACACTGATAGAGAGATATGCACAGCTGTTTGCCCCTCCCGACCCCCCAGTATTAATACATACTCTGGGTTAAATAATAAGTAAAACGTTATTTTATTAAATACAGAAAGTAGGATTTAAGTGGTTCCAAGTAGTAACAGACAGAACAAAGTGAATTACCAAGCAAAATAAAATAAAACACGCAAGTCTAAGCCTAATACAGTCATAAAACTGAATACAGATAAAATCTCACCCTCAGAGATGTTTCAATAAGTTTCTTTCACAGACTGGATGCCTTCCTAGTCTGGGCACAATCCTTTCCCCTGGTACAGCCCTTGTTCCAGCTCAGGTGATAGCTAGCAGATTTCTCATGACTGCAGCCCCCTTTGTTCTGTTCCACCCACTTATATATCTTTTCCATAAGGCGGGAATCCTTTGTCCCTCTGGGTTCCCACTCCTCCTTCTCAATGGAAAAGCACCAGGTTAAAGATGGATTCCAGTTCAGGTGACATGATCACATGTCACATGTCACTGTAAGACCCCAAGCCTTCATTCCTCCCAGCCTGACTCACAGGAAGGCCTGCCTGCAAACAGAGCCATCCACAGTCAATTGTCCTGGTTATGGGAGCCATCAAGATTCCAAACCACCATTAATGGCCCACACTTTGCATAATTACAATAGGCCCTCAGAGTTATATTTCATATTTCTAGTTTCAGATACAAAAGTGATACATTTATACAAATAGGATGACCACACTCAGTAGATTATAAGCTTTGTAACAATACTTTACAAGAAACCTTTTGCATGAAGCATATTTTAGTTACATTTTATTCACACTCATCAGCATACTTTCATAAAATCATATAGAGTGCAACGTCACACTCCCGCACTGCATCTTGAGACCATTGCTCCTTGTTCTGTCATCTGCCACCACTGAGAACAGCCGAGCTCCATCCTTTTTGGAACCCCCCCCCTTCAGGTAGTTGAAGGCTGCTATCAAATCCCCCTCATTCTTCTCTTCTGCAGACTAAATAACCCCAGTTCCCTCAGCCTCTCCTCAGAAGTCATGTGCCCCAGCCCCCTAATCATTTTTGTTGCCCTTCACTGGACTCTTTTTTCAATTTGTCCACATCCCTTCTGTAGTGGGGGGACCAAAACTGGACGCAATACTTCAGGTGTGGCCTCACCAGTGCTGAATAGAGGGGAATAATCCCTTTCCTTGATCTGCTGGCAATGCTCCTACTAATGGAGCCCAATATGCCATTAGCCTTCTTGGCAACAAGGGCATACTGCTGACTCATATTCAGCTTCTCATACATTGTAATCCTCAGGTCCTTTTCTGCAGAACTGCTGTTTCGCCAGTCGGTCCCCAGTCTGTAGCGGTGCATGGGATTCTTCCTTCCTAAGTACAGGACTCTGCACTTGTCCTTCTTGAACCTCATCATATTTCTTTTGGCCCAATCCTCCAATTTGTCTAGGTCACTCTGGACCCTATCCTTACCCTCCAGCGTATCTATCTCTCTCCCCCAGCTTAGTGTAATTTGCAAACTTGCTGAAGGTGCAATTCATCCCGTCATCCAGATCATTAATAAAGATGTTGAACAAAACCAATATAAATGTTTTTGCCTTTGATTAGACATTTTGGCCCCGTAATTCCCTGAGGTAGTCCCTCATGGTATTGGTACATACACTGCATAGAAAAGTGTACAACTTTTGTTTAATTTATTTCACTTTTTTTCTTTGAGCGCCATCTTGTTTTTGTATTAAGGTCTTCTCTGTGCGATTTATTAATGCACATGCTATGCTGTAACTCTTTGTAGGTTTTTGATTGCCAGTCTAAATAGTTCTGTTTTTAATCTCTGTTCAGAGTGAGAACAAATTCCTCCTCCTCTGCCTGCCCCTTTCTCCCACCATGTTTCTAATAATCTTCATTTTCCTTCATTGGCCCACTTTTTATTGTTTAATATCTTTTTGAAATGAGGTAACCAAAGTTAAATATTGAATTCAAGGTGAGGACATATTATATAGCATCACCATGGTATCTTTTCATATTCTTCTTCTACCTTTTTCCTAACATTGTCTTAATAGTTCTGCTTTTTCTTTTTAATCACAGCTGTTGTTTGAGGCAGATGTCTTCACTGACCTCTCCACTGTGTTGCCAACAGCTGTTTATTTTTCTTGAAAGTTAACAACTAATTCAAAATACAAAAACACATCTTGTCTCATATATCAGGCCTCTAGAGGCAGACATCTTTTAATCCAGGTTTTGGTTTCCTCATCGAAGGCTTTTGAGTCGCATGTTTTTGTGTAGCTTATTTCTGTGATGCTGAAATCAAAAGTTGGGGTGTAAGGATACAATTACCAGGGTTTTTATATGTGGAGAGGAGCAGTGGCAGGACAGCGGGGGAGGGACAAAATAGATGTGTATTTTTAGGTGTTTTTAGTTCAACACCATCTTTATTGTTGTTCATTAATGACATAACAACTTGCAAGTTATTAAATGTTTAGTAGTATTGAGAACCTTCTGTTCCCACACATTCTAATCACTTGTAATTTTCTACCACAGCCATCTAAAGCAATTCCAATAATGAAGAACAGTGGGAGAAAATAAATATATGCTCTATGTGCGTGTGGGGGGAGAATATATATATACACAAACACAGAGATGTTTAGAGATGGATTTGAGCTGCAAAGCTCATATCTGGATCTGAACTTCTCCAGAGTTTAGGGATATTGGGATCAGGAATTTTAGTTTGGCCCTAGGCTTAATATAGATTACCATTAATGAAAAATATACATTGACTCCTAAGCATATATCTCACTCCAATCAGTTGTCACCTGCTTTTAATGGCAGAAAGATTTTCCTTGTGCGCCTTCCTATCTCCCACAAATTAATTCTGCCTTTAAAAGCTGGCCACTTGAAGATTGTATTTTTGACCCCATGTTGAGCTGTCTATCTGCTGCAGTTGAATTCTTAGCCACCTGCTAATGCAGCCAGGTTCTATTCAAGTCATGTCACAGAAAAGGTGCCAATAGGTGCAAATGAAGAGAAATGCACAAAAGAAAATATGCTGAGTTTGGAAAACTGAGAAAACGTCATTTGTGAGTAGGAGACTGTGGAGTTAATATGAAAATAGCAGGAGAATTTCCCTGTGTTCGCACACAAATTCAGGATATTTTAGGAGTGAGGAAGATTATTACTGCAAGGGAGAGAAACACTGGTAGTTGAATATCTTTTCAAATAAAAGAAAAACGATATTATGAATGAAGTGGTTTATGAGTGGCTTAAAACTGTAGGTTTACATGAAGTGCCTGTTAGTTGATCATTATATCAAAATAAGGCACTGGAGTTAGCAAAACAGGTGAATAACATGTGTCTGTAGCTAGCTATGGTTATTAGTAGGCTTGTAGAAAGACAGTCTCTATAAGCGTAATAAAATTGTGGTGAGGTTGCAGGTGTCTTTGAGAGACTGCCCACGATCTGTCCTGGCTATCAGACTAAGAACATATGTATTATTGATTACGTTGATTTCTTTAACGTGGTCTCCCACAAATACTTGTGAAAGCAACTTGCAGGGTTTAACAATGGCAAATAGACCAAAGTGCACACATGCCCGGTATGAATTGGATTTTTGATTTTTATAAAAAAATCAAAACCAAACCAAAACCAAGAAAATAATACCTGGCCTCTTTCACCATGTGAAGCTGAAATCAGCTGAGGTGCTTCAGTGAATCATCCCTAGATTTAAAGTCTGGTTCTTTTCTGAAAATTTACTGTTTAAAAATGGCATCTTATGGCACCTCAGCAGAACCGCTCCATGTGTGAATTCAGAATCAGACCTGCTGGCTTTAGTGACTAAATACACTTTCTCTGAATTATATTCCTGTTTGACTTGGACAGCTAGGATAGCCATGAGTATGAACTGGAATCTCTTTCCATTTTGTGGATCATCAAGAAAATTATTTACTAAATTTCAGTTACACCTGTGCAATTTCATTGTAGGCCTTAGTCTGAAGAAAATAGGGTTTAATGGTTACCGAAGATATAATTTGGCCTGAATTAACAGGGTAGCAGTTAGGATGGGAGATCTTTTTATGGGTTATTTTCACCTGGAAATTACTGAGACAGTTTTTGAAAACTCATGGTACCATTTTCACAGTCACTTTTTCAGAACAGAGCCACTGGTGTCAGTACTTCCCTGGATCATTTTTCCTGCTGGTCAGGTAGAGGCATTGAGGACATGGTGCAAGCCCCAGCTCTCTTCCCAGTCATTTGCCTGTGGGCATATTGGGGAGTTGGAAGGTTAGATTATGTGCATATCTCCTCAATCACATTGATTGTGTATTTTTATAAGTCTAAAACAGTTAATAAAAAGCAGTGCTGCTGCATGGCACCCTGTCGGGCTAGTGCTAAACGGGAAAGCCGCAACATCTTGAGCATTCCATTTCAAATCTGCCAGTTCTGTGGAGATGTGATATAAAGGCCTGAATAACATTTCACATAATGAGTGGGGGGTTTTAATTTCTTTTAGGACACAGTTGAAAGCGCAACATTGCTTGCAAAACAAATCAGTCTGTATCATGTTGTTCACTGGGCTGGTACGAGATGAAATGGTGTAAAGACTGTGACAATTCAGAAATGTTTTATTAACTGTGGACTTTGATTGACAATACACAAAGCTCTGCTCTCCCCGATCATGATGATGATAAGAAACCTGCATTGCATCCCTCACAGTTCAGTGCAAGTGCACCAGTATTTCCCCTCAGTGGTCCCCACTCTGGCTGCCCTGGCCATCTGTCTCTCTTCATGCTGGTGCTGTGCTCCTCATGCTGGCACTGGTTCTTCTTCTCTTCTTTTGTACTGATACTGCTGCTCCCTATTTGCTCTCTTGCCTCCTATGTTGCTGGCAGGCCAGGTGCCAGCTCATGCCAAAGGACCAAGGTCTCACTGAACACTGGCAAATACATAGCTGGAAATCAGTCTGGCTTCCCTGTGGGTTAGTATAGTTAAAATAGATATTAGTGTTATAAGAATGTGTTTCGTGTTTAGACTTTAGGGAGGCTGCTAGGATGCTGCATGTATGAATCTCACTGGTAACCTCCGTATCCCGTGGTATAAAGTTATACTGAGTGTTTGCATTGTAAATCTCTGTAATTGTGTAACTCACCAAATAGGAAAAGAAGCATTAATTAAGGTAAAGTGCTCATCCTCCACACAACATGGCTCATTGAAGACAAATGAGGCATTGTTTAGCTCAGGGGTCGGCAACCTTCAGCATGCAGCCCATCAGGGCAATCCACTGGCGGGCTGCGAGTCATTTTGTTTACGTTCACCGACCTCAGGCATGGCCCCCCGCAAGTCCCAGTGACCGCGGTTTGCCATTCCCAGCCAATGGGAGCAGGGCCGGCTCCAGGCACCAGCCGAGCAAGCTTGTGCTTGGGGCGGCAGATTCTAAGGGGCGGTTTCCCTCCAATCCTTTTTTTTTTGTTTCGCCGCTTTGGCCGCCCTGCAGGTTTTGTTTTTTGTTATTGCTTTGCCGCAGAGGAGGGGAGCGCCCTGCTGGGAGTGGGCTGCGCACTCCATCTGCCCCAGCCGGTACCAGGTCTGCAGCAAGCCTGGCAGGGCAGCCCGCATCCTTCCCTCCCCGCTGACCGGAGCGACGCAGAGCCCTCCCAGCAGGCGGCGCTGCGGGAGGGGTCGCATGGCGAGCACCCCGCTGAAGGAAGCCTTGGCCACCCCCCTTCTCTCTCTCTCCCCCCGCTCGCGCCCTCTCCCCCTGCTAGCCGGGGCACACACTCCGCTGCCCGGTACACGTCTGCAGCACAGGGAGTTCCCCTGCACTCTGGCCGCCCCGCACGGTTTTTATGTTTTTTGGGGGGGGATTGCTTTACCGCTCCAGCCGCCCTGCAGTTTTTTTGTTTTTGTTTTTTTTTGCTTGGGGCGGCCAGAGCCGGCCCTGAATGGGAGCTGCGGGAAGTGGCATGCACCTCAGAGATGTTAGTCCCAAATACATAAAAGTTTGTTTATTATAGTCTTCTATTACCTTTTGAATTTAAGATTGTACCTCATTTGTGTGTATGCTTACTTGCTTTAATCTTGTATATAACTGTCATTTCTTTTCTAACAACAAATCTTTAGTTAGTTTATTACAGGATTGGCTACAGGTGTGTCTTTGCTTTGAGATCTGAGTACAATTCATAGAATATCAGGGTTGCACCAATCCCCTGACAGATATTTACCCCAGTTCTCTAAATGGCCCCCTCAAGGATTGAATTCACAACCCTGGGTTTAGTAGGCCAATGCTCAAACCACTGAACTGTCCCTCCCCCCTTGATCTGGGGTAAATGACTGGTTCTTTGGGACTGGGAGTAACCCGAATATTGTGATTTTTAATGTAAAGTGACCATCTATCATATAGTCCAGCTTGCTTGAGTGGCAAGCTAGACTGGAATGCCCAAGGGCAGTAAGTCTGTTATAGTGCTTTAGGAGTTCCCACTCTGTACTGAGTTGGTGAAATCTAATTATAGAATATACAACCACTTGGGGTTTCTGCCCTGCTTTTTGACAGTCTGCCCTGAGGTTGGCACTCATGGTCATGAGCCACTCCACTGACACCCCACTCTGCAAGCTGCTGGATTTCCAGTTGTACTCAATCCTTCTCCAGCTGCAGTTTCTCCAGCTGTCCACCACTCCTGTTGCAGAGGTAAGCTTGTTCTGGGTGGAACAAAGCTGCTGCTTCTGTCAGCCTCTTCCTTGCTTCCCTCCAGGGTATTGGCTTCAAGATTGTCCCCATCTGTCAGACCCTCCTCCAGCAAGCTGGAGGCTCTCTACAATCCTGGACTATCATTCCTTGGCTCGTCATTCAAATACAACAAATTGATTCGCTGTGTCTTTGTTCTGTTCTCAGCCAATTTTTCTTCAGCTGTTCATAATTCACTTACCATGTCTCTCTTTTTGCTATTCCTTTCCTGAAAAGGCAAGTGAAACTTTTTTCTCGGTGCATTTTTGTTTGAGACGGTCACGTGAGAGTGTCAGAACCCAAAATAGAGGACATCATCTGCTTCCCCCCATCCACCAGGCTTGTTATCCTGTCAAAGAAGAATATTAGGTTGGTTTGACATGATTATTTGTTACAAATCCATGTTGACTGTTACTTATCACCTTATTTCCTTATAGGTCCTTACAAATCCATTGTTTAATTATTTGCTCCATTATCTTTCTGGGTACCAAAGTTAAGCTGACAGGTCTGTAAAGTTTTCCTTATTCCCCTTTTTATAGCTAAGTACTATATTTGCTCTTTTCCAGGCCTCAGGTATTTCTCCCATCCTCCATGAGTTCTCAAAGATCATCGCTAGTGGCTCAGAGATCTCTTCGCTGGTTCCTTAAGTATTTTAGGATGTATTTCATTAGGCCCTGCTGACTTGGCAACATCTAACTTGTCTAAGTAATCCTTAACTTGTTCTTTTCCTATTTTAGCCTCAGATACTACCCCATTTATACTTATGTTCTCTGTTAGTTGTCTGATCATTGCCAACTTTTTTGGTGAAAACTAAAAAAAAAAGGGCATTTAACACTTCGACCATTGCTGTGTTTTCTGTTACTGTCTTTCCCTCCTCATTTAGTAATGGGCCTACCCTGTCCCTGATCTTATTCTTGCTTCACATGTATTTATAAAATGCTTTCTTGTTACCTTTTATGTCTCTAGTTAGTTTAATCTCATATTGTGCCTTGGCCTTTCTCGGCCCTCACATGCTTGTGATGGTTTTGTTAATCATCTTTTGTAATTTGACCTGGTTTCCACTTCTTTTGTGATGATTCTTTTTTGAGTTTCAGGTCACTGCAGTTCTCTTGGTTAAGCCACAATGGCCTCTTACCATACTTTCTATCTTTCCTATTGGTTGGGATAGTTTGCTTTTGTGCCCTTAATAATGTCTCTCTCAAAAATTGCCTATTCTCCTGAATTCTGTTTTCCATTAGACTTGCTTCCCATGGGACCCTAACTACCAATTCTCTGAGTTTGCTAGTCTTCCTTTTTGAAGTCCACTATCTTTATTCTGCTGTTTTGTCTCCTAGTATTCCTTAGAATCACTTTCATCCAAGCTGCCTTCCACCTTCAGATTCTCAACTATTTCCTCCCTGTTTGTCAGAAAAAGGCATGAGTAAATATGTATGACGGGGTTGTTTATAAAGTTTTTTATTGTTGCTTATTTGAGATCAGTTTTGTGCATGGTTACAACCTTAGTGATTTGATAAAAGTTTACTTTGTATTATCATAGAATTTGGCATAAAAGATTTCTAGATTATACACAACTGAAGGAGATCTGCTTTGATCTTACATCTGGAGTTGCCCTGCAGAAAGCAATCAGAACAACTTGTATATCTCTTGGCTTATGACATTGCTTCTCTATCCATAGCAAGTAGCCTTTTGCTATTTTCCCTGTTCCTATCAGGTTTAGGGAGTGTGGGGGTTTCATAAACACCACCTTTGGAATGAAGAATCAGATTCACTCTTGTTCCACCTGCCTCTTCCAATGTTCTTTCCCTAAAACAAGCATTTTATGAAAGTGTGTTTGTGACACAAGTTTTAGGTTAAGGAAAATGTGTTGATAAGGTCTATGCATTTTTTGCTTTATAGCATTGAAAAGTTTGCAAATGTTCAGTTCATATTATACCATTTCATAGTTCACTGTAGGGGTTCTGTTTGCGCTATGGAGGATCAGTTTGATTTTGTAGTATATACTCTAACCTCATCCATCCTGTACTTAAATCCCCCTGAGCCAAACCCTTAATCCTTCTGACCAGATGGTTCTGATAGCCAGGCTTAAAACACCTCTACTCGTTAGGTGGGAAGTTAATCAGAATAAAGGTTGCTTTTCCATCCCTGCAGCAGTTGGGGGTTATGCCCTGTCTGTGGATTTAGGTATTAACTCTTGTTGTTTGGGGTCAATGAGGGTTGGGTCTAAGAAAGCTCCCAGTCAATCTGCATATGATCTGGCAGTATCCTGGACACCAAGATCACAGATCATATATATTCAGTTCTTGGAATTTGTGAGATCCCTTTGCCAAGGAGATATCGGGTACATGTAGCCATGTATCTGAAGGAGGAGGATGTCTTTCTGTTTTCTGTGTGTTGTTTCTTTAATCGTAGAGGGGTCTCTCCTTATTATAGAGGCCGCTGCCATTTTATTTTTCAGTTTAAATGTAGAATGCAGGAGATATAAACTACTGACTTACGAAGGCTGCTTTGATTGTTTTAAAATTTCTTGTTTCTTTTCATTTAAAATAAATCAATTATGTCAAGAGTTTATGATTGCTCTTTGTGTCCCGATTCATGAGTAAATGAATGCAGAAAGAAGGAAGATAAAATGTCTGTAATTTCATCAGCTTCCAGAACTTTCTACAGTAGGGGCTAGTTTTTCATTTTGTTTCGCATCAAGTTGCTCTTGAAATGCTCATGTCTCAAGCAACAACTCATGTCTGTGTGTCTCATTTGTGTGTGCTCTTGGCAAACAGACAGTCACTGAGTAACAGATACCAGAAATTTTAATGTCATTGTTCAGTTTTTCGGCTTTCAACAAGATTGCAAAAGGAACATGGAGTTCCATTGGGAAGCTGAGCCTCAGTATTTCTTTTAGCAATGAAATTAAATTATGAACTTGGTACATTCAGGCACGATTATTTCAAAAAGCCATTCCATAAAGGAAAATATCCCCACATGTGCTCTGTATTAGCATTTATTATGTGCTAGAAACTATCAAAAGAATGCAGACAATAAGGCAAATTATCAGATTTAAATTTCAGGTTGACAAATAATTTTATTTGAATAAAGAGGAGAAAATAAATAAAATAATTGGATCTTTTCAGAAAGCTTTAATGTTTGGATATCACTTACTGGATCCATACAAAACTATATATAAAATCAGCTCATTCTCTTGGATTCACTACCCGAAGATAGTAAAGTTATTACATTGGAGCAGCAAAGCTAGGCAAGCACAGGATGAAGAAGGCTGGTGGTGCTCAATTAAAGGGTGTAGTAGTGATCACCGCTGTGTGTGCTCTGAGAGGCATTGCACTGCCTCAGACACAGTCAGTCTAATCCAGCTCCGTTGAAGTCAGTAACAGTCTTCATATTGAATTCAGTGGAGTTTAGATGAGGCCCACTGACTTCTGGAGTTTCTTTTGGGGCTTTGCACCTCTGCAGCCATCTCCTATAGATGAGGCTTCATAGCCCCAATTTAGCCTAGAATATTTTAAGGATTGTTTTTTACATAATTTAAAATCAGATTAGGCTGTTGTTTCATACATGTGAAACATAATGCGCATACACAATCTTTTGTGTAATATACGCACGTGGGGCATGTCATATGATTTTCTTTTGTTGTAATTGATGGGAAATAGTATTCTGGGATTTGGAAAATGATGATCTCTCCCGTTGTACGGACAGAGTGAGGGTAATGCTTAAAAAAGAAGGGAATTCTCAAAAAAGATATACTATTGCCAGAATCCTACAGCTGCCATGTATATTCACTTCTCTCTAGTAACAAGCCAAAATCTATAACATTTAACAGCTGCCCTCCCTGAGCAACTTTCTTTTATGTAGTATCCCTAGTTCTCATTCTTTATCTCCTATATGTAACCTTTCAGTCACTTCATTTATACATGCACAATCCAGAATTCAGTGTTCTTTTTATTCTTAGGTCTAATTATTCAACTACATATAAATCAGGACATCGCATTTCATAGTTTTAACTTAATAAATTAAAAAAGTGCAGTCATGGACAACACAAACAATTATTGAATAATAGGGTGTTTATTCTAAAGCATTTCTATACCACTGAAGCTCTTAATCACTGGGAAACATCAAGACATTGCAAAACATATGGTTAAACAATATTTGTTGCATACTGATAGGGGTTATTTGCTTTGTTAGCAAATGTATGTAATGTTAGTAGTTAATTGCTCCTTGATCTAAGCCCTTTTGGTGTTTTTTGCATCTTAGGGTTTGATGCAATAAATCAGGCATATTTTTCTATTGGACTGGCAAACTACCATGCAGAATAATTGTGCCTGAAGCATCTCATGAGCTAAAGATTCGAACTTTCATCTCTAAATATTCATTGTATATGGATTGCAATCTGAGCTGGTTACCTGCTCCTGAGTAAATGGTCTATCAAAAAGACTTAGAGCTGCCTGATCCTGATAGGTGCTAAGTACTGCAATGTCCACTGATTTGGGGTCAAAGACCTATGAATCCAAGATAAATTGCAGATACTCTGCACTTCCAAGATTGAGGCCCTTAATTTGTATGGTAATATGATGCCTGATAAAATTCAATATAAAATCTCATAATGTTGCAAAACATAGATAATTTTATCTAATGACTGAGGGGGAATATATCACAAATGTAACCAAGGGACTGGATGACTCTGAGGATTGATAATAGGTACACAGATTTACCTGCAGGTTGAATCTGTCTAATGGCAGTGACCAAAATCCCCGTTACAGTTGCATTAATTAACACTATTCTTTGCAGTCACAACAGAGAGCTAAATCAAATGGATGTGGAGAATGACCTTCCTTCCTGTCTTATCCCTATGTAGTTCAGAGTTCAGGCCTAGTGCTTCGGTAGGTTGGAGAATCATAGAAACATAAGGGCTGTAAGGGACCTAAAGAGGTCATCTAGTCCAGGTGCCTGCACTGAGACAGGACCAAGAATATCCCTAACAGGTGTTTGTCCAACCTGTTCTTAAAAACCTCCAATGATGAGATTCCACAACCTCCATTGTAAGCTTATTCCATAACTTAACTACCCTTATAGTGAGGTTTTTTTCCTAATATCTAACCTAAATCTCCCTTGCTGCAAATTAAGCCTATTACTAATTCTACCTTCAGTGAATATGGGAAACAATTGATCACAATCCTCTTTATAACAGAGCTTCACATTTGAAGACTGTTATCAGGTCCACACTCAGACTTCTTTTCTCGGGACTAAACATGAGCAAGTTTTTTTTTTTAACTTTTCTTCCTTGGTAAGGTTTCCTAAACCTTTTAGCATTTTTGTTGCTCTCCTCTGGACTCTCTTGAATGTATCCATTTCTTTCTTAAACTGTGGTGCCAAGATCTGCACATACTGCTCCAACTGAGGCCCCACCAGTGCCGAGTAGAGCACAATAATTACCTCCTTACATATGATACTGCAGTTAATACACCCCAGAATAACATTAGACTTTTTTGTAATTGCATCAAATTGTTGACTCATTCAATTTGTGATCCACTATAACTCCCAGATCCTTTTCAGCAACACTGCTACCAAGCCAGTTATTCCCCATTTTGTAGCAGTGCATTTTGACTTTTCATTCCAAAGTGAAGTACTTTGCACATGTCCAATTCTCTAACTTGTCAAGGCTGTTTTGTATTCTAATCCTATCTTCCAAAGTGCTTGCAACCCCTTCCAGCTTGATATCATCCACAGATTTTATAAGCATACTATCCACTCCATTATCCAAGTCTTTTATGAAAATATTGAATAGTACCAGACCCAGGACTGACCCTTGCAGGAGCCCACAAGATAGGCCCTCCCAGTTTGACACTGATCAAAACTCTGAATCAGTTGTGCACCCACCTTATAGTAATTTCATCTAGACTACGATTCCCTAGTGAAGTTGTGCCATAAGTAAGTCTAAGCTGAACCTGTTCTGTGGACAGTTACAGGACTTCATTTTCCAAGTTTGTCAGTCTAGCACCATTTATGAGCACTATCCTCATTAAATAAACAAACAGCAAATCACCCCCTGCCCTACTCATCCTAAATATATAAAGTAATAATTAATTTCAGATTCTGAATAATATGAAGTCATCTGTATATAAGCAAGTATCCTGATGTGCATTGGCAGTGCATGTCTAGGCAGAGGCATTTCAAAATTTACTCTGGTGCTCAAGGTCTTTTCTGGCATTTTCTTTTTGAACAGCCTGCTGAGTAGTAGAGAGGAGCAGCCAACATCGCTCTGCACCATCACATCGAACTGTATTAATTAACTATTCAGCCCACCCAAGATAGATATTAATTACCTTCTGTTGCAGCAGATTTAGAGGACATATTCCTAATTATACCTCCGACCATTGTGCAGTATGCCCATTTATGAGTTAGGAACCCCCCATGAAATCATTTTGTTATGGGCTTGGTCTGCATATCACCATTTTCCTTAGGGGTATACTAATCTTTGCATAGCTGCAGCATTTGATTATGATCATTCTTTTCCCATAATCATTCCATGAATATTTTTATTTGATATTTGTAATGTAGATTTCTATCTTACAATGAATTCACAAAACTACTGAAGCTATTAATCCTTTGGTATTTAGGTTATGTTAACCAGCTCCCATATCTCATAACTTCATTTTACTCTATGCTGAAAATCCGATTAATCTCTCACAGCTCCGCAGCAATTCTACTGCTTGTTAGAGTAAATTAATTCTGATTTTTAAATGGAGAAAGTTTGATGGGAACTAACTTTTAATAAGGAAGCTTTCAGCCAGTCTATCCAATAAGAACTGAAAAATGTTACACCTGAGCAAATTGTTCAAATGAATTATCCTGACCTTCAAGGCTAAATATATATATATATTAGTTACAAAGCCCTTCTGAACACTGTGTAGCTGGCTGGTGATGTTCATAGGCCCTGGATTTCTGGCTGATTTCCTTGTCAAAAATCCATATGTACTTGGTTTCTCATGCTGTTCAATGCAATCTGCAATTTCTTCCTCTTTCTTGGCATTGATCCTTTCAAAATAATAATAAATAAATAAGCACCTATGACAGAGATGCTGCTGCCGTTCCAGCTGGACTCCTTTTGAATTTTTTCAAAGCATGTTGCTGAAACATTTAAGGCGAGGAAAAATGTATCAGTCTAGTTATTCAGGTAGAGAGACACCAATGTTGACAAAATAATGAGAAATAAGAGTTTGGAGAACAGAAAAAAGGAACACACTTAGCTTTTAGCATGGATCAAGCGGGAGATGGAGATGGAGATCAGAAGCGAAGCATAAGTAAAGAGACTGAGAACAGGAAGAAGTCCTTTGAGACATGAAAGAGTTAAATCTTGTAGACATTAGAATGCTCCCATTAGTTCTGAATGGCATATAGACAAATGCTGGGACTAAGGAATGTATCAAATTTCCTTTTCCAATAAGAAAATTGGAAAAATGGCTTTTTTTGCTTTACCTATGCTTCAAGTGAGAATACTGGGCCACCAATTTCAGATGGCTACCCTCCTGCTTCCCTCACTGGTTGCCAGTGCTCATGTCTTGGCTGAGAGCTCAAATGTTTTTACTCTGCGTCCACCACTTTTCTTCCACAGAATCAATGGTGTCCCTACAAAACATGCTGTTGTGGCTGTCTTTGAGCATGGTATTCATAGCAGTTGGGGTGTTATGCTCATACAAAGCACATGGGATCTTTTATAGAGAAGGCAAAAATGCTGCATTTATTGAAAATACAACAGTTAGCATATGCTTTTCAGTCACACATGCACGCGCACACACACACACACTTCTGCCAGTTGATGTTTATAGTTACCAGTCTGTTGTAGCTCGAGTCAATCTAATGGCCAGTTAGATTGAGCACAAGTGAGGAGCTGGGCTCTGTCAGTCGCAATCCGATGCTCCGAGGCTTTGCAGGACTGAACCCAGTGTTCCCTGGCAAAACACCCCAGCTTTATAGTTGTAAATTCCCATTTGATTAAATTCCCAAAATGCATTCCCATGCATTTTGCAATGTCATCCTGTCCTTAAATTGTGTTAATCTTGGGGTTTTCTGCTGTTATCATTTGATGGTTATTGTCGGGCTTCCCATCATTATCTCCTATTTGTTGTCTCGCCTTGTTGGGGGGTGCCTGCCTCACCTCTGAGGTCATCAACGCTGCTAACATGTTTAGCATTGGATACAATGGATGTTTTCTGATTGTCTCCTGGTCTTTCCTAGTCTCTCACTTTTTCTTGACCATCTGGACATTTGTGATGGTTTTCACACCTTATCTTTTCCTGATGCATGCATTCCTCAGTCACACAAACAATCTCTTACAGAAACCTTCAAAGGTATACAGACAGTAGTATTTTATATTCAGCAGAATACATTGTAAATCAAGCCTTGCTAAATCTTATAACTAAAACAAGTCACATCGGGGCTTCAGACCCTCAACGTTCCTCTAATCTCCTTAACATAGACACAATACAAGATCCTGCCTCTTACTTTCTAAACCTTAAAACAAAGAAATGTATATTTAACTAAAGTGCCTAATTTGTAATACATATAGGAAACCATAGTAAACATTATAACTTATCCTAAAACAAAAGGGTGACCATAATCAGTCATAAGGATTGTTCTGGTCTGTCATTCCTTTCTGCTATTCAAAAAGGGTGGCTGGCAGGATGAAATCAAATCATACATTAATTCTCATAGTACAATTATAAAATCCTGCTCCTACAGGGGCAATATGATTGGTGCAAAAGAGTGGGAATGAGAGAGAAAGAAAGAAAGTTCTGCATCTAGAGCAAGAATTGTTTGTTTTGTTTGTTTTTCTCTCCTGAAAAATGATTAGAATTCACAAGTGTCAGGTCAAGAATAGTGGTGGTATAATTGGATAATATATCTTTTGGAGTTTAGATCTCTTTCAGTAAATAAATTCATTCCTCTGGAAGAAGGAAAAAGCCAGCAATTATATGCTGACATCATCAGTGCTTATGGGTAGAGAGAAAGAAATACAATATGCTGTGATATAAACCATTGGTATAAAAGAGCAATAACATACCAAGCTAGCCAGTGTTCCACTAAAAACTCAGGAAAAATAAAATGGGCAGCTAGAAGAGTATAGACATTAAGTAAGGCCTACTCTACTCTTAAATCTTAGGATGACACAGCTGTGGTGCTCAGGGTATGAAAAATCCATACTCCTGAGCACTGTAGCGATGCTGACCTAATGCCCCGATGCAGATGCAGCTATGTGAGTAGAAGAATGCTTCCATTGACCTAGCTGCCCTCACTCAGGGAGGTGGAGTTCCTACAGTAATGAAAAAATCCCTTCCACCATCTAGGCAGCTATGCTCATATAGCTATGGTGCTGTAGTGTAGACATTGCCTAAGAAAATATTATGTGCAGGCTTCTTTAAGAAAATTATAAATAAAGGAAGACAAGGAAAGTATCTGATTAACAACAACAACATTAACCAGTGAATGCTTATAAAAAATGGTGCACACATCTCTCCAAAACTAATTTGAAAAGTCCGGTTTTTAAAGTGTTCTATATTTATTATACTTTTAAATTTGCAATTTGATTCATAATCCTCATACATAACCGATAATTATCATGTATTTTTTCTAATAATGATCTAACTCCTAGTTTGTCTTTAGAGGCAATCTGTATGCTTGGTTTTGACCTCTAACTCGTTACGTGAGCTGGATGCTCGTTCCTTCAGAAATCGCTTGCTTCCTGTGTGATATTCCTCACAGCTTCAGCTTCAGGTCACAGTGCCAGACTCATCCATTCTCTCGGCCCAGAAAAGTTTAGGAGAGTTAGCTAGCTGGTTAATGGTGGTGGAAGGTTTTGTGGTTTGTGTTGTGTGAGTTTAGGAGAGTCTTTTGTTTTTGAAGGCATTGAGTTCCATTTCTGAATTGTTTTTATAAAGCTTGTGCATGTGCATTATACATAGGATGGGTACATTTTTTATATACTGAAATAAATACATAATAAATTAAAATGGAGGGATACCATCTATCCCTGGTTTACATTACACTTTGTGTAGTGCAAAACCTAATCAGGGCAATTCCATAAAAAAATTCAGCTGCGCAGATGTTTTTTTCACTTCAAAGCTTTACATATATTGGAATGTAAGCCCTTGTGATATACATCAGTGGATGCACATTGGTGTCCCTTGGCTAATCAAATGTGTTACCTCTTGGCATGCTTAGGGTAAGAAAAATCACAAAGTAAAGCTGAGCCAACAGAGTAGCTCAACACGCCTTTGATATTTTAGAAATCAGTTTGAATCATTAACTTAATATTTTTAAATACCTGCAAAATCTCCAAAAAACACGTTTAATTTTTAGAACTATGTGTGAGATGATCATTAGGCCAAAAAACCCCTCTATGAATGGTATTGAAGAACACTGATTGTTGTGTCCTGTTAGAACAATTTATAAAGCATTTGGAAGAGTAGCCTTTATTGAACAGCAGTAGATTGCATTTTGTAAGCAAAACCAAGGATGTATTGTACATTTGGGTCTAGATTGTATTCACTGGTGGGGAGAAAATTGCAGATGGAACTTCTACAACAGCTCATGCAGAAGTGTTTGATACCAAAGCACTCAAGAGTGCTAGGAAGAGGGCTGACTAACATACTCGCTTGCTGACAAGGGATATGCTCTGCCTTTTAGACAGCATGTCCAACTCCCAAGTATACATTCTGCAATCAGCCATAATCACTAATCAAAGGTGACGTCTGTTCCCGATTGTAAACGAAGTAAAGTTCACCCAGAACTGTTTTGCACCAGCCTACGTTTAGCTATCTTCCCCTGTAATTGCAGCTAACACCACTTTGCTTCTTTCCCTTTCTGTTCAACTCTCTAGGTCTAGGCTATGCCTACACTACACACCACTGGCTGGCAGCATGTAGGGAGTGTATAGCTACACACACAGTGAAAAGCCTATGGTGTGTAGCTAAACTTGTGAGTGAAGGGCTCTGGCAGGGGGATACAGCAAGGAAAAACGTCAGAAGCTCCCCACTGTAGGAGCTTTTGACTGCGGCAAGGAAGGACTCTGGCAGGAGGGAGGCAGCAGGGAAGGGCTTTACAACAGGGTGCCTTTCCCTTCAGCATCCCCAGAGTCTTTCCCCTCTTGGGTGTCCTTGTCCTGTGGCTGGGAAAGGCTCCAGCAGTAGGGAGGCAGCAGGACACTATACAGCTAAAAATAGCAGTGTAGATGGGGAGGCAGGGCTTAGGCAAGTAGAGAGCATGATGGAAGGGTATGTACTCCCATACATGCCCACAACCTTCTGTATGTGTTTAATGTACTCACCTAAGCCATGCCTCACTGGCTATGCCCATGCTGGGGGGGAAGGGAGGGGACGTATGTACTCTACACTCAGCCGAAAGAAGCATGCGGTGTAGATGTACTCTCAGGTCATGGCAGGATTTTCTTATTCACTGTTTGAAAAATTCACACTGAAAACCTATGTACTGGTACCTACATAATTAAATATATATTTTTTTATCTTAAAAAAATCCCAACACCTTTGCTTTGATTTGTTTGCATATCTTGCAGAGTGTTTACTAGAGCTAAACATAATATTGGCAGGCAATAGTCAAGCTTCCCCAGCTCTTCCAGAGTCCTTCAGTGCTAACTTGAAGTACAGCTGGCATTGGAGACTCTGGGACCCTTCTTGAACAGAGATGAAAAGTCCCACTGAATTGTGTGCACATTTGATTATGTAGATGGATGTGCATAAAACACATGGATATGACCAATAACTTACTTTAACTCGTGATCTGAGCCAGCATTTGAGTCTTGTTATCTGCAGATTAAATAAATTGATCTCCCAAAATTACTCCTATCACTGTAGAAAAAGGGTAGGATCTGATTTCTTGTAATAAATTTAATGTAACAAAGAGTCTATATTTATCATTTCATTGTTAATTTTTTCTTGAACATGCTGAATTATTCTCCTTTTTAATGGTGCATGCCTATAATTTAGTTGCAAAATGTAGGTTGCAATTTTTTACCAAGAAAACCCCCTATGTTTTTGTGATTTTTTTTAAATTAAAAACAAAATGTAAGCATTGCATTTTGTTATTGGAATCTCCACTACAACATTACTGTGTTAGTGAAGGGGAAACTGACCAGCCTAATTTTGTTATCCAATGATCAAGGAAGTTTAAAAAAAAAAAGTAAATGGGATAAAAGGTAAGAAGTAAATTGGGGTTGTTTTTTGGTTGGTTGGTTGTTTTTGTTCTGATAATCTCCATTGAGAAGTTTTGTACACCCATCGCTGTAGTGAGTGTCTCCACTCAAAAGTTAGGTCGACCCAGCTATGTCACTCAACAGTATGAAAAATCCACACCCCCGAGTGACATAGCTAAGCCGATCTAACCACTAGTGTAGACAGTAAACACCTACCTACTGCCTCTCAGGGAGGTGGATTGACTGCACCAATGGGAGAACCCCTCCCATTGCTGTGGTGAGAGTCTACACTCAAGTGCTACAGCAAGGTCAAGTGTAGACAATGTGCTAATATGACACAAAGGAAATTGGTTTTTAAATTCAGTCTGTGATTTTAGCTTGATTTCCTCCTTTAATAACTGTTGCCGTACTCTGGGTTTTAAAAGCTGTTATGGCATGTTTCTTAGAGAAGCCTTTTCTTTTCCTAGCATGCATGATCTTTGAGGTAAAAAAGTAGTATATCAGCCACTTTCAGTACCTTATCCTTTCTTGAGAACAGTACCAACATCTTTCTTGCTTTCTTTCATTACTTTTTACAAGACTTCATATAGGGCCAAATTCTGGCAACCTACCACTTTTCTTCCTAAAGAGATTTACACAAACAAAAGCAGCATTAATTGTGTGCTTATCCTCCAGTTGGTCCTACATGCCTGCATAGATTATTCCTTCCAACAGCAGGGTAAACAGAGTTGGTCAGGAGTGAGTGGAGCACTAACCACATAAGAGCTCCTATGCAGAGATGGTCAGGACATAGTTTTATCCCCAACAAAAAAAATTCAAAAGAGAATGCATTTTTTAATATTCAGCAAAAATGTTTCTTTGAAATTTTATATAATTAAAAAAAAAACAAATAAACTAATTCTCCTAAATTTTTCAGTTGCCAAAAACAATACAAACAAAAAAACTGGTAATTGGATTTTCATTTTTTATTGAAAACCTGAAAACTGTAAACAAAAATAGAAAAATTTCATGCAAATTTTCTTAGAGACAAAAAGCCATTTTCCATCTAACAAACATTTAGATGGAAAATTTTTGACCAACTCTACTCTCACGTTGAAATGTGTTCTATTATGTTATTCTCTTGTATTTGTCACTGTAGCTAAAATGTACTATTAAAGTGTATGGATTTTAGCTAGAAAATCCCAATAGACCCTACATAATATCCTTTACTGTATGAATCTCCTTCTGAGATCCTTGGGTAACTCCACACTCACAAACACCATTCATCTGATTATGCTTTTGAGTTCTAGTTGCACAGCAGATGATTTGACCTTGACAGAAATACCTCAAACCACTGTCACACTTAAAATGGTTGTGGTTTACTATAATTTGCTCTAAACATTTTCTTCTGTTCAGTTTTTAAACATGTTCAGTTTGTGGTATTAGTAGAAGTTCTGCACCAATAGTTACTTGTTAAATACTTATTAAAATCCTCTTTGGTGTACCATCATGCATAACAGAACCCAGTCCTGAGCACAGAAGTTCTGGTTGCTTTTAAACACTGACATTAAACACCAGAAACATCAATGAGCTAGGATATCTGTGGTCAGAAGGGTGTTTCCCTTCTGTCGAAATGCAGTTATAACTGTACTTCTCCAGCATAAGACAATTATGTAGTCTTAAAAGTGCATCTGTAATGGTGAGGGATTTTCCCCACAACAGAACAGCTTGGATCCTGTCAGAGCAGCTTGTCTATACTCAGGTTGGCCATAGCTTCAGGTGCTGATCCCTGTGCTAATTATCTCTGTCAGCAGCACAATAATCAGTTTGTGTCAGGGATCAACTGACTTCGGGTTGATTCCTCAGCCCTGTAATGGTGCCATACAGTTGTCATGCATTCTTCAGTACACACAGGCCATGAGGGATAGTGTGTTAATCAAGACAGCAGATATACACATGATAGCAATAACACTCTGGGATGTGTTTCATATGGTAGTTTTGATAATATTTGTATCTATTCTGCTTTGGATGTTTTCACTGTGATATTAACATGAACAGCAACAACAGATGCTGGAATTGCAGAAATGAAAATGGAGACTCGATAAAGATATTAAAACCCTGCCCATTAGTGCTTTCCTTCTGGAATGACATGAAGAAATAAACATTCATTTGTTTTTAAATAATAACTTATCTAGAGACCTCAAAAATATGCACCTGGAGGAGGTAATCTACTGCTCTAGCAAAGTAGTACATAAGATATTATTATTGAATGCTACCAGTGTGAGGAGCAGACAGTGGTAGAAGCTGCCATCAACTCCTGTTCCGCCAGGGTGCCCACAGCTGGTGGAGTCTTAGAACCATCTGGATAGGAAGTGGGGGCTAAGACTTCTTGAGACAGAATTTCCCTGGGGCATAGTTGCCTCTGTGGGTGCAGAAGGATTGCAGATTGATACCCCTTTTCCCATGCACATGGGATGAAGCAAGCCCTATATATACTGTAATCACAGTTTACAAGTAAATCTGTGAATAGGAACAAAATATTTGTTTGACAATGTTGGACAAGTTCTTTACCCTGCTGAGTGTTAGTTTACTTTCTTCTTTGAGTGCTGTCCCTGTGAGTGTTCCACTCCAGGTGATGGTGCGTCCCGGCGCTGTTGATCAGAGATCTTCGGTATAAGTGCCTGGTCAGCGCAGCTGTTGTCTTGTGGCGTCATTTGAGTCTGTGCAGCGCGCATGGCCCGACTCCCTCAGTTCCTTCTCAACTGTCCTCGGCTGAAGACGGAGATCAGGGCAATGCTGTAGCTTCTTCCCCTATTGACAGGAAAATTAAATACGATTAACCCAGTTCCACCCTGCCCTTTAGATAAGTTAGTTAATAGTTAGTAGTTAAAAAAAAAAAAAAAAACTTTTATCCCCCATTTTTCTTCAAGCTCCCCGCAAAGCGAAAACCTTGATACGTATTCTTGGTCCACCGCAACCTCTCCCTCTTTTACTTCAACATGCCAGGCTCCCCTGGTTTTAAAAAATGCGGGTCCTGCAATGAGGCAATGCCGTGCTCACTCGCTCTGTGTGCGGTGCCTCGGAGAGACACACATTCTGGCAAAGTGTGCCACTGTAGCAACCTAAAAGCAAAGGCCCAATTGCAACCGAGACCTGCACCTGAAAATGATCCTTATGGAGAAATTGCTCCCGTATGGATCGGAGAAGGATGTATCTAAACCTTCTCCTAAGTGCTCTCCATCCCTCTCGGAACCAACCAAGAGCACAGCGCCACCCTCTCAGGAGAAGAGGAAGCGAGCCTCGAGCTCCACACACAGGGAACCAACTAAAAAGAAGCGATCCCCTGCGAGGTTGCTATCAGCAGTGCTGACGGTCTTGAGAGACAGCATCTACGACTCTCCCCGCACCTCCAGCACCAGGAGCACCACCCATAAGATGAACAAGTTGAGACATCAAACTACCCATGTCTCCTCCACGCTGACGGTACCGACACTCTCGTTGGAACCGGTGTCCGCCACTCAACTACCTCTGGTGCCAACACAACCCTCAGTACCGCCACCGGCACCAACAAATCTCCTGGCACTGGCAGATGGCACCACAATGGGGCCACCGGCACCTGCTAAATACAAGATGCCTAAACCATCAGAATTGATCACAACGTGTCAGTGCCACACCTGCCAGCACTGCAACAATTCTTAACGTAGAAAGACATCTCTGTGTTGCCGGTGCCAGAATCACCTTCACTCGGCACCGTGAGTTCTCTTTTAACCCAACCAACTTCACCCCCGGCATATTCAGTGTTTACTGATAGCGATAATGAGGACCAGGACCAAGAGTAGCAACTGTTCTCACCACCAGATTCTCTTACACCCCCATAAAACACACCACTGGGGCTTTACAATACAAAGAACAACCCCAATGGCCACGGTATGGCCCCCCATGGATGGGCCCCCACATGCCATATCCAATGCAATGACCACTATGGGACCCCTGGGCAGCTTATATGGCTCACCACACCTGCACTTCATCACCACCCAGGGCACAACTTCGATCCTAACCAGTATCCCCAGTGCACCCTACATCCATGGATGCAGTGGACCCACTGGAGGAGCCTGAGGAAGAGGCCATACCTGAGATGCTATCCCCGGAATACAACTCGTCCTTGTCTCCAGATGAAGCCATCATGCCACCTGTGTGCACTCTGGTCTGACGATTTCAAATAGTGTCAGGAGCTGTTCAAATGAATAGCAGTCAGTCAGGAAATTCCATTAGAGGAGGTTCAAGAGAATCAATACAAGCTCTTGAAAATTTTGCAACCCTCTTTGGCATCAAAAATTGTGGCCCTATAAATGATGGCATTTTAGAACCTGCTGAAAATATATGGCAGACCCTGGCTACTGCTCCACCAACATGCAAGAGGGCAGATCGCAAATATTACATCCCAGCCCAGGGCATGGACTTCCTATTTGCCTACCCATAACCCAATTCCCTGGTGGTGGAAGCAGCAAGCCGCAGGGAAAAACAACCTCAATACCAATCCACACTGCAAGATAAGGACCACAAGCGCTTAAACCTCCTAGGCCGCAAGGTATATACATCATCCAAACTACAATTCAGAATAGCCAACTATAGTGCACTCCTTGCCAAGTACGATCTATGGCAAACTTTTCTAATTCACCACAGATATACCAGAGGACAGGAGAGACCAATTCAAATTGGTCCTGATCGAGGGGCACCTGGTCTCCAGAATGGCCCTACAGGCTTCCCTGGACAAGGCCAATATGGCAGCTCGAACTACGGCTACCGCAGTGGTCATGCGCAGAGCCTCATGGCTATCATCATCTGGCATCCCGAAGGAGCTCCAATTAAAGATAGAAGACCTGCCCTTTGACAAGGACAAATTATTTTCAGCAAAAACAGACGAAGTCCTGCACACAATGAAGGACTCACGAGCTACCCTGCATACCCTGAGCATATACACTCCGCCCCCAAAAAGAAAGTGATACCATCCATACCAGAGACCCAGGGCACCACAATACAACCACTTGCAATCCAGACCTTATGAGGCGGAAAGAAACCACAATAGACTACCCAGGCGCAGACAGAACCAAACAGACCAGTCAGCATCCCAACCATCTGAAAACAAACCACAATTTTGAAGGATTGGTCAAGGGTCTGAGCAACCACCCCCTAACACCAGCACTCACCTGCCCATTTGGCCACCACCTACGTCATTTCTACCATGCCTGGCAGCAAATCACACAAGACCGCTGGGTTCTGGAGATAGTATATTCGGGCTACTCCATCCCTTTAACTTCCTGCCCACCTACCCTACTCCCTTCCCCTCTCCTCTTCAGTGACCCTTCTCACGAGCACCTGCTACGAATTGAATTAAATAATCTTCTTCAGCTAGGTGCAGTAGAAACAGTGCCAACACAATACGGAGGGAAGAGATTCTATTTCCACTATTTCCTAACCCAGAAGAAAAGCAGCGGATGGCGACCGATACTAGACCTATGAAGGCTCAACAAATTCATATGCTCCCAAAAATTCAGGATGGTCACATTGGGCACAATAATCCTAGCGCTGGAACAGGGGGACTGGTTCTCAGCCCTCGACCTACAAGACGCATATGTTCACATCTCAATACATCCAGCAAACAGACGATTCCTCTGATTCATAGTAGGACAAGAACATTTCCAGTACAGAATGCTCCCATTCGGTCTCTTCACTGCACTGAGGGTATTCTCCAAAACCCTGGTAGTAATCGCAGCTCATCTACGCAAACAAGGGATCATATTTTTCCCATACCTGGACAACTGCCTCATCAAGGGTCATTCATACAAGGAGACAGAAACAATCACAAGACTTACCATCAACCTCTTCCAGAGACTAGGGCTGCAAATAAATTTTCAAATATCCACTTTGATACTCACACAACAACTGAAGTTCATCGGGACCTATCTAGACTCAACTCAGGCCAGAGCCTTGCTACCTCACACCAGATTCCTGGCCATCAAACCCCTCATAGAAACTGTGTTGATCTGCCCAAGAATCCAGTCACAAAAATGCTTACAACTACTAGGTCACATGGCCACCACCACATTTGTGGTGAAATAAGCCAGACTACACATGAGGTCCCTCCAGGGCTGGATGAGCTCCATATACAGACCCACCAAACACAGACTCAGCATGATGGTAACACGACCCACTGCTGTACTAATGTCATTACAATGATGGACAAAGACAGAATATCTGCATAGGTGTCCCCTTCCACCACAGACTTCCCTCCATCATGATAACTACAGATGCTTTCCTACTGGGCTAGGGAGCACACCTAGACCACCACACGATACAAGGAAGGCGGTCAATGTCGGAATCACACCTGCACATAATCCTTCTAGAGCTCAGGGCAGTGCAAAAAGCCTGCATTCACTTCCTACCACTCTTAAGGCACAAATCCAAATAATGACAGACAATATCACATGCATGTTTTACATCAACAGACAAGGCAGGGCTGGATCATGTTCCTTATGCGTGGAAGCAATGAAACTATGGAACTGGTGTATCCAGAACCACATCAACATCTCCACTTCATACCTACCCGGATATCAGAATACTATGGCTGATACACTAAGAAGGCAATTTTCACAGGAACACAAATGAGAACTGAATTTGAGGGGCGTACAACAAATATTCGACCTATGGGGATTCCCATCTATCGACCTATTTGCCACAACACAGGACCGCAAATACCCTCTCTTTTGCTACAGAGCAGGGCTCAACCCCTGCTCTCTGGGAGACGCTTTCCTGATTTGATGGGACAAGACACTTATATATGCACTCCCATCGATCCCACTAATACGCAAGGTCAGAGAGGGCAAAGCCAGGTACCCTTACCTGCTGTGCATGTCAATGTTCCCTCCACGAACTCTCTTGATGAGGTTGGACCTCCTATCCCAGGCAATCGTTGATGTACTGCTGTCAAAGGTAGTGACCCTTGGAAACGTCCAGGTCATCATAGATGGCTTCGCCGCGATGGGATTCCCAAACTGCGGTGGGGCTATAGATGGAACTCACATCCCTATCCTGGGACCGGACCACCAGGCCAGCCAGTACATTAACCGAAAGGGCTACTTTTCAATGGTGCTGCAAGCACTGGTGGACCATAGGGGACGTTTTACCAACATCAACGTCGGATGGCCGGGCAAGGTTCATGACGCTCATGTTTTCAGGAACTCTGGTCTGTTTAGACGGCTGCAGGAAGGTATTTACTTCCCGGACCAGAAAATAACTGTTGGGAATGTGGAGATGCCTATAGTGATCCTCGGGGACCCAGCCTACCCGCTAATGCCCTGGATCATGAAGCCCTATACAGGTGCCCTGGACAGTGAAAAAGAACTCTTCAACTACTGTCTGAGCAAGTGCAGAATGGTGGTGGATTGTGCTTTTGGACATCTCAAGGGGAGATGGAGAAGCTTACTGACTCGCTGTGATCTCAGCGAAACCAATATCCCCATTGTTATTGCAGCTTGCTGTGTGCTCCACAATCTCTGAGAGAGCAAGGGGGAGACCTTTATGGCGGGGTGGGAGGTTGAGGCGAATAGCCTGGCTGCTGATTACGCCCAGCCAGACAGCCGTGTGATTAGAAGAGCCCAGCGGAACGCGCTGTGCATCCGGGAGGCTTTGAAAGCTAAGTTCCTCAGTGAGCAGGGTAACCTGTGACTATTAAGTTTGTTTAAAGAGAAGCTGAACCTGCCCCCGTTTCTTTACACACTTACTGTTGACTATCCTCTACAGCTACATACCCCGTCCCCCCCGTCCCCTCCCCTTCCAACACACGTTTAAAAATAAAAGACATGGAACTTTGTTAATGAACACCATTTTCTTTATTACACATTTCACGGTAAAGTGTTGAAAGTGGGACGCAGACTGTGGTGGGTAGCGGGCATACCGATGGAAAGAACACTTCTAAACTCGAGGAATGACAGGCTCCTGCTCCTAGAGAGGTCCGCAGTGTAGGACTGGTTGTTTCAATGGAGCCTGCCACCCCTCCTTTTCGGGACTCTGTGTGTGGGGGCTATGTGACTTTGTGGCGGGGGAGGACGGTTACAGATCCCCTGCTGCGTGGCTCTCTGATCCAGGACAAGGAGCGCTGCATAAGATCTCTATCTGCCCTCCCCCGCCACAAAGTCACATCCTCCCCTCCCCCCCCCCCCCCCCCGAACATGAAAACCACCTCCCAGACTGACCAGGGTGCCTAGTGACTGCAATGTGTGTGTGATCTTCTGCTGAACCTGCCCCCGTGTCTGTACCCTGGTAAAGGTGACTGGCCTCTCCAATTACCAACCCCCTTCCCCCACTTCAAACAGAGTCTCCCCTAAAAGAACATGATGGATACAGTAATTAACAGAAACGTATCTTTTATTAACAACTACACACTTAGGGGATGAAACTGGGACGGGGGCTTGGGTGAAGCGGGAAGGAAAGGACTTATCAAATTTTTGGGAATGAGAGCCTTCTGGTACTTGAGTAGTCTGCAGGGGTGGAGTGACAGTTTTCACGGCACCTGCCGCCCCTCCTTCTTGGGACTTTGGGCGAGGGGGGTTAGAGATAGACTGCAGCGGTGCTCTGTCCTCCTGCCTCCGGTCCTGCAGAACATCCACAAGGCGCCAGAGCGTGTCCGTTTGCTCCCTCATTAGTCCAAGCAGCGTTTGAGTCGCCTGCTGGTCTTCCTGCCGCCACCTCTCCTCCTGTTTGCTGTGTGCTCGCTGGTATTGCGACATGTTCTCCCTCCACTGGGTCTGCTGTGCCGACTCGGCTCAGGAGCAGCCCATAAGTTCTGAGAACATGTCGTCCCGTGTCCTTTTCTTTCTCCGCCTAATCTGCACCAGCCTCTGCGAGGGGGATGGCAGGGTAGGTCGGGAGACATTCGCAGCTGTGGGATGGGAAAAAGGGAGTGAATTCCTCACAAAGATAATGTTTTGTGAACAATGAACATAGTCTTTCTCTGTGAACAAGACCGTGCACAGCACCTATCACATGCGCACTCAGGACAAGGTCGAATTTTCGGCCTTCGCATTCAGTGCCTGGGGTCTTGCAGTGGAGATCAGACAACCGGGGCAGGACAGCAGAATTCGGGTAGCAGGCTGACATGGTAAGCCATAGACTTTTGGCTGCTTAAAACTTAAATTATAGCTGTGCCCTCCTTTCACGTTCAAAGCAATGCTCCTATCGTTGGCCAGTTCCTGCTGCCAGCAATCCGGCAAGCATAAACTCTGCCCCTTTCCCACCCCCTCGCGGCTGTCCCGGGGAAAGATCCCTGTATAATGCCCCTCTCCCACCTCATGGCTGTAAACCGCCGGTGAGAGTTCTGTAAAGGAACAGGCAAGCAGTCCTAATAGTAACATTCCCCTAATTCTAAGCAGGTCACCATGAGCGACATCACTCTGTTGAGAATTTCAGAGACCGAGAAAGAACGCATGCTGCGTGAAAGCCAGCAAAAACCAGGGCCGTATGCCGCCATGCTCTGCAAGGAAATGATCCCAGAGTACTTGATGATAGCCTGGCAAGGAAAAGTTTCCTACTACAGAGGACACAATAAGGCCGCACTCCCCAGGAACCTCATGCAAAGGCTTTCCAATTACCTCCAGGAGAGCTTCATGGAGATGTCCCATGAGGATTTCAGCTTTATCCCTGTACATAAAGACCTTATTTTCCAGTAGCTGCACTGGCAAGGACTAAAAGGTAGAGCGTCTAGGGCAAACTAATCATGATAAACTGGACATTGTTAGATTCTTTTGCAGTAGTTGCACTGCCAAGGACTAAAACGATAAGCGCCTAGGGCAAACAAATCGTGAAAAACCCATTGATAATATTCCTGTTCTGTTCAAAATAAATGTTTACATGTTTAAAACACTTACCGACTGATCCTTCCCCTGATTCAGGGTCCGGGTTAACGCCTGGGGACGGTTGGTAGGGGATCTCTGTGAGGGTGATGAAGAGATCCTGGCTGTCTGGGAAATCAGCGTTATAAGCGCTGTCGACTGCCTCATCCTCCTCCTCACCTTCCTTATCTTCCCCATCCACTAACATCTCCGAGGAAGCGGCCGTCGGCAATATTCCATCCTCAGAGTCCATGGTCAGTGGTGGGGTAGTGGTGGCAGCCGCACCTAGAATGGAATGCAGGGCCTTGTAGAAACGGCATGTCTGGGGCTGGGATCCGGAGCGTCCGTTTGACTCTTTGGTCTTCTGGTACGCTTGTCTCAGCTCCTTGATTTTCACGCGGCACTGCGTTGCATCCCGGCTGTATCCTCTCTCTGTCATGGCTTTTGAGATCTTCTCGTAGATTTTTGCATTCCGTCTTTTCGATCGCAGCTCCGAAAGCACGGTCTCATCGCCCCACACAGCGATCAGATCCAAGACTTCCCGATCAGTCCATGCTGGGGCCCTCTTTCTATTCTGAGATTGCATGGTCACCTCTGCTGGAGAACTCTGCATCGTTGCCAGTGCTGCTGAGCTCACCACGATGTCCAAACAGGAAATGAGATTCAAACTGGCCAGACAGGAAAAGGAATTCAAATTTTCCCAGGGCTTTTCCTGTGTGGCTGGCCAGAGCATCCGAGCTCAGACTGCTGTCCAGAGTGTCAACAGAGTGGTGCACTGTGGGATAGCTCCCGGAGCTATTAGCGTCGATTTCCATCCACACCTACCCTAATTCGACATGGCCATGTCGAATTTAGCGCTACTCCCCTCGTTGGGGAGGAGTACAGAAATCGAATTTAAGAGACCTCTATGTCGAACTAAATAGCTTCGTTGTGTGTACGGGTGCAGGGTTAATTAGATTTAACGCTGCTAAATTCGACATAACCTCCTAGTGTAGACCAGGCCTAAGAGAGGGAAGCAGCAGAGGAATTGGAAGTTGTGTAACAAAGCAGAAACAAGAGGCATGCAGACTTCTCTGTTGGGTCCTCTGAATTTGTGGGGACCTAAAGGCATCCACACGTGTGGGGTTAAGAAAGAATATCAGTGAATCTGGTTTTCACAGTTTCCATTTCTATATTTGGGTTTTCCAGAGAATCAGTTTGCTTAGGAGAACATTGGACCCATATATAGTGTATGGCCATATACAAAAACTTACGTTAAGTGTGCCTAGAGCTGGGCATATAACTGAATTTTGTGTTTGCTACTACCACACACACACAAAAAAAAAATTCTGGTCAACCCTAAACAAAATATTTTAGAATATTTTGGCAAACCAAAAAAAAAAAAATGTTATTTTGGGCCAAATGAATATTTTGTTTGTCAAAAATGAAACATTTATTTCAACCTAAAGTGAAATGTTTAATTTCATTTTCAAGGTTTTTAAAAAAAATAAATAAATAAAATTGCAATAACATTCTAAACAAAAAATCATTATAAATTGAAATATCAAAATGTTTCATTTTGATTATTTTTGTTTGTTTGATTGGTTGTTTTGGTCTGACCAAAAAATTTTTGGCAAATTCAACGCAAATTTGTAAAATGTTTTGGTCCACTCGAATCTGCTAAAAAAGTTTCATCTGAAAAATTTCAGCCTGCTTCAAATGTTCTCCTTTTCATTTTGCAGCACTCATCCCTATATCATTCCCACTTATTTAATCTGCTCTTAAAAAAGGTATTTAAATGTAACTTTAGCATAGCTTTTGAATTTCAATTAGCAATAATAGTTGAAATAGAAGACACTGCTAGTAGAAAATTCCATCATGTTTAAAAAAAAAAAAACTTAAAAAAACCATTCTAGAACCCTTAAAAGCTTTTTTCTATCCACATATCAGTATTTCTGAATGTATTATGTATGAGGCATCTAGTTTCTGTTCTCATGTTGTTCTCTTTAGAGTTTTAATAACAGTTTATCATGTTTTAATTAATAGAACATCATGTTGTGAAACTAATGTACAGATTGTCTCCAGGCATCAAACATGTTGCCAACAAAAGAGTGACACATCAGAATTTATAAAAACAAGGTTACAGCAGAGATTTGTGGCAGAAAGAACTAAAGTGATCAGTGGAGAAAAGAAGAGGAATGCTTTTCTACTGTAAAAAAAAGTCTATGCTTTAATTTTGTGTTTTTAACATGTAAATTTTCCTTTTTAATCTGGAAGGGGATTGCCCACCCTTTGTTTATTTGATAAGTATAAAAAGAGATGGTTTGAAATACTAATGTGATAAAATATGAACAATTTTATTTTAACATCTTTGGTGTGTACAAACTTCAAACTAATCCCACAACACCAACATATCCATCCACACATAAAAATCACTGTCCTCCCTAAGAGCAATGATTTGTAATAAATAAGCCTCAGATGTATTTTATAGCTCATAAAGACAGAAAGAGGAAACTTTCCCATTCTTTTTCCCCAAGTTTTCCTCCCCCGGCTTTGAGGAAGTTGTGCAGTTCAGCCTTTCTGGCTGCTTCTTGTAAGAGAAAATCAGTACTAATTGGAAGCAGTGGGATGTGCGTGGAACTAATAGAGGTAGCTGCTCTCCAAATTATCCTGCAGGACTTTGCATGGAAATGAAAACAGGCAGTGAGACCTTGGCTGAGTAACTGAGTGGAAGCAAATGTTCCTACTGAGAACGATGCTGCCTTTGAGCTGCTACTCTTTCATCTCTGGCAAGAGTGGGGAAAGGAATTAGAAGCACTGGAAGTAGCAGCATAATTATTTTTTGAAAAATTTGCCAAGAGGTTGAGGGGGTTAGTATACTGACAGAAGATAGAGATACAATGGAGCTAGACTTTCACTGGAATGATTGGGACTGGAGCAAACAAGTGCAACATCTGTACAGTAAGTAGTCTGTCATCTGAAACCTACATTAAATTATAGTGCTCTAATAGTTTCAGAAAGGTGTGTGTGTAATATTTTTCTTCCAAATATTTAGGCACTTGACTAGAAGTGCCCTGATTTTCTGAGGTGCTAAGCACTGCAGCTCCCACTGATTTCATTTTTCAAAAAAGAACTCTGTCAATTATCCATCACTGCTACACTGCAGGCCATAAACTAAAAGTTACTGTTGGCAAATATTTGACTCAGTCACATCACAAAGTAAAAATATCTCAGTGCTGAGGGCTGAGTATTCTGTAAATATAAAGTGCTGAAGGATACATTTGATCCCTAGGAGTTCCTGTGCCTTGCAGTGGGCTCAACCTAACATTACGTTTGGTTTTGATCAAGGTGTACATTTAGATAGACACATAGTAAAACAACCATTTCCCCAACAAAATATTAATACTGTTGTAATTGTGTCTTATTAAATAGACTACTAAAGGCCTGACCCTACCCCACAGAGGTCAATGGCAAGGCTCCCTTTGGATCAAACCCTAAATGAATAAGTAGATCTTCATTGTTACAATTGTGTTGTGGATTTTTGTATGATTTTATTTATTTATTGGATTTTATTTATTGGTTTTTTATTAAACTAAGATAAAGTCACCTATTCAGTGCTTGACAATATGTTAACGATACTCTAACAAATTCATCATTTTCTTCAGATAAGATGGAATGACCCAGGGGAAAAAAATATAATAGAAATAAATTAAGCCATACACCATCTCTAGAGCGCCGTATCACCACACTAATTACCTCATGAGAAAGGAGAAAATGTGGGCCTTACAGTGCACCCTGAAGGCTAATGAATTCAGGCTATTAGCAACCTGGGGAGGGACTGAATTCCAGTGACTGCCTTGCCAACCACTCCCTCTGACTTAGATTAGTTTAATTGAATTTATTGAAGTGATTTGGGATGTTAATGAGGTTGATCAAGTGTGTTCCACTTTTTATAATAATAATACACACCTCCTATATAGTACTTTTCATTGAGTAGATCTCAAAGCACTTTTTATAAAGGAAGTCAGTATCAGTGTCTCCATTTAACAGATGGGGAAACTGAAGCACAGGTTAGTGAAGTGACTGCCCAAGGTCACCCAGCAGGCCTGTGGTAGAGTCATCAATAGAACTCAAGTCTCCTGAGTCCTAGTGCTCTGTCCAGTAGTGTACCGTGCCTGACCACTGCAGGTTGATTAAGCACATAGGTTTTCCTGCATATCCAGTGATTACTGTGTATGTTCTTACAGTGACATAAATATTAGGAAGGGTATTTAGGAAAACAGAAGTCGCCTGATTGGCTCAGATGATTAGCCCTGTGTCTAGTGAACTCCAGCAGTGGCCTGTACTTATTCATCAGAGGAAAATTAAAAACTGTAGCTGAGAATCCATGCCATAGCTTCCCACTGCAGCAGTGTTCACAAACTAGTAACAGAACTAGTGGTGTTTCTTTTTCCTGTATGTTTATTACACACTGTTAACTGAAGCATTAACTCTTTACAGTATTTTTGCTAGGCTAACATCTGTCCTGTTTATTAACTGATGTGATTTGATATCTCCCTAGATTCCTATTTATGTGGGGGTCAGGAGGTGAGAATTTTTTCCATTTAAACATTAATTTTTAAAAATGATTTATGCTCTACTATTTTTATGCTTACAGGTGTATATTAAAAATGCAGATAACTCATCACAAGTCATAGTAGGAAATTGTCTGCCATTCCTTTTAATGTTACATGTTTAAAAAAATCTTTAATCCTTCAAAAAGAAGAACAGGAGTACTTTAATCCTTCAAGTGGCTGCCATTCACAGTTGCAGGAGAAAATGGACTCCTGGAGATGGGGAAATAGGCTTTACTAAAGCACCAAGCACAATGTGACTTTCACTTACGTGCTTTTGAAAAATCCTACCCACTGTCTCCAAAGACGAATCACATGAGTGAAAGTTTGCATGTTTAAAGCTGTTCTGTCTTTTTTTTACAAACCAGCAGATAATATTTTTCTGAAGACAGGGTCCAATTTGGTAAAGAAAGATATTCTATCTTTTCTTATATCAGAAAAGCTTCCAAACATGAATTTTAGTCCTGTCTTTCTTTTAAAACTTGTACTATGCAACTCCTAGTTTCTCAGCAATTGCATTTCAAACCACAACAGCAGTTTCTGGGATTTACAGAGATTTTTTTTGCAGGGCAAGGTGATCCCTTTAGCTATCACTTGTCAACATTTGCTGCACTGCTGGAAAAGTATCTCTTATCGTTTGTTATCTTGAAAATTGTGCAGGGATCGTAGAAATGTCTTAACGATATTCATAGGCATATCTCCCCAATAGAGAGAGACCTTTCTATCTCTCTTTTTAATCAACTCATTAGCATGAAACTCAGAGATGTAATCATACCAGACTGGAATTGGGGTCATGCCATAGGGTTGTTGAAAAGGAGACTTTGTGACATGATGATATATGGCCATTTCACAACAATGTCTTTAATGCATAAAATCTGCCCTTTAATTACATTTTAAATCTCATTTGAAAAGATTTTATCATTATGGAAATTGCTCTGTAAATGCTCCCATGATAACACCCAATAAAAGTTCCACTGATGGATTGAAAGAAGAGCAAATGATTTAGAAGCTAAAATGTTCCCATGGGAACAGAGTTTGGTTGCTTCAGGCTAGGTGCTCCATACAATAACCAAAAATCATGTTGACTCAATGCTTTGTTTTTTCTGAGGCACTCTTGCCTAGATTATGGCATTATTGCTTCTTCAGTGACTTGAAAACATGCTTCTGATTTCCAGCTCTGTGTTCCTTTCTCCTAAGCCTTAGAACCATGTTTAGATTTTACAATTAAAGCAATATGTACATTACACCATACAACCTTATGCTATACAAACATTATACCATACAAAAACACATCTACAGTGGTTGCATTTAAAAAGTTTCTTTTTTATTGAAAGATTCTACTGTGCTGAAAGGGATTGCCTATACTTAAAATGAGAAATACTACTGGCTCCAGAGATCTCTCTCAAAAGAGAAGTAACTTTTAAGTGTAACCGCTGTGATGTGAAGTCACTGAGATAAAATAAGAGTGGCCATACTTGGTCAGACCAAAGGTCCATCTAGCCCAGTGTCCTGTCTTCGATAGTGGCCAGTGCAAGGTGCCCCAGAGGGAATGAAGAGAACAGATAATCAAGTGATCCATTCCCTGTCGCCCATTCCCAGCCTCTGGCAAACAGAGGCTAGGAACATCATCCCTGCCCATCCTGGCTAATAGTCATTGATGGACCTCCATGAACTATTTAGTTCTTTTTTGAACCCTGTTATAGTCTTGGCCTTCACAACATCCTCTGGCAAAGAGTTCCACAGACTAACTGTGCATTGCGTGAAAAATATTCCTTTTGTTTGTTTTAAACCTGCTGCCTATTAATTTCATTTGGTGACCCCAAGTTCTTGTGTTATGAGGAGTAAATAACACCTTCTTATTTACTTTCTCCATACGAGTCATGATTTTATACACTTCTATCATATCCCCCCTTAGTCATCTCTTTTCCAAGTTGAAAAGTCCCCATCTTATTAATCTCTCCTCATACAGAAGCCGTTCCATACCCTAATCATTTTTGTTGCCCTTCTCAGAACCTTTTCCAATTCCAATATATCTTTTTTGAGATGGGGCAACCACATCTGCACACAGTATTCAAGGTATGAGCATATCATGGATTTATATAGAGGCAATATGGTATTTTCTGTCCTATTATCTATCCCTCTCTTGATGATTCCCAACATTCTGTCCGCTTTTTTGACTGCCGCTGCACATTGAGTGGATGTTTTCAGAGAACTAACCACAATGATGCCAAGATCTATCTTGAGTGGTAATAGCTAATTTAGACCTATCATATTATATGTATAGTTGGGATTATGTTTTCCCATGTGCATTACTTTGCATTTATTAACATTGAATTTCATCTGCCATTTTGTTGCCCAGTCACCCAGTTTTGAGAGAACCTTTTGTAGTTCTTTACAGTCTGCCTGGGACTTAATTATCTTGAGTAGTTTTGTATCATCTGCAAATGTTGCAACCTCACTATTTACCCCTTTTTCCAGATCATTTATGAATATGTTGAATAGGACTGGTCCCAGTACAGACCACTGGGGGACACCACTATTTGCCTCTTTCCATTCTGATAACTGACCATTTATTCCTATCTTTTAACCAGTTACCAATCCATGAGAGGACCTTTCCTCTTATCCCACGACAGCTTAAAATGCTATATTCTTTAAATAAAAAAAAATCCAAATCCACTTACACTTGAAAATAATTTTAGTTAAAATATTCCGTAGAACATGGCAAGGGAGATATGTTGTAGAAAATGCAGGGCAAAATGGCCTGCAATTGCCAATGCAGTTTAATTTAGTTCATTTAGTTTACATAGGATTTTCTGGAGCTTGCAAGCCAGCCACTGTCATTCAATAATCAGATAGCGTTGCCAACTTTCTAATCGCACAAAACCGAACACCCTTGCCCCGCCCCTTCACTGAGACCCCACCCCTGACCCAACCTTTCTCCAACGCCCTGCCTCCCACTCACTCCATTCCCCCTCCATCCAGTTCTCACTCTCCCCGACCCTCACTCACTTCCATTGGGCTTGGGCAGGAGGGGGTGAGGGCTCTGGGTGGGGCCAGAAATGAAGGGTTCAAGGTGTGGGACCATAGGCACTGACTCCGTGGGTGCTCTGGGGCTGGAGCACCTATGGAAAAAAATTGGTGGGTGCTTAGCACCCACGGGCAGCGCCCCGCCCTGCCCCCCCCCCCCGCTCCAGCTTACCTCCGCCTCCTCCACAAGCATGCCACTGTGTCCTGCTTCTCCCCCCCTCCCTCCTAGCGCTTGTGCCGCAAAACAGCTGATTCATGGGGCAGGGAGGGAGGAGGGGGAACGTGGCGCGCTGGGGGAAGCGGCAGGGCCGGGGCAGGGATTTGGGGAAAGGGATCCAATCGGGGCAGGGAGGGGGCAAAGTTAGGGTGGTGACTTTGGGGATGGGATTGGAATGGGGCCGGGACTAGGGGTGGGGAAAGGGTGGAGTCGGGATGGGGTCAGGGCCAGGGAAAGGGGCGGGGGGGGGGCACCCACCGGCGCCGGAGAAAGTTGGTGCCTATGTGTGGGACAGGGCTCCGAGCTGGTGCAGGATGTTGAGGTGTGGGAGGGAGTGCGGGCTCCAGGAGGCAGTTTGGGTGCAGGAGGGGGCTCAGGGCTGGGGTTGGAGTTTGGGGTGCAGTAGGGGATGAGGGCTTCGGCTGGGGGAGCGGGCCCTGGAGTGGGGCTGGGGATGAGTGTTTGGTGTGCAGAAGGGGTCTCTGGGCTGGAGTCTAGGGGTTCAGAGTGGGGGAGCAGGCACAGGGCTGGGGCAAGGAGAGGGAGTGCAGGAGGAGGTGCAGGCTCTGGCTGGGGGTGTGGGCTCTGGGGTGGGGCAGGAGATGAGGGGCTTGGGGTGCAGGAGGCGGCTCAGGGCTGGGGCAGGGGCTGGGTGAGAGAGGGGATGCAGGCACTGGGAGGGAGTTAGGGTGCGGGAGCGGGTTCCAATCTGGGGCTGGGGTTTGGGGTGCAGGAAGTGGTTTGGGTGAGGGTTCCAGCTGGGCGGTGCTTATCTCAGGTGGCTCCTGGGCAGTGGCGCAGCAGGGCTAAAGCCAGCTCCCTGCCTGCCCTGGTTCCATGTGGCGCCTGTCCAGCCCAGTGGCTCCATGCCTGCAGGCGCTGCTCCCGCAGCTCCCACTGGCTGCGGTTCCTAGGGGCCACAAGGACATGCCGGCTGCTTCCAGGAGCCACACAGAGCCGGGCAGGCAGGGAGACTGCCTGAGCCCCGATGCACCGCTGACTGGACTTTTAATGGCTTGGTCAGTGATGCAGACCAGAGCCACCAAAGTCCCTTTTTGACCAGGTGTTCCGGTTGAAACTGGACGTTTGGCAACCCTATGATCAGACCTTGCAAGCAGTTACCTCCAGTGCAGAGTTTGCTACTGTAAGTAATCCCAATCAACTGGAATTAGACTACTTAGGGTAGTAAGTAATACAACAGGTAGTTCATGTTTGTAGGAGCAGGCCTGTGGATCCTGATTCTGGAAGGAGTTCCATATAGGCACGGAGTCTCAGTGACTTCCGTGGAAATCTGTGCAGGCTCAGGGGAGTCCACCAGCACAGAGCTGCAGAATCGAGGCCCTATTTCAACAAGGTTTAAAAGCATGTGACTAACTTAAAGTATGGGAATAGTTCCATTGACATCAGTGCTCTGAAGAGCCTGCCGTGCTACACAGAGTGGAGAGTGGTCCCACAAATGGCAATGGCTGGAGGCGATATGTCTGTGGAGGCCAGGAGGAGGCATAATGTTTCTAAATCCACTGAAGAGAGTGAACATAAGAACAGCCATACTGGGTCAGACCAAAGGTCCGTCAAACCCAGTATCCTGTCCTCTGACAGTGGCCAATGGCAGGTGTCCCAAAGGGAATGAACAGACAGGTTATCAAGTGATCCATGCCCTGTCACCCAATCCCAGTTTCTGGCAAATAGAGGCTATTGACACCATTCCTGCCCATCCTGGCTAATAGCCATTGATGGACCTATTTTCCATGAATCTATCTAGCTCCCTTTTGAACCCCGTTATAATATTGGCCTTCACAACACCTTCCGGCAAGGAGTTCCAGAGGGTGACAGTGCATTGCGTGAAAAAATACTTTCTTGTGTTTGTTTTAAACCTGCTACCTATTAATTTCATTTGGTGGCCCCTTGTTCTTGTATTATGAGAAGGAATAAATAACACTTCTGCTTTCTGCTTCTGATATATTAAAAAAAAATTGCTATTGCTTTTGGAGTTTTTGGCTAGCTGTTCTTCAGATTCTTTTTTTGGTCTTTCTAATTATATTTTGACACTTCATTTGCCAGCATTTGTGCTCTTTTCTATTTTCCTCATTAGGATTTATCTTCCGTTTTTTAAAGGATGCCTTTTTGCTTTTCACTGCTTCTTTTACTTGTTGTTTAACCACGATGGCTCTTTTTTGATTCTCTTACTATGTTTTTTAAATTGGGGTATACATTTAAGTTGAGCCTCTATTATGGTATCTTTAAAAAGTTTCCACGCAGCTTGCAGGGATTTTATTTTTGGTACTGTACCTTTTAATTTCTGTTTCACTAACCTCCTCAACACAGCAGCAGAAGCAGGTCATACAGCTACTGAGCTAGTATACCATATGTCCCCTCACTGCCCAGTGAAGCTCTATAGGAGGAGGAGTCAATAGATGGACCACGGGCCAAATCCAGACCACAAGATGCTTTTGAACTGACCCTGAAATATTTTTATTTACTTATTATTATCATTATTATTGTCGTTGTTTTTATTGTTTTCTCTGGAGTCTGAACCTTAAATATACCTTGACCAAGAAATTTGGACCTTGACAAAAAATAATTCACTACACCTGCTCTATAGCAAGTTGTTATGGGGACAGGGCAAAGACCTGTTTTTGCCCATCCCAGACAAACCCATGGCACATTTAATACTTCAGGCAGCAATGATGCTGCTTCCATCCATCTCCTTGGGCTCAGGGAGCACAAGCAGACACCATATGGGTGACCTTTGTTCAGGAGCATTTATGGAGAAAAACTCTCTCCATGCAGGCCCTTAAATGGTACATACATTGGAAAAAATCCTAGCTCATCATATTTTGAAAAGTCATTTATACAATTTTCTGTTGTTTACCTTCTCTGAGCATTTGAAGTGAGTATCTGTTCTGTTCATCCCCTCTGAAGCACCTGGTATTGGCCACTGTTGGAAGACAAGATACTGGGCTAGATGGACCACTGGTCTGACCCAATATGGCTGTTCTTATGTTCTTATGATGTTCACCAACCAGAATTCATATGCACATATGTTCCTCCTCATTTGCTGTTGTTGAGATAAGTAAAACTAGTATTCATCAACAAGGAGGATGGTAAATAAGTACTCAATTTCAATATCCAATATTTGCACACCAGTGTCTTGTGTGTCAACTCTGGTGTTTTGATGAAGGCACACTCAGCAGGGAGTACAGGTAATTTTATTTTTTTGGCGGTTGAAAAAATAAACAATTAATTAACTTTAAAATATAACATAAAATACTAAAATGATCAGAGAAAATTTCTTATAACTACTTACTGTAATTCCAATTGTGAATATTTGGACACATAGACATTAAAAAATCAAGTTTTATTATTTTCAGTTTTCATCCTTCCTCTCCCTTCCCTGTACCCTTTCTCTTCCTGCATTCCTACCCCTCCCTCCTCATCCTTTGCTATCCCTTGCCTCACTGTTTCTCCTGCATTGCCCACAGTATTACCCTGGCTTTCTGGAGCCACTTATTCCTTGGAGATTTTGTAATATTAGGTAGCTGAGAGAAGTGGGATCAGTGGCAACAGGTTCACATAAGTCCCATTGCTGCTCATTTGCACTTGCTAATAACCTCTCAGGTAAGAGAAGGAGTGTGAGAAAAAAGAAGTGCGTGCAAGAGAGAAATACAAGTAGCTAGGGTAGTGACAAGGAAGGAGGGGAGGCATAAAGGAATTACATAATTTATGCCTTGTGTATACCCACTGTAATATGTTCATTAGAATAAATTATTATTAAATGAATATTTATAAATATTAAAATATTTAGCCTTTAGTTCTTGTATATAAGATGTTTCATAAAAATAAAATGTTTGCAGGTGATTTAAAAATGAAGAGGCCAGATATTTCAGTTATTTGCATTGATGGAAAGTTTATTATATGGATCTAGAACACTCTTTAGCCAATTAATTTTTATCTACATCATTTTATGATAGTTTTTCTGGTCCTCTCTTCTTCTAGGATTATAGACAAATAGGGAAAAAACATTATATTTTGGAAAGATTTCTAGATATTTTGAAAAAAAGCAAAAACTGTAATGGGGTTCAAAAAAGAACTAGATAAGTTCATGGAGGATAGCTCCATCGATGGCTACTAGCCAACATGGTCAGTAGCTGTGGGTGGTCCTAGCCTCTAATTGCCAGAAGCTAGGAGCAGACAACAGGGGATGGATCACTCAAAGATTGCCTGTTCTGTTCATTCCTTTTGAAGCACCTGGCATTGGCCACTTTTGGAAGACAGGATACTGGGCTAGAACGGCCCAGCTATTCTTATGAAGACATGTAACAATAAACATCCTGACTTTGTTTTGGGGAGCATCAACATTTATTAACTTCAAGGTAAATGTAAATCTTGCCTTCACCTCAGTCAATATTTACCACATCACTCAATAAAACTTGATAGCCTCTTTTGTAAGTAGGTTGTTTATTTATTTATTACAATTCTCAATGCCTTGGGGATAAATTCTGCCCTCAGGTGGGGCTCATTTATTCAGGTAGTGTTGTCTTTTTCTTATTGAAGTCCTATTTAACTAATCACATTGACTTCAGTGGATAAGTTAAGGTTATGGAAATTTAAAGTTCTTAATGTTACTTTATTATCATCAGTGGGAGTTAAAAGTACAAGTTCAATGATAGAATTTGGTCTATAGATGGGGGAATTAAGTTTTTTAATTTCTTAAAAGTATTACTTAGTTAATTCTCTCTCTCCCTTACTTGCATCGGAAGTAAATATTTTGTCAGCTGGACAGAATTAATTTGTGTGTTCTAGTCTAACTCAGATGTGATCCAATTATTCTAACTAATTACTTCTTTGTAGGAATTTTTTTCCATTTCCAACCTTTTGTAATTAAAGAAAAATGAGCCAGGGAAGTCAGATACATGACTGATCTTTCTCTCTGATGTATTGTCAAAAAATAATTATGGCATTTTGCCATATGTCATGTCTTTTTATATATTGCTTGTGGGATAAGATTAGGCTTGACGTCAATTAATTACTTATTTCTGATAAACTATCCTGAACCATGATGAATCCCTAAAGGAAGAATCTGTGTGACATGGATGATCCCAAGAGCTATATTGTATATTCTTCTAGTTTTCAAAACCAGAGCCATAGCTGTGTTTTAAGGGCTTTGTGCAATGTAAAACACACATGGGGCCTTACGCAGATTTCTGTACATTTGGGGGTGTGAGTTTGTGGCAATAGGAAAGCTTGTCATTATTAGGAATGTCAGGAGGATTTCAGCGACTGCAGGTGGCAAAGGTAGTTTGACATAGCTGGGTCAGATGAGGTTAAAGACATACCCCATCCTCAATCTGCATGGTAATACTGGACATATCGTCCTGCAAACTTCTTTCAGTGTTTTTTCCTATGTGTATTCCACTCGAGGTGCACATTGGATGATTTTTCATTAGCGGTGTCCGTGCCTGCCCCCTTCTCTTCCTTGTGCTCTGAACCAAGGGCATAAGGGGTGGTGCAGACCAACTGCCATACCAGTTCCTTTCTACCACCATGGCCTGAGATGGCACTTCTTCAGCGGTCCACAGCTTTAGCTAGCATTCTTTGTTTTATTAGTGTAAATGATTGTAAACAGGTCTCCTGTTCTGATAAAACTTTGATTTTACTGTTAGGGTTAGTTTTAGCGAGCTTTTAGGGCCTGGCATACCCTTACTTCCTCTACACTCTTGACCTAGCATGCCCAAGACCCCAGGATTGCAGATCTGCATAGTCTGGTCCCTTCCTGGTCAGAGATGACCACAACTTTTTTTTTTTATTGCATCAGGAAAATTCTTGTCCCTCGGTCCTTCCCCAACTGAACCTGTCAATCCCCGAGTTCAGATTCTGAACATTCCTGACGGATCATTCAGTGAGGCCACCGTCCAGTGCTGGCCATAAGACCGCTCTTGTACATTGGACAGAGGCACTGAGAAAGCATCCTTCGAGCATAGTTGTCTCCAGCTCCTGGACTGCTGGAGGCAGAGTTAAAGATTCTAGCAGTGAACAAGGCAGACACGAGGAGTGTAAGAGAAAACATTCTCACAGGGACAAATGTGAGAAATCTCCCGTAAGACCTTGTCTAAGAAGAGGACTTCTTCCCTGACCCATTCTAAGTTGTGCAAGACTCCATGTCCTGGTACGGGTCTGTCAGGAGATAAGAAGGAACGGAGTACCAGTTCCTTGGCACTGAGAGCCAAGAATGCCCCAGGACCTCTGTCTTGAGAAGTGTTGGGACCATCCTCTGCACTGGTGAGGCAAAGGAGCAAGGACTAAGAACCACCATCTGCCCTAGACCATCAAGAGACAGGAAGCCCAAATATGGAGGTCAGGTATACTATTCTGGAGGACACCAAATCACCAGTGCTGTTGGATCTAGTCCCAGTGCCATCTGTTCAACAGTCACCTGTACCGTCTACCAGCTGAGGTATAGTAAGACCACTTCTGGTACCAGTAGCTCTGCCCAGTGATACAGAGGCCTTGTACTCCTCTGATGAATCTGAGAGTAGTGGGAGAGCTTCACTTGCCTTATCAAATCAAGAGGTCAGTCACAATAGAGCAGTGGTTCTCAACCCGCAACCTAATCAGCACACAGCTGCGGCTCATGTGATATCCTCAGGGCCATACAGGCAGTGTATATATATTGTGTGGATGCTGCCCACATAACACACCGCTGCATATGTGACCCACAACAGTAAATAGGTTGAGAACCATTGCAATAGAGGCTCTAAGATCGTGGGCACCTTCCCACACCCACAGAGGAGACTGCCTGGATCAGGACTAGTGGTACCCTTCTCACTGGGAACCACCCCATTACTCCTATAATCCCTCTCATTGGCCTTTTGGACACCCTAGAATCCATATATAAAACTTTCCAATTACAGGCTTACAGAACTGGATCCTCAGCACGTATCCTCATGTAGGGAAGAACCTCCGTCCACCCGGGAATACTCTGAGGAAGAGGATCAAACTGACCAATCAGATCAAAAAGCCCATGGGGGGTTCTAATGGTCTTCACCAGATGAGTCGGCCACACCACCCTTACCATCACCAATGGACAACTGTAGACTATTCCAGGCTTCCTAAGGAGAATCACAGATATGCACCAGATCCCCCTGGAATATGTACAGGATACTCCGCACAAGTTACTAGACATCCTCCAGAGCACATGTCCCTAGTAAGACAACCTTGCCAGTCAATTATTCCATCTTAGAACCAACCAAGGTGGACTGACATACTCTGGCCACCTGAGTTCCTGCTCTGAAAAGAATGGAAAAGGAATATTTGTACAGGGGCTGAATCCTTATTCTCACACCCCACTCCAAACTCTTTGTTGGTGCAGGCTGTCACTGAAAGGAACAAGCAAAACCCATCCCAGTTTTACATCCACAGATAAGGAGACCAAACTCCTAGGACTCTTTGGCAGAAAGAACTTCACTTCCATTAGTTTACAGTTCAGTATAGCAAACTAACAGGCTTTAGTGGCAAAGTGTGATTTTATTCATTATAATAAGTTCTCTGATTTTGTCAAAAAGCTGCCTCAAGAACTACAGTTCCAAGCAATCCTTGAGAAAGGTAAATTGCTACCTAGGTCTGCCCTCCAGGCCCAATAGATGCAGCGGATACAGCCTCCCACTCAGTGGCAACATCTATAATGATGAGATGGGCTTTGTGGCTCCAGTCCTCCGGATTTCCCAAGTAAGTCCAATCAACCATGGAGGATCTGCCCTTTGAGGGAAATAAGCTATTCAGAAAAAAAATGGACAAATCATTACATACCCTCAAGGACTCGAGAGCAACTCTCCACTCTCTGTGAATTTATACTGCGGAACCATGAAGAAAATATCCTAAGCCTCAGTCTTACCATTGACAGTGCTGCACTCATCAACCTTCTACCACCAGGGGCCTTATGACCCTCTCCTGAAAACATCAGAAACTACAGCACAGAAAACAGAAGGTTCCTCCTTTATTCTCCTCCCAGCCCCAGCCTCCCACCAAGCAGCTCTCTTGGTGGCACCTCTGAGAGCCACAAACCAGTCCTTCCAGCAAGTATACCTGGTTCAGAATTATCCACCCCTTTTGGTGGTCATATAGCTCACTTTTCCTTGGCACGGTGCCCTATAACATCAGACAGATGGGTTCTGGAAGTAATCACCATTGGATATACAATAGAGTTCATTCATGTCAGTCCCTCCTCCCAAACCCCCTTCCTTGACCCTCCTAAGGGACCCCTCTCATGAGAGAATACTCAGGCAGGAAGTAGACTTCCTGCTCCTACTGAGAGATTTAGAGCTGGTTTCACCCCAGCCCAAGGGGAAAAGGTTTTTATTCAAGATATTTCCTCATCCCCAAGAAGAAAAAAGGCTGGAGGCCCATACTAAATCTCAAACAGCTGAATGTCTTCATCCCTTGCTTGAGGTTCAGAGTTACCACCTTGGCCTCTATAATCCCCTCGCTAGACCAAGGCGACTGGTTCACAGCTTTCAATTTGAAGTATACTTATTTCCACATGCACATGCTGCCTGCAAGTAGGAGGTTTCTGCATTTTACCATTGGCCTACACCATTATTAATACAGAGTGCTGCTCTTTGACCTCTCAACAGCACCAAGAGTATTCATGAATGTATTATCAGTAGTGGCAGCACATCTGCATCATGACAGTTCATCAGTGTTCCCCTACCTGGACAACGGGATGCTCACAAGATAGTCATATCAAGAAGTTCAATGGCAACTCTCTCCTTGCTCCTATTCGTACAAGCATTAGGTCTCCAAAGGAACACAGAAAACTCTATTTTGACTCCCATGCAGACTACAGATTTGATTGGAGCACCCCTGTATTCAGTCCCATCCAGAGCATACCTACTTTCAAATCAGTTCCAAGTTATGATGGATTTAATCACTCAGTCCCCAGACAGTAGTAAGGTCCTGTCTCATCCTCCTAGACCATGGGGCCTCGTGGGCATATTTGATGCCCTTTGCAAGTCTTCATCTTCAATGTCTACATGCATGGAGGCAGCCAGTCTACACCAAGCAAGCACAGTCTGGTCTTGCTCCCTCACCGAGTCTTGACCTGGTGGGAAAACGTAGAGATAATGTGCATAGGGGTTCCTTTGTTCATTCCCTCCCACCCACCCACAAATATAATGATTACAGAAACCTCTCTGATAGGTTTGGGAGCCCATCTAAAGGAACATATAGCATAAAGTACTTGGACCTTGCATAATACCAGATTACACACAAACATATTAGAACTGTGTGCAGTACTTGAGGCTTGCAAATGGTTCCTGCCATTTATCTGGAACCTTCACATTCAAGTCATGTTGAACCACATGATAACAGGTAATTCTATTGACAAGCAGGAAAGAGCACTATCCATCCTTTTATGCATAGAGGCTGTACATTTGTGGAATTGGTGCATCTGCCACTAGGTCACCCTCTGAGAGTGTACCTTGAAGGGGTGTGGAATACTTTGGCATATAGTTTCAGCAGACATTTCTCCAGAGACCATGAGTGGGAACTATGGGACTTAGTGGTACAGAGCATCTTTCAACAATGTGGGGGAGGGGGAGGGGCATGTCCTGTCGTAGGTTCTCCTTAGATCTCAGGAGAACAAGAAATGCCTGGTCTACTGCTTCAAAGCCACAACTACGGAGGGGACTCATTTCTAGTCCAATGGTCAGAAACACTAATGTACACATTTCTACCCATCCCTCTCTTACCACAAATCCTAAGGAAGATCAAGACAAAGTGATGGTGATCCTCATCGCTCCCATGTGGCTGGTTCACAAGCATTCTCTAGATGGTCAACAAGTGCCTGTACATCTGCATTCAGCTCCTATCAGATGTCTTAACCTGGGACAAAGGCAAGGTCTCCATTCCAACCCAGCCTCTTTCATCTGATAATGTTGGTATTTGGATGGGCAAAGAACTTACAGAGATCATGATCAGTGTCTGTAGATTCTATCATTAGCAGTAGCAGGAAAGGGTCTACAATGAAATACTATACAGCAAAATTGAAGAGATTCGCTATATGGTTGTGACAAATGTACCATGCATGTCCACACCCTACATATTATTGTAATAGTCTTTGTACAAAGTATGTCTTGTAAGGTATCATTTGAAAACTAATAATTTGCTGGTCAATATTGTCCTGATGAAATATGTGACATTGTATGTAGAGTTATAAGATTCCACTGTGTGATATTATTAACACATGTTCCAATCTGAGGTTGGCAAACAGGTCTGTCTCAATCAAAGGATTGTGTGCTCTGCTTAATTTGCATTTAAGCAGTAAACAGAATCATCAAGCAGGAAGGGGAGACAAAGGAAGCTCAAACTAGTGAGAAAAAAGCAGCAGGGAAAATCCTTCCATATAGACCAGGGGTCAGCAATGTTTGGCACGTGGCTCGCCAGGGTAAGCACCCTGGCAGGCTGGGCCAGTTTATGTACCTGCTGACGCAGCAGATTCGGCCGATCGCGGCCCCCACTGGCCGCGGTTCGCCATCCCGGGCCAATGGGGGCAGCAGGAAGCCGCGGCCAGCACATCCCTCGCCTGCCCCTCTTCCCGCTGCCCCTACTGGCCTGGGACAGCCAACCGCGGCCAGTGGGGGCTGCGATCGGCCGAACCTGCCGCGTCAGCAGGTACATAAACTGGCCCAGCCTGCCAGGGTGCTTACCGTGGGGAGCCTCGTGCCAAACATTGCTGACTCCTGATATACACCTTTTGTCTCCTGGTATGCAACTGGAAATGTTTTTATAAAGGGGGACTGAAACTATAAAATGGAGGGGCAATACCCCAAAATACCCTCCCTCTCTGCCTGCCTAGCGATTCTCTGTGCCTGAAGCAACAGAGGAAGCCTTCACTGAATTCTGGGAGAAGGGGTTCTGACCTAGTGGGTTTGGTCAGTAAGACTGCTGAAAGCATAGGGTGGGAACTTTGCTTGAATCTGATATAGTTAAAGTTAGGCACCAGTGGTGTTTTAACTTTATAGTCGTGTAACCAGTTCTGATTTTTATGTCTCAGTACTTGTAGTCACTTAAAATCAATCTATTTGTAGTTAATAAACTTGTTTTATCTAATTAAGTGTGCCCAAATTGAAGTGTTTGGGAAACTCCATTTGGGTGGCAAGTTGTCTGCATATGATTTCTATTAAAGAAATAACAGATGTTATATAAACTTCTGTTGTCCATGAGAGGGATGGGCAGCACAGAACATACATATCTGGGGATAGATCTAAGCTTGGGAGTGTACTGGGATCATCCTGCTATATAACCAAGGCTGGTAAAAGGCTAAGTGTGGCTTTCATGCTGAAGGCTGTGAGCAGTCCAGGCTGGAGGCTACAGCAGCAAAGCATTGTAAAAGGCACCCCAGATTAGAAGGCATGGATGACACAGCTACTCATTGGTCTGGTTTTTACCTTGGCATGTCATAATGGTATCAATATTGTCAGTTACTTCCAGAGCATACTGAGATACCAACTATACTGTTATATCTCTGCTCTCTGAAAACATTGGGTTGTCCCTCAGCTCCTCACAAGTGCACTTGGCAACTATTAGCACCTTTCACCCCCCTGGCGGATAACTATACAGTCTTTGCCTATCTGCTTACAGTGAAGTTTCTGAAGGATCTTGTCAGAACCATTCCTCCAGTGCCGAAACCAACCCTAATATGGGACCTAAATCAAGTCTTATCTGCATTTACAAATTCTCCATTTGAGCTTTTGGTCTCATATTCTTCCATTCATCTGTCTATGGAAGTTGCAATCACCTCAACCAGAAGAGTAGGGAGCTTGGGGGTCCTTATGGCCGATGCTCCGTATATAGTCTTCCGTAGGGATAAAATTTCTCGAAGGTTACATCCTAAATTCAACCTGAAGGTAATCTCAGAACTCAATCTGAACAAAGTCATCTATTTACCTGTCTTCTACCTGAAGTCTTGTGCCACCAGGGAAGCTCCACTTTCTGGATATCCAACAAGCCTTGGCCTTCTACCTACAGAGGATGAAACCCTTCAGGAAATCCCCCCAAACTATTTGTCTCCTTTGCTGAACTTAATAGAGAAGACTCTCTTAGTGGATTATGGGCACATCCTGCTTAGCTATGATTTGACTGATAAACCCTATCCCACAAGCATAGGCGGCGAGTTATATGGGCCTGTGGTGGCCATGCTCCACCAATATTCAGGAATATGGGCCCGGCTCCGCCAATGTTTGGGCTTATATTTAATCAGAGCTGTCCCATCCATAGGATGAACTGGGGCAACTGCCTTGGGGGCCCCGCACTTCAGGGGGACGTGGGGTCCAGGGCAGCTTGGAGGGCTAGCAGGGGGCCTAGTGCCAGCAGCAGGAGAATGGCAACATGGTACTCTGTGCATACATTTGTGGGTGTTAGGGTTGTGTCCTGGTACAGGCTTCTGCAGCAGCTGCTTCCATCAGCAGAGCAGTCCTTCAGTCAGTGGTGCAGCAGAGTTTCTTGCACTCTTCTCCTCAATGAATGCTGCCTCTGAGTTTCCTCAAGTGGAATACACATAGGAACCATCACTTGAAGAAGAAAGACTGGTTACTTACCTTGTACAATAACTAGAGTACAAGATCACTGGAGAGGCAGTCAGTGCACGCTGCCCCTAATACCCTGGGTTCAGAGTACCAAGGAGGAGAAAGGCGCAGACCAACAAACACTGTTAACAAAATGTCTTCTGGTCTCAGGCACATGTAGCTCCTGTGCACCAAAAGTGGAATATATAGGGACCACACATTACAAAACTTGTTACTGTACAGGTAACTAGTCTTTTCCATGTCTCTCCTGAAAATTCATCCCTTTCCTCAAGACAAGTCCCCTTCACTTCTGTGTCCGATATAACACATCTTACTGAGTTCTTCACTTCAGTCAATTTGGAGAAGGGAAGGAATTTTCCCCTGGGTCAGATTGGCAGAGACCCTGGGTTTTTTTCACCTTCCTCTGCAGCATGGGGCACGGGTCACTTACAGGTTTAAACTAGTGTAAATGGTGGATTCTCTGTAATTTTGAAGTCTTGAAATCATGATTTGAGGACTTCAGTAACACACCCAGAGGCTAGGGGGGTCTATTACAGGATTGGGTGGGTGAGATTCTGTGGCCTACAATGTGCAGGAGATGAGACTATATGATCATAATGATCCCTTCTGACCTTAAAGTCTATGAGTTTCAACAGAATTTTAGCATATATCATCAGAAAAGAAGAATTTAAGCTAGTCATTTTATCCTTGATTAAAAGATTCTATATAATTTAAGATGGATAAAACCGTCTATCTAAATTTAATAGTGTTCTGTAGAAATTATTCATAGATCCTATAGAATTAAATTGAAAATGAAAGCCTTGCTTCAGATTTTTAATCATTCTGTAACAGAAATATATTCTCTTACAAATCTATAGAATATTAAAACATTACATTCAGTGAAGTTTTAGTTATCTATTAAATTCTTTAGGACATTTTCATAAAGGTGGGCTTAATTATGTAGTCCTTACGCAGGCAAAACTGCCATTGACTTCAGTGGCAGTTTTTCCCCAAGTAAGGAGTTCAGAATTGGGTCCTATGTTGGGTGTAGCAAGACAAACTCACACTTTTTTTCTGTAAAGTAACACAACCTGTTGTTAACAATCAATACTCATTGCATTACTATACCTAGTGTACTTTTTGTCAACTGTACGCCTCTTTTTAAAGGAGATGTATTCCTCAGACAATTTTAAAAATACAGGTTTCAGAGTAGCAGCCGTGTTAGTCTGTATCAGCAAAAAGAACAGGAGTACTTGTGGCACCTTAGAGACTAACAAATTTATTTGAGTTCAAATAAATTTGTTAGTTTCTAAGGTGCCACAAGTACTCCTGTTCTTTTTAAAAAAATATAGTTCACTGAGTAAAATTATTTCCCATTGTAACTCAAATTACTTTAGTGGAGTTACAGCAGGGCTGAATTTGATCCACTGTACTTACTTTGTGCACTTCGATGTATTAGAAAAACCCAAAATACTACAAATACTGTATGTTCCCAGTATGATGTCAATGTGTCTAGATATAATGTGACACACCAGTGTAATTTTCCAAGTATCTGAGTAGTTTCCAAGCGAAATAGATCCTCCCCTTGTATTCTTGTCAAGGAACAGATATTTGCTTGTATTGATCTTTCACTCTCCTTTTTGAAGGATAAGATACATTTTCCCATTTCAAAAGATAAATATAAGAATTGAGTTCTTTCCTCTCATGTAATCTGCTTCTCTTGGGATGGGAAGGCTGTCAGAAGGGAAAGATGGAAGACACATCAATCAAATGGAGACAAATTCATTTTTATTGTTTTCTTGTTTCTTTGTCCCTCATCATCTCTGTTCTGTACAGCCATAATGAATTATAACCTCTAGTTCTAGAAACATCACACATTCTTACCTCCTGTTTTATCCTACTCTTGTTGGCTGTATTGCATCTAGAAGGTTAAGGGATTAGTTGATCACAGTATGTATTTGTTACATGAGGAACAGAACTTAGATGGTAGAGGACTCTCCAATCTAGCACACAAAGGTATAACAAGATCCAGTGGAATTTGATGCTAGATAAATTCAGATTAGAAATAGGGAGCAAGTTTTTAATGATGAAGATAATTAATCATTAAAACAATTTACCAAAGGTTGTGATGGATTCTCCCTTAAAGGAAATCTTTAAATCAAGAGTGGATGTTTTTTTCTAAAAGATATGCTGTAGTTCAAACTGGAATTAATTCAAAGTGCTGTGACCTGTGTAGTGCAACATGTCAGATTAGATGATCACAATGGTCCCTTCTGGCCTTGTACTCTATGAAATTGAATTGTAAACTCTTTGAGGCAGGGATCATATCATATATTTTTAATACTCACCACAAAGCTCCTAACACATATAAATAATACTTACTGACTTCCAATTCAGTAATAGCTTAATTCTTCCCTTATTTTGTTTTCTCCGAAGGGGGTTTTGGTGTTTCTGTTGGAGGCTGAATGTTGCTGTCTCTATGGCCTTGTTGACATTAGAGAAATTTACTGTGCAAAAAACTACATTCCCCCAAGCACGCTCTTAACATACTGCTTGTGCACACACAAAAATGTCCCAAACATTTTACATGCAATCTAAGTACTGTTTGAATTATACTTGTTTTCAACAGGAGTAGCACCAGTATAATCTGAACTGTTTTGCCAAGAATAATTCTAATGCCAGTGTGGATACAGATTAACTGAAACAGTTAAATATATCTTTCCACTATTGTCCCATGATGCAGCTGTGGCCTTTTTTGAAATCTCCCATAGTACACTGCTTGTAGTAGCTATGCAAGGAACAGCAGGATAGGTACCCCTCAGGTATTACAAATGAAGCAGTTTAGAACAGCGCCAGTGTTGCCATTCGGCAAATCTCTTGCACGTTTTCTTAGCATGCTTCAGCACAGCTAGTGTGCATGCCCTGAACCATTTACATAGAATACAGCCAGCTCAAGTAGAAACTGTTCCATTTTCTATTCAAGTCCATATTTCCCTGCTTTGATTCCATCCTTTGTGTTGAGGAAGATTGGACATAATTCCTGTTGGAGCCCATCTGCGATGATTAATTACTCCTTCTTGGCCACACTGCTAAACACCACAGATCACTTCTCCTTCCACACTGCCTCCACAACACTTCCATTCCAGGAATTGAGAGACAACAGCTAGAAAACTAACCTACGTACCCAAGTGTCCCTCATGACAATGCAGAGCATTACTTGCTAGGCCAGCTCATCCATCTTTTCCCTTACTTTGAACGCAATCATATATTTGTAGATATTTTTTCAAGTTAAAGAGTTGATATGGCCACTGTTTGCTCCTGAATGAATCTGTAACCTTGTGGATCTGAAGCATACAAATCTCTTAGAGTGAGGCAGATAATATACAAAGAGTTCATTCAGTGTGTAGGCAGATAGGAATGTTAGTACCAGGCAGCTCTCTAAAGAATGTTATTTTGGCAGAAGCTGCCCTGTTAAAAATGAGGGAGGGAAATGAATTTGAAATGTAGCTGGCCAGCAATTACAAAGTGATAAGAAAAGCTGGCTGTTCAACATGAACTTCCAGTTGCATATTCTGGGTCCTTGCTATTCTCAGTCCCTCCTACAGCCCATGGCCCTGACCAATGTTTTGATATAGTACAAAGTGCCTGTTTATTACTATTGACTGTTGAAGTCTGCACTCTGAAATGCATTCTGTCAACAGAATGTAAGTGAACTTGGTATTTTAAAGCTCTGCTATTGCAGTAGCTTAGTTTTCGTGGGATTTCCATGCAGCAGGACCAGTGTTGCAGTCCCCGATTCAAGTTGAAAATGTTACACAGGAAGACGTACCGTGTAAAGGTCAGATCCAGCTGTGATCCAGAGGGTTTTTTCCTCTTATTGACACATTTATATACACCAGCCTTGTTTGTTTGTCCCCTGTCAAAGCCTAGGGTTTTGTATGGAAAACCTCATTGTTTAATGCATACTCTCTTGATGCTAAGATGAAATGGGTGTATAGCATATTACTAGATATAAAGTTACCATTCAGGGGAGCAATCGCAATCTGTATTACTTATGATGTGTTTCACTCTTCTTTGGGAAGTGATAGCCATTATGGTCCATCAGTCTATTTAGTCTTCATGATTTTATAAGAAATACATGTGTTCTTCTGTATTACCCCTCTAGGACCTCCAGACAGAGATTGAAGCTCATACTGACATCTTCCACAACCTGGATGAAAATGGACAGAAAATCCTGAGATCCTTGGAAGGCTCTGATGATGCAGCATTGTTGCAGAGACGCCTGGATAACATGAACTTCAGATGGAGTGAGCTTAGGAAAAAATCTCTAAACATTAGGTAGGAACCAAACACAAGAAAGTGCTTTCAATTAATCTGAGAGACAGAAAGGTACCTCTCTCTCAATACAAGGGCATAATTTGTTTCTGATGGTGCTATTTCATTCATTTTTTTATGTGATTCATGATATTTTGAATGTTGAATTACTTTCTAAGAATGATTGATTAATTTACTTGGAACAGAAATGATTGTGGAGGATTAGGATTTGAGGAACATGATGAGGTTTATAATCACAGTTGTGTTCTTGAAAAAGAGAGTATTGTGCTTAAATAGTAACTCTCTCTAAATGCAGGCTTTTTACAGAGCTGGGTATGGCTTATCAATGTGACATAAAAGAGACGTTATTAAACAACATAATAATTATTATGCACTGCATTTGTGAGGCTCTTCTTTCCACTGCAAAACTAAGAATACATTTACAGATGAGAGTATATGTTATTTTAGGCTTCTTCTGTTAGATAAAGAGGGGGCAAAGTTGAAACTTAAAATCCAAGGGTAAAAACTGTCTCTGGGTTTCATGAGAAAACAAACTTCTTGCAAGGAAGCATACAATAAAGGGTGATGTTACAAAAGATCTAATGGAGATGCAAACCTCTAAGGATTTAGGATTTCTTTTCTGGAGAAACTGTCCAAGAATCTTCTCTTTATAAATATGCCTTTTACAGTAGAGAACCTGGCTCCAATGCACTCACTTTCAGTCACTCTTTCATTCGTTCATTTGTTGTATGATGGTGGTAGTTCAGAGGGCATCAAAAGGTAGAAGCATTTTCAAAGTAATGTATGAAATATTAGCTTTTGAAGCTCAAGCCCTGAGGGAGGTCAGTGTGTGTAATGACAAAAGCCATCTTCATAACATCAATCATTAAAAATAAATGAAAGATGTGAGGCTGAAAAGATATTGGTAGTTGAAGTAAAGAAAAGAAGACAGATTTCTTTTTTTTTTCTGATGAGCAAAAGAAAAGGGATGTAACCATTCAAAGCATTATTTTGAGTTCTTTTTCTTCAGATGCCTTTTTACCCACGAACTTGCTGATATAAAAAGAGGTTTGAGAAAAGAAAAACAGCATGTTGGCCAAACACGGGCAATTTAATAGATGAGATTTTTCTACATCCCAGCTACTGCTGTTCAATTATTGATGTGATTAATCAAGTCAAAAATAGTAACCCTAGTTTATCACAGTTGCTTTATACTCTTAAATTAAACATGTAAGGCAATGGGCTTACTCTCTCAAACAGTTGGTCATAATGAAGGATTCGGAATAGCTAAAACATGTAAGGTAAAAGAGCTAATGCTTTAGCTTTTAGACCACTGAGTTCAGATATGACTGACTAACAAATTGAAATTAGTTTGGTACTCAGTCTAGTCCCTAGGGATATTTCTTTGCATCACACGATTTGGTACTATTCCCCATGATTGACAGTATATACTATAGAGAGGTTTTGTAACAGAAGCTTGCCCTGCAGTGTACTGGAGGTATTAACCCAACCCGTCTGTTGCTGTCTTTTATTTGCACTAAAAATAGACACTAAAAGGTGATTATTATTTGTATTTAAGTTTTAGAAAACAGGAGGAGGAAACCATGGTTACTGAGCCAGCATCAGCCTATTCCATTCTGAGTTTCTGAACGCATTACATTTTGTTTAAAGAAAGTATATGGTAGAAGGAACAATTTCAAGGGACATTAAGGAGAGGCAGAGTTTGATTTCCATTATTATGTACTTTTTCACTGTTCCACACTCCTGATCAAGTCTGCCTAAATCAGCAAGTTTTCCCAAGGTACTTTTCACCTGACTTTTTAAGTCCTTGATTTTAAGACCCCAGTCCAAAATTGACTTTATTTTGATCATCTGCTTTGTCCTTTGTTAGATACTTAAATATGTATATGTATTTAAAATAGTATATATAAAAATACCTATTTAAAAAGAACATGGTACTAAATATGAATTTAAAATATAGATTTTTACTTTGGGAAAAAAACCACCAACCACCATCACCGGATGGGTCGGTTAACTTGGTGTCCCCAATAGAACTGGGGCAATCAAATTTGTACAGAATTAAAAGAATGGATTAGATTGATGTTGCACTATGTAGCTTAAATGCTGTACAGTTTGATCAAAAGATGAGCATTAGGCAGCAATTCATGGACTTGGATTGGGAAAAATTATGACTTACATTGTAATATCAGGGCAAAAATTCTATGAATGATTTCATTCAATTTAATGATTTTTTTTCTTAATTTGATGTTATAAGGACACTTATTCTTCATGTTTTACAAATTCAAAACAAGACAGTGGGTAAAACCTTCAAAAGCAGCTAAGTTACTTTGGAGACTGAGATATTTTTGAAACTAGGATTGAGGCTGTTAAGTCACTGAGGTGATTTTGAAAATTTTACTCTATAGCACTCCAGGCAAAGAGGAATGAAGTATTTATTCCACAACATAACCACCTTTTAGAATGTAAGCCATAACATGTAGGAGGCCATCCTCTTGATTGTTTTAGGAAAGCATATTTTGCTATAAAAGTGAGAGAAGGCAGGCTACATGGAGGGGTCAAGAAAGCACACTAATCACTCAGGTGATGATGTAGTGTTCTTGAGCAGGGAGGGGCCTGCATGCTCCTGTGTGCTCTCCTCCCTCATAATGACAGTAGTTTTCAAAGTGGGGGTGGAATTGTGACCTCTTGCACAAGTTTGAGTCAAAACAGCAAGACCTTGTTGCTCTACAAGCTTGGCTTTACAACCCTATTCTCTTTACTCTACACTTTGCTGACCTGGTGTACAAGATCAGAAATTACTATAGGTGCAGTAGAGCATATTTTTAAAAATCATCTGTATCCACCAGTCCTTATCAAATCCAAATCAGGAGATCCTGAAAACCACAGGGAGTCCATGTGTGGCACTCTTCCTCACAGCCCCATTCCTTGTAGTGTATAGTGGCAGATTATTAATGACCAGACAATACAAATATTGAGTGAGATCAGAAAATGGTATGTAAAAGGTTCCCGGATAAGCAAAGTTGGAGGTTAAATAGAGGCAAAATAAACTTAAATTTCAAAGCTAATATACATCTTTTGGGGGGCGGGGGGATTTAGATTCAACATTTTCATATCTTAGCTGTTGTATTATATTGTTTGGATCTGAACTAATGCGATAAACTATTAAAAGCAGTGAAAACTCATTAGGGAGTTCTTCCTGCCAAAAATGATGCAATGGCAACATTAATAATGGCTTTATATGCATTCCAGTGTGTAAGAGGGAAAAAATATTATGCAATACAAATAAATGCAGTGTAAACAATAAATTAATCAATACAGAGATGGTCTATTCACAGTCTCATTCCTACAGTAGATCTGTTTATAGTAAGTAATTACTTGATATTATTAGGCTCAACATTAGGTTAGGCATATTAAGCACCAAGTACTGATAATGAGTAAGCAATAGAGAGGTGCTTCTTATGATGTTGATTTGACCAGGGTTATGCTTTCTCTTTTCTCCGGTGATGTATTTTATTTCTCTCACATCCTACCTTCAAATGGAGCAAACATTCTGTAGCATAAATCATTGATTTGTCTATTTATAAAATAATCTACTAAATATAAGGTTTACCCTATAATGTTTGTGAGGAGGAGTAACTGCATGAGTCTGTTGTATGGTGGACTAGCTGCCACAGTGGAATAGGCAAGTCGTTCTGCTTCTCTGGAGATGAAAGTTCAATCTCTGATTTGAGGTCTCAAGTGAAGGATGAGTTGCTTGAGCATATTTAGCAAAAACAGCTGTCAAACTCTGTTCAAGAAAAAAACAGGTTTGGAATAGCAGGTGTGTTTCAGGTCAGGACTGAGGCACCTCACTCAAGCCAGTGCTGATGTAGCCAAATTCAAAACCCATGTAAGTGGGCAATGGAATAGTCCCTTTATCCCTAATTTTAATAGTCACTAAATTAATAGCCACTGCCAAAAACCTTCAAGAGTGAGTGCAGGCTGTGTCGTGACCTTAACCAATGACATCTAACCTCACCCTGGAGTGTGACTTTTTCTATTATTGTCATTGTAAGTAAAACAATTATTTTCCCTACAGCTGATGCAATAATATATGCCTTGCAGATCCCATTTAGAAGCCAGTTCTGACCAGTGGAAGCGTCTACACCTCTCTCTTCAGGAACTCCTGGCATGGCTGCAGCTGAAGGATGATGAGTTAAAGCAACAAGCACCTATTGGTGGGGATCTTCCCACCGTGCAGAAGCAGAATGATACACACAGGGTAAGATCTTTTTGAATGATCTTTCAAAGGGTATACATTGTGTATAGATCTAATTTTGGTTGAGAGTTAAAACCCTCTTTGTTGGAGAAAGGGTGGTGCCATTTAAAATATATTTTAGAGATAATAAAGAGTGGAATTTTCAAAGGCACCTAATGCCCCTATGCACTTTCACAATCATAGCCTAAAGTGCAATTTAAAACTTTGTTATTAATAGTGCTACTACTAATGTTTTCCTGGGTACTCTGTATTTGCCCTAATTACTCCAACCATAATGCCTCTTACTATTCCTGCTGAAACCCACTCCCTTTTCCTAATGAGGCTCTGAGTACTTAGCACCAAAATAGGACCTTCAGATTGTAAGTCCTCCAGGTAGTTTTGTTTAACTTTGTGTTAACCTGTATCAAAAAGAAAAACAAAAAAAGAATATAGGTTGGGCTTATTGTGCCACTGCCACCTCTGACAGTTGGGTGCTTTCTGACATTCCTTTATCTGATACAAGTATGGATAATACAATGACTCTGGGCAAAACAGATCCACTGGTACGTCATCACACAAAATGAATAAATAAATATATTTTTTTACACATTGCTTACATAATCAGTGTTGTTGGAGAAAGGAATGTTTAGCACCATTTAAGTGTCATTCCCATACTCTTTTTGAAAAATACTGTGACAGGATGCTGAGCAGGAAGACTGCAAGATCATCACCCTGCCATGCCAGCCCCATTTAAGTGAATAAAGTGGATCTGGCTGGAAAGAAGATGGCCCTAATTGGGGAATGAGAGCCAGCTGCCAGCCCAAATAGCCCAGGGCTATATAAGAAGTGAGGAAATGAGGGTGATGGGATGGAAGAGAGTGAGGGAGTGCAGGCAGGCAGGCAGGCAGGCAGGGAAAAAGCCCTTCCCTCCTGGGTTCAGACCCAAGGAACCCAGAGCTGTGTACTCTGTATGGTGAGAAGGTGGTGGGAACACAAACTGGTAAATAAAAGCACCAGTGGTTTCAGAACCAAAGGGTCTTTGAGTGAGTTTATCTGAACCTAGCAGAGGCAGAAGCCAGGAGGGCCAGGTGCCCTCTGTTACAAGTACCATAGAAAGAACAGGAGTACTTGTGGCATCCGAAGAAGTGGGCTGTAGTCCATGAAAGCTTATGATCTAATAAATTTGTTAGTCTCTAAAGTGCCACAAGTACTCCTGTTCTTTTTTGCGGATACAGACTAACACGGCTGCTACTCTGAAAAAAGTACCATAGGATTTTTTGGAAACCTGGACAGCTACTAACATTGACTAGAACAATCCTCATTTAATCAAGCAGGAAATAAATGATTCAGAAGATTGGTAATGGGATATGGCATCTTTCACTTCTAAGTCATATACTGAAATGCAATCTAAATCTATAGGTACCAAAACATATTTCTTTTTAATGGTTGATCAGCATATGTGAAAACAGTTGCTGATCTAAGTCCAAGAGGACAGTTATGCACATCCTAAAATTGTCATGACAATTGGGAGTCTCAGCAGAGAGACCAAGGATCAGATGGGCCAGGGCACGGCAAACTATCCTCTTACTCCTAAAGTGAAGTCCGTTTGAGGAAGGTAGTGGCATGATATCACAATGTCATGGGGAAGCTTGCACTGCAGCTATCCAGTCTAAACCAGTATTGTGGTAAACAGGGCTATGAATCCAACACCTGCTATTAGCTTTAAAAAAAAAAAATCCCACAAGAAGTATTCCTCCAAAGGATGACACCTCTTGCTGGGCTTAGAAAAGGTGTGCAAAAAATGCATTTATGAGTCGAGCAACATTCCTATATTGTTTTATATTAACCTTGTTCTGTTAATTTCCATGCAAACAGCAAGGAGACACCTTTAGGCGTTTGCTAGGTGTCAGTTCATGTGTATTTCCTAACACATCTTTAGACCTACAAATGAGACAGTTCTGTACCTCAGACTTAATCACTAGTGACATATTAAGAGCTAAAACAAGTAACAGAGATAACCCCATTCAGTAATTACTTCATTATATTTGTGGGACATCTTAAGATGTTTTCAGCATAAGTTGCTGTAAATGGTTGCAAGTACACAGCTTTTATTTTGACATATGTCCCCTTTGCAGTGTATTCTGAACAAAATGTAAAATCAAGATTTTGACCACACGTGGCATGTTTGGTATCAGTATTAGAGAGGCGTTACTCCTTGGGGAACGGGCCAGTGTTCAGGTAAATGGAACCAGGTGACTGGCTATTTTGCACGAGTTTGAGGTCATAGGGTGGGGAGGCAGCACGGTGCTGCGGGGAAGGGAGGAAGTCTGGCAGTTTAGAGAAGGAGCTGGGTTAAGACTTCCAACAACACTAAATCCCAGTCTGCCTGCAGCCAGCTCCTTAAACCCTATCTGACCCTCACAATGACACTTGTCCTCCTTTGGTGACAGTTGCCACTCCATCCCTAATCCAGAAAGCACCAAGAGGCGGCTTCAGGTTCTTGCAACAAAAGCCAGGGACTTGGGACCTCCGGGGATAAAGCCTGGGGTAGTTCTATAATGAAGGTGCTGTAGGCTGCTGGTAAAAATGTGGTGGGGGCTTATTTTAAGGAGGCAAGGAAAAAAATTGTAGAGGACAGGGACTAGGGACCTTGTGTGGATGCAAAGAGGGGTCCCATGAGGTTTCCAGGATAAGTGTACTCATTCTTATAAGTTCAATGTGACCTCTAAAAAGCCAGTTTGAACAAATGCATTTCATGTTGAATCATGTATATTGTCAAACTTGGCCAACTGCAAGAGGGAGCATGTTCCAAAGTCAATGGCCCTCCACTGAAAATGTCCTGTTACCTACCCTCGGTAGTTCCCTTGCGACAGACTACAAATGCGTTCCAGCCAATCACAGCTGCTATGGTAGGCTCAGAGGGGAGAGATTTAGGGCTTTATTGATAACCCTGAATAGCTTGAATCTCACCTAAAGTGAAAGGTGAACCTATGCAGACCATGCATGTGTTATGTGCTTACGTCAGACAGCCATATTTATACTAGACTTTGTTGTTATGACCCGCCCAAAATAAAGTGTATTGCTTCAGTCCGAATATGACAAATGCATGAATAATAGTGGTGAGATCAGCATAAGAAAGGCCACACCTCCCTGCAAGCTGAATATGATACAAGTTATTTCTGGTTACTGCTCACTCCTGGGAATCTAGGAGCAGTGAAACATCCAAAAAGACACTGAACCAAGAAAATAGAGACTAGACATAACAAATAGAGGAAACTTCACCAGTTCCTCAGAATGATTCTTCTTGCAGTACCTTCCAGTGTCATCTGTCTTTTCTGGATTGAATTTAAAGTGGCAAATCCTGCCCTTGCAATTGGATTCCTGGAGATGGAACCAATGCATTTCTGCTATGCAGGGAGAAGGCACTTTGAAAAAGAGGCACACTCCCTGCAAAGCCTTATTCTGAGAAAGGTGTCTGAGAAAGGGATGGGCCAGAGGATTCACTACTGAATGGACCCAGCTATCTCCTTCCTACCCTCTCTCAAGTAATGGAGCTATACAAGGTGCATGAGGGACTACTTGAGCCGTTTGGCTGAAGCAGCTTGCACAGAGCTGCTCTGCAATTTGCTGCTCAGCTATTCTATAGCCTGTGGTAAGTATTCCTTCCCCAATGCACAAATCCCAGCCAGACTGCTAAGGAGCCAGAAAACTTAAATAATGTAGCTGTTACCATAGCTCCTTGCTGCTACCCTATCTCTGCCCCTTTCACCAAAAGAGAAAGTGTGAGTTACTGCCGAGCCTGGAAAGACAGTTATGAGAAAGAAATGGTTCCTTGAGCAAGGGTTCCAGTACTTAACACCACATCTAAGTATTTAAAAACATTCACCGCCTTGTATACTTTTCAGTCGAATAAGGTATTCTTTACTGACCTAAAGTGTTTTAGAGTATCAAAGTGTACTGACATGGTTTAAAAAACTGTCACATTCCATCTCAGAGGTGGTGACGTTTCAGTAATGGATTAAGAGAACCTTGTGTGGTTTCCATATTAGTTTACGTTTGTACAGTTTTTTGGGGTGATAGGTGCTACATAAACATAATTGTTCACAAATAGTTGCAAAGTGACATTACAGAACAACCCAGCCCTTCTTCCCTCCTCTCTTTATGTCCCCACAGCTACAGGTACACACATGCACATGGACACACTTCTCTTGGTCACAATCCCTAGTCATTTCACAGTATCAAAGCAAGAACAGTTTAGTTACTTGTAGAAAGCTTCTTTTCTTTCTTTTCTTTTCTTTTTTCCCCATGCAGTAGCACTTTTGTAGTTTAACATGATACCTGTCTAGTTATAGGCACTTGGGTTCCCGGTGGAAAAAAGAACAAAAGATAATCTTTGAAATTAGGTCACACTGTCGACTCTTCAAAGTCCTCTTGTGGAGAGGGAGGGAAGCAAGATCAGTAAAAAGCTCTGCCAGCTTCAAGTTGTCTTTGACAGATTCTGTATTGGCAGTTTTCTGTTTTGTTCTCTGCTGTATTTTTCCTGAATGGTATGGACCTTGTGTCACTCTACAGATTTCCTGGTCATGACAGCAGACATATATTATTGCTTTAATAATCATGGTGTCGTGGCTGGATAAAATACATTATGGTGAAATCATGCTAGCAATAAGTATGTGCACGCATGTGTTGTTCCTGGTATGTCCTGACAAGCTACTTTCCCCTCCCCGTTTCCTGAGCATTTTACTAGCCAGATCACTCTTTATATTATTGCCAAAGAAGTTTATGCAGTGATGTTTATTAAGAGTTAATAACAATTAATAGCAAGTTAATTAATACATTGAGGGGGCATCCCAGGGAAACCAGGATAGCAGTGACTGTGTTGAAGCACAGTTGTTGCCTGAATATATTCAGTGGTAGTGTAGACATGACTATAACCTGCTTTTTTATTAATCTAGATAGAGCTTAAAGAGGGCAACAACAACAAAAAAAGTATTTATCCTGGAAAGCCATAGTCATCCTGAATCCATTTAATTCCTACTCCAAATCCCACTGAAATGGAATATTGGGAGACTTGTCTTTCTACAGGATAAGGGAGGAATATTTTGTTTTACTGATACTGCACTGTCCTTTTCATTGTATTTTCATCTCTCAGTTTAAAATATCTATACTTTCCTAACTGAAGAGATCTAAGGACACCCTAGAAGCTCCCCACAAGGGGCTACTGGAGGTCTGAGATGAACTAATCAATATATGCATTATTAAAATGGTGGACAGACTGCCATTACACCTCTGGTGCTGATTACAAATAGAAAGGCTTAAATAAAGCAGCTTACTTGTTCTTTTGTCAGGTCATATATTATGCATGTTCGATTTCCTCTGCAGTCACCACAAAGTGTGGAAGAAATTCAAGAATTCAATAAAATTAGCCTGAAATCATCGGTTGTAAATTAGACATTCATTTAGGTTAATTCTGTTATCAATGCTAGGCTGCTTACTCTTGGCATGCATTTGTCAGGGCTATAGGTTGATAAATCCCACCCCCCCAAAAAAAGAGAGAAAATGTCAGCTTGTTACCATTTTTGAGCTCTACCATTTTGAGCTAACAGCTACATTCAGATGAATATGCCACACTAAAAAGAATCTTAGCACAGAAAAGCCAAGAGTGTCTTCATACAGAGAATTTCCAATCAAATGTGGCACTGTGGAGTGAGCACATCCATTTTAATGAAGTGCTATGGTGCACCTGACTTTGCCTGAGCCTAAAACTTTTTTGTTCTAATTGCTGCAATGTATCATTTAGCCTACTTGATGTTTGCAGACCAAAATGAATTCAGCAGGAGGGAGAGAGGACAGAGATGGGTGCCACATCATGTTGGGAATTATTCAAACACTTGGCCTAGGCAGACTTACTTCATAGCATCAGCAGCTTGACATAACGTGCAGAATAGAACACTATGAAGAAGAGGAGATAAAGACACAGGCACACTACTTCTTCTGGGTGTCAACACAGATCTTTGTTTAGAGCTATATATAAAATATACCATGGCGGGATTGAAGGTTTAAGCCATTGCCAGTGCTGTAAGGCTATATATCACTAGCAGCTCCAGCAGCCATTCTGCATGAGGCAGATACCCAAGTATCCCCTATTACAGGATGGAGTATACCTTCCTTCCCACCTGTCCTAACTCTGGTGTCCTGGATAAGGGAAGGGAATATAGCTGTGTCCTCTTCAGGGAATCTAGTGCCACTACTTCTAGTGTCCCTTGCATCAGGGACAAAGGTAAGGGAGAGTGTTTTGTGCCCTCCCCACCCTTTACACATCCACTCAGCTAGGCACAGGTTAGCCCACAGTGTTCTGCCAACAGCGGAAGCTGTCTGAAGAAAGGTACCTACTACCCCTTCCCAGCAGTGCAGGTGAAAACAGGCACTCCTACACAGCCCTTAAGACATGGAAATTGTAGTTGTATTGCTTTCTTCATCAGAGCAGCTCTGCCTCCTCCCTGCTTTCTTTGGGCACGAGCAGGGAGCAGTCCTTTGCCCATATGTTGCTTGTTTGGATTGTTTTTAAAATGTAAGCTTTTCAGGGAAAGGATCTATCTTCTGGCATGTCTATAAAGCACATTGCATCCCTTGGGTAGTGGATAATAATGATAGGCTAAATCTAGGGGTTAATTGTGACCCTGTTGGGGAAGTCTGTAGATTCCCTTTCTCAGTGGCAGCTTCTGAAAACAGGATATATCCCAGCACACAGACCCTGCACTCTAGAGGGCTGGATTGGGGTTTACCCTTCTATAGGATGAGCAGGAATGGGATCCACGTGAGAGATAAACGTAATAGTTTTTCCTCACTTGTCCTTCCCTCCTCTTGCACATCATGCTGATTTGGCCATTACAGTTAGCAGATACAAAGACTTATGAAACAAAGGGAAAATAGCATTGTTTCTCACTCATACAAATCAAAATGTCAGATTCTTAAAATAGTCAACATTAGAGTAAGCATAAATCATAGAGATGCATCAGCAAGAAATTCCTCTAAATGACTCAACTTGGATGGTGGTATATTCAGAGAACAGCCTAAGTCCGTTGATGTCCATTGTGCAGTTCAACTTTAGTGACTATATGCCATGCACTTCAAGAAGGGACTCAACATTCTTCAAATGATTTTACTGATCTCAAGATCAAGAGTCTCTTACAATAAGTTCTCATCCAATTCATTGGGAGTTCTCAAGTATTTAAAAAAACAAAATAATGTAGTTAGTTATTTAGCTTTAAACAGTAGCTACTGTGTACATGTGCTTAACTTATTTGACAAAAATGTCCCAGAATTGTTAACATGCCAACTTTTTCATCATGAACTGCAGCTGACACTCTCGTTAATAGTCATGGGAGGAGTTCATTTGGGGGCTCTATGACATTTAATTTCAAATGTAGTTCACAGTATAATCAGCTGATGACTTTAACCTTCAATTTCTGGGCTTTTTGTTTACTAATTCCTCTAATCATTTTAGTTAAACACATTATCAAAATATGCAAGATATGCATCCGAAGAAGTGGGCTGTAGTCCACGAAAGCTTATGCTCTAATAAATTTGTTAGTCTCTAAGGTGCCACAAGTACTCCTGTTCTTCTTTTTGCGGATACAGACTAACACGGCTGCTACTCTGAAACCTAAAATTATCAAAACTGGTTCTGACTGAATTTATTGTTCAAGTAGCTCATATAATTCTTTGTAAAAAGTATTTCCTATTAACCTAAAAGCAAAACCTTCATAAGTAATGTTTGCTTTTGCCACTCATGACATATAGCTCTCCTCCTTGCAATAATTACACTAGTACTTTCCATGTGTTTTACAACAGCAAAATACCACACAAGAACTCTATAAATTAAGCTCTCGTTTATAACCAAGACAGTTAAAACTTTTAAATAAACCACAGTGAATGCTCAGAGGTATAGTACAATACACACTCAGTAAAGGGAAAGTACCAGTAATTCAGTGTCAAACACTCAGCCCATATTCCAGATCTAGCCCACTAGATGTATTTACATGGCCTGCGTGTTAGATTCAGATTCTGTGTAATCAAAATGTTCTTTAAAAGAAACAAACACAAAGTTTCTAGCTTTCATGTTTGTGAAGAAAACCTTCCAAATGTAAACCAGTGGAATGTTCCTGAGTCTGCTATGGAGAAATGTGTGCTCCACTACGTCTCACTCATTGGATTGGGTGTTAGCTCTGCAGCCTAATGATGGCACTTTTTAATGTCAACCTTAACTACTTTACGGCTGATCACATTAAAAGACGGGATAAACAAGAGTGGTGGAAGTGGAAGTTGTTGGAGGGAAGAAAATGCAGAGAGAAGATAGGAAAAGGAGAGAAAAGCAAAGAAAGGAAGAGAAAAAAAAGACAAAATAACAGTGGTCGAGAAGATGACCACATATTCCCACTGAGTGATGCTGAATGCAAAACTAAGACTTTTAACAAATAACGATAAAAATAGCTAAAAGTTTTGTTACTATATCAAGGACCATATTCTGCCCTTGATCTCTGTATAAATCTCTCAGGGATAGTATTGGGAAATCTGCCGTGGCTTGATGCTAGCATGTATTCCTAGATTGGCCTCTGGACTTCAATTAAAAATGGAAGGTGATTTTCTCCTCTGCATGCATTTGACATATTCTGGAAGAATAAGAAGAGCTTGCTCAGCATGCTGTGCATCTATTAGGTCTACCTCAGTAGCAAAGGAGCACCTGGTGGTTAACGTGATGACACTGAATGTACCTCAGAACTAATAGCCATTTGCTACTTATTATAAAGCATTAGTGTAGCAATATCAGTGCACTTCTTTTTTCTGACACAGCAACAGTGATAGCTGTGCAGCACCTTGGATTTCCCATTACAGTCTGGAAATCTTTTGCCTCTCAGGCAGCATTAGCTGTGCCAGAGCTGTTCATTGCAAAGCCTGCTGAAGCCTTGTCCCTTCCAGCTAGCTTTCAAAGTTTGACTCTGACATTAGTCACAGAAGGGATCCCTTCACACAGTGAACAGCTTAATCAGACCACCCTTCCATTTTGCAACACACTAAATGCTCATTGGCCCCTCAGAAAACAAATGTGGTTTCTGTTTAATCAAATGCTGACAATGATCTTCTATCTCATCTTCTTGACACCTATTTGTAGTAATCCAGGTTGAAGTTGATGTTGGAAATTTTATGCTAAAGTTGACAGTACCGAGGACTAGTATTTAATATGGCTTTACATTCCCAATTTACATTATGTTTGTTTCGCTTTGCAGGCCTTCAAGAGGGAGTTGAAAACTAAAGAACCTGTTATCATGAGTGCACTTGAAACAGTACGAGTGTTCCTGGCAGAGCAGCCTCTGGAGGGACTGGAGAAGCTCTACCAGGAGCCTAGAGGTAATTGAATGTAGAACTGTAATAACATATTGATAGAAAGATCAGTGAAGATTGAAAGACCATAAATTCTTACTGCCACTGTCAGGGCAGCTCTTATATACTCCAAGCTGCATTTCACTATTTCATAACCTGAACTAAAAAAAGGATAGCTGAAACCAGGACTTAGCAGTCCTTCTGCACACTATAAAATAAATGTGCATATTTAAAAGAAACACTGTGAAGAGCTCAAAACCTCTTGTGTGGATGCATAACTTATAGACCAATTTGTGGTTCATAAATTCCAGTAGTTCACCTCTTACAGATGGGAAATCCATTCCAATTTGAAAAGCTAACCAAAAAAAAATTACAGCTAACCATCCTGAAATTTATTTGGATCAAAATTTAGTATAAAATGCTCTAGGAAAAAGCAGATTGCTGAAATAGAAACTGTGTGTGTGCCAGGTACAACTCAAGATCTTTGCTTGATTCTTGTGGATCCAGTTCAGCAAAGCTCTTAAACATGTTCTTAACTTTCAGGGAGACTTAAGCACATGCTTAAATTTAAGTATTTTCACAAGTGCTTTGCTGAATGAGAATGGACTTAAAGACACGCTCAAGTGCATTTGAAATGTAAGCATGCACCTAAGTTCTTTGTGGAATATGAGCCCCTAACTGAATCCTTAGAAAATTATTACACCATGATATATAATAGGACTAGGATTTGTTGAGGGACCCCAAATGATTGTACATTAATAAAGTATATTTGATAGATGTCTCTGGTTATGAAGAGTTTTCTTGCTGTGCTTTTGAACATTTCAGTCTTGCCCTGATAGTTGTCATTTTCCTTATAAGATAGAGTGTGCTCTAACGGCCTGTTGAACTTCACATTTAGAGCTGTCTCCTGAAGAAAGGGCCCAGAATGTAACCAAACTCCTCCGAAGACAGGCAGATGAGGTCAAAACTGAATGGGATAAACTGAACCTGCATTCTACTGACTGGCAAAAGAAAATAGACGAGACTCTTGAAAAACTGCAGGAGCTCCAGGAGGCAATGGATGAACTGGACCTGAAGTTGCGCCAAGCTGAAGTGACCAAGGGTTCCTGGCAGCCGGTGGGGGATCTGCTAATTGACTCTCTGCAGGATTACCTAGAAAAAGTCAAGGTATCAGTGGGCTTCTACTCTTCAACATTTGTGGGAGGAAAATGTAATTGATCTTGTTTTGATGGTTATTCTCCCTGCATGATTGCCCTCCTCAATCAAGAAACAACTTTTAAAATGAAGTGTTGGCCGATTTTAAAGAATTGCAGCATTTAAAGAATGATCTAATTCCCTAGTAAAATCAATGTTAACATGGAGTTCCAATTAAAAGTATACATCAGTAATTTATGGCAAAAATATAGGGATGTCTAATTATCCCCATCATAGATACTATTAACCCAGGGAAATTAGTATTAAGATTAAATTTAAAATAAATCCAGACATGTTAAGGTATGGAATTGCACAATTAGGGCACCCAAACAAACTTAATTCTACCCTGCATTGTAGTCATGTAACCATACAATTAAGATTGTATAATTGTGTTTGTAGCTCCACATTAGATTAAACTGATTTAAAAAAATATTTTTTTTCCTTCCCCCCTCCTGCCCCCATGATGTCATCACAGGGAGGGTATTCCCTCACCTGCCCTCCCTAATGAGTAGATCTGGTGAGTTAGGTTTTTGGTTTTGTTTTGTTTTGTTGTAAATGAAATACTTGGGAATAATGGTCAACTTGCAGAATGCTCTCCAGTAGAACATTATTTGTCAAACTGTTGAAGAGAAAACTTTATTATGAAAAATAACAGGAAAAAAATGCCAATTAATCAGAAAAAATTAATTGTAGCCAGTGCAAAAGATTTCCATAAGGGTTAAGTATATAAGAAATTTGAAGAATCTGCAAGATTCTGTTGTTAAGATCATAGATAACAAATAAAAGGTCTGACATCTATTTTGTGTCTTAATGAATTTTTAACCACTTATACAAAGTGAAACAGCTCCAGCAGCAGAGACTGACTTGATAGGATACTCACTTGGGAGGTGGGAATTCCAGATTCAAGTCCTTTCACTAAATTAGGCAGAGCAGGGGCTTGAACCTGCGTCATCCACATCTCAGGTGAGTGTTCTATCCACTTCGGTGGCTCTCTCTCTAGGTTTGACCAGACATTCCATCCTTGACCTGAGAAACCTTCCCAATGAAATTTCAGTCAAAACTAAGAAGTATGAGTCGATATTTGCTAACAAAAAAAAGTTTTGTCAAAAAATTCTTTACAAGATCTACTTGAAACCTATATATTAGCCCTAATTATGACTTTTTTTATTCTATTATAACATTGGCTAAACTGCAAATGGAAAAACTGTGTGTGCACACATATGGGATTTCAAATCCTTTGTAAATGATAATATTTCAAACCCTGTGTGAAAGTTGTAGCATAGGTAAGATATATAGCACTCCAGGCAGTGCATTTCTAAGAGATAATAATACTATTTGGGTGGTGGTACAAGGCACTAGGCCAAAGGCTGAGTAATGTTAACTACCTGAGAAGTGCAGTAATTGCCTCAGAATGCACTGCCTAGAGTGTTGTTATTGCTCTAAGGAAATAGAATTTCTACATAAATAGTGAAAGTAGATAGATGTGAGCATTTGCTGGGCAATGTAGTCATGTCTGTAACATAAATAACCTGTAAGAAAGCTCCAGTTGTGTCTGCAGTTTAAAAGCCATCTTCATAAATTACGGAATGCATGATTGTTTGCTGTTTTGCTGTAGCTGTATTAGTCCCAGGATATTAGAGAGACAAGGTGGGTGAGTTAAATATCGTTTATTGGACCAACTTCTGGTTTAACATATTGAGTTAAATATATATTTTTAAAAATTCACATTTTTTTAAGTATATGTTTTAAGAAGAAATAAGTCAAGAAAAGCAGTTCTTCTAAATATAAGATGTACTAGCTTTAGGGATTCTTTAAGTTTGCATTTCAATTTAAACATACACAAAGTATGAACATTAGAGCTAGGTCAAAGAAGCCTTCAGTCCTGATCCTGCAAACATTAAGGCTTTGTTTACCCTACGCACCTTTTAGTGACATGGCTGTGCCGCTAATAGGCGCACAGTGTAGTTGCTCTCCCACCGACAAAAAACTTCCACCCCAAACGAACGGTGGTAGCTTTGCCAGCAGGAGAGCACACCTGCTGACAAAGCACTGTTCACACCGGCTTTTCATCAGCAAAACTTTCGTCATTCAGGGGGATGGGGGTTTCACATCCCTGAACGACAAAAGTTTCGTCATTCAGTTTCCAGTGTAGACAAAGCCTTACACATATTCTTAACTTTAAGCTGAGCAGCCCCATTGACTTGAAGTGTACACATGCATAATAGATTGCAGGATCAAGGCCTCAGTTTGTTGGGTTTTTGTTTTATTTATGTACAGGATCCATTTTATCAGGGGAGTACAGAGTATTGCAGGAAGATTAGAAACAAAAGGCTTTTTTAAGACTATATTTCTACTGGGCAAAGTAGAGCAGCTTTGTTCTTTTCAATCTGAGGAAGTTTGGATATATAACAAACTGGAATGGTTTAGGCTTCGCCAAACTCAGACTTTTACTCTGTATGCAAAACCAAACCCAAACCAGGGCAGTTAATCTCTGGTATCCATTTAATCAGCTATCAGAAGAATTGGAGAGAAGTTAAGAGATTCAGACTGATTTTTATATACCGAGGGAAGAAAGAATGTATCAACAATAGAAGACTCTTCATGGGACAGACCATGTTTTTTCTCTCATAAAATACTACACAGTTATGTAAATACCTTTCAAGCACAGTAGTAAATCCATTAAGTATCCAAAAGGAAAAAATACTGTCACTTTGATGGGAAAATGGTTAATAGTGCAATATCTGAAGTTCAAATGACTCAATAAATATAAGGAAACTATCTAAATCAGAAAAATCAAAAATATACAAAGGAACACATTCATAAATCTGTGTATGAAAATTCAAGGTGGTGTTGAACAAATGCCAGAATTCTAGATTATGTCATGGGTAAAAATTTCATCCAGTCCTTATTGCCAAATTAATCTGGGTGATTAGTACCCTGGTCAGCCTAACCTGGGTGTGAACTGCAGCATTGCAAACCCCTACCCCATTTCCTGTGGCATCCCTGTGGCTGCATTGACCCATGTGAGGCATGAAGGACATGTCTGCACTACAAGCTCCCATCATGAAACTTTCTCCACCCCATAATGCCATCTCTAACCCGTCATTTTCATGCCTATTTTGAAAATCCAATGAACCCCCGCGTGACTTGTTGCGGTCCGCCATCTCTGACAGAAGTGTGGAGCCTGCGCACCTCTATGCTGTCGTCATGAGTGCGCACCCTGTGCTTGCAACAATCATCCAATACTTGCAGAGATGCAAGAGCAGCCATGGGGAACATGATGATTTCATGGAGCACACTTTGCTGTGGGACATAGGAAGAACCAAATCAAGGTTGGTGGTTGTGGTCACAGAGTAACTGCAGATAGTGAGGCACTGAAATAAGCACTGACTGGTGAGATTGTATTGTAACACAGGTTTGGATAATGAGAAGTGGGCTGCAGTACTTCTGGATGCACCCATGTTCGTTAATCTGTGCGCCCAGCTCGCACCAACCCTTCATCTCAGGGACACCAAAATGAGAGCAGTGCCGATGGCGGAGAACCGCGTGGCGAATACACTGTGGAAACGTGGAATGCCAATTGCTACCAGTCCTTGGGGAATCATTTTGGAGTTGGAAAAGTGACAGTGGTGGCTGTTGTCATGCAAGTGTGCAAGGCCATCAATCGTTGCCTGCTACACAGGACTGTGACTCTTGGGAAAGTGCAGGATGTAATGGATGGCAGCAACGGGGTTCCCAAATTCCGGGGTGGGTCTCTTTGTCTCTCCAGTTGAAGCTGTTCTGCTTTGTATAAAAAACTTGAATAGTCATTGGGCCAGAGAGAGAATGGCTGGGAATGGGTCTATAGCCTGGCACTTAGGGCACTCACCTGGGAGTGGGGGGGACACCCAAGTTCCAGTACCTTCTGCAATGACTATTTAATTATTTATACAAAGTGGAACAGCTTCAACAGGAGAGACTGGGAGAAACCCATACAGAATACCCCATAGCCAGGTGGTGAACCTCAAACCAAAAAAGAGAAATATCAGTACCTTTAGTGCTCTCTTCCCTGGCAAAATTCAGATGTATAATTTACCACTAGAGCAGATCTACTGATGGTAGCAACTGTGGAAGCTGTAGTGTAGCCAGAATGTGGGTATTTTTATCCCTAGGTCATCAACCCACCCAGGGATTTTCATCAGATCCTTATGTCCCTCTTGTAGTACTACAGGAATGTTAGTCTTATCTTCCAATATCAATAACTGGTTGAAAAATTGTATTCAAAGAGAGGTTATCAATGGTTTGCTGTCAAACTGGGAGGACATAGTTAGTGCAATCCTGTACGAGTCTGTCCTGGGTCTGGTACTCTTCAACATTTTCATTAATGGTTTGGATAATGGATTGGAGAGAGTACTTGTAAAATTTGCAGATGACACCAAGCTGGGAAGGGTTGCAAGTGTTTTCTGGAACAGCCTTCCAAGGGGAGCAGTGGGGGCAAAAGACATATCTGGCTTCAAAACTAAGCTTGATAAGTTTATGGAGGGGATGGTATGATGGGATAGCCTAATTTTGGCAATTAATTGATCTTTGACTATTAGCGGTAAATATGCCCATGGCCTGTGATGGGATGTTAGATGCGGTGGGATCTGAGTTACTACAGAGAATTCTTTCCTGGGTGTCTGGCTGGTGAGTCTTGCCCACATGCTCAGGGCTTAGCTGATCGCCATATTTGGGGTCGGGAAAGAATTTTCCTCCAGGGCAGATTGGCAGAGGCCCTGGGGTTTTTTGCCTTCCTCTGCAGTGTGGGGCATGGGTCACTTGCTGGAGGATTCTCTGCACCTTAAAGTCTTTAAACCATGATTTGAGGACTTCAGTAGCTCAGACATAGGTTAGGGTTTATTACAGGAGTGGGTGGGTGAGATTCTGTGGCCTGTGTTGTGCAGGAGGTCAGACTAGACGATCATAATGGTCCCTTCTGACCTTAAAGTCTATGACTCTATGACTCTATGGTTAGGGCACTCATCTGGTGTGGGGGAGACCTGGGTTTATGTCCCTACTCCCAAGCAGGGAACTGAACCTGGGTCTCCCATGCTCCTGGTGAGTGCCCCAACCATTGTGCTAAATGTTAGAAGAGGTGGCATCAGCATCTTCTCCTCCTCTGGGAAGCTTGCCCTTAATGTCCTTACCCGAATAAACTCAACTTTTTGTTCAACCCCAAATGAAATTTTGTTCAACCCCAAATGAAATTTTTCCAACTTTTTTTGATTTGCCGCTAATTCCAAAAAATGTTGATTTCCATTTGACCCAAACTAATTTGTTTCTTATTTTTCATAACTGCGAACAAACTAAAAAATCAGTTACTTGCACAGCTCTATTCACGAGGCCTTCAGTATTCTCTGCCAGTGATTCATTGTATGGGAAAGAATCTCTTAGTCTGTGCATTTCTGACTAAGAATCCCAAGTGATATCTGGCAAGGTGTCCACCTAGGTCACGTACATTCCTTTTCAAACCTCCACCAGAACAGCACCCACTGCGGGATTTCCAAATGTCAGCTGGTACCCAACTGAGCAATAACTCTCTGGGGAAGCCGGCTTCCCCATGTTGATTTCCATGAAAATCGTTTTCATGGAAATGAGAGCTCTCAGTCTCACAGTGAGGTTTGGGGGCTAGCTTCCTGCAAAGCAAGAGAAAAGCCTCCTTCCTAAGGCTAATGCAGCCACTGCTATTCATCTCATGTCTTGAGAACAAGAGAGAGTGTTCATGGTTCAGACATAAAAACACCTCCATGTAGGGTGACCAGACGTCCCGATTTTATCGGGACTGTCCCGATATTTCCTTGTTTGTCCCGCGTCCCGACCGACATGCGGTCGGGACACTGGACAAACAAGGAAATGCCCCGGAGCCTAGAGGCCGGAAGTGCTCACACACACACACCCCGCGCCCCGACTCCGCCCCCTCCTCCCCCGATTGGCTCCCTCCCTGAATCCCCGCCTCTTCCCCGGGCTCACCATTCCCCCTCCCTCCACAAGCGCTGGAGGGAGGCCCGGGAGACGCAGGGGAAGCGCGGGGCCGGGGTGAGTAACAGTCCGGCCTGGCCCCGAGCAGGCAGGACTCAGTTGGGTGGTTGGGAGAGGAGGGGGGCGGCCCGCGGGGCCAGGCGGCGGCTATTGTTGTCCCCCCGGGCAGCGGGACTCGGGAGCAGCCGCTGCTGCAGCTCCCACTGCCGCGGGGGAGGAAGCGGCCATGGCGCTCCGCGGCTGCGGCGCCTCCGAACCCCCCGAGCCGGGGCCTGCTGCAGGGGACCCAGCAGCGCGTACGCTGGGCCCAGCCCCTGGCCAGTCGCGTCTGGGCTGCTGCCCAGCTGGTGCTATCCCGCGGCGGCCCCGGGGCGGAGGCATCGGCAGCCCAGCCCCGTTCGTTCCCCTGCGGGACGGGGGGGCTGGGGCCTGCTGCCCCCACTCCGGGGCCGCCGCGCGATAGCACCAGCTGGGCAGCAGCCCAGACGCGACTGGCCAGGGGTTGGGCTGGGCGCAGCGTACGCGCTACTGGGTCCCCGCAGCAGGCCCCGGCTCGGGGGGTTCGGAGGCGCCAGAGCTGCAGCCGCCAAGCGCCATGGCCGCTTCCTGCCCCCGCGGCAGTGGGAGCTGCAGCAGCGGCTGCTCCCGAGTCCCGCTGCCCGGGGGGGAGAACAGCCGCCGCCTGGCCCCGCGGGCCGCCCCCCTCCTCTCCCTACCACCCAACTGAGTCCTGCCTGCTCGGGGCCAGGCCGGACTGTTACTCACCCCGGCCCCGCGCTTCCCCTGAGTCTCCCGGGCCTCCCTCCAGCACTTGCGGAGGAAGGTTTTTTTTTTTTTTGGCCCCGCCCCCCCCCCCCCCCCGCGTCACCTCCCCCTCCCCCCGCATCCCGATATTTGTCTTGGGTGATCTGGTCACTCTACCTCCATGTGCTGAACGTCATCAGAAAATACAGCATACTGCTGTCTTTGAACATTAATGAACTACTCAGCTTGCTCTCTGGCTTTTCACACATACTCCATTGTCATGCCAGTGCTGCCTTGTCACTGCTTTTCAGAGTTCCCTCTGAGACCTTTTACTGCAGAAAAAGGCTTCCATTTAGAAAAAAGAACTAGGAAATAGTGCCAGATCCAGGGGGATTTATGGGATTTCCCCCTGGGAATTATGGGAGTTTGACAGTTTCTCCCATAATCCCCATAGGCTCCCAGAAAGCCTTTTGAAAAGGCAGTGCAGCTGCAATGTTGTTTACTGCATTAGTGTATTGGATATTACACCCAAAACAACAGGCTATTGTGAATGGGCTGCACTGTTGATACTTATACCAGGGATATGCCTTCAGGTCAATCACCAGCAATTCAGCTGTCAGCTGTAAGCAAATTAACAGCACAGTCTTAAGAAACCCTGGGGAGATAGATCTCTTATCTGAAAGTTTTCAGGCAAGACCAAGAGAATGGTGCCAAAGGCCACTTCAGTTCCAAATGAAACTATCTGTCTCCAGTGTCACCAGCTCAGGAATGCCCACCCAACTGAAGGATAGTTCTGTTTCAAGTAACTCCATTCTGTAGAGGAGTGCTTTGTTCTCCTCTATCAGCTCAGAGAGAGAGAGCAATTTGGGGATAGCTAACTGTGAAACAATGGTCAAAACTTCCTATTTAGTCAGATAAATCCAGTGCTTTCCTATCTATTTGTAAACTTACTTTGAAAACTATCAAGACATCTTAAACTGGTTTTAGCTGTTGCATCTTCACTTTTTTTAAACATTTGAATTAAGTATCTTTATAGCAGGAAACTCGCATATTGGATTCAAAATATTGTTTTTAAAATTCTTAATGTAAAGAAACTCCTTGGAAAGTTTAGGTTTACTTTCAAAGCTTTTTGTCTCTGCTATTTGTAAAACTTGTGTTATACTAAACTGTATACAATAAACTATATACAAGCAGGTATTAGGTAAAACCAAATAAACTAAAATGTTGCTGGAATATTAGCCTCTAGCCAAATAAGAGCCATTAAGGCATCCATGTGCATGTCTGTTTTTGTCTTCTTCCATCCTTTGGCACCCACCCAGGTTTTCTTGTTTTCTGAAATAAACTGTGCTCTATTTTCTTTTAAAAATGATGAAAATTGTGATTATGAAATTGTGAAGCAAAGAGCACCAGCGAGATACAGACATGCCCATCGTATAAGTGTGTTTTCTCAACTTGGCAGCCAAGCCTGCATCACATATTGCTTAGTCCAGTCTTTCTGAAGCAGTGACTGACAATTGTGGCTAACTTCTGAGACATGTTTGCTAGAGATTGTCTTCCTTTTTATTTGTGAACTGAGCAGAATTTGCACTCGGATCTCTGCAGGTGAGACGTGTATTGAACTGCTTATCAGCTGCTCCTAAATAACTTTCTGTATCCATTTGATCTCCTTATCCTTTGGGCATCCCTCCTCTAACTGAGGTAAAAGCAAGACCTTCCTTAAAAGAATTTGCTAAACCTTAGCTGTGCTGTTTTTATCATCAGAGAAAGAAAATAAATAGACTTTGATAAATAAAAAGTCACATTGTGTACCACAGTGAGCTTAAACTGTCATTGAATTATTGCATGCAATTTAGAAGTTTGTAAAAAAAAATTAAAAAAAATTCAGAAGCTATGGGAATTAAACATCAGTGACCTGATTCTGTTCTGAACTAAGGGAAGCTGGAAGAGAATACACTACTCATAAAAGTCTGATGTATTTGACAATTAGTCATTCTGGTACAACTGCTGCTGAGAGGCAGCTGTGCTGCAGTGGTGCAGTCCTTAATGTAAAAGGCAAAGATGGGATGGTTTCAGTAAAGTAGTCACTGTATGGTTCTGTTATGCAGTGGTTTGTGCTGAGAGGTGCCTACAATGTGGGTTCTTAGAATAAAATTATTTCTGGGAATTCAGGGCCATACTCAGTGTTTTATAGTGTAAAGGTGCAGGAAGTATTTACCCGCAAACTCAGTTATCACAGGGCTGGTCTACACTACCGCGGGGGATCGATCTAAGTTGCACAACTTCAGCTACATGAATAACGTAGCTGAAGTCGACATACTTAGATCTACTTACCACAGTGTCTTCACTGAGGTGTGTCGACAGAAGACGCTCTCCTGTCAATTCCCCTTGTGCCTCTCATTGAGGTGGAGTACCGGAGTCGATGCTCAAGCAATCGGCAGTCGATTTATCGCATCTATACTAGACACAATAAATCGATCCCCACTGGATCGATCGCTGCCTGTCAATCCAGCCTGTAGTGTAGACAAGCTCTAAGTTAATACATAATCATGCATTTTGTCATGAGGGGAGAAATAATTTTTTGGGGGAGGAAGGTAAGAATTGTCTATGGGCATAACTAGAATCACACATGAATATGATTAGAAAACTATGGATATTAGGACACATGCATCTCTGCAGTCAAAGGAGGATGGCAGGAGTGGTATTCCACAGGAGGAAGCCAATATTAAAATCTGATCAGAGCTGCATAGCAGCCATTTTCCAAGTTGCTATTTGGGAGAGGTGGTTACTCAGCTCCTCTCTTAACCAGCCAGCCTTACTCACTTTTGGGGATGCAATGGCCAGTCCAGACCCCTGCTGAAGCAGGGACTGGGGCTAGATTGTAATGCTACTACCATGGTCCTGTCCATTTCTATGCTACCAGGTGCTTGGAGTGAGGGTTCTGTCAGTGTAAACTAGGGAAACATGGAGTGAATCTGGACCCTTCTGTCAGGCAAAATACAACAAATAGCATACTACAAATATGGCTGAATTGGTGAAAAAGGGGTCATGGAATATGGAAATTTACACAAACCCTTCCAAGCTTCCTGCCATTTGAAAGTCCCATCTACTTTCTTTATTTGCTGATGGGCCCTGTATGCTTAGACATCCAGAGAAACATTTACATGTTCCCACACTGAGGTGTGAACTTTGTCCAATAACAAATTACTGCTGCTCAGAGCAGCATAAACATACTCTCAGGATCTGAGGTAACTTACTTTGATTTTCCATGATAGTATCCATTGTTCTTTGGTATTCCTAGATTCCTCTCTTGTTATTCCAGAGCAATGCCCCCTCTTTTTTGGGAGTTTGCAGGTCTACAACAGGAAACAACTTTGGGATTTTTATTTATATATTTCTTTATTTTTTTTGTGGCAGCATAAAAGGTCGGTGGTTTTTGACTAGTAGAATTTGGAGGGAAAATTTTTAGTAAATTGCTACATTTTTTAGCATGCAAGCCAGAGTACCAAAGGATTCTGTAAGGGCTTGTCTACAGTTGAAACGCTCCAGTACTTTAGTACTGTAGACACTCCCCACACTGATGGGTCTCAGCAGCTCCAGAGGTAGTGCTGGTGTAGTGGAGTATATTTTAGCAACTTGCAAGCATTATTTCTGAGTCAACCATCTCACTGCAGATATTCCCCCTGCTATTATTCCTAGATTTTAAAGAAAGAAATATGATATATATAGTTATACATAGAATCAGGGCCGGCTCTAGGATTTTTGCCGCCCAAAGCAAAAACAATTTTGGCCGCCCCCCCCCCCCCTATTTAATTACCTCACCCCCGGCCCTGCCTCAACTCCGCCCCTTCCCCAAATCCCCAGCCCTGCCTCCTCCCCCCAGGCTCTCAAGCCTAGGAGGGAGGGGGAGAAGCGGCGCCGCGCCGCGGCCACTCGGAGTCTCCCCCCTCCCAGGTTTGAGAGCCTGGGAGGGAGGGGGAGACCCCGAGCCGCCGTGGCGCGTGAAACAGCTGATTCGCGCGCCGCTGCTCCCCCTCCTTCCCAGGTTTGAGAGCCTGGGAGGGAGGGCGAGTAGCGGCGCGCGAATCAGCTGTTTTGCGCGCCGTGGCAGCAGCAGCGGAGGTGAGCTAGGGCGGCCGGGGCACATTTTTAGGGGCGGCATTCTGGCGCCATCCATGCCGCCCCTAAAAATGTGCCGCCCCAAGCATCAGCTTGTTTTGCTGGTGCCTAGAGCCGGCCCTGCATAGAATATGAAATCAGCAGAAATCATGATTTGATTAGAGATTAAAAAGAAAAATAATGAGCTAGACAGCATAGCTTAATGTAGTAATATTAAAATAATGATAATGAAAATATTGAAATCCTTAATTAAAAGTTGTCATACTGTTAAGCAACAAACTTAAATTGCATGCAATTCTAAAGATCACATTTCAATTATGTTAGTTTCCTTTTTAGAATATTAATAAAGTAATAGCCTTTCCTAATTTAAATAGAACACTGGTTTACTATTTCATTGCTATAGTGATTTTGGATTCCGTAGAAGCAACTTACAATAATTATTTCAGACATCTGCTTAGCATTCTTTGAAGTGTATAGAAGTTCTTTTTCAGTTTCATTTGAACTCCAGCTGTCTGTACCAAAGTCTATAATCAATCTGAATTAAGTTGTCCTTCTTCCCTTAATATATCTCTTATTAAGTTCTGCACTGGCCTCTTAGTGAGTCTTAAAAGCTAATTCATGTAGAATTGCCATTTTCTGCTAATTCGTTTGTCAGCTTTCCAAAACCCAACTAAAAACAATTGGTGAGACAATTAGTAATGCTCTTCAGAACAACTTTTGCAGGAATGGAATACATTTGGACTTGATCAGACCTCTCCCAGTAACAAATATTTAGAGGAAATGAAATGATGACATTTTACAGGGCTTTGTTTTTAAATATAAATATGTATTATGATCTCTTCACTGTTCAATAAAATCAGGAGAGATTTTTCAATAACTAATATTCTTCAGCTGTTGCTTTATCAGCAATATACGGTAATAATCATCTAAAATAGCAGTGTTGCCAAATAGAACACACATGAACTTTGTTTAAAGACAGAAGTCTCATTAGGATATCTAAATCCATTGGAACAATTTGAGACCGTGAAGATGTCTTTATTTATTATTGAACTTGTAATGTTAATTATGTCTCTTTGTGTATTTGGAGCTTTGGGGTGTTTACTGTGATTGAGTCTCATGAAAGCAGTAGCTGAAATATGCTGGATTTGTTATTGAATTAAGCTGGCTGTGCAGTTACCATGTCTCCTAAAACATCCAAGAATATTCAGCTAATCAGATCACTTAATTAGTTGAACCGCCTGACATCCCATAGCTATAAAGAGATGTCATTTTACTCAACAAAATGTTCAGTAGACTGCTCTGTTGTCACTGTTGGAGGCAGGTGGGATTGTCTTTAAGTTTAAAGAAGAACAGGAGTACTTGTGGTACCTTAGAGAATTTGTTAGTCTCTAAGATGCCACAAGTACTCCTGTTCTTCTTTTTGCGGATACAGACTAACACGGCTGCTACTCTGAAACCTGTCTTTAAGTTTACTTTTTTATAAATATAAAATGTATTTAAAATCCTTGGGGATATTTCATAATACATTCATACCTGCTTATAATAATAAGGATACTAAAGAGATATTAGTTTGTGTGAGATAAAAGCTCAGTTTTGCCTTGTGCTCTTTTGGTCTCATCCAAACAGCTCGTGAAAGAAACTCATTTCTCAAATGAAAAGAAACATCATTAGAGGGGCGGTTATTTAACACTTGGGACTGTTGTAAATTTAATCTTAGGAGGCTGAGCTGCTGTGGGCTGTTGTTACATAAATAATCACAATGGTGGAGAATATTTTGTGGCAATAAGCTGTAGTGTAACTAAGGCAATGTTATATCTATAATGTAAATTATTATTGTTTTAATTTTATTGTAACATCAAAGCTACACATTTCTCATCAAGTATACAGTAGGTGTGCTATCCTTGTGCTTAATATGAACAGTTAATGGAAGCTAAATTATGTAATTTTTTTCACCATATTATGTAATCCATTTTAAGCAGAGACCCTCATTGATTTCAATTAAAAAAAATCAGTGGCATAATATAGCTCTTTCGATCCCTTATTTTCCTAGGAATACAAAGAAGTGACTGGGCAGGAAGGGAAATTAAATAAATCTATAATAAATGGAGATATACCAATCTCATTGAACTGGAAGGGACCCTGAAAGGTCATTGAGCCCAGCCCCCTGCCTTCACTAGCAGGACCAAGTACTGATTTGCCCCAGATCCCTAAGTGGCCCCCTCAAGGATTGACCTCCCAACCCAGGGTTTAGTAGGCCAATGCTCAAACCACTGAGCTATCCCTTCCCCAGAGGGAGGGAATCTAATCAGACTAGTCCATAAAATTAAAAATGCATTAATTTATATCAGTTGTGAGGACACAAATCATTATTTTTGTAAAGGAATGTTAATGTTATCCCTCTAACAAATGACAACCAGAAATCAGCTTTCTTTAATTTGTTCTATATGGAGAATCACCAAAGAGTATGTTGCTCTACAGGTCTGTTGTGGCAACCACCAGCAGTCTAGAAACATTTTTGTAAAAAAGAACCTAGGGAACGATTGCATTTTTCACATTTATATATCTGCCATTAATACCATTATTGGGCTTCATTTTGATGAGAGCACAGTAAGTGGCAGCTCTGTATAAAGGTTCTTAGGAGGCAAGTCTTCAGGTGTTACTGAGAGGTACTAGTTTGACTGAAGCTCAGCTGAGAGGAGAATGAGAATAAGCAGCTTAATATTAAAGAAATAACGGTTACAGGTGATTGCACGGTAGTGGTTTAGTGTTTAAAATAAAATATTTCATACATTTTGTCACTTTTAACATAATTTTTGCCCTAGAGTATTAATTAGTGACATTTGTTTGCCTGTTCAGATAATGTGAAGTTCACCCCTGTGTACCACATATGGCCTGGCACATGGCATGAGTCCCACTTATGGGCATATGTGGATTTTTGGCACATGCATTATTTATATATTTATTTAGATTTAACATTTAAAAAACTAAATGTCCATACAAAAGCTCTTAGCACCCTGGCAATAATTAGACTTACAATAACTAATGTAATGTGTGATTAATTTCACTGTTATTTCTAGTGACTTTTCCATTCTATTTCATTCCCTCCTGTATGATAGCATGCTTTGGACTTTTCTGGATCAGCAGTTCCCATGTTAAAGAAAAGCCTGGCAAGACAATGAATAAACAAACTAATTTGTAAATAAACACTTACCTATTAAATATTGAATTATTGTGCGTAAATATGGTAATTGACTCAAGAAAGGAACTTTTTGCCCTTCAGCTCTGATACTAGCCAAAACAGCTATTCTAAGTTAAATTAATTTAATTCTGTTTGAGGGTCTGTAGGCTAAATAATGATATTAACCACTCCCTTGCAGTAAGGAGCTAGGAATACAAAATCCAAAACGGGTTAGAAGAAGAAGAAGAAAAAAGGTGACCAGTGAAACACTAAGGCTTTGTTAGCTTCAACCCTGCATTTGTTGAACATGCTATTATTAGATCATCAGATGTAATTTAGAGCCAAATTTTTCCTTTGGATGGATACATCCTGCTGATTTCAAAGAACTCCACATAGACATTTGACAGCAGAATCTGGCCCTTAAAAATCTTGGTAATCTCTGATGTCGGTTTCTGTTTGCATGCCAAGGGAACTGACTCATACCATATAAAGATTCTGTGTGTCTTTTTATCTCTCTAAAGTTCAGCACTGAGGCCAGGACCAGATGAGTTTAAAGAAGCTTGCTTTTTTATTGGTTTACCTGGATTAACAGTGGAATTTGAGCTTTTAGAAGTAAATGTTAAACATTGGCATTAAAGTGTCTAAGTATAATATCTGGTGTACACTCAGGAGCTCTGACTTTTAATGTGGCTTCTGTTGGACATGTAAATGTTCTATAGAATTCAGATATTTGGCATATGAGTACAGGCCATATAGGTACTACTGTGATAATCATAGAGGAAACATTCATGGGTACCAGAGATTAATTGACATTAAATGAGTCATGCTATTAAAATCGTGTGAATCATTTTAAAATGTCTATTTATCCCATAACATCCTAAAAGGATAAATATTAACTCCCCAAAAATATACTGAGGAAATGTTATGTGGTGGATTATATTAGCACTATTTTTATTTTAATATGGGACTGTTTTATTGGAATTTTTCCTTTTCTAAGCCATAGACAGAGAATATATATAATCACACAGTAATTATGACAGAGATTCTGTGTTACACTGATGGGCCATAGGGGTAATGCGATTAGAGTATATGCATGTGCAAAAACTTTGGAAGCTGAGTTAGGTAGAACAATGTAAAACTTTGGGGTGTATTGATTAAATACCGTTACCTAAGTGTGAGACAAGTGCTGCTGAGACATTTTGAAGTATATTAAAAGGACATACCAGAAGTGAAAATATAACCATAAAAGAGAGGAATAATGCTTATAGTTTTCTGTGGTGAAGCAATTTTCTTTCCACAAAGAAAACAGCTTGTCAAAACATTGTTTTAAAATGAATTCTTTTTTACAATTCTGACTCTCCTATTCTTGTAATTATTGTGGACTCTGAGGGACCATTTAGGTGTTGTACCTATCAAGTATGCAGATTCCATAATGGTGATTTTACTACTTCATAGACAAGTCAATGAGCGAAATAAAATCAATTTATCAAGCTCATATGCTGGCACACAGGGACTGCATGAAGTAGGGAGTAGAATGAACATTAGGTTGTTTGGGATAGTTGAGCCAATGCCACATTGTGCTATATCTTCTCTCATTTTAATGTATATGTATTTAAATTTAATAGAGTTGGATTACATATTTAGTTTCAGATTAACCTATAATGCAGTTCAATATTATTATACTACTGTTTAGTAGTACTTGACATGTTCAAAACACTGTGTAGTCACGAGCTAATTAATCTCATTAATCTCATAGTTCCACTTAAGGTTGAGGTGAATGCATTATTATCCCCATTTCACAAATAGGGAAACTGAGTCAGAAAGCTGAAGTCTTCCAGTTGACACTTCACTTTATTTTTGATTCAGAATTTCATTTCTTCTGGTTGACTTCGATTATTCGAGATACCGAGAGCCCAGAACTCTTTGTTTTCACTAGGATGATAGAGTTGTTCAGCTCCTCTTGGAATCAAAACCTATTATATGGATAATAGGTTATGCTATAGAAGCAGCAGGGCAAGCTTTCCCACCCTGCCCTGACAATATGTTTCAATACTAACCTGGTATAAGAGGATAGTTGAGGCTTCATACCTAATAAAATTCCCAGGGCAATGCTATAGCTGAAAGGGTTAATGAGTCACTGGATGTGTAAACAGGAAACTCAGAGGAGTAGAGAGGTGGTATTATCACTATATAGTACTAGTGAGACCATTACTGCAACAGAATTTCCAATTCTGATGTCTGCACTTCAAATACGATAGTGACAAACTAGAGACGATTCAGGGAAGAGCTGCAATTATGGTACAGGGACTGGAAAATGTACCTTATACAGAGACACTTAGAGACCTCGATATATTTAGTTTATTGAAGAGAAATTTAAGAGGTGACTTGATCAAAGTCTGTAAGAATATACACAGGGAGAAGCTGTCTTATACTAGAGAGCTCTTTAATCTAACAAAAGGCATAATAAGGGCAAGTATCAGGGGGTAGCCGTGTTAGTCTGTATCTACAAAAACAACAAGGAGTCTGGTGGCACCTTAAAGACTAACAGATTTATTTGGGCATAAGCTTTCGTGAGTAAAAACCTCACTTCTTCACTCACGAAAGCTTATGCCCAAATAAATCTGTTAGTCTTTAAGGTGCCACCAGACTCCTTGTTGTTTTTATAATAAGGGCAAATGGCTGATAGTTGAAGATAGAAAAGTTCAGACTGGAATAGGGTGTATGCTTTTAACACTGAAAGTAATTAACTAGCCATTGAAACATTACCAAATGTAGAGTTTCCATTACATGAAGTATTTAAAACAAGATTGTTTGTTTTTCTAAATGCTATATATGCTTAATGTCAGCCATAAGTTGTAAATCACTGAGTGAAATTCTAAATTCTTAGCCTCCTTGCAAAGACTGCCAATTATGATGATAAATATTATGAAACTAGTATGCATTAAAGTGAAGAGGAGTACTGGTATATACTGAATAAGTATTAAACCTGAACTTTTGGGTTGGAGAGGGAATAAAATATTTCTTTTAAGGTTCCTCGTCTCTGCATACTTTTTATTATAAAGGTTAAGAAGAGGTGTACAAGGTTGTTGTCTAAATTGCCTTGCTGTGGGTTGAGTGTCAGAATATGTGTTAGGTCTTAATGGAATCTGACCTGGCTTTTCTGTGGCCATGAAAAGAATTCTGAGTTTTCCTTCTGGCAATCAGAATAAAATGTCTGCTCGCTGATTCCTAGAAACTTGAGGTGTTTTGTAATATCATGATACAGCTGTTGCAACCTTGCTGTTTTTAAATTACTTTTTTTGTTTGTGAAATACTACATGTAGGTAGAATGCCTTTAGAACTCTGTACTACTGCATTACAACATATCAGGGATTTACTTTGTAGTAGCTATTTTCTCAGGGTAATAACTCCTCTGAGTCTTTATTGCCTGAAAGTGTTTATGGAAAGAAACACAAATTACTTGTTACTTTTATGTTTGCATATATTAAATATGCATTGTTATATGTTTAATGCATGTACCAACCACACCAATTAGTTGTTGAAAAGAAAGAATTAGTTTTTAATAAAATAAAGCTTAGAGCTTGATCCTGCTCTTATTCAAGTCAATGGACAACTTCCTAGCCATTTTAATGATGTCAAGTCATTATTTAGAGAAGTTTCCTTTGCAAAGACTCCAGTATTTCTTCTGAGTGCCTGGCATAAATATATGTAAACTTACTAACTACATTTTCAAATGACTGGTAAATTACTTGAAATTCCTAGTCTCTATCTTTTCCTTATTTTGGCTGGCTTCTTGATCAAACAAACAGCGATGGCATTTTAATTTATCTGGATAAATCAGTGAAAAGCTATTCACTAGCACTTGAACAGCTCTAAGCTTGGCCATTTCATGGCTATAGTTGTCATAACAGGATGAGATATGAGCTGAATCTGGTTGGATTTTTTTCTGCATGGATGTACCCAGATATGTTAGAATAATTACTTGGCAGTAGGATAGACTGCATGTATGCAGGGAGGTGGGGGAATGCAGAATTGCATATACAATCTTGATAAAAAATGCCAAGAGATTTATAACAGCTATAGTGCTCTCAAAGTGAAATGTATTTCAAGCTATACACCCCTATTAATGTGCTGCTTCTAACACCTGTCATTGTAACCAGCAAAATCCCTTTTTTTCCTTCTAAATTTCACACCACTCCAAATTTTGCTTTTTCTTCTTTTTTGGAGGATGAGAGAAGAAGCTGAAAATGAATATGTGGAACTAACATATTCATTTCATTTATATTATTGAACAGTTTACATTCCAGAAACACACATTTAGGTAAATATTTAGTGTAATTTTTTAAATCTCTAGAAAGAAAAGAGCATTTGAAAAGACTTAAAAATATTTCAGTAACTACAGACATCTGAAAGGAGAAGGAACTACTAAAAGGCATTTTGCCATCTTTCTTCTCAGCTATTTTCCATCTGAACTATTTTTATCCCAGCTCACAGAAGGGGATTTATATTCATCTCTGGTGCATTTCTGCTTTACCATTTCTGAGTTTATAACAGCATATAGGACAGAAAATTAAATCATCTAAAATCCATTTTGTTTCAACAGTGCCTGTCCCCAGTAGCACTAGAATCAAATAAATATACTGTGCCCAGTTTAAAAGGAAGCTAAGAGTAGCATATTGCACAGGAAGCTGACAATCCCAGGTTTCTCCACGAGTCAAGATATTCTGAGACTTTAATTGTTAGATACTAAACCTATCAGAAATAACAGACTCGGTTTTAATGAAAAAATTGAGAGTTGTAAAACTATGTCACAGATAGAATACAACAATGCACTTCATTCCCCATATTCCACTTTCAAATATTTTTATGAGCTAGGTGAAACTTTGTTATAGGTTGAGATAAAACCCTATTGAGATTGATAGGTGTGAACTCACCCTTCAATTAATGTTACTATAAGCATAAACCCTCACCTAAGACAAAAGGTATGTATGAACCTGCTCAGGAGCTTTTTAGCTGAGTCTAATTTTGGGTAAGTGGTGGGGGGGAAGAGAGACAGAACACTCAGAAACTAAGAACAGAGAAAGAGGGTGAGATGGGAAAGCTAAGCAGGAACTTGTAAGTACAGTGTGACCCTGGAAAAAGCAAGAGAGAGCATTTGGGGTTTGTGTTGCCTAAAGAGGGTTGGGGGCTATAAGCTAAGAAATTGATTCTTTTGTTTTTGGTTCCTTATGTATTCAGAGACACAAGACTTTTTACATTCCTTGTAAGTAATCAAGATTGCATCAAAGAAAATACCAGATTATTACTGCTTTCTACTCCCAAAGGGAACATCCCCTGCCCTGAAATTTGACTAGCTGCTCTGGTTGAAAAGAGGCAACACTATGAGAGCAAGAGAGAGAGAGAGAGACTGATTTCAGAGCAGTGGATATTATCCTGCTTGAAGACCATGGCCCTGATTCTCCACTACATCTGAGTGTATCTCAGCCATAATGGAGAAGGGCATGTGTAGGGAGCCAGTTTCAGCTCCCTGATTCTGGGATGCCCAACTTTCACATAATTATTGCACAGAAGGGGTCCTGCTGCATCTCAGGGCTGGTCTACACTGAAAATTTACATTGGCATAGCTACATCTCTCAGAGGTGTAAAAAATCCACATCCCTGAGAAACATAGCTATGCCAACCTAACCCCTGGTGCATATAGTGCTAAGTCAGTGGAATAATTCTTCCATTGACCTAGCTACCCCCTCTCGGGGAGGTGGATTAACTACAGCGCCAGGAGAACCCTTCCTATCATTGTAGTGAGTGGCTCCACTAAAGAGTGCCACTGTAGCATTTTAAGTATAGACATAGCCTAGTTCCTTGTGTTGCTGGCATAAGATCCCTGCCCCCTTTTCCCTCTTTCACCAAGGATGGGGAGGGTGGCTGGTAAAGGGAGCTGTCTGACAAACATTTCCCCTACATGAGGGGAATCCTCCATTGGGAATCTCTAGCTAGTTTAAGGCCACTTTGCACTGAACAAATGATCTTGGCAGGCCAGAGAACGTGGCCCCATTTCTTGAAGTGCTCTCCTGAACCCTTATTCACATGAATAGTCCTTTAAAGCCGTCCCAGGTGAATATGTATGTGTACTGGCAATTCGTGTGAGTAATAGCAACAGTTAGCTCCTGTATAGAAGTTGCAGGATCAGGCCCTGAATTATTACAGTAAAAGAAAGCAAAGTGACCTTATAAATTTAAGCATTGTGTTCACACATGTATGGTTAAGGTGGAAGTGCAAATAACATTACTCATCATGGTATAATTATGAAATAAGGATTATGAAATTATAATGTGTCTACAAATCCATCAGTAATGTAAAGCTACATTACCCACCCACAAAAATAAGTGATTAATCTCTGAACACTTCCATAGAGCCAAAGTACCTACCGCTTGCTAATTTATGATTAACCATTAATCTTTTTTCTCTTTTTAATTGCAATTTGATTCTCTTATCTTCATTTTCACTACATATTTTATCAGCGGCGATTCAGATTTCTCTGACTGGAAAGACTGTAAGACTAGATTGTGCGACCTTTCCTCACATCGCTGAGCACTTATACAAATGAGTATATAAGACTTCTTGTGTGAGTACGTGTTCATCAGTAAAAGTAAGAGTTGTACAAAGTGGCCTATAGTTATCACAGGAGCCTAAAGTTGGTGCCTTTTGAAAGGTTTATTGGTGAGCATAAATCATTTCAAATCATAACATGGTATTTAGCTCATCTCTCCATGAAAGTTTAAAGACCCATAAAAAGCTTAGTTATGAATCATCTACATGCTTAATACCATTGCTAGAAAGCTAGAGAAGGTTTGTAGTGGTCTGCAAATGTTTCATGTAGGTTTAAGGGATGAGTTATTGTGGGTTTTTCTTTTGTTTTGAGGGAGATCATTAGGAAGAGAGTAGGATTGTGTGGGGTCTGAGTTGTAGAAATGAGCTCTTCTGGAAAGGAGAGTATCTCTGAACATTTGTGTAACCTGTTGCTATAAATACAAACCTTTGCTTTGTGATTAATTCTCTAGTGTTTTTCAGGGTCCAATTACATAGTTTTAAAGAAAAATACATAATAGCTGGAATAGTTGGTACAGTATAAAAATGAGGAAAAACAGATTAATCCACAAAGTAATTAGATTCAGGTATTTTAAAATGTTTAAATGATTGGCAATTTTACTCAGCCATACCTGAATCTGATAGAGAGAGAGAGAGAAAGAGAGAGGCCAATTTCCCAGAGCTGGTGGGGGAAATTTGAGCTACATTAAGAATAATAGTCCTTCTTTTGTGTTAATGCACCATCTCCAGTATGAGACTGGGGAGGGGGCAGCGGCTATTGCTGCATATCTACCTACATATTTAAGCGTTGTGTGTGTCGTCTTAAACAGGTATATGAGACTATTAATAGAATCTGATCCTCCATTTTTTTTTAACTCAAAAGGAGCTTTGCCATTGGCTCCAGTGGGTTCAGGATCATAGAGCAAATACACTCGGCAGAAAGGGGACACTGTGGATACATCTATGCTGCAATAAAGAGCCCGGATTAGTTGACTACGGCTCAGGCTGGGAGCTACAAATTGCTGTGCAGACATTCGGGGTCAGGCGGGAGCCTGGGCTGTGAGACTTCCCCCCTCTCAGGGTTTCAGAGCCAGGACTCCAGCCTGAGCCTGAACGTCTACACTGCAATTTTTAGCCATGCAGCCCATATCCCATGAGCCCTGGTCATCTGAGCCAGGCCAGCTTTAGCCTTGGCTCAGGTCTTTTATTGCAGTGTAGAAGTACCCTGTGATCTACTTACGGTAAATCATGACTGCTGCCATGTGACCTTGCAGGGCTCTCCTCAATTTGTGAATTTAAGCAAAGACATAAGAATACATTAGGGGCCAAATTAATTCCTGACTTCAGTGGAGTTACACTAGAGATGAATCTGACCCTAGATATTTTTCTTTTCCAAAACTTGCCAGAAAAGTAACAGATAATTATGTATGTCTTCAGCAACTGAAGTTAAAAATAATAATGGGAAAGCTGAATTTCTTTTTAAGTAAAGAATCCAAACTTTTCTTCTAAGATTGCATTTCCACTCATGTTATGAATCGGCAATAATGTATTAACATTTCAATAATGAATAATAATCAGTGATGATTAGATTTGCATCTGTTATTTTTTTAATATAATTTTCCAGGAAAAGATGGTTATCAATGAGCCCCAGTCTTGCTGAGGGGTGTGTGAGAACTTAACAAATACCCACCCCTACCATTTTTTTGTGCAAATATACAGAGCATTTGGCATGATAGTTGCACACCAATCACAGAATTGGATATTTGGGTCCCTACTTTGAGAAAGCACTTAAGCATCCCTATTCAGCGCAGCACATAAGCACATTATGAGTGTTGTCCTGAAGAAGAATGCTTTCCTGAATTGGTGCCTAAAATAAGAGGCAAACAATTTTGACATAGCATTGACAATGCAAGATAGCAGAAAAAATGATCCTTTCAATACATATCAAGGGTAACATTTTATTTTAATATAGCTTTGCGTGTGAGGAACAAGCATTCCTTGGAGAAGATGCCATAGCTTCGTCTTCACCATATATTTTCAAAGTGGCATGGGGATTTAGCCACACAATTCCACTAACACTAGTGGATCAAAAGTTACAATGGGATTTGAGTTGGATTCATGAATGCTGTATTTGACTTGTTATCAAGTTGATGCACATGTGGCTGGGGGAAAGAGGGGTTAAGAAATTGAAAATGTGAATTGTATAGTTACTATTACTTCCTGCATTTCCAGTCAAGGGCTTCATGATGGAAGCTCCCCAAAGCTGGCAAGTATATAAAGGGTCTATTCTTATTGAAATAAGCTCATTTACTATTTATTTCCACTCCCACCCAAGTGACTCATGAATTTCTTTTCAAATTTCAAAAAACTCGTTCATAAAACATGGACAAAAATATCCTTTTCATGCAGTCAATAAATGCCAACTCCCTTTGGTGGATGTAGGTCTTTATATTTGACTGCCTGCTGAATGCTGGGCGATGTTCCAGAGAAGAGTGCAGTGTTCTTCCATATTTTAGGGACTGCTAATTAAAATGAAACCGAACACAGCACATGGAAAAATAGTGGCAATGGGGGAAAGAGACATTTTCAAAAACTGTATTAATTTTTCAACAAATTGTGGGATTTTTATTGAAAGGTTTGTTTTTATGAAAAAATATTTGGCAAGGTGCTCACTAGTTTTCAAGGGGATAGTCAAAGCAAAAGCAATTTAATCTGCAAGAAAAAGCATGAGATTTGCAAAGTGACATATAACATCTTGCAGATACACTGACAATGTGTAGTACCATCAAAAAGGTGAGATTCATGGTCTGTACTCCAGCCCACAGCATGACCTTGTTACAAATGTACGCAACACTCAGGGCTTGATTCGGATATCTGATATGGTGATAGGCAATGGCAAGTTTGAGGGGTAATTTGGATGTAATTTACTTGTCCTAGCAAGTAAAGGGGGGGAGGGATAGCTCAGTGGTTTGAGCATTGGCCTGCTAAACCCAGGGTTGTGAGTTTAATCCTTGATGGAGCCACTTAGGGATCTGGGGTAAAATCAGTACTTGGTCCTGCTAGTGAAGGCAGGGGGCTGGACTCAATGACCTTTCAAGGTCCCTTCCAGCTCTATGAGATGGGATATCTCCATTAATTTTTTTGTGTGTGTGTGAGATTGTGTTTAACATAACTTTATGTCTTACTCCCTTCTTCCCTACAGCTCCATCTGCTTGCGTGTTTCTCAGTTTTTAGACTGTGAGCTCCTCAGGGCAGTGATCATCCGTTCCTGCTGTTTGGAAAGTACCTAGTACATTGTAGCCAGCACTAGAAACATAATAATGATGACACACAAGATATGTAAACATACCTAAGACTGAAGCAGGGTTTGATTAGGTCAGTACTGGGATGGGAAATTTCCAAAGAAAAACAAATAATTGGATCTCTTCTTAGCAGGCTGTAGGAAGTAGAGTGTTAGTGTTTTAGTAAGTTGTACTCTCTGTACTGCAGAATGATGCATGCTGTTGAACAGTGGTGAGTGCTGTGTTGCTAGAAGCGCCATCCTTCAGGTGAAGTGTAAAATCATAGTCCTAACCATTGGCAGCCATTAATGGTATTCTAGCCCAGAATAGTGGTGCTAATCTTAGTGTCCCATCTGTATTCCAAATCACCCATGTTTTACTGAACCTACTATAATTCTCCCTGTATTTACAGTTCTCTTACTTTCCTGTCCAAAGGTATCGCATAGAAATGTTGTGCCATGTTAAACCACTGTTGTATTTCACCCCCAAAGATGGCTGCAGTGGATGATTTCTTTGTACAGTTTGTGTATACAGGTGTTGAGTTTCTAAAGTGCTTTGGGATCCTTTGGATTAAAGGAGCTATACAAATACAAAATTATAATCTTCTATAAACTTCATGAAGTGTTTTTGACTTTGCAAGATTCATACCCACACATGTGCCATCAGTATTGAGCCCTCATTGTATGACATACAGCATAGATAAGTTGTCTTGTTAACTGTAGCCAGAAGTGCCATTTAGCTGCTGGCACCTCCTAGTTCAGGGAGCTGTGTTACTACCAGTCCTAGAAAGACAACCAGAAGCGTTAGTTGCAGTCTCATATCTAACTGCTTAACAATTATGTGGTCATTTATAAGGAGCTGTGATTCTGGAAACAGGCTACGTTGCCTTTGAAAAATGTCATAGAGCTAGCTGATTTTTTCAGCATTTTTAATGCTGAACAGGCATTAAACATATTAGCATTAACCTATGTTAGTCATCCTGTCAGAGAGGTTACACAGAAGTAACTACTGGTGGGGAACGAATAGTCTCATGACAAGGAAGCCAGCTACTGTGTGCTTCCTCTGCTTGGCAGAAGGCCCAGAGCTGGGTGTTGGTAATGGCATTGTATGGCCAAAAATCTGAAAGGTTTTGGCAGCTTCACTTGCAGATACTTGTCTTCTCATTTGAATGATATACACGATAGCAACACTTATCCTGCATTGATAGTGTGATGCTGTTACAAAACTGACCTTTTAAACTGCAGATATTTTTGACTGAGTTCTCTTCTGTGTTGTTTTTGGTAGAAGGGGAACTTATGGCTCGTTGTGTTTAACATATAAATTACATTTTGTGCTAGCTAGACCCTGCAGGGTACCATATATTTCAAGTACTTGGTTCCAATATTTGGTTGGGCAGCATAACCAGTGTGTCCTTTGATACATCTATACTGCAGGGAAAAAACCATGGCACCGAGTCTCAGAGCTGACTCGGGTTCCTGGGAGCTCAAGCTGCAGTGCTAAATATTGCAGTGTAGAGATTTGGGCTCTGGTTGGAGCCCACGCTCTGAGACCCACCTCACGCCCCCCCGTTCAGACAAGCTTGCTGACTTCTCAAGGAGTTTTCAAAACAGAACTGTACAGATCACTTAAAATCCACTTTTCCAAATCTATAGTCTGGAGCATCAGATATAGTTCAAATTGTAGTTGCATAAGGCCATTATCATAAAAGAATCATAGAAGATTAGGGTTGAAAGAGATTCCACCACCTCCCTAGGTAACCCATTCCAGTGCTTCACAACCCTCCTAGTGAAATAGTTTTTCCTAATATCCAACCTAGACCTCCCCCACTGCAACTTGAGACCATTGCTCCTTGTTCTGTCATCTGCCACCACTGAGAACAGCCGAGCTCCATCCTCTCTAGAACCCCCCTTCAGGTAGTTGAAGCCAAAAGGCTGCTATCAAATCCCACCTCACTCTTCTCTTCTGCAGACTAAATAAGCCCAGTTCACTTAGCCTCTCCTCATAAATCAATCATTGAGGGGGGGCCACTTAGGGATCTGGGGCAAAATCAGTACTTGGTCCTGCTAGTGAAGGCAGGGGGCTGGACTCGATGACCTTTCAAGGTCTCTTCCAGTTCTAGGAGATGGGATATCTCTATTAATTTAATTCAAGTCATGTGCCTCAGCCCCCCAATCATTTTCATTACCCTCCACTGGACTCTCTCCAATATGTCCATCTTTTCTGTAGTGAGGGGCCAAAACTGGATGCAATACTCCAGATGTGGCATCACCAGTGCTGAATAGAGGGGAATTATCACTTCCCTTGATCTGCTGGCAATGCTCCTACTAATGCAGCCCAATATGCCATTAGCCTTCTTGTCAACAAGAGCACACTGTTTACTCGTATCCAGCTTCTTGTCCACTGTAATCTCCAGGTCCTTTTCTGCAGCACTGCCACTTAGCCAGTCGGTACCCAGCCTATAGCAGTGCATTGGATTCTTCCGTTCTAAGTGCAGGACTCTGCACTTGTCTTTGTTGAACCTCATCAGATTTCTTTTGGCCCAATCCTCTAATTTGTCTAGGTCACTCTGGAATGCAAGAAGCCTGGGAAACAAGCAGGGAGAACTGGAAGTCCTGGCACAGTCAAGGAATTATGATGTAATTGGAATAACGGAGACTTGGTGGGATAACTCACATGACTGGAGTACTGTCATGGATGGATATAAACTGTTCAGGAAGGACATGCAGGGCAGAAAAGGTGGGGGAGTTGCATTGTATGTAAGAGCAGTATGACTGCTCAGAGCACCAGTATAAAACTGCAGAAAAACCTAAGAGTCTCTGGATTAAGTTTAGAAGTGTGAGGAACAAGGATGATGTCGTGGTGGGAGTCTGCTATAGACCACCAGAGCAGGGGGATGAGGTGGACGAGGCTGTCTTCCAGCAACTAACAGAAGTTACTAGATCAAAGGCCCTGGTTCTCATGGGAGACTTGAATCACCCTGATATCTGCTGGGAGAGCAATACAGCGGTGCACAGACAATCCAGGAAGTTTTTGGAAAGTGTAGGGGACAATTTCCTGGTGCAAGTGCTGGAGGAACCAACTGGGGGCAGAGTTCTTCTTGACCTGCTACTCACAAACAGGGAAGAATTAGTAGGGGAAGCAAAAGTGGATGGGAATCCGGGAGGCAGTGACCATAAGATGGTCGAGTTCAGGATCCTGACACAAGGAAGAAAGGAGAGCAGCAGAATATGGACCCTGGACTTCAGAAAAGCAGACTTTGACTCCCTCCGGGAACTGATGGGCAGGATCCCCTGGGAGAATAACCAGGACTTCCTTGACTTTAGCAAAGCTTTTGATACAGTCTCCCACAGTATTCTTGCCGGTATGTTAAAGAAGTATGGACTGGATGAATGGACTACAAGGTGGATAGAAAGCTGGTTAGATTGTCAGGCTCAACAGGTAGTGATCAATGACTCCACATCTAGTTGGCAGCCGTATCAAACGGAGTACCCCAAGGGTTGGTCCTGGGGCTGGTTTTGTTCAATATCTTCATTAATGATCTGGAGGATGGCGCTGACTGCACCCTCAGCAAGTTTGCATATGACACTAAACTGGGAGGAGTGGTAGATACGCTGGAGGGTAGGGATAGGATACAGAGGGACCTAGACAAATTAGAGGATTGGGCTAAAAGAAATCTGATGAGGTTCAACAAGGACAAGTGCAGTGTCCTGCACTTAGGATGGAAGAATCCCATGCACTGCTACAGACTAGAGACCGAATGGCTAGGCAGCAGTTCTGGAAAAAAGGACCTTGGGGTTATAGTGGAAGAGAAGTTGGATATAAGTCGACAGTGTGCCCTTGTTGCCAAGAAGGCTAACGGCATTTGGGGCTGTATAAGTAGGGGCATTGCCAGCAGATGGAGGGACATGATCATCTCCCTCTATTCAACATTGGTGGGGCCTCATCTGGAGTACTGTGTCCAGTTTTGAGCCCCACAGTACAAGAAAGATGTGGAAAAATTGGAAAGAGTCCAGCGGAGGTCAACAAAAATTATTAGGGGGCTGAAGTACATGATTTATGAGGAGAGGTTGAGGGAATTGGGATTGTTTAGTCTGCAGAAGAGAAGAGTGAGATGGGATTTGATAGCTGCTTTCAACTACCTGAAAGGGGGTTCCAAAGATGATGGATCTAGACTGTTCTCAGTGGAAGCAGATGATAGAACAAGGAGTAATAGTCTCCTGTTGCAGTGGGGGAGGTTTAGGTTGGATATTAGGACAAACTTTTTCACTAGAAGGGCGGTGAAGGATTGGAGTGGGTTATCTAGGGAGGTGGTGGAATCTTCTTCCTTAGAGGTTTTTAAGGTCAGGCTTGACAAAGCCCTGGCTGGGATGATTTAGTTGGGGATTGGTCCTGCTTTGAGCAGGGGGTTGGACTAGATGACCTCCTGAGGTCCCTTCCAACTCTGATATTCTATGATTTTGCCATCACATCAGCCAACTCCCTCATGCTGATGCTTTGCATTCGGCCCCATGGACTTATGCATGTCCAGCTTTTCTAAATAGTCCTTAATCTGTTCTTTCAGCACTGAAGGCTGCTCATCTCCTCCCCATACTGTGCTGCTCAGTTCAGCAGTCTGGGAGCGGACCTTGTCTGTGAAAATTGAGGCAAAAAAAAGCATTGAGTACTTCAGCTTTTTCCACATCATCTGTCACTAGGTTGCCTCCTCCATTCAGTAAGGGTCCCACACTTTCCCTGACCTTCTTGTTGCTAACATACCTGTAGAAGCTGTTCTTCTTACCCTTCACATCCCTTGCTAGCTGCAACTCCAATTGTGCTTTGGCCTTCCTGATTACACCCTTGCATACTCAAGCAATATTTTTATACTTCTCTCTAGTCATCTGTCCAAGTTTCCACGTCTTGTAAGCTTCCTTTTTGTGTTTAAGCTCATAGAAGATTTCTCTGTTAAGCCAAGCTGGTTGCCTGCCATATTTGCTGTTCTTTCTGCACATTGGGATGGTTTGTTCGGGCACCCTCAATAAGGCTTCTTTAAAATAGAGCCAGCTCTCCATTCATAATGAAAATAACTTGCTCACATTGAGGAGTAATTTACATCTTGAGTAGTTTCATTGATTTCATTGGGACTATTTGTGTAGTATAATACTGCTCAGTATGTGTATATGTATGTCAGAGGGCTCTTAGTTTGGTGTTGTGTTTTGTTTTTGAACAAGAAACTTGTTACAGTTCTTTAAATCTTTCTTCTGTAAAAATATGTACACTGCCTTTTTTTCATTAAAGGTGGAAATAGTAAATGAAAAATATGAAGGCATGAGCAAACTGAAGGGAATTGATAATTCAAAGTGCAATCTCACTTATATCAACTTCCATCATACTGAGGCTTCCAAGCTGAAGGTCCGTTAAATCTGTCAAGTTAATTCTTTATTAGGCTTCTCTTTGAAGTATGTTGTAGCTGATTATAAACATTTTATAAGTAAAGGAAACCAAATTTAGAGAGAGGATGTGTTCATCAACCTATAGATGTAAATGTGATAGTTTTAAGTAGTTCCAATACAAAAAAGACTAATCATTAAAATAATTCTTTTAAACAAAACAGAATTAGAGCTAACCTCCTCTCATTCCACAGCTAAAACATCTCAGACCTGGTTTATGCTTAAAATTTAGGTTACCCTAGCTACCCCTCAGAGATGTACTTATGCTGATCTATGTCCCAGCATAGACACCATTGGGTCAGTGGAAGAATTCTTACATCGACTTAGCTTCTGCTTCTCGCTGGAGTAGATTAACTAGAGGCAAAAAATAAATCCTCCTTTCAATATAGAAAGTGTCTACACTATGTCACAGCTTCAGTCTGTAGCATAGTCAAGCCCATAGTTGTGGGTTTATGTACTCTAGGAGAAGTAGACAAGTTATCACTAATAATGTATCTTGCTTAACTTGGTCTTTTAAATAGCTAAATTTTAAAATAATACAATGTCCTATGGAGTTCAGATCTTAATGTGGACAAGCTTTTTTTCTTTTTCTCTCTTGGTTTTTTATTTGTAAAATGATTTGGATTAATTATATATCAATAAACCATTGAATAAGATTTTTTTTGTTTTAAGTTGCTGTGTGTGTATCAAGTTAATAGAAATTTTAATAAAAATACAACATTAATAATTGAACTCAGGGACATATTGGAAAATCAGCATAAGTAAGCATAAATCAGTGTAATTCACATGCAGAAGAATGTGGTTGTAGCAGGAAAAGCAACTATTAGAAGGGTGAACTATAAAATAAATTGTGTGCAAGGAGGAAGGGAGTAGATATGCCTTATCTTAGGCCATTCTACATCCTTCTTATGCCTTGGTTGCTTTTCCTGCTACACATCCACACTTCAGCCCTTTCAACATGTAGAAAAAAACCCTTCTTACCACTTATTTCATCTTATCAGCTGGTTTGTCTAGATAAGAATAAGAGGTCATGGTTAGGTCAATAACACATACTAGCTAATCACAACATTTCCTCAGCCTCTTCTTAATCTAGAAAAACCCAATATGACCATCTATTTCACTTTCCATTGGGCCCAATATTTCTGAGCCAATTTTAGAGGCAAATAATTACAAGTGCAATTTTGCACATATAGAAATAAAGACCAGTATCTAAATATCTGAACTTATTCAGTTATGCCCCAGGTCAGCAAAGCACTGAAACACGTTCTCAAGTCAAGCTGGGATTTAAGCACATGGTTAAAGCTAACAATATACTTAAGTGGTTAGCCTGAACTACTGTCTTCAATTAAGGTCTGATCCTTCTTCCATTAAATATAATGGCAAAAATCCCTTTGTCTTCAATGGTGCAGGATCAAGTCCTTATGCCCCAGTAATCTAAAGGCAATTTAGGGTGCTGTTATTTAGGGTGCTGATGATTAATATTTTTTTTAATGCTGCATGAACATATACATAAGATTAACTGGAAAAAAGATTACAAAAACTACAGAGTTCAAAGGTTTGTCCTTAGGTTGTACGTGTGCAAACTTTATGTGGACTATTATCTACTTAATTTACTAAGTCTTGCTTTTTGCAAAAAGGCTACCTATGAGAATTCTCATATGCTTTGTCAATATACATTTCTACATACATAGGACATCCATTAAAATGATTATTGGACTTTTTTTATGAGGTTAGATTGGTTAGGTATGTTTTCGGTCCTGAGAGATGCTGAATTGGCTACAATGGATGTGGTAGGAGCTGAATTCACCTCAGAGTTTGAACAAAAAAGAATAAAGGTTACAAATTGAGAGTCGATAATCTAGATTGCCCATTTAATTCAGTCCTGAACAATTAAAATGGTCAGTTCTATTTTCCTGTCCTAACTGAAGTTTGTAACTTATTCCCAGTAACCAACATTAGAACTCCATATAACTGAATGGAATAGGAGACACAATTAAGCTGGCTGACCAGAGGTTTGGATAAAAGGTGGAATTCTTCACTATAAGCAATATAATTTGGAAGGCCCAAATATAGCTACAAGGATTTAAGAATAAAATGGCTTATACCATCGCTAGTTTTCAAACGATGACTTTTAGTCACTTACCAAGGGATGTCTGGAACATGTTGGCAGGAGAATAGAATCTTCTTTTTTCCCAGTTGTGTATTAAATCAGTATTAACAAAATGGAAATAGAAGTGCTTATTTGAATTATGTGCCCATACTTCCATTCACCCTATTTCTCTTTTCCGTTTGGTCAATGAATTGGTCTGAATTTTATTTGTAGAGTAGTGAAATGGGGGGGGGGGGTTAAAAGTTCAGTCCAGTGAACAATGAAAAAACATTTCAATTCTGCAAATAAAAGTAGAAAATGAAATCTGTAGCTGTTTTGATGTAGGAATATTACTACATATAAAGCAAATAAACCATCTTTCTGAGTGCATGAACATAGCATGACATTAGCTCATAGTATATTGTCTTGAACCTTGAAGTTTTGGAAGGATATCCTAAAAGTATTTTTCAGAGTTTTTTTTCCTCTGATTTCCATAGTTTATTGTAATATTCCCCCAGGGATGCTTGAAACTGAATGTTTTTATTTATCAAACTTTTTTTTCTCCCCTCCACATACTCAATTGATATTTCTCAAGATATCAAGTTGCTAGCACTGAATTTATTTTTTGGACGGGGCATTTATTTAAAGAATATTTCACATATAAAATATGTGGACTATTTTTATCAGTAACTAAATGAAACAGGTAAGATAGTTATATAATTTACTACACATGAAATAATATGTATGCCAATATTCACTCTGCATATCTATATTCACTAAGACCCTAATCCTGCAAAGACATATGCCTGTATTTTACTTAAAGCCTTACTGGCCTCATTTTTTTCCTCACGTGCTTAACTTAAGTACATATGGAAGCCTTTGCAAGATCTGACTGCAAGTGTCAAATTCTGCCCTCATCTCGACACCATAAGCCAGATTCTCTCAACTAACAATAATATAAATCAGGAGTAACTCCAGTGAACTCAACTTGTGAAAGGGTGAGGTGAATAACATTCCTTGTGTCTAATTTAACTTGTGAATTTTGCTTTCAGGGCACTTAAATCAGTCTCCCTGCTTGCCTTTCAGAATAAACATTGTTTGAAATCAGTATGTTTTTCATGTTTGTTTCAGTGGGCCATTAAAGAACATTTCACTGTATGCTGCGGGGAGGGAAAGAGGCAATACCTAACCACTTAAATTTTTCTGTTAAATGCAGTCCTGCTAACTCATAAGCATATGAATCCTATTTAAGTCATTGAGTCTACTCATGTTGTGAGGTATTATAATTAATTGAGTCAGAATCTAGCTGTTGACTGAGAGTCATGGACAATATTTAGGAGATCTATGCTAGGGGTTCTCAAACTGGGGGTTGGGACCCCTCAGTGGATCGCAAGGTCATTATATGAGGGTCGCGAGCTGTCAACCTCCACGCCAAACCCCACTTGCATCCAGCATTTATAATATTTAAAAGGGTGTTTAATTTATTAGGGGGGGGTCGCACTCAGAGGCTTGCGATTTTTCACCAGTAAAAAAGTTTGAGACCCATTGATCTATGCCCTATTTTCAGTTAGTGGCATTTAACCATTCAAGTGTCTGAGAAAGTCTGAGTAATGTTAAGCTGCAAGCACTCTCAAGTTTGTCAGATATTGGTTATTCATGGAATAACGTTCACAGCTAATTCTGGTAAAGAAATTTCTAGGAGGTCATTTCAATAGTTTAATTGTCCAAAATAAGTTATAGATCATATACAGTAAAACCTCAGAGTTATGAACTCCAGAGTTATCAACTGACCAGTCAGTCACACACCTCATTTGAAACTTGAAGTATGCAATCAGGCAGCAGCAGAGACACACCCCCCCCCAAAAGGCAAATATAGTACAGTACTGTATTAAATGAAAACTACTAAAAAATAAAGGGAACGTTTAAAAAAAGATTTGACAAGGTAAGGAATTTTTTCTGTGCTCGTTTCATTTAAATTAAGATGGTTAAAGGCAGCATTTTTCTTCTACGTAGTAAAGTTTCAAAGTTGTCTGAAGTCAATGTTCAGTTACAAACTTTTGAAAGAACAACAATTACATTGTGTTCAGAGTTACGAACATTTCAGAGTTACGAACAACCTCCATTCCTGAGGAGTTTGTAACTCTGAGGTTCTACTGTATGGCTTATATAGCAAAATGCACATACTCAGAGACAGAAGGCAAGGCTAATATTCCAAGGACATTATCCTGTCCTTGTGCACAGACATCACATTACCCAAAGTGCACCTGAAAATGACAGAATTTGTCCCTTAGAAGTGACTCATTGATACATTTGATACAGTGTATCATGTTAAAGTTCCCTAAATGTCTCATTAGTAAATACAGATATGAAACACTGTAACAGCTCAAAGATCTGCACAGAAACACCTCTCCGCAACAGATTGTCATGATGTTTTGTATGTGAGGTCAAGGTGGCAGCACTTTGAGAATGTATTGAGATTCATTGTAGGAGCTTCCTCAAATTGTTATTGCCTGGTTTGAAATAAAGTCAGTTGGAAGGTTTTTGGTTTCTTTGTTTTGCAGCGATATAGATCAACGGTTCTCAAAGCCGGCCCGCTGCTTGTTCAGGGAAAGCCCCTGGCAGGCCAAGCCAGTTTGTTTACCTACCGCGTCCGCAGGTTCGGTCGAACGTGGCTCCCACTGGCCGCGGTTCACCGCTCCAGGCCAATGGGGCCTGCGGGAAGGGCGGCCATCACATCCCACGCTGCTTCCCGCAGCCCCCATTGGCCTGGAGCAGTGAATCGCAGCCAGTGGGAGCCGCGATCGGCCGAACCTGCAGACACAGCAGGTAAACAAACCGGCCCGGCCCGCAAGGGGCTTTCCCTGAACAAGCAGCAGACCTGTTTTGAGAACCACTAATATAGATTGGAACATATATTGAGGAGATATATATACACACATACAGAGAGCATAAACAGGTGGGAGTTGTCTTACCACCTCTGAGAGGCCAATTAATTAAGAGAAAAAAAAACTTTTGAAGTGATAATCAAGCTAGCCGAGTACAGACAGACAGTTAGATAACAAGTGTGAGAATACTTACAAGGGGAAATAGATTCAATGTTTGTAATGGCTCAACCATTCCCAGTCCTTATTCAAACCGGCGTTGATTGTGTCTAGTTTGCATATCAATTCTAGCTCAGCAGTTTCTCGTTGGAGTCTGTTTTTGAAGTTTTTCTGTTGTAATATAGCCACCCGCAGGTCTGTCACTGAATGACCAGACAGGTTAAAGTGTTCTCCCACTGGTTTTTGAGTATTTTGATTCCTGATGTCAGATTTGTGTCCATTAATTCTTTTGCGTAGAGACTGTCCGGTTTGGCCAATGTACATGGCAGAGGGGCATTGCTGGCACATGATGGCATATATCACATTGGTAGATGTGCAGGTGAACGAGCCCCTGATGGTATGGCTGATGTGATTAGGTCCTATGATGATGTCACTGGAATAGATATGTGGACAGAGTTGACATCGGGGTTTGTTACAAGGATAGGTTCCTGGGTTAGTGGTTTTGTTCAGTGATGTGTGGTTGCTGGTGAGTATTTGCTTTAGGTTGGGGGGTTGTCTGTAAGCGAGGACAGGTCTGTCTCCCAAGATCTGTGAGAGTAAAGGATCATCTTTCAGGATAGGTTGTAGATCTCTGATGATGCGCTGGAGAGGTTTTAATTGGGGGCTGAAGGTGACAGCTAGTGGTGTTCTGTTATTTTCTTTGTTGGGCCTGTCTTGTAGGAGGTGACTTCTGGGTACTCGTCTGGCTCTGTCAATCTGTTTTTTCACTTCAGCAGGTGGGTATTGTAGTTTTAAGAATGCTTGATAGAGATCTTGTAGGTGCTTGTCTCTATCCGAGGGATTGGAGCAAATGCGGTTATATCTTAGAGCTTGGCTGTAGACAATGGATCGTGTGGTGTGTCCTGGATGGAAGCTGGAGGCATGTAGGTAAGTGTAGCGGTCAGTAGGTTTCCGGTATAGGGTGGTATTTATGTGACCATCGCTTATTAGCACAGTAGTGTCCAGGAAATGGACCGCTTTTGTGGATTGATCTAGGCTGAGGTTGATGGTGGGATGGAAATTATTGAAATCATGGTGAAATTCCTCAAGGGCTTCTTTTCCATGGGTCCAGATGATGAAGATGTCATCAATGTAGCGCAAGTAGAGTAGGGGCGTTAGGGGACGAGAGCTAAGGAAGCGTTGTTCTAAGTCAGCCATAAAAATGTTGGCATATTGTGGGGCCATGCGGGTACCCATAGCAGTGCCGCTGACTTGACTTGAACTTTGTGATTTTGTCCTCACCCACAACTATTTCACATTTGGGGACAATATATACCTTCAAGTCAGCGGCACTGCTATGGGTACCCGCATGGCCCCACAATATGCCAACATTTTTATGGCTGACTTAGAACAACGCTTCCTTAGCTCTCGTCCCCTAACGCCCCTACTCTACTTGCGCTACATTGATGACATCTTCATCATCTGGACCCATGGAAAAGAAGCCCTTGAGGAATTTCACCATGATTTCAATAATTTCCATCCCACCATCAACCTCAGCCTAGATCAATCCACAAAAGCGGTCCATTTCCTGGACACTACTGTGCTAATAAGCGATGGTCACATAAATACCACCCTATACCGGAAACCTACTGACCGCTACACTTACCTACATGCCTCCAGCTTCCATCCAGGACACACCACACGATCCATTGTCTACAGCCAAGCTCTAAGATATAACCGCATTTGCTCCAATCCCTCGGATAGAGACAAGCACCTACAAGATCTCTATCAAGCATTCTTAAAACTACAATACCCACCTGCTGAAGTGAAAAAACAGATTGACAGAGCCAGACGAGTACCCAGAAGTCACCTCCTACAAGACAGGCCCAACAAAGAAAATAACAGAACACCACTAGCTGTCACCTTCAGCCCCCAATTAAAACCTCTCCAGCGCATCATCAGAGATCTACAACCTATCCTGAAAGATGATCCTTTACTCTCACAGATCTTGGGAGACAGACCTGTCCTCGCTTACAGACAACCCCCCAACCTAAAGCAAATACTCACCAGCAACCACACATCACTGAACAAAACCACTAACCCAGGAACCTATCCTTGTAACAAACCCCGATGTCAACTCTGTCCACATATCTATTCCAGTGACATCATCATAGGACCTAATCACATCAGCCATACCATCAGGGGCTCGTTCACCTGCACATCTACCAATGTGATATATGCCATCATGTGCCAGCAATGCCCCTCTGCCATGTACATTGGCCAAACCGGACAGTCTCTACGCAAAAGAATTAATGGACACAAATCTGACATCAGGAATCAAAATACTCAAAAACCAGTGGGAGAACACTTTAACCTGTCTGGTCATTCAGTGACAGACCTGCGGGTGGCTATATTACAACAGAAAAACTTCAAAAACAGACTCCAACGAGAAACTGCTGAGCTAGAATTGATATGCAAACTAGACACAATCAACGCCGGTTTGAATAAGGACTGGGAATGGTTGAGCCATTACAAACATTGAATCTATTTCCCCTTGTAAGTATTCTCACACTTGTTATCTAACTGTCTGTCTGTACTCGGCTAGCTTGATTATCACTTCAAAAGTTTTTTTTTTCTCTTAATTAATTGGCCTCTCAGAGGTGGTAAGACAACTCCCACCTGTTTATGCTCTCTGTATGTGTGTATATATATCTCCTCAATATATGTTCCATTCTATATGCATCCGAAGAAGTGGGCTGTAGTCCACGAAAGCTTATGCTCTAATAAATTTGTTAGTCTCTAAGGTGCCACAAGTCCTCCTGTTCTTCTTTTTGCGGATACAGACTAACACGGCTGCTATTCTGAAACCTTTCATTATGCAAGGCACTGCATTTAGCCGTATGGAGTGGAAATCCATCAACCTCATGAAAAAACTCGTACAGATACAGACAGACATCATCTTCCTTTCCAAATGCAAGCAGATGGACATCATACCAAAAGGACTAAAGGTAAAAAATCCATTACAATCTACATATCACACAGACTATGCTGAGAGACTGTGTCACACACTCTCAAAGAAACTGCGAAATCACCTGATCAGCATCCTATACAGCAAACAGGGAAAGATTAAGAATGAGCTCTCAGAACTGGATACTCTCATAAGAAACCAACCTTCCACACAAACTTCCTCATGGATAGACTTTACAAAAACTAGACAAGCCATTTACAAGACAAACTTTGCCTCTCTACAAAGGAAAAAGGACACTAAACTATCTAAACTGCTACATGCCACAAGCAGCCACAACAGTAGTTCCCTTAACCCACCCAGCAATATTGTTAATCTTTCCAGCTATACTCTTAGCCCAGCAGAAGAGTCTGTCCTATCTCGGGGCCTCTCCTTTTGTCCCTCCAGACCCATGAATATGATACAGTTCTGCGGTGACCTAGAATCCTACTTTCGACGTCTCCGACTCAAAGAATATTTCCAACATACCTCTGAACAGCATACTAACCCACAGAATCCTCCCTACCAGCACTACAAAAAAAAGGATTCTGCGTGGACTCCTCCGGACGGTCGAAACAACAGACTGGATTTCTACATAGAGTGCTTCCGTCGACGTGCAAAGGCTGAAATTGTGGAAAAGCAACATCACTTGCCACATAACCTCAGCCATGCAGAACACAACGCCATCTACAGCCTCAGAAACAACCCTGACATCATAATCAAAAAGGCTGACAAAGGAGGTGCTGTCGTCATCATGAATAAATTGGAATATGACCAGGAGGCTGCTAGACAGCTCTCTAACACCACATTCTACAGGCCATTATCCTCTGATCCCACTGAGGATTACCTAAAGAAACTACACCATCTGCTAAAAAAACTCCCTGACAAAGCACAGGAACAAATCTGTACAGACACATGCCTAGAACCCCGACCAGGGGTATTCTATTTGCTACCCAAGATCCATAAACCTGGATATCCTGGACGCCCCATCATCTCAGGCATTGGCACCCTAACATCAGGCTTGTCTGGTTATGTAGACTCTCTCCTCAGACCCTACGCTACCAGCACTCCCAGCTATCTTCGAGACACCACTGACTTCCTGAGGAAACTACAATCCATCGGTGATCTTCCAGAAAACACCATCCTGGCCACTATGGACGTAGAAGCCCTCTACACCAATATTCCACACAAAGATGGACTACAAGCTATCAGGAACAGTATCCCTGATAATGTCACAGCTAACCTGGTGGCTGAACTTTGTGATTTTGTCCTCACCCACAACTATTTCACATTTGGGGACAATATATACCTTCAAGTCAGCGGCACTGCTATGGGTACCCGCATGGCCCCACAATATGCCAACATTTTTATGGCTGACTTAGAACAACGCTTCCTTAGCTCTCGTCCCCTAACGCCCCTACTCTACTTGCGCTACATTGATGACATCTTCATCATCTGGACCCATGGAAAAGAAGCCCTTGAGGAATTTCACCATGATTTCAATAATTTCCATCCCACCATCAACCTCAGCCTAGATCAATCCACAAAAGCGGTCCATTTCCTGGACACTACTGTGCTAATAAGCGATGGTCACATAAATACCACCCTATACCGGAAACCTACTGACCGCTACACTTACCTACATGCCTCCAGCTTCCATCCAGGACACACCACACGATCCATTGTCTACAGCCAAGCTCTAAGATATAACCGCATTTGCTCCAATCCCTCGGATAGAGACAAGCACCTACAAGATCTCTATCAAGCATTCTTAAAACTACAATACCCACCTGCTGAAGTGAAAAAACAGATTGACAGAGCCAGACGAGTACCCAGAAGTCACCTCCTACAAGACAGGCCCAACAAAGAAAATAACAGAACACCACTAGCTGTCACCTTCAGCCCCCAATTAAAACCTCTCCAGCGCATCATCAGAGATCTACAACCTATCCTGAAAGATGATCCTTTACTCTCACAGATCTTGGGAGACAGACCTGTCCTCGCTTACAGACAACCCCCCAACCTAAAGCAAATACTCACCAGCAACCACACATCACTGAACAAAACCACTAACCCAGGAACCTATCCTTGTAACAAACCCCGATGTCAACTCTGTCCACATATCTATTCCAGTGACATCATCATAGGACCTAATCACATCAGCCATACCATCAGGGGCTCGTTCACCTGCACATCTACCAATGTGATATATGCCATCATGTGCCAGCAATGCCCCTCTGCCATGTACATTGGCCAAACCGGACAGTCTCTACGCAAAAGAATTAATGGACACAAATCTGACATCAGGAATCAAAATACTCAAAAACCAGTGGGAGAACACTTTAACCTGTCTGGTCATTCAGTGACAGACCTGCGGGTGGCTATATTACAACAGAAAAACTTCAAAAACAGACTCCAACGAGAAACTGCTGAGCTAGAATTGATATGCAAACTAGACACAATCAACGCCGGTTTGAATAAGGACTGGGAAGGGTTGAGCCATTACAAACATTGAATCTATTTCCCCTTGTAAGTATTCTCACACTTGTTATCTAACTGTCTGTCTGTACTCGGCTAGCTTGATTATCACTTCAAAAGTTTTTTTTTTTTCTCTTAATTAATTGGCCTCTCAGAGGTGGTAAGACAACTCCCACCTGTTTATGCTCTCTGTATGTGTGTATATATATCTCCTCAATATATGTTCCATTCTATATGCATCCGAAGAAGTGGGCTGTAGTCCACGAAAGCTTATGCTCTAATAAATTTGTTAGTCTCTAAGGTGCCACAAGTCCTCCTGTTCTTCTTTTTGCGGATACAGACTAACACGGCTGCTATTCTGAAACTAATATAGATGACTTTTTAAAGCATTTAGTGAAATTATTAAAATAATAAAATTGTTATGCACAGTTCTTTCAGGTGATGTAAGGTTTATATATTTTAAAACAAATTTACAATTCACTACAAAATATTAAGGGCCACATTGTGGCTGGCCCTGCATCCACGTGGAAGAGGAGGAAGCCTCTTCTCCTAATCCCCTTCCATTCATATACTTGCTCCAGGCACATTGGATGAAATCATGGCTCTGTTGAAGTCAGTGGGATTTTTGCCATTGACTTCAGTGTGGACAGGATTTCCCCCCTATGTGTCTAGTTGCTCCCAGGGCCAGCTCCAGGCACCAGCCGACCAAGCACGTGCTTGGGGCGGCACCTTAGAAGGGGCGGCCAATGTTGGGGTGGCGGGGGGTGCTCGCAGTGTTTGTTTTTTGTTTGGCGGGGCGGCACTCGAGGGGGTTTTTTTGTTTGTTTCGGCCGGGCAGCGCGGAGGCTTTGGCGGCGCAGTGTTGTGGGGGTTGGGGAAGGGGGGGTGTTTGGGCAACCCGGCGCTCTGGGGGTTTGGGCGGCCTGGCCCGGTGAGGCGCTGGGGGGGGACGGGCATTTGGGCGGCCTGGCGCAGCGCTCGGGGGGGGGGGAGCAGGGGTTTGGGCGGTCCTGAGCAGTGCTCGGGGGGTGGGGGTTGGGCAGCCCAGCCCTCGGGGGGGGGGGGGGGTTGAGCGGCCCGGTGAGGCGCTCGGGGGGGGGGGGTTGAGCGGCCCGGTGAGGCGCTCGGGGGGGGGGTGTTACAGCAGGGCGGCGCTCTTCTTTTGCCTGGGACGGCAAAAAAGTTGAGCCGGTCCTGGTTGCTCCGTGTTGGTATCACCAGCAGCACCATCGCCTCCAGAGGTCTAAGGCTGAAACATACTGACCCAGCACAATAGGGGACAAATATTACACATATTTAAAGGGTCAGGAAACAGCTACTAAAGTGAATGCTCCCTTGGGAGCCCTACGAGAAAATCTGGCTGAGTTGGCCAAAATTTTCCTTGATGATCCTACTGAACATGCAACTACTCAAATGCAAGTTGTGCCTGGAAGGCACAATAAAGGCCATGCTATATAAAAAGAATGTAGATATTCATGATCAATATGTTCCTTCCTTTCCGTTTGGGGCTCAGAACTAGAGCTGTGTGAATTACTGATTTTTCAGTTCTCTGGCTAAAACCAAAATTTGTTAAGGGGAAAAAACAGATAGTAGTTTGGAGTTGAATGAAACAGTTTCATTTAAAAGAGTTTTACATCTTTTAAAAAACACAATGGAGGTAAAATTCAAAACAAAGTAATTTCAAATAAAAAAGATCAAAACATTTCATTAAAAAAAATCAAGACTAAACATTTAGTTGAGGGTTTTTTTGTCTGTTTGGTTTTTTGTTTGTTTTTCTTCAGTCTGAAACAATTCAGTGGAATTAAACACAAACTTTCAAAATGTTTTCTGTTGACCTGAATCTACATTTTTCAGTTTTAAAAAATTGCCAGAATCTCCCTCATGGTCAATTATCAAATAGTGGAGACCATAACTTTGGAGATTGTTTATATAAACATACTGTTTGTTTCATTCACACAGGTTTACCGAGCAGAAATTGCACCCATTAAAGAAAATGTGAATCATGTCAATGACCTTGCTCACCAGTTCACCTCCTCTGATATACAGCTTTCTCCATATAATCTCAACTGCCTGGAAGACCTGAACACAAGGTGGAAGCTTCTACAGGTAATATTGTCTTAATCATTTTTGAAGCTCTGCATTTACAAGGACATGTTTTTTCTTGTGTTTTGTCCCAGTGGAAAACATATTGAGTGATAGAGAAAATTGTTGCTATGCAAATTACAGTGCGCATACCTCTTTTTTTAAACAAAGAAAAGAAAAGCTGATATTATAAAGGGTTTTCCTCATATTTCTGACCACCCAAATCTCACTCTCTCAAGAACATGATAAATTGAGCTAACCCTATTAATTGTAGATAATTAGCATGTAGCCCATGTGTAATTAAAAGTATGCTTCTAGCTGGTTGCTTAAAATTCTCTCTTCAGGAACAGATTTTTTTTTTTAAATTTCATCACTGTAAAACAATTATAAACACCAAAAGATGTGCATTTGTTGCAATTTACACTACCATGTATTTCATATGACAATTTATTGTGGATTAGGCATATCCAATCTTTACAGCTCTTTTGTACGGCATATGGAAGATTGACTTTAGAGAGTTTATTTTCACAACTCCAGTGCATTCTCTTTTCTGTTTCAATTACTTCCAAGGACATTCATTTTAAATACTTCCCTGTACAAGCAGCTTAGTGATCCTGTGCAGTACATCCATTAAAATCACACCTGTGGTATCAAATCTAAAATTACAAAGCATTATATTCATTAGTCATTGGCAGAATTCAGTAATCCTATTAAAGTAATCAAAAAAGTGGATTTTATGAGTTTGCTTTTAAAGCTGAAAAAGTATTAAAATATTTCATCACATCAGAATGAATATCAAATTTAAATGGAAACCAAAATTGAAAAGACTATAGAACAGATTTTACAGAGATGTACATCCACTTAAGTTTAGTTATTCTTCATTATTTTCCAGCAAAGCCATCTAATATGCATATATTACAGATTTTCTTTTACTTTATGCAAGTGACCCCCAATTTGGATTAACGGGAGACATGTGTGTTTCATTCCAAAATCTGAGAAACAGTAGTCGGTGTGTTGACTTTAACAGGGACATGTTAAAAATATGTAAATAGGTAGGAAGTGCAGGATAAGCCTGGAATTGGATTGAATAATGTAAAGTGCTGATGCTTATCACAAGACTTCAGATTTTCATGGATAAGAATAAACCCCCTTCCCTTTTTTCATGCACATGATCAGAGATGACCAGTGTCTGCTTATAGTGTGTGTGGCAGGAGGGGTGGGGGGGAGGGCAGAGTGAGGCCAGAAGGCTTCAGCAGTGTTCTTGAGCATGCTCAGTACAAGCCAAGCAGCAAATTGGGAGGGGGGCACATGACCGCACATGCCTCTGTATGTCTTCTGTGCTGTTCGTGCTAACACTATTTCCTCTAGCCAGCATGTCAGTGCACCTGTGTCATCATACCATTCAAGCAGGGTGCCTGACACATTTGTGCCCCACAATATAGGTCCCAGATATAGGTCTCTTCAACCTTTCCTTCTCCAAGAATTCGTCCCTTGCTCTTTGCCAGCTGCTCCTGCAAGCCCTCTATCTTCCCATATGCTTCTCTTTCTGGCTCATTCTTAGCAGCAGGTTCCATTCCTAATGATCCTATGAGCCCTTACACTTGCCAATCTCCCTTCCAGACTGGCCTGTAGATTTTCTTCATCATACAACTATAGGCACCAATTCGGTGGGTGCTCTAGGACCAGAGCACCCATGGGGGGGGAAATGGTGGGTGCTGAGCACCTACCGGCAGCCCACCTACCAGAACCTCCCTCTCCCCCAGCACCTCTTGCTCACTGGCAGGCTCCACCGATCAGTGCCTCCCACACCCTCCCAGCGCCTCCTGCCTGTCACATATCAGCTGCTTCGTGACATCAGGAGGTGCTGGGGGGGAGTAGGGAGGAGCGAGGGCGCAGCACGCTTGCGGGAGGGGGCAGAACTGGGCAGGGAAGAAGCAGGGCAGGGGCTGGGAAAAGGGGTGGAGTTGGGGCAGGACTTGGGCAGAGCCAGAGGGGAGCACCCCCCCGCAGATTAGAAACTCAGCGCCTATGTACAGAGCAGTAAATGCTTGGTATGCCTGATAGCCAGTCCTGGTTTCCAGTCCAGCTGGGGAGGTGGCTGGTTTAGCCAAACCTCTCATATACATGCTTTGTTGATCATGTTAAGGGCAATCTGAACCACTTCCTAATTAAATGCCATGTAGTGTAGGTGTACAAGCAAAAAATGTTCATTTGGAAAACTCCAACACATCTAAATAGTTGAATGTACATATCACAAAGCTACATTTGCTGCATCTTATGTGAATATTAAGAGGAAAAAAGCTTGCTTGCATCAAGAGTAGCAATGAACATGCTAGTTCAGATAAAGTGTTAATAGTATTGGACCTTAAACCAAATGCAACAGCTCCACATCCTTCCAGATCCTGACTATGGAGCACAGGAGACATTATTAAAACAGACTAGCATAAGATGAAAAGATAGAACCAAGGATAAAGTGCTCTCCATATTCTCCAGTGTAATATTACTAATGATAGTGGATAGGGTAAGGGAGATGTGTTTCAGGAATAGATTTGTCCAAGCGATAGGAATTTGAAATGAAAGAAGAATTGGCCATGGTGTTGGGGAGGGAAAAGAACATCCAAACTTGAATATTTTTATGGAAACTAATCCACTTAGATAGAATATATTCTATTTATATGAATCTCTGTAGCAAAGTGTGTCAGGGCAAGATATTGGAGCAGACAAAACAAATGAATCAGTGGTGGTAAGATCGTGTTTTATGCTTTGTTCATATTTATGGAAATAAGTATGATGGTGCATGGAAGGCATTCTGATAACTAAAGAACAGAGGTAAAAACATTGCAACATATCTATAAACCTGTCTTGAAGGAGGACCTAAGCAGATTACCCATTTTAAAGGAATCAGGATGTGACAGGGGGTGGGGGGAAATGGCATAATTGAATAATATATTCTTTTTGCTTAAAATAAGAGGGTGCTGGGTGTAGAGAGAGAACAAACTGCTTATATTTAGGCAACCTGTATCATTGATCAGTAATTGTCTGCACTGTATTCATACCTGAATGGCACTTGTGACGGGTGCCTGTTGGAATGGTCTGAGAATGCCACCTCAGGGCAGACTGCAAGAAACACAGCAGACAATCATCACAACTGGTGGCTTACTCTATAATTAGATTCACCAAACTAGCAGCAAGAGAGCTTCTGTAGCACCACACCTGTTAACCAGAAGCCTAACACAGTCCCCTTGACTCCCATCCAGAAAAACAGGTCTACTATAGTGATAGGTTACTGAAAACCCAGTTCACCATATGTGAAGTTCTACTAATCCCAAAGGTTCAGAAACTTACCCCCAGGTCAATATGTATCTCAGATATTACCCAAATATCATGCTGTCAACCAATGCTTAGTAAACTAAAGATATTAATAAAAGTATAAAATAGAGTTATAAGTGGTTAATAAATCATATACATACAAAGCCCATAGTCCCTGTGTATGGAAAGTGTGGCAGAGCTCTGACCTTGCCCCCATGGGTCCTGTGCTTCTAGGCAGTATATGCTAGCCTCAGGGCTGGTCTATACTTACGCGCTGGTTCGGCGGCAGGCAATCGAACTTCTGGGTTCGATTTATCGCGTCTTGTCTGGACGCGATAAATCGAACTCAGAAGTGCTCCCCGTCGACTCCGGTAATCCTGCTTGCCACGAGGAGTACGCGGAGTCGACGGGGGAGCCTGCCTGCCGGGTCTGGACCGCGGTAAGTTCGAACTAAGGTACGTCGACTTCAGCTACGTTATTCACGTAGCTGAAGTTGCGTACCTTAGTTCGATTTGGGGGTTTAGTGTAGACCAAGCCTCAGTGGCTCACTGTGACCCTCCACATAGCCCTTCTCTCTATGGGGCCAGGGTTACAGTCCTTTTCATCATAGGCCAGCAAGGAGGTTGGTGAGAGAACTCCCACAGTCTCTGTTGTCCCTAGGGACTTGTTTTAGAACAAGTTAGCATCCTATCCTGACAGGGACCTGACTTCCCCTCCCAGGAGGTGTTCCTGTAGTGGTGGGTTGGGGGGAACCCGGCCTGCCCTCTACTCCAGGTTCCGGCCCAGGGACCCTAATGGTAGCAGCTGTTGGCAGCCAACCTTTTACTGCCAGAGTTGCTACATTTCCCTGGGCCACTTCCCCACAGCTCTCCTGCTTCTCCCTTCTTCACCCTTACCTTAGGGCTCCCTTATCAATAGCTTGAGGATGTCTTCATTAAGCAGCCCTTCAGCCACACTTCCTCTCCCTGACTCTCCCCTGCCTGACTGGAGTGAGTCCTTTTTATAGTATCAGTGGGGCCTTAATTAGAGTCAGGTGGTCACATTAGCTTAATGGCCTCACCTGACTCTTTGCAGGTTAATTGGAGTCAGGTGTTCTCATTAGCCTGAAGCAGCCCCTGCTCTGGTCGGTCAGGGAACAGAAAACAGTTAATCCAGTGGCCAGTATATCTGCCTTCTGCTATTCTGCTGTACCCAACTGGCCTGGGTCTATCACAAAATTACTGACAAAGATGGAGTCCGAGGTCACATGTCCACATCACAAGCCCTTAAATGTTTTGCATTGACTCCTTGTTGTCTGAGGTGTCCTCAGGAAGAGCTGTCTGGAGAGTTAATTCTTCTTAATGGTCTATCAAGCTTGAATAGTTCATTCACAATGGGTTGGCGAGACCTTGTGGGTGTCACCCCAAGAACAAACACATTTAAGATACAAATACCTTGCTAATATTCAGAATTTCAGATACAGTGATGATACATGGTTTTAACCAAGATAATCATACTTGACAAATTGTAACTTTTCCATTGATATCTTACATGATACATTTTATATCAAATTTAGTGCAGTTGTGCAACAGTGATAGCAACAATGATATAAATATAACAATGATATAAATGGTTAACTTCCTTTTCATACAGCATCACAGCACTTTCTAGTATATTTCCCACATTGGTCTATGTTAGGATTAGACTTTTATTTCTATGATCAGTACCTCCAGTAAAGTCTGTGATTAGGTGGGACTAGTTCTGGAAGAATCGCAACTTCTGCCAATGCAGCATGAAAATTTAACTCAAACAATGAATACAACAATCATTCTAACTAATGGGATAGTTTCCTAATCTTTTTTGAGCTTCTGGTTTTCAACTGATTGCCAGTTTCGTCTAATTTTTTCCATAATTTTTCTTTCTTTCATTAGAGTCATTTGGTATTTCCCTACCTCTTTGGCCATCTCTGCCCTTTATTATTTTTTCCTCTGCATGTTTTCATTCTATTTATTTCCATATTTCTTCCTTTTATGCTATTCTTATTTTCTGTTTCTCTCTTTGGCTTCTTTTTACTCATTTTTCAATAAGTAGTGCCTATTTATCTTTTTGTTGCTCTCTTTCTCTTTTGTCTATATTCCTCTCTGTCCATTTTCTCCTCTTTCTCCCCTTTGTGTTTTTTCTTTTTTCTCATCCTTCTCTTTTTCTTCTCCAGTCCCCCTTTCTTCTTTCCCTTGTTTTTCTCCCCAGTTTGATATTGCCCTGTTTTTTCTCACTGTCTTTCCATCAGGTAAAATATTGCTGAAACACCAGTTCCCATCTCCCACAAGATATCATGTAAAAGTACTATATGAATAGTTGCTTTCCTGATATAACCACCAGCTATATATCCCTTCCTTAATACATATAAGTGAGATGCATAAAGCTTACCAGATATGAAATCATGATGAGTGCTGATTTTAGGGGGAGGTCTGGGATTATCTAGTTCTAGAAATTTTTAATAAACTGAGAGTGGAAATAATACTTTTCTGCTTTTAACACAGGGATTTTTATAAGAGCGGAGAAAAAATCTCAAATAGTCTAGTACTCATTTAATTTAAAATCTTACGTAGAGTCTACTTTGTACATTTTATTAGCTTGCATGCAAAAACTTGTCCTGCTTCTTGTGTAGTCATATATACCAGCACAAACTGAATGCACAGGGCATGAAAAATGCTATCAAAGCACAGTTTTAATACCATTCAAAATGAAGTGGGCAATTAACACCTCTGCACTCATAGGTCAAAGGAGAGTTAGTGGGTTACAAGTTGTTGTAATGAGACATAAAACCAGTGTCTCCAGTGTGTCCACAATTTTTGGTGTCTAGCAGAGTCATGAATATAAACTCCAAGGCTCATTTTTTGAAAATGTTCTGCCAATTTCCTATTATGACATGGACTGATAGGTCAGATATGGAGTGATCGCTTTGTGAAAAGTTTTAATCCACAAGTGATAGGGTGTTTTTGGCTTTTATCATTTTTCTGTGAGTTCTTTTGAAAGCACAATGATTGCCTCATCTCACCCACATAGTTGTGTGGGGCATTTGATGCATTGGATGAGGCTGCCCCCATCTTGTGTTAGGCATGTATCAGACCCATGGATCTTGAAAGTTGTGTTGTGTCAGGGGAGTGGTATAAATCATTGTAGCAGTGGAGATATGTCTGCAGGTTTTGCAACTGCTGTTATGGCAGAGTCTGGTGCTACTTTGAGTTAGCGGGTTCTGGTCTGTGGGAAGCTTCTTATGATGAACTTGGTGAAGGGGGTTGTTTGAAGGCCAAAAGAGGGGGCTCAGGAAAGATTTATTTCAGGATGTGATCCCCATCAAGTAGAGGTTATAGTTATGAGTTGTGGTAGGTGACAACTAGGAGTATGCAGTCAGTGGGTCCCCCCGTATTGAAGCAGGTTCTTTTGATGCAATCTACTTCTCTAGTGGAGTGTCCTTGGCCATGTCTACACTACCCGCCGGATCGGTGGGTAGTAATCAATCTATCGGGGATTGATTTATCACGTCTTGTCTAGACGCGATAAATTGATCTGCAAATCGATACCCATACTCCACCTCGGCAGGAGGAGTAAGTGGAGTCGATGGGGGAGCCACGGCAATCGACTTGTCGCTGTGAGGACGGCCAGGTAAGTCGAACTAAGATACTTCGACTTCAGCTACGCGAATAGCGTAGCTGAAGTTGCGTATCTTAGATCGATTCCCCCCACACACACACAGTGTAGACCAGCCCCTTGTTTTGTGAAGGTGGTTTTAAGTGTGTTAAGGTGTGTATCCTGAACTTTCTCCTTGGAGCATATTCTGTGGTATCTGAGTGACTGCCTGTAGATAACAAATTTCTTATTATGTCTAGGGTAGGTTCCTGTATCTATGAAGGTAAGTGTGATCCATGAGTTTCTAGTATATAGTTGTCTCTAGGGTTCCATTGTTGAAGCTGATCATGGTGTCCAGGAAGTTGATGCTGGTGTGGGAGAGTTCTATAAATTTTAACTAATTTTTTCATTAATTCACCTCTGCCATATTTTGTACCTGTCTTATATTTGCTTCCTGCCAACATATGTGCAATGGAGTACTACTGGCAAAAATGTTTGCAGAAAGTGGGCTTTAAATGCACTTGTATGAATATTTAGGGAAACTGAATTTCAAATGTACACTCACAAGTATTGGCACTGGAAGTGTTTGCACGCGCAACCAATCCTGGCTCTGCAGTATTATACCATGTTATGTAATCAATCAGAGCTAACTAACACTGCTCAGATATTGAATTCTCACAGAGTACTGTTCATCATCAATCCCTGGTGTTAAAACCATGGGCAAATAATTAGTTTCATACTTTTGAATAGAGTACACTTGTGAAAAAAATGCAATTTGCTTACAGACATTCTCTGAGCAGAAAGAGGCTAAATTATTTGAATAAACTATTTGTTATAAATTCCTCAATTAGTTCTAGAATTCAGATTCTGTGTGCATCCAACAGACTTGGGCAATTAGAATGTAGAGGCAGCATGCTCAGAACCCTACGGGAGGAAATGCTTTGCATGTCTGTCTTCCAGTCCATGGTTGGAAGGAGCTCTATCCAACCCTCCTTGGCTTCGAAAGATATTTGGTCTGATACAGGGTAAAAAGTGAATCCTCTGGGTTAAAAAAAAAAAGAGAGAGAGCTTTTAGAGTATCACCTGAGGATCGTGAGGGAAAACACAACCCAGACTACAAGGATCCTGATAAGTAGTTTTGATTTCCATCAAGATTATTTCCCCAACCCTCATTAAGTGTGAAGATCATAATGAAGTACTTGTAATAAGCCCAACTATATATCAACAGGAACATGCTGGAAATTGTGATGCAAACTCAAAAAGTAGCTTCAAAAGGATATTGTCAAGTTGTTTCAGCACAAAATTTAGGTTTACAAAATTAAAATTAATTGTAATAGTTTTGAGGGTTTTTTAATTGAATGAAAAAAATTGCAGACATTTATCCGTTCCGTAAAATAGTACCATGTGGTTTCAGTGCCAAGCTATGAAACTGAATAGGCTGAGTGAAGAGCAGATAACAAGTTAGAGCTAATGTGCGCCTAATCCTGCATTTATGTGCAAAGAGGGAGAGTGAGTGAAGGCAGCATTGTGCCCAATTCCCGCTCATGTTCTCACCTCTTGTGCTCCCAGTGTGCAAGGTTACAGAGAACTCTTGTTCCAACAGCAATGTTAGACTCCCTCAGAGGGTGCACGGAAGGTTACAGTAAGAGTTTGACTGGTCAGCTGAGGGAATATGCTGCATTTTGTTAAAGGGTTACAATGCTGGAGTGTTAGACACTCGATACAGTGACAGAAAGGGTTCTTCCATCGCTGTAGTAAATCCATCCTCTGAGAGGCAGTAGCTAAGTCAACAGAAGAGTTCTTCCATCAACCTAGCAGCATCTACATTGGGGCTTAGGTCAGCTTACCTGCATCTCTCAGGGGTTTGAATTTTTCACACCCCTGAGAGACATAGTTAGGTCACCCTTAGCTTTTGGTGTAGAGCAGGCCTCAGTCACAGTGCCTTTCTTAGGCACCATACATGCAGGAGCTGTTGGAAGTGCAGTAGGCTTTTGCACATACCATACTGTGGGCAGTGGCTTAAAGCCACAGTCTAACCCTTAGGTTCTGAGTGCTATTTACACTCTGTTGATGAGTCCTTTATTGAGCCCTGTAATAAATATTTTTTTAATAAATAGCATTGTAATAAATGATATTAAAATAGCATCTTCAAGGTGCTTCACAAACATTAACTGACTGATCCTGTCAATACTTTGTGAGGTAAATACTATAAATCGCATTTTGCAAACTGAGTAACTGACATACAGAGAGTTTAAAGGCCATGGAAGAAATCCTAGCCTCAATGGCAAAATTCCCCACTGACTTCAATGGAGCTGGGATTTCACACCAAATAGTTGAAGAAGGTAACCTGAGGTCTTCACTTACTTACGGCCAACCGTGTAAAAAAGAGCCACTTGCCTTCTGATTGGTTAGTGCTGCAATGTCATGAGCACATAACTCAGCCAACGTGGTAGTTGGCCACCAAGGGAAATTAAAAAAAAAAAAATCAGTTTGATCCTTTTCATTGGCCTTCACTGCAGAGGATGTGAGGTTTCCACAACTGAGCCATTCTTTTTCAGTGACAAATCTGAGAAACTGTCCCCAGTTGAGATGTCAGTAGAGGGAGGTATTGGAACAAATTAACCCAACGGTTCTGAGGAACTCAAATATGAAATTGCAGAGCTACTAACTGTCGTCTGTAACCTATCACTTAAATCAGCTTCTGTACCAGATGACTGGAGTATAGCTAATGTGACGCCAATTTGTAAAAAGGCTCCAAATGCCATCCGAGAAATTACAGGAGGCAAATTGGTTGAAACTATAGTAAAGAAAAGAATTATAAGAGACAGGGAAATAATTTTTGGGGAGGAGTCAATATGGCTCTTGTAAAGGGAAATCATGCCTCACAAATCTATTAGAATTCTTTGAGGGAGTGAACAAACTTGTGGACAAGGGGGATCCACTGAATATAGTTTACATGGACTTTCTGAAAGCCTTTGACAAGGTCCCTCACCAAAGGCACTTAAGCAAAGTAAGCATGCCCGCATTAAGAAGGAAGGTCCTCTCATGGATCAGTAACTGGTTAAAAGACAGGAAACAAAAGGTAGGAATAAATGGTCAATTGTCAGAAGAGAGAGGAGTAAATACTGGTGTCTCCCAGACATCTGTACTGGGACCAGTGCTGTTCAACATATTCATAAATGATCTGGAAAAAGGGGTAAACGGTAAAGTGGCTAAGTTTGCAGATGTTACAAAATTACTGACAATAGTTAAGTCCAAAGCAGACTGCAAAGAGTTACAAAGGGATCTCACTAAACTGGGTGCCTGGGCAACAAAATAGCAGATGAAATTCAGTGTTGATCAATGCGAAATAATGCATATTGGAAAACATAATTCCAACTATACATACAAAATGATGGGGTCTAAATTAGCTGTTACCACTCAAGAAAGAGATCTTGGAATCACTGTGGGTAGTTTCCTGAAAATATCTACTCAATGTACAGCGGAAGTCAAAAAAGCTAACAAAATGTTGGGAATCATTAGGAAAGGGATAGATAATAAGACAGAAAATATCATAATGCCCCTATATAAATCCATGATAGCCCACCACCTTGAATATTGTGTGCAGTTCTGGTCACCTCGTCTCAAAAAATATATATATTAGAAATGGAAAATATACAAAGGGCAATAAAAATGATTGGGGGTATAGAACAGGTTCCATATGAAGAGAGATTAAATGCATCTGTTTTAGGCATCTGTGTGTATGACTTTGCTGAAAAAGATATGTTTCAACATAAGCAGCATATGTGTTGAAATTTTTTAAAGTGGATAGGTGGAGGCAATGCAACATTGCTTAAAGCAGATTTTTATTCCCCTATAGGAGGGAGACTACAACTCATACATCTACATATAGAAGGCAATATTTTTATTTTTCATCAGGAAATGAATCTTTCCTTTTTTTTTGCATAGAGTTGTTACTCTGATTGTTTATCATTTCAGTAAAATTATTATTTGTTTTTCATAATACCTTCAGCTTGTGAATCTGTCTGTATATGACCAGGAATTGGAGGTAACTTTTCTATTTTGGGCCAGAATTCTGGCGCAGCTGTGATCATTGTAATCAAGGAATCATCAAAACCCAACTCCTTTTCAACCTAGGCTATTCGCTATTTTAGCAAACGCAAGTTTCGCCTTCCCTGCAGAGGGAGATTTTGATCCTCTCTGGAATTTAAATTTCCCATTTAGTTTCAGTACTAAAGATGCTGCTATTGTATATTCTATGGAATTGGAACTTCTGCCAAAACTACAACTTCCATGGCTCTTGAATGGACTGTTAATCATTTAATTGATTATGCGACTTGGCCTCTATAGTGATCTAGATGTACCCTTTTGTTCTTATTCATTTCTGTTAGCTTGAAACTCAATTTTCCTGAACATTTTTTTGTCCATGTAGTTTTCAATTTATAGTACACACACTGACTAAAGGCCAATTTTTAACAATTCAAAGAGGGAAGGGGAAACATAACTATCCGAATGTGGGATTAAATTACCTTGACAATGAAAAGCAACAGAGTTTTATTTTACAGATCCAGACTAACACGGCTACCCCTCTGATACTTGACAGTGAATTACATTTCAGAAATTGAAAGGATTCCTGGGTAAATCAGGAGTAAGTCCTCATTGTTCTTGTGGAATGTTTGGGAGAATAAATGAAAGAAGTACAGAATAATGCAACAGTAATTATCATCAGGAGACCATACTAGTAGAGAAAGATATTGATCAGATTAATGTTGCGTAGCCATATTAATGACATGATGCTCTGTATGACAAATTTTGGTTTCTCAAAAGTATAAGTACTTAGAGATTATTTGCAATACAAGGTACATTCATTACAGCAGTCTGTTACTCTTATTTACTTCCTTTTTTTGCTGGCATGTTGCCCTGTTTAAAGACTTATTATAAAGAACCATACAGAACAGTAATTTGTCTTTTCTTACATTCTCCTTTGAGGGTATATATAAACACACACACATGTAAAATATTAAAGAAAAGTTTACTTTAAAATAATGTTAATATTATAAAATCAAGCACTGAAAAGTATAGAAATATCAGAAGGTTAAGGTTGTCTATGCAATCTTAATTCTACACATTGGTGCATATTCATTCTGATGGTCTTTAGTTACATAGTATTTTACCCACCAGATCTCTGTCTCATTCAGAGTGTACGATAAATGGTGCTCAGGGAATGAGGCAACTGTTCAATATTTTACCTACATCATTCAGCGTATAGTCCCATATCTTATTTACTGCATAACATCCAAACCGTGCACTGAACATGGAATTGTTCATTGCCTCATGAGCTTTAATGTGGTACTCATTTTCATAATATCTGAGCACTACAGAAATATTAATGACTTAATCTCTACAACTCCCCTGTGGGGAAGGAATGTATTTGAATCCCCATTTTACATTTTACTAAAGCACTGAAAAATTAAAGCCATAAACCTCAAAAGTGCCAATAATTTTGATTACCAAAACTGAGACACAGGGCTTGATTTTTCAGTTCACTTAATATTTTTAGATTGTTTTTATATGTTCAAAGCACTGTACAGCCATAACTTAATTCATCCTCTCAGAATTAAGGGGTAGGAGGTGAGTAAATGTGATCCCATTTTACAGATGTGAAAATAGAGGCAGAACAGCAAAGCAACTAGCCTAAGGCCACATACTGAGTGAGGAACTCAGGACCTCTTCACTCCCAATCTTTTGGGTTTTTTTTTCCCCCCACCAGACCACACTGCTTGGGTCAGATATGCTGAGCTGCCACTGATTTCATTTGCATTTATGTATGCTCAGGACTTCTTAAAATCAGGATCCAGATGTCTCAAGGTAGTGACCTAGAAAATGAGCAATACCCAGTTATTAACCACCTGTGAAAAAGTTGCTTAAACAGGAGCACTGAAACTGAGCTTTCCCCCCAGGCTGCCTGACTGCCTACGCAGCTAGCTGCCCAGGGAGTCAAGCAGCCAGGGGAGTTGAGCAGGCTAGGGAGCCATCTGCATGGGGATTTGGGGCAGTTAAGGAGCTGATTGCCGAGGGAGCCCTCGGAGCCAGCTGTTCATGGAGTCAAGCAGTCTGAGTCGGTATGGGACCCTGGGAGCCAAGGCTCCCTGGCAGTCCTCCAAGTAGGCTGCTGCGGAGCTGGTAGCCTGGAAGACCAGGTAAACAGGGAGCTTGGGGGGGGACCAACTTCCAAGATCACCAGCTGTCAGGCTCACAAGGATCCCTGGGAGCTTTCATTGAAATATTCCTGATGAAAGTCAACCTTTCCTGGCAAAATTGAAATTTTCCTGCAGATAATTTTTGATTTTACTGAAACTTCATTTTGCATCGGAAAATAATTGTTGGAAACTCACAACTGACTCTATTTGCAACCTTAATAATGTCCTTTTAATGTCCTTTTTGTCTGTAATTATCTAGGTTTTGAAAAAACAAACTTGAACAACAAAAATTCCACAATGTGCCATCATACTGACATGATCATCAGGGTGGAAACATTTAGAACTACAGCACAAATCTCTGCCACTTGAACTATTGAAGTAACTGATAGTATTAGTGTGATGTTTCCCTCTGGTGTTATCTGGACCAGTGGTCTGCTAGGTCACTCCAATCCTTGACTCTGGGAGCCAGCCTTACCCTTCTCTGCTGTAAGAACCCCCACTCTTGGGCTGTTCACACACAACTTCTGGCATGTAAGCTGCTCCCAGCTACTTGCAAGCGAATGACACTAGCCAATATCTCCGATCCCAGGATGTGACGAACTGGGACTGTTCTTGCTGGGGTGTGTGAATGCTGACAGGGGAGTGTGACTAGGATGGTCTGCATCGGGGGATGGGAGCCGGCCCAAGGGAACATACCTGAGCTTGTAACATGAGAACCCAGGAGGGGGTTGGAGGTCAGATGACTCCGGGGCCCGGGAAACTGAACAAAGGCTGTGGGAGGGGTCGCTGAGGGCAGAGTGCTGGAAGCAGGCTGGAAGGAGGCTGGAGAGATGGCTGGGAGGCAGAGATGGCTCTGACCCCCCAAGGGGGTGGGCTGGCATGCCCTGGGACCCCAAGCTGGACCTAACTGAGGGGGGCCCTGTTGTCTGTGCCTGCAAGACCTGTCTTGGACTGTATTCCTGTCATCCAAATAAACCTCCTGCTTTACTGGCTGGCTGAGAGTCATGGTGAATCGCAGGAAGCCGGGGGTGCAGGGCCCTGAGCTCCCCAATACTCCGTGACAACTGGTGGCAGCGGTGGGATCTACTGCACCCCGTGGACGGCGCTTCCTGCAGTAAGTGACTGGGGAGCAGTAAAACGAAGGGGGATTGACGGGGACCAGGCCTGCTGAAGAGTGGGAGAGAGACGGTTATTACCCCTGGGAGTGTGTGACCAGCGAGAAGGACTTTTGCAGTAACAGGGTCCCCCGTGGGATCGCAGCGAGTGGTCCCAGGGGCGGAGGAGTCTGCAGCTCGACCCTGGCAGAGAGGTGGTGACCTCGAGAAGGGCTGGCACACTAGGGGTCCCCCTGGGAACTGTGGGGAGCTGTGAGCACACAGGCCGGTGAGTGGCCAGCAGGAAGATGTATGCCAAGCGGCTTAAGAGCGACCTGGTGGAGCTGTGCAAGCAGAGGCGGCTGCGCATTGGGAGGCTCACCAAAGAACAGCTCATCGCCCAGCTGGAGGCGGAAGATCGCGCGAATGAACTGATCCCTGTGTCTCAGGGAAGCAGCCTGGCAAATGCAGCGCAGGCACCAGTGTCTGTCCCAGCTGGGAGTGGTCAGCCGGCTGCTGAGGGCTTCCCGAGACCCCTCCTTCCTATGCCTAGGGGAAGGGTGGGGAGGAGCCCAGCAAATACCGAAGGCGCCGTGATCCCCCCGGCCAGCAGGGGGTCCCCCCGGCGAAGCCCGCCGGCCAGCAGAGGAGCCTCCCGGCGACGTTCGGCATCCGGGGAGCGGAATTGGCTGGAATGGGAGAAAGAGCTAAAACTGAGGGAGCTGGAGGATCGTGAACAACAGAGACAGCATGAAGAGAGACAGCATCAGCGTGAAGAGAGACAGAGACAGCATGAACGGGAGGAGAATGAGAGACAGCATCAGCGTGAACGGGAGGAGAAAGAGAGACAGCATCAGCGTGAACGGGAGGAGAATGAGAGACAAAGACAGCATGAACTGGAACTGGCGAGACTGAGGGGCAGCGAACCCCCGGCTGCGGTGAGTGAGGGGGGACCCAGGACTGCACGGAGCTTTGATAAGTGCATCATGGCCCCATACAAGGAGGGGGAGGACATGGATGACTTCCTGGAGGCCTTTGAGACGGCCTGCGAGCTGCACCGGGTGGATCCCGCGGACAGACTCCGGGTCCTTACCCCCTTACTGGACCCCAAATCCGTGGCATTGTACCGCCAACTGGGAGAGGCAGAGAAAGGGGACTACGAACTATTCAAAAAGGCCCTGCTACGTGAGTTTGGGCTGACTCCTGAGATGTACCGGGGAAGGTTCCGGAGTCAAGATAAAACCCCTGAGATCTCATATCTGCAACTAGCCGTCCGCATGGAAAGATACGCCAGCAAGTGGGCTGGTGGGGCCCAGACGAAGGAGGACCTGATTAAACTGCTGGTACTGGAGCAACTGTATGAGCGGTGCCCATCCGACCTGAGGCTGTGGTTGGTGGACAGAAAGCCAGAGAACCCGCGACACGCCGGGCAGCTGGCTGATGAGTTTGTAAAGAGCCGGTCAGGGGGTGGCAGGGAGGAGCCCCAAAGGAACAGGCCCGCCGCGATGCAGAGAGAGAGTCACCCTGGGACCTCCCAAAGGGGGAATATTGGGAATCCCCTCCCCCGGGAAATGCCCAGCATCAGGGACAACCGACCGGCTCGAGGGGACCCACAGGACATGAGCTGCTATTACTGCGGCCGAAGAGGCCACGTTCGGGCCCAGTGCCCCAAGCTCAAGGACAGACTGAGCAGACCGAACCCGCATAGGGTTAACTTGGTAGAGGCCCAGACGGACGAGGGGCAGGCTTCTCACGCAAGAGGGGCTGGCAGCTTATCAACTGCTCAAGAGAGAGAAGGGCCCCAGGCCAGCTCCTCTAGGGGGCTGGATGCCCCAGACTCAGGGTTTTTGGTTTATACGGTGGGCGCGGGGCTGTCCCTCCGGAGAGAGTACCTTGTTCCCCTGGAGGTGGATGGGAGGAAGGTCAATGGATACTGGGATACGGGCGCAGAGGTGACGCTGGCCCGGCCCGAGGTGGTGGCCCCAGATCAGGTGGTGCCCAACTCCTACCTGACCCTGACGGGGGTGGGCGGAACACCAGTCAAAGTGCCCGTGGCAAGGGTACACCTGAAGTGGGGGGCCAAGGAGGGCCCCAAGGATGTGGGGGTACACCCGTATCTGCCCACTGAGGTATTGATGGGGGGGGACCTGGAGAACTGGCCAAGCAACCCCCAAAAGGCACTGGTTGTGACCCGCAGTCAGAGCCGGCGAGGGGCCCTGCGCCCTGGCCTTGGGGGGGGTGCCTTGCCTGAGGCGCAGGACCCTAACCTGGTGGGGAGGGAACGCCCAGGGACGCGGCTCAGGGAGGCTGCAGCTTCGGACCCAGCGGGCGAGAAAGAGCAGGTGGCCATCCCTGTCCCAGCTGCTGAGTTCCAGGCCGAGTTACAGAGAGACCCCTCCTTGCGGAAGATAAGGGACCTGGCCGACCTCAATGCGGTACAGACCATGGAACGAGGTGGCCGGAAAAGGTTCCTGTGGGAGAAGGGGTTCCTGTACCGAGAATGGGCTCCCCCAGGGAAAATGGAGTCAGGGGGGATCAGGAGGCAGCTGGTGGTACCCCAGAAGTATCGCCGCCAGCTGCTGTGCCGGGCCCATGACATTCCCCTCTCAGGGCACCAGGGAACCTGGCGTACCCAGCAGAGGCTGCTACGGAGCTTTTACTGGCCTGGGGTCTTTGTTACTGTCCGACAGTACTGCGGATCCTGTGACCCCTGTCAGAGGGGGAGGAAGGCCTGGGACAAGGGGAAAAGAGCTTTAGGACCCTTGCCCAGCATAAAGGATCCTTTCCAGAGGGTGGCCAAGGTTAAAAGGGCGGCTCTAAACCAAGAGAGCCCAAAGCACAGACCTCCAGACTGGAGCGCTGGGAGAAGACCACAGCCCAGTTGGAACCCCAGAGGTATGGGGGTGGGAAAAGGGCACAGGCCGCATAAACCTTCCCACATGCGAACTGCGAGTGCCATCAAGCACCCCCGACCTAAGGGGGGGCGTGGAACGGAAGGGGCCTGGTGTAATTCTCACCAAGGAACTGGAGGGATGCGGGGGCATCCATGGGAACGGGGGTAGGTTCGAACTTCCCCGGGTCACTGGCTAAAGTGACCCTGCTCAGTTCGGTCTCGAAGGGGGGAGAGATGTGACGAACTGGGACTGTTCTTGCTGGGGTGTGTGAATGCTGACAGGGGAGTGTGACTAGGATGGTCTGCATCGGGGGATGGGAGCCGGCCCAAGGGAACATACCTGAGCTTGTAACATGAGAACCCAGGAGGGGGTTGGAGGTCAGATGACTCCGGGGCCCGGGAAACTGAACAAAGGCTGTGGGAGGGGTCGCTGAGGGCAGAGTGCTGGAAGCAGGCTGGAAGGAGGCTGGAGAGATGGCTGGGAGGCAGAGATGGCTCTGACCCCCCAAGGGGGTGGGCTGGCATGCCCTGGGACCCCAAGCTGGACCTAACTGAGGGGGGCCCTGTTGTCTGTGCCTGCAAGACCTGTCTTGGACTGTATTCCTGTCATCCAAATAAACCTCCTGCTTTACTGGCTGGCTGAGAGTCATGGTGAATCGCAGGAAGCCGGGGGTGCAGGGCCCTGAGCTCCCCAATACTCCGTGACACAGACACAATCCTAGGAACCTCTGTCTTGCAGTGTCCAATTATGCCCGCTGGATGCTGCAAGCTTATAGAAGTTTGTCAATTTAACAAAGAAATTGATATGTACCAGGCTTGTTATCCCAAGGGGGCCCTCTGACACACTGCAAACCAAAGGCATGGCTTCAGGTAGAATAAACAAACAGATTTATTAAGTATAAAGATAAATTTTAAGTGATTATAAGTCAAGCATAACAAGTCAGAGTGGTTACCAAAAGAAAAGAAAATATAAGCATGCAGTCAAAACTCTAAACCCTGTTAGACTGGGCAGCAACTAGATTAAGCAGTTTTTCTCACCCCACTGGATATTGCAGTCCTTAATATACAGGTTTGTTCCTTAAACTTGGGCCAATCTCCTGTGTTGGAGAGAGTCTTGTCTTCTTCTCAGTGTCCTGGTTTCTTGCAGCATAGGTGGGGGCAGGAGAAGGGTCCAGTATGTGTCCACTCTGCCTGTTTTATACTCTCAGTCCATGTTCTTGCAGAACATAAGTCCAGGCATGTCTGTGGGGCCTTGCTGAGTCTCCACAAGCAAGGTTGAACAATTCCCCTGGTGTGGCCTCATGCAGGTGAGTCATCGCATTGTAGCTCCCTTGCTGGACAATGGCTGTTGATGGGTGTTGGCTACCTTCCTTGCTGTTGCCTCTGGGGAGCTAATATCTGGCTGATTCCCCAACTTACAGCATGTTTTAGTGACCACCGTACAACACAATTTGCATAACTTCATATGCTTAATGATATACATATATGGATAGAGAAATTACTTTCAGTAGATTATGACCTTTCCCTGATGCCTTACAAGGCATGCTTTATATGTAAGATCACGATTATATGAAAATGAGGAATATGGGAGTTACAGTATGCTCCCCCAAGGTATAGAATGTCACAAATAGTATGTCGTCACACCTGTGTGAACCAGCAATAGAGGGTAATGCAACTCTTTGTCAGTGAGTTTCAGAGATGTTTGCTGACAGTAGAGGACCCGTGAGACTCAGGAGTCTTGGTTCCATTCCAGGCTCTGGAGGGGAATGTGCTCTGACTTTTCTGCCTGTTCCCCCGCAAGTTTGATACCTTTTTTCCCTGTCCCATCTAACCTGGCCCTATTCCAGTACTGTCTCTTCCTGACCATAGCTCCTCCTCCCATTCTCCTCACTTAACTAGTCCTAGTCTTCATTTCTCAGGCTTTCATCCCAGTTCCAGTCTACTCTCCATCTCAGTTCCACTTTCTCGCTCCCTCTCCCATCCTACCCTCCTGTCCAGCCAGTTCCAGTTCCCCCACAGCTAGCTTCTCATCTGATCTGAGTCTCCCTCTATTCTGGTCTCCAGTCACCTCTGCCCTGCCTACATTCTTCATCCTCACTGACTCCCCAGTCCAATCTCCCTAACTGGGCTCCCTGTGCAATCTCATTGTCCCCTTTACCCTGGTTTCTTATTCCTGTCTCTTTGTACAGCCAGTCCCAGCTCTGCCTCTTCTATTCCAGCTCCTTATCAGATCTGGCTTCCCTCCCCCTATTGGTTCTCATTCCTAATGTGGAGCATGCTTTTACTGCAAACAAATGTCACTGAGGCTGAGCATGCCCAGTGAGAATTGTAATGATGGAGCATACTCAGAGCAGATGGAATACTCAGACTTTAACAGATGTCCTCTAAATGCTTTATTAATCGTGCAAATAATTATTTTCAGAGACTTATAACTTGTCAAAATTCTGAGTGAATTATTTGGAGGCAGTAAAAGGCACTTCCCTGACAAATTTCAAGTCCCTACTCCAAAGCACGAAGGTGCTAGAGTTTCACAAAGAAATAATTATGAGATTGTAAGTAACAATGGCAAAACAATGTATTTGCCCCTGTCTTACTCAGAAACACTGTGTTTTTTTTTTGTTTTTTGTTTTTTTTTTTGGTGAACGTTTTCTGTGGAACCTTTATCTAAGAAGAAACAAAACTGAAGCAGAGAACTCGCATGCAAAATTTCAGGCCAAAAGCTTTTATACCTTTCTGAAGGCATGTTAAATTCTATATCATGTCAGTACAGGCATTTTAAGTTATAGTATCTGCTTTGGGGTTAAGGAACACTTTTTTTCTAGTCCATAGGCAGGGTTGGGCCTAGACCACATGGCGCCCCAGGCGAGGAGCATCTTTGGCGCGCCACCCCCCTCTCCCTCCATTTGTTACATTTTTTATTACCTTATTTTTTATTGCATTTGTAGCCCATTTCACAGCTTGGATGCACAATTTACATGCATGATTTATACTGTCATATAAGATGATAAATTTGCATGCTAGGATCTGTATTTATTCATGCCATTTATAAGCAAATAAAAAAAATGGTTTCCTCTAAGGTTATAGAAACTTTTTAATTTGAAGAATAACTGAAATGTTAGAATTTAAATTAAGAATTTTAATTGTGCACTAACATTGGGTGGACCAGTATTAAATAGTGTTACAGAAGGTAACAGCCTTAGAATGGTAACCCTAATCCTTTAGTTCAAAAGGTCGCATGTCTGTCCTTTGCCCTCGCATACTGAAGCACAGCGTCAGAGAGATCCAAAGACTGGCCAATGGTATTTTCAGATGATAAAATAGCAAGTGATGTCAGTCTTTCATCGGCCATCATCGATCAAAGATATAATTTAATGAGCCTGAGCTTCAAAAAGCTGCTCTTCCCACGTGCGACTGTGACCGTCAGCGCGAACAGAATCCTCAAAGCTATCCACAAATTAGGAAAAGTGTCTTTCAGCTATGCATCATGAATGAATTGGAGAACTTGGAGTGGAGAGTGCTTCCCATGTTGCAAAATGTGATGGATGTTGTCCAATTTGACATAGAGGTCTTTATCATTGACATCTGAACATTCCCCATGTGTCAACGTCCAGTGAAAGTCCAAGCAATTGCTCAAGAGTGTGTTTCTGTCTACTGGCAGCTTACTAAGGTCATGCAAAAACACCCAGGTCTTTTCATGGTGCTTCATTTGTCCAAACCTTTCTTTGATAGACACTCGAGCAGCATAAAGGAGCAAGCAAAAAACTTTCCTCTTGATTTTTTTTTTCTTCCAAGCTTCCCATCACCTCAGCTCTGCCCTTGTAACCAAAGTGTATCTTCTTCTAATGTATACATGTTTCCTTGAAGACAGGCTCAACTTCTAAGTTCTCCACCATTTCTTTAGCAGCAGTGATGGCATTTTCAAATCCATTGTCTCTGTAGGCCACCACAAAATCAAGGCAGCTTCTCATCAAACTACTAGCAGTTGCAATGCCCCCGAAGAAGCCTTCAGGAGCTCAGTATAGGAAGCAAAAAGCTCAAGTTCAATCAAATTGGCAGCTAGGGGCTTCTTCGGGGACATCTTTTATTTTCAACAGGGGAAAACAGACAGTATTAGGGAAAGCAAAAATCTATGTTCTGCAGTCTTAGAAAGTCATGAAACATTATATGTTAAGCATGGCAAAAGAAGTAACAGTATTTCTTTTATATTGTTGCGTAGATAGGGATTTAATAGATATCTCTGGTGTCTCATTAAATATGTCCTTTATTATTTGCTACTTACACTCTTCAAGTCTTAAAATACAAGTACACTTTTACAATTACACAGTAAAACAAGGTACACAATATCGCAGGTGGGCTCTCACTTAGTTCTTATATCTCACTGACTGTCTCGTGATGCCCGCCCCTTATATACCCACGATGGCATAGCTGACAACCTTCTAGGAGGTTCAAGAAAAATGTAGTTTTCAGAAAGTCTGGAAGATTCCACACGATTCTACAAAGGTCCAGACATTCTAGGAGGTTAGTAAAAAATGAATCCACATATGGAATACCTGAAACATTTTACTTCAAACATTCTATTTTCCCTTTTGTTGCTAACCAAAACAGCACCGGAGCCCAGTGCCCCCCAAGCCTGGCACCCCAGGTGGCCGCCTGAGTCACCTACCCCTAAATCCAGCCCTGTCTCAAGGCTATGTATTATTATTAATGATATTTTAAAATCATTCTGCTTCTGTAAGTTTTTAACCAGAGCAAGACATCCTTGCCATTTCAGAGTTTATAGTTTTAACAATAGGGTTCAGAGTGCTAAGAATATGTGGGCAGAATAACATTGTCACCGCATTTTAAAACCAGTTCTTGCAGTGAAGAATTTGCCATGCCATATTCAGAAAAGTGTATTTATACAGTGTACACTATAAAACTAGTACTGTAATTTTCAGTACATCTCTTGAATAGAACTGAATGCTGTCCTCTTGCATTAGGAAACCAGGACAGGTTGTAACTTCTAAAACAGTGGGATGAATAGAGAGGTACTCTTTAATACAGGCTAAAACTGCATCTTGGCCTGCCCCTGCCCTGGTATTTTTTGTATGAATATTTTTGAGAAAGTACTTCCCAGTAGGGGACCATCTGGGACAAACCAAACAGGAAGGAGATGTTTCAGGATGCTCACTTAACACTATCACTGGTCACAGGTTCCCAGAGAGAAGAAATGCTTATGTCCAAAGTCAGTTGGACCTGCATGGTAATAAGCAGTTAGTATACATGGGGTAGTGTACATGGGTCCCAGTCTGAGGATATGTCTACACTCTAGCTATAAGCCATGATTTGAAGCTTGTGTAGATGTACTTGCCATAGCTGTCTACTAGCTAGCTTGCTACAGATAGCAGTGAGGACTCCTCAGCGCAGCCTTCAGCACAGGCTACACAAGCCGACCTGACCCCCTCACTCGACACTTGTTTGTGCAGCCTGTGCTGAAGCCCACTCTGTTGCATCCTCAGTGCTATTTTTAGTGAGCTAGCTAGAGTACAGTGAGTGCAGACACGTCTACCCAAGCTGTAAATCACACTTCCGGAAGCAGTGTAGACGTACCTTAAAAGTGGAAGGACTGCAAGATGTTACCCGAGAAGGAGGCTATAAGAGAGACCGGAAAGGGGACAGAGGTGCAGCTAGCCCCCTAACTGACAATGCTAGTTGATCCCAAAAGTGCGGGGCAAGAAGGAGCTAAATTCAGGCAGAATTACGAATGAGAATACAGCTCAGAGGCAGTGTAGTGGGGTGGTCACCCGCTCCTGCCTGGGAAGTGTTAAAGCCAGCCCTGCAGAGGGCTGGGGCTGGGGAAGGAAAGACCTGAGCTGATTGGGGGAAGCAGCTGCAGCTGGGCCACGCCCCAATCAGAGCCCAGCTGGCCCTATAAAGGCCTGAGCCCGGAGCAAGAGGTCAGTCTCTCTCTGCACTTAGAGAGAGAAGGGCCTGGTTGCAGGGAGCTTGAGACAGGGTACCTCAGTGGAGCAGGGCTGGGGAAAGGCAGCAGAGCTGGGGCGCTCCAGCCTGGAAAGCCCCTGGTTGTGGCCTAGCATTGGGCCAACAGGTACTGGGGGTTGCAGAGGGAAGCCCAGGGGTAGGCAAAGGCAGCAGGTCCAAAGCCAACCTTGCCTCTGACGAGTGGCTGATACTGCAGTCTGCCCCAGGGAGTGGGGCTAGAGGGTGACTGGCAGTAGCCTTACACGGAGGTGAGGTGCGGTTAGTGGGTGGGGGTTCCTCTGGGAGGGGAGACCCAGTGTGTATGGGTACTGCCAGGGAGCAGCACCCAGAGCAAGGGGCACTGGGGTCCTGGGAGGGACATGGGGTCAGTGACAAGGTGCATTACTGGCCTGCAGAGGGTGCTCCGGGCTGGAAATCGAGCTAATTCCTGGAGGGACCAGCAGGAGGCGCTGCAGGGGTTAGTCTGCCCCCCTTACAGGCAGATTGGGGAGTATCACATAGACACTCACAAATCAGGTGTTTGGCAGCTTTCATTTGGTAATAGCTTGAGTTGTTGCTTCTTTTCATTTAAGTGCTGCCTATTTATTAAAAAACATTCTGTATTTTCCAACTTTGTATTCACTGCTCTGGTTACACAACCTCTAGTGGCATTAACTGAGGGGAATGAATAAATGTCTCATTTGATCTCGCCCTCTTAATGATTAATTATTGTTGTTATTTAACATTTATAGTGCAGTTGTGCCTAGAGGCTTCCGCCAAGATGGCACCTCGCTTTGCTAGGTGCTGTACAAACATGTATATTAAATTACAATCTTTGCCCTAAACAGCCCACAGTCTGTTTTCATTCATGTTCATTAGGTATTTCTTTTGCTTCAGGAAGATCGTTGCCATGCACAAGGCATACCTTGTGGGGAAAGACTCCTTAGTTTATGCATTTTGGATTGAGAATCCAGAGCTGTGTAGGTTCCAGACACACATACATAGTTCACTGTCGTCTTCTTAGACGTTGAAGACTGGTTCACTTCTTCAGGACAGTCTGTATGAAATCTCCAATCTAAAAGCAGAGAGATCATAGTATACCAAAGGAGAGAGAGAGAGAAAAGTTAGATTAAAACAAAATCAGTGCTATGCATTAAATTGTGTAAAACCTAGCCTAGATAGTATAGGTACCCTTTTTGTGAGCTACAGAAAAAGAAGCAAAACCAGACATTTCTAGAGACAGTGGCCAATGCCAGGTGCTTCTGTTCATTCCTCTGAAGCACCTGGCATTGGCCACTGTCGGAAGACAGGATAGTGGGCTAGATTGCCCTTTGGTCTGACCCAGTATGGCCATTCTTATGTTCTTATGAGAATGCATCCACTTTGATCAAGCTTATCCCTTCCTTCCCTCTCACTCTTTATGCTTTTAGGATGTCAAGGATGTGATGTGTAGTCTCAGGTGCTATGTATCATTTCTGCCTTTGCCCCCCATCCCTAGTGTCCCAGTCTTGTAGTCTGTGACTGGTGACTGGCAGTCACATATTTAAGGTGTGACCGAACTCATCGTCTTACCTGGCATGCAGGTTGAGATTAGTGTTTCAGCAGTGCATTGACTGATCAGGTGTATTTTCTGAAGGAGAAGTGGAAAAGTCTCTGTCCTCTCATAAAGTAACTGTTGTCCCCTGTGAAATCTAACACCCTGATTTCTTAAACCACAGCATTTTAAATACCTTTTTAACCTGGCCTGCATCTTAACCAGGCAAACAAGATTATGGAATCCTAATTTGTATGTCAGTGGAGATGTAGCCCTGAATCCAGCTCTGTTTGCCTTTTAGAGAGAAAGCGTTTATATTTTCTTGTCATTCCCTCATGCCTTTTCAGTTGTGTTGTATGCCACGTTAATTGTTGTCAGATTAACCCTGGTCAATCACAAAATCGTGCAGTCTTCCTCTTTTAAAAAGTCTAAATGTAAATCCTATTCTTTCATCACCAGCTCAGTCAATAAGAGAGTCATGCACAATATGGCTGCTGAAAGGCAGGGACAAATACAGTTTTTCTTCCCTCCTGCCACTGTGCCCTCACATACCTACACTACTGTCAATAATCTCCACAGTTGACATTGTGTGTGTGTGTGTGTGTGTGTGAAAACACAACCAGTGCTGAACATAATGTATGATTGATAGCCTCCAAATCTATGCCAGAAAAATCTTAACGTGTAAATGATTTTACAGACTTTTAACTGATATTTAAACAGACACTCTTATGAAGCTGTGCTTGTGCTAAATGAAAGTTGAAAGTCTAAAGCAGGCTTTACACTGATGTGGTAGAGTTATGTACATTAATTGGGGGCAGTAGGCATTGGCTACTCTGGCACCTAGCACAGCTGTATTGACATGTCCAGAGAGAACATTTGTGCTTTCTCTTTCCCTGGGCCTAAAGAAACATGTTGTATGGGGTCCACCTTGTATGCTGGGACGGAGGTGAAAAATGAAGGAACACAAGAATCGCCCCCAAAAAAAAAAAGTTTTTAAAACTTTGTTAGAAATCCTATTTGTTTCCTTCTTCGTAAAATGAGCACTGTTTTAAAGAATAAGCCAGTAGAGGGTGTATTCGCATATGTACACAAAGCTGACTGTGTGCTGCCCCTTGGCTGTGTTATTTACATGTTTCGTACATTCACACAGTAATGTTACTATTTACAGATGCTGTACTTTACTGTCTTTCTCAGATTCAGGCAGGGTCTGGCTTGCCAGAGATTTTTTTTTTTTTTTTTTTTGACAACCATACAACTAACAGATGTTTTTTGTTGGCTCTATGTCTACATTCTTTGAAAGCTGGAGAATTAAATTGCTGACATTCAGACAACACTAATTCACATATCCAGGGAGCCTAATTTGCTGTCCCTGAGATCCTGATTCCTGGTGTTCGTAGGTTTAAAAACCATTTCAATGACACAATATAAGAATGGGCTGGGGAGCTGCAATAGTGTGCTCCTGCTACACATAATCACATTCTATAAACATCTGCGTCATTACTCGTGTGACTCATCTTTAAGCTGTATACAGCTGTTTCCAGTTTCAATTAGCTGTCCTTTAATTGCATATCCATCTCATGTTACTAATTTAGTTAATGTATTCATAATTAAAGAGTATTCTATTTTCTATCAAGGTTTGTCAAGCTCGGAATATCATAAAAAGAAATATTTTAAGACCTCATCGCTGAGGGATTTTGTTTCTTATAATCACATCAGAACAAAATGTCATTCACGAACCTAGAGGATGAAGATGAATTACTTAGGGACATTTCTTTTTTTATTAGAATTAAATGAGAAACCTTTGGAAATGATGTGCTTTGTGTTTAAAAGCAAATGGTAGTACTATGGTGCTCTTTTCTCTCCCAGTTTTGCCCTCCACACACACAGAATCTGATATAAATCTAAACCATAAATAATTACATTACAGTTTTTAATATCCCAGAAGAAAAAATTGACTATAAAGAACAAAGATTCATCTGAAGCATGAATTATCCTGTCAGTTATACATTTGTCCAGCAACAGTTGTAGTTTAGGGTACAATATTTTAAAAGGATATAATAGATCAGGAATTTGGGGGTAACAAATCTACCTTAATGAGACACACTGACTGGAAAATAAAGGCTGGCTTAATTATATTATCAATTAAAGTAATTGTTTGACCGATTTTCAAAAATATATTCTCTACACAAATGTAAGTGAACATGCATTCGACAGCCATTAAAAACCCTAGATGCCTAAGCTTCTCCAATGACCCACAAGCTAATGCAAGCCTATTGCACAGCATTTTACAAGATTTGTCTGCAACTGTTCAGTGAATTGCAAATATATATGCATTGCCCCCTCCACTGCCCTCTCATACTCCCTGGGGAGATAATTTTATCCCAGAGAATTTCAGTGATTCAAAGGAAACCAATATTTAAAAGTTCTCTTTTTTTTTTTTTTTTCTGGCTTCCTCCTGATCTTGGTGATGGTGCAGAATGTTTAATAAGAGATGGTGTTGAAACTGTGTGTAACTATGTGGGAGTTTTACATAGTTATTTCATGTTTAAAATATATAATCTCTTCTGGAAGTGAAAAGAAGGAGAAATACAAAAGGTCACCCTTTGGCAATTGCTTGAGATAAATATTACCTCAGTGTCTCACAGCAACTGCACCTGTATTCCCCTCCGTGAACCCTTGAGGGCATTCATGGTAGGATCCCAGCTCCTCAGCTGTCACCTCTCTTGTGCAGAGACCCATGTGTCTCTTCCTCCTGACCAGGGTTTTTCCAGGCTGCACAGTTCCCTGCCTATATTCATATCCCAGCAAGCCAGACCGCCTACACAGATCATTGTCGTGCTTTACTTTTTCTCCAAAGTTTATGAATGGAGTAATTGTCAGCTACGAGTAATTGCCAGCTACAAGTAATTGCAGTTACAAGTTAGGTAAGGTGAAAGCATTACAGAGAAAAACATATTAAAAACAATGAAAGAACACACATGCATGTTAAAATGCTTAGCAGAGGTCACCCCAACTCCAGCCTCCAGCTCTGGTAGGAGTCAGTCCATCAAAATGCACAACTGGATTGTCCTTGTGGATGTAAGTTCATAACTGTCTCAAATTCAGAACCAGAACAGCCAGCTGAGTAGTTCATCCATTTCTTTATACAGTTTTTGCCTTTGACGTCCAGTCTCTGGGAACAGGTAGTCAGTAGTCAAAAACCCCTCTCCTTCTTTTACCTAGCCAGAGCTAGGGAATTTACATTAACCTCTCCTTAGGTATTTCCTAGGAAATCCACTTCACACTTGCTGTCCTAGAAGTCCATTCTTGTATGGCACATTGTTCAATATAATCCTTGGATCATCCAGGTCTCACATCACATCTCCCTCCTGGAGAGGTTATATACAATCCTGGCCCTCAATATACACAAACCATTCATTTAATACAATGGACCCCAAAGATACTTAAACTTAATTCAATTAGGTCTCCCAAGGATATTGTAGGAAATTGCCATATCTGTCACACTCAATATTTAAATAGTATAAGCTGTACATAGGTATATCCTTTTTTTAAATAGCTGGAATTTTAGGGCATATTACAAATGCTTAGTTAACCGTATCTCTTTATCTAAAGAGAAAATGGCTATGCTTGTAATGGCAGCCACTGAATTCCTTCTTGCTCATGTTAACAGATCTCTTTTTTCCTTTTTACCTTTCCTTCCTTCCGGTCTCCTTGCCACTTCCTTATCCTTTCCTCCTCAAAGCTTCCTTCTTTTCTCATCCTACCAGTTTCTTCTTGTCTCGTTCTCCTTCTGCAATGATACCAGTATTTAAAGACAGGAAAAAAATGCATTAAAAAACAAAAAACCTCACAAACAATCTTCCCTCTCTCAGGAGAAAACAAAGGTGGGGGCAGTGACACATCCATCAGAGACAAGCTTTTAGTGGTGGCAATACTGCTGAATTACAACTTTTTCACACTGACAATCCCTTAGGATCAGATTCAGTAAAAGATACAACTGGACTGTAAGCAAGGACATAGAAGTTTTGAAAAACAGATGGTCTTCTGAGGTTTGTATTTTAGTTATTGTCACAAATTTAACTTTGGAATGTAATCCTTTCAAGATGATCAAGGTCTTTGACACATTCAAACTTTATATGTATGTACTGTAAGTCTTTAGCTAGTAGAATGGATGTTGCAACATTAACTTTCCTTCCACGAATTCCAGGCCACGTATCCTTCATAGATGAAAATGTAATTGTAAAGCAGCGAAAGAGATGATGGCCATATGCTATTGTACTTGACCCAGCCATGCGGGAGGTAGGAAGTCATAGAAACACAGCCATTGCATGCTGACCATGTTGGGTCCATCGGATTCCCAGTCTCTATGCATTTGGCATATTATTTCCCGATAACTTCTCTTTGACCTCTAGACCTTTTCACACAAGAGGAGAAAGACATTCATTTTCTGCAATCTGAGCTCCATAGAATTTTTCAAGCAAGTTTGTCACTCTGTGATTATCCTCTAACATGTGACAAAGACAGGGAGTACACAGGCTATTATTTTTTTATTCCATTTTTAATATCCCACTCTATGTACCAGAGGTTTTCAGTTTTCTTTTCCACTTTGTACATTTACAAATAAATTAGAAAAATAATTTAATTCCACACCTTGTATGACAGTATTCAACTCTGCATTTGTACATGCTCTTTAAGATATGAAAATGTATTTAAAATAGTGATGAGCCAAGCCACAAAGTTGAAATTTATAGGTAAAGTCCAAATTTTGAATCCCCTCTCAGCTAAAGTTTGAGGTTGTTCAGATTCAGTTTGTACTATTATAGGTGAACTTTGGATCTAGATATTTGTCCAGATTTCAAACGCTGAAATGACCTTAATTATATTATGCCAGTGGGCACATGCCTTCAGTCTCTAATTTCTGCAGACGAAAAGAGAACTCTATGTATACCCTTGCATGCCCAACCCTTTTTTTTTTTTTTCTGCTGTTGGGATGGATGTGGGAATTCTACAGAAAAGTGGTAAGATTGGTGTGTTTTTACCTTCCAACTAAGCAAAAGATATGGATATATTTGTGGGCATGCAGAGCTGAATTCAGACAGGTGAAAGTACTTGCAACTCCATTTGACCAGAATTAATTTTTCTGTCTTTTTCAAGCAGAATTATGGATGGTTTAATTTGTTTTTGCTTCCATGTACTATTACCTACAGAGAAGTAAAATATCTACTGTTCTAGAAATTGTTATACCCTTTCCCTTTCGTTTTGGTTCTTTGACATTAACTCCAGAGGACAATTTTATTCTCCATATATTCTATTACTTTGTTCAAATTATTTGAGTAAACATATATTCCTGGAACACAGGGACATAAGGAAGGAAAGAGTTTTCTATCTCTGCATATTGGTGATCTGGCAAGCACATGAGTATACTATTAGAGACAAAAACAAAACCTCATTTCTCAACACACACACACACACACACACACACACACACACTCACTCACTCACTCACGCTTTGTCATGTTCCAAGTCTGGATCTAAATTTTGTGGCTATACTAGTCTTCATTTAGAAATTCATTTTTAGTCATTTAAAAATTAGTCTGGCACTGTATTTCAGTTAGTATTCCATATTGATTTGTTTTCCCCAAGGAGTAACTCTTAGAAGAAGAATGGTCCTTGGCCATAAATAATTCAGTAAGTTCTTCGCAATCCAAATGTCTCTCTCTGGATCAACCAGTTTCTGGCACCCATTTATGTTCACTTGTTATGCTAAATAAAATAAGCCTGGTAATTTTAGTCCCCCTGTCATGGGATAAAACTCAGCACATGTCACACCACCAGTCCAGCCCAATTCGGGCCTATCCCACACAAAACAAAAAAATAATAATTAATGGAGATATCCTATCTCCTAGAACTGGAATGGACCTTGAAAGGTCATGGAGTCCAGCCCCCTACCTTCCCTAGCAGAACCAAATATTGTTTTTGCCCTAGATCCCTAAGTGGCCCCCTCAAGGATTGAATTCACAACCCTGGGTTTAGCAGGCCAATGCTCAAACCACTGAGCTATCCCTCCCCCCCCCCGTAAAAGAATAAGAAGACAGGGTCTTTTGGGGTGCCAGGAAGAGATTCCAGTCATGATGAGGAAAACTCCCCCACAACTAAACTGATCTAGTATCCGGCTTCTGAATTTAGAGCCAAATCCTGCTTGCCTTACTCATGAAAGAAGTCATGTTTACTTCAATGTAAGGCTCATATAAAGGCAAGCAGGATTTAGTCCTCTGTTTCATAGTCTTGTAAATCACTTATCCTTACTAGTAGAAAATCTTCAAAAGCTACATGGCCCACAGTGCTGAATGAATAAGTCTGTGCAGGTAAGAAAGCCTAGATTTGTTTGTGTGGGTTTTTTTGTACTGTCCTCCTACTCCAAGGATTGTATAAAATGCCATTCAAACAGCAGTCTCTCAAACTGCTGCAGTTTCTTTTATTTTCTTTTGCAATATTTGGATGCATATAGGTGAACTTCCAGAATTTTAATTATATCTGCATCAGATGAGCAGCTGAATATAAAAGGGTTTTTGGAGAGATTTAATTTTAGATAGCATCTTAATTAACATTTGGAAAAACTAGTGTAACTTTAATTAAATGTCTCTACATTAATTTAGTCATTTAATTGAAAATGTATTGGGATAGGCCTTACAATTTATCACCCTTGCTGTTTGAGGTATGGGATTTAAAATAAATGCCTAATAAAAACTTGTATTTCTATGGTTTTACTAGATTTCTGCCAGGTGTAATTATTTATCTATTTATTTATTTAAACACCTTTTCCTCCCCCCAAAATTTAGTTTAATAACATGGCTGTTTATCTGAATATTCCAACTCTGGGTGATTGAAAAAGCCCCCCTCTCTCCCTGCCTACTGGCACATTATAATATGAACTTTTGCCATGGATTTGTTGCAGCACTCAGAGACCCAAATGCATCTACATTTTTAACCTGTAGCCACTTAAACTCTATGGTAGGCAGAACAAATGCTGTGTATAACTAATAGTGAACAAAAGCCTGTCCAGTTTTACATACTGAAGAAATGAGTAGAGTCAAATTCTTAATACATGGATATTTAGATGATGGAAATGCACTGAGAAATCCCAAACTGGAAATTATTTTTTATTTATTTTTTAAAAACCTTAGTACGCAGGGACAATGTGAAAAAAATGAGTCTTAAATTAAAATTATGATGTCTGAATTAGTGCAAATTAGTGATATCCATATGTGCAGTATAAAGTCAGTGGTGTGTGGCCCCAGATTATAGGACTATTCATCCTTCCTAACTGTAGTCCTGTGGTGACAGACCTACTCAGGTCTGTCTTTATGTCTGGAATCTCCAGAGTAGGTTTATCAGAGAAAGAAGTGCCTCAGGAGTTGTGCTGCTAGTTCCACTCCTGGAGCATCTTCAGCTGTAAATCTTTTCATCTCCCTGCTCCAAGTAAGAAGGGGAAACTGGCAGCTGAAGGTACCATCAGAACAAAACTAGCAGCACCAATCCTGAAGCAGCTTTTACCCATGACATAGTTCACCTCCCCCAAAACTCCCTAAATATCCCTGCTTAGCAGCTTCAGTGCAAAAGGGGAACATGAGGGTGAGACGTGGTGCAGAAGTGAGAGGCTTGCTTCAAAGAGGGATTTGGTGGGGAAATCCTGAGGTGGTGAGGACAAATGTCTCTGTGCTATGGCAACAGCATTGAAGGGCTCCCCAGGTGCTATACCCCCACCATAATGCCTGCAGCCCAGCCCACCTTCCTGTCTCTTCTGTGAGGAACTGAGCTGGTGAGTCTGGGTTGCAGGTGGTAGGGCTGGAGAACAAAAGTAGCTGGTAGGGTAGGGCTGGAAAAGGAAAATAGCTGACAAATCTGAGAACAGTCATCTAATCTCAATGACTCTCAAAATTGTTGTCTTCAACAAGGGAAATAATTCTGTGTGTGTTTGACTGGTACACTTCAGAAGTGTCTTATATCCGAGATGTTAATTGAATGCATCTGTGTATAACATTTGGAGTTTGTGGAGACTGTAGTTTTGTTTAGCTAGAGAAACCCAAAGAAATGTGAGAAAAAAACTGAGCAAAATTTCAGAAAGAAGGAACACTTAAAGAAATATCCTCTGCAACATGAGTACCTATTTCACTAAAAAATTACATTAAAATTTCATTTGTCCTCTAAAAAGTTATTGTGCTGAATATGGGGACTAAATTAAGTCATTCAAGCATGAAAAGTAGGATGTTAGTCCTGCTTTAAGTACAAATTTCAATGGAATCCTAACCCCCTACTGATATCACAAAAATATAACTATATTTATTTTTATTATATATTCTGTATATTGTATATATTAATTGTTATATTACCCCCACAAAAATATAATATATACGTATGTTATATAACCTTCATACAAATAGGTAATATCTATAAAATCCCATTTTTGTAGACAGATTAAATCCAAAAAAAAAATTCCTCTGTGGGCTTGTAAGTCTAGTTGATGATCTTCCAATAATAGTGCTGAGAATTTTCAATAGCATATATTTTCTTCTAATTGACGTTATTTCCACTGTCCTACATTTTCCTTATGATTAAAAAGTGCACTTCATTGGTATTTTGCCAAGGAGACTGCTGTTTCATAATTATTTTCTTTTTCTTTCCAATGTTCAGAGACACCTATTGCATGCATCAACTGCATAAATGGTAATTTGAAGCCATTTTAGCACAGCTGGATATTTTTCATTGATTCTTTTCATCTGAGGATCAGTCATTAGAATTCCTTCATCTTTTTGTCCACAGTGCACTTTAGCTACAGAATGTTTGGTACCTCATGCGTTGTCTATACATCAAAGGAGAACACAAAGTACAAGGAGTTCAAGTCCTTGTGGTCTCATATTATTCAGATTATAAACTGAGATCGACCAAGCCAGTTCAGGTAGTTGCTTACCCAGAGGGTCTTTTTTTTTTTTTTTTTAATTATGCAGTGTCAGCTTTGCACAACCCCTTGGTATTACCCCATCATTCCACGGCTTTTGTGTGCTCCTATGGTTTGAATCAATAACATTGGTTCAGTTGTACTAAATAAAACATGTAGAAATATATATATTGAGTCTCAGAGAGCCAGGGCTCCCCTTCAGGATATGTGCAGATCATGTGTCAGTGGTCCCTGCCCTCAATTCTGCCCTCTCCTGCATGCTTGACCAATTGGCTCCCTTTCCGTGTTGCTCCATCTGCCTTACTGACCCAAAGCCTTGCCTCTCCCATCATCTTTGTTATCTCCATTTCTGCTGACTTTCAGCTGAACGCCTCTGAGGGAAGTCCTATAGCTTGCTCCGCTATAAATTTGCCCGTTTCTCCCTCATCTCTTGTCAAAAAAACTAACTGTTATGCACTTCCAGGCCCTTAATCCATTTCAGCTGTTCTCTAACTTTTCCTGTTCACGTCCTCCTTTCTAATCACTGTCAGCCTCTTTTACCTCTTTTCTCAGGGTCTTGCAACTTTTTTTCAAAGTTAAAATCAGTGATGTCTGGCGAGAGTTCCCCTTTCACTTGTCTACCCCCTCCTGCATCTGTTCTCCTGTCCTCCATACTCCCATGGTATCCAAGGCCAAGATGTCCCACTTGTTTTCTGGCTTGAACACTTGCATCTGTCCTCTTGATACCCTCCCTATCTGCCTCCCCTTCCCTGTCATTCATCACCAACAGTTCTGTCTACAGTCCTTGTTTTCAGCCATGTTATTCTTTCCCTCAAGAAACCTTTTCTTAGCGTCATCTCTCTCTCCTTCACCTCATTTTCCTCATTTCTTTTACCTTCACTCTTCTTGAACTCAGTCTACTTGAACTACTTTCATTTTCATTCCTCTAACTTCCCTTGACCCAGTCCAGCCTGAATTCTAAACTTTCTAGTAAACTGAAACTGACCTCACTAATGTGATTAATGATCTTTCCCTTGTCAAACCTAATGGACCTCTTTTCTGTTCACATTCTCCTTACACCCTTTGCTGTATTCAACTCTGGGGGCTACTTCCTTCTCCTCTAAACACTCTCACCTCACAGCCTCCAAATTTCTTCCTTCTCCCTTTTCTACTACTACACAGCTGATTTTCTTCAGTAATTCCCCTTCTTTGTCCCTCACCCTTTTTGTAGGTATACCTAATGTTAGAAAGCGTTAGAGTTCACATTGACACCTGTGGTCTCCGATCAGTTCATTGTGCAGTGCTATAGAATGTATAATAAGTGTACTTGCTGCTGGCTCCGAACTGACCGAAGGTGGGTTTCTTTTTTTAGCACCATCCATGCTGCTTTGTTTATTGACTCTAGGTGTGTTTCTTTGCATTCTACATTTATTTATATTTTATATGTTAAAAGAGAGGGGAAAATGGATTTTCTGTGACTTGTTTTCTATCTGAGATTCTTGCACAGAAACACTCTGGTATTCCATGCCAGAGATGTGAAATACTCTGGCAATCCATGGTAGAGATGTGTACCTCCCAAACTGTTAATGTCATTGCTAAGATTCAGAGTCTAAATCTAACATTTATTCATCTCTATAGTATGCTTATGTCTGGTTAGTTATAGAACTATAGGACTGAGTAATTAGAAATAGAAGACCTTCTAGTTCATGAAGTCCATCCTCCTAAGAGTGGATGTAGACATACACTTCTACCTCGAAATAACGCTGTCCTCGGGAGCCAAAAAATCGTACCGCGTTATATCAAACTTGCTTTGATCCGCCGGAGTGTGCAGCCCCGCCCCCCCGGAGCACTGCTTTACCGCATTATATTCAAATTCATGTTACATCGGATCGCGTTATATCAGGGTAGAGGTGTATGTAATATTTGATTTTTGGTTTTTCACTTATAGTTTTAAAGATATATGCACATCTTTGCTTCCCCCCCGCTATGAACAAATACAAAAGGAGTGGGGGTGGAGACAATGGTACTTAGCAGAAAAGGGGAGGGATAAGAAGCGAGTGAGAGAGGAAATCACAACATACTTTTTTTTTTTTAAGTAAATGAACATCCTCGGAAGTATCGTAATGAACCTTTAACCATTAGCCAGTCTCTCTTTTATCTTTCTATAGATTTCAACATGCAGAGGTTTTATCGTTTTATTTGCACAGGTGTGAGGCTTGGTTTCTAGGATCCAGCCTTTGCTTTTTTGATACTTCCTGTAACAAGGCAGTCTGCCCCCTTTAAGGGCCAGGAAGCAGTCTGCCCTGTTCAGGAGAGGAGCCCAGCAGGTGCTGGGAATCAGCCAACCCAGCTGGACAACCTGCAACCCAGACTCACCAGCTCAATTCCTCACAGAAGACACAGGAAGGCAGGCTGGGCAGCAGGGATTGTGGTGGGGGTATAGCACCTGGGGAGCCCTTCAGTGCTGTTTCCATAGCACAGAGACATTTGTCCTCACCACAGGGCCACCCAGAGGATTCAGGGGGCCTGGGGCAAAGCAGGGGTGCTGCAGCCAGGGCTGGCTTTAGGCACTGCGGGGCCCGATTCAAAGGAGCTGCCGCTGAAGTCCCGCTGCTGTCTTCGGTGGCAGCTCAATCGCTGCCATGGAGGAAGGACCCTCCGCCGAAATGCTGCCAAAGACAGCGGCAACGATTGAGCTGTTGCCGCTGATGGGGGCGGGGGCAAAAGGAGCAGCTATCCCGGGGCCCGGCAATTTCAAAGGGCCCCAGCTCCGCCCCTTCTGCCCAAGGCCTCGCCCCTTCTGGGGGCCCAGAGCCGCTGCCCCCTCTCCCCCCACACACACACTTTGCCCAAGACCCCAGCCACTCTGTGAACCGGTAAGTCCTTTAAGTTACTTTCACCCCTGAGGAAGAGAGAAATTTCAAAAAGGGACAGGAATTTAGGCCCCAATTTTGCCACTTATTCTGCAAACCTGGACCCTCCCCCTTGAAGTCAAGGGTTCTACCTCCAATTAATAATGCCAATATCTAAGCTATGATTAGTTTCAGTATCTTATTTTTTTAGAAAGAGGTGATTTAATCTTACCAAATAATATTTTAATCTTATTATATACAAATATGTAATATGCACTACAAGGTTTTATGATGCTATTCCAGTTGTACGAAGTGCAAATGTCCAACAGGATGCATGTTTGCTTTTCTATAAGTAATTATTTTCTGATGTTTACTGTTTCTCCATTTTAATCTTGTTACTCAATATTAATAATTTAGTATTTAACTGTACTTCTTTTCTTTGTCTTTATTTACTTCTGATATCAGAATGTGACCTACAGTCTAACTTTATAGGATGCTGTTATGGGAGTTTGATGGCGTCTTAAATGTAGTGAGATCACACAGTATGAAATTTATAAAAGCATCATTAATTTATAGGGCATAGTTTTCAGTGATCTAATATTCCACTGGAACTAGTATGCATATTTTTGATTATACAAGAGAACCTTAAAACTGAGATCAAATCCAAGCCTCATTTACAGCTGTATATTGGAGTGATGAAATTACCAAATCATAACATTTAGAATATAGGTACTATTGCTAATGTAAACTTATTGCAGAAGTAATACTTGCTTGTGAAACAGTAGGTGCGTAGTTCCCCAATTAATAAGAAAATCACATTTCTCTTGTTAAAGAATCTTGAGTGCTTATAATAGAGTGGGAGACCTGGTCATCAAGGTAACAGTGCTGATGTAGAAGTCAACTCCAAGAATAGTAACACAATCTCACAGGGATCAATGTTCAAACAAGCTTGAGGTCCCATTTAAAAAAAACCACTTAAAATCAGGAAATTATGGCTAACTTAAAATCACATTCTTTGGCATCCTAACTAGAATTTGAAGGTGCTCTTCACAATGCTAAAGTTATTGATTCTATTTTTAAAGTAGCGCCGACACAAATGACTGATTATAACTCTCTAGATATACCTCACTTCTGTAGCTATAGTGAATATGCAATGCATAGTCAATGCTGCTGAACTAATACCGGATGTATGACTGAAGGAGAAATTGGTCCTGAGGTGAATTATATCTTTAGAGGGGGATTTGTTTGTGCCTTTAACACCCTCTGCATTAAACCTTATGCACCTTCATGTAAGAATCAAAGAAAAACTTGGCTGTTTAAAAAAGATCTAACGTTTCATCAGTTTTCTGGTCTGATGGGACTTCAGAACTCTCCAGGCAATTTAAAAGCTAGATATTTAAAACTAGTTTCAAAAACAGGGCCGTCCGGGGGGGGGGGGGGGGGAAGTGGAGCAATTTACCCTAGGCCCTGGGCCCTGCAGGGGCCCCCACGAAAATGTCGGAGGCTCCCCCTGCCTTCGCCTTCCCCCATCCCCCGGCACCTCCGCGCGCCGCGTCCAGGAGCGGCCCTGGACAGCGCTGCAATGGCGTGGCTCGGGCAGGGCCTGAGGTCCTCCCGCTTGGAGCCACGTGGTAAGGGGGTGGGGCTGCGAGCTCCTGGACGCGGCTCGCTGCGGCTCTGGGAGAGGGGGTAAGCGGCATGGTAAGCCCCTCTGAGCTAGGCACCCCTCCAGCCCTGACCCCCAGCTCCAGGCCCAGCCCCTCTGAGCCAGGCACCCCCCCCCAGCCTTGACCCCCAGCTCCAAGCCCGGCCCCTCTGAGCCAGGCACCCCCCCCCAGCCTTGACCCCCAGCTCCGAGCCCAGCCCCTCTGAACCGGGCACCTCCCGACCCCATCCCCTCCCCAGCCCTGAATCCCAGCTCCGAGCCCAGCCCCTCTGAACCAGACACCCCCTCCCCCGATCCCATTCCCCCACATCCCTCACCCCCAGCTCCGAGCCCAGCCCCTCTGAACCGGACACCCCCACGACCCCATACCTCGCCGCCCTGACCCCCAGCTCCGAGCCCACCCCCTCTGAACCGGACACCCCCCAACCCCATCCCTCGCTGCCCTGACCCCCAGCTCTGAGCCCACCCCCTCTGAACTGGACACCCCCTGACCCCATCCCTCTCCGCCCTGACCCCCAGCTCCAAGCCCAGTCCCTCTGAACCGGATACCCTCCGACCCCATCCCTCGCTGCCCTGACCCCCAGCTCCGAGCCCAGTCCCTCTGAACCTGACACCCCAGACCCCATCCCCCCACAGCCCCGACCCCTAGCTTCGAGCCCAGCCCCTCTGAGCCGGATACCCCCCGACCCATAGCCCAGCTCCCCACCCAGCCCTGGGCAACAGTAGCACCACCCCCGGCAGCAATAGCCCATTGGCACCAACCATCACCATCACCCAGCGACAGCGCATTATGTAATTGCAAATGTATACATACCATTAAAGCATTTAATGTTTTTAAATAATGTATTTCGTGTATTTTCAAATTATTAAAAATTAATTTTTGAATGTATTTCACTGGTTATTTTTTACATTTCCAAATACATGTTACTATAGTATTGCAACTTTTTTTTATGGAAGGGGCCCCCGAAATTGCTTTGCCCCAGGCCCCCTGAATCCTCTGGGCAGCCCTGTTCAAAAATATAATTTGCAGTTAACCATGGTCTCTTTTATTACCTTAAAAAAAAATTGAAGAAAATACAATTAAACGCTGTTTCTCTCTTGCTCATCCCTAGTCCATGCTTTTTATATATTATTCTGTATACTTCAAAGCCCATCTTTTTGATCAAACTTTCTAACCATAACCAGAATAATATGGGTGGAGGATGATTAGAGGGGGAAAAAGCATAATTTCCTATAATATGGGAAGGAGAAAAAGTAGAAGACTCCATTGACCCTACTGGGATCTGACAATGCCACTCTAATTTATTTATGCAGCACTCACCTACTATGGTGATGGACATTATAGAAAAATCTAATTTAGAAATACATAATTGTTAATAATTGCAAAGAGGGCCAACCCAGCCCTTTTTTTGTGCTGAGACAAAGGTTTTGTCCATTTCCATGGAAAGTATTTCAGATTGCCACATGAAATTTATAATTTGTCAGGGTTTTCATTCCACAGTGACATAGAAACCATGGATATTATTCAGTAGTTTAAACTGATTCATGGAAAACCATAATATTGATTCAACATGGACACCATGAAATTCAGTCACAGAAAGCACAGGATGTCCCTGTTGAGCTTCAATAATAGTTCATATTAGCACCAGGATAGCCAGTCCAAAATGAAACATTGTTCTGGCATCTAATGGGAGAGTGAATCTGGCAGTAAAGTAAAATATGCAAGAATGCTAACCTGTGATTGCCTGTCATAACAGGACTCTGGTTATTTCAAATATGTTTTTGGCCACATTCCAAAGAGCACAATGGAGAACATGTCTTGATCTGACACTGATCAGTGCATTAGAAATCTTATGGATAAAAGAGTACTAGGGCTAGAGGGAGGGAAAGAAAGAAAATACAAAAGGAAGACAGGACTGGGTAGGGAAGAAGGAAACAATGAAATTACTGAGTAGGAAATACTGAGGCACAACATAGGACAGGAGGCAATAGAAGGGAAAGGGTAAATATAGAACATGAGAAGGACATGAGGAGCTACAACCCAACACAGCAGGAGAAGGAGAAATGGGGTGGGGGAGCACAGAAAGTGAGCAAATACAGGAGGGGAGGCCTGTGCCATATTGAAGTAAGTTGCATTCCTGGGGGTACAAAGGATGCTTTAACTCTGTACTGATTTTAAGTCCCACATGCATGCTTCCCTTGCATATGTCTTTCATGAGGATCCTGGTCCTTCATGAAATTAGCAAGCTCTAAGTTCATTTAAGCACTAGCTGTATTATCACTATCTTACTTCCTACCTACTCTCTTTATATCCACTGAAGAGTTACATTTAAAAAACAAAAAATTCTAGAACCAGCTCAGAAATTGTATGCTCAGGTGCTTCCTCCAAACCCAGCCATGATGTTGAGCATTGGTAATGTTGCTCTGGCACTGCCAGGGCTATCTTCCAATAATGTTTTGATCTAACTTCCTCTCTGATTATAGTGAATATTTTATTGTAGTGCACGTACAGCAGCAGATAGGGCAATCATGGTATGTGCAGAACAGCTAGAGAAACATTACCAATGTTCTTAACACTGTATAAGGAAAAAAATCAGGGAGCACGCTACCAGGGGGAAAGTGTCCCTAAAAGATTTTCATTTAAAAACCAAATATAGCCCCCCATTTCATCAGGGAGAAATCTTCTAACATACATGGGGTCCTGGAAATTATCCCACGTAACTTTCATTCCCAGCAGTCTTCCTTGCATTTCTTTTATTTCACTTGTTCAACACTCTGCTCAGCTCCCCAGCTTTTCTGTTTATTCTGTGTACTTGAAAGTTCAGTTGAGGATTTATAGCTACCTGCAGCTCTATGAGCTGCCACTGCTGGCAACCCAAAAAGATAAAAAAAATGGAGCCAATCAGCAGCAATTATAGGTCAGCAGGGGCATTGCCTCTATTGCTAATAAGCACTTACTGGGGTATGACCACAGGTCAGTATTACCATTCCAGTTGTGGTTAATGAAAGTGCTTGTTTGTTCAGAAGATTCTTACTGCTAGATGGAATTATTGACCGGATAAATAATCTAAATAGTGCCTTCTATCCAAGGGCTGGTTGGGTGGTTTTTTTCTCCTAAACTTGTGGGAACACTAAGGGGTTTCAAAGGTGAAAAGACCTAGAGAGGTGGGGGGAGGGTGGAAAAAAGGAATTGGAAACAGAGATACATAGAGGCAGATATGAGAGCAGTCCATTAAAAGAGACAGAAGGGAAGAAAATTGATTTAAAAAACCCTAAGAAAAGAATGCTGAAGAAGATGCATAGGTAAACCAGAATACATCAAGAAAGAAAAGCAAATAGAATAAAACCGCATAATGAAAGACAGCAAAGCGGGAACACAAAATGAGAGGCATAGGAACAGAGAAGAGAAAAACATGGAGCCACACACAGGCCACTCCCCCCACCCCCTAAACCACATAGCCAGTGTATGTTTATTTTTATTGTCTTTTACATTTAATAATATTGTACTATAGATGACAAAACCAAAATTATCTAGACAATTCTGAAAATAAGTGTTCGGATAATTCAGTGATAGGTGTTTTAGACAAGATTGAGACAGACAGACAAAACAGCTAGCTCAGAGACAAACGTCGTCCCATAAAACTTTTCACTTCCTGAAATAGTAATCAAAGTAAAAACAAAAATATATCTAGTAAAATACCACTAAAATAACCCTTTGAAGCAACATGATTTGAAGGTTCAATTTTCAAATGTATAGCCTCTCATGAGTTTTTAAATCAAGTTACACACAACTCCTTTTGTACTGCAGGAGATTCCTTTGGGGTTTCACATTCAGCTGGTTAAACTGCAATAAACAACAAATGTAACCCAGTTTTCTGTTCACATATTATCCACAAATAATCCACTGATTTTTTTCATTATCTGCAATTATTTGTCAAAGATTTTATGTAAACTTATTCCAGCTTCTAGATTGCTCAGGAACTACTTGCTGTGACTTGCTTGGAGTACTTTGTTGTTTGGACAGTTGTGATTGCTTTCCTAAATTGTGCGGTATTGTTTATCCTTTGTGACTAGATGATCCTACAAAGAGTTTTAAAGATGGTTGTGTGAACACATCTGGCATATATGATCACTTCTATTGTCACACACATTCATGACTTCCCTTTCTGTGATTGAGAACAAATTTCGCCTATACAACTGCTAACAGAAATAAATATTAGGGAAAACAGATACCATCAAAGTGAATTTGTGGATTTTCCTCATCCAAAAGTCTCAGAATTTAGAAGGCAATTATAACCTTATATATCGGATTTTTAAACCCTCCTGTAGAATTTTAGAAAAGGTGTGTAGATAGGGTGACCAGATCACCCAAGTCAAATATTGGGACGCAGGGGGGCAAGGAGGGGGCGTGGCGGGAGTGGGCGGGGCAAAAAAAAAAAACACCCTTCCTCCGCAAGCACTGGAGGGAGGCCCGGGAGACGCAGGGAAGCGCGGGGCCAGGGTGAGTGAGAGTCCGGCCTGGCCCCGAGCAGGCAGGACTCAGTCGGGCGGTGGGGAGACTAGGGGGGTGGCCCGCGGGGCCAGGCGGTGGCTGTTCTCCCCTTCTGGGCAGCGGGACTCAGGAGGGGGCGGAGTCGGGGCAGCGGGGGGGCGAGCACTTCCGGGCTCCGGAGCATTTCCTTGTTTTTCCAGTGTCCCAACCGCACATGGGTCGGGACGTGGGACAAACAAGGAAATATCAGGACAGTCCCGATAAAATCGGGACGTCTGGTCACCCTATGTATAGAAGTCAAAGGTAGCTTTGCTGTTGACTTCAATGCATGTAGGTTCAAGTACATAATTCTCCTTTCTACAGAATTTTAACATAATTTCATAAAATTCAATTGTGGACTTAAACCCATTCTATTTTAAAGTAATTCTGTTCTATCAACCATTTTATTTTCTATTGGTCACATCCTTTCCCCCAAGAAAACTAACTATCTGCCAGCTTATTATTTAGTTTTAGTACGCAATTATTTGCAGGTGTAAATTAAGAGGAAGGCTTGCGACAACTGAAAATTTGGCCTTTGCTTTCCTGTTATTTCTCATTATTTCATAAAAACAATTTGCTTGCATCTCACTCTCCTTTAGCCATATCTCATCTCAGGATCGCTCACTCGCTTGCTGTCTAACTCTCAAGGGGTCTCTTCTAATCTTAGTTCAGTGTGATTTCTCACTTAATTCTCCTAATTTTCTGCTTCCAGAAACCAGTGATAAATGGTGTAAGTAAGACACCTAAAGAGAATTAATCAAGGAAAGTTGGCAATAATTTATTTCTAAAAGTAAAAAAAGAGGTGATAAGATGCAGTTTTCTGTAGACGGAAGGAGGAAAATTGTCTATGGCATTTGTATAGATTGTAAATGCTTGAGATAATGCTCAGTCTGAGTCCAGGTATTTGGGGCTTAAAAATTTAAAAGGTTGTTTATTAGATTCTTAATATTTTAGAAAGGATAACTATGTGACAGAAACATTTATCATGCACCGTTGACAGCCTCTACCTGCTAAGAAGTTTCCCACCATACTTATTCTGTCACACCAAGCCCTTGATAAACTTCAACCATCTTTTTTTTTTTCTTTCTTAAATCATTATGCCTACAGAAATATTTCCTTCTTCCTTAAAGTTTACACTGGCCTGAGGCCCAGGACTGGCAGTATGTAGGCCTGAAGCAATAAAAGCTTTCTATATGCACAAAAATGTTACAGCCAGTTATTGTGCATTCCTAAAGGGCTACAAATGGGAGCTTCATTTCTGCTTCTCAATATGACCCATCACTTGCTTCTATTTTTGGAAGGGTCCAGGTGTTTAAAGTTGATAGATTTGGGGGTATAGAAAAGCTAGTGTTAGGTTATATTTAGAAGTTTTTCAGGTTGCCTTGACACCTGTATGATTGGAACCATAATAAATCAGACACCTGGCTTTACAGGCATAGGGATATGATAAATACCTTCAATAAAAAAAGTAAAATCTATAAAACATTCTGAAATGTTTTTTTTCTGTAGCACATGGCATTCATAGAATGTGAGTGTGTGCTGTTCAATAAAGGTTTTGTTGATATTTTTACAGTTACAGTCCTAATGATATGCATACAATAAAACCTAGACCTGGGCCATTCATGCCAATAAAACCTTTGTACCATACCACTCCATCAAGTATTCCCAATATATTTGAGTGTGTGTGTAATGGGCCACTCCCCTCTTGGGCATCTTCTAGTGGCTGTGTGAGTTACTACAGACCTTTTTCATTCTTGGTGCCCCCTACAGGTTGGTCTTCCATGGTTTGACACTCCAGCCAAATCACAAAGTCCAAATGAAACCCATCTGGAGCAGCAAAGAGTCCAACAAAACTTTCTGTCTGCTCTCCCCAACATCTTCAGCCCTGGCTTAGGGCCCTTTAAATTCAGACCTTCACTTGAACTTCCCAAGAAGGCTTGTCCCCATTCTCAGAGTTTACACTACCAACAAGCTGGTGGGGGAACCTGTGCACACCCATTACTCTGGGTTGCAACTCAGGGACCCTATAAACAGCAGCCATATACTGCTCAGGTCAACTCATTGCTGCTACTTCCCTGAGCCTCTTCCCACCCAGCCCCTTTATTTTCATCCATAGCTCAGGGTTAAAATTGTTAGCTTCTCTCTCTCCCAGCTTAAGCAAATGCAATCAGAACCAACCTCTGGTTGTCCCTTGCCCTCCTTTGGCAGGAGAGGAGAGCCATGTCTTGTTCTGCCAGGAACTGATCTGCAAAGCCACTTCAGCTCCTTTTATCTGAGCCTCCTGGGCTCTGATTGGCTGCTTCTGTGCAACCTCTCTAGGCAGGCCTGGAGGACCCACCTTTGCTACTCCTTTCCTGGGGTGGGATTTAGTAGGACCCACAAAGGGCCTGCTACACCCCCTCACTGTGTGTATCATATATGATTATAATATTATTTTATTATTAGTGAATATTTATGGGCCATGGAACACCTGAGAGAAAGTATAAACAGTTAAGAAAGCATTTATTCCTATTTAAAAAGAGCAACAGAGAGTCCTGTGGCACCTTTAAGACTAACAGAAGTATTCTGAGCATAAAGGTGCCACAGGACTCTCTGTTGCTTTTTACAGATCCAGACTAACACGGCTACCCCTCTGATATTTAAAAAGAATTACCATTTAAAATATCGGGGTTTGGACGCACCTTGGTATAATATTCACATCAGATTGAGTGAACATTGAAAGAGCCAGATTTGATCTTATATTCAGTTTATGGCCAAGCAAAACCATACGAAGTCTGACCAGCTGAAAGTCAGGATGAAGACAGCTACTCTCACAGGCCTTGATCCTGCACCATTTAAATTAATGGGAGTTATATCATTGACTTCAATCAATGTAGGCTCAATTCCACAAGAAATTGTTTCCATTTTGTTTGGCTACAGTTATGATCTTTCAGTGTAGTAATCACATTTAAATGTATGGTAATATCAAAGTCTCCTCCCAAGCAAAACATGTTCTTGTGTAACGGAAGTTGCAGTAGTATATGTCCAATAGCATGGAGTATTAGGCACTGATTGTGGGGATGCTCTTAAACTTGAGTAGCTGCTGGGTCTCAAAAGTAATTGAGATTGAGAGGCTCCTTTCAAAAGGATCATTGGAAGAAAATAATGAACAAAAATACCCAATCACTAAACTCATGAAACAAGGCTTCTCCTTTAGAGTTGTGTTAGCACTTGGTCGAGCCAGTGGTTTTTGATCAGCTTTAAAACAGAAGCTTAGATTCCTGAGGCTACCAACTGAATGAGTGTGGATGAAACAATTAATCAGTGATGAATACAACCCAGTAGACTTAAACTAGCCCTAGCCAATATCTTCCAGAGAAATGCAAAACAGAATTTATCCTGAACAGTGGGGAAAAAAGGGAAATGAGTAACTTCTGACAGCATTTGGGAAAGTCTTGTGACTAAATCTTGGACATCATTTAAAGTGACTGGATATAGTCAATACCAATGCAGAATGAGCTGTTGTCAATATACACATATTGGCAAAAGAGAAATACCTTTTGTTAAATGTGTTCTGTATAAAGTAGTTGCTTATTTCGTGAAAATTTAATGGCAATTTATAATTTCTACTATGTATAAAGGGGAGGGGAAAATGAAGTTAGAAAGTCTGGAGAAGGAGATAACAGATCTACCCATTTGCCTACACCCATCAAATCCTTCATTACTTATTATCACCCCAACATACTTGCACACTCCACCCACGTAAATTTCCCTGTTCCCTCCTCCATGCGTGCTGCACACTTCTCTATGCCTTCCCTTCCAATCATCCCTTCTTCCTGTCTTCCCAGAGTTCTGCTCCCACAATCCTTGAGAAACATGACTTTATGCCACTCCTCCATGTTCCCCTAGTCTAGGGCCTCATGGTCCCCATCCTTTTCTCCATGCTCCATGCCTCCATGTTTCTCTCCAGTCTCCTACTCTCACCTCATCCACCTGTGGCTCAACATAGCAACCGTAGCACCACAGGCTGAAGTAAGTAGTAGTTTAACATCTATTTGTAAACATTTAAAAATAATAGTGTTTCTCTGTGTACACATGAAAATACTGTTGATGGTTAGTGAGATGAACATTTCGATGAGAGATGATTAGCAAAAATAATTGAGGTTGGAGCAGAGTCGAGAGATTTAACAATAGTGTAAATGAGGGAGAATAGAGAGGAGGGGACTGAGGATGGCAGCAAAGTTTTGAAAATTGATGGCTTGATGATCTCAGGAGGGGTAGGTGGGAAGGATGTTGAGGTGATGGTCAAAAAGGGGAAACTCTGAGATTAAAAGATCAAAAACCAGTGTATAGTCAAGACAAATTTGAGTAAGTGGCTCTTTGTTTTAGAAATATGAGATTTTGAAATACAGGTCCAAATTGTGGCTCTACTACAGTGGTGGGCAGTTACTCTTGGGAGTCCCAGTCTGAGTAAGGGGTTCACAATTCTGGCCAGAAGAGAGCAGTGAAACCAGTAGGACAGTGGATTAGTAAAATAACAAGAATGTAGCTAGATGCACAAGAATATACAAGAAAATAATCTTTATTTGAGATGCTCAACTGATATAGGAAATTATATACCTATGTTCTGAGACTGTCATAAAATAAAACATTTTCTTGCATGACATTCTATTTACAATTCCCCAAGTCATCAAAGATGCATTCCCTTTATGTAAAAGATGAGTGTATTAGCTGACCTTTCAGAAACAAATGGCATCCTCAATATGACTGAAAATGGGTTTCTTTGGTTTAATGGGAGCAAAATAATAGCATACTGAGATATTGTTAAGAAACAGGGGGGACTTGTGTGAGGGTGTGCATTGTATATGGTAATAAGAGCCACTTTCAAAACCGTAAGCAAAGTATGATATAGAGATATAACAGGAATTTTAAAATGTTATGGGAATCACTTCTAAACTAAATAGTACAAGAGCCAATACTATTTAAAAACTGAATAATAGCAGTCAGGCTGCATGAAAGTATTTTAACAGAGAAGCACAAGAAATGGAAAAATTTGTTTTCCTTTCTTTGCTTTTCACCGTAGTAATGTATCATTTTTAATGTCTACTCAATTGTGTATATATAAAGAGACCTAAGGTTGGTTTATCTGACATTACATTGTGTTTGTCTTAAATTGAAGGGGATGTGGCTGAATAATATACCAGTATGGATTCACCCAGTTGTGGCATTAACATAAAGTAGAATATTAAAATTCTGGTGAGACGTATCATGGAACTGCTTCAGATAAAAGGCTGTTGGAGCTAATGGTGCAGGATTTTTCTTTGACAGCTTTTATAAAAACTTGTGTAAGATGAGGAAATGTATCAGATGATGGAACCTGTTCCTGAGAAAATTAGAGGTCAATATGGCACTGTAGCACTTTTCTCTTCCTCAGAGACTCATGTACACTACATTCAGAACAGGCAGTGGGAATGTAAATTGCATTAAGATGTGATGTGCTTGTATTTGTCTGAGATCTAAATGTAGCACTGTAGATTTCCCATCTGCTATCTACTTTTTTCTTAAATCATATGGAAAGTAATAATGGACTTAAGAAAGGTTTTTGAGATTAATGTATTGTAGTGCCTTCCTTTGAGTTGCTTTTTTATTTGTGTTTGACAGAGAATATAAACTTAATGATCTCCTCATTGGAGTCCTTTTTTCCATTACTTAGGATCAGATTCAGATATTCTCACTCATGTGGAACAATAGCTTACTTCATGAACAGTGTCACTGAAATCAATGGGACTTCCTGTAGAGTAAGTTGTTATCTGACAAGAGGATCAGAATGTGGTCATTAAAATTTGCTTGAATGTGAATAATAGAATGAGATGTAAATACAAACTAAAAAGTATAGCAGCTTAGTTCTATCAGTCTTGGAACATATATAAGCAAATAATTTTACATTTGAATAATAAAAGATATAGATTTCAGTTTCTTTGGAATTGAAGGAATCTTAATGCGAGAAAATCCTTCAGCCAGAGCCTGCGATGGCTCATCACTCACTCTTAGGTTTGCAGTGGCAGCCAATCCAGGAGCCAGTGACAGTCCTAATGATGTGCCATGATCTGGAATGAGACGGCACAGAGATGCCACCTTAATTGAGGGCTGAATGAAGGCAAAAAGGCTGAACTGGTTTGAGTCGACCCACACTGAGTTGTCATTCTACATTGGACTCTGTATCTGAATCAATAACCAGCTGCTTGAGTGATGCCTGGAGAAGAACTTCTAGCTCTCCAAACCCCCTGATGGATCCTCAATCCCGTTCGTCAAAAAGAAGAATGGGATTGCACCTTTGTGTTGACTATCGGGCCATGAACAGTATTACCATCAAAAACAAATACCCTCTCCTGTTGGATCAAAGAAATTATGGAACAGGTCAGTGCAGCTAAAATTTTCACTTAACTCGATTTGCTTGGCACATACAATCTGGTCCACGTCCTGGAGGATGATGAGTGGACGACAACTTTCTGCACCCGATACAGCCATTATGAATACCTCAATATGCCCTTCTTCAGCATCTCCAACTCCCCAGCTACATTCCAATACTTTGTGAATGACATCTTCAGGGATATTCTAGACAAGTCTGATTTAATCTACTTGGATGACATTTTCATCTTCTCCAGGAACCTGATTCTGCACCACCACCACATCCAATAACTACTGGAACGCCTCAAGCCAAATGGCTTATAAGCAAAACCTGAAAAATGTGAGTTCAACCGCACACCATTGACTTCCTGGGTTATGTCATCTTGCCTGATGTGATTACTGTGGACTGGAAAGTTGCTGCCATCATGGATTGAAACACACCAAAAATCTGCTGCTTCCTGTGATTTGCTATTTTCTATTGGTGATTTATCAGAGGATTTTCCAGAGTGGTATCCCCTATTACCTATCTACTCTGAAAGAACTCTGCCTATGTCTGGACGCTGGAGGCACAACTGGCTTTTGAACAACTGAACAAGGCCTTGACCACAGCACTCATGTTAATACACCCAGGCTGATCCATCAAGGGTGACACATCTGATTATGCAATCAGGTTTACACTGTCACAAAAGCAGGGGCTCACCTAGTGTTCTCCATCCTTACACATTCTACTACAGGAAGACAAACACCCACAGAACAGAACTGTGCAGTCTATGACAAGGAGCTGCTGGCCATCAAGGCTACTTTTGAGGAAAGGCATCATCATCTAGAACTTATACTTCCCCTTTCAAGTGTTCACCAGCCACAAGAAGTAGGAGTACCTATGATCTGTGAAGGCCCTTAAATAATGCCAGATCCGATAGACACTCCCATTTTGAATTTACACTATCTGCAATGGCAAGTCTGATGCACTCTCCCACAAAGGGGAGGACCTTCAGCTCCCTCCACTATCTTTAAGCCCCACCCCTTTGCCAGTGTGCTTGTGAATACTGACACTGTAGCTCTTGTGAGATAATTGCTACCTAATGACACTTTTGTAGTAAAATAGATGTCACTCAGTGCTGACTTCAGCCCGAACTTCTCCATTAAAAATGGGGACTCTCGTTTAGAGACCATGTTTGTGTCCCAGATGGTCTGCCTCATCTCACAATCCTCCGACTGTGCTATGACTTACCAGACACTTTGGGCAGGGGGAAAGAATAAAACTGATTTTGCGGCATTTCTGGTGACCATTAGGTCTTCCACTGACTTTTGCAAGGTATGTTGCCGGATAAAGGTCCCTCACATTAAACCTCTGGATGTCTTGGTCCCACTACCTACTCCTTGCCAGCCCTGGGAGTCCATCTCTATGGACCTCATTATAGACCTGCCCAGTTCCCAGGGCCACTCAGCCATGTTAGTAGTCATGGATTTGCTGTCTAAGATGTCCCATTTTGTGCCCTGTTGGAAGATCTCAACCGTAGAAATTACGTTTGTTCTTTGATCACTTCATCATGATTCATGGATTACCTTCTAACATCACATCTGTGGACTGCAATTCATGTGGACTGCAGTTCATCTTCCATTTCTGGCAAGAGTTATTCTGCCTCTTAGATGCTGATCTGCTCCTTTCCACGACATTTTCACAACAAATGGACAGACAGTTGGAATAAATGAATCAAAATTTGGAGCAGTACCTGCAGTACCTGATTTATTAATTACCACCAGGGTGACTGGCTCCACCTTTTACTCTTTTCAGACTTCACTTGCAACAGCTTCAATAGCAAATCTACCCATTAGAGCCCTTTCTTTTCCAACCATTGCTTTCACACCCTGTTCCACTTATTTCTACCACATTTCCCCTGGATCCTTGACTGTTCAGGAATTAGGCACAAGAAAAGCTGCCTAGAAAGTGAAAAGTCTGCTTTTGTGCCTGGACGTTTGTTTTTGTTTTGTTTTCCTATAGATGTGAACAGTATATTTTCCCCCTATTTGTCTACAAAGATGAATGACATATCTTCAAAACAGTGTGCACCACTTAAGAAATACACTTTTGAACATAACACACAAATGGCCCAAAATAACTTGTTTTGAAATAGTGCCCATAACATATGGCACCCAGCTACCCGAAAATAGGCTGTGTTGATCCTTAAATACAATTAAAAGAATAACAGCATCAATTCCATAATCAGCCACCCACAAAAAACTAACTATATAAAATCCCCTAGAGCCACAGTAGGAAATAGACAGGGACGGGTATAACTCAAATCATTCTGGAGTCTGGCAAGTCCTCATTAATAATACAAATTAAAATAATGTCAGGAATATCTACTGTTACAGAAAATAATTTGTGGATTTCAAGTGGCACCTGTTGTCAGTTGTTGGCATGTGTGTTCTCTTTGTGTGCTGCACCGGCTCTGGCCAGGAAGTCAGTACAGCAGATTTTGATCAGACTGCCCAGGAAAACCACAGACTCGGTTCAGTAGCAAAGTTTTTCCAGGCATTTTCCAGGGTATTCCAAATAACTATTTGGAAGCTTTCAATCTCATGGTTTAAACTTTCCCTGTTCAAACGTCAGCAGACTAGAGATGAAAGGATCATGCCCAACATCCAGTATTTATAGCTCTTTGGAAGGCTGGCAAGCTTTAAATGTCCAGCACTTCTGCAAATCAGACTACAGGATCTCAGGTTAGGCACAAGTGGGTGGCCAACACCTTAGAAGTTGTTCAAGAAATTCACACAAACTGTTTATCATTTTACATCCAGATGCTCAGGGTTTTTGGCATTAATGAGGGTATCCTGGACTCTGCTAGGGATCTTTGGCAGTCCCCAGCCTCCATCTCTGCCAGCAGACTGCAGATACCAAGTCCCTCTGAAAGGATTTGGTATTTTTATAGTTGCCCTGTTTGAGGTTCATCATTAGTAATGGCTGCAAATGAAAAATATAGGCAGCATGGACCACTGAAATACACCCCAAAAGAGAAGAATCCTGAAAATATACCTTTTTGATTAGTTTGCAAGTCAAAATCACCAGCTTTCAGGCTTTACTAGCAAACTACAACTACCTCAGTAGGGTCGAGTTTCCCAATTTGTGGATAAAGTTCCTATAAAAGCCTAAGGAAGAACTTATAGTTCCATTCTTCAAAGGCCAATAAATCTCCAGTTCAGTTCTACAAGCAGCACTTGATGCCATCAATATGGCTACAAGATCAGTTGCAACTAGTGTCACATGCAGAGAACATTTTGATGGATTTTTCTCTCCTATCCCACAAGAGGGCCAAAGGAGGACAGAGGATTTACCTTTTGAAGGATATGATCTGTTTAGCTCTAAGACTGATGAGGCATTGCACTCACTGCACGATTCAGGGGCAGCTCTTCAGTCTCTAGGTCTATATACTCCAACACAATGGCTAAAGCAATTTAAGCCTCAAGCAGCCTCCAGATCCATCCTCTTCTTATTTTTTTATCATGTGAGCTCTGCCGAAACTTCCAAGGAGAGATCTTGCTATCAAAAAAGGAAGAGTTCTACTTTTTCCTCATAACATTTGTGATAGACCCAGACCAGTTGGGAATAGCAGAGTAGCAGAAGGGAGATATATTGGCCACTGGATAAGTAGTTTTCTGTTCCCTGAGTGACCAGAGCAGGGACTGCTCCAGGCTAATAGACCACCTGACTCCAATTAACCTGCTAAGAGTCAGGTGAGGCAGTTAAGCACCTGACTCAAATTAAGGCCCCTCTGATGCTATAAAAGGGCTCACTCCAGTCAAGCCCGGGGGAGCCAGGGAGAGGAAGTGTGTGTGTGAGGAACTAGGAGCAAGAGCTGTGCAAGAAGCTGAGAGTGAGTAGGCGTACTGCTGGAGGACTGAGAAGTACAAGCGTTATTAGACATCAGGAGGAAGGTCCAGTGGTGAGGACAAAGGAGGTGTTGGGAGGAGGCCATGGGGAAGTAGCCCAGGGAGTTGTAGGTGTCGTGCAACTGTACCAGCAGACACTCTAAACAGCTGCAGTCCACAGGGCCCTGGGTTGGAACCCAGAGTAGAGGGTGGGCCCAGGTTCCCCCCATACCTCCCAACTCCTGATCAAACACAGGGGGAATTGACCTGGACTATAGCTTCTACCAGAGGGGAAGGTCTCTGGACTGTTTCCTGACCCACAGGGTGAATTTGTGAAGTGAGCAAATCCGCCAATAAGCGCAGGACCCACCAAGGTAGAGGAGGAACTTTGTCACACATTGTACACTGTGCCTAGCCAGAGGCAGCAAATTTGATGCTGCACTGGAGAGTTCTGGACTATTTTGCAAGGATTTTTTTGCCTTGTCGCCTTCATTTGGTATCCACCGTTCTTGCATCCTGGAATTCATTTCAAAAGAGCTATCTCAACCAATTTCAGTCTCTGCCTCCATCCAACTCCTTCAATCCTATCCCATTTCAGGGACCACTCTTACAAGAACCAGGTACAAAATGAGGTGAAAACTCTGCTGCATCTGGATTAGATAGAGATTGTGGCCCCAAATTCTGGGGCAGAGTATTTTCTTCTCTGTAACTCCTAATTCCAAAGAGAAAAGGAGGTTGATGTCCTATTCTGATCTCAGGTGACTCAACAAGTTGATTTGTCACCTCAGGTTCCAGTTGAGTATTTTCACTTCCATAACCCCATCCATAGAATCCCCTAGACTGGTTCACTACTCTCGACTTGCAAGACATGTTTTCCCTGTGACAGGGTGTATAAAGTCCACAGGAGGACTGAAGTGGCTAAAGAACAACTTTCAGCCCAGATGATTCCACCCAGCCACACCTGTAGAAAATGCTCCAGATGGAGGTGGAGTTTAAAAGGAAGCCAGACAGCTCAGAAGGGCTGACATGGCCAAGAAGAAGGCTATCCTCTGGGAGCTCCTGAGAAGGGATGCTGCAGCAGCTCCTCTGGGAAAAGAGAAGCCTATCTGCTGAGCTCAGAAAGACTAAAGAAAATACCTTTTCTTCAGTAACTCTGCTGCAGACTGCAAAGCTTAGACTATAGAGTGGGTGGTAGGAAGTGGCCCAAGGAGGGCAGCCTAAGTGCCTTGCCTTTGGTAATCCTCACAGGGCCCTAGTCAGAGCACAATGGAAGTGGGAGGGCCCAGGCTCCCATACCAACCCGCTTCTGCATTTAAGAGGAACCGACCCCCTGAAACACTAGAATACTCTTCCATCCAGTGCCAACAATCACAATTTGGTGGAGAATGTGGGCAGTCACCGAGGAGGAGGAGAAACAACAACCACCATGGGAAATTGTTGAAGTGGCTGATGGACATCCAGCAACAAAAGGTGGCCCAGCAGCAGCAGAACCAGATGTTCCAGCAAATAGCTGCCCAACTACAACAGCAAGCAGCACAGCAACAGCAGCTCATTTGGGAGTTGGCGACACAACAGCAGGAACAGCAACAATGCCTGGTTAAACAGGCGGCAGCCATTTTACCACCCCAAGAAGCAAATGCAAACATGATGGCTGGGATCCCGAGCCCTATCAATGTTATGTAACTCTCAGTGAAACTCACGAAAATGGAGTGTGGGGATGACCCCAAAGCTTTCCTGGTTACTTTCAAGAGGGCCACCACAGCAGCTTGTTAGCCCAGTGCTCAGATGGCCATCTTATTGGTGCCATATCTTACTGGACCTACACAAGCTGCATACAAGAACCTTGATACCACAGAAGCCCAAGATTATGCCAAGGTGAAGTATCATGGCAGAAACCCACCAGTAACACTTCTGTTGGGAAAGATGGGGGCCCAACCTCATGCAGTGGCCTGGAGCCTTAAGGAACACTGTTGGTGGTGGCGCCAGCCTGATAAATAGACAGGGGAGCAGGTGACCAAATAAGTGGTGCTGGAACAGTTTATGCAGGTTCTCCCAGTTGGGAGAGCAAAAGTTGGCGCTACAACCTTTGCCTGAGATGTTGCTGAGGCAATCTGGTTGACAGAAAATTATTTGACAGCCACAGGCCCAATGGCAGGGACACCCAAGACAAAAGATGCTTGCCCTAGAGGAGCAGTCACTGCAGACATCCAGGCCCACTGAGGGGGGCAAGCATGAGGGATTGAATGCCAAGCCTGCCCACCCGGAAGCTTGGTTCCAAGGAGATGAAAGGGCAGAAGGGGAGACCGTTCTCCAGGAAAGACTCCCCACAAGTGCCCCGCCTCCCCCAGAAGGGGTAGGGGGACACCCCCTCAACTGGGACTTGTCTTTTGTGCTGGAAATGGGGTCATTTCTGCCAAAATAGCCCCTTCATGGATTGTTCCTACAAGTGGGCATAGGAGGCGGACACCTAGACTACAAAAAAAAGGCCTGGCCAAGACGTTACTCTATGTGTGGATCAAGGGGGGAGAAGTGTCAGCCCTAATAGAGTTGGGGAGCAACCAAATACTCCAAATATTCTGGGGGGGGGAGGACAAAGAGAGCCTTCGGGGTCCTTTTGGATCCTGCCTATTGGCGCTTCGGCCACAATGTATGGTAGTCCTGGACCTTGACCCCCGGCCAGCAAAATCTGAGGGTTACCTTTTCCAGGGTTTTCTCTTGCCCTAATGTTCTCTACAGAGCTCTGCATATGCCATCTGTAAGACTCTCCAGTGGAATTTCTTTGGGACTGGAAATGGTACTCGTATTTCCCTGGTTTGGGAATCTTTTGCCACCTAGTATAGTTTTCTCTTCCCTGAGTTCAAAGCGGGGCCAAGACTTCACCAATTGCAGGTCTACCATTTACTATTTATGTTGGTGAGTTGCTTTTATGCCTTGCACAATGTCAGGTCATCTCTTTGTTCGCTTATAAAATCTATGTCTGCCATTAGTAGGTCCAAAACAGGATAAGGTGAGGTCTTCTGTTCCCCTGGTTCTCAGCGCCAGGCAGCGAGGCTCCAGCTGTCAGCACTGCTGGGGCTCACACATTGCCCCCCCCCCTCCCCACACACACACATATGGGAGGGATAGGGTGACATCGTTCCTGTCGGACGGTCCCTTCATCCTCAGCCTCCGTCGCTCTGACCTCTGCTAGCTTTCTGTACGTTTGTGGCTTGAGGGTCCCTCCTTGAGGGCTATTCCCCTTCATGGGTTCGTTGCTTCACGATTTTATGACCGCCCCCAAAAATTCTTAGTCCTGGCCCAAAATCACTAGGTATGCCAATGTGGGGTATATTGCGACTATATTATGTCAGGTTTAGAAGATTCCACTAGATTTACAGATTTTTATACTTTCTCTAAATTTGAATGTTCCTCTTATTTAAATCACAAGAGCTTCTCTGTTTCTTTACAGACACCCACACTTGAAGTTCACTGTTCTATGTTAGGATTATAAAACAAAAGCCAAAGAAGCAATGGCTGATTTTTCACAGTAGACATACTAAGTCAAGAAGGCGTTTCACTGTTTTCTAAGACTCTATGCCCAGGACTTAATAATGTTTCCTGGATTTTTATTACATTTTATTTCCCCTGTTTCATTTGAGGATTAATAAATGTAGTCAAGGTACAAGACAGTGTCCTAGTGGATTTTAGGATTTCTTTTTTTATAGAAAGAAGGAATTGCATAAAGTCACTGAGATTATCATCTGCCTAAGTATACAGTGCTATCATAACCCAGAATTTTTGGGATTTAAATTAAATCTTTCTATCATAAAAAAACACATTAGAGCAATATTAACAATTTAGCTTCACTAGCCTCATTTCCCCCAACCCCATCCGCAATCAAGAATATGTTAAAAATAAATAAACACAGAGAGAAAGAGAGAGAAACAGTTAACTATATCCCAAAAATGTGTCAAGGTACAGATCTTTCCACCAATAAACTTCTTGTAAAGCCCAGAACTTCACAATAAAGTTGACCTGTGTTATGTTGACTTACAACCACCCCAATAATTACTGTGTTTTGTCTTGTCCACACTACCCTCCTTCTCTCTGTGGTGCGTGTCCTCACCACAAGCGTTTTCACTAACTTAAGAGGGGCAGAGTGTGTGTGTTTGAGGGATGGGGGGCAAGAGCTCAGGCTCTGAGCTCCAGCTGGGAGCTCAATCAGCTCTGCGCTCCCTGCAGAGCTCCCAGCTGGAGCCCAGTTGCAGCCCAGCTGCCGCCCGGGCTCCCCACAGTAGGGTGCTACAAGTGGAGCAGGGAGCTGAAAGCTCTGGTGGCAGTCAGGAGCTCCATGTGGAGCAGGGAGCTGAGAGCCCGGGCGGTAGCTGGACTCGTGCTGGGAGCTCTGCAGGGAGCTCACAGCCCAGGTTCTCAGTGCCAGGCAGCGAGGCTCCAGCTGTCAGCACTGCTGGGGCTCACACATTGCCCCCCCCCCCCTCCTCCCACACACACACACACACACACATATGGTTGTTTCAAACCGGGAACCTACCAGCAGTGAAATTGACATTCTTGTCAATTTCATGACTCCAGCTGTCAGCCACCCTGGCAGCCAAGACCTGATGAAAGTAACACACATTGTCTATACACTGCCTTGCCCAAACGATGTCAAACTAAGCCTTACGCCTCTCGTCGAGCTGGATTTACTAGATCAGCTTAGCGGGCAAGTTACAGCAGTGGTAGGCATAGATGCTAACTCTGTGGGTGCTCTGGGGCTGGAGCATCCACAGAAAAAAAATAGTGGGTGCTCAGCACCCACCAGCCACCCACCGATCAGCTGTTCAGCAGGCCCCGCTGATCAATTCCTTCCTGTCCCCACAGCGCCTCCCGCCCACCGCCAATCAGTTTCAGCGGTGGGCAGGAGGTGCTGGGAGGGAGAGGGAGAAGCAGGGGCAGGGCCTTTGGGGAGAGGGCAAAGCGGGAGCAGGAAAAGGCAGGGTGAGGGTGGGGCCTTGGGGGAAGGGGAAGAGTGGGGGGCAGGGCCTCAGGGCAGAGCAGGCATGGAGCACCCCGAGGGAAAGCTGAAAGTCCGCGCCTGTGGCGGTAGGAACACTGTAGTTTGCATGCTTACATTGTTAGGTAGACGTAAGGCATGTAATGTCAACTTAGCTTTCTAGTGTAGACATGCCCTCATGAGTATCTGTCAAGACAGACAAGGTGAGTGAGGTAATATCTTTTGTTGGACCAATTTCTATTGGTGAAAAAGACAAGCTTTTCAGCTACACAGAGCTCCTCTTCTTCAGAATTTAACTCTGCATATCAGCAGTTCAGAAACAATAGGCATCAATCCTCCTTTTCTCTGTCCTTCCTTAAGTAGCACAAAGTGTGCTTGTTTAAACCCATCCTTATCTTCTGATATGCAAAGAACACAGAGTGACTGAATTCATAGCTATTGGAAGTACAGTAGATCAGATCTTCCTGTTTATTGATTTGTAAAGAACAGCCTCATAGTGGTTTGGCAGCTCTGAGTCAGAGAAAAGAAAGAAGCTTTTCAGCAGATAGAAGGAGGAGTGCTGGGTAACATTAAAGAGGGTCTTGTAGTAGCCATTGTTCTTTGATGTGCAGTCAAATTGGATGTGACTGGAGTCAAGGTCAGGATGCTATGGAAATGCTGTGAATATGGTGGGGGATTAGAGAAGTGTTGTTTTATTAAGTATTGTATGTATGCATGCTTATTAAATACAGAAAATTACCCTCCTCTCTTCATGAAAACCATTACTGGTGGAGCAAATTTTTAACCCCCTGACTTTATTACTTTGCTGCTGCACTAAAAGCAGCTGCTTGAATGAGATTATCCTATTCTATTCCTTCCTTCGCTACTATTTTTTCCTCAGAATCTCAGCCAGGTTCAGCCATCTTTTTTCAAGAATTGTCTTAGCTCTTTGTTTATTGCATCTCGTTTGTTTTTCAGTTAATGACCCCAACCCTACTTTCTCACATTAATAACTATTTTAAATTGCCGCTACGTATCCTTCGTAATTTGCCTGTGTTTGAATACTGGGAAGCACAATTGTGTAATTAGTGTCTAAGCATTATGCTGCCTGTGCCCTCACATGCTTAGAAGAGGGATATTACTCTGACCTTAGAAGATTTTTCTGCTGGTGATATATTTTAAATGAATAATAATGTATAGAAGGTAAGCTTAAATGTAAATGTTTTAACTCAGTCAGTGGAATGGGTGAGAACTACCTGACCTCCCCCTCCATCTCTTCTGTTACTGATCTGAAAATAGAAAATGAAATAATTTGAAACAGTGCAGCATAGTGAAATCCCCCAGCATCTGCAGCCATGTTCTTGCTATCATGTAAGGTGTTTTAATATTTGTTTGTGTTTTATCTATAGTGAAGCAGCTCAAGAAACTCTGGTGAGGAGATATTTTATTTTCCTTTAATAAAAACAGATCTTTTTGTTTTTCCTCTTCATTTTATATTGTGAACCTAGTATCTGGTTGACATTATGGATTTTGACGAAGATATCCCTGATGAAGCGGGAAGGGGGAGATCTGAATGCTGTTTCTTCCACTATAATATTAATTATTCCCTTTCAAAATAGCACATGAAATTGTAGAGTCATTTTAATGGCAGTATAATTTGACTTAATAATAGTGGTAATAGAAGCTACTGTTCATTTGCATGAGCATCAGAGACAGTAAAGGAAGTCCTTTTTCCCAGAAAGAATAAAATGTCATTTTAGAAAGTGGAGAGGTGAAACTAAGTGTGCTGAGAAAAGACAGAAAAAATAATTACCTATTTATTCCCTTATTATTCTATGTCTTGCAAATTAATTTGAGATTTCTAAAGAGATCTGCCTGGAAATAACAGTAGGGGAGGTCATGCCCCCAGGAGTTTAGTTGATATAATGTGTCTGAAATGGTATATTCTTTTTTTCTAACTTGCTAGTTTTATTGAATTTTCAAATAATATTGGCATTGATGTCTCATGATTTTTGTCTGGTTTTTTTTTCATGAACACACAAGCAACTGGTCCCTGTGTCTTCTGAGCCAGTATTGATTCATTAGCTCACAGAGCAATTCTGCTGAATGCTTTATATGCGATCTCGTCCAGACTTTTTAGGAAAATATTAAAGTAATTCCTTCATGGAATGAGAGATGCATTAAACTAGAAGAGATTAAAGGATTCTAACTGAACCCACAACTCTGTAATAAACCTCTTGAGGCACCTCCCCATCAAACCTGGTGGGAATATATATGGTTGGAACATGAAATAAAGCAGCTGTTCTCAAACTGTAGGTCAGGACACCAAAGTGGGTTGCAGTCCCATTTTAATGGGGTCCCCAGGGCTGGCGTTAGACTTGCTGGGGCCCGGGGCCAAAGCCTGAGCCCCACTGCCCGGGGCCAAAGCCAAAGCCCTCAGGCTTCAGCCCTGGGTGGCGGGACTAGGGTTACAAGCCCCCCACCTACGGCTGAGCCTTGGGCTTTGGCTTTGGTTCCCCCCCCCCTCTCCGGCAGCCGAGCTCCAGCGGGTTCAGGCTTTGGTCCCCACTGCTGGGGTCGTGTAGTAATTTTTGTTGTCAGAAGGAGGTTGCAGTACCATGAAGTTGGAGAACCCCTGAAATAAAATATTAAAGAATCCTTTAAAAAACAATCTGTGCAATACATCAGGAGTTGATGAATGGCCTGTATAGAGAGGGTGATTTACAGCTAATTCACTAGTGTAGTAGCACAAGGGGAGCCTTTGTTGTAGTCCCATTATGTGGGAGTGTAGGCATTTGTTGTTCTTTTGTGAGTGTGTTCGCACATTCACACACTTATCAAAGCTCCCAAAGCCTGAAGACCAGAAAAGCTAAAGGGGGTTACACAGGCCTTGGCTACACTGGCAATTCACAGCGCTGCACTTGCTGCGCTCAGGGGTGTGAAAAAACACCCCCCCCCCCCGAGTGCAGCGCTGTAAAGCGCCAGTGTAATCAGCACCTGCAGCGCTGCACGCTCACTCGCAGAGGTGGAGGACTTGCAGTGCTGCGAGAGAGCTCTCGCAGGGCTGGCGGTGCGACTACACTCGCGCTTCACAGCGCACGGCAGCGCTGTGAATCCACGAGTGTAGCCAAGGCCACAGTTACATCTTTACAAGCACTGCTGTTTGTGCATACCAGGGAGTTAGAACTAAATGATGGCCAACATCACTTTAAAGAAACAAGGTGGATGAGATCGTATTTTTTTATTTGACCAACTTCTGTTGGTGAAAGAGATCAGCTTTTGAGCTTACACAGAGCTCTTCTTCAGGTCTGTGTAGCTCGAAAGTTGGACTCTACCAACAGAAATTGATCCAATAAAAGATATTACCTCACCCACCTTGTCTCTCTAATATCCTGAGACCAACATGGGTACCACAACTCTGCAAACAACATCACCTGAAGTATGTTTGTTTGTTTGTGGGTTTGGGGTTTTGGTGGCGGTTTCGCGGGGCGATGGTGGCAGGGAGGGAGGCGGGATGCAGGGGTTGGTCTAAAAAAGAGATACTTGGTCTCATTTGGTTTTGCATTCGAGGTGAAAGCCATCAAATCAAAAATATGTCCAACTAAAAAAGAGACCAAACAAACAAACAAAGAGGGGGAAGGTAAGGGCTTGTTTACACTTAAAACACTGCAGCGGCACCACTGTAATGCTTCAGTGACAATGATACCTATGCTGACAGGAGCGGTTCTGCTATCAGTGTAGAGACTCTACCTCCCCAAGAGGTGGTAGCTAGGTCAACTGGAGAATCCTCCTGTTGACCTAGTGCTGTCTATGCAGGAGCCTGGGTCAGTTTAACTGTGGATTTTTCACACCCCTGAGCAATGTAATTATACTGACCTCATTTCCTAGTGTAGACGAGGCCTAAGTAACAGACCCAAGTCCTGCAAATCCTCATTTCTGGAACTGCTATAACAAGAGTTTGTAAGATTCAGCCCCAACAATGGATAAACTGTTCCCAGTAATCATGTGACATGGCTTTGCTTTTTTACTATATGTAATCTATTTCTCTGATAAACAACATAAATTCAATTCACTGTGTTGGGATTGGGTAATGGGGAGAGAGAGGAATAACTCCTTTTAATAAATCTCTTCAGATTCACTTATGTTTTAAAAGAAGGAATGAATGCTTTTAAGCACTATAATTTATTTTTGGATTGAACAGAAGCTGTCATATTTCATCTCTCTATAGTTTTACATGGTTACAGTGTTTTTAATTAAAATCACAGTATTTTAATGTCTGCTGCACTGCTGTTGCTCTTTAATTTTCTATCTTATGATTGAAAGAAAACAACTGTAACACAAAATTGTGGACAAAGTACATGATGAAAGAATCGGTCACATTGAAGAGAAAGGAATGTATAATACCATACTTCTGCTTATGGAAGATTTTGGTGTTTGTTTTAAAATCAGAATCAGGCAATAAAGGTGGGGCCTTTTTCTTTAGACCAAATTCTGATACCCGTACTTACACTGAGTAGCAGTTGACACCACAAGCAGTCTCTTCATTTCTGGTGGCATTACCTGTGGAGAAAGGTACTACTCAATATAAGGAGGGGCATCTGAATCTGACTTTTATCCATCTTGCTGATCATCAACCTTTTGCATAAGGAGCAAGAGCAAAGAAAGTTACTGCTCATCACACACCCAAACTATGCTATTGAAACCCATGAATTTTCATTTGGTTGTTTGATTAAACTGGTACTCCTAGGAGTTGGCTATCTGAAGCAAGAACAGATTAATTTCTCTTTGTCTGCTTAGCAATAAGGCTGTTACCTGTTGAACTGTATGACATTACTTTATGTATTCTTGCATTCAAAAACGGATGTTTTGAGTGAAATGAATACATTTGATTCAGAGAGAAAGTGTTGCTATTTTCATCACAGGCAAATGCACATTTCTGTGGCAAGGTTCAGCCCTGAGCAAGTACATTTAGCTAATATGCAAAAGAAATTATTTTTGTGTGCCAATGAGAAATTGTTCATATAATATTACTTAGCAGATGGGAAGCCTCTTGATGGACCCAAACTTCCTTCCATGAAAGTCAGTGGCAAATCCCTCATTGGCTTAAATTGGAACAGGCACAGGTGCAAGTATGTTGATTATAATTTTAAGTAGTTGTGGTTTGCTCACACATAGCTTTTACTGTGAGCATTAACTCTCTCATTTTATGATTGTTTTAGAGTTTGTAGAAGTCATGGAAAATAACAGTGCACCTTCATTACTCTATCACCAAAACTGTATGTACCATTTGGTATATGAGTATACATACAGTACACTGATACCTTGATAAACAGTACTGTGTGGGTTGGCAGGGATAACTGATGGGATAACTTTTAATTGCTCAATTGATTAGTCTTGGAGAGTAATCAAAGCTTCCCTATGTTTTATTCATCTTTACATTGACAAAATACACCTCTGTAGAGATAGCTATTTCCAGGCTAGCATCCAAGGCTACATATAGTTGTTCAGTTTACAAATCCACCGTGGAGTTTAGTGTGTGTCATTTTGCTGGGTTTACATATTAGACTAAAATTTCAGTTTAACCAAAACTCACCCAGTTCATAGAAATACATGATTTTTTCCAGTTTTATATAATTCTTAGAATTTTATGGCTTCTGTACTGGCAGTGGGCACAAATATCTCGAGGCTCCAAAATCTTTACCCAAAATCACATGCTCAGATTTGTCATTGTCATAGCATAAAAAATGTTGATGTCTACTGTATACCTTGCAGAGCCCTCATTCTCAATAGACTCTTAGGATTGTGTGAGTCAGATTGTGATTTTTATCATCTTTGTTTTTCATTGTCCTTTGTTAATTAAAACTTAAAATGGAATATTGTTTTGTGTATTGATAAGTAAATGCTAATAATGAGGAAAGACCTGGAATGCTTGCATCAAAGACAGGTAGAGCCTTAGGTTTCTATAAAGAACCCTCTCAAAACAAATGAGGGGTCTAAAGAGCAGACACACATTTTTTATTTTCTTCAGCATGGCTCATTTTTAAAAAAAACAATGTGTTATTGAGCTGAAAACCAATATTTGAAATTATGGAGGACTATGATTCATTGAAAGGTCATTGTAAGGTTAAAATAAATAATAATGTTATGCTAAAGGTGGTGTTAGCTTCCACAGGCATATCTTTGATCTGTAGGCAATCATAGACTTCTTGATGCTGGTGGGCATGATAGCCACCCTTCATTCCAGAAAAGTGTAAGAAGCAATTAAGCTCCTTTATAAAGTAAGACAGCTGAAATAATGGGAGCCACTGCCCAAAGCACAGAAGCTGAGTTTTGTGGGCAGAAAGCTTTCTCAGGGGGCTGATTGCAAACACAGGGTGCCTCTGTGTATCTGTGACTTGGAGGAGCAAGAGGCAGTCAGAAGAAGACATAGAAGGCATAAGAAAACTAAGGAGATAGCAAGAGAAGCACTTGCAATGTGACACTGTGAAAACCAAGACAGAGGATTTGGGGGCAGAGTGCTGACTGGAAAGAGACTTGCAACTGTGAAAAAAGAAATTACCTCCTGTTGTTTTAGCCCTAATGTGTTCAGGGAAACAGGACTTTGTACATTATTTGTAAATACCCGGGATTGCATCAAAGAAATACCTGGCTTCTCCTAATGGTAACAAGCCACAAGACCCCAAACATTGGCTAGCCACTCATGTCAAAAGGGTGAACATGTTACTGCCAACACCTACAAAAATTAAAACTGAAAACCTGAATTTCCTTTTTCATCATATATGGTGTTTGTTACCTATTTATATCTCTCTCTCAATTTGGACAACAAAACCGAACTTAATCTGTTCCCCTTTCTGTGTTTCCTGTACTAACATAGTGCTCCATTGTTTGGTTTGCAGACCTTGCAGGGAAATGTTTACATTCAGTTAATCTGCTTCCTATTAGTTATTTTGTTTAAAACATTTCTGAGAATTTACTGTTATTAGCTTTAGGCATTTTTGGTTTCTAAATGCTAAATTTAGACCTAAGCTACCTGACATTGTCCTTTGGATATATAGTACATAAGGTTGTTAGTGAATATCACTCATGTTGTTTGGAATTTTCTGTACAAGATTATCTTACTGACCTCCTGTCCTAGACACTCTGTTTTATACCGAGACACACAGATTTGGGGGTTTTAAAAATTAAACCACAATTCTACAATAGTTGTGTCTTCATGCAATACATCAGCCCAACAAGACACTAAAAAACATTTTCTTCAAAGGACAGTACCATACTGAGAAGAAAAGGTCAAGGGGATGGGAGTCAATTGAATTAGAGAACAAAGAATATGCTTGTACCCAAACACTAGTTGATTACCAGCATTGTGGCACTATACGTGTGCAGTTGGCATCTCCATACTAAATGAGATTACTTTCTTTTATATTTATTATTTTATGACTGTTTGCTCTCAAAAAGTTCATTCGGAGTCATTCAAATTCAGATAATAACAGCGGGGTTTGTTTCCCATTTTAATGTTTGCAAGAGAGAAAACAAAATCTTTTTTATTATTATTTTGGCTGGTGGCCGTTCAGATGATTTAACAGAAAGGGGTTTATCAGGCTGCTTATTGTGAGCCTGATCTAATGCCATTTAAATTAGGAGAAAAAACATTGTTGACCTCCCTGGTCTTTGGATTCAACCCGGTAAACTGCAATCAAACCCTTGGTTTATAAATTCTTGCATGAGTGTTCTTTTGTCCTATACAAAACAAAACTCTTTCTTTAATGAAATAGACACCTAACTTTAATTGCTACTTGTTACATGTTTGAGAGGAGAGTCATTTTTCTCTTGTTTTTCTCAGGTGGCCATTGATGAGCGCATCAGACAGTTGCATGAAGCCCACAGGGATTTTGGCCCTACATCTCAGCACTTCCTTTCCAGTAAGTCATTTTTAGTTTTTCTTGCATAACTTGTGCAGTGCTCGTTAGAAATTAAAACCTCAATTATGTAGCCAGCCCTGCCATTGGTGTCAACTAGGGTTGCTATCTGTTTCCATTTTAAACCCCATTGCAGATGTGTTTAGAACTCAACAGTAAAAAATTAATTGCTGGCTAAAACTTGGTATAGAAGTGTACTGATTTCAATAAACTCCAGTATAGATGGGAAAAGCCTACCAGTATCAGGTCCCCTTGCCTCTTTCTCTACCAGCGCAGGATTATTCTGTATTATACTTGTCCACTCTAGTTTGAAAGCTTCCAGTTGGGAGTTGTTGCTGATTAATTAAATAAAATAGAGTTTCTGATAACTATAATTATTTCAAATTTCTACTGAACCCCAAGCTCTTTGTACATTTTCAGTATATACTGACTTTGAATTCATATATACTTTTCTTACATGATCTATAAAAATGATCACATAGCTATAGTTTGCATATGTGTGCGCAGTCATAGAATCATAGAAGATTAGGGTTGGAAGAGACCTCAGGAGGTCATCTAGTCAAAGCAGGACCAATCCCAACTAAATCATCCCAGCCAGGGCTTTGTCAAGCCGGGCCTTAAAAACCTCTAAGGATGGAGATTCCACCACTTCCCTAGTTAACCCATTCCACCACTTCCCTAGGTAACCCATTCCAGTGCTTCATCACTCTCCTAGTGAAAGAGTTTTTCCTAATATCCAGCCTAGACCTCCCGCACTGCAACTTGAGACCATTGCTCCTTGTTCTGTCATCTGCCACCACTGAAAACAGCCAAGCTCCATCTTCTTTGGAACCCCCCTTCAGGGAGTTGAAGGCTGCTATCAAATTCCCCCTCACTCTTCTCTTCTGCAGATTAAATAAGCCCAGTTCCCTCAGCCTCTCCTCATAAGTCACGTGCCCCAGCCCCCAATCATTTTTGTTGCCCTCCACTGGACTCTCTCCAATTTGTCCACATCCTTTCTGTAGTTGGGGGCCCAAAACTGAACAGAATACTCCAGATGTGGCCTCACCAGTGCCAAATAGATGGGAATAATCACTTCCGTCAATCCGCTCGCAATGCCCCTACTAATACAGTCCAATATGCTAATACCTTCTTGTCAACAAGGGCACACTGTTGACTCATATCCAGCTTCCTGTTCACTGTAATGCCCAGGTCCTTTTCTGCAGAACTGCTGCTTAGCCAGTTGGTCCCCAGCCTGTAGCAGTGCATGGGATTCTTCCGTCCTAAATGCAGGACTCTGCACTTGTCCTTGCTGAACCTCATCAAATTTCTTTTGGCCCAATCCTCCAATTTGTCTAGGTCACTCTGGACCCTATCCCTACCTTCCTGCGTATCTACCTCCCCCCCAGCTTAATGTCATCCGCGAACTTGATGAGGATGCAATCCATCCTATCATCCAGATCATTAATGAAGATGTTGAACAAAACCGGCCCCAGGACTGACCCCTGGGGCACTCTGCTTGATACCAGCTGCCTACTAGACCTCGACCCATTGATCACTACCTGTTGAGCCAGACGATCTTGCCAGCTTTCTATCTACCTTATAGTCCATTCATCCAATCCATATTTTTTTAACTTGCTGGCAAGAATACAGTGGGAGACCATATCAAAAGCTTTGCTAAAGTCAAGATATGTCACGTCCACCACTTTCCCCATATCCAAGAGCCAGTTATCTCATTGTAGAAGGCAATCAGGTTGGTCAGGCATGACTTGCCCTTGGTGAATCCACATTGACTGTTCCTGATCACCTTCCTCTCCTCCAAGTGCTTCAAAATGGATTAGTTAAGGAGCTGCTCCATGATTTTTCCAGGGACTGAGGTGATGATGACCAGTCTGTAGTTCCCCAGATTCTCCTTCTTCCCTTTTTTAAAGATGGCCACTATATTGCCTTTTTCCAGTCATCCGGGACCTCCCCTGATCGCCACGAGTTTTCAAAGATAATGGCCAATGGCTCTGCAGTCACATCAGCCAACTCCCTCAGCACCCTGGGATGCATTGCATCCGGCCCTATGAACTTGTGCATGTCCAACTTTTCTAAATAGTCCTTAACCTGTTCTTTCACCACTGAGGGCTGCTCACCTCCTCCCCATACTGTGCTGCCCAGTGAAGCAGTCTGGGAGCTGACCTTGTCTGTGAAGACCAAGGCAAAAAAAGCATTGGGTACTTTTTCCACATCCTCTGTCACTAGGTTGCCTCCCCCATTCAGTAAGGGTCCCACACTTTCCCTGACTTTTTTCTTGTTGCTAACATACCTGTAGAAACCCTTCTTGTTACCCTTCACATACCTTGCAAGCTGCAACTCCAATTGTGCTTTGGCTTTCCTGATTACACCCATGCCTGCTCCAGCAATATCTTTATACTTCTCCCTAGTCATCTGTCCAAGTTTCCACTTCTTATAAGCTTCCTTTTTGTGTTTAATCTCACAGAAGATTTCTCTTTTAAGCCAAGCTGGTCACCTGCCATATGTGCTATTCTTTCTGCACATTGGGATAGTTTGTTCCTGCACCCTCAATTAGGCTTCTTTAAAATACAGTCAGCTCTCCTGGACTCCTTTCCCCCTCCTATTAGTCTCCCAGGTGATCCTGCCCATCAGTTCTCTGAAGGAGTCAAAGTCTGCTTTTCTGAAGTCCAGGGTCTGTATTCTGCTGCTCTCCTTTCTTCCTTTTATCAGGATCCTGAACTCGATCATTCCATGGTCAATGCTGCCCAGGTTGCCACCCTACCTTTTACTTCCCCTACCAATTCTTCCCTGTTTGTGAGCAGCAGGTCAAGAGGAGCAAGGCCCCTAGTTGGTTCCTCCAGTACTTGCACCAAGAAGTTGTCCCCAACACTCTCCAAAAACTTCCTAGATTGTAATATATATAATCAAGTAGTATTAACAAGACAAAACCATCCTGCTAATTATTGAGACCAAGGCTTGTATCACAAATCTACAACACTATATTAAGGATGAAACCTATTACAATAAAACCCTGCTTTCAGCTTGCAAATGTTTTGTCTGGGGGGAAAAATCACAAATTTTGCAAGACTGAAATTTAACATCTTCAGCAGCCAATATATTTATCTATTGCTTTACAAAGACAAAAAATTAATTAACCCTACTGTCCCTCTGAGAATATACCCATTGCACTACCTGGTATTAGGAATAAATGCACAGATGAGTAGGTTGATGTCCTTGTTAGGTTCTTTGTGGTAGCTGCTTACATTTCTGTTTCTTGAAGAGGATGAAATTAATACATGCTAATTCTGAAAAGTTGGTTCAGTAAAACATGGGATAGTCTTGTTATGGAGAAACTTAGAAGCCCAACAAAAATATAGAATGTTTGGCTGTCTGGTTACCATTAATTTTGCTGAATGCAATAAAGATACTACTGAACTAGTGAGCCATCCCTGTTGTTGAGATAATCCATACATTTGTCCTCAGCTCAACTCTGGTTATTGTCTGTGAATCAATATTAGTTAACCATTGGAACAACTTACCAAGGGCTTTGGTGGATTCTCCATCACTGGAAATCTCTTAAATCCAGATTGGCTGTTTTTCTTAAAGGTATGTTCTAGCTCAAATTCAAACAGGATTAATTCAGGGAAGTTCAGTGGCCTGTGTTATGCAGGAATATCCCTTCTCCCCTCATCCCCCACTGCTTGTTTTTCTTGTGATTTATATGTTTTAAATCAGAGAGTCATAGAGCTTAATGCCAGAAGGGACCACCAGATCATCTAGTCTGACCTCCTATGTATCACAGGCTACCAACCCCATCCAGAACCCACACACTGAACCCAACAGGTCAACTTCAAAAGACAAATGTGAGAATTCCCAGTTGGCAAGTATTTCCGAGCCATTTAGTGTTAGTTTGGATGGAACTTGGCTCCTTGTAGGAATGATACAGGATGGGCCTCTTCCATGGATAAAGGTTTAAAGATACCGATTAGGTCTTCAGATTAGATCTTTTTTTATCAGAAGACAATGACTTCAGCTAAATTCGTTGGCTCCTACTGAGTAAAACTCATATGGCCAAAGTAAAATGGTGGCCACTTTTCCCATGGCAGCTATAGTGTGGAAACTCACAAGGGGCAAGTTGAGCCCATAAGAAAAATATTTACAGTTATGGGCCTTGCATAATTCATCTACTTAGCCGTCTTGGGGCGGGGTCAAAAAACCTCAATTTAGCTGAAGAACAGCTGTTATTTAAACTTTTTTTTCAACTCTGTAACAAACCATTATTGTCTGGCTTTGCCAGCAATGCAACTCCCCCGCCCCCCAACTCCTATAACTTTATCAAGGATGTTTTGAAGTGCACTGAAAGACAACTTGAAACAGCTTCAAAGCATCAAGGCAAGAGATTGAAATGAAGCTGCTTGGAAGCCACGTCTTTGGCCTATTGTACTGCGATTAAATGAAAGTAAATAGAAGAACTTTATTTAAGAGATTATATCAATGGAATAAAGCACAGTCACAGGATAATGGTCTCCTGCTGCTTGATACATTCTAAGGGGAAACCAACCAAGGCATTTATCAAAAATAGATGTTGAGAGACAGATTTCATTTTCAAAGAAGTAGACAGTCTGTGCCGATGTTGTGTTTAAATGATTTTATTTCTGCTGTACCGTATGATTAGTGATGCAGGTGTAATCATTCTGCCTGAGAGACATTGATGTTCAGAACTGTATAGCGTTATCAAACAGTTCCATTTAGACTGGCATCGAGGACAAACTTGTTTTTCAACCAATCAGAAATAAATTTACTTTTAAAAGTATAAGTTTTAATGCTGCATTATAATTTTAAGAATAAGCTGGTTTCTAAATTGTTTATTAGCTGTTTACCACAGGTAAAGCATGTTGTTTAGGAATTTGATAAACAAAGGCGGGAAATTAACGTCGTAGCTGTTTGGCAAAACCCAAACCGGGTGCCATATTATGCCAAATCAGCATAAAATCTGATGGCACAATGCAGTCTGAAGGTTGTTCAAATCTGCATCCTATTTTATCCAAACTCTGAGAGTTTGTGGAAGAGGGAGGCAAAATAAAAGGTTTTGGGTTTAGCCCATTTCTGTTTAGTACATTTAAAATAACATTAACTATATTAATTAAGGAAGTACAATCAAACTGAAACCTTCTCCTCTCTCTTCACTTACCTATTTTGCCTAGCACAGGAGTAGACACCTGAGGGCTAGGGGGGCTTTAGTTCCCCTGTCAAGCTGTCCTGCTAGAACAAATATAAATAGCAGTGTAGCTGTAGTACCACGAGTAGCGGCAGCAGAGGTACAGCTTAGAACTGTGGAGCACAAACCTGCCTGTAACCGGTGGGTATGTACTCAGCACAGCTAAGCCGTGCCTTTGCTGCCACTGTCTATGCTGCTGTGGCTATACTGCTATTTATACTCACACTAGCTCTCTGAGAGCTAGTGTGGTATGTGTACGCGAGCAGGGAATCACACCATTAGCTCATAGTGTAGATGTAGCAAGTAGTTTAGTTTTGTGTTGATCTTTATTTTGATTGTGATTTTTCACATCCCGAGCTCGTAGCACAGATGTAGCCTTAGTTAAGTGAAATATTGGTTGAATAAGAGGTAAACCTTCTCTCTAGAAAGTCTTTTGACCTGTCTGCTGCCAATCCTGCCTGTAATCTTTCAGCATGTCAGCAAACTCTACAACCGAAGGGCCTCCCTCTGTTTCCCAGTTGAATAAAGTGTGGAAAGTTAAAACCAAGAACTTTTATGTAAATCCAGTGTTTCACTTTAGCAGGTATAGTTTATATTGCATACCAAAACGTCGACTCTTACATTGCCTCCCAATTTTAATAAATTCATAGATTTTTATGTTAGAAGGCACCACTGTGATTGTCTAGCCTGACCTCTGGCATAACACAGGCTGTAGAATTATCCTGTGGTAACTCCTGCTTCAAGTCCAATATCTGTGTCTGAACACACAGCGTATGTGTGTATCTTTTAGAAAAACACACAAGCATGGGTTAAAAGTTTCCACTGACGAGAATCCACCACAGGCACACTCCACTGCCTGGCTTTTTAGTCTGAATTTGTCTAGCTTCAGCTTTCAGCCATCGGTTCTCATTGTACCTTAAAATACTGCCTCCCGGTATTATAATAGCTTAAAAAGCAGATTCTTTACTTGAAAGAAGTACATATTGTATATCTTAGTTACTATGGGCCAGATCCTGAGTAGCATCAAAGCAGAGCTCGGTGCAAGTGAGAAGGCGTTGCGGGCGGGGAGTGGAAAACCAGCTTTGCAGCTCCCAAATCCTGGACCATTCTATACTGGTTCTAGGTGTAAAGCAGGTCAACCCGGGGCTGTTCGGCATTATGCCATTATGTCCACAGCCTCTGAGCAGGCAGGGATTTACTGGGGCACTCGTACATCCCAGTCACATCCCATTTCCTATATAAATTTCCCTGCATTTTCTAGCCTGGGAGATGGGATGGAGAAGGAGCCACTATGGTAGCTCTACATTACCTGAGGATTACCCTAGTAAAAGAGGGGTAGTCGGGGGACTACTCAAAGCCAGCTTTAGGGTTATTTTGAAAGTGGCTAGGGCACAGGGAAGACTTGCCTTGTATTTCAGTCGTGTGCACGCGCATACATATACACACATATAGGAGTTAAATCAAACAGCTGGTTTTATTTCCCTTAAATACTGGATATACTGCAAGTATTTGCAAAATGCTTCTGGAGCATTAATATTCAGCAATTTGAGAGCTGGTGATGGCTCCACAAGTCAGTTGGCTACACTGAGCAGTGTGTTCTGCACTGGTAAAGCCACCTTGAGTTTACATCGTTCCCAGCAGCACTACTATTAGAGGGCAGTTTGTTGGGGAGTTGTGATGTCAGAGCATCAGCTGGCCAGCACTCAGAGATGTGCAGTCATTCCTGCGAGCATTGATTTTGTAGTTATACTTCTGGGAGCAAATGTGTGAAAAATAAGGACGCCTCCCAGTGAAGGGGGAGGTCAGATCAGGGGTGAATTCATGCTTTTTAAATGGGTCTTGCAGCACAATGAAAGCAAGTGAGGCCAAAAAAGGTCAGTCTAGTGATGGCAAGAGCACTTAAAAGAAAATAGGATCAGGAGGATTCTACTCCGTGGATTTATTTCACACATATTCACCACAAAATCGTTAACTTGGAGTTAAGATGGTAGGCTGCACATCCCACCACTGCACCTGTAGCAATCAAAGCAATAAGCCGTTAAATCTCTCAGCACCGCAGTTAAACTCCCCTCATGAGTTGCCCCTCTCAAGCTCAGCTACTTCTTTTCAACCATAATTCCACACTCATCCTGAACAACGGTCAGGCAGACACTCTTCAACTCCAGCCATGTTTACTGGCTATTCGTTTGTGTGTTTTGGTAATTAAGATGGGATGGGTGTGATCTGCACAAATTACTTTGCAAGTAGTTCTGTGCAGGGGGCATATGAGGTCTGGTTGTAGATTGCAAGTGGCTGGGTGCAAGATATGATGTTTTCTGTAATGTTTCAGAAAAGTTATTGGTGACCTGTGTCATTGGTGACCTAGTTATTGTTCAAAATTGGGCATGTTGGAAGTTAGAGAGTTATAATTGTATCTATTATCAGCGGGTAGCCATGTTAGTCTGTATCCACAAAAACAACAAGGAGTCCAGTGGCACTTCAAGGACTAACAGATTTATTTGGGCATAAGCTTTTGTGAGTAAAAAAAACCACTTCTTCAGATGCATGGAGTGAAAATTACAGATGCAGGCATTCTACTGACATGAAGAGAAGGCAGTTACCTCACAAGTGGAGAACCAGTGTTGACAGGGCCAATTCAATCAGGGTGGATGTAGTCCACTCCCAATAATTGATGAGGAGGTGTCAATTCCAGGAAAGGGAAAGTTGCTTTTGTAGTGAGCAAGCCACTCCCAGTCCCTATTCAAGCCCAAATTAATGGTGTTAAGTTTGTAAATGAATTTTAGTTCTGCAGTTTCTCTTTGAGGTCTGTTTCTGAAATGTTTTTGTTCAAGTATGGCTACTTTTAAATCTATTATAGAATGTCCAGGAAGATTGAAGTGTTCTCCTACTGGCTTTTGTATATTACCATTCCTGATGTCTGATTTGTGTCCATTTATTCTTTTACGTAAAGGCTGTCGGGTTTGGCCAATGTACATGGCAGAGGGGCACTGTTGGCACATGATGGCATATATCACATTAGTGGACGTGCAGGTGAATGAGTCCCTGATGGTGTGGCTGGGTCCTCTGATGGTGTCACTAGAGTAGATATGGGGACAGAGTAGGCAACGAGGTTTGTTACAGGGATTGCTTCCTGGGTTAGTGTTTCTGTGGGGTGGGGTATAGGCTGGAGCTCAGTGCTTGAATGAAGCTGTGGATGGGGGAAAAGAGGGACTTAAGGAGAAATGTGGGGCATGGAAGGAGCTCTTCCACTTTCTGGGTCTCTACCTGTAGGCACAAGACCCACTTTTTCTTCATTCTCCCCTCCCCCACAGCCCCACAGTCCTGCTTTCTTTTCCCCAGACCTCCCACACACCTACTTGCTCTTTTTCTTTTCTGAGACCAGTGGCACAGTGTGTCTTTGAGGCATCAGCATTTTAAAGACTTCCCTTGGCAGGGGATCAAGCCAGCAGTGCCAGCGGAGCTAACTCCAGTCCCCACTCTTCTCCCTGCACACAAGCTTTTTTCCCGAGGCCACCCACACATTCTTGCTAAATTCTTTTTACTTTGGCCCTCAATACTCTGCTCAACCCCACCTGGCTCCTCAAGCCAAGTTCTTTATCCCCCATGAACTCCTCCATAGCTCCACAGAGCCCTGTCTCTTTCCCAGAGTTTACCCCTTGGCTCCTGATGCCTAGTTAGTCTCCCTGGCTCCCCATGGTATCGGTGAGGTTTGGAGCTGGTGAGGGATAAACACCAGGGAGGGAGAGGAGTTATTTAAGTTAAGTGCCAGTATGGACACAAGAACAAGTAGATATAAACTGGCCATCAACAAGTTTAGGTTTGAAATTAGACAAAAGTTTCTAACCAACAGAGGAGTGCAGTTCTGGAACAGCTTTCAAGGGCAGCAGTGGGGGCAAAAAACCTAAGTGGCTTCAAGACTGAGCTTGATAAGTTTATGGAGGCAGTGGTATGATGAGACTGCCTACAATGGCATGTGGCCCAACTGCGACTGCTAGCAGCAAATATCTCCAATGACTGGTGATCGGACACTAGATGAGGAGGGCTCTGAGTTACTGCAGAGAATTCTTTCCCAGGTGTCTGGCTGGTGAGTCTTGCCCACATGCTCACAGTCTAACTGATCACCATATTTGGGGTCAGGAAGGAATTTTCCCTTGGGTCAGATTGGCAGAGACCCTGGGGGGTTATCACCTTCCTCTGCGGCATGGGTCACTTACAGGTTTAAACTAGTGTAAATGGTGGATTCTCTATAACTTGAATCGTTTAAATCATGATTTGAAGACTCAGTAACTCAGCAAGAGGTTATGGGTTGATTACAGGAGTGGGTGAGTGAGGTTCTGTGGCCTGCAATATACAGGAGGTCAGAGTAGATGATCATGATGGTCCCCTCTGACCTTAAAATATATGAGTCAAAGTAGCTGTCAAGATGGAGTTTGATAAATGTCAAAAGTGGCGCATGGCCATGTCCGAGATGTTACATGAATGCATGTGTGGATGAAGTTGGTAGTTTGTGAAGACTGCAGATGTTTAGCTAGAAGGACCCAAACATATGTGTGAAAAACTGTATAATTTCTAAAAAGGAACATTTTTAAATGTTTCCTCTGCAAAAGTTAGTGAATATTAAACTAAAAATTTCACATAGAAAATTCTGTTGTCCTCTGAAGGATTATTGTGCTCAATTTGGAGTCGAAATACAGTAACTAAAGTGTGAAGCACAGGAATTTCAGTCCTGCTTTAAGTGCAAATTTCAGCACAATCTCAACTATGGAGCTGCAACTCTCTCCCCTGCAATAATGGTGCTTTGTTGGCGCCTTTTGTTTTGATCTGTGATGCTGCCTTTTACAGAGAATGGGATTCATTGTCTGTTGTTGGAGGATCCATCTGTATTTGTAAGGATAGTTATTACTTCCTTTTGAGATAAAACAAATGAGAGGTAGGAGAGATGTCAGGCTGTTTTTAATGCCACTAACAGTTCAACCAGCCTGCCATCAATCCTGGTTTTTAATGCTGTAACTCATTGGCATGCACCACTTGTGACTGCTGAAAAATAGAAGGTCTGACAACATTTAAACATACAGGTAGAACTTGTAATTTACAGCCTGATCCCTGTCGGATTGTCACATACAGTGTGTCGATGATGTGACTCAATGAAATAATGCACAGCGATAACTGGCAATTACCTGTATCTCGTTTTGGAGATCACCAGGGTTTTTTTTCTTGCTTAGAAGTGCTAATTCCATCTGTGGCTCCAAAATATTAGCAGTTTAGAGATGAACCCAGATTTTTATCAAGATAGGGAACCAATAGATACTTGGGTAAAAGCAAAAACATATAGGCATTCATGTTTAAAAGGCGTGTTTACATCTGTCTTGTATTTTGTGGTTTGTAGGATTCTCCTGATATAAAGAGCTAGGGCTTAAAGTTTAACTGGATATACCTCGCTATATTTTAAATTTTCAAATTATAAAGAACAGGTCACTTTTTTCCATTCTGTATTTAACAAATACACCTCTACCCCAATATAACGCTGTCCTCGGGAGCCAAAAAATCTTACTGCGTTATAGGTGAAACCGCGTTATATTGAACTTGCTTTGATCCGCCGGAGTGCGCAGCACCACCCCTTGGAGCGCTGCTTTACCACATTATATCCGAATTCGTGTTATATCGGGTCGCGTGGTGTAGCTCCAATGATCAGAACCAATTTTCTCAAACTATTTTTTTTAAAGCCATCACATGCCAGTACTGTATAGGGAAAATAGTTAATCATCATTAGAACTATTAGTTAACATTCAGAAGTAGATAAATAATGGTTAGAAATGTGTGCTTAAGATTTGGAAACTAAATTTCATATTTAATTATCCTTTGGATAGAGTCCAGAGTTCCTGGGACAGTTCCTTGTTTCCTCACACTCTGTTATTTTAAATTTCAGGTTCTGAAAAATCTTTTCTTCATTACTTCTTGCCATTTCTGCCTTACAAAAATGGCAGTTAATAAACTGTAGAACTTTCTTAGTCACTTTCCATTGCATAGAGATTTTGCTCTAATGTAAATTATTTGAAATTGACGAAAAACACCTTTTCAGTTTACGGTTTTGGCATTAATAGCCTGAACAGACAACCATTAAAGCCATAATCAAACTCCCATGGATATTCAAAAATGACAGATCAGACCCTATTTCATTTGACTACTCTGTTGCCAGTCTTAAAGATGAGACTATGGACTGCATTGGATCTGGACACCAAGCTATTATTCTTCAATCTAGAGGTTGAATATGTTACTTCAGCCTGTGCTGATCATAGGAATTTAGGATTTGACATAGTATATCAAACTGGTTTTAGAATTTAGTTGGTGCATGGATTGTCTCTTTTGTGTATTTGTACAGCCCCCATCAAAATAAGTGTTCAGCCCCATAATACACACACAGTCAATTGTTTAGCACTGCAAGCTGATGTCAGGGCCTGGCTGTGGGTAGCCTGTGTGCATGGGTCACTTATGAAGTTGCGATCAGGAGTTGAGTAACAGAGTTAGGGTCGAGCCAGGTTAGAGTCAGGTGCGGAGTTGCAGACAGGAGGCAAGTAGCAGACTCAGGGATGAGCTGGGGTTAGGAGCCAGAGCCTGGGGTTCACAGCAAGGCAAGATCTGGAGGGAAAGCAAGCAGGCAGTCTGCTCAGAATGCTCCTTGATGGTTTCCTCATTTATACCCCAGCATATGTCAGTCATTAGGCTGTCGGAAGGCCACCACTCAGGCCCTGCTGGGCAATGCTTCCTGCAGTGTCTGGCTTCACAGAGTCTCCCTTCAGGTGGCAAATTTTTTCTGTCCCCATGCTAGCGGCGGGAAGGGCTAGTTGTCCAAGTACATACCTAGCATCTTGACAGGACCATACTCAGGGCTTTGCTACTATTTTTAGTGCACTAGCTCAGTCAGAGCTAGCACAGGTATGTCTACCCAAGCTGGAAATTACACCTCCAGTCACAGGCGATGACTTCGATTTTTATTTTTCCTGTGGGTGCTCCACCCTGAGGCCCTGCCCCCACTCTGCCTCTTCCCCCGAAGGCCACACCCTTAGTCCGCATCTTCCTTCCCCAGCCCCACCCTCGATCCACCTCTTTGACCAGCTCTGCCTCCTGCCCCGAGGCCCCACCCTCACTCTGCTTCTTCCGGCCCCACTCCACCCCTGCCATTCATCACTCTCCGCCCTCCTCTAAGCATCTCCAGCCAGCTGGTGAACAGCTGATCAGCAACCCCACTGAACAGCTGTGGCTGGTGGGTGCTGAACACCCCCTATTTTTTTCTGTGGGTGCTTGAGCCCTAGAGCACCCACAGAGTCAATGCCCACACTGTACCTCCAGTTCCAAGTATAGGTGTACACCCTGTGTCTGAAAATACTTTTTTAAAATCTAGATACAACATTCCACTCTTTGGGTTTCTTTGAATTGAGCCACACAAAGCTCACAAGCCACACAAAGTACTGAATTATATAGAGGTGTAAAGTGCATGGAGGTAGAGAGAAGCAAAAGCCACTCCCCCCCCCCCCCCCAACCTGCAACCAGAGTTTAAATCTACAGTGCAGCATTCAGTGGAAGATTTCAGTCTCCAGAGCTGCCAGTCCTGCACCTTTCAAGGAGAGCCAAGCACATTTAAAGGAAGAAAAGAGACTTAAAAAAGAAATACAAATAATCTCTATTGGATGTTTTGCTCCTCAGCTCTTGCCTTTGTTACTATCGTCATTAAGGGAGGAATGACTTTGCAGTAGCAGTGGGCAGCAATTTAAGTTCAAGACCTGCTTAATGAGTGAAGCATGTTAAAAGTTACAGGGAATTATGTTAAATACACATGGGCCACATCTATACTAGCACTTTTTTGTAAAATGTCTTACCATTGCACTACCACCAGTGCAGCTCCCTAAGTGGTAGCAACAGTAGGAGCAGCTGGGGTTTTAAACACCATGTCACCTGCTCTGCTGTGCAAGATTAGATGATCTATGATGGTTAAAGAGTCTACATTAGCACCCTTACCATTCCTGCCATCAGTGGTTGTGAAATAATAGGAAATTTTAAGAAAAATGCTAATCTAGATAGCTCAGGTGTTTTGGAGGGACATTGATAGTACTATATTCTGTGGTTCAAGAGGCATCATGCATCTAATGATCATTCCTGCTGGTTTGCTGCTTTTTAATATTCCCTTATATTTTCTTCTCTCAAAGATGTTGACTGCAATAGAGCTGTGCATAGCATATTGATAAATTTGATTCACCATGAATTAGAATTCTGATTATATGCTGGATTCCCCCACCTGCAAATTAAGTTTTACATTATAAAAATGGTCAATTTCAACTCTCTGGCCAAAATCATAAATTTCAGTTAGTACTTCACTAACAGAAGTTGCTTATTTCTCCTATTTTTCACTGCAATAATAACTTTTGGTGGTGAAAAAAGTCTTCCATTAAAAAACTTAAGGTGACAATGAACAATATTTCAATGAAAAAATGTTTTCCTCCTATTTCATTTCATTTAATTTTCACGCATCTCTACAATGCAGTATACAGTGTTATTTAAAAGCAGTTGTTTGTTGTTGGTGGAATGATCTCATATATTTCATAGCCGCATTATTCATAGTTTAATATGTTTTAATCTCTGATGATATTTCTCCAATGTTGAGTATGTCACAGCTATCCATGATGTTTTCTTAACTCTTAGATGAGTATAAGCTTCATACAGAGAGTCATTATTTATTAACTACTTCTGTGCTGCCTACAGTACCAGATTTCTGAGGCAAACATTTCCCTGCTGCTGCCCCGTGTATCTAGTATGTCCTTATTGAAGCACTACTGGAAGATTCAGACTTAAAGATTCAAACATTTCTGCTGCAGCGCAGTTAAACAGTGTGGCAGAGTTGTCATGAGCTATAAATTGTGCTCAGTTAAAACATATTCTTTATGTTCTGAAATGCCTGGTGTGTAAAGCAATGAGGCTATTCTCTTTATGTCAGAACTCATTCTGTTATGTTTGGCTCTATAAGGCTTGAAATGTTTATCTAAGATTTATTTTTCTAATAGTCTGTTTTATTCTCTCTGCACAAAAGCCAAAATGTGTTCAATGTGATAGAAACCAGTTTTAGAGATTTTTCTTTTTCAAAGTTTGAGTGCAACCAACATTGATTATGAGACGTGTCAGCAATATACAAACCTAGTAAGGCAGAACAATAGCTACAGTATTAGTCTACCTGATGGAATATCCTTTTCAAGTACATGCAAGTATTTTGTTGCTGCTTTACCAAACAGTAACATCCAAGAAAATGAGCCTTGGATCGATTTTATGCTTTGAAGTGATCTCTGGAAACTTCTGAATGACTTCACAGTATGCTGTTCACCATTTGTAATGATGCTAAGGAACATGTTATCTATTTAGTAGCTGTATAATGTTTCTCACCAGTAACACCCAGCAAACATTACGTTTCAAGTTGGTCATAAAGATTTCAGCAGTTATTGCAGACCTGGGAGGCCTAATTTATAATTCCTGTGGAGTGAGTCTCTGTTGTGCTGCCCCTCTTCACATGTTCAGATCTTTATGGCTAATCAGCCCATCTTCCAAAGTTTGAAAAGCAATCTTAAAGCATTTTACTCTATTTGTGAACGCAGACAGCATTGCAATGCAGACAGAGAAGCAGTGTGTAATTTAACTGTTGAAGAATCCAAATTGGAATTTAACTGCTTAGCTCACTTCAATTCCTGAGAACCCACCCACATATGCAGGCTTAAATCAGGCTCCAAGCTAGTTGAGCTAGACCCCATGGTGTGCAATTTTTATGCAAGTTAGGTTTTGATTGATGTTTTTCTCCTTCTAACTTTTAAATCTTTCAGCCAATATATTCTGACATCAGTTTCTCAATTATAAGTGAGCCATTATGCCTCTATGCTACATAACATCAGTGTTCCACACTGTAATTTACTATAATAACAAATATGCATAAGATAGAAATAGGCCCTCTGTAAATGGGCAAAACAAATATTTTACAAGTATACACTACTTTCATTGAGAAAGATCCTAAAGAACTTCCCAAATTACACATACCCACACACACTCTCAGATAAGCAGCTCTTTCTAGGGTGAAGATGGCAGTCAGCCATCCAGCCAGCATATAGCATGCTTTAACTGACTGGGGATTGCTGTAACTTACCTCGTCCTTAGGAAAAGTACTAGGGGATCTTTAATGTCTGTGTAGAACAACCATATCTTGTTTATTATGATATCTTAATAAAATACATCTGAAAGTAAATACAGTGGTACTCAATTTATCTATTTTGAAAGACTCAAAGGATAAGTCAGCTCTACACATATGTGAACTTGTGATTATAGGTTTCAGAGTAGCAGCCGTGTTAGTCGTGGGCTGTAGTCCATAAAAGCTTATGCTCTAATAAATTTGTTAGTCTCTAAGGTGCCACAAGTACTCCTGTTCTTTTTGTGATTATAGGTATTTCCAAACTTGAGGATTAGATCACTAAGCCAAGGATTGGCAACCTTTGGCACACGGCCCGTCAGGGTAAGCACCCTGGCGGGCCGGGCCGGTTTGTTTACCTGCCGCATCCGCAGGTTTGGCCGATCGCGGCTCCTACTAGCTGTGGTTCACTGTCCCAGGCCAATGGGGGCGGTGGGAAGCGGTGCGGGCTGAGAGATGTGCTGGCCGCTGCTTCCCGCCGCCCCCATTGGCCTGGAGCGGCAAACCGCGGCCAGTGGGAGACACGATTGGCCAAACCTGCGGACGCGACTGTCAAGGCTGTATCCCCACTTTGAACTTTAGGGTACAAATGTGGGGGCCTGCATGAAGACTTCTAAGCTTAACTACCAGCTTAGCTCTGGTCCGCTGCTACCATTCTCAAAAACTAATTCCCTTCCCTGGGTAGCCTTGAGAAACCTTTCACCAATTCCCTGGTGAATACAGATCCAAACCCGTTGGATCTTAAAACAAGGAGAAATTAACCATTCCCCTCCTTCCTCCCACCAACTCCGGGTGAATACAGATCCAACCCCCTTGGATCTAAAAACAAGGAAAAATCAATCAGGTTCTTAAAAAGAAGGCTTTTAATTAAAGAAAAAGGTAAAAATCATCTCTGTAAAATCAGTATGGAAATTAACCTTACAGGGTAATCAAACTTAAAGAGCTCAGAGGACTCCCCTCTAGTCTTAGGTTCAAAGTACAGCAAACAGAGATAAACACTCTAGTAAAAGGTACATTTACAAGTTGAGAAAACAAAGTAAAACTAAGATGCCTTGCCTGGCTATTTACTTACAAGTTTGAAATATGAGAGACTTGTTTAGAAAGATGTGGAGAACCTGGATTGATGTCTGGTCCCTCTCAGTCCCAAGAGCGAACAAACTCCCAAACAAAGAGCACAAACAAAAGCCTTCCCCCCCCCACCCAAGTATCTTGTCCCCTTATTGGTCCTTTGGGTCAGATGCCAGCCAGGTTGCCTGAGCTTCTTAACCCTTTACAGGGAAAAAGATTTTGGAGTCTCTGGCCAGGAGGGATTTTATAGTACTGTACACAGGACAGCTGTTACCCTTCCCTTTATAGTTATGACAGCGACAGGTAAACAAACCAGCCCGGCCCACCAGAGTGCTTACCCTGACGGGCCGCGTGCCAAAGGTTGCCAATCCCTGCACTAAGCCATCACTATCTGCCTTCATAAGGAATGACAAATACAATACTTCAACAAAAGATTAAACCATTAGTAAAAGAAGTGTTATATGTTGTGGGGGTAGGAGTAAACAGATTCTAAGATGTATATTTGGTTAAAAATAAAAATAACAATAATGCTCAATAGAACAACAGAAGTCAGCAAAGTCAAGGTATCATAGGTAGAGGCCCTGCCTGAAGTCATTCTCCCAGGCTTAATTTAGGCACATGATTAAATACCTCACTAAATTGGGGATAGAGTGACCAATTTGTAAATATTGCAGGTTTTGTTATGGTTATGAACACCTGTGTGAGCTCAGATCCAAACCTCACAAAGCTGTAATTCACTCATATGAAACCTCTAACAAACAGCAATCAGCAAGTCACAGAGTAGATTGAAGCATGGCACAGTGTGGTTGCCATCAAAAAATTACAGTTTCACTCCCCTCCCCCATGTTATCTGAGATGCTGAGGATTTTCTCTATACTTACCATTGAAAACAGATCCGTGTCACTGTGTGATAATGGTGAGTGAATGTTAACATTTTAATAATGACCATTAGAAGTAGTTTTTGATAGGACTGATTTTAGCCAAGACGATCTCTTTGAATATTTTGGTGGATAGGTGTAATAAACGATCATTTACCTTTGATAGTTTTAAATGTATTGTATACATAATTCCCATAATGATATAGCTAAATTAAATATTTATTAGATTATTTTTGAATTTCATCTATGAACACAGCTAAAATGACACCCGCATTCTATTTAAGTCTCTGGTCAGACCCTTGCATAGAGTAAAATACCGTTGAACTGTGGAGCACACAGATCCAGCATGCTGCTGCTTCTTTTTGCTTTGTGAAAAGACAAATACCAACTTATGTGAACATGGTCTGTGAAATGTACCCTAAGTTCAATGATAGCGCACACAGTAAGTTTAATGTGTTAGCACATCAAAGGGAGAAAAATAAAACTCTGACAATAGATAACCATTGAATGATTACTAATGCATAGCAATGCTAATGGAGTGCAAGGAGATTTAAATCCATTTTTTTAAAAAGACAATTTTTGCTACGCTATTTTATTTCGGTAGTCAACATTGCAGGTGGCTGGTTCCTATAGCAATGGATTCTTACATTATGCAAAAGTAAAACAATAAGGCACTGTTGAATTACACTTTGCTAATAGGGAAATGTCTGTTTCTTGAGTATAACACACAGGGAAGCTATGGTGTCGTACAAAAACATTTTCCAGAAAGGTTTCAGAGTGGTAGCTGTATTTACTGTATTTTCCACTGCATGCATCTGATGAAGTGGGCTTTAACCCATGAAAGCTTATGCTCAAATAAATTTGTTAGTCTCTAAGGTGCCACAAGTACTCCTGTTCTTTTTGTTTTCCAGAAAGTCTTCTTTGATAGACTACTAAACTTACCAGGAATTAAAGATATATGTCTATTACTTACACTGGCTTTGTAATGGATGACAAACCTCTACTGGTACCAGGAGATAAGAAACAGCTGTTCTCAGCTGTTGGATTTGTGCCAGAAATGAGATGATTATTCTCAGAGCACAGTTGTAAAAGGTACCACATATTTTGTCAACTCAAATTTATGCAAGACTAGAATCATCCAGGACAGCAGAAACTGTATTACAGACAACCTCACAACAGTCTCTTGAAGGAACACTAAATCCAATTATGCAGAACATCACAGAATTGTTTATTTCTAAAGCATTTAGTTCCACTGAAAGCAGACTATTTGTGCTTGGTTTTTTAAATGGATCAAGAACACTTTTGTATATAAGATTTTGGGATAATAAGTTATGCCTGGAAAGCTGTTGCCCAGATGAATTCAGGAGTGAAGGAGAAATACACCTTCCAGAATAATTACAGCAACCCATCCTATCCTTTAGATATTCAATAAATACATAACATTTCCTTTGATTTTAAGATAGGAACTGTAGCTGAGGTGTTCTCACTCTGAAAGCTAAGGTTTGGTTTGGTTTTTTTTTGGGAAAGAGGCTTTTTGCCCTCTAATGCAGTTTGGGGAGTTGAATGGGTAGGGCTTTTTAATTAAAAATACATATTACTCCATACAAAGTAGATCACATCCTCAAATTAATGTAGGGTTTTTTGGGGCGGGGGGACAGGGAGGAGGAGGTGGTGGTTCTGTTGTTTTTTACTCTTCAGAATACCTAGTTCCATAATCCAAATGTTTTTTTAAACCAGTTTGTATGCTATCCTCTAGTCTTACATAGCTAGGAAGATTAAGCTACATGAACAACTGAAATTGTCAGATATAGATACATGGGGAAGGTGGATGGCATTCTTCCTAGTTCTTAAATTTCAGATAACACATAGCATTGCCTGGTATATTGTCTTTGGAGGTTTTCTGCATCCAAGTATATAGTGGAATGAGTTTATCATGACAGAAATTAAGATATAGATATTATTGGGAATGTGGGAAGATTGTGAATGTCAGCTGTGTTAGTTTTTGTTGTTTTTTAGTTAGTTAGTTAGTTAGTTAGTTAGTTACTTAGTTACTTAGTTATATAACCATATTTCCCTAGGAGCCCTAGTTATGGAGCAGGACTCATTGTGCTAGGCACTGTACAAATACTGAACAAAAAGACTGTCCGTGTCCCCAAAGAGTTTACAATCTAAGTAATATATTACAATGCTTAACTCTGTGTGTGTATTTAGATGTATAATATATATGCCAAATCTTTATTCTGTCCCTTTGCATATATGTATTATGATATAGTTTTCAAATATATGACCTGATGCAAGTGCTAGAGGAATTAACAGAGCTGCTCTTGACCTGCTGCTCACAAACAGGGAAGAATTAGTAGGGGAAGCAAAAGTGGATGGGAACCTGGGAGGCAGTGACCATGAGAGGGTTGAGTTCAGGATCCTGACACAAGGAAGAAAGGAGAGCAGCAGAAGGAGACCCTGAACTTCAGAAAAGCAGACTTTGACTCCCTCAGGGAACTGATGGGCAGAATCCCCTGGGAGAATAACATGAGGGGGAAAGGAGTCCAGGAGAGCTGGCTGTATTTTAAACAATCCTTATTGAGGTTGCAGGAACAAACCATCCTGAGGTATAGAAAGAATAGTAAATATGGCAGGTTACCAGCTTGGCTTAACAGTGAAATCCTTGCTAATTGTAAACACAAAAAAGAAGCTTACAAGAAGTGGAAGATTGGACATATGACCAGGGAGTATAAAAATATTGCTCAGGCATGCAGGAGTGAAATCAGGAAGGCCAAATCACACTTGGAGTTGCAGCTAGCACGGGATGTTAAGAGTAACAAGAAGGGTTTCTACAGGTATGTTAGCAACAAGAAGAAGGTCAGGGAAAGTGTGGGTCCCTTACTGAATGGGGGGAGCAACCTAGTGATAGAGGATGTGGAAAAAGCTAATGTACTAAATGCTTCTTTTGCCTCTGTCTTCATGAACAAGGTCAGCTCCCAGACTACTGCACTGGGCAGCACAGTATGGGGAGGAGGTGACCAGCTCTCTGTGGAGAAAGAAGTGGTTCAGGACTATTTAGAAAAGCTGGATGAGCACAAGTCCATGTGGCTGGATGCGCTGCATCCAAGGGTGCTAAAGGAGTTGGCGGGTATGATTGAAGAGCCATTGGCCATTATCTTTGAAAACTCATGGTGATTGGGGGAGTTCCTGGATGACTGGAAAAAGGCTAATGTAGTGCCCATTTTTTAAAAAGGGGAAGAAAGAGGATCCGGGGAACTACAGGCCAGTCAGCCTCACCTCAGTCCCTGGAAAAATCATGGAGCAGGTCCTCAAGGAATCAGTTTTGAAGCACTTGGAGGAGAGGAAGGTGATCAAGAACAGTCAGCATGGATTCACCAAGTGCAAGTCATGCCTGACTACCCTAATTGCCTTCTATGATGAGATAACTAGCTCTGTGGATGAGGGGAAAGCAGTGGACATGTTATTCCTTGACTTTAGCAAAGCTTTTGATACGGTCTCCCACAGTATTCTTGCCGTCAAGTTAAAGAAGTATGGGCTGGATGAATGGACTATAAGGTGGATAGAAAGCTGGCTAAATCATCGTGCTCAACGTGTAGTGATCAATGGCTCCATGTCTCGTTGGCAGCCAGTATCAAGTAGAGTAGAGTATCAAGTAGAGGGCTCCAGGGGTCGGTCCTGGAGCCAGTTTTGTTCAATATCTTCATTAATGATCTGGTGGATGGCGTTGATTGCACCCTCAGCAAATTTGCAGTTGAGACTAAACTGGGGGGAGTGGTAGATATGCTGGAGGGTAGGGATAGGATACAGAGGGACCTAGACAAATTGGAGGATTGGGCCAAAAGAAATTTGATGAGGTTCAACACGGACAAGTGCAGAGTCCTGCATTTAGTATGGAAGAATCCCATGCACTGCTACAGACTAGGGACTGAATGGCTAGGCAGCAGTTCTGCAGAAAAGGACCTAGGGGTTACAGTGGACGAGAAGCTGGATATGAGTCAACAGTGTGCCCTTGTTGACAAGAAGGCTAATGGCATTTTGGGCTGTATAAGTAGGAGCATTGCCAGCAGATCGAGGGATGTAATCATTGTCCTCTATTTGGCATTGTGAGGCCTCATCTAGAGTACAGTGTCCAGTTTTTGGCCCCACATGTGGAAAAATTGGAAAGAGTCCAGAGGAGGGCAACAAAAATTATTAGGGGGCTGGAGCGCACTTATGAGAAGAGGCTGAGGGAACTGGGATTGTTTAGTCTGCAGAAGAGAAGAATGAGGGGTATTTGATAGCTGCTTTCAACTACCTGAAAGGGGCTTCCAAAGAGGATGGATCTAGACTGTTCTCAGTGGTAGCAGATGACAGAACAAGGATGCTTTTCTGTCACCCTCCAGTCCATCTACAATGTTGCTGCCATACTCCTCTTCCTTGCCACTCCAGCTCCATCATCACCTTCTTTGAGTCCCTTTACTGGCTTCTCATTTTCATCCAAAAGTATCTTAAACTCTTTGTGTTTGCTCCAGCCCATATCTCATTTTGGTTGCATGTTGCTCTCCTTTTTAGACTCTCATAAGTGCCTCCATGTATCTCCCATGCTGCCCTTACAGCTAATTTTTTTCTTCCTGATATTGTTTGCTATGCAACTTCCCTGACCTCTTCAAATCCCTCCTCAAAATGTATTTATTTATTAGCAGTCCCACAAACAATGATCCGCTAATTCCCTATAAACTATTTTAAAATGTGTTTCACATGTTCTCTCCAACTCCTTTGCTCATGTTATCTTTTTACTTGAATTTCTGAGGTGCAATGAGATGTATTTAAAGTAGGTGGTGTATTTTCTTTATTCAGCTGATGGACTTTTGTGCATAGGTGAAGTGTGGATACATTTGTTCCTTTATTCATACAGATTGTGATTTGATTTTGTTTTAATATCTGTTAAAACACCTAGACCCTGGGATAGGCATTTTTTAAGTAGATAAAATCTAAATGACTATATATAGAATAGCGAGCCAAGGCGGGTTAGGCAATATCTTTTACTAGACCAACTTCTGTTGGTGACACAGACAAGCTTTTGAGCTACACAGAGCTTTTCTTCAGGTATGAGAAAGGTACATAGGGTGTGTCTACACACAATTAAAAACCCGCAGCTGGCCCATGTCCGCTGACTCGGGCTCACAGGACTTGGGCTAAGGGGTATTTAACTGCGGTGTAGATGTTTGGGCTTGGGGCAGCCTGGGCTCTAGTACCCTGTGAGGTGGGAGAATTTCCAGAGCTCAGGCTGCAGCCCAACCTGGAACATCTACATTGCAATTAATGGTCCCTTAACCTGAGCCCCGTGAAACCAGGTCAGCTAGTATGCGTCAGCTGCAGGTGTCAAATTGCAGGGTAGGCATACCCTCAGAGTGTCAGGGCTAAATACAAGCTGGAACAGATGGTTTAGCGTAAATAGTTAACACGTATTGTAAGAGACGAGTCAAAGTGAAGTGGCCTGGTCACACCTCTGCAGTCATAGCACTGAAAGGGGGAAGGGGGAGTAGGAAGGGTTAGTGGGTTACAGATTATTGTAATAAGCCTTAGATACAGTGTCTTTATTAAAACTGTGATTTTTAGAGTCTAGCGAAGTTATGAATTTTAGCTCCCAGACTTATCTCTAGAAGGTGTTGGGCAGGTTTCCTTTGAGGATGAGGACTGAAGTGTCAGATATAGAGAGATCACTTTGTGAAAAGTGTTCACCTGCAGGTGATACGGTGTTTTTGTCTTTTATCATTTTTCTGTGTGCATTCATTTGGGACATTGTGATTGTCTGTTTTCACCCATAGTTGTTGTTGGAGCATTTAGTGCACTGGATGAGATACACCACATGTTGTGATAGGCATGTATAGGACCCATGGATCTTGAAAGGTGTGTTGTGAGGGTATTGATCTTCATAGCAGTGGAGATATGTCTGCAGGTTTTGCATCTATTATTATGGCAGGGTCTGGTACAACTTTGAGCTGGTGGATCCTGGTTTGAGGGGAGCTTGCTTCTGATGGTGAACTTGAAAAGATTGTAAATTCTAAGTATTAAAGAAGAGCTTTCAGAATATGGCTCAGACCATCAGCAAGCAAGAATTTCCATCATTTGAAAATATGTCCTACCCATATTCCTTTTTCATAGAAAACATTATTTACAACATATTTTCACTATACTGTAAGTTGATGTTGGTACTTAATGCTGTGAGAATCTAGACTGAGAAAACTGCTATTACGTAGTGCCATTTTCTGATGGGTTTAACACTTTTTGATGTGATCATGCCGACATCTTCTGCACAGCTTGCCAGTTTTGAAAGACAATAAAACACATGAACATTTAATAATATAGGAAATAAAAATGAAATAGGTCTCTATTTAAAACAAATAAACAGGAGAACATCATCATACTGGGCTGCTAAATGTCTTTACTTGACATAAAATGTAAACCAGGGTGTAATTTTGTTCCTAGAAGGATGAGAACAGTTGATCAAATAAGAGGTGAAATTGAAGAAAAAACAACAGAAAGCATTACCAAGAGGTGCCCCGTAAAAGAACTCGCCAGAAAGACAGATAGGCTGCGTGTTGAGTTCCTTATCTCTTCTTTAAGTTTAGTAGTCAAAGAGGTTTTTGCATTTATCTTTGCAGCTGAATGAGTTCAATTTCACTCAGATTAGGACAGAAATTTCAGAACAGCAGGTTAATCCTTCCTGCCTTCATGGGTAACTGAGCAAACAGACCCATATCAGCGTGGCCAAGTGTAAAATTGTAATTCCAGAGATTAATGTTGTCTTTTCTGTTTGCTTTGAACTTGACCTCCATGTCTCTCTTATTTTATTTATATATTTATTTATTTATATTTGTTAACAGCTTCTGTCCAGGGTCCCTGGGAGAGGGCAATCTCACCAAACAAAGTGCCCTACTATATCAAGTAAGTATAAATAATATTGATGATGGCTATTTAGTAGTCTCATATATGTATGATAGTTAATTATTTCTTTAATTTTCCCGATACAATTCTTGTGTTGTTTCAGTGGGAAGGACAAAAGTAGTGAAATATGCAATAAAATGTCATGCAAACATGCTGGTGCTCTGGGGAGCTTCCTTAAAAGAAAAAAAAAACATCAGATAGTTTTTGAGTTGTGATAAAGCAGAGTGCCTTTCATGACGTTGCAGCAGTCACCTGAAAACTCTAGTAAAGCTGTGGACCACATGGTTCATACTTGATTCCTTTATATCTGTTCCTTTCTCCATCAACAGTGAGAAAGGGAGGTTTTGCACTACCCCACAAGCCAGTCAGAATTTTGGTGAATGATTTGATGTTGAAAGCAGCCACGTATGGTGCAATTGAGAAATCTGCAGCTTTAGCATCATTGTCCTTTTTCTTTAACTGATCTTTTTAAAACTATCAATTGTCCATTATCCTGTGAGCACCTTTAGCAACATTGTTTGGCAGAATCTGTTGTTGAAGGACAACAAGGGAGAAATTCATATTAAAAATAGGCACAGAATAACAAACTAAGAGGAAACTTTAAAAACCCAGGAGGAGATCACTTTTTCATGCCTCAGGTTATCCCACTACACAACAAAAATAAGGGTGAATAAATTACTCCTAGTGCTCTAGTTTTTCCATGTTCCTAACATGAGCTGTGAGCTGTTTCTTCACTACAGCCTGGAAAAATAAATGCTGCAGTACATAGGATGAAGTTGCTGTGTTAACAGAGCCTGCAGTGCAAATGACTAAAACTTAAGTGTCTGTATTTGGGTTACAGTGATCCATGTTACACTGCACCATCTGTTACAATAATGAATGCCCTCTACAAAAGACAGAACCTAAATTCTTCAGGATGGCCACCTGATCGCTATGGCACTCCAGTTCTGAATTTTGTAGCAAAATATAATTTCTGTGGCAGCTTCAAAATTGAGGTTTTATTGAATTAAATGTAAAAATGAATAACAGTCAGAACTAGAGTATTCCCTAGTATTATTTATTTTTATATTAATTTAGTTTGCTGCTGCCCCAAATTTTAAATTTGCTGCAGACATTTACATTGTCAACGAATAATTAAATTGAATGGGGAAAGCTAGAAGTTTTGACACATGAGTCGGGGTGTTTTGGCATCAGCTGCGAGAGGGAATTTGGGGTTTTGGCACCCCTGTCACAGCTGAGGCACTGGGGAAAGGGATACATCTCCTTTTCACTCACCCTTGAGGTGACTTGACATTTTGGTTGGAGAAGCTTTAATTCTTAATATCTCACCATAGCAATTCTTCATGGCAGCCAAGAGCCCACTGCACCTCTCAATCATTATACCTGTCACTACTTCCAACAGCAGTAGGTGTACACACTAGCTGAATGTTAATGCTAAAATGATCAACAGCAAAATAAACATTTTATTTTGTCCTTCTTAGTTTTCAGAGTCAGTGCCCCATTACAGCTATTGTTTCAGGCTATTTGCAGACCCAGGAAAAACATACTTCATATGCTTCCATTTGGTTCACTCAGGGAAGGTTATCTTCACAACCATAAGGGCTGGTAACATAACTTCTATAATGAAAGCTTACATTCTGTAGCATGTTGTACAGGAGCACCCTGTAGCTGACCTAGCAATCGGATATCTGAGGTATTTGTTAATCCTAGTGACTTCCCTGTTCCATCTGCTCCCTGCTCCAGCTTTAAGACTACCCCCAGTGATTTAAATGTTTCTCTTTCCATTTCTCCTTTATTCCCCTCATTTAGCATTTCATATTTGTCATAGCAAAGCTGCCTGTTATTCTTAGCCTTTTCAACCTTTAAACAATGTTTATTTAGCCATCCATTTTTTTCATCCGTTGAATTATTACTTTCTTGCTTATCTTTAATTGTTACAAGAGTTGTCATAAAGGTGTAACAGAAGGGTAAGTATCATGCCTGGCTCTTTTCTTAATGTTTATGTAATTTTCCTTTCCACCTTCAACATAGAGTACTCAGGGCACATATGAGAGCATCCTTTGCTAACTGAATTTCCTGCATACATTACTGGTTTTGTGTTTTATCAATTTCCTTCTTGATATTTACCTGTTTTAATTCATCAATTTCACATTTGAAATGTCACAGCATTTGATGAGTCCATAAATCAGGCAACACTTAATACTAAATCCTCAGCAGTAACATTCCAGACTTCTTAGTGTTAGGTCACTCCAAGCCCTTTGAATTTGATAGTTAAAACTTCATTTTTAAACATTGATTAGTCTGTAGCAACCAGCCACCACTAAAGTTCCTGAAGTACTGTACATTTTTTAATATTTTATCTCCCTTGGGCCTTATTCCTGCCAGCGTCTCTTTTACCTTATTTCAGTACAGCTTTCATTGCTACTGAAAATATAATCGCCAACAATGTACAACTGCTTTTCCTACTCTATGCCATTTTGTAGTTTCTTGGCCTACTGTCAACCTCATGAAAATTGCAATATAATGGCCTTTTACCAGCTGCTGCATTCTGTTAGGATTTCTTTCACCTTTTTATGTGGTTAGTCCCATATGGATAGGCCAAACTGAGCCAACAGTTAACACTCACCTTGCTTCCTTCCCTAATGAGTTGAGAAATCATATTTCTGTATGCCAGGCTACCAAAGGTGCCTTGGATTCTAAAGTAGCAAACGGATTTTTCTCACTGCCTACTGAACACCTGGCTGTATGATGGGCTATCAAGGAAAAAAAAATTACATCTGCACGTTGCTATGTGAAATCTTTCTAAACTACACTTCATCTAACCCGCTTTTTTTCCATCATCAGCCTTTTTCTCGTTATGCTGATGACCTTCCTGTTCTTCACATCAACCAAAAAAGTTACTATGAAACCCTTAAGTACTCCAGAGATCACATCTTATTTTATACTGTATAATTTACAAGTAAACCCATTTTTCCTATGGTTAATACAGGCTTTAAAGGTTTACATTAGTTCAGAGTTGGGGAAAAGAAACCTGTAAGAAGACTGCTGTTTTGCCAGGCCACTTGTCTAAGTGGCTGACCCTGCAATTGATCCGCTTTGGCAGATCAATGAGCCCTGATGGCAAAATCAAAAAGGCTTAGTGTACGTGCCGGGCCTTCCTGCATGGAGGCAGCTGTGGGATTGAAGGCTGCCACTAATAGGAAGCACCATTTCCAGAAAAAATGGGTTCATATAATATACCAGAAAAGTCTGGTGAGTGAGAGAGGCCTCAGACAGTTAAGACACGATGACACTTTAAAAATGTTTTAGGTTTTTATTTAAATCTCTTACTTTAGCTTTTACTAAGCAAAAAAGTGATTACCAAACATAAGAAATATAAACAGCGAATAAAAAAGTATACAAAGCAAGAAGCCTTTTGAAATGTATGTGCATGTACATATGAAATGAGTGCAGAGAAAAATGTCTTAAATTCTATGAACAGAATATAAAGAGAAAAAGAAGGTAAGAGGAGGAAGCCCACATTTGGAAAGGACATATTGAGGTGGTAAGGTTAAAATCATGTTACCCTTTTTTTTAACTGTTTACTATGCCATGAATGAAGGTTTTTCATATCCAAAGGCTGAAGGAAAAACAGCCACATGGGTGGTATATGCATAATGGAAAACTTCAGGTGTAGTTCTAGAATATTAATTTACTTTCCATATTTAATATGTGATTTGCTGTTTTTAAATTTAATTTTCTTAGTGGTAGTAATAATACACATTTTCACATTAATTTCTCCTTATATCTGTTTCTTAAAGTTATCAATGAAAGGAGTGAGCATACTGCATCAAATACTTTCATGTGGTCATTTAGGGTTAAATCTTTTATTCTTCTTCGAGTGCTGTCCCTGTGGGTGCTCCACTTCAGAGGTTGGTGTGTCCTGGCACTGTCAATCAGAGATTTATGGTAGCAGTGTGCAGTAGGCGTCTCACGGTACCGTTGGTGCCGTGTCTAGAGTGCGCACGACCCGAGCCCTCTAGTTCCTTGTCAACCGTTCTCGTCTGAAGACGGAGATCTAGGACAGTGTTCATCACTCTTCCCCAAACTTTAGAAATAATAGTTTAAATAGTTAGTTAGTCATATAGAAAGTTGTTGTTTTACTACCCAAGTTGGGTTTTTACTACCCAAAAAAAACGAACAAAAAACCACTTTATTTTTCTCTGGTTTACCCTCCCCGCACTGGGGACAGTTAACTGTTAAGATGCTTGGCTCCCCAGGCTTCAAGCGATGCGGCTCCTGCCATGAAGCAATGCCTGTTTCTGACAGGCACTCCTTGCATGTACGATGTCTCGGTGAGGCGCATATTCCACAAAAATGCGCCCACTGTAACAATCTGAAGGTGAGAGCCAGGCGTGACCGGGATCTCAGACTAAAAATGAACTTGATGGAGAAATCTCTTCAACCAAAAATGTACCCACAGACCATCTTGCCAGGCACCCCCACTCACGGACAGGAGACATGCCTTCCTCTAAAAGACCAAGGAAGAGGGCAAGACGTTTCCGCAGAGAGCACCGCAGAAACAATGGTGGTCTCCTGCCAGGTCGCTACCCCTGATGCCGACATACTCGGGTGAGCACTTATGACACTCCAGGTACCTCCGGCACTGCCGAGTCCCAACCGAAGGAGACGGAGTCGAGGCACAGATGGAGACATGCCTCCTCCATGGCACCGACCTCACTCACGAGGGACTCATTACTGAGTGCTTCCTCAGGCAACATGCAGGGGTGCTGGAACAATTTGTATAGTGGGGGTGCTGAGAGCCACTGAACCAAACTGTAAACCCTGTATATAATGGAAATTGCTTCAAGCCAGGGGGTGCTGCAGCACCCCCCACCCCCTAGTTCCAGCACCTATGGCAGCATGCCTCCACCTCCAGGACCGACATCGCAGTCAGCACCAGCAGAGAAAGCAAAATTGGCACCGATCGCGCTGGCTAACCCACCACAACACCTGTCAGCACTGGCATCTGCACCGTCAAGAGCAACCCCATAGGCACCGACGGTACAGACAACAGAAATTCCACAGAATGTACTGCAACAGAGAGACTTGGTAATCTCTTTGGCACTGCAGTCCCCCTTGCTCGGTATCGAGGGCTCTCCCGAACATTCCTAATGTGGGGATCCACATACTTTTCAGGCGGCCTTACAGTCATCTAGTGAAGACGATGGTACAAGGACCAGGCACTTTCTCACTACACCGCTCATCATCACCGACCGAACAAAGACCACCTTGGAGCCATATGGGGCCCAAACACTATTACAACCAGACAGCTCAACTGTGGTACGGACCACCGTGGATGTACCCACCGATAGCCTTCCCAATGCAATGGGGACATTGGGAACCCTGTTCAGCTTACAGAGGCTCCCACTCCAGGACACCCAGGGCTCATAGAGGTTAGCTGAGGTCTAATCCCATATCCCCAACCCGCAGCCAATGGAGGCTCAGGACATTGAGGATGACAATGAAACAGGCACAGATATAGAAGCTATATCTCCTGCTCACAATTTTTCCTCCTCTCCATATGAAGCAAACATGCCACCCCTGCCTACCTCCACTGATGACTTCAAACAGTTCCAGGAACTGTTTAAGTGGGTCGCCCAAATCCAGGATATCCCATTGGAGGAAGTTCAGACAAATCAACACAAACTGGTACAAATACTACCACCTTCCTCTGCTTCCAAGATCACTTTGCCCATCAACAATATGATTCTGGAACTGACAGAGACAGTTTGGCAGACCCCGGCTTTGATTCCACCGACTTGCAAAAGGGCGGATAGGAAGAACTATGTCCCCGCCAAAGGTTCCTCTTCTCCCACCCACCCCTCAACTCCTTGGTGGTCGATGCCGCTAATCAGCATGGCAAGCAACAAGAGTTTCGATCGACCCCACAAGATGAGGAACACAAGAGGCTCAACCTCTTCGGGTGAAAAGTTTACTCTTCAGCAACATTACAATTCAGAGTCACCAATTATTCTGCTCTGTTAGCAAAATATGATTATGGTAAGTAGGGGAAATTGAGCTCTTACACTGAGGAGCTTCGAGAGGAGAAACAAGCACAATTCAAGGTCATTCTAAACGAGGACCAATTTGTCGCTCTCACAGCCCTCCAAGCATCCTTGGATGTAGCTGACACGGCAGCCAGAACCATGGCCATGGCCGTAGTGATGCACCAGGCATCCTGGTTGCAATCCTAGTGCATTCCCAGAGAACTCCAAACCAAGGTCAAAGATCTACCCTTTGACCAAGAGAAATTGTTCTCGACCAAGATGGATGAGGTGCTCAATTCCATGAAGGATTCTTGATCCACCCTTTGCACTTTGGGGATCTATACTCCACTGGCGAAGAGAAGATGATACCAACCTTATCACAGAGCCAGGATTCCTCTTCCAACTGACAACAACAGTGGCAATACAAGAACCAATGACAACGCCAACAATCGCAGCGACGGAGAGCACCTCAATCTCAACCATGGACTTCTCAGTTGGCTCCACCAAAGCCACAATTTTGAAGTTTTGGTCGAGTGTCTGGACAATGTCTCTCACCAGGCACTGCTTTCACTCAATCCGTCCCCATGCTTTGGTCACTACCTTCGCCCATTCTACCACATCTGGGCATCAATAACCCCGGACCAATGGGTGTTAGAGATCGTACAATCGTGATATACCATCCACTTTACCTCTCAACAACCTACCCTATTGTCCTCCCTGGCACTCTTCAGTGACCCTTATCATGAGCACCTGTTACAACAAGAAGTCAATCATCTTCTACAACTAGGTGCCGTGGAATGAGTACCTTTGCAATACAGGGGGAAGGGTTTCTACTCCTACTACTCCTTGACCCAGTGGAGGGATGGAGACCTATCTTGTATCTTAGGAAACTCAACAAGTTCGTACACACTCAAAAGTTCAATATGGTGACACTGTGCATGATACTTCCAGCATTGCAAAAGGGGCACTGGTTTTCAGCCTCAACCTCCAAGATACTTATTACCATACATCCCACTCATAGGAAATTCCTGTGATTCACAGTACGACATGAACACTTCCAGTACAGAGTACTACCATTTGGCCTATCCACGGAACCAAGAGTTTTCTCCAAAACCCTAGTGGTAGTAGCAGCACATCTACGCAAACAGGGAATAATGATTTTTCCCTTACCTGGACAATTGCCTTCTCAAAGGCCCTACTCAACACACAGTCCAGATGATGATCACACTATTCAGGGATCTAGGACTACAGATAAATGAACAAAAATCCACTCAGATCCCTGCCCAACAACTGGACTTCATCAGGGCACACCACAATGGCATAGAAGCCAAGGCATCCCTGCCCCTGAACAGATTCACAACTCTGACAAACCTTATCTCAGAAGTGAGAGTCAGCACCCAAATTCCGGCTCATAATGTCCTGCAACTGCTAGGACACATGGCAGGCACAACGTTCATGGTACGACATGCAAGACTACCTATGCGCTGCCTACAGGGCTGGTTGAACTCAGTTCACATACCCAGCAAGCACTGCCTGCAGAAATGATTTACAGTACCACCTCATGTCCTGGACACTCTACACTGGTGGACAAGACCAGAAAATGTATGCATGGGCATCCCGTTCCAACAGGAACCCCCATCAATAGAAATCACGACAGACGCTTCGCTGCTAGGTTGGTGCACCCACATGCTTCAGCACACAGTTCAAGACAAATGGTCTCTTGCAGAGACTCAGCTACACGTCAATCTACTAGAGCTACATGCAGTCTGCAATGCCTACAGACACTTCCTACCTCATATAAAAGAACTAATCCATTCATATCCATGACCGACAACATTGCCTGCATGTTTTACATCAACCTCCAAGGAGGCGCTCAATCACACTAGCTATGCACCGAAGCCATGAAACTGTGGAACTAGTGCAAACACCACAACATAAAGATTTCGGCCTCCTACTTTCCTGGCTTTCAGAACACAGACATGCGAAGCAGGTACTTCTCTCAAGACCACAAATGGGAAATGAATGGGGCAGTCCTGCTATCCATATTCTGCCAGTGGGGCTCTCCCCTCATTGACTTGTTCGCATCTCCAACAATTCGCAGATGCGCAATGTTTTGCTGAGAGCAGGAATGGGACCCCTGTCACAGGGGGACGTCTTTTTCATCACAAGGGATGCACAATTCATGTACGCTTTCCCACTGATTCCACTGATATCACGCATGATACACAAGATACGAACAGACAAGGCCAAAGTTATCCTCATAGTCCCAATATGGCCCACATAAGCATGGTACCCCTACCTGATGCGCATGACAATATGTGCCCCTTGTCATCTGGACCTACTATCTCAGAACACTCTTCACCCGAATCCAGAGAAACTTCACCTACAAGCATGGCTTCTGCATAGTTTCATCATGGCAAACTAGGCTGCTCGGAACAAGTTAAACACCTATTACTAAACAGCAGGAAGGTGACCATGCGTAATACCTTCAAAAATGGAAGATATTTTCCACCTGGTGTCAAGGAAAACATGTGACAGCCCCCAGAACACCACTACCATTAGTGTTGGATTACCTACTGGAGCTGAAATGCTCGGGTTTAGCAATGAGTTTGATCAAAGTCCATCTTGTGGCCATTACTGCATTCCATCATGAGATCAACAGGTCCTCAATCTTCGCACACCCAAATTACGAGACACTTCCTCACGGGTCTCCAGAACATCTACCCAGAAGATCACCAACCTACCCTGGCCGGGGACCTCAATCTGACGTTGCAATGCCCCACCAGACCACCACTTGAACCCTTAGCCACCTGGTCCCTGCAACATTTATCCATGAAAGTGGCATTTCTGATCACTATTAGTTCCGCCAGATGGGTGAGTGAGATAGGGGCACTCACGGCCAACCCTCCCTACACAATATTCTTCAAAGACAAGGTCACGCTGCATCTGCACCCAAAATTCTCACTGAAGGTAACATCAGCCTTTCATATGAGCCAACTAATCCATCTGCCCACATTCTATCCCAAGCCTCACGGGACTCCAACAGAAGCCGTCTTACATACATTGGACGTTAGGCATGCGTAAGCATTTTACCTTGACATGACCAAACCTTTCCAGAAATCCCCTAGACTCTTTGTTTCTACTACCGAGCATTCAAAAGACTGCTCAATATCTACTCAGAGACTGTCTAAATGGATCTCCATATGCATGCAACAGTGCCATCATATTCGGAACATGGACTCTCCTGCACACACCAGAGTGCATTCTACATGATCAGTTTCAACCTTGATAGTGTTCCTAAACAATATTCCAGTATTAGAGATTTGCAGGGCGGTCACTTGGGCCTCTGTCAACAATTTACTGAGCACTATGCAATCACTCAAGACTCCAGGGCTGATGCCATAGTTGGCCTAACCTTACTTACCTCTATGACTCATATGAACCCGAAGTCCCTCCTACCTTCCGAGGGGTACTGCTCTAGAATCATCTGAAGTGGAGCACCCACAGGAGCAGAACTCGAAGAAGAGAAAGTTACTCACCTTGTGCAGTAACTGAGGTTCTTCAAGATGTGTGTCCCTGTGGGTGCTCCACTGCCCGCCCTCCTCCCCTCTACCAATGACACCTCAAGATGACTACTGCCCACGCGTGAACTGCGTGGACACTGTTACCATAAATCTTCGATCAATGGCTCCGGGATGCACCGACACCTGACATGGAGCACCCACAGGGACACACATCTCGAAGAGCCTCAGTTACTGCACAAGGTGTGTAACCTTCTCTTCCAGTGCATAGCTCAAGTAACGCAGGGGAGATACCAAGGATACACACACATCTTAAACCACAGATTTAATTGATAGACAAGCTGCTCCATAACTGTTTCTGAGGGACTGCAGTGACTACTGGTAGATATTATGACCCACCTACATTCAGAAAAGAATGACCACTAGATGTATCTAGGCCAGGGGTCGGCAACGTTTGGCACGTGGCTCACCAGGGTAAGCACCCTAGTGGGCCGGGCCAGTTTATTTACCTGCTGACGCAGCAGGTTTGGCCGATCGCGGCCCTCACTCACCGCGGTTCACTGTCCCGGGCCAATGGGGGCAGCGGGAAGCGGCACGGGCAAGGGATGTGCTGGCCGCCACTTCCTGTCGCCCCCATTGGCCCGAGACGGCGAACCACAGCCAGTGGGGGCCGCAATCGGCTGAACCTACCATGTCAGCAGGTAAATAAACTGGCCCGGCCCGCTAGGGTGCTTACCCTGGCGAGCCGCATGCCAAACATTGCCAACCCCTGATTTAGGCATTGGTCCAGCTCTTCCTCTGGCCCTCATTGTGGCCCTCATTGTGGCACAGGGAAAAACTAAGGAGCTATACTTTTTTTGTCTTCACATATTCTTGCCATATGGTTTTACACTGTGCACATTGAAACCATGTCAGTTACACAGTTTTAAGGGACCTTTTACAGGCATGTAATGAGGAGAAGGATTTAGCCCTTAAATCTGGAACATACCTTCCCTAAAGCAGCTAATGTAGACCCAGAAGTCAGATGGTCCAGTGTATGCACTGTAGTTTTAGTAGCTGTGATTTCTTTTTTATATTAATCTCTGACTTATCCTTTCTTTGTACAACTGACTTCACAGTTAATCATGTCTGTCTGCTCATGCTCATGCAATGCCTGTTCTTCCCTTAGCTATGAAATACTTACTAAGGAAATATTCCAAATTATTTCCCAGTCAAACTTTTTTTTAATTCAAATTGTAGCAGTTCAGTGAACTTTGTCTTCCTAAGGGAAATAACACCACCTGGATTCTTAGGAGCATGGTTATGACTCCTTGAGAGGGTCCATATACAACTTTCCATATAAATTAACTCTGTCTGTTAGTACTCTCCTAGATCTTCCACTCTCCCAATGGTAAAAGCAACAGAGGGTCCTGTGGCACCTTTGAGACTAACAGAAGTATTGGGAGCATAAGCTTTCGTGGGTAAGAACCTCACTTCTTCAGATGCAAGTAATGGAAATCTCCAGAGGCAGGTATAAATCAGTATGGAGATAACGAGGTTAGTTCAATCAGGGAGGGTGAGGTGCTCTGCTAGCAGTTGAGGTGTGAACACCAAGGGAGGAGAAACTGCTTCTGTAGTTGGATAGCCATTCACAGTCTTTGTTTAATCCTGATCTGATGGTGTCAAATTTGCAAATGAACTGGAGCTCAGCAGTTTCTCTTTGGAGTCTGGTCCCTCTCCCAGTGGTGTATCTTCTCTATCTCTATCATCTTCTAACTTCATGTTTTTGTTAGTTGTAGGTTTCCTCAGTCTTTCCATACTCCCTCTCTGAGAAATCGTAGGCTAATTTCTATAACTTGCCTGTTTGCTGTCTTAATTTTTGATCACGCATGTAATTGTTGTTTAACTTCTCACAGTTTTAGTGCACAAAGAAACTGGGTATATCTACACGGCAATAAAACTCCTGTGGCTGGCCAGGCAGCTGATTCAGGCTCCTGGGACTCAGACTGTGGGGCTATAAAACTGCAGTGTAGCAGGGCCGGCTCCAGGGTTTTTGCCGCCTGAAGCGGCAGAAAAAAAAAAAAAAGCCGCTATCAGGATTGCGATCAGCGGCAGCTCCACCGTGCCGCTTTCTTCTTCAGCGGCAATTCAGCGGCAGGTCCTTCCCTCCGATAGGGACGGGACCTTCCGCCGAATTGCTGACGAAGAGCCCGACGTGCCGCCCCTTCCCCTTGGCCGCCCCAAGCACCTGCTTGCTCAGCTGGTGCCTGGAGCCGGCCCTGTAGTATAGACATCTGGGCCCAGGCTGGGGCCCAGGCTCTGGGACTCCACGAGAGGGCAGGGTCCCAGAGCCTGAGTTCCAGCCCAAACTTGGATGTCTACACTGCAGTTGTATAGCCCTGCAGTCCTACCCCATAAGCTTGAGTCAGCTGACACAGGCCAGCTGCAGGTGTTTTGTTGCAGTGTGGACTAAAAGTTTACCATGTTCAAATTAAAAAAGAAAGAAATGATTCTTTCACCTTTTTCAACCTGCTGAAAGGATGAATGGTTCTATCTGAATTATACTAACAGAACGTAAAGGAAGAAGTCAGTGTCTAGTAAAATCACTGGTAAAATAGGCAATATTGCTCAGACACGTGTAAATAGAGAGATGGAGAGTTATAGCTATAAAATATTATATGTATGTAGTGAGTGGGATGGCTCGTTACCCACAAGCAGTGAAACCATGAGTAAGCTATTAAATCATCTTATATGAGTTTGAGTAAGCCTATATACCACACCACCATAAGTTCTATATGTGCCATATGTTGAACATAAAAATTACTTTTAAATATTTTTGAGATTTTCTTTTTAAATGTTCTCTTTTTAAAACACACAAGTACAGCTTTTTTTCCTATTCCTCTGCCTGAAAAGCTCATACCAGAAATTCAGCTGTACAGAACTCTGAGGAAGGGAAAAATATAACAGATGCATTTTTAAAACCTCTAAAATGAACTAAAATAGCTTTTGCATGTGTAAAAATATGATAACTTTGATGCAGTATCTCGGATTATTCTAGAGGTCGAATCATGTGTGGTTTGTCCCAATACAAAGCTGGGAATCATGCTTTCCACTGTTTAAAACCTCTTGTTTAGCTTTGCAAGAATGTGAAATTTTAGTCCTTAAACCCATCATTGGAATTATCATTGAATAAGGCCTGTTCTGCAGTTCAGACTAATATCATTATTTGGGGACAAAGGAGGAGACACTTTTAGTGACAGGTTGATTTGAAAACAAAACTGTACCTTTGCAGCTACATGGTTTGTACCACTAGAATTATTGAAGATGATTCAGTGGGTATAGAGCAGGCGAGAGAGTCAAAGGATTTGCAGTTTATCAGACAGATATCTTCAGATATGTGGCATGTATCTAGAAATACCCCCTCACACACACTTAGCAGATAGCCAATCCAATCTCATGGGGAAGGAGCTGGCCAAGAAAGCTTTGATTCAGGTTCCTGACCCCACATCATAGGTGGCAGGAGGGCTGGCCAGACTCCAGAACCAACCCTGGAGGGTGGCTGGCAGGAGAAGTCAGACTAAGTGGGGAAGCAACTGGCCTTAAACACCTTCAGTCTATGACTTAATCGCTGCTGAGATGGCAGAAGGAGAAGGCTAACTTTGTGTTCTGAAGTTTGATCCAAGGATATGGTCAATAGTAGACTTTGCACTGGAACTACTCTGGCTTCACTCACTGGTAGAATAGATCAGTGTTCGCATTCTATCTCTATTCTATGCAAACTTTTTTACTGCTTGAGAAAGTCAGAATCCAACACTGATAGTGCTACTTTAAAGGGATATTTGTGGAGTTAACAAGCTATTTGCTCAATTCAGAATTTTCTTTCTTTAAAATAATGTAAATGTATTGCTTATTAAAGTAGGGTATGACAGCCCTGACATCAGAATGGAAGCTTCCCTACTCAGCTGCATAGTACTTCACTGTCCTGATCTGTAATGGCCCTGCTATTTCAGTCTTCAGCCTTTAACTAGCACAGTATTGTGCCAAAGTGTGTATTAGTTTGATGATGTATGACACATGTCCACTTAAGCTTTGTCCATCAAACTTATTTCCTTTTGTGACTTAAACAGGGGTTGATCCAGTGGTAAAAGGCCGGGTGCGTTAACCCAATATATCATCTCAGTTTTGTATAAAACAGAGTTTAGTTTTCTCCTTATGCAGGCTATTTTAGTTCCTGAGTAGAATTTCTAAAGATTCCCACTATTTTTGCTTATATTAACCTTCTCACTCATTTCATGAGGTCTTTTTATTGTAGCCACTAACCAGTAACAAAGGAGGTAATTCACGTGATGGTACTTCATCGCAGCTTGATAATAGACAATTGAAAGGGACAGGTAACTGTCACGGAGCATTCCCTTTTCGCTGGTGCATCGCCCCTCACAGTGATTGGCAGCTGGTGTAAATCACCAGAGCTCTTTTGACTTAATGACACAATGCTGATTTACACCAGATGTTCCTCTGGCTCAGGGTTCTCCCGGCTAGACCTGGGAAGGAGAGGCTGAGCCCATGCAGCAGATTATCTTTTATTCTGATTACTGGTACTGTTGTTTACATTTATTAATTAAATCTGCTCTGTGTATTTCCCAACTCATTTTCCAATAAATCAAAAAGTGTTAAAGTTATAAAAGCTAAATAATTTTCCAATTGATTTCCATGGAAATCTACTCTCTCCTCCCAACCACCACCACAAAAAAAAAAAAAAAAAAAAAAAAGGAAGCAATCTTAATCGAAAAGCCCCACCACTGATGAAAACTTATAAATTTCCATGGAAAACACAGTATATTATTAAACTTTACAGAGGCCAGTGATCATGCAGTGAGAGAATTTGTACAGTTGATACTTAAAATGTGTCTTTCTGGTGACATAGTTATTATTCTTGCATATATTTATATCATCAATGTCTTTCATGTCTTGTTTGCTCAATTTACTCATAAGCTGGTAAACATATTTTTTAAGTTCAGTCTAGCTTGTAAAAATCAAGCTGTATTATTTCTGCTTCGTGCATCATTATTTAGAAACCAGTAGTAAATGTGAGTGCAAAATTGCAGAAGAGGAAAGAGGATGAGGAATTTTTAATGTAATTAAAGGGAAAGTATGAAAATTTTAACCCAATTAAATCCAGTCCTCCTTTGGCTTGGGTGAAGGTTCAGGGAGCAATAAGTGAATTATTAATTTAGCACAATAATGTAAAAAGTGAATCTTTGATATTGCAGTATGAGACTGTTACCATACAGTTTTGGAGTTCAAATTAGGAAATCTTTTAACCATTTTACTTTCTATTATAGAGTTTAAACTGTTATTCATTATCAGTTGTATGTGATTTTTTTTTCCCTTGTATTTTGGATTTTACTTCAGTAGTATAAAATGATTGACTGTTACATATCACAAAAAGGAAAAAAATTACCATGTCCAATATATTCTCGTTGAAGTAGATTTACACATGTAAAATGTAGCCCTATTTTATACAAGATACGCCAGATCTACCATAAAACTCCACTGTCATGTATTTAAAGTAAGATTTTACAACTGCTCTTGATAGCTGCAAAGTTGTTATTGTATAGTTCAATCCAATATCGTATCAATCATCTTTGTGTTTTAATGAGCAGGATTCAGAAATAGGAATTATATTTGAGTTCCACTGTAATGCTTTGAACTTGAAATGATTAAACACATTAGGAAGAAAAAAAGAAAGATCTTATTGTCGGGGGGTGGGTTGTTGTTTTTTTTTGTTGGTGGTGGGTTTTTTTTGAAGATCAGTTATACTCTTAATTTTGATTTGATAGACAAACAGAAGGTAGTTTCTGAAAATTATTCAGTGAGACCTTCCAGGAATGGGGAAGGAGTGGTTTTACATATTCTTCTCATGTAGGCCAGACATAATCCTCATGTTTCACCGGAAGATTGGCAGTTTCTCCAAGACGGCAAAATTTTTTCATTTGTCAAAGCCACTGTCTAGTCTTTGGTTCAGTCTTCTGTCTGCTATGCCACCAGTTCCATGAACTATCATTAGTCCTCTATTCTATTTGGTGAACATTTCATGTGTTCTCCATCCTAATAATAGGATCAGCATTACTTCTGGGCTCAGCATACCTACCATCTCATTATCTCCATAATGATCATATCAATCTAGTCTAAGAAAGTTTTGTATTTTTGCACCACCAATAATGGTGTGTCCCTTATGGAAAAAGTCCTATCTATTTTAATATGGATAAAACTACAGAGTTCTGTAAAAAGGTAATGGCCCATATATATACGACCCAATATTCAAACCCAGTTATAATATGTTAAGAACTTTCATTCAAGATGGTTTTTTTCACAAGCTTAATTGTTCCCTCACGAATTTAAAAGTTGTATTTGTATCATCATTTGTGCCATTAAGTACAAATGTTACTAGTCTTGAATATTCTAGTATCTATTGCAATGAAGAAATAAATACAACACTCACAGAAGGCATAGGAATAGAATTTTTATACAATACAAGAATATTCTGATACTATAGCTGAAAAGGTTCTGATTCTGCAGATAGAGATTTTTTCTGGCAGAGACTGTTTTTCTGATTTGATTTTCTTTCTTGATCATTATAGCTACTACTCATTGCATCTACCACCAAGTGACTCCTGTGTTTGTTCTTTTCCCATTTCCTTAAAGCTATCATAGAATCAAAGAATATCAGGGTTGGAAGGGACATCAAGAGGTCATCTAGTCCAAACCTCTACTTAAAGGGGAGGGGGATAGCTCAGTGGTTTGAGCATTGGCCTCCTAAACCCAGCGTTGTGAGGTTAATCCTTGAGGGGGCCATTTAGGGAACTGGGGTAAAAATCTGTCTGGGGATTGGTCCTGCTTTGAGCAGTGGGTTGGACTAGATGACCTCCTGAGGTCCCTTCCAACCCTGGTATTCTATGATTCTATGAAAGCAGGACCAATCCCCAACTAAATCATCCCAGCCAGGGCTTTGTCAAGCCTGACCTTAAAAACCTCTAAGGAAGGAGATTCCATCACCTCCCTAGGTAACCCATTCCAGTGCTTCACCACCCTCCTAGTGAAAAAGTTTTTCCTAATATCCAACCTAAACCTCCCCCACTGCAACTTGAGACCATTACTCCTTGTTCTATCCTTGAGTCTATCAAATCTCTTTTCACTTGTGTTGTTGGTTCTCATGTGAATAACAATAAGTGCAAATTCCCCAACATTTTCAGAGTATTCTCTGCCTTTCTTGTCACTTCTCTTGTCCTAGCAGGATAACACCCAGTTTTCTTTATTTGGGTAACAAGTGGCCTTGGGACTTGGTCTTCATTACTGAGGCCTGGTCTACACTGGGGGGTGGCAGGGAGGAAGATCGATCTAAGATATGCAACTTCAGCTACAAGAATAGCGTAGCTGAAGTCAACGTATCTTAGATTGACTTAGAATCACTTACTTCGCGTCCTCACGGCGCGGAATCAACGGCCACCGCTTCCCCATCAACTCCGCTTCCGCCTCTCGCCGTCGTGGAGTTCCGGAGTCAGCGGCAGAGCAATTGGGGATCGATTTATTGCATCTACACTAGACGCGATAAATCGATCCCCGATAGATCAATCACTACCCGCAGATCTGGCAGGTAGTGTAGACGTACCCTGAGTCACCAAGAAAGGTTATTTAATACCTTTTCCTCTCTAGTAGATTGCTTTCAGTCGTAACACTTTGATTGTTCATCAGGTAACTATCTGTCTTTGATTCCTCTTCATGCTGATTATTGAGAGATAGTACAGTTTATCACTTCTGTGACCTCTTCATCTTCAGACCCTTCAACCAATAGTCTTTCTCTGTATATATATTTTTATGGTGAAGCATACTATAGAGTCTAAAATGAGAAAAAAAGATGTGTTGAATATTTTGAGAATTGCATAAATATCAATATGACTGCCTTTTTATTTTCATAATTTTAAGCATTGGGTTGGAGACAGTCAAGTTACCTACATTCACTGTGCTTACTGCTCATTTTCTGATAAATAGTTGAATTTTAGAAGAAAATATAATCTTCAGCCTTAGCAACTTTCTACACACTACATATTTGCTTTGAATTTCAAGTATTCATCAGAGAAAATGTATATTAGAAATCCAAGATTAAATAGTATTTTAAAACTAACCACGAGGAATACTTCCACTGTAATATTCCTGAATGACCAACTATTTCACATTTGGGGACAATATATACCTTCAAGTCAGCGGCACTGCTATGGGTACCCGCGTGGCCCCACAGTATGCCAACATTTTTATGGCTGACTTAGAACAATGCTTCCTTAGCTCTCATCCCCTAATGCCCCTACTCTACTTGCGCTACATTGCGATGTCATCTTCATCATCTGGACCCATGGAAAAGAAGCCCTTGAGGAATTCCACCATGATTTCAATAATTTCCATCCCACCATCAACCTCAGCCTAGATCGATCCACACAAGCGGTCCATTTCCCGGACACTACTGTGCTAATAAGCGATGGTCACATAAATACCACCCTATATTTGAAACCTACTGACCGCTACACTTACCTACATGCCTCCAGCTTCCATCCAGGACACACCACATGATCCATTGTCTACAGCCAAGCTCTAAGATATAACCGCATTTGCTCCAATCCCTCAGACAGAGACAAGCACCTATAAGATCTCTATCAAGCATTCTTAAAACTACAATAGCCACCTGCTGAAATGAACAAACAGATTGACAGAGCCAGACGAGTACCCAGAAGTCACCTCCTACAAGACAGGCCCAACAAAGAAAATAACAGAACACCACTAGCTGTCACCATCAGCCCCCAACTAAAACCTCTCCAGCGCATCATCAAAGATCTACAACCTATTCTGAAAGATGATCCCTCACGCTCACAGATCTTGGGAGACAGACCTGTCCTCGCTTACAGACAACCTCCCAACCTGAAGCAAATACTCACCAGCAACCACACATCACTGAACAAAAACACTAACCCAGGAACCTATCCTTGCAACAAAGCCCGATGCCAACTCTGTCCACATATCTATTCAAGTGACATCTTCATAGGACCTAATCACATCAGCCATACCATCAGGGGCTCGTTCACCTGCACATCTACCAATGTGATATATGCCATCATGTGCCAGCAATGCCCCTCTGCCACGTACATTGGCCAAACTGGACAGTCTCTATGCAAAAGAATTAATGGACACAAATCTGACATCAGGAATCATAACACTCAAAAACCAGTAGGAGAACACTTTAACCTGTCTGGTCATTCAATGACATATCTGCGGGTGGCAATTTTGCAACAGAAAAGCTTCAAAAACAGACTCCAAGGAGAAACTGCTGAGCTGGAATTGATATGCAAACTAGATACAATCAGCTTAGGCTTGAATAGGGGCTGGGAATGGCTGAGCCATTACAAACATTGAATCTATCTCCCCTTGTAAGTATTCTCACACTTCTTATCAAACTGTCTGTACTGGGCTATCTTGATTATCATTTCATACGTTTTTTTCTCTTACTTAATTGGCCTCTCAGAGTTGGTAAGACAACTCCCACCTTTTCATGCTCTTAAAACTAACCATGAGGTTAGTGTATATATATCTACTCAATATATGTTCCATTCTATGCATCCGAAGAAGTAGGCTGTAGCCCACAAAAGCTTATGCTCAAATAAATTTGTTAGTCTCTAAGGTGCCACAAGTACTCCTGTTCTATTTCCTCAGAGTAGTTTTGATGAAGTAAGCATTGTGATCATTTGTAATTTTTCATGGAAATTCCTGTGCTTAGAAAAATGAGACACAGTAGAGCTCAGCAAAGGATCATTAGGAAATAGTACTCTTCATGCACCTCTTCCCCTTATCCCCCAAACATTTCTCAAACACCAGATGATGTGGACAGTCCACTGAGCAAATTAAGACATCTGAAACCTTGCTATCTAATGCCCTCCTACTTCGCATGTCGAATTCTCTCCCCCTCTGGCAGGGCCGGCTTTTGTTTTTTTGCCGCCGCCAAAGCAAAAAAAAAAAATTAAAAGCCCGAGTGCCGCCACCGAAGCAAAAAACAATTTTTTTTAAAAGCTGGCGTGCCGCCCCCGAAGCAAAGGTGCTACCCCAAAGGGCCAGAATGCCACCCCTGGGGCTGGTGCCTAGAGCAGAGCCCAGATTTGTTAACCTTCTATGTGTGCTGCAAAGGCAATCCTTTTGCTGCGATTTTTGGTGCAGGAATAAGTAACTAGAGAAGGATTCAGGTCTTTGCTGAAGTTGCTGGAGTAGGTTGTATATGAATGACCTTTGGATCAGTGCATTAAGTAATTAGTTTATTGATCAATAAATTAGTTAAACTGGAATGTAAATTGTTTTCTAAATTTCACATTTGATGTTCATTTAAGTAATGGGCAAATACTGTAAAAATTAAAGTACATAAATAAACACCTTGTGAGGAATAAGGAAAATTCAATTGAATCAAGAAATATAATAATTAATCTCACCTTTTTATGTTCTATTAGGCCTCTATTAAAGGCATAGCAAACTGGTTTACAATTACATTACCTTAGAGTTCTGGTAGAAAAATTGACTGTTTAAAAAAAGTTCTCTTTTTGCTCACCTGTATCTGCTCCTTTTGCATCTCAGAGGTCATATTCATTTACTATCTTCTATTTTCAACACCATTTTTTCCCCAGTGACCAATGCAGAGTTAATATAGCAGTATCAGAGCAAAGATGTATTCTATTCTGCTTCATGGATCATCAACAAAATTGTCAACTATATTCTCAGTCCAGAAATTTTGCTATTGAAGATAGTGATGAGAAATTTAATTCTTGAAGATACTGTATGAATATTAATAATATAAAATCCAACAAATGGATTTTCGGATATTGGTTTAAACTTTCAGGTTTAGCAGCAGCTAGAAAACAATTGAGTTTTGATTTGTGAACAGAGAACTTCATACAAAAGTCATGGATGTAGAATTAATGTTGAACATCAGGATATCATGTTTCAGAGAAACATTTCAGACTAATCACACAGTAAAATACATCTAGATGGGACACAGATGTAACTTTTTTTTACAAAAGGAGGCACCATGTTTTATAGGACATATCAAAATAAATATTTTGGAAGCCATAGAGCGCTGGATGATATGATTTGACCATTTTGTCATACTCATATTTTAGCTGTGGTGGCCTGAATAGTTGCAATTAATAAATATCAGGGTGGTCAATAAAAAGGCTGATACAATATTCTAAATAAAAAAATGCTACAGAGGAAAAAGATGTCAGTTTTGCTTTAGATGATCATGGATTTTAGTCTAGCAACATTTTGTAGTCTGATATCTGCCACCCTAGTGGCTCCATAATCAGCTTTATAAATTTGTGAGTTTTTAAGGGATGTGGGAAAGAGAAAATGGATTCCTACACACACACAAACACATGGAAACTGCCCTTAGCGCAGAAAATCATATTCTGGATATGGTCCACCAGCCCCAATGACTTTACCCAAGGTCTTCTCTTCAGTTTAACTCTGCTTCATTTAATTTAGCTTTAGGACGTCGTCAGTTCAGAATTTGTTGGCTGGCCTAGCCTATATACATCTCATAAAACGTAGAAAAGGAAAAAGCTAAAACAATTATAAATACTTCTAGAACTAGATAATAGTAGCAGCAGCAATAGTAAACAGCTTACAGCCACAGAGAGTGTAACTGTCCCTGAGGAAATTTGTGTGTGATTTAGTTTCAGATATAACCATAGCGATAATGACAATAAGGAACAAACTCATAGGATAATGCTCCCTCAGCTATAACTTCAATTGTGAAGGTTTAAAATGCAAATCTGCTAGCAATCTTAAATTTAAAATAATAGATGCATATACACATATGATTACTCTTTGGGATGTCTTTGTGCAAACAGTCAAGGGGCAGTCTGATAAATGTTTGAAGCAAAAATTATACGAGCAAGACTTTGTTTTAGACCATGTTTGGAATCCATAAGTAAAGAATAATAAATTGGGTACTGATGGGGCAGATCTGATTAAAAATCTAAACTTTTCTCAGTCCTTAAGGAGGCATGCCTACATTTATAGTAGGTTTTATTACATTTTGGTCACTATATAACATGTCATTAATCTACATTTCATTTAGTTCTGTGTTTGAAAGAATTATTTACTTCCATTTTATGAGCATCATCATACACGGTAGTTTCCAGTTACACTGAACAAATTTAATCCTGGCATGTGAGAATACCTAAAAGGGTTAATATGAATCCTTTTCCTATACTTATGTAAGTTACCATTTAGCCATAACACTGATTTTAAATTATTTCTAGTGCTGTATTTCTCTGAATCCTGAATGTAAGACATTAGTCACTGAATATTAAAAGCTTATTTATCCACACAGTTAATATTAAAGTTCACTTTTCTTTTCTATAATATAATTCTAGTTAAAATTTATTCCACATTCTGGAATTCCTAATTTAGTAGGCAAGTCCAAAACCCATAGCTGGACTTCAAACAGATTTTCATCAACTCAAGCCTTTAGCTCTTTTATTTTTTATCTTTAACTCACAATGAAAGTGTCTGTAGGTACAAAGAACTAGCTGCAGTAATTTAAAAATACTGCATATAAGATGAAGAAACATTTTCATAATTTTCTTCTGTGTGAATCACAAAAGAAATGTTTGCTCTCTCTATGTGACAAGCATATACAGTTCTTGCAGATATGAATCATGGAACAGAGGTATCTTAGGCAGCTTTGAATTGTTTAAGTCAAAATGACACCCGCTCTTGCACTGCTCCTCAAGCTAACCTTGTATCAGCTTCCCCAACGGGATGAAATTCAGTTTTGGGGAGGGGGTCAAAATAAAGTAGAAATTAACAAAAACAAAGAATTCACAATCTATCCTACTGTATCTGTGACCCAAAAAAAGCTTCACACCATGTATTGATGTCTTTATGCTAATTAGCACTAGTAACAACTCACAGCCGAAAGATTTGTCATAGTCTAAAAAAGTTTAAAAGCATTGTTTATTTGCAGCTAGAGCTCATTGTTTTGAAACAGGTTTCATTTGGGATGATAACAGTTTCCTTGAGCATTTGTAGACAAGATGCTTTAAAACAAGAAGGCTGAAAAGTGGTGCATGTAACACCAAATCTCAAGAAAACAGAGAGGACCAAGTACACTTGCTAATTCTACTCAGTTTTCTGAAAAGATACGCAATTGTGTGAAAGGCCTCTAAGGACACCATTCTTCTTTAGGAGCTTATCCTTCACTAATCAGGCTCCTTTTCTTCAGCCCTCAAGCCTACTCTTGAAAAAAACAAACCCACCACAAACAAAAACCCCTCCCCTAATTGCACTTGTCTATCAAACTACTGAGCCTTTTGCCCTGCTCCTTTTTGTCTACAAGTTTCTGGAATTCATCATCTATTTTTATCTTTACTAAATCTTTTCTGGCTTCTGTCCCCGCCACTCTACTTAAACAGTCCTTACTCAGGTCACTAACAATTAGGGTGACGAGATGAGAGACGTGAAATATTGGGACGCAGGGGGGAGGAGGTGTGCCGACGGAGAAAAAAAAAAAAAACCCAAGAGCCGGTGGAGGAGGAAACAAAACCAAAAGCCGCCAGAACAAAGGAAAAATTGGTGGGGGCTGTGCACCCACCAGCAGCTCCACACCCCGCCCCCCCGCACCAGCTCACCTTTGCTCCGCCTCCCTTGCCGCATCCTGCTTCTCCCCCCTCCTTCCAGCACTTGCGCCGCCATACAATGATTAGTGCAAGCCTGGGGGGGAGGAGGAGGAATGTGGTGTGCTTGGTGAAGAGGCGGGGCCAGGGCGGGGATTTGGAGAGGGATCCAATGGGGGAGGGAGGGGATGGAATTGGGGTGGAGTTGGGGCGGGGAGGGCGCGAGCCCCCTCCGCTTGTGCGCCGGAAGGCAAAATATCGAGATAATTTGCATCCCGACCGAACAAACAAGTAAATATTGGGACAGTCCCCATAAAATCAGGAAGTCTGTTCACCCTACTAACAATTTCTGGCTGTCTAAGAGTCTCCCCTCTGTTCTCATTCTTCTGGATCTTTCTACTACTTTCAGTCCAGTCACTCCCTGCTGCCTCTTCATCTGTTCCATTGGCTTCAGGACTCCGTGTTCTCACAGTTTGCATTCTACTTCACTATTCACTCCATTAGTGGCTCCTTCTACTGATTTCCCTTACTCGGTCAGATTCTCTCAGGCTTCTGTCCTCAGCCACCCTATGTACTCAAGGCAGCCTTATTCACTTTTGTGTTTTGAAGTTTTGTTGTTGGAGTATTGCTACTTTGAGGTCTGTAATTGAGTGACCAGGGAGGTTGAAGTGTTCTCCGACTGGTTTTTGAATGTTATAATTCTTGATATCTGATTTGTGTCCATTTATTCTTTTGCATAGAGACTGTCCGGTTTGGCCAATGTACATTGCAGAGGGGCATTGCTGGCACATGATGGCATATATCACATTGATAGATGTGCAGGTGAACTAGCCTCTGATAGTGTGGCTGATGTGATTAGGTTCTATGATGGTGTCCCCTGAATAGATATGTGGACAGAGTTGGCAACGGGCTTTGTTGCAAGGATAGGTTCCTGGGTTAGTGTTTTTGTTGTGTGGTTGCTGGTGAGTATTTGCTTCAGGTTGGGGGGCTGTCTGTAAGCGAGGACTGTAAGCCTATCTTCCAAGATCGGTGAGAGTGAGGGATCGTCCTTCAGGATAGGTTGTAGATCCTTGATGGTGTGCTGGAGAGATTTTAGTTGGGGGCTGAAGGTGACAAAAAGTTCAAAAACAGACTCCAATGAGAAACTGCAGAATTGGAATTAATTTGCAAACTGGACACCATTAAATTAGCATTGAATAAAGACTGGGAGTGGATGGGTTATTATACAAAGTAAAACCTATTTCCCCATGCTAATTTTCCCCCTACTGTTACTCACACCTTCTTGTCAACTGTTGGAAATGGGCCATCCTGATTATCACTACTAAAGTTTGTTTTCTTCTGCTGATAATAGCCCACCTTCATTGATTACTCTCATTATAGTTAGGATGGCAACACCCATTTTTTTATTTCCTCTGTGTATATATATCTTCCTACTGTATTTTCCATTGCATACATCCAATGAAGTGGGTTTTAGCCCACGAAAGCTTATGCTCAAATAAATTTGTTAGTCTCTAAGTTGCAACGAGTACTCCTCATTCTTTTTGTCCCATGATGTACATCAGGCCTAAATTATGCAAAAGAGATCCCAGAATTATGTGGCACTACCTATGACAGTGCTCTTCCTTTGCTGCCACCTTTCCCTGCTCCACTCCAGTCTAATAAGTAGAGTAGCTTTTGTGTTATATATGTTTGTCATAGTTAGACAGTAACTGCATTTCTGACCTCTTCCTGGTCTCCCTGAGTGCACCCCCTTGAGAAATAAGGCATCATGCCATTAACTATCCCAGGATGGAATTGCACAATTCTCCCACTCTGCTACTGGGCCCTGTGTTACAGCACCCTGTGTATCCACCATTCTTACCCTGCAAGTCCAACTGAATTCAGTCGCCTGCAGTTCTTCCCTTCAGGCATCTGTGACCAGAGGTACCCAGTGATCAGACAGCCTTCTTCAAACCAAAGTATATTGTTTATTTAGCAGTAGGAAACAAGCAATAGAAAAAAAGGATTTTAAAACAACAGTCTAGACATGTCTGTCTTACCTGGAGTCCTAGGTTTCGGTCTGGTTCCCCCATAAAAGAGTATCCCCCTTTAAACTCTGGTATCGTCTTTGTGTTCATGGGCCTTGGCAATCCCTAATCAAACCAGTTTCATAGGCTGGCAGGAGATTAGAGCCAGAATCATCAACGCTAACAGTTCTGGCATATTCCCTTAACAGCTCTTAAATGTTTGTTGAAAAGTGGTTATCTGGAGCCATGCTTCTCCTTTCTGCCTGACAGACCAACAATATTCATTCAGTACACACCAGGCCAATATCCAGTATCAAACACCAGCCCGATAACTGGTATCAATAAATTATTAAAGGGCAGCTCCATATTGATCACAGTATTTAATTCAGTTTATATTTAGCTGTCTCTAGATTTATAGGTTTCATTGTACTGCATAATTTTGTATGGAAAATATATAACTATTGCAGAAATTAATACAGAGGAAGCTGAAAGTTTTGACTGGTAGGCAGGGGATAGTTGGGCTTTTACCATTCAAGAAGGAACAGGTAATTGGTTTGTTTTCGGTACCCAGAAAGCAGCTGATATTTTTATTACAGGGGTTGAGGGAAGGGGGGAAGAAGGGGAGAATACATCTCCTCTTTTTCTCCCTCTTTTGAGGTGGCTTTATATGTGGTAGGGTGTGAAGGAATCTGAATTCTTCATTCCCAACTCCCGCAGGAGATGATGGATAAGCACATTCGCTTGTTTTTTTACTAAAAGGATCATCCGTGAAATAGTGAATGTTGACATTAAAATTGTCAGCATTAGGTTTCATTGTTAACATTTCATTGAGATGTGAGGGGGGAGCTCACACAGCCACCAATCTTGCATTAGTGAGTGCGCTGCTCAGTGGTCATCAAGTTACTCCTGCCTAGTAGTAGAATCATAGAATCATAGGACTGGAAGGGACCTTGAGAGGTCATCTAGTCCAGTTCTTTGCACTCATGGCAGGACTAAGTATTATCTAAACCATCCCAACAGATGTTTGTCTAACCTGCTCTTAAAAATCTCCAATGATGGATAGATATAGTAGCGCTAAAGCATAAGAGGGAGGGGACTTGTATGTAAATACATCATTAGCATAAAAAGGATCACAGTCAAGATTGGTCTCTGCCGACACACCCATTCTCAGCCAAAGTCATCTTTATTTTATCCTTTGATCTAATGATTAGAAGCACAGGGAACCCGAGGACTACAATGACCATTTAGCCTAAATTGTCCACACTTTAACTTGTACTGGAGCGATACAGCCTTATGAACCTTGCTGCACACTCTTCAAGGCTACAATAAAGCAGATTTAACATACATACTGAAAATGTGCACAGCTGACTGAACAAAAAAACCTGCATGTTTTCTACATACTTACACACACGAGTGACCTACTTTCCATTTCCACTGCCCAACCTCAAGAAAGGCATGTGATAAATGAAACTACCAAAGAAAGAATCTTGGGCCAAATCTACCAATATTCTCCCAGTGCTCTGGCAACACAAAGCAGCTGTAAACATCCATTTTAGAAAGCAATGCAAAGCAGCCAGAGTCTACTGATGAATCTGCCCCTTCTCAGAAGACAGTGTGGGATTGGCTCATTACTTGTCTTGAGCACCCTTCCTTGCTATTTTGAAAATCTTTAACTAGTCCCTGATGGACTAGGGGGTAAGTGCCCTCCCCCTCCTACCCCCCCCCCCCCAGAGCAAACAAGGTCTTCAGAGATTAGCATGAATGTGACCCAAAGAAAGTGCTTCTGTTTAATGAGTCCTTCTATCTTAGGTCTTTACGGCCTGGATTTTACATGAGACTGGAGAGAAGGATTTATAGGAAGGAAAAAAATCTTGCAATCTATTAAAAATACTTATTTTGTTGCCTTTTGTGAATCTGGTGGGAGCATGTCTTTTGTTGGTATAACCAAGACTAGTACTTTTCAGGCCATTCAGATTATCCAGTACCCACATTGGCCTGTAATAATCTCTTGCTAATACTGTTTGGTGTTGGAAGGGAATTGCAACTCTCCTTATCTGTGACTCACTGCTCAGATAGATGTCACTTCCAACTCAGCCATCTCTGAGGTAAGAAATCAGATTTCTTTTCTTTGAGGCACTCTCACATTAACTACTCCATTTTAATAGTCTGGATCTGCAATTCTGGGTTAGCAGTATAAAAACCTTATATTATTTTTGAAAGCCTTTGTCTCTCCAGCAGTTAGTCTGTCACAAACATCACAGTTTGTCTTCAATCTCAAGAAATTTCTGTATGCCTCTAGCTATTTTGTTCTCAATTAAAAAAAAAAGCAGGGTCCTTCTCCTTCCCAAAAGTCAGGGACATCTCGGTTTAACCTTTACATCATCTTCCAAAACTAGCATAGATCTAATTTACACTTAATTCCAGTCCAACCAATGTGGACAATAAGCAATATTGTAAACATCATATTTCCAACTTCATATGTATAGTCATTAACAGCCATTGTTCAGACCAGTGATGCCCAATATGCACCTTAGAAGGTAAATCAATGCAGAAAACTTCTGCGAGGTGTTTACCACCACCTCTCCTTACCTCCAACATCCCTACCCAAAGTAAAAGTTATCATAAAAATGGAAGGGAGCTTAGGAAGTCATCTAGTCCATCTTTGTGCTGAGGCAGGATTAAATATACCTTAGACCATCCGTGACAGATATTTGTCTAACCTTTTCTTAAAAACCTCCAGGGATGAGAATTCTACAGCCTGTCTTGGCAACATGTTCCTTTGATTAACCATCTTTTAATTAGAAAGTTTTTTCCTAATATCTCACCTAAATCATGTTTGCTGCAAACTAAGCCGATTACTTCTTGTCCTATCTTTGGTAAACAGGGAGAATATCTGACCACCATTCTCTTTATAACAGCCTTTCACATATGTGAAGCCTTATGTCCCTCATTACTCTCTTTTCTTCTCTAAATTAAATATACCCATTTTGTCATAGATCATGTTTTCTAAACCTCTTATTTTTGTTTCTCTCCTCCAGACTCACTCCAATTTGTCCACATCTTTCTTAAAGTGTGGTACCCAAAATTGGACACAAACTCTAGCTGAGGCCTCACCTGTATCGAGTACAGAGGAACAATTACCTCCCAATTAATATATCCCAGGAATAGACACAACAGAGGTGGGTGAGGTAATATCTTAACTTCTGTTGGTGAGAGAGAGAATATTGTCCACTAAAAAATATTACCTCACCCACCTTGTCTCTCTAATATCCTGGGACCAACATGGCTATTACAACACTGCATACATATCCCAGGAATGATATTTTGTCTTTATGATATTTGCTGCATCACAGTGTTGACTCATTCTATTTGTGATACACCAGCACACCCAGATCCTTTTCTGCAGTATTATTGTCTAGCCAGTTTGTCCCCATTTTGTACTTGTATATTTGATTTTTTCCCTTTTTAAATGTAGTACTTTGCACTTACTGAATTTTATCATATTGATTTCAAACCAATTCTCCAATTTATCAAGTTAATTTTAAATTTTAATCCTGTCCTCCAAATTACTTGTAATTCCTCCCAGCTTCATGTCTTCTACAAATCGTATATGTTTACTCCAGGGATCGGCAACCTTTGGTACACGGGCCATCAGGGAAATCCGCTGGCAGGCCAGGACGGTTTGTTTACCTGCAGCGTCAGCTGATCGCAGCTCCCACTGGCCGCGGTTCGCCGCTCCAGGCCAATGGGGGCTGTGGGAAGCGGCGCGGGCCAAAGGATGTGCTCGCCACTGCTTCCCGCAGCCCCCATTGGCCTGGAACAGTGAACCGTGGCCAGTGGGAGCTGCAATCAGCCGAACCTGCAGACACTGCAGGTAAACAAACCATCCCAGCCCACCAGCGCATTTCCCTGATGGGCTGCATGCCAAAGATTGCCGATCCCTGGTTTACTCTTTGAATTTAGATTCAAATTCATCCAGTTTCATAGGGCCACTGCAAAGCCCTTCTGCATTATGTGTGCCCTGTGATGGGGCTCTGTACGGCCAACACAGGCTGTGCAATCATGCAGGGAGGCCCCTACACTTCCTGCATGCAGCAAAGAGGAACTCCAGGACTGCTACAAATAGGCCAACACGGGAGAGAACTGTTTGGGACAGGTTGCAGAGGGGCCCACAGCATATGTAGTTATGTATATCCAATGGCCCCAAGAAAAGTGTCAGCAGCTGTAATTACAACCAACATGCTGGAGTGGCTGCAGAAGGACTTTGTTATGGTCCTGTAGCCTACCCCCAGGTTGGGTGTGAATTTAATGCCTACCTCTGCTCTGTGTTCCTTGCACAAATCCTGTTTAGTCATCCTTGGATGGTTGTGTGCCATGGATGGAATTTTAAAAGAACACCTTGGATTTTATTCTTATTACACAGGCCTCTTTATAGTACTCTAGCAGTGTAAAGGGGCCTCACTGCGAATGAGTTCTTCATGTAAATGAGCATCAGGCCTTTCACCTTCTTGGACTACAAGCTTTTTGGAGCAGAGACCAACTTTATTTTCTTTGTACAGCGCCTAGTACAATGGGGCTTCAATCCTACTATGACAGTTGAAATAATTGAATAATAATTAATGTGATACAGTATATTCCCGGCAGCTGCCAATGATGCCATCTGTTTTAGTAAACTATTTTTCTATATTGCATGCAATACTGAAATACTATATCTACATAGTACATAGTGTGTGTTAGAAATTCCTTCAAAAATAAATGGGTAGGGAAAGATTTTTTCCTCACCATGTATGCTCAGCCTTTGTCATAGCATGGTGCATGATACAAAAAAGGGAAAACATTTTTTTCACCTTATCAAACTGCTGTTGTTTTGCACTTCATCTACTCAGCCTGGTTCTTGTAGATAATTAACAAGTCAAGTAACATTCCCACCAACCAAAATCAGAATTGCATCCCAGCAGCCATCCATTCATTAGTTCCCAGCAGTTTGCCAGCACAGTGCTACAAAGAACACAAGTACTATTTGTCAAACTCTAAATATCTGCTTTTCAGATGAGTTCCTCCTTTAAAGGGATTTTATTTTTCTTGGCAACATCTGAACTTACATTTTACCATTACTGAATGGTAAATGTACCAAAGTTCTGAGTTAGCAGCAGCTCACTCATAACTTTAACCTTTTGTCATGTGTTTCACAGCAGTTTCTTATATTATCTGTGCTGGAAATCATTCTGTTCTACCTTGATATTAAAAAGGAGGGAATTCTTTCATTTTCAAGTCAAGCTACCACTGTGCTATTCTAAAGCTTCTTTCCAAAAAATATTAGAACAAAATCCTCATCAGTGGTAATTAATTTTGACAGTGTGGGCTTTGTAGCAATTCACAAACCTGTACTTTGTGCATCAGCATTCCTTATTATTCTAATTAAAGTGGAACATTGTGCCCTCGCCAGTCATTAATGGGTTTTCATTTCGTAAATGACATTTGCAGAAGTTAAAACGGGCAGTTCATATGAAGTCCACAGGCAACAGCGTTAAAATTAGCATCACCATAGCAACAGTCTCCCATCATTAGCATTCAGGGCAACAGGAAATGTTTTGTTGTGCTTTTGTTTCCAAATATATATATATTAATTTGTAAGTGGAAAAGCCTACAAAACATGTATTTCAGGTAAAATAACTCTATGTAGCTGAATATGGCTGTTCCAGGGTTTCTGAGATTTATGGTGGGAGTTTTTTCCCCCTACACAAGCTACATTTCATGATCTCTACAGCTGTGCATGTCTAACCTCCTGAGCAGTATTTATTCATTGCCAGCCTGCTGCTCACCAATACGGTTTTGTATGAAGTCTCTCACTGGGTGCTGGAGAATCCATACTCAGTAAAGGATTCTGTTGAGTCTTAAGAAATTGTACCTGATCAAACAGAAGGATCCTTGTATCCCATTAAGTGGGGTCTATTGTGCGTGTATACCAAGCTCAGTTTGGGCTTTTTAAAATAAGATGTTTAAATTCCATTTTTTTGACAAATAGCAATACAAGCACATAAATTAAAAGCTAGTGAGACATTGCATTCAGTCCTGGCTTGTCTTGCATGAATAAGAAAGGGAGATAAGGCAGGCAGGATCTCCCCTGATGTATTTCACACCTAAAGAGGACCCAAGCAAAATGCTGATACTCAGATGCCCTTGAGTGGGAAAGAAGGCTGCTGCTGGCTATTGTGTCTGGCAGTCCAAAGAGCGTATGATCAACTGGGCTGGGGGCAGACCTTGCTTCCCTGCTAGCATTTGGTAGCTGGGGGAGCACCTTCTGCACCTTCTGGAAGAATACTACATAATAAACAGCATATCCCCTCAGTGCTCCCTGAGGCATTCTGCCTGCACCTGCCTTGTTCAAGCAAAATGCACTCAGCCACTACAGCAGGAGTACAGTTTGGACCACAGATGCCAAGTCATTTTTCGGGAGGGAAATTAGACAAAATTGTTATTCTAATGTAATATGTGTGTCTGATCAGAAGTAATAACAAAGATAACAATGTTTTTTCAATCCTATTTTCTCAGTCACTGCTTTAGTTTTCCCTAGGAGCAGTCACCCGTTACCTTCCACCCTCCTATAATATCCTACTTTGCAAATTTTTGCATAAGAGATACTTTAAGTACTAAAAACTGCTTGTTTTTCGGGGGGGGGTGGCAAAATACATTAAATCAGGGGTTCTTAAACATTTTCATAGTCTTTTTTTTAATTTTAATGCAAAGATTGTCTTGTGAATACCTGCTCTCCCACTCATGCTAATTAATTTTTTCCACCCACAAAACTTGTATAGTTGGAAGAATATGAGAAATGATATTGTTGGATATGTAACTTAGGAAAAATTGCTATTCAAGAATGTTGCCCAAAGTAGAGCAACTGTAAGAGCATTTTTTATTCAGCACCTGGCATGTTATGAAGCAGCAGAGGGTGGTGTGGCTATTGATTGAGGTTCTGAAACTTCTTCATGTGCTCACATTTGTTCAACCATTTATTTTTCTTCTTTTACACAAGCACCTTTTTGCTAGGTCAGGTTAATTTCTCAGCTCAGTTGACTTGTTTCCCTTTTTTTTCCTTGTCAGGTGTTTTCTAAATATTGAAAACTGTTCTTTTCTTCTCCTTCATATTCCCTTGCTGAAACATAATACTTTGCAGTATTTTCTCAGTTGATCTACCCAGATACGTTCATTAGTGCAATGAAGTGTCTTAATAACAGAATAACCTTCACTGAAGCCATAACTCCGGGCTCACGAAAATTAAACAGTTTAATGCTTACTGTCCTATAAAATTAAGCCTCGCCCTAAATCTGAATATCTTTCATAGTTCTTTTCAGTGCTGAGACTTAAAGTTATCAAATTCAAAAAGTGGCATTTCCATTTTGGAAGTATCGCTGACTTACAGAGCCATCACCTCTCTTGGGCCAAGACCTATGTCTGTCTCTTCCTGATCAGACATCTTCCAGGCTGCACAGTTCCCTGCCTACCCTGAGAGTTCCCCAGCAAGCCAGATGGTGAAGACAGCCTGGATCTGCACTTGATTTCTCCTCAGAGGCTATAAATGTGTAATTGCCCACAGTTATAAGTTACCACGTTGTTCCTTCTAAGCAAGCACCTTTATTCTTAAGGTAAAAGCACTACAGCTAAAACATTAGAACAATAAAAGAACTTACACCCATGTTAATGAGATTACCGGAGATCACCCCTCAGATCCAACAAGGGCTTTGGCAGGTGATCCGTCCTTCAAACGCCACCAAGGGGTTTTTTGCGGTTACAAGTTCACAACAGTTATTAGTGCAGAACAAGCATCCCCATGAGCCTCAGAGTCTCTTCTTTATATAGCTGGGGCCTTTGATCTTTGGATTCCAGAAATAGGTAATCAGCAGAAAATAGGTTCTCTCCTCAGGGTATACCTTCAAAAGGTTGGGTCAGGTATTTCTTAGGAAACCCACTTAATGTTCATCCCAAAAGCTCCTTCTTTTCTGGCATGTTGTATAAAATAGTCCTTTAAAGCTCATAGCAGTTCCCAGGGTTTACGCAGGCCATGTCTCCCCCCTAGAGAAGTTACATATCCATACTAATACATACATTTTATATTTATATTACAATGGACTCCAAAGCTATTTAAACTTAATTTAACAAGATTTCCCAAAGATATTGCAGGAAACTGATGTATCTGTCACAGTATGGCTCATGCTGTCCATACCTGATGCCTTCCAACTAATACCCACAAAAACAGGTTCTTACCACTGAGACCATTGGTTAATAGGATGTAGTTACAAAAGAGCAAGTTGTATTCCTGTACTTTAGTCTCCTTTAGGCATCATCATCAAAATGCTTCACAACTATATTACCACTGCTGAGGTTTCTTTCTAATTTTTTATTAAGCAGCACACAGTTTGCGTCCTGATACACCAACACTAGATTCCATAGGGAAGCAAGGATAATACAGGTGGTGTTTCATACCTACACCTGTGACCCTCTTTGTCTCACTGTAAACTCATCTAGTGTTGAAGCCTGAGAGCCTGATTCTCCTTTCTTAGGGCACATCTTCACTACCCGCCGGTAGCAATCGATCTATTGGGGATTGACTTATCGCGTCTAGTGAAGACGTGATAAAATCGATCCCTGATCGCTCTGTCATCGACTCCGGAAATCCACCGTGGCAAGAAGCGGAAACGGAGTCGACGGCGGCGCGGCAGTGGTCGACTCGCCGCCGTCCTCACAACCAAGTAAGTCGACCTAAAATACGCAACTTCAGCTACACTATTTATGTAGCTGAAGTTGCATATCTTAGGTCGACCCTCCCCCCCCTCCCCCGTAGTGTAGACCTAGCCATAATGGTTTTACACAAATTTAACTGCAGTGACACAAAAGGGATCAGGGCAGCTAGAGATCCCCCTGATGTAAATCTGGCTGTATGTGACTCACCCCCACATGCCCCCACGCCAGGTGTTTTTGTGGATTGCATCAGTATAAATGGCCAGAGTGGAGCATATTCCAATAATTTCAGGCTGGTGGAGCAGTCTCTGGGCTTCTCTAAGTTACATCAGGACCAGTTCAGTCCCCAGTGAATCGCAGGGTTAGGAGAGTAAAAGGTTATAGTTCTTGTTCCATAAGCTGCTTGTCTGGCCAGAGGAATCTGCCCCCATTGACTTCAGTGAAGTTACTCCTGATTTACAGCAGTGTAAATGAGATGAGAGTTTGGCACTCACTGTCTTCTCTTCCCTAGCATGGCTTTTCATATTAGTGCCAAAAGCATGTCGAGTAAGCATTTGCTGTTGGCGAAACAGGAGTCTCTATTTGTAGTCTCTAGAGCAAGCCAAGTGCAAAACCCTTTGTACAGCTTTGCTTTTGTAGATTTGTTCACCATTCCAGAAATAAGCAGAGAAAAAGCTCTTTCAGACCGTATCCTTTACCCGGCCATTGCAGGGTGTGCTGCATGTTGTACTCTTGTACTTTGATCAATCCGGTTTTAAATGATTCAAAATTTGGGACTCCAACCACTCCCCTGGGAGATAATTCCACAGTGTAATTCTAAATACATTTTGCTCAATTTCATACTAACACAAGTACGCACTTCCAAAAAATTCCCCTCCCTCTTTGGGGTCCATACTCTTCAATACTAGGCAGCTTTTACGCCTTTATCCAATCAGGCAAAATTAAACCAAATTAACCTTTTTTCCCTCTTTTTTTCTAATATAGAAGAGATCACTTGGGAGCACCTCAGCTAATTCTTCTTTTTCTTCTCTCAGCTTGTGTATGAGTATGTCTCCTTCAAATATTCACTTAAAGTCATAGGAGCCTTAGGGCTTGTGTGAATGAACAATTAGTTCACAGCATGCTGGGGTGTAAATTTACTTTGCGCTAGCCTGTCGCACACTAAGTGTCAGTGTGAACCCTGATGCTATGCACTAAAAGTTCTTAGTGTGCTTTACTTTACTCCCATTTTGAAGCAGGATAGGTCAAATTTCACTACAGAACTTTTAGCGTAGGCAGCACCGGCCACATGGACACTTAGTGTGCATCAAGTTTGTGTGCTGGGGAGTTGACACGGGTGGTGCACATCTATGACATACAATGCTGGGACCAGGGAGAGAGTTAAAAACAGTGAAGTAAGTGCATGCTAAAGATGCACGAACTGGAGAGTAGGGTGGGGAGAAGCTGTGACCAGACCTGCTCAGTGACTGCCACAGACAAGGAACAGTGTGGAAAGTTAACTGGCAAGCTTGTTAGTGTGAAGTAGATTTGCACCCTAGCTTGCCACAAACTCAGTTTGTATATACAAGCCTTCAGAGCCTCTCACTGTTGCACTGACGCTATCATGTCCCAGTCTGTATTTGTCTGTATCGTGAGATGTGCAGCAGGTTCATTGGTTCAGAAAGACTGAGAGACAATCTAATCTAAGAGGCTTGCTTAGTTGCAGTATACAAATTTCTCTTTCTCCCTTCAGTTTTCCTTTTACTAAATCATCCCCAAAACACACATTTATATATATACATATTACTGTCCTATTTTTTTCTCTTTTTGGAAAATCTGCTAACAGAAGATGTTAGATATATAGCCATGCCCCCTACTGTTTTCCTGAACATAAACCTCTGCCCCAACTATAAAACCAAGCAATGGATTTTTTTGTTCTCCTGGACACTCTCTCCCTGGCATGATACTTATCATCTGTTTATCCCCTCCATCACCCTTAGCTCTGCCTATTGCAAACCTAAATGTGTTTGATCCCAAAAGCAAAGCCCCAAAATATACCCATTCTAGTGCCTGCTATTCTTTTCTCTTCAGGTTCTTATACCGCCCATATTGTCATTGTATCTTCAGCAAGTGGGATTTACCTTTAATCTTCTCTTTTGGAAGCCCACCTCAGGGATCCACAGTCTAATTTTTGCTGAGACAGTGGCAGTTTCACTGGTGAATGATAAGTGAAACACAAGAGAAAAGTTTCACATTTTAACAAAAACTTTTCACAAGTGAAATTTGGATTGACAACCTTTTAAATGGCTTCTCCTGGCAGATTCCAGGTGCAAGTGAAAACGGACAGGTGGCAACCTCAGACCAACGTCTTGTTATTATTGAAAAGCTTTGATCTAACTAATGTATAATAAATAAGTTTCTGCATTTTAATCACCTGTCTGTTTTCATATTTCTTGTTTTGCTGAGATTGATTTGTTTTTCAAACACTCATCCTGATCTTCCTGTTTTGTTTTGTTTTTAATTAGATGATTTTTGATCATTTATTTATTTCAGCACACCTACCAGTAGACAGTTGGATGGTGTTTATTATGCTGTTAACCAACAACTTTCCCCCCTTCCCATCATTGCAAGAGCCACTGTAATTTTTAAATGTGTCTAAACTTTTTCCATGGAGCACATAAGGAGCCGGAGTCATTACTTTGGGATAGAATGATTGATAATTGAACACTGAGTTCTGGTGCTTTAGTGTGCTTAAAACAATAAAAGGTCAAGAACTTCTTTTGCCAATAAAAAGATGGTTAAGGGCTCTTTAAATTTTGATTCTACTCTCATGTATTTTACACTACATTACTGTTAGTTTTACACTAGTGAAATTCCATTGACTTCAGTGAAGTTAGCCTTATTTCACCCTGGTGTAAATGAAAGGAAAATCAGGCCCAATCACCTATATGAGAAAGGAGTTTGTAGGGGAAAGATTGGTTTAAATGTATTTTTCTTGCTGAACTGGATAGCTGAGGGGCTTGATACAGAGCCTTCAATCTAGGGTGACCAGATGTCCCGATTTTATAGGTTTTGGGGTCTTTTTCTTATATGGGTGCCTATTACCCCACACCCCCTGTCCCGATTTTTCACACTTGCTGTCTGGTCACCCTACTTCAATCCAAGGTGGGTGTTTCTCAGCCAGACCAGGGTAGTAATGGCCAAAAAAAAATTATGATCCAAATGCTCTTCATTGGCTATGTGATATGAGTTCATGATCTCAATCCAGCTCCTTACTGGACAGGTTTCCACATCTCAGAAAAAAATCACAATTGTCATCAGTTGCTACTTCTCTTGATAGGACTGCCAGAAAGGTCAAGGGTTGCTGGGCACGGTACAAGGAGATTAAGTCCCAACTCAGCAAAAAACTTCAACACATGCTTAAATGCCATTGATGTCAATATGCAGTGTTGTTGTAGCCATGTTGGTCACAGGATATTAGAGAGACGAGGTGGGTGAGGTAATGTACTCTACGTTTCCCACGCCTAAAGAAGAGCTCTGTGTATGCTTGAAAGCTTGTCTCTCTCGCCAACAGAAGTTGGCTCAATAGAAGATATTACCTCACCCGCCTTGTCTTATTGATGTCAATGGGATTTAAGCACATGAGCAAGTGCTTTGCTGAATTAGCCTCTCGTTCCAGATTAGGATGAGGCACCCTGGGGCAATGTGGGGAAGCTAACGCTACCACGGACTGTTCTGTACCTGTTCTGTGGGTAAAGTCCAACTTTAGTCACCTCCAAGACTCCTAATCCTGCACCTTTCATGAGAACTACATGTATTTTGGAATGGAAGGGAAAGATGCTCTTCTTCGCTTTTAGTTTCTTTAACTTGATAGTATATAACTGAACAAAAAGGCCCTTAAAAAGAGGTGATTTGGGGGGGGAGGTTATGGTTTTTGTGTTTTTGTTTTTGTTTATTTGTTTTTGCCCTGGTGCAAAACCACTGACTTTCTTATGTGACAGATAAACAGCCACTACAGAAGTCAGTTTTGAAAGCAGACCTCCTTTAGCCATTCTGTAAACTATATTATGCTATTAAATAGCATCCATATAGATTTAGTTGAATTGGCCTTATTTGTTTTCTCCAAATTACTGGCACATTTTTTAATACTTTAATGTACAACATTAACATGGAAATAGCTATCAAACACAATTACTTTCTCCATCTGTGACACAGCCGAGTGCACCATCATCACCAAATGATTGTTTTTATTGTATTTGGTCCTCTTAAAATGTTTTAGAATAAATGTTAGCTACATTTAAAAGTAATGTTTACTAAACAAATTGTCAGAAAAATAATATGGCATAGAATTAAAAACACTATCATATTCAGTTCTGAATATTGGAAGATTATCAATCAAGGTAGTAAGCTCCACAAACAAGAAATATATTTCACTTCTTCCAGCTCCTAAATTGTCAGTGTTCTAATGCGACTGCATAAATAATTAGTTTGAGAAACTACTAAAAATAAATTCTCTGAAGAGTTTTGATTGAGATATTAAATATATTGATTGCTAGAGCCAGCTGACTATTCAGGGTCCAGTCCTTTATCCCGTGTTCAATCTACCCAGGCAAAACTCCCATAACTGCAGAGTCATGTCCCAATTAAGTAAATCGTTGCAAAATAATTTTCCTTGATAAATTAATTTCTCCAATACATAACTTTAAAAACAATTAGAACAAGTAGAAAGTGTCTTACATTTTATATTCTTGGGTGCAGGGACTGTAATTTGCAAAATAATGATCACATATTTTTAGGGAAAGAATAAGTACAAGTGCAGTTACAAAACTATTGTAAACAAACAAAAATACAGTCTTGAGATGCAGTAGTAGATTGACAAAGAATGTCATGCACATAAGCAAATGTCATTAATACAATAGAAAGATAATTATTTGCCACGTGTTTGAACCCAAATTTTATTGGGCCAGGTAAGCTTAGTGTCTTCCTTGCATTTCCTTTGGACTGATGCAGTTTAGTGTAATGATATTGAATGAATTTGTGGTAACTGCCTGCAAAATGAAGTTTGGTTCCAAAGATGAGTTAGATCCTTATCTGATCTAAATGGGAGTAGCACCATTGACACCAGTGGAACCATGATGATATAAACCAGTTGATCATCCAGTCCCATATCTTCTAAATGTAACAAGTGGATTTCTTTGTGTTTTAGGATTGAGGATAGGAATTGCTGTAATATTTGCTAAAACAAGAGGTACGAGTCTAATTGATATTTCTTTTTTCACTTTGGGAAAGCTCAGTTTATTTGCTGTGAGCATTTCTCCTACACAATAGATGTTATGAGATACCCAGTGTTTGTTAGGTTAAGTTTGCCAGTTTAAAAAAACTGGGATGCTGTGAAATAAACATATTTTTTTTCTTTTGAGGAGTGGGTAACTTAGAAAGACAGCAATATGGAGCAATGATATTTTTTGTGATTGATAAATAGAGGGATAATTACTCTGAACATTTGTATACCATCTGGCATGTAAAAAAGATTATAAAGATGAATAGCTGCTACATTCAGACCTCTGTTTAGCCCTGGCATAAGTATTTTGTGTTGAAGACTTGACTGTTTACCAAGTTAGATAAAGCTGAAAAAAAAAAACCTCAGCTGAAATGTCCAGTGATGTGCTCAAGGGGAACAACAGAAATAGGGGAGATAATGTGGCCCATAAAGAACATCTTTATGGATCCATAGGATTTTAGGTCTGTGGAGTTTATTTTAAGATTGAACTGGCATTCATGGAAGAGAGCTTTTAAAGGTCAAGAACAAGTTTTTGATCTGTTTGATTATTTCAAAGGGAGTGTTCAGTGTGGAAAAAAACATATTTTGATCCTTGGCAGATTTTATAGTCTGCAGAGCCACCAGTGGTGTCAACAGTTCTAGAAATTTAAGGATAGATTCTGGTAGATTTCTAGTAGTCATTAAAACGTCATCCATTTACATTGAGGTCTTATATGCTAAGAGTCCTACTTTGATATATATGAATGAGGCATGCTCCAATTTTCATCACTAGTTTTTTCAGTGCTAAGTTGACCGAGAGATGTGAAAGAAGATCTTCACCTTGCCATGCCTTGTACCTCTAGTGAGGTGCAACTTGACCTTCAGTGGAAAGTTAGAGAGTTGCATTGATTTATGCTGTTTACTGAAAGTAAAGTTTATTGAGATGTATTGTGTTTTAAGATGTATTTGGTTGAATCAAAACTTCTTAAACACTGCAAATATATATTTATGACTATTCAATTCTGTTAACTAACTAAGGTAATGAGAAGTCATTTAGGCATTGCTTCATAACATTTTCTTCTGGATTTTAGCAACCACAGTATATTTTGCTATCACTTTCTAAGTTCTTTTGAACGAGTTAAGAGTACAGAATCACCAAAATTTACAAAATGGCAAAGGAGAGAAATTTCACAGATCCTGATTAAAGACTTTTATCCCACAGCTCACTGGGTCAAATTCATCCTTGTGTGTCCTTTGCCTTCAGTGAATGAAGGTCCTTGTCTCTTTCAGGGTATGTCTGTGCTACAATGTAAGCCCAGAGTTAGTGGGATTTAGGTCAGCCCACCTGGGCTAGGGAACCCTGAGCTTGAGCGTCTATATTGTATTTTAATCCTATGTTAAGACTTTTCTAACCCATGCTCAAACGTAGGGCTCTGGTGTCCACACTGCAGTGCGCAGACCCAAGTCTAAGTAACCATAACCCAAAGTCCCTAGCTCCTCCCCCCCCCTCTCAAAATGTGGCTCCTCTAGTCCTAGGACCAGGGTGCACTGTGGGAAAACGTTACTGCCCGCCCTGCATGTTACCAGGAAGCCCCTCGCTTTGCAAAAGGCTTGATTGGTTCGCTCTCCATTGCAGACCTAGGAGGCTCTCTGGTAGTGTGCTTGCAGATCAATGACCAGAAGAGAATGGGTTAACACTGAGCTGTTGCCATTTTCAAAGGGGGGATCATGGCTTCCCTTTTCAATAGAGTGGATTGCAGCTTGTTGGGATAGAGAGGACTAGGAAGTTGTCCCATGGAATTGTGGAATACTTCCAGCTGACTCCCAGGACCCAAGTCGAGCGTGGCTGCGTCTACACTGCAAAGCAACAGGGCTCAGACCCTGGGTCCCGACTTAACTTGAGCTCAGACCTCCAGCCCTGCAGGGTCCTGGGACCCTGGGTCCAAGCGCTGGTGTAGCACAATTGCAATGTAGATGCAAGGGGGTTAGGCTTCAGTCCCGGCTTGGGCATGGGCTTACATCGCCGTCTAGTCAAACCTGCAGGGCCTACCACTGTACATGGTCCTCAATTTTTTCACTTTTTTTTCCAGATGTAACTTTGCTCCCAAAGTTGTGAAGTTTCTAATAATATTAAAAATTTCACTCTTTTTCAGGAAGGAGAAAAAATATAATGTGGTATAAGATAAGGAAAAGACTATTGAATCTGGAGGCAGGTGAAAGAAGCACTGTAAACTGCTAATTCCTATTAATTATTTGTTCAACACTCAAGGTGCTCAGCACCGTACAGCTCTAAGGAGAAGACAGAACCCATGTCGTAAGCCTAGGCATTATAAACTAAACAAAGCAGAGTACAGTGCAGACATCCAATTTCAAAGGTTTTTTTAATATAGATTTTGTTGTTTTCCTTTCACTGGTGGACTATTGTTTAAATATTTTCCAGAAGCAGTGTGTTTTGAAGAGGGCTTTGAATTAAGTCAGAGTACTCATTTGAAAAAAGGAAAGAGGAGACTCTTTCAAGCTTGGGGACATCATGTAAGAAACTTCAGACTACAGTGAAAGAAAAATATGGGGAGAAGAGGGTGGTTTAAAGTTAAGGCACTGGGCTGCAACTCAGGAAATCTGGGATCAGCTCTAGATTCACCATGAGACCTTAAACAAATAACTTACTCTCTCTGTGTTCTTCATTTCCCCATATTTCAAATGAGGATTAAAATACTTCTCTACCTCATGTGGTATTGCAAGGATAATTTCCTCAATTAATTGCAAGCTGCTGTAACAGGTATCATCATGGGGGCCATACATAGATATATAAATACAAAAGGAGCCATTGAAAGGCAATAAATATAGAATTCCATGATGCCATTTTTCAGAGCAGAACTGTACTTCCAGGTAACAAAAGTTACAAAGATACACAAGACAACACTCTTTAAGAGACGACTTACACAAAAATGCATGCATTCATTCAAAGTTGCCCAAACTTTGCACACTCAGTGGACTTATTGAGGACAGCAAGCTGCCATCTTTAATACATAGGTGGAGCCTTGTCGTCTCTAGCTCCCAGCATGCAAAGTTTCATCTTAATCTAAGTGGCTTTATCCATGCAGAATATTTTCTCTTCAGTACACTATTTGCATGAGACATTTTTGGAAAATATCTTCAGTAACTGTCAAAAACCATTTTTTGTTTGTATGGTTTTATTCAGAAATAAATGTATGCTACAAACAGGGTCAAATATATATTTTTATTGATTGCAAAAGAGAAATAAATTAGATAAAAGGAAGGAAAGAAATGTTTCCTCCTTAAGAGCTTTGGAAGCCTTTTGAACAGAGGGCTGCTTGTTAGTGGCATGCTTTCCCAAGCCTGCATAATGATCAGTAGCCAGAATCAAATTCCCTGGGCACTGACTGAAGTCGGAATGCCAGATGCAGAGTTCCTAGCTTTAGAGGAGATTAGTACACTGATAGGAGACAGTAGAGAGGTTAATGATTTGGGAAGTCAGCTTTTGTGTACAAAAAAAAATAACTACGTGCATAGGAGGAGAGATTATGGAGTGAAAAGAGAGAATGAGTGAGCAAGAGAGATTGTAAAGTGCTGTTCATTTTAATCTCTCAGCAGGGAAAACAGTTATTTATTTCTAACTGGGCATGCAGAGAAAAGTAAGGAGTGTAGCTTGCTTGTTTTGTTGTTGTTTAATTTATCCTTATTAGGCTCCATTTATTTCTCAATCTAAGTCAATGAAGGGATAACCATTAATTTTGCTAACACAAATTCCTCAAACCAAGAATTTACTATGGCATAATTATTATTTTTTACCTCTGATTCATAGATTGCAAATATTAGCATGTAATTTTGCTTATTAGAGATTTGTTTTGTTTTTGTGTTTTTTGCTTTTCAAATAATCACAATAGTGTTCCTTCAGTTTTTTAAATGCTTTTATTTTATCCAATGTTTTGTCAGCATTTTACTTCCTTGACCTCTCCACTGTTGTGACTATTGCTGTTTCCATTCATCTCTATCCCACAGCTACAGAACACTTTCCCCTTCTCCAACTCAGGCTTCCCAAGACTTCAACAGGACAAAATTCATGTGTGCATCAAAGGTTTCTAAAATGACAGGACCCCATCAGGCCTTCTTGCTCAGCAGCACATGCTGCATCCAAGACTCTGCGATATGTTGTGTGTCCTAAAGAGCGACTAGGATTTCAGTTTTAGTCAGGCTAATCTACTACAACAGTGGAAGCAAATACAGACCCAAGGGATTTTGTGAAAAATTCTAGAGGGTGTATTGTCGTTGTGCATTCATCAGAAACTCAGGCCTTGGTATGCCAAAAGCATCAGTGCTCTCTACTTTGCACATTAGTTTGTTGCATGTATTGTAACTCTTATGGCAAAATAAGCTTTAGCCAGCACATGCCTGCCCTGTGCCTGGTTCTGTTCAGTGGAATCAATTGCTTCTTTTCATTTATATAGAAAAGTGTTTGTTAAAATAAAACCCTCACAGCTCTTCCAAGAGCATCTCAGTTTATCATTACAGCGCGACCCTTGTGTATGCCACTTATCAGATGTGCTATGGTTTTGTGGCATGAACCAATGTCCACCTATATATGAGAAGCATGTCAGGTTTTCACCTGGTCCTATGGATGGAATTCTGCCACTGCCCTAACTGATCTACTATATAAATAACGGATAGAGTCCCCTGGTGTATATGTTCATGAATGTTTTACTGGGACTTTACCTTTAATCTGAGTAAAGGAAGAAGGTACTGTTGAGGGAAATTACTCCAATATACTGAAATGATTCCCCTTAATGACATTTAAAAATATTTTACTGTACTTTCAATGGCTGTGAAGCAAACAGCAAAAAGTAATGTATTTTCCAGAAAAGAGCTCATGCTGAAGAGAGCTGCAAGGGACCAGAGGAAAAAAAGGATAGATAAATCCTGCAGGTATCGGTCTTTGGCACACATCTCTCCTAGATGATCCAGGAGTGTGCTATGATGCCATCCAGAGTGATTCTCAGTATTTATTTACACACTAAAAGAAAATAGGCTCAAATAGCATAACGGATTAGCCAGCCTGACAAGAGTGCACCACAATGTGTTCTTATGTAAGGCAAGCCCTTGCTAATCCCCTACTCGGTTAACTGAGGAATGGAAGAACCACACTTGCAAACAAAACTACGTGCTTCACGCAATGTCCTGTCTTTACTTTCATCAGCATTAAAATAAAGTTCCTTTAAGTTTCTAATTTAGTGGAGAGAGCACTGGATTTAGACTCTTGAGGTATGAGTTAGCTTCTAGCCTGCTGGTGACCTCAGGGAAGTCACATCATCTATATGTGTTTAGGTTTTTTCCCATCTGTAAAATGGGAATAGTGATACTTCCCTTCTTGAGAAAGCACATTAAGAGCTACAGATGAAAAGCAGTATTTCAGAGCTAGGTATAATATATAACTATAATATTTATTATTATTTTACTATGTTATTTGAACAAATCATGACCCTGTCCCCACAGGAAAAGAAACAGGCTTACCAAAGGAGCATATTCTATTACCCATTTTAAAAAATGCATGCTTGTTTATATTGAACAGCACAACCATGTAACCTCAAACTCTTTCATCATCAATTTTCAAAAGTGATTCAGAACAGTAAATCTCTAACTGTTAGGGAGTAGGATGAGATTTTTATTGGAGGCAAATTATCCCACATCTGCCTACTGTGAGGTTTCTTGTACCTTCTTTGGGAACATCTAGTGCTAGTAAATGTCAGAAACAAGATACTGGACTAAATGGCCCATAGGTCTGATCCAGTATGACAATTCCCCGGTTTCTAACAATCAGTTTCCCAGTCCTGATGAAGTCTCAGTGTAAATTCTTAAGTGCATAAATTTACTCTTAGAACCTGTTGAACCAAATCACTATGGGAAAATAATTAGAACTCTCCTCAGACTGAAATAAAAAATATATTTCTCATTCACTACATGGAGAAGAATTTCCTTTGACGAATAAATTACATTTAAAAAATAAATATAAAATACAGATTTTCTTCACTTGAAAAAGGCCAAAGATAGTAATTGTCTTAACTACAAATTAAATATAATATTTTTATAATTAATTACCCCAACATGAGTATAACTTTTTAAAAATTTCTTCATGCAGAGGCAGTGCATTTACCAGTTTTGGATTGTATTGGCATTGCTCATTTTCAGTGAAAAGAAAAACTAATTTTTAGGAAGATCAGAATAGCTAAAAGCTTTTATGGATTTGCAGAAAACAATCAAAACCACATAAATGTATTTCTTTTCGGCAGTCAAATTATATAGTCAATAGACCTTAATCTTTCAACCTTTATGTTTTTCACTTGTTATTCAGTGTATTCAGTGGGTAATAGTTTGATTGGTGGGGGATCACAGGGTTAATTTGCTTCTGAATTGAGAAATGAATCAGAATTCCCCTTTAACGTTGTTTAAAAAAACAGTGTGGTGTGTGGGTGTAAGGTAGAAAAAAAAGCCAACAGAATGGATTCACTAATTGGGGTTTTCACCTGCTGAGAGTCTAATTGAATACAATGCTTTATTTGTAACTGAAGGAGAAAGAAGATTGTGCAAAGTATCAGAATTTCAGAGTAGTTTTAAAATTCCTATTACTTGGCACTCTGGTATGGGAAAGGAAGACAAAATGTGATAAATGGCAGCATCAAGCTGCTGTTAAGGTGGACCAGAGAGCTGAAGAGACACTAAATAGTAAAAATGGAAAGATTGTACCAACCCTATCAGTGCCACATACTTCTTCACAAAGGAAGGTATTGCTTACTTTTTATGTAGAACTGTAGGCTTCAGGCTAAAGGTACTCTGAATTCTTTTGAATTAAACAGGCGACTGTTCTGTGCATTTAATGAAGTGTGAAGTTTATCCCAAAGAAGATGCTAAACTTCACTTTTTTTTAAAGAAACTGTGTTTATAGTAGGTTTAAATATGAGAGAGAGATCTCCCTAAAACTCACATAAAGATGGGAGAGGGTGGGATTGTTGTCTGTATGCTTGTGAGCTGAGGGGTGAAAACATTATTTCTTTGTTCCACCTCATTCACCTCTGATTTAATATATCTAATACATCTTTTGGGCTCATTCAAAGTCCACTAAATTCAATGGAATAGGCTATTGACTTCAGTGGGCTTTGGAGCAACATATGTGTGGCAATTTATGTCTTCATAGATAATTAAATTCTTCATCCTATTTACCAAAGCACACAATGTGGCAGTATTGCTAATCGTAAGTGCTCAAAAATCATGACAATGTCTTAAACATCATGAGATTTAAATATAATAAGTTTTGATCCTGTATTAGCACTCTGGTGTTTGAGACTTTAAGGTTCATATTTTCAAGTGTTTCTCCAGAATCACATGGGCTAGACATTTTTTTTAATTAAATAACTCCAGGAGCTGAATCCTTAAAGCAAACACTAAATATCATGAGATTTAAAATGAAGTCATCATCTGGAAACACCTCATTATGTGCTTATTTACATCTGTGCAACTGTGCTGCTGTCACTGGAATATACGTGGAGCTGTGGGTGAGATGAATTCTCCTTGCCTGTAGAAATGTGTCCTCCTGCTGTCCATGGGTAGGTCTATACTTACATCCAGGTCCGGCGGTAAGCAATCGATCTTCTGGGATCAATCCCGGAAGTGCTCGCCGTCGACGCCGGTACTCCTACTCGGCGAGAGGAGTACGCGGCATCGACGGGGGAGCCTGCCTGCCGCTTCTGGACCCGCGGTAAGTTCGAACTAAGGTACTTTGACTTCAGCTTGCGTATCTTAGTTCAAAGTGGGGGGTTAGTGTGAAATAGGGGCTCTTTGACTGATTTAAAAGACATCCCCTCTGTGTGAGGACACCAAACGTGCATAGTCTTTGAAGGTCTAGAAAACTACATAATCACAAGGATCCCAGGGCTTGATTCTTCACTCAGTATCACACCACTGCAAATAAAGAATAACTCCATAAGAGTAAATAGAGTTATACCAGTGTAAAACTAGTGTGAGAAGAGACTCTCACCTCCCATGATTTGAAATGCTCGTGACATGTATAAAAACAAAAATTAAAAGATTGCATGTTTAAAAAAGGTTCCATTGTGGCTGGAGTTTAGAGGTCTAACTACCTGCTTGCACCCACCAATAAAGTAATTAGAATTGTAAATGGTAGGAATAGCATCTGCAATACAAAAGCTATGCTAAAGCCCATTTCAAATTTTACATACCATTATCTTCCAAATGTTAAAGATCCAATGTTCTTTAAAAATCCCTTAATATTCCAAGGTGATGCATCTTAAGCACCTTACTAGTAGGGTTGGAGAATGTAAAGACTTCTAAGCGCTTCATAAAGTTCCGAGGAAACATCCGAGTTCAAGCATGAGATAATTTAAATATAGATGTAAAAAAGGAGGCATAGAAGAGAATGACAAGAGACCTCTGCCTTCCCCCATAGGTATTATAGGTATTCCCAAGTAAGCTGCCAGAGATGATTTCCTAAGTACCTGGTCTTTGTGTCTTTATTATAGTCTTTCAAGCTGGTTTATCCACGTGACAGTAGTTATAAATCAGTGATAAAGTACTACATATACTTTAATATGTTTATTATGTTCACATACTTTAAAATGTAATTGCGGATATGATAAAATACTAAATATACTTTCCCTAGTGAAAGCAGGGGAATCCAAATTTTGCACAATGGGGAATCTTCCAGGAGCTTGTGAGATGCACCTCATTTGCAAAAGCAAAAAAGGGAACAGATTGCAGTGGCCTCCAGTGAATCAAGATGGAGCATTTCACTGTGAACTTCTGATCCATTGTGCCAATTTTTACAGTGGTGGTGCTGAAAGCCATTGAACCAAACTATAAATCCTGTATATAATGGAAACCACTTCAAGCCAGGGGGTGGGGCAGCAGTTCCAGCACCTATGCTCTAATCCAGGAATCGGCAACCTTTGGCACACGGCCTGCCAGGGTAAGCCCCCTGGTGGGCTCAGCCAGTTTGCCGTGTCCGCAGGTTTGGCCGATGATGGCTCCCACTGGCCGCGGTTCGCCGCTCCAGGCCAATGGGGGCTGCGGGAAGTGGCACGGGCTGAGGGATGTGCCGGCTGCCCCTTCCTGCTGCCCCCATTGGCCTGGAGCGGCGAACTGCAGCCTATGGGAGCCACAATTGGCAGAACCTGCAGACGTGGCAGGAAAACAAACCGGCCCACCAGGGTGCTTACCCTGATAGGCTGCATGCCAAAGGTTGCCAATCCTTGCTCTAATCCAAAAATTAAATTGGCAGTGGGCTGAATTAGACTCACCTGCTATAGTTTTATAGGATTTATAGTTTGGTTCAATGGCTTTCAGCACCCATCCCATTTCTACAGTGTTGCCCTCCGGGCCCAATCTTCGAAGGTATGTAGATACTAACTTATCTGCATCTGTAGGCACCTAAATATCTTTAGAAATCTGACTCTGTTAATTTCCTTTAATCAAACCCCAGAGGTGTGATATCACTTAAAAAAAAAAACCACTATGCTGGTACTTTGGATTTGGGACTGTTTTGTCCCTTAACAAAGCCTCTAAAAAAGACGTAGCTGCATGAAGCTTTTACAGCTCTTCAATTTCCTGAGCTTTGTCCCCTCAAAAACAAAAGGGCATAAAAGCCTACTTAAGTCAGCCAACATACCTAATCGCTTTACAGACAATGACTGGCAATTAAAATTCGGAGAACTTTTTCCCTTCCTGGCTCAGGACACAGCTTCTTTTCAGGTGCAGGGTTTAAGAGTTTGGATTCCTCGTAAATTTCATGCTCTTGTCCCACCACCAGTACCGAAATCTTGAACGGTAAAAGTAATAACTAATGATATTAGATTAATTTGTACTGAGATCAGTTCTTTAAACTGAAGAAACTATCCAGTTCAGATAGTTTTAAGGACTCACGCTGCACACCCCAGGTCACATTCCTTAGTTCTACCTTAAATAATTCCCTCCTCTTTCATCCCAAACTATTCCCTTTCTTTGAGTCCTTTACTTAGCAATAGCAGGTTCAATAGGTGGAGGGAGGAGGAGAGGCTGGAAGCTCCACCCTGTCTAGCCTGCAGCCTTCCCTCCCCCTGATGCCCTTAGCCCAGTAATGCTCGTTCCACCGCAGTGCTATTCACCGCCGCTTTCGTGTGTGTTAGCCCGGCCGAGCCTAGGACTCCGTTCCGTCCCCCCCTCTCTCTCGGAGTCGTCGAGCGATGAGGGAGCAACTCAAAGGGTGAGTTCAGAGCAGCTCCTCTCCCAGCCCGTCCCCTGCCTTGGCTTGAAATTTTGCACTTGTGGCCGCGCTGTGTGTGGGAGAGCCGAGCTCCGGAAAGGTGAATGAAACTTGGGCAGGGATTTGGCACAGGGGGAGCCCCCCAGCGACAGCCTCCGTCCCAGCTGTTTCCTCCCGTTCCGGCTGCAGGTGCTTGTAGCTGTGGCGAATGGCAGGATTAACTCTTTCCCCTCCGGCGGCGGAGTTCCCCTGATTGGAGAGTTCTGTCTGTGGCAGGCACGCGTGGAGGGTGTTGGTTAAGGATTTTGATTTTCAGAAGGCTAGTAGCTCAGTAGTCTCCACGCCGCAGCCATCCCCCCATCCCTGTCGTTTTGCGCTAAAAGAATGTTAAAGATCTGAAGCTTTGCTCGTTGACGTGCCTTTAACCCTGCAGCATAGGTGTGCATGTAGAACAGAGGGGTAATGGTGTTAAAAACCTTGTTTAAAGACTGTAGAGGGAAGCTCTTCTACCTTTCATTCAGCATAGGAAAGGTCAACTTTCTGCCTGATTTCTCCTGGGAATTTGAACTGACATTTAATTCACTGCATTTTTTCATTTATGTGCCCTAAGTTTCAGGATAAATAGGTCTAGTTGGAACATGCAAGATATTTAACTCATAGCTACTTAATATTAAAAGGCTGGGGGAACCCCCAGCAGTTAAACCGTAAAGCCAAGCCAGGAAGTCAGGGATGTGCCAGAGATATGATCAAACGGTTTGTGGGAAGCCAAAGCGGGATGATAGTTTGTATCGTTTCTTTTGCTTGTTAATGTTTTACAGCTGAATGGAATACTATACTGTGTTGTTATACCTGCCTAGCTTTCTTACAGCTCAATTTAATCCATCTGCATATAGTGCATTTTATAACTTAGTTCATGAATGAACTTCCATAGAAATGTTTAAAATATGGACACCTAGGTAAGTGGTAGTTCTAGGTTATTGTATGTTTGGAAATAATGTTTGTGTAATAGTTTTTACTCTAGTTTATATTGTGTATATATATATTTTTGTATACTGTGTGTGTGAAACATAATTTGTCTCTGTGATGTAGTTAGTATATGAGGCTCTCTTTTGAAGTGTGTTACTGCAAAACCTGCCCTTTCCTGGGATATATTCATTTTTCCAGCTCTCATTGCAAGCTCAAATTTGGCTGAGAACTGGTTTAGAGGCACATGCCTATGGAGTACTGAGCTGAGGAAACAAGAAACATAGTTATATAGAAGGTCAAAGACCTTCTACCACTAAGGAATTGGTTGCAGTCATCATTGTTTGATCCTGGATTCAACAAGACCCTGCAGTGAAATTGCTTTGGCAGAAGTGGAGGGGATAAGCTTTGAAAAGGAAATAGATCAATGGACAAGTAACAGCTGGAGGGGCTGGCTCACCAGCTTTAACAACTGAATGGTAATCTTTGCCAATGACACAGTGCACAAAATAAAATGCTGAACATCTAAAGGGAGAAAAAATAGTTACTATAAAATACTAAGCAGTTGATATGTGGCCCCATATTACTGCTCAGTTTCAATATTAGCAGAAACTTTTAATATGTATGTGTGCCTCTCTTCAGTATTCTGATAATGCTGGCAAAAGCCTTTTTTTTTTTTTTTTAAAGACATTGATCCCAGGATTAAAGAGAAATCATCACTGTGTGGATCCATGGACTCCAGATTTATAGTTGAAGACAAACAGTAATCCTTTGCAAATCACAAGAGAATTCTACCTTTCTACAGCACTGTTTTAGTCTTTTCACAGCGATTAGTTTCCTCCCTGGGAAGTAATGAAAGATATAAAAAGGTTCACAATGTTTTAAGCAATAAGTGACACTGATTGCAAGGTAGTCTTATTTTGAGTGGCCAACAGTCTCTCTTCTTTAAATAAAGAACAAGTAGTTAAAGTTGCATTTTTAAAGGTTTAATGTTAGTTTTACAAAAGAAAAAACCCAACTCTGTCATATTTATTCTGGCTTTTTGACAGCAGCCATAAAGTTGTTGTAAGAATCTTGCACTCTACTTGAAACCAAATAGGTGAAAGGCAATATAAATTGTATTGTAGTGCAGCACACTATAAAATAACTTGCTTTCTAATTATTGGCTAATATGTGTTGCTGTTTCTTTATCGCCACCTGACAGAATTTGCTTCTCTCTCTCTTGCACACACACACACCTTACACCTGGTTAATAGTGCATTTTGAAGTAAAGGGAATGGTGGAAGGCTGGTGGAATTTGCTTTAATATAGTCACAAATTAAGAGGAATGTAACAGTGTAGAGAGTGGGGTGCAGTTCCATACTCAAATTCTCTGCTGTGAAGCTTAGCAATGATAAACATGGGAGACCAAATCTTTGAAATTTAAAACTGGCAGAATGAATAAAATCAAGAACTTAAAAAAGTTTAAAGGTGATTTATAAAGGAGAATTTTTTCTATCCCTTTTGCTGCCAGTGTTTTTCAAAGATAATACAAGCTGAAAAGGGGGCAAAGCCGTTTATTTTTACTCAAACTGGGCATATTTTAATAGAGAACTGATAGTTTAGTTTATCATTCATCGCATCAGTTCAAGTTTTTATCATGCTGCTTTGTCATCTCTTCTGACAATAATCAGGGGGTCATCTTTGTACTCTTGGCAATGATAGAGAAGTTGTTTTGGTTATATGCAGATATAGGATGGCAAAGTGTTTTTGCAAAGTTCTCTATGCACCTGAATCCTATTCAGAAAAATCTTTGCTATCCCAGTGTTGTGTTACTCGTGATTTAAAAAAAAAAAAATTTGCTTAATCATCTATCACCATCCCGTAAGGACTGAGTTGAGACTACCAAATTCATTTAATACAGTTCATTTAATACAGGGATTCTCAAATAGGGGGTCAGGAGGTTATTACATGGGGGCTCACGAGCTGTCCGCCTCCACCCCAAACCCCACTTTGCCTCCAGCATTTATAATGGTGTTAAATATATAAACAAGTGTTTTTAATTGATCAAGGGGAGTCGCACTCCGAGGCTTGCTATGTGAAAGGTGTCACCGGTACAATAGTTTGAGAACCACTGATTTAATAAGTCGCATCATATGTACAAAGATGGTGCTTTTATCTCACTGAACTATCTATGTATTTTAGTGTGCCAATCACCATTCCGCCGCTATCATCTGTTGTTCTTCCAGGCCTATCTTTATTCTTCTTTCCCCTTTTGCATCTTGATAAGCTAGAGAGGCATGAACCTGTAACGTTTCTCTGACTTTATAGGGTCTAGTTCCTAACCAGAGTTAGGAAATATGGCAAACATTTTTCAGCAGATCTGTTAAAGATGGTAGTGTTCCCAAGTGTCTTTGAGACAGCCTAGAATTGCTGAGCTGGCATTTCACTTCAGATGGTGTTCACAATACACACCCCCTCCCACAGCCAACCCCAAAGCTTACAATTAAATGGCCTTTGAAAATGGCAAAGAGGCTTATGAAGGATAGTCTCGATGGAATCTAACCTTTCCTTGAGCTGTACATGTGTTTGGAATTGTTGATAACTTTCTGTGGTGAAAATGTTCAGGAAGAGGCAACACTTTTTAGTTAGAATGAAAAAGCTGCAGCCTTCTTGTGTTCTGCATGTAAAGTACCAGCAAAATCTGCCCTTATTCTTCACAGGCACTCAACCTTTACAGAGTTGGAATGCAGGGTTTCCTTAAAACACTGACTTTCATACAAGAGTGAGAGGGATACCTCCAGTTCTAGAGTCCAGCTCTCACCATCTTGTAAGATATGAGTTTGATAGTCTCAGCTGAATTGCCTGTGGATATAATAAAAACCTGATACACAGCATTCAGCCCAGTGGATAATCATTGCTTAAGAGAAGGCAAAGAAATGAGCTACCATGGATACTGACTTGACATTCATCCCCATAGAAAGGGGTATTTCCTTCAGTGTGGGACTGAGATCAATGAAAGGGCAAATAGACGAGGGGGTTCATTTGCCCTGCAGATTTTAGCTTTGTGTAGTTCACTTGTGGGTAAATGGAGAAAACCAATTTCTAGTAGGGGCTGTGCCCTTTTGCATTGTATGCATAAAATGTATAGATGACTATGCAGTGTTTATCAAAAATGCATAAAACCAGTGCTTGTGAATCATGCCAGGTTGACGGCACTGGAGACTAAAGTGCTCTGCAGAGCAGTCTGAGACAACCAAACTCATTTCACTTGGAAAATTAGGTAGCTTATTTTAAAAGAGAAATACAGCTCTGATGCAATCAGTGGGTGAACTTTCTCCTAGTATTTCTACGTGATTTGACATACTGATCAATGGTACACTAACTACTCCAACACCCAAACACCACATGGAAGATGTAGAAAATGAAGAGACATGAAAGAATGATTGATGCTTATATAATAGGGATTTCTGGTTACAAGAAGAGTGGTCAGCAGTAGAGAGAAATTCCTCACACTACCCCACGTATATGTCTCAACCCTGATCTGGAGGAGACATCCCTATGTAATTCTTGACTTCTGTGCTAAGAATTCACAACAGGTTACCAGTTGCGGTCAAAATAATGTTATGTAGATGTTGAGCAGCCATCAGATGTAACAACTTCTGGTCACTTAACCTAGTTCTGTATCCATTTACCAAAGTCCTGAATCATGTAGTTTCTCAATGGAGTTCTTTTACACTGAGGCTTTTTTCCTCCCCAGAACTACTTCCTAGTAAGCAGAGGCTTTTTATAGCCAAAATTGCAATTAACGTATTGATTCTCTAAAATATTTTTCAACTTTTATTCATTTTCTTTGCAAATGCAGTTTAACTGTATCCAAGTTCACTGTAATCAGCTAATGCTGTATTCTCACCCCATGTTTCCTATCTCTGTCACAAGTGGTAGGGAATACAGGAAATCAGATGAGTCTGAGACGGATCCATAGGTTTTCTTCAACTTTTATTCTGGGTTTCTTATTTTATGCTTTTAAAAAACAAAACAAAACTCACAATCAATCTCAGTTCAGCCTGTGTATTTGCAGTCATCAACTGTTGCTCTCTGCTGTGATGTCAATGAGCAATGCAAGACCTTTGTGGTGTTCCCATCTCCTTCTCCCTCTTTCACTGTATGCAATCTCTACCATTATAAAGGGAAGAGAGCGTCTGAGGCCAATGAGGAATAGCTTTCTTTAAAATCTTGTATCCTTCTGGTGCATTCTATGCCTTATTTTTTTTTCTATTGTAATAGTCTGTGATCCCTCAACATTGGTCTTTGCTGTGACTTCACTGCAAAGCTTGGAAATCATTACAAACAAGAAGCATGTCAAAGAATGTTGAATGTAGAGTTCAGTCAGTAAAAGGTTCACTTGTGCCAACTAACCAACCCTCTCCTTTAAGTAGGAAGCTAGACCAAATAGAAGGTATGTCATTCTAATTGTTTCACAAGAATCCCAGTACAGATTTTGCCCCTTCTTAGGTTAGATTGTGCTAGAGAGCACAAATTGGTAAACAGGAAGGAGCAGCCTTCTCCAAAGCTTTGTTTCTAAGTCCATTGATGTTGATGGGAGCTTCTGCACTGACTTCACTGAGCTCTGGATCAGGTCCTGCCCTTCTCCCCATACTTTTTGTGCCAATCTGCAGGCAGAGGAGCAGTCCCCTTGCTCCTCAAATGCAGGGACTGCAGTTGTGATCAGCCTTCCTGGGGTGCCTTGTGAAAGAGCTAGTCACAGTTTGGCGCTCACAAGTTTCAAAACTTTTCCTTTCACTTTCTTGCAGCCTCCCTTTAATATATCTGGAGACTACATGACCAGTCCTCTACTGGCAGGAGAATAAACAAGTGACTTTTCAATCTCAGATTTCTATCATAATGTTATATATGATCACATATTTTAGTAACTTCCAGTTTAAAAAATCATAAAATATGTAACCTCAGGAGGCATAAATCATTGTTACACTCACTAACTCACACTTTAGTTTGGTGGTTTTCTCTCATGATACATGCTTGTTGGCATCACACTTTGTTGTAAAGCTAGCGGCTGCTTGATTCAATGCAGAGAATGTCCAATTTGCATTCTGGTCATACTGTGTATTCTGCAGGCGTTCAAAATCCCTTTTTAGTTGTTTTTTGTGCTTTCCAAAGGCACTGCCTCTTGAAATTTGCGATGGACCTAGGGCAGGAGATGGAATTCCAGCTTGAATTCAAAGAAACAGAAATTGCAGCAACAAGAACAGGAAAGGGGGAAAAAATCAATGTTTGGGATAGAACACATTGGGCTTAGAAGCAGTTTAAGAGGCTGCTGATTCAATAGAATTTAACATGGGTTTTTGGTACAACCATTTGAAGTGGAATGTAGGACAGCAGTTGTCGCTGACATCTCATCCACTAATTGAATAGTGAACACTTAAAATAGAGCAGGTCAAATCCTTCATATGTTTCATTGAAAAACTGAAAAAAAAATTGACAAAACTGGTCATTAAATATTATTGTCATTTTTGAACAATTCTATATGGAGGAGAATAGGGTTGCTGTATTTAAAATAAAGTCCATTTTATAAATTAGTCTAATTAGAAATGGAATCCAAACCACTGAACCCCCATAGTTTTGGGATTGTGTATAGTTTAGATGTAACTATTGCATCTTGAGCCCATCACTAAATATAATGGGCCAAATTCATACCTAGTGTTACAAATAGACATATCGACCATCGGTCACACTTCCTGCTCTAATCCCCAAAGATGACATTGTGGCATTCTATACATCGTCTAGGTTTAGATGCTGCACTGCTCGTTATGTAATATGGTAGTAGGAGAGAGAAATTTAGCTTCAAAACTGATGGAAGAAAACCCACCTATCATAACAAAAAATTATGAATTTTTGTGATTTTGGCTGGGAAAAATTCCAACATCATTGCTATCACATACACATATATTCTGCTCTGTGAATAAACATTTAATCATTGAATTGTACAGCTACTAAATATGGATATCTATTTAAGGAAAGATCTGCAAAGAGAAGTGTCCGACTGTCTTAGGGAAAGCTCTACCATACGTATTTCATTCTAAAACCTTCATATTTTTATGTTTTAGCCATGAGACACAAACGACCTGCTGGGATCATCCTAAAATGACTGAGCTCTACCAGTCTTTAGGTAAGAGAGATCTACTAATTTCCTGTAATTAAACTAATTGTTAAGACACTGATTTCCCAAGGATATTCCCCTGTGTGTTATTCAGAAATTGAAGTTAAGTAAAGATCAGACACATTCCAGGTTAATATGGGATCAAGATAAGATTTTCTTTCAAAGGAATATAAAGAAAATAATTAACTTTAAATTAAATATTATATTGAGTTTATTTGTAATGCAGGTACCTCTTGCGGATTGTTTGCCTAGAAATTCTGGGGCAAATAAATAAATAAACCCAAGCTCTTATACCACCTCATCTATTTTTAAAAAGGCTAAATTAAAATCAAGCCAAGTTGCTGATAATTTTGACTTTGTGCTGGTTGGAAGCCAATGGAAACCATTTGCCAATCTGTGTTACCACTACATTCTTTTCACAGTGTTTTCAATACTTGGAACGCCTGGTAGCTGTCATGATGTCATTGTGAGCATACAAAATAGTTGCCTATTATGACTTCAGGGTTTTTTTAAGCAGTCTCGGATTTTATTAACAGGTGCACAGCTATGTGATGTAATGGACTTATCCATACCCCACTGTGGGCCCACCTTGGTTGCAACTTCAAGCTTTCTTCTGATTTTAATTGCCACTGCTCATATACAATAGAAGGCACAGTCAAAAATAAATTATTTTCTTTTTTAAAAAAATCATCAATATTTCTCCCCTTATACAAATAAATCACTAGTAAAGAACACAGGAATTAAGTGAGGTGTAATAATCTAGACACTTTATTATTTTACAACATGCAGCATTTTATAATTTGCAACTAATGTAAAAATGTCAAGAGGGATAATGTATAAATTAAGGCTAACTGAGGGCAAAAGCCGAACAAGTATTCTCTGGCCATATAGATATAACTTAATGCATTCATTTGCCTCCTTTATATTTCCATTGTAAAAGTGAATGGTTTCCCATATTAGTTCCCAATGTTGTATCTGAGATGCAAATACCATTTAGTGATGAATGGTTCTCTACAGTATTTGGGGTATATCAGAACCATATGTGAACTATCCAGACTATAATCTGGAAATCGCATGAAATTTTTGATGCTGTTGCTGGTCAGGTCTGAAATACCATGATACAACTCTACCCTGATATAACGCGACCCGATATAACACGGTAAAGCAGCGCTCCAGGGGAGCGGGGCTGCGTGCTCCAGTGGATCAAAGCAAGTTCAATATAATGCGGTTTCACCTATAATGCGGTAAGATTTTTTTGGCTCCTGAGGACAGCATTATATTGGGGTAGAGGTGTATTTCTCGTGGTATTTACTGCAATTGAACTAAGTTTCTGTTGAAAAACAAGCAAACAGGTACAGGAAAATGAGGGAGAAAAAAATTCTGTTTGAGGTCAGTTCAAGGATCAAATCAGTATCTAATACAATTTTCCCATCACTGTGAATGTTACCTGAATATCAAGTGTTCAAGGAATTTTTTACTTCTTGTGGTATAAAGGTAGAAACCATTTAGACAGATCTTCTTTTCACTTCCATTTTATTCAAGGAGATTTTTCCTACAGTGGCCATTTTTTCTTTTTCCTTTTAAAGAACTATATTCAAGAAAAGTGTATGTGAGAGAGGGAGACATTGGAGGTATGTCTGAAATGGCAGTTTTCTTCGTGGCCAACGTTTTTATTTCTCTTTGGGATGGGATAAAATTGGTGATTACTGGTACCTACATACGCCAAGATCCATAAATGTATTTTGGAGCCTAAATACATTTTGAAATCCATGCAAGTTAGTAGCCTAAATACGTTTTGTGGATCTGGGCCATAGATTTTAGCTGTGAATGTGTAGTATGCGTTTTTGCAAACTGGGTGTTGGCATATGGGAACAAGATGAGGATGAAGTGTTTCTTTGTGCATCACCATATAGAGTCAAACTCTGACAACATTGCTGCTGAGTAACCTGCAGACTTTTGTTTTGGAATTGGGTATAATCAGCCCAGCCTAGCTCTCATATAAATTGCATAATAGCAGCATAACCTATTTACTCTTGAGCAGAACCCTTAATGTGTTTTTAGTGCTCTGCTTTGCCTCAGGTCAAAACTGGTAATAATGTGATGTTTGAAGTCTTTTGCAGACTTCACTAATATTTTATGTGAAAAGATATTATTAAATCAGATTTTGCATTGTACACTTGTTAGTTCCTATTATTCCCCCACATCAGATTCTAAATTTTGTTTCTTGTTCATATGAAGGAGTTTTACTGAAGAGCTTTAGTTGTCATGTTGCAGATTATCTGGCTTTGTAGAAGTACAGTAACATATATAGTTTCACAAGCCAGGTACATGCAATGCAATATGCAAGGCCAAGCCCATCAGCTATGTCAGTCTTCCTTCCCATTTTTCAAATTCCTGCCACTAGCCTGCAGGGAATAATCTTTCTGAATGATATAACTCTTTGTACATCACAAAATATTGACAGATGGGATGCCTTTCTATAAAGTTAGCACATTTTTCCATTGCTTCTAGTACATCATAACTTGTGAGGCAATCCTCTTGTGTAATTTACATCCTTACAAATTACTGAGAGCTTATTTTTTTTCAGTAACTAAGGAAAATAAAGATTACAACACCACACCCGAGGGGAAGCTAGCTTTCCTCCTACTCTTTTTTTTCCCTGCAGTAACAGCAGACTTCTAGGTAAAATGGGGAGTGGGTTTCTGTGTCGTTCCCCCCCATCACCCTCCATCAGCTCCAGTTCATCCAGTTCACACACCTGGAAGTTACTGGATTGAACTTTGATCCATGAATTGAATTCCAAGTACCAAAAATAATTTCCCATAGCATTTTTCTAGTATGGCTGAAGATTTTCTGTTCTGATCAGGTTTTTGGTGTTTATGAAAATAAAGATAAATCAAGCAACCTTTCATTCAGTTTAGATTTAATAAGATAATTATTTTACACTAACAGAAGAACATGCTATTGTCATAAAGTATCAGACCACTGGTCCATCTAGTCAAGTATCCTGTCTCTAACAGTGGCTGCTTCAGAGGAAGGCAAAAGAAGGCCAGAGTATGCAATTATATAATAATCTGTCTTTAGGGGAAGTTTCTTCCTAGATCCCTCAGGCTGATGCCCTGAAGCAATAGAATGTATAGTGATAACTGTAACATTTGTTTTGGATTTCAACAAGTGTTTAAGAAATTACATACTTTTCTCATTGGTTGTTCTTTATAATAAAGTTTTTCCTTTTGAACTGTTTTTAAAAAGTGCTTTCCACTGTAGTGTTTTTCTTATTATTTAAACAATTAGCATATTGTACCATAGAGAGATTGCTTACAATTATTTATTTTGGTTTCTATTAAGTGCCTATTCCTGGCTCTAAACATGCTATTTTTTCACCCTTCATATAAAGTTACCACCTGCCATAAGTACTCCATCACTGCTGAATGGCTTTTTTGTTTGTTCTGCAATCACATTAAAGTGTCAGTAAGGAGTTGGGATAATGACCTCAGCTGCATCACTTAATTTACCTACTAGATGTTGATCCTCTGGTTATGTAAATGAAGTAGATGACAAAAGCAAATACTGTAATGGAAAAAGTTAGTAAAAATTAGTGATGTGTGAACTTCAGAAGGTTTAGAGTTTTGATTCAGGTTCACGTCCCACTGTTCGGATTCATATTACAGTAGACACTGCCTGCACCCATCTCCAATCTACACCCTCTCCAGTATTCCAGTCATTGCTCCAATTGCTTTCCATTCCAACGGTGAACCTGCAATAAATTCACTTCTTCACCATTGTAATCCTCTTCTGCATTTTCCCTGACTCAGATTTCCCCACCTCTCTCAATATTTTAATGGTCCCACAGCATCACTGCAATCAAATTTTGCACACTTGTAGAGGTGTTACCTATTTACATTCTGTGTCCCAGAGAAAGCAAGAAGTTTAATTCCCACTTCCCAAAGTGTGAGAGAAAATAAATATTGAATAAATTCTCTCAGATTATCCTTTCTAGTGTCAACATTCATCTAAAAGCAGCCTGTCCTCTTGAGGATGATCATAGAATCATAGACTTTAAGGTCAGAAGGGACCATTATGATCGTCTAGTCTGACCTCCAACACAACACAGGCCACAGAGTCTCACCCACCCACTCCTGTAACAAACCCCTAACCTATGTTTGAGCTATTGAAGTCCTCAAATTGTTTAAAGACTTCAAGGTGCAGAGACTCCTCCAGCAAGTGACCCTTGCCCCACGCTGCAGAGGAAGGCGAAAACCCCCCCAGGGCCTCTGCCAATCTGCCCTGGAGGAAAATTCCTTCCCGACCCCAAATATGACGATCAGTTAAACCCTGAACATGTGGGCAAGACTCACCAGCCAGACACCCGGGAAAGAATTCTCTGTAGTAACTCAGATCCCACTCGATTTAACATCCCATCACAGGCCATTGGGCATATTTACTGCTAATAGTCAAAGATCAAGTAATTGCCAAAATAAGGCTATCCCATCATACCATCCCCTTCATAAACTTATCAAGCTTAGTCTTGAAGCCAGATATGTCTTTTGCCCCCACTGCTCCCCTTGGAAGGCTGTTCCAGAACTTCACTCCTCTGATGGCTAGAAACCTTCATCTAATTTCAAGTCTAAACTTCCCGATGGCCAGTTTATATCCATTTGTTCTTGTGTCCACATTGGTACTGAGCTTAAATAATTCCTCTCCCTCCCTGGTATTTATCTCTCTGATATATTTATAGAGAGCAATCATATTTCCCCTCAGCCTTCTTTTGGTTAGGCTAAACAAGCCAAGCTCTTTGAGTCTCCTTTCATAAGACAGGTTTTCCATTCCTCGGATCATCCTAGTAGCCCTTCTCTGTACTTGTTCCAGTTTGAATTAATCCTTCTTAAACATGGGAGACCAGAACTGCACACAGTATTCCAGATAAGGTCTCATCAGTGCCTTATATAACAGGACTAACACCTCCTTATCGCTACTGGAAATACCTCGCCTGATGCATCCCAGGACCACATTAGCTTTTTTCACAGCCATATCACATTGGCGGCTCATAGTCATCCTGTATTCCAAGGTCCTTCTTCTCCTCTGTTACTTCCAACTGATGTGTCCCCAGTTTATAACAAACATTCTTGTTGTTAATCCCTAAATGCATGACCTTGCTCTTTTCACTATTAAATTTTATCCTATTACTTTTACTCCAGTTTACAATGTCATCCAGATCTTCCTGTATGATATCACAGTCCTTCTCTGTATTAGCAATACCTCCCAGCTTGGTGTCATTCGCAAACTTTATTAGCACATTCCCACTTTTTGTGCTAAGGTCAGTAATAAAAAGATTGGTCCCAAAATTGATCCCTGAGGAACTTCACTAGTACCCTCCCTCCAGCCTGACAGTTCACTTTTCAGTATAAGCCGTTGTAGTCTCCCCTTTAATCAGTTCCTTATACACCTTTCAATTTTCATATTGATCCCCATCTTTTCCAATTTAGCTAATAATTCCCCATGTGGAACCGTATCAAATGCCTTACTGAAATCGGGGTAAATTAGATCCACTGTGTTTCCTTTGTCTAAAAGATCAATTACCTTCTCAAAGAAGGAGATCAGGTTGGTTTGGCACGATCTACCTTTTGTAAAACCATGTTGTATTTTGTCGCAATTACCATTGATTTCAATGTCCTTAACTACTTTCTCCTTCAAAAAAATTTGCATACCACAGATGTCCAACTAACAGGCCGGTAGTTACCCAAATCACTTCTTTTTCCTTTCTGAAAAATAGGAATTATGTTAGCAATTCTCCAGTCATACGGTACAACCCCTGTGTTTACAGATTCATTAAAAATTCTTGCTAAAGAGCTTGCAATTTCATGTGCCAGTTCCTTTAATATTCTTGGATGAAGATTATCTGGGCCCCCCAATTTAGTCCCATTAAGCTGTTTGAGTTTGGCTTCTACCTCGGATGTGGTAATATCTACCTCCATATCCTCATTCCCATTTGTCATCCTACCATTATCTCTAAGCTCCCCATTAGCCTAATTAAAGACTGAGGCAAAGTATTTGTTTAGATCTTGGGCCATGCCTAGATTATCCTTAACCTCCACTCCATCTTCAGTGTTTAGCGGTCCCACTTCTTCTTTCTTTGTTTTCTTCTTATTTATATGGCTAGAGAACCTTTTACTATTGGTTTTAATTCCCTTTGCAAGGTCCAACTCTACGTGATTTTTGGCCTTTCTCACTTTATCCCCACATGTTCTGACCTCAATAAGGTAGCTTTCCTTGCTGATCTCTCCCATCTTCTACTCCTTGTAGGCTTTCTGCTTTTTCTTAATCACCTCTTGTCACGGAGTATTGGGGGACTCAGGGCCCTGCACCCCCGGCTTCCTGCGATTCACCATGACTCTCAGCCAGCCAGTAAAGCAGAAGGTTTATTTGGATGACAGGAATACAGTCCAAGACAGGTCTTGCAGGCACAGACAACAGGGCCCCCCTCAGTTAGGTCCAGCTTGGGGTCCCAGGGCATGCCAGCCCACCCCCCTTGGGGGGTCAGAGCCATCTCTCCCTCCCAGCCATCTCTCCAGCCTCCTTCCAGCCTGCTTCCAGCACTCTGCCTTCAGCGACCCCTCCCACAGCCTTTGTTCAGTTTCCGGGCCCCGGAGTCATCTGACCTCCAACCCCCTCCTGGGTTCTCATGTTACAAGCTCAGGTATGTTCCCTTGGGCCGGCTCCCATCCCCCGATGCAGACCATCCTAGTCACACTCCCCTGTCAGCATTCACACACCACAGTAAGAACAGTCCCAGTTCGTCACACCTCTCTGAGATGCTTGCTCATCCAGCTTGGTCTACAACTCCTACCTATGAATTTTTTCCCCTTTCTTGGGTTGCAGGCTTCTGATAGTTTCTGCAACTTTGACTTGAAGTAATTCCGGGCCTCCTCTGGCTTTAGATCCACAAGTTCTTCAGTCCAATCCACTTCCCTAACTAATTTCCTTAATCTTTTAAAGTTAGCCCTTTTGAAATCTATTTTTGTTTATCCTTCCATTTAGATTGAACTGAATTAGATCATGATCGCTCGAACCAAGGTTGTCCCCTACAACCATTAATTCTATGAGGTCCTCACTACTCACCAAACCAAATCTAAAATGGTATCCCCTCTTGTTGGTTCAGCAACTAGTTTCTGAAGGAATCCATCAGCTATCACATCTAGGAAAATCTGAGCCCTATTATTATTACTAGCACTTGTCCTCCAGTCTATATCTGGGAAGTTAAGGACTCCCATGATCACACAATTCCCATTAATATTTACTACATTAAAAACATTAAAGAGGTCTCTATCCATATCCAAATCAGATCCCAGTGCTCTATAGCACACCCCAAGCTTTCTCCCACAATGTGATTTTGCCCAGACAGACTCTGTCTTATCCATTCCATCACTTCTTATTTCTTTACAGTCTACCTCATCACTGATATACAATGCTACTCCACCACCTTTGCCTTTATTTCTGTCTTTCCTAAACAGCACATACCCTTCAATACCTGTACTCCAGTCATGACTACTATTCCACCATGTTTCTGTTATCCCTATAATATCTGGTTTCACTTCCTGCACCAGTAACTCTAGTTCTTCCATTTTGTTACCTAGGCTCCTTGCATTGGTGTACAAACATCTTAATTTTTGCTGTTTGGCTTCGCTCTCATTGTTTACCTGATTAGGCACAGACATTCTATCGCCAGTATCACCTGTTTGACTAGTATCTACACTACCCTTCCTCCTTATGTTTATTCTCCTACCCACAGCTGTATCCTTTCTTACTTCATTTACTTCCCTCTCCAATGTTAAAATCCAGTGTGGAGATTACCTGGACATCTCCCAACCATCTCCCCCCAAATTCCTAGTTTAAAGATCTCTTAATCAGTTGTGCCAGCCTCCATCCTAGAAGTCTATTTCCCTCCCTGCTCAGGTGAAGTCCATCCCGAGAGAACAGGCCTCTGTTCATGAATGCCTCCCAATAGCCATACATCCCAAAGCCCTCCTTATAGCACCACTGCCTGAGCCATCTGTTGATCATCATAATCTTGTCACACCTTTGTTGCCTTTCTCTAGGAATAGGCAGAATCCCACTGAAGATCACCTGAGCCTTGATTTCCTTAAATGTCTTCTCCAGCCTGGCGTAGTCTTCTTTGATACGTTCCAGCAAGAATCTAGCCGTATCATTTGTTCCTTTTAAACTCATGCCTAAAAATGCATGCACCTGTACTTTGTAATAATGGCCAAGTAAAACTTGCCCTTTTGTGTCTTAATGTTATGCTCACAAGTATCTCCCTCCTCCAACATTCCCATGTAATGAGGGTATGAGTTACCTCGAGATACATTAGTGTCTCTGTAAACAGTAATTGCAGCAGCAGGATGCAGTCAGGAATGTTGACATATGCATCTGTTTATCTCTTGGGGTTTTTTACTGTTAAACCAAGGTAAAATGATACAAGAGGATAAAAAGCACTCATAGCCCTTGCTACTGGGTGCTGGTTTTCACCTGAATTCCCCTTTTCCCCCACAAAGAATTTGCATAGACTCTTATTACACTAGTAAATTTTACATGTAGACTTATTTTTCCTTCAGATTTTCTTCATATTTGGCATATTGATTTCCATGTCTGCATTTATATCTGCTCCTGTCTTTTCCACTCCATGCATCTGATGAAGTGGGTTCTAGCCCACGAAAGCTTATGCCCAAATAAATTTGTTAGTCTCTAAGGTGCCAAAAGGACTCATCATTTTTATAAGATGTGCCCATCATAAAAATCAAGCAACTTATTTTCCTCTGAAATCCAATTAGAATTGAATATGAGCTTTAAAAATTAATAAGAGCTTCAAAAAATGTTGCTTATGCTTTGATGTCATTATCAAGGTGCTTATAATCTGGATAGTTAAATTAGCTCTCCCTCAAAAAAATAAGACTTTTTGTGGGATTCTCAAAGAGCTTCCATGCTAGTCAGATCTAGTGATGGAGAAAGCTGCAGAGAGAGTAAATGCTATTTCTCCTCTGCGAGAAGTGTCCTGTTTGATTCCTGGGAATGCTTGAAATGGAGTATAATAGTTTAGTTTGGGGGGGCAAATGCTTCCCTTCTGAAAGCTCTCTTCTTTGGCATTCAAAAATAGGTTTTATAACCACACAGTTTGGAATCACATAGCCACAATATCTGTTTTTATTTAGTTATAGGCATGTCTGTGGAACTGATCATGGTAGTATCCGTGCATATCCTTGAATTCCTGATTAATTTGCTATGAGGGTCTATAAACTAATGATTATAACTTTTTGCACAAAGTGGGGGAGACCTAGCATGGTGTTTGTATCATTTAATGTGAGTGCCTTGCACTCTCTCTCGCATGCTCTCTTTCTTATTGTTCAAGTGCTGATCCCAGTGTGTGTTCCACTGTGGGATATGCATGTGCAGGCATTGTCGGTTGGTTCCCACCTGTGCCCTTGCTCTCCTGGTGCTCTGCACCAATAATATAAGGGGCAACTGCCTCTCCAGTTTCTTCTAAGTTGGAACCCTCCAGTATGCAGAGCTGATCCTCTCTCTTCTTCCTGTAAATATTTCAAAGCCTTGTATAACTCTGAGTTTTATTGTTAGTATTGATAATAGTTTTACAAGTTTTAGCTAGTCATTAGTTAGAATTTCCTCTCGGGTTAAGCCTCCCAGTCTCCCATTTCAGGACTTAGATTATGCACTGGATACTAGGCTTCAAAAACTGCATCTCCTGTCCCCTCTCCTTTTCAGTCAGTGACGACCAATAGTGCTGCCTGTACTGCCTTGGAGAAGCGCACATCTCTGTTAAATGCAATATCTGTTGCTCTTTCCCCAGCCAACTGCAGCAAGCACAAGAATCTGGCTTCAGAAGTATCTTGTGGAGTGCTGAGGCCCCCGTTAGAGCTGGGCTCGAGAGACCTGCCCCTTGTACATTGGCCAGAGTCATCAAGGAGTTCACCTCCTATCACAGTGTTTGACTCAGGAGCAGGAAAAAGCAGGACTAAGGACCCTTCATCTAGGCCTTCTCACAAGAGTAGGGGACACTCTCATAAGCATAAAAACAGATTCCTTCCTAGATCTAAGAGGAGGGATCCCTCCCCGACCGTCCAAGTCGGGCAAGTCTTTGTGTCCAGGCTACAAGAACATAGCCTCCCCCCAACCTCCAAGCTTCCTGGTCACGATTAGAAGGTACATGAGAAGATGCAAGGCTCCTACCATACCAGCCTCCACACCAACTATGGTACTGACTAAGATGTAGCACTGGGAACCAAAGAACCGAGAACTGTCGGGACTGACAAAAATCACTTGGTCGGAGATTCATTCATCGACTCTACTATCTCATTCCCATAGAGAATCACCAGCTACTAAAAGTTTTCTCATACTGCCTCCAGAGGTATAAAGCAACAAGATGCAACTTACAGAGGGGCTGGTGACTCTCACCACTCTAGAGCAGGGATTCTCAAACTTCATTGCACTGTGACCCCTTTCTGACAACAAAAATTTACTACAGGACTCTAGGAGTGGAGACCTGAGCCCGCCCGAGCCCTGCCACCCCTGGCAGGGCGGGGCAAAGCCCAAGCCACACCACCCTGGGTGGGGATGTGGGAGGGAGCCCAAACTCTGTCACCCAGGGCTGAAGCGCTTGGGCTTCAGCCCCAGATGGTGGAGCTTGAGCTTTGACTTTGGCCTCGGGCAGTGGGCTCGGGCTTTAGCTATGGGCTCCAGCAAGCCTAACGCCAGCCCTGGCGACCCCATTACAATGGGGTCGTGACCCACAGTTTGAGAACCACTGCTCTAGAGTATATCTTCACCCTCCAAAATCTACAATCTCTCATGTTATCGAAACTAATTCTCACCAGGGAGATTCTAACACCACGAGGAGCAAGGGATTCCGGAATTCCATCTCTTAGCCCAGCCAGTAGCCATAGCTTTCCATCAGCTGTACTGACAGCACTGTAGATGGAGCTGGATCCGACTTTTTCATCATCAGGAGAGACAGATATACTTGTGGAATTACCTTCACTTCTGCCTAGGGAGGTCAGGCCAGAGAGGGGATAAAGAACCGGCCTCATTCACTCAAGCAGCAGCCTTCTCCGAAGGACTGGTGGTACCCAATGCCGGGGCGATCACTGCAACATATTTTCAACCCCCTTATACTGGCCTTAATTGGACCCATGGTACCTAAAGTACCCTCCAACCCCACAAGAGGTCAACAGAACTTCCCCCTAAGTCTGTAGAAGAAGAACAACCAGATCTGCTTGTACCACCATGTGTGTCATCTTCCTCACCCGATGAGGCGGTTGCTTCAGCCTTGCCATCTCCAGATGACCACAGGCAATTCCAGGAGCTGCTACAGAGAGGAGCAGAAGAGCTCCCAAGCTCCTGAATGTCCTACAACCCATGTGATCTAGCCAACTAGCACTCCCAGTGAATGGAGCCATACTGGAACCAGCAAGGGCAGTAAGGCATATGCTGGCAATATGTGCCCATACCTTCAAGGGGGCAGAAAAACTGTACTTTTGTCCCAGCAAAGGGAGCAAAGCGCTTGTTCACCCATTCTGCCGCTAATTCTCTGGTTGTTCCAGCAGCATCAGAAAGATCCAGGTGACACCAAAGGGCCATCTCTGCAGATAAGGAAGCCAAACATTTGCATGTTATGGGGAGGAACGTGTTTACATAAACCAGCCTCTAATTTAGAATATCAAACTATCAGGCTCTCCTAATAGTTTTCAGTTTTCTGAATTATTCAAAGTTCCTGGACTTGAAAGACAAATTACCCCAGGAGGACAGGTCTCAATATTAAGAACTCATTGACGAAGGCTAGGTAGTGGCCAGAACCTGGTTAAAAGCTGTGATTGAGGCAGCCAATATGACATCAAGGTCAATGGCGACTGCTATAGTGATGATCCAGGAATTGTGGCTGCTCTTTTCAGGGAGATCCAAAATACCATGGAGGGCTTGACCTTCTCAACCATAAGATGGACAACTCTTTGCACTCACTAAAAGACTCTAGGGCAATCCTCTGCTCCCTGAGTACTCCGGCTCCAAAGAGGAAATACAGTAAGCAGCCTGACAAACGTAGGCCTTTACCACAACCTTTCTACCAGCAGTGCTCTTACAAGCTGCATTCCTTCCACTTCAACTATAGCTACCCAGTCTCATCCCCAGCCAAAAGGCAATTTTGATGGAATGCTCAGGAGCTGAAAAACAATTATTCCATTGATGTGACTGCTAGGTAGATGAACTCATCAATGTTCTCCACTGCATTCGACTCCCCCTGATGGGGGGTTCTGATGGCATCTCTCTGAGGTTCAGGCCTTGGTCTTTTGTCATGAGACATTGTTTCACAGAGTGGGTGGAATCTTGGAAACCTTGGAGGTGGGGCTCAGATTCTCTGACCTCCCAAATGGCCCATTAGTTCCCAAGTCTTCTACAAATGTTAACCCCATCAACTATCCGCATTCAATGTTCCTGAATCTCTTGACTCAGGAGAATGCAAGGTCAAGCATCCCCACCTAAATTCTCTTCTTCTCATGGCTTGGTATTTGGATGGGTGTCAAACCTAGAACATTGTTGCCTGGAAGATGAGCAAGTCATTCTCAATAGCAGAAAGGACTCCACCAGGAAATGTTACCTAGCCAAGTGGAAAATTTCTCTGTCTGGGTCCAGCAAAACCATATTTTGCCAGAGACAGCAAATATTCCCTCTATTTTGGACTGTCTCCTTATCTCAAGATGACTGGCCTCTCCCTCAGCTCGCTATAGGTTCATGTCTCATCTGCCAACAGACAGCTTTTTTATCATTAACCCACCTGGTAATGACCAGGTTCCTAACAGACTTGATAAGAACCTTTCCATCCGTAACAAAACCAGACCCTCACTGGGATCTTAATTTAATACTTTTGACTCTCACTACACCTCCCTTTGAATTGCTGGCTACATGTTCAATGTCTCACTTTTCCTTGTTGCTGTCATTTCAGCCAGAAAGGAGGGTGAACTTGGGGGCCCAGTGGCCAGTGCACCAAATGCAGTATTCCAGAAGGACAAATCTTGCTATGACTACACCCCAAATTCACCCCTAAGATACTTTCAGAATTTTACATAAACCAGTCAGTTTACTTACCTGTGTTTTTCCTGAAGCCCCGTGCCTTTAGCAAGGAGAAGAGACTTCATTTCCCTCAACCTGAGATGAGCATTGGCATTTTACCTGCAGAGAACAAAATAGATCGGAAAGTCACTTAGACTCTTCGTTGTCATAGTGGAAAGAGTATGAGGGGAAGCTATATCCTCATAGAGAATCTCCAAGTGGATCTCTGGCTGTATCCTACTGTAACCATGCCTCAGTGGGTAACAGCTGAGGATGCCAAATTCAGGACAAACTGCTGAGAAATAGGGCAAACACAACCCAAAACTGGTGGTTATTCTCCCATAAGATATACCATACCAGCCACAAAAGTAAACTCCTGTTTCACCACATTGGCTAACAAGAAGTCATAAAAGCAGTTTCCTTGGGCATTCCAGTTCTTATATCCCCACCAAAAACACTGGATTCAGAGATGAGTAGTTCTTTACAACCAGTCTCATCAAATGAAAGGTTCTTCTGATCCCAAAGGACTAGCTCAGGGGTGGGCAAACTACGGCCCAGGGGCCGCATCCAGCCCTCCAGACATTTTAATCTGGCCCTCGAGCTCTCATCATGGAGTGGGGTCAGGGGCTTGCCCCACACCGCATGGCTCCCGGAAGCAGCGGCATGTCCCCCCTCCAGCTCCTACATGTAGGGGCAGCCAGGGGGCTCCACACACTGCCCCTGCCCCAAGCGCTGCCCCCGCAGGTCTCATTGGCCAGGAACTGCGGCCAGTGGGAGCTGCAGGGCAGCGCCTGTGGACAGGGCAGTGTGCAAAGCTGCCCAGCCGTGCCTCCGTGTAGGAACCGGAGGGGGAACATGCTGCTGCTTCTGGGAGCTGCTTGAGGTAAGTGCTGCCCTGAGCTTGCACCCCTGACTCCCTCCCGTGCCCCAGCCCCACCCCCACCCAGAGCCCACACCCCCCCCCTCGGTACCCCAACTCCCTGTCCCAGTCTGGAGCCCCCTCCGGCCCCACCCCAGAGCCCGCACCTCAGCCAGGGCTCTCACTCCCTCCTGCACCCCAACCTCCAATTTCATGAGCATTCATGGCCCGCCATACAATTTCCATACGCAGATGTGGCCCTCGGGCCAGAAAGTTTGCCCACCCTTGGACTAGCCACACACCTAGGTCAGTATGCCAGTTCTTTAATATCTAAAATCTAAAGGCTTATTCATAAAAAGAAAGAAAGATGAGAGTTAAAATTGGCTAAAGGAATCAAATACATACAGTAATTGCGAAGTTCTTAGTTCAGGCTTGTAGTAGTGATGGAATAAACTGCTGGCTTAAGTAAAGTCTCTGGTTGCTTCCAAATCATTGGAAGGACCTCAGTCCCTTGGTTAGAATGCTCCCATTAGTTTATTCCAGAGGTTTGGGCAAGAAAGAGGAAAAATGGAGGTGTTTTCAGAACCTTTTATAGCTTCAGCCATGTGGAGGGAATCCCGTTGTTCTTACTGTGGAAAATTACAGCAACAAGATGGAGTTTGGAATCACATGGGCAAGTCACATGTCCATACGTTTCGCCTAGTCACAGCAGGAAATTCGTTAAGTGTAGATGGGCATTTCCCATGGTCCATTGTCAGTTAAATGTTATTTTTGATGGGCCACTCAATTTGAATAGTCTCTCCAAGATGTGTTGGCTAGCTACCTTGTGGGCATTACCCCAGGAGCAAACATTTGAAATCAAGGTATAGAGCCAATATTCATAATTTCAAATACAAAAATGAGACATGCATACAGATAGCATAGTCATAACCTTTTCATAGATATCTTACATGCCACATTTTGTGCCAGATTCGTTGCAAATATATAATAGTGGTTGCACCAATTATTTATGTTGTCATATTTTAATTAGATAATGTCACACCTACTTTATCAGTTGACACATTTTCCTTCCCCACATTGGGTAAGAGCTCACTCCACAAAAGCACAGGCAGCCTCAGTAGCATTGCTTTATAAGTACCCTGCTTCATACTTGCAAAGCAACTACATGGAGTTCTATCCACAAGACATTGGACATTATGCCTTGGTCCAAACCTTCTCCACTGACACATCCTGTGGGACAGCAATTCTATGAGCATTTATACCGCCTCCACCCCAATACCGCCTTCTTTCTGAGTACTGCTTGTCAGTCACCCACAGTGGAATAACATTGGGACAACACTTGAACAAAGTGAAGTTACTTACCTTATTGTAACTGGAGTTGTTCAAGATATGTGGTTCTTATCTGTATTCCTCTGCTCGCCCTCCTTCCCCTCTGCTTTGAGTCATGACTGGATTCATGGTAGAGAAGGAACTGGAGAGGCAGTTGGTCTGCATTACACCTTGTGTCCTGAGCACAGCACACAAGGAGAGCAGGGACCAACTGACACAATTTGCAAGAATTCCCTGGTCTCAGGTACGTGCAGCATATGCATACCCACAGTGGAATACTGATAGGGACCACACATCTCAAAGAATTCTAGTCACAATAAAGTAACTAACTTCCCTTTTATTAATAATGATATTATCCCTTGTCATCTTCAAAGCACAGAAGGAAATTGTGTCAGCTATAGGGTTACCATATTTTGAGTGTCCAAAAAGAGGACACTCCACGGGGCCCCGCCCCCAGCCCCACCCATGTCCCCGCCCCAACTCCACCCCTTTCCCAAAGTCCCCGCCCCAACTCTGCCCCCTCCCCTGCTTCCCGCGAACATTTGATTTGCAGGAAGCCTGAAGCAGGTAAGGGCGGGGGTGGGGGGAGGAGGCGCAGCCCAGTCTGGCCCCCCCGGCGTCTCCAGCCTGGGTCGGCTCGGGCCCTGGGGTGCCGGCCCCGGGCCAGCCCCCGGCCGAGCACCGCCGGCCCGGCCCTGGCCCCCAGGCCTCGGCCCAGCACCGCCGACCCCCGGCTCAGCACCGCCAGCCCGGCCCCGGCCCCCTGCCCAGCACCGCCAGCCCCGCATGTCCTGATTTTCCCGGACATGTCTGGCTTTTTGGGATTTCCCCCCGGACGGGGATTTGAAGCCCAAAAAGCCGGAGATGTCCGGGAAAATCCGGACGTATGGTAACCCTAGTCAACTATGATTAGAACTCAAGAGTTACAGACTTCCACTCAAACTCAGACTGCTAAACAATGTGCCTGTCTCATTTCTTTTCTGTGTACCATTAACCTTGGCTGCATTTTTTTTATAACCTTTTTAAGGAGAGAATACCCTCCCCTCAATGGTTTTATATAAGGAATGTTTCACCAGGAGGAAATATAAGGCTATGTCTACACTGAGCTTTCGTCGTTAAAACTTTTGTTGCTCAGGGATGTGAAAAAACACCCTCCTGAACCAGAAAAGTTTTAACAACGAAAAGCACCAGTGTGGACAGTGCTTCGTCAGAGGGAGACACTCTCCTGGCAATGAAGCTACTGCCCCTTGTTGGGGGTGGTTTTATTTTGTCGGCAGGAGAGCTCTTTCCTGGCAACAAAGAGCGACTACATCGCTTACCCTACAGTAGCGTGGCTGCTGCGGCACAGCTGTGTGCTGTTGTAAGATGTGTAGTATAGACACAGCCTAACTTTACCAGCTGATCTGGCAATCCCCACCATTTTGAAGGCTATGTGAGACCAAACTTGAGCAAAACAAAAACACTTTAACAGTCTGGTGAAACCTGAATGTTGATTGGCTGGGAGTGAGATTGTAATATAATACAAACAGTTATAAATTCTGTTAGCTAGGAATTGTTGGAGAAAATATTGTCACCTTTTTCGTCAAGGTAGCCTAAATAGTGCATGGTATCTATGCACAGCTCTTTGAGAAGGTCATAGGCATTGTCCAAGATTTCCAGTTTTTCAAATGTGGTTCTTTTTCTTCTCCCACCCCCAAAAAGGGGCAAGGAAGGTGAAACAATTGGTGTTTACCATTGCAGGTCATGTTTGAGGATCTGACAGCATGGAATTTAGCTTCTGCACTAAAACAAGTTAATTGCTAACTTGTTCCATTTATTAATTATCACCTGAAGCATTTAAATTCCTGTTTTTTGTTTTCTTTTACATAATAGGCAGGGACTGGGAATTTCACTGAATACCCGCAGGATCACATGGCACTGTAATGTTTTGTTGTCCTTCAGGAAGGACACTTGCATTTTGTCGATGAGCTTTATTGTGACTAACTTAAAATATATACATTCTTTTAAACTAAAGAACACAGTGGTTCCCAAGTTGAAATGGCTTCCTGAGTGACTCTCTAATTAGATTTTTTTAATGTCTGCCAAGCTTGTTATATGAGCAGCATTTGGCAGGAGAGAGCTTGGACCATCCCAGAAACATTTAATCATATAGGCAGCTTAGTCTGTGTCAGAGGACAGTACATTATTGAATGAAACATCCCAGTCATTCAGCACTCTTTAACGGCTGGGGCAACTGTTGAATGACTGGTCTTTTCAAGAAAGACTTTGAAAAGCAGTTATGTAACATTTTCACCGGGATATAGTGTCCAGACCATAGATGTGAAACATTCCTCCCTGTCAGGCATTTCATCTGTTATTGGAATCATTCTTTGTCATCTTTCTTTTTTTTAAAATTACATGTTTTTCTTTGCTTACCGCTCCATACAATAAGGTATATGTATGTAAGGAATCTGGGTTTTAGCATTGAACCAAAAGAATTTTCCCACCCTCCCTCAAATCCATAAATGAAAACTGCAGTTAAACCTGAAAAAAAAATGGATTTTTAATAGTCTTCTTGAGAGGCCAATTTCTGCCTTTCTTAGGCTGTGTCTTGACGCTATTTTGTTACTGTTAATTCAAGGAGGTGGCTCAAATTTTCAATGCTAGTCACCTTGCAAATAAAAGACCTTCAGCTGACCATCCACTGCCAAAAGGATTCACTCAAACTCATGCTGTTGTATGTTGTTATTGCAGGTGAAAAGTTACGGTAGAAGCAACAAGATTGCAAATGCATTGAAGATGCGGCTGGTAGTGCAGCTCAACTTTTTCAAGTTAGAGATTGATTCCCATGTGTTTTATGACTGCTGAAGTAGAGTTGGTAGCAGAATTGTGCTACAGAATCTAAGCTTTCGTTTTAAAAAAAATTGTATTTCTAGCCTTTATGGTTGCAAAGGTATAGCCAGAAACAGTTAACTCTAAAGGAGGCGTGCACGTTCCCACTCGTCTCAATAGGGTATTGATTCCAAAACCTAATGATAATCATTTACATGTTAATATTTAGCTGTTTCACTCAAGATTATTTTACCAGAAACACCTATTTTATGTGTTTATTCCATACTTCCATACCATTACCTCTACTTTGCTGGGTATGAAAAGCTCCAGCTTATCATATGGCAATTTATACAATTAATTTGCGTGTTTTCAGTACAAAAAATTGAAAACATAGAGGCAGAGAAAAATAAGATGAATTTATTCTGAATTTTGCTAATTTGACTGCATATTTTGTAATTCCAAGGACCCTCTAGAGCAGGATATCCCACATAGGATATCCACTAATTGGGTAGTAGTTCTTGGTCACTAGCATATAGGCATGCAAATTGCTTGATGCTTTAGGGTCTTCCTTATCTGATATTTGTGTTGTCCATATCTTCTTCTAGAGGGTCTGGAATTCCTTTGATTAAAGTTTTACGTATGAAAGGAGCACCACTTTTTGTTGCATAACTTGTAGTCAGTTACCGAACCTGTAGGAAGACATTTGATCTGGGAATCTGGCTACTGCATTAGTTGCCATGGAGCTGATGGAGAATCATATGGCACCTGTGATAGAGTGTGAAGCACAGGAAGAAGTTATTGAAGTCATATTTAATATTTTTTGCCAGGGATCATTTAACCTTCATCAACAGCTTCTTGAATTCTTTTAGCTAGGCAAGGGAAAGCTTCAGCTGAACAGTAAAGCTGAGGTGGAAACTTGCAAGGATTACAGAGCCCCCTCCCTGAGACTCCACTCCTCCCTGTCTCTTCCTGCCCTGCTCTGCCCTTTCCCCCAGTGCCAAACAGCTGATCAGTGGTGGGCAGGAGGCGCTGGGGGGAGGAGCTGATCAGCGGGTGGCTGGTTGCTGCTGAGCACCCACCATTTTTTTCCCCCATGGGTGCTCCAGCCCCAGAGCACCCACAGAGTTAGCACCTATGCTTCTGTAACATAATCATGCTATGAATGCATCTCCCTTGGAGAAGATTTATCCCCCTCTGAACTGCAAATTGTTGTTTCTGGATGTATGGACAGCGAATCCTGATTCCTTTTCCCTCTTGGATGGAAATATGCTTTTTAGTGATTCCTGAAAGTTCTTTTCTTCAGTCTGCTTCATTCCAAGACACTAGGTAACCCTTGTCACCAGTGTTGCGGTATACTTGGGGGGAAAAGATGTTCTCAAGTAACTGTTTCTCACTTTTAGGATTGCCTGGAGTCTGAAAGTTACCCTCTTGAGAGATAAGGAATCTGATGATATATCATTGGAGTAGTCAGAGTCCATTTCTTTTGGGTTTGGCCTTGTTCAGCCTCCAGGCACCCATGATTCAGATAATTTATAGTGTTCATTTTTTTTTTTACTTACCTCCTTAGTTTTCCTATCTGTTTTCAGGTAAAAGACATTCAGCGGGTGACCTTTAATGGACTCTTTGGGTGAAAAGGCTTTTCTCCTTTATGACCAAAATCATAGGGAGAATATCTGGGAAGAGGACAAGAGCTATGGATGATCCATACTACAGTTAGATGAGTGTTTGGCCCTTTTTTCTGAGTAGGAAGACTTGCCCTTAGAGTAAGGGCTTGTCTACACTGGCAATTTACAGCACTGCAACTTTCTCACTCAGGGTGTGAAAAAACACCCCCCTGAACACAGCATGTTTCAGCGCTGTAAAGCGCTAGTGTAAACAGTGCCCCAGCGCTGGGAGCCACGCCCTTTGTGGAGGTGGGGTTTTTTAGAGCGCTGTGCTGTGACCACACAAGGTACATTAAAGCGCTGCCGTAGCAGTGCTTTAGTGTTGCCAGTGTAGACTAGCCCTAAGAAGACTCTGCTCTGACATGCCCTTAGAAGTGTATTTATTTGCATTAGTGATGATCTTAACCCCTTGAACATAAGAACAGCCATACTGGGTCAGATCAATGGTTCATCTAGCCTGCTATCCTGTCTTCTGGCAGTAGCCGGTACCAGATGCTTCAGAGGGAATAAACAGAACAGGCAATCAGCTAGTGATCTATCCCCTGTCACCCATTCCCAGCTTCTGGCAAACCGAGGCTAGGGACACCCAGAGCACAGGCTTGCATCCTTGACCATCTTGACTTAAGGCTATTGATGGGCCTATCCTCCATGAACTTATCTAATTCTTTTTTGAAGCCACTTATGGCCTTCTCAACATCCCCTGGCAACAAGTTCCACAGGTTGACTGTTTGTTGTGTGAAGAAGTACTTCCTTTTGTTTGTTTCAAACCTGCTGCCTATTAATTTCATTGGGTGACCCCCTAGTTCTGTCTTATTCATATTCTCCACACCAGTCACCAGGGCTGGCTCTAGGTTTTTTGCCGCCCCAAACCTCCGGGAGCACAACTGCCGAAGCAAAAAAAAAAAAAATGTGTCCGGAATGCTGCCCCTGAAATTGTGTCACCCGAAGCACATGCTTGGTTTGCTGGTGCCTAGAGCCAGCCCTGCCAGTCACAATTTTATAGATTTCTATCACATCTCCTCTTAGTCGTTTCTTGGTAGATTGCTGCTCCAGTTCCCCTCTCCACACACACACAGTGCACTCACTGATGCTTGAGTTAACCACCAGCTGAGGAATATGTTTTGTTGCCTTACTATGCCTGCTGTCAGTTACTTCCACTGCTGCCAGTGCTGAAGCTATTTAAGGAGGCAAGACTGCTCCCCTAACTTTCTTCTTTTCAAGCTTGGAGCTTTGTTAAACTGGATCAGCTTCTAGAGGCAAGGGCATTTTGGTCCCATGGAGGAAGGTGATTGGGGGGAGGAGGGGCACTCTGGCTGTTCCTCTATGCAGTGATTCTCCAGTTGCAGCAGAGCCCCAAGCGAGGAAAAACAGCTACAGGAATTTCTCCAAAAGAGAAGAGAAAAAAGGTAGAGAAAGGATAGAAGATAAAAGAAAATCACTGCTGGAAATCCCGGAGATAAAGACTATGATAAAGAAAGAGGAGCTGTAAGGTACACAATAGCCTCTGAATAGGGCCAGACATGTCTGGAGAAAGCTGCCAAGCACATGCAGGTTTCTGCTAACTGACAGGTCTAGCTACCTTTGTTGTGCAAGAAGCAGCAAACACATCATCTCAAAGGAGCACGTTTTCCCCCTATGATCTAACTTGGAATTTGAACTCTAGTCCTCCAGTTGTAAAGTGCCAATAAACTACCCTGTGAAGCCACCTAATCTTTTGTTGTTTGAATAGCAGCTGTTGTCTGAGCATTGAGCTGAATGCCATTCTGCTTTCAGATCTTGAATATGCAGATGGCTTGGTCTTGTTGGCTTCGGTGAATCCCTGCAGCTGATGGCCAGTCTGGTTGGGCAAGAAGCAGTATACGCTGGTCTGGTTATGAATTCAGATAAAACGAAGTACCTGGCTGTTACCATCAAGCATCCTCCAGCTCCGTATTATAGCCCACTGAATATTAGCAAGGCAAGACCTTGAACAGGAGGCTGGTAGTGGTGGCAGTGGCTCCCTTATAACCTTTAACTTGGTGGTTAGGGTGCTCACATGGACTGTGGGAGACCACAGTTCAATTCTCCTCTCTGCCTGTTGTGGAGCAGGGATTTGAGAAGGGTCTCCTATGCTAGAGGAAAGCAACAGAGGGTCCTGTGGCACCTTTAAGACTAACAGAGGTATTGGAGCATAAGCTTTCGTGGGTGAATGCCCACTTCATCAGACGCAAGGGCATTCACCCACGAAAGCTTATGCTCCAATACCTCTGTTAGTCTTAAAGGTGCCACAGGACCCTCTGTTGCTTTTTACAGATTCAGACTAACACGGCTACCCCTCTGATACTATGCTAGAGGAGAGCATTTTAGCCGCTGGGCTATGGGCTATTCTAGCATGGGTTTCTAACAGTCTCTCTTGTTGAGCTACTCTGCAGTGTGTAAAATACTTGAATAGTCATTAGCACAGAACGAGAATGCCTCTCTTGCCTGGTGGTTAGCACACTCGTAGGACAGGCATGTTTACCCAAGTTCATGTTGCTGCTCCAATAATTATTTAATTATTTAAACACAGTGAAACAGCTTCAGCAGGAGAGACTGAGACACCTATACTAGAATATTTCATAACCCTGCGAATGGGGCACTCTCCTGCAATATCGGAGTCCTCTGGCTGCTGCTTTGTCTCTCTAGCCCTATATTTCCTTTGCTTTTATTTTTAAAAAGTTCCGGGGGGGGGGAAGGGAATGACTAAAAACAATTTTTTGTCAACTTTTTCAGTTCACCTAAATATTTTGAAATGTTTGGTTCGACTCAAATCCATTTCCCCTTGGTTTTTGGAACTGCCAGCGAATTGAAAAATCAGTTATTCGTTAATTTCTAAATAACCCTCCACTAATAGAATAGAGGCAATAGAGGTGGTATGTTAAGATCAGAGCAATAGGGTAACAAGGTTTCACAGCATCATACATTGATATATTGATACAAAATAACTACTGTTCTTTCCAGTTCAGCTAACTTCCTTCCAGAGTTTACAGCTTCTCCCTGAACCAGCACCACTTGTATTCCATTTCTGTATTTTATGCTTTGTAGGTTCAGATGCTCAGCAAGCAGCATTTCTTTTGGTGAATGGAAATACAGCGTGTATTGTGTTTGCAGAAAAATGGATGGAAAACATAAATGACTTCATAGACTCTTCAGCAGTAGGACCGCAATGTGTATATAAAATGTAAATCATGAGCAGAGAAACTTCATCATCCTGTGCAACTGGCATTTAATGACTGCTTAGTCCTCTGGTCAAATGCTAGCCAAAGCCTTGTTTTTGTCACACTACTCACTCTTCCCCATCTCACTTCTAACAAAGAACGTTTGCCCCTTCTTGTCCTAAAATTACAAGGTGTTTTTTTCAGAATAGAAGTGCAGATTTCCAACAAGTGTACAAAGTGAAATTGAAGTCTCAGTACCGTAGCAAAGGAATATGTTTATTAATTTGCCTTCAAGACAGATTAAGTTACTTTGTTTAAATACACAGTTTATTCCAAACTACATTAAGGGCTATGGACCTGTCAGTATTATAGTGAGTTAGAGTTGGCAGGAATAATACATTAGAGAGGTGCCATTAGAAAGGTGCATGGAATTGTGTAGCGAGAAGGAAATCAGCAAATACACAATGATGAAAGCTGCCAACTTCCTCTACAAGGCAAGATGCTTTGGGTAGAGCATTTTACATACCTAAGTAGAAGTTAGATACCATCTATCAAATAAGCAAACCTCAGAATACTGTCACAAAATAGCTTAATGAAAATATATTATGTATTTGGGATATCCCCTTTGGTACTCAAACATCTCTAGCATTCTAAAGTGGATTAGATGGATGGATATATAGACCTGAGATTCCACTTTGGGAGTAACTCTTTGCACATATTTATCAGTTTACACCTTCAAAGCACTTTACCAACATTAACTTATTAGGCCTCATGATGTCTCTGTGGGGAAATTGAGATTGAGGGCATCATCTTGAAAAAGCATAGGCCCCTTTTGCCTGCACAAAAAATGTGAGTGCTGTAGCACACTTAGCAGGTTTCAGAGTAGCAGCCGTGTTAGTCTGTATCCGCAAAAAGAACAAGAGTACTTATGGCACCTTAGGGACTAACAAATTTATTAGAGCATAAGCTTTCGTGGGCTACAGCCCACTTCTTCGGATGCATATAGAGTGGAACATATATTGAGGAGATATATATACACACATACAGAGAGCATGAACAGGTGGGAGTTGTCTTACCAACTCTGAGAGGCCAATTAAGTAAGAGAAAAAAACTTTTGAAGTGATAATCAAGATAGCCCAGTACAGACAGTTTGATAAGAAGTGTGAGAATACTTACAAGGGGAGATAGATTCAATGTTTGTAATGGCTCAGCCATTCACAGTCCTTATTCAATCCTGAGTTGATTGTATCTAGTTTGCATATCAATTCCAGCTCAGCAGTCTCTCGTCGGAGTCTGTTTTTGAAGTTTTTCTGTTGTAAGATAGCCACCCACAGGTCTGTCATTGAATGGCCAGACAGGTTAAAGTGTTCTCCCACTGGTTTTTGAGTATTATGGTTCCTGATGTCAGATTTGTGTCCATTAATTCTTTTGCGTAGAGACTGTCCGGTTTGGCCAATGTACATGGCAGAGGGGCATTGCTGGCACATGATGGCATATATCACATTGGTAGATGTGCAGGTGAGCGAACCCCTGATGGTATGGCTGATGTGATTAGGTCCTATGATGATGTCACTAGAATAGATATGTGGACAGAGTTGGCATCGGGCTTTGTTACAAGGATAGGTTCCTGGGTCAGTGTTTTTGTTCAGTGATGTGTGGTTGCTGGTGAGTATTTGCTTTAGGTTGGGGGGTTGTCAGTAAGCGAGGACAGGTCTGTCTCCCAAGATCTGTGAGAGTAAAGGATTATCTTTCAGGATAGGTTGTAGATCTCTGCTGATGCGCTGGAGAGGTTTTAGTTGGGGGCTGAAGGTGACAGCTAGTGGTGTTCTGTTATTTTCTTTGTTGGGCCTGTCTTGTAGGAGGTGACTTCTGGGTACTCGTCTGGCTCTGTCAATCTGTTTTTTCACTTCAGCAGGTGGGTATTGTAGTTTTAAGAATGCTTGATAGAGATCTTGTAGGTGCTTGTCTCTATCTGAGGGATTGGAGCAAATGCGGTTATATCTGGTTAGCTGATGGATTTACCAGGATTGCAGCTGCAGTTAACTTGTTAAATACCTTTTCTTGCCATCACAGTCACATAGTGTACACATATTTGCATCCAGATCTCAAGCTTCTGTAATTAAAATTTTGGATTTGAGAAATTAAATGATTTGCCCAAGACCACACAGCAAATTGGATCAGAGCCAGGATTAGATAGAAAGGGTTTCTATCCTTCAGTCTATATTTCTGTTTCCATTTAACAATGGTCTGTTACACTGCCACTGGTGGTAGGTATATAGGAAGTGAATCGGAAGACGACTATCTGATCATTAATAATTCCATGGCAACTTTCCTAAGAGTAAGGATATTAACACAGGTTTCTTCCAATTTGGTGATTGTATTCTATTTGCCTAATATGGCCCCTTTTGGTTTTAGTTTTACATGGTATTATTCACTTCTTGTTCCAAACTTCCTTGTGCTGTTAAATAGCTGCTGTGCTTCACCCCAAAGATAGCTTTATGTCACTGTTGAATAGGATGACCAGACAGCAAATGTGAAAAATCGGGACAGCGGGTGGGGGGATAATAGGAGCCTATATAAGAAAAAGACCCAAAAATCAGGACTGTCCCTATAAAATCGGGACATCTGGTCACCCTACTGTTGAATCATCCTTGTATAGCCCTTGCCAATATCACAAGTTGCTGAGAGGTTTATCTAATGATTGTAAAATATAGTATTGTTACACCCCCTCCCCCATGTAACCGATTTGGTCTGTAGCCCAGCTGAGAAGCAGAGATTTTATCTGTGCTGTCCTGATTTTAGAAATAGTTTTTCAACTTTGTTCAGGTTTAGTAGGAAATTACAAATATTTTGGTTTTGTTAACCGTGATGCTATATCTTTAAAAGATAGAGCTGGAATAACAGCATTGTTACAGCCTTGTTACATAATATGTTTCTTGACCACTCTCATTCCTGTCTGCCTCTGAATAGTAGGAGCCAGTCAGCTCATTACAACTTCAAAAGAGCACCTGAAAATCTACCTCTTTGGATAAATCAAAGGAGGAGTAGACTTGCGAAAAATCTTTTGGATCTTGGAGCATGGCCTACACTTTCTTAAACACAGCACTAAGTGAAACTGACTAACATCAGTACATTACAAAACTGGATTGTATCCTGTTAGTTAGGTCCCCCTGTGCAGAGACTAGCAGTAGCCTAGCAGTTTTATCTGTGCAGAAATCTCTCTTCCAGCTGCCCTAACAGGGCATATATCAAGCGGAGAGGGAGGCATTCGAGATTCTTAACTCTCTTAAATTGGTCACAACCTGAGAAGATATGGTATCTTTACAATAACATGAAATGCAATTTTTGATGATTATGATGTTTTAGGTGCCATGGAATTCAAAATATCATTGCACCCAGAGCAAGACAATACTCTGTTAAATGACTGTTTTGCTTGTTTTCTAAATGACTATTGATAATTATTGATCGTATTGATTATTGCATTAGAAAACTAATTTTAACAGATTTCTCCCCCTCTCCCCCCATACCTGTAATTTTTCACACATAAACCAGAGGGTATTTTCTTGATTTAGATTTATAACCTGGTCTTTGAATCCATATGCTTTTCTGGTGAAACAGTGATTCTTTCTTTAACTTTCCCCTTGTAGCTGACCTGAACAATGTCAGATTCTCGGCTTACAGAACTGCCATGAAACTTCGAAGACTGCAGAAAGCCCTCTGCTGTAAGTATATGCCTGTGCTTTATAGACTTCCTTCTAGTCTCTTCTGCCAAAAGGGCAAACCTGTTTGGCAACTTTTAGAAAAAGAAAATATCTCATGAACAAAAGTCTGTCCACTGCACAAACACTTTGAACTAGTATCATCGTCACTATGTTCCAGTGTTTTGTACCACTCAAACCTACCTCAAACAAAGTTAAGACAAAAGTATAAATTTGACCTAAGTTAACAATTTCTAAATGTGTCCTATCTTAGCCTATTTAGGTATTTTTGCCACCCATATTACCATAGTGCCTGAGAACGTCTCACCACTGCTTTACAGCTCCGTTAATGTCTAGATCATTCTATACTGGCATTAGTCTTAAACATGAGTATGAACCCAGGGTCCTGGGTGGGTTTGTACAACCCACACTGAAACCTGCACCACCACATCTTCATTGCTAGTTTTAGCCACACTAGCTAAATTTAAGCTAATGTGGGTATGCCTACAGGGGCGGCAATCACACCTCTGGTTGCAGTGTACACATACCCTGTGTCATACTTGTCTGTGTATTCACATTGGCTAGTTACCTACTTTATTATGGATTAAATAATGTAGTCATAGTTTCCTTATTAGACTAATCAAACACACAGTATACAGTTTTAAATGCCATGTGAAACTGTCATGTGTAATATTTTAACTTTATTCATTCACTTTTAGTTGTAGACAGAGTTTAATTTCTGGGATAGTTGCAGACATGTTTCTACTGTCTCTTCTGTTTCAGCTTGGGATCTGTGTTCACATGCTCTTTGGAACTGTGTCAAACCTCAGTATCATTAAGCATATTCACTATGAGGCTGAGGGAGGGATGAGTTAAAGTGAGGGGTTTCACTAATGCACAGAGTTAATCCTTGAAAGTCCTGCATTAATGAACACTTTCAACAGTAACTGAAAATTCTGGCAGCATAATGAAAGATGGGAGAAGAATTGCCAAATCCTTAGAAGCCCACACAATGTTTCTAAACTCCTATAATTTGGAATGTTTTGCCAATATGAATATAGTGATAAAGAATTAGTTACGAAATTCTTAGAAATATAAATATCCATTCTTAATATAATTCCTCTCCCACATTTCATCCCCTGAAAATGTGCAAGATAGCAATATACCATTCCCATCTTTTTCGGGTTTTTTTAAATAAATAAAAATATACTATTTGTAGTTGCCAGACTACTTCTGAAGATGTAAACACCAACTACAAATATGTTCCAATAAGTTGTGTCCAGCCATGAATCTGCTGTGCTTCTTACTTGGAACTTATTTAATCTTTGTATAGTATAGACTTTTTAAGGTTTATGTTTTGCGTCAGTACTAAATTTTATAGAGAGTTTCAAGAGTGGGATAAGAACTAAACATTATTGGGCTTTTCCAATACAAAGGGGAGTCTAGAAAGATATGTAGAATAAATAGAATGGTACAGGGTCAGAATAAAGTGTTGATTTCCCATGGGAAATTCACTTCAAGAAACTGTTTATGAATTGCATGGTTCTCATTCTCACCAGACAGCTTGAATATATAAGTGTAACAGACACTTTTGTGCCTGAACATATGGAACCTAAAATACTTTGGGCCAGATTTGGATCTTGTTTACCTAATTCCACACCTGTGAAGCTCTGTTAAGTGTGATCAGAAATAGGTTCTTAGACTTTAGAAATGTTAACTATCTGGGTGAGAACCTGGCTTCATTGATGTCAATGGCATAACTCCTACTGCAATTGGACCAGGATTTCACTTCTGTGTTTATAAAAGCTTTTTCTTGTGTTTATCTTCTGTCCATTCAAAATAATAAAGAAAACTAGATACTGGATTAATCTCATATTGTGCTGCTGCTTCCACATTTTTTAGAAATTCTCAGTTTGTTAGACTAGCTATTGCAGGACAGCTGTTTCTTCTATAAACATTTAAGAACTGCCCTGCTATACAATTATGTTTATACTGGCACACAATTCCTTCTTTCTCATACTGTCAAGTTTATAGTACAGTTTGTCTTTATATAAGTGTTTACTTGAGGGCAAGTGAAGATTTTCTGAGATCCAGATGTCTTAACAAACATGCAGTGGCACCTACATTAAATACCTAAGCACATTCTTCACACTTTCTATCCATAGAGAGTTGTTTGAGGAGTCTGGATAACTATGTTTGTACTCAGTATTTGAGAAGCAATATTCCTGCAAAGAACAAAGACACCATAATTAAATATTCTTATTTTACAATTTCACCAGCATTTGTGAACCAAATTTAATTATGCAGCAAAGTTATTATTGAGTTTCTTACTGTTTCTTTTAATTTGGCATTAATAGCAATTGAACACTATTTTGGATCTCAAGGCATCAAGTCATAAACAAGAGAGTTCAAATTTCCAATTGAAGTAATTGCTTTCATCTCCTTCCTTTTTACTTCATCTTTGAAACTTGGCGGGGAAGGAGAGAAGTCTTGGATTGTTTTCATTTTCTGCAAATCCACCAAATCTGTAAAATACAAGACATCTTTGTCTTTTGAGGTTTGTTTTTATTTCCCAGTCAGGTTATATTTACCTCATAGAAGGCCTTGAGACTTGGAGATATGTCCTGTTTCCAAATGTCAAAATAAAAATGCTTTTAAATAATCAACTATACTTAGACTGTTTATGTTTTGTGCCTTTACAGGATTTTGGGAAACTAAGTGTAAGAATGAGTTTAGTATAGCTTTTTATTAAGGCTAAAAAGAGAAATGCAGAAAAAATGGTGATGCTGCACAAATAAATTCATGTGCTGAGAAATGTTTGCACATGGTATTACCCTGAAATATTCTCAGATGTGGCACCAGCCTCCCAGCATTACAGCATATTATGTACACGCTAGATATAACCATTTCACCATTGCTTTTAAATGTACATCCCCCTTTGATAATCACATCAAAGCATGTTAATTTTCTTGTGTAAAGAATTGCTTTAAAATATATCCTTTTTAAGTGCAATCCACATCTGAACATTCTGATGTCAATAAAATTCACTTTTCTCTACAAACTTTCTCCTGGAGATTCAACAAAAGAAAAATATGCAGCAGTTTCTCTACCAATTATCTTATTTTGCTCTCTATATACTAACTAAATTAAAGGATCACTTACATATCAACAAAAAGAACAGGAGTACTTGTGGCACCTTAGAGACTAACAAATTTATTGGAGCATAAGCTTCCGTGGACTACAGCCCACTTCTTCGGATGCATATCGGATGGGCTGTAGTCCACGAAAGCTTATGCTCTAATAAATTTGTTGGTCTCTAAGGTGCCACAAGTACTCCTGTTCTTTTTGCGGATACAGACTAACATGGCTGCTACTCTGAAACCTTACATATCAACAGAGAACATCAGATTTACTCATGGGATGACCTTGCATTCTGAGAGATCCCTGTATGATTTTAATTACCGGCCATATTTAGTTTTCCTCAATTTCAGTATGTGATTACTACTGAGTATCTTTTTCTTACTAGATAGTTGTCAACTTTCTCCCTAAAACTTGCCTCTCGTGCATTGTCCTTAGATCTTCCCATGCTTCAGATTATGAGTGCCATTTTACAGGATGGGTCCCCCTTGCCCATGTCTTTGATGGAGAATGTGAGTTGGCCTTAAGCACATACTCCCACTTCTGTCGCTCTCTTTAAAATCCAAAGTATTGTTTACCATGGCTGGGATACAAATATCCTAGAGGCTGGTCAATGCACAGACTGTGCCAGCTTATCTAAAATAATTGGCTGAGCCTTACACTCAACTTGATGGAAATTCTCTATTTGTCTGTTAAGATGTAACACAATGGCTTTTGAACACTGCATCCAAAAAATTCCAAAGCTTCAGGGAATATTCTAGGCATCAGTGAGCAGGACCCTACTGATTTTTTGTGAAAACTGGAAAACCGGAGTGTATGCAATGAGCTCCGCCTACAGAAACTACACAGTGTGCAACCCATTGGGTTTTAATTGATGGAGTTAAAACCAGTGCAACCCCCTAGGTGGACACATGTACATTGATTTACACCTCTTTTGTATCTATTTAGTTGACTGCATTAAGCCACGTTATGGGGGTTACGTCTCAGGATATGATCATGCATGTGAGTCAATATTTTGGGAGGAGTCTGAGTATTAAATTTCTGAGGGAAAATGGACCCCCAGTACTTTTCCCACTAAGCTCCTGATGCCTTTGTGGGGGGCAGTCCAGGAGGAGTAGCAGTTGTCCTACAGCAGAGTCTGGTGTCATACACCCCGATGTGTTATTAGACACCCATATATCATTGACTTCAAGACAAGACCGAAGGTTTGATAAATAAAGAGCACAGTTAAAGGATTTTAAGATGCTGCCACTTATTAGTGTTAAAAGCTTTCACAAAATAGAATGACCCATGTTTATCTGTAGTCACATGTATAATTAAGCTGCCACCCAGATGCTTGAGGGGTTCATTTAATTACCATTGATTCGTTGTCACAGAGGAACTGTGCATTCAGCCTAAAGCTAAAGTTAAAGGTTTTGTGAACGCAGTGCTGCATTTCCAATTTGGCTAATAAATTGTTATTAGAGAAAAGCATCTTTCTATGACCCTTAGAGATGGGGCTGATAAATAGGCTGTTGTTGAACAAGACACACATCTTAGGAGAATTACATTTTTTAAATGTCAATAAATAAAATACAATCTCCAAAATAAAGATGCTTTATATTAAAAAAAATACTAATTTCAAAAATTGAAATGTATTCACTCTGTAAGCTAAATCTTTTAGTATAACAGTAGACATGTATATACCATTACATACACACTTTATTTGCTTTAGGATTTGGGTATATTAGGCGTGTAGACTAAGATTTTCAGATGTCAAGGGATTTAGGAGCACAAGTTCCTTTGATTTTTCAATGAGATTTGTATTCTGAAATTCCATAGGTACTGCTGAAAATCCCATCCATATTGTATAACTCCTTGCAAATTATTCAGTGGCTGAGTTTGGAAGGCTAAAGTAGTGTCCTGTTAGGACACAAAGAGCCAGATTCATCCTTGATGGAATTTTAAGTTGCACCAGAAGTGAATTTGGCCAATGTGACAATAAGCTATTGCTTCGCTGTTAAAATTTGTTAAATTGTGAAGTATTGTTGCTTGTCAAAGCTCATTAAAAATCTTTTTCAAAAAGAGGAAGCATGGTCTTGTGGTTAGGGCACTTACCTGGAACTTGGGAGATCTTGGTTCAGTTCCCAGTTCTGTCAACTAATTCCTATATGGCCTTCACTTAGGGCCAGATTCTTCCACCCTTAATCACACTGTATTATACCATACTCTGTGATTATCCCGTTGAAATCAACTCAATGTGAGTAAGAGTGACAGAATTTGGCCTTCAGTCTGTCTGGTTTGCTTCCTTATCTGTGAAGTAGGCAAAACAATACTTTCACATTTCATGGAGGTAGTGTGAAGATAAATTCATTAATATTTGTGAGGTGCTCAGACATTATGGCAGTGAGTGCAAATATAACTAGCCCTCACTATCTTGCTTTCTTGTATGATCCCATTTCATTTTAAAAATCATGTCTCATAAACACTCAAAATTGTTATCCTTCAAAGCTTAGAGGCAAAATACTTCCCTCAGTCAATTGATACTGAACTGCTTTTTATCTTAGTGGGAGGTGCAGTTAGAGATTACGGGTAATAAGTAGAACTGTGTAAAGAACAGAAGTTCCATTTATTGAAGGATTTTGAATTTTCATTTCATTTTGTATCAGAACAAAACACAAAATTTTCAAAGCTCTCCAAAAAGAAAAATTCTGGGGAAAAAATTGTTTCAGATTGATTGAAACACTTCATTTTGACAAAATTGTTTCATTTTGGTTTTGACTTATTTTGTATTACATTGTTATATAGAATACAAAGAAAAATTGACACAAAAAGTCAGTTTGATAGAACTGCATATTCTGATTAAAATATGGCCCCCCTGAAATTTCTCCCATCATCTTTAGTAATTGGTATTTTATTTGCCAAAAGTAATGCTGTGATGGAAATAGATGAAAACCTCATTAAAGTTGGCATGTTCTAAAATGACATAATATTCACTATGTTTTTAATCAAATACTGTCAACAGGAATATAAAAATTAAATTACATGATTTCATGTTTTATACGCTTTGAATAAGATATTTTATTTATATAGCATCCAATAGTATGGTAGATCTTTTACAGAGAATATGAAACTATTCTCTGACTTATACAATTTACAGTCTAAGGCCTCATCCTGCAAAGCCTTAATGCAGTGGTTCTCGGACCAATCAGCACACAGCTGCAGCCCATGGGACATCCGCAGGGCCATACAGATAGTGTGTGTGTGTGTATGGGACTACATAGAGAAGTGCATATGCAGTCCACAATGGCAAATATGTTGAGAACCACTGGCCTAATGAATGTCTAAGAGTCTGCAGGATTGGGGCATAAAAGATTATTTTCTGACAAAGGGTTGGGGAAAGGATGAAAGCTTAAGAAAATTGTAATCAAAATATATTATTGTCGGGTGGGGGTTAATACTTGAAATGACTGAGTATTTTATTGTTGTAGTTTATTATTATTTTATTTTAAACAGTGGATCTACTGAGTCTGTCTGCTGCATGTGATGCCTTGGACCAGCACAACCTCAAACAGAATGACCAGTCGATGGATATCCTTCAGATCATTAACTGCTTGACCACCATTTATGATCGACTAGAACAAGAGCACAATAACCTGGTCAACGTCCCTCTTTGTGTGGACATGTGCCTCAACTGGCTGTTGAATGTCTATGACACGTATGTCTGAGTATAGTGTACTAAAGGCTTTAATGACAGTTGGGGATAATGAGCTGTCTTCCTGGTTACAAAATGAGTGGCTCGGAGCTGGAAAGCCGGTGGTCATAGTGCAAGTTTAATAAAAATAATGGCTTACTGGTTGCACTTAGCTGAATCAATACAACCCTGAATTAGGCTTGGAGTCCTAAATTGTTTTATTAAGCTAAGAAGTGATAGAGCTGGAAAATAGAAAATTCTACTTTAAAATGGTCCGTGTATGTTAGGGTCATTTTTCAGAACTCCATCCCATCATTAAGTTATGACTCTGCAAGGCCCTTTTGAATTTCCTTGTTAATACACCTTCATCTTTACCAATTAAGAGAATTATCAAAAAGCAACAGCATAATCTTCATTATATGCGTGCTCATGCTTGTCTATGCTTCCAACAGTTAAGCCTATTCATGGTGACACATTTTCTATAGCTTTTAGTATGTAATCTTTGATAGATGCTGGAAGGGGGGGCACCTGTGGTGCAATATGCTTGTGACTTTTAATAGTCAACAGATCTGAGTGAATTTTCATAGGTTAGTAATGTTGCTCCTAAAATTCAGTTTTAGCAAACAAAGACCACTTCAAAGTGGAATTTAGCTATGCTGAGTCCACACTCATGAGTTTACAGAAGATGGGGTAGATTTACTTTGATAGTCTTACAGAAAATCCATTCGATCTGCTGTTTTAATCAGCTGCCTCCTAGAGCTCGGACAACTCCTAAATTACCCAATAATTAAATAAAGCAGCCTAGTTTTGGATTATTGCTGGATTTACAGTAATAAACAGCTCTGCAAATTCTGTGAGAAAATTTGGCAGTCCAAGCCCTGACTTCTTACTTACGACTAGAAGTATCTATTAGGTATCCTTAAAGTCAGACACACACTCATATGTCATGTGGCAAAATAAACCTGTGTAGATGAGAGCGTGGGCTTTTAATTTCATCAACATTTTGGATTAAGTTAAAATAAAGATTCACAGCATGGGAATACCTCCATGCCCCAAGAATGTTTCTTTCATCAAGTTTTAATCAATGTAATTACTCCTTATTGATTTCTGGATCAGAAATTGCAGTTGTCTCCCAACCAGGGTGATTCTATAAATGGAGGACTTCCCATTATCACTTAATCCACAACAGCCATAGAGTTAATATGGATAGTCATTCCACCATGTTATAGAATGTATTGTGATTACACTAGATTTTTTGCTTTGTTCACAGGCAATAGAGAACAGGCCTAGGTTTAATATTTAGGTTAAAGTTTTTTTTTAAATCTACTTTAGTTTTCAGAAAACAAATATCTGATCCAGTTTGTATTTAGACCCAAATATGAATAAAATCGAATACAAATTACAATTCTTCCCAATCAAAAAATGTTAGGTGTGTAGGCAGGGGCAATAAAATCATAGAATCATAGAAGATTAGGGTTGGAAGAGACCTCAGGAGGTTATCTAGTCCAACCCCCCGCTCAAAGCAGGACCAACCCCAACTAAATCATCCCAGTCAGGCTTTGTCAAGCTGGGCCTTAAAAACTTCTAAGGATGGAGATTCCGCCATCTCCCTAGGTAACCCATTCCAGTGCTTCACCACTCTCCTAGTGAAAAAGTTTTTCCTAATATCCAACCTACACTTCCCCAACTACAACTTGAGACCTTTGCTACTTATTCTGTCATCTGTCACCACAGAGAACAGCCTAGCTCCATCCTCTTTGGAACCCCCCTTCAGCTAGTTGAAGGCTGCTATCAAATCCCCCCTCACTCTTCTTTTCTGAAGACTAAATAAGCCCAGTTCCCTCAGCCTCTCTTCATAAATCATGTGCCCCAACCCCCAAATCATTTTCATTGCTGTCCCCTGGCCACTCTCCAATTTGTCCACATCCTTTCTGTAGTTGGGGGCCCCAAAACTGGACTCAGTACTCCAGATGTGGCCTCACCAGTGCCGAATAGAGGGGAATAATCACTTCCCTCGATCTGCTGCTAGCACTCCTACTAATGCAGCCCAATATGCCGTTAGCCTTCTTGTCAACAAGAGCACACTGTTTACTCGTATCCAGCTTCTCGTCCATTGTAATCGCCAGGTCCTTTTCTGCAGCACTGCCACTTAGCCAGTTGGTACCCAGCCTGTAGCAGTGTATGGGATTCTTCCATCCTAAGTGCAGGACTCTGCATTTGTCCTTGTTGAACCTCATCAGATTTCTTTTGGCCCAATCCTCCAATTTGTCTAGGTCACTCTGGACCCTATCCCTAGCCTCCAGCATATCTACCTCTTCCCCCCCCGCTCCTCTTAGTGTCAAATCCTCCTGATTGCGTCTCCTCAAGACTCTGTCTTGCTAAATTCAGTCTCATTATGTTTATTTATTTCGTTGAAACCTACTACATTGTAAATTATAGTTTGCGCCATTGAGGGAAGGAATACTGAGGAAATGGATGCTACAGATCTGGAGGGAACATTGTAGGGATCCAGGAATGAGGGAAGGGCATGGCCTTTTACTCATGTTTTGTGTTTGTGTTATCCTGGATGAGCACAGAAAGAAGAGCCAAGGGTCAGATGTATGTACTGATAGGGTAAATAGACGAGTCCCTCAATGATTTTCTTGAATTCATTCTCCTATTAGAGACTCCGTGGCATTTAAAAAAAAAAAAAAACCTAATAATTTGCATTTATTATGCTTCCTAACTGTTATTTGTAAAGGTATTGATAACTGGAACACACTACAAATGACTGGTCCAATTTGGCGTGCAGCCTTGCAGCTATTCAATATGTTTCAAATTTGTTTTAATTGGTCAGACATTCATACTCATTTGCAGTTACATGCTAAATTATCTGTTTATTTTGGGAGGCAAAGAGGAGGGTGTAGCCAACTGAACCAACTCATGCTTCATGAAAGTTCCTATTTAATATACCTTACAGGAAAATCATCATACTACATGCCTCTTCTGTATAATTTGCATGAGGCTGGTATTCATCTGCATGGGTTTCTGAGGGCACAAAGGATAATGAATTTGGAAAGGATATGAGGAAGGGGAGGAAGTGCAAAGAAGAAAAGAATAAGAACAGAATGTTGAACTGACATAAGTGAATGACAGATGCTGATTTATGAATAGGAAAAGAATATTTTTTAAAATAAAAATGGGATGTGTTGAGGGATCCAAATTCTGATCTGTTACACCAATGTAAATCTGTAGTGTCTCTCTTCATTTCAGTGGAGTTTTTTTTTTAATTAAGCTATTACACTTGTATGATAGCAGAAGTTGGGCCAATGGATGTAAATGGCTCTTCTGCTGATCTTGACAGTATTACAGATGAAATGTATTTATTGGCTGAACTGTTCATATACTGTTCAGCACAGCGTAGGGTGTCTTTTATAATTGCATGCATTAATATTGTTCTTATTTTCAGTGACAATAGTGAAAGTGGCACTTATAGAAAATTATTGATAGATCTCTGCCTAAAGGAGTTGTTAGACATATGCTTTTATTGTATTGTACACATTTTGATCATTTGTTTGGGGGAGCAAGGTTGTTTTGTTTAAATATATCAGTGAAGTTGCGTGGCACACAGTCATGGAGGATGTTGTAGATCTAGAGAGGCTGCAGAGCACAAGTGGATAGGGGAAAGGAGGATGACTAGAGACCACATATGGACTGGGGTGGGGCCCATACAGGCTCTTTAAAGTGAGTGGAAAGTGTTTTGAATGTTACATCTTTGGTGTCACTAATGAGTTGAGGCTAATGCTGACACTAAGCGAAGACATGTTTCAAAATGTTCACCATCTCCCAGTGTTCCCAGTAGGAATGAAGTCAGGCTGCCCTTAGGGAAGAGTGTGGCTCCCTATGCTGTCTGGGACCCCCATCTTCCCTGAAGACATCTTGGCTTCATTTCCATTGTAAACAGTGGACGGTGGTAGCCACATTAAAAGATGAAGTGTTTACTAAAGGCACTTTTAGCTTCACTTCCATTGATCACAAAAGGAAATGGCAGCCATTTTAAAAGAGGGCAATTCTTTGTGGAATTTTCTATATCAGAACATTTATTTGTCATCCCTTGCTGAAGCACTTTCAGTTATAAATAATAAAAGCGAAAAATAACCAAATGTCTTCAAATGTGGTGACTTTCAGTCTATATAGGAAATTTGAAGAGTGCATTATTTCATTATTAAGATCATTTGGACTAGAAAAATAGACTGGCCCAGGGTGTTAAATTTTTTACAGGGCTCATTTTTAAATTAATATGAACTCTCAAACTAATGAAAGGTTATGTACATGTGAATGTTCAGACTCAGTAAGTGTTGTAACTGGGGGGAGATACATTGTCATTCATGTCAGAGTGGTTGAATCCCTGATTTAAGTGCAAAACATAGCATTAACTATGGAACAGCAACCAGTTACTTATCTTGGAGCTGTTGATGAACACTGTTTAACCAGTGTATTCAACAGGTCATGTATAAGTAACGCAAGAATTAAGTTTTGTGAATAGTACAGAATCATAGAAATGTAGCGCTAGAACGCACCTTAAGAAGTCATCTAGTCTAGCCCCCTGTGCTGAGGCAGGACTAAGTAAACATAGAGCATCCCTGACATGTATTTGTCCAACCTATTTTTAAAAACCTCCAGCAATTATCAGGGCTCTAAGATTGGTGGTTAAGCTTGTGTTTAATTTTAAAAGTTGCATTACTCTCCTAAATAAGACCTCAAATATGTGGATTATATTATCAATCAGTGTTTGTTTTTCTTATCATCAACAGGGGTCGAACAGGAAGGATCCGTGTCTTATCTTTTAAAACCGGTGTAGTTTCCCTGTGTAAAGCACATTTGGAAGATAAGTACAGATGTAAGTCAGGTGTCTTCATTTATATTTTATTTCATTTTAATTTATTTTTATTTTTTCCTATATATCATGGAAACACAAAAATTCGGGACAGAAAAGTCCTGTTAGGTCTTCTAATCCTTCAGTGAAGGATAGTTCTCTACACTGTATTTTTAAATGACTTGTCCAGTGTAGATTTCTCCCCACTTCCTATAATAGATTAAAGTTCTTTCTACACTGGCCAGAAAAAAAATCAATGACAACATATTAGGAAGAAGTAGGGTTTAATATGATTTGTCATAGAATGGTATTAAAACTTTTTTCCCCTGACCCGTTTAGACAGGATCTAAATGACAAGGTGACAAAGTACAAAAGCAAATGTTTCAGGAAAAATTATATTTAGAGCAACTTGTGTTATAGCATGTTGAATAAAATTACAGTATCTTAAGTCTGGTGTCTACAGTGGCAGCGGAATCATACTTGAAAAAATTATGTGCAACCACAGTTGCTATCCCTGGGTGAACAATAAAGATGTTCATATTCATGAAAAGCTTTTTTGCAATTTTTTTTCATTTTTTATATATGTGTGTGTGTGTGTGTGTGTGTGTGTGTGTGTGTGTGTGTGTGTGTGAGAGAGAGAGAGAGAGTAATTTAAAAATCAAAGTTCTGCATGTTTTCAATGGACCAAATCCCAAAATCCTTATTTGGAAAAAATCTATTTGAAGCCAATACGAGTTTTACATGAATAATGAATGAGTATACAGTGAGGCCTGGACACTTGACTCATGTGAAAACAACAAGGAGTCTGGTGGCACCTTAAAGACTAACAGATTTATTTGGGCATAAGCTTTCGTGAGTAAAAACCTCACTTCTTCGGATGCATAGAGTGAAAGTTACAGATGCAGGCATTATATACTGACACATGGAGAGCAGGGAGTTACTTCGCAAGTGGAGAACCAGTGTTGACAGGGCCAATTCAATCAGGGTGGATGTTGTCCACTCCCAATAATAGATGAGGAGGTGTCAATTCCAGGAGAGAAAAAGCTGCTTCTGTAATGAGCCAGCCACTCCCAGTCCCTATTCAAGCCCAGATTAATGGTGTTGAATTTGCAAATGAATTTTAGTTCTGCTGTTTCTCTTTGAAGTCTGTTTCTGAAGTTTTTTTGTTCAATGATAGTGACTTTTAAATCTGTAATAGAATGACCAGGGAGATTGAAGTGTTCACTTACTGGCTTTTGTATGTTACCATTCCTGATGTCCGATTTGTGTCCATTTATTCTTTTGCGGAGGGACTGTCCGGTTTGGCCAGTGTACATGGCAGAGGGGCATTGCAATACCATCCTGGCCACCATGGATGTAGAAGCACTTTATACCAATATTCCACATGAATACTCACGAAAGCTTATGCCCAAATAAATCTGTTAGTCTTTAAGGTGCCACCAGACTCCTTGTTGTTTTTGTAGATACAGACTAACACGGCTACCCCCTGATACTTGACTCATGTGAGTAACTTTATGCACGTGGGTACCCTGATGAGTTCAATGGTAATACTCATATGTAGGAGTTTACAGGGTTGGAGCTTGAGCAAGAACTTTAGGATTTGACTCAAGATGTATTCTTAATTCAGCATCTTTTTGAAAATCAAAATTTTGAAAATGTTTACATTTTTTAAACACAGGAATATGGAAATATATTGAACCAACCTCCCCCTTCACTGCAACATTTAAAATATTTTGTAAAATTGGGTCAAATTAAAACATGTAAAACAAACTGTCAAAACTATGATTTTTAGCTGTTTCCCAGAAAAGGGGTACACTGTTAGGATTATAAAAGTTAGAGATGGGAAATATCTATTAAGATTAATTTATTCCCTTGTGAGTGCTGAATAATGTCTCTCCAAAAAAGAATGCATCTGATTGATTGTAATGTGCAATCTTCCTTTAAGCATTGTAGATGCTTTAATAAGAGGGAAATGAAAGGATGTGCAGTTGGAGGTGAGAAGAAAGGAATCTTCTCCCTGGGGCGGTGGACTTGTTCCACCATTGCTCCATTTCCACTACCTGATGCTGCAGTAGCTCCTATTGTCCTAATGGCTCTCCTTGTTGTGGTGAGTGGAGAGGACAGAAGCATCATAGCAGCTGATCTTTTGACTATTCTCATTCCTGCTCACTGATATGCTCTGGAAGTTCCTGTAGAGTTGAGTTCTGCACAGGGAGTTTGCCACCCACTTGTTCAGCAGAACAGTATTGGTTGTGCTGCCAGAGAAAGTCTCCAGGGCCAGGGAGGTAAAGGCAGGATTTGCCTTGAAATCATGTATTCTGATACCAGATATGAGAAGAATTATATTCTTATACTCTTCTAATTAAAAAGAACCAAAAAGAAAAAATAATTTGTCAAAGCTGTGCTAGGAAACTTATCAACGATATTGACATTCCTGTGTAATTGCACCCCCAGTGTGGAATGAAATATTAAGGCGGCCACAGCCGTGAAAGCATATTATTACTTTAGTGACAGTTTTTTACTCTTTGAAAAATAAGCAGAATTTATTCAGGTCATGAATTATCAACTGGGGTACTACCAAATAAATATTTCAGTTGATCCTAACTTGATTTTTCATTTTATTACAAACTTTAAAACCTCCTCAAAGTATTTGTAGTATAACTAATTCCCAGCAAATTAAATTGTGCTTATGGTAGGATGATGATTCAGTCCGGTAAGGATTCCTTTTTGATAGTGTTTCTATAATAGAACAGGGGTTTTACTTCAAAAACTAAAACCTAATATGATATTAACATTCCCAACTGGTGGTGGGGCTCTGTAACAGTGTAATGTTTCTCTTTCATTTAAAAAATCATCTTGAGTTCATTATATTATGAAATATCAAAGTTAGGGAACTTTTTTGTTTTTCAAAGCAACTCATGATGTGAAACAGAATCAGGTCCTCTGGGCTGTATGTTTAAAGCTGTTCAGACTATATGTACATTAATGTTTAAAAGATTTTGTGAATCAGAGACCCTGTATACATGTGTTATGGTTGCAGTCTAAGTAACTGTGTTATGGAGTTATAGCTTGTGTTGGTTCTGAGTATTATATAAACGCTGTCAGGTTGTTATTTTAGAATGGTCTTCCTTGACAGATACAAGCCCATGATCTAATCAGACAGTAGCATCAGGCTACTTAATTAAATGGTTAATAAACAGAGAAGATAGCCAAATGGAGGCTCATTGAAATATGGTCACTCCAATAATGGCACCGCACTTTTGAGCCTCTGAAAATAATTGCGTTTCTGTAATACTTCTATAGTCCTGGTTGACACGTTCTATCCCTAAAACTCTTTTTGCTTCATTTTTGTCTCTCTAGACCTATTCAAGCAGGTAGCAAGTTCCACTGGATTCTGTGACCAGCGCCGACTGGGCCTTCTCCTGCATGACTCCATCCAGATCCCACGACAGCTGGGCGAAGTTGCATCATTTGGTGGCAGTAACATTGAACCTAGTGTTAGGAGCTGCTTCCAGTTTGTAAGCATTTGTGTGGTTTTTGTTTTCTAATTTTTTTTCTTATTATTGTTTTGATTTTTATTTAATTCCACCCTATTTATGTTTCTGTCACTGAGAAGAGGATAAGTAAAATCCCTTGAGGAGGACGAGGAGCAGAAATGGGGGAGAAAGGATTGAATTCCAGGGATTGCTTAAAGAAATTTCGTGTCAGTTTGCTAATCTGTTTACTTGGCAAGGCATTTGGAAGGTAGTTTCTTCTTGGGGTATGTCTACAATACAAATATAGAAATGTCAGGGGGGAAATCCATTTCACTGTGGTTATCCTGTCCTGGTTACCTCATAGCTAAAAGGGGTAGTGTGGATAGGATCTAACCATGTTATAACTGAGTCACGTGGAAGTTTTTTATTTTATGTGAATTACTTTACCCATCTCTACTGCCAGCACACATGCCTTTTTGTTATAAGAAATCAGCTATGGATCACAGCTGTCATGAAGAACAACAGTTATTCTAAGGCCTGATCTATACCTAAAATTTAGGTCAATCTAGGGACATTGTTCAGGGCTGTGAAAATTTCTCACTCTGTGTGATGTAATTAGGTTGACCTAACCCACGACTGTAGAGGCAGCTGGGTCAACAGAAGAATTCTTCTGCTACTGCCTCTCAAGTGGGAGGATTTACTACAGCGATGGAAAATACCCTTCCATCGATATAGCAAGTGTCTACACTAGAACACTATAGCAGTATAGCTTCAGCTGTGCCACTGTAGCACTTGTAGTGTAAACATACATACCCTACCCCGGGGTAGTCAATAGCCAGATCATGGCCCAAATCCGGACCGCCAGGCACTTTTGAATGGATCCCAAAATCTTTTTATTTACTTATTATCGTTGTTATTTTTTTTTATTGTCTCTGGAATCTGGACCTTGATTGTACCTCGACCAAAAAATATGGAGCTTGCCAAAAAATAATTGACACTCCCTGCCCTACCCCATGTATAGAGTGTATAAATAACAATGAAAAACAGAGGTCTCCAGTAGAGAGGTAAGAATGGATCAAATGAATGAACTGTGAAGAGTCAGCATTAGTATTGTTTCAGAGAGCAGGCTTTCGGCTTGTTTCACTGTTTGAAAGGATAACGCTGCTCTCCTTTTAGCAATTCTGTGACCGCTGCTGTGCTCTATATTGAAAAATGCACAGTGCAGTGAAGATTCTTTTCTCAAATTCACAACTGATAAAACTTAAAACACACTTCTAATTTTGGGAGGAAAGTGGGATATTTATCCTTTATTCTTGCCAACAGAAGGATGCATACCTAAATATTTCCAGTTTCCTACATCAAAAGGTTAAAATGCATCAGGAATGATAAAAGGAAGTAAGAAGAAGATTAGAGTAGATTATAGCAGAGAAGATGAAATGCATGTTCTGCTGTGCTCCTCAGTACACCCTCTACATAACAACAAATGAGTGGGTGACCTCATCTGCCCTTTCTTATCTCTCTTCTTACTGTCTGCTGGCGTTTTTACATGTTGCTCAAGTTAAACTGTGTAGCAATCTACAGCAAGTGCTTTTCAATGAATAGTAATGGCAGTAAATAGTCTTGAGTTACTGTGTTTTAAAAACATATACAATTACAAAATGACCTGTGGTTTCCTGTTGTGATGGGAGGATTTTTTAAAATCCTTTATTTTATTTTTATTGTCACTTCAGGTTTCAGGGGTGACTCACTTTTCCACAAGCTGAGAATGTGGATCAGTTTAGTTCTAGAAACTTTATATATCCCCTTACCCTCATTTTTTTAACTTTTGTTCTCCTTGGTATAACCCAGCCCCCCCCTGAAAACAGTCATTTGTGCTCTGTGCAAAAACTGTATCATGAGCCATATCCAAAAGATGCCATGGTGATAGACAAGGAATATGAACCTTGGTAGCTAGAATAGATCCTGTGGTAACCTTCAGGGGTTTGTAGAGGGGCTCTGTGTTGCGTTTTTAGGTTTTGTCACACCAACACAATAATGCCACAGCTGCTCCACAGGTTGCTGAAGGGGACATGTAAATCTGCTCCCCATTCATTCAAGTCTCTATGGAGCCTGCCCCTTCCCTTCTCCCATGGAAACTACAGTAATATTCACAAAACTATTTTGAACAAAAGGTGGGGAATAGGAATTTTAACAAATTGTTTTTGTAGAAAGGACCCAGGCCTGTGGGTATACAGTAGAACATACAGTAAAATGGATATATTTGTGACATAGAGGGAAACACGTTTCAGGAAGCTATTTGGCCGACCAAAGCAAGGTGCAATACTCAGCTGCATTTGTGTGTGTGTGTGTTTGGATATAATATGATAACTTTGGAACACTGCAAACAACCAATTCCAAAATTTCTGGGACTATTTAGCCATCATTGGGCAGAATCCTGTTGAATCTGATACAAATCAAAACACTGAAAGAGCCTGATTCACAGGAAAATCATGGCCCCCAGACTGCCCAGTGCTGCAGGCAGAGGAATCTTTTTGGTTCCCCCTGCTGCTGCCTTCTCACATCAGAGGTAGAACCTTAACTTGGTGCCTGGAGAGATTATAACCTCAACTCTAATAGAAGTAAGAGAGCCTTTATGAGGAGGGTTTGTAGAGTGGGAATTGGGGATCCAGGGAGGAGGGAAAGGGAGGGCAGAGTGTGTGGGAGGGGCAAGAGTGGGGGTGAGGGCAAAGCAGCAAGGACCTTAGGGATGGGGCGATGGTGGTGGGGGAAGTAGGGACCCAGATGGCAGTGAGGGAGAGGAAGCAGGCCCCCAGACAGGACTGGGGAAGGAGGGTAGGGGAGTGTATTTGCCAATGGGGAGGGGAAAGCAGGGTCTCTCAGGGACCCGGAAGGAGAGAAGTGGAGAGTGTTTGTGTGGGCGGCGGGGCGGAGAGAAGAAAAGCAGGGACCTATAAGGGAATGGGTGGAGAAGGAGAATTGTGGTGCTGAGGGAAGCAGGAGCTCAGAAAGGGGGAAATGGATGGGCAGGCACGGAAGCAGGGAATTGGAGTAAGGGGAATAGAGATGGGGCGGTTGAAAGTGGGGCACCTGAGGGCAGGAGGTGGGGGGAACTCAGAGACCTTGGAATGGGGGCCTCCCAAACTGGGGTGGTGTCAACTGTATGGAGGAGGGTGTTATGAAGGACACAGCTCCTGGCATGAGGAAAGGGGTGGAAGATTGCCTGGAGTCCCTGAAATAGAGAGGGAGGAGAGGGTAGCACACAGAGCTTGTGGGTGGAATGACACTGCTGCACATTCCTTTCTCTCTCCTCTCCGCCTTCTCCTTCTGGGATTTTCTTGAAGGGAAATAATTTAATATAGAAAAATACATCAGGGGATGTGTGCTTTATGCACTGTTGTGTCCAAACGTTGTCTGATGTTAGGTCTTTCTTCATGTGTCTCTTTTAAGGACTAAGAATTGTACTTTGGGGTTTATTTATTCCTGGTATTTATATATTTATTTGTTTTAGTTACTTGTGCTGATCATAACCTAGTAATAACTTTCAGACACATCAGAAAGTCAGCAGCAAACATGTATTTCAAAATTCACTCTCCCAACCCCCTTAGGTTAGGTGCCCTGGCAACAACCTTGTCTGTTCATGCACAGCAACTTGAAAATGTGATGTTTACTGTACCAGGAGATAACGGGGAAATCTCCACCGGTCTTTGTTTGAAGTATAAGTCCTTGGGAATGGTGGGGGAGGGCAGTCTTGTTCTGTCAACATGCAAGTGTTCTCAGCACTGCTGTTTATAACAGCCTGTGCAAATGGTAATAAAATACTTGCCATTCCCACAAGCACATTCTTTGTCCTAAGGAATGAGTTTTTTACTTTAGGCTGCTGCTTTCATTTTATTTTTCTTCCCACCAGCTTGGAGGCTTGGTTTTTTTTCATCCTTTCTGAATAAAGAAAGGAGGTGCTAATAGTAACTGTGAGGAGCAAGGATGTGATGTAGAATATAATAATATATTGCTTATACAACTGGGAATATCCTCCCCAAACTAGAAAAATGTAATTATATTTTGAGGTGTTTTAGAGGCAAAAATCTTAACTGAGGTAAAAAAAACTTGATGAAAATGCTTGAGTCACAATACATAAAGATTATCTGTAAGGTCCATGAAAAGTTGCGTGAATTTTCTCAGTATTGTATTGTGGGGGTGTGAAGGTACTATCTTTCTCTTCCTTATTAAACATGACAGATAAATGCTCTTGGGAGGTAAGGCAGTGTTACAAGCAAAGAAAATTATGTTTGTCATGTTCCCTTGGCAAGTGTGGTAAGCTTGCATGATCTTGCATTTAAAGGTACTTTGCCTCTAGTTTTTGCTGAGTGAAAGTTTAGTGTTTCCCATGTCGGGTTCATCTGTAAGGTAAAACTGAAAAGATGCTATACAGAGCATGTCAGCCGTGACAGTGCTCCTTTGAGGCCTTGCTCATCTTGTTTACTGGCCAAGGAAACCACAGCAGTATTTTTCTAGTGAATCATGCTGGAAAATTGCTAACATACTTTCCTTGGCCAGTATAGACAAGGCCTAAATGATAAAAATAAAAATTATACCATTATGATTTAGGTTTTACACACACCTTTCTTCCATGGGTTACTATGATGTTGAAACTAAGAAATGGGAGCAAAAGAAGAGCCACAGGTCAGCAGGTTAGTTCAATTCACTGTACGAAAATGTAGCTGCTGTTCCCCCAGTACCTTTGGGAAATGTGAGGGGTGTTTGTTTACTTATGCTGTAAAATTATTTTAGGATTTTTTTCCCCACTGAAATTGGATGAATGGCTGGAGTTTTTATATAGAATGTTATCCACATGAAACAAGTAGGGGAGGACATACAATTAGTTTATATCTAACATCAGATATACTATTCTATTCATAAACATACAAAGAAAATAACCGTGACTTTCAACAGTCTACATTTGTTATGGATCTATGTATACTGTATCGGTGAAAAAGAAAGATTGAGATATTTTTACAACTATTTTAACTGTGTGCCCACTCCTGAAGTACGTACTCTGACAAACTGAAGCTGGAATAAAGGTTTATAATCTCTTTGGTGTTTGGGCCATGTATTCCTATGTGTCTGTGCCCTGATCCTGATTGGGACCATAGGCCACAATTGCAATACAAAAAAGGAATAATAATGTCCAGTATGAATAACTGAAATATGACAAATAAACAAACACCATTAAAATCATTGTATCATCAATAGGTGCATCCTCTTTGTGCAGCTGGCATACAGGGTTCTAACAAATCCCTCTGCAAGCTGCTGTGCTATAAATGGCATAAAACTGCACTTCCTCTGGTATTATTTCGGTAGGAAGTTGTGGGCCTGTTTGTATGGAAGCAAAAACTTAATGAGACTGGCTTTCAGAAGCAAACCTGAGCAGATCTAAAAGTGATCTTCTGTACGGAGGGGTGTTAAAATGGTAAGAGCAAGGCTGGGGAAAAGAAGAAAGATCTGTTTTTTTCAGTGATTATGAATGGAACGTTTAAGCCTTACCAGTAATGTCATCGTTTAGAATAATGTATTTCATTTACATTTGATGTGTCACTAACACCATGACTAGACTGGTTTCGTATAATGCAAGAGATCAAAGTCATCATATTAGACACTCCTAGGGTTAAGAATGGCTTAAGCGGTCCGTATGGCAGAGCCTAGCTCATGTCATGTCCTTGTGATTGCCTTCTCATGTTTGACCATGAAATAGCACTTGCCTTGGAAACTATGGAGCATTGACTCTTCTTGTCATCTTTATTTACCCTTTTTTAACACATCCAGGGATGGGAAGGAAAGCTGGCTGTGTAGGAAGGCATAAGCCATTGAGACCAGGAAAAAGGAATGATAGTCTTAGCCAAAAAAAGCAGGATTGGATGTTGGCAGACATAGGTTCTATTCCTGGCTTTGTCACAAACTTATTTTGTGTTTGTCACATTGGGCAAATCATGTAAATTTTGTATCTGTTTCCTCATCTGAAAAATGGGGATAATATAAATGAATGAAGCTTAATATAAGATCTTGGATGGAAGACACTATTAAGTGAATATTATTATTTTTATAACTTATTTCCCAAATTGCAGTATTACGGAAGATAATATGTATGTGACTGAAAATATGTCTGATTCTGCTGGACAGAATGATACTACTTTGTACATTGAGAAATAAGGCAGTATTTTACAACACAGACATAAATTTGATCTGTCCTCAAATTGATACAGTATACATTTAAAAAAGCCAGAATGAGCAAAAGGGGAGGAAGAGCTTAAATCCGGGGGGAGGGCAGTGGCAGAAAAATTCAGCTCCTGATCATTGCATAAAGATGCAAAAAATTACCCTGCTTCCCCCTCCTTTCAATTGTTTTTTGGCAAACAAATGCAGAAAAACAGATGTCTGAAGTATAATGAATTTGAATATCCCTCCATAACAAATTGTTATTTGTAAGCTGGGAAAGGCTTTATGAATTTTGCTTTATGATTCACTCCGTTATTACCATAAAAATTGGGAGTTCCATAGAAATGTGTTGAAGAAAGGAGTCATTAATATTCTTTACAGCTTGCTCTTGTTGCTTCAGATATGTTCTGTCTGAATGCAGACTTTTTCCCTTATGTAAAATCTTCAGCTGCTGCCTTTACTGGATTTAGAGGTTATTAAGGAAAATATAATAGCAGCTCAGGGAACAGTAAAGAACTGTCTGTCCTATACTGTCCGACCCTGACCAGCTTTTCTCCATGTGGCTTTAAATCTTCATGTAATGTAATTCATAACCAGTTTTGAAACATTTTAATGCAGCTAATCTCCCAAAGCACAGGTTTTGTACGAGCTGTATACCAAGTAGTTGGATAGTCAACTTTTAGGACCATTAGCAATCAACAGTGACTGCAGATTTAAAATGGATTTTTGAATGTGACAAGAGGTGTTTCTTTAGAGCAACTTTTTTTCCTGCAAACTTAAAGCGACTATAAAAGGATGGGCTGATGCTTTGGGCTGCTCATTTTTATTCTGTCTACAACACACACTGCAGCATTTCAATACAGAATTCATCTTTTTGTACTAGAAATAGCATATTAAACAGATACTCCCATCAATACTTTGGAAGACAGAGAATGGCTGGGAGAACATAAGAGTATTGTCTGGTAGTTAGAGCATAAGTGAGAGCAATGACTCAGCAGTTCAGTTCCTGACTGACACTGACTCATTGAGTGACCTTGGGGGGTAAGTCACTTGAGCACTCTCTGTGCTCCAATTACTCTATCTTAAAATGGGGATACAGTAGTAATGCTTTGTGCCCCACCTCACAGGGATGTCTACAATGAAGTGATGTTTGTAAAGTGCTTTGAGAGTCTTCAGTGAAAGACAATGTGCATCATTCTAAACATAGTCAGCAAATTATTGAATTAGAGCTGTGATTTGTTACTGTGGTGGTTATAATTTTTCTTTTGTGTTCTCTTTGCTCCAGTGAGTGTTTCCTTTTAAAAATACCATAGCTAAGAAAAACGAAGGTCAGACGAGGCGGGTTTAATGCACAATCCATTGGCTGTATTGCGGTGCATCAAAGAAGATTATTCTAATTTCATACAAGAGATGTATAAAACATTGAACCCTCTATTGTTTTCTAATATTATTACTATATTGGAAACCCATTTATACTGGTCTCTAATGTAGCCAGTGGAACCCTTACATTTTCTGACTGTTTCCCAAATTAGCATAAAAATCATAAGAAAAAAACCAAAGCCTTTATTCTAATTAATCAAACTGATGCAGTGTTTTAGGTCAAAGTTAAAGGAATGCATTATTCAGAAGGTATTTTTGGGAAGAGCAAGGAGGATGTCGCTCGGGGTGGCTTTTGACATCTTATCCCATTTGCAATTATTGACAGAGAATTGGGTGACCAAAGTTGTAAACAATGTTAAAAAACAAAGCAACTTGAGTTGTTTTCCCTCTCCTATTCTCTCTCCATCCCTGTATTTTTAACCAATTTAGAGGTTTTTCCCACCAAAATTTGTGTCAGTGTTCCCTCTGGTAACTGATCAGACTGGGGTGCTACTAAAGTGAGGAGCATCAGGTGATATTGTAAAGATACTCTGAATCTTGAACAAAACATTCAATCCCCAAATCATTCTGGCCCATGTATTTGATATATTAGCACTGAAAGTTAATATTTATTATTGTTTAAATAAATTTAATTATGTAGAGTGTGTTTGGTGCCACAAAATGAAGACAATGCTTGCTCTGTGGACCTTTAAAATATTAAAGGCAGACATAGAGAGGACAGGGATGTACTGGAAATCCCAACTAGAAAATAACTAGGGTTTGGAATTTTTTTAAAAATTATAATTATTAACTATTAACTCATTTCATTGGGAAAGATTTGAATGAATATCCAAACTACTGGGAGAACATCCACTATGGGCGGGGGAGAGGGGTGAGAGACCCACAGAAACAGGATTGCTATAAGATGATTATTGGGACATCAAAGTTGGTATCCTTGGCAGAGTGGAGGAGATGAGAGGACTAAACTCCCAATATATAGTCCAAGTCAAAGTTGTGTAGGCCTTTAAGGTAAGTACAAAACAGTTTAAATATGATGTAGTGGGAAAGGGAGAGTTCATAGAGGAATTCAAAGACGTGGGGGAGATTACATTGTCAGCATCAGATTCAAAGTCATTTGAATGGTTTCCCTTTGGCTGCACCAGGAAGGGAAAGCAATATTAGAATCAGGGAGGCTGAAGAGAAGAGTAGGTTGAAGTAATCAAAGATATCCAATGCCTGGGCTGGCTTTAGCTGTGGGATCTTAGAACAGGAGTAATCAATTATTTTTTGTAAAGGTCCAAATTTCTTAGTCAAGGTATAATCAAGGTCCAAACGCCAGAGAAGAAAATACAGAAATAATGATAATAAAGAAATAAAAAGGTTTTGTGGTCCGTTCAAAAGTGTCTGGCAGCCGGCATTTGACCCCTGGTCTGCCTTTTGACTACCCCATCTTAGAAAATGGGGCTGGACATTCAAAATGCTGTCGAGGAACAAACTACAAAATATGAGTATGTGCTGGACATACAGGAAACTTGAGAAGGGGCAGTCAAAGATGATTCTCATGTTGCAAGCCTGAGTCAAAGAAGATGGTAATTTTGTCGGTAGCAATTAAGAATGGGGAAAGCAGACAAGAAAAGGAGAAAAAAAATTAAAAAATAAATTCCTAAAGGTGAAAAAATAAGAAACTCAGTTTTAACTGTGGTAAACTGAAATTGTTGGCGAAACATGCAAGCAGTGTCAGAAAGACAAACTAGATTGCAGGTCTCCATGCAGGAAGATGGGGAAAGAGTGAAGAATTAGATGTATGAGTAATCACTGTAAGAGATGGTAGTTAGAATCAACTAAGCAGATAAGATGTAAAAGGAAGAGAAACATCCAAGGGACCTGTGAGACTTCTACAAAAGAGGAATGGGGAAAAAGAAAATGAAGAAACATTGGATAGATACGAAAAGAACCAAGAGAGGACAGTGCCATGAAATAGATATTCTGTGTTGTCATAGACCCTGATCTAGTTACCTACTTAAGTACTCAATTTGATGGGACTACTTGTGCTTAATATTAAGCACATATTTTAATGCTTTGCTGAACCAGGACCTGAAATGGGAGAGAGGTCAAGAAAGATATGGATGGATTATGAACGCCCAAGAGTTGCCTAGCAGTGGGGTTAAGTGAATAGGTGGAGGTGTTTGATATAGAGAAGTGATCTCAGAATTAGTGCCAGGAGTTGAGAGCGAATATGGGGAATTGGAGGAAATCAGATGCTGGGAAAAGAAGAAAGTGTTCAGGGTGGAGAAAAGGGACTTAAAGAGGTACTGAAAGGTAGTGAATACGCTATAGGGTTTTTAATCTAGGATTCAGTGAGAAACAGGAAGAGTTGTTTAGCAAAGAAGATGGCAGTACTGAAGGAGAAGTGGACAGATCTGTAATGGAGGAAGATCGTGTGGTCCTTGGATTTTCTCCAGTGGAGTTCAGTGGCACAGGTCTAGGAATGGAGGAAGAGGATGTTGGGTGTGAGCCAATGCTAGAGGTCGTTAGGAGGCATGACGTGATGGGAGAAAGGGACAAAAGAGGTGTGACGGGTTGGATCACAGAAACCCCCTTGGGAGCTGCCACCTGATGTGCAAAAGACTACCTCTGCTCCTGTTTTCCCTGCCAGCTCAGGACTCCAGCACCCTGTCTTGCTGAGCCAGACACCCCTGTCTGGCTCCAGACACAGACCCAGGGTCTGAATCACTTGTCCCAAAGCTGCAAGTTTACATGAAAACAATTCACAGTAGTGTGCTTGTCTTTAGCACTCAGATGCCCAACTCCCAATGGGGTCTAAACCCAGATAAATCCATTTTACCCTGCATAAAGCTTATGCAGGGCAAACTCATAAATTGTTCACCCTCTATAACACTGATAGAGAGATATGCACAGTTGTTTGCTCCCCCAGGTATTAATATATACTCTGAGTAAATTACTAAATAAAAAGTGATTTTATTAAATACAGAAAATAGGATTTAAGTGGTTCCAAGTAGTAACAGACAGAACAAAGTAAGTCACCAAGCAAAATAAAATAAAATGCGCAAATCTATGTCTAATCAAACTAAATACAGATAATCTCACCCTCAGAGATGCTTCAGTAAGTTTTTCTCAGACTGGACACCTTCCAGGCCTGGGCACAATTCTTTCCCCTGGTACAGCTCTTGTTCCACCTCAGGTGATAGCTAGGGGATTCTTCATGATGGCTCCTCACCCCTCTTGTTCTCTTCCACCCCTTTATATATCTTTTGCATAAGGCGGGAACCCTTTGTCCCTCCGGGTTTCCACCCCCCCTCACTGGAAAAGCACCAGGTTAAAGATGGATTCCAGTTCAGGTGATATGATCACATGTCACTGCAAGACTTCATTACTCACTTGCCAGCACACACATATACAGGAAGACTCATAGGTAAATACATCCATCTGCAGACAATGGGAGTCATCAAGATTCCAAACCATCCTTAATGGCCCACACTTTACATAATTACAATAGGCCCTCAGAGTTATGTTTTATATTTCTAGTTTTAGATACAATAGTGGTACATTTCTACAAATAGATGATCACACAGTAGATTATGAGCTTTGTAATGATACCTTACAAGAGACCCTTTGCATGAAGCATATCCCAGTTACGTTATATTCACTTATATTTTTATAAAACCATATAGACTGCACAATGTCACAAGAGGAACAGATGGAAGAATGAGTGGAGCTCAGAGAATCCTCTATATAGCCAGTAAAGGAGACGAGAGGAGCAGGATGAGAGCACAGAGATGTCAATGGGTTGGAGCTCATAACTGCCACAGAAAAGTTAGAGATGTTAAAGGGAATGAAGTGGAGTTCAGAATGAGGGAATGCATTATTCAGGAAACTGAGCAGTGCCTCTTGAGGAGAAGGTCGTGGAAGTGGCATTTAGGGTTGGTGCATGGGAGAGTTGACCAGGATTGAAGGCTCAGTGACAAGGTAAGGGTGAGGAGGCTGGTGGGTTGGACAGGCAATCATCGGGATGCTGTTCTTTGCTGAGTCCTTGTCTTTATTCATCCTCTCTCACAGGCCAATAACAAGCCAGAAATTGAAGCAGCCCTGTTCTTGGATTGGATGAGGCTGGAACCACAGTCCATGGTATGGCTGCCAGTGTTGCACAGGGTGGCTGCTGCTGAAACTGCCAAACACCAAGCTAAGTGTAACATCTGTAAGGAGTGTCCCATTATTGGATTCAGGTACAAAATAATACCCCTTCTGCTACAGTACTTTCAGCCGCTTAGCATACTAAGATCTCTCTCTCTTACCCAGGAGAGAATGTTTCTGTTTTTATTCCTTTGATTTAGCAAATATAAAAAATAAACAAACAAGCAAGTACTGCTATCCTACAGGGAGAACTATATCCATGAATTGAGCACAACAGTCTTGAGTGGGGGGGAGATAATTCAAATCAAATGCTTCTTTTCCTGCCAGTCCTCCTCCTCCCCTACCAAAGGATTGGTGGATTGTCCTAGTAACTATAGAATTTACTTTATATTCCATCTATTCTGTAAACATGATTATGTTTTCTGGATTGGATCCTAATGAATTGCTTTCCATGATGATATAAAAGCATGCAAATGAACAGAAAAAATCACAGAAGCACAAAAATCCAGGGCTATTTATATATTTTTCAGCGAAAGAGAGTTTAATTGGTGGACTATTTAACCTAGTATGCTAGAAATTCCATTATATTATGATCATTGCTTTAGACAGAATCTACTCGGCCTATCTTCTGGTAAACATCTCTTATTTAACAATAATCAGAAGTTCTTGATTCTGAAATGTTGCTGATGGATTTAAATATCTGGATGAACCCTGTGGTTACTATAGCAATGAATAAATCATTGTAAAATGGCTATGTATTGGTATGCCTGTTCAGAATCCACTTAACAGCTAAGTAAATACTCGCTTTCAATTATGCTTAGACTTGTTTTATCACTTTGTTTCCTAATAGCTGCTTTGTATGGTTTGTGTGCTTTTTATTCATCATGGTCTTTTTACCATTGATATTTATACTTCTGTGTATCGTGCTGTTTACAAAGAGCTTTTTATAATGCTGTTTCTAAAGCCCAGATATTCAACAGAGGGCAGGCAGCATTCAGATAAAGATGTCATCATTTTGCCCTACATTTGAGGGTTTGAATGATGGCTTTAGGTGGAGATGCTGTGGGAAAGTGTCTTGCTTCCTTCTCACTTTTCCCCCTCATAGCTGGAGGAGGTGCTTTTTTAAATATTAAACAATCCCTGTTTTTTGGTCATTGTATCAGTTCCCTTGCTATCTGAATTAATCTCCTTGTGCCTTTTCTCCCAATGCATATTTCAACTTAGGGATGGTAAACATTATTGAAGGAGGCGATGGGATTGCGAGTAGGTTACTCCATCTAGAAAGTTTTCTATACTTTCCTATTTCCAAATGCAATATAAGAAAATGCCTATTTACTTACTTTGTCTCCATAATTATTCAAACAAAGTTAAAGGGAGCTATTGTTGTGAGCCAGGGCTGTCAGGGGAGTGGATAGCCTTCTGGTTAAGGCACCGGACTGGGACCGAGCAGATCTTGGCTACATATGTGCATAAAATCTAATCTAATTTTACCTATCTAGTATATCTCTTAAGTATTTCCAGGGCATCTATTACTGTGGTATGTAAATTATGCTTAGATAGTGTGTGTGCCTCAGTTTTCACATCTTCAAAATACACATTGTGTTGGAAGGCATTTAGAGAGTATATAACTGTGAGACTGACTACACCTAGAAACAGTGCTGTTAACTCTCTCACTTGAAATTATTACTAATGAACCTCTTAAAACAACACAGACTCTGTGTTCCTGGCTCCTTCCCACACTGCAACATAACAGATATAATAAGTGCTGAGGCTAAATGGATGTTTGTAAATGTGCATTGAGATCCTTTAATTTCAAGGCTCTTCATACATGCAAGCTATTATAATAAAGAAACTAGACAGAACTCAAACATATTGCTATTTAATGTGCAGAACACAACAGAGTTTCCTGGGGTTATTTGAAGGGCATTTTTAGTTGAAATTATTTGATTAGGAGGTGTGATGACAGGAAGGGTAAGAGGGATAAAAAGAACTGACATTAATTTCAGCTCATCAGAAATGTGCGGGTACATTTTGTATATATATATATTTTAATGACATTGGTTCGGTTTTCCTTTGGCATATGTGCTTTCCCGGTATTGCCCTGTAATTACTATAATTTTTGTGATTCTATTTTTTTGCAAATGTATAAGTAATTTTATAATCACCTTGCTTCAAATTGCTCTATATTGGCCCTATATGGCAAACAAACATTTTATTATGCTTACTGTACAGTGCATTGTGTACAGCCAAGGCTATCTTGGGGGGAAAGGAGCTATTGGCAAAGGAAACTTCTTTACAAATTGAAACAAAATTCAGTTATGATAGGCTATGAAGTTCTAATGGCAATTTTTTCCTCCCTCCATCAGGTACAGAAGCTTAAAGCACTTTAATTATGACATCTGCCAAAGCTGTTTCTTTTCTGGCCGAGTGGCAAAAGGCCATAAAATGCACTATCCAATGGTGGAGTACTGCACACCGGTAGGTATCTGCCTCAGTGACCCTTAATGTTGATTATTATGTAGAAGTAAAAAGCTTCAGTTGCTATGTGCAAGCTAACAGAGCATTTGTGTAGGATTTTTTTTTTTCTGTAATTAAGTCACCTTTTCTACACCCCAGTCTTTAGAGCCTAGCATTTTGAAATGCACAGTGAGGAATAACAGTAATGGTTTGAAGTAACTGGGAGTTAAGGTTTACTGCCTTTCATTGTTTATACAACGCTATATCAAAATCATTCATTATATGCTAATGGGTTCTGTGCTCAGTGTTAAATAATTGATTTTATGTATTCTACAGTAAGGCTAGGATTCTTGAAAAATCTATTTGTATCTTATGGGAGGGAGAAAAAATCAACTCACAATATATCAATGAGGGCCCTTCCAAGTTAGCACCTCCATTCTTTTTTCCAGTGTACTTTAAGTGCATAATAAGCTCTGTACTGAAAGATCAGTCACTAATAGAATTAGTTTAATGTGATAGCTGTTTTGACAGATTGTGGATATTTTCATTTGGTCATGACTGTCTCTTCAGCTGAAAATTATTCTCAGCATACTAGTGGTTGTAAGATGATATAGTGATATGTAAAGATCTAGGAGATACTTAAAAATAATGAACTGGATTTTCACAACTGGAGACCAAGAGCCAGATTTTCCAGTGAAATGCCTCTGCTTTGTGCTTCACCACTCGTGTTATCTGGCCCTAAACCCTATTTAACTGGTCCAGGGAGGATTATTCATGTAAGCATGATTCTCCCATGGCATAGAGCAGACAAGGCAGCTCTTTACCTTCCCCTGTAAGAGGAAAATGTGGAAGAGGTAAGATCATCCGATACCAGACAGCTTCTCAAGTGTATTTTTGGCTCCATGTGTCCATTGTAGCTGTGTGTATGTTAGAGCGCTCTTACGTAGTGCAGAAGGACTGCCCCTGTACTGAGCTTTAAGCCACTTTTGCAGACCCAGCAACCTGCATTTTGTGCAGTTTTGATGCACTCCACAGTCTGGCTTCCAGTTCACAATGTGGTTTAGTGCTCACAAGATCCTATAATTTTGTGTGCTGGTCAAATGTAAATGTTTAAAATAAAACCATCAAAATAATACATACCCACTGGGAAACTAAAAATGTTTGTATCTAATTTGTATGCAGACTAAGGGACACGTGCAAGGTAGAATAAGGGTTCATAGAATCATAGAATCATAGAATATCAGAGTTGGAAGGGACCTCAAGAGGTCATCTAGTCCAACCCCCTGCTCAAAGCAGGACCAATTCCCAGCTAAATCATCCCAGCCAGGGCTTTGTCAAGCCGGGCCTTAAAAACCTCCAAGGAAGGAGACTCCACCACCTCCCTAGGTAACGCATTCCAGTGTTTCACCACCCTCCTAGTGAAATAGTTTTTCCTGATATCCAACCTGGACCTCCCCCACCGCAACTTGAGACCATTGCTCCTTGTTCTGTCATCTGCCACCACTGAGAACAGCCGAGCTCCATCCTCTTTGGAACCCCCCTTCAGGTAGTTGAAGGCTGCTATCAAATCCCCCCTCATTCTTCTCTTCTGGAGACTAAACAATCCCAGTTCTCTCAGCCTCTCCTCATAAGTCATGTGCTCCAGACCCCTAATCATTTTTGTTGCCCTCCGCTGGACTCTTTCCAATTTTTCCACATTCTTCTTGTAGTGTGGGGCCCAAAACTGGACACAGTATTCCAGATGAGGCCTCACCAATGTCGAATAAAGGGGAACGATCACGTTCCTCGATCTGCTGGCAATGCCCCTACTTATACAGCCCAAAATGCCGTTAGCCTTCTTGGCAACAAGAGCACACTGTTGACTCATATCCAGCTTCTCGTCCACTGTGACCCCTAGGTCCTTTTCAGCAGAACTGCTACCTAGCCATTCGGTCCCTAGTCTGTAGCAGTGCATGGGATTCTTCCGTCCTAAGTGCAGGACTCTGCACTTGTCCTTGTTGAACCTCATCAGGTTTTTTTCTGCCCAATCCTCTAATTTGTCTAGGTCCCTCTGTATCCAATCCCTACCCTCTAGTGTATCTACCACGCCTCCTAGTTTAGTGTCATCTGCAAACTTGCTGAGAGTGCAGTCCACACCATCCTCCAGATCATTAATAAAGATATTAAACAAAACCGGCCCCAGGACCGACCCTTGGGGCACTCCACTTGAAACCGGCTGCCAACTAGACATGGAGCCACTGATCACTACCCGTTGAGCCCGACGATCTAGCCAGCTTTCTATCCACCTTACAGTCCATTCATCCAGCCCATACTTCTTTAACTTGGTGGCAAGAATACTGTGGGAGACAGTATCAAAAGCTTTGCTAAAGTCAAGAAATAACACATCCACTGCTTTCCCCTCATCCACAGAGCCAGTTATCTCATCATAGAAGGCAATTAGGTTAGTCAGGCACGACTTCCCCTTCGTGAATCCATGCTGACTGTTCCTGATCACTTTCCTTTCCTCTAAATGTTTCATAATTGATTCCTTGAGGACCTGCTCCATAATTTTTCCAGGGACTGAGGTGAGGCTGACTGGCCTGTAGTTCCCCGGATCCTCCTTCTTCCCTTTTTTAAAGATGGGCACTACATTAGCCTTTTTCCAGTCATCTGGGACCTCCCCCGATCGCCATGAGTTTTCAAAAATAATGGCTAATGGCTCTGCAATCTCACCCGCCAACTCCTTTAGCACCCTCGGATGCAGCGCATCCGGCCCCATGGACTTGTGCAAGTCCAGTTTTTCTAAATAGTCCCGAACCACTTCTTTCTCCACAGAGGGCTGGTCACCTTCTCCCCATGCTGTACTGCCCAGTGCAGCAATCTGGGAGCTGACCTTGTGCGTGAAGACAGAGGCAAAAAAATCATTGAGTACATTAGCTTTTTCCATATCCTCAGTCACTAGGTTGCCTCCCTCATTCAGTAAGGGGCCCACACTTTCCTTGATTTTCTTCTTGTTGCTAACATACCTGAAGAAACCCTTCTTGTTACTCTTAACATCTCTTGCTAACTGCAACTCCAAGTGTGATTTGGCCTTCCTGATTTCACTCCTGCACGCCTGAGCAATATTTTTATACTCCTCCCTGGTCATTTGTCCAATCTTCCACTTCTTATAAGCCTCTTTTTTGCGTTTAAGATCAGCAAGGATTTCACTGTTTAGCCAAGCTGGTCGCCTGCCATATTTACTATTCTTTCTACACATCGGGATGGTTTGTTCCTGCAACCTCAATAAGGATTCTTTAAAATACAGCCAGCTCTCCTGGACCCCTTTGCCCTTCATGTTATTCTCCCAGGGGATCCTGCCCATCTGTTCCCTGAGGGAGTCAAAGTCTGCTTTTCTGAAGTCCAGGGTCCGTATTCTGCTGCTCTCCTTTCTTCCTTGTGTCAGGATCCTGAACTCGACCATCTCATGGTCACTGCCTCCCAGGTTCCCATCCACTTTTGCTTCCCCTACTAGTTCTTCCCTGTTTGTGAGCAGCAGGTCAAGAAAAGCTTTGCCCCTAGTTGGTTCCTCCAGCACTTGCACCAGGAAATTGTCCCCTACGCTTTCCAAAAATTTCCTGGATTGCCTGTGCACCGCTGTATTGCTCTCCCAGCAGATATCAGGGTGATTAAAGTCTCCCATGAGAACCAGGGCCTGCGATCTAGCAACTTCTGCTAGTTGCCAGAAGAAAGCCTCGTCCACCTCATCCCCCTGGTCTGGTGGTCTATAGCAGACTCCAACCACGACATCACCCTTGTTGCTCCCACTTCTCAACTTTATCCAGAGACTCTCAGGTTTTTCTGCAGTTTCATACCGGAGCTCTGAGCAGTCATACTCCTCTCTTACATACAACGCAACTCCCCCACCTTTTCTGCCCTGCCTGTCCTTCCTGAACAGTTTATATCCATCCATGACAGTACTCCAGTCATGTGAGTTATCCCACCAAGTCTCTGTTATTCCAATCACATCATAGTTCCCTGACTGTGCCAGGACTTCCAGTTCTCCCTGCTTGTTTCCCAGGCTTCTTGCATTTGTGTATAGGCACTTAAGATAACTCAATGATCGTCCCTCTTTCTCAGCATGAGACAGGAGTCCTCCCCTCTTGCGCTCTCCTGCTTGTGCTTCCTCCCAGGATCCCATTTCCCCACTTACCTCAGGGTTGTAAGCTTGTCTCAATGAATGGGGAGTTAAAAAAGCAGAGAGGAAAATATATACCCCTAAGATGTTATAATGAGGCAAGAATAAAGTTTCTGTCCATTTTTATGATATATTTTCATTACAGCATTATTTGTTTTTGACTTCAACCATTATTTTCTTTATGATATGCATACTACTTTCTAAAACATGCAGTTCACTGTGTATTGGAGGGTATGGCACTGCCTGGTGTGAATCTCTGCAAGTGTACAATACATTTGCTTCTGCCAGCTTTTCACCAAAACTCTCCATACGCTTTATCCTTTCCTGCCCTTTCTTCATTGACTGAGATTACTGGAAATGATGATGTGTTGTACTGTTGCTCATTTCAGAGGGAAAGTCTAGAACAGCACAGACAAATCTGAACTGATTATTCTACTGTAAGCATTGCTAGAGCACACTAAACTTCAGATCATTAGAGCACATTTGTTCATTCCTCACAACTGTAGTTGGGGTCAGGAATCTCACTGAGTTGGTTATTGTTTCTTCTTGCCACCTTTATTCTCCTAGCAAATGAAGCAAAGACTTCATGAAAAAATGTATTCAGTACACAGAATAACACCTCTGCTACCACCATTTTTACCTGAATGATGGGTTTTGACAACAGAGCTCTAACTAATGGGAATTTCTGTCCCTCAAATGGTTGGAGGTAAATGAAACAATAAGAATGAGAATTTCCCATTCACAATGTTCACTCCTTTGAGTCTATTATAGGACCCAGTGCACTTTTCCATAGAGATATAAGAAATTCAAATTAGTAACAGGCAAAATAATGAAAAACAGAAAACTGAGAGTGCATGCAGATTGCTGAGCTCAGTCTTAAGAACCCATTTCACAGATGGTAAAAATCTTCTTTAGTTCTGAGCTCCAGCAATCCATACTAATTAGTTGTGCATAGCTGAACCAGCAGTGAGCTGAATTAGGAGAGGATTAAACTGGAAAAAATTTGAGCATGTAGTGCCAAAAGTCTCTGAGCTATTTTTTTAACTGAAAAATAACCCTAAGTACTGTATGACTGAACAAAACATCCACTGAGTCCTCAGTGTCCAGAACGTAATGATTTGAAAATGAACAAAAAGAATTGCAGTGGCCCCTCTGAAAGATTTTAAACACCAAAGTATTTGCTGTCTCAGCCCAAGACAAAGCCATCAACCTTATAGACAATTTAATTGTCAGTTGGCCAAGAATGCCTTCTTTCATGTAAGCTTCCAAAATACCTGAATGTGTCCAACTAACAGTGGATTGTGTGGTGGATTTTCCACATATCAAACAAGAAACTTGAGGATCTGTGATTTTTAGTCCTGTTCAAGAAGAATTTGAGAACTCGTACCAGATCCAAAGAACACAACAGCTTCTCCTTACCTGAAGAGGGTTGAGTCAGAATAAAGGCAAGGCAATTTCGGGAAGTCGTGGCCAGCACATCCCTCGCCCGAGCCGCTTCCAACAGCCCCCATTGGCCTGGGACGGCAAACCGTGGCCAGTGGGAGCCGCGATCGGCCAAACCTGCCGACGCGGCAGGTAAACAAACTGGCCTGGCCCACCAGGGTGCTTACTCTGGCGAGCCGCATGCCAGAGGTTGCCGACCCCTGATCTAGCAGAAGAAAAGATGATCAAGGACAATAATAATTAGAGGATGATTTCATTGTGGTGTTGCTTTCAGACAACTTCAGGAGAAGATGTCCGCGACTTTGCCAAGGTACTGAAAAACAAATTCCGAACAAAACGGTATTTTGCAAAGCACCCAAGAATGGGCTATCTGCCTGTGCAAACTGTCTTGGAGGGAGACAACATGGAAACGTGAGTAGTTAACTCTAAAGCAAATAAGTAGTATATCATTTGATATGCTCCTCGAGCTCCCCAGTTGGCACCAACTCCCTTCACTTCCTTAATGCCTAAAGCCTCTTTTTATTTTTTTCATTTTTGTTTACTATGTCTGAAAGGAAAACACAAGCTGACATTTCAATTGCCATTTCCTTCATCTTTTTTCACCTATCTTTACAATAATTTAAACTTCAATTAGCAAAAGAAAAATACCTCCTACTGCATTGATTTTCTTGAAAGGCCTTAAAATGGATAAGGTAATTTGGAAACTAGCGATCTTAGCATTGCATTTTGACTTTCTTCCAAAAGGCGGTATCTCTTTAGTGAGGGGTTTTTTGTTTTTGTTTTTAATTTGATTGCCACAGCCTAGCTTACTCTTTTCGCTACCCGTGTTTGTGGTCACACAAAATGACTTGAACTCATTATATTTACAAACAAACAAAACCAGTGATGATGCTCATTGATCAATGACTGGCCTTACCTTCTTTTAACTTTACAACAAGTTTATAATAATTAGTTGTTTAATGGCAGTTGCACAACAGCTTGTTATCTCTCTTTTTCTTTTAATTAATATTTTGATTTTATTTCCCACCTTTTGGTTAGATGCTTTTCATGGTCATTCATGTTGGTCTGTTGGATTTTCTGTTTTTCAGTTGTTGTGGTTTTTTTAATCTTTCTGTAATTATTTTGCTGCTGAGTTTTTCTGCCTCTCTCTCTTCACCTCCTCATTTTTTGTCTTGCAGTCCTGTTACTCTGATCAACTTCTGGCCAGTAGATTCTGCGTGAGTACTTTTGCTGAAGTGTGCTGCTGCAGCTGCGTTCCCTCACTTTTTTTGTTTTATTTTTATTTAGTTTTTACATATGTTCATTTCCTTCTTTGTTTATTTTTTTTCTTGATAGCCTTTCTGAAAGAATAATTTTTATTCCAGATCAGTAGAATGGGATAACACCAGGGTTTCCCAGGCATCGTGAAATGTATTCTCTCTCTGGAGGGTGTATTCTCATCTGATTATTAGGGATTTTGGTGCACAGTCCTACTAATGCTTATGAGAGTGTGTTATTTCTGAATAAGAGCAGACTCCTTGATTGTAAACTAAACGTATTTCAGATTATATACACTGAACTTTGTTTTTTCAAAAATTTCAGAGATGACAGTGGTCTTACAGTTAAGGCCATAATTTAAAGTTTTACTTACTCTCATGCACACATACACAATCCCTCCCCACCCCATCCCCATGATAATCAACAATTCATTGGATATTTTATTACAGTCTTTTTTGTTTTAGAAGGTATTCTGAGGAGACATTGAGATAGGGCATTGGGTCTTGGAGTTCTAAAAATACTGTGGAAAGTTTTTTATACTTTTCAAAAACAAAACCAATAAGATTTCTCAACTGTAAATTGGATTTTCATACATGCACCATCTCTGAACATGCTTTGTCTTATTGTAGTAGTAGCAGCATCAGCATAAACTAGAGATTTATAATGATCTCTGTGGCATTTGCTACCACATTATAGTGCTAATTTTAGACTAGGTAAGTTAAGATTACTTTTAATTCTTAATTCACTCACAGGTGAATATTAGTGAAGAGAGAACCATAAAATAGTAGGAAAGAAAACTTTACTATTGTTAGCATATATGTTTTGAAATGTGTGACCTACATTTCACTTACAATGAACTATTGTTAGAATAAGCAACACCAAAATAAATACATTGGAATATTGATTTATAATTTTCACACACAGCATAGATTGTTGTGAAGACAGATGGAGCACTCTTTCTCTAGTAGGCTTATTTTTAAGATGCCAAGAAATTTGCATGCTATTGCAAATTGCATGTGGTTAACACTCCACTTAGTAAGAATATCAACAAAGCTTGGAACTAAAGTGTAGTAGAGGGCTTTGGAGTTACGGTGCATTGTGTTTGTAAAATGGTTTCTCCTATAAATGCACTCATTGGTAATTTAAGCACACTGTCGATCGAAATATATGGATCCAGATTACTGACTCTTTAAAACACAATTAGATCTCTTAAAAGAAAAAGTTTAAAAATAAAAAACTCATAAAATAAAAGCTTGGGTGATACAGAATGTTGTTGCTGTGTCTAACATAATATCACAGATAAGTTTGTATAACATTTGTTTTTAAGGCATGGTGCCCACAGATCACTTATACTAATAACTTTGTGACATGCTACACTAAGAGCTTTATACCAAGGGTAGGAAATTTGGTTATTGGATCAAAGAGTTTAACTTACACATGATACATCAGAAACCACTATAGAGATGGCTAAATAGGTTTAAGGAGTTAAATTCTTCCAAATTTCCATATTTCACCCATTTTAGCAATGGAACCCTTCATCACAATAATACAGATCATAACTCTGAAAGCATCTAACTATCTGACCACATTCTGATTATCGGACAACTTTCTCCTAGGCCTAGAGCCCTGGTTCTGGGTCTTCAGTACCAGTTTTCTATCGGTCTCCAAAGTACTCTGGCTTAAAAGTGAATCATCTAGGAATACCATTACAGCACTGAGAATATGCTGATTAGGTGGACACTGATATTTGGGGCTGGCAGTGTTTATAAAAATATGATAAAGTGTGGTGCTTCTTAGCACTGGTTCAGACTGCTTATGAGTGGGGTGGATATTTTGCAGATAATCTCTAGTTGCCAAGCATTACAGAGGCAACTCATACATTCTATAATGGAATTATGATTTCTGTTGTCATCACTTGGTAGTACTGAACTGGGAATCTGTCACTAAAACACTTTAATGATTCCTTACTGTCAAGAAACCTTGACCTGAGGAGCTGAATAGTTAATTTCAAAACACATTGCTATGTATCATTACCCACGAGGGTAAAGGCATTATAACGCAATGTCTTAGCTACTCAACTCTTACTTGGCTTTAGTAGAAGACTCAGGGTTATTACTGCAGACACCGCTCTGAAAAATGTATCAATGAGGTTTTCTTAAAAAATGTTTGCCTCTGTTAAATATTTGCCATGTCCTTTAGCCTTACTACCAGTTCATTCATTTGCTATTCAAACTGACTATGTATGTCTTGATTACTTCTGAACCAAAGATGATAAATTTCTATGCAGCTGCTAAATCTAACTTACTCATGGACTCATTCAGGTGTCTTCTGCCTGTAGTTGGCATGTCCACATAGCCAGTTTTAACAAGTTGTCCAATACTGTGTTGCCTTTAAACAAAATTGCAATGTTCTCTTAAAATAATAATAATAGGAAGGAAGGAATTGAGGTTGGGTTGGGTTGTTTTGGTGATACTGCACACAAAAAACAAAGCCCTTTAAAACATTTTGGGGAGTGGAATGGAGCTGGTAGCAGAACCTAGTTTATGAAGGAAAAAATGGTCAGAAACAGTGGCTTTGTGATGCATTAAATCTTTTTGAGGGGGGAGGTTGCTTAAAATGAGAAATAATAGCATTTTGGACTATGCCAGTTATTTTTTATTTATTTTGCGAAATTATTTTGACATTCTATTTCCCCCTCTTGTAATAGTAAAATATATATTTCAGATTTATGCTCAAGTTTCAATGTCATTATCCCAAGGTATGTTAGTTCAAGGTGCACAGGAAGCAATCCCTGCTCTCCTTTAAAGATGCAATTTAATTTCTGATGATGGGGCATCAGAAGATGCAGTCAGGCTCTGAATGTCAAGAATATAGAAATTGGGAGATATCAGCTAAATAGCAAAATCTTAGTTATTATTAATAATAAATGCCTACTAGCACAGATTTTGAAAGTGCCCTGATCTACACTCTTCTGAGTTACCTCCAGTTTTAAAGTAGTTCCATGCAAATTAGGATATCTTCCATGAATATCTTAGGGAGATAGTATTGAATACTTCAATGTAGTACATTGAATATTTATCCACTGATTTGCGTATGGTGATGTCTAAAAGCATGGTGCATAAATGTGGGCTTGGCAATGCCAAACCTTGTCTCAGAAAAATGTGATTCATGATAATTGACCTATAGTATCTCATAGAAAAAGCTTTACCAATCTGTGAGAAAAAGCATTGACAATGTCTTCTAAATACACCTCTACCCCGATATAACGTGACCCGATATAACACAAATTCGGATATAACACGGTAAAGCAGTGCTCCAGGGGGGCGGGGCTGTGGATCAAAGCAAGTTGAATATAACGCGGTTTCAACTACAACGCGGTAAGATTTTTTGGCTCCCGAGGAAGCGTTATATCACGGTAGAGGTGTATGCAATATATAGCTCTGTGAATTCAGAAGAAGCCTACTTTTCTAAAGCACTTTGCAAACTGCTTTAAAAACTGGAAGATGATCAGAAATGGATCATCATCCTATAGTAAATGCTTTGTAGGATCATCACGCCCCTAATACAATAGCATTACGTACCATTATCACCTGTAATATAAGAATTGTTTCATCTGCCACTGAAATGCAACTATTCTGGAGTTGAACACTGTCTCTCTTGGACAGTACCAGTAACACTGCATAACAGTTTGAAACTAATAAGTGAAAGCATTTTATCTACCAAAACTATTTAAAAAAAAAAAAAAAGGAATTTAGGTACACAAATTGGAATTTGGCTATTTTTTCTAAGATTCTAAGGCCTTGTTTAGACTAGAAAGTTACACTTTACGTGTAACAGTATAATTACTGGTACAATTCCCTAGTGTAGATGCTGTTATACTAGTATAAAGATGCTTTATATTAGAATAGTTATTTCCATTTGGGAAGGAGAATAAGTTATGCCGGTGTAAGGCACCTTTATACCAATATTACCCTATCACTAAAACATTGCATCTGTAATTGACATGGGACTACAGGCACAACTTTCAATTGTAGAGCAGCCCTAAGGCTACACCAAACTTATTCTTTTGAAAAGTCACATGGGTCTTCAGTTCACAAATGTGGACAGGAGTTCATTTTGTAACGATCAAAAGTTGGGGAGGTCCAACATTACAGTTCCCCTAATACCACACTGTGGTCGTAGTGAAACTGGGAAGAGGACCTTCACCAAAACACTGGCCCTAATTCTTGCAGTCGCCTATTCAAGTATATTGACTAGGCTCAACACTTAACATTGTATATCTCATGAGGTAACATCCTGATTGGGCATGGATGCAGGTGTTTGAAGCTCTTTTTTACTTTGTTTCTTTCTTTCTTTTTTTTAACGAGACTTCTACTATTGGACTAGAAACACATCTCAGAACAGGAAGGGAGAGAAACAAAACACTTTTCACAAGGTTTGGACAGTGGGTCTGGAGAGTAGGAGAAATAGTGTGGTGAATGAAGGAGGTTGGCAAATTGGGAAGAAAGTTCATCTATACGTCCTTTTGCAAGAAACCTCTCATGGAACAGCTTCGTCTTCTTGCTTATGTATCATAAAAAATCAAGTTCAAGGAAAAACTCCTGAATGAACTGAGTCCCTTTTGTATGCTGCCACAAAATCTTCTACTCTGATGGATCAAGGAAGCACACAAATCATGGGTTACAAGTATAGCTTGCTGTTTATTAAACATTGGATAAACCATGGAAGCCATGAGCCATGGCAACATAAGGGCATAAACATACCAAAGTGTATTTTTATCTTTTTAAGGGGTATTTGTGATTAATCAGTGTTTTCTGCCTTATAGGCCTGCCTCGTCCCCTCAGCTTTCACATGATGATACTCATTCACGCATTGAGCATTATGCTAGCAGGTATGAGACCAGCTGGACACTAGGCAAATCTTTCTTGAAACAACCATTAAAAAAAAAATACACTACAAAAGAGAAGCCATCATTATAAGGGTTTTTAATAATTGAACGTAATTACAGTGGATAGTATACATCACCTTCTAACTACTGCTAACCACCTACCAATTAACTTGCATGCCAGACTACTATGCAATGATTGGCGAGTAAATAAGAGTCACTTAACATAGGTAAACCCAAAGCATGTGCTTGGTTAAAACTGGCCTTTAAGTTCTGTGTGGGTCTTTATTAAGTTATGCGTTCTGCTTACATAGGGTTTTATTTTAATTAGAATTCTTGGTATTACTGTATAATGCAGAGCCTTCCAAAATTTCTAACTACCAATACATGAGTCTCAAATGATACATTTAGCCAACATTGTAAAACTAAAGAATTGAGCTTATGAAATACTTGGAAAGGTATCTTTCTTTGTTTTGGAGGGGGATGATAATATACCACTGCTGTAGTTCACTTACCAAGTTTTAAGAGGACTTTTCATAGTACTCTTATCTTAAGAACCAAACATTTGGGTAAATGCTCAGATCTGCAACGCAAAGTGATTCCCCCTCTCCCCTCTTTTTCCCCCCACCCCCCCCAAGCAGGGGAATTTTCAGGGGTAGATACTGTGTAAAATACATACTCAAATGAAAAATAAATCAGATCAAGCTAGATGTTTTCTAAATTATATGTTACATACAAACTAGAAACATACAAGTCACTTCAGCTCTGGTGATGACATTGCCAGGTATGGAACAATTTGTGGAAGCCTGTGGCATCTTAAGGCCTTTCTTTCATAGTAGAATCTGCTTAACCAGGAGGATTTGTACGTAACTTAGAGATTAATTTAGATAGATCATGGATAATGAATAAGGAGTTACTTGTGACAGCTGCTTGCAATCACATTTGTTAACTAGCAGCGAGTGAAAAGTTGTCCGGATTTCCAAATTTAGGGTCTCTAATATGTTGACTACTGTGTCACCAAAATGTTATATATTTTACAGTTTTCAGGAAAGTTAGAGCCAGAAAAATCTGCAATGAGACTTATGGGTTTTATTGAATCTTTCAATTTTTCCACAGGCTAGCAGAAATGGAGAACAGCAATGGATCTTACCTAAATGACAGTATTTCTCCTAATGAGAGCATGTAAGTATACTATCTCTATGAATATTTCTGATGTGCATTTGCTTGTGAAGGCTTGGCACCTTGCCAGGGCCAGCTCTAGGGGTTTTTGCCACCCCAAGCAACAAAAAAACCTCTGCGAGCGCAACTGCTGCCCCTGGAATGCCTCCCTTACAATTATGCCGCCCCAAGCACGTGCTTGGTTTGCTGGCGCCATAGCCAGCCCTGCACCTTGCAATAAAGTACCAATAATATGGAGTTCACAACATTTTCTTGTTCACATCTGACTGTTGTGTGATCTCATTGTGGTATGTTTGGTTATGGACTTCTCATGGCCCACCACCATATATATCAAAGCCAGGATTTATGATGTATAACTCAAAGCTGCTCATATGCAGCTGATGATGAAATGTCATCACACTTAAAAGTAGTCCAATGTTATGTCTTCAGCACAAATTTCACATCATACATTGAAAAAAATCTCTCACAGAGCGTATCTCATAAATGAAGTATTACTTGGTAGTTTGAAGTTTTCCTTTTTCCTGTGAACTTTAAACTTAAAAGTGGATAAAAATGTTGGATGCTAAAAATGTCAGTGCAGCCTTTTGAGGGGTCATCAGGGCCATACTAAAAAAGAGTCAGTCTACAAATAATTAAATTCTACTGCAAGCAATGGCAGCATGAGCTCATGCTAGTTATTAAATATTAAAAGTCAAAAGCCTTGATTGGACAGGATGTGGAAAAATGCATTGACAAATAGTCTTTATATTGCTTTATACTTAAAGGACCAAGGATCCAGCTAGTTTGAAATCTAGTCAATTTTGTTAAAAGTAGTTTCATAATCTGCACCTGACACTTATGCAAATTTTGTGCTTTTGTGATCACATTTTCCTTGTGGGGGGAGGGAGTGAAGGGAAGGGCTCTATGGTTTTCTGCATCCTGTTGCTTTGTGAAATACACACACAAACAAAAGGGGGGAAACTGATTAAAGGTTACAGATTTCAAATATACCTAAGCCCTGTGTCCAATGTAGATTCAGGTACTTAGGAGCCTAAATGTAACTGGTCTTCTGCTCTGAAGTACTCAAGTCACTTCTGAAAATGGGATTTGGGTTGTTAAATCAGTTAGGACTGGTCTACGGTAACACTGTAAGTTGACCTAAGTTACGCTACTTCAGTTACATAACTGAAGCTGACGTAACTTAGGTCGACTTAGCTATACTATGTCAAGCGGAGACACTCTCCTGCCGACTTACCTTCTGCCTCTTGGGGAGGTGGAGTCGCTCTGCCATCGACTTAGCTTTTCTTTATCAGACCTGCTAAATCAAAACCACTGCATCAATCGCAGCAGTGCCGATTTAGCCCGAAGTGTAGACAAGCCCTTAAGGGCTTTTGAATATTTTACCTTAAGTATCTAACCGGGTAAACCATGAATCTGACTCTACACAAAATGCTATCAAATACATAAAGTAAACACATCTTTAATAAAAGATTTTTCTCCTTTGTCAACTTTAGCCTCTGTTAATTCTTCTCTCTCCCCAGATTTGTAACTTAGTTGTGTGGATCAGTTCAAGGCTGGAATGTTGCATGAAAGTTCTAAATGTAGGAGCTAATGATTTTTTTTTAATTTTCTGTTTTTAAAAAAAGGGATTGCCTGTTTTGAAGTCACAAGTTTTTCAGATGCTTTTATTACCTCAAATAATTTTAGTATGACCTAAATCGTTTAGCACTCTTATAGGCTAAAAAATAGCTTTACTAGTGTTTTGAGGAATAAAATTTAAAGCAGCAATATTTTAATTTTTGAAAAGTAACTACAGTAGATACACTATAAATGCCGAGTTAAACATGAAATAAACAAACTATACAAAATGATTTCTCAATATGACTTATTTGAAAAACAAGACACCCCCCTTCCCGTTGCTTACTGTGGTGTCCATTCTTCCAAAACCCCAGCCCACTATGGTCTTGTACGATTATTGCTGATATCAGTTTAGCATAGCGTTCCCCCCCCCCCCCATTTTTTTTTTTTAAATGTCCAGAACTCAGTGAAATTTGGGAATACGCAAGATGTGCAGAATTGGGCTTGTAGATTTGTAATTTGTTTGTGTAGGGAACTTTTTGCTTTATATGTCTGAAAAGTTTCATGTACCCAACATGAAACTGCATCCATAATAAAACTGGTTTTATATATTAAAACATTTTAAAAAGGAAAATTAACACTCTGGCTGCATGTGTAAATGTGAACATAATTTGTGTGTCAGAAAAACTTTATAAGAAAGTGAATTGGCCTGGCTGGCCACTGACATGATCAGTGCAATTCCAATGAACCACTGAATTTGGCATAAATCTCTAGATTAAAATTATTGAAAATAAAATCTTTAAATTTTTTCTTAAAATTGGATACATAAAACTTCATTAACTCCAACCATAAAACAATAAGGTGTATGCAGAACAAAAAAACCCTATAATATTCAATAAAAATATTAGTAAAACTAAACTCTACAATAAACTAAAAGGAAAAGGGGAAGGAAGGAGAGTATAAATAGAAAAAGGGCTAGGTATAAGAAGAATGGATATAAAGGACTATGAGTAAAAATAAATGTTTTGGCCTTGCTTCCACAAGTTTTTATGCAGTGGCATAGCAGGTAGCACAAGGTGGTGATTCTTTAATGCAAGTGTGAGCAAGTCAGGTTAAGCACTGGATGGAAGCAAGGTGAAACATGGGGGCCAAGATCCTCAGCTGCACCAGAGCTTTGCTTGAAACACCTGAGGAAGAGGAGGGAGGCAAAGGTGGATCCCAAGCATATGGAGCATGAGGGAAGGCACGTAGTGAATTAATGTAATCACTTGAGCAAATTTCACTACCAGTACACTAATCCCCTGCTCCTTGCAATGAATCCAGCTGAATTTCTTCAAAAGTGAAGAGATTTTTCTCTGAGTTGCCTTCTATCAATAATCACAAAGATAAAAATGAAGATGAAGAAAGCAGCTTTTTGGGTTTTGCTGTGTTTTTCCAGAGATGATGAACATTTGTTAATCCAGCACTACTGCCAAAGTTTGAACCAGGAATCCCCGCTGAGCCAGCCTCGCAGTCCTGCCCAGATTCTGATTTCCCTGGAGAGTGAAGAAAGAGGTGAGCTAGAGAGAATCCTAGCAGATCTGGAGGAAGAAAACAGGTGAGATGTACTTTCCAGCTGTTATCATCGTTGCATATACATGATACACCCACATAAAGAGGCAAAAGTGAAGCTGAGAAACCTGCTGTTAGAGTGTCAGTTTTATTAAGCTTTTCTATTCAATCTCCTGCATACGTTCTCTCTCTCACTTTCTGCTAGATATGTGAGAGATGTTAGAACAAAATGGTATAAATATAGGCCCATTCATGCTTTTGATGCAATCATGAATCAGCGCTATTGTGTTTAGCCTGCTATGCAGAATCTTTATAAAGATAAAACTTCAAAGGAAAATATGGGTCACTTCATTTTGTGATTATAGGGTTACTTATTACAAGTTCTGTAAACAGTGTTGTATAACTCTTCTTTGTATACAATGTACTGTGTTCTTTTTATCAGCATGTATTTCAAAATAACTCTTCAGGGTTACTTTATTTTGCATTAGCCATTACATGAGAGAAGGTTGTGTACATTTTCTGCCATAGATGCCTGGAGGAGACAGATTTTTCTTGAAAATAACCAGTTGGATAGTATATTTCCCCTAGAAAGATGGGTGAGAGAGTGTAGCGATGTGGGACTCACCCCTGCAGCGCCTCCTGCTGGTCTCGCAGGGAATTAGCTCGTCCAGCCTCCGGAGCGCCCTCTGCAGGCCAGTGTCCCGCTGCCGTTGGCCCCCCATGTCCCTCCCAGGACCCAGTGCCCCTTGTCTTTGGGGTGCTGCCCCCTGGCAATACCCCCACAGTCTCAGGGTCTCCTCACCCAGGGGAACCCCCAACCCTCTATCCCCACCTTGCCTCAGTCGTGGGCTACTGCCAGTCATCATCTAGCCCCTGCTCACTGGGGCGGACTTCAGTGTAAAAGCCACTCATCAGAGGCAAGGTTGGGTTTAGACCTGCTGCCTCTGCCTACCTATGGGCTGCCCCCTGCAACCCCAGTACTTAATTGGCCTTCCACTAGGCGACAGCCTGGGGGGTTTCCAGGCCAGAACTCCCCAACTCCCATAGATTTCCCCCAGTCCTGCTCCACTCCAGGTACCTTCTCTAGCTCCCCAGCAGCCAGGCCTGTCTCCCTCTACAGCTAGAGGAGACTCTCCGTGCTTCTGGCCCACTGCCCTCTTATAAGGGCCAGTTGGACCCTGATTGCACTGGCTACAGCTGTGGCTGCTTTCCCCATCAGCCCAGCTTTTCTCTGCCACAGCCCTCTCCCGGGCTGCTTCAAGGCCTTCCAGGCAAGAGCGGGGTGACCACCCCGCTACAGAGGGGAAGAAGATATATAAAGAAGATTTTAAAAAGATAAAGGGGTTGTGAAATAACTGTGCAGTACCTTTGTACAGGGTGAATTTCCCCTGTTCCCTCTGGTGGTCATAAATGGTGCTCAGGCCTTGTGATGGTCCTCTGCACAGAGGTAATATTGTGCCATGTTAGCTAAAATGTAAATATCACCCACTTCTTAATCCTTTGGTGGCAGACACCTTTTTCTTCATTTCTTCCTAATTTAACTTTCCATTCCTAGCTTTTCTTTACCTTTCATAGCAAAGGCTCAAGAGGGTTTTGACTGCATCAAAACACTGTAGCCACATTTCTCTGATATTTTGGGGCTCTATTGCTTCACTCAACCAACATAAACCAGCACTAAACCTGGCAGATCTGGTCATTGGCAGATTTAATATTGAGACCCCGAGAATTGAAAAATCATGACTCAGATCCCCCAAAGTCATAAGATTTAAAGAAAATAGATTTCTGAGTCTTTAGAGTGCACTTGATTGACCTTTTCAGGTCTGCTATCTAGGAAAAGGGCATTCCTCATAGCCATAGCTACAGCCTGTGGACTTAGTGAGAAACAGGCCAAATGACCAATCCTCTGTTAACTGTAGGCCATATGGGAAATATGGTATCATCGGTGTCATAATCTCTGTTTCCACCTCATATAGGCCACTAATCTGTCTGTATTTCCCAAGTCGCTTTTACACCATTGTTATGACTCACCGGTGTTCATTCATCTGGATATATCAAAAGATATTCAACTATCCCAAAAACAGCATTCATTGCAGGCCTTCTGTCTTTTCCACAGAATTTGAAAAGCTATTTCTGGAAGCTCTATATGTGCTTGAAGCAAAAATGCTTCCCTTGCAAAGGTCTGATCTTGGGGAGAGAAATTGTGATCACTTCTAATGCTCTCATGACCTCCCATCCAGAGCTGATGTGGCAGTTTTGCATCTGTTCATCTAGAACTCTTTAGCCTTCCTGGGTGGTGTCCTGCATTCTAGTGGGAAGCTCAAAGAGAGAGCTTACTTACCAGTACCTGCTGTTCTTTGAGTGTGTCTGTAAATTCTCACTGCACACCTTCCCCCTTTAGCAGAGAAAGAATCCCAAAATTTTGGGGAGGAACTGAAGGGTGGGTGGAGCCATTCCCCCTTTCATACTCAGAATCCTCCGCAAGGGAAGGACTGGGGGGTAGAGGAGGGTGAATGTCCTCAGTGGGCATTGTTCTCTAGAAAATGCCACGGCTCATCCCGAGACAGCACCAATACCCCAAGTGTGACTATGCAGATGAAACATTTTTAAAGAACAACAGTTACCAGTAAGTAACTTCTCATCACTTTCTTGTCCATGTGAAATTATACATAACATGTTTGACTTAAGAGCAAGTGTAGGTCCTCTCCTCCTGCTTGGAGCAGGCAAGATGTCCAGCTCCTTTAGCACTGCTAATCTTCATGTTGTAGAATCTTGTCTCATGTTACAGCCACATACAGCCCCCCACCCCTACCCCGAACCGTTCATGTAGTGTGGACGTACTTCTATATCTTTCTAAGCATTCCCCAGTTTAATAAATCTTACAGTAGGGTTTCTGAGGTGTTTTTAAGCCTCTAGATCAGAATGTAAATGTGAAATTGGGTTTACTGGCAGGAATAAGAAAAAGGTCTCTGTTTTCACAGCTTCTACTCTATCTGTACCAGGGCATATAATAAAGAGTTTTAAAAAATAAGAAAATCTAGGCCACTACTTTTGTCAAGTAAGCAGTTATGAGGTCTGTAGCCTGTGGTACCATTTTTCACTCTGGGAAGTACTAAAGGGACATTATAGCAGTAAAATCCCAATACAGTTTATTATGCTTCCCCTTTGTGTGAAGATTGCTGTTACGAAATTTTATTTCTTTGGTTGTAAGATGGACTGCATTGTCCATAACTAGGTTTTTAGCTTTTCACCTCCTCTGTTCTGCAGAACATGCAGAGGGTGATCTTAAAAAGAAAACTAAGTAACTACTCACCAGGGAAATGTTCTTGTTTCAAGTGCTCAGTAGAATTCCTTCAGCATGATGCTCTTTGGCCTCACATCTGATATTAATCCTATGGAGTGTTTTATTCAAGAGACTGACTAGAAGAACAGTTAGCCCAATGCAGGATTAACAGAGTAGTAAAGTGATGGTAGAAATGTGGCATTCAGAGAATGCTGTATATAGCCCAGCTATTAAAACATTAACAAAATTTAAGTCTAATTTAACAGGTCAGCTCATTGCCTGTTTCTCTGTTACTCAATTTCCCATTCTAACAGTTGGTTTGAAAATCTAGTTTATGGTAAATATAAGGGAGGCAGTTTGGTCTGATGTGGTGAATAAGCACAGAGTTGCAAGTGGGGACTTCAAATCCAAGTTCTGCCACAGGCTTGCTACGTCACTCTCTCCGTCTCAGTTTTTTGATCTGTAAATTAGAATAATCCTTGCCTACGTCCTTCACTGCGCTGGTGTGAAAATGAATTAGTGTTTGCACAGTGCTTTGAATAGGCAAAGTGCTATATAAGTGCATTACTAGTATTGTATATACCGTGTATTCTGTGATCAAATAGTAGCATTCACATTTCACAGTACTCACACTTTTTAGAAATGAGCAAATGGTTCATTGTCTGCTGTTAACTACAAAGTTCAGCCAACTGGAAGCTGAACCACACCTCCTGCTTATGCTTTGGGAGGGGCTTCTCAAGCAGTCACCCTTCACCTGCCACCCGTGCTCTGGGAAGGGAGTTCAGAACTCTTATGAACCAGAGACCTGACAATGATATCTGTGTTTCAGGGCAACATCCTAACATCCCAGTGTGAAAACCTGTACAAGTTGGTACCTTACCTATGTCAAACCAAACTCAAACTTTGTAGATTAGTTTCAGCAGACTCGAAGGCAGGTGGTTTGGATGGGCTTAAATCCCAAACTGTGTGCCTATTCCTAATAGTTATATGTGTGATGTGCATTCTGACTGCTATAGCCGGAGGATGGCGTAGGCTGTACTATTCTACTTTGTAATGGTAAGGCTTTCCTTTTTTTGACATTAACAGAAACCTGCAGGCTGAATATGACCGACTGAAGCAACAACATGATAACAAAGGACTTTCTCCACTGCCATCCCCCCCTGAGATGATGCCCATCTCCCCCCAAAGTCCTCGTGATGCTGAGCTCATTGCAGAAGCCAAGCTGCTTCGACAGCACAAGGGCCGCCTGGAAGCCAGGATGCAGATTCTGGAGGATCACAACAAACAGCTGGAGTCACAGCTGCACCGGCTGAGGCAGCTGCTGGAACAGGTAAGTCCTTAGGCTTTTTCTTTGGAGCCCTAAAGAATGATTTTTCCAAAGCAGAGTTTGAAATGTTATCAATAACTGTAGCACATCAAGAAGTGATATCTGTGAAGTGTAGTCAGAGAGAGGAACTTGATCTTACTCTAGATTGCAAGTGGTAAGATAAGATCACTGGTGTGTGAATGCAGTGCAGTAGCTTTTTTAATTTGGAATTTGGATCCTTAGCCCATTGAAATGTAGTGAATAAAATTGCTGTGTAACCATTGTGGAATATATACAAAATATGGAAATATAAAAATTTGCTCAAATGTGCTCAGCTGTGAATAACCACCGTGTTTTATTCTGATATCTCAGCCCCAGGCAGATTCCAAGGTGAATGGTACAACACTGTCTTCTCCTTCTACCTCCTTACAGAGGTCAGACAGCAGTCAGCCAATGCTTCTCCGCGTAGTCGGCAGCCAGACTTCAGAAACCATGGGTAAGATGACAACGTTCAAACTGTCACGAGAGATTTATATTTATATTTTACAGTATAGGACACCACAAAATTAGCTAAGGATAGTAAAGATTTTATTCAGTTGTTAATACAAACAGTGGGCATTTGCAATGGGCATTGACTTTAGTTGGCTATTTCTCCATTGTATATCATGATGTAGGCTTTTGTATTTAACCATGGTGCAGTGTCACAGATATTTTGACATCAAACAGAAAGCTCCATCAGGGCTTGTATTTGAAAAACAGGTACCAAGAAAAAGCTAAAGCAAGCTGTTCAGATAACCTCTAAGCTAATAAATTTGATCTAATCTGATTTACACAGACACAGTCTTACTTATGACTAAGTGATTTAAAAAAATGATCAACCATCCCACATGGTTAATTGATGTGATCTTATTTTAATGTATCATTGCTCAGATAAATAGAACTGAGTGATAGGCCACTGACAGGCAGCACCCACCTGGTAGCTTTTATAAATATATTTATGATGATAAATCACAGATTGGTTGTGGAGAAAGGTTTATTCAGCAATAGTCTTCAGTGAATAATCGTTGATATTTTTGTTTTTGGTAACGCTTCTGCTGTAGTTTCCTATCTGATAGATATTTATTGCCCAGCAAAGCTGAGTTTAGTTCAGCACCTGCTATCCTGTTCTTTCCCAAGGGTTGTGACAGGGTTAATCAATGACCAGCCAGGCTTCGTAAAGCAAAGTATTATTTATTCAGAACAAAAGTATTACAGAGAAAACATATCTTGAAAAGAATCAACTGCTTATATGCATACCTATCTTGCCAGGCAGTCATCAGCCTTTCACATGGAGCCCTGACAGGTTTCTAAGGGGGTGGGAGGGTCTGTCTCTCCAGGTCACACCCAGTAACAGGGAATTATTTTAAGTAAAGCAGTAATTGTTTAGCAATGTATTCTTACAATAAGCTGGTTTAATTTGATGACTTCAAAGTACCAATAGCTTCACAAAAGAAACAAATTTAAGGCTATTGGAAATATTCTGATTTGTACAGATAACTAAAATGCAGTAAGCTGATTTTTCTTTTTTTAAAAATTGGGGGAATTAATGTTTTCCTCTATCACACTGTAAAACATATTTAGTTCAGACGCAGAGGTGGGTGTGGGTTTACAGAACTTGTTGTCAGTCTTAAATTAAATGGAGGTGACAGATTTACCCTATATTGGACATCTGCTGCCTTGTGAGTGATAATGCTACCATCATCATATGCATGATTGGGGCAAAAAAATTGACTATGTAGGGATCTCCTACAATAACCAGTGTGGAGTAATGTACCTTTGAGAAAATGTGTAGTGCTGAAGTGATCTTAAAGTTAAATACTAGGGCTGAGAGGAAAGTACAGTAATGAGCAAAGATGTCTGTGTGGCAGGGGCGGGGGGTGTTTATTACTGAAATTGCTTGTTTGCTTCTCACTTTAGTTACCCTGCACTATATACAAAATTTGTTATGGACATACTAATATGATTTAGATTAGTGTTCTGAAGAACTGAATTGTGATGAGCTTAATCATTTCATGACTATTTAATTACTTCTTTCTATGTGTTTTCCCTTTTTCCATAAAATCTATTACTTAAACATATGGATGCAAAACCAGAAAGTCAGCAGTTACCAGCCTTCTTATTAACAGATGTATAGATCTTTGTTGTGTCATTAGTTAGGCCAAACATACAGTAAATGGATTCTCATTGTGCATCCTGCTAAAGATGACTCCCATTTAACATAATTTGTTAGACCTAAATTAGTTTTCTGAGACAAAAATGAAAAGGACAGTAAGATGTGTAATCGATTTCAGTGTAATCATAATGAGACTTCACAGTGAAGCAGCATTCCAGAACCCTGGACAGGGCCGGCTCCAGGCACCAGCCTACCAAGCATGTGCTTGGGGCGGCACCTGGCGGGGGGCGGCGCGGCGCTCCGGCCCGAGAGTGGGGCCGCGACTGGGCTTGCCGCCCTTCCCCCCGGCACTCTGGCTGCCGGGGAGAGCGGAGCCGTGGCCGGACTCTCTGCCCGCCTCCCGGCGCTCTGGCCGCTGGGGGGAGCGGAGCCACGGCTGGGCTCTCCGCCCTCCTCCCGGCACTCTGGCAGCCGGGGAGAGCGGAGCCGCGGCGGGCTCGCCGCCCTCCCCCCGGCGCTCTGGCCACCGGGGAGAGTGGAGCCCTGGCCGGGCTCTCCGCCCTCCTCTCGGTGCTCCAGCCGCCAGCGGAGCCGCAGCGGGCCCGCTGCCCTCCCCCCGGCGCTACGGCCGGTTGGGGAGAGCGGCCCGCGGTCGGGCTCAGCACCCTCCCCTGCCGCGCTCCCTGCCGGGAGGAGGGCCAGGGGCAGCGGGAGGCTTTTTTTGCCTGGGGTGGCAAAAAAGCCAGAGCCGGCCCTGACCCTGGAACAAAGATTACATGGGATCTTTTTAGCTATGCTAACATGCAGCCCTTTTCACTGTTACAATACATTTGAAGTCTTTTAGTTGTTGTTGGGGGCTGCTTGTATGATGTCCGGTTTCATTATTTTATTTAAATACAATTTAAACTATATTTAACTACAAGTTAAAAGTAAATTTTAGGTAGTGTTTTCTAATGCACTTAGCATTAAGATAAGAGCAGTGAATACATCGTAAATAAACGTATATTGACCTTGAGGGCATATACAGCTAAACTTGTATCTGTGCTTAACAATACCACTTTGGATATTAGTGTCTGTCCTTACTCAGGTGATTAATGTTGGCCAGAACATAATAGGATTATTCCCTATTGTTTGAAAATATATATTTGAATCTTTAGGGCCAGATTCTGCCTTCTTTATCCAGGCTGATTCAGGTATTTAGCCTGAGTAGTGGCAAAATCTGGCTCTGAATTTCCACCTTGACATCCATCAGAGGCTGGAAAAGTGACTCTGGTTTTCTTAAGTTTTCAAAGGACAACACCTCTAATGGGGCAACATTTTGTATGAAAATAATTCCTGCCACAAGACTTGAATCCACAGCCTTCTGGTCCAAAGCCAAGATGCATACTAAGCCTGACAGAAGCAGTGCTACAAGACTTGGATTTTGCTGTGTACTTGTAGTAGAGATTTCACTGACATGGAGTATCAAAAATGGGAGGACGGGAGGTGGTAGCATTAATATTCTTTAGGTGGCATTGCTTTTTCAGGTCCAGTGAGGTAAGATGCCAGGTGTATTCTACACTAATAATAGAGGACTGTGAAATGGGACAAAGGCTCAAATAATTTTCAAAATGCTGATGCATCTCTGCTTGGGTTATTACAGATGGCAACGCAGCTTTTGTGTCTTAATGGGGGATTAGACAAATAAGAGAGAATCTCACTCTCATAGATAACCCTCCAGGTGTATTCTCCTTTAGAAACTCTGCTTTTTAAGCACTTTACTGCTATTAGGCTTCAGATTAAAAACTAAGCAAAATTACCCTTTCCTGTACAATTGGGCAGATGGCATTTGGTTATGTGAAAACATCAGAAAATGTAAAAATACCTGTAAAGATGAAGGGTGCTGAACTTCCCAGTAAGCTTCTGCCTTATAATCAGATTATAGAAATCATTCAAAGGGACATATGGATTTTGCTTTGTTTGAACTGTTTTTTTAAAACCTTTCACAGTACAATTGAGTGTTCCTGGAGCACCAATCTGATGCAATTAAACTGTCAGAAATATTAATGTTGATGCAGATTTACTCTGCTAGGCAAAGCATTCCTAACATGAAGCCAGCACCATTAGAGAGCTGCTCAAACAGCACTGCTCACAACAGCAAAAATTGGTACTAGTAATGGAATGAGGAAAACTGAAACAAGGATCATCATTTATATGAACTCCCTCCTCTTAGCAGACATTTCCCCCAGATCAAGTAATCCTGGCATTCTTTTAATGAATTAAAGTTTAAGATGCAGATTTGCCTGATTTTACACAGCTTCATTAAAATGGAAAGCATTTAATATTTGGTGACAAAATTACCCCTTAAAATTTAGACTGGATATTAGCCAGGAGGATTTATTTCAAGTGTCCTGCCTCCGTAAGGTACATGGCGGGGGCTGGGGGGAGGGGAGAAGTACCATAGTGATCTGTTTACCAGATGTTTTTGCAGTGACGTAAATGCCATGGTTTGTATTTGTTTTTCAGGTGAGGATGACCTGCTCAGCCCTCCCCAGGACACAAGCACAGGGCTGGAGGAGGTGATGGAACAGCTTAACAATTCCTTCCCAAGTACAAGAGGTAAGCTTCAGTAACGCAGAAGCATATATCAGCAGTTAAGAGGTGGTATACATTCCTTAAAGATCACGCAATATAATATACAGTAGAACCTGAGAGTTATGAACGCCTCAGGAATGGAGATTTTGTGTAACTCTGAAATGTTCGTAACTCTGAACAAAACATTATGGCTGTTCTTTCAAAAGTTTACAACTGAACATTGACTTAATACAGCTTTTAAACTTTACTATGCAGAAGAAAAATGCTGCTTTCCCTTTATTTTTTAGTAGTTAACGTTTAACACAGTACTGTCCTGTATTTGCTTTTTCTTTTTCTCTGCTGCTGCCTGATTGCGTACTTCTGGTTCCAAATGTGGTTTGTGGTCAGTTTGTAACTCTGGTGTTCTACAGTACAAGTACATGTGTATAAGTAGATGGTGTGTGTGAGAGAGAAATAAGCTACTTCTGTCTCTCTCTCTCTGTTTTTTTCACTCAAGATTATTTAGTTGTTTTTGTTAAGACTAGCTACAAAAAGCTGTGTTATGTATAAGGGACATCATAACCTCCCCAAAAATCTAACCTAACTTCGTGGGTGCCCTATTAACAATATACACTCTATATCTGTTTTTTTTTCCCTTAGAATTTCCTCTTTTCCCCTTCCCTTGGTTCCTTTTTTCACAGTCCCTCTGTGGTTTTCAATCTGTATGTTTGATTGTATTTCATTCTCTCTCCTTCTTTCTAAGAAGATTGCGAACCAATAACATTAGAGTTGGAGTCAAAACTTTCAAACTCACGCTGTTCGAGTTCAAAGTGAGACAAAATAAGCTGGCTGCTAGTTTGTACAGAATGTGTGTGTGTGTGTGTGTGTGTGTGTGTAGAGACAACAGCACCTCTTTCAATTTTCTTGTTTTTATTAAAGTTTGCTCCCTTTGTTTGCTGAAGATAAGCACACACATTATTTGAATTATGGTTTCTAAAGCTTTTTATTTAAGAAAAGGTCTTTTCTGAGCCAGAACAAAACATTCTGCTGCCAAGAGAATTGCTTGTATTCAGGACTGGAGATGGAATGATTGTTGGACAGTAGCTACGGTGGTTGACATTCACCTGCTGTGGAGAAGCCCCATAAGTCCTATATGCCACCTGAAGTCCCACTTTTGCCTTATTTTGTGGATGTGCATAGGCTTTGTGCACACCATTTGCACAGGGAGATGAATTTCACACCAAGTGCCTTCTCCAAAGGATGATATGCCTGCTTCATCCCAAGCAAGAACCTCTGCCAGCCTGGGGTAGTGGCGGCAGGGCTTCGGCGGTGATTTAAAGGGCCCGAGGCTCCCCGCAGCAGCTGGAGCCCTGGGCCCTTTAAATCACCACTGGAGAAGCTGGTCCAGTCCGGCGTACTTTCACCTCTGGAAGGGAGGTTGGAGAATTGATTGGAAAAATGGATAATGGAAATAGAATCATCTAGAAAAAACGTTATCCAAGAAAATCCACTGCAAAATACTTTCACCTAAGTTGATGTCCTTAACATGGTGAGCATATGTGTGCACTATATCCATCCCCAAATTGCACCTATGATTTAGCCACCAGAAAGAGAGAGCCTGTTAAAGATGCAAGCTTCTAAATCCACGTTTAGGCACCTAAAAAAAGTGCCCTGATTTTCAAAGCTGCTGGGTATCTGCAGCTCCCATTGATTTCATTGGCATTTGTGTGTACTCAGCACTCTGAAAATATCTTTGTGTGTCCTACTATTAATTTATGAGCCTAACCCAGTTTTTAAGAATGAGGCCCTTGTTCATTGTAGCAAACTTCCTAATCAGAGTTGATGGCAATTGAAGAATAATCATTTTGAAAATACAAGCATGTTTGGAATACAGTGGTCACATTTCAAAAGTCAACAATTAATGTGTTATTTAAGCTGCAGTAGTTATTTTCCTGTACTTAAAATAGGAAATTACCACACTATTTCAGATTCCACTCTGTGCTGACGGAGTGTAAAAAGGGATTTTAATTTTATTTTTTGCTATAAATTTTATAGCAAACTTAATTAATAAAGCTGACAGCATATAAATGATATACAGAACCTATTGCAAGCAGCGATATGCTGTAATTTGTAGTATATTAATTAGTGTTTTAGTACAGAAAACATTTTTCTGTATGACAAAACCTGCAGACATATCTCCCCTGCTACAATGATTAACACTCCCCACAACACACCTTTCAAATCCATGGATCCTACACATGTCTATCACAACATGTGGTACAGAGGCCCACTAATCCCATCTTTTTGTCTTATCACTGCAGAGGTGTTAACAGTCCACTCTACCTTGAATGGTCCTTTACAATATGTTCTAACCACTTATGCTAAACCAGTGGTCCCCAACCTTTTCCGTGGGCAGGTGCCGGACGACTAGCCGCCGAGGACTATGGCCGCTGGACAAGCAGCTGCCGAAATGCTGCCGTGAAGCGGCAATGTCAAGAGGCGTCGCCGCTGAAATGCCGCCGTGAAGCAGCGTCATCAAGAGGTGTTGCCGCCAAAATTCGGCGACATTTCGGCAGTAGCGCTTCTTGACGTTGCCGCTTCTCAGCGGCATTTCGGCGGCTGCTTCTCTGGCGGCCAGTAGGCGGGCGCACATGGATGCCTCGGCGGGCGCCATGGAGCCCACGGGCAACGTGTTGGGAACACCTGGGCTAAACAGTCCCTTCCACCTTGCATTTTGCTGTAACCCCTGGGTGTACCTTTCTCACACCTGAGGAAGAGCGCTGTGTGACTCAAAAGCTTGTCTCTGTCCCCAGCAGAAGTTGGGCCAATAAAAGATATTACCTCATCCATCTTGTCTGTCTAGGAATACATGAATTTTCTTAACACAAAGGAAGGGGCAAATTTATGTAGTGAGCTGCATGGAGGTATCAGTTAAAATCCTGGGTGAAGTTTAAAAACGGAAAATTTAGTCTAAATATCAGGGAAAGTGTCCTAAGAATGAGCTCCTACAAGGCTGTGAAATAACTTCGCAACAGAAAGATTTTATTTGTCACTTCCAAAACAAAAATTGAAATTATAAAATGTATAACAGGGACAAATCCCCAGTCGCAGGGAGTTGGGCTGGTGATTTAATATGACTTTTCCATCTCTAACTTCTATGATTGTGAGCAGGTGTATTAAAAAGAGCATCAGAACTTGGTAGCATTTATTTCGAATAGATTTTAGCACCTTTGTTGTAAAGCAAGTCTTGCAACATGTAGAAAACTAAGCATACAATCAGAGAAACGCAGGGCTGGAAGGGTGCCACGGTTGGAAGGGACCCTGAGAAGTCATCAAACCCAGCCCCGTGTGCTGTGGCAGGACCAAGTAAACCTAGACCATCCCTGACAGATATTTGTCCAACTTTGTTTTTAAAAACCTCCAACGATGGGAATTCCACAACCTTCCTTGGAAGCCCGTTCCTGAGCTTATCTACCCTTATAGTTAGAAAATTTTTCTTAATATCTAACCTGAATCTCCCTTGCCGCAGATTAAGCCCATTACCACTTGTCCTTCCATCAGTGGACGTGGAGAAGAGTTGATTACCATCCACTTTATAAAAGCCCATAACATATTTCTAGACTATCAGGTCCCTCCCTTAGTTGTCTTTTCTCAAGATTAACATATGCCCCGTTTTTGTTTTAAATCTTTCCTTACAGCTCAGGTTTTCTAAACCTTTTATCATTTTTGTTGCTCTGCTCTGGACTCTCTCCAGTTTGTCCACATCTTTCTTAAAGTGTGGCACCCAAAATTGGACAGACTACTCCAGCTGAGGCTTCACCAATGCCAAGTAGAGTGGGACAACTACCTCAATGACATGCCTGTTAATTCTCCCCAGAGTATTAGCCTTGTTTGCAGCTGTATCACATTGTTGACTAATATTCACTTTGTGATCCACTATAACCCCCTAATCCTTTTCAGCAGAATTACCACCTACCCAGTCATTTCCCATTTTGTAGTTGTGCATTTGATTTTTCCTTCCTAAGTGAAGCACTTTGTGGTTGTTTTTATTGAATTTCATCTTGTTGAATTCAGATCAATTGTCAAATTTTTCAAGGTCATTTTAAATTGTAATCATGTTGTCCCAAGTGCTTGTAACCCCTCCCGGCTTGGTGTCATCTGCAGATTTTATACGCATATCTCCATTCCATTATCCAAGTTATTCATGGAAATATTGAATAGTGATGGGCACAGGACTGACCTTTGCAGAACCCCACGTTATGCCTTCCCAATCTGACAGTGAACCACTGATAACTACTTTTTCAGTACAGTCTTTCAACCAGTTGTACACCCACATTATAATGTTTTCATCTAGACCACATTTCCCTAGTTTGTTCATGAGAGTGTCATGTGGGACTGTGGTCAAAAGCCTTGCTAAAACCAAGATATTTCACATCTACTGTTTTCCTTGTATCCACTGGGCCAGTAACCTTGTCCAAGAAGGAAATTAGGTTGGTTTGGCATGATTTGTTCTTGACAAATCCATGCTGGCAATTCCTTGTAACCTCATTATTCTCCAGGTGCTTACAAATGGATTGTTTAATAATCTGTTCCACCTTCAGATTCACTATCAATTCTTTACTGTTGGTGAGAATCAAGTCTAAAATAGCTGACCCTCTGGTTACTTTTTCACTTTCTGAAACAAAAAATTGTCCCCAGAACATTGAGAATTTATTGGAAATTTTGTGTTTTGCCATATTACATTTCTAACAGATGCCTGGGTAGTTAAAAGAACAGGAGTACTTGTGGCACCTTAGAGACTAACAAATTTATTAGAGCATCAGTTTTCGTGGGCTACAGCCCACTTCTTCGGATGCATATAGAATGGAACATATCTTGAGGATATATATATACACACATACAGAGAGCATGAACAGGTGGGAGTTGTCTTACCAACTCTGAGAGGCCAATTAAGTAAGAGAAAAAAATAATAACAAAATAAACTTTTGAAGTGATAATCAAGATAGTCCAGTACAGACAGTTTGATAAGAAGTGTGAGAATACTTACAAGGGGAGATAGATTCAATGTTTGTAATGGCTCAGCCATTCACAGTCCTTATTCAATCCTAAATTGATTGTATCTAGTTTGCATATCAATTTCAGCTCAGCAGTCTCTCGTTGGAGTCTGTTTTTGAAGTTTTTCTGTTGTAATATAGCCACCCGCAGGTCTGTCATTGAATGACCAGACAGGTTAAAGTGTTCTCCCACTGGTTTTTGAGTATTATGATTCCTGATGTCAGATTTGTGTCCATTAATTCTTTTGCATAGAGACTGTCCGGTTTGGCCAATGTACATGGCAGAGGGGCATTGCTGGCACATGATAGCATATATCACATTGGTAGATGTGCAGGTGAACGAGCCCCTGATGGCATGGCTGATGTGATTAGGTCCTATGATGATGTCACTTGAATAGATATGTGGACAGAGTTGGCATCGGGCTTTGTTACAAGGATAGGTTCCTGGGTCAGTGTTATTGTTCAGTGATGTGTGGTTGCTGGTGAGTATTAGCTTTAGGATGGGGGGTTGTCTGTAAGCGAGGACAGGTCTGTCTCCCAAGAACTGTGAGAGTGAGGGATCATCTTTCAGGATAGGTTGTAGATCTTTGATGCGCTGGAGAGGTTTTAGTTGGGGGCTGAAGGTGACAGCTAGTGGTGTTCTGTTATTTTCTTTGTTGGGCCTGTCTTGTAGGAGGTGACTTCTGGGTACTCGTCTGGCTCTGTCAATCTGTTTTTTCACTTCAGCAGGTGGGTATTGCTGTTTTAAGAATGCTTGATAGAGATCTTATAGGTGCTTGTCTCTGTCTGAGGGATTGGAGCAAATGCGGTTATATCTTAGAGCTTGGCTGTAGACAATGGATCGTGTGGTGTGTCCTGGATGGAAGCTAGAGGCATGTAGGTAAGTGTAGCGGTCAGTAGGTTTCCAGTATAGGGTGGTATTTATGTGACCATCGCTTATTAGCACAGTAGTGTCCGGGAAATGGACTGCTTCTGTGGATTGATCTAGGCTGAGGTTGATGGTGGGATGGAAATTATTGAAATCATGGTGGAATTCGTCAAGGGCTTCTTTTCCATGGGTCCAGATGATGAAGATGTCATCAATGTAGTGCAAGTAGAGTAGGGGCGTTAGGGGATGAGAGCTAAGGAAGCGTTGTTCTAAGTCAGCCATAAAAATGGTGGCATACTATGGGGCCATGCGGGTACCCATAGCAGTGCCGCTGACTTGAAGGTATATATTGTCCCCAAATGTGAAATAGTTGTGGGTGAGGACAAGGTCACAAAGTTCAGCCACCAGGTTAGCTGTGACATTATCGGGGATACTGTTCCTGATAGCTTAAAGTCTCCCATTATTATCAGGACTTGTGTTTTGGATATTTCTGTCTCATAGCTCAGGTCTCAATAAGTAGATCTTGGGAAAAGTAGGTGATGTTCCTGTATAGCTTTTTATAACTTTTTCTTTTTTAATTTAACCTTTTACAGTTTTTAAACAGTACAGAAAGAACTCTGTGCTCCTTGAAGAGCCAAAGGTTGGTGCTGAAAGCAGTTTAATTTCTGCAGGGGGAATTTCTGCTGAGTACCTGATGATTGCTGTCCTTAAGGAATTTTCCTTTCCTTTTAATCTGAGGTTTCCCATCCATGTTCCCATTGCTGTGCTGCTCACAGCAAATTCACAGCTGCTGCAGCTGCCTCAGACAGCTGCTATGCTAACTCAAAACAGATGTCAAAGCCAGAGGTCTGACATTTAGAGGAAATGTACTATTAAATACCACCTCAGTGGCTTATTTAGCCCTGCTAGATAATGGGCCACAGAGGAAAATGTTTTCACACTATACTTGTGCACAAATTACACAGTCTTCAAGGAGTTTATTGACAGTAGATAGAGATCTTGGCTTGACAAAGAAGCAGCAACAATATGCAATTTTAAAAAAATAAGGGCCAAGTTCAGTCCTGGTGTTTAGCAGATGAAACTCCACTGAAGTCAGTAGAACTGCACCTACTTAAAACAAATCTCATTGTGATCCACAATGTATTTTGTAGCTAAGGTTTGCAAATGCTGTTTATGAATGAACACAGAAGAACATTATCCTGAGCCCACTGAACTCAGTGGCAGAGTTTCTGTGGACTTCAATGGTGCACAGTCAGGGGCTTAGATAGTAAGGTGAAAGGAGTCATATAAATACTTAGAACATAAACCCAGATGTAAATTACAGTGATTTTGGGGGGGTCAAAATTCAGCTTTATTAATTTGTCAAGATACCATTTAATAAAAAGGCCGCCTAGCATGGCTTATTTAGAAGAATTATGGTGAGCTCAGGGCAATAAATAAAAAATGGCATTGAAAATAGATTTATTATTTGCAAGTCTGCTTTTATTTTTTTATCCCACTTTTATGTACACACACACACAAACACACTTTCAGCAGTGCATTAGCTATGCTTGAATACTGATAAGTTGTGCAGCTAAATCCCTACTTCCAGCACTGAAAATGTATCCTATAATTTTCTGTATTTAGTCAGCAAAGCACTGGCATCGTTGTTCAAACTCTCCTTTCCACATTTTACAGAATCAGTGGAAGAACTCTCTCAGCCACCATAAGCAGTGAATCTCACAGCTAACTCAGACCAGGAAAGGGGTGCTTCTGCCCACTCCAGCCAGCATCCAGAAAGATGCCAGGTGCTGAACCTTCCCCATGACACCTGTGGTTCAGTTAGCCCCAGGGACCGAGATTCCTGAGGTCTTTCCAGTACTTGAGTCCCTGATGGTAGCACAGTGCAGTACTGGCTGAGCCTCTGTCACTGTTTCTTCAGTGGGACCTGAGGTTGCTTTCCACCTTTGAATACATAATCAGGCCATGATGAAATTGCTTGAGAATATATTAATGAATTTCACGTGAAGTGCAAAAAAGTGTTCTCTTGATAGTAATACTGTTTGAAAACATTTTTCAAGGCTAGAATTTATTTTATTTTGGAGGTGGGATGGGGAAAGTGTGTCTTAAACTATGGTAAACCAATAACTTGGCTTGTTGCACATAAAAATGTAAATCTGCACTATAACTCTATTAGTTACAAACTCAGCTTACCATAATTATTAACAAAATTCTTTCCCTCTTCATTTTCGAAAACAAAGTGTGTACCCGTTCGTTCTTAGAATGACTGCTGAGAAGACAGACTAGAATTGGGCATGCTGTTTGGGAGTGATCTGAGTTTTACTGTTTCTCAGAAAATGTCCAGAAGAATCCAAGCTTATGTCATTAAGGGTGCTGTTGTTTTATTTGACTTTTTGACTTTTTTCCCTTTATTCTTTACATGACACAATTAATAATTAGTATTTTAGGCTTCAATCTTGCGAAGACCCATGTATGTACTTAATTTTATACCCTATGAATAGTCCTGTTGACTTCAGTGGGACTAAACACAGTCCATAAAGTTAAACACATACATAAGTCTTCGCAAGATTTAGATTGTAAGCACTTTGGGGGGCCATACCTTCATGTATGGTTTTACATGGCACGACTGGGGCCCTGGTTGTGACTGATGCCTCTGGAATTTACTACAGTACATTAGCTTGCAGGCCCTAATGTGAACCTCTTAATTTATGTAAGCTGGAGTTCTGCATGGTAGTTGAGATGCAGCTACTGCACCACTTTTGGGGAAGTTTAAATACAATATTTATGATGACTTTGGCCCCAAAACACATAGGTCTGTGCTAGCCAGTCAGCTTTCAGGATTGGGGAGGTTTTTGGATGAGACTTTGTGACTAGTGTATTTGAATGTGGATTTATAAAATAAACATGGTGGATTCTACCTTTTGCTGTGTGGGGACAGGGCATCAAGAAAGCATCTGAGGAGAAATTAGTACACATTGTATACATTTCATTGTATACAGGTTACCTCATTATCCTCCTTCAAATCCATCCTTAAAAAATTCATCTTTCCAGTGATGCCTACAAAAAACTCAGTAATGGTTAGGCTGCTGGCATGTCAAAATCACTGCCTGCCCGGTACCGGTGTTGTCTTGTTGTTTCCTTGTACTCCCCTGTAGTTCTGTATTCATCTGGTATCTCTTGTGTTGTATCTAGATTGTAGAAAGACAAGGTGGGTGAGGTAATATCTTTTATTGGACCAACTTCTGTTGTTGAGAGAGACAACTTTTGAGCTTACACAGAAGAAGAGCTCTGTGCAGCTCGAAAGTTTGTCTCTCTCACTAACCGAAGTTGGTCCAATAAAAAAATTACCTCATGCACCTTGTCTCTGTAATAGTTTGGGACCAACATTGCATACCTAAATTGTAAGCTCTTTAGGGCAACCCCCTTTTGTTCTGTGTTTTACGGTGCTCAGCACAGTGGGATCCTGGTCCCCGGCTAGGTGCTACAATACTACAAATAATAACAACAACATAGCAGTGATAACGTAAAGAGTAGAACAGTTCTTCACATTACCAGGGTGTATGTATTTTATTGACAGAGGTTGTGTGGTTGAGAAGGACAGGGTGCCTCATATTGATGGAGAACTTGAGTATCATTCAAGAGAAGTTTGTCCAGGCAAAAATATGTACCAAGGCCTGTGAATGAGATCTTTGATCCCCGGAGTAAAGGCAGTCATGCAAGTTAAAGCCACATCTAATTTCTCAGATATTTCATTACATTCCAAAGTCTATAAGAAACCTGCTTGATTCTTGGTCAGTTCCTAAATCCTTTTTGCTTCATCTCCATTTGAAAAAGTTCACCTTTCTTTCCCTCTCTTGCCACTCAGGCTCTTTGTGTTCTTAGTAAGCTTCCCAAAATGCACACCAATGTCTTGATGTTACACAAAATATTCATCTTTAACATGTGTACAAGAATGCATTAGAGTGGCAATTGGGTAACTTTATATTTTAGGTGCAAAAGTGGGATATTCAGAGCAGAATAAACTCTGTAAAGTCTGAGTGCATTAATTATGAAGTCAGAGGGAGAAGATTTTAGCACAAATGTTAGTAGTAGGACTACTTGAAATCAATATAATCATATTGCTCACTTAGAAAATGGATTTAGAACATCACTGCCTTCCTCTCCTCTGTGGAAGATTATATTTGGCTGATTTCAGTAGACTTCATAACTACTTCTATACTTGGCTATGTTAAAAGCAATAAGCAAGGATTTTTATATTTACTCTTGATTTGATCAACACTCAACTGCCAGTGGTGTTAAAAGCACTGTAGTCCTTCACTTTATTAAAAAAAATTAGATTTATTATTATATTATGCCTGTATTAAATTCCTAAGTGGAGGCTGAAGTGTCTTTGTCAGTATAAACTACTATTGATTTATCTGTGGTTTTGTTTTTCTTTCCTTTCTGCTACCTTTGTCTGTTACTAAAGGAAGAAATGCCCCCGGAAAGCCAGTAAGAGAGGTTAGTGAGATTCAGGCTCCCTGTGACCAACAGAAGCCATGGCATCTTGCTCTCTGTGTCCGGCATTTGTGTGGCAGCTGTGTAGCTTATTTGTTTTTATTTTGTTTTTGTTTTGTTTTCCTGAGTGCATGCCACAAGCGTGCTCTAATATACAATGCCTCTCAACTTTCAATGGGGAAAATGTTAGAACAGGAGTGTGCCTCACTTCCAAGCCCCACAAAGATGGAAACTCAGGAGATGACAGAAGATGAGACTATATTAAAATAAAGTCGTTATGTGACACACATGATCAAAAGTCATAATCTGTCATTGGCCTGTTCCTGTCCATAAGCAGAATTGTTTTATAGATATCTATAGAATCAAGGTAAATAGGTTTTTCCTTTAGTATACTGAAGGTTGAGAGGTATGAAAAACTCACACTTTTTTTTTTTTAATTTGCAAATTCAGTTTTGCACAATAAGGAATGCTCCTAACATCCACCGACTTAACAGCGCTGCATTCAATTATATAAAGGAATAAAGGTATTTGCTGTGTGCTCTAGAAATGATCAATTTGATGAAAAAATAGCTTTTTATAATGCTCTGAGCTTTCAGAATTTGTACTTCTCTGCCTATTACTGGAGTGAAAATGTTTTGTGCAGTGTTGTCATATTACCTTTTTAAGTACTTCTAGTGAACTTTTTTTTATTGTTAAGCTATTCTTTGCACTCCTAAAGGCCTCATGTTTGAAAGATGAAATGCCCAATGAAATGATTATGAAAGATAAAATATTCAGAAGCTACCTTAGTGTAATCACAGCTGTGAAATGAACTTGCAGAAAATCATGCACAGAAGGTGCTTAGAATGAACAAATCAGGAATTTAAAAGGTGGCCTAACTGTGGGATGTTACTGTACCTGCAATGGGGAGAAACTAATTGTGACATACTCAGACTGCATCTACACTGGGCTGGGGGAGGAGGGGTTAGCCACCAGAGTAGCTACACCACTGTGGCTGACCGTGCTACATTGGCATAAATGGCGATTTGCACTGGTACAGTTTCCCTGGGGTGAACTGCACTTGTACAGCCATTTGCACTGGACAGCTATATCAGTGACTAACCACTTCACTGTAGATCAGCCTTTCCTCAAGGGAGATATCTGGTGCTTGCTTATTAACTTGTTCATCAACAGAGTATCTGACACTTCATCAAGCAGATTGCACCTGTTTAAAAATTCTATGGAAATGATTTGGTATTCAATTCTGCTAATTAATGGCCCTTAAGAACTGATGATTAGGCTCCATTTGAACAGAACAGGCCCTTGATGTTGATTTTCTTTGGCTTTGGTTATATTTCCATACATCATTAACAAAGACAAAATGCAGGTTGTGTGTGTGTGTGTGTGTGTGTGTGTGTGTGTGTAATAGCCTTTAAAAAAACTGCCACTGCCCTGGCTTTAGAGAGTGTGCAATTACTAAGTACTGAAAATCCACTGGCCTAATCCTACAAAGTACTGCGCACCTCCAAGGAAATGTTCAGCACCCTCGACTCTTGTTTCAACTCGGCGGGAGTTAAGGGTGCTCAGCAATTGGCAGGATTGAGAGCGATCTTCTCTAGGGTTACCATATTTTAATTTAAAAAAAGGAGGACACTCCACGGGGCCCCGGCCCCGCCCCAACTCTGCCCCCTCCCCTGAACGCTCCGTCCCCTGATCCTCCCCCCTCCCCTGCTTCCCGCGAACCAAATGTTCACGGGAAGCCTGAAACAGGGAGGCAGCAGGTAAGCTGGGGCTAGGGCGGGGCGCGGCCCAGTCCGGCCCCCCCGACCAAGCGGCTCCCTCCGGCGGCCGGCCCAGGCCAAGAGGCTCTGGCCCCAGCGTCTCCCGCCCGGCTCGGCTCAGGCTGAGCACCGCTGGCCCCTGCCCCCACACCGTCGGCCCCGGCCGAGCACCCCCGGCCCCGCACCGCTAGCCCTGACCCCCGGCTCCCACACCGCCGGCCCCAGCAGCCCTGGCCCCCTCCCTCTCTCCCTCCCTCTTTTCCCGGACATGTCCGGCTTTTGGGGATTTCCTCCCGGACGGGGATTTGAGGCCCCAAAAGCCGGACATATGGTAACCCTAATCTTCTCTTACTCAGACCACATGTACATGAAGTCTGCATGCTAAAAAATATTTCTCTGTCTAGTTATAGTGTAGCTTTAGGTTTACATGTCAGTCAATTTGTGTGAAGCCAGATTGCAATTAAAACACAAGTAGATTTTGTTCCTCTTACTCGTGTTGAGTAGTGCCTTACTCGGTGAGTAGTCCCATTGATTTCAAGATGCTACTCAATCTGAATCTGACCCACCAACAGGGAGGACTGTTCATGGATTGAGGCCCGGGGTTAGAAATTTGCACTGCTGAAATACCGACAGTATTGTGTTTGGGGTTTTTTAATTTACTTTCTGGCCTGTCTTTAGAGTCTGAACACTGCACATTTATTTCTGTAACAAGCTGCAGTGCAAGATTGATATTCAATTACTGTATCCTCCCCCGGGGGCCTTAATTCCAATACAGCCTCTAAAGCAAATTCAGCAGATACGGTACATATCATGCTGTATGTGACTAGAAACGGTGCAGTTAGTGTCTACAGAAATATACTGTTGTCCTGCTTTCAAGGCAAGCCCACATGTATTATTGTTCACTCCATTTGTACAAGACTAGATTAAATTAACACTTTCCATGTCTCTTTTTCCTCTGTTACATTTTGAAGCTGATTGTGATGTTTTTAAACAATGTTTTTTCATCCTTGCAGAGCCACTGGCACTGAGAAACTTTTTGTCTTTAATGTGGTGTTACAAAAAAAGAAAGTGGAATTAATGATGTCTTTGACAGCTCAATTATATTAAGATAATAATAATCCTACATGAGACTGTTCTGTTTTCATTTATTAAATGTTTTTTGGGCCAGCATTTTTTCCCCCTTTTTTCCTGCATCTTAATAAGAAATATAGAAATGTTGTATTTCAGGTGGTTCCAGTAAACAAAAATACAACAGAAGTGTAACAACAGTCCTCCTGGTATAGGCATTATAGGATTATTATTATGTAGTGCACATATGGCCAGGAAAGCCATGCTTATATTGTTCTCAAATCCCAATGGTCTTGAGAGAATAAACAACCCGCACACCCACATTGACTTTCTCACCAGCATGGTTAAGGAAGGGCTACTTGGATTGGAACTGGGCCTGCAGCCGATGAGGACCGCAAGGGCTACTCACCTCTTATCTCTCCCACCCTTACCCCATGAACAAGGGGACACAGAGAGTGGGAGGATCTGGAAGAATGAGCTGTAATGATGCAGAAAAGATGTGCAGTAATTTACTCCCCCATCCTGAACAAGCGGGGGAGGGGACAGGATTGTGAATCTGAATCACCGCTCAGTCTGGGCAGTGACAGGCCCTCCTTTACTCAGGTCAGATAGTACATTTGCAGGCTACTCCTCTGTTAAGGTATTTTTTATTTTTATTGTCGATGTTGCTAATCTCCACCCACAGAAATTACATCGCTAATTCTAATGTACTTTCAGTGCTAATATACCATACTAGCAAGTGGAGGGGAGGGGACCACAGGGAGATCAAAAACTGAAACACAGCAAGTAGCTTTAAAAGTAATGGGGTGGCCGCAACAAAAAATATGTCATGATATACCATACTGGAGAAAGTTTTTGTTATTGCCACTTATATGGGATGACCTACATAACTTGCTCTTGGCTCCAAACACACGGGAGTAGTTGTGATAATCCCAAAAGTACAGCAGTAGCAATTAAAAAAACGTATTGCACTATTGTTATACTATTTGGATATAATAATAGAATACAAGGTGGCGTCTAGAAGCATAAAGGTTTTATTGGCCCTCATTTTGGATGCCTGTATAAGTCATTCATTATGCTACATTTTATGTTTGCTTATGCCACAGTTTAGAAAATATTTTATTGATAAAATTTTTTTATTAATATTGTTGTTGCTCATCCTCTGCCTGTAAAATCAGGTTGCCTTAGTTACCAGAGCTCTGAATGACAGGAAAAATAGTATGAACAAATATTAAATATTTCTAAAAAGGATCTAAAATAGCTTTTCCATAAATCCAGGGAATTGGGGATTTAAGGTCTGATATCTTGGTCTGCCAGGGCTAGAAATGAATGATGTTATATCACTTGAAAAACTGGAATCCCAGAATTGTTTCTAGTGATAGCAGATCACAAGATAGCTGAGTGCGACTCCGGGATCACTGACAGTTTTAATATTGCCACTCATTGATGTTTGGCCATTATAATTTCAGCCCTTCCGAGTCCATGGTTTGGGGTAGATGTGGGTGAAGAAATAATTTTGTGATAGGTGCTTTAAAGACTAAAATAGAGGCTGTTGAAAGTAGCTTGCAGGACTGAAGTGTTCAGTGGACTGTGTCAGATTATGAGGTCAATCCAAATGTATGCCAATAAACCTGTTATACCATGCCATACATACGCATATAAATGCGTCACATGACAGCTGCCATTCTTATTATGTAAGCCCCTTCATTTCAAAAGGTGTTTTTTACTCATTTTTGACTTACTCAAACTTTCCCTTTTTAGGCTGAATTTTCCAGTACTGAAATCCACCAGAGCTAGATCTGTCTATAGCAATATTTCTTTATTTAGAAGGTTGAGCAAAAATGATTCTGCTGTTTTTGCATAGGTAGGGAGTGAAGAAAAATACCCTAATTTTTCAGATTAGAAGTGTGAATGTGTAACTTGTGAAAGGTGCCGCATGGATAGTCCAGGAGGCTGAAATCTTTTATTTATCCACAGCAAAGGAGGCAGTGTTGCAAACTTCCTTACACAGCCCTTAGTTACTAGCCTTGTTGTGAAAGGATCAGTGCCAGCAGTGACATGTTAGCTTATGCCCCGTGGTCATTCAGTCTTTGATGTTGCTGGTCAACGTAAAGCAAGGGTGCCAATTTACAATGGTACCAGGAACTGGACAGAGACTGCAAATATTATTTCATGGAGGCCACAAGATAGCAGTTAGATTATGATGATGTTTGGTCACTACTGACTTAGCTGGATTTGAACTGTCTACTTACAGCTGAAAGCCTCTTAATACCAATTATCAATTGTGGGAGCCAGCTAGTCCCACTTTTAGGGTTTGTTGTTTCTAAAGTTTGTATTTTGCCATCCGCAGCATAGAGCAGCATCCTTTGGTCTTTTTCACAAAAGCAAAAGAGAGAGACTGAACAGGGAAAGGAGGGGAGGGTGAATTGTTCATTTTATCCTGCCTCTTTACATCTTGTGGGATTGCTCACTGCCTCATTCTCTCTCATGCTTTATCTAATTTAAATTAAAATCACCAATGAGAATACATTTAACATTCTCTTCCTAATTGCCACTGTGAACATCCCAAAGCCACAGCGATGGCAATATAGCTGAGGTAGCATAGCGGTTAGGCTAGAGGAGCATTGCCAGAATTGTGTGGGGAAGTTTACATAAATACTTGGCTGTGTTATGATTGGTTCAAGCAAGTGATATTAGCCCCTCACTTTTATGAGCATTGAACTGATTCCTTTACACAGTAAATGAATTTAAATGATTTACTTTAAAGTTTCAGTCCCACAAGTTTTAATTAATTCAGCTCTACCATCTTGGTACCGCAGAAATGTCAACAGTGCATGATTATCTATATACTGTAATATTTAGGCACAACAGTTTAATGAAAGAGTCTGATCTTAACTCCTAGTATCTTTTCTTTGTGAGTTTGATTTACTCCACTTGAGTGGGGAAGTGCAAAATGTATCCCCTGCATCAGTGCAGAAATTCCATCCACTAGGGTGGGAAGCTCTAGTTGATGGGACCAGGATGATGAGAGGTGTTGAGTGTCCTGGTCCTGTCCTGTCCTCGACTGACTCGTCTCACTTTGTGGACTGTGCCAAGCAACTCTGGGTGCTGCTGTGTGCCACATCCTGTTGCAACTCTTCTCTGAACAGACTTTCTAGCACCGGAGTTCTTGGTGACTCAAACTCTTCATGCTATTTCAGCATATCTTTGTCTGATTTTAATATAAAGTAGTAGTTATTGGTTAATAAAAAGTTAAAATGCCATGAAGGTAGCTCTCGTAATGACATAAACCATCTGAGATGTATAACCAAAAGTGATAATATTTCAGGATCTCCCCTTGATACCAGTGACTAGAGCTGAGCAAATAAACCACAGTAAATAATGTATCTGATAAATGTAGCCTCTCTTGCTGCTAGTGGAGTATCCACAAACCGATGGCAGTTTCCTTGAATACATTTATTTGAAAGGATTCAGGGAATGTAGTTGTCAATTGTTCTTAATCCTTTAGTTGGATCACAAACAGTTTTAGACTCAGGCCTGATTCACATTGGTTTGAAGGGTATGTCTACACTGCAGTTAGACACCCACGGCTGGCCCATGCCAGCTGGCTCAGCCTAAAGGGCTGTTTCATTGCAATGTAGACTTCTGGGCTTGGGCTAGAGCAGTGTTTCTCAAACTGGGGTCGCCGCTTGTGCAGGGAAAGCCCCTGGCAGGCTGGGACGGTTTGTTTACCTGCCCCGTCTGCAGGTCCGGCCGATCAAGGCTCCCACTGGCCGCAGTTCGCCGCTCCAGGCCAATGGGGGCTGCTGGAAGCAGCGGCCAGTAAGTCCCTCGGGCCGCGCCACTTCCAGCAGCTCCCATTGGCCTGGAGCGGCGAACCGCGGCCAGTGGGAGCCGCGATCGGCCGGACCTGCGGACAGGGCAGGTACACAAACCGGCCCGGCCCACCAAGGGGCTTTCCCTGCACAAGCAGCGACCCCAGTTTGAGAAACACTGGGCTAGAGCCTCCGCTCTAGGACCCTAAAAGGTGGGAGGGTCCCAGAGCTCAGGCTGCAGCCCAAGCCCAAGTCAGCTGGCACAGGCCAGCCACGTAGTTTTATTTGCAGACATACCCTAACTGACTTTGGATTATTCCCTAGTCAAGCTGTGTTAGTTATGATTGGTCCGGTTGTTTTTTATTCACTGATCGGATGAGTGATCAAGCACTTCCAGCACCCATTTAATACGGGTGCAAATCTAAAATGTGGTTTATGTGGATACTTATGCATGTGACTTTGAAATTTGCTTGCCATGAATATTCCTGCCAATACGACTCGAGCACTTGTACGTGTTTGGAAAGCGAGCACATGGAGCATTGCCAAAGTGCATTACTGTACAAATTCAAACCAGTATTGGTTGTGACGTTTTCTGCAAGATTTACTGAGCTCTTCTAACAATTGTGCTATGAATGTCACGCTGTTACAAATGACTTTTTATATGTGTTGTAGTATGGGGATTTTTAGGTACAATATTCTATGTTGTACTCAGCATGAAATTGTGCAGAGATATACATGGAGAGTGATTTGTGTCTACTTCTCTTATACATAATGTTCATAACAATTCACTGTCCTGTCCCTGTTATTAATGTCCTTTTCTTTGCCTTTTGTTTTTCAGGCCACAATGTAGGGAGCCTTTTCCACATGGCAGATGACTTGGGCAGAGCAATGGAAACCTTAGTTACAGTGATGACTGATGACAAGGCATTAGAATAGCAAGATGTGTTTTACAACTTCAGGCGTCCCGCATGGTTTTTATAAAATTCATACAACAAAGAGGATTAGACTGTAAGAGTTTACAAGAAAACAAATCTATATTTTTGTGAAGAGTAGTGGTACTATACTGTAGATTTCAGTAGTTTCCTAAGTCTGTTATTGTTTTGTTAACAATGGCAGGTTTTACACGTCTATGCAATTGTACAAAATTATAAGAAAACTACATGTAAAATCTTGATAGCTAAATAACTTGCCATTTCTTTATATGGAACGCATTTCGGGTTGTTTAAAAACATTTATAACAGTTATAAAGAAAGATTGTAAACTAAAGTGTGCTTTATAAAAAAATAATTGTTTATAGAAACCCCCTTTAAAAAAAAAAAACAAAAAAATGGAGGCAATGCATTTATTTAGTATCATTTCAGCTCTGTAACTGTACCAGAGATGTATTCATGTTCTGTGTTCTTTTCCCTGCTTAGCAAAGGAAGTATTTTCTGCAGCAACACCAAAACAACTGACTTACCTTTCACGTTGTTTTTTGTCTGACTAAGGTTGGCTTAAAAAAAACATCTTAACTTCCAACTGAGGTCGTTTTTCCACCTCTTTCCAGATAAAATTAAGGATTACATGAATCATCCAGCTAGTCTGCAATAATGAAATGAAAGAGCACATTACATGACAATGCTCTCTTCAGAGCTTGCAAAAATAAATTGTAAATCTCATTAATATCCTATACTCCAGCTGTTTCTTCTGCCGACTAAAATCCTGAATGTTGTAGTAAAGAAACATGGGAATTGCCTTACCGGATTAAACCTTTGGACCTTATTGTCCGGTACCCTGCCTCTGGCAGCGCCAGCACATGATGTTTCAGCAGAAGTTTGATATGCTTCCTCCCCACCCATAATGCCACCTTTCTGAGATACTGTAGGTGGAGGGAAGGAGATTCCTTACTGACTCCCTGCTGTTGATCAGCTTCTGTCTAGAAGCATGAAGTGATTGTTCATATATCATCATAGATTGCATAGCTACCAATGTTATTAATGATCATAAAGTTACCCAATCTTTGGGTGGGGAGGTGAACACATCCACAATATCTATCTCAACCCCTTGTGGCAGCAAGTTCCAAGGAGTCACAGTGTTTAAAGCTTTGGGGGGCAGTGTAAAAGAATTACTACTGTTCCTGTATGATAAGCAGTTGAAGGTGCCACACTGTTCCATGAAATGTTCATCAGCAAAACAAGGTTCTTCCCCCTCCCCCACCCTTGTCCCCTCAGTATTTTGTTCTTCCCCATTTTTTCTGCAAGTAATACCGCACAATTCACAATGACTTGGGAGAGGGAGAAGAGAAAATAGGTTAAACGGTTCAACAGCAACTCATTAGGGTAGGTTGGGGTATGAGGTGCTGTTAGCAAAAGCTTTACCATTTCATTTTCTTTTATCAGCTTTTAATTTCCTTTTATAACACATAGAAATACACCATCTGACTTACATTACTTTGCAAGGGTAAAAATCTGTTACCTCTTCTTGTACGAAGTGTAATTAAAAGTTGAGAGAGATTTTATTTTATTTTGAATGCTAGTTAACATTGAACATGGCTAGTCATGCTATTTCTACCTCACTTTGGTTTTGTGGTGTTCCTGACAATTACGTACAGATGTTACATTGTCACCACTTGTCCATTGTGTGAACCGGTCTCATCATTTAATACTAATACATTAAAAAGAAACCCAGATCACTTTCATGATAAAGAGCTCTTTAAAAGCTTTATTTACAGTGGGTACCCTGTTTGCTTCTGATTGCCTTTCTTCAGGAAAGTTCAAATCAAGATCTAAGGGAATGGATTTGTTTTTCTTTTTTTCTTTTGTGCTTGTAAGTTAAACCTCTTTAAAAAATCAGAGGTAAATGGCTTGCACGATTGTTTTCATCAGGGTTTTATTTTGGTTGGTTTTTACTTTCTAGACATTAGTTTTGGAGTGAATCTGTTAAAAATATTTAAAAAGTTGAGAGCTTTATTGCTGCTTTTTAAGCATAATTTGGGAATTATTTCATGTTCTTTATAACCACAAAGTATTAAACTGTAAAACATAATCATTGTAACTGACTACATAAATATCATATGGCATGTTATTTCATTGTTACTCAGTACTGGTTTATTCCTTGGGTATCATAAAATATTGTGTTTTAACACCAACACTGTAACATTTACTAATTTTTTTATAAACTTCAGTTTTACTGCATTTTTCACAACATATCAAATTTCACCAAATATATGCCTTACTATTGTATTATATACTGCTTTACTGTGTATATCAATAAAGCACGCAATTATGTTATTAATCTTTATGGAAGTGCAGCATTTATTTAGTGGCTTTCTTTTCCAGTAATCCGCTCTTTATTGAGCTCCACTGGCTGACATGCCATCTAGTCTATTCCTTAATGTACTCCATATACCCCTCAACAAAGTACTCAGTGGGCTGGATGCCAAGGGCAGCACCCATAGAAATCCCACATGATTTGGGAGAAGGGGCAGGGAACCTCAGCTGTCTCTCGGAGGGGTTGTTTTGTAACATGTGGGGCTAACCTAAGGCATAAAGCTCATACCAGCACTACCCATTCTGAACAGGCCATTATACCTTGAATGTAAACAAAATTCAACTCCATCCATGAATATTTTTGTTGTGGGAAGCAGCTGTAAAATCCACATTGCTGGAATTATTTCTAATCCTTCCTCCCCCCACACACACACACACACTCCTCTCTTTGGCTTTGTACTTTCCCTCTCAAGGTCTCTGCATACTTTCTTCAGTGTTTGTCTACAGGCATTGCCACAGTGGTTTAGAAATATCTATTGACACTCCAGGGAGACATTGGGCTGGTATTGTTTTTCCCTTATTATTGCTCTTTCTTGTTAGTGTGTTTCTCCCACGCACAGCCCTCCAGGGGCTGCCAATGCCTTGCTTCCTGTTCAGTCTGAAGAGTGAAACCACATCTAAGAATCAAATTCTAGGCATTTATGTAGCAATTCAAAGGTCTTCTACCACATTATGTAGCTCTATGAATCGTAAATAATTATAGTGATTATGTAAGAATTCCCAGTCATCACTCTGAGGTTTGACAGGCTCTTGTCTTAAGATTAGGCCCAGTATTATTAAAATTACTATTTAGTTGGGAACTCTGATGTGCACATTTGCAACACTCACACTTTAGGAACACGTCTGTATTTGTAATAGTTCATTAATACATTTAGCTAAATTACAAACACTCTAATGGCGCACGATATCTAGCGATACTACAGAATGTAGAGCTGACTATCTATATACTCAGACCAGCCCTTGCAAAACAACCTGAAATGTTAGCCAGTATCTTCCTCCTTATCACCACTGGGCCCTCCCAAGGGCTACATTTCTCTCTCCTCCTGCCCACAGGCTGGAATACAACTTTTATAACGCATTACACTGATGTTACTATGGCTAATGTATATTCAGTCGGGGTTTCTTTATTTGTATTTCCTCACCCTACTAATGTTGGGGGTGCCCTTCTCCCACCGATTAGTATATTAATAACCTCAATTTATTGCCATGGCACTTTTGTGGAGAGACAGCTGCAGATGTTGCTAAAATATCCAAAAGTTAGTGTTAACTCATGGTCCTGTGGTTGGCTGGTGGTGTTCTGGCTAAACATCCCCCCTTACACACACTATTCCCAGGTAGGGTCCTTGTATTACTGCTAAATAAAATAAATGCTAATGCTAGCTCTATGGGCTACCGTTGCTGCCATATGTGTTGCCAACAGACCACAAAACATCATCACGCATGTGGCTGATAAAAATGTGGTTCAGGGAGCATTATGAAAGTGCTTGCTCTGTAAGAGATGTCTGGGCATTTGGTAAGATGTTTGAAGAACAACTCCAGATAATGTGGCATTTTTTAAAAAAAAATCCTCAACACTCCTGGCCCTTTTAAAATGTTTTCTTCCATTGCTGTCAGACAGCTGTATTTAACAATAGATGCTTTTCAAGCTGTGTTCCTGAGCAAATATATTGTAAACTTTCGTCTTTATAATCTGCTGCCTCTTGTCACCCTCCTGAGTGCTCAGCTATGGTGAATTGCAAAGACAGGACCATGACATTGCTAAATGGTGCAGGCTGATTATATCACCATCAGGTGGCTGGCCCCTTTCCCTGAAGTAGTCCCTGTGCCTTTGTGCCAGTACAGGTGGTCCCAGTTTGGCCAATTAAGAGGGTGGGGCAGCACCTGGGGCTACAGAGGATGAGAGGGAGTCAGGGAAGTGGGTGGTTCTTGGAAAGCAGGAGAATAGAGGGGTGGTGGTGTCGTAGGTGTAGGTGTCTGACTACCCTGAGCTAGAGGGCTAAAAGTCCCTGAGCAGCAGAGGGCATTACCTGCTGACTTGTAAGCTGGAGAACCCCAGCCAAAGAGCAGAGAGTACTAAAGGCAGGTAGGGTGACCAGACAGCAAGTGTGAAAAATTGGGACAGAGGGTGGGGGGTAATAGAAGCCTATATAAGAAAAAGCCCCAAATATCAGGACTGTCCCTATAAAATCGGGACATCTGGTCACCCTAAAGGCAGGGCACCAGCAGAGGGGTTTAATCTGCCGCCATCTCTCCAACCTGGCAAAGGTTAATGGAATGGGGGAGTGAGGGGTGCTCCCTGGTGACGATGGACTCCCAGCAGAGTGACTGTAGGGGGTTCCTGCTAGGAAGGGCAGGGCTGTACTCCAACTGGAAGGGCTCGAGCACCCTGGCAGATGAACAGGAGAGGAGGGAAGAAGAGATGCTGTATAGTATATGTTACATTGATGGATTACCGATAGTGGGCTTTTCAGGACCATAATCAAGGGGTGGGGGGAGGTGATAAATGGACTGTGTTTGGGATTTTTGTTATGGACGCTTTGCAGTGTTTTATTGTAATAAACTAGCCCCCGGGGGGGGGAATTGTATTAAGGCTTGGAGTCTTTAGGGGCATGAGAAGGGAAGGGGGATAGTAATCCTAGCATTAGGGTACCAAGCTGCAAGGGAGCATTCGGGAATAAAGAGGCCATGTACACAGTGATTAAGAAAAAAACATGTATTTGACTAGTGCGATAATACATAGCAACCTCCCCTACTTCACTCATTTGGGCTAACACTCCCTACCAAACTGGAGTTACTCTGAAGCCTCTCCCTCGCCTTCTCTCCCACCCCCCCGGTAAGTGAGATCACAATGTGCCTCTGGGTAATAAGATTCAGCTGAATTTCTCAGTCCACTGGCTCCACTGCCTCACAGTGGACAAAAAGGGGCCTGCTTAATCTAGCTGAGTTAAATAAAAAGGAATCTCGCTTCCTCTTTGTGCCAAGTGAGGAAGTTGATTGCATTGGCAGTGCCACTGTTGGTTTTACCAACTTAGGCTTTGATGCAGTAAGGAACTTTGCCTAACTTAAGCGTGAGTCATCCCATTGCACTACTTTGCTGAATTGGAGCCTTAAAGAAAGGTAGACAAGACATGTCACTATTGATTAACGTTCTACCTTCTCCTGAGGACTTCTCACCACTAAATTCAGATGAATTCAAATGCAAACCCTGGCAATAAGATGATAACCCATTTTTGAAATGTGCTGTCAATCACTTCTCACATGCACCAAAAGCAAACCGTGCATCATGTGGTTGGCACCACTTATAGGAACACCTGCTGTAAGAGTACCCTTTATATTAATAAGTTTAAAGACTTTGCCAAAAGTTTTCAGTGAATTTTTTTCTGATTATAAGAACTGAGACCCAATCTCCTCCCTCCAAAAAAACCATAGTCCCTTTACCCTTTAAAGAACATCAATTTTTCCCTGTGTTTTTTGGCTTTTACAATCAGTTTATCTCAATCTGTTGAGAAGTGGCCTATTAGATGCACCATGGATTTCCTCTGTTTTCAATGTAGTATTTGCATTGAGTATCATGTTCCTTACTGAATACAGGAACAGTGTGTTCTTGGTAGTGGTGCTCTATTGTACTAACTACTGTGGCAGTTTAACAACAGTCTTCCAAATTGCCATCCACTAATCTAGTTGGACTGAGACAGCTCCTGCCCCACCAGTGACTTTCCGAGTCTGCTTCTATGGAACCAGGCAATAAAATGCAAGTTTGCTCTTAGGACCTTACAGCCCACCTCTAGTCATAAATGCAATGGAAAAATGTGTTTGTCTAAAGGTATGTCTCACAACTTTAAACAGCAGCTGCAGTGACTCTTTGTAGGTATAATGAAGGCAGAGTAAACTGCTTTAGATTGGCAAATGCAGCTAAACGTTACATTAAACTAGATAATGATGCACAAAACCATGTATAATGCGTAATAGTTTAGCTGTATAGAAACCTATAGTGAAACTTGTTTCAGATCCAGGAAATAATTACTACAGCATGTTTTAAAAGCTGGTCTTGCTTAATAATTTTCTAAATAGTACGTGCTGATATATTATGTGTATTAAGACTGAAAACTTGTCTAGCCATGCAGTTGATGAAAAATATGCTTCCTGTAAATGCCTTAGAATTGCACGGAAAGAACATGAACAGCACATTAGAAGAAATATAGCATGCCTTCTAAGTTGTCTATATGAGGAATTTCAAACACTTTGGTGGCATCTTACTAGAAAGACTGCCTCATGGATCCATCTCCTCGTCCACTCATGACTGACCAGTATCCCTGTGATGACTTCAGCAATTGTAAACGTGAACAAGTGATATTAGAAGAGTATTTAATGTATTTTCAGCTGCCTTTGAATACAATTTAGCAGCTAGAAACATGAGGAGGAGTAGACACCATGTGACCAGCCAGTTCTCAGCAGATACCTGTAAGTGCTCCAGGGCTCACAGCTTGGGACATGTGTTCTAGAAGGAGAATACCACATTAAAAGAGACACAGAAATCAGTAACCAATATCATTTGCCCTAACAGATAAAGTCAAAATTAAACAACTTTGAAAAAGCCAGGCTGTTACTTAAAATGTAGAACATACAGTTATCTGACATTCCACTCTGGAGCATTCCCAGACTGTTCTACTCCGTTGGTCTTATGACCCCCCTCCAAGCAGAAGCAAACAAACAGAGTAAAAAGGTATCTCCCGACAACGGGTGAAATCCTGGCTCCACTGAAGTTGATGGGCGTTTTATGATTGACTTCAGTGGAGCCAGGATTTCACCCACTATATCTAATCATCAGCTGTTCCTAATCCCCAATTTTCTTGTCTTCTTATATCCTGAGGTATTGTAACTACTCAGCTCTGTGCTTAACCCCTGCCTCTTGCCTTCATTCTAGCACCTCCAAGGCAATCGTGCTGAAAAAGGAAAGGAGAGAGAAGAATGTAAGCACATGAGGTGAGAAGATGAAGGAGGAAAGAAAGAAACTGCCAAAGAAGAAAGAAAAACCCCGCTGGTGAGCATCCAGCCGTGGTGCAGTAAATGAGGTAGACACTTTGCCTGTTGTCTCTTATTGCCCTAACCCCTTAGCTTGGACCCTAATTGGCTGGTCCCTTCCAGATGCAGGCTGGCTTCTTCAGGTGATCTTGTCCTGTATACAAGTCCTTCCTCTCCATCTCTATCCTGGGAAGCAGCGACTCTGAAAAAGATTTGGGGGTCATGGTGGATAACCAGCTGAACCTGAGCTCCCAGTGCGATGCTCTGTATCAAGTTACCTGCCCTCTTCACTATTTACCATTCCCCCCATTCCTTTTGCCTCTAGTGACCCTTGGAGGATGAAGTTCCCTCATCCTCTTTTTGTACTCTTTCCAGACGCATTGGCCTAGATAGAGAAAAGCCTTCTCATTGCGCCAATAGTGCTGTGTAAATAGCCTCTATGAGGCCTGCCAACCCCATATCACCCTGTGTCTGGGTCTTTTTTGCTTGGCAGGAATATGGGGCCCTCGTCTCCCTGAATCCTTGAATTCAGTAGACAGCAGCATGAGGATATCCTATCAACTTCCTCAAGGGCCCAAACCCCAGTTCCTTTCAGGGACTTGCCTTCCTCTCTCTCATCTTTCCAGAGGCAAACATTATTTTAGGAAGTATGTCCAATCGACTTCCGGGGAGAATGGGGGAAGGGCTGATCTCCGTAATCCCAACTGTGGAGCAGAGCAAGGGATATTTTTCTTTCTACTTCCTGGTCTCCAAGAGACGTGAACAGTTTGGGTCCATCCTGGATCTCCACCTTTTAACCTGCTGAATTTGGAGATTCCATTTCGGCATGACCACCCATTCACTCCATTCTCCAGTTTCTATATCTGGGCAGCCTCCAGGATACGTGGTTCCACATCTCTGTTCACCCCTCCTACCAGCAGGAGTGGCAGTGGGTCACAGTCTTCCAGTTCATTACCTGCCCTTTAACGTTTCCTAGGGCCCTTTGGTTTTTACATAGATCTCTTTAGTCCTGATGGTTCACCTTCATCTTCAACAGGCCCCCGGTCGGCCCTGTCACCAGTCCTTTAACTTAGTGAGTCTTCAGAACAAGTTTTTGTTTCAGCTCAGGACAGAGCGATAGGGCGTGATTCTCCACTATCTTGTGCCTTCTCTGGTCATTTACACCTCTGCAAGTTGAGTACGTGCAAAGTGGGTGTCAAGTGTTACCAGTGATACCATTTTGAAACCACTTTGTATTCCCTTTGTCTGGTACGAATGACCAGGCAGGATGCAAGGCAGGGGAGAGTCAGGGCCACAAAGTTCACAAGGGCTCATCTCTATCAAAAATACTCCAATAAACACACGTTCACTTGAGAGGAACAAAATGCAAATGGGACATAACTGAGATTTGGATAACTGCAGCCAGGGCCGGCTCCAGGGTTTTGGCCGCCCCAAGCAGCCAAAAAAAAAAAAAGAAAAAAAAAAAAAAGCCGTGATCGCGATCTGCGGCGGCAATTCGGCAGGAGGTCCTTTGCTCCCAGGCGGAGTGAGGGACCGTCCGCCGAATACCTGGACGTGCCGCCCCTCTCTGGAGTGGCCGCCCCAAGCACCTGCTTGCTAGGCTGGTGCCTGGAGCTGGCCCTGACTGCAGCCAAATCCTCATCCCCATCCTGCTCCTTTGTATACCTCTCAGGAGGTTCAAAGGGAGCAGACACTGCCTATAACTTCCCTGCTAGGGACAATCTACCATGCAGAACTGGCATAGCTGGCTTCTGCACTTCCTTCCCCACAGCCTCCAACCACTGAGTGAGTCAGGGGTGGGGAGTGGTCATGGCTACAGTGCAATGAGCTCCTGCAATCCCCAGCTGAAATATGGTCACTTGAGGGCTAGAGCCCACCTGTGCAGTGCAGACCTAGGGCTGCTTTAACATATGCCCAGCACAGAGGAATCTCTGAGCAGAGAATCAGGAAGCTCCCTGACAACCCTGTCTCTGCTGCACCTATCAGAAGCTGGGCACAGCAGGGAACCTGGCTTTAGCAGTTCAAGTAAACTGGATTCTATGTTAGCTACAAATGCAGAAGAAATCAGTTTTCCAGCAGAATAAGCAGACTGCTCTTCCCAGCTCTTCCAAAGCCTCCCAGTATAACTGGAAAACAATCTAAAGATGTTGGGCCAAATCCTCAGCCTGCATAAATCAATATCTCCAGGTTAATTTGATTAGGCAACTTATGGTTAAAGGTGGTTTTACTTTTATTCAGAAAATGCTTTCCTCCTCTTTCACGTGTTCCTCGAACACAGGAGCTGAGAACACACAAGCTCAGCTAACTGACAGTCTCCATTCTGCCTCCAGCTTTATTTTGTAGAATACCTTTCACACCAACCATATCCTGTTGTACAGAGTTAAATAATACAACCAGAAAGCTAAGAAACTATAGCAGAGGGGGAGAGAAATTAAGAGGGTGAGGAGATGGAGAAAAGAGTATGCTTTCAGACAAGAGCGGAAAAGAGGCAGAGTTGATGAGGTGGAGAAAGAGGAAGCATTGCAACCGCCTAAACATGTCAGTTTCCTTCTTTTATGGCTATTCCTGCTCTAGCACATCCAGCACAGAGTTTGGCTAGGCCTGCTCACACGGAAACCCCCTCAACTGCTCTGCAGATTGCTGTGTTGAGTACATTCTGCTCCCAGCAGGTCCGTGGGCACCCACAGGCACTTGCTTGCAATCTTTTCCCAAATAACGTTGAGTTTTTTAATCTGTGCGCTTAGATGGCCCCACCATCAGAGCACCTCACAAACAAAAATGAATTTACCCTCACAACAGCCCTGGGGGTGGAGAAGTATTATTGAGTGTCATTTTACAAATGAGGAACTGAGATGAGGTCATTTACCCAAGCTCACGCAAGCCAGGGATGGATCCATGATATCCTGAATGCCAGTCGAGTGCCTTAACCAAAAGCCCATCCTTCCTCATACCTTAACAAAATACCATCCCTGTTAAGTTCACACGCCTGAGTACCAAAACTACGTGTATGTACACAAGTGTGTGTGTGAGAGAGAGAGAGAGAGAGAGAGAGAGAGAGATGCCTCTTCAGACTTTGCCAGTGTTTAAATCAGTTAAATGACTTAGATATAGTACTTTAAGATTTTTTCTCTTTTGTGGGGGACGGTGGGGGAAAAGGTAAGGAAGGACAGGGTTCTAGGCCACAATGGCTATTCCCATTGCCATCAAACAGACAAAGATCAGGCCGCATCTGATTTGTGTGCTCCAGTAAATGGGCTGTTCTGTCAACCTGTACTACTCTGGACGGCACTAAAAAAATTACCTCAGCAGAGAGACTCAACTCTCAGTTGACTAAATCCAATAACTAGAGGTAAATCCATTTAAATCAGGTAGAAAAAGCAACTGTTAAACTGCTTCCCCCACTCTTCATTTGCACAAGCCCAAGCCTGCATGTTTAAGAACAACTTCCCCAGATACCTCCACCTCCACTCCCAAGCCCTCCTTTGCCAACTTGTTTCACTTCAAAACAAGCATGTAGATACATATTGCAGGTGCCATGCTGTGAGCAAGAAGAGCAGTTTACACTAAATAAAAACAGGACTATAACAACTGTGCATGTGGTCCCTGTAAGCCGATAAACAACGCTGTTTGGGAAGGTGATAACGACACCATATATTTAACAGCATGGAGCTGCATAAAATGCGGTAAAAATGATCAATAGCCTGTGTTTAAAAGGGGAGTGATTTGAAGAAATCCTGTAGGTACATAGTGAAGTCTAGTCATTACACATGTATTCTGAGTCACTGTTTCTGCATATTAGGAATTCTTTTATAATACGTCTGAAATCCTTACTGCTTGCAGACCTGATGCTTGATTTTGTCAGTCACCTTGGTTACTGTCAGGTGTAGGAAACTTCAAGACTTATCTTTATCTTACTCTTAACATACATTTATAATTTATTTAATCGACTGTTCCATGCCACCAGGCATATTTTTGCCGTCTGAAGCCCAAGCAAATGCTCACCAGATGCTAAATGTTAAAATCCATTGCCTATGGCAGTATGTCCCTTGGCCCGCGCCGCTTCCAGCAGCTCCCATTGGCCTGGAGCGGCGAACCGCGGCCAGTGGGAGCCATGATCAGCCGAACCTGTGGATGTGACAGGTAAACAAACTGGCCCGGCCCGCCAGGGGCTTTCCCTAAACAAGCAGCGTCCCAAGTTTGGGAAACACTGGCCTATGGGAATTGCCCTTCCCCCAGTGGATACCAAATGAGAAAATGGTGAATACTGAGTTTCCCACATAAGCATTTCTAGATGAGAGTAGTACCAGCAGTGATATCCTATCTCCAGTAACATCCAAGATACAACATATACCCAAAATATCATGAAAAGCACACCTGGTGGTAAGGCAGTAACTCAGCCAGCCTAACTACCTGGTTCTCTGAGGGCCCAAATTCCTCCACACCTGCTCCATTCATCACTAGTGCTAGCAGGTGTACATTCCAAGTGCCACACATCAAAATACAACTTTGTATCTATAGCAGCAGTCAACAAGGGATCCGGGGCCCCCTAGGGGGCCATGAGAAGATTTTAGGAGGTCCACCAACCAGGGCCAGCATTAGACTCACTGGGGCCCAGGGCAGAAAGTGGAAGTCCCACTGTGCAGGGCTGAAACCCGGGGCCCTCAGCCCTGCCAACTGGGGCTGAAGCCCAAGCCTGAGCAATGTGGCTTGCGGAGGCGGGGAAGGGGGAAGCTGTGGCAATTGCCCTGCTTGCTACCCCCTAACACCAGCCGTGGCTTTTATATGCAGAAAACCAGTTATTGTGGTACAGGTGGGCCGTAGAGTTTTTATAGCATGTTGGAAGGAAGTGGGTGCTGAGAAAGAAAAAGGTGAGAACCCTTGATGTATAGCATCTTTCATACAAACAGCATCTCCAGAGATTCGAGAGCTGATAGTGTGGCAAAATCAAAATAAAGATTCATGCAAAGGAAGGAGCACAATTTAGCAGTATGAGCATGTGAGGAAAGAAAGGTGTTTTCAGCATTTGAAAACGGGCAGATAGATGAAGGGGAGAAATACAGGAAGGCTGGTTCCAGATACAGGAGGTGCCGGGAAGAAGGCTCAGAGCGGCAAGATAGCAGGAAGGCAGAATGGAGTAACTAGTGCTGGACAACAAGAAAGCAATGGGGAAGGGAAAAAGCATTGTTTATGGAAATGTAAAGCTGGTAGACATAGCAAGAGGTTAATAGGCATATTTATACACTAAACATGTGATAAGCATAGTATAAAGTAGACTCTTTTCAGGAATAGTATTGGTATGTCCCGCCACAAGATAAACAGTCAGACCTCTAAAGCACAACAGTTATTGCATACAGTATATAAAGATGGCCTTGTTCATGATCTATGGTATGTCTAATAAATAATCAAACATCATAAGTGGGTTTTAGTTCTACCATAGGATGAATTTTAGCTGTGCCTCATTCACCAGACAAATGGTTCTAGTCTCTTGTTGATGTATGGGACATATTTTGTACATAAGATTAATGGGAGTTACCCATATAACTCCCCAATGCATTCACAGGAGAATATACTTGAAAGTCTGAATCCTCTATCAACCAGCTGCAAGCAATAAGAAATGAAAAGTTTTTCCCCAAATACAGAAAGAAACTTAGGCAGATTCCTGGTCATGACAAAAATGAAGCAAGTGTTAGAATAAATGCTAGACACACACGTGCGAAAAATTAATCATACCACCAACACCACCACGTACACAGATACCATTAGTGTTCTGCTCTGCTGAATTCTATTAAGCATTAAGTAAAAGGAAGTAGAAATATTGATGTCTAGGAAAATGGGGCTTTGGCAATTTATAGGAGTCAGGCTTTGTTCTAAATTACAGTAGACCACCTTTTACAACCACCAGTTTCAATAATTTATTCAGCAGTTAAGTTTCTTCAAAAATTTAGACTCCCAAGGAAAGGTGCCTCAGGCACAGTAGCCCTGCTGTAATGTCTACTTGTTTTTATTTTTTAATCACTGAAACAGCTGGCAGGGACTAGCATTGTGAGACATTGGAGACTATTCGAATTCTAAAATTAACATTTTTTTCTTCAACAGCAAACTAAAAATAGCCTTTAGAAAGACTGTGCAGGAAGAAAATACTAACAACATTTTGAGGGATTTATTATGCACATGTTTTATTCCACCCGTCTTGTCGCCTTTCCAGTCGACTCTTGTACTTTGAGCACAAAAGAATCATAATGGTCAAAATTTTCAAACATGATGCAGAAGTTTAGGCACCTTGTAACAGGCCTTGTTGATCCTTTTAAGAGCAGGAACAGCTAGCCCACCCTGTCACCGGGGCTTGGTCCTCTAAGGCCAGGTTGCTGTAGTTCAGGTGGTGGTTGAGGTAGGGGGATCATATGACCAAGAGGGACCCACAATCACCCTATATGCCAAAACTTACAGGACTGAGCCCCTGGACCAAGGAGGCTGGTGGTGCTTGCTATTAAAGGGGACCGTATACTGTGCTATGCTGCTAAAGCCATCATTAGACACTTAGATAAAAGCAACCTGATATTTGAAAATTATGAATCCCTGCAGCACCTAATGCTTTCAGTGGGCTTTGTGGATAACCAACACCTCTCAAAATCAGGCCTCTGATATTTAGATTGTTAGATATGGCTCTAGGAGCCTAACTTTAATCACCCCAGTTAGAAAAATTCATTTTTCCTCTTGTTTTGATCTCTCATTCCCCCGCCCCACCCACAAGCATCAAGTTAGAAATCTTGTGATCTTTGGACAGGCAAACACCATTGTGAGAAGCACAGCTGGATAAATGTCAGCATTAGCAGTACTCCCTTGCTCTGGGAGAGTGGCTAATATAGTGGCCGTTGCTATGGGTACCAGAGCAGCAAATGATAATAATAGCAAGACAGACTAGTGGGAAAGGGGAACTCCATTTCAGGTTCAAATATGGCTTCAAATTAACTGTGATGAATAATTTAGGAACTCAGATGACTTTTAGATGCCTTAACCAGGGAAATCCCTTTAATAGATGGCAATCACTGACAGCTTGTATCTGGTTTGCAATCAAACAACATAAGGTATTTTTGCACAAAAAGATAGACCCAGCATGAAATAGTTCCCATTAGTTATCACTGAATCTGCTGCTTTACTGCAATTTGCTCTATTTTTCCATGATGCTAGCTGATTCTGTTTTGACAGTTTTTTACCCCCTTGACAGAAGTTCTCCATTTCCCTAGGTAACAGAACATTTATTTAGCTCAAACACATAGAGGGGAAAGAGTGGAGTTTTTTTCCAACTGGAGTCTTTGGATGACACTAGGACATTGTGTCCATCGTAACATCTGAAGCTGGGAAAACCTACTTAGTTGAACCAGCCATCCCATGGATACAAAGCATTTGACCTGTTTTGCCTTCAGCTCCACACAAAAAAAGAAAACTGTTGCAAAGAGATAGCTAAGTGACTGCCTTGGAGATAATAGTATGCAGTGTAGTTGTAGCTGTGTCAGTCCCAGGATAATCGAGAGACAAGAGGGGGTGAGGTGATATCTTTACTGGACCAATTTCTGCTGGTGAAAGAGACAAGCTTTTGAGCCACACAGAGCTCTTTTTAAGGACAAGCAAAGTAGGCCTGAAAAAGAGCTCTCAGTGCCTCGAAAGCCTGTCTCTCTCACCAAGAGAAGTTAATCCAATAAAAGATATTACCTCACCTGCCTTGTCCCTGGAGATAATGCTATTATTTTTTGACTATACAATTAAGGTTACATGTTTAAGCATTGCTAAGATCAACAAATTCTAAAGTTAAAGTACTACTCAACACCTCAACTCTGCCCCCCTGTGTATATGCATTATAATACTCTTTAATTACATGATCATATCCTATGTACTATAAAGTTACCATTCGTCCGGATTCCCCCGGACATGTCCAGCTTTTTTCAGTTAAAAATAGCGTCCGGGGGGAATTAGTCAATGTCCGGACTTCCCCCGCCCCCCATGCAGAGCGTGCGGGCCTTACAGGGCAGCCGGCCGGATGGCGCCACTCGCACGGGCTCCGGCAGCCAGAGCCCTTCCTTCACTTCCCCCCCTCCTCTCCCCTGCAACTTGAGACCAGTCCCCTCCTCTCCCTCCCTCCCCCAGCCCTGCATTCACAGATCACCGGCCGTCGCCTCGGCCTCCGGCAGTCTGGAGCGCCGACCCTGCTCCCCTCCCCCGCTGCCGAGCACGCTGCTCTGCAGCACAGTAAGGGGGCCGGGGGTCAGAGAAGCGGCAGGGAGGTTCTGGGGGGGGGGGGTAGTCAAGAGACAGGGATCAGGGTTGGATAGGTCAGGAGTTCGGGGGGGGGGCTGTCTGGGGGTCGGGGGTGTAAGGTTTTGGGCAGTCAGAGTACAGGTGGGGGGGGTCTCAGGAGGGGGCAGTTGGGGGACAAGGCACAGGGAGGCTTAGGTAGGGGGTGGGGTTCTGGAGGGCAGTTAGGAGCAGGGGTCCCAGGAGGGGGCAGTCAGGGGACAAGGAGCAGGGGAGGGTGGGAGTTCTGGGGGGGGTTGTCAGGGGGCAGGGGTGGGGAGAGAGAGCGGAGCAGTCAGGGGACAGGAAGCAGAGGGGTTTAGATGGGTCAGGAGTTTTGGGGGGGGCTGTCAGGGGGTGGGGAGTGGTTGGATGGGGCGTGGGAGTCCCAGGGGTCTGTCTGGGGGTGGGGGTGTGGATAAGGGTTGGGGCAGTCAGGGGACAGGTAGGGGGTAGAGTCCTAGGGGGCCAGTTAGGATGTGGGGAAGGTCTCAGGAAGGGGCAGTCAGGGGCAAGGAGCAGGGAGGCTTAGGTAGGGGGTGGAGTCCTGAGGGGCAGTTAGGGGCAGGAGTCCCAGGAGGGGGCAGTCAGGGGACAAGGCGTGGGGGGGAGGGTTGGGGGTTCTGAGGGGGCAGGAAGTGGGAGGGAGTGGAAGGGGCAGGGGCGGGGCTAGGGCAGGACAAGGGCGGGGCTAGGGCGGGGCTCCTCCCGTCCTCTTTTTTGATTGTTGAAATATGGTAACCCTAATGTACTAGATAATACAATTTCATACAGTCACTTTTCTACAACCCAGTTACAGCTGTGTAGCATCTTCCACTGCTGAATTCTATCCACACAGAGTCTTCACAGAAGTGAGTTAGGAGCCTGATTCATACACTCCAAGGCCAGAAGAAACCATTGTGATCATCTAGTCTGACCTCCTGCATAACACAGGGCCATAGAACTTCACCAAAATAATTCCTAGAACATAGCTTTTAAAAAAACATCCAATCGTGATTTTAAAATTGCCAGTGATGAAGAATCCCAAGTGTTCCAATGGTTAATTAACCTCCCTGTTAAAAATTTACACCTCATTTACCTTCTAACTTTGTGTACCTTCAATTTCCAGCCATTGTATCATGTTACACCTTGGTCTGCTAGACTGAAGAGACCATTTTAAAATATTTTTTTCCCCATGCAGGAACTTATATATTGTAATCAAGTCACCCCTTAAACTTTGCTTGCTATGCTAAATAGATTGCACCTGAGTCTATTACTATAATACATGTTTTTAATCCTTTACTCATTTCTCATGGCTTTTCTCTGAAAGCCCTCACATTTTTCAACATCCTTCTTAAATTATGGGCACCAAAACTAGACACAGTATTCCAGCAGCAGTCGCACCAGTGCCAAATTTAGAGGTAAATTAACCTCTCTACTTCTACTCACAATACCCTTATTTATGCATCCCATTAGCCCTTTTGGCCACAGCATCACAGTGGAAGCTTATGTTCAGCTGATTATTCACCACAACCCCCAAAGTTTTTTCACTACTATGTTGCTCTAGATTTACACTGTGTAAGTCCATTCAGAAGCAATATTGAATGGAGTTGTACTGGTGTAAGAAATGGAGTAATACAGGAGCGAATGAGGAACGTGCTCATGCAAGAGTCCGTGTCTAATTCACTGTGCACCATACAGTATTCACAGGGAACAGAGCTTTTGCTCTAGCTCATTCAGTGACCACTAGCCAAGATGTTCCTTGTAAGAATGTACCAAAAAAAGTACAATATTCTGTAGTTTGGGATATAATTAATTCAAGACTTAGTTTAATGCACTCTAAAAATGAAGGGGTAGATTTGGCATTTCCTGATTGTGAGTACTTAAAGTAGTGACCATAAAAATGGCCATACTGGGTGAGACCAATGCTCTTCTAGCCCAGTATCCTGTTTGCTGACAGTGGCCAATGCCAGGTGCTTCAGAGGAATGAACAGAACAGGGGCATTCTCATCCATCCCCTTGTCCACTTCCAGCTGCTGACAGTCATAGACATAGGGACACCCAGAGCATGGGGTTGCATCCGTGACCGTCTTGGCTAATACCCACAGCTGGACCTATCCTCCATGAACTTAGCTAATTCTTTTTTGTGCCCACTTATAGTTTGGGCCTTCACAACATCCCTTGGCAACGAGTTCCACAGGTTGACTGTGTGCTGTGTGAAGAAATACTTCCTTTTATTTGTTTTAAACCTGCTGCCTATTAATTTCATTGGGTGACCCTTAGTTCTTGTGTTATGTGAAGGAGTAAATTACATTCACTTTCTTCACACCATTCATGATTTTATAGACTGCTATCACATTCCCCCTTAGTTGCCTCTTTTCCAAGCTGAAAAGTCCCAGTCTTTTAAATCTCACCTCATATGGAAGCTGTTCCATACCCTTAATCATTTTTGTTGCCCTTCTCTGTACCACTGCTAATTCTAATATATCTTTTTTGAGCTGGGGTGACCAACATGTGAGTATGCCATGGATTTATAGAGTGGCTTTAAGATATTTAAAGTCTTAACTAGCCCTTTCCTAATGGTTCCTAGCATTCTGTTAGCTTTTTTGACTGCCACTGCACATTCCAAAATAACCCCATTCAATAGGTGTGGCCCGCAATCCTTGTTCCTACCTGTATTACTTTGCATTTGGCTGTACTAAAATGCAATTTGTTTGAATGGGCCCAGTGTATCAAGCCAATCGAAAACTCTGTATGAATACCCTGTCCTCATCAATATTTACCACTCTGCCAATCTTTGTGTCATCTGCAAATTTTATCAGCAGTGATTTTATACTTACTTCTAGATCATTGATGAAAATGTTGAATAGGGTTGGGTCTAGTATTGATCCCTGCTGAACCCCACTAGAAACACCCCTATCCCAGGATAAGCCCCAATGACAACTACCTTATGACTGTCAGCTAGCCAGTTCTCAATCCAGTTAACATGTGCTTTATTGATTTTGTACAGTGCTAATTTTTTAATCAAAATGTCATGCAGTACTAAGTCAAACGCCTTATAAATGTCTAAGTATATTACAGCTACGCAATTCTCTTTATTAACCAAACTTCTAATCTCATTAAGGAATGCAATCAGGTTTGTTTGACAAGATCAGTTTTCCATAACATGCTGTTGACTGGTATTAATTATATTCCCATCCTTTAATTCTTTATTAGTTGACTCCCATATCATCTTTTCCATTATTTTTTCCGGAATTGATGTCAGGTTAAATGGTCCATGGGTACTTAGATCATCCTGCTTAACCATTCTGAATACTGACACATCTTTAGCACTCTTCCAGTCTTCTGAAACTTCCCTGGGATCCTTAAATTAAAGTTTGCATCTCTATTTGCACACTATGGCCTTGATCCTGCAAGCTGCTCCACACAGTTTGGACTCAGGCAGTGGCCCACTGGTTTCTGGGATGATTGCTCATTTGTTAGAGCAATTTCTGCACTTTCTCCCTGGCTCACCTATTAGGTGCTGATCCTGCCCTGCCTTGGGTGGCACAGGAGCACAAAAAGGGTGTGCACCCTTCCTACTGCACACAAAGGCCTTGTCTACACTGGGGGGGGGGTCGATGTAAGATACACAACTTCAGCTACGGGAATACCGTAGCTGAAGTCGACATATCTTATTCCGATTTACCTCCCGTCCTCACGGCGCGGGATCGATGGCCGCGGCTCCCCCATCGACTCCGCTACCGCCGCTTGCTCCGGTGGAGTTCCGGAGTCGATGGGGAGCGCGTTCGGGGATTGATATATCGCATCTCACGATATATCGATCCCCGATAAATCGATCGCTACCCGCCGATATGGCGGGTAGTCTGGACGTAACCAAAGGCACAGCACCAATAACCAATGGCCTGCCCCGTTAGAAGAAATATCCCAGTGTCTCCATCACTCTCTTTCTCTTTTTCAGTCTCCTGTATATCCCAATCTTGTGCCCTCAACGGCAAGAGGGAAGAGGGGTTGGAATTTGGGAAGACCGTAAGGATCACCAGGGCAGGCTGACTTCCTACCAATTCTGTCACTGCTAATCAGATACAGAGTAGCCATAGAGCAGGAAAAAAGTTTCTTCAGCCCCACAGCAGGAGTAAGTGAAGCCCCTGAGGCAGCTGGCAACCCATAAGATAGAGAGCATTGTTGCCAGTTCTTCAGAAGAGTAATTCCTATCCACCCCCACCCCCGGACCTACACACTAGGCTTAAGCACAAAAATAGAATCTTAATCAATTCAGCCTCACAAAATGTGGCTTAAGTGGAGGAGTGATAACTATAAATATGGGAAACAGTGCAGAGGAGAGAGAACTGGTTAGACTGATGTTATAATGGGTGATAAAGGATAGATTTTGTTTATACATCAACCCAAACATTTTGGAGGATATTTTCAAAGTCATTCAGACAGTAGAATGGTTTGTTTAGCAATGTTGTTGTGGTGAAAATCATGAGGCATCTTTAAGGAAAAGAATAGCTTAATTTCTGAAAGGAGTCATGTAGGGTATATTTCTAGCCGATGCATGAACACGCACCAGATGATGTGTTCCAAGCCAGTAATCCATTATTCTGGGATTTCCTGATCCTTCTCTCAACTTCATACCCCTCTGCCAAGCTCTGATGCACAGAATTTAAAAGTATATATATTTTGGAAGCACAAACTAGCATTTTAATATTAATCATTTGACTGAGCCATGTATTGCGCTTCAGTTATTCAATATACTGACTGCAGAAATCCAATTTATGCACTGCACAAAAGTGACAATAAGAAACAGCAATACAAGTAGCACAGATATTTGGCAGTTGAAATTTCTGTGCACTTTTTTAAAAAAAGAGTGTATCAGCTAATAAGATAACCATGTATGTCATGCACACTCACAGGGTATTTACCATAATGGCCTGTCATGTGAATTAATAACTGCTCGTGTTAAACAGAGCCTAGTGTAAAAACTAAAAGGTCAGCCCTACAAAGGTGTGATATTTCTTTTTCCCCATTAGTCAGGGAGAGGCAAATAATCAGAACTCCTGCCTCTCATTACAAAGCCACTAAGCTATGCAAAAAATAGGCCCAATTCATATACCATTGCTTGATGTTTCTGATGCAGTCCCTGGGGGGTAAGAAGGGGGAAGTGCGGTTTTCAAAATATAACTATACATTTAATAATAAATTTCTGTGAACCTCAATATCAAGGGTATAACTGGTCAAACTACTAATTATAAATAATATTAATTACCAATGTTGCCTCCTCTTGGTTAGGAAATCATTTGCAAACTGATCCTGATTTTCTTCAAGAGTGTTCATGACGTGCAAGGGCTCAACGGCAGCTTTGCAACAAGCCCCAAGCAAAGGGCAGCTGGTTGTGCTGCCCCAGGATTTACAATCTGCCTCTTGGGTTCCCCCATGCTCCATGGGGGAAGTATCCTGAGATAGCTCAGTACCAGGTGCAGCTTCATTCCCTGGGGCGGCAGGGCAACTACACTAGCCCGAGCTCTGGAGAGCTGCTGTTCTTCCCACACAGCTACCCTTCGCATGGGAGCACCTTACACCTCCTTAGCCCTCAGTGCAGCCACACAAGCTGGGACTCTGTTTAGCCCTGGATAATTAGCTGCATTAGCACTCAGTCCTGCTCCAAATTGGCTTCAGTGTGCAGGATCAGCCCATAGAATTTTTAGGCCTCAGCTTGTTTGCAAACTGTTAACTTGACTCTTCATGATGAGCCCAATCCTGTGAGGTGCTGAGCAGTGGGAGTGGAGGACACTCAGCACCTTGACGTCTGGGGCCCTGGTTCTTAGTGTTACAAAATGATTGTTCACCTAAGACAGAGTCTATTGCTTTGCTCCCTGACGGTGTGAATAAAACGTTCTTAACAATGAAACATTTTTAAACAGGAAACTCACGAATAACTCCATACCGGTGTGACTTTTGAGAATATTACCCACTTATCCCAAAAAATCATAAAATCCTCAGAGTTCCAAATAGCTGGTGGTGGTTTGAATGGTGTAATGAATTATATGATCCCAGGAATCATAACCAGCTGAACTCAGTGCTTCTAGTCACAAATATATTTGCAAATCAGTTGATTATTTTTTTACTATTCAATCTGTTTTCTCTAAAGCAGCACTTTGGACTGCTCCCTGGGAGATCTAGAACTTTCTGTACCTGGTTTATGTGTATATATAGCAAGGTTTTAGTGTTCATTTTTAAAATTATTCTTATATTAGTTATGGAAAGTTAACAGATAAAGGGTTGCATACTTCATACCTTATGCACACACCAGCGGTGCCATTCCCTACCCCACAAACTCCTGTGCCACCCTCCCATCCCCCTCTATTTCAGATCTATTTCAGCCCCATCCCTCATGCCAGATGCTCTGCATGTCACCCCCCATTCCCTCCTTCCCAACTCCAGAAGTTGTCTTTCCTCCCCCCTCAAAGTACCTTTCTTTCCCCCACCTGCAGACTGGAAGAGATGGGTGGGTAGCTGTTGCTCTCTCTCTTTTTCTTTCTTTCCCTCACCATGATTCAGACTTTGCAGAACAAGTGCATCAGGAGGGAGGAAGGAAGGAAGGAAGCTGTCTTTGCTGTCCTCACTTCCTGGCTCCCACTGCTGGTTGAGCAACCTCTCCCTATCTATTAGGGAAAGCAAGGAGCACTTTTGTAAGTGGCACAGGTGGTGCAACAGGGTTTAATCCTTCTCTTTGGACCAAGAAGGCCATGCCTCCCCTGGCTCTGCTGGGCATGCTCCAGCTGGAACCAGGATATAAAAGTGAGCATCTCAGCGCAGTCTGGACTGACCGCTGGAGAGGAAGGAGGTGAGCAGCAGGTTTCTGCGGAAGGACCATCAGCACTTCAGGACCCAGAAGCCAGCCAGCCAATGATGACCTATGACCCCCAGGCTACGGACACCACAGAGGGAGGAAAGACCATGGGAATGCCAAGACAGCAAGCCATGGATGAATAGGTAGGAAGTGTCCCAGGGAAACTTTGCGGGGAATCGACTGTCGAAAGGGAGACTAGCTCAGCATATTTCAGCAGGATCCCGGCCATGCTGGTGGCAGGCAACCCCATCACCAACAGAGCCCTGGGTCGGGACCTGGTAGAGCAGGGAGGGCCTGGGTCCCCCTACTCTGGCCGCCCCTCTTCTCCTCCCCTCCCCGGGGAGGCAGTCCACTTTTCCAACCTTATTGACCCTGGCTGCTAAGTCACACAGCCCTGCCAGCGAGGGTCATTATATTGACTCCAGTCATCAGGCTGCGCGGCCGCCAATTGAGAGGGACGCCTTATGGACGCTGGTCATTAGGCTATATGCCCCAAGGCTAGGGGCAGTCATCAAAACCCAGCTGCAGGGCCATAAAGCCCCTTCACACACCCCCATGGGTGATGGGGTGTACCAGCCCCATGACAGTAAGAGAAAATGATTTTTGATGGTGTGATGTTCACCCAAATCAACAGAGCTCTGCCCACCAATACCTAGATCATTTCTTGAAATTTTGGAACTGATCAAGTAACAAAACAGATAGCTAAACTGGCATTGGGGATTTTCCCAATAACCCAGCTCTCAGGTGAAATAAAAAAACTCACAACTGACCATGAGATAATAAAGAAATGATGAACTCTTTAGTCTTGCCTGGAAAGAGGTGTCTGGTAATATACGACTCACGTTTTTAACTCAGGTGTGTTGGTTCAAGCAGGAGCAGAGGGAAATATCTATGCTGAAAAATGTCCTCTTAGACACAACTCCAGGCCTCTACTCATCCTCCCTGCTCTTTTGACACAGTTTATGTTCCCTTCCTTGATAACTTCTCCTCCTCCCCAAGCTTTCACTGTATTGTCCTCTCCAGTTTGCCCTTCTACATCCCTGTCTGTTCCTTCAGCATCTTTTCTGGTAGTTCCCTCCTTCTCTCTCCCAGTGTAATAAGGGGCCTAAGGAGCTTTGTCCCCATTTCCCTCCCTATAACTCCTTGACAGCCTTTCCTTGCATCATCAGGTCTATTAAATACATTCTGGTGCCAATAGCTACAGCTGAAATACAAGTTTGCCTGTCAACTCCTGACACATTAAAGCATTTTTCTCGAGATATGTTTACACAGCAAAACAGCCTATCCAAGCTAGTTTGAATCCAGCAGAGCTTCAGAGTGGGCTAGTGAGCCGAGTACATACCCAGGGTCTATGCCAGGCATGTAATATCTGTACTGAAGCCCATGCTGTGCACTCTTCGCTGCTACTATTATTTGCACTAGCTGAATTCAAGCTAGCCCCTGCACAGCTAATGCTGTGTAGACAAACCTTCAAACAAATCAAGCTGTCAACCTGATACTAAGCCAGATTCTGTCTGGATTTACAGCTTACTGGGGGGAGAATTTGGCCCAGTGACTCTTGCTAACATACACAGGCTTGAACAAACTGATCACAAAGACTGGAGTTGAAAAGGAATTTTCCCCAGTGACGTATTGGCAGAAACTTTAGACTTTGCTTTCCTTGGGAACACAGAACAAGACTGTCTGTAAGGATCAAACATGAATGATTTTCTATTACAGCAGGGCAATGCTAGGCACAGGTGACTCAATGTCCATCCCCATCTTCTATGTTTCTTTGTGTTCCTGGAAGAGAGGCTCCAAATAGTTCCAAACTAGCAGTGCCTATCTGTAGCTGGTGGACAATTTTTAAATATATCAGTAGCACATATTCAATAGCAAAATTACGGTCTAGCATATCATCCATTTTTCAAATTTAAATAAATAAGCCATTTTAAGGAAAAGGAATCCCAATCTGGCATAAACTGATCTCCAAACAGATGTAGCAGTGACCACCGGTCATGACTGAATATAATCAGTCTTTGTGTTTTCCTGGCCACCACCCTGCAACATGAGAGTCAAATTACGGTATAGAATATGGGCTAGAATGGGAAGCGGGCACCCACTTACCTCCCCTGTGCTCACACGCAGCTGCCAACCTTCATTTGGCTCACTTTGCTGGCAGCACTTACCAGACCTCAGCGGGAATATCTGGATAGGGCCCCAGACTTGTTACCTCCCTACCCAACAGAGAGCACCAGCACTGGAACATTGGGGAGAGCATGCCTGTTTAATGTGTAACAGGACCTTTACTTCATTTCACCCCATCCCAAAAGCAGCCACCTTGGGCATTCTGACTTACACAGCCATTTATGAGCGGCAATCCTTACACTAGCTCTCTCAGAGACTCATTTTGTTTTCCACCTCTGAATTTATAAGCATCTATGACTCAATTTATAAGGCTGTAAATGGCTAATTCATTAAGAAAATAAGAATAGCCATACTAGGTCAGACCAATGGCCCATCTAGCCCAGCATCCTGTCTCCCGACACCAGACAATGCCAGATGCTTCAGAGGGACTGAACAGAACAGGGCTATTATCGAGTGATCCATCCCCTGTCATCAAGTCCCAACTTCTGGCAGTCAGAGGTTTAGGGCACCTAGATCATGAGGTTGCATCCCTGATGGTCTTGGCTATTAGCCATTGATGGACCTATCCTCCATTAATCTATCTAATTCTTTTTTGGACCCACTTATAGTTTTGGCTTTCATAACATCCCCTGGCAATGAGTTCCACAGGTTGACTGTTTGTTGTGCGAAGAACTACTTCCTTTTGTTTGTTTTAAACCTGCTGCCTATTAATTTCATCGGCTGATCTCTGGTTCTTCTGCTGATCCCTGGTTCTTCTGTTATGTGAAGGGGTAAATAACACTTCCTTATTCACTTTCTCCACACCAGTCATGATTTTTATCTCCACTTAGTCATCTCTTTTCCAAGCTGAAGAGTCCCAGTCATTTTAATCTCTCCTCATAGGGAAGATATTCCATACCCCTCATCATTTTTGTTGCCCTTCTCTGTACTTTTTCCAATTCTAACATATCCTATTTGAGATGGGGTGACCAGAACTACATGCAGTATTCAACGTGTGGGCATAACATGGATTTATATCATGGTGTTTTCTGTCTTATTATCTACCCCTTTCCTAGTGGTTCCTAACATTCTGTTAATATGCAGTGGCAGTCAAAAATGCTGAGTGGGTGTTTTCAGAAAACTATCCACAGTCCTCCTTGATCTCTTTCTTGAATGGTAACAGCTAATTTAGACCCCATCATAGTTGGGATTATGTTTTCCAATGTGCATTACTTTGTATTTATCAACATTGACTTTCATCCCCCATTTTGTTGCCCAGTTTCATGAGATCCCTTTGCAGTGTGCTTTGGACTTAGCTATCTGGGGTAATTTGTATCATCTACAAATTTTGCCACCTCCCTGTTCACCCCTTTTTCCAGATCACTTATCAATACATTGAACAGCACTGGTCCCAGTACAGACCCCTGGGGGATGCCGCTATTTACCTCTCTCCATTCTGAAAACTGACTATTTAATCTCACCCTTTGTTTCTTGTCTTTTAATCAGTTACTAATCTATGAGAGGAAGCAACTTCCTTCTTATCCCATGACTGCTTATTTGCTTAAGAGCCTTTGGTGAGGGACGTTGTCAAAGGCTTTCTGAAAAGCTGATCACAGGCACAGTAAAATACAGCATGAGAAGCTTTTCCCTTCTTGATGGTGATTATCAGGGGCAGAGAAATAGCAAGAGGCCTCTGTCCCACTGTGTGAGTACAGTGTGGGGTTGGCCAAATGGTGCTTTTAAGTGGAAACCCATTCAGTTGCCCTAGGGTAAAGAAAAACCAAATTGTTCCCTTCCCTGCATTGACTTTATAGGATTGCTAAAGGAAGGTCTATTACACTGGTTCCCAAACTTGTTCCGCCGCTTGTGGAGGGAAAGCCCCTGGTGGGCCGGGCCAGTTTGTTTACCTGCCGCATCCACAGGTTCAGCCAATCGCGGCTCCCAGTGGCCGCGGTTCGCTGCTCCAAGCCAATAGGAGCTGCTAGAAGCGGCGGCCAGTACGTCCCTCGGCCCGCGCCACTTCCTGCAGCTCCCATTGGCCTGGAGCAGTGAACCACGGCCACTGGGAGCCGTGATCGGCCGAACCTGCAGATGCAGCAGGTAAACAAACCGGCCTGGCCTGCCAGGGGCTTTCCTTGCACAAGCGGCGGAACACTCCTGAACTCGCATCAACTTCCTGGACACCAAGATCAGCTTCAACAATAGACCCCTACAGACAACTATATACAAGAAACCAACAGATCACCAGACCTACCTGCACAGATCCAGTAACCTCCTCATACACACCAATACATTTATTATCTATAGGCAAGCACTGAGATACCACAGAAAATGATCCAAGGAGAAAAGTCAGGATACACACTTTAACACACTTAAAACCACCTTGATAGCTCAGTGGTTTGAGCATTGGCCTGTTAAACCCAGGGTTGTGAGTTCAATCCTTGAGGGGGCCACTTGGGGATTTGGGGCAAAATCAGTACTTGGTCCTGCTAGTGAAGGCAGGGGGCTGGACTCAATGACCTTTCAAGGTCCCTTCCAGTTCTAGGAGATGGGATATCTCCACTAATTATTATAAATTATAACCAAGGATAGCCCACTAGAGAAGTAGATTGCATTATGGAATGGACCACCCAAAAACCCCAAGAGAGCCTGCTTCGATATGGTTTAAAAAAAAAACAAAAAAACCCTCAGACCATACACTCCTAGTTGTCATCTACCACACCACACTGAAATCAATACAAGGTATCATTAAACAATTACAACCCATATTCAACGGGGACCACATCCTGAAAGAACTCTTTACTTAATCCCCTCTTCTGGCCTTCAAAAAAAAACCCACCCCCACCTCTCCAAGCTCCCCACAGACCAGGACTCACCAATTCTAAGTGGCACCAGACCCTGCCAGAACCACAGCTGCAAAACCTGCCGACATATCTCCACTGTTATGATGAGCTATACACCACACAACACACTTTTCAAGAGCCACAGGCCTTACACATGCCTATCACAACATGTGGTGTAACTCATCTCAGGCACTAAATACCCAACTATCAACTATGTAGGTAAAACCAGACAGCCACTAAGCTCCCTGTGACAGGGTAAATTTACCCAACACAGAACGGGAAAGGGTTAACTCCTCCTTGTGGGCTGAGGAAGTCCCACCCCCACGTCCCTACTGGGCATGCCCGAAGTGCAGTACCTGTATAAGAGTGAGCAGCTCAGCTCATTCTGGGATGACTGCTGGAGAGAAAGGATGTGCATTGCAGGCTCCAGCCTAGGAGCCATGGCAGACCCTGACTGCGGAAGCCAAAGGTGCTGAGATCCCGGCAGACACCCCGGTACCTGCAGACACCACAGGGACTTTGGAGCCAACAGGAACAGCCCTGGCAGAGGAACCCTGAAGCCACTGAGACTACGGACGCAGGAGAAATGGTAGGAAGTAGCCCAGGGGACGGACTAACCATAGTCCCGAATGTAGTTGATGTGTTGTGGCTGGATCCCTTCTGACTCAGTGGCAAATGCACTCGCCACTGTCAGGGCCCTGGGCTGGGACCCAGTGGAGAAGGGAGGGCTCTGGATCCTCCTACCCCAGCTGCCACCCACCTCCAGGTGGTGGCCCACCACCCTATTGACTCTGGCCATTAGGCCTTACTGCCCTGTGAATCAGGGGGACCCCATTGACTCCAGCCACTAGGCCTCACTGCCCTGCAAATCAGGGTAACTACTGACCCCGGCCATGAGGCCTTACTGCCCTACAGACCGCGGTAATCCTATTGACTTTAGTCCTTAGGTCTCACTGCCTCAAGGTAAAAGACAGCTTGAGGGATGGGGTGAACTCACCTGCACTGGACGGGGACCCCGTTACACTTCCGAATGAACTCACACAGCAAAATGATGAGACAAAAACACCATAAGCCTGTGGGCAAACACTTTTCACAAAAAGATCACTCCATATTTGATCTCTCAGTCCCCAATCTCAAAGGAAACCTACACAACACCTTGAAAAAATGAGCATGGGAGCTTAAATTCATAATTTTGCTAGACACTAAAAATCATGGACTCAATAGAGACTCTGGATTTATGGTTTATTACATGAATCTATAACTCATTAACCGCCCTTTTTTTTGTCCTATGACTGCAGAGATGTTAACAGGCCACTTCACCTTGAATGGTCTCTAACAATATGTGTTAACTACTAATGCTAAACTATCTGTTCCAGGTCTTTGTATTGAGCTGTAACACATCGAATACCTTTCCCAGACCTGAAGCAGAGCTCTGTGTAGCTCGAAAGCTTGTCTCTCTCAGTAACAGAGTTGGTCTAGTAAAAGATATTACCTCACCCGCCTTGTCTCCCTGACAAAATCAGACTGTTGGAGGAAAAAGGCAAAAGAGCCAGATCAGCTGCTGTAAATGTGCCCAGTTCTGTGGATGGCAATGGTGATATGCCAGTTCCCGCTAGCTGATGACGGTCAAACCAAGCCTCCTAATCGCATTCTGAACAGTGCTTTGCAGCGATGAAGTGCTGTGTAAGTGCTGAATATTATTCTGCGTCATGAAGAGGTTCAAAAGATCATGTTTTAACCCCTCTCCCCCACCAGAAAACTATTCTCCTACCACCCATGTCCCCCTCCCCATACTTCACACTGAAAACAAAACTGTTTTTAATGGAAAACAGTATCCTGGAGATGAGCCAGTTTGGTGGAGGCATTGCACTGCATGTAAAAGAGCCACTGCTTTGTGAGTAACCTGAAGGGTTTTTAACTTTTGGCTAGCAGAATCCACATAGGGGATGTCTGCCCCGCACTCAGAGGTGTGCTGATTGCAGCATGTATTGGCATACCCATGCTAGCTTTAATCTAGCTAGCGCATCTCAAAATAGCAGTGCAGGTGTGATGGCACAGCCCCCGAAGCAAGCTACCAATTTGGATACATAGCCAGGGTCCCTGGTGTGGTTGTACAGCCCGTGCCGCAGCCCACCCGCCACTTCTTCACTGCTGTTTTTAACTGTGCTAACTAGACAAACACTAGTGTGGGCGTGCCAGTCTCTGTTGCAATCAGACCTCCTCTTGCAGCATAGACATCCCCATAGTGGCAAAATTCTGAAGACCTTGGGAAAGCTGTACTAGGTAAAGGGTCAGTTTGCATTTTGCCAAGGGCTACCTGACAGTAGCCTGTACGGTTTACAGCCTTCATGGGGAAAGTGTGCAGAGTTCACTGAGAGCGTGTGAGGATGCTTCATAAAATACCTCCCAGGGATAAAGCGAGAGTGCAGACTGAAGTGATGAATGGCCAAAAGATTTCTCACATACTATCAGCGCCTATGAAAAGGAGAAGCCGCTTTGCTTAAACTGGACCTGATTTTGATCTTTCTATCGGGAGTAGCTCTGCTGAAGTCAGTGTAGTTACACTGGTATAAAATTGATGTGAGCTCCGAATCGGGCTTATTATATCTGGAATATTTTGAAATGTAGGAAAGTCCGTCAGATGCCAGGGGGTTGGCTTGGGCTCCTTCACAAAATAGATTTTCGTAGGGGGAAAAAAAAACAATAACGAAAGAGAACAGTGCACAAAACTGTTCAACATCTGTAATTTTTCAGATAATATTACCCATCTAGATCAGCGGGTGTTTGGCCCTGCTTTGCTGACATGAGTCACAGTATTAGATGCTGTGATCCAGCCAAGATTAGCTGTTTTGTTTAGCATTACACTATCTCACAACTACTGTTTTCACTGCAGTAGAAATGATAGATTGTTTTATAGAAAAAAAGGGAACCCAGTGTTATTTAAAACAGGAGATGAGCTCCACCTACTGGCTAGTAACAACAAAGGGAAAAAGTTAGCCCTTTTATTTATTTATTTAATCATTATAATGACCAGAAAGTAGTGTAGGAAATGGGCTGCTGCCTGCTTCTGCACTTTTGGAACAGAAAAGGAGGCCGAAATTGATGCACAGGGGGAAAGGATGAGAACAGAATAGAATGGGAGAAGAAGGCAGCATGAGATGAGGGGATAAAGGCGGAGACAGAGCCATTGTAAATGCATGAATTTGTTCTGATTTTTTAATACAGAAGCTTCAGACTTATGGAGCCCCTTGCCTCTTTTTTTAAGTCAATGTGTCTTTTTTTAAGACAGCTGATCAGCCTATCTCTGCAACAAAATCAGAATTTCCCTTTTTACAGGAATGCACGCTTTCTGATTCTAATATCTTGAGTGATCGTGAAATATGTTGGGTGAAGATTTTTTTTTTTTTTAAGGCGTTTTCCCTCTTGTTGACCTATTCTGTAGCTGAGAACTATTATTGTTACTATTATGTATTCTTTATATTACCGTAGCACCTAGAGCCTCAGATCTGGATCAGAGCCCCATTGTGCTAGGCATGGTACAAATAGTAAGAGACTCTGCCCTGAAGAGCTTACAATCTAAAGCAGTGGTTCTCAACCTGCATATACAGCTCTCTCTCTGTTATGTGGGCTGCATCCACACACACACATATTTTATTTATATATATATATATATATATATATATATATATATATATATACACATACACACACACACACTACCTGCATGGCCCTGAGGATGTCACATGGGGTACAGCTGTGTGCTGATTGGGTTTCAGGTTGAGAACCAATGTTCTAAAGAGACAAGGCAGACAAAGGGGAGAAACAAGGAAGAAAAGTCACTTACCCAAGGTCACACAGAAGAGCTGAACTCACAGATCCAATTAAATCAATGGAGCAGAGGATACCCAGCACTTCTCAAAACCAGACCCTACGCACCCAGAGACTAACACACCAAGAATCAGTGGCCATTCTTGAAAAATGTTGCTTCTGTGCTCAACCCCTCTCTCGCTCTCCTCTGGCTTGTTCACAATATAAGCATGCTGTAGTATCCTCCCATCATCAAAATCCAGACTCTCAACAGTGCTCTGCCTCTGCAGCTTCCACCACATTTATCTCAACTGTGCTGTCTCCACCCGCTGCCTGAAATTCCTCTTCTCTATCTCCATCCTCTCCCATCTAGCTTTCACTCTCCCCATCCACTGTACTGATCTCACCGGGTCCCAAACCTCTTCCCAGCCAGATCCCAGAGTTTTTATTCCATCCTCATCTCCTCAATCTCTCTGGTACATTTGACTCCGTTGTTCACAACCTCCTGCTTGACACTGATCTCCCTTAGCTTTCATGGCACTTCTTTTGGTGGTTCCTTCTCTTTCCCCCACCCCCATTTACATGTGCCCCTGTCCTTGGCACAATTTCCGTGTTTCTCGCTACACCCTGTTTCTGGGTGATCTTAACTGCTCATGCTGCTTCATCTACCATTTTTATGTTGCCAACTCACAGCTCTGCTTCTCCACTCCTGATCTGATGCCCTCCATCCACTGGGCTGGATATCTCACCATTAACGTGGCTATAACTGAATTCCCTGTCTTTGCCAAAATCCTTCTCAATAGGGTTACCATATTGAACAAATAATAAAAGAGGACCCTCCATGGGGCCCTGGCCCCGCCCATTCCCAACCCCCTTCCCTGCCCCAACTCCGCCCATTCCCCGCGCCAACTCCGCCCTAACTCCGCCCCCTCCCTCCCACTCCCAGCCACGCGAAAAGGGCTGCCCAAGCACTACTGGCTTCACGGTTTGCCGGGCAGCCCCCAAACCCTGCGCCCCCGGCCGGCGCTTCCCCAACGCAGCTGGAGCCCGGGAGGGGAAGCGCCCAGCCGGGGGCGCACGGACTGGAGGCTGCCCGGCAAACCATGAAGCCGGTAGCACTTGGGCTTCGGGCAGCCCCTATGCCTCCGGACCCTGCGCCCCCAGTCGGGCACTTCCCCTCCCGGGCTCCGGCGGCGCAGGGTCCGGAGGCATGGGGGCTGCCCAAAGCCCGTAGCGCTCGGCTCTTAAACAGATTGTAAGCTCTTCAGGCAGCCCCCATGCCTCCGGACCCTGCGCCGCCGGAGCCCGGGAGGGGAAGTGCCCGGCCGGCGGCTGGGGTCCGGAGGCAAGGGGGCTGCCTGAAGCCCATAGCACTCGGGGAGCTCGGCTCTTAAACAGAGCCGAAGAGTCAGGGGAGGACCAGAGCAGCCGCGGGAGGGGAAGTGCCCGGCCGGCATTTTCCCGGACATGTTCGGCTTTTTGGCAATTCCCCTCGGACGAGGGTTTGATTGCCGAAAAGCCGGACATGTCCGGGAAAAACCGGACGTATGGTAACCCTACTTCTCAGTCCCGTCTCTGTCACTGCAGTGTTGATAATAGTCATCCTCACTGTCACTTAGGCTCACAACCCAGGAATCATTTTTGACTCCTCCCTCTTCTTTTCCCCACACATCCAGGCAGTGTCCACATTTTACTGCTTCTTTCTCCGTAACATTGCTTAGGTTCAACCTTTCCTGTCTGCCCAGACAGCTAAAACTCTTATCACTCATCACAATTATTGTAACCTCCTCTCTGACATTCACGTTGCTTCTCGCTTATCAATATATTTAGCCACTAAAATCATTTTCTTCACCTATTGCGCTGACCATGTCACACATGCACACACCCCGTGGGTGCCTATGGAGGGATTCACACTTTCCTACTGTATTCAAGCTTCTATTCACCTTCAAGGCAATTCACAACTGTCTTTCACTACTTATCTGCTCTGGTCTCTTATCTCATTGGCCTGTCCTCACTGCCAGTAATGCTAGCCTTGCCTTCTCCTCCCACCATCATTTTCTTGCACAATGTCCCATAGGTATGAAACACCGTCTCTGAACTAATCCGTAATTTTACCAGGTTGTCCCTTTTCAAATCCTTCCTCTAGACCCACTTCTACTCCAACGCCTACAACAAACAGTCCAGCTGAGAATAGATAGCTTAATAGACAGTTATGTATAGATATAGCTATATAATTTCATTGGATTTGTGCACTTACACCCTTTAGACACCTTTGAAAAATCCCTCCCCCCATGAATATATACCTAATGCATATACTGACTATAAATATGGTACACATGTGAATGCAATCCCTTTAGGGCCTCACCCCACCAGGTGTTGAGCATCTCTGTTTCCAATAAAATCAATGGAAGTTGAGAACACTATCTATGGTACCTATATGGCCTTTATCACCATAGTATCTGAGGCCCTCAGTCTTTAATGTATTTATCCTCACAACATCCCTGTGAAGTAGTAAAGTGCTAATACCCTATTTAACAGATGGGGAACTGTTGCACGGAGAGACCAAGGGCAATCTTTTCCAAAGTGCCTAAATGCCTTAGCAGTAAGTCCCATGTAGGTGTGTAGCGAGGAGGTGTGGCCTCCCTATGAGATTGACAGGGTTTTAGAGATTGTTTAGAGGACCAAAGCCTTAAAGACTGTTAATCCCCCACCAATCTCTGCCCAGAGAGGAACCCAAGAGCAAGGGGCGTGACCTCCCTCTGAGATTGATGGGACGGCCACACACTCCTACAAGGGGTTTAGGGGTTTATAGTCTCATTGAAATTCAAGCTCCTGAGTGCCTACGTTACAGCTGAAAATAGGACTTAAACTCCTTTAGAAAATCTTATCCTCATTGACTTCCCCAAGATCACACTGGATGTCTATGGCATAGCAGGAATTAAACCCAGGTCTCCCACTGCCCTGCCTATCTCTCTAATCAGTGGGCCATCCTCTCTCTCACTCAGTACCTCTCAGGAGATATTAGTGCACAGTACTGCAACTATAACTTCATCTAGTTTATTCCCAAAGGGCTTTTCATTTGTCTATCTCTCTGCCCACAGCCATTATTTTCTACTATTCTAAGCACATACTGTCAAACTCCACTAGTCCTATGGAACTGCTGCAGGCTCAGTAAATGCTAAACCCTCAAGTTTTCTTACTTGTTTCTATTTAGGAGGACAATGTCTTTTTTTTTTTTTCATCCCCATACCAGTCTACATACTACAGAAAGGATTATTTCTCTTTGACTGTATGTGATGGTGACATATTAAAAGTATCTTTTATCTATTGCTCCCTGTGGAGGTTTACAAATTATGGACCAGAGCCTCAGCTGCTGACATCAGTGGTGCTATGCTGTTTTGCACCAGCTGAGGATCTGGCCATATAATATATATATGTGTATATATATATATACACACACACATATGTAATATGTAGAGAGAATAACAAAATGGCTGTTCCCAGATCTTACTTTCATCTTCATGCACTAGCACACACAGGACATAAGGGAAGATTTTTTTGCTTCAGGAGACGCTACTTTCAGTCAAGCCACTTTAGTGCTGTATGTCAGTGTGTTAGCGCAACAGGACAGGTAGAAAGGAGAAAGCGATGACAAGGGGAGACGGGGGATTGAGCGAAAAGAGCTAGCCAGGACTGGGGAATATAGATGACATAAGAGTGACAAAGAAGATTGGGGGATGGTAGACAATGACAGGAGGAGAGGAGGTGAAAAACAATGGGGGAAAAGGGTGAGACCAGAAATGTGAAGAGACAGAAGAAAGCAGAAAAGGAGATGTCGTTAGAGAGGAAAAGTGTGTCAGGGAAAATCCATCTTGACAGAAAGTAACAGCATCTTAATCAATAACAGACAGGACATGCTGTCCCCAGGAAGCTGCAGGAATAAAGAGCGCCAAATCCAATGAAAGTGGGGAAGAAAAAGAGAGATGCGGGGGATAAGAAGAGAGGGAAAGGCCATCCAATTACTTCGGGCATTTAAATGGTTCCATCATGTAGCTATGTTTTTAAACTATTCCCAGTGGAATGACCCATTTATCTTGCTCTGTTGCCCTTGGTAGGAAGGTTTGGGATTCCAAACCTACAGCAAATTTAGAATGTCCATTTAGGACAGCCTTGCAGACTACTCCACCCCACCCTAGCTAGGAGGTAGGGAGGGCTTTTTTTTTTAAATGAGTAAAAAGCATTAATTTTTTTCCCTCATCATCCAGTCTGTTTGCCCACCATTTCTGGGGGGAATAGTACATTGCAGGACCGCTTACTGTGGCTGCCTTAGCTTGTTTTTTCTCCTCTGAATTCCCTCCCTTGGCAACGCTGGCCAATAGCTCTGTGGGTGTGAAAGGCCGGTTTACACATGCATTAGCATGTTGAACACCAAGTAATTTTATACTAAAATTATACGTTGGCAAAACCAGGATCAGGTAAGACAAGCTGTTTTTTCCTCATGATGTTAGTTCAGGGATGTGACCTTACTATTTGTAATATAAAAGTTCTTATCCTGAGGTTCTTACCTAGGGGTTGCCAAGACTTAGATGAGAAAAAGAACTCAAAGTTATTAATTATGAATAAATGTATTACTTTATTCTACAAATAAAGAATGCAACACCCAGCAATAGGTGTATTAGTTCAGTTACCACTTCTTCCATTTTTCTGGCTTGTCTAGGGTTGCCAATTTTCTACCCCCACAAAACTGAACATCCTTGCTTTGCCCCTTCTCTGAGGCCCCACCCCCCGCTGACTCTGTCCCGCCCCCCTGCTCACTCCATCCTAACTCCCTCTGTCACTCACTCTCCCCACCCTCATTCACTTGCTCATTTTCACCAGGCTGGCTCAGGTGGTTGGGGTCCGGGAGGGGATGAGGGCTCTGGCTGAGGGTGCAGGCTCTGGGGGAGGGGGCAGAAATGAGGAGCTCAGCATGTGGTGGGGGCTCCGGGATGAGGCAGGGGGTTAGGGTGCAAGGAAGGTGAGGGCTCCAGCTGAGTACAGGCTCTGATGTGGGGCTGGGGATGAGGGATTTGGGGTGGAGAAGGGGACTTTGGGGTGTGAGAACTCCAGCTGGAGTGCAGACTCTGGGGTGGGGCTGAGGGGGTTGGAGTGTCGGAGGGTGCTCCGGGCTGGGACTGAGGGGTTCGGAGGCCCAGAGGGAGATCAGGACTGGGGAAGGAGGCTGGGGTGCAGGAGGGTGTCAGGGGTGCAGGCTCCAGGCAGCGCTTACCTCAAGCAGCTCTCGGAAGCAGCATGTCCCCCCTCCCCTCACCGGCTCCTATGCGGAGGCACGGCCAAGCAGCTCTGTGCACTGTCCCGTCTGCAGGCGCTGCCCCTGCAGCTCCCATTGGCTACAGTTCCAAACTATTGAGCACACTACAATAAGTTTTTTAAAAATACAGAGGAAAATATATAGACAATTAAGAGAAGAGATTATTAGTGAAAAGCAGGGTATTTTGATTTATTTGGTTTGTGAAATGAGGAGAAGCCATTTTACACACACTGGGGAAACAAATGGAGCCATGTATATTTTGGAGATTTTCCCCCATGCAGAGGGCAGGTCTATACTACAGTGAGGAATGTGACAGGCGGCTCATGTAGGCTTCCTGTGTTAGCTGTACTGTAGCTAGTTTGCTAAAAATAGCAGGCTTCAGCACCTGCTGCACAAGTGAGTATGTACATGGGGTAGTCAGGCAGGCTTGCACAGCCAGTGCTGAAACCTCGCCTCAGTGTCCTTGGATAGTCAGTGCATTAAATGCTTTCACTGTACCAGACTGGGCAGTCAGAGGTAGACTCTCTCCTTTATCTAGATTTTGTTTCATGATTCCTTAACAGGCATGTCCCTTTTTGGACTGGGGTTCTGTTGTGTTTAGATGCTGCATGTGATTATTAGAACTGGGAGCACTGGTTGTTGGGAATCTGAAAGGACAGGAAACAGGAAGGAGGGGGGAGGAGTTGAGGAGGCTGGGAGAGTTACAGTGTGTGCAGCTACAGCTTGGTAAAGAGATTTCCACTGTAAATAAAGTTCTGTTGAAGTTTGTTAATACCTTGGTGGATACAACATTTTGGCGACGAGGATGGATCTTCTGCCTCTGAACCCACTTGCACCCTTTCCACCAAGCCCAGCTGAGCCTCCAATTGCTTTTACTGTCTGGATCCATATGTTTGAGACTTATCTGCTTGCAATCAGTGCTACAAAGATTTCTGAAGTAAGAAAGCATGCTCTGCTAATCCACTGCCTTGGAGCAGAAGGGCAGCGTATATTTTACACTTTTCCCCTTGCAGATGATAAATATGAGACTGCACTCACTGCATTAAAGAACTTTTTTGTGCCAAAAGTGAATTTAGTTGCTAATCGCTACAGATTTCACCAGCATGAGCAGAAACCAGGGGAGACTATAATGCAGTATATTACTTCCCTGAGGAGTCTGATTGTAATTTGTGACTTTGGGAATATGGCAGATGAGATGATTAGAGACCAGCTCATTGAGAAAACAACAATGCTTTGTGTAAGAGAACGCTTACTTCTAGAACCACAACATACACTAGAAAAAGCAATAACCATTGCTACTCAGATTGCGTCAGCTACAGCTGAAGCCAAAATAATGAGCAAGGGTACAGGAGGCCCAGTCTAGGCTGTGACTCCTTTGCAGAAAAGTTCACTATCACTGCAGACAAACAATTGCAAAAGGAAAACTAATGAAAAGCCACTCAACCAGCAAATACAAAATACAATAAAAGCATGCTTTCGCTGTGGATCCCCACAACATCTTGCAAGCTACACAGGATGTCCAGCAAAAGTAGCTCAGTGCAATCATTGCAAAAAGATTGGGCATTTTGCTAAAGTATGTCGCAGTAGCCAGTTCAATCAACAGGTGCATGCAGTTACAATACCAGATGTTACTGTGCTGAGTGTAGACAAAATATATACTGCACATATTCCAGAACAGATAAAGTGCACTGTAAATGTTTCTGCCATACCCTCAGGCAAATCACACTCTATTCAGCTAATGTTGGACACTGGGTCAGCAGTATCTATACTACCTGATTCCATCTATTTGCATTACTTTAAAGATGTCCCTCTTACTGAACCCAAACTTCACTTGGTATGCTATTTGAAAAACCATATTCCAGTACATGGCTACCTGCCAGCAATAAGAACAGGAGTACTTGTGGCACCTTAGAGACTAACAAATTTATTAGAGCATAAGCTTTCGTGGACTACAGCCCACTTCTTCGGATGCATAAGCTTTCGTGGACTACAGCCCACTTCTTCGGATGCATATGCATCCGAAGAAGTGGGCTGTAGTCCACAAAAGCTTATGCTCTAATAAATTTGTTAGTCTCTAAGGTGCCACAAGTACTCCTGTTCTTTTTGCGGATACAGACTAATATGGCTGCTACTCTGAAACCTGCCAGCAATAGTTACTTTTGGTGATTGCTGTGTAACTGCAGAGTTCTACATTGTCCACAAAGGCACTCCTATCCTTGGCAGAGATTTATTAGCTGCTTTAAATCTCAGGGTAGTTAATGGACAAATTGATCTTCCTCAGCAAAGCACTCTTGCGGTACAAACACCAGTTTCAACTGGGACCCAACTCCAGGTTGAGAAGAAACTCGGCTGTGCTTATGGGTTTCTGCATAAAGTTAAAATGCGGAATAATGTGATGCCTATACGACAAATTACGGCGCTTACCATTTTCAGTCAGGGGAGCTGTTTCAGAGGAATTTAGAAAACTTGTTCAAAAGGACATTATTGAAGAGATTAACTCCTCGGAATGGGTTTCACCTATAGTAGTGACACAGAAGAAGGGTGGAGACATTTCCCTTTGTGTGGACTTAAGGGAGCCAAATAAAGCTATTGTGATTGACAGCCATCCTCTTCCTCACATAGAAGAAGTATTTGCAGAACTCCGTGGAGCAAAGATGTTTTCTACTCTTGATTTGCAGAGTGCATACCACCAGGTTATGTTGCATGAAGATAGCAGAGACCTCACAGCATTTATTACACATGAGGGACTATTTCGTTTTAAACATGTTCCATATGGTCTCGCATCAGCCCCAAGTGCCTTCCAAAAAATGAGGTCATTGATTCTGAAGAATCAACATGGAGTTCAGTGCTATTTGGATGATATTATTGTGTTTGGAAATACTACTGAGGAGCATGACAATAACCTGCAGTCTATACTAAACTGCATCAGCAAAGCAGGCCTCAAGCTCAATAGGTCCAAATGCAAATTTAGACACACTGAACTCTCCTTTCTGGGGCATACAATTTCACAGGCTGGACTAAAACCTGATCCAGATCATATCCTGGCAATTTCAAATGCTCCTCCTCCAACAGATTTGCAAACCTTACGTTCCTTCTTGGGTCTTACCTCCTGGTATGCAAAATTCATTCCCAATTATGCTTCTGTCATTGAACCATTACGAGAATTACTACAGAGAAGTTCAACCTTAGTGTGGACAACGGATGCACAAGCTAGTTTCGAAAGGGTGAAAGACTTGATTGTACATAGTCCAGTACTTGCACTATTCAGTCCCGCATTGCCCACAATTGTAATTACTGCTGCATCTGATTATGGACTTGGGGCTGTCCTCACACAACTTCATGAGGACAACACAGAGGAGAGGACTGTTGCATTTGCTTCAAGGACACTAAGTAATGCTGAGAGAAAATATTCTACAGTTGAAAAAGAAGCACTTGCTTGTGTCTGGGCTACTGAAAAATGGAGAACTTACCTGTGGGGCCACACGTTCAAGTTGGGCACAGACCACAGCCCTTTGACGATGTTGCTCACCACGAAAGGACTGAGAAGAGCAGGATATTGTATTGCTAGATGGTCTGCAAGGCTTCTCTCTTTCAATTATGAACTGGAATATAAGCCTGGAAATGAAAATGTGGTAGCTGATTGCCTTTCTCGCCTGCCTTTGCCTTCACCAGATGGTCCACCAGAGGATAAGGATGTAGTAGTTGTGCTTATTACAAGCACTCTTACTGCAGTTACAAGAGAACAATTTCAAGCTGCTTGTTCAGCGTGTTCAATTCAACAAAAATTACAGGAATTTCTGACAAAGAGATGGCCCAATAACCCTAAAAACCTTGACCCAGTTTTGCTGCCTTATTTTAGAGTTTGGGATGAACTTTCTTTGCTCGATGGCTGTGTGCTACAAGGTACACACCGGCTACTTGTGCCAGAAGGATTACAGTCAAAACTCATACACCTGGCACACAATACTCATCAGGGAATTGTCAGAACCAAACAACGACTACGGGATCTGTATTGGTGGCCAGGGATGGACTCTCAAACTGAAGCACTCAAAAAATCCTGTGTCACTTGCCAAATGCATGATAAGACAGCAGTGACATGTACCCCTCCATTACAGCCTGTTCCTCTTCCTGAATCTGCATGGGAAAAAGTGGCGATTGACATTGTAGGACCCTTTGACACTGCTCCACTTGACTGTCGTTATGCCATCACTTTAATAGACTATTTCAGCAAATGGCCTGAGGTAGCGTTTACATCGCAAATTTCTTCTGCTACAGTAATTAAGTTCCTCTCTTCAGTTTTTAGCCGGGAAGGTAACCCCAAAGAACTGGTTTCAGATAATGGTAGTCAATTTACTTCCCTGGAGTTTGAAACTTTTCTAGCAGAGAGGAACATTTTACACAGGAGGTCATCCCTATATTCCCTTCAAGCCAATGGGGAAATCGAATGATTTAACAGAAGTTTGAAAGAGTTTGCAAACAGCTAAACTGGAAGGGTGATTGTGGATACCCTTCACTACTGATTTCTTGCAAGCATACCGGGCGACACGACATGCCACTACGCAAAGATCACCCGCAGAGTTACTGCATGGGAAACAGCTGCATACTAAACTGAACATTGCTGGATTGTTAAAGGCATGACTTGATGCCCCAAACAAGGATGATGTGAGAAAGACAGTTGAACAGAACCAAGCAAAGTCTAAGGCTTTCACAGACAAACGGCGGGGTGCTAAGGAACCAAAGTCTGAGTGCAGTTCCTTTGTTAGAATACGAAAACCTGGAATCTTATGCAAAGGGGACCATAAATTCACAGCTCCTCTTAAAATCCTAGAAAAGAAGGGACCTTACACCTATCGACTTTCTGATGGGCGGGTATGGAATGCTTCTTATCTTGCACCTGCCTATGCACCAAGAGGAGATTATGCCAACACCCAGTCTGCATTGGATGACTTCACTGTAGAACCAACACAACAAGATATTGTACTGGAACCGGAGCTTGAGAGACGGCCTGTCAGATCCAGATGACCACCTGCCTGGACTAGAGACTGTTACATAGTATCTACAGTGTTTTCAGTGTAATATTCCTGCCAACAGTATAGTGTCTTGTTTCATACTTGTTCCTGTGGTTAGAACAATAATTATTTTAATTTGGAAAGTTTCTTAAGAGAGGAGGGAATGTGGTGTTTAGATGCTGCATGTGATTATTGGAACTGGGAGCACTGGTTGTTGGGAGTCTGAAAGGACAGGAAACAGGAAGGAGGGGGGAGGAGTTGAGGAGGCTGGGAGAGTTACAGTGTGTGCAGCTACAGCTTGGAAAAGAGACTTCCACTGTAAATAAAGTTCTGTTGAAGTTTGTTAATACCTTGCCTGGTGGATACAACAGGTTCGTTGCTTCAGTTTGAGGCTGGAGGATTTCTTTGGTGCCTCACAGCAGCTAGGAAGTTTCCCAGTGTTTGATACTTGATCACTCATGCTGGCTTTGGCATAAGGACAGTGTGTTTTCTCTTTGCACTGGAGTGATCTCATTAGTTCTTCTGTAGCAAAATTATTGGAAAAAAGTCTTTGGCGCCACACCACCTTACTGCTCTTCTGCAGATTTCTTTGGGTGTTTTTTTATGCTTTCTTAGGAGCACATATTTATTTTTGTATCAATGAATCCTCTGAAGTAAGACCATAGCTTTTAAAAATTAGTTTCAAGGTCAGAGATAACATGGTCAAATATAAGTGGAGGCCACTAACCACATAGTAAAGAGACTTAAGAGGTGTTAGGATATCAGGAGGGATACATTAGCTTGGGAAAGTTGTAGAAGAATAAGGTTTGGAATTAAAGTGGAGAAACTGGATAAGTATTTGGAGGAAAAATTATACCTGAGGAAAAGAGAGAGCTTACTGGAGAAGATTTCTGAGAAGAGGTTATAGCAGGAGGGTAAATAGGATAGACTGAAGGGTAAAAAAATGAAACTAAATTGTGTAGAAAAGCTATTTCAGTGATTGAAAGAGTTATAGGATTGTCCTTGCATTGACAAGTCAGCCTAATAAATGAGGTAACACTGAGTATGGCTCTGTGGTACTAGGATCTTAGACATGATTTGATGGTGGTTGCCTGATGGTTTCTAAAACATTCTGGTGATTGCTTGAACCACCATAGAAATTAGGATGATTAAAAAATAACCCACAAACACCTTTTAACATACTCTATAAACAGACCAACTGATAAGTGCTTCAGATCACCTGGTGCCTGATTCTGTCACCCTGGTTTGTGCTCGGTGGCACCAACAAAAGCAGTATTATAGACGGCAACAAATTCTTGCCAGACAAAGTCTCAAATAGTCCAGACTAGTTGTCTGTACAGATTACTCAGACCAGCAGCAAGAGTAAGCTAACAGTGGGAAGGCTTGTTCAGGAGGGAATGGATCCGAGAAGCATGCGCCAACTACCCTGAGCTCTAAGCTTCTGACCCTGGAAACTCAGTCACGAGGAGGACATATCAACTCTGTGACTTTTTGAGAAAGTACTGTGTTCCTAGCAATTTCCTAACATTCCTAGGGGAAAAAATGAGCAAAAGTCACACCTGCTTATACCTTACTAGGCATACATGTGCACAAGAGAACCTATCATGAAGGGAAACTACAGTGCTCAATTGCTATGCCCAGTGGTCTCCCCCTCCCAAAACTCATGGCATTCCCCATTGCAGGGGAAATTAGATGGAGAGGGCCAGACATACAGAATGAGTAGATACACCTTAGTCTGTCTTAGAAAAAGGAAATAAACATTTAGAGAAAAATTTTGGGGGGAAAGTAGACAAAAGCCAGCGTTAAATAAAACTACTTTTAACTTGTTCATCCTCAGAGTAGATTTTCATCTGATGTCGCTATGAAAAGGAGGGTTAGAGCCTGTAGATCACCCTAGAGCTCTCTCTGACAAACCCCCAGCTAATGATATTAGAAACCATGGAGTTTGAGGAAAATACACTTCATTTTTGTTACATTCAAACCAAATTAAAAATATATAACTATTTTTATCTTATTACCCCACTCGCGTACAGATTTGGATCATGTTTTGTAAGCTCACAAGTAAATAGTACAATGCATAGCTTAACACTACCAGTACCCAAAATACACTAGCTCTGCCTGAACAGGATTTATGATTGCCATCTTTTTATACTGGGACCTGGGCATCACATAGACAAGTCAATGAAAACCTCTGCTCATGGTGCAGCTGCGGTCAAAATTTTTAACAAGATATTCGGTGGCATAAGGAATGGAATGGTGAATATTGACCAACATTCATTGCTCATGCGACAGCTTTGATTATTTGGCTCATTACTTCTCTGGGCCCATTTGGAGCCTCTATTCTACAGGCTCCTCTTTAAATTTTTTTTTAAGGTTGGGCCAAATACTAGTTGGCACCTCCTCCAAAATTACAGTGTTCTTTTTAGTTGTGTCCCTCTCTTGATGTGTTACATACATTTTGCTAATGCCTCATCTCAACATTTTATCTTGCCCTTGTTAGACTCCTGAAATGATAATTTAATAAAGGAAGGTGATATGACTCATCAAGGGACAATTTGAATTATTATCTGTAGATAATTCATTAGGCACACATTTTTGTGAGCTCCTTAAATCAGCAGGGCTTCTTAATCAGATACTTAAAAATGTTGTCTGTAATAACCAGAGACTTGACCCATAAATCAACAGACAGGCCAGCAGGGCCAAGTCATGTTTCACATTTTGCATTGTGAGAATGAGACACTTAATTATCACCAAGGTCATAAAAAAGGGGAAAAAACCCTCTAATGCAAAGTTGTTTTCTGAGGTAGCAGCACTGTCAGCACTCTTCAGAAAATACAGAATCACACAAAACAGAAGATGAAAATATTGGTCAGTGGCACCAGTTCTGTAATACTTCATTGATGTGTCAGGTTATACAAGTGTAACAATACCTCAGGTCTCTGTCAGAGGGAGGTAATTTCTGCCCAGGATGGGGCTTTACACTTTTTTTGAGGCTTTTATTATTATGGGGGTTTAACTTTACAACCTCTTACAGACAAGAAAATAAGAAAGGATTGTTTGGTTATACAGTTTAACTAGAGAAACACATGGATATACTCACTTTCCTGAGGAAGCCCATGTATCTCAGTCCTGACCTAATCATGCTGCTATTCCAGTCCTGTACCTGTTTTTAAACTCCACTGTCCATCAGGTGGAATTTTGTCAGGCTGGTCTTGTAATGAGGACCAATAAGTGACTACAATTAGAGCAACAAAACTCATTTTCAATTCTAACCACAAGCAAAATTTGAAGAGTATAGAGATGAAATCTAAGTGCATTAGACCACTGTATTACCTTCCACCTCTTATTTTCAATATATGGTATAGATTGAGGAAGTATATGGATTTAAGAATCCAAGGGTCCAAATCTTCAAATATGAATGTCTAAAGCTAGGTTCCTAGATCCCTATTTAGGCACCTAAATAAGTGGCCTGATTTTCAGGAGTGCTGAGCACCCAGCAACACCCATTGATGCCAAGAGGAGCCATTGAGTGTTCAGAACTTTTTGAAAAATCAGACCAGTACCTTTGGTGCCTACATACGGATTTTGGAACCTAGATTCAGACACCCCTATTTGAAGATTTGGGCCCTGGGATTCTTAAATCCATACACTTCCTAATCCTATATCATATAGAGAAAATAAGAGGTAGAAGGTAGCACAATGGTCCTAGACTCTGATGGGTAGCAACAGTCACTTAATAGTTCAGTTCATTAGCAATGCTACCCAGTTCAGAATTTATTTTCTAAAAGAGGCCCTGGTCTGAACCTGGAACAAAAATACTGATTGATCTGCCAAATCCTCGAGTAAGTCAGGATTGTTAGCACCCATCAGTGGTTTGGCTTCTCCTCCTACTGTGTAGGCGAGATTCTTAGCTGCAGGCCCCTGGAGTCCATCCACACTGCTGTTCTACTCCCCTTTCTTGGCAATCTGCCGATGAGCAAAACCCCCATTGTGGGGAGAGGGTGGTTTATGTGCAGCTGTGGAGGTGGAGTGAGCTTCTGCTTGTAGGCGTGGATATCTGCTGCCTAGGGAAGGGAGAAATCTCTGGATAGTGACCCTTCTGCTTCCAGCTCAGCCTAAATCCCACAGACACCCTGTGGAGATGCACCTGGCTGGTATTCTCCTCCTCCATGCCCCCAGTGGGATCTGCAGATTTATGTTCTATCATATGCAGGGGAGCATTTCAGGTACTTGAGGCAGGGAGAGCGTCCCTTCCTTTATGTTCCCTTGCAACACAGAGCACACTTTTGTCTCTCCACAAGTAATTAATAACTGCAATGATTATTAATAATACATTGAACTTGGCCTAAACACGTTGCTTGCTTTCAGGCAGTGAACAAATCTAGAGGTTCAGGTACATTTTTATCTATTGGAAAAAACAGCTCAAAAAGTTAGAATGGATAAAGCCTGTCTCTGCTCACTATCACCTTAACTCCAGACACATCCCAACTGTTGGGGTCTACTGGAAGTAGCAGTTTAAAGGCACTCTTGAAAGCTAGTCCATGGCACGCAGCAAGAAACCACAAGCAGTCTGTGAGAGAGAGAAAAAAGAGGGACTATACACTAATTTTCATCCATCTCTGGTGCAAAGCAGGACCTGGCTGCAGTTTGGATTTGAGCCTGGTGTGGTAATTTGACTTAATGATTCTGATTCAGCACTGACTTCTTTGCCTGCTTTTTCAAAACTCTCAGCCACAAAGGGTTTGAAGATAGGAAAGATTTATTCCAGCAGAAACCATGTCTGTCTTGATATCATTGAACATGATGTATTTGTTTAGTGAGCGTATTCTTAGAATGTAGTAATCTCTGTAGTAGATAGAATTCATCTCGTGTTGTTAGATGTTGGAGTGAAGATGTTCCATACTTTTCTAGATATGGGCTTGAGCCTTTGGAGAGAAATAAAAGGTGTAAAGTGCCTCACTTATCTCTGTGGCAGTAGTGTCATCTGAGAGATGTCTGTCTCTGAAGTGAAGGCCTAAGATTAGACACAATGCTATAAGGTGGAAGTGCCAAAATATTAATTTCTTAAGAGTGAAGCTTAAGTAGCTACTTTTTTACTTGGCAAAGATGGACAGCACCCAGAAAGACACTGTATCATTTATATTTGTTATGATAACGGCATTTGCCTCAGTTTCCTGACAATGCACCTGCATCAGGTGAACTTGAAACAGGAAACATCTTTTTCCTGGAAGCATTCTGACCTGGTTAAAATAGCTATTTCTGCATGATCACTAGATTATTTTGCTTTTAAGTATCAAGGTGTTAGCATACAATTTTAAAAATGGGTATACAGTTAAGTCAGATTATTTAAGTTCAAGATGGACAGCAATCACACGGTCTTAATCAGACTTAATGACCTAATGACAGTATGGTACTAGGTTAGAAACCTATTTTAAGAATGGTGATTGTATAGCAAAATACTATGTGTTGCAATTTTCTTGGCGGGTGAGTGAATGTATATTCTAACTATCATCCACTTTCTTTAATTTCTATTTCTGTATCTTTCCTAGAACATAATAAAATTCTCTCTGCCACCATGTATTGGCATGCCTTTTAAGTTGAGTGCCTTTTAGAAGAGCATTATTTTTTGGAAATAAAACACTTCCAGAAATCTACCTGCACATCTAATATGTAAGGATCTCATGCTTGTCTTCGTTATTGTATATGAATTTTGAAGTTGCTTTGTCTTGGAATAAAACAATGATGGTGCGATAAAAATTAACAATAGCTGCAATAGACTGTGGAGCAGAATTTGAGCTTTGTTTCTACTTCATTATAAATTAGAAATGGGTTTGGAGAGGAACTTTGAAGTCTGGATCTAAATCCATATTCAAATGTTATGGTTTGAACCCACCTTTACTATAAAATAAAATTTTACTCTACATAGGTTCAGCTTAATCATGGTCCACAGTGAATTCTGAGCAAAATTTTCAAGAGTCCCTAAAAATGTTTAGGCACGTTATCTTTCAATGGGATGTAGGTGTCTCAGTCACAGGTGCTTTTGAAACTGGTTACCCTATACTTTTGCAGTTAGATTTTCAAAAGGATTGGCCTATTTCTGCCCTCACTGAAATATACAGGCACTTCACCATTGACTTCAATGGGAGCAGAGCTACGCCAATGCTAGAGCTTTAGAAAATGCCTCCCTTGAAGTTTTGTAGATTCAAAAGGGCAAATAAAGTAGTTAAGGAGCAATCTGAACAGACTTCTGATTTTGTCCAATTTATTTAATATCCTGACAAGTTTGATATTTGATGAATATAATGCTAAATATCCTCAATCTCTTGGGTTGGATTTTTCTCTTTGGTGTGAAGAGGCTGGGTGCTAGATAATCCATATAGAAGTGTGATTTTCCCCCCGCCCCCCCATTATGGGTCACATTCTGAAGTCCTTCTTTGTACTTTAATTTGTGTTTATGATGATGATTGGCTTTGGTGTGGATAAGAGGACATTTTATAAATCACATTATTGTTACATTGCTAAAAGGTATATTTCTCTTCCATACCTCAGGGGATGCTATGTCTTTAAAAATTCCACCTGATCTGTCACATAGCTTGGGATCATAAATTTGGCATTATCCTGCTGACTTTATTTAGTGGTGTTTCTAACTTCCCTAATAATCTGCTGTTTGAACAATGACACCATATTTCATCGTAGTGAAGGTGATACAGAATAATATATCATGTCTGGTTATAGCTGTTGGCTGTGTCAGACAAGATCTTATCCTGTCCCAAGAAAATTCCTTCCAAGGCAGTTCTGCCAGTTAAACCAGTATAGACTGAATAACACTGACATAGTTTATTAACTTTACCTTGGTCAAGTTGTGATTATTTACAACTGTTGTTTTTATTTAGTATTTGTTTAGGGCTGTTTTCGCTCTTGCATCAGCAACAGAATTGTTAATCTGCTTAGTTTCATGTCCACATTTTTCCCTGTGCAACCCTACATATAACAAAGGATGAAATGTGATTGGTTCCAGATCTTTCTTTCTATTGGTGATGCATTTGAATTAGAAAGAATCCAGCTTGATTCAGATCCCAGGTGGAGCTTGCAGGGATGGCAGCTAGAAAAGCCATCTTTTTACATGTAAACAGAGTAAACTGATCTGGAATCACTCAGACCCAATAAATATAAAATCCTACATCACCATTTATACAGAAATACTTCCAGTGTAGAATTACACATTAATATGGCTGCAGTAAGGTCAGGTCTACACTACAAACTTATATCAGTATAACTACATCACCCAGGAGTGTGAAAAATCCCCTCCACCCCAAAGCAACACAGTTATATCCCTCTATATCTCCCCCTTCAGCTTCCCCCCCCCCCCCCGCCCCCGTGCAGATAGCACTATGTCAACAGGAAAGCAACACACCTACCCCCTCTTGGGGAGGTGGAGTACCTACACCTACAGGAGAAGTATTGTCTTCACATACAGCATGGGGGGGGGTGTCAAGTGCCCCCCTCAATTGGCCTGCCGAAGGGAGGGAGAAGGGCTCTGTCTTCCCGATGTGCCTTCCCCCTGGCACGCTCGGCCTGTCCCTGGCGAGGAGCAGAGGGGGCAGTACCAGCTTCTCCCATTGGCCACTGTGGGTCACTGCTCCATGCAACACAGCAGGTGCCTGCGAGAGCCCAGCTCAAGCACAGCAGTGGCCCCTGTCCCAGACCTGGCTGCCAGGACAGGGGCCAAGCAAGCCAGAGCCCCCTCCGCCCAGCCAGGTTCTCTTAAGCAGTTGAGTCACCTGAGAAGCATCTCTGTCCCGCTCCCTTCCCTCCCCCTCCAGCTCGGCTGCCAGGAAGAGCAGCTGAACATGCACAGGGCTGGGTGTGTGTGGGGGGGGGTGACTGGGCAGAGGAGACACAAGGGGCAATCGCGTGTTCTTCCCTTTAGATTGTGTCCCCCCAGTGTGGGAAGGCACGTCTCTGTCTGCCATGCTGTACATTAAGACAAGCCCTGAGATACCTATTAAGAGCTCCCATCATGATTGTGTTTAAGCAACAATTGTTTAAGTGTGGATTCAACAAGATACTTAAACATGTGCCTACATTTTTAAGGCTGACACGGTGGGTGAGGTAATATCTTTTATTGGACCAACTTCTGTTGGTGAGAGAGACAAGCTTTTGAGCTGCACAGAGCTCTTCTTCACTCACTTTGTCTCTCTTAATAGCCTGGAACTGACATGGCTACAAAAACACTGCATATAACTTTAAGCCTGTGAGTCATCCCACTGAGGCCATAATCAGTCAGTTCCACATCAACCACTTGAAAGTTTTCCTTGTTTATATTGTCTTTCATTTCTTCTCAGAAGCAAGAGTGCTATAAATCCATGAGAGAAGCTATTCTCTGGTCTGACTGGGGAAGCCAATCCATTGATTGACAGACTCCCACTGGCTTCAGTGGGAGATGGATCAGACCTTACAGAGAGAAAGAACTGGGAAATTAGAGAGAGAGACTTCTTGTGAGACTGCCAGCCCAGTTTTGTGTGCAACGAAGTTCAAATATAAGCTTCGGATTGTTTTGGTGCTTATCTGAACTGAACCATTTGATCTTCACACTTCTCTATCGAATCAGGTCCATTAGGGGAAAGCTGACAGTGACTATCCCAGCTCTTGTTCTGTGCTGTGTCTCCTTTCTGTACCAATGAACCTGGGCTCATTTGTGTGGCAAGACATCCCATAGAAATCTAGGGCCAGATCAGTATAAATGGGCATAGCTGCACTGCGCTCATCAGAGGCATGCCAGTTTACACCAGCTGCAGATATGGCCCTTTGTTTTCAGCATGGTGCCTCCCTCAAAGAGACTGTATGCACAAGTGCATGAACACCTGGCAACATGCACCTTCCCCACACATGTATCTGGAACTTTCACCCCCACCCCCCAAAGCTCCACACACATACACCGATGAGTTGGCTATGCAACCTCTCACCCTGTCCTCTTCCACACACATGGGCTGGCTCTTCTCTACTCCGTCTCCATCTCCAGACAGGCTGAGTCCTTCCTTCACTCTCCACACAGAAACAGACTTTATTCTCCAGGTAGGGGGAAGATATCAAGGGCACGAGACTCCCCTCCTCACTTAAAGGCGATTCAGGGAGCATTGGTAAGGGGCACTCGGGTGAGAGCAGCCAATTCTCCCAGTACTCTCCTACTGCTTCCCCACATCCAAACTTTTGGCTCTCCTGTGTGTTTGGCTCTAGCCTGAACGCCAGGCCATGGCGTCTGAATCCCCACCTTCCTGCAAGATTTCATGGGAGATTGAGCTTCAAATTTAAAACCATTCTCCCATATAAAATAAACTAAATCTACAAATGTAAACCTATGGAATAAGTCAAATCTTATCAAACAGCATATTGTAAAGCCATCAGCACTGTTTTAATCTGACTGGGATTATACTCCGAGGGGCCAAATTTTACCGTAATATACACTTCTATCCATAGATGGAAGCACCCACAGAAAAAATTTCAGGGTGTTCAGCACCCACGGATTGTGGCTCCACCCACACTGTACCCCCTGGCCCTCCCCATGCTGTTCCTCTTCCCCCAAAGCCCCTGCCACTCATTCCTCTCTGCCCCTTCCCCCGTCACTTGTCCTTAAGGCAGAAAGGGACAGACAGGAGCAAGCGGCAGGCAGGTGGCACTTAGGGGAGGGGGCAGAGAAGAGTGAGTGAAGTGAGGGAGGGTGAGTGGGTTTCCAGGGATGGGGCAGAGAGGAGTGAGCGACAGGCAGGTGGGGGGGAGGATTTGGGGGAACAGGTGGAGCACAAGCGACAGGCAAGCAGGGGGAAGCCCCAGGGGAAGAGACAGAGTTCTAGGGCAGAGCAGAGGTGAGCACCAGCAAAAACCAAAGTCAGCATCTGTGCTTCCATCCCACCCCATTGGAAATCAGTGGACGTGGATCAGGGTTTAAAATCAGCATTTGATCCAGAATAGGAAGGTTTAGGCTAGTGCATGCTTTATCCCTAAAGTGTGTTATTTAAATAAACTAAAAATGATACCTTCAGCCAAAACTGGTCTACTCCAGCTGGTTAACGCCAATAGGCCATTTTTTTGAATTCTCCATACAGTTAGGGTCACTCCCTTTCAAGGGTTATGGCATTTTATTTAACTCCCTAAGGTAAGTCTTCTCAAACATCAAGATTTTTCCAGGCAGTATAATGGTTCTTCTCTCCTCACCGAAGCAGCTCTGGCACCCTTTATATCCTCTCAGGTAAATACCCCTTCTAGGGAGGAAAAAGCTGAATAGTCTCTGGATGGCAATAGCCCAGACTTCAGGAAAGCCAGCATTCATGAACACAGTGATAGTGCCCTCCCTAGTCCTGCCTGGCTTGTGGAAATAAGAATATAGAAAGCAACTCTGAGAATAACTTTCTTCAACAACATGGAACAGGGCAGGAGGTCAGAAGACATGTAAGCTGTAGTTTTGTCAAGAGCACACTTTCTGGCATTCCTAGGCAGCAAGATTGCAGCCCCTACCTGCTTTCTCCTTTTCCAGCTCTCACTACTCATGCTCTGCTGCAGGACAACTTCTTTTGCCTTCTGGATATGCTGGATACTGGGCAGGAGGAAACTGCTCTACTCCAGGTGCTTTCACTTCACTGCTAATAAGGATTTATTTTGATCTTCCTGCTGACCTTTTATTAACCCTTCAGAGGTGGTTTCTGAGTTAGCACAGGATTGGGACCCAGAAACTGCTGAGCTCTAATGCTTGCTGTGCTACTGGAGCCCTCTCTGTCATTGGGTAAGTCACTTAACCTCTCTGTCCGTCAATTTCCCATGGAAACTGGAGTAAATATTTACCAACCTCCCGGGAGTGTTGTGAGGATTGACACTGGAAAGAATTCAGCCTCTTTAATAGGGATCTCTTTAATAACAGCTACATTTGATTATTTTTTAATTGTAAGGGTTTTTCTGCTTTCCTGCTGATGGGAATTACAATGGGCTTTTAAGCAGCAGAGGGATAGTAAGTCTGAGAGGAAAAAAAAACAGCAAGCATATTCAGGCCTACCAATCCTTCTCCTCTTCCCCTGGACCCCTTTCTTCCCTCTCTGTAAATGCCTGCTTGCTTCTTCAGTTTCACTGCAGCTGTTACTGGACCCAAGGAATAACGTGCAGAGAGTGAGATCATCATACTAATTGCCTGGGTCTGGGAGTCACTTGTAACCCACTGGTCAGTGTGGGTTATGCATCCCTATTTTTTTTTTTTTTTTTAAATCTAGAGAGATGGAAGTCTATTATTGCCACCACTTAAGTGATGTCTGACAGTAGGGCTTGCACCAGGTGCATCCAGAACTGAAAGTGTAACCCACACACCTCCTGGGCATGGTGTTCTGTCCACAAGCAAGAGAGAGAGATGAGTCTGCTCTACAGCCTTAGCTAACAGGTATATGGCTTGGCTTTTAGCTTATGCAGTAGAGGCTCATATATTAAGCTCCAGAAAGGGCCGGCTCCAGGCACCAGCTTCTCAAGCAGGTGCTTGGGGCGGCCGCTCCGGAGAGGGGCGGCACGTCCAGGAATTCGGCGGATGGTCCCTCACTCCGCCTGGGAGTGAAGGACCTCCTGCCGAATTGCCGCCGCAGATCGCAATAGCGGCTTTTTTTTGTTTTGTTTGTTTTTGGTTTGGCTGCTTGAGGCAGCCAAAACCCTGGAGCCGGCCCTTGCTCCAGAGGTCCCAGATTCGATCCTGCCCGATGACCGGGGTCTGTCGGGGTTACAAAAGCACTGAATCTCTACTGATAAAGATTGTAGCTGGGTCTGTCACAGACTCCTATTCTCTGTGGATCAGGCAGATGTAACACACAGACCAGGGTGTTACACACTGATTATCACAAAAACAATAGAACTATATGCAGAGTCCTGCCAAATGCACAAATTGAAAAATAGAATTGTTTTTCTTCAGTTTCTTTCAGCTACAAGGTGCACTAACAATAGTGTGCACAAAGTCTTCAGGTGGAAACAGGGACGTGTACAAGGGTGAGCAAGCAGGGGCATGCCCAACCCCCAAATCTCCGTGCCTCCCAGCAGCCTGGGGAGGGAAACTTCTCCTCCCCCCATGCTTACAGCTGCTGCTTCTCCTTCCTGGCTGCTGGAGTTCCACCTGTTGGCCTCTGCCTGCTCCCCCGACCAGTGAGTGGTCTGCAAAGCAGGCAGCAGCCGCTGGGACTCCAGTAGCAGGGAAAGAGAAGCAGCAGGGTAGGAGTAGAGGTGGAGGAGAAGCTCAGCCAGCCTCCCTGCTGCTTCCTCCCTCCCTGGACTGCAGGGACACGAAGAGTGCCACTGCCTCCTCACTGCTGGGTGTTCCTGCCAGAGGCATCCCAAGAAATTGGAGGGGGGTCTCACTCACCTTTCATTTGTGTGTGTTGAACGTGCCCTTCCAAAAGGGCTCAAATTTAAATTTCTGCGCGTGCCACTGAGTGGAGATGAAATAAGTTGAGGGTGTCCCTTTAATACTTTAAAGACATCGTTTGTAAGAACTAGGAAATCTTAAGTAGCAGTATTTATTTATACAGAGCCCAAGGGTGCTAGCTACTTCAGAGACAGATTAAAAATGGTACTGTGCCCCACAGTTTACAATGCAACACCTCAATCCTGCAATTGGATTAATGTGAATGGACCTTTGCACTTGTGCAGAACCCCTCTGAGGTTATTCATGTGTGTAGATTTACTCAAACACATAATTGTTTGCAGGGCTGGGGCCGTAGAATACTTAAGAAGGAAGGAAGGAAACAGGCTGAGAGTTAGGGGAAGGGGGGATAAAGGATAGACGGTAACAAATCATGCTTGCCATGTCTGACTGTATGTTTCCTAAAGGTATTGGATATATTTTTCTTTTCTGTGGGCCAGATTGCATTATACCTTCTTCCACAGTTATGGAAATCAGCAGGACTACTTGTGGAGAAAGGTACTGTACTATGCAAGAGTACCTACATTCTTTACTAGTTAAGTACTGTATTTTTTTGTATTAGCTGATGATTCTGGATCCCTCTGCTAAAATCAGGAGACTCCATTAGGGTAAATATCATCTACAGTAAATATCAAAGAGAACAATAGGAACAAGAAGGCTGCCCTGTGAAATAACTTAATGGACCATGGGCAGACTTCATTTTGAAAAGAACTTCAGTCCTCTGGTAATGATTTTCAAAAGATGACTGGGACCAGCATTTGACCCTTTTCTATAATGCATGGTCCTCTAATTCACTGCAGCATCTCTGGGAGTTACAGCACAAAGGCTTTTCTTTAGGTCTTGAAACAGAGCTCTCTCTCTCTCTCTATAAATTCATTGTCAGTGCTGTCGCAGATGAGAAGTTCATTTCCAGACATGTGGCAGAAGTGGGTGATCCAGAGCAATGTCAGAACTGTTGGGAGTCTATTTTTCTGTGGATTGTGAAAAGGCTGTAAATTTGCCAAATTTTGAAAAACAATTACCAGGACAACAAAAGACCTTTTTTCATTCCTTCCCTCCCTCCCTCCCACCCTGTAGAACAGAATGAGACAGCTCTACCAGACCAAGGCTAGCTGCACAAATCCCAGCCAGCTGCTCTGGAGAATATTATTGAGTCAAAGAACAAGGAGCAATAGTTACATATAAATACTAACCTCAACTTGTCAAGAGCTGCTGCTGCTAACATAGGGATGCAAACTTTCTAATCACACAAAACTGAACAACCCCGACCTGCCCTGCCCCTTCTCCAAGGCCCTGCCCCCATTTGCTCCATTCCCTCCCTCCATCGCTCACTCTTTCCCACCCTCACTCACTTTCACCAGGCTGGGGCAGGGGGTTGGGATGTGGGAGGGGGTATGGGCTCTGGGCTGGAGATGAGGGGTTTGGGGTGCAGGAGGGGAAGCTGGGCTGAGCCAGAGGGTTGGGGTGCAGGGGGGTGTGAGGGCTCCAGCTGGGGATGAGCGGTTTGGGGTGCAGGACGAGGCTCTGGGCTAGGCCGGGGGTGAGGGCTCTGGCTGGGGATGAGGAGTTTGGGGTGCAGGAGGAGGGCTCCAGGCTGGACCAGGGGCTTGGAGTGCAGGGGGGAAGTGTGGGGTCCTGGCGGCGCTTACCGTGGCTCTGAGGAAGCAGCTGCCAAGACCCTGCAGCCTCTAGGAACATGGGTGGCCAGGCAGCCCTGCATGGTGCGCGCTACCTTCACGCCTGCAGGCACTGCCCCCCGCAGCTCCCAGCTAATGGGAGCTGCGGAGCCAGTACGCAGGGCAAGGGCAGTGCAAGAACTTCCCTAGCCGCCCCAGCGCCTAGGGGCCGCAGCAACCTGGCAGCCGCTTCTGGGAGCCACGCAGAGCTAGGGCAGGCGGGAGGCTTCTTTTGCCTGTTGGGTCCAGAGGAACTCTTAGAGCCTGATCCTAAGGGTACTGAGCCCCACTTAGAGGTAACTGAGTGCTCTTGACTCCCACCGCTTTCCATGGGAGTTGAGGGATTTCAGAGCTTCTCAGGAATTGCTTGAAATTTGCAGGCTAAGGTCTTTAGTTTATAGTATAGCATGGCTGAGATAAACTGTTGGATAATGCTTCTGACACCCAGCAGGGACCTATAACGAGAGTTTTAAAGTGGTTCCTTTACACAACACTGCCCAGCATTTACTGTACACTGTTGTATCCATGCAGAAAATCTAGTGTTTAGCTGTACTGTATGACAACGAGCCAATAGCACTAAGCAGCAGAGAGAGCCCCAAGTGAAAGTGGGAAAGTATTAAAAATATTAATAAAATAACTCCAGGGGGGGAATCTCGGCCCCGCTGAAGTCCATTCCGAAACTCCCAGTGATTGGGGGGAGGCCTAGGGATTTCCCCCCCAGTTTGTGGAATACCCAGGAGTGAGATCCACCACTTGAGGCCCGCACCTGTTACTTATGAGCTAAATCATACAGAGAGGTTTTTGGTTTATGATATTGGTTCAGGTGAAAATGGTGTGGGGATGTTAAACAAAAACAAGCCCTAACATTTCTGATTTCTGTGTTGTTGCACAACACTCAATCCCTTCCCAATATCTAAATGGAAAGCCCCCTCATTCTCTCCTCCAGCAGTGGGTGCAACCTGTGGAAAGGCCAGGATTTGTTTTAAAAGCAAAAGACACAAAAAGGTGCCCTTTTCCTGTAACAGCATGTGGCCTTGTGTTGAAAATCCCTTTGTAGGTCAAGGCCAATAAAAATCTCCCTCTTTTTCTTAGGGACAGTTTTCCTGATTTCTGCAAGGCTGAGCAGTGTGTGGGCCCTGACATGGAGATGGTTATTCGGTGGTCGTTGTATACCCAGCTAACGAGAGAATAAAGAACTTTCCAACAGAACAGTTGTATCCACAACAAGACTTTTGGAAGGACAATACAAAACTGCTGTACAATATGTACTCCCTTCTTTCTAGTTTAAATTTTTGGTACATTCAAACACTTGTTGTAATGACAGTTAAAAAATATTGTTCTGCACTGCAGCTGTGGAGGAATGTTGCCATAAATTGTGGGCATTGGCATTAAAATCCATTGTTTCCAGTAGTGCAGAAATAACTACAAACAAGGGTGACGTTCAACCTGCAGGAAGAAGGGGGCTATTGTAGCTTTGCCACCTATATTGTTCTCCCCGATTCTGGGCTGCTCCAGGGTCTGGAGAGCCCCCCCAGCATAACTTAGACAGCCCTAGGGGCCTCTCAAAGTTACAGCAGCCTTCCTGGTACTTCCCTATGGGCTGCAGCATTGTACAGGATCTCTGCAGTTTTGTGGCCTTGCCCCTGACATGCCTCTCCTTCCCCTAGCCCCAACCCCACCCCAAAATGCCCCAGGACTTGTGAGGGGGTCCTTAGAAGGCAGTCCATCTGGCTGTCATTTGCAGTGCCTGCCTCCAGGGCATTCTCCCTCAGCCAGAACTGAGGCTTTTAAAGCCTCTTTACACTGCTCTGGCTCTTTCACCTAGCATGAAGAGGCTCTGGTGGGGGGGTGTCCCAATATTATGCTGCTTGCATCATCATAGTTAAGAGTATTAAAGTGAATGCCCATAAACTCACACTCCCTCACAAATTCTGACCAGCTGGATAAGTCTAACAATGAAAACCAGTGCATTAATAAATAAATAAAATGTGTTTGTTTGTAATAGTTACTTTGCTTTTTCTTCTTACTCTTATACTCCACATCAAAAGTCCCCACTAAAGACTACGTTTTGTAGAGGTCCATTTGTGTGTGCAGTTACACATTGTTCTGCACCCAGTTGTTGTGATTGCACACACAAATTATGGTATTTGTCACTGCAAATTACCATTTTGGCACTTAACTGGCTGTTTAGAATCATAGAATCATAGAATATCAGAGTTGGAAGGGACCTCAAGAGGTCATCTAGTCCAACCCCCTGCTCAAAGCAGGACCAATTCCCAGCTAAATCATCCCAGCCAGGGCTTTGTCAAGCCGGGCCTTAAAAACTCCTAAGGAAGGAGATTCCACCTCCTCCCTAGGTAACGCATTCCAGTGTTTCACCACCCTCCTAGTGAAATAGTTTTTCCTGATATCCAACCTGGACCTCCCCCACTGCAACTTGAGACCATTGCTCCTTGTTCTGTCATCTGCCACCACTGAGAACAGCCGAGCTCCATCCTCTTTGGAACCCCCCTTCAGGTAGTTGAAGGCTGCTATCAAATCCCCCCTCATTCTTCTCTTCTGGAGACTAAACAATCCCAGTTCCCTCAGCCTCTCCTCATAAGTCATGTGCTCCAGACCCCTAATCATTTTTGTTGCCCTCCGCTGGACTCTTTCCAATTTTTCCACATCCTTCTTGTAGTGTGGGGCCCAAAACTGGACACAGTATTCCAGATGAGGCCTCACCAATGTCGAATAAAGGGGAACGATCACGTCCCTCGATCTGCTGGCAATGCCCCTACTTATACAGCCCAAAATGCCGTTAGCCTTCTTGGCAACAAGAGCACACTGTTGACTCATATCCAGCTTCTCGTCCACTGTGACCCCTAGGTCCTTTTCTGCAGAACTGCTACCTAGCCATTCGGTCCCTAGTCTGTAGCAGTGCATGGGATTCTTCCGTCCTAAGTGCAGGACTCTGCACTTGTCCTTGTTGAACCTCATCAGGTTTTTTTCGGCCCAATCTTCTAATTTGTCTAGGTCCCTCTGTATCCGATCCCTACCCTCTAGTGTATCTACCACGCCTCCTAGTTTAGTGTCATCTGCAAACTTGCTGAGAGTGCAGTCCACACCATCCTCCAGGTCATTAATAAAGATATTAAACAAAACCGGCCCCAGGACCGACCCTTGGGGCACTCCGCTTGAAACCGGCTGCCAACTAGACATGGAGCCATTGATCACTACCCGTTGAGCCCGACGATCTAGCCAGCTTTCTATCCACCTTACAGTCCATTCATCCAGCCCATACTTCTTTAACTTGGCGGCAAGAATACTGTGGGAGACCGTATCAAAAGCTTTGCTAAAGTCAAGGAATAACACATCCACTGCTTTCCCCTCATCCACAGAGCCAGTTATCTCATCATAGAAGGCAATTAGGTTAGTCAGGCACGACTTCCCCTTCGTGAATCCATGCTGACTGTTCCTGATCACTTTCCTCTCCTCTAAATGTTTCATAATTGATTCCTTGAGGACCTGCTCCATGATTTTTCCAGGGACTGAGGTGAGGCTGACTGGCCTGTAGTTCCCCGGATCCTCCTTCTTCCCTTTTTTAAAGATGGGCACTACATTAGCCTTTTTCCAGTCATCTGGAACCTCCCCCGATCGCCATGAGTTTTCAAAAATAATGGCTAATGGCTTTGCAATCTCACCCGCCAACTCCTTTAGCACCCTCGGATGCAGCGCATCCGGCCCCATGGACTTGTGCACGTCCAGTTTTTCTAAATAGTCCCGAACCACTTCTTTCTCCACAGAGGGTTGGTCACCTTCTCCCCATGCTGTACTGCCCAGTGCAGCAGTCTGGGAGCTGACCTTGTTCGTGAAGACAGAGGCAAAAAAATCATTGAGTACATTAGCTTTTTCCACATCCTCGGTCACTAGGTTGCCTCCCTCATTCAGTAAGGGGCCCACACTTTCCTTGATTTTCTTCTTGTTGCTAACATACCTGAAGAAACCCTTCTTGTTACTCTTAACATCTCTTGCTAACTGCAACTCCAAGTGTGATTTGGCCTTCCTGATTTCACTCCTGCACGCCTGAGCAATATTTTTATACTCCTCCCTGGTCATTTGTCCAATCTTCCACTTCTTGTAAGCTTCTTTTTTGCGTTTAAGATCAGCAAGGATTTCACTGTTTAGCCAAGCTGGTCGCCTGCCATATTTACTATTCTTTCTACACATCGGGATGGTTTGTTCCTGCAACCTCAATAAGGATTCTTTAAAATACAGCCAGCTCTCCTGGACCCCTTTGCCCTTCATGTTATTCTCCCAGGGGATCCTGCCCATCTGTTCCCTGAGGGAGTCAAAGTCTGCTCTTCTGAAGTCCAGGGTCCGTATTCTGCTGCTCTCCTTTCTTCCTTGTGTCAGGATCCTGAACTCGACCATCTCATGGTCACTGCCTCCCAGGTTCCCATCCACTTTTGCTTCCCCTACTAGTTCTTCTCTGTTTGTGAGTAGCAGGTCAAGAAAAGCTTTGCCCCTAGTTGGTTCCTCCAGCACTTGCACCAGGAAATTGTCCCCTAGACTATCCAAGAATTTCCTGGATTGCCTGTGCACCGCTGTATTGCTCTCCCAGCAGATATCAGGGTGATTAAAGTCTCCCATGAGAACCAGGGCCTGCGATCTAGCAACTTCTGCTAGTTGCCAGAAGAAAGCCTCGTCCACCTCATCCCCCTGGTCTGGTGGTCTATAGCAGACTCCAACCCCGACATCACCCTTGTTGCTCACACTTCTCAACTTTATCCAGAGACTCTCAGGTTTTTCTGCAGTTTCATACCGGAGCTCTGAGCAGTCATACTCCTCTCTTACATACAACGCAACTCCCCCACCTTTTCTGCCCTGCCTGTCCTTCCTGAACAGTTTATATCCATCCATGACAGTACTCCAGTCATGTGAGTTATCCCACCAAGTCTCTGTTATTCCAATCACATCATAGTTCCCTGACTGTGCCAGGACTTCCAGTTCTCCCTGCTTGTTTCCCAGGCTTCTTGCATTTGTGTATAGGCACTTAAGATAACTCATCGATCGTCCCTCTTTCTCAGCATGAGACAGGAGTCCTCCCCTCTTGCGCTCTCCTGCTTGTGCGTCTGTAAATACCTGATTTACATGTACAGTCATGGTAATTACATATACAAATGGAGACACGATTGTGCATAAGTGAGCCTTCTTTTTGTCCCTTAAAGAGTCATTGGGGTCGCAGATAGTGTCAAGGCTAATTCTCCACTCTGGCACTTCGACTGCAGAAGGTGGGGGCCCGCAAGGATTCTAAAAATTAATACTGGCCACTCCAGGCTTGTATTAAACTCACAAGGTTACAGCTTTTTTCTGACCTTGATTGGTAGATGCTGCCACCACCTAAGTGCAGAACCCCTTTGAGAGCCTAGGAAGGCGCACTTGGGAATTCCTTCTTGTTGGGTACCCTCAAGCCCTTTCACCCCCACTCTGAGGAAAAGCCAAGAAGAAAAAAAAAGGGAAATCAGCTGTTGCCACTAGCTAATTAAACAACATGTGACAAACCTCTTAAGACACAAAAATCCAATTCTGTTCTTAAAAAAGGTAAATTTGATTAATAAAGAAAGAAAATATATCTGGGAACTCGGGCTATTGCTAGATTTTAAAAGAGCAACTACAAGGATTAAGCATCAGGAATAGCTTTCTTGAGGTCCACCTTAAAGGTTACAAGCAAAACAAAAGCACCTTGGGTTAGCGCAGAGGAATCCACAAGCCATAACGAAATAAAAGGAATAAACCTAATCACATCTTCCTAGACATTTCCTGATCTACTTACATATCTGGGGTTTTAAATTAGTAGTTTCTAGGTATGATACTGATGATTTTTTCATACCTGGCCCAAGCTTCTTACGGCATAGCTCTGCCCTGTCCTCCTCTCCCCGGGAGAAAACAACAGACAGACAAAAGGAGAGTCTTGTTTCAATTTTAAAAAGTTCTAGTCTTCCCATTGGCTCTTTTGGCCAGGTGCCCACTCACTTCCTTTTACCTATGCATAGCAGTGAGACTTTTTAACCCTTTACAAGTAAAGCAATTAAAACAGCTACGAAGAGGGATTTTATAGCTACTGGTTGGCTGGGTGTCCATAAAAGGGAGCTACCCCCCGTCCCTTCATTTATCACACATGGTATATTGAATGTAAAGCAATACAGACTACAGTCAATATTATTTAAAGTTCCTTCTGCCACATTCATAGATTCATAAAGCCCACAAGGAACCACTGTGATCCTCTAGTCTGAACTGCTGTACAACACAAGCTATAGAACGTCACCAAAATCATTCCTAGATCATGTCTTTTAGAAGACCATCCAATCTTGATTTAAAAATGGAGAGTGATGGACAATCCTCTATGACCTTTTGTAAATTGTTCCAGTTTGTAAATTGTTCCATTACCTGTCAGTAGTTCAGATAAGTGAATATTTGGTAGCACTGTACTATTTCTCTGAGAATTTCCTTTTTTAGTACTTTTGTTATAGACTATAAAGAAATTGCTTTAGGACGTTCACTGCCACCCAGACAGTTTCATTTGTGTTAAGCACACCATGCTAGTGTCATTAATTCCCCAGGAAGGGTCTGATCTCACAAGGTGTTCAGGACCCCTCTACACCCATAGAAGTCCAGAAGCAGGCCATATATATATACACACAGAGGTAACACATTTTCTTGTCTAACTTATCTTAATGTTGTAGCAGCACTCAAATGCCCGGGCAGCATATTTTCTAAGAGGCTGTTTGGACCTTGTGATAGGAGTAAGCGAACTGGCTTGGATAAAATTATAAGAACCACCTCATTCCTCAGGATTATTTGATTGTTGAAAATGTCTATTAACTTTATTTTATTTTATTTTCACACCTTTCACCTGCCTTGTCATGGATTTTGCTCGACTTTTGCTAAAAAGTAGAAAACTTCATTTCAACAGCTCAGTCAAGGAGATGGAATTCTGCATGCTACATTGTGAGAGTGCAAGTGATACGGGGATGCTTTTCAGTCTGCCCAGAGACTCATGTTGGAATACCTCTTTCATTAACATTATTTAAGATTGGGGACAAAGAAGTCAGTGGTGCAATTTAAGCATCATTACAATAACGTGAGTTAAACTACTCCCCTCCCACTCTTAATCAGGCTCCATCTCAGACCAGAAATACACTTTTCCCCTCTTCTGCACTACACTGGTAGTTTCTTTATGTTAACTACTGCATTTCAGTTGGTTTACTTTGACACCTAGCCCATTTGTAGGCCTCAGAATTTGTGATATGCTCTGGACAAGCATCCATAATTTAGGGAAACTTCGGCTTCTCCAAACCTAGACAAATCTACAAGATTTCTGAGATTGGCCCAGTGCTGTTTGGATGGTTGAATCCACTCAGCCTTTGGGTTTGTTCCTCAGAGTGGGTAAAATTCATCCATGAGCAAAGGACCAGCCCAAGGCCTGGTCATCGCATGAGTCCAGCTTCAGCCCCCAGAATAGGTTGCTCAAAACAGGACTTAAGCAGGATCAGGATGGCAGAGGCTTTCTGCTGGCCTCCTCAGTGAGGGGGAATTTCACTCAGTGTTCTCAGGATGTTCACTGCTCTCCCTGAAACACATGTTGTTTAGCACATCTTATTGCTTACAGCTATCACATTTGTTATTCCCACAGCCATTAACAGCATGGATATAGTCCACACAATAGAGATAATTTTCAGCATTAAAAAGCAGCTGTATAATTACTCTCAGCTCTGCCTGTTCACTGAATGGGTTCCTTAATTGTGTACCTTACAAAGAGAATGGCCAGAGGCAGGAATCAATAACTCATTACCCAGCCTGGTTGGGACAAATGCACACTGAATCCTGAAGCAAACAAATTCACAGGTAAGGAATTCACTTTTTCTTAATAGACACACACACTGGTACTGATACCTCTGCAATACGAACAGTGGGAATCAAGCTGGAAGAAGCCAACGTATGGAAAAGTAAGCACAGTTGTTACAGCAGGTGGTGGTGAAGGAATGAAATTGTGTTTGACCCTGTGCAGGGGTGCAAAGAGGCTTCCCACACCTTACAACACTGTAGCAGCTAGACACAATCCCACTCCTTGTACTCCGAGTGCAAAGACTTTCCAGGCTAATACAGGCATTTCCTCCCCCAAACAACCCCGTCATGGCCCCACACATCCTGATATTCACCAGAAGAGCTGGTAGCCAGGGTTTCTACTTCTGCCTCTTGTAAAAAGATGTAGCAGGGACCGCACCGGCCATGCTTCTCTAGGATCCTTAAAGCCACTATGCCTGGTTTAGATACAATGCCCCTAAAAATGCCTGCTGGGTACAGTGCTCCTCCATGCAGCATACTGTAACCCAGGCAGGTTCTTGTCCCTGTTGCTATTATGCAGTAATGTAATCCTTCAGGTGCTCACCAGCTGCTTGAGCACTTCTCGATTAAGAGATCACTCTCTCCTTAGAGGGCCTGTCACTAGCTCGCTCAGTCGTTGCATACCACAAATTCATTCTCAAAGACAGCGTTTTATAACTCCTAACCAATTCTTTCTCTCTGGTGGTTCTTGACTTAAAAGAGAGCTACCTGGAGTGGTTAATATCTCCTTGCCCCAAACCTCCTTTCAGGCATTAAATAACATTTCTTACAAACCAAAACTGTTGTTTACAAAAGCATTTGGAAAAACGCCTCGCCCTGTTTGCTGAAAGCAACTGAGGTTATGGTGACCCTGGCTCAATCAAGAAGTCAGTACTGCCCTGGTCTGATCCACAGTCCTCTGGACATACCATATATGTACCCACACACGGCACCCTATACTCCTGCCACACAGTATACATGAAATCCACTAGTACTGAAGGTAATACAAAGTTAATAAAGGCTGCAGGTATTTCCCACAGTCACAGCGCCAGCTGCAACCTAAGGGAGCCTTGAGAAGTAGAGGCTAAGGAGTAGACATCACAGGAGGGCCATATCTAAACTATGCGAGTTACCTGTTGCTCACAAAAGATGCCAGCAATGAGTGCTGGACTTGGTTTAGCTGCAAGTGAAACTGATATCCCAAGGCCTAGGATGAAACATGAGAAAGTTGGAGGCAAAGCATTCTTGTGGCTATGGCATAAACTTCCAGAGGAGATTAATATAACCCAGAGTCTCACTGTCTTTAGGAAATGCTGCACAACCTTCCTCTTTGACAAAGCCTCTCCATCAGAACAACCACGACAATCACAACACTAACCCTCTAAAACAGAAAGCAAACAGAAAAACAGAACCCTGACAAGCAGAGCTTTTATACCCCCCAAAAGGGAAAAGAGCCAGATACTCCATATATCCCATGAAGGACATCTCAATCGCTCATTGATTTTATGTGAAAGGAGCTCAAACATTATAGCAGTGGGGCAGCAGTATAAAAACCCTTAGACGGAAGAACAAACAGCAGTCAGAAACCCATCAAAGGGAGCTGCTGGAGGCCATGAATAAGAGGCAAGAACAAAAAGGATGGCCTAGGACACAACAGAAGTCTGCTGGAGCACCACCGTCTGATGGCAACATTAAGCAGGAGGAGAAATCACCTGTAGAGGAGTAGGGCTAGGATGGAACTCCAGGGGAGAGCAGCCACATGAAGGAGCCCTAGGAAATTATGTATGGAGGACTGGCTGCACAGGAGAAGGGAAAACAAAGTGAGCTGTGTCTATGCATGTTGTGGGAACTGTGTGAGAGCTTGGGAGATCGCCATCCTGTCCCTAGCTGAGGACAAAATGTCAGAGTCTATGAGGCCAGCATTGACAGAATCATAGAACTGGAAGGGACCTTGAGAGGTCTCTAGTCCAGTCCCCTGTACTCGTGGCAGGAGTAATTATCTAGACCATTCCTGACAGGTGTTTCTCTAACCTCTTTTTAAAAAGCTCCAGTGATGGAGATTCCACAACCTCCCTAGGCAATTTATTTCAGTGCTTAACCACCCTGACAGGAAGTTTTTCCTAATATCCAACCTAAACCTCCCTTGCTGCAATTTAAGCCCATGGCTTCTTGTCCTATCCTCAGAATGGTGTATGTGCCTCCATTACCTGCTAAGACCCTGATTCAGCAAAGCATTTAAGCAGGTGGCAAAATCCATCCCTATTCAGCAATATACTTAATTAAACATGTCCTTAAATGAAGTATTTGTTTAAGTCCCATTGAAGTTAAAATGTGTCCCTCATTGCAACAAGAGAGGGGCCTCCAGCTCAAACTGCAGAAGGTGATGACTGAGTATAGTATTTGATCACCCACCAAAAGGGAGCATTCTAAGGAAAAAGGCAAAGAAGCTAACAAAAGCAATTAAGTGGGCAACATGATGGTAGCTGAGCGACTGCTGAATAATATACTCTGGGAAAAAACATTGTAAACAGAACATTGGTGGCTTATTTTTAAATGAAACAAACAACACTGAACCATTTGTTTTAGAAACACACATAAGTAGAATTTGGAACCAGCCATAAGAAAAAATATAGGCCACATTTGATGCCTCCTTCTCCTGGCAACATCCTTTAAAGCAGGGGTCAGCAACCTTCGGCATGCGGCTTGCCAGGGTAAGCACCCTGGTGGGCCGGGCCGGTTTGTTTACCTGCCGCATTCGCAGGTTCGGCCGATCGCGGCTCCCACTGGCCGCGGTTTGCCGCTCCAGGTCAATGGGGGCGGCAGGAAGCGGCGCGGGCCAAGGGCTCCCACTGGCCGTGATCAGCCGAACCTGCGGACGCGGCAGGTAAACAAACCGACCCGGCCCGCCAGGGGGCTTACCCTGGCGGGCTGTGTGCCAAAGGTTGCCAATCCCTGCTTTAAAGTAATTACATTAATGATGTTTAAAGCTAATGAATCATATGCTTTCAGGAAAATCAGCAGCAGTAGCAGCAGCATGGTAAGAAATGCCCTCCCCCCATGATGACTGACGTGGGTGGGATGGGTTAATTTAGTACAGGGAGGTTTGATGTAGATTAAAAAAGAAACCATTTTAATCTGAAAAACAATCACGTGTCAAACACTTCCCATTTTCAAACAAGTCTGATTGCTTATTTCTGCAAGATTTATCATTTTCAAGGTTTTCGTACAGTCTGATTTATTCTGCATCAGGGTAAGTGATCTCTTCATCAGGGGGCACTGGCAGAAAGCCGCCAAAGGGCTGCTTGATTTAAAATGCCGGTGGTTTCGATAACATTTAACACAATTTCATCTGATGCCAACTTTCTGACAGGAAGCACCTACGTGACCAAAGTAAATAGAAGAACTAGTGTCTCACTGATATAGCTGCAAGGTATTTAAATGTCATCACCTGGCTGAAGTTCACACCTATCAGTCTGAATATTAAACCTACTGATTACCTCTTTGCATATTTGCAATGGAATAAATAACATGCAGTTGATCTGGTTCAGAGTACAGGACAATCTGCTCCTTTAAGGGCCAGAGGGGCCAGGGATCAGCCAGCCCTATTCCAAGAAGAAGCATCGCAGGCAAGTGCTGGGAATCAGGTGATTGGTGTGACTCCCTGAGACCCCAATATTCACCACTGTCATGTAATTAGGACATGTTTTGTACAAAGTATGCCTTGTGAGGTATCATTCTAAAAGTCTTGATCTGATAGACATTAATATCTCAGGTTTCAGAGTAGCAGCCGTGTTAGTCTGTATCCGCAAAAAGAACAGGAGTACTTGTGGCACCTTAGAGACTAACCAATTTATTTGAGCATAAGCTTTCGTGGGCTACAGCCCACTTCATCGGATGCATAGAATGGAACACACAGAAAGAAGATATTTATACATACAGAGAACATGAAAAGGTGGAAGTAGCCATACCAACTGTAAGAGGCCAATCAATTGAGATGAGCTATCATCAGCAGGAGGGGGGGAAAAAGTAATAATCGAGATGACCTATAGAAGGTGTGAGGATACTTAACATGGGGAAATAGAGTCAATTAGTGTCATGACCCAACCATTCCCAGTCTCTGTTTAGACCTAAGTTAATTGTATCTAATTTGCATATTAATTCAAGTTCAGCAGTCTCTCTTTGGAGTCTGTTTTTCAAGTTTTTTTGTTGCAAAATTGCTACCTTCAAGTCTGTCACTGAGTGGTTAGAGAGGTTGAAGTGTTCTCTCACTGGTTTTTGAATGTTATGATTCCTGATGTCAGATTTGTGTCCATTAATTATTTTGCGTAGAGACTGTCCGGTTTGGCCAATGTACATGGCAGAGGGGCATTGCTGGCACATGATAGCATATATCACATTGGTAGATGTGCAGGTGAACGAGTCCCTGATGGTGTGGCTGATGTGATTAGGTCCTATGATGGTGTCACTTGAATAGAATAGTCTCTAAGGTGCCACAAGTACTCCTGTTCTTTTATTAATATCTCATTGGATTGTATGCCTTATTGTCAAATGGGAAGTTATGAAGTTTGACTATGTATGTGTTACTGAAACATGTTGTGAGGTTGAAAACACCCACAAGCAGCCTTGCAGGTACAACAGTAAAAAGGCCAAACAATGTTAATGGCTTATTGAGGAAATGCACACAAGCACAAGGATTACCCTAGGAACTGTGTACAATAGAAACCTCTCAGAGATAGCACTGCACAATGGGGACTGTTTGACTCAGGTCACAGCAAAAGAGCTTTCCAGCAAGTGGGAAGAAGATATAAAAGGGGGACAGTGACATCATGAAGATACCTCACTCCCCCTGCAACAACACACCTGGAAATACCTGAGGGGCAAGGACTGAACTGTGGGAAGTGATGGTCCCAGGCTAGCAGGATCTTTAACCTGTGTATGAAAACCTGGGAAAACCAGGGCAACTTATGCCTTAAGAATCTGCCAGAGTGTTTATCACTCAGGGTAAGAATTTGCACATTTCTATCCTATGTATCTAGTGTGTTAAGCTCAGTTTGCGTTTCTTGTTTATTTATTAAAATAATCTGCTTTGATCTGTTTGCTATCACTTGTATACGCTTAAAAATCTATCCTTTGTAGTTAATAAACTTGTTTTGTTCTCTCTAAACCAGTTTGTGAAATTCATAACTGGGGGCAAAAAGCTGTGCATAGATTCCTCCACATTGAGGGAGGGAGCAAATTTCATGAGCTTATGCTGTACAGTTTTCTGTGCAGTGCAAGACAGTACAATTTTGGGTTTGCACCCCAGAGGGGGTGTGCACTTTAGTGCTGTGCAATCCCCTAACTCAGTGCTTTTCAAACCATGGGTCGCAGCATGTAAGGCGCTGGGTCGCCTTGCTCTGGTTGGCACCGCCAACCAGGACGTAAAAAGTCCCGTTGGCGGTGCTGCGCAGCTGCGGCAGGCTAGTTCCTATCTGTTCTGACACCGCGCTGTGCCCCAGAAGCGGCCAGCAGCGGGTCTGGCTTCTAGGCAGGGGGGCCATGGGGCTCCGCAAGCTGCTCCCGCCTGAGCACTGGCTCCACACTCCGGCCAATGGGAGGTGAGAGGCGGTGCCTACAGGCAAGAGTCGCGTGGACCCGCTTGCGTGCTTCCACCTAGGAGCCAGACCGGCTGCTGGCTGCTTCCCAACCGGGAGCCACCGGAGGAAAGTCCGCATCCCAATCCCTTGCCCCAATCCCTTGCCCCAGCCCTGAGCCCCCCCAAACCTGGAACCCCTTCCTACACCCCAAACCCTTCATACTCAGCCGCAGCCCAGAGCCTGCACCCCGAGCCCTGACCCCCTCCTGCACCCCAACCCCCTGCTCCAGCCCTGAGCCCCCCCCAAATTGAAGCCCCTCCTGCACCCCAAACTGCCCAGACCCAGACCGAGCCCAGAGCCCTGACCCCCTCCCACACCCCAACCCCCTGCCACAGCCCCACCCCTGAGCCCTCCCCCAAACCTGGAACCCCTTCCTGCACCCCAAACCCTTCATAGCAGCCGCAGCCCAGAGCCTGCACCCCGAGCCCTGACCCCCTCCTGCACCCCAACCCCCTGCTCCAGCCCTGAGCCCCCCCAAATTGAAGCCCCTCCTGCATCCCAAACTGCCCAGACCCAGACCGAGCCCAGAGCCCTGACCCCCCTCCCACACCCCAACCCCCTGCCACAGCCCCACCCCTGAGCCCTCCCCCAAACCTGGAACCCCTTCCTACACCCCAAACCCCTCATCTCTGGACTCACCTCAGAGCCTGCACCCCCAGCCCAGAGCCCTGACCCCTTCCCCAGCCCAGAGCCCCCTCCCACACCCTGAACCCCTCATTCCTGGCCCTACCCCACAGCCCCTGCACCCCAACCCTCTGCCCCATCCCTGATCCCCTTCCACACCCCAAACCCCTCATCCCCAGCTCCGCTGGGTCACAGGCATCAACTGTTTTCTTCAACTGGGTCCCGAGGAAAAAAGTTTGAAAACCACTTCTCTAGCTGATTCTTTCCACACACAGCTGATTTCAGTGTCTGTGCCTTTCTGCAGCTGGGCATGTCCCTACCTGTGTGTGTGCTAGAGGAGGCTTAAGGGCCTGGCACAGTAGGACAGGGTGAGGCAGCCCAGGCTGGTGGAATGGGTGGGCTCAGTGGGACTCTAGTATATCAGATGGCATCCTGGGGCGGGGGAGGGGGGAACCCATCACAATTGATAATTACCAGCTAGGGGAGATAGATGAGGCCCTCAGCTCAATGAGGGAGCCAGGAGAGGGCTAACAGAACACTCTCTTGTACCAGCTGAGTAGCAGAGGACTTCAAGGGGGGAGAGGACCCTGTGGATGTCCTTAGGCTGAGTGGAGGCCCTGACCTTTAACCAGGGAGCCCACAACCTACATCAGCAAGAAGATCACTGCTTTATGTCTTCACTCCATGTTTTCTTTTCTGTGTTGGACAAGAAACAGAGCCCTGAGGCAAGGGCTATGAACTAATTTGTGTGTGGCTAATTATTTTCTCCCAGCCTGGTGACTGAGCCCACCAGCCTACAATATTGCTGACATATTAGTAGGGGAAGGGTCCAAAATTGTTAAAGCTGGGTGCCTGGTTTTCAGAATTGCTTAGCACCCAACAAATCATAGAAATGTGGATATGGAATGGACCTTGAGAGGTCATTTACTCCATCCACTGCACTGAGGCAGGACCAAAGAAACCTAAACCATCTCTGACAGGAGTTTGTCTAACCTGTTCTTAGAACCTACGGATGGGGATTCCGTGACCTTCCTTGGTACCTTATTCCACTGCTTAACTATCTTTATAATTAGAACGTTTTTACTAATATCTAACCTAAATCTCCCTAGATGCTGATGAAACCCCTTACTTCCTGTCCTATCTTTAGTGGACATGGAAAACATTTGATCACTATCTTCTTTATAACAGTCTGTTATGGGGTGTCTGCCCCACACTGGCCCATAAGGGGTTAATAGAACCCTAGGGAAGCCGCGCAGCAGGCAGCCAATTACAGAGGGCCCTAAGGAGGCTATGCAGGACAGAGCCAGTTAGACAGGGTCTGCGAGGAGCAGCCAATCAGGGCCTGGCAGGCACATATAAGAAGAGCTGCAGGGCAGAGTAAGATCAGTAACTTGCTGGAGCTTGAGAAGGGAAGATCAGGCTCCTAGCAGGAAGAAGGTATGCTAGCACCCTGGACAGAGTAGTGGTGCTAACAGCAACTGGGGGAGCTAATGATGGTTCCTGGTTGGCTACAGGGATTTGCAGGCTGAGGCCCTGAGATGAGGGTGAAGAGGGTGCTGGAGCCATGGGGAAGAGGCCTAGAGAAATGAACTAAGAAGTCAGAGGGGATGCAGTGAGTGTTGGCTATCTATAGAGCGCTGGGGTGGGACATGGAGTAGTGGGTGGGCCCTGGTTTTGCTCCCCTCCCACCACCACCACGGAAGTGGCCAGATGATTGGCTGCAGTTGCCACTGAGGGAAGTGTCTGGACAGTGGACTGCAGTTCCCCTAGAATGGGAAAGAACAGAGTGTGATATGGCCAGAGGGCTGTGTCCTGAAGCGGATGCCATGGTTCTTGGACCAACATACTTCCAGGAGCAGAAGTGACTGTGTGTGAGATATCACTAAATGAGGGCGCATTGGCTAGCAGAGCTAATTCCTGGGACAGCCAGCAGGAGGCACTGCAGTGGTGAGTGAACCATGTCACACAGCACTTAACATATTTGCAGGGCTGGCTCCAGGCACCAGCTGAGCAAGCTAGTGCTTGGGGCGGCAGATTGTTGGAGGCGGCATTCTGCCCAATCCTAGGGCGGCACGGCCGCTTTTTTGTTGTTGTTGTTGTTCTTGTTCCACTCCCCCTGCCCTGCAGGGGACGGCAGCACGGAGAACCAGAGCGCCCTGCAGGGCAGACCTCTTCCTTCCCTCCCCGCCGACCGGAGCGGAGCCCTCGCGGCAGGAGGCGGCACAGCGAGAGGGGCCGTGTGGCAGCGCCCCTGCTGTAGCCCTGGCCGCCCCCTTCTCTCTCTCCCCCGCCCGCTCCCTCCCCTTCCCTCTTCCCCAGCCGGTCCCCCTGCACCCGCGCTGCAGCTGCACCGCAGTTTTTTTTGTTTTGTTTTTTTGCTTTGCCATTCTGGTCGCCCCCCCCCCCCTTTTTTTTTTTTTTTTTTGCTTGGGGCGGCCCTGCATATTTGAAGATGGTTATCAGGTCCTCTCTCATTCTTCTTTTCTTAATAAGAGCTCAGGTACTGTGATGATGGATGGTAATATGAAAAACTCTAAAGTAGAAAAACTCTAACTTGTTTACATTAGTAAGTGCTATCATATACCTTGAACTCAAATTAACAGACTATGAGTTAAGGCTAGATAACAAGCACAATATTATTTCTTGTCTCATTTTTATAGCAAAATCCTTTCAGAGCACCACAAGATCCTTGGTTTTTAGCTGCCAGCAAAACTTTGCAACTTGTCATCTGTCTCAGTCAGAGATGTGAAGTTAATCACCTTTGCATTTATTCATGCTGCAAAATATCCTAGAACCATGGCCTTTATAAGATTAAACTTTGTACTTTCCCAGCATTTCCATGAAAAACCTGAACATTGCCTACCAAGTCTTCGGGCAAAATGTAGCGGAAAATTCCCTTAAGCTTTTGAGTAGGTGGTGTGTGTTTGGTTTTTTTTTTTAATAAACTTATTACAGGAAACTTTCCCTCTTACTTAATCTGAATTATCTTAATAACTTTCAGACTTGTTCTATAGCCTCTTGTATTTCTCCATTTTAAGAGGTGAGGCTAAGTAAGATTGAACCATTTGTCTGACATAAAACTCTACCAAATACTGCCTTAAACTTTTGTTGTTTGGTATGGTTTGATCCACACTGTTGAAATTTCTCAATTCCCCTGAGGACAAATGCACAAAACAACCTAATTTTCAGCTCTGGGTAGAGTAACAGTGATCACATACATGTATCTACTGAAAATACACACAAATATTTCCTTTCTGTTTCACTAGCTCTGAAGATATTGAAAGCATGAAAATAAGAGATTCCACATTAGCCTACATAACAGACTATACTGAGGCTAAAGAGGAAGTTGGGTCACCTACAGTTTTTGTACTGTAATCACTCCTATTTAAATTGATCACTGTTTAACATGACCTTGTATTTGATCCAAATAATTATTTTGTACAAAAAAACCTCTAATTAAAATAGTCACTGTAGACCAGTATTATTTGAATCACTAGTTACAGAAGTTACCATTAATAAGAAGGAGGTTTAACACACTAAATAAAGTCAAGGAGGACCCATGGTAATGAAAGAGGGCTTAACTTGAAATTAGATGACTTGCCACTGCTGCTGTTTTTTATTTATAAACAAAGCTCTACTGTGTTTTGCAAGCTGTGATGTGCCCCCTGGTGGTCATATGAATAATAGCCACTAATTTTGGCTTAAGTGTTTATAAGGGACTTTAAATCAAAAGTCCCAATATGTAAAACATTGGATTTTTCAGAAACAGTGGAAAACAGAAGGGAAATCTTTTTATCAGTTTATCTGAGAGAGATTATAGAAGTAAACAATTTTGCCTTTTTGTTGTGTCCAAGAAAAAAATAAACATGCATTTTGTTTTGACTTTTGGTTTGTTTCACCAAGAGCGTAAAGGAAGCTGACATAACTTACTATGGCATGGAGAAGCTGAAGGTCAAAAGGGGTGAAGTCACAAGATAAGCATTGTCCAGGTTCAACACAGAGAACTTGGGCAGAGACAAAAAGGCACATTGGCCTCTTAAGAATTGTAAGTGTCAGGTTGGAAATTGACAAGCTCTGGTCTGGTGCTGACACCCACATCATCCAAGGCTGTAATTTAACGTATATCTAAAACTGCAGAAGGGGATAGTGTAATATAAAGATTTTATTGACGTTCATTTGGGACGGCACATTAGTAACAAGTGAGTGACAGGGTGCAGATCATTTAAATAAGGGCCGATGCAACATTTACACATTCTATCTAGGTATGTATGTGATGCTCCTCCTCACTGTGCTAGCTGAGCTCATCTGTGGCATTAAAGTGCCTACCCACATTGTATCATTACACATTCTGTATAGGGCTTGGAAATATTCAGATACAGCAGTGGTGAGGGGCCATAGAAGTAGCTAGACAGAGTGTATAAATGTTTTGTCTCCATGGTTTGAAAAAGGTGGTGGGGTTTTTTTTTTTTGTTTTTTGGTATCCCTCTGCTCATAAAGCCCCAGTGCTTTAATTATTGTGGGCCAGATTGCCCCCTCCCAGGGGAAATCCCACGGGAGGGAGTTCCAGGGAAGAAAATCTGAGGATCCCTCCACTGAACTTCTTTCATATTTGGAATGATCCTATGCCCGTGGAAGTCATTGGAAGTCTTTCCATTTAATTAAGTGGGCTTTGGATCATACCCATTGTGTTGTGGGAGGGCAGAATTTGCCAGTGGAAATACAGCTGAGTCCCCTTTCCACAGATGGAAGATCCCCCTCCACATATATATATCTGGGGGAAGATCCCTTCCCTTGCCCCTCTGCTTTTAGTCCAGCCTTAAAGGGCTAACGAGACCTAAAGAAACCCCTACAAATGACCTAATAACTCTTCTAGGCCTAAAAATATGTTGACTTTACATTTTTCAACATTAGAAACAAGTGCTGTGTGTTATGTTGAAAAGTTAGGACTATCCCTTTCCAGTGGCATAGGATTTCTGTTTCCAAATCAGTCCTGCACCAGTAATTGGCTCAATGTCTTACAGCTTTCTGAATATTGTTTGTCCAGTGTAATTTCGACATGGAGGCAGGTGAGGGGCAACAGGAATTCCACATTTGCCAGAGAAAAGTTCCCTCATTTCTCTCAATCTTTAAAAAATAAAATGGAGGTTGTTTTGATAGGCCTCACCTTCTTGGAATGTCAGAAGTAGTCTAATTAATAGGTAGAACGCAGGTGCAAAAGTCATAGGTGCATGAATATGTGCCTGGGTCTACACGATTGCATACTGTGGTCAAGATTTTTAAAAAGCACTAATGATTTTGGGTGCCTCAACTGGGAGAGGGGGAGGGGAATGTCCAACTCTGAGACATCTTAAAGAGGCTGAATTGTCTGAAACTGTTGAGAGGCTTTTAGAGGGCAGGTGCTCAAGCTGAGCACCCAAAAATTAAATCCGCCAAAGTCAGTCATTAACTTTGAAAATCTTGGCAAATATATTACACACCAAACACTACATTAAAAGGAACATTAAGGTTGCCAAGTCAAGCACTCAAGCTAGGAAATGCCAGAATTAAGTTCCTGTGCAACCTTTTTTCAGTCCCTTTGTGCATAGCTACTAACTACGGCCATGTCCAGAGATCTCTCAACAAACTTATCTGTCTGGCTCAGCTTGTATATTGAGAAAAGCTTGCCTTGAGCCAGGGCAGCCACCCCCATTTTCCAAATGAGTTTTCTCCAGTTACATGTGTATATAATGGGGTTTGAATTGCTTTTTTCCCCTCTGGGATAGCCCATTTAGGATATCAAGATCCTTAATGATGACTAGTAGTTACCTTTCAAGAGCTCATCCTCCTCATAGATATTGCACCTCACATCTATCTATATTTCTCTGACCTAGCTACTTTCTGTTGTGTTCCATGAAATAAGTAGATTGGAATTTTCCCCAATACAACTTCCTCAACTCATTTTATGTTATGAACTATTAAAGACAAGATCCAGATATTAAAGGTTGTGCCACCTATGGTTAGATACCCACCATTTTCCATTCCAAGACCCTATTTTCAGCTGCTTATAACTTTTTGCCAAACTTTAACAGTACAAGATGAAATTTTCCATGCTGGGTGTCAGCTTCAGGTTGTGGTTTTTTGGTTTTTTTTTTTTTTTTTTTTTTTTTTTTTTAATTTTCAGCCAGAATGGTTCAGCAATTGCCGAGAATGAGGTTAGAGAAAAATACATTGTTTTGCCCGTGTTAAAATGGTGTTACAGCTGTTTCATTGAGAAGATCTAGTGCCTCCATGCTTCATAGCTAGGGTGACCATACAGCAAGGGTGAAAAATCGGGACAGGGGGTGGGGTGGGTGGGGGTAATAGGCACCTATATAAGACAAAGCCCCAAATATCAGGACTGCAGCAACTGAGGACTTTTCCTGCAATTGTTCCTCCTGATGACCGGAGGCTGCTGTGGAACCAGGCACAGGAACTGATAGCAAGGAGACTGTCTCTGCTGGCTTCTCAGTGCTTCCCAAGCTGGGGCCCAGGTTGCGGAGAGGCAGTCCACGTGGAATGCAGGGGGGAGAAGCTGAGCCTAGGGGTGACAAGGTGAAAATAGTTATAATGGAAAGTGATGGCCCAATTTAACTACAGGCATCACTACCTGCTCCTCCTTGTAAAAGTTTGCTGAACTCTGCTGTAACAACATTTATCTTCCAAGTTTGACAAGCGTCTTATTAAAGTCACCACCGCTGAGTTCTCCCTCCTCTCCTCAGTCATGCAGGAAAATGTCCTCACAAAGCTGTGCCACCATGTATTTACAGCAAGAAGCTATGATGGGGGCAGAGAACAATTTACGTATACTTCCAAGGTTTCTGTTTTCAATGTTCTTTAAGTTTTGGGCAGTTGGAATTGACTTCTTGATTGACTTACAGCAGTGTTTCCCAAAGTTGGGACGCCACTTGTGTAGGGAAAGCCCCTGGCGGGCCGGGCTGGTTTGTTTACCTGCCGTGTCCGCAGGTTCGCCCAATCATGGCTGCAGTTCACTGCTCCAGGCCAATGGGAGCTGCTGGAAGCGGCAGCCAGTATGTCCCTTGGCTTGCGCCGCTTCCAGCAGTTCCCATTGGCCAGGAGCAGTGAACCACGGCCAGTGGGAGCTGCGATTGACCGAACCTGCGGACGCAGCAGGTAAACAAACTGGCCCAGGGGCTTTCCCCACACAAGCAGTGTCCTAAGTTTGGGAAACACTGACTTACAGTAATGTAGTGGTACTAGGAGACTGTATTAAGCATTGTGGCAGCTGTGATGAAGCAGAAGAAACTACAGTTATTTTAACACAGTGATTACCCCAGAAAAATGTTTTAACATTTTCATTTCTCCCAAAGATTATCCATTTATAAGCATGATTCTTGTTTCATGACTGGAAAAAAAAAAACGAACTTCACTTACTGAGAATTAGGTCTTCATGTATTTGAACCAATAAGCTGGCTCAGCAAAGTCCACAAGCTGCCTTGTAATTAACTGTGAGCTCCAAAGATTGTGGATCAATCATTTAGACTGCCAGTCCAGCAAAGTTGCAAACTAGGGAATAATGAGGTTTAAGTTCTTGATGTGCCAAGGTAAAATAGTTCTTGCTTGAATTGGGGAAGAATAGAGAAACTATTGATCATTCATACTGAGAAACACCATTTAAACCTGACAGGAGCTTTTTTTTTTAATAATTAGGCCAGCTGGGGAGGAGATGGAGTGGTTAGCAGACCTCAAAGCGAGCCCTGCTTTGAGCTAGTGTAACAGTTGGGGGATTCTGTTACATATGCTTGCAATTCTAGCCTCAAGGTTTCAGGGAAGGTAGAATGAGTTCTCTGAAGCATTTTATCTGATTCCAGATAAAAGTTCAAGGACTTATTTTGCCCCCAGACATCAGGATGCTTCTGCACCAGGTCACGCTGGACAATACTGCCTTGTGTGTAGCTGTAATGGATTTTCAGATATCCCTTGCTGGAGTCAAAGTGGGTATGATGCTATCCAGTGTGAAGCAAGTCAAAAGCACCTCATTTTCTTTGTAGCACAAAAAGGGCCTCCACTGTTACCTTCTCACAAGAAATGGGCACATTTTTATTAGGGCCAGATGCTGATCTCTTTCTTGACTGGGGCTTATGAGATCTGGGTTCTATTCCTAGGTCTGCCACTGGCCCACTAGGTTTCTGTGTCTGTTTTCCCATCTATAAGAAAGTGATAACGATTTACTGATAAATGCTTTAAGAGATGTTGTTGTTAATCTGACTACTACCTTACTCCAGAAGTACGCCCCTTTAATGAAATGAGTTACTCTGCACTTTTAATTTAATTTGCAGAGTAGGTGATTTTATAATTCCAGCAAGGAGGTTCAGAATTTAGCCTTTAGATGTTGAAATGCTCCTCAAAGCTCAGATTTTGGTATGTGCCAATAATAGGGTGGCCTGCCCCTTTAAGGCCTGGAGCCAGCCAGCACTACCCAGTTAGTCCTGCCTGCCATACCTAGAATGGAGTTGTGGGGTGTAATTAGTAGAACCTGCTGGGTATGGAGGTCCTGATTGTCCCATGTAGTACCTCAGGAAACTGCAGAAGGGTGGTGAGAGAGGTTTTAGCAGAAGCTTGCTAAGACAGGCAATGGCTGCTGGCAGTGAACAGGCTCGAGTAAGAAGCCTTGAGTCTTCAGGAAGAAGGCTCCAGGAAGGGAAGGACTGAGAGTTCCCCCTGTCCTGCTGAGACAGACTTAAGGAGATTTCTGAACTTTATTTTGGGAATGATTTTACTATTTTAATAAATCCAACCCCAAGGAGGAGTGTTGCTGAACCAGAAAAGAGTTGTTTTGGTGGGTTAATTGAGAGAGCAGGGGGCTGTTTGGCAGGACTGCCCTGAAGCCATGAGGTAGGGGGTGTTTGGGAGGTGGCCACCAGCTGACAGTTGTGTGCTCCCCTTTAAACTGCCAGTGTGAACAATGAGGAAGCCCCTGAAAAAAATATTTTGCCTTTGTTTAATCTTGTTCTCTTTCCTGGGGAAGAAGAGATGCCTACAGAATCTTACCCCCTCTAGAGAGGATCTGAAGCACGTGGTCTTGGCAGAATCAGTGCTCCCAATTTTGAGTAAAATCACAGGTTCTTGGGGCAAAGGCACCACCAAACCACTGAAGGAAGAAGAATTGACACCTGGCTGAGGTGGTGCATTATCAGCATCCACATTCTTCAAAATGAGTAGCACCGGCAAAGTACTGCAGTGAGGGAGAGCACAAGCAAAACTACCTTGGATCTCCAAAGGGATGCTTGCGTGAGGAAGCCCAATGAAGAAGAGAAATAGAGAACAGAAGCCAGGGAGATGGCACAAGTCGTAAGCAGCACATGGGCCAAATTCATTCTTTGTTTAAATCCTTCAATGTTTTGGGCTCTACAAACTTAAAATCAGATAAATAATTTGCTTTTTCTGTTCCCCCAGAGAAGGTGATGGGCCATATTCTGCTCTCAATTACAGTTGTGTAAATCCAAAATAACTCAACTGAAGTCAATTAAATTACTCCAGATTTACACCATAACAGAGCAGAATTTGGTCAATAAGGACTTAATTGACTGCACACTGGATCTTTCCATTGATTTCAGTGTACCTGGTTCAAGCCTTAAGTCTTTGCCTGCAACAATCTTGCCACTAAAGAGAGAGAATTTCTTAACATGACATAACTTTTGCTTTTCTCAGTAGGCTGTAGTAACTTGTCAGCTGGTGTAACTTGTCAGCTGCTCAATAGGGCTCTTCTTAATACAGATGTGGCTTGGAACTGTCACCTGATGTGCTGAAACTACCTCTGAGCTGGTTTTCTTTGTCAGCTTGGAACTCCAGAACCCTGTCTTGTTGAGCCAGACATGCTAGCCTGCTGCAACGCAGACCCAGGGTCTGAACCACATCCCCAAAGTTGCAAATTTAACTGAAAACAGCTCTGCAAGTACTCCTCTCTCCAGCATCCAGACACCCAGTTCCCAATGGGATTCAAACCCCAAATAAATCAGTTTTACTCTGTATAAACCTTATACAGGGTAAACTCATAAATTGTCTGCCCTCTATAACATTGATAGAGAGAGATGCACAGCTGTTTGCTCCCCCAGGTATTAATCACTTACTCTGGGTTAATTAATAACCAAAAGTAATGTTAAGTATAAAAAGTAGGATTTAAGTGGTTTCAAGTAATAACAGGCAGAACAAAGTAAGTTACCAAGCAAAATAAAACAAAACATGCATGTCTAAGCCTAATACATTAAGAAACTGAATATAGGTAAATCTCACCCTCAGATGTTCCAATAAGCTTCTTTCACAGACTAGACTCCTTCTTAGTCTGGGGCCTGGGCCCAATCTTTTCCCCTGGTACAGTCCTTGTTAGTTCCAGCTCAGGTAATAACTAGGGGATTTGTCATGACTGGCAGCCCCCTTTGTTCTGTTCCACCCCCTTGTATAGCTTTGGCACAAGGTGGGAATCTTTTGTCTCTCTAGATCCCCACCCCTCCTTCTAAATGGAAAAGCACCAGGTTTAAGATGGATTCCAGTTCAGGTGACATGATCACATGTCACTGTAAGACTTCCTTCTTCATTACCTAGTAGCTGGGAGATGCATACACAGGAAGGCTTGCAGGTAAACAAACCTATTCACAGTTCATTAATTCTGAAGTGCCCTTAATGGCTTTCACGTAACATGTTTGCATCAGTAATACAAGTTTATATCTTCTTCTCCTAATTCCAGACATAGAAATAATGCATGCAAACAAATAGGATGAACACACTCAGTAGATCATAAGCTTTGTAATGATACCTTACAAGAGACCTTTTGCATAAAGCATAGTCCAGTTGCATTATATTCACACTCATTGCACTCCATATGTTTTATGGAAATATGCTAATGTCACCACAGGATTGGGTTCCCCTACCCTTTCTGTCTTGTTTGTCACTTTTTACTTTGCCCTTACACATTTCTGAACTGCAGCATGAAGTCCTGATTGGAAGTACATTTCAAACTCGCTGCATACCACCTCCTTTCCTTGCAAGCTGATTTTAAAAAGGGGGTGAAGAATGGGACTGAATAAAGAGGTATGATCTTAAGCATAATCCTCCCCGTGCTAACGAGTTGCATGGCTGTGTTCCTCTCTTTAGTCTTGACTGTTGCTACTATACAGGAGTAGCTTGGCAGCCACTCAGCAGCATTCCAATTTAATGCAGGACCAGGTACCCTGGTGCTATTCTGCTTTATGCTTGTGCAAATCCCTTGGTTTCAGTGAGTTACTACTATGTAAATTGGATTAATGCAATGGCATAGCAGGGCCCCTGTTTTTAATCATTATGCTTTAAAGGGCAGCACTGAACACTTGTTCTATCAGGATCAAGCCCCAAATGGGTCTGAATAGAATAACTTCCACCAATTTGGCATTCACTGAGTGTGCAGATGAGAGCTACTTACATCCCAAGGGCAGAAGGTGAAGGTGAAAAGCAACTATCACGAGGGTGTAAAATAAAACCGGGACTTTACTTTAATTTATGACTCTCCTGTGTTTAACCTTCCCCCGGGCATATATTTAGCAGTGGTGGAATGAGTGTAACTCCATTGTTTTGAGGGGATCTTACATCAGGACTTTGGTCCCCTTGGAATACTAAAGCAGGGATCTATTTTGCTACTTATTCCTGTTTTATGACCATAGAAGACTAGGGTTGGAAGAGACCTCAGGAGGTCATCTAGTCCCACTGCTCAAAGCAGGACCAACCCCAACTGAATCACCAGTTGACACATGACATTTAGTTTACATAAAATGACCAGATCTTCAAAATCAAAACCAGGGACACTTTTGTGGTGACATTTTTTCAGGGTTGCAAAAGACTCCCCTCCACCCAAAACAGCACTTAAAAAAAAATGCTGTGATGGCTTCTGAAGCTGGCAGTCTTCCGGGCATATTTCTCAGAGTGGAGGATGCCAGTAACTCAATGTTGTAAATAAGTTTATCATCAAACACTAAACAAGTGTCATTAACGTTCACTTTGAGCAAAAGAAGAGGTTTGCTAGTGTCTAAACTCACTTGCCTTTTCTTCTCTCTTCAATCATTCTTCATCACACTGAAGGGCTTATTCCATGGGACTGTTTGTTTCTGGTAAACACAGAAGAAACTCTGCTTGGTGCAACAATATTTCTTGAACAAACCCTTTTTTTAATTATAGAAAACTCTTCAATCTTTTGAATGACGAAATGGAAAAAGTAGGACATTTCAGGCAGCACAAAAGAAGTTCTAAGGCTATTGGGACATTATATGAAGAACCAGAACTGTTGTGTGGTATGTGTGGCTTCTTGTTTTGTTTTGTTTTTAAAGGTGCATAGTCTCTTTAATATAGGCTGAATTCAGCCTAAGGACTGCAATTCTGAGATCCACTTCAGTCCACATGAGTCTACCCCTAATTCTCATTTACACTAAGGTCCCTTTGTACTCCCCTGGCTGGCAGTGAAAAGTGGCCTTATAAGTGTAAACCTAATTGTAATTTATACCCCCATTCAAGGCCCTTTAAACTGCCAGAGTGATGCAAGGAAACCTTAATATAAATAAGAATCAGAACCTTCATAAACCAATGGGCTGAAGTTGTCAAGATGCAGGATTTCTCTATTCTTGCCAATATTCCAGCAACATTTCTAGAGAATGGGTGTACTCTAATGCATGTGTATCTACAAGCGTTAAAGTGTACCAGGTATTGTAAAAAGAGACACTGCCAAGACACGAGTCTTTACTTTCTTGTCTTACTGACACACCTTTAGATTGTTCATAGTGAAAGAAAGTTGCAACCCTAACTTACTTTTAATCCAATGGGAATTGAGGGCCTGAAGCACTTTGCACGGTCAGATTCCATATTACAGGTGAGGTTGGGATTTGGATGCTGAGGAATCATTTCAGTACTTCAGTCTAATCCTCCCTGCTGAGTAAAAGGGAGTTCCGAAGGGACCATGGGGGAGAGGCTGGAGAAAGAATCTGACTTTTCTCTAAAGTTTCCACACCATCAGATTTTTAGTGATTTTGAACTTGGCACTGTAGCTTAGTGAACTTGAACACAATGGCATTGAGCTAGTATATAAAATGCTGGAGGCTACGTGGGCTAAAAGTACTATTGTAAACAGAAGTCAGGAGGAGTGGAGGGTGTTCAGGATTATGCCCATCAACTTTACTGAAGTTCTCACGCTACCTGTAACATCTTCGTACAATGTCGTAAGCCTGTGTTCACCATGACCATGCTTGTCATGCCCTGTGTTCAGTTTTATGTCTGCTGAACAAAAGTAAGTAGATGTAAAATAACATGCGTCTGACAAAGTGGGTATTCGCCCACGAAAGCTTATGCTCCAATACATCTGTTAATCTATAAGGTGCCACAGGACTCTCTGTTGCTTTTTACAGATCCAGACTTACATGGCTACCCCTCTGATACATAAATAACTCTGACACCTACCTTTCCTAAGCAGCCCAGCCAATGTCAAAACACACTGCTGTCTTGATTTTCTATTGAAGCAGATTTGCTACTAGCCATGGAATGTAAGTGTAAATTTGTAAAAAGCCTGCAGTTTAAACCAGATATATTGATCACAGATTTATGGATTGTTTCTGATGCATTTGTACAGTGCCTAGCACATTGAGGCCCCTTCTGAACTAAGGCCTTAGGGCACCTCCAGAATGTAAATAAGAATAATAGAAAGCTTGTCTTGACCATTTCCTGTAAAAGCTGAGAGACAGTTAGGCAAAGAAAATAAAACATTTGCTAGCAGGAGACACTAGTTCATTATGGACAGCAGATCTAGAAAACTTATCTAGAGGATGAATCATAAATTGCCTAATATTTGCCTTTCATGTCAAGTGCTAAATCATCTGTATTGTATTTCAAGGTTATCTCATACTGACCAAGTGAAATCAGTGGGAGTAGTCACCTGAGTATGGAGTGGATAATAGGGCCCATAATAAAATAGAAGAAATGTCTCTGACTTTTGTGGCCAATGTTCACTTTAGAACTGGTATTGTCTAAAAGCCTCAGACAAGATGCTGTCATAGTGCTTATATCTGCATGTCCATCATGTGGATGGAAGTCCATTCACCTGAAGGACCACTGAGTCTTCATCTTTCACACTTTTAAGTTCCTCAGTGATCTAAATGAAGTACCATAAAATTACTATTGTGTTTATCTTCACTGTAAGGAAATCAAAGAGCAGATTTTTCTTTCTGGAGCTTCGTAATGTGATGTGTGTACTTCTGGACAACTTGTCATTTAGTTATTGCAAGTGTCTGACAAATGCACAAAGAATGCTAGAAAATAATGTCAAGGTACATTAAAAAGTGTAATGACTGAGACGTGTATGGACTGGTGCTAGGAGTGCAGTGAGTATTGATGAGATGTGGAATAACTTTCAATTTCCAGCTAAAATTTTTAATTTAATGGACTCAGTGGCAAAGTTAGTGCACAAGCTTTTTACATCAGAAGTATGGGTCAAGTATAACATAGGTGGCTTTGTCTTGCAATAAAAATGCATTATCTTAGTTCAGGTACAGTCATTGATTGAAGAATATTTAGGTTTCTGGTAAGGCTGTTAGTTATGCCTAAGTATCTGGCTGATCGGGATAGTGTGATAGAAAATGTGGGAATTTTTGAGGGGGGCGGAGGGGGGATAAATGTGTTCCCTTTCCTGACCAGCTTTATCTTTAGTACTTTGTGACTAGAACCAGTGGTAGGAAGGTTGCATGTGGCACCCCTTACAAAGGATGCCTGAGCACTCCACCTTTAACCACATGGTGGCAGAATTCAGAGCCTATACTTGTGCATCAGTGCCTCTCAGTGTAACAAGTAATATAGCAGATCATAACACATTTGCCTACCAGTGTCAAAGAGAGGATAGGCATCTGTATGTTCTTTTCCTTTAATAAAAATCATAATTTTCCTCTTGTTCTTTTAAAAAAAAAAATCCTTTCAAAAATCTGTCCTCTGATCCTTAAAAGACAATTTAACCTTGTTCAGGGCACCGGAAGCTGAGAAAGTTGGTAGCCTTAGTTGCCGTGGTGATTCTCAGCTATACCTTTATGCAGTGTTCCTTGTCACAAGAGCTAGAAGCTCTCTGTATATCTTGGGAGATCAGCATGTAGCTGGCTGCAGCATAAATCTGAATTCACCTGTCTGATGCTATACAAAAAGCATTATGGATATGTCTACACTGTTCCATAGTGTGAATTAATGCTGACTAGTGCAGCTGTAGTTCAGGAGAGATAAGATCAGCTAAAACATGATTGCGCCCTTGTCAAGGCTGTATCCCCACTTTGAACTTTAGGGTACAAATATGGGGGCCTGCATGAAAACTTCTAAGCTTAACTACCAGCTTAGGTCTGGTCCGCTGCCACCATCCCAAAGCTAATTCCCTTCCCTGGGTAGCCTTGAGAGACCTTCACCAATATCCTGGTGAATACTGATCCAAACCCCTTGGATCTAAACCAAGGAGAAATTAACCATTCCCCCTCCTTCGTTTCACCAACTCCTGGTGAATACAGATCCAACCCCCTTGGATCTAAAAACAAGGAAAAATCAATCAGGTTCTTAAAAAGAAGGCTTTTAATTAAAGAAAAAGGTAAAAATCATCTCTGTAAAATCAGGATGGAAAATAACTTTACAGGGTAATCAAACTTAAAGAGCTCAGAGGACTCCCCTCTAGTCTTAGGTTCAAAGTACAGCAAACAAAGATAAACACTCTAGTAAAAGGTACATTTACAAGTTGAGAAAACAAAGTAAAACTAAGACGCCTTGCCTGGCTGTTTACTTACAAGTTTGAAATATGAGAGACTTGTTTAGAAAGATGTGGAGAACCTGGATTGATGTCTGGTCCCTCTCAGTCCCAAGAGCGAATGAACTCCCAAACAAAGAGCACAAACAAAAACCTTCCCCCCCCCCCTCCACCCCACCCCAAGATTTGAAAGTATCTTGTCCCCTTATTGGTCCTTTGGGTCAGATGCCAGCCAGGTTAACTGAGCTTCTTAACCCTTTATAGGGAAAAGGATGTTGGAGTCTCTGGCCAGGAGGGATTTTATAGTACTGTACACAGGAGAGCTGTTACCCTTCCCTTTATAGTTATGACAGCCCTATAAGCTGTATGTAGTGGAAACCCTCTGCACACACATTCCACACAACCCCCAGTTTGAGAACCCCTGCTATAAAAGGATATGGGGGAAAAGTCATCTGCCTGCTTGGCACTGTCCTCTCTTCCCCCTGGCCCTATGGTGCTGCATGAGGGAAGGGGGCAGAGACTGTGAAGAGTGAGTTGGTTGAGAGTCCAATTGTTTGGTTCACAGAGGGCTCAGATTTGAATTAGCCATTGCACTGTTATCCAAGGACTCTCTGCATTATTCTAGAGAGTGTGGCGAGTGGAGTTGGGGAGTGAACTTGCAGGCTCTTCTACAGCTCGGGGGCCAGAGTAGCTGCTGCAGAGCTTTTGTGCAGGTGCCCTGTGGCCTTGGAGGAGGATTCTATCTCCCCTGCACCCACCTTTTGGTGGGGTATGAGAATTTTCCTATCTGAGCTATTATGCAGTGCCCCACAACAACATATTTGGGGTTTGTTTTTTTCATTTAAAACAACGGAGATATTTACTGCTGTCCAAGAAACGACATTTTAAAACCGACTTACAGTAACTGTCACAGCTTTAAAAAGTAAATCATTTCACCAAACCAAAGAGGAATGAACACTCTTAAGCTAAATTTGCTAAAAGATTGCCCAAGACTATACTTGTTGTTGAAAATATTAGGCCCCATTTGAATCTGACTGTTTTTACATTACTTTAACTCCAATTACTTCACTTACAGCTCTGAATTATAACCGCTGGGTACACTTTTTAAAATCCATCTCTGTTAGTGACTGTGATAAGTGTCCATTTCTCTTTTTAATTATTTCTATCCTGGCTACTTCTCACTTGGCTCAAGGAGTTCCTCACAGGTGTTGTCTGCAGGTAAAAGCTGTTTGTTCATTTTCATAAATGTCAGTTAGGACTCACATTAGTTGCTCTGTAATGTGGTCTACCCTACAGAGTTAGGTCCACTTAAGGCAGTTTACGTCAACCTAATTATGTCAAGTATCAGGGGGTAGCCGTGTTAGTCTGTATCTACAAAAACAACAAGGAGTCTGGTGGCACCTTAAAGCCTAACAGATTTATTTGGGCATAAGCTTTCGTGGGTAAAAACCTCACTTCTTCAGATGCATAGAGTGAAAGTTACAGATGCAGGCATTATATACTGACACATGGAGAGCAGGGAGTTATTTCGCAAGTGGAGAACCAGTGTTGACAGGGCCAATTCAATCAGGGTGGATGGAGTCCACTCCCAATAATAGATGAGGAGGTGTCAATTTCAGGAGAGGAAAAGCTGCTTCTGTAATGAGCCAGCCACTCCCAGTCCCTATTCAAGCCCAGATTAATGGTGTTAAATTTGCAAATGAATGTTAGTTCTGCTGTTTCTCTTTGAAGTCTGTTTCTGAAGTTTTTTTTGTTCAATAATAGTGACTTAAATCTGTAATAGAATTACCAGGGAGATTGAAGTGTTCACTTACTGGCTTTTGTACGTTACCATTCCTGATGTCCGATTTGTGTCCATTTATACTTTTGCGGAGGGACTGTCCGGTTTGGCCAATGTACATGGCAGAGGGGCATTGCTGGCACATGATGGCATATATAACATTAGTGGATGTGCAGGTGAATGAGCCCTTGATGGTGTGGCTGATGTGGTTGGGTCCTCTGATGGTGTCACCAGAGTAGATATGGGGACAGAGTAGGCAACGAGGTTTGCTACAGGGATTGGTTCCTGGGTTGGTGTTTCTGTGGTGTGGTGTGTAGTTGCTGGTGAGTATTTGCTTCAGGTTGGGGGGTTGTCTGTAAGCGAGGACTGGCCTGCCTCCCAAGGTCCGTGAGAGTGAGGGATCGTTTTCCAGGATAGGTTGTAGATCGTGGATAATGCGCTGGAGAGGTTTTAGCTGGGGGCTGTATGTGATGGCCAGTGGTGTTCTGTTGTTGTCCTTGTTGGGCCTGTCCTGTAGTAGGTGATTTCTGGGTACCCATCTTGCTCTGTCAATCTGTTTCCTCACTTCCCCAGGTGGGTATTGTAGTTTTAAGAATGCTTGATAAAGATCTTGTAGGTGTTTGTCTCTGTCTGAGGGGTTGGAGCAAATTCGGTTGTATCTTAGGGCTTGGCTGTAGACAATGGATCGTGTGATGTGTCTTGGATGGAAGCTGGAGGCATGTAGGTACGTATAGCGGTCAGTAGGTTTCAGGTATAGGGTGGTGTTTATGTGACCATCACTTATTTGCACTGTAGTGTCCAGGAAGTGGATCTCTTGTGTGGACTGATCCAGGCTGAGGTTGATGGTGGGGTGGAATTTGTTGAAGTCCAGGTGGAATTCTTCAAGGGCCTCCTTTCCGTGGGTTCATATGATGAAGATGTCATCAATGTAGCGCAAGTAGAGGAGGGGCACTAGGGGACGAGAGCTGAGGAAGCGTTGTTCTAAGTCAGCCATAAAAATGTTGGCATACTGTGGGGCCATTCGGGTACCCATAGCAGTGCCACTGACTTGAAGGTATAAGTTGTCCCCAAATGTGAAGTGGTTGTGGGTGAGGACAAAGTCACAAAGCTCAGCCACCAGGCGTGCTGTGGCCTCATCAGGGATACTGTTCCTGACAGCTTGTAGTCCATCCTCATGTGGAATATTGGTGTAGAGAGCTTCTACATCCATGGTGGCCAGGATGGTGTTTTCAGGAAGAACACCAATGCATTGTAGTTTCCTCAAGGGCTCATTCACCTGCACATCTACTAATGTTATATGTGCCAGCAAAATGCCCCTCTGCCATGTACATTGGCCAAACCGGACAGTCCCTCCTCAAAAGAATAAATGGACACAAATCGGACATCAGGAATGGTAACGTACAAAAGCCAGTAAGTGAACACTTCAATCTCCCTGGTCATTCTATTACAGATTTAAGTCACTATTATTGAACAAAAAAACTTCAGAAACAGACTTCAAAGAGAAACAGCAGAACTAACATTCGTTTGCAAATTTAACACCATTAATCTGGGCTTGAATAGGGACTGGGAGTGGCTGGCTCATTACAGAAGCAGCTTTTCCTCTCCTGGAATTGACATCTCCTCATCTATTATTGGGAGTGGACTACATCCACCCTGATTGAATTAGCCCTGTCAACACTGGTTCTCCACTTGCGAAGTAACTCCCTGCTCTCCATGTGTCAGTATATAATGCCTGCATCTGTAAGTTTCACTCTATGCATCTGAAGAAGTGAGGTTTTTACCCACGAAAGCTTATGCCCAAATAAATCTGTTAGGCTTTAAGGTGCCACCAGACTCCTTCTAATTATGTCAGTGTCTACACTACAGCCTTGCTCCTGCTGATGTAAGTGCCCTACTACACTGACATCATAACTCCACCTCCATGAGAGATGTAGCGCTTATGTCGGTGTAGCTGTGTCCGTATAGACATTGCCTTACTTACATCCACTGCTGGCTGTCATTCTTGTCAATTTCAGCTCTGCCTGCAAGAATGGACACAGGTGGAACTGTGAGATTGTCAAGCAAGGCTGCAGGGCTGGCTCCAGGGTTTTGGCTGCCTCAAGCAGCCAAAAAAAAAAAGCTGCGATCGCGATCTGCGGCAGCAATTCGGCAGGAGGTCCTTCGCTCCCAGCCGGAGTGAGGGACCGTCCGCTGAATTGCCACCGAATAGCTGGACGTGCCGCCCCTCTCCGGAGTGGACGGCCCAAGCAGCTGCTTGACAAGCTGGTGCCTGGAGCCGGCCCTGCAAGGCTGGTAGACTCCCAACCATGAAATTGAGCCTCGCAGTGGGGTCACAGTGCGCCCCGCCCCCCCGCTGTCAGTTGGGCACTGGGCACACAGCTGGAATCCCTAGCCCCCCCCTCGGGTGACAGCCCCAGCTGTGAGCCCAGTGCTGGGCTCAACTCAAGGGTGGCTCCAGGCACCAGCGCACCAAGCGCGTGCCTGCGGCAGCAAGCTGCAGGGGCGGCCTGCTGGTCTCTGTGGGGGCGGCAGTCAGGAAGCCTTCGGCGGCATGCCTGCAGGAGGTCCACCGGTCCCGCGCCTTCGGCGTACCCGCCACCAAATTGCCGCCGGACCTCCCGCAGGCATGCTGCTGAATTTGCATGACCAGCGGACCGCCCGCAGGCGCGCCACTGAAACCCTCCTGACTGCCGTGCTTGGGGTAGCAAAATACATAGAGCCGCCCCTGGCTCAACTTCACAGTAGGGAGCCTACCAGCCTTTTTTGTCAATTTCATAGCTTCAGCTGTGAGCCCCAGTGCCTCCCTGAGCCTGAGGCAGCAGTGAAATTGACAAGAAAGGCTGCTAGGCTCCCTGCTGTGAACCGTGCACTGGTCTCACAGCTCAAGCTGTGACCTTGGGGCAGGTGAGGGGCTCCAGCTGTGAGCCCGGCTAGCGCCCGAAGCTCTCAGCTCCCTGCAGAGCTAGCCAGCTGGAGCCAAGATGACACCAAGGCTCTTCGCTCCCCGCTCAGCTAATCAGCTGGGAGTGAGAAACTGAGAGGCTAGGGCCTGGTCTACACTAGGAGGTTATGTCGAATTTAGCAACATTAACTCGAATTAACCCTGAACCCGTCCACACAACGAAGCTATTTATTTCGACATAGAGGTCTCTTTAAATCGATTTCTGTACTCCTCCCCGACGAGAGGAGTAGTGCTAAATTCGACATGGCCATGTCGAATTAGGGTAGGTGTGGATGGAATTCGACGCTAATAGCTCTGGGAGCTATCCCACAGTGCACCACTCTGTTGACGCTCTAGACAGCAGTCCGAGCTCGGATGCTCTGACCAGCCACACAGGAAAAGCCCCGGGAAAATTTGAATCCCATTTCCTGTTTGGACATCGTGGCGAGCTCAGCAGCACTGGCAACGATGCAGAGCTCTCCAGCAGAGGTGACCATGCAATCGCAGAATAGAATGAGGGCCCCAGCATGGACTGATCGGGAAGTCTTGGATCTGATCACTGTGTGGGGCGATGAGTCCGTGCTTTCGGAGCTGCGATCAAAAAAACGGAATGTGAAGATCTACGAGAAGATCTCAAAAGCCATGACGGAGAGAGGATGCAGCCGGGATGCAACGCAGTGCCGCGTGAAAATCAAGGAGCTGAGACAAGGGTACCAGAAGACCGAAGAGTCAAACGGATGCTCCGGATCCCAGCCCCAGACATGCCGTTTCTACGAGGCACTGCATTCCATTCTAGATGCGGCTGCCACCACTGTCCATGGACTCTGACGATGGGGTATTGTTGACGGCCGCTTCCTCAGAGATGTTCGCAGACGGGGAAGATGAGGAAGGAGATGAGGAGGACAAGGCAGTCGACAGCGCTTTCAACGCTGATTTCCCCGACAGCCAGGATCTCTTCATCACCCTCACAGAGATCCCCTACCAACCCTCCGAAGGTGGTAACCCGGACCGTGAATCAGGGGAAGGATCAGTAGGTAAGTGTTTTAAACATTTATTTTGAACAGAATAGGAATGGTATCTTAACAATGGGTTTTTCATGATTAGTTTGCCCTACGCGCTTTAGTTTTTAGTCCTTGCCAGTGCAGCTACTGGAAAATTCTGTCAATATGTCCAGGGATAGAGCAGAAATCCTCCTGGGACATCTCCACGAAGCTCTCCTGGAGGTATTGTGAAAGCCTTTGCATCAGGTTCCTGGGGAGAGCGGCCTTATTGCGTCCTTCATGGTAGGAAACTTTTCTGCGCCAGGCTAGCAGCAAGTACTCCGGGATCATTGCCTCGCACCAGTGCACCATTGAAAAGTAGCCCTTTCGGTTAATGTACTGGCCGGCCTGGTGGTCCGGTCCCAGGATAGGGATGTGAGTTCCATCTATAGCCCCACCGCAGTTTGGGAATCCCATCGCAGCGAAGCCATCTATGATCACCTGCACGTTTCCCAGGGTCACTACCTTTGAGAGCAGTAGCTCAACGATTGCGTTGGCTACTTGTATCACAGCAACCCCCACGGTAGATTTGCCCACTCCAAATTGGTTCGCGACTGACCGGTAGCTGTCTGGCGTTGCAAGTTTCCAGAGTGCTATGGCCACTCGCTTTTGGACAGTCAGGGCTGCTCGCATCCGGGTGTCCTTATGCTTCAGGGCAGGGGACAGCAACTCACAAAGTTCCAGGAAAGTTCCCTTACGCATCCGAAAGTTTCGCAGCCACTGTGATTCATCCCAGACCTGCAGCACTATGCGGTCCCACCAGTCCGTGCTTGTTTCCCGGGCCCAGAATTGCGGTTCCACTGCATCAACATGACCCATTGCCACCATGATGTTCACGGCGCGGGGTCCCGTGCTTTGTGAGAGGTCTGTGCCCCTCTCAGACTTAATGTCCTCACCGCGCTGCCGTAGCCTCCTCGCCCGATTTCTCAGCATCTGCCTCTGAAAAAGGTGCATGTTAAGGCGTGAGGTGTTGACAACGGCCATAACTGCAGCGATGATCGCAGCGGGCTCCAGGCTCGCGGTGCTGTGGCGTCCGCGCTGTCAATCACCAGAAAAGTGTGCGAACTGATTGCCCGCCAGCACTTTCACGGAGGGAGGACGGGAGTGATGGTTGAATGACGACAGTTACCCAAAACCACCCTCAACACATTTTTTGCCCCAGCAGGCATTGGGGGCTCGACCCAGAATTCCAATGGGCAGCGGGGACTGCGGGAACTGTGGGATAGCTGCCCACAGTGCACCGCTTCCAATGTCGATGCTTGCCCTGTTAGTGTGGACTCACAAAGTCGAATTACTGTCCTTAGTGTGGATACACACGTTCGACTTTGTAATATCGGTTCCACAAATTCGCTTTAAGTAAAATCGAACTACTCTCGTAGTGTAGACATACCCTAGGTGGCAGCCGGGCTCAGGGAACTGAGAGCCCAGGCTCTCAGCCTCTTCCCTCCCCACTGCCCCTCTTAAGTCAATGCAAACGCTCCTGGTGAGGACACGCACCAACAAAGAATACTGTGGAAATGAAAAACTACTGTATGTCAATATAAATTAAATCAACTTAAGTTTGTAGTGTAGACATTGATTCAGACAATTATAGTTGTGTCGGATCATCTATACTGTATCATATCTATATTCTGCCTTTATTATTGCTTCTGAATGTCACTCGTTTATTACTGAGGATGCACTCCAAGTGCATTAGTGCTAGGGAGCACCATATTACAATAAATTAGAGAATAACCCTTGTATTTTCAGATGAGATGTTATTTTATTCCAAATTCCTTAATGTTCTCCACCCACTTGTTATGAACCAATATTTTTTGCTTTTCCCCTTGTTACTTGAAGCTTTGCATCAATCAGCTACCTGCTAACAGCCTTACATTCATCAGGCAAGCTGTTTACATCAGTAGCCTAATTCATTTATTGCCATATAGAACTCAAATTTATTCTTGCTTTTATTAACCATAGATCAGCTAAGTCTTAAATCTTCAAAGCTGTTGTCCTTTTAAAGATACAACTATGACCATTTCAGTAAGGTAGCATAACACAAAGTACCAACTGGTGAGATTGAACAATACTGTATCTGGGACATTTTACAGATTAAGACCCAATTTGACCTACCGCTATACCTTTTCCTCCTGTATCTGTTTGCAAAGTCCAGATAACTAACTTTTTCATTTGTAAGTTTTCTTTAAAATAAAATAACCAAAATAGCTGAAGTAACCTTACAGTAGCAAATCAGTGTGTGCAATGGAGAAATACATTATCTGTTGCATAGAGGTTCTACTGTCTTCTGCTGGATGTAACGTCAGAAGTACTCAGGGATTATGTTGTCGTTTAGTGGTTGGCCAACAAAGGGGATTTACGCTTTAAAGGTAAACTTCAAATATGTACTGATTATTGCCTGAGTCTGTGACTGAACAATGCCCCTGACTGTACAGAGCCAACAAGGGAGACCTATTTATACAGTATCAGTGGGAATTCTGCACATGGACTGAAGGCAGTGTGTGGACTTCAGCTATGGCCACAGTATAAGACCCATAGACTTTTCCCCAAAGTTCCAGTCACTTCCAAACATTACATACTTAGTAAAAATATTAAAGGGTTCTAGTTTACTAGTCAGATTGTATTTTCCAAATAACTGAATTAAATATTTTTGAAAATTAATGTTTCACGTTGCAAGCCTTTGAGTAGATAGGGATGAATTATTTTCAAAGTACTGAACAAGAGGAATGGGGATATTTCTTTCTTTAACAAGAAAAATAAAGAAAATATGAGTATTTAGATCCCAGTCCTGCAAAGACATATGCATATGCTTGGCTTTCAATAAGTGAGTCATCCCACTGAAGTACTTTCAAGTATGTGAGTAGTTTCATTAAAGTTAACCATGCAAAATCATTGCTGGACTGGGGCCTTATTTACCATGGAAGACCTTGTAAATAGCTGTTGATGAGAAGCCAGTGAGAATATACTTCTCTGCAGCTGCAATAGGGGCACAAATTATCAGCATATGATACAGAAGAAAAAATGTCAGATTTCATCCTAGATACTAATTACTGCACAATGACCATTTACTTTATTACTGCAAACATCAATGTAGTATCTTGCAGCCCCTCACTGCGCTATATCCTTGGACAAGTCATGTATACTGTTAAAGATGTTTGCTTCAAAAAGAAAAGAGGGGAGCAACATTTTTGTAGCGTGTTCCATAAATGTCAGTGAAGACGTAAATATGTCAACCACATGTTCTTTGATTGTGATGTGCCTTTGAAGCCACACTAGTCACTGCTAGTTTGACACAGCATAAGTGGCATGCCACAAAAAGCAAGTATGTACTATGCCATTATCTTCAATGACATGCATACAACCTGGTAATCAATGCTGTCAACTTCACTCAGATTTAGATCCCAAAATGGAAAAGAACCCAAAAATATCAAGTAAACTGGCAGGGTATAAAATTGGATTAGGAAAGCTAAAGATGATGATGAGAGGATTGCCTTAGAAATTAACAAACAGTGTGGGTATTTTTAAATGTGTTTTGGTGCTTATGATAAGTTCCGAATTGACGTCTCTAGTGAATGAAGTCTTCTATTTATCCCCAGGACAGCTATAGAAGAGGCAGCAGAAATTCAAGTTTCCTCACAATGCGCCACTAATGTACCTCCATTCTAACCTAGAATCAACATTTCTAATGATGACAGTATGTCTATGACATAGGCAGGCAGGTCTCCTTGTCCATTCAATCTTGGCTTTTAGGTCGAAGCTATCAATACAGATGTCAGTTATTTATTTCATTGATTTCTATAGCTCAATGCCTGCTGTGTAATATCGTGAACTGGAATAAGACCATCAGTTCATTTCACCTACAGCATGGAAAAGAAATCAGCTGGCAATGATTTTCCCTCACTACCACCATTGGCCAGGTTTGAACCAGTGACTAAGAAATAATATTTTACTATGAAATTATTATTATTGTTATATGTATTCATTATGTTAAGTGTCACCAATGTAGTTGGAGCTGTGCAGGATACAAAATGAAACAGTCCCTGCCCTACACAGCTTCTGGTCTAATGGAGAGACATACAGAAGATGGGATACACTGGAAGACCAAGGGGTGTTGACGTAGGGCAAGATGCTGCTCTCAGTTACAGCAATGTAAATAAGCATTGACTTTTATGGAGATATTCTGGATTTATATCAGTGGCACTGAAAGTTACCCATAGTATTTTTTATAACCTACTACCACGTTCCCTGTGCCCCTCACTTTGTTATGATAAGCAATTCTTTACATGGATAAGGGCTGGGGTGGGGGCAGAAGCGATGAAAGAATCTATTAAATGTTAAAAAGATAGTCAAACTTACAGACAAGATAACGGAAAAATTAATGTCTACGCTACCTGCCGGATTGGCGGACAGCAATCGATCCAGCAGGGATCAATTTATCGTGTCTAGTCTAGATGCGATAAATCGACCCCGGAGCCCTCTCTCGTCGCACCACGAAAGGCGCAAGCAGAGTTGACGGGGGAGTGCAGCAGTTGACTCACCGTGGTGAAGACACCACAGTAAGTCGATCTAAGTACATCGACTTCAGCTACGTTATTCACGTAGCTGAAGTTGCGTAACTTAGATCGATTTTTTTCCCCCCCTGCCCCTGCAGTGTAGACCAGGCTAAGAAAAAAGAGGCGTATGTTGCCAAAAGTGCAAATATTCTGACAGAGAGCAAGACAAAGGCATTAACAGTTGCACTAGAACAGGATTGGTACAAGTTAGAATCAGTAAAGACAGACCAAGCTCCTTTGCCAGACAGGCTTCACTAAGAATCCTGAAGGAGATTGCGGAAAAGAAGATGAGATAAATGAGGGATTTTTAATAGCTCTCTGGAAGAAGGGCCATTACTGAAAGAGTGCAGTTAAGCAAATATAGGCTTCAGCTTTTAAAAAAAGGACTAGGATGGAGCCAGGAAATTATAGAGCAGTTTGATCTCAGAGTAGACAAGATCCAAAGGATATTGTGAAGAGATGAGATCACAAGGAATGCAGACAGGGTAAAGTGAGTAGTGGACATAATCCACTTGCATTTCAAAAAGGCATTTGACACAACTGCAAAGTAGACTAATGCATAACGCTGGCAAGCATGACATACAAGGTGCTTTGCTTGCATGAATAATGAAAGTGGAGTACTACAAACTGATATGGAGGCTGTCGTCTTGTAGGTAATAACTTAAGGAAGGGTCAGAATTTCTTGACATGTAGCCTGCAAAGTCATTACTGATTTAGGCTATAAATCATTGCTATCTTAAGATGGTTGCCCTCTTCTGAAGACGTAAATCTGGGGCAGATTTTGCTCTGTCACACTGTTGAAGTCAATGGAGTTGCTCCAGATTTACACTGATATAACTGAGAATGGAATCTGGCCCACAATGCTGCCTTAAGTCACTGATCTTTGACTAGCTGGCATGCTGTAGAATTCTTGCCATTTCCTATATTCATTTTAGAGCGAACCACTCTGGCTTTTGTGTTTGGTTTTTAATCGCATTGCACCAGTTTTCTACATCCATCCTTATTATCCCATGGACGGAAATGCTGATAATACATAGAGTTCTTAGTGTGTACAGAAGGTAATGTGAATATTTGGTGTGAAATTCTACTCTCACCCTGGTGTAAATCTAGAAGAGCGCTATTGATTTTGTTAGTGTTACTGTGGATTTACACCAGTATAACTTCAAGAAGAATGTAGCCCTCCTTCTGTTTTACTAAATACTATGTGGGCCACATTCTGCTCTCATTTACACTGAGATGCAAATCCAATGAAGACACAGTGGAGTTAAACCAGCATAGGTGCTGGAACTAGGGGTGCGGTGCTGGACCCCCTGGCTTGAAATGGTTTCCATTATATACAGAGTTTAAAGTTGGGTTCAATGGCTTTCAGCACCCCCACTATACAAATTGTTCCAGCACCCCTGTACATGGGTGCTGGATCTAAATCTAGATTTAAGCATGCTAAAGACCTACATTGACTTTACAGCAGCAAGGATTCTGGCCCAATGTAGCTGCACCAATTAACAGAGAATTTGGCCCATGTGGCTCCGTAACTGCCAATCCAATATTTGGCCAACAGGAAGGCCCATGCCCTTTACAAATTGAGCTGCATGATATTGGAATCCTCTGGGATGTTATAAGACTCCGTTTGAAACTGTCAAGGCCGATAATTATGGCAAATATCAGTGACTGCTACAGTACAGTGGTTAAAAGCTCTCGCTCCTCTCGGAGAGGGGAGTTGAAATGGTAAGAGAAAATTGCCACTGGCACTTGTGGTGTTACTTCAGTTGGCTGAGTTTGTCATTACTATGTGTGAGATTGACAGTAAACTGTCAGTTTGTGATGAACAAAAGATAATGATAGAGGATTAAGTTCAATTCCACAGACTTGCCACCTGATTGTGATATTATACGCACTGGACCATAACATCAGTGGAAGAATCAGAGAGGAAGCTGATTACTAGAGACCTAATTCTGTAAAGACTATCCATGTTTCCACATCATAAAATCTCGTGGAAGGAGAGGGGAACTGTATTGTCTGCTGTTTGTGCAGTCCTGCTGCAAGGGCATTTGGAGAACAACCCAAACTTTTAAATACTGAAATGGGGGTGAGTCCAAGATAAACTGGTGTTACCAAGAGCAGAATTTGGCCCTATGTCTGTCATTGCCAGTGACATATGTGCAAACACGCACAGCTGTATGGGATGTGGTCGTTTATTTTGTGAAGCACAGAGGTGTTTGAATTTATTTTTGGAATCTGCTGGGAGCACTAGTGTTTCAGAGTGAGACACTTACATTAGATCTTATTTGCATTAGACACACTACCAAAATCCTGACTTAGCAACACATTGTCTGGCTTAAGAAAAAACACTTTGTCTCAGCTGTTTACCTTTCTGACAGCAGAACTCAAGTGTCAAATCTCACCCATTCGTTTCCATGCTGCCATGAGAAGAATGGCAGATGATATTTGAAACAGGCTGGAACATCTTTGTCTGCTCCTGTGGTCTGAGTGTGTCCCAAGATCCTTGCAAGTCTTGGCATTGCTGACCTTTGGGCACAAATCCCATGTCTGCAGGCCCTACTGATTATGAATATAAAGGAGGATCTCAGCTTTCATTTTTTAAGTAAGTTCCTACTCCTTTTTCTTGCAAAGATAACTTTGAAGATATGCATTGATATAAAGCAATGTAAATGAACTACAGTTGCTAAGAGGCTCTTGGGTGGGAATGAGGAAACAGATCAAATGCTCCTTCTTCCATGTTCCACTTACTGCTGATATTAAAGATGGATTCTTACTCCCCACCCTTAATCCGATCCAGGGACAGCACTCTGGTAAATAATCTCAGCACCTTCCTCTTTCCCAGCAGTTGGAGGTAGGGGTTGGCTTCTCACTGGGTTGGTGTTCCCCTCAATCTTTCACTATACTCCCTGGCTGGTAGATGTAATTCTCTAGCTACTAGTTATCCGCTAGAATTCCTAAGCCCTATGAGAGAGTAGATGGAGAGGAGAAGATGAGTGTGAGTTGTTAGGTGGAGAGAGGAGGAAAGTCATGGGGAAAGTTAGAAAAGAGAACCATGGTGTCAGACAGAGAAATTCTGGTGGGACAAGAGTGGAGAGACCTAAAATCTAGGGCAAACAGTAGAGAACACAAGCAAGGGAGAGAAAGATGAACAAGTTTATGGGGAGAGAGAAGAAACAGATGCTGAGACAGTACAGGAAGACACACACGGATCTACTTTTTTCTTGTAAACAACATTCCTATGCCACTCTTCATTCCTCTCTATCATTTGTTGTTGCTTCCATTTGCTCTATGATAGAGAGATTAACTATTCTGCCCTCTGTGCTAAGGCTTCTTCTTAAGATTTCTTTTGGGTTCCCTCTTTTCTCACATCAGTTGGTTTCCACTTGATAGCTTCATGTGGGAGTCTGTATGTTGCCATCCAGAGTACATGCCCCAAATGTGTCCAGTGCTTCTTTTGAGTCTGGTGGAAATGAACTGTTGGTTGATGATTTCTCAGATTTCTTTGGTGATGAAATCTTTCCACCTAATGCCCAGAATCTTTCATAAGCACTTATTAGAAGGTATCTATTTTACTAACACTTTAGTAGAATTCCAGCTCTCACAGTCATGTGTTAGCACGAGATTACATTTGAATAAAAAAAATTTGTTTTGTTCTCGTGCTGTTTATATTTGATTTCTATATGTTGTGTTCAGTGAATGCTGTGGATGCCTTTCCTATCCTTGATGTCATTTCTTTCTTGAGATCTCCATTGGCAAATATGGTGCTGCCAAGGTAGGCAAACTGTTCTACTTCCTTAATTTTTTTTCCCTTCTACTGTGATGTTACTGCTTGACATCTGGGTTGGAAGGATGTTTTAGCATAAATAATTGAGCCCCGCTTGGTCTGCTGTTTTTGCCAAGTTGTCGGTGTTCATTTGTAACTTTTCAGGGGGTGTTGCTCAGTAGCGCAATGTCACCAGCAAAGTCTGGGGATTTGCCACATACTAATGCTGTACCAGTATTTGCATTGCTAATACACTTCTTCATTATCCAGTCTAAAGCAATACCAAACGACAAGTGGAAGAAACCAGAGAGGGTAAGAAGGTCTAAGAAAAGCAACAGATGTCATAAGTCACATTTAAAATATAGACTTTTCAGAAAGTTGACAATTATATAGTGTACACAATGGGAGGGGTATATGGCCTTGTGGGAGGGGACATATCCTTCTTGCCAGCATGAAAGATGCCTTAAATAGGCAGGTAGATGAGAAGCTATTTTTCTAACCCTATAGTTTACTCTTCACAGAATCCTTAAGCTGATCATGTAAACAGTGGCATAATAACGGTGGACATGAATGGGTCATGTCTGCAGATATGGGAGGGATGGAATTGTTTCACATGCTAAGACTGACTCTTTATGTAAGGATTTCCGTGAGTTCACAAGCCTGAAACACACCCTGCAGACATTTCCATGAGGAATAAAGGCCAGCTTAGAAGTAAGGTGTCCGTCTGGTCTTCATTCATGCCTGTGCACTCCAATGACTTCAGCAAGGGGACAGAAGTGTAACTCTGGGTGAATTTGGCCTCATGACAGCAATATTTTGAGAAGAGTATGGTGGAGGAGCAAGAAACAGCTGCTGCTGAGTTTAGTTCCTTAAGTCTAGATGACCCAGGTCTGTGGACCCACTTGAGCAGTAGCCTGAGGGACTTCCTTGTACTGCATGGGCCACAGCAAGTGAAAAACTTTGTTCCCCAAAGACAATGAAAATAGAAGTGTCCATCCAACACATTACTGGCGTGAAATCCCCAAAGGTGACAAAGTGGAGAGGCTATGGCTTATGTACTCAAAAACGCAGAATGCTGCATACTGTTTTTGTTGCAAACTCTTCCAGTCTAATGTTCCAGCCACATTGGGTTCTACAGGAAGAACGGACTGGAAAAATCTGGCTAGAAATCTGGCATGCCATGAGAAGGCAGCAAATCACCAGAGAGCATTCCAAAGGTGGAAAGAGCTTGAGATGAGACTAAGGTTAAAGGCCACGATAGATGCTCAGCATCAAGAGAAGATTGCATCAGAGTCTCTTTACTGGCAAAATGTTCTGAAAAGTCTCATTGCCATTGTGAGAATGCTTGCTACCCAAAACCTAGCACTGCGTGGCACTTCAGATCAGCTGTATGTGCCAAACAATGGAAACATTCTTAAAATTGTGGAGCTGATGGCTGAGTGTGATGCTGTATTCCAGGAGCATCTAAGAAGAGTCACCACCCAAAAAATGTACACACACCACTACCTTGGAAAAACAATTCAAAATGAGATCATACAGTTACTGGCAACAAAAGTCAAACAGAAGATTGTGGCAGATCTGAAGTCAGCAAGATATTACTCTGTTATTCTGGACTGCACACCCGACATCAGCCATACGGAACAAATGACTTTAATGGTGCATTTTGTAACAACAACAGAACCTAGCGAAAATGTTCCTGCAATGGTGACTGTCAGAGAGCATTTTCTAGAATTTATTGACATTGATGATACTACAGGAGCTGGTATGACAAATGTGCTTCTTAAAAAGCTGGAAGATACGGGAATATACAATATGATAGCTGCCATGAGAGGTCAGGGCTACGATAATGGTGCCAACATGAGAGGAAAGAACAGAGGACTGCAGACACTGATCCGAGAGTTAAACCTTCGAGTTTTTTTTGTCCCATGCAGTTCTCATTCATTGAACTTGGTGGTCAGTGATGCAGCATCAGCTTCTAGTGAGGCTGCTGAATTTTTTAATATAATGCAAAGCATCTATGTATTTTTCTTTGCATCAGGTCCTTGATGGCAAATTTTGAAGCAACATCTGGGAACATCCTCTCTGACACTGAAACCACGGAGTGCCACACAATGGGAAAGCAGAGTGGAGGCGATTAAAGCCTATCAAACACCAAATTGGGAAGATAGATGATGCCATAGTTGCCATTATGGAGGATAATGCTATGACAGGAACTGTTCATGAGAGAACAGTGGCAGAGGGAAATGGAATCACCAGAAACATACATAACTTCAAATTTCTGTGTGGCTTAGTGTTGTGGCATGACATACTGTTTGAAATAAATGCTGTAAGCAAGAGACTCCAAGGTGTTGACCTTGATATATCTGTAGCAATGGAACAACTGGACAAAGCAAAATCATACCTACAGTCTTACCGGTCAGATGAGGGATTTCAAAATGTTCTGAAGAGTGCACAGAAGTTGGCAGAGGAACTTCACACTGAAGCTATTTTCCCACCCATTCAAGAATACAAGAGTCACCGAAGAAGAAGACATTTTGATTACGAGGCATGGGATAATCCCATAAAAGACCCCAATCAACAATTCAAAGTTGAATTCTTTAACCAGGTGCTAGATTGTGCAATACAGTCAGTTGAATGTTTCATGTAGCTCAAGGAACACAGCAGTATATTTGGGATGTTCTTTGATATTCCAAAACCAGGGCCGGCTCCAGGCACCAGCTTCTCAAGCAGGTGCTTGAGGCGGCCGCTCCGGAGAGGGGCGGCACATCCAGGTATTTGGCAGCAATTCAGCGGAGCGTCCCTCACTCCGCCTGGGAGTGAAGGACCTCCCGCCGAATTGCCGCCGCAGATCGCGATCGCGGCTTTTTTTAGATTGCGATCGCGGCTTTTTGTTTGGTTTTTTTTTGTTGTTGTTGTTTTGGCTGCTTGGGGCGGCCAAAACCCTGGAGCCAGCCCTGTCCAAAACTCCTCACTATACCTGAAGAAGACCTACACCAGCAATGCAGGGCACTAGACACAGTGTTGACATATGATGATATGCACGATATTGATGCAAGTGATTTAGGTGATGAACTGAAAGCCCTTTCAAGATACATTTCAGCAGGATCAACTCCAAAGGCTGTTCTGGAATATATGTGCACAAATGAGATGACCACCCTCTTTCCAAATGCTTTTGTTGTTCTGCGCATACTTCTAACACTTCCTGTAACGGTTGCCAGTGGAGAACGCAGCTTCTCCAAGCTGACGTTAATAAAAACACATCTACGCTCCACAATGACACAGGAGAGGCTGGTCAGCCTTACAACCATCTCAATAGAGCATGAGCTGGCCCAGACTGTGGACCTTCAGGAAGCAGTTCAAATATTTGCAACCAAGAAGGCACAGAAAGCACCACTTTGATTATCCAAATAGATAAAAATGCCAGTGTTTACTATGCAGACAAGAAAAGTTACATTTGCTGTTCAGGCATTTGAAAGTTAAGTGTTACTTAAAATGTTTGAACAAGGCATTTTAAGTGGTTAGTTCTCCTTTATTGGGGTATGTAGCAGAGCAGTACCATGAGAGGAGCAGAACAGGAAGAAGGCAGAATTGAGACCTTTCAAAGTTTTGGCCCAAGCGAGGGGATATAGGGGCATCATTTGAGCTCCCGCCTCAGGTGCCAAAATGTTGTGGGCCGGCCCTGAGGGTTATGTGTTGAAGGGAAGTGTAATGGGTTGTGCTCACCACTCTGGCACCTCCTGCTGGTTGCTCAAGAATTAGCTCTGTCCATCAGCAGGTGGTGTTTCACTTTCCGTCACTGCTTCTCCACCATCTCTGCTGTCTGTAGGGACCCACATCTCTCCCGGACCACGGCATCCTCTTCAGGGCACAGGTCCTCCAGCTGTGCCCCAACTCCATTGTCTCCCCACCCCCTTCCGGGGGAACCGGCAGTCCTTTGCCCAGCCTCTTGCCTTAGTGGCAAACTGCAGGCCCTAGTCCAGGGACAAACTGCAGTCCTTTGGCTGGCCACTTCCCTCAGTGGCCAATGGGGCAAAGGGAGGGCCCAGGCCCGCCTGCTACTCTGGGCCCCGACCCACAGACCTATAGCTGGCAGCCGCTCACTGCCTCTCCTTCCCCTCTGCCACTACCTGCTTTCCCTGGGCCACTTCCCCATAGCCTGAACACCTACTCGGTCCCTGTATCAAGGCCACAATCTGGGAGCCAGCCAGGCTGGAGCTCTGCTTGCTCCAGTGACCTTGCCCAGCACAGCTCTGTCCCAGGTACTTCTCTTACAGGCAGCTAGTTCTTCTCCCTCAAGCTCCAGGATGAGGTTGCGCTCCTCTTTGCCTGCAGCCCTTCTTATAGAGCCCAGCCTAGCCCTGATTGGCTGGGTTCTGCGCAGCTGCTCCAAGAGCTGCTATTAACAACCGTTTGCCAACCAGTGAGGGGCAGCTGCCCCATCACAGGAAGGATTTGCTTGTAAGCATACAGTATATTTTCAAAATCCTACACAAGGATTTTGATGAACAAAGCATATTCAAATAGGGTGTCATTCTGCATGGTTAGTATTGTGTGACTAATTGAGCATCTTGCAAAATGAAACTAGCAAGTGGGTGGGAAGAGCAACCATCTACGCATAGACATTAAATTATTAAAAAAAAAAAAAAGTTGGGCAACTTTAAACAATATAAATCAATGATTGTAAGAACATATTGACTGTATTAATTAAACACAATTTGGCAGGAATGCCTCTAATTACCCATGCTCATTACCTTCTTAAAATGCTTTTGGATGGGAGTTTGGATTAGAATAAGAAAGACCCCCTTCAGCATATCGTTTAGGAAGCAGCGGAACTATTTCAGACTACAATGAAGATCAAATTTTAGCTGAACCTATAACCAAAAGAATATTTTGATTTGACAGTTTCTCAGGAGTAGCTATATTTTAACTAAAGTGGCAAAATAATGTGTGATAATTCAAACTAGTTAATAACACACAACCTCACAAATCATGGGCCAAATGCTGAAGTCAGTTACATGCATGTAAGCCCATTGGTTGCACTGAGGCTGCACTGGTGTAACTGGGGCAGATGTTTGTCCAACTATTCAGAGTGAAGGCCTGATTCTCCACTTTCTTACACAAGTGACTACACCCAGGGCAAAATGCTACCATTCTGGTCCTGGGAGCATTACACACACTTTGATTTCACTCTGCACAGGTGTAAATGATTACACAAGGTGCAAGACAGTGGAAAATAAGGCCCTCAATACATACCATTTATTCTGTCCTCTTGTATAGGATCATATCTTCATCAGGTATAGTTCAGCATCACTCTGCTTTGGCTTCAGTGGAACTGTGCTGGTTTACGTCAGTTGATGATCTGGTCTAAGATCTTTCATTACCTGACTACACAAATCTAGGCAATGTGATGTATTGTTTGGCAAATAATACGTTGCATTTGGGTCCCAGCAAAATGTAATGAGCAGAAGAGCCCTTGGGCCTGCATGGAGCCCCACAGAAGTTAACAGGGACTGTACAGGTACAGCAGTTCGGGCTATGTGGACCAAGTTGCAGGATTGGGGCTTTTAATTGACACTAAAAAAAATGAGGGAGAAAGATAAGAGAGAATAAAACATAATTCAATCAAAAAGGAACATTTTGGAGAAAGTTATGAATGGATGAAAAGAAGGCTTTTAGACTAGAATGGCCATCTCAGTCTTAACTACAGGGCTCCTCATGCCAATATCCTTTTAAACTGTGTGGACAAAAGCCCTTGTTTTAGTTAAGATTCCAGGATACAGTGAAGATAGTAAAAGGAAAGTGATCTAAATATAGAGACTTTTCCTGTTCTTGGACTACTAGGTACACAATATCAAATTTCAAATAACGCAGCCTCTAGTAACCTAGACATAGAGAGCAACTCTGCTGTTTTGGTATGTTAACAAACTTTAATAAGTCTACAGGTCTTTTCAGACACTGTTGTGGTCATTTGATTTCAGGGGCATTGGTCTCCTGAGAGTGTCACAGAGAAACTTGGATAAATCTCTCTGCCCACAGTGATAGCTGATTCTGAGAAAAAGAACTGAAAACAAGTAAATGACACTTACAGGTGTCTCTCTCATATCTAGGGAATCTGTCACTGGCAACTAAAAATTACACAGCAATCACAATATTCATGTTGCCATAATTCAAATGAGAGAGAGCTCACCTGAAAACTAAATAAAAAGAAGGATTTTCTACAGGAACAAAAATGTGATTAGCAATATTTTGAATTCTCATTCATAGAATATGTCTTGCTTTTCATTCTTCTGTCAGTGATTAAGGCCTAGACCCAGTGTCCAACAAAGTCCATTTATGTCAGTGTTGAATTTGTTGCAATAAATTTCTGGATTTTGAAATCCACAAAATAGAAAAACAAATCCCCATATGACTGCTTTCAGTTTTAAATGTCTGTACATTATAAGCACTTTATACTGTTACCTTTTTAAAAAAATAAAGTGTCCAAAACTGAGTACATACAATTATTGTCCTATAATCACCTCTTAAATATAACCAAATGGTTGGAGAATCCAAGCATAAATTACACAGTCCTTGTAAATCCTGTTGACTTCAGAGGGAGTTCTGTGGGTCCTGCAGCTTCACTCAGACAGAAGCTGGTATGATTGACTTTTGTTTTTGTAAACACTGGCAAAGGTACCCATTGGTGGAAAAATTGCAATGAGGGAGGAATTTGAGAGGGTACAAACTAGCTCAATCTCCTCCCTGCTGAAGGGTCCCAAGAGACTGATGGCATCATCCAAGGAGGGGATGTGGGCAGTGATTTGGGCCACCCCTTAGGAAGTCACCACTGACAAAGTTGCAGTGGTATCCTGACTGCAGCTTAAAGCAGCCTGCCCACCCTTCCACATGAATTTCTTCTGGGTTGCAGGAGGAGTAACTTGTACAATGAGGTGTAATTTATGCACCTAGTGCCAGCTTAAGTGCAAGTGGCCCACGAGTTAAATGTAAGCAGGATCTGGCCCAATGTGAGTGAGTCTGAAACGGTATTATTTAAACAAACTGATCAAATGACCTATCGATTTTGTACTGGTATGTACTATGTATACCAAAGAAGGCAATCCTATCAGTCTTGTATTGCCATGCTGTGTGTTCCAGCTCTCTGTCCAGGCTTCTTACTTTTAGAATTTTTTCTTTTCCAATTTAGAATCTGTAAAAATTTTAAGAAAAACTGCAGGATTTACACTACTCTGTTCAAGGATGAATAACATCACTTCATGTACTTATTCATTGGTTCTCAAACTGTGGGTTGGGACCCCAAAGTGGATCACAACCCCATTTTAATGGGGTCGCCACGGCTGGCATTAGACTTGCTGGGTCCTGGGGCCCAAGCCCATGGGCTTTAGCCTTGGGTAGTGGGGATCAGGTTTCAGGCCTCCTGCCTGGGGTGGTGGGGCTTGGGCTTTGGCCCCCCTGTCCGGGGCAGTGGAGCTCAGGCAGGCTCAGGCTTCAGTCCTCCCTCCTGGGCTCGTGTAGTAATTTTTGCTGTCAGAAAGGGGTTGTGGTGCAATGAAGTTTGAGAACTCCTGGGTTAGATTTTCAAAGGCTTCTAGGTGCCTGGTGCATAAGTGCCATTTAAACCTTTGAAAATCTACTCCTGATCGCCCCCCCCCCCCCCCAAAAAAATGGGGGAGGGGAGAGAGGTTGTGAACATTTTGTCAATTGTCCGGTTTTCATTGAAATTTGAAATTTCAATGATTTTTTTGTCAAAATTTCAAAATTAATAAACCTTTGACCAGCTTCAACTGTAGTAGTTACAGGCCAGGCGCTCCCCTCTGCTGAACAGTGCTGAGAAGAGGAAAGAGGCAGGAAAACTAGAGGGGACAAGAGACGGAAATAGCAGAAGGAAATTGGAGGTAGTAACTGTTGCATGTTCACTCCTCCGGCCAAGCATGTAGAAGTGCCTCCACAAAAACAGTTTATAGATAGGGCTCCACAGGAAGTCAAGGCACATGGGTATGGTCCTCCCTAGCTGCGGCCCCGACTCTAAGAAGGAGTAGCTGCTACTCATGGTATAGGTCATATATACATATTTGCAAGAGAAAAAGTCCATGGATGTTGCATGTTGCTCAGAGTAACATGAAGTTCCGCTCTATGCATTTGGAGGGAATAGGTGTCTGCAGGCCTAGAGGCAGGAGGACCAAGGGTGCACAGGTCTAGAATGAGACAGATTGTCATGGAAAGAGGTGACCCTAATCATCATAGTTTGGGGACAGAATTTTCTATGGATCACTAGCCTGTGACCACACAATCTAACTCTCAAGGTGGTGGCTTACTCCTCCCGGCTAAGAGTGCTGATCCAGCCCCCACTGAAGTCAGTGGCAAAGCCTCTATTGATTTCAATGGGTGAAGGATTGGGCTTTTAGATAAGAATCTGTTGGGTCAATCATTAATGCTCCCTCACCCATCACTCATTGTATGTTTCATTGTGAGAGGGAAGCATTTGGCCCTAGGGTGGGGAACACAGATAAAAATAGGTACTTTCTTTCATTTTTGCACCAAAAATGAAAGAAACAAGCTGGCTGTCAGAAAAGTGTTTCTTGCAGTGTTGCAGATGATCTCTCCTATTTGACTGCACACTGCTTTCTCTGTTCAGAAATGAACAAGTGCCTCGTTTTACATTTGATTGAGTGGCTTGATGAAGAGAACATTTCCAGGAGTAGATGGGGAAAAGGCATCATGATTATTTTAATCTACAACAGCATTAATGACGATGACAAATGAAATGGTAAGCACAAATTAAACAGAGTGAATGTGTCTGTTTTTGTGCTGGTACAAATTTGGACATGAGGGAGAATGTTTCACCATCCCTTTTTTCATCAGTGGAAAGCTGCATCTCAGGGTGAAAAATGATATTTACAAGGTGTTATTTGTCTGCAATACTCCATATTCATTTTCCCAATCACAACACTATGCTTTTGAAACTGTTGGCTCGGAGAATACCACCTATGGCATTTGTGTTAGTGTTACTCAACAGCACTAATATCTCCCCTTCCTCCTTCATTGCCCCATTACTCATGAAAAAGCTGCCAGAAAGCTAATCAGAACATATTTCTGCACCCTTCTGACCTGTACAGAGGAAAGTCACACAAGGCTTGGTTGTGATGGCATTGAGTAGCTTTCTTTCGTTGTATCTGAGCACCTACTGTAATGAGAGATTTCACGCTGAATGTTCTGAGATACCTTGCAACACCTTAAATAGAGGCTTGCAGAAAAACCTTGGAATGGGTTTAAATATCAGAGCAATTTTTACCTTTCCCAATTGACATAATTAAGGTGGTGACAGTGTCAGGACACTTTGACTTGCATAAAACAGTAGTTAGTTTTAAGATTGACTTTAATTAAGTAGAAATTAATGATAGTTCAAAATTAGGAAATCTAATATGGAGGATCAAAATAGTGGAGACGGGGATGATAGTGGAAAGTTCTAGATGGCGTCAGGGGGGGGAGTTTAGAAAGGTCTAGAATCCAAGATGGCATCAGGGGAGGAGCTTTTCCTATCTAAAAATAGGTATGATGTCAGGGGGAGGAGCTAGACAGGACGTACAAATATGCTAATAAAAAGGGGAGGATTTAGACAGGAAGAGGAATTATACTAATATCTGGAAGCTGATTTGGCTGAGCAAGGCTAATAAATTATGTTAATAAGCAGACCTTGAGAGAGCAACCAGTATATATGGCTGACAACCAGTAGGCTTATGTGTGGGATTTTGGGGGTTTGTGAAGATCAGAAGCCTCAACAAGCAGCAAGAACAGCAGCCAGGACAACTGCAGCAGCATCCTAAGAAGATTCTGGAGCAGCAGCAGAACTTTGAGGTTGCCTTGGCAACGGCCCTCAGAACAGCTACCTGCAGAAGCAGCAGCAGTAGTAGACCTTCCAGAGGGCAGCAGCTTTAGAACCTACAGAAGCCTCTAAGGCAGCAGAAACCAAGGCTTCTGAGACAATCATCACTGCAGCTTCCATAACAACCAAGCAACTACCTGCAGGCAGCAACCGCCACTACCTGGGGTAGCAGCAGCAGCTGCTGTTGAACGCGCCACCTTTATCTTCAGCTTGTGTAACGTCTTATTGACAGAACAGAAGGCCCATCAGATGTAACAGAGGGAATTTAAGAAGAAAGCGTGTAAGTCTTGATTTTCCTATATATTACTCAGGAATGATTGAGTCTGTCAATAAAGCTGGATGCATGTGTTTGAGTGAGATATACCGCACCTCATTCTGCGACCAGCTGCTCACTGCTCACGGAATGGTAATATTAAAATATAACATCATTTAAAAGTAATTACATTGTAATTATTGTATCCTCCAGACGTGATATGGGAATATTCTATATAATCTGTCTTTTATTTTGCTGTGCCACTTTATTGTATAGTTCTTAAATATAATTCCATTATGTTTTATTAAATCCTATATATCTTTTCTTGCTCTATTAAACTGTTTTTTATTTCTGTTAAATAAATGTGTTCTGTTTTTGAAGAATTTCTGCTTGTGTGTGTCAGTCCTTGAGTGGAAGGCTGTATCTATGTCCTTTCAGGGGTTAGCAAGACTAGCTTGCTCTGGGGAGCCCCCTGTGGGTCGGAGACAAGCACCCTGCCAACACCCTGGCAATTCCTTTAGGGCGGGCCACAACCTTGTTAACGTACTGTTAAATTAAAAGCGACATCGGAGGCTAACATAATTGGTGTCTAAAAATTTAGGGTAACACTTTCATGTAATAGCAATAGCAAAGCCCCTAGCAGACTTCGTGGAGTCTCTGGCCCGTCTCACTTTATGGGGACAAAATTCTGGTTGGATCAGGGTTTATTTGTTTTTTGAAGGGGGTTGATAAGAGTTTGGAAACCGAAGGTATGTTTGTACTTTGATCATCACTTACGGTGGAAAGGCTTTCTCATAGAGGCATACTTTGTAACATTTCCTAAAGATGGTAGAACTGGATTCTCCTCATCTCCTCTGGAAGATTGTTCCATAGCTCGATCCCCAGGCCTGAGCAACTGAGAATGCTTTGTCCCTGCTCTCACATGGTTCATCTTGGGCTTTGTGATCTGCATTGTCCCAGCAGAGCAGTGGTTCATAGGTCAAAATTTAGTCTTTAATGTAGCTCTGGCTTGATCCATTAATTGCTTTGAAAAATAAGAACCAAGCCCTTAAAACGGCACCAGAAGTGGAGAGACTTGAGCATGATGTGTTGACGGTGGCCCTGGAGAAGGTGGACAGCTTCTTCCTATACCAGCTACAGCCTGTGCAGCATCTTCACATTCAGATACAGTAACTTACAGTAATCCAGCCTGGAGGTGACAAATTCATATATTACTGTGGCCAGGTCTTTGCCAGAGGAAAGGGATGAAGTTTCCTAGCAAGCTAGAGGCGAAAGGAAGAATTTTTGGAAACTAATCTCTCCTGCTCATCCAAGCTCAGTGAGAAGGCCTCACACAGCTTTGAGGAATGGGGGTTGAAGCCTTCAGTGGCCAACATCTTGGCCAGTTCTTTGACGTGTTTCTACTTTGTGACTACATCACTTTGGTTTTGCCTGGATTCAGCTTGAGCCAGCTGCCTTCATCCAAGAGCTAATTTCTTGGAGAGATGGTGGTTGCATCAGTTGAGAATGAGATATATAGTTAAGTATCAGCAGCATACTGGTGGCTAAGCCCATGGCTTCTCATTATCTCTCTCAGTGCTCTCTTGTAGATATTGAAGAGAAGTGGGGATCGTCTGGGTCCCTACAGGTGAGGGTTTTTGAAGAAAAGGAATAGTTACCCATCACCACTATAAGTTCTGCTAGAGAGGAATGAATAGAGCCACTATGTGCTGGTCCATCTATTCCTGCAACGTCATGTAGGTGTGTTAATACATTCCAAAAGGTACTACTAAAGGCTGCAAAGAGGCCTGGCAGTATAAGATCTGAGTTCATGGCCATGAGGAGATTATCTTTTAGGGCCATCTTTTAGGGCCATCTGTGTCCTGCTCTCTACCAATTGTAAGGCATCCAGGATGTTGGCTGACATTACATGTTGTTGGAGTTTGGTGGTTACTGTTTTTTTTATCAATCATGCCCCAGGAAAAGGAAGTTGGAGATGGGATGGTCGTTGGAGAGATTTTCAGGATCAAGTTTTAGCTTATTATATTGGGCCTGATGCTGGTCTCCTGTGAAAAGTCTGAGTAAATGGCCCTTGCAAAGTGGCTTAGAACAAAATCTCCCATCCAAGTTAGCAAAATATATGAGACATGCATGTAGCCACTCTGCAACCACTATTCCAGCCCATGTACTGTAACAGCACCTAAAGCCTCTGTACCACTTTGGTGGATTTATTTTATTTTTATTTTTTTTTTGGCTGATTGAATCTGCATAGTCTGCTACTGTCCCTCCAACAAACCACTGTTTGGGCCTTCCCTATGAGACTCTAATAGCAATGAAACCATGGGAGTTCTACAAAAATGACTAAAAAACACAGAATTGAATAGAATGTGAGGGGGTTTTTTTTCCTTCTGAATCATTGTATAGAATTCTACAGCAGGCTTAAAATTTTCTCTTGATGTTTTCTGTTAAATTCTATAAGACTTTGCATAAGATTTACAACACCTAGCCCGAAGATCCTGTTCACAGCCTAAGCACTCTGCTCCCAAACCTGCAGTAGACCCACACTGGTTGCACCATACTTTAGGTCTTGTATGCCTGCTGGATGTGTAGGGGAGGGAGAGAAACGATGAGAAACATTTGGTCCTTAGCCAAATAATGTTCCTCTTTGTTTCTTGTGCAGCACCTTTCTACATGGCCAGAAAAGTTATATCTTATTTCCTGGAAGTACTCCAGTTAAGACTAGATTTGTAATGGCATTTCACTTATACAACTTGTGTGTTTCTGGCAGGTTTGGATGTTTCTGTCTGAGATTTCTCTCCCCACCAAGCAGACATGATGCTACTGTATGTGATGTGTTGATCTGCTGGCTGCCTATTTTCATGCTTGCATATTAAACTGGCATTGTGCCTACTCCTAAGCTGTCTAGCCAGTTTGACTAGGTCATAGATGGTAAGTAATGATGAGTTTAGACAGGCAGTCAGTACAACTCAGAAAATACTATCTCTTTCAAATGCCTAAACTTTCACATCTCTTGAAAAATCTTCTGGATGGAAAAGCAGTGTCACCAAGAGAACAACTGAGTCACAACTGAATCCCATTAAAGAAAAAAATAAAAATAATATACTGATACTGAGTGGATGGCAATCCATCAAAGTCACCTAAGATATGTGGTTAAGAACAGGGCATGTGATGTTCTTTCATGATAATTTACAAATATATAATACCTTTCATCCATGAGGATTTCAAAAGGCTTTACCAATATATTTTTCACATTACATATCCATCCATCTAGATATATCTGTTTAGTCATAAGTTGTTTAGCCAGTCTTACTAGGTCACAGATGGTGAGATGGATATACACACAAATCATTTCCCCCCCCCCACAGATGAAGTACAGCCACCTCTGAGGAAAGGTGGCACCTAGTTTTATAGTGCACAATAATACCACACAACAACATTAGAACAGGAACAGTAGAGTAACATTTCCAATTTAAATTATTGAAACTACAGGGAGAATTCAGATTGTCATTACGTGAGTTGGAAGGACATTTGACCAGGACACCAAGGTCAATGAAAAGTGCAAAAGGGAAGTCTGTCAATCATATCCCACCAAAACCAAACATAAGTTTCATGTAGGTCAAAGACAAAACCTCCCATAACAAATCCTCAAGTCCACAAGTCCTTTTCCCATTGTTATTACAAATACCTGTGAGCCTGAGTATAAAAATGCACTGAGCCATAAGCAAGAAACATGTCTTTTTAGGTTTAGTGGTCCCTTTAAGAACATTGTGACTGCCAGTAGTTCAGACCTCTTCCATGCTACCCACCTTGCTCAGATAATCAGAAAATACTCTTTATGCCACCATGCTTCTTATTTTATAAGAATCGTTTTATAGTTTTATAATAGTTTCATTATCTTGATTTGCCAATGTTTCAGCACAAGGTAGTGCTGGTGAATATGACTGTGGCAAAATAGTGGCAATAATGCTAGTTAAAATCAGTAAAATAAACATGCCAGAATAACTAAGATTTCAGTTTTTCATATGTTTTGGGGGGGTATGTATTTGTCTGTATATTTCTATAATGCCTCCACCCTTCAACATGTAATGCTAGAAATGTATAAGGAAGCAAAACCTCAAAAACTATAGACATAATGAAAAAAACTGTAATGGAGAAAATGGGGCCTGGAGCTTTTATAGGCTCTGCATTTTTTTCCCTTCTGATACATGAATCAAAGCCCAATTAAAGGTGTATGCTGGCACCACCTTTGATGATCTTTGCGGTGTCTCTTTGGTAATCTATGTCAAAAGAATACCTTCAAAACCAGAGCATAGTGCTGTCAATGCTTATTGCCACTCTGGGAAAATTAGTTACAGACCTGAAGAATACCAAGGTAAATCTTGGAATCTTTCCAGTATATATATATTTGACATTGTATACTCCTTGGAGCTGAGGCACAACAGAGATATGGCAAAGATAATTAACAGTGGTGAATAATACCACTCATTTACTATGAAATGATATTATGTATTATATTGTGTATCCATCCGCAGGGCATATCAAATGCCAGTTGCTTTCGACTTTCAGTATGATGGATGGAGAAGAATCCTGTACAGGAACAAAACAAAAAAATTAGGGCCAGGGCAATCTTAAGAATCTCTTTCACTTTCTCACAGGTTTTCTTGGACCTCTCTACTTCTGTTGCTGCATTTATTCTTCCATGATAGAACCTCTGTGATCTGCATTTTAAAAACAGAACCTCTTTAACCCATGATCACTCCTAAACAAGAGAGAAGCTTTTTCTTCAGTTCCCTCAAAGTCACATAAGTTGAAATGAAAAAATAATTAAGGCATCTGTCTTGGTTGTAATGCTCTTACTTCAAAAGGAAAAGAGGGATATAAACAAAAGTTAAGATTTCATGAAGTCTTTTAGGGGATTTCACTCAAACTTATTGTCTGAACAGTACCAAACACTGTCAGATATTAATAACCAGAAAACATCAAGGATATATTTAAAATGGAATTATAATAATAGAAATGAATGCTTTTATGGAGCAGTCTAATAAGATTTAATATAGAATGATAAACTGGTCTGAGAATTTTAAAAGAAACTTAGAGTAGAGATATAATATAATATAATATAATATAATTAATTAATATATAGGTTGGTTTAAAAATTCTATAGAAAGGATATTCTTTATTGAAAACTCTAGTACTATAGAGTTGTAACTAAAGGACCCTATTTAGGCCCCAGTCCTGCAAAATCTTGTGTGTGAGTGTATCCTATTTTAAGTCAATGGGGCTTCATGTAGGCACAAGGATCCACCTGTGTGCAGAATGTTGCAGGACTGGGTCTTACTTTTTGTAGGTTTCATCCCGATTCATTTTTTTCCCCATACAGCTATGAAATGGTACCTTCTGACTCTAGAAATCTTCTCCATGTCTTTTTGAATGAGGCCTGCTTAATTTACAGAGGGGGAAAAAAGGTTTTACTTCTTTTCATTCAATAAAGTCAAAATAACCATGGAAAAGTAAGGTATATTCTGTTCTGCTTTTTGCATCATCAAATAAAACTCTGAACCAAATTCCAGTGACAGAATCTTTATTACTAGTCATGATGTAATGGGCAGAAACAACTCACCTTGATTTCTCTGATTCCAGTTTCAGTTTGGAGTGCTCAGTTAGAAAATTAATCTTTTAATTTGTAAACTGAGCTAATTCAATATGTACTCCTGAGAACATTCTGCGCACAATATTTTAAAATTCTGCAAATTTTATTTGTCAAATAAATGTGGAGGCTCCAGCGAGGCATTGGGGAGCACAGGCCACTGTCTGCACAGAAGTGGGAGATCACTGTGCAGCTTCCTCGGGAACACTGACTCAGCGGTGAGGCTGCACTTAACCTTGACATAGTGCAAGGACTGGACCTGCCCCCAAAACACCCCAGGGCCCTGCCCCTCTGTGCCAGGTGCACCAGGTGGGGGCAGGCAGGCTCAGCAAGGCAGGATTCAAGAGTGGAGGGGTTAGAGTGGGAGGATCCAGATGTGGGTTGAGAGGGTTCTGTGTGGGGCAATCAGGGTGCGGGCAGCTCATTGGGGGACTGGGTATGGGGGGGATTTGGATGCACAGGGGCTTGTTGGGGGCTTCTGAGTGCAACGGTAATGAGACTCTACAGGGGGGTCCAGGTGAAGGTAATTGGGGCTCAGCAGTGTGGGGTCTGGGCGTGGGGGGTTCAGTGGGGGAGTCCAGATGCTAGGGGAGTGGAGCTCAGTGGGATGGGGATCCAGGTGCAGCTGGTTGGGGCTCAGTGGGGTGGGGATCCAGGTGCGGGTGGCTCGTTGGATTGGTCCAGGTGCAGGGGGAGTGGGGCTCATTGGGAGTGGGGTTCTGAGTGCAGAGGGGTGAGGCTCAGCGGGAGAGTCTGGGCATGATGGCATCTGGATGCATGGTGGTTCGGTGCATGGGGAGCAACTCCCTGTACAGGGATCCCTCCCCCTGTAGCTAAGGACCAATGGGTGCAGGAAGCCGGGGGTGCAGAGTTTCCAGAACTTCCTGCAGCTGGGGGAGAAATCTGGGAGTCAGTTTGACCTGGCCCCAGATGCTGTGTAGAGGAAGAGGAAGTCCCGTCCTCCCCGGCCCAGCCGGGACTAGCAGTTGAACATGGCGCAGGGTAGGAGATACCAGCCATGTTATCCACAGTTCCACCACTGCTCCACAGTGCTTTACCTCTCTGCTAGCTGCCCTGGGCACCCGAAGCATACTGCTGGGAAGAGTCGCGTGACCGTTCTTGTAGCTTCCCTTTGCTTCCTCATCAGAAAGTCATTTTTCTGCAGGAGAGCAAAGCAATCTGCAGGGGACATAAATTCTGCGCATGTGCAATGGCACAGAATTTCCCCAGGAGTAAATACGGAAATCATTGAGAGAAAATAAAAATGGAGTGGTATAATGTCATTTTTATCGAGTAACTTTTCTGACTGTAATTCTAAAACATGAACATGCATGAAATTGCTTTCTTCCAAAATAGGAAAATGGGTCTTTTAGACTGCTATTCAGTAAAAGGAAAGGGAAGCAGAACTAACTACATTTTTGTTCTGCTTAAAAATGAAGGGAATATGGAATTTAAATCCCAACCTTTAAAAGGCTGGTGATAATTACTGCCATAAGTAATAAACTCAAGGGTATTTTCATCTAGAAGGTATGGTTTACTATAATTAGATTTAACAGTGAATTCCATTCTCCTTTCAGTTACCTGTTTTAATATTAAGTATTGATGCATACTTTTTCAAAGTATAATATATTTTACTTTTTTAAACACACACACACACGAACATATTTCAGACCATTGTTTAATGCACTAGCTTTTAAACAGCTGTTTGAGAAGAACCGGCTGGTGACACAATACCAGCTTTCCTTGTTTCCAGCTGCTAAATCACATTAAAAGAAGCTAAAATATATATTCAATGCTTTCCTAATATTACTTTTCCATGTAATCAACTGCTGTAGTTGCCATATGAATAGGAGAGGAAGTGGTCTGTGCACTCTTGCAGGGGGGAGGAAGTGGATCAACAAGACAAACTTTCCTTTTAAGATGTGGTCCTCACAGTGTGAATATGTCAGAACCCTTTGGCTAAGTGCCTGAGCAAGGCATGAATTCCTAATACCTAATCCTGGCTTTGTTGCTGATTCATTGTGGGACTAATTAACTTGCCTCGGTTTTAACAGGAACCTAAACCCCAGTGGCAGAAAGTGTGAGGCACTTGCCAGAGAAGCCAGAAGGATCAGTCCCTACCCTGTAGGGCTCACAGTCTAAGGACAAACAAGTGCTATGTATTGATCTATATCAAGAATAAGAAAAGCGTGGGCTGATGCCCTTTAGAAATTAAGCCGTATCCTGTGTTTCTCGCACAATTGTTCTTTATGTCTTTGGGCCCAGGTGGCCACCATGCACCCTGCAATAGCAGGAACCTCATTATCTTTGCCTATGCAAACACTCTGGCCCCATTACAGCACACAACATAAGTAGGTGGACAAATATTATTACTACGGCTAGAGCCCCATGTTTTCCACAAATGCAAAATAACACTGTGACAGTGTACCCCATAAGGCTTTATGGGGGGGGTGCTTATAAATGTATGTATGATATAACTGGAATAGGGTTTTGCTACATATGCCATATAACATATCTATGTAAAGGTTATGATCTACTGGTTATGTTCATTCTAGTTGTATGCAGGCACCATTCATGTGTTCAAAGTTATGTATACTTGCTTGATTTCTAAGTAAGCTTTGTGAGGCATTTGGTCACTTCTTTAGGAAGGAATTTGCAAGGTTAAGTATCCGATCAGGAAGCATTTGGGGAACAATACATCTTGGAATGCTCCAATCCACATAAGAAGTCTTCCTGGAGACATACAAGATACCATGTGGACAATGGCTTCTGCCTGTAAAGACTGAGTCATGCATGGACATGTGACTTGCCCAGGTGACTCCAGAACTCCATCTTGGAGCTGGACTTTGCATAGGCGTGAGGAGGGGGTCTCCACCCACAAGAGAAAGTCTATTTAAACCCATGGGAGACCCCTCCATTTTGTCTTCAACTGGCTAAAGAAGGAGCCTCTTCCCCCCTCCCCCCGATACTTGAAGGAAACTGGAACAAAGGACAGTAACTACAGGGGGTGTGAGTGATTGCTGGACCCAGGCTAAAAGGAGATTAGTCTGTAAAAGGGAGCATTCTGGAACTGGTGAGGATCTTATCTGTATTTAGTTTGATCAGACATAGATGTGCGCATTTTATTTTATTTTGCTTGGTGACTTACTTTGTTCTGTCTGTTACTATTTGGAACCACTTAAATCCTACTTTCTGTATTTAATAAAATCATTTTTTACTTATTAACTCAGAGTATGTATTAATACCTGGGGGAGCAAACAACTGTGCATATCTCTCTATCAGTGTTATAGAGGGCAAACAATTTATGAGTTTACCCCGTATAAGCTTTATACAGGGTAAAACGGATTTATTTGGGTTTAGACCCCATTGGGAGTTGGGCTTCTGTGAGCTGTTTTCAGGTAAACCTGCAGCTTTGGGGCAAGTAATTCAGAACCTGGGTCTGTGTTGGAGCAGACGGGAGTGTCTGGCTCAGCAAGACAGGGTGCTAGAGTCCTGAACTGGCAGGGAAAATAGGAACAGGGGAAGTCTTGGCACATCAGTTGGTGGCTCCCAGGGGGGTTTCTGTGATCCAACCCGTCACAAACACTAAATAAGAAATTGTATAAAATAGGTTCTGCAGCTCCTGTCCTGTGGGGCTGGGCCTCGCTTCCCATTCCAGGAATCGTGACTTGGCGCATGGGGTCGCAGTGCTGCTCAGGTGTGGCCCACCTCTGAGTCATGCTTGCTCTGCAACAACCCTGCCCCATGGCCTCCCACCCTTAGGGGCAGCACCTGCTACCCTGCCTCTCCCAGGGTTGGGTTGCCAACAGACCTGTGTTTTAAGGGCCATCTGTAATTTTAATGAAAAATTGGCTGCCCAATACTAAATGAGCACAGAACTCCTTTTATCCCATATTTCAACCCGTGCACTAAGTCACAACACCATTCATAGATGGACCAAGAGTGAACAGCCAAATTTGAGTGGCACCAGCAACTCTTCAGCTGGGAAGGGTAGAGGAGGGTCCCTTTCCTAAGCTCCACATATGCCCTGTGCCTGCCATTCCGGAGAATCCCAAGGTCTTTTCCGCCCTTAGTTTCAGTACCATTTCTATAACCGCCACTCACTCAAAACTCTCACCAGTCTCTGTGGAAGTTTCTCCTCAAAAAGTAGTATTGGGGTTTGTCTCAGGAGGGACTTTGTTCACCTCCAAACTGCATCTGCTCTGGAGTGGAACATGTCAGCCATTCAGCTTCAATACCATATAGTGATTTAGGATGGGATGTGAACGGGGACCTAATTATGCAATAGCAACTGCAGCAGAGGGGAGGAAGGAGATTTAGGGATCTCGAATGTAATTCTCCATATTGGAATTTAGCCAGGACAGTGGGATGAACGCTCCAACTTGTCATGTCCAGGCTCAGTTCCTGCAACTCTGTATCTACGGGCGGAGCCACCCACGTAGAGAAAGCTCCAGTGGGACCAGATGCAGCAGCCTGGCTGCCTTGCAGTATTAGTGGGAACTTCAGACAGTCCTGGGCCTAAACAGAAGAAAGTGAAGAGACTGTATAAAAACATCAATGGGAAGAAAAATACAGCTGGGTAAAACCTGTCAGTAGCAATTCTGGTAAAACCTTTTGTACTTTGTGCTGCCATACATTCAACTGATGAATTCAAATGAATTCATTAGGCATAGAAGCAAAACTTATAGGAGAAAAACATACAAATTAAAGGTCTGAGAAATATTAGCAAATTCTTTGTCTTTTCAAAACACTGAAAGAGACAGAATTGCAGAGTGTGAAATTGCAGCTGTTTACCACACAGTTAAACACAGCCTTAGTTGGAAGAGCATGGACTATGGCAATAAGCTTGCTAGCGAAATATTTTTGGGATTCCTACGTTAACAAATTGTCTTGTGGAAGAACCAAGGCAGACCTATTAGTGACTAATGTTTTGGTCCCAAAGTCTGTGAGGAATTGTTTATGGGATTTTTTGCCCTCACTACCAAAACAGCCTATGTATTTTGCAATAGCAACTGACCCTTCAAGTAAAGAGAACAGAAAGATGTTTCTGATGTGCTTGCAATACTTTACCATATCACATGGTGTTCAGTCAAGTTGCTCAATTTTTACGAAGACTATGATGAATCTGCAAGAGGCATTCATTGTGTTATAAAGACCAGCCTAGATAAACACTAGCTTAACATTAATTGTATTACTGTATGCTCTGATAATGCAAATATAAACTATGGTAAACACAACTTGGTGTATCAGTTGTTATGTGCTGAAAATGATTGCATTCTGAGATGAACTTCCCTATACGCATAGCCAGTCACTCACATTTGCAAGTATTGTGGGCTATCAATTGACACAAAAATGATTTTATTGAAAATTTACAACCATTTTTCTGTCCCAGCAAAGCTCAGAGAAGAATTCAGGTTTTTTTCTTTGTTGAAATTGAATGGAAAGAAATATGATGACATGTGAATACAAATTGGCTATCCCTTAACCCAGCAGTCAACTGACTTTTGAGAAACTGGCCAGCAATTGCAGCCAACTTCAAGTCACTAGGGGAGTCTTGCCCAGTAGCTTAAAAGAAAATGTTCACCAAAGATGGTGAGTATTCCTGCATTATGGACATTTACATATGTTTTTTTCACAATGTGGCTTGTGTCTTCAACTAAGTTGGAGGAATCAAAGTTATGCATTATTGATGTGTATATAGATGTCCCATGTTAAGATGAAGATGCTGAACCTAAAGAGGACCTTTTTTTTTTATTCAAAGCCAAACAACCGATGGCAAAACTACTACCACACCAAAAAGTGAGGGTAAAGCAAGACTTTATTAAGTTTTGTGACTTTGCATTTGTACATTAATAATTGGTTCAGGGCCTCTTCTAACATCATTATGTTAGAAATTGGCCTCCATAAGAAGCTTTGTTTGCCAAACCTTGAGTTGTAACAGAAGCACTCAGAATGAAGGAAATCATTAACATGGATCAGCTCGATAAGGAATTCTGCAACAATCAAGGTGCAATTGGAACATCAAAAAATGACATTTCCAAACCTGCCAGTGAAAACGGAAAATGTGGAAAAAAAAAAACCATCTGAAAAACTTGTTCTAAAATTGTGCCATTTGCATTTAGCATACCAGGCTAAAACAGAGTTGTAAAGAGGATTTCTTCCTTTAATGAGGTATAAATAGTCTAACAAATGGAATACTGTGTCCAGTTTTGGGCCCCACACTACAAGAAGGATGTGGAAAAATTGGAAAGAGTCCAGCGGAGGGCAACAAAAATGATTAGGGGTCTGGAACACATGACTTATGAGGAGAGGCTGAGGGAACTGGGATTGTTTAGTCTCCAGAAGAGAAGAATGAGGGGGGATTTGATAGCAGCCTTCAACTACCTGAAGGGGGGTTCCAAAGAGGATGGAGCTCGGCTGTTCTCAGTGGTGGCAGACGACAGAACAAGGAGCAATGGTCTCAAGTTGCAGTGGGGGAGGTCCAGGTTGGATATCAGGAAAAACTATTTCACTAGGAGGGTGGTGAAACACTGGAATGCGTTACCTAGGGAGGTGGTGGAGTCTCCTTCCTTGGAGGTTTTTAAGGCCCGGCTTGACAAAGCCCTGGCTGGGATGATTTAGCTGGGAATTGGTCCTGCTTTGAGCAGGGGGTTGGACTAGATGACCTCTTGAGGTCCCTTCCAACTCTGATATTCTATGATTCTATGAATAGATACAGGATAGATTTAATTAAAAGCAAACTCAAAATTTGCATAAACTTCAGTTAGCCTGCAAAGATTTCATTTCCAGATCCACACACCAAGGCCAGAAGGTGCTGAGTGCAGCAGCAAGTGATGGTCCTGGCCAATGTAGGTGAGTGCAGCTTATAATCAGCTCTACCAATGTGGGCCTGCAGCTGGGGCGGGGCCGTGTGTATCACACCTAAGGGAAGAAGAGTTGCCGACCCTTCCCCAGCATAAAATGGAAAAAACAAAAACAAAAAAAAACAGCGAGACCCCCAGGCTCTGCAGGGCCCAACGCGGGAACCGCGATTCCGCTGAGCGAGGCCTTAAAGCTGCTTCACTCGCACGTGATTTTTTTTCTGGCCGGGCTGCAACTAACACCCCCCAGCTGGCGCTGCGCTGCCCCCGGCCCCCTGCAGCCGCTGTCCCGCCGCGCAGGCAGGGCGCGTGCAGAACGCAGGGCCTCCCCCAGGCTTCTTAGCCCAACGCTCTCAGCTCGCTGCGCCGCACGCGCGCCTAGCCAGCCCCTGACCCACCCCTCACATATTTAATTGTCCCCGCTGGACGCCGCCGCTGGCCCTTTGCTCGTCAAGTCTCGCGATATCTGGGCCGGCGGCCGGCCGGCCTGGGCGGCGCCATGTTGGCGCCTGGGTAGAGCGGGCTGGGCCCCTCCCCTTGTCGCCAGGCCGGCGGCCCGGATCCCGGAAGCGCTTTACGGCCGCGCCCAGCGTTCCACAGCCCCCCCCACCCCGCCCCCTCTTCTGAGCTCGCGCTGCCTGGAGACCAGTTCCCCCCTCCGCGAGCGGACAGGGGGGACCCGCCCCCGCCGGACCCAGGAGGAGGGGGGTGTCCCGGGCAGCCCCCGCCCCTCCCCCGTGTAGAGCGAGGGGGAGCCGGGCATGCTGCCGCCGCCGCCCCCCAGCGCACGGTAAGGGCGAGGCTGTGCCGGTCGGGGGGTCCCGGGTGCGAAGGGGGGCGAGGGCTGCGGGGGGGAACCGAGGGCTGGGCTGCGGTGACTGTTCCTTGTAGGCTCCGACCCGGGGGGAGGGGAACCCGCCGCTCCTCTGACGGGCTGGGGAGGGGGTGATGGGTGTGTGGTGCCCCCCCCCCGGACAGCAAAACTTTGGCTGTGTGTGTTTGGAGGCGGCGTGGGGGTTGCCTGGTGATGCCGCGTAAGTCTGTGACCGGGAGGTGGCTTCTTGCGCGGGGCCACAACTATTGTCTGGCTGTTTCTGGTGTAAGACACTGCAGGTGGGAGAGTTGCCACCGCCTCCTTCCACTCTTCGGCATGCTGACTTTGCAGCCTGCTGCTGTTGTGGTTTTGGCTGTGGCATAGAAGAGGTAACAATGGCCTGGTTGTGCTCTGTCCGGACTCCTCTCTCAGAGCTAGACTTGAGCTCCTGTGTGTTGTGTTCTGTAATCAGTCAAACATATCAGAGACGCTAATTACCCCTAATATAGATGGTTTGCTGCTGTTTTGAAATTCCTGTTTGAGGGTGTGTTTACACTTCCTTCAGACATGACTTGTAATCCCATATCAGCTTTTCCCCCGTCTAAGATTTTTCTTTTCCTTTTTTTGCTCCTGTTAAATATGCCCAAGAATGACTGTGTTTTAAAGTTTCATAAAAGTACTGTACGGTTCCTTTATCTTTGGAAAAGTGGCATGGCCTAAATGTGCCAAGTTAAAAGGTGGTTCTTAATAAAGTAAAGCAAGACACTGTACTAATGTTTCTATAAGTCTATGTAAAAGCGGCTATAAAGATTATGATAAATGATATTGTCAGTTAACATTGTTTGCTAATTGTCTTATATCCTATTTTAAACTGAGGAATCCTTTAAAAATGGTAGTTGCTTTTCTAATTATTACAGTAGGCTATGCAGTGAATGTTCGTTGCTGAAGCCTTGTCAGTATGATTTTCTACAATGACTTTTTCATTTTACATAAACATTAATAGGACAAATCTCACTGCTGATTTATCAACTCTCAGTAGAGAATCTTTGTTTTTAGCTCGGGCATACAGTACTACAAGGAAAAAGTACAAATTGTCAATTGGTAGACTGGTAGCCTATAACTGGTATATATGAGCAGTTTACGTTTTGAGTATTTTTTAAATTAAACCCTCTTACAACGGAAAACATGCCTTTTATTAAAAGGAGTTTATTTTGATAGTTAAACTACTGATTTTTTCTACTTACAGTATAATAACATAAAAAGCTTTCTTTTCCTAAGTAAAACTCCTGAAGTTTCTGTTTGCAAAGCTTCTATTCATTTTATAAAATATGGTAGAAAAATGGTGTTTGTATTTCATGTTTTAAGATCTATATTATAAAGTGGAACTATGGCTTTTACTTGAAAAATAAAAATTCTCCCTCTCTCCTGTTCGTATCATTTTATACTCTGCAGGTTAAGTTGTGAATTGAACTTGTGATTAGTGAGGTTACAGGCAGTGTATTACTATTCTGTCTGCTGTGCATTACCAAGGGATCCTTGCTGCCTTGTATAATAGTGGTGTGGCTTATAAGAAAAAATAACTATTGACTTGACTGAAGCTGTGTCGTTACCGCAGAATGAGAATGGCCACTGTGAAATGTCACACTACCTAACTCAGGTGTTAGGCTATGTCTACGCTACCATGGTAAGTCGACCTACATTGCACAACTTCAGCTATGTGAATAACGTAGCTGGAGTTGACGTACCTTACGTCGAGTTACTGCGGGGTCTGCACTGTCCCGTTGACTTAACTAACTCTTCTCGTTGGGGGTAAAGTACAAGGGTCAACTGGAGAGCGATCTGCTGTCAATTTGGCAGGTCTTCACTAGACCTGCTAAATCAACCGCTTGTGGATCGATCTCAGTGTGTTGATCCTGGCTGTGGTGTAAATGTAGCCTTATTGTATTAACAGCTGAGAGTTGTGTTAGCTGGAGCCTATGCCCCTATCAAGCCAGTCATCTTGAGTTAGTGTTTTTGTGTGTGGTTGGGACTTGAGTTAGGGGCAACACTCAATTTACAACTTAAGTTAACTCTGCAGTGAAGACAAACCCTGAGACTATTGGTTTGCAAATAAGATGAAAAAGATGCTGAAGGAGCTCCTGAAGTAGGCAACATTGAAAAGTCTTGATAGCCTAAATTGTATAGCTAAAAGCGATTTTATCAAACTGGCACTTCGTCTTAGGTGTTGATAAACTTGTCCATGCTTATTGATCTAGAAAGTCTCCTAAAAAGCAGGTTTTAGTTTAGTTCAACTGTAACAAAACAACTTCATATTGGGGTATTTTATCACATGTGGTCTTGGCAAAGATTTTTCAGTATCCAAGAAAAGTAGTGTATTATAATCTTAGATGGTATTGGAGAAATTATTAATCAAGACAGGTTCTGATATGTTTCTAGTTCAGGCTGTTAATTTACTGAATATGATGCAGGACTTAATGGGTGAAGGTCTATAGCCTGTGTTATGCAGGAGGTCATATATAGGTAGTCATAATGGTCTCTCTCTTGGCCTAAAAATCTATCAATATTAAGTTGAAGCGTGCATAGAAAGTCATTTTATGCCTCCGTTGTTTTTTTCAAGCCTAAAACACAGTTCTAATCTGAAAAGCAATTCCGTAAAAATAGCAAGTAGTGTTTTGTTTGTCTGTGATTCTATATTATATTTTCTCAGTTTACAAATAACAGGTTTTTTTCCTAAGCAGAAACTTGTCTTGGAATCTGGCAAGATTCCTTTCTTGCTTTTTGCATTATCGTAGATAATAAAGATTCTGCAGGCCAAATGTTGTTTTCAATATTGCCTCCTCTAACCCTGTAACTTTAAGTGGACTTATTTAGGATTCAGAGTAGCAGCCGTGTTAGTCTGTATCTGCAAAAAGAACAGGAGTACTTGTGGCACCTTAGAGACTAACAAATTTATTAGAGCATAAGCTTTCGTGGACTACATGCATCCGAAGAAGTGGGCTGTAGTCCACGAAAGCTTATGCTCTAATAAATTTGTTAGTCTCTAAGGTGCCACAAGTACTCCTGTTCTTTTTACTTAGGATGTAACTGAGGGCCATGATTTCAAGACAGCTGCTCCAGTCCTGCAAAGATTTACACTTGTACTTAACTTGAAGTAGGTTGAGTAGCCCCATTATAGTCTGGCCTGCTGAAACTACATTAAGGTGGCGGGACACCATCCAGAAACAAATCAGTCAGGTTTTTGAGTCCTGTAATGTATTATTAGGACTTGTCAATGTCACCGTAGGCCCCCTTTGATATGGAAACACAATAAATAATAAACATGAACCCCCTAAAACCATTTTTTCCTGAGAAAAAGTTCAGAATAAAACTTGTACTTGTAACCAGTACATCTCTAAGTTGGGTAACATTGAGGGTTTTTTAAGTTTTTACTTTTACAGCAACAGGTCCATAACAGCCAACAATCAAACTACTAACTCAATGTTTTCTATGCTTAGTACATTTTTTTGAAATCTAAGGCTGGTAAGTTTTAGTGAATGTCCAAAACTAATGAGTATAATATAGTTCCAAATTTAATAAAATTTGGGTATGTTAAATGTGTTGTGTACACTTTCTGTAGTTGAGTCTAGTGACCTTTTTACTTTTAGAAACATCTTTCCAAAAATGTAAGATGAGCTTTAATTAATATTAAGAATCTGGAATAATTTCTTGTTGTAGTTGAACCAGGTAATGTCAAGCTTTAATATATAAAGAAAGACATTGATTTTTGTCAAATAATCCAATAAAACATACATAATGGAGAATAAACCCTATGGAGAGGTTTCCTTTTTATGTATCAGAGCCTCTGTATTATTTTTTTCTTGGGCACATTTTTGAACTTTTCATTGGGGGTAATGATACAAATGTACAAAACAAAAATGTCTGCCAATGTTTGTGGTTTTGCAGTTATATTTTCTCCCCCCTGCTCCCCTTTGGTGTGTGGAAGGCTCTCAAAAACCAAATGGGCAAATTATACAGCGGAAGCAGTAAAGTTGCCTAGGACAGTGTAACCAAACTAATATTGGATGTTTATTTTCAGCAACAAACAATAGCAAAAAATCAGAGGTTAGTGATTTTTTTTCAGTTGAAGGTGCCCTTTTAATGGCTGTGTAATACATATCTTCTGCATGCGCCACGTTTTAAAAACAATATATATTTTGTGCTATCTTGTCTGCATAAAGAATATGCGAAATGAGACTTTCTTGTGAAAGACTGATGATAACCGTTTTGCTGAGATTGCATACAAATAGATGACAAATGCCAATTCATGTGTGTGAGGGATTACAGCTAAATGAGGAGAGAGTTAGACAAAATAAAAATTCCTCTTGGAGGGCGGGGCAGAAATTTATTTCGACTGTCAGAAGTGCTTTCTCAAAATTATTTTCAGAACAAGATCCTCAAGAGATTCTACTGAACCTCAGATAATTTATTTAAAGCAGGTCTCGCAAAGGAGAGCAAATGCTGAAGATGCCAGCAATTGTCTGCAAATTTGTCACATACCTGTCCTAAATTGAACAAATTCTGGCCTGACATACATGCAGAAACCTCTGTGGTATTGAATGTCCTGTTCGGTCTGCTTATTCTTCATGAGGTAGATATCTTGGCTGTAGCCTCATTCTAGTATCAGTAAATACTTAGAAGATGGAGTTCTGATGTTAACATTTTAATGCAGTGGCTCTCAGTTTTTCTAGAGTACTGTACCCCATTCAGGCGTCTGATTTGCCTTGCGTACCCTGAAGTTACACCTCACTTAAAAACTACTTGCTTGCAAAATCAGACATAAAAATACAAGTGTCACAGCACACTGTTACTGAAAAATTGCTTACTTTCTAATTTTTACTATATCATTATAAAATCAATTGGAATATAAATATTGTACTTAATTTCAGTGTATCGTATATAGAGCATTATAAGCAAGTGATTGCATGAAATTTTAGTTTGCACTGGATTTGCTAGTTCTTTTTATGTTGCCTGTTCTAAAACTAAGCATATATGTAGATGAGTTGCTGTATCTCCCTGAAAGACTTTTGAGTACCCCCAAGTGTACATGTACTTCTGGTTGAGAACCACTGTTTAATGTCTACCAGGCACTTTGATTTCAGAAGTTGGCCACTGATGCAGCTTTCTTATTAGTGGGATGAAAAACTGAAAGAAATATGCTAAAGTTGAAGAATACATAGATATTCTGGATAAAGAAGAAATGTATGATGCTGGTATAGGTATTATAATCCAAAATTTTTGTAACACTGGATCTTTAGTGTTTTACCTTTCTTTTCCCCTTAATCTTTTTCCTTGATCCTGTCTCCTCTTGTACATATATTAGACCTGATAGATCCCACTACATATGTCTGCTCTTCAGTTTACTGAATGTTCTAATTGACCCAGATCCAATAGGTGAACAGACTTTTTCCAAAATTTAAAACAAGTTTTTAAAAATGATAGAATTAGTGCACTAAAGTTCAATTGCTTTCAAATATAATTTGCATAGTAAGTAGACTTCGTAAAATCATGCGTCAAGTTTTACCAAATAAGTTGATCCAACAAGCTGGGATTTTTTTTATTTACCCCTATGTACTGTCTTACAATGACCAACATAACACTGTAATCATAGTTCAGTAGTTTCACAGTATAGTATAAAAATGGAAGATTGGTTGTGTGATTGGATGAGAAGATTCTTAGAGCACTTTATTAAAAACCTGAATTGTGATTTTTGTGGACTTCCTGAAGTCCACCCTAGAGATTGCTATCCATATTCTCAGTTGCTGTAGGGATTAGATGTCTGGGAAGTGGCAGTAGACCATTGACCGGAAAGCAGCAAAAGAAATCAGACTTACTTTTCTTTTTATGAATGCAGTCCAGGAAAAAACATCTCTTGCAGCAATTTTTATATGCTTTCTATATTTTTTGCACTTCCTCTCCTGTTAAAATGAACACAAGTGCTTCAATCTGCCTATCTTTGTCTCTAATCCACTCTGAGGTTTTTATTCTTCCTCTGCTTTGAATACCTTGTTTCCCACCCATTACATGTGTTTAGAGACATGTCCTAAAGACAGAGATTTTGTCAGTCCTGATAAAATGCTGTGGAAAAAAATGGCTCACACTCCATTTGTTTTATTCTTTATTTACTTTTTTTATAATATGTGATCCAGGAAAAAACATAAAAACTGTAAAATATGTGGATTTATGTTTTCATTATGCTAAGAAATATAAATCCCCAATAGTATGAACATGTATTAAAAAGAAACTTCTGGTCATTTCCCTTTTTTGTACGGTGGTTGTGATGTTAGGTGAGTGGCAGACACCACTGATTTGGTCAACTTAATGTATCCTCTCTACACACATGCACATCATACATCATTTGAAGGCTTATTGTGTCTTCTTCAAGATAAGGTGTGATGTGGAGCAGTCAAATAGTGCCGTTATCATAGAAATAGGGATAACCAATGATACCATCAACACGTTAAAATGACCACTTTGGAATATTTGCATTCAAGACATAAAATTGGATTTCTTTGTGGCCTCAAAGCATCACAACAACTGTCCGGTAAAACAAAATATGATAAGTTTGTACAGGTATCACTGAAATGTAATAGGGCTGGTGATATTTCTAGTCATCATTATTATCATAACTAGGGCCCTACCAAATTTATGACCATGAAAACCGCATCACAGACGGTGAAATCTGGTCTCTCCCCATGAAATCTGGTCTTGTGTGCTTTTCACCCTATACTATACAGATTTCATGGGGACCAGCAGCAGCGTGGAAGTAAGGGTGGCAATACCATACCATGCCACCCTTTACTTCTGCGCTGCTGCCCTTGGAGCTGGGCGACCGGAGAATGGCGGCTGCTGGCTGAAGGGCCCAGCTCTGCAGGCAGCAGCGCAGAAGTGGGGATGTCAGTACCATGCTATGTCATCCTTACTTCTGCACTGGTGCTGACGGTGACTGCCTTCAGAGCTGGGCTCCCAGCAGGGTGGATTTGATTTAAATCAAATTGATTTCAATCATGATTGAAACCACTAGTCGGGAAGACTTGATTTAATCATGGATTTCTAAATAAAAATGCATTCTTGTTAGTTGTTATAACCTTAATACATATTCTTCACAACTCAGATGTAGGTTTCATTTTTAAGGGTACCCACTATACATTTTTAAAGTGATTTATTTTGAGAACTTTTCAGATTAGTTTTACAGCTATATCAGAAAATGAAAGATTGTTTGGTTATTTCATTTACCAAAGGTAATTGAAGCAGATCGTTCACCTCCCAATGACTTCATAAATATCTCCAATTCAACAGGTTAATCATTAATATTTGGAGGATTTTCTTGCCATGTTGTATTAGGAGGAGGACATCACCAGACAGACATTTAAATTCTTTTATTTAACTAAAACAACAATATTATGTATTCTGGATTTTTTTCTTCAACAGCAAACATATAATATTTTAACAAAAAAAGCATGTGAATTTTTGAATTTAGTTAAACATTCAAGTTTTTAAAATCAGGTTTGTTTTTAAGATTTTTTTTAACTAAAATAGTTAAATGAAATATTTAAAAAAAAATTAAATCGACATCAGCCAGGTCAACACGAGAAACTTAAAATATTGGCTTCTGCTGCTAACTCAGTTGTCTTCACCTTCATTTTCCTGTTTGTTCATAATTTGGAAAAGAAAAACAAACTTTCCTGCTTTTTTAGGCCCCAAACAATTTCTGAATTTGGAATGAATTAGTCCAAAGGAAGAAAATATTTTTTCTACGCCAGCAGAAGAAGCTACTGCTATTAAAAGTGAGATGATCACTTCAACAGTCTCTGAATCCAAGTGCTTAAGTGACTTCCACCAGTTCACTGGTGTGACTTCCTTTAAAACATCATCAGCAAACATATATTTCTTGAATGGTTCACCCTTAGCTCTGAAGTTTATTATAGTTGGCATTATGGAGGGATGATTGCTGGATGTCCATATCGTAGCAAACTCCTCTTCTTCAGCAGTTAAGGTTTGACACTGTCCCATTCGTTTTTTTTAATGCTTGTAATTTAACTCTTATTGCATATTTCTCTTTTTAAGATCTCACTGAGTTCTTTCCAGATTTCAACAGTGTCAGCAATAAAACAGCTATTTCCCTGCATTTTGTTAAAGGCTACGGAAATAGGCTTCAGGGTACTCCGCATGTGTTCAACATTTCTCTTAAGCCCAATGTTCAGAACTTTGGCTGTGACAGTGCCATGCATTTTTTTTCACGATTTTGTTCACAAACTGTCATCAGATTAGGCCAGTTCCTCATATAGTGCTCAAAACTGTCCACTACTGAGTTCTATCACATGTCTTGTGGGAGAGTTAACTTGATTCGTCCCACTTTTTTTCAGAGCAGCTGCTGTAAAGTGATTATTACGGAAGTATTTTGCAATTTCAACAACATTAGCCTTTATTTCTGGAACACTGAAGTCTTTGGCTAGGAGGTGCATCAAATGAGCACTGCAACCGTATGTTATTAGCTTGGGACTCTCTTCTAAATAATTTCTTCTCATCTTGGATACATTTGCAGCGTTGTCTGTGACCAAGCAGTGTACTAGACATTTGAATTTTTAACAGTTTGTTATAGTTTTTACTGCTACTTCTTGTAAGTATTCTGCTGTGTGTGCATTTCCTGATGTATCAATTGTTTCTGTAAGGAAGACATTCCCTTCTTCTGTTGTCACACAACACATACAACAGGATCATTGTGGACATTGCTCCACCCATCAGGACTCAAGTTAACAATTTTACCCTCTAGACCTTTTGCACACTGCTCAATTTCTCTTTCATACACTTTATCCAGCAATTTGGCTGTGACATCTGCTCTTAATGACTGAACCATGTTAATGAAGTGTGGGTTCTCAATCATATGGAGAGTTTGTTGCATAAACAAACCGGGCAATTTTTTCATCAATTACCTCTTTTTGTAATCTTGCTGGTTCTTATCACAAACTTGTCTATTGTTTCTGGATGATGGAGATTTTTTTTTTCTCTTTTTGCTACAGGTGATATACTGTGGCTATGTGACGTACATGATACTGAAACAGTATCATTGGCAGATAACTCTGAAACTATAGAAAATGATGCTGATCTTGAAGGTGGATAGTCTTCAGAATCCTGTATGTTGAGGATGAATTCTCCTAAACAAAATAAGTCAATGCAGTTATTTAATTACCATATTGATCATTTAGTATTGCTCGTATTCACTGACATTCAGTACTACTTTAAAGGTGAATTTGTAAAAGGAAGATCTGTCTATTTCAGCTATGTATTTTTTATCACAACTGCATCTAAAATGATAGTACCATAGAGTAACAACTATACTTTTTGCTCAAACATGAGAATTCAAGAATAGTCCAGAAGGAAGACAGTCTTTACGAAAGAAAAATGAAATAAAAAAGTTTAGCAACCTGAAGATCCTGCATGTTCAGACATGTTCCTTTCATCATCAACACAGCTTCCTCCTAAGAAGGAACACGTCTCATGACGTTGTTTCATTCGGGCAACTAGGCCTTGCATTTCTTTGTTGCACTGTTTGCATTTTGCACACATACTTGTCTTACCCACAAGTAGAGGAACTTCATTAAAATATTCCCAAATTGGGTCTGTTTTACAGCCTGCTGCCATTATAGGTTTTCCCTTCTAGTGAAAAACTGGATGTGCACAAGTCCATGGGGCCGGATGCGCTGCATCCGAGGGTGCTAAAGGAGTTGGCGGATGAGATTGCAGAGCCATTAGCCATTATTTTTTAAAACTCATGGTGATCGGGGGAGGTCCCGGATGACTGGAAAAAGGCTAATGTAGTGCCCATCTTTAAAAAAGGGAAGAAGAAGGATCCAGGGAACCACAGGCCAGTCAGCCTCACCTCAGTCCCTGGAAAAATCATGGAGCAGGTCCTCAAGGAATCAATTATGAAACACTTAGAGGAGAGGAAAGTGATCAGGAACAGTCAGCATGGATTCACCAAGGGGAAGTCGTGCCTGACTAACCTAATTGCCTTCTATGATGAGATAACTGGCTCTGTGGATGAGGGGAAAGCAGTGGATGAGTTATTCCTTGACTTTAGTAAAGCTTCTGATACGGTCTCCCACAGTATTCTTGCCGCCGAGTTAAAGAAGTATGGGCTGGATGAATGGACTGTAAGGTGGATAGAAAGCTGGCTAAATCGTCGGGCTAAACGGGTAGTGATCAATGGCTCCATGTCTAGTTGGCAGCCGGTTTCGAGCGGAGTGCCCCAGGGGTCGGTCCTGGGGCCAGTTTTGTTTAATGTCTTTATTAATGATCTGGAGGATGGTGTGGAGTGCACTCTCAGCAAGTTTGCAGATGACACTAAACTGGGAGGCGTGGTAGATACACTAGAAGGTAGGGATCGGATACAGAGGGACCTAGACAAATTAGAGGATTGGGCCAAAAAAAACCTGATGAGGTTCAACAAGGACAAGTGCAGAGTCCTGCACTTAGGATGGAAGAATCTCATGTACTAGGGACCGAATGGCTAGGTAGCAGTTCTGCAGAAAAGGACCTAGGGGTTACAGTGGGCGAGAAGCTGGATATGAGTCTACAGTGTGTTCTTGTTGCCAAGAAGGCTAACGGCATTTTGGGCTGTATAAATAGGGGCATTGCCAGCAGATCGAGAAACGTGATCGTTCCCTTTTATTCAACATTGGTGAGGCCTCATCTGGAGTACTGTGTCCAGTTTTGGGCTCCACACTACAAGAAGGATGTGGAAAAATTGGAAAGAGTCCAGCGGAGGGCAACAAAAATGGTTAGGTGGCTGGAGCAGATGACTTATGAGGAGAGGCTGAGGGAACTGGGATTGTTTAGTCTCCAGAAGAGAAGAATGAAGGGGGGATTTGATAGCTGCTTTCAACTACCTGAGGGGGAGTTCCAGAGAGGATGGAGCTCGGCTGTTCTCAGTGGTGGCAGATGACAGAACAAGGAGCAATGTTCTCAAGTTGCAGTGGGGGAGGTCTAGGTTGGATATTAGGAAACACTATTTCATTAGGAGGGTGGTGAAGCACTGGAATGCGTTACCTAGGATGGTGGTGGAATCTCCTTCCTTAGAGGTTTTTAAGGTCCGGCTTGACAAAGCCCTGGCTGGGATGATTTAGTTGGGAATTGGTCCTGCGTTGAGCAGGGGGTTGGACTAGATGACCTCCTGAGGTCCCTTCCAACCCTGATATTCTATGATTCTATGTGAGAGAATGGTATGGTAGATCTCAAATCAATGAAGGCTATACTCGCAAAGACTTCTGGAATATGCTGCTCAAACAGTTTCACTTTGGTTTCTACTGCCTGTCCCTCCCTTTTCACATTATCTCGAGACTTCTCCTTGTCCAGATCTATTCCACCCCCCAACAATCTACTATTCATTGAACTTTTTGAAACTTTGCAATTTTAGAGAGAGGTAAGGGATTGACTCTGTGTACACAAATTTGCAGAGGGACAATAGGGTTGAGGTCTGTTATTTCTCACCTCTGTATATTTATTTTAAAAACATTTTTGTTGTTAACAAGCATGTTATCTCTGGAGACACAAATCCACAGTTTGAGAGCTGCAAAACTAAGCATCTCTGATGGTATCTTCTAGATTGAGCACTGAGTCCCATTGGGATAGAAAGATTAACCGAAATAATCTATACAGAAGCCCCTGGAACCCCATAAAATTGGGTCCCTAATCCATGAACTATTGGAACTCACAAAACTTTTCTTAAACATTACATGAATATATTGTCTCATACTATAGAATTAGAATTTATAATCCCTATTCCATGATGAGATATCTGAGCTATAATGTATCTTAATCAAAACTATCTTTAGATAAAATGCTTTTTGAGGAAAGAAGCTATCAAAAAAATCTGATTTAAATAAAAAACGATTTTTTAAATCGTTGATTTTTATCCGTCCTGGTCTGTTCAGAAAATGAACACTCACGTAGAAGGAGAATATTTGGACTTAAGACTTTTTCTCCCCCACTCCTGTGCCTTTTGTGTTCTAGAAGTGTTATTATATAGTTATATTATAACAGATTTTAAGGTAGTCATTCTACAACACACAAACTTCAGGACCAGACTTCAAAGTGAAACTGCTGAGCTTCAGTTCATTTGCAAATTTGACACCATTAGCTCAGGATTAAACAAAGACTGTGTATGGCTAGCCAACTACAAAAGCAGTTTCCCCTCCCTTGGTGTTCACACCTCAACTGCTAGTAGAGGGCCTCATCCTCCCTGATTGAACTAACCTCGTTATCTCCAGACTGATTCTTGCCTGCATATTTATACCTGCCTCTGGAAATTTCCATTACATGCATCTGACGAAGTGGGTATTCACCCACGAAAGCATATGCTCCAATACATCTGTTAGTCTATAAGGTGCCACAGGAGACTCTGTTGCTTTTTACAGATCCAGACTAACACGGCTATCCCTCTGATACATATTGTGTATCATATATCAGTACTTGGGACCCTTTGTCCTATGCTGCACATGAGACCCAACTTGTATGGCAACATCTCTCTGTGTGTATGGGAGCTGTACTGAATTTTGTGGCATAGTTAAGTAATAATTTCAATAATTTTCAGTTATACTGAAATATTTCTAAAATATTTGAAGGTGGAAGTTAGTCTGGAAGTGTATTTTACTGATCACTTGTCTATGGGAATTTGCGACTTCAGATTTGATAGTCTGCATATCTTGAAATATTTCTAAAATACTTGAAGGTGGAAGTTAGTCTGGAAAGTGTATTTTACTGATCACTTGTCTATGGGAATTTGCGACTTCAGATTTGATAGTCTGCATATCTTAATTGTCTGATAACCTGGTGGTGGTTACAGTATTAACAGTAAACGGGTACTGTACAAAATATTTGATGCTTTATAATATTTTCAGTAAGCATTCTGAAGATAGTTTTATAGAGCATATCAGGGATCAGCAACCTTTGGCACACGGCCCGCCAGGATAAGCCCCCTGGTGGGCCGGGCCAGTTTGTTTACCTGCCATGTCCGCAGGTTCGGCTGGCCGCACCTCCCACTGGCCGCGCGGTTTGCCGTCCCAGGCCAATGGGGCCGCGGGAAGCGGCGGCCAGCACATCCCTGGGGCCACGCCGCTTCCTGCAGCCCTCATTGGCCTAGGACGGCTTACCCTGGCGGGCTGCATGCCAAAGGTTGACAATCCCTGGAGTATATTATTGAGAGATGTTACTGCAATTCCTTACTGATATTTATCCAAGGTTTCTAGACATGTAATTTTAAATTGATTAACAAATGGAAAGTTGGCGGAGTTATGAAAAGCATAATAGGGAAATGTTTAATTGTATACATCTTACTAAACATTAAAATTGTGGAAAAATTAGGAAAACATTAAGCATATTTTGGCTGCACACATTTGCTTCTCTGTTTTATGAAATAACTTACTTCCATGTAGCTGAATTGGATGTGCATTCCTTGTTATAGGCGGTAGTGCTGATGGAATCCTAACCATCTGCAGTGGATAACCTTCTAGTGGTATTTTTTTCATCATCAATCAGGAAAGTAAACTTGATTTTTTTATTTTTATTTTTTGTAATGCTACTTAATAGTATTCTAAAGCTTTTCTGACGATGCTGGATTTAAGTTTATTAGCTCTGTATATAACTTGTTAAAACACAAAATATATTGGTCCTTATATGTTTCACATGACCCACCTTTTGTAATCATTCCAGAATTATGCAGCGTAATCATGCTTGCTTGCTTCAGTTATTTCCTCCCATTCTCTAAAATGGAAACATTTTCTGCTTCTGGCTGGAGCTCATGCAAATGACCTTGTCTCAAACAGATGCTGCAAGTGAATCAGCAGAGATGCACTCCTGGAAATAATGACTTTCTAAGAAGATTTATTCTTTCTTTAAAGGATATGTATCTGAGGGCTAGTCTACACTGGCCATGGCAACGCTTTAACGTGGCTCGTCTAGTCATGGCACAGCGCTGTCTATACTGACGCTTTACAGCGCTGAAACTTGCTGCATTCAAGGGGGTGTTTTTTCACACCTGTGAGCGAGAAAGTTGCAGCACTATAAATTGCCAGTGTAGACAAGCCCTTAGATTCTTCTTCTTGTGCGCTGTGTAGCCCTAAAACTCCTGTGATGTATCCAACAGAACACATGAACAGATTTTCTGCAGTCAGGAGCTAGTGACCATAGCCACTTCGTAGAGTAGAAGGGGGAGTAGTCTCGGTGTCCTTTTGTTCCCTTCTGATGTGGCAAAGGGTATGTCTACACTTACTGGAGGGTCCGGCGGCAGGCAATCGATGTTCTGGGATCGATTTATCGCATCTGGTTAAGACGCGATAAATCGATCCCGGAAGTGCTCGCCGTCGACGCCGGTACTCCAGCTCGGCAAGAGGAGTACGCGGCATCGACGGGGGAGTCTCCCTGCCGCGTCTGGACCCGCAGTAAGTTCGGACTAAGATACTTCGAATTCAGCTACGTTATTAACGTAGCTGAATTTGCGTACCTTAGTCCGAAGTGGGGCGTTAGTGGGGACCAGGCCAAAGATAAAGTGGGAATAGAGAAAGGAGGGTCTGTGGAGCAGTGTAAAATTTTCAAAAGCGCCTTATGGTACGTCTGTATTGCAGTTAAACACCAGTGGCAGGCCCGTCAGCTGACGTGGCCTCACAGGGCTTGGGCTGCAGGACTGTAAAATTGCAATATAGACATTTGGGCTTGGGCTGGAGCCCAGGCTCTGGGACTCTCTGGCCTGGTCCACGCTAACCCCCCAGTTTGAACTAAGATACGCAACTTCAGCTACGTGAATAACGTAGCTGAAGTCAAAGTACCTTAGTTCGAACTTAAAGGTACTTACCAAAGGTCCACACTCGGCAGGCAGGCTCCCCCGTCGACTTCGCCTACTCCTCTTGCGGAGCAGGAGTACCGGCATCGACGGCGAGCACTTCCGGGATCGATTGCTTACCGCTGAACCCGGAGGTAAATATAGACGTACCCTCTCTCTCTTCACAGGGTCCCAGAGCTTAGGTTTCAGCCTGAGCCCAAATGTCTACACAGCAGTTTTTCAGCCACAGAGTCTGAGCCCCGTGAGTCTGAGTCAGGTGACCCTGGCCAGCCAGGGTTTTTTTAATCCTTGCATAGACATACCCTAAGTCCTATTGAAAGTCATTGGGACATAGGCTACTAAATAATTCCCATCATTTTGAAAATGGGACTCAGGAACTTTTTGAAAATTTTACCCGTGTGCTTCCCTAGCCTGGAACACTGACTGACTGGGTGGCTTATTGAAACAAAGCCAAACCTGCTTTAGCAATCTGGGCCTGTAGTACAGCTACTGTTGCCTATTCCCTATCCCCAGTGGGAGAGCACCACCATATGGAGCCCCAAGGATGCATGAAATACTACTAAGGACCTTCAGCAGATGCATGAAATACTATAAAGGGGCCTTCATCTCCACCTGTTGGAGTGGCCCACCCCAATGGCCTTCCTCCCCTTAAGTGCAAGCGATAGGTCATCGGTCCATCAACTGGGATCCCTCCATTAAGACCTTAGTTTCAGATCCATGCGTTTAGAAATGGGAAATATCTCCTAGTGTAAAATTTCCTTTTCTATGGGCAGTCTCTCTCCACTAGCTCGCATCCCTAAGTATCTCATCATGGGAACTACTTACCTGAGCAAAAATCCTTTTTCCTCCAGTGCCTCAACAGGGGCACCTATAATCCAGACATTCTTCAAAAGGCTGGACAAGCAGGACCTCAGAAGGGAACCAAACCTCCAAGGAAAGCAAGTTCTGAGAAGTCCAGGCACTTCCAGACCTCTGACTCTCAAAGGGATTTATTAGAATAGTTTCTGTTCAATCTCCCTATCTCTGTGACTCCGAATAGAAATGGAAAGTAAACTGAAGTCCTCACACAAGTGGAAACCATCTTGCAGCCCTCTGCCAAAGAATTCAGTAAGGAGCTGGATGTGTCTAGTTCAGGCACACTATCTGAGCAAGAAGCAATAAAAAGCACAAGAGTTATCCTGGATTTTGGTATGAAAAAGGGCCAAAAAATCCTTCCTTCTCTTCCTTGAAATTTAGGATGCTAGGTAACTCTAGTGTATACGTAAATGAGAAACCGTAATACTGTGGATCATCACAAATTACTCTTTATTTTAAGACTTCCTAACTGAATCCCAAATTGGATGAGATCGTCTCTAATCTGGAGTCATGTTTATCTGATGAAACAACCTTTTCTGTTAGCAGTAGTGGTGGAGTTAAAAATGTACAGCAGTTAAATACGTGTTCCATTATTTACTCAAATGTGTAGTGAGAAAATATTCTCATATTTGCCTCCAAATATATCACAAAATTTTAAATCCCATTACTGTGATTTCTGTTGTCTCCTAGCTTGAATTCATAGATTCTAGGACTGGAAGGGACCTCGAGAGGTCATCGAGTCCAGTCCCCTGCCCTCTTGGCAGGAACAAATACTGTCTAGACTAGGGGTTGGCAACGTTTGGCACGCGGCTCACCAGGGTAAGCACCCTAGCGGGCCGGGCCAGTTTATTTACCTGCTGATGCGGCAGGTTCGGCCGATCGCGGCCCCCACTGGCCGCGGTTCGCTGTCCCGGGCCAGTGGGGGCAGCGGGAAGCCGCGGCCAGCAAATCCCTCAGCCCGTGCCGCTTCCCGCCGCCCCCATTGGACCGGGATGGCGAACCGCGGTGAGTGGGGGCTGCGATCGGCCGAACCTGCCGCATCAGCAGGTAAATAAACTGGCCCGGCCTGCCAGGGTGCTTACCCTGGCGAGCCGCGTGCCGAACATTGCTGACCCCTGGGTCTAGACCATCCCTGATAGACATTTATCTAACCTACTGTTACATATCTCCAGAGATGGAGATTCCACAACCTCCTTAGGCAATTTATTCCAGTGTTTAACCACCCTGACAGTTAGGAACTTTTTTCCTAATGTCCAACCTAAACCTCCCTTGCTGCAGTTTAAGCCCATTGCTTCTTGTTCTATCCTTAGAGGCTGAGGTGAACAAGTTTTCTCCCTCCTCCTTATGACACCCTTTTAGATACCTGAAAACTGCTATCATGTCCCCTCTCAGTCTTCTCTTTTCCAAACTAAACAAACCCAATTCTTTCAGTCTTCCTTCATAGTCATGTTCTCAAGACCTTTAATCATTCTTGTTGCTCTTCTCTGGACCCTCTCCAATTTCTCCACATCTTTTTTAAAATGCGGTGCCCAGAACTGGACACAATACTCCAGCTGAGGCCTAACCAGCACAGAGTAGAGTGGAAGAATGACTTCTCATGTCTTGCTCACAACACACCTGTTAATACATCCCAGAATCACGTTGGCTTTTTTTGCAACAGCATCACACTGCTGACTCATATTTAGCTTGTGGTCCACTATAACCCCTAGATCCCTTTCTGCTGTATTCCTTCCTAGACAGTCTCTTCCCATTCTGTATGTGTGAAACTGATTTTTCCTTCCTAAGTGGAGCACTTTGCATTTGTCTTTGTTAAACTTCATCCTGTTTACCTCAGACCATTTCTCCAATTTGTCCAGATCATTTTGAATTATGACCCTGTCCTCCAAAGCAGTTGCAATCCCTCCCAGTTTGGTATCATCTGCAAACTTAATAAGCGTACTTTCTATGCCAATATCTAAGTCATTAATGAAGATCTTGAACAGAGCCGGTCCCAAAACAGACCCCTCTGGAACCCCACTTGTTATGCCTTTCCAGCAGGATTGGGAACCATTAATAACAACTCTGAGTACGGTTATCCAGCCAGTTATGCACCCACCTTATAGTAGCCCCATGTAAGTTGTATTGCCTAGTTTATCGAGAAGAATATCATGCGAGACCGTATCAAATGCCTTACTAAAATCTAGGTATACCACATCCACAGTTTCTGCCTTATCCACAAGACTCGTTATCCTATCAAAGAAAGCTATCAGATTGGTTTGACATGATTTGTTCTTCACAAATCCATGCTGGCTATTCCCTATCACCTTACCACCTTCCAAGTGTTTGCAGATGATTTCCTTAATTACTTGCTCCATTATCTTCCCTGGCACAGAAGTTAAACTAACTGGTCTGTAGTTTCCTGGGTTGCTTTTATTTCCCTTTTTATAGATGGGCACTATATTTGCCCTTTTCCAGTCTTCTGGAATCTCTCCTGTCTCCCATGATTTTGCAAAGGTAATAGCTAGAGGCTCAGATACTTCCTCTATTAGCTCCTTGAGTATTCTAGGATGCATTTCATCAGGCCCTGGTGACTTGCAGGCAGCTAACTTTTCTAAGTGATTTTTAACTTGTTCTTTTTTTTATTTTATCTGCTAAACCTACCCCCTTCCCATTAGCATTCACTATGTTAGGCATTCCTTCAGACTTCTCGGTGAAGACCAAAACAAAGAAGTCATTAAGCATCTCTGCCATTTCCAAGACTCCTGTTATTGTTTCTCCCTCTTCACTGAGCAGTGGGCCTACCCTGTCTTTGGTCTTCCTCTTGCTTCTAATGTATTGATAAAAAGTCTTCTTGTTTCCCTTTATTCCCGTAGCTAGTTTGAGCTCATTTTGTGCCTTTGCCTTTCTAATCTTGCCCCTGCATTCCTGTGTTGTTTGCCTATATTCATCCTTTGTAATCTGTCCTAATTTCCGTTTTTTATATGACTCCTTTTTATTTTTTAGATCATGCAAGATCTCGTGGTTAAGCCAAGGTGGTCTTTTGCCACATTTTCTATCTTTCCTAACCAGCGGAATAACTTGCTTTTGGGCCCTTAATAGTGTCCCTTTGAAAAACTGCCAACTCTCCTCAGTTGTTTTTCTCCTCAGTCTTGATTCCCATGGGACCTTACCTATCAGCTCTCTGAGCTTACCAAAATCCGCCTTCCTGAAATCCATTGTCTCTATTTTGCTGTACTCCCTTCTACCTTTCCTTAGAATTGCAAACTCTGATTTCATGATCACTTTCACCCAAGCTGCCTTCTACTTTCAAATTCTCAACGAGTTCCTCCCTATTTGTTAAAAATCAAGTCTAGAACAGCCTCCCCCCAGTAGCTTTTTCAACCTTCTGAAATCAAAAGTTGTCTGCAATGCAGTCCAAGAATTTGTTGGATAGTCTCTGCCCCGCTGTTATTTTCCCAACATATATTTGGATAGTTGAAGTCCCCCATCACCACCAAATCTTGGGCTTTGGATGATTTTGTTAGTTGCTTAAAAAAAGCCTCATCCACCTCTTCCACCTGGTTAGGTGGCCTGTAGTAGACTCCTAGCATGACATCACCCTTGTTTTTTACCCCGTTTAGCCTAACCCAGAGACTCTCAACACTTCCATCTTCTGTGTCCATCTCCACCTCAGTCCAAGTGTGTACATTTTTAATATATAAGGCAACATCTCCTCCCTTTTTCCCCTGTCTATCCTTCCTGAGCAAGCTGTACCCATCCACACCAACATTCCAATCATGTGCATTATCCCACCAAGTTTCAGTGATGCCAATAATGTCATAGTTGTATTTATTTATTAGCACTTCCAGTTCTTCCTGCTTGTTACCCATACTTCTCGCATTTGTATATAGGCATCTAAGATACTGGTTTGATCTTGACTCCCAGTTTTGCCCTGACCATCCTTTCTCTCTGCCATTATAGCCCACGCTCCCGCTTGTTTCTGACCCATCTCCCAGGTCTCCATGTTCACCACTTACCCGTGGGCTTTGCTCACCTGTCTCCTGTTCGAAAGAAACATCTGACAGCTGCTTTATTTGCATGTTGTTGGATCCCCTAAATTTACCAGACAGTGTCATAGCTGCTGATGACATTGTCTTGTTGGCTCAGTTTGGTCAATCCCTGCAGCTGATGTCTGATCTGGTTGGGCAAGAAGCAGTGCGCACTGGTCTGGTTATTAATCTGGATCAAGGTAAGAACATAAGCATGACCGTACTGGGTCAGACCAAAGGTCTATCCAGCCCAGTATCCTGTCTATCAACAGTGGCCAATGCCAGGTGCCCCAGAGGAAGTGAACCTAACAGGCAATGATCAAGCGTAATTACCATCAAGCAGCCTCCAGCTCCAGATTACAACCAGCTCAATATTAACTTGTCTGGAGGGGACATCGAGTAGATGGCAGCTTTCAAACATTTGTGCAGCATCATAGACAGTGCTGGAGGTTACTCAAAAGATATGGATGTGTGTATAGCTGCAGCCGTGCCATGTTTCAGATCCTTCAGGGTCCCCTGGGGGGATGTTGTGACGTCAGGTTTGCTACAAATTTGTCAAACTAAAGAGCCACAGTTATACCAACTCCAGTGTATGGTAGTGAAATGTGAGGAGCTGAAGAACACTTGATTGATGTTTCTGATCCTTGTCATCTTCGTTAGCTGTTCCATATCAAGAACAAGATTAGAAATGAGATAGTTGAAGTCAAATCCAGCAACCGCCTCCATCAGCACTTGTTTAGTTTCAGTGGCTTTCTTGATATGGATACATTAATAGAACTGAAGATCAACAAATTCTGAAGTGTGTACACCAATAAATGCTCCTATGTGACCAGTAATTGCCTGGGCGTCAAAAGCTTTAGTGGCATGACAAGATTGCCAGTGATGGACATAAGCTGAATATACAACCAGACCACCTCAAGCACCTTGCCAGAGAATGATCCGGTGGAGCTAAGTTTGTGAGACTGTCCCTTTCGGATTTGCTATGATGATGGATTTCCTAAATTTGTAAGAAGTTTTATTAAAATTTACAGCATGTTGCAATACAATTTAAGTTTAGATATTTGCTGTAATTGTCTTTCACAATGGAGTGTGCTAATTATTGCCAGGTTTGACATGCGCAATATAGTGCTTAACAAAAGATACAAATAAGAAACATGGCTTTTGTCAACACTGTAGTTCAGAATATGAAACTGAGACCTAAGCTAAATGACCACGTGGACTCTTGGTTCTCATGCCCAGTTATTCTTAGAAGTTGTTAATGTAAACATCAGAAGGAAAAACTTAAATGCCTGTTTGGAAAACTGCAGTCTTTTAGGCAATGACAGCACTTGGAATATATTTATTGATTGTTTTTTGTTTCTTTTGAAAACTGTGTAGCAAATTGCTCTTCTAATCAGAGTAAATGTTTTAGAACCAGAGAAGAAATGAAGGCCCTGCTTCTGTAATCTTATTCTTCTGGGCAGATCCTGGCATCCAGGCTGAGCACCACTTAAGTCAATGTGGGCCGAGTGAGCAAGCATCCGCACACATCGATCTTGATTGCAGGATCAAGGCCTCACTGAATGTTTTTCTTTTCACAACATCCATGTGAAAAATGTTTTTACTGGGGCTGTCCACCGATTAAAATAATGAATCCCGTTTAATTGTGCGATTAAGCAATAATAGAATACATTTATTTAAATATGTTGTGATGTTTTCTACATTTTCAAATATATTGATTTCAATAATAACACAGAATACAAAGTGTACAGTGCTCACTTTATATTTATTTTTTATTACAAATATTTGCACTGTAAAGAAATAAAAATACAATATCTACTCATTCATAAGCCAAATATTTTTGGTGGCATCAAAGAGCTGGGGTCAGCTTATAAATGGGACAACACCAAATTTGATGATTTAAAACTCTATGGAATCATTGAATTGAATATCTATTACATTGTCTTTTTGTTTATTTGGCGCATCTGCAGGCATGGAGGCCCTCAGCTCCCTGTGGCCGCGCTTCGCTGTTCCCAGCCAATGGGAGCTGCAGATGCTCCAAGTAAACAAAACGTCCCGTCAGCGGCTTACCCTGACAGGCTGGGAGCCAAAGTTTGCCAACCCCTGAAATATAGGGTCAGCTTATGAAAGGGTCATACGGTTTTTGCTCCTTTTACCTAACCATCTTGGGGGGGGTGGGTCAGCTTATAAACGAACAGGCTAATGAACGAGTATATACGGCAGTATTTTTCAATTCACTTAATACAAGAACTGTAGTGTAATCTCTTTATCATGAAAGTTGAACTTACAAATGTAGATTTGGGAACAAAAAATAACTGCATTCAAAAATAAAACAATGTAAAACTTTAGAGCCTACAAGTCCACTCAGTCCTACTTCTTGTTCAGCCAATTGCTAAGACAAACAAGTTTGTTTATGTTTGCAGTAGATAAAGCTGTCCGCTTCTTGTTTATGATGTCACCTGAAAGTGAGAATAGGCGTTCGCAAGGCATTGTTGTAGCCAGCATCGCAAGATATTTACATGCCAGATGCACTAAAGTTTTTCAGTGCAGTTATGTAACAAAAAAAATCTACATTTGTAAGTTGCATTTTCATGATTGAGAGATTCCACTATAGTACTTGTATGAGGTGAATAGGAAAATACTACTGTATTTCTTTGTTTACAAATATTTGCACTGTAAAATGATCAAAAATAATATAAAGTGAGCACTGTACACTTTGTATTGTGTTGTAATTGAAATTAATGTATTTGAAAATGTAGAAAAACATCCAAAAATATTTTAATAAATGTAAATTGTTTTATTGTTTAACAGTGCAATTAAAACTGATTAATTTTTTTCTTAGTCATAATTAATCACAATTAGAAAAATTAATCACATGTGTTAACTGTAATTAATTGACAGCCCTAGTTTTTACATTAATTTTTCTGAGTTGAATCTTTAAAATATTTTTAATGAGGTTAACTTTTGCAGAAATCACATTGAAAAAGTAAGATATATTCACAATAATGAAGAGCTCCCCTGATGGTGCAAGCTCCTGTATACACTAGCTGACTTCATTGAGGCTCCATTTGATGCAGGTGGGCTTATAGGGTCAGAATCAAAATGTGTAAATGTGGAAAATTTACAGATGATTTGGTTGTGACTTTGTAGCTAAAGTTGCATGTGGGTGTTATGAACCTCATTTCAGGGGCAGCGAGTTATATGAGGCTGTGTGCCCGGGCTCCAGCAATATTCAGGCCCCAGGAGCCTGGCTCCACCAATGTTTGGGGCCAGGTCTCCTCCCCCGGCCCCACTTGCTGCCCCCATGTGCCTCCCCGGAGTGTTCCCCGGCCCCCACTTGCTGCCCCCGCGCGCCTCCCCTGGGTCCCAGAGCATCCCTGCTGGCTTCCAGCATCAACTGCCACTGCAGGGTCCTAGTGCTCCCCACCACTAGTGCCAGGGCAGGCTGACCCTGCCCTTCTGCCTTGAACCTTCCATTTTCCGGCGGGACCCTCCACCACCACAGGGGGCCCCCCCACCCGCAGTCAACTTTCCTGTCCCATGCTGAGCAAGGGGCAGCCCCATCCCCCACCCCCAGTGAGGCTACAGTGAGGGGCAGCAGCAGGGGAGGAGGCGCACATGTGATGGCAGCCCCTCCCCCCCAGCACCCACCACGGGGGAGGGGGCGAGGGGGCTTCCTGGACCTGAGAGGGGCCCTAGGAGCACATGCAGTGACAGTGGTGTGAGTGCTGGGGAGGGAGGGGGGAGCCCCTCCCCCAGAGCTTGCTGCTGCCGGCGGGGAGAAGGCTGGGGGGATCCTCCTCTGTGGCCTGCCTGCACCCCAAACTCCTGATCCCCAGCCCCGCCTCACCCTAGAGCCCACACCCCCAGCCAGAGCCCTCAACCCTTGCACTCCAGCTCTCTGCCCTAGCCCTGAGCCCCTCCCACACCCCAAACTCGTCATCCCCAGCCAGAGCCCTCATCCCTCTTCACCCTAACCCTCTGCCTCAGCCCTGAGCCCCATCTTGCATCGTGAACCTTTCAGCCCCACCCCACCCTCTGCCTGAGCCCCTCCCACGCCCCAAACCCCTCATCACCAGACCCACCCCAGAGCCCTCACATTTTTACATTATTTAAAAATATATATATTGGCTTACAAGACAGGTGGGGGGTGGAGGGAGGGTGGGACTTGGAGCTATTCTGGGCACCACCAAAAATTATACAAACCTGCCGCCTGTGCCTCATTTAACACTCTCCTCACCTACCTCCCTACTTTGAATTAGGAAAGACTTTTCTGGTTAATGTTGGGGAGGACTAACAATGTTTATATTTGGTTAAATTCTGCAAGTGACTTTTGGATTATAGCTGTTTAAAAATGACTGAACATTTTTAAAGACTTAACTCTTACTGGAAAGAAGACCGGTACCTTATGGAACTCTCAAACAATATTTTCACGTTTCTCCAGCAGTCATTAAGGAACAGAAAATATTTAGCTGAATTCAGTAGCTGCTTAACATACTGCTAATACTGAAGACCTATTAAAGTAGTAGTGCCCACAGTGATACCTGTCCTCTTGTGTGGGGAAACAAAGTACTAGCCAGGGATGGAAGGACAATCCTTTCATGGTTTTTCAGTGTTTTCTTTCTGCTGTTTTAATGAAAGTCTGTAGCTGTTATGATGGCACATAAAATCTAAAATTGTGACATAAATTACAGTGATGTGTGAATTTGTGGGGAGTCTGAAGCAATGAACTCACCCTCTTATATAGCTGCGTGCTAACTCACTAACCCGTAATGATACTTTAAATGCCAACATTAGTAAATATTTCCCTGCTCATCAAAACATGTAAGAATGAGAGAGTCATGTTATGCATATCTACACCATTGTTGGCCAAAGTGAAAGTAGGTAGCCAAAGGGGGGAGTAGTTAGGGCAGCCTAGAAGATATTCAAATCAATGTTTTAACATGGTATGACTGCTGAAGATAAACGTGGCTGTTTGTCAAGTGGTCAGTTTAACTGCAGGGGCGGGGGGGTGGGGGGGATTTTAGCTGAAATAGTGGCCTTTCACAGGCAACCAAGTCTAGACAGGCAGCATCTCAGTGCCTTCATTTGGGCATGAAAACTCACTAATCATGCCAACAAAAATAAACAAATCTAAACTGTCATCTGACACCGAGTGCCCCAGTATGTTTTCACAAGCAGTACTGCCAGGGGTGGCCAGTACTGCAAGGCTGAGTGCCACCTAAAGATCACATGGCCCATTCATTGGATGACACAAGGGTCCTGTGGGGAAGAAGTATGTGATCAGGTAATCGGCTATATCATAATGCTTGTACAAGGGAGTCGAATCAAAATTTCATAGCCTTAATTCTGGCATTTGGTAACTTTTAAGTGCTTACTTTACAACCTTAATGATGTTCTAACACGTTTTTACATAACTTCTGCATTTAAAAAAAACCTTTAAAAAACCCCAGAAATTCTGTGATGTGGAACCATATTGACCCCCATTTAGGTAGTCTTCAGGGTTTGGGCCTTTACATCCACAGCATAGACTTCTACCACTTTGAGCTAATTGAATAACTGGTAGCATTAATAGGCTATTGTTCTAGATGTGGACACATTTTGGGTTACACAGCTTTTTGTCGTAGCAGATGAATGTAGAGACTCTGATTCAATTCTAGGTTCTGGAAAGGAATGTGCTATAGTGGTCTGATTCTTCTGTACCTTGCGCTCCTCTCTAGTTCCCTTCTCCACAGTTTAGGCTCCAATCCCCCATATGCTTGCTTATACCACCTTTTGGTCCTATCCCTACTGTTCACACCAGCTCCTGATCCCTCCCCACTGTCATCAGCACTCTATATTCCAGTGTGGTTGCTTCTTCCTTCTCTTCTGTGCTATCTCGGTGCCAGCAAGCAGAGGCATTGAAAGGAGAGGAGACCGTCTTAGCTCTTAATTCCTGTGCCCAGTGCTACAGAAACAAGTAGGAGCAATTGCAGAGAAACACCTGTTCAGCATTTGCGTTGCTAGTATGGCACATGCTCAGTCACTCTGTGGGAATGGCATATGTACAGTCCAGTTGGCACAAGGCAGTTCTAAGGGGATGGAGCATGCTGAGTGCAAATGGGATCTTCAGAGAATTTAGCTTCCAAACTCTGGCAAGTCTCTAATGAGCATGTGCAAACTGTGATTTTATTCATTCATTTATTTATTTATTTTATTTAATTTAATTTAATTTTAAGAGGCTCATAACTTGGTGAAATTTGGGTGGACGTTCATGGGGACTACAAAAGGTGCAGCTCTAAGACCAGGATGACGCTCCCTCCCCACCTCAACCAAATTTCAAGCCTTTGCTCCAAAGCCTGGAGGCAATAGAGTTTCTTAGTGAAACAACTAAGATTTTTTTTAACATTAGCAAAACTTTATTTTTTCCCTAATCTTGTTCTTGTTTATGGCTGTTTTTTAGCTGAAACTTGCCAAAAAAAAGTGAGGTTGACTGAGGCAGACACCCAGCATGGAAAATTTCAGCATAATAATTTGGCAAAAGGATAAGCATCTGAAAATAGGGACTTACAATAGAAAGTGTTGGACAGCTTTACTATTGAGGATGTTGCCTGCCTGTGAATTATAAATTTCCTTAGGGATATGTCCATTCTCCCACTTGTATTGATATTCTAAACTGAAATGTGTATCAATTAACAGTTCCTCTAGCACAGATCTGTTAATATCTTCAAGGAATTGGTTGCCTCTTTAATAAAAATGTGCTGATTGATGTTTTACTCAGTGTAGTGTTGAGATCCCTTCATATTTAATGATTGTCATCTGTACTATAGTGTTCGTTTGTACCTGCAATTTTAATTAAATAGAAATATATTTAGCTATATAATAATACTCAGTGCAGTCAGAGAATTGACCTGCCAATTCTACTCTTGGTTTTTAAATTTTTTAATTGCTTCTGGACTGAAATATTGCCAAGTTTAAATCCAGAGTTTTTATATATGGCAGAGATTATATATAAACTTTTGATAAACTATAATGGAAAGGTTTGATGGGTCATTTGCTATAATAAGACTTCTAAGGATGCTATAAGTAACATTTGTTTATAAAATACAGAAAAATTGCCATTATCTCACTGAAAGGATTTCCATGGTATCCATTTCAGCAGTAGGAGACTCTTAATCTGTCCACTTACTGCTGTTGTTTTTAGTGTTTTCTTTGTGACGAGCTACACAAATAATTCCAGAGGAAGTAAGCTGGTCTCTGGGCCCTGAAATGCTATGCTTTGCTGGTGCCATGGAATAGCATCTTCTACATCTGTAAGAGGGCGGGCAAAGCCAACACATTAATTTAGGTTAAACTTCCAGTAGTGGGGGGAAATGAAACTATATATATATATATAAAAATAAAAACAATTATAATAAACCTATAAATAATAGGTTTTTACAAGTTCTCCATCACCATAGTATCTGAGCACCTTAAGATAGTAAGCAATTCTGCTAATAGAGATAGTATTGACTGCATATTTGTCAAAATAACACAATATAATCATGCCAGTTTTAATTATTTTGGTAATTTATTTCAAAATACCTGTCAACAAGTATGTCTGTAGTAATACAGAGACAAAGATTCAGGAAATGTTTTTTGACAACTAGATTCCTTATTAGGCATATTAATACAGAACTTTGAGTAATAATTCATTCAAACTACAATACAGAAATGTATTTCCTGAACCCGTCAGAAGCAGTGCAAAGGCTTGGGGGGAATCAGGGTAATGGAGGAGCTGAGGGGGAAGGAAGTCAATGCTGGGAAAGAGCCTGGGAGTGAACCTGGAGGGTGATTGGTTATAGGTGGGAGAAGTATGTAACATTTTGGGGGAGAGGAGGGATTGTTAGGGATTTGGGAAGCCTACCCATGCAGACCCTGGCAGACCCCTAGCATCTCCCAATCAGTCAGGCACATCTGCCCCTGTCCCCATGTGTCCCAGCACCCCCACTTGGCCACCCCCCCCTCATCTCCATGTGTCCCTGCACCCCGACTCATTCAGCTGCCACTCCAGTCTACCCCCACTAGCCCTTCTAAACTCCAATCTGTGACCACCTACAGCAGCCCTGTGTACCCCACTCTCTTTTCCCTCCATCCCACATATCCCGTGCTGCCTCACCTGGCTCTGCAGGCGGGGTGCTGTGAGGAATGCAGTTTCTGCTCTCTCCATATCGGCTGCTGGCTGATGCAGCCGGTGAGTCGGCTGCCTCTGTTTTGGCATCACAGCAGCCCCTGGTGGGTGAAAGATGTAACTGTAGAGCATCTCTGGCAGAATATATTTTCTGTGGAGAATAAAAATATCTGTGGGACACATGAATTCTGCATGTGCACAGTGGCGCAGAATTCCCTCAGGAGTAATACATCATCCCTGCTTGTGTAATTTGGGGGACTGAAGCTGGGATCCCCAGAAGTAGAAGTAGGCACCTCCACCACTTGACCTAAACAACCAGATGTCTTAGCATTGAAGTAATAGCAGAGTCATGAACCTTATAGCTGTAAGAGCTACACTGTGTTAGTGTGGATTACAGAAGTACCCAATTTGAAACATTTCTTCTGAAAGACTGTTGGCAAAATGGAAGAGTTGCCTTCATTATATTACAGACTTGGGTTCTGTATTCTCTACTCCCAGCACCATCTGAAGTGACATTGTGCAAGCTCCTTTATCTTACTATAAAATTAATTTATAGTTCCCTTCCCCACCCCTAAGGGATGAAACCATGGCTCATTTTAAGGTGGTTAAGAACAAAAACATTAACAGTAGCCTGTGGAAGAGCTGAGATTAGAACTCATGTTCTGTGGGTTTGCAGTTCAGTACATCTTCTTCTAAACTGCATAGCATTGTATGTGGGAGTTCTCTCCTGTTCTGTTCTCCAAAAATGTGACCGGTGAAAGGCTGCATCACTATGAGATTGCATATAACAGGCCAAAATTGTGGTGTTCATGAAAGCTGGCAAAGCTGACAGTATGCCTGGTTAACTTTGGGGTTCTTTTTTTTCCCCCCAGCCACATCATGTATTTCATGAATTGCTTAATCAATAGCTATAGGTTGTGTGTATCAGCAAGTAAGCCAGTTCATGCCAGATTGCCATACAACTTTCTGGCTTCTGGCATTTGGTTTATATGGTACAGTAGTATATTGTTGCTGGGGAGTCCTTAATTCCTTCATTATCTGGTTGATGTAGAAATTTATCCTAGCTTGCATCTTTTTGAGGCCCTGCTGAAATCTTCCGACAACCACTCTTCAAGTTTATGCACCTGAGTTATGGGCAATACATGTTCTTTCTGAACCCAAATGGGTTATCTGGGCTGTCAAATTGCAATGAAGCTTATTTTTTATCATAAATTTGGTCCCACAGCATAGAGGTGGGGATACCTGTCTCAGAAGTGCAATCCTGCTTTCTATGAGTATTGTCAGGACAACAAGAATTATCCCCAAATGTGATCTCAGCTGTAAGTAAGCAACATGTTTGCTTTAAACTTTCTTTTCCATTTCCAACATCGGCTCTGTTTTGAAAAACTTGTTTATCATTGTTGAATGAAGAAAAACAACCTTATTTTATATTGTCTGCATAGAATCCATGAAATCCTTTTCAGTCATAATCCTTTTATTACATACAGCAGTCATTAAATAACAGCAAATGAATTTATTTTTTAAAACTACAAAGGATTAAAAGATCATATAGCATAAGCACAGGAACATGGAGATCTGTGTCATTCTACTACTGCAGTGTCAGTATGAACAAAATACTGGCACGTGGCATCCCTCATCATGCATACCTGCACAGTGTGTCCAACAATTGTAGTAATTTGCCTAGGATAAAAGGGAAAATCCCAATTTGTGTTCTTGGTTGTGCTTTCCCCTCTGCTCACAAATGTTATGGAAGATTTAGGTAAGACAGTAGAGACATATGTCAGGTCAGTGTGATTTTGCTTCGATAGGCATCTATGTCGACCCTCAGGATGCACTCAGACACCTTTCTGCCACTAGTGAGATTGTAGTTAAATTGCCAATTGTTAGCATCTCATAATCTTAGTATTGTAAGGCAACAGAATGTAAACTAAGGTCCCCAAGGCATTTAGCACAGATTTACCACATATTTCTTGGTTTTACTGCAGCAGTGGCACCCTTATCTACTCTTTTCTGCGCATTGTCTAATTATTTAATATTCTGGTATCCTGCATCATGACAGGCGAGCAAGCGAAGCACCTTTGTGATCCACCACATCTTTATTTTATGGTTGTAGAGCTCTGCAGATTGAGAGGGGAAATGAACAAAGAATTGAGACATGAAATCCATCAGTAGCCCCAGCATACTTTAAGAAGTCTCAACATCATTCACAGCCCTCAATTATTTGATTGGCGTTGCTAGCTTTAATGATGAATCAACATTTACTTTGTCGCAGTACTATTTCTCTCATTGTCTTTCCCATGCCAAAGCTTTCAAGTGATAGTCTGCATTTTTGGCTCGTCTCCAAAGTGGTATGACAACTCATGCCCAGAAGAACAGTCTTTTTTATCTGAGCTGAATTTCAGTTGTTAATGCCACGCATACAGTCTAAATTTATTGGTGTCTCGGCCAGTTGCACTTGGTTTAGATCATTACAGTGTTGTCCCAGCAGTGGGCTGAGCTATGTTTTGCCGAAAGTCCGCTTTCTTTGTGGTTCAGTTTGGCATTTTAAATTGACATAGTTCTGTGTGTTCCTCTACCTTGTTTTCAGGTTACAATTGACTTTTCTTTGTAATGTAACTGTCTCTGCCCAGTCTGCTTCCTACCTGTTAAGCAGCAAACTCCAGAATCTGGAGGATGTAGCAACCTGCAGTGCTAGGAATGTCTCCCCAACAACTGGTCACTGTGATCATTGAGGCAGGAGATGGAGTTTTGTGTAAGCCGTCCTGTAGTCCTAGATCAGTGTTGCCCAAACTTGGGACGCCGCTTGTGTAGGGAAAGCCTAATTAATAGTTGCACTACAGGCAAGTTTGAAGTTGAGCCAGTCTTGGTTGCAAAGCCTGTTCAAAGGATTAGAGGTGAGATTACATGATTGCATCTGCAGCCAGGTCACATGCCAGTAATGTTTACAAGGCTATAATTGGGTGCAGATGACTACTGAATAGATAGTAGACATGACTGGGTTGAAATGTTAAAGACCCTTTTTTTTGGCCTAGTTAATCCTTGATGAAAGAGAATTTAACTTGAGCTATGTTCAGATTTCATGGAGTGGAATGAGGTTGCCACTTAAGTGTCGTACTTATTTATAAAAACTTTAATATCCTGGCAAATTTTCCTTCCTGGTCACTTATTTCTACAATCCCTGTAAAATGCGTAGCAGTAACAAACTGTCTTTACAAGGTTGCCGCAGTATTGAGGGGTGTGAGAAGAAATGATATATCTTCGCCTAGGAGCATAGCCCAGACATTTGACAAAGAATTTACTCATTTTGGGGCTCTGCTCTGTTAAGCAACAAACCAAAAAATAGTAATATTCTTGTATTTAAATTCAGTGCTTTCTAATTCTGTCTTCTGAGCTAGTTTCCTTCTTGTCTTCTCATGTTTTGTTGTTGGACTACCCTCCATAAAGTGTATACCATTTTTCAGAAGTATGTAACCAAAGCAGCAAGGGAGCTGAGATAGTTTTATGGGTATAATATCACACATTTGGAATCAGCTGCCCCATTGCCTATGGTGATCAGCCAGTGCCTAATCTTTTTAAGCAGAACTTTCCTGGAGCAGAGCATGATTTGGGCAGCGGTGAAGCTTAGGGGAGGAGTTGAACAGGTTCTTCCCCTCAACTCCTATCTCTTTCCAGCAGCTACACATCTGGCTCAGCTGCCAGACAGCATTCCCTCATCTCCTCACCCCTAACACTGGCTTCAAAACAGATCCCAGCCAGCAGAACCTTGCCTCCCCATTCACCAGCTTTCATGTAAAAACAGCCAGTTTCTTTCCCTGACCCCACTTCTGTGCTACTTTGGATTGTGACCACAAATGATAATAGAAATGGGGCCATAAATTGGATACTGGTCTGAGGGTCCTGAATGTTTGACAGCCTCTGCTCTAAAAGTAAGTTAAATCATCAGCTACCTCTGTTTGAGCACTCAAGGCATACCTGGTGTGTGTGTGGTTTACACCAGGGGTTCTCAATCTTTTTCTTGCTGAAGCCTATAAAAACGCCAGGGCCCAGCAAGGGAGGAGAGGGACCCTTAGTCATAGGCATAGTTTTACTTCTGTTTGGGGGTGGGAGGCAAGAGCTGGCGGGGCTTGAGCCAGCTCCTCACAGCAGGGTCCAGGGAGGGAGCGCCACCTCCACCCCTTAACTCACTCAGGAGGCCACCCAGCCTATCTGGGCTGTAGGGGGCCATAACCAAAAAATGTAACTCAAAAAGGGGACTCAGTTCCAAAAGTTTGAAAACCGCTCAGGGTGCAGGGAGGGGGGGAGTCGTTCAGGGTGCAGGGAGGGTGCAGGCAAGGGAGTAACTAAGGGTGCAGGGAGGGGAGTAGCTAGGTGCTGTGTATGGGCAAGGGGGCTCCCAGCTTTGGAGGTGGGGTGGGGGCGCTGGGGCTCCTGGCTTCATCCCCCCTCTCCCCCCGTTCCTGGCTGGAGTGGGGCGGTTTGCCGGCTTCAGCTCCACACTGCTTTGGGGACTTGAGGGGGCACTGGCATCCGTTCCCGGCTGGGGGATGGGGGCCTCCAGCTTCAACCACGTGCCGCTCCCGGCTTCGGGGGTGGGCACCGGCTTCAGCCCTGCGTCACTCCCAGCTTCAGTGCTGGGGCTTGGGGCACTGGGTTTCAGTTGTGGGGCTCCGTGGCCCCCCTGAAAGGGCTCGTGGACCCCCAGTTGAGAACCGCTGGTTTACACTATAACAAGCAAACCTTCCTAGTGCAATGGAATATTTTTCCATTTATTTACTCTAGTAAATCAAACCTCTGAATAACCCACTTCTTTGCCACTATTCAGTTTTGTAATGCCTAAATAATAATATTGTTTCAGATTGGTTGTTGAATCTGACCTCTTAACTGAGCTGTAAAAGTAATTAGATATTGCTTGGAAAAAACTTACACTTAAAGTAGCCTTTTCTGAAGACTTCCCATGCTGCATAGACTACAAGAAATATGCTTAGATTATGTGTGCTAAGAGTAAATGTCTATGCTTCATCTTTTACTAATCTTAAAATATATTGTTTTTCCCCTTCAGCTTCACTGGAATATCAGAGAACTGATTATGTATGGTGTTTCTGAGAAAAGAATGTACAGTGTTCCATTGGGTGACTTCTTGGTTGAGAATACATTATTTTATGACTGTACTTGCATTCTTAGAGGATTTGTAAATCCTTCAGGGTTAGTTTTCTCATAAATCAAAGGAATATCCTATAATATATGAATTTCTTTATTAGTAATTTAAGTTAAGGATCTGCAAGCTTAATGGGCATTACAGATTGCAAGGTAGTTGGTCATTGTCATATGTCAGTCAGAATTTGTTATCAAGATGAAATTATTGCTTTTTTTTTTTTTAGGACTGTCGATTAATCACAGTTAACTCACGCGATTAACTCAACAAAATTAATCGTGATTAATTGCACTGTTAAACAATAGAGTGCCAGTTGAAATTTATTAAATGGATTTATTTATTGTTTTTCTACATTTTCAAATATATTGATTTTTATTACAACACAGAATACAAATTGTACAGTGCTCACTTTATATTATTATTTATTACAAACATTTGCACTGTAAAAATGATAAACAAAAGAAATAGTATTTTTCAATTCATTGTCCACCACTTCCCAGTGGCTGGGAATGGCGAACCGTGGCCACCAGGAGCTGCGGGTGGCCGTGCCTGTGGATAGTTGAGGTAAACAAACTGTCTTGCGGTCCACTAGTGGATTACCCTGATGGGCTGTGTGCGGCCTCTGGGCCGCAGGTTGCCCATCATTGGGTTAAGGCCAGGTCTACACTACCACTCACTTTGATATAACTTACATTGCTCAGGAGTATGAATAAGGCGATGTCTACACTAGCACTTTTGTCGGTATAACTTACGTTGCTTAGGGATGTGAAAAAAAATTCTCAGACACACAAGTAACACTGACCAAAACACCGGTGTGGACGGTGATATGGTGGAAGAGCTTCTCCTGCCGACATAGCTACTGCCTCTCACGGGGATGGATTTATTATGCTGACAGGAGAGCTCTCTCCCGTCGGCATAGAGTGTCTTCACCAGATGCGCTACAACGGCACAGCTGCACAAGTGTAGCACTTCTAGTGTAGACTAGCTCTTACAAAATCAAGGGGAAATCTCCCTGTGAAGAATTAAGTTGCAGAATGTGGAAACTGAGGGCACAGTAGATCAGTGAAAGGATTAACTTAATGTATTTGTTGCTGGTTGTTGGATTCTGTTTTGGGTCATGGGAATGGGCTTGTAAATGCTGCTATTTATACAATTTTTATAATACCATCCGTTAGGTGGTAGTGCTGAAGCTTCCCATTGAAATTGTATGGAAAGGGCTGATTGGCAAAAACCAATAAAGGGTAGACCTAAGGGACTAAAAAACAGGTCTCCAGCCCTGGGATCTCACTTCAGCCTGGTAGTTTAAAATTAGCTCAGGAGCTTGCTCCAGTCTTGGGAGTTAATTTCAGTTTAGGAGTGAAGTCCAGGTTAGGAACTTGGTTTCAGTTAAGAACTCATCCTTAAATTTAGGGTTTCAGTCAGAAGCCTTCTTGTCTTTTACTGGTGGATTTTATTAAGGGATGTTTATTGTAAATACTGTTACTGTAACTCTAAGTTAAATTAACATACATTTTATAGGATCTCAAATTATTACTTACTTTGATATTTAAAATGGATTTCAGATTATTTTCAATCTATATTTGAGACTATGATCAGCATTTTCTACACTATAATTATGGAGTGACACTCTTTACTAAATGCTAAGCACTGTCCTAGCTGCTGCTTCAATGAAGAGAATGTGATCTAGCAGTTTGTCTGAGCCTCCTTTCAGCTTTAGAGAACTGGATACGATTTCAGTAGTTACAAAGGCCATTTAAAAAAAAAAAGCCTATAATTTTTTGTTTGGTTTCTGGGGAAAAAACACACACAGTTGTTAAATTAAAACAAATAGCTTTCTTTTTATATCATTCTGAAGTATTTATGTGAAATTAAGATATATTGGAAAAGTTTTTTTTATTTGGCAAGTTTAGAACTAATTTTTCTATAAATAAAAACATGCTGTTCTGAAAAGTTGAAGGGAGATATGATGAGCGCATCAAGGTTCTGGTGCTTATTAGGAAACAAGTTATAGAATTATCTAGAAACGTAGGCCGTGGCTACACTTGCGAGTTACAGCACTGTGTAAAGGCTCCCCCAGCACTGTAAGTCACTCCCCGTCCACACTGGCAAGGCATTTGCAGCGCTGTATCTCTGTGGTTGCAGCGCTGCATGTACTCCACCTCTCCGAGAGGAATAGCGAGTGCAGCGCTGCCGATGCGGCGCCAGTGTGGACGCCAAATGCACTGTGAATGGCCTCCAGAATTATTCAGCAGTATCCCACAATGCCTGTTCTAGCCACTCTGGTCATCAGTTCAAACTCTACTGCCCTTGCCTCAGGTAACCAACCATGTGACTGACCCTTTACATTCCCCGGGAATTTTAAAAATCCCCTTCCTGTTTGCTCAGCCCGGCGTGGTGTGGAGTGCTATCAGCGAATCTTTCCAGGTGACCATGCCTCCACGCGCCAAGCAAGCCCCAGCATGGAGCAATGGTGAGTTGCTGGACCTCATCAGTGTTTGTGGGGAGGAAGCTCTACAGTCCCAGCTGCGCTCCAGACGTAGGAATTACGATACCTTCGGGAAGGTATCAAAGGACATGATGGAAAGGGGCCATGACCGGGATTAAAGTGTAGGAGCTGCGGAGTGCCTACCGCAAAGCCCGCGACGCAAACGGCCGCTCAGCTGCTCCCCCCGTGACCTGCTGATTCTACAAAAAGCTGGATGCGATACTTGGGGTTAACCCCACCTCCACTCTGAACACCACCATGGACACTTCAGAGCCGGGGGGGGGGGGGGGGGGGAGGAGGAAGAGGAGGAGGAAAACGGGAGTGATGATGGTGGGCCGGATGGAGACACCCTGGAATCCCTGGAGCCATGCAGCCAGGAGCTCTTCTCGAGCCAGGAGGAAGGTAGCCAGTCGCAATGACCGGTACTTGGTGGAGAACAAACGGAAGAGCAGGTTCCCGGTAAGCGTTTTTTGTGGTTTTTTTCGGGAAGGAATTTTTTCGGTGCGGGCTCTTTGGGAGAGGACGGTTAGGCATGCATGCCTAGATGCGGAATAGTGCATTGATGTGGTTTATCACATCGCGGTAATCGGCCTCGGTAATCTCCTCGAATTTCTCATCCAGAACGTATGCAATGCGTTTGCGCAGGTTTATCAGGTCAGCCACCGTGGTTCTTGTCCCAGCCAGGCTAACGTGTCCGCACCACTGTGCCGTGAGGGGTGGGGGGGTCCATTGCTGCACACAGGCAAGCTGCATATGGGCCAGGGCGGAAGCCGCATTGCAGTAGAAGACCCTCCCTTGCTCCCCAGGTCACCCTCAGCAGCGAGATATCGTCCAGGACGAACTCCTGTGGAAAATGTTGGGACAGTGTTCAGTGTAGGTGCCCCCTGAAGCTGTTGGCTCTCCCCAAGGCACAGAAACCCGGAGGACAGTGCAGCCCTGAAACAATCAGTCCCCCTTACTCACCATTTTGAGGCTCCTGTGGGATATGCGTGCTCTATTTCAAACGGAAAAATTATGCTAATGTATAAACCACGTGAGTTAACTACACCTTAAGTGCGGGGGGAGTCATTACTCTGTCTGGTATAAACAATGCTGCCTCTGTTAAATGTTGCGTTTTGCCTATACAGCTGCATCAACCTTGAGACCTCAGCTGTCCCTCTTATCGCCTGCTCAGAGACTGCAAAGACTCAGGAAGAGACCGTGAAAAAGCAAAGAAGACATGCTGCAAGAAGTGATGCGGCAATCTATTAGAATGAGAAAGCACAGGACTGGAGGGAGAGAGAAAGCAGGATCCGCCAGGAAAACGCAGCACACCGGCAGCAAAGCACCGTGCACCGGCAGCAAAGCACTGATAGGCTCATAAGCATCCTGGAGCGCCAAGCAGACGCTATCCAGGAGCTGGTAGCCATGCAGAAAGAGGAGTAGTACCGCAAACGCCGCCACCCCCCCCCCCACAGCCCTTGTCCCAAAACTCTTTCCGTTGTGCCCCACTGTCACCTCCAACCCACTTTCCCCAACTTCCGTGTTCTTCACGCCACCCGCTGCCTCCAACACCAGTATCTTCACCACCCAGCCCTGAAAACCACGACCCTTACCCTCTGCACTCAACCCCTATCACCATGCAGTATAGCTGTCCTGAAGTGCAGCACTCACTGCGCAGCACACCAGACAGGACATATGCGAATCTGTGATTGTACTGTTCCCCACTCCACCCCCTTGTTTCTTTTCAATAAATAGATTCTTTGGCTTTCAAAACATTCTTTATTATTGCATAAAATAAAAGACTCCTTAGCCCAGGAAATAAACAGGCACTGCAAGTCTGCTAAGCAGACACTGATTCCTAAAGATTGGAACTATTGCACTTCACTCCCGTGCAGGGCACCGGATATCACTGCTGGTTTTCAGCCTCAAATTGCTCCCTCAAGGCATCCCTAATCCTTGCATCCCCGCGCTGGGCCCCTGTAATAGCTCTGCTCTCTGGCTGTGCAAATTCAGACTCCAGGTGTTGAACCTCAGAGGTCCATGCCTGAGTGAAGCTTTCACCCTTCCCTTCACAAATATTATGGAGGGCACAGCACGCGGATATAACCGTGGGGATGCTGTTTTCGGCCAAGTCAAGCTTCCCATACAGAGATCACCAGCGGCCCTTTAAACGGCCAAAGGCACACTCCACAGTCATTCAGCACCGGCTCAGCCTGTAGTTGAACCATTCCTTGCTGCTGTCAAGGCTCCCTGTGTAGGGTTTCATGAGCCACGGCATTAATGGGTAAGCGGGATCTCCAAGGATCACAATGGGATGATCTTCCCCTACCGTGATCTTCCGCTCTGGGGAAAAAAGTCCCGGCCGGCATCTTCCTGAACAGCCAAGTGTTCCGAAAGATGCGTGCGTCATGCACCTTTCCGGGCCAGCCTGTGTTAATGTCAATGAAACGCCCATGGTGATCCACAAGTGCCTGGAGAACCATAGAGAAATACCCCTTCCGATTAACATACTCGGATCCTAAGTGGGGTGGTGCCAGAATAGGAATGTGCGTCCCATCTGTTGCCCCTCCACAGTTAGGGAACCCCATTTGTGCAAAGCCATCCACTATTTCCTGCACGTTACCCAGAGTCACGGTTCTTCTGAGTAGGATGCGATTAATGGCCTTGCAAACTTGCATCAACACGATTCCAACGGTCGACTTTCCCACTCCAAACTGGTTTGCGACCGACCGGTAGCTGTCTGGAGTTGCCAGCTTCCAGATTGCAATAGCCACCCGCTTCTCCACTGGCAGGGCAGCTCTCAATCTCGTGTCCTTGTGCCGCAGGATGGGGGCAAGCTCCTCACACAGTCCCATGAAAGTGGCTTTTCTCATCCGAAAGTTCTGCAGCCACTGCTCATCATCCCAGACTGCCATGATGATGTGATCCCACCACTCGGTGCTTGTTTCCCAAGCCCAAAAGCGGCGTTCCACGGTGCTGAGCATATCCGTGAATGCCACAAGCAATTTCATATCGTACGCGTTACGCGGCTCGATAGCATCGTCGGACTCCTCACCCTCACTCTCACTGTCACTTTGGATCTTAAGGAATAGTTCGACAGCCAAACGTGACGTGCTGGTGAGACTCGTCAGCATACGCCTCAGCAGTTCGGACTCCATTTCCCGCAGACAGATCGCGCTGCACAGAAACCGTTGAAAGAGGCGCCAAAGGTGGATGGAAACAAAGGGATTTCTGGGATGCGAAGCGATGCATCACTGGGCATTGGGACAGAACCCAGAATCCCCCGCACCCACACCCCCTTCCCACAATCCACGGCGCCAGAATGGGAAAAGGTGCTCTGTGTGATAGCTGCCCATAATGCACCGCTCCCAATAGCACTGCAATTGCCGCAAATGTGACCATGACAGTGCGCTGGGCAGCTGTCACTGTGGACAGACTGCAGCGCTTTCCCTACTCAGCTGCACAAAGTCAGGTTTAACTCACAGCGCTGTACATCTGCAAGTGTAGCCAAGGCCATAGAGGGAAAGGGGAATGTGGAGCCCACTAATTAGGCAGAGCAGTGGGAGTACTGGGTGAAGTGATCTCTTTTTGATTGAGGGCAGAATGCTTGGTTTATTGGAACCTAGAAAATTCTTGAGGTAGCCAGGGCATTTGAGAACATGAGAAGTCACTAGAACTTGCTATTCCATTCTAATGTAGGAAATTTGAAAGCTGCTAATTAATATAAATGTATGCAATTACCTAAGGTAATTGTCTAAGACAATATATGATTTTTTTTTCCTGACTCCACAAGTTTAAAGGGGTAGGAAAAAAGCAATTGAATGAACTGAAGTGCAAAGTAAATATGGTCAGGGTTAAAGAAAACACTCCTCTGAAGAGGACAGAAAATAATTTCTTTGAATTCTTCATGATCTAATGTGCCACTGAATAAAACTTATTGAAGGGAAGAACAGACTGGTGATAAGTTTGATCCATCATTAAAATGTAGCTGCAGTGATCATTTAAGTCTTTGTTCCAGGCCTCTGAGCAGCTTTTAAACTGCTAGAGGACAAAGACATGAACGAGAGAGAGAGTTGCAACTTTCTTTTATGCTAATATTGTCTTTGAGATAGCACATAATGAGCCGTTTTTAAAAATGACCAAAGCACTTCACTCTTGATGCATTCTTTTCAGGTATACTATTAAAAGAAATGGAGAAAATCAAAAGAAGAACAAAAATAATTGTATTAGATACTAGGGCAAGAAGATTGGTTGAACGTGAGAAATGACCAGATATTGGTTACAAGTATCTGTAAAGGGAAGAATAAAATCCTACTTAATGCTATTAATTTTACATCTGGGGAAAAAAAAGCAGAACACTAGCCAAATTGCAAAAGATGACATCTAGGAATGCTGAGAAAAGCACAGGAAGGAGGTCTGTGCCATTTTTTCATGTGATGAAACTAAAGTGGAAGTAGAGGAAAACATCTGAAGTTCAGTCATTCTAAGCTTCTGATATGTGAGCACTCAATAATATAGCAGATTTTTACATAATTGCTCCACAGAGAGGCTATAAATTTACAAAAGCAGTTAAAGGAGGCTTTGGAGAGATTTACTAGCTAGAGACTGACATTGCTGACTCAGTCTCCAAACCTGATTTCCACACACAAAATAAATTTAATGGAAACACGTAAGGCAGTGGTTCTCAAATTATTGTACGGGTGACCCCTTTCACGTAGCAAGCCTCTGTGTGCAACTCCCCTTATAAATTAAAAACACTTGTTTATATATTTAACACCATTATAAATCCTGGAGGCAAAGCAGGGTTTGGGGTGGAGGCTGACCGCTCACAACCCCACATGTAATAACCTCGTGACCCCCTAAGGGGTCGCGACCCACAATTTGAGAACCCCTGACGTAAGGACAAATTGGAAAATTATTTGAGAAGGTATGGGATCTTTACCTAGGCATCATGACTGATCTAGAGAGATACGTTGAACCCATATCAGGAGAAGGCTGAAATATTGCTTGTAGAACATAATCCTAATTGTATGCCTTTTAGGATTTAAAATTGAAGATCCAGATTTCCACCCTACAAATGTTTGTAGATTAAGTTCTCACAGTTCATTGCTTCAAAATGGTGAAAAATTGGCTGTCCAGCCAGCTCAGCATCAATTTGAACACCATTCAGATTGATATGGTTGCAACCTCATAATAGTTAAGGTAATGAAAAAACAAATGAATTGATAAAAATGAATCCGTATTGTAGATCAGATACACAGGAGAGAGAGGTTTTAATGGCTAGTAGCTTGGTGACTTGATTGTGATCTTGTTTTACTTACAGAATTGCTACTTCTTTTTGGACAATATCTCATCTTTCGACAAGGTATCATTTTTGGCAGAAGGACTGCTATATGGCTCTGGATGAATAGAATCCGATCTAAAACAATTTTACCTGCTTAAACATACATTTTAATTTCTGCTCCGTTAATCTCAATCTTCTCATTCATTATTAAAACATTTCCCATTCCTCAACAGGCATTTAAGCTTTCCTTTGTGCATTTTCTTTGTTTTTCAGGTAAGGGATTAGTATTTGGTACTTTTCTGTATGATAGATTTCTGTGTTTTTTCAGGAAGAATAAAGAACTTGGAACAGTGGAATAAATATCACCCAAAATTTGCATATCCATCACATGCTGCTGCCAGTCATTGATCTGTAAACAGGGTTAACTGTTGGCAGACTGAGGCCTGGTCCACACTAATCCCCCACTTCGAACTAAGGTACGCAAATTCAGCTACGTTAATAACGTAGCTGAATTCGAAGTACCTTAGTTCGAACTTACCAGACGCGGCAGGCAGGCTCCCCCGTCGATGCCACGTACTACTCACCGAGCTGGAGTACCGGCGTTGACGGCGAGCACTTCCGGGATCGATCCCAGAAGATCGATTGCTTACTGCCGGACCCGGAGGTAAGTGTAGACCTACCCTGAGAGATGGAAACATACAAACAGTTAAGGACTAACATTGCAGCAGTGTGTCGTGTATAAAAGACTGTTGGAGTAGTTAGCTATTTCCGTATGCAAATAAATATTATCTATTCTGTCTTAACATCTATAGCAGTAATCCTTTACTGTTCGTTTTCATCAGCATTTTGCAAATTTACATATGGTACATCTTGAATGTGTCTACATCCTGCATTTAATACAATAGAGAGCAGAAAAAATTATGGAAGGGAATAGCTTAATTCTCTTCCAAATAAGTCTTAAAGTGCAACTAAAATCAATGTCACTTTTGATCTGTAAAGATACTGTATAAAAATAGCAACATCTTAGACATCAGATTTTTTCCCTGTATGTATCGAGTTATATGTGTTTACTTACTGGTAAAAATACACATATACCATTTCTTTTATTCTTTTTTAGTCCTGCAGAGCCAACATGGCTAAGGGCTTGTCTATACTTACGCGCTGGTTCGGCGGTAAGCAATCGAACTTCTGGGTTCGATTTATCGCGTCTTGTCTGGACACAATAAATCGAACCAAGAAGTGCTCGCCATCGACTCCGGTAATCCTGCTCGGCGAGAGGAGTACACGGAGTCGACGGGGGGAGCCTGCCTGCCGCGTCTGGACCACGGTAAGTTCGAACTAAGGTACATCGACTTCAGCTACATTATTCACGTAGCTGAAGTTGCGTACCTTAGTTCGAATGGGGGGGTTAGTGTAGACCAGGCCTAAGAGAGGTTGAGTGAAATTCTTTTACTTTTTGTACATCATCAGAATTTGGTTGGGGTTTCAAAGGAATTTTTGATGCCTTGGGGTTCAACCCAGGCCAAAAAGGGGTTGTCACTGCCTGTCCTGCAATTCTGGGTGCCTTCTGTGCTGCTGTGGCTGACAACCCTGACACCAACAGCCAACCTACAAGCATGCAGGTCACATTTTGGCTTCTAATACTTAGGTTTTTTTGGGGGGAGAGGTTGTTTTTTTGCAATGTAACCCCAACACCCTCCCCCCCACAGTCCCAAATTTCCCCAAAATTGTCTGCCTTGCAGTGTTCAGCCCTCTCCCTGAAAACTTACAGAACCTTAAATTCATTGCTCCTTTAAAGAGACGATATGCTGCAGCTCATTAATTTAATTAGATTGTGACAAACACTCTTATTTCATTCACAGCATTGAATTGGTTTATAGTAAAAATAAAACAAATTTATTAAATAGTCATAGGTTTAAATGATACCAAGTACAATGAGTAGAGAGAGATGGTTACAAACGAACAAAAGTAAAAATACACTTCTGAGATTAAAACTTAATTTCAGCAAGTTACAATCTTTGCCTAAGAAGATTTCTCACTTGTATTCAGTGCTCAGAGACTTCAGCCTCCTTGGATGAAGGATGCAATGTTCTGTGATTTCAAGAGCCCTGGCCCTTTGACTCCCACAAGGCTTTTTGTTTCTGCTTATCTCTCCCAAAGTTCATTGACCCTGTTGCAAGAGGTCGGAAGACTTCCTGCTGTCCTCCCTTCCTGTTGACTTCCCATCCCCCTGCTGATTCATATGGAAATGGCGCTTCTATTGTTTTGATTCCCTGCTGCTTAATTTACATACAAAGGTAGAGAGCTACCTTTTCTCCTGTCTAGGAGAGAACTTGCTTTTCCCTGTTTGGTCACAGCCTTTAAAGCATATCGTCAGTGACTATCCATAATTCCTTGTATATAGGGCCCTATGAAATCTGTTTTTGTTTTTTTATCAAAATTGTTTAATACATTGACAACAATTAAGTATCCTTACTATAAATACATAAAAATGTTCAGAATTGGATTGCAATGGGGAAAAACCTTAATTAGCCCCTAAAAAAATCCTACAATTTAAACAAAACATCCTGCAGATATACAGTATATGGTAAAAGTAACACATTTTAAATCACAAGTCGCACTCGGTAATATGACTAAACTGACATTGCTCAACAGTAACACAAGAATTCCACGGAAGTGTCTCTTACAATGAGAATTTTACTGAATTCATATTTGAATAATAAAAAAATGCACTAAACATAATTCATCTTTGCAACAGTTGTTCCCATTTTATATTAAACTCAGTAACTTTCGAGCTCCCTATATTCTGAAGGAATGCTTAAATTACTGTATTTTCTGGCGTATAAGACTACTTTTTAACCCAGGAAAATCTTCTCAAAAGTCGGGGGTCGTCTTATACGCCGGGTGTCGTCTTATAGGGCGGGTGCTGAAACTTCCGAGCCGGACTGGAGAATCTGCGGTCGCCGCATATGGTGGGGGGAGCTCAAAAATGGCCACGGCCACATCCCCGCCCGATGACGAGGTGAGGGGGCGCCTCACCGGGAAGGTGTAAGTGAAGGGCGGAGCAAGCTGCAGGCATCCGGGACGCCCGGGGTATGGAAAAAAGAGAGAGAGCGGCGCTGTGCCCAGAAAAACACGCCTCTTTCACCCGTCTGGCCCGCCTTTGTATCCTATTACCGTACCTCCTTCTCTGCCTCTCAGATCTCGCTCCTGAGGACTGCAGTGAAGCGGCGCAGGCGCGCATGTGCGAGATCTGAGAGGCAGAGAAGGAGGTAATAGGATACAAGGGCGGGCCAGACGGGTGAAAGAGGCGTGTTTGCGCTACCGCTCTGATAGTCTTGGAGACAGGGAGGGCTGGGCAGGCAGGGAGAGCTGACCAATCCAAGCAGGCTTTGTATACAACAACCAGCCAATTGCCGGTAAGGTACATCGCTTGCCGTGATTGGCTGGTTGTTGTATACTGGGTACCACATACAGTACAGCACCAGTATCTGTACCTGTTCATACAGTATAGCACCAGTACATACAGTACAGTATACAAATGTCCAACAGTCAAAACCCCATCATGGCTCCACCAGCAAGAAGAAAGAAATATGAAGCCAGTTTCAAACTTAAAGTTGTAAACTTTGCCATGGAACATAATAACTGCGCTGCTGCAAGACAATATGGAGTAACAGAAAAGATGGTTTGGGACTGGAAAGCAAATGAAAAAGCATTAAAGAGTATGCCAAGGGGTAAGTGTGCATTAAGAAGAGGCACCCCACATTGGCCAGAACTCGAAAAACATGTAGCAGACATGGTGAATGAGCATTGCCAAAACGGTTATGTAGTGACACGAAATAAAATACATTTGTTTGCACTTCAGTGGGCCAAATCTAACCCAGATCACAGCAACAGATTTAAGGCCACTGTATCCTGGTGTACTAGATTCATGGGAAGGCATAATATGGTACTGAGGCAAAAGATGAAAATTGCCCCAAAATTACCTGCAGATCTTGATAGCAAAGTAAATAGTTTCCATCGATACGTAATACAACAGCGCACTAAACATGGCTATGCGTTAAGTAGTATTGGAAATATGGATGAAACTCCAATGAATTTTGATATGGTTGGAAATAAAACTGTCCATCAAAAAGGTGAAAAAACAATTTTAATTAAAACAACAGGACATGAGAAGTCCAGTTTTACAGTGGTACTAGGATGCACAGCTGATGGCGCCAAACTGAGACCAATGATTATTTTTAAAAGAAAAACAATGCCGAAATTCAAGTTCCCTGTTGGTTGTTTTGTACATGTGAATGAAAAAGGCTGGATGGATGAAGAAGGGGTAAAGCTATGGCTTGATAATGTATGGAGCAGGCGACCAGGTGGACTTATTCAAAAATGTAGTCTACTGGTGTGGGATATGTTCAGGGCTCATTTAACTCCCAGCACCAAGCAAATGCTTGCAAGACTAAACACAGATGCGGCAGTTATTCCTGCAGGATTGACATCGTTGGTACAGCCACTGGATGTGTGCCTAAACAAGCCATTTAAAGATTGCATTCAAGAACAGTGGAATGAATGGATGGTTAGCGGTGAAAAGTCATTCACAAAAAGAGGAAACATGCGTGCTCCACAGTTGGATGTTTTGTGCAAGTTTGTCATAAAAGCCTGGAATGATATTGATGCAGAAACAGTAATCAAGTCTTTCAAGAAGTGTGGCGTATCAAATTCATTAGATGGTATGGAGGACGACTACTTGTGGCAAGATGAAGAGGAAGCCGAAGCTGAGACCACACCATCTGATACGGAATTCGATCCATACGATGACTGCCTTACAAATGTATCACAAGATGTCATTGATGTACTTATGATATCAGATGACGAACAGGAGGATTTTGAAGGCTTTTAAAGGGAAACTGTCACGCCAGCAAAACCTGTAAAAATACCGTAGCTTGCAGTTATGATGGGCGTTGCTAACTCGCCAGGGACTTGCCCGGCATTTGCTCTCTCTCTCTTGTTTGTTATCTTCCTCCTATCATCATCAGTTCCAGTTTGGTTGACAGCTTAGAAAACAAACAGCATGGCAGCTCCCATGGGTTTATTGTCTTATCCTTCCTTTCAGCTTCAGAGTGAATTAGGAAAAGTTTAATCCACTTGCACTGTTTTATGTTTACATGTTTGATGACAAACAGCCTTATGTTTATAAGTGACAGTTTTCCTGCTAAGTACCTGCATGTCATAAGCATTTGAATTAAAATTACCATATTGAAATCAAATCTGATGTTTTTTTAATTTTTTTTTGGTGTGCGTTGGAAGAGGGGTAGTCTTATACGGCGAGTATATCCCAAACTCTATATTTTAACTGGAAAAGTTGGGGGTCGTCTTATACGCCCAGTCGTCTTATACGCCGGAAAATACGGTAATTTCAAATTTGATTAAACAATTTCAAACTAACAAATCATCATGTTATTGCTGAGTACCATAACTTTTTGATGTCTCAGCTAATAGAGTAAATTTAGCATACCTTGTAGCACCTTCAAGAAACATTTGGAATCAATTTGATTACAGAAACTTTACAGAACATATCTGATGTGTTGGTTGTTGATCTCCACTCTTCTCCCTTCCACCTTTTCCTTCTCCTAATTTATAGCTGAAGAGCTGAAAAGGCTGGCTTGTGGTACCTTTGCCTCAATGAAGAGATAGTGCTTTGCATGATTACTATGCCCCTCTCCCCCCCAACTTTACCAGCAGGGTGAGCCAGACTTCCATTATTGCCTGTTGCATCGGAGGATCCAAATGAGAGTCACAAGCCACTACTTTTTCTTTTGGTACCCAATTCCGTGGTAGCACAGTGACACAGTCCCCAGAACTTCTTTCTGTCAGTGCTCTTTGATATATCTGTTGGTATTCATGTTCTCCCTGAAACAAACCTACTGTTATTTCTATATGTGAATAGAGCCAGGGATCACATTAATCGTAATAAAATGTAAGAGATCCTTGACAATTAGGAATGAATGAGTGGATGGTGCCATGCTACTGCTGTGAGTGGAATGAGAGAAAGGAGGACTCGGAGGAAGGAAATGGAATCTGGGATCCCGAGGAAGGAAATGAAAGTCCAATGAATGAAGCTGGAGAGAGATACAGAACTGGAGGGGAAGGGAGCAGGCAGAGAAGAAATTTATAAAACAGAGAAATGAGGAGCAAGAAGTGAACAACATAGGGGAGGAAAAATTATTAGAAAAGATAACCAAAAGGAGGAAAGTAGGGCAGAAATACTAAATAAACGGAGATGAAGGAAGAACCTGCTTCAACTGAGACTGTTTTAAAAAAAAAATTTTTTTTTAAAGAAAAAGAATGAAGACAGAAAAAGAGGAAACAAAAGTAAACATAGCTCAGGAGAACTGAAGCAGGAAAGGGGGAGAGAATAAAGAAAATGAAAACAAAGCCAGAAAAGTCATCAAGTCCAGCCCCCTGCCTTCATTAGCAGGACCAAGTACTGATTTTGCCCCAGATCCCTCAGTGGCCCTCTCAAGGATTGAATTCACAACCCTGGGTTTAGCAGGCCAATGCTCAAACCACTGAGCCATCCCTCCCCCCGATTGTAGTCAGTTCCTCTTTTCTGAGAGTTATGCTACTCCTTTTGCTGAAGCATCGTAAGTGGCGGTTGTCATATAGAGATAATTGGAGATCAGGTTTGGAGACTTTTAGAGGATCCCCAACTAGCTACTGCCTGTCAATGAGCACACACTCTTGACCTTTGAAGAAAGTGCAATCAGTCACAGCTGTTTTTACCATTTTTGTCTACTGTTTGCCTAGATGAGATGGTGGTAAAAATTTCTCTTGTCAGGTCAACGCTAGTCATCGCTGGATGTCTTCAGCGTTGGCCAAACTGGGTTAAAAATTTCTAGCATAAGTTTCTAACTGGACTAAAGCATAGTTTTAAACCTGTTTTTAAACATAGTTTAGTTATCTATTCAGAGCCCAATGAACGGTGTTATAACCCAGTTTGAACACAGCTAGGTTTAAATCCTGCCTAGAAATATGGTTCTATATTGAGGATAACTCTTCAGACAGGGCCGTTGGCCATTCAATATGGACCAGGACAAACCTTGTCTAAACAAAATGTGGGTAGGCCAGAATATATGTTAAACCTCAGTTTAAACAGTTTGACATTGTCCACTCAAACATTTTATACCAAGTTAACCTGATGCAATTTAATTAAAATTATGTGTTAAAGCATTTCAGCTGTCACAGTTCCTTTCTCTGTAGTTGGTTTAATGTGTTAGTCTCTGTTGTCTAACTATGAAGGGCTCATCCGTTCATGAAAAGATGTTTATGCCTTTTCATAATTTTTTTATTCAGGTCTGGGTATGTTGCCAAAAGTGGCAGTTTCCACATAAAATAATCATATGAATACAAGAACGGCCATACTGGGTCAGACCAGTGGTCCATCTAGCCCAGTATTCAGTCTTCCAACAGTGGCTGTCACCAGATGCCTCAGAGGGAATGAACAGAACAGGCTAATTTATTAAATGATCCATCTCCTTGTCATCCAGTCCCAGCTTCTGGCAGTCAGAGATTTAGGGACACCCAGAGCATGAACCTCCGTGAGATTTTTGTTTGTTTGTTTTGTTTTTTGAACCCAGCTGCAGTTTTGGGCTTTTCATCATCAGCTGGTAATGAGTTCCACATGCATGAAGAAGTACTTCCTTATGTTTGCTTTAAACCTGCTGCCTATTAATTTCATTGGGTGACCCCTGGTTCTTGTGTTATGTGAAGGGATAAATAATACTTCCTTACGTACTTTCTCCACACCTTTGATCAGACATGTTAATTAAATCATACCAAATGTTACAGCCATATAATGCAACCAGGAAGACCATTGCATAGTACAAGAAACTAGTTGTTGTCTAGTTCAGAATGCTTGGGAAGAATCTATTATCTCAGCAGTATAACGTTGCTGAAATGCATTTAAATTTTTTTTATGCAGTACAAATATAAGTAATAAAATAGAATATTTAGTCTGTTTATTTCTGCACAGTTCAACTAAGCTTTTCACTGTGGAATGACACTGGCATTTGTGTGGCAGTGTTTCGCAGAATGTGTTTTGAAGTACTCGTTTTCTGTTGAAAAGTTCATGCTTCAAAATCAGATATACCAAAACAATGAGAATCAAACAGTTGGAGTGAATATTGCTACAACTGAAGTAATTATTTTATAAACACACACTTTATAGCTGCCAAAATATGATGTGCAATATAAAGTGTAAGATTCAATTTATAGTCTCTTGCTTAAGTGGCTATACTGAAGTATTGAAATTTTGAGGGGCCTGGGAAGAAGCTTAATTCAGTCTTGAGAATCCTTTGGTGAGGTGGGTAGCAAATGCTCGTGCAATTTACTTTCAATTAAGATTCCCATCTAGATGGGTTTTAACATTCTTAATGCCATGCTTACAGTGTCAAGGCTAAAAGTGTGGAAAAAATTGTCTACAAATCTGGCTTGTAAAGCACATGCAAGATACTGTCCACCCTAAAGTATGATAGTTTCATAATGAAATCTGGAAACATACAGAAGAATTTTGTTGTGCTGCTAAGTGCATAATCTTACTTGGAGCAAAGAATTAAGTCAGCAACCCAGGCTATAGAACACCCTTGTCTCCTTTCCACGCCTGTCAGATGAGAATGATAACTTCCTCACAAGAAGGTTTTGAGGATTAGTTAATGTTTGTAAAGTATGCTGAAGTTTAGCTATAGTAAGTACTTAATATTGCTAGGGTTACTTTCTGGCCAGAATTGTAGAAGGCATCCTTGGCTTGGTATTTTGACTTCAGCTACAATACTTCAGGTGTTGATGAGTCTTAATGGGCAAACCATGTTTACTCAAGATGTATGTGTGTCCTATGTACACTCTTATTCTGGCTCAAATGCTACTTGTTATAATACTACTAGGTAAAAGAATCCTGACACAAAAGTAGACACTCTTCTCGCTGTATTTAAATATGAAGGTGATAAATGTTTTATGAATACCCACGATAAATACTTACTGTAATCCTAAAATCACTTGATCACTCTTCTTTCCCCGATGGTATCTTGAATGGATGCTCACGTCTTGAAGGCTTGAAAATATTCTTTTCCTACTGACTGTACCTATTTCTATTTTGAAAATATATTTTTTATTTTAATATAATGGAATAGAAGCAGACATGGATTTGTTTCCTGGTGTGCAAGATTGGATGATGGCTAATTGCTTGAGTCAGCAAGAATTATTTTCCTGTATATGTCACAACAATGGTGGCTGTATTTTTTTTTTCTTTCTAATTTTCTAATTAGTGATATGAGAAGGAACGAGATTAAATCCAGAGAACATTGCTCTGTATTTTGAGCAGTTTTAAGGTAGGGTACATATTATGCCTGAACTACTGAAGTGTCTAAACAGATACTGTGTTAGAAAGTTGTAGACCTAAGCTGCAAAATCTGTTATCTGATGTCCATAGCTGCTGTCTAATTTTAGTTAGTGGTATATATTTAAAGGTGGTGGTGTTTGTGCACTGTGGGAGTTGGGGAGATCTAATTATTAGCTAAAATACATAATTTAAAATACTACTGGTAATTGCACCACCTAGACTTTTACTCTGTCAGTTAGAACATAGCTCTATTACTAAAATAATGAATGAACCCTTGTATAGTATGTTATATCCTCAAACACCACAAACTTTTAACTATTCAAAATGTCTTTGAGAAATAAATATTAATCCCATTTTTATCAACTGGGGAACTGAGGCAGACTGAAGTCAGAGAGGGAGTCTAATGCACATCTGGGATTAGAAATTCATGACTCAACTCGTGTGTTTATTCCACACCCCTTTCAATCTGTGAATCTAGAAAACAGTTCAGGTCATCTATACACAAACTTCATTTGGTCGAGGGAGAAGGAAGTTAGCTTCACTTTTACTTTGGATGAATTAGGATATATTTAATAAATATGATCATCGTTGTCTGTTTTTCTTAATAGAAAATGCCTGAAGCATCAGAAGATCATATCCACTGGAAGACTTATTGACTTCCATTCTTGAGAATCCCAGAACAACATCAGTCTGGCATGGCGCAGGGCAGTCAGCAACTTGATGTGCAGGTACTCCATGACCTCCTGCAACGTTTCCCTGAGATTCCAGAAGGGGTGGTGTCTCAGTGCATGCTCCAGGTACGCTGCAGCAGAATACAATAGAATAGTAACAGTTGACATTTATCCTTGTAGCATAAAAAGAACCCCCTTGTAATAGAAGAGTTAGAAATCAATTCAATTTCACAGTTGTCTTCTGGGTTTTTTGAAGTTTTTAAAGGATAACAGGTGTGACGGTGCCCCCCATAAGGCTTTATGGAATATGCCTATGAATGTATATCAGACATAACTAGAATGTTTTATGCTACATAGGCCACGTAACATATCTCTGTAAAGTTATGATCTACTGAATCTATTAATCCTATTTGTATGCATGTATCATTTTTGTACTTGCAGTTAGGAATATTGGCTGCATACTTGCTTGATTTTAACTAGCCTAGTAGAGCATTTGGTCAACTTCTTGAGAAAAGTGCAAATTAAGTGCTCAATCAAAAACCACTTAAGCTAACAATGAACTTGAAGATGCCAATCCACATCTGAGCTTTCACAGGAATGTCGCTTGGTTGGTAAAAACGGAGTCATACATGGACATGTGACTTGCCCATGTGACTCCAAAACTCCATCTTGGAGCTGGACTTTGCATAAGAGAGAGGAGGGGGTCTTCACCCACAAGAGAGTCTATTTAAACCCCTGGGAAAACCCTCCATTTTGTCTTCAGCTCAGCCTCTCCAGCCCAAGGATACCTGAAAGAAACTGGAACAAAGGACAGTAACTACAGGGGGTATGAGTGATTGCTGGACCCAGACTAGCAGGAGACTAGTCTGTAAAAGGAAGCTTACTGGAACTGGTGAGGTTTTATTTGTATTCAGTTTCTTAGACAGAGACTTGTGTGTTCTATTTTATTTTAGTTGGTAATTCACTTTTTTCTGTCTGTTACTACTTGGAACCACTTAAATCCTACTTTCTGTATTTAATACAATCACTTTTTACTTATTAACTAACCCAGAGTATGTATTAATACCTGGGGGGGGGGAGGGTGACAAACAGCTGTGCATATCTCTCTATCAGTGTTCTAGAGGGCGAACAATTTGAGTTTACCCTGTATAAGCTTTATAAAGGATAAAATGGATTTATTTGGGGTTTTGACCCCATTGGGAGTTGAGCATCTGAGTGTTAAAGACTGGAATACTTCTCTCAAGTTGCTTTCCGTTAAGTCTGCAGCTTTGGGGCACATGGTTCTGACTCTGGGTCTGTGTTGGAGCAGACTGGCGTGTCTGGCTCAGCAAGACATGTTGCTGGATTCCCAGGCTGGCAGGGAAAGCAGGGGCAGAAGTAGTCTTGGCACATCAGTTGGCAGTTTCCAAGGGGGTTTCTGTGATCTAACTCGTCACAACAGGCACTTGGAGAACAGCAAACTTTCTCAGTTTACTTTCTATATATATATATATATATATATATATATTTGTACAAGAAAGTAGGTATTCCCTGTGGCTGAGCAAGTTTCTGTGATCTCAGGATGTGAGAGTGGAAAACTCATTTTTCTGGAGCTTCGGTATCAAGTCTTCTCTGGTACCTTGCCAGGCACCTCTACTTTCTAATCACTATTCCTTCCATACTCTCTATGAAGCCTGTTATCAAGGGGCTCCTCAGGCATACCATCAGCCTGCTCCACCACACCATGGTATAGCCAATCATGGGCACCACTGGGCTCTATCCCACTGCTCCAATAGCCCTACTGGGATCCATGGGCATCATATCAATCATACGCTTCTTGGGCTTCCAGCTACATCTGTGAGCCCCTGAGATGTTCTCCTTCTGCCACTGAACCTCTAGAGGAGATTGCGGAGGAAGAAGAGGGCAGATTCAAAGAGGAGGTTGCATTGAGAACCAACATCTCTTCCTCCTCTCCAGATGAGGCAATCATGCCCCTGCCACTATGCTTAGCCAATGATTTTCAGCTTTTCCAGGACTGGGCAAAAGTGTAGCCGACACACTGCAGATTCACCTGGGGGAGGTAAAAGATACTCACCACAAACTTCTTGACATCCTACTCTTCCTCGTCCTCCAGAATAGTCCTCCCCATCAATGAGGCTCTCCTGGACCCCACAAAAACTATATGGCAAACTGCAGCATCAGTAATGCCTACGTGTAAATGGGCTGATAAAAATCATTGTCCTAGCTAGGGAGACAGAATCCCTTTTTTCCTACCCTCCCCCCAACTTCATCGTTGTGGATGCAGTAAACTCCCGGGGCTGCCAGCACCAAATGAGATCTATCCCCTATGATAGGGATTGGAAAAGCCTTTACCTCTTCAGGAGAAAGGCCTACTCCTCTGCCACATTGCAATTTCAAATGCAAATTATCAAGCATTAATGGCAAAATATATCTGTTAATTATTCGAAGCTCAGCACCTTTATTGACCAGATCCTAGAGCAGAGTGTGACCAGTCCTGAACTATCATCCAGGAAGGGCAACTATTAGCCAAAACAACGCTTTGGTCAGCCCTCGATATAGCTGATACAGTGGCCCAGTCCATCTTCACTGTAGTGGTTGTGTGACATGCATTGTGGTTACGCCTCTTGGATTCCCTAAAGAGGTGCAGATGGCCATTGAAGACCTTCCCTTTGAAGGCACCAAGTTGTTTGCTGAAAAGTTTGACGCGTTGCTCCACACCCTTAAAGATTCCAACGCTACTCTCCGGTCATTTAGGGATCTATATGCATGGACAAAAGAGAAAATTTAATCTGCACCCTCAACATAAATTCCATACCTCCCAATACCCAACTCAAAGCTTCTACAAACCTCAGAGAAAGAAATTTAGATTCTTCAGGTGCAAACCATCAGGCCCCAGCCTTCCACAGCACAACCAGCCACCTCAAAACATCAGTTTTGACGTGTCGGTCGAGGTGTCAACAGACCACTCCCCTTAGCCGCTGCAGCTGACCAACCTACCCCGCCCATTTGACTACCACCTTGCTATGTTCCGCAGCACCTGGGAACGTATAACATCAGATGAATGGAAATCATTCACAATGGGTACTCCATCCAACTTTACCTCCCCTGCCCCAACACCCTTCAAGGACCCTGCTCACGAGAGTTTACTACAACGAAACAGTGCAGAAGCACTAAAGCTATGGAACTGGTGCGTTTCCCACAATGTCACACTATTAGTGCCTACCTTCCGGGAACTCAAAACTCAATAGCAGACCATCTCAGTCGCAACTTCCACATGTCCACGAATGGTACCCAGCAGTACTTCATGACCTCTTCAAGCAGTGGGGGACACTGGCCACAGACCTGTTCACCACTTGCCTGAACAAGAAATGTCCACAATACATAGAGCAGGGATGGGGAAGCACTCCCTGGGTGATGCTGTCCTTCCATGGGACAAGGACCTTCTGTATGCCTTTTCCCATTGGCTCTACTGTCAAAAATCCTATTAAAAATAACAAAAAGGAGCACACCTCATATTGACTGTTCCCACTTGGATGAGACGGACTTGCTACCCTTACCTGTTGCAACCGAGCCGAGGCTGGGGGCAGGGTCGGAGCAGAGCTGGGGCCGGAACAGGAGTGGGTGGCACTCCCTCCCCCCATGAGGGCTGGCTCGGGCCCCGCTGCACCCCTCCGAACATTCTTGGGGGGATGCGTCCCACAGTTTGGGGATTTCCGTGCTAGTGAGAGCCAAAGATGATGGCTTTGATATGGCTGCTTCTTTCCTTGGCAGCAGTGCCTCCAATCACCTGTTTCTCCCTGCTCTTCACCCCCAACTGCCTGACCTAGGTCAGTATATAGGGACAAGGAGAGTAGCAGGTGGGGTAGTTACGGCTGAAGGCATATCTGAAGTAACTTTACTTGAACATTCCCTCCTTTTTTTCTTCAAGAGGAGGATTGGGTTCTGTGTAGTAGGCTAAACCTTTTCCTTTGGAGTTTCCCCTTTTTATCTGCTGCCTGGCTGGTCAGAATGGCTTTTGTACTTCCCTTTTGCCAAGTCAAATTGCAGTCTTTTCCCCAAGCAGTGCCATTAAAAGGAGGCAGCAAAATGGGGACACAACTTAACTGTAGAAGTGCTCCAGCAATTTCATTATTGCTGAAACCTCTGCATACAGTATCTCCACCCATCATAGCTCTGAACTGCTTTCAGATAAGAAGTGCAGGATATTCTTGTAATACAGAATTTTCTGTTTACTCTGATGTAGTCTTTTCTTCTGTACTGGTAAGTAGATTACTTGGATGAACCATGTTGAACTATCCAATGTCTGTAACTTGTCAAAGCTAAAGGACCCCTGTGTCTCTGAAGTACAGTATCCAGACACTTTCTGGACATCTGAATAAAGGGTTCTTTTTAACTACCATGTTCCAACATTTTATTTTATAGTCTTTGAAGTATATAAAAGTATTCCATGTCCACACTAGGAGCATTTTACCAGTACGGGAATATCTGTATGTAAAGCACTGTAGGTATAGTTGCAGGTATACTAGCAAAGCTGCTCTTTGTACCAATATGCAAAACCACTCTGTATGATTGAAATAAGCTATGCCAGTAAAAACACAGCTGATGTAACTATGCCTACACCTGGGACTTCTGCCTACACAGCTGTATCAGTCAGGGATCACACCTCTTCACAGCCCTGACCAACATAGTTGTGCTAGCATAAGTCCGTAATGTAGACCTGGCACAAGGCTATGCAATATGTGAATTAAAAAGGCAAACGAACCAATAGTCATTGGCTGACCTGTCATCACACCACATATTCCAAATATTTAAAACTATATAAGTCTCAGATACACCTAAAATTTGGGGTCTTTCAAGACAGATGATAGCGTGTTCCATGGGACATCTCCTAGCTGCCATCTTTCCCCCTCGTGTCTGTTATGTTATGTGACCTGAGGGCGTCATGGACTCTTCACTGCATTCTGCTTAGGTAGTAGGTGGGTGGCTGGCAGCAATTGCCTGTGCTCTCTGGTGTCTGATACTGCTCTCGGTTGCATTGGTGCCCTCTCTAATTATGGGGCTGGAACACGGGGACCCTGCTTTAATTCTATACTACCTGCCACTTAGGACAGCTCTGTTATCCAGCAAAATACAGACGTGGAAATTGGTGTTAGAAGAACGGTGCATGGTGCGATGTGTCAGAGCCAAAGATGTGAACTAGGCTGGACTTCACAGGGCCAAAGATGAGAGAGAAGTAGATCTTTAGCTGAGAATATGCTGTACATCCTTCTTATTCTGATTATTGAGGTCATCCGAAATATAGTGCTAGAATAAAGATGACTTTACCTAGACCATTCGCAGATCACCTAAGTTGGAGAGCTAATTGTAACTCATAAGTCTATTGATAGAATATATATATGATGCTTACTGTCTTACGATAGAATATATATATATTCTATCGTAAGACAGTAAGCATCATAAAGAGATTACAGTGATGGCTCTTAATCAAACAAGTGAAACACCTTACTAATTAGCATTGATTCCTTAGTGCTGGAGTCATTCAAAAAAGTAGCATCGGTGGCAGAGGAGAACTTGATGAATCTATACATTTACTTGTGCCTGATAACTATTTTATTTTTGACCTATTGAGATCTGTGGTATGCTGTAGAAATACCCATCTTGGGATCAATTTTGTAAAATGTATGTGGTCAGAAATAGTCAAATGTGACTAAAGGTACAGATTAGATTAGGGTTTGGATTTGAGGCTGAATCACAGCTTTTGTTTGGATTTTGTTCTAAAAATGCGGGAAAAAATGTAAGATTTCTGTGAAAAATAGTAGCAATCACAATTCCACTGTCCATTACAATCTTGAGTGACTTTCTAATGTGTTTCCTATTATCTTGGGCCAAGATATCATTAGAACATCTGTTGTCATAACACTTTGGCCATAACTAAAGTGAGGAAAAAAGCCCCTTTTGTTTTTGACTCCGAACCAAAACTTTGCATAGATTCAGGCCCAAGATGTGCAGTCCAAACTATACCCCTCCTGAAATTTGAAGGGGTTTGGAGTCTTCATTCCTCTGAGGGCTGCACAAGCTTTTTCAGCATGCTTTTTTATTTATTTTAAAGAAAATGTAATAGCTGAAGATGCAATGTCAGAATATAAGGAGTACTGGAAAATGGCTATTAATTTCTAAACATTTTAAAGATTCAGTTGGCCAATGTAGGATTTATTGTATTTTTAACTTTTCCTTGCTTTTAAGAGCTTGGGTTTTCTAAACTGTCATAGGTAAGTATACTGTTTTAGCATCCTTAATTGTATTTAAAGGCTTTTTTTTTCTAGTTTACTTGATAGCCAAACCAGTAAGAGTTAATAATTTGGGCAAAATGTTTCAGATTTCATTGTTTAAATTTGATAGAGAATATTGGTAGTTTATCTTTTAAACAACACTCTTCACAAAGGACAGATTTCAATCTGCATTACTGATAGTAAAATATTAATATGCACTATTTTCAGACTATTCGTAAGTAGTTTTTAAACTCTGTTTAGAAAATACTTCCAAGTCTCTGTATATTGTATTAAACATCTCAGTCCTGGTGAGTATTTGTGGCTGTTTGCTATGTTGAAACTATTTTCTAGAAAGAGGAAGGTGATCAAAAGAGTAAATTGAAGTGGATTAGGCTAAGGGATAAAGGACACAAATCAGGGGAAGCCTGTTGCAAGGAAGGTTAGACGGAATACATTTGAACTATGAACACACTTTTACAATAAAATTTTTAACGCTGGGGTTTATTTTAAATTGCAGCTAATGGGAAGAGCAAACCAAAGTTAAACAAGATGAGTATTTGGATTACAAATTCAGTAACCATGGAGATTGGATGGCTGGAATATGCTAAACCACTTTGAAATGTTGTTTTGAACACTTCAGAGTTTCAAACTGTGAAATAGTTCTAATGTGTAGTATTTTCTCATTTGAAATAGTGTTAAATATACATACATCCTTTTCTAAAGAACCAGAAACTGGTCAGGAATGAATGCCAAATCTATAACCATTACCAAATTCTATTTCCCCTAACTTGGACTTGCTACATTTTATGTGGGTCACTCAGTAGCTAATGTTATCATAAGATTTCACTGTAAGTAACATGAGCCACATACTTCTTATATAGCACGGTCTAACAGGGATTATCTTTAATTTATTTCAGGAGTCATAGGTATGCCGGCTACTGTGAAGTGTTATCCCTAAAATGCGTTCAAGCTAGGCTTAATTGGAGCTTCAGTTGAATATACTGATTGGTGTTACTAATGTAATTTGAAGATAATTGGTGTCAATTCTTTCTTCTAGAACAACAACAACTTTGAAGCATGTTGTCGAGTCCTTGGGCAGGAGAGCAACAAATACTTATATATGGAGTACCATAGCCCTGATGACAGCAGAATGAACAGGAATCGCTTTTTGCACATTAACCTGGGTATTCATCCCCATACCAGCTACCATGCAGGGGAAGGAGCTCAACTTAACGGTGGTCGTACACTGGTACATAGCTCAAGCGATGGACATATTGAGCCACAATGCACAGCAGGTAAACAGCTGATATGCTTAGTTCAAGAACCACACTCTGCTCCAGCTGTTGTGGCAGCTTCTTCTAATTACAATCCATTTTTCATGAATGACCAGAATAGAAATGCAGCTACTCCTCCACCGCAACCAGCTCAACAGCCATCTTCCATGCCACCAGGAATGAACACATCTGCTATGCAAGGCCCTCATCCTCCTACATATATGCACATACCTCGGTACAATACAAATCCCATTACTGTTACATTATCGCAAAACCTCCCCTCTGGACAAACAGTACCCAGAGCTCTACAAATTCTTCCACAGATTCCAAGCAATCTTTATGGGACTCCTGGTTCTATATATATTAGGCAGACGTCTCAAAGTTCTTCAGGACGACAGACTCCTCAGAATGCACCGTGGCACTCTTCTCCACAAGGCCCAGTTCCACATTATACTCCACGCCCGCTACCTGTTTATCCACATCAACAGAACTACCAACCTTCACAGTATTCTCCTAAACAGCCCCAGATTCCTCAGCCAGCTTATCAATCACCACCTGCATCTCAGTGTCCTTCTCCTTTTGGCTCTCCTCAGCATCAGGTACAGCCTACCCAATTAGGTCATCAGAGTTCACATGTGTTTATGCCTCCTAGTCCTTCAACTCTTCCACCCCATCCATATCAACAAGCGCCCCAAAGTTATCAAAAACAGGGTGGTCACTCAGTATCTTATCTCCCTTATGGACCTAGCTTATCCAAAGGTTCTATGAACAAGATAGAAATTACAGTTGAGCCACCACAAAGACCTGGGACTGCAATGAATAGAAGTCCTTCACCAATAAATAATCAGCCATCTCAACGAAACCAGCACGCGCTGTATGCAGCCACTACTCCGTCTTCAGGCTCTCCTTCAAGAGGTATGTCAGGTCAACCAAAACCACCATTTAATGTTAATCCATTATATATTACCTACACACAACCAACTGGACCTACAGGTGCACTAACACAGTCTCCCCGGGTAATGGTATCTCAGCCAAACTCAACAGTATTTAAAATCACAGTAGGTCGAGCGCAGACTGAGAATCTTTTAAATTTAGTGGACCAAGAGGAGCGTTCTGCAGCACCAGAACCTATTCAGCCCATTTCAGTAATACCAGGATCTGGAGGAGAAAAAGGAATCCATAAATACCAGAGGAGTTCCAGTTCTGGATCAGATGACTACGCTTATACTCAGGGTAAATTTCTTGAACTGTCAACTGTTATTTTAAAAAATTAAATTAAATTAAATTGAACCTATTCAGAGGAACATGATGACTTTTGGCCTGTGTGATCTGAGACATTTTGATGTACTAGTTTTTAAAATGTAACATGGAAAATATGAATTGATGAGAGATTGTTGTCAAATTCTAATTTATTATAAATGGCCATACAAATCATCTTGTCCCATAAGAGAACAAGATGACATTTGAAGAAACTGAAAAGTTGTGTATTTTAAAACTAACAAAGGCAAATGCTTTTCTGTATAGTTCATTTACCAAGTTGTTTTGAAGTTTTGACACAAATATTTAAATACAGATTCTATAATTTTCATAGACTCATAGAAATGTGGAGCTGGAAGGGACCTCAAGAGGCCATCAAGTCAGCACCCTGCACTGAGGCAGGACCAAGAAACTTAGATTATCCCTGACAGGTGTTTGTCAACCTATTCTTAAAAACCTCCACTGATGGGGATTCCACAGCCTCCCTGGAAGCCACAGCCTCCCTTATAGTTAGAAGTTTTTCTTAGTATCTAACCTAAATCTCCCTTGCTGCAGATTAAGCCCATTACTTCTTGTCCTTTGAATAAAATACATTTGAATAAATTATAACAGATATATTTATTTGTTTAATAAAATTATTTTAGTTGCTACACAAAAGCAAAAACATTGTACCAAGACAAAACCAAATAAGCCAGCCAGGGTAATAAACAAAAATAAGGAAAGAGAGCGGTCAGGGGATAAAATATTAAGGTTGCACAGTAAGGCGAATCCACATCTTGATTAAATGTAGAATAATTCAGTTATTTTAAGCTTTTAAAAAACGTTAATTTATCATAACTGACATGGCAGAAATGGTTTTTAGGCAGGATTTGGCTGCAAAGAAGACGGTTGTTTGGTGGTTTGTTTTTATATGGATAGGGGCAGCAAATACTTTGAGAGAGCCCTAATATCAAATACCAAGTAATTACAACTTAAGTAAAAGAGAATTGGGTGAAAACTTTACCCAAACATTTGAGCAGAAAAGTGCTTTCTTCAGAGTTGCAGCTTTTGAAACCTGGTTGATATACTTGAACTCACTTGCACAGAGAAAGTTTAGTCTGCAAACATTCAAGCCAGTCAGCTATAATTGTCATAATGCTAATTAGCAGCAATTATTCAAAGCGTCTACTTCATACTTAGATTTCTAATGAGATGAGATTATCTGCCTTTCCTCTATCCTCCTCCTATCCTTTCTTTTCACTTCATTTTATTCCTATTTCACATTATTTCACCTCTCAAACTCTACCCTGCGGTATTTGGGCCCTCATTTCCCCTGTCGCCTCAGAGCTATCTTTAACCTCTTAACATGAAATTGCTCTGTACCAGATTGTTTCTGTGCACACAGCATCCCCTGCTGATTCCTGGACTGAAAGCAGGCAGGAATAAACTTTGTGAATGGTAGAGAACAGTAGGAGTGAGGTGGAACCAGTTAGTATTTACTCTAGGCAGCATTGCCAGCCTGGCCCTACCTGCCGGGGCCATACACTCTCTCATGGCGTGCCCCTTAGCGGTTCCAAACAACCTTGAATAACTGGCAGAGTAACCACTGTTCCACAGATTAACTCAATTGTGTAGGAAAAATATAACTGATTTCATGTGAGTAAGACAAAAAATGGGTTCTGGATTGCAGAATTACTTGCTAAGTAAGGTTTTATTTGCTGCTCAATTTTTTTGCACTCTGTTTTTTTTCCCCTAGATACTATTTTCTTTTTTCTTTGGTTGGTAGTTTTCCTTCATTTGGACAGTTGAGTTTCTTAGGTTTGTATGGTCATTGGGGCAGAGAACTGTATCTTCCTATATATTGAGGCTTCAATAGTGTCTTTATGTGCTACTGCAATATAAATATCAACAGCAATAATATTTAGTCTCTGCAAACTTACATTACACACTTATGTAGCACAACTGAGATTTAAAGAGGAATATACTTAAAATCTTCTGATTTTGCTAATTTAGAAAACTAATTAATTTGTATGTCTTTTCTATAAGTCTCTACCGTGTTGAAAAAGTTCCAGAAATATATAAATCACTACTGATTTTTTTCTTTACTGTGATATGATATATTGCATGATGATATAGCCTAATAAGATGCAGCACATATGGGAAGGCATTGTATATGTCCGGTATAAACTGGATGATGAATGAGCATATAAAGCCAGGAATTGGTGAGCCATGTATCATTACTGTTGTGAAATTTTTAAAATTAATACTGTAATCATGATCTTTCAAACTCTTCTCTTGACTGAGACACATTGTTTTTATGAAAGGTTGTTGCTGGTTTTGTTGCTTTAATGTTATTTAATAAGATATCCTGTTTTCAATCCCTGTATTGCTACTGGCTTCTGAAATGCGAGGGTCCATGCAAAATCCAAGTTTAGCATTTCTGCTTCAGGTAGAAAAGTAGCAGCCAACAAAAATACCATATTTTTATGCTCCTGGCTCTTCCTCTCTGGTTTTTTTCCTGCCTTTTGTAGGATCTGTCATGTCTGCTCTTAGCTCCATCTGTGGAGTTTTTTCCTTTCTTTCAATTAGTATATAATTGTATTTTTCATACAGTGTTTTGTTTAACATTTTTAATTTGTTTGCATTGAATGGAGGTCAGGAAGGGGAGAGACTGCAGGTGCTTTGCATGTAATAGCACTTTACAGGCTTCTGTAGTGTGTCCTTGTACATTCCTTTTTTCTGTTTATTTCACAGTAGAAACATAGGAATAACCTGCTGGCAAACCCATTACTTAGACAGTCTACCCATCAGAATACCAGCAGTAAATCTCTTCCCTTTGCCCTCCCCGCTCAATTGCCCTTGTCAGGAAGGATCTTTCCTCTTCATTTGAGCATCAGTGAAAACAAGTAGATCAGAAAGTGCGAAACCTCAGACCAGTGACCTGTATTAACTACTCCTGTTTGACATTAAAGTAAAATATTGAGGAAAATCCTATCTAGTCTGTCAGAGAAGATTGAATATTTATTCCTAGCTAGTCGGATTATCTTTACCTGCTCACCAGCTACCTCAGGAACCCATGACAGCAAAAGTCTTGTTAACTTGAGACTGAACATGACAAATTTCATTCCAAAGGCATAAGTTTTTGAGGAAGTTATTAACAACTGAAAGAGGTTTAGAATGAATGGCTCAACTTTAACTATAGAATTAAAGGTCCTGAAGGTCTTTACGTGAGGATTCTTGTAACTAATTTATGTCTATCTCCCTTTAATAAGGGATTCTACTTGCTCGTTAGTTTTGCCTGTGAGCATTGGTGAATTTATAATACTGAATATTAAACCTTCTACTGTTCCAAAGGGCAACAGCAATTTTTAAAAACTTTGTTGTATAGTCTCTAATAGAACTGCAAAAATCAATACAGGTTTGGCTCTTGACTAATACGTGAGGCCTTCTGAGAAATCAGATGACACTATTACACAGCAGCTGTGAAGTCATGTTCTGGTGCAGTCTTTCAGACTCTAATTCTTGCCTCTGGTATTTATTCTTGACAGTGCAGTAGTAGTATAATTAGGTTGCTATTTCATCCTGAGAAGCTCTCTCCTTGTACAGGTGCCTTTGTATTTTTGAGTGGAGAAAGACCAAATACAAAAAAAGAAGCAGTGACCAAAATGGTAATATGAACTTCAAATTACTGTCTAAAACATTATTTTTATTCTGGAAGAATTTACTGTCCTAAACTATAATTCAGTTGGCATGAAGCATCTTTACACTGATATGTGGCTGCATGTTTATGCTCACCTATTATTTTGGAAAGGTCACTTATGTATATTACACATAAATTAAGAGTTCTGTTTTTTAATTAAGTGCTTTATATTGACTGTTTGTTTATTCCCTATACTACTCTAGCCTTGCTATTACATCAGCGAGCAAGAATGGAGAGGTTAGCAAAAGAACTGAAGCTTGAGAAAGAGGAACTTGAGCGGCTGAAAACTGAAGTTAATAGCATGGAGCACAATCTTATGCAGAGGCGACTTAGAAGAGTAAACTGTACAACCTCAATCCCAACAGTAAGAAATTTGTATTTGTAAACATCAGGTTTTTTTGAAGCTCCCTTGTTCAATTATTGTTCATGCAAGCAGCTTACAAAGTACAGTGTGTCATAAGATATTTTGGAGATTAAACTCTTTGAATTGGCAAGTGATTTTTGCTCTTTGCTTTGTGGTTTGTCTGCAAGATCAGTTCTTCCTTTGAAATAAACTGATATTTGGTACTTTAAGAAACACATATGGGCTATACTTTCAGAAATTTTGTTATGCACACAGTGAAACCTATATGTGTTTACTTTTCTGTATCCCAGAATGATGACTGCTTTCAAATATATTGTGAATGCCCAGGAGAAGATTAATGAGGAAGTCTAGATTTTATACCTAAGATTTGGCATGCACAGTTTGGTTATTTATGTAGGACAGATTTTTGAAAAGGAGCTTCAGTATGCCAGGTTACTGTCCCTGCTTGGAATATATCTGTACCTCTTAGACCTCCCCCTTTTTACGCTCTGGTGTGGAAGCTCTGAGGGCACTTAAGGCTTCACTTGGCTGGTCACACCCGTGGTAGTCTCAAGTATGTTAAATGGGAGTTACTCTCCTCAGTTTAGCTGTAATCGTAGTTAATCCCTGCTGTTAGTAATGAGTAGTTTCTCTGGTATAGACAGGTCTATATGTATCATGATACCTACTTTCATTAATATATGCAAATGTCAGGAATGGATCAGTTGATCTCTTATTTCCCACTATCCATTCTATGCAGCATTGTACAGTTGAGAAATGTTGGGCTAAAAGTTTTGGTGTAACGCATTTCATCTTGAGGTGGGAGGGAAATGTAACTCCTGATTTGCAGCTGCTAATATTAACATAAACTAGAGGTCAGATGCTGCTTTTCTGAAGTAACTGTTGCCCAGGCTTTTTGGAACCCAAAGCAGTGGTAACTTTACTGTATTTTTTTTTAGGTAGTATTAGGAATAAATTAATGGGGGTTTATCTTATTTGTTTGATAAATGATTGATGCAAGCAAGAGTGCTTTTATTTAAAACTATTTTTATTAGATTTTAAGTTCAGGTACATACATATGCTGTTGCAGTAGGTTTAGAGCATTTAAAAGCATTTATATTTACCTGAAGTTACAAAATGGTTTTAAAGGATTAGCTTTAGGAGGTCCCCTCTTTTGTTTGACTGCCGGAGACGCCAGATTCTTGCCCAAAGAAAACTTCTTTGGACTGCTCCAAAGCAAATTTTTTTACCTAATTATTTATAGCTAACTTTAAACAAAACGCAAGTTTATAGTGACTTCAGTGGGTCACCATAACAACCCCTAATTTTAGCAAACCTTATTTTTTATTAAAAAAACATTTTTAGTTATAACAATAAAATGTACATGTCAAAAGTGTTAGAGGCACTTAAAGAAAAAGAAGCTGTCCAAATAATACATTTATTATTTATTTTTATATTTATTATTTTAATAGCAAAACTGCAAACATGCAGTTATTTGGCCTTGCTTCTTAGGGCCTAAGATTTTCCTAACTATGAGATGTTAGGTTTTCAGCTGGCAGTGGCTGAACATACAAAATTGCTGACTGCAGTACTGTCAAATTCTGGGGTACATACCAGAATGTCAAATTCTGGGGTAACAACTGCACTGATTTTTCGGAGTTAGACCAGTTCAACTGACAACAAAATTTGGTCATTGACCTTTCAAAGATTCTCAAGGCAATACGCATCTGGTCTAAGGGTATAGGAGTACTGTAACTGCCATCATAGGTTTTGTAACTTGATAATTTTAAAAGCCGAGCACAATTTTCTTCCTGGTAAGTATTAAAACTAATGTGTATACATTTATTTATCGCCAAAATGCCTAATGAATAACTCATTTTAAAAATATCTTTAAACATTTCCCTTGAAATCATGTTGACATTCGCTATGGATATTTTTTTCAGCTGCACTTACCCATCATTGGCAACCCTGCCCCTGGTAACATTATTAATAGGGCCTGTTAACATATGAGACAAATAACATTGTTATATCTACATTAGAGTTGATGCTGACTTTCCTACAATTGCTATTTTGGGTCCTTTCTTACTAGCCTGAGGAAATGACCAGATTGAGAAGCCTGAATAGACAGCTCCAGATAAATGTTGACTGTACTCTGAAAGAAGTTGACCTCCTTCAATCTAGAGGTATAGACTTGATTGTTTTTGTAACACATAAGTTTTAATGTGGTATGTGTTTAAATATGAGTAGATCTTTGGCTTTTTCTTTTCCTTTTTTATCAAAGCTGGGTTTTACTGATATCAAGTCATTACTTCAGAATGAAAGACACAACCTGTCTTTTTTTCTTTGTCAGTTTTAAGCTGGCTGGATAGTGTGGTTTTTGTTAATAACATTCTCAATAAAAGTGGGCCCAAATTAAATTAAGTAATTACTTGTACATAGCAATTTGAAAGGACTTTGTCAAGATAGTTGAATCTAAAAATGGGCATACCTTGATAATGGTTCCATACTCAAGTTCTTGAGTTCATGATATATTCATTGTTGCTGCAAACATATCTCTTTGCTGTGACTTATTGTGACACTAAATAAATTGCTACGTGTGCTCTTGCTGTGTCACATCTGCCACTTTCAGACTGAGAACACACTTGCCATATCTGTATTTTGAAGACACATGGACCAGCCTTACAAGATAAAAAGATCATAGTGATTATAGTCTAAAAAGTCTGGTCTAAATCTTGTCTCATTTCTAGGCTAGGACAAGAAAGAAGAAAGTAATACCAACTAAACAATGTATCTTAACACGTTCCTTTGCTTGGCAAACTATTGACGTTAGAGAAAAAGAATGGAAAATGAAGTCTATAAGAATTAGAAGAACTAGCACCAAGGACCCTGAAAGTGATGCAACTCAACATGGTTTAAAACCAAGAATCCAGCAAATACAAATAATTCTAATTAAAAGATGCTTTCAAAAACTCCTAAGGAAATTTGTGGTAAATGTATTACAAAAACAGTTAAATTGTAAATCTCTGGGGCCTTCACCCTAGAAGCTCTGTCCTGAAAAAGAAATTGCATTTGCAGTTATCTATGAAGCAGTCCAACACACTGAAATAGACTTTGCTGTCCAAATAGAAGTTGCCCTATGAAAACAAAGCAAAACCGGAGATATGCAGGGAAAACCTCTGATCCAGTAGAAGGTTGAAATAGAACATAACATGAAATAAACATAGAGAGGAAAGCTTTCAGATGACTAGAACAAAACACATGTGTCCTGAGCAAATAAACTATCTCTCAAATGTAAACACTTGTAACAATACCCGAATGACTTAGCATCAGTCCATTTAAAAGAAATAGTTATATCTCAGTCATGTTCTAAGAGCTTGATCCTGCAAGTTGCTGAGTAGTTTCTGGATTGCTGAGTTCCTTCTTAGGGACTTGAAGGTGCTCAACTCATGGTAGGAGGTTTTACCCAACACCACTGAAATTCATCCAGCCCATCTGCCAGAGATGAAATTTTGGGAAGGATATTAGGAGATTCAGTGGCAATTTTTACAGAAGATGCCATGAGATCCTGAATGTCCATGCAGAGCAAACAGAATCTTCTCTCCCCCCCCCCCCTTTTTTTTTTAACATTTTTCTAGATGTTTCAAACCTGATCCATAGAAACATGCAAAAAAAGAGACCAGAAGAATATGGAATGAGAATGTCTTCTAGCAAAGGACACAACTTGCAAAACATTCAGAGCAAACTGAAAAACAGATTCCCACAGTATACAGACAACTCATTCTCTGTGGGGACTGTGATCCCATTTTATAAATGAGCATATTTAAAATAAATTATATATCAGAACGCCGACACTGAAATGGGATTGACAGGTGTCAAATTCACAATTAGACATATATACAATCACTAACCACAAAATCAAATCTGTGTGCCAGGTCCAGCTGAGAATATAGGAAATGTGAAAGACCAGTGAAACAGCACAGGATAAATGAAAATGAAGAACAGAAACACCATGGGATTCATACCCAGAAGGGTATGAACAGAGAGAACTGTTCAGAAATGAGTGCTAATCTTCACTTAAATCCAAACTGATTTTCATCTGCTTTTCTAACCAACAATCTGGAAGCAGTTCCTATTTACAACCCTTTCTCTCCTGCATCTGCAGCTACAGTAGGTTTGCGCTACATTCCTCTACCAATTTATTAAGAGCTCCACCTTTTGAAATGAGACAAAGCAGAGGAAGAGAGACAGTGTAACTAATGCTGAGCAAGTAAACTGAAAATTTAGGAGACCAGCTGAAAATACCAGAGGAAAAATTAAAACACTACAGAGGAGAGATCTTAAAAAAAAGTTAATGTTAGAACTTCAGTATGGCACCCCTAACAAAACAGTACCATTTTTAGGCCCAATTATTTTGATTCCATTTCTATATGGTCAAGGGGATCTCAATTTCAGTGTATAGTTCCTTAAACAATTGGCATTTTCATAGGAAGTAAGATTGATGGGATGAAACATTATTTCCTTTTTCTCTTAGACATCATTTGGCTTATTTAAACCTTTATTAGTTATCACTGCTGTCTGTGGAATACTGCAGTTTTTATTGATAAACTTAGTTCTGAAGAGTGGCAGAATTTCAGAGAGATGTGGTAAGTCTGCTACAATTTCTTCAGTGTAGTAGTATGCCTGCAAAGTAAATGCTGCAATGGGATAATATGATATGAGTCAGAAAGATATGGAAGATGTAATAAGCTGTAAACTTGCATCATATAAAAAGGTACTATTTGTAAATATACTCTCTAATATCCTTTCTTGGTATTGTTTATATTTATATCCCTCTTACCAGGTAACTTTGATCCGAAAGCCATGAGCAACTTTTATGATAATATAGAGCCTGGTCCTGTTGTGCCACCAAAGCCATGTAAAAAAGGTGAGTTGCTAAATAAGGGCCAAGAAAACCATTCATATATCTGACTGTTATTTAGTAGTTTTCACACTGAGAAGGAGATTTTTCCATGTGTTACAGTAAGTGTTAACGCAGTTTTTTATACTATCAGTAGTAGCAGGAAACATTTTACTTGTTATTTTATACATTTTTACAAGCTGTGCAGCTAAGACACTTGAACAGATTTGTGTTGATACAGCAACAATAACACTGTCACTAAAAGCTATTTTCTATCAATGTGTTTAAAATTAATATTCTGATCATATGTTTATGCATAATTCTGCTCACTAATAGAAAGTACATACGCTTTTACAATTGATTTTAGATTAACTTGAACTTCCAATTAACACATTTTTTTAAAATAAATAATTTTGGTTAAATCCTATTTAGGTTAGGACACCTCAGTCTTCCAGTAACATTAATTATTGGGATTTTTATAAACATAACTGCAGCGATAGCCATATATAAATTAAATCAGTAATACAAATTCATAATCTGAATTGGTATTTTGTTTTTCCCATTAACATTGTCTGCTCGATGGTCACCGTTTTGACCAGAATTACAGAGAGTAAATTTCATAGTATTAATAATATTTTAGAGCAGTAGGAGTCCCACAGGGGCTGTATTCCATATGTTGCAGGCTGTTCCCCCAAAATCGAAAACTTTGCAATTGCTAACGTAGCCAGTATTATTTGCTCTGTGCTGTTCACATGTCATTTCTTTTGTCTTGTGGATAGTATGATTGCAGAATGCTATTGTGGTTCGCAGAAGAAAGATGATCTTGTGGTTGAGGTGCAGAATTGGGACTTGGGAGATTTGGATTCAATTAATGTCTTTGTCACAGATACCTGGTGACTGCAAGTCATTTAGACCCAGATTTTCAAAGGTATTTTGGTGTTGCTGTGCTCAGCATTGCAATGCCTAACTGATTTAGGAGACTGTCTCCGTTTCAAAAGTGATTGAGACATTTAGGAGCCTAAATCCAATTCAGTGCTTATTTAACAGCATAAATACAGATTTAGGAATCTAACTTTAGGCCTTTAACTTAGTCCTGTTTGAAAGGACTAAATTAACGCAAACTAGGTACGTTTTAGTTTGCCCGCACAGTGTCCCCACTGGGGAGTTAGTGCTCAGCATGCTAGGGTGGGTGAAAAAATCAAGACATTTATTTAAGAGCCTAAATATAGATTTTTGGAGACTAAGTTTAGGCATCCACATTTGAACTTTGGCCTTTGTAGACAAACCCCAGATTGTCTTATCACTTTAAACAGGAGTAGAACAGTGGGGAAGGGAATGAGGGAGAACAAAGTAGAGAATGGGCAGGAGTCAGGATATGGCAGAGAGTTGGATAAGTTTACCACAGGTACACCTAAACTTTGCTGATTTTTACCCCGATGCCTTGCAGGAAAACAGCACAAGGCAATTATTCCACAACCTGTACTGTTCCAAAAGATAGTGTGTGACAATGAAATGAAATGAGAGCAATGGATATTGATCAGTGCTTGCTTTTCTATCCTCCCTTCTTTCAGGATGTATTGTCTGGAAAAGTCAAGTGCATAGAAACTGAAGCTGTATTAAGCTACTGAAGTTATAGTAATGTTAAAACTGTTTTTGGAACAGGGCAAATCTCTTAATGGACTGTACCTGTCAAGCCATTATCATCAGACAAAGTATACAGGTTAAATAGGTAGTTAGCAGAGTGTGGTGCCCATAAGTCAGTTCTTTGGTCAGGGGTCTGATGAAATGTGTGCAATATCTAAACTAAATTAGTTTGTGCTGTGTGGTAATGGTACATTAAATAGTCTACACAATAAGTGTTAACTAGTAGTTTACTGGTAGCACTTTGACAATGTTGTGCAATTTTAAAAACTGACAATCAATTTGTAGTTCATTGAACTTTTCAGAGTTTGATAGGCTTGGGCCATATTTACATCCTTCTAAGTATTTATTTTACTACTGTTTTAGAAAGTGCCAACATAAGGGTAAAAATCAGGTTAAGTAATTTCTAAGAAATTCGAAGAGATGACAGTGAAGCAGTTGACAAGTAATCTGGGGCAAAACACTAATTTTCTGAAAAATGGATGATGATGTCTGAGATAAAGAAAAATGAAACCTGAGAATTCTTTGTCAAGACATACATACTGGAGCAGTGTGACAGGTACATGGTTTTAGATTTTTGCAGAAAAACTTGAAATATAAAGGATGATTTCTAAATATATTTGACCTAGGGCACAGATCAATTTTATACACTTGTATACTTAATAAATATTGAGGGTTTTTTATGAGCAACTGCTGACATTCAACTACTTGACACCAGTGGGAGTTGGGTCATGCCCCAGTTCAGGAGGACAGGGCATTGCTGGAATGGGAGCTTAGGAATACCTTCAAAACTCTATCACCAAACTGAAAGAAGTTTGGGATGATTGCCCAACCTTAAAAGTTTTCCCTTTCAGGGTACTGTTGAATCTCTTTTATCCCTGACTTTCATAAAAGACATTTCTGAAGAGCAGACTGCTCGTGCACCAAATCCCTTGAGATTTTATTTAGGAAAATACCTGGAATATACAAGGGGTGGCCAACCTATGGCTCCGGAGCCACATGCGGCTCTTCAGAAGTTAATATGCGGCTCCTTGTATAGGTGCCAACTCTGGGGCTGGAGCTACAGGCACTGACTTTCCAATGTGCCAGTGGTGATCACTGCTCAACCCCTTGCTCTGCCCCAGAGCCTGACTCCACTCCGGCCCCTTCCCCAGAGCCTGACTCCACTCCGGCCCCTTCCCCAGAGCCTGACTCCACTCCGGCCCCTTCCCCAGAGCCTGCCATGCCCTCGCTCCTTTCCCCCCCCCCCCCCCCCGAGCCTCCTGCACACTGTGAAACAGCTGATTGTGGCGGGCGGGAGGCATTGGGGGCAGGAGGGGGGAGCTGATGGGGGGCTGCTGACATATTACTATGGCTCTTTGGCAATGTACTTTGGTAAATTCTGGCTCCTTCTCAGGCTCCGGTTGGCCACCCCTGGAATATACCCTCTCTCAGATCTTTCAACAAACTCGTTTCACGCGTATGCGCGCGCGCACGCACACACACACACTTCCTCCTTCATACTGCACATTTGAATATAGCACCATCGTAGTATCAGTGCTTTGAGGAACAGCATATGAACATTTTTTAGCAAAGTGTACTGTATACGTTTGTCTGCTTGTCAGGGTGTTGCCTTCTCTCTTTATCTTGTTTAGGAACACAGATTCCTCAGTCCCTCCCCTATAACTTCATGGACTTTATCGCTGACGAAAGCAGGGGTGGGCAGACTTTTTGGCCTGAGGGCCACATCTGGGTATGGAAATTATATGGCGGGCTATGAATTCCCAGTGGGGAAGGGGGACTCTATGGGATGTAGCATGGGGGAGCTCTATAAGGGATGTTACTGAAGTGGGGGGAGAGAGGAGTCAGGTTGGGAGTAGGGGAGGGACTCTACAGGGGCGGTACGGGGGACTCTTAGGGGCCATGCCGGCAGTGATACAAGGTGGCCGTACCAGGCACTGCCACGGGTGGAGGCACCCTAACTGGGACAGGTGCGGCCGCTGGGCAGTTTCGAGGCTCTCAAAGGTGGGGCCATAGAAGACCGGGAGGGGATTGGGTGCACTGCTGCATGGGGGTGTTGGGAGGCTGCCACATAAGAGCGGGGTTCCGATCCCAGAAACAGCGCAGTGTGGCTCTGCGTGCTGGAAGATGGTGCTCATCAAGGGAATTGTGAGTCGGGGGCTGGGGAGCGCTGGGCAGGCGGAGTGGAGCAAGCCCCCAACCCCGTTCCCTGGCGGGAGCTCGAGGGCTGGAAGCGGCCTGCGGGCCTTAGTTTGCCCACCCCTGGACTAAAGGAAGGGGTCAGAAAGGTGTGTGGCATTTATCTTCCTTTGAGGCATCCTACAGTGTTGACTTTTGGATGCAGGATAGTGCATTAGACCATTGGGGGGGGGGGGGGGTTATGGTAAATCTTTTGTTATTAATTACTGACAGCCTTTAATAACAACTATGGATAGAAGACTCTTGGAAAAAGTCACTAGGGTAAAACGACAAATATGTAAATTGGGTGCTGTGTGAAAGTATAGGCTTTTATAAATAAATTCTAGTTGATGGTAAGATAATCTACTTGGAAAAGGAGTCATGCCTCAAAGAAAAAATATAGAACTTTTGGAAGTTTTTTTTAAAGTTTTTGATCAAATGAAAAACTGAAAATAATTATCTGGCTTCTGAAGTTAGTATCTCTCTTTGTAATATTATGAAACACTCAGGATGCAAGTCAGGGGTCGGGAACCTACGGCACGTGTACCGATTTTTAGTGGCACTCTGATGCCAGCCAGGGTCCCAGCTGCCGGCCCCGCTCAGCCCGCTGCCGGCCTGGATGGATGGAACCCTGGGCCGGCAGCGGGCTGAGCAGGGCCGGTGGCCGGGACCCCGGCTGGCAGGGGCTGGTAGACGGAAACCTGGGCTGGTAGACGGAACCCCAGACCGGTCTGGGGTTCCATCTGCCACCCCCACTGCCTGTCTGGGGTTCTGTCCGCCAGCCCCTGCCAGCCGGGGTCCCGGCCGCTGGCCCCGCTGCCAGTCTGGGGGTCCGTCTGCCGGCCCCTGTAAATGTAAAATGTATTATTGGCATGCAAAACCTTAAATTACAGTAAATAAATGAAGACTTGGCACACCATCTCTCAAAGGTTGCCGACCCCTGATGTAGGTAGTTAAATGGGTAAAAGGACAACAGAAGGAAGAACCATCAAACTCTTCTTCCTAAATGGCAGTTTTTTAGGCACTATTAGTCGAATGTTTGTACAAACCATACTCCTAATGGGAAAGCAAGTTATTTCAAAGCAAAATATGTTGTATTACATGCAGGTCTAGTATACTGATTTACTGGCAACCAGGGCAAGAGTTCATTGAAATGGACCTGCATTACTTCAAGATTCTGCCGTCAACCCAATAGCGACTAGTTTTGGGGCTGAATGCCTGGCACTTAGCGTGGAGTCTTCAAACCCACTTTCTCTTAGAAAATTCCCTTCCTTTGATACATGTACAGACTCATACATTGAATAGCATTTACATGAGCCTTGGGGTGAATTCGTTCCCTGCTAACAGTCATCAGCTTTGGACTGCCTTCTCAGTAGGTAATAAATACATAATGTATGTATTTTGTACATTCTGAATTTCAAATTCTAATCCAGTTGTACAGTGCCATTTAGATGTCTGTGTAAAACAGCTGAAAACTACTAGCTAGCAGATGAGTATCTTAACCTACTCCTCTAAATATTTGCTAAAATTGCATGGTATATTTTCTTATGAAGGCTTTGTTTGAAAAATAACATTATTTTTTCTTTAGAGCATCAAACCAGCTCCAAACAGACTCCACAGACTCAGCCAAGAGATGAAGACTTTGAAGGGGCTCCATGGAACTGTGATAGCTGCACCTTTCTGAACCACCCAGCGCTAAACCGCTGCGAGCAGTGTGAAATGCCACGTTACACCTGAATCTGGAAAGGGTCTGTGTTAGGTTGAAAACCGCTTCCTGAGCCCACAGCCATAGGAGAAGGAAACATGGGGAACCTTTCAGTCCATCTGCCAGGCCTTTGTTAGTCAACTATTTTCAGATTACAAGGGGGGGGGAGGAAAAGATGTGAAACTGTTTCCACTTGTACTGCACTAAAGAATAAATTTGGGGAGTGGGGAGGGAAATATTCTTTTCTTATCCCATTGCAGTGAGCAAAGCAGAAAGGATACCCAAAACCAGGAAAGGATTCACTCTTTGAAGAATGTATACAGGAAAGCAGATAATTGCTGTTTAATCCTGTGGCTGCAGTTACTGCTTAGTGGCTCTTAATTTTTAAATATAGAATTTTTAGTAATGATGTGAAATATTACAGTTATCCCGACAAACTGAAGCCATAGCTGACCTACCTGGTCCCAGCTAGCTGGAAAACAAAGGCTCCCTGTGCTTCTGGATTGTAAACCACTGAAAAAGAAGACAGGAAAATGCAACTGTAAATTTTACAACAGATAGAAAACAGAGAGAGGGGTATTTGTAATTGCTGCTTTTTTTCAGGGTGATTTAAGTCTACACAAAAATTTGCTGTTTTGAAATTGTGACTTCTGGTGCGAAAATGAGGTACTGTATGAGCCTTATAAAAAGTAGAATTGGAGGTGATTCTGCAATCCCCTTTGCTTGTATAGTGCTCACCAAGCAATGTCAACACTGGTAATTAACTAAGAACCAATTCTACCATATTACTGATGAAAAGATTGCTGCATGCTTTTATTAGGCCATTGTGTGGTAAAGCTAAAAGTAAATTATGCTTTTATAAATAACGTTCTCCTAAGACTGCTCTGTAGCAGGACAGTGAACGTATGCCAAATGCCAGAACTATTTCAAATTCTGTTTGGAAGTTTTGAGCTCAGCCATGGCTGTGTATGAGAAGTGTTTGCACCCTGTTACTTAGGCCTTTTCAGCTTCCAATTTTGTGAAGAATTCATGATGTTTACAGCACAGAAGGTACTTTGTGCCCCAATCCTGATTTAGCTGAAAAAGAATTAATCAATATTAGCTCTTCAATAAAGGTTTATTTGCATATTGTTAATAAACCAGCCTGTATAAAGAGCAGATGGCAGATCTGGAAAAGTTGCACACTGCATTTTTTTATTTTGGTCAGGAAGTGTTTGCAATATAGTGAAGAATACAAAACACTTGCAAACTAAAAACCATACTGGTACTTTTATGCATATAATATATTGTATTATATAAAATGATCAGTTTTGTTTAAACGCTTCAGTTTGCTGTAATAAAGCAGTCATTATTTGTGAAATCAGACCTTCTGGATTTGGGCAGCTGAATGATTATGATGTGAAATTGTGTGACTGATTGAGGATGGTTTTTAAGAAGCTGGTACAATGCATCTGAACTTTTACACTGTAACCATTGTTTAAAATCCAACATTTTCACAGCATTTGAAAGGGAGAGTTTTTGTTATTTTGCCTGTATTGCCTTTCTGATGTTTTCCCTCCATGCAGTTTAAAAAGATAGCAGCAAAAACTGCTGTCTTGTGATTCAGATCAGGAACTGCCTTTTATCTGATATGATATTGAAATAGGTTTCTTCACTCATTAAATCCTAAACATAATCTAAAATAATCTATTTAATAAGTCTGCTTGAGATCAATTGAAGAGTGCATCATTAATAAGCAAAATGAAGTCAAAGGCATCGGAGTTGAGATTTTTTTAAGTTGATGATGATTTTGCACTGTATGATGAGCTCATATCTAAAAGAAAACAAAAATTCCCGCTGTCCAGATGAAGTTAAAAATAAGAGTACATTTTTGTAATTCTGTTTGTATAAATGGACAGTGTGGCACAACTGAAGGGACAGTGTGGAAAACAGATGAGCTGAAGCATTTTACTTAAAACATTTTTCTTCCTTGAGAGATTAGCAACACCATTACCTGTTGTATATTCACGTATTCAATACAATACCAATTCTGTCATAGTTCTTCAGTGATGATGCCTTTTCTTTTGTATGATTTCAATTTTCAGTCCTATTTATGTTAACTTTTTAACAGCTTTAGTTTCTGCTGGAATAGCAAAAATGGCAACTAAAATGACAGTCATTAGATGAGAGTAACAGTAGCATGCTTGAGAACAGTTGTGCCACTTTGTTTTAAGACAGTGTAGATGCTGTTTTTTTTTTTTTTTTAAATGCATGTAACTCATTCATTCTGTGAGCTCTAATAATCCTAAATGCATGGTTTCTGGTGGTATGAAGACATTCTAGTCTTAGTCATAGCTTTCACCAGCTAGCAGAAGACAAAAAAGAGGCAACCTATGAGGAGATGCTATTGGGGGGGGGGGGGGTGAGAGAGGGTGCCATCAAATGGGCAAGTTGATTTTAAGAGCAAAGCTGATCTTTATTTGAGCTTTTTTTCAGTTCTCATTTATTGGTTGTACAAAAAGTATTGAAAAATTTTTCTGTTGTACTCATTTACTTGTAAATGTCCATGCACAAACATTAGCAGTAAAATAACTATATATGGTACTTGAATCTTTAGTTTGTTAGAACATAAGTTGTATTTGAATATTAGAGCATCCATTTTGCTTTTTGGAAGCAGGCAACACACCCTTTCCCACTCCCAATTGAAATGTAGACTATGCCAAAAAAGGTTTCTTTGTGTAATATTTATTTAATGCACACACAACCCTAATGTCAGCTGGCATATAAAATGCACTGTATTGTATAAAACTTTTGAGTGTATTTGTGTGTGGATGGCAGGATGCTGATGCCATTGTGGTGGTAATGCACTACTTATTTTTAATAACAAGCTTTCCCTCAACTGTGCTATTAGACTAGTATGGTTCAGTTGGTAACTTACTTGGACTTTAGGTATTCAAAAGGATTTCACTATTCATTTAAATTAACTTTTCTAAAATCTTACTTTATATTTATCATCTATTAGTATCAATTATCCCTTCCTACTACCATAGTTCTTTAAAAGTTTCAGTCAGAGTGGGACTTGTGAACAATATTTCAGGGTATAGCAAACCAAAAGAAATCCTAAACTTGGCTATGCTTTGAATTTGATGTAATTATCAACCTTGCTTGTTTGGGAGGGAGAAGGACGGGTGGGGGCTAAGAAGAAAATAATTTGTAAAATATAGTCTAAGATCAGATTGAGTTGTGCATTTGTGTGTCTGTGGTATGTGTGTTTTCCCTTAAGATGGGAGGTGTGATGAGAAGGTGTAATAATTTTTAAAGAGCTGGTCTCGGTCTTAGTACTTTCTAATCATGTGCTACTAAATCAGGTTTTCTTTAAAAAAATATATTGTTTTCTTTCAGTTACTGTATCTGTCCCAGTTATACTCTCATTTCAGTTTTCCATGGCAACACATGTCAACATTAAGATTGATTGTAAAATCCTTTGAAACTGAATTCAGAAATATTTAAGAGCTGAAATTGGGACAAAACAAAATGGGGGGGGGGGGAATAAAGAATGTGAGAATATCAAATAAGTTAAAAATGAAATTGTCATCTTGATCCTTTTTAATATTCATTGGTATTCCCAGGAATGTGAAAATGGCTTTCATAGTTCAAGGTGGACAGTTGGACTCATAGATACTTAACTGCTTCTCTGAGACTGTAAAATTTACATGCTGTGATACTACTGTGACTCTCCACACCATAAAGACAGAAGACATGCTCGCAAACAATGCGTCTTGTAATCAATATTGCTTCTGTGTTCTGCACCTATTTTATTTCCTTTCCAAATGTTAACATAATTATTTAAAGTTGGCCATGATTGAAACTTGCTGTACGTTTTAGTTTGGGGCATTCTCATTGCTTGTCTATTAATATTAATACAGGTAGGTTTTTCTTGACTTGTTTGAATAATAAGAGGTCATTGGAGTTAATGCAATATTATAATTTTGGATTTTCAAGACCTGAAAGAATTTTTTAAAACTCTGTTCTTGACATTTATTTATTTATGGTGGCACCGATGTATCTAATCCATATTTCCTGCTGTGTGGAACCCTGTTAAATTTTTTCATTAAAACAACAAGACAAGATCTTGTTAAATCCTGTAAATATGATGTCTTTAGTTTTTAGATGTATATGCTGTGAATGAGATTATTACCAAGAGATGAAATTGTACAAAAGCATTAAGAGGCAATGCATGCATGGTATCTCCAGAAAGTGCATACTCGGAAAGTTGCAGATTTCTGCAAAAATAAATTAATAAATTAAGAAAACATCACATCCTGCATTTGTTCTCGTGTGTAGTAGAAGACATTTCCAAAATACCAAATTTTCTTGCTTTGACAACTAAACATGTTTCTGTTAAAGTGTAGCATTCTCCATAAACCCATAGCTATATCACACTTTTGTTTGTGTCTTTGTAAATCAATGCATTTCCCCCCGAACAACTGCTCTATGTTGGACTTGGGCCCCAAACTTGCAGGTGGATCTACAGGGGCAGACCTTTGAGGTGTGTGGTGTCCCACTAAAGTCAAAGGTGCTTTGTGCAGATCAGATTGCAGGATTGGGACTGTGCACAAATGATGTTCACAAAGTGTTTTGGTCTCTCTTTCTTTCAGCAGCAAGCCAGAGAACATTCTGATTCCAGAAGATGATGCTGTTAATGGCAGTTGAAAATTGATTATAAATTTCCACACACCCCCAAAAGGCTTGAAGGAAAGGTTCTTTTATTGAATGAATGGTGTAGAATTTTAGTCATTTTTTTTCCCTAAGCATGACTCAGGTGTGACTGTTGAATCACTGCAAAGGTAGTTTCCTTAGCGCAGTATCTTTCTTCAAACTATAAAGTTTATTAAATTGATTTGTCGTGTGATCTGGTAAGTATTATAGGAATTATTCTTTTCAGTTGATCCTTTTAACTCTTCTATATGAAGTATGGTGGTAGGTAAGTACTAGGTTTAATTGTTGCTTCTCAGATTAAGTGTATTGTGGCTAGACAACTGACTTCATCTAATTTATATGAAAATCAGTCTCAAATAGTGGCTTGCTGATGTCTATTGAATTCTAAATCAAAGATTTCCGTTCTTTGAATGAGGACTATTCAAGCTCCATGAGCAGGATTTTCAGAAGTGCTCAGAGTTGGCCTAACTCTTCTCTCATTTAACTCATTGGGAGTTTAACCATTGCTTCAGTGGGAACAGTCAAGCGAACTAATCCCAAGCAAACTTTGGATCCTCAAATTTGATCTAGCTCAAAACTGTAGTTTGGGACTATTGCCTAAAATCTAAGCCATTACGTTGTAACTGAGCAAGGATGGGTCCTCCTGAGGCTGCCAATGCCAGTGAAGAGAGCAATAGTTTCCACTGTCGGAGCAACCTGAATGTTTTTGTAGTTTCTTGGGTTCTTGTTTTGTAGCAAATGAAGAAACGTTGGAGCTTCTAAAAAGTCAATGTAGCATAACTGGGGTGGAGGGGTTGGGGGATAACCTGCTATGAGGTAAGGGTTTACCTTACAATCAATATTACCACACAAACTTGGTTGACTTAGAGTTAAGGTTGCTCAAGTGCAGTTTGTGTTACAGCAATCAATAAAAATCAAGGAAATCATCAAATTAGGCTACATTAACAACTAGGATAACCTCAGGGTACAGGTCTTCCCCACTTTCAAACACAGCGCCCACATTCAGACTCTACCTTCATGACAAACTTATATTTACTTTCAACATACACAGCATGCAGATTCACTTCCTCTAATTCATACTCGTTGTACAAGCTTAGCGATGGGTTCAGAGTTAAGTTTGTGTTTGTGGGCTGCATCCTTGTCTAGTGTGTGAGGAGCTGCTGATTAGCCAGGTTGTGGAGAAGAACTGATGCAGCACTTGGACCATTGCCAGTCTGTCATGTACAGAAGTTTGGAAAACACTAGCATTCCCTTGCTTTTTCCTTCACTCATCTGCTGGATGCTTCCTCAGGAGCTTTGCTCACACCCTATACCATCATCGTTGGTCCCCCAGGGCATCTTTCATACCTTGAGCCCCTTCCTCTCTCCCCCCCCCCCCCCCCACATATCCCTGATCAGTCCCTTATGACTCCATTGTAGGCGGTCTCACTCTTCCCTGCATGCTTTACTCCCCCATCTACAATCACTAAAAAGGCGACTTCTTACAAGGAGCTTGACCTCTAGAACGTGGCATTGACAAAACTTCCCATGTCCATCAAGTTGTGTCAAAGGAAGCCAGCTCTGATCAGGTAAACTTTGCTCCCATGTAGTCTACAAATCAAACATGAATATCCTTACTGTAACTGCAGTGTTTGTTGTAGCAAGGTAGAAGAAACAAGATATGTTTTAACACTTTGCTTTCAACAGAATGTGAATGGATGAAGCATCAGCTTAGCATGTGAGCTGGAAAATCAGCACCAAATAGAAATTGAAGTACTGAATGTAAAGTATGAAACGAGATATAAATTTGTTCCACACTACAAACTCCTCTAATTACTTCACAATGCCACACCCAATGTTGCACTAATTTAACTAAAGGTGTAGTTTTAAAACGAATTTATTTAAAATGTACAACTTGGTCTTGTTACTAGGGAAATGTACCAGAATTACAATGCTAGTATAATTATACCACCATAATTACTCATATAACGCCTCATGTCAGTACTCTTAGAGTAATTGGACTTTTTTTGGTTTGCATCCACAAAAACAATTATAATGGTTTAACTAGGTTGGTAAATATCCTGGTGTAGACTAGACCTTTGTGTGTAAGACATTTACATTGGTTTAAATGTGGTTTACGCCCGTTTAGCTTTGATGCTAAAATAATATAAACAAGGTTTAAATTGATATGATTGTCCATGCTGGGATTTGCTCTGGTTTCAGTACATTGTTTTTTAAACCACACCTTTAGTTAAACAAATGCTGCTTTTGTGTGTAGACAAGCCCTTAATTTCTCAAAATTAAAAAACAAGTATCCTTTCCTGAAAGCATTTTTTGTATCTGCTCATTATTATGCTACCTTAAGAGCATGTTTCATGCTGCTAAACGTGAACAAATAGTTTATTTTTTTAAATTAAAAATTAAAATAATAATGAAGTTAGAGTAGCAAATATCTGCAGTTGTTAAAATGTTGCAAAGGCTGATTTTTGGTTTTATCTGTGTTCTGTACTTTGAGATAACTAGGGTTTGTCTATATTCGAAAAATCTTAGTGGATTAACTAATTTTTAAATTGGTGTAGTTAAACCAGTGCAAACCTCTAGATGCACTTAAAGTGGCTTATCCCCTATTTAAATTGGTTTAACTTAAACCAATTTAAGTGAGGGTTACCCTGGTTTAAATTAAGCTACATTATTTGTTTGAACCAGTTTAATTAACCCAAATTTTCTAATGTAAATCAGGCCTTAATTTATATACAGAGGCAAAAGGAAGCTATTTCCATAAAACATTCCTATAAGTGAAAAACTTCAGATTTTCAGTTGCATGAATCTTTTTCTTCTGGTATATTATAGATGTGCTATGCGAAGTTTTATAGGAACAGGTGTTTATTTTAACAGGTAATTCCTTATTTAGAAGGTTTCCTAAATTGCTGATTATGCTATGTTGTTGTCAGGTAAGTAAATTCCAATCAAGTCATTAAAGAATGACAACACTTCACGTTTATTTTACAAAAAGGTCTACGAAGGTTCCAGAAAATATTTTAAAGTAAACATTTCTATAAAAATGTGTAGGAAATACATCAATAGACTTTGGGCAAATGCACTTGTATAACAATATAATTAGTTTCTTTGCAGATAATCAAAGGGCATAGCATGCCAGTAACTTGCTGTAAAAGTCCATAGGCTCATATGAGGGTTTTTTTTATTATAGGTTGTCCTGGATTCATTATTCCCACGCCATAATGACCTTGCTGAAGTTCACAAATATTCCTTTGTTAGGTTTGCTAGGGAGAAAAAAAACCATACAAAACATTCAGTTAATGTTCACAAAAGGTTTGTCTTAAGGCTCATGTAAAAAACCCCACAGTAGTTAAGAACAACATGCGGCTTTCGTTCCTCTCTCCAAATAAAGCACATGTATAGGGTGTATTTCATGATTTTAAATTAAAGTGAAAATTTTTCATTTCTGTAAATCAGTATAGCAAAATCTGGTTTTGATTACAGAATAAAATTCTGCTCTTGGATCTGAAAGTTCTGGATTCCAAACTTTTGTTGCTCTAAATATGCAACATTTCAGTTGATACCAAATTTTGCAGAACTGACAGGACTTTGCCCTAAACCAAAGTGAAAACCATTTTTCTCCTTTGATTGAACTCAGTCTGCTGATTTGGCCTAATGTTGTGTGTGTTATGAACCTGGAAGACCATTATGGCTTGGCACCCCTTTTTGCTGGTCTGGTCTAGGAAATGCTAAATGATTGGTAAGTGCACCAACTATTAACTTGCAAGCAGGGACAGGCAGCCATACCATGCATTACAATCTTTATCCTAAATAAATTTGAAAATTTATTCATTTTACTTTAAAACTAGATGACCTGGCAGTGAAAATGGGCTCATTGTCTCTCAAGAATCATACTGTTCTTGAGGGAGAAAGTAGGGAGAAAGCCAAAGAAGATGTCTTTTTTTGTTTGTTTGGGTTTTTTTTGTTCCAGTTCGCAAAAACCTCAATTTGGAAGTTTCAGAATTTTTACACACTAACAAGAATACAAAAGGACTGAAGCCTAAGCAAGGGCAGCAATAGTCAAACAAAGAGAAACGAGAACAAAAATGGATTTCATGTATGTTGGATGCCATATGTATTTCAGTCTCTATAGTGGTATATACTGACCAGACAATGGCATGATTTAAATTTGGGGGTAGTGTCTCCTTGTGAAAGGAGATGTTAACAGTCTCCAAGTAGAGGTCCCATCCATTCTCACTGATGATCCAGGACAGCCAGGAGTCTTGATTTGTGTCCCTGATTACCACTAATGCTTCCCATCAATGTTAGTTGTGTAACTGGGATACCTAGGGTGACTCTGTATCTGGTCCTCCTCTCTGCATCTGGTCCTCCTCTGCTTATTATACTGTTGGCCTTGAAGAAGTCCCCTCAAATGAAAACGGTCTCTCTGTTGATCCTAGGGCTAATCCCTAAGTCACTTTATAAACTGAATTGGTTGGGAAAACTTTGAGGAGTGACATCTCTTCCTCTGTTCTTGAGGCAGCAGTTTGCTTTGCTTGCTGTGTAGTGGCCAACTTCACTTTTTAAAATGTTATATACTTTTGATGAAGGGCATTCCGGTGTGTTCCATCACAGGAGATGTTGAGGCTTAACTGTGTTATAGGAATGGTTGCTGTTCAAGAAAAATCTAAAAACAATCTATAATAGGCATCTCGTGTTTCTTGATTATCAAAGAACCTTTGTCTTGGAAATATACAACTTATCTGGGGAGTTTTGCCTGACCATTGAAGATGTAATCTTGTTACACAGACGTATTGAGTCATCCATATTTTGTTTTCTGTTTTCCACTTTTTTGAGTCATTAGTTCTAAAACTGCAGTAACTGGTTAATCCAGCATATGCATATACTATACTTGTTAAAATGTATTTGTATTGTAGTTCAGTGTATTATGCAAAATGGAAACAGTGCTAGCTAAGCAATTTGTTTAATGGGTGACTATTCACTGCAAGGGAACCGTCCTACTCTTAGTTAATTGGTAAAAATCTAGGATACGTTTATTAAAATTGCTTGTTTTGAGAAACATGACAGTAACTTGCTGATTCCATAATAACTCTGTAGACCATTCAGAAAAGAGGTAAATGGTACAGACAAGAACTGTCACCTCCGCTGCACCAACATCTGCCAGACAAAATAAAATCTGCATTGCTTATTTGGTATAACGGAAATGAAATAGTTATAGTAGAACAGGATCAATGGTTTTAAAAATACATTTGCTTTGTTTATACATATTTTTGATTAAGTAAAACCTAAGCTATTTATCAGCAAATTATTATATTGTGACAAATATATTAATTTCTAATATTTATAGAACCATAAATTATAGATTTTTCAGGGGAGTAGTAAGAGGCTTTTTTGTTTAAAGTAACTATAGGATTAATCTTACCAGAGATAGTATCGTGTTCCCTGAAATGTTCCATCATGTTTTCCCTCTTCACTGCCCTCCAGTTCTACCCCAAGATACACATCCTCTCTCCCAAGCAGGTGCCCCAAGTACTTGATTGTTCCTTTACTGATTTTCCCTGCTGGACGGGAGAATTTCACCAGGTTTCCAACTTTCAAGTCTGTAACATTTCTTGGTGCAAATGGTCGTCTTGGTAACACTACCTTACCCACAGGAGTCCTGGTGTAAAAAGAAAAAAAAATAAATAAAAGCAAAACCTTTTTCTAAAAGAGTGAAACTAATTTTAAATTCTGAAGAAAACTCTTTGTTTGCTGGCTTCTTTTCAGAGTACCAAATAACTTTGCATTTGTGATCCACTTTGATAAGTGCCCTGTGAATTCCAGTTATAATTCTTACATTTCTTAAAACTTCATTCTCAATTGCCAATCCAGAAAGATTTCTGGGGGGAGGGAGGGATGTTCTGCCTCACCACAGCACAGAGGCAGCTCAGGTAGATTTGTTTTGTATTTTTCTCCTGTTAAATTCGTTCACTATAAAGGGATAGGAATGCATAAGCAGTCCCACTGCACTTCCTGATCATTGCTTGCCTGCATAGTTACTAACCACAGCAAAAATATAATTTGCATCTCCCCTGGAACTGAGTTGGTGAAAGCCCATCACTTGGGACTTGCTAACAATGAATCAGACGAAGCACTAGAAATGTATGGAGTAATCCTATTCTGTCAGGGAATGGAATAGGTGACCTAGTAAATCTGATGTCACTAATTGTTATGCCTCTCAATTCTTTCACTTCCCCTCCCTTTCTCATTTTGGTGCCTGCTAAACCAATTGCAGTGCCAAGAATTCCCCCTACTCGTGAGACTGGCTTAACCCAACTCACTGAACTCATGGGAGCACCATGCCAAGATGCAGCCTTAAAACAGATCACCCAAATGGAACTGTTGAAGGCACCATGACACATAAAAGGATCAAACAAGAGTTAAGCATTGTGAAAGCTAGGGAATGGGAGCAGAGGGCAAGCTCCTCTGAGGGCTTTGCAGATGTGGTGATTGATTTTTGCCATCTGGCAAAATTCCAGGCTAGCAGAGTCACTCCCATCCTAAATTAACCCTTCTGATTTCATCTGCCTTCTCCTTAGGCAGCAGGCGCCTAGCAAGGCATTCCAGATGAGAGGATCTGAACTAAGCATATCATGGTGGGTGTGTACACCAAAATGTACTGAATGAGTGGATGTGTCCTGTCACTATCCTGAAATATTCATGTATGTTCTTCCCTTCAGCATATTTCCCATTTCCCTCATCTCCAAGGGGCCAAAGTTCCAGACCTCTCAATTTTTTAATGAAGCATCAGCCTAAGTATTTATCATTGTGCCTGATAAAAACTTATTGTGCAAACAAACTGTTTTGGTAAAGGTGAACAGCTTTGGAGCCTGGCTTACATCAAAGCACAGGGTTAAGAAATCCTTTAGCACACAAGATTGGACAAGATTCTGAACTATCTGTTCTTAGTTCAAGAATTCTCTAAAACTAGGATTGAGGCCTAATTCCCAAATTCAGACTCTCTGGAAAAAAGTGGAGTAGTGAGAAACCATGACTGAGGGGAATAGAGAATGCGTAAAAGGTTATAAGATCAGCAATAAAGAACCAATACAGTTCTTCAAACTCAAAGTGCATACATCTATTCCAGTCCTGACAGATTTAGATTCCTGTGCAGGTCTGAATTCCCTTTATATATGTTAAGTAAAAGAATGGAAGAGGGCTTTAGTTGGGATTGTGATTTATCAACTGCTTTGACTTCGTTACACCCAGACAGCCCTTACTCAGCCTCGAGCAAAGAAATGGACAGCTTGCACAAAGCTAAATCTACAGACTACAAATAGATTTTCTTTCTAGGTCCTTCAAAAATGTATTGGAGTTTAAAGCAGGCAGTTCACACCATGAAGTAACTTATACCAGCACTGAAAAACCAAATGATCATAGTGTAATGTGACATCAGCACAGCCAGTGTCTTACACGTCTGCAGAAAGGGACTAAAAGCCACCAATCTAGATGAGAAGCAATAAGCAGAGTATGCTATGCTGTACATCTTTATATCAGCCTGAGCGAAGGAGCTGCTGACCTGAGCAGAACAGATGTGGCTCCCAGGAGAAGTGTCAGTTTTGTGATGAATTTCCTATTTTTGTGACTGGAATTATTTAAGGAGTTGGATCTCTCCATGAAGCCCAACGGAAAGTCTCCTTTATTACTCATGACATTCAAGGAAATTTAATGACTGATGCCTTCTCTGTGTTATGGGCTGGGCTTGGATGAATGCCTGCCTTCTTTCACTGCGTGACAGAGCACAGAGGCAGTGCTGGGTACTAGCTCTCAGTCCCATGTTTAGTCCATCAGCTCCAGAGTTGTTATCCTGGTTCTGCCACTGACTCTGTGTGACCTTGAGCAAGTCCACAAGCTTCTGCTTTCTCCTCTAAAATGGAGGTGATGACTCTTCCTATCAAGTGGCGTTATGAGGACTTGGGCCTGATTCTGCACCATCTAAGTCAATGGGACCTTTGTCATAAACTTAAGTGGGCAAAGGATTGGACCCATAGTGCATGTTTGAACAGCTTGTGAAAATGTGAGGCACCCTGTAAGTGCCACGTAGGGTATAAATAATACACTGAAGAGTGCCAGCAAACTGGATACTGTACTCAGGGAACAGTTACTCCATGGGCCACCCGAACCACACCAGACTAAAATTACCTGCATATCACAAAGTAAGAAAACTGACCCCACAAAAGCTTTCCTGGGAAAAGTCCTGGGATGTTTTTTTCTAGCAGTAGTTCACAAGAGCCGGGAGCCTGAGCCAAGACTAAAGATGGAATTCTTGTTACATGGGGGCTGGCAACATTATTTTGCCATCATTCAGTACAAATGCCAGAGGCAGGATTTACATTCACTGATGCATGAATACCGACAACACAGGCGAACTGGCTCCTCCTTTGGGGCTGTATCAGAGAAGTTTTAAATTGTACTTCATAGGAACCCTGTTAATGGAAACTACTGTGAGGCTACACATCCCTTAGCCAGGCTGCTTACTCAGCCAGTACTGGCCCCCAGCTAGCTCCCCAATGGGCATTCAGTCCAGTTCTGCTATTGCAAAATGAGATAGCTATGGAACTCTTGCAGGAATGTGTGGCTGCTCTGTGATCCCTGGACCAAACAGGAGCTAACTCTTGTCTCCTAAGAGCTACTGCTAGCTTTGTATCAGCCATCAGAGCTCCAGCTGCACAAGTTCCTTGGTTCTGCAAGTGCCACTCTTTTTCAGCCCCTCCAAGCTCCATGCCTAGACTTCCTGAGTGAGTGGTTCTGGGCCGATTTGCTCATGGATAGGAAATTAATATTCTGGAGTTCCGAAGGGGAAGTTTGCTGATTTAAGTGGCTGTAAGATGGAGGGGAAGGTGGAAATGATTAGTGGCTTGTGTGTTTTGCCCCCTATAAATTTGGAAGCATTTGTACTCAATCATGCCAATTCCACCCAGGTACCAGGAGCTATATAAATGCTTGCCCCCCAAATATACAGCCATTTAATTGGCAATGGGCTAAAGTCAGTGGCCTTTCCACTGAAGTCTACAAGTATCATGAAAACTGCTTATTTTTCCCTAACGGTAATAACTTCTCAAATATTATCTTAATTTTGTGCTGTTTACAAGCTCTCCAATACTTTGTTAGTCTTACCAGACTTAATAAGCATGGAAACAGTACTACCCTCTTGCCCTTTGAGATAGTCCTTAGAGAAAAAGGAGTGTGTGCAATGGCACAGTGATACAAGTCAGCATCCCCTGGAATAGCCGGTGCCATCCTGTCTTTGGTCTATGGTACTTCACTGACCTTGGCTGCCAACCTGGCACCCGTCGTCATCACTAAATTAAATGATATATAATTAGGCTGTTTTTTTTTTCTATATTTTAAAAACAAAAAAAAAACAGTATATCTAAAAATATCTCTTAAAGAGAGGGTTCCTCACCCTGTGCAGTAACTGACGTTCTTCGAGATGAGTGTCCCTGTGGGTCAAGGTGCGTCCCAGTGCCTTCGATCGGAGATTTCTACAGCACTACCCCTACGGGCTGCGCACATGCTGTGCCTGCCTCTCGAGCGCTCAGCGTTTGAATAACGCGTGCATGGCCCGCTCTCATCAGTTCCTTCTCTACAACAGAGTGTATTACGAATTCCGAAGTAGAGGAGGGCAGGTAGTGAAGCATCTACAGGGACATTCATCTCGAAGAAGGTCAGTTACTGCACGGGGTGAGTAACCTTCTTCACAAGAGATGTGCCTGTGGGTGCTCCACTCCAGGTGACTGAAAAGCAGTACCCTTTAGGATGGTTGGGACTTCAGATGAGGCAAGAAGGCTGTTGACAAGACAGCTCTATCCATTCTAGTGTCGGACACTGCAGTATGGATGAGAGCGTAGTGATTGGTGAAGGTAAGGTTTGATGCCCATGTAGCTGCCTTGCATGTGTCAGACAGTGGGACATTATGGAGAAAGGCCGTGGAGGTGGAGACAGCTCTGGTAGAGTGTGTCCTAACTGATGTAGGAGGGTGTATTTGCCTGAGTTGGTAACAAAGGCATATGCAGTCAGCAATCCATTTGGAAAGTCTTTGTCTAGAGATAGCATTTCCCTGTGAGTGCTGAGTAGTAGAGACAAAAATTCGGGGGGGTGGGGTTTCTAAACGGCTTTGTTCTATCCAGATGAAAGGATAATGCTCTGCCAACATAAAGAGTGTGCATTGCTGTTTCAAAGGCATTAGCGTGAGGTTTTGGGGAAAATGTTGGGAGGTTTATGGAGATGAAAGGAAGAGTGTATTTTAGGTAAGAACTCTGGATGCGTGCGGAGTGTGACCTTATTGCGGAACAGCATGGTATATGGAGGGTCCACCATAAGTATCCCCATTTCTCCTACTCGTCTGGCAGACGTGATTGCTATGAGGAAGGCGGTCTTCATGAATAGGTGGAGAAAGGAGCAGGTAGCCATTGGTTCAAAGGGTTTATCCATCAGGGCTTTGAAGACTAGGGGTAAATCCCAAGGTGCAGCAGGCGGTTTCACGTCTGGGTATAACGTCTGGATACCCTTCAGGAACCTTTTGGTGATTGGATGGGCAAAGACCGTAACCTTGTCAATCTTATGGTGGAAGGCGGTGACTGCCGTAAGGTGGACCTTGTGTGAGCTCGTAGAGAGGCCAGATGTTTTAAGATGTAACAGGTAATCCAGTATCAGTGGGAGTGAAGCAGAAACTGGAGAGGTCTGTTTGTCAGAGCACCAAGATGTGAACAGTTTTCATTTATGCAGGTAGGTAGTGCGCGTGTTGTGTGTTCTGCTGTGTAGCAAGACAGTGCGCACTTGGTCCAAACATGTTAACTCCGCATTAGAGAACCATTGATCAACCAGGCCCTCAGGTGGAGATGATGTACATTGGGGTGAAATTGTTGTCCCCGGCGTTGTGATAGGAGGTTGCTGAGTGGGGGAAGAGGAATGGGTGGCTTGACAGACATGTGTAGGAGGAAGGGGTACCACGGTTGTCAGAGCCAAGCCGGGACTATGAGAATGATGTTGGCTCTGTCTGTTCGTATCTTCTGAATTACTCTGTGCAATAGAGGCATTGATGGGAACGCATACATGAGTGTTTCGGTCAATGGGAGCATAAAGGCGTCTCCCCATAAGTGTTTCCCCAGGCCTGCTCTGGAGCAGAATGGTCGGGCATTTTTTGTTTGTTGCTGTGGGAAATAGATCCAGTTGCGGATAACCCCAGATCTGGAAAATGTTGGCAAGAATGTCGTCATTGAGTTCCCACTCTTGCTGTATGTACATTTTTAAGAGCAGAAATGTTCTCTCAGGAAAGAGAAGAGACATTTTTCAAGCTGTCAGGACTGTGATAGTCCTTCATCTAAGGCTTCCTCAAAAGTGTCTCATCTGCCAGGACAGTTCAGAGGGTCATGCACTCTGAGTACTTTACATATGTCCCTTTTTAAACCCTTTATACAAAGAAAAACACCAAATTTACCAGCTGTGTGAAGGTGCACTCCTTTCCACGTGTAATGCCTGTTGGCCAAGGAGGGCTAGGGAGTAGTCCAGAGCAGTAGTCAAGTGTATGCAGGTGGTTGGGTAGCCAGAAGGTCAGTTGTATCAGAGGCAGTCCAGAGCAGTGGTCAGAATTCTCATATGGGTCAATAGTCAGATGATCAAATCCATGGCGCTGGGTCAGCGGGTTAGGAAGGTGAGGTTGGGTGAGGTGATGGGGCAAGGTTGGGAAAGGCAGCAACCAATAGGAATGGTCTATTGCTCAGACCGCTCCCTCCTCCTATTGGGGTCTTTGTATAGGCCAGGTAACCAATGAGAATGCTGCCTGTCCATCCAATCAGGGGCTTGGAGCATGGCTGCTGTGGTTCTGTAGGCATTTATTACTAAGATTGTTGGTCAGTGGCAGCAGTTCAGTGCACCGGCATAGTGCAGTAGGTAAGGTTGCCACCTAGAGAGCCAGTAGACTTCATTCAATATTGGGGTCATAAAAATGGCTGTACTGGGTCAGACCAAAGGTCCACCCAGCCCAGTGTCCTGTCTGCCAACAGTGGCCAATGCCAGGTGTCCCAGAGGGAGTGAACCTAACAAGTAATGATCAAGTGATCTCTCTCCTGCCATTCATCTCCACCCTCTGACAAACAGAGGCTAAGGACATCATTCCTTACCCATCCTGGCTAATAGCCATTAATGGACTCCATGAATTTATATAGTTCTCTTTTAAACACTGTTATAGTCCTAGCCTTCACAACCTCCTCAGGCAAGGAGTTCCACAAGTTGACTGTGCTGTGTGAAGAACTTCCTTTCATTTTTTTTAATCCTGCTGCCCATTAATTTCATTTTGTGTCTCCCCCCCCCCCCCAGTTCTTATATTATGGGAACAAGTAAATAACTTTTTCCTTATTCACTTTCTCCAAACCACTCATGATTTTATACACCTCTATCATATCCCCCCTTAGTCTCCTCTTTTCCAAGCTGAAAAGTCTTAGTCTCTTTAATCTCTCCTCATATGGGACCTGTTCCAAACCCCTAATCATTTTAGTTGCCCTTCTCTGAACCTTTTCTAATGCTAGTATATCTTTTTTTGAGATGAGGAGGCCACATCTGTACACAGTATTCAAGATGTGGGCGTACCATGGATTTATATAAGGGCAATAAGATAGTCTTCATCTTATTCTCTATCCCCTTTTTAATGATTCCTAACATCCTGTTTGCTTTTTTGACTGCCGCCGCACACTGTGTGGATGTCTTCAGAGAACTATCCACAATGACTCCAAGATCTCTTTCCTGATTAGTTGTAGCTAAATTAGCCCCCATCATACTGTATGTATAGTTGGGGTTATTTTTTCCAATGTGCATTACTTTACATTTATCCACATTAAATTTCATTTGCCATTTTGTTGCCCAGTCACTTAGTTTTGTGAGATCTTTCTGAAGTTCTTCACAGTCTGCTTTCGTCTTAACTATCCTGAGCAGTTTAGTATCCTCTGCAAACTTTGCCACCTCCCTGTTTACCCCTTTCTCCAGATCATTTATGAATAAATTGAATAGGATTGGTCCTAGGACTGACCCTTGGGGAACACCACTAGTTACCCCTCGCCATTCTGAAAATTTACCATTTATTCCTACCCTTTGTTCCCTGTCTTTTAATCAGTTCTCAATCCATGAAAGGATCTTCCCTCTCATCCCATGACAACTTAATTTACGTAAGAGCCTTTGGTGAGGGACCTTGTCAAAGGCTTTTTGGAAATCTAAGTACACTGTGTCCACTGGATCCCCCTTGTCCACATGTTTGTTGACTCCTTCAAAGAACTCTAATAGATTAGTAAGACATGATTTCCCTTTACAGAAACCATGTTGACTTTTGCCCAACAATTTATGTTCTTCTATGTGTCTGACAATTTTATTCTTTACTATTGTTTCAACTAATTTGCCCGATACGGACGTTAGACTTACCGGTCTGTAATTGCCGGGATCACCTCTAGAGCCCTTTTTAAATATTGACATTACATTAGCTATCTTCCAGTCATTGGGTACAGAAGCTGATTTAAAGGACAGGTTACAAACCATAGTTAATACTTCCACAATTTCACATTCAGAACTCTTGGGTGAATGCCATCTGGTCCTGGTGACTTTTTACTGTTAAGTTTATCAATTAATTCCAAAACCTCCTCTAGTGACACTTCAATCTGTGACAATTCCTCAGATTTGTCACCTACAAAGGACGGCTCAGGTTGGGGAATCTCCCTCACATCCTCAGCCGTGAAGACGGAAGCAAAGAATTAATTTAGTTTCTCCACAATTACTTTATTGTCTTTAAGTGCTCCTTTTGTATCTCGATCGTCCAGGGGCCCCAGTGGTTGTTTAGCAGGCTTCCTGCTTCTGATATACTTAAAAAAACATTTTGTTACTACTTTTTGAGTTTTTGGCTAGCCGTTCTTCAAACTCCTTTTTGGCTTTTCTTATTACGTTTTTACACTTAATTTTGCAGTGTTTATGCTCCTTTCTATTTACCTCACTAGGATTTGACTTCCACTTTTTAAAAATGCCTTTTGATCTCTTACTGCTTCTTTTGCATGGTTGTTAAGCCATGGTGGCTCTTTTTTAGTTCTTTTACTGTGTTTTTTTAATTTGAGGTATATATTTAAGTTGGTCCTCTATTATGGTGTCTTTGAAAAGTGTCCATGCAGCTTGCAGGTATTTCACTCTAGTCACCGTACCTTTTAATTTCTGTTTAATGTCATTTTTGCATAGTTCCCCTTTCTGAAATTAAATGCCACAGTGTTGGGCTGTTGAGGTGTTCTTCTCACCACAGGAATGTTAAATGTTGTTGTATTATGGTCATTATTTCCAAGCAGTCCTGTTATAGTTACCGCTTGGACCAGATCCTGCGCTCCACTCAGGACTAAATCGAGAGTTGCCTCTCCCCTTGTGGGTTCCTGTACCAGCTGCTCCAAGAAGCAGTAATTTAAAGTATCAAGAAATTTTGTCTCTGCATTTTGTCCTGAGGTGACATGTTCCCAGTCAATATGGGGATAACTGAAATCCCCCACTATTATTCAGTTCTTTATTTTGATAGCCTCTCTAATCTCCCTTAGCATTTCATCATCACTATCACTGTCCGGGTCAGGTAGTCGATAATAGATCCCTACTGTTATATTCTTATTAGAGCATGGAATTACTATGCATAGAGATTCTATGGAACATGTGGATTCATTTAAGATTTTTATTTCATTTGATTCTACATTTTCTTTCACATATAGTGCCACTTCTCTCCCTCCCCCCGCACTGCCTTCCTATATATTTTGTACCCCGGAATGATTGTGTCCCATTGATTGTCCCCACTCCACCAGGTTTCTGCGATGCCTATTCTATCCATATCCTCCTTTAACACGAGGCACTCTAGTTCTTATTATTTAGACTTCCAGCATTTGAGTTCAAGCACTTTAAAAACTGGTCACTGTTTATTTGTCTGCCCTTTGATGATGTGTCAGATTCTTTATGTGAATGTTTCTCGTCTGATCTGGCCCATACTTTATCCTCTTCCATCCTCCTTCTGACTAAAACCTAGAGAATCTCTGTCAATAGACTCTCTTCTAAGCGAAGTCTCTGTCCGATCCACGTGCTCCTCAGTAGCAATCGGCTTTCCCCCATCTCAGTTTAAAAACTGCTCTGCAACCTTTTTAATGTTAAGTGCCAGCAGTCTGATTCCACTTTGGTTTAGGTGGAGCCCATCCCTCCTGTATAGATTCCTCCTATAAATGGATGCATTTTGGGGGTACATGAGACTCCCCCCAAACAGCGTATGCACTGTGAATGCCTGTCCAAGATGAGGATGGCATCCTTACAGGAGGCGCGTCTCTTGAAGCCTGGGGAGCCAGGCATGTCCAAAACTGCAGAGGTGGTTTTTTTTTTTTTTTTTTTTTTGAGAAATAAATGTAACTGTTAGAGTTACTACTTAGATAAGTTACATTAATGACTGAAAACTATCCAACTAAACTGAGTAACTAACTAACTAGCTAATCTCAAAGAGCACTGCTGAACTCCGTCTCTAGCCGGGGACGGTAGAGAAGGAACTGAGGAGGCCAGGCTGTGCACGTGCTATTAGAATGCTGATCGCTCGAGAGGCAGGCATAGTGCATGCGCGGCCCATAGGGGTACTGCTGTAGAAATCTCCGATCGAAGGCGCTGGGACGCACCTTGACCTGGTGTGCCCACAGGGACATCTCTCAAAGAAGAACTGTTAGATAACACAATTGATCTACTATGAGGCCATGACTTCAATCCCAGCCCTGATTGGTAGTAACCAAATATCATCATCATCTGATTGCTTATTCCTGGCCGGTGTGAAATAACTGTTCAGTTCCTAATGAACAGATGTCCCCCTCACAACAAGAAAAAGGACCCCCTTTAATCCATGTCCTAAGTCCAATGACTAAATGGCCCTGGATACTCTTCCCCTGGGTCAAGACTAAGTCACGCTGGCTGCTGTGAAACCTGCAATACTCTTTAGTTAAGCAAGAACACTGATGTATGATAAGGGCACAGTACACAAAGCAAGTGAGATACAATTTAGCTTTTTCTTGTTTGAAATAAGTTTTATGAAAAACAGTAGTTATAAACATTCAGAGGATCCTATCTTAGAAGGAGGGCAGAGGAGCAAATTCACAGAAACACCTTGTGGATGATAATCAAGATGATACTGATGGGCATGAAGAAACATCTACTGTAAGGGGATGCCTATCTTGTAAGTGAGGTTCATATTTGGATTCCCCACTGCCCCTGGGTTCCACAGTAGCCAAGGGTCTTTTCACCTACAGTTAGCTTGGAAGTTGTGACTTTTCCTGTCAGAGGTGGACCTTGCTGCATTTATCCAAGCTTTTGCCACCAGCTGATGCTCTACCATTCACCAGTGGCTCCCTATACAGGGTTGCCCATTTGAGAATTTTAGTAAGTGGGTGCCTGCTTCCTTAAAGTGCTTCTAGCATGGTATGTTTTATACAGGTCCTCTGTAGTCTTGTATTAGTTATAAAGTAGTTTCCAGAAGCATTCACGGTGTTGGTTTTGATCTACTAAAGCCCTGCAGTTTTGGGTGATGGCTGATTACCTCTTCATGCTCCACCACAGTGATTGAAATAAACTTCTCTGTTGAGAAACTAGAAGCAGGATGTGTTGAACCCTTGAATCCACTTCATCCATTGGTTTGACAAAGCCACAAATTGTGGCCCATCAGGGAATTCTGGAAGGCATATCATTACCATTACAGTTGGGTCTTTGCTTGAGGATGGTGACTTGAAAATTTTAGCTGACGTTTTAACAATGGCTTTTGTACACGGGAGGCCACTGGCATGTGTGTCAGGAGACTTAAGTGCTTTTAACAATATAGTGACTTAAGAAAGTGGCCATACAAGCAACCCCTCAACCTCACACCCCATTCCTAATTCCTCAGGAAGTGAGGGCAAAGGTGGGAAGCTAGCCCAGTTACACAACACATGTTCCTAAGCAGATTTAAACATGGATTTCTTTTGATGTGCTCATCAACATCTCTGTGTTAAGGTTTTATACTGTAGCCCATCACCAAAGCTGCTGAGCATCTTCTGGGAAAGCAAATTAGTACTACCCAAGTCTGTAGTAGACTTCATGGAGTCTCTTCCTCTTCTTCCTTTCCAGGTAATAGAAAGCTCTGCTTGGGGTAGGGTTTATTTTAGAATAGATTTTTAATAGGATTAGAAAACTTAAAATGTCTAGCAAAATTTTCTTGCTTTAAGTTCAATAATTGTGATTAATGCTTAATTCTAAATTACCTGCTCGTGGCACTTTTACTGCAGGTATCCGTTGCAGAGAGGCTGCCTGTTACATCTGTATCATGCTGTAGAGAATTCCGATGATGTGTCCTATGTTGCTGACTGACTGCAGACAAATCATCATCACACGGTTCTGGGATCTCCTCACATGCATCATCTTGAAAGCAGTAATAAAACCAGTATAGTCAGAGGGTGCACTGAAGTTGTACATTGTTCATCGATTTTTCTAAACCGAAGACTAGAAAGGTATCCTCAAATTTATACCAAACTTGGTTACATACGGCAACTTAGTCATCTGTCTGGAAGTAGCAGACTGATGCATCAACAGAATGTCTCATAATAATAGATGAAGTCCTTCAATACCAGTCCCTGGTTCAATTCCAGCTTAGGCCAAACGTGGTTGTCAGTGAACTTAACTGCGGACACAATTCAATTTCTAATGGTCATATGTTTGATTTGTCTAATAAACTAAATATCCTATCATCACAAGAAGCAGTGTTATAGGTAGTCTCAAAGGTGAGTCCAAAGGCTAACTGAACTGGAACTGTGCGCATACACAGAGAGTAGTCAGTCTCTAGCATCGTGGTGAAGTACTTTAAGGCAGTGCGGGGAACTTGAACAGCCACTGCTCCTGTCTACTAGTGATGTAGATTCAGCGGATTCAGTCTCCCGAAAGAGCCAGCGCATTTCACAAGCCCTAACTTTGCATAATTAAAAGAAAAAAAGAGGCTAGTGATCTATGAATTTGGAAATTCCAGATGACACTTCAAAGCTAAGTCATCTCTAACAGCTGGTGTGCCATCCCTATTAATCACAGATCCTCTCTTACCTAACAGCTCATCTCCCATGGCGCAATGCATATAGGGGAACCTCTGTGTGTTGATCGTCCAGGAAGGATCAGCCACTGCACCCCCCACCCCCACCCCCTTGAAGGCTTGGCAGAAGGGCAGAGACTGAGCTTCACAACCTTGAGGAAGTTGATTTATTTTTTTGATCAATCTGGGGCTGTGCTGCCAAATAGCCACCAACACCAGAGCTGGTGAAGGGTTGCAAAACTTCCATGTAGATGGCCTCCTGCAGGACCCCCTGTGATCTACAAGATCCCAAGCCATGTATGGCTTCTGGCCTCTCCTATGGATGGACAAAGATGGTACAGGTAAGAGGATCCTCACAGAGGTGAGGCCCCTCTTGTGGGTTTTTCTTAGGGAAAACAGAACTAAATAATTATAATACTTACAAAAGTTAAATAATTAGAATTTACTTTAAAAAGGTTAAAAGCTTCCTTGATATTATTTGTACAACACGCTTCCATATCTAAAGTACTTTCAGTGCTGTATCTGAACCCCAGGGCCTACTGTATATATCAGAGAACATGTTTGATTGCTATTGTGAATATTCAGCTTTTTCAAAAAGAAATACTATTGTAATCCCAGCTGAGAAGCAGTGATCATTCTGATACAAATATTTCCCAAAAATATGAATAAAGGGCAGTCACAATGCTTTGTTTGACTATTAAGACAACAGTAGATTGCATGTGAAAATATAGCAAGATTATTTAACCATCTGCAGGGTTCTGACCACAGAATTAACTCTTCTGTTCAGGTAGAATATATACTGAAATAAAAGGTTTTGGAAATAAAAATTCTATGTAATGCAATAGAAAAAAGCATCAATTGACCTGGAGAGAGTTTTAATGAACAATTCTAATCAGTATGTAGTTAAAACAATGTACCTTTTGAGTTGCTCTTAGATTCTTTCTTTAAGCCTGTATCATGGTATCCAGTGATTAGAATCTCTGTAGACTCACTATTCATAGACATTGAGGAAGCATTGCTTTTAGAACATTCTTGTTGCCTTTCTAAAGAAAGAAAAAGGCTTGCTCATATCGACTTCACCAGCTCTAGATATTACTGTAAAGATGCAATTACTATTTTGAGCGATAAAAATTCACTAAGGGTTAATAGTCTTGTATTATTATGTTGTTTGTAATGGTGTAGCACCTAACAGCCACCATCATGGATGGTGGAGCAGATCTTAGTTTTAAACAGAAAGTGGAATTTGATACATTAAGAAAAGAAAAACTAAGCTGCTTATGAAGAACCTCAGGCTTACTAGTACAATTATTATTCTATTCTTTAATAAAGGAATATACTAGGCTAAACAATTTAAGAGGCGATTTTTTCCATTCTCTGAGACTTACACATGTAATTTTTGCCTATAAATGTGATTTTATTATTTATTTAAATTTGAACACTCTAATGCAGAAAGCAGTGAAACAATAGGAAAACAACATACTTAAACTCACGTCACAAATCACTTGAATATCAGTGTTTTCTAAACAGATGTACAGGACCATGTATCATACACATTCTTAAGTAATATTTCTACTATCAGGAACAGCACATAAAAGTGATGAAAGTAAGAAAGCAAAAGAGAAGTTCTTGCTTATCATCTCTTGTAGACCAAGGCATCTCAGAAGCACTGGTTATGGATCATTTAACTTTAACTGCAGTGTGGATGGCCTAAAAATGTGGGCATTAGGCTACCTGGTGTTAAACAAATTCAAAAATGGGGGAAATATTCAAACCGTAAAAGTTACAGGGTATAAAATGTCTAAGGGGAAAAAATCTTCTGCTTGTTTTTGTTTTAAACGTACTGCTTATGCCGCTGGTAAGGAAAACACTAATAATAGTAAAGTTGTTCTTCATCAGAAAGACAAAATGATAGCTGTTCTATCTGGATCCTTTATGTTGGCTCCTCATTTAACTTGTTTCACACCATAGCCCTGTAATGAACTGTGCAAAGGGAGCCCGCACAGAGCTCATTGCACGTGCATGTTAACCCAGTAAGATCTCAATTGGGAAGTTTTTGGAAATACAGCTAAGAATCCCAGTATCACACCTTTATTACTGAAGCACAAGACAGTGAAGGCCCAATTTAAAAATTTTTATATATTAATCCGAGCATGGCAATTTCCAAACTCAACATCACTTACCATCACATGCATGGGGGCTGAAAACTTTGAGTATAGACACCATTCTGCTGCTGGGAATTCCATTCATCTCATCTGTTTGTAAACCTTCTTTTCTGCTAAGAGCAAAGAAATGGGGAAACAGTACCACTGATTGTTTATTGCTCTGTAAAGAACATGAGGGATCATGACCATTAGTTTTTCTTTTTCTTTTTGTATACAACTCCCTATCAAAACAAAGATTTTCAAAGCTGGTGAAAGCAGATGGGGGCTTGGAGAGAATTATACCATCTTATCAGAATTGCTCAAATCTTAGCACATCTTAGCACAACAGATTCTGACATGCTGGTTGGTTAAAGCAGATTTTTGACAAGAAGTACAATTAATCACATTCTGTGGGTGGGAAATTGAATAAGATGCATCTATTATGTATTTTCACTACTTGTTTAGGTAGTAAAAACTGTGCCTATAGAATTGCTCAGCATAGATGGACATTCAGTACAAAAACAAAATACAAAAGGGGCTTGTAAAGGCTGGAGTGCAACTTGCTGTTCTGGTAAGGGGGAGTAAAGTGTTTATTATGGTGATACCATTATTTTACACTTCATGCAGCTTTTTCCATGATGTCCAGTTTGACTCATTTCTTCTCAATGTGTACTGCTTGCTTATAGTGTCATTCCCTGGTTAGCATAAGGTTAATAGAAAAAGATTACATGCATTTCTCCCATGACTTACCCATACTGCACTGATGATAGAATTCTAGTCTGAGTGTCTTTCTTGCAAAGATCAGTCCAAGGAATTAATGTTGTGGTCTGGCCTAAAAAAGAGTAGTTGAATGCAGTTTATTTTTTTGCCTACTGTCTATTAATATATCTATTGTCGAATTACCAGGCTTTCACTTCTTGGTTTTTCTCAGGGTAGTTTTTAGAGCAGGGGTCGGCAATCTTTCAGAAGTGGTGTGCCAAGTCTTCATTTATTCACCCTTATTTAAGATTTCGTGTGCCAGTCATACATTTGAACGTTTTTAGAAGATCTTTCTATAAGTCTATAATATATAACTAAACTATTGTTGTATATAAAATGTTCTTAAAATGTTTAAGAAGCTTCATTTAAAATTAAATTAAAATGCAGAGCCCCCTGGACGGCTGGCCAGGACCCGGGCAGTGTGAATGCCACTGAAAATCAGCTTGCGTGCCACCTTCGGCATGTGTGCCATAGGTTGCCTACCCCTGTTTTAGAGATTCGAAAAGTGCTGGCAAGAGGTGGTCTTAATATAAAAATTGCCATTTTCAAATAATAAAAATGAAATGAAAAAATAAATGGGCTGATTTCTGAAAATTCAAGTTTAAACTTTGTAAAGGAAGGAGATTTTGATCTTTGAAGGATTTGAAACACCTCTAATTGCTAAAATCTATCTAAATTCCTACCATTTTCACCCATGTGCACTGTGCTGATCACTGTCTACTGACTGGTTGTTTGCTTTGTCTTGCTCCTTCCTTTTATCCCTCCAGCATAAGCCTTGCTCTTCCTGTTCCTCTCCATCCTTCATTTTCCCTTTATATTCATCTCCCTCTTGCAACCTTTTCCTTGGCCTTCATTTGCCAATGGGGCTTCAGCCCTGCACTTAGGGATGTGTTTAAGGCTTTTGCTGAATCAGGGCCTTCGATGCAGCCTTGTAGAACCTTTGGAATGTGTGCATGCTGCTGTGCTCAATAGCATTTCTCTTATGAATAAGGTTTCCAGTGGCGCAAATGTGTCCCCTCAGTAAATGGCAGAAGGGATACAATCTATCTAAAAAAAAAGTATCTAATTCATTTATAACTTTTTTTTTAGTGCTTTCTAATGAGCATATGAACCAGCTTTTATATGCACAGAATGGTGCCATTTCTTTGTCTATTCATTCTTGCATAGCTGTGTCCTTCACTCTCCCATCCTAATGACTTTTCAAGCAGGACCATTGGTAGGTCCTTTTTACACACACAGGTTTGCCCTTTTTACACACACAGGTTTTCCAATTGGTTTCAATTAGTCTCTCATTAGTTGAAGACCATTCAAACTGGGGCTCAGAACTTTTCTAAAGGGGAACTGCAGCTTCAAAAAGGTGGAATGTTTAAAATTAGAGCAGCAGAAAGTTCACCAAGTAAGATTATGGGGCGATTCTAAAGGCCCGAAACCTGTCTTGAAAGGCTATTAGCTATCCTGAGCCCTTGGAGGGTTGTGTACATTATAGAATTCAAACTGTGAATAACATCCATCCTGTAAAGGCTCATTTGCACAGTCTCAAGTGTGATCTGTATGGCAGAGTTCCAATCATAACAAGAAAAATTGTTCTGAAGTATACAGCCCTGGTTGTAAATTGTGTACTTATGCAAGGCACCACATTCACGATACAATATATGGAAGAAGAGTAATGACTGAAATTGAAACAAACTGTTTTTCCAGTAAAAGCTGAAGTCTTAGAAATAAAACAAGTGTGCATTACATTTCACCAACACTCTCTTTTATAGCTCTTGTTCTTATTGGACCCTGAGGTAAAATGATGTACTTCACGGTGGCAGAAAATACAGAACAGGGTTTAGAACACCCTGCTCTGTATTTTACTTCCAAAATGATGGGGTGCTACATGGTTTTTCATGAAGAAGCATTTTATTTAAACTCTACCATTTCAAGTAGACTCATTAAAATGTTTTAAATGCCATGCATCAGTGTCATGCATTTCATTGCTTGTCTTTTCCTAGAACTCTAAAGAGTCTAAGAAATAAACTGTTAAATGACATATTTTTGGGCTGCTTTACCCTTCTTTCTGGCTGTTGCCAGCTGTGCTAGCTGTTCGTATTCCCTCTTAACATCCCATAGCTCTTCTTTCAGTCTGTGGTTTTCCTCATTTAGTTGGTGACAGAGTTCTCTCAACCTCCTGGACTCGCGTCTTAGCTGAAAAATCTCCTCATGAAGGTCCTGCTCATAGGTTGTTAGTGGAGCGTGCCTCTTGCTCACCATGTTCATCTTTAAAATAAAAATGGCATGGCATTATTTCATTGCCTATAGCATTTAGATAATGCCTTGAGGGTAGCTGTGGTGAGATTTTACGTTTTGGAGAGAGAAACTGTGTGTGTGTATATGAGAGATTATAATAAAGTACAGACATAAGAGAGTGGAAGCTAACTTCTTAAATGTGCTTTTGAAGTCAAATACGTCTTCTCTGAGCTATTGTAATGCTCATTTAAATACAGATCTGAGTTAAAATAATTAATAGAATTGCTTTGAATTCTACCTGCATGCTTTCCACAACAAGAATAATTGCTTGGGAAGCTGCAGTAGTATAGGAAAGCCTATAAGATAAAAAAACCGGGAGAAATATAGTAATAACAATGATGCTAATAGAATAATAGCAGGGCACTAGGCAAAATATGGTTAAACCATTTAAGCGCAGGCTGGCTGTGCCTCTAATAATCCATCAGCCAAGGAGAGAGATGTACATGTGTTCATGAGCCATACAAATCACCAAGTGTATCATAGAATCCCCACACTGCGTTGCCTACCTTTAAAACTGAAAGCAAATTTTATTATAGCCATAAAAGCAGTGTGTGGAGATGTTTCCCAGTAGCCTTCAGTGCTGTTCATTAAAACTGGAATTGAAATATAACCATATTGCCCTCGAATGCTCATAAATACTATGAAAAACAAGTTTGTTTTATTAAAGTAGCTACGTTGTCAATATTGGGACATTACTTTCAGTTAGAGGCCTAATCCCACAACCCTTACGCACAGGGACAAACCCATGCGATGAAGGAATTGACTTCAATTGGACTGATCTCAGGAGTAAAGACTTGACGTATCAGGGCCTAATTACTGTACACTTCTGTTATCAATGAGATGGAGCTGATGTCCTGTTGTAAGGACTCGAGGTACTGTATAAAAAACAGCAAATTGGAAAAAACACAGTGCAAAGCCAGCATGGTGGGAGTGGGAGGAAAGAGAATACACAGGCCTGAGTCTGTTTGATAAACCAGATTATTCTCCTTGGTTCATTTTACTACAATACAAGACAACTGTGTACATTCATTTTGTTGCTTTTTTTTGGCTAACCAAATAGAAACTTCTGTGCAATTTAATGCATAAACTGTAAATGACTCTTGTGAGAAGGGACAGTCCTGTGAGTCCCCTTACAGCTCTGCTCATTTTCCCCCCCCCCCCCCTTTTCCCCTTTCCAGAAGGTCACATATTGGGACGGCTGTGGGGCTGGATGTGGCTTTCTCCTGAGTTTGCCAGTAATATGCTGCCTATCAGCCAGAAGGGAAAGCTGGAGAAACTCTAGGCATCCAAATTCAAATTCCCCTCAGCTTTATGTTCCCACTGTACAGTGCAAGTTCTCCGTACACAACTTTACATCACACTTCTTTCCCCATAATAGACCATATGCTGAGTAAGTAGCCAGCAGCGAGGCCGGGGGGGCCAAACCGCAGCTCATGAGCAGCATGGGGCTCTTTTACAGTTGAAGTGCAGCTTGCAGAGCCCCCCACACCTGCCCATTCTCCACATACCAAACGAGGGGGGGGCAGCTTGGGGTTTCTGCCCTGCAGCAGGGTGATGGGGCTCAGAGCTTCTGCCAGAGATTACTGGTGCCTGCTGAGGGGGGAGGTACAATTTAAAAGTTTGCCCCCCCCGACAGCTTGAGTCATGCCCCCCAGCCCAAGCACACCCCTCTCTACACTCAGTGGCCCCTCCCTGCAGCTCCCAGGTGTTTGCTGCTGCTGCCTCTCCCCACAGCAGCAGCTCCCAGCATGCTGGCTCCAGCAGTTGCCATGCATGGAGGGGGCCTGGCAGCAGCATGTGACCAAGTGGTGCCAGTAAACTCTGCAAAGATGGGGTGGTACATGACTTTACGTGGTTGTCCTCCCCCACCCCCACCCCATGTCGCCTCTGGCTTCTGCCCAGCAGGGTGGGGAGTCTTGGGGCTTCAATAGGAGCAGGGCTAAAGCCCTGACCCCCTGAAGGTGTTACCTGTGGGGCAGAAGACCCCTGTCCCCACAGGGCAGGCGCCCCAAGACCCCCCTTCCCACAGGGCAGGCGTGTCCCGGCTCTCAAACTTCTGAAGTTTGTTGTACGCGGCTCGGAGCTATCCCATAGCTAGGCTTTCTCGGGTCTGGGAGATTCCTTACCATTTCCTTGAGAAGATGATTTTCTTCTTTGGATTCTTTTATCTTCTGCAGATATTCAGATTTTAATTGAGCCATTTCATTTTTCAATTGTGAAATCTCTTCGTCTGCATTTGTCAGCTCCAGAACAGCAGCCTCATTGGCCTCCAGAAGATCACCAACCTGATTCTTAAGACTCGCTGTAAAACAAACATATCGGCGTGTGTGACTTGGATATGTCAAAAGGGAAACATACCTCTTATTCCTTCTTTGACAATGCACTCCTAAGATGAAAGAGCTGAAGCCTAATGCTCTGAGCATCCAATTAGGAATTGTGAACTCCTAAGTCTTAATGGCTCTGACCCCAAACCCATCTGTGGCCTAGGGCAACTCTTTAAATGGGGAGTGGGGAGGGTGGGTAATAAAATATAGCTGCATCTCTGGCAAAGGGATTAGAGGTTAGTGGGTCTCATACTGTAGGTCGGGCTCCCAAAGTGGGTCATGACCCCATTTTAATGGGGTCACCAGGGCTGGCATTAGACTTGCTCAGGCCCAGGGCTGAAGCCGAAGCCAAAAGACTTCAGCCCTGGGCGGTGGGGCTCAGGTTACAGCCCCCCTGCATCTGGGGCTTCAGCTTTGGCTTCATCCCCCTTCACCCCTCCCCACACACACACACCTCTGGGGCGGTGGGACTTAGGCTCAGGGTCCTCGTCTCAGGGTCATGTAGTAATTTTTGTGATCAGAGAGGGGTTGTGGTGCAATGAAGTTTGAGAATCGCTTAATGTTTAGTGCTGAATATTATGCTTAATAAATACTGAACCACCATAAATAGTGTCTTTCCAATGCAATATAGATGGAATGAAAGACAACATGAAGCTGAATACAGAGAAGTTTTTTTGAGGCCTGATCCTGCATACACTTATGTAGGTGCTTAACTTCTGGCACATGAACAGTCCCCTTGAGGTCCATGGAACTATTAATGTGCCTAGAGCTTAGTAAGTGTGTGTTTAGGGGATCGGGGTCTTAGTTAGTAAGTTCTATTGATTAAAATTTGCCCATTCCTAGGTGGAAATGCTACCCTAGCAGCCACAATTTTTGCTCATGTGATTCCTTATTTGTGTATTAGAGGAGAGAAATAATGAAGAGAGAGCTCAAGGGGAAAAAATCCATTACGTTTCTAATAGTCTTTTTTTCCTTTGTACTGTACAGTTATTTTACAAATATTGGATTAGCTAGTTATGTTAGTGGAGGGCAAAGTTGAGTACCAAGAATAAATGCTCAATGTGATTAGCTAAGAGTTTTGATGTGTGGCTCCTTTTAATGTTAGTAGGAGTTGCAACTAAATTCCATCACTCAAGTTACTACACCCATAGCATTTAATGTGGCAATATAAAGAAAAATACATGGTTTAGTGAATAGGGCACTAGAGTGGGATGCAGAAGACCTGGGTTTACATACAAGTCACAGGCTCCTTGTATGACTTTGCATAATCAGTTAATCTGCACTACAAACTGGGGAAATGTTTTGTTACATCATGAAGAGAGTTGTGAGGGGAAATGCCATGATGATTGTGTGGTACGATGGTGATGAGGTCCGAGTAAGTTCTCAGATAGTACCTGGATAATATAACTACATGTGTTTTCTGTAATCGTCTGCCTAGACCAGTGGTCCTCAAACTCTTCAGTGACATTTCATACCCATATGTCATTTAGCAAATTCTGCCTGAGCTCCTTGTTTTAAGCTACAGTAGAACCTCAGAGTTATGAACACCTTGGGAATGGAGGTTGTTTGTAACTCTGAAATGTTCGTAACTCTGAACAAAATGTTATGGTTCTTTCAAAAGTTTGCAACTGAACATTGACTTAATACAGCTTTGAAACTTTACAATGCAGAATAAAAATGCTGCTTTCCCTTTATTTTTTAATAGTTTACATTTAACACAGTACTGTAATGTATTTGATTTTTTTTTTTTTTTTTTTTTTTTTTTTTGGTTTCTGCTGCTGCCTGATTGCGTACTTCTGGTTTCAAATGAGGTGTGTGGTTAACTGGTCAGTTCGTAACTCTGGTGTTTGTAACTCTGAGGTTCTACTGTAGTTTCTAATTGCTGGGTGAAAGATGTCCTGCCAAAAAGAATGTGCTAATTTGTGAATGTGTTCAACGAAGAAAAGGAACATTAGACCCAGATAAATGACATTGCTTCATACCAATTTGCTGCTGTAGTATTAAAGCTGAGCTGCGGTCCAAGTTGAGGTGACTGGGGGTTGTCATCTTTTCCTTAAAACTCCTTGCCTCCTGATAATGAAATCCATTTGTTTAGCATTTATTACCAAGGAAATGTTAACAGCTTGCCAGAGTTTTCTTCCCTTTATTACTTGGTTTAGTTTTCTTTTCATTCTTCTATTATGCATACGTTTACTCTTCACCCCATGTGTCTCCCTATTGTTCTCCTTCATTCTTATGCTCCTTAGTAAATAAAAATGTGAAGTTGCTCTGAGTTTCAGTATTACAGAGCATCTTCTGTTCTGACCATGAATCTGCAGCAGCTCAACAGTTCAAAACTATTTTTATCTCCTTTCCTGGCATTGCCATCTGTCTAGTGAAGAGCCCAGATTATCTGTTTCTAAAGCATTTCATTCCTGTGTCCCAGATCTGCTACAGCCCCTTTTAAAGAAATTCCTCGCTGGTGTTAGCTGCATGGCTGTACGTTCTGATCCTGAGTACCACCAATTTACACCGGTGTTTCGGTTGAAGTTGGTTATTTGTTCACATAAGCAAAACAGAGAGGCAAGGAAACGGGATGAAAAAAAAGCTTTTGTAATTGCTGCTGCTTTAAATGTTACTTCACAATATACTGCAGCTAAATGATTAATTTTGATTTTATTCGAGGACTGATCCTTATATCATCTTAACTGAATGTACTTCAAAAAACATTTTTTCACTTTGCCTGCTTGATGTTATGCACAGCATTACTGTTACAGAATGCATTAAATAGTCATTAAGGGGGGTTATGTCAGTTGTTTTTCCAGTTATCACTCAAAAATTTTTATCAATGGGTAATATACACCGAGGACACATTCTCATTTTCAACAGCAAGTGGACCAAAATAAACATGTCTCCTAAACTCTGTAGCATGTATGTCTGTGATCACATTAATGTATAATGACATGTCTACTTTAGAAAGAGGGAGGGAGGAGGGGTATCAGAGGAGTGGACATTGTGTGTGCCAATAAGTTGCAACAGTGTGTGCATTGATCAGGTGATGGCACAGTTCCAAGTATACTGCAAGACAGGAGACCACAAACTGATGGCCTTCAACTGCCCAAAAAGTACACTTTGGCCATGATTGCATCATAGTAGCCAATGGGAATCATCCCAGTGACTTCAATGGGAGTAGAAAGAAGCCACTATTGGTCACTAATTTGCCCACTGGTATCCTTGCTAAAAGACCTTTCTTTGTGAGGTGGAGCACGTGTGTGCAATGTATCCTTCTCGCTAAAACACAGTTCATGGTGAAAAAATGGTTTTCTCTATTTTGAATCTATTTATTGTTAACTTAGTTTTTTATAACAGTTGTCTTATTTTTTTCTTCTGAAGTTCTCTGGACTCTGTGTCCCTCTTTTCTGCTGTTACCCAGCAGCAGTTTCTGATTCAAATGCCCCCTTCAGCTCACCACATCATTTCTCAAAAAGGACTTTGGGGATATTGAAGAATTCCTAATGTTGTGATTTTTCTTTTTTATGACGGAGTTGACCATGACCAGTGGGCCACCACCTGCTGGCAACCAGGCATCTGAACTCCAGGAGCAGGGAGCAATTAACACTGCCCTCCAATCCAGGCCTTTCTTCACCCCCATCCAGATGCTGCTTTGCTCCTCAGCCCCCTTAACTGTCTGTTCTGAGCACAGACGGGGAAGAGGATAAGGGGAGAATTTTTCTTTTTTTTTTAGCTTATTAAGCATAATGGCTGTAAGGCTTTTTAAAATGTCTTTGTGGTGGTGAGATCTCAGTGGGATACAACTTGGAACTGGTGTAATAAGGTTCTGACCACATCCAAAGGGCCCAACCAGACAATTAGAATGTGACTTTGGACAATCGGTCTCCCCAGTCAGAGCGAGTGAGTAACAACTTGGGGGTTTAATGTTGTGTCTGTGGATCAACATTCCATGCTCAAGTTGCATTTATTTGCAGTGACTGAATGAATTAGGTAACAGAGTTCAAAAGGCCCATTCTAGTAACTTTTGCATGCCAATCTTTCATCTGCATGTGCAGTTGTTAAACTTGTGTATGAAATTACACACCCTGCTTGTTAGGGAAAAAGAAATCTAATCAAATTTGACCACTGAACGCGTAGCATTCAGTAGAAAGCTAACAAACTGAAGTATATGCAATGCAACAGTACCAAATCTAAAATTAACTGCCCTGCTAATGAGACAAAAAACCCATACACACATAGGCACATTCTTGATTTTTGCATTGTTTATTCATGTGACTATTCTGGGGATTGCAAAGTGGAGAGAAAGGACTAGTATCAACAAATTAACCTCCAATTATATTATTATTATTGTTTTTTGGATATCTTCAAAAGAGGAACAAAGGAACAAATCTGGACTCATCAGTTTATAAAGATTTGTTCCCAAGTCTTACAATTTCTAAGGATTAGGTTCTGCCCAGACATATTAAATATAGTTGAACTGTACTGGTCACAAAAGACAGAGTCAAAGGATTATGCGGATAACAAAGAACTGCATGTGCAATATCAATACATTTATTTCATATCTTTCACATGAAAGGGATCCTGACCACAGATAATTATCTGCATGTATTCAGAGGTTTCACTTATATACAATATTGGCAGGTGACTGTAATTTCACAGACATTTAGCAGCAGGAATGTAAACTTTAAAGTGCAGCAAGATCAGGACACTACATCAACTAGTATTACTGGTATCAAACTAAAGAAATATATCCTCTGTTCTAGCTCTGTCTCATTTTTTAAAGTGCTGTTTATTTAAATATACATATATGACCCATCCTATATTTTCTTCTTTGACAGGGTTACTGTGCTAGTAGATGGGAGGGGTGGGATGGAAGCAGTAGAGGTGATATATCTTGATTTTTAGTAAGACATTTTAACACAGTTCCACATGACATTCTCATAAGCAAACTAGGAAAATTCAGTCTAGATTATATTACTATAAGGTTGGATGCACAACTAGTTCAAAGACCATACTCAAAGTTATCAATGGTTTACTCTCAAACTGAAAGGGTGTATGTAGTGGGGGTCTCATTGGGGTCAGGCCTGGGCCTGGTACTATTCAATATTTTCATTAATGACTTGGAAAATGCAGTGGAAAGTATGCTTATAAAATTTGCTGATGACCCCAAAATGGGAGGAATTCAAGCACTTTGGAGGATAAGATTAGAATTCAAAACGACTTTGACAAATTAGAGAATTGGTATGAAATCAACTAGATGAAATTCAATAAAGTGCAATGTACATCATTTAGGAAGGAAAAAATCAAATGTACAGCTACAAAATGGAGAATAACTGGCTAGGTGGTAGTACTGCTGAAAAAGATCTGGCGGTAATAGTGGATCACAAATTGAATGAGAGTCCACAATGTGATGTAGCTGCAAAAAAAGGCTGATATCATTCTGAGCTGTATTAACAGGATAGTCCTATGTAAGACACAGGAGGTAACTGCTTGCTCTACTCAGCACTGGTGAGGCCTCTGTTGGAGTAGTGTGTGCAGTTCTGAGTGCCACACTTTAGGAAAGATGTTGACAAATAGAGAGTTTAGAGGAGAGCAACAACAATGAAAACCGTTTTAGAAAACAATGAGGAAAGGTTTTTTTTTTAAAGGCACGTTTAGTCTTGAGAAAAGAAGACTGAGGGGGATCCGATAACAGTCTTCAAATATGTTAAGGACTGGTATAAAAAGGACTGTGATCAATTGTTCTCCATGTCCACTGAAGGTAGGAAAAGAAATAATAGGCTTAATCTGTAGCAAAGGAAATTTAGGTTAGACTTTCAGGAAAACTTTCTAACTACAAGGGTAGTTAGCTCTGGAATAGGCTTCCAAGGGGGGGTTGTGAAAACCCCATAACCGGAGGTTTATAAGAACAGGTTGGCGGTGGTCTAGGTTTAATTTCTACTGCTTCAGCACAGGGAGCTGGACTCAATGACTTCTTGAGGTCCCTTCTAGCCCTGCATTCTTCCTATTCTGTGATTCTAAAACAAACCTTGCATGAACACCTCATTCTCTTTTCAGGACTTCACAGCTATTTTTACCAGAATGAGGCATCACACACTTGAGAGACAGAAAAGTCACAGTAAAAAATGAGCAAAATCCTTTTTTTACCTCCCTTTTGAACCTTTCATTTTCTGCAGAAAGTAGGCACCATTCCTCCAACTGCTGCTGATTCTCAATCTGCACTTTCTTCGTGAGCGGATTAATTTCCTCTGCTCTCTCAACCAGGGATTGCAGCAGATGCACGGATCTATCCTGAGATTCTTCTGTCTCTGTTGCCTAGTATTTAAAGTATAGCAAAGGGTATTCTAGTTATTAACAGCATTATATACTGCCTGCATCTGTAACTTTCACTCTATGCATCCGAAGAAGTGAGGTTTTTACCCACGAAAGCTTATGTCCAAATAAATCTGTTAGTCTTTAAGGTGCCACCGGACTCCTTTTTGTTTTTGAAGAAGTTTATAGTTTCAGAATGTTTATATTCCTATGATACGGCTTACATTTTTCTTTTTAAGTCACCTACGTTTGTATAGGGTAAACTTTTAAAGTTGAATAAACAGTTACTTAAAATTAGATCTCATCAAAGACTAAATATAAATACAACATAAAACAATCAATAGATAGAAGTGGGATCTTCGAGCAACACAGTGCATTCAAGATGAGAAAAGAAACTGGTCAAATGAAATTTCTGCAATGGTTTAACAGTTTTGTTGAACCAAAAATGTCCCTGAAGGTAATGACTGTTAAGCAGATCAAATTATAAATGTATTTTTCTGGCAGATAATCAGTATTCAGGGTATTTAAATACTGTTTGCTGCAAAACATCTTCTAGGCATCAGCATATACACAAACATCATACCATGTCAGACTCTAAATAGCAAACTGGAATGATTTATCTGGTTTTCACACACACACGGCTTATTTTAGACAAGCTGCCATCAAGAAGGCCCCTTTCTTTTATTGTTTTGTGCACAAAGGCTGTATTTCAGGTTTTTTGTTTTAAATCCCTGTCCAAACTTAACAGCTGTTTCTTTCATTTTACCTTCATTGTCCTAGTTAGTCACTCTGTGCTCATGCATCCCAAATTCAGCATCCCCAAAGCTCCTTGTGTGAGGGCATTACCTTCCATTTACATCGATGTCACCCTTTGTGTTAGGCTTTAAACAACACAAAGCACAAGAGATGAGGCTTCAGCCAGCAAGACTGCTGGAGCAGCTGCAGTAGTGGCCTGCCACTCAAAATGTCAGTCAATACCAAGGGGATCAAAGGGTCTGAATAGTCGCTTCGTAGCAAAATCTGATCAGCTCAGTACATCACTTCAATGTACGGAGAAGGGGCAGGACTCATTAAACTGAGAAAGCCACTTTTAATTTTGTCTGGCTCCAACATTTATAATCATAACTTGTGTACTATCCAGCTATTTAAAAGGGCACTGTGCAGGGTGATTGTCAGCCTATGACAAAGGAGAATTTCTGCTCACGCTATTTGGGATGATACCAAATCCAGCCTATTGTGAAAGGTTTGGAATTATACTCTCGTCTGCAACAGCAACATTTGGTGCCTGGCAGATTTACTCTATTAATAAATATACAATATGTCTCTTGATTGTGTGTGCTCTTCGCTGGTTTTCTTTTGAGTTAATAGTACACAGGCAATTACTGCCATTACTCTCAATTAGGGCTGTCGATTAGTCGCAGTTAACTCACGCGATTAACTTAAAAAAATTAATCGTGATTAAAAAAATTAATTGCGATTAATCACAGTTTTAATCACATTGTTAAACAATAGAATAGCAATTGAAATTTATTACATATTTTTGGATTTTTTTCTACATTTTCAAACATTGATTTCAATTACAACATAATATAAAGTGTACAATGCTCACTTTTTATTTTTTATTACAAATATTTGCACTGTAAAAATGATAAAACAGTATTTTTCAATTCACCTCATGCAAGTACTGTAGTACAATCTCTTTATTGTGAAAGTGCAAATTATAAATGTAGATTTTTTTGTTACATAACTGCACTCAAAAACAAAACAATGCAAAAATTTAGAGCCTACAAGTCCACTCAGTCCTACTTCTCATTCAGCCACTCGCTAAGACAAGCTTGTTTATATTTACGGGAGATATTGCTGCCTGCTTCTTACTTATAATGTCACAACAAAGTGAAAACATGCATTCCCATGGGACTTTTGTAGCCAGAATTGCAAGGTATTTACGTGCCAGATATGTTAAACATTCATATGCCCCTTCATGCTTCAGCCACCTTTCCAGAGGACGTGCTTCTATGCTGATGATGCTTGTTTAAAAAAAAAAAGAAAAAGGATTAATTAAATTTGTGACTGAACTCCTTGGGGGAGAATTGTATGTCTCCTGTTCTGTTTTACCCTCATTCTGCCATATATTTCATGTTACAGTAGTCTTGGATGATGACTCAGCACATGTTGCTCATTTAAAGAACACTTTTGTTGCAGATTTGACAAAACGCAAAGAAGGTACCAATGTGAAATTTCTAAAGATAGCTACACACTCAACCCAAGGTTTAAGAATCTGAAGTGCTGCCCAAAATCTGAGAGGGATGAGATGTGGAGCATGCTTTTTCAGAAGTCTTAAAAAGCAACACTGATGTGGAAACTACAGAACACAAAACAACAAAAAAGAAAATGAACCTTCTGCTGTTGGTATCTGACTCATGATGAAAATGAACGTGTGTTGGTCTGCACTGCTTTGGAATGTTATTGAGCAGAACCCGTCATCAGCATGGACATATGTCCTCTGGAATGGTGGTTGAAGCATGAAAGGACATATACTAAAGATTCATATCTGGCATGTAAATAACTTGCAACACCAGCAACAACAGTGCCATGAGAACACCTGTTCTCACTTTCAGGTGACACTGTGAACAAGAAGCGGGCAGCATTAGCTCCTGCAAATATAAAACAAACTTGTTTGTCTGAGCAATTGGCTGAACAAGAAATAGGACTGAGTGGACTTGTAGGCTCTAAAGATTTACATTGTTTTATTTTTGAATGCAGTTATTTTTTGTACATAATTCTACATTTGTAAATTCAACTTTCATGATAGAGATTGCACTACAGTACTTGTATTAGGTGAATTGAAAAATACTCTTTTTTTTACAGTGCAAATATTTGTAATAAAAATAAATGTAGTGAGACCTGTTCACTTTGTATTGTTATTGAAATCAATATATTTCAAAATGTATAAAACATCCAAAATATTGAAATGTATTCTATTATTGTTTAACAGTGCAATTAATCACAATTTTTTAAATCACTTGACAGCCCTACCTTCAATAAATCTTTATTAGTAACTTGAAATTTAGGGGCCTGATTCTCACTTACACTGAGGCTTGAAGTAGTCTTGAATGTAAATAAAGCCCATCTGAAGACCCCTTTCCACTGCCAGACTAATGTAAAGGAATCTTAGTGTAAACGAGAAAACCAGGCCCTACATTTCTTTTCCTATGTTGCCTCTTTTTGTTTAGTAAACTATCTTTCTTATGCCAGAGTGAAGCTGAAGGTAACTCTTTTTGTTCCTTTGTTCATGTACTAATAACTATAATGAAGCTGGTTGTCAAGGGTATTGTACCCCTTGACAACAGTATTGTTTTAAAATCTACCAGTCACCACCTGCTAACGTGAGCATCGCTAAAAATAGTCAAGTAATAAATAGATTTACATTGCTTTGGATTGGTACGATGGCGTCGGTTTAATTTTCTCCCTGAGCCCAGCTTTGCACAGGCAGTGGATGATGAGGCAGGCAGTAGGACTTGGCAAATTAGAAGCCCTGATTCCTACTTCAATCTCTGAACAAGAAGACATGCTGCAGTGCTCCTTAACCCCAAGTGCAGCCCTGAACTGCTTCTGTAAAGTAGCTTCTCCTTCCTTATGCCCATCAACACACACACACACACTAAACCCGCTCCACACATAGCCCTTAACAAGAGTATCTGCACTTTTTACCCCGTGTAGCAGCTATTAACTTCAAAGAAGATTCCGCAGCCTTACCTGACCCCAGCAATACGGATGAGCGGCTACTGTAAAGCTGCTTCCCCCTCCCTGTTCCCCCTCGTTCTAAGTGTGTCGAGTATTGCTCCCACATCTATCCTTGGCTTTTCCTGCACACTCCCTACCTCCATCCTCCTCCACTTCTGGTGTGGGAGACAGCAGGGCTCTCTGTAAAGGCGCATTCTTTCAAGCCCCCCTGCTGTGTGCTTTAGAAATGGAGATGAACAGAAGCTGTTTTTTTCCCTTCTCTTTTGTTTTTAATGAGTGGATTTTCTCAATTTAAGAGGATACATGTATGGATTAAAAAAAAAAAAACAGAAATAAGAAAAACAATGTTTTAGCTAGTTAGGCAGAAGCAGCAGGGAGAGCTGACAACAAGATTTACATATGGTTTCATTACTTTAAAATGTTTATGTGAATTTAGGGCTGACAAATGGCAGTGCTGGAGTCTCAGGTTCTTTGTCTATTCCCATGAGAGGGAACAGCACAGTATGCAACTGTCCCCATGAATTTATTTGCTCCAGGCAGTTTGGGTGAAATCATCTTACACCGTACCACTAGGTACAAGAGAGGTTAGTTCAATTCTTGGCTCTTAGCTGTGACAGCCAACCAATGCCAGTTGTTAGTGGCTTCTTGAGCTCCCCTGTGTACAAGGAGTGGGGACCACAGAGGCCACCGAATAGCCAAGTGATAAAATATTCAATCATTGGGTGGGATTTTCAAGTCTCACCAAAGGAGTTAGGGGCCCAACTCCCTACACTGAAACACAGTAGGAGCTCTTCACTTATCTCCTTGAGATGATTTTGGAAATTCCATCCACTAGCAACGTGATGTGAATTTTAACAAGGGTGGAAGCCTTCTATTCCATTTCCAGTCCCCCAGACTATGAAAGCCTGAGTTTGCTTAATATGTTCCTGTATTCAATAGAAAATGCACAGTTGCTCAGCACTATCACATACGTATGCTTTTTACCTTGTGAGTGTTAGAAACCCTGTCTGCAGATGATGCTGTGCCACTGCCATAGGCGCTCTTTGACAATGCTGCAATCATCTTAATCCCATGGATTAAGCTAGGACTTTCCTGATTCATTCCTGCAAAGGATTCATTAGCAGAGCATTGTGATGCTGCTGTTTGTCTCTGACAACATCAGCGTTTCATGTGAATCAAGCAAATTCTGCGGATCAGCCAAGATGACTGCTTGTCCATCTGGCATCCCAGCTTCTGGAAGCCCTTCTGACCTTGGGCAGGGTGCAAGCAAACAAAGTGCAGTGTCTGGAGAATGTTCTAAGTCGGCAGCTTCACCATAACTTGCTGGTTCAGTGTGTATCTGGGGGTAAATGTCTCTGGAAGCCATGCTGTGAGTAGCACCTGGACTATTATTATTACTGATCGGCTGAACAGGTATTTTGAAAGCAACTTCATCACCTATTATATCATCCACAATGTCTTGAGTAGTATCTGCTGTTGGTTTATGTCTTCCATACGTGCCTTCTTGAGCTATGCTTGAGGAATGTGCCAAAGCACCCTGTGATTGCTTAGATCTCAATGTCTTCCTTTCAAGTGGGTCGAAAGGCTCAGAAGAAGCAAGAGACAATACACTGTCAACTGACCCTCCTAGTCTATATTTGGAATATTTTAAGGATTCATCCTCATCCTCCTTACTGAGCAAAGTCTGCGAACTCCAGCTAGTTATCTGCCCCAGTGGCTCCCTCAGTCTTGGCTCCCTGGCTCCAGCAGCCATGCCAGATTGCTCTTTTTCTTTCAGAGCGGTATCATCTTCCTGGGCATCTCTGTTCCAGTCTGGAGAAGCCATCAGGTTGTCATCCTGAACCTGAGCTCCTTCAGCATTCCTTGAGGTCCCATCCGATGCTGTGCTGGGCATTATGCTATTCATACTTGTTTAATTCCACGAGGTTTATTATGAACTTGCGATATCAAGGTAGCCAATCAGCAAAAGCTTTCTGCTCAGAATCCTGACAAAAACAAATATGATTGTGTTAAAGTCCTGGAATGTGCCATGGTGCATCTCAGCCATGTCTTATTTTCAATATACAAGTATAATACAAATGTGGGGAAAGGCAATGGATGTAGCAGCTAGCGAAAGAGACAGGGAGTCAGAATTCTTAGATTTGGTTCCTGCTCTTCCCACTGACCTCTTATTTGACCTTCAGCAAATCTCATAAGACTTCTGTGCTCCAGTTCACTTATGTGTTAAATGGATGTAGTCTGTAGATATGGGAAATCCCCCACTATTGTATGAGAGGAGACAACTCAGTTGCCATTGGTGAATTTAGCCCTTAACTTGCCTTGAGGTGAAAATCAAGATTTACCAATCCAAAGTGAAGCATAAATTGGTGTTTACTTTGAGGGATGACAAATCTTGAGATTCATCTAAAAGAATAAAAATATTTTCCTTTGAAATCAACACAGATGTAGGGCATTCTGTAAAGTGTTGAGCTTCTTGGAGATGCTGAGATGGGGGAGGAGGGTGATCATTCTCTCTCAGAATCAGGTCCTCATAGTCATATCACACAACTCTTTTCAGCAGCCATGAGCCAGGATATGAAAATATTTACTTCCCTCACAGATAATGTGTTATCGTTATAGGTATTTTTATGGCCTTTATCACTATAGTATCTGAGCAACTCACAACATTAACAAATATATCCACACAACATTCTTGAGAGGGAGGGAAGGATTATTATTTTACAGAGGGGAAACTGAGGCATGGAAAGATTAAGTGGCTTGACAAGGATGTATGTGGCAGGCTTGAGAACCGAATCCAGGTGGTTCATCATAAATATTAAGGACCAGATTCTGATAGCAGTGCTCACCCTGAGAACAGCTTACTTCATCAGTATAGTCCCATTGATTTCAATGAGAATACTCAGAGCAAGGTACTATTCATCAGTAGCAAGGGTGTCAGAATCTGGCCCTAAATAACGACAGCTTGTAACAGACACACTCTTTGTGATATGACCCCCTGATACACGATTCTCCAGAGGGAAATAATCACGGACCACAGACATTATTAACGTAGCCAGAACGACTTCTGGAAAATTGCTACTGAGGATGAACAAGCTGAAAACTTCTGATGTAAGTAGATCTGATATATTTATGGAATAGTGCCGTCTAATGGATTTATAAAGAAAGCAATCATCAAAATCCTTCAGTAAAATAGTTTGCATACAAATATTTGAACTTTTAAAATTCGGTTTTAATAAGTTCTGTACTAAAAACAAACACCATTCCGCTCCTGAGATATTGTGGGCTATACCACAGTCTTGCAATCCAAGAATGAGGAGGCTCTAGAAAAACCATGTGATAGGCAGGCATGGTGCTGCCCACAGAGCAAGGAGAGCACAGCCACTGCACAAGCTCATTAAGTGCTGATATTTGGGCCCCAGTTCAACAAGATACTTAGCGTGTGTGTGTATTCCCATTTACTTCAATGGGACTAGTTGGATGTTTAAAGATAACCTCTTGCTCACATGCCTTCCTGAATCAGGACCTTGGAAACCTATCACCTAGCAACAATAGAATTTAAATTAAGCCTTTGTGATTCACATAGAGTACAAGTACAACTGTTTTATTATATGTCTCAAAGAAAAATGTTTTCTATTCCTTTTTACCTCTGAGTCCAAGCCTGGAAGGTGCTGAGACCCCTCAACTTCAATGATTTCTAGGGGTGTTGAGGGGCATTAGCACTTAGTAAGATTGGGCTCTTGATAGTAAGACACTAGTTCTCAAACTTTTGTACTGGTGACCCCTTTCAAATAGCAAGCATCTGAGTGTGACCCCCCCCCTTATAAATTAAAAACACTTTTTTATATATTTAACACTATTATAAATGCTGGATGCAAAGCGGGGTTTGGGGTGGAGGCTGACAGCTCACAACCCCCATGTAATAACCTCGCAACCCGCTGAGGGGTCCCGACCCCCAGTTTGAGAACCCCTGAAATAAGAGAATCCATTGAAGGAAGCAAAACTGTGCAGCCATTGCACTCTTTAACAGGGTAGTTCAATTGCTGTTCAGCTTGTTCTTTATTTTCTATCTTCTCCATAATCTGGTGGTATCTGAACACCTATTAGCTGTCAGATTAAATGTAACTATTTCAATTTGATAAATTAGTGCAAATTAACATACCATATGATTATTACAACATTTATTGAGAATTAACTGTTACTGATCTGAGTCTATGGCAATTACTTCTTCATAAACTTTAAGAGCGTATTTTATGTGCATGCAATATCGGTTCAGCCTGGATTGAATGTGCATTTGGGAATCCTACTGTAAATTAAAGCAATTAATGAGTGTTATATAATGGAGAACGAAGACATATCAGACTGGAACACAGGTTTTTTGTTTTTCTTTTTGCAAAAAACCTAAATTTTAATATGGCAATAATCTGTGGGATAAAGTAACTCCAGCATTAGTGCAGCTTCTTAGTGCCAGCACATTCACATTGTGCTAAAACATCTTCAGTAAGCAGTGCAAAAGAAAAAAAACAACCAACCTTCAGCCCCAGGTTTATGTGACTCTGATTTAGGGTGATCATACATCCCGTTTTGGCCGGGACAGTCCCTTTTTTTAAGCCCTGTCCTGGCCGTGCCGACTTTACTGGCAAAAGTGGATTTGTCCCGTTCTTGCCAACTCATCAAGTCAAAGTGGAGTGCAGAGGAGGGCGAGCTAGCGGCCATGCCAGCCCTAGGGGCGGGGAGAAAGCGGGAGGCAGGGCTCAAGTGAGGGGCAGACAAGGCTTGAGTGAGTAGCGATGCTGGCTCCAGCCTTCGGGTGGGGGAGGGGGGATGTCAGGCCTTGGGCGAGTGGCTTGGACCAGCTCCATGCTGGGGAGAGAAGCCCTCACGCTAGTCCAACGCAGTATCCCATTTTCCCTTTGGGAAATATGGTCACCCTACTCTGATTTTATAACCAGTGGTTAAGCCTTTGAGCTAGGTCTCAGGAGATCTGGTTTTCATTCCCAGATCTTCTACAGACTTCCTGCATCTCCTTCCTCTCCATTTTTTGTGTCTTGTGTATTCAGATTGTAAACTCTTTGGTAAAGGGGCTGTGTAAACTGTTCCTAGCAATAACAACAGTAACCCCATCTTAATAGCAAAACTTTATGCCAAGGAAAGTTGGATATTATTTTATTTAATAAGCATAACAACACTTTATATAGCACAAAATGGGATGCTGTCAAAGCAGTAGTTAAAGTGCCTTTATTCTCCCCTTCTTCTAATCAGAAAATAATTACCCAATTAGGTCTTCCAGTAAGGAATTTCTATTATTTTTTTAAAGTAGATAAAGAGTGGATACTCATTTCATAAGATATTAATTGTACAATTAAATTCTTCTCTCTGTGGGAGAAAATGATAAGCTCATGCAATATAGTAAACAGTTCTCTGATTGGGAAAAAAAGGGAACGGCAAATGACATGCTTTTCAAAACAAAAAGTGGATAAATAATAACTCAAAAACTGATTCAATAAGAGAAATTAAAGAACAGGAAGACTAAAAGATATTGTAGCTGAATTTGAAATTTACTGTAAAACTCTTTATTCCTATAAGTAGTTAGTTAAAAAACATTAAAGAATTCTTAGACAAGGCGCTCAAGTACCAAGACAATTAGATAATCCTATACCTAGAGAGGAACTTCCAAGTGTAATTCATTTACGTTCTTATAATGAAGCTCCTAAATCAGGTGGTTTTTCTATTATGTTTTTTTTTTAAAGTAATAATTTTGTGGTACATGTTTTCATCTGAATGTTTAATGATGGTTTACATTGAGGTTGGCTCCCCAACACTTCAGGATATTCTACCCTATTGCTAATATAGGAAAAATTCTAAGGATAGAGAAAACTGTGGTTTGTAGTGGTCCTATTTCTCTCCTTACAGATAGACCAGAGCCTGGAAATAATGACTAGCCTAAATCAGAGATTCATACAACACATTTCTGGATATGTAGATCATTTTCATTTTGGACGCTGTAAATACTATTGAGCTAAGTAGCTATCTTTGCAGAAGTTTTTTCCTGATTAAAGTTAATTTGTTGGCAATATGGCCAAGATTTTCAAGAATGACGGGTGTCTTTGGTTGTCAATTTTTGGGTACCCAACTTCTGAGGTACCTTGACAGGGTCTGATTTTCAGAAAGTATTATGATTTTACTTTCTGAACATCACTGGTCACTTTTGAAAATACTGGTCAACGTTTACTGTGTTCAGAAACACACAAAGGCTTGGTCTACACTAAACCCCCAAATCGAACTAAGGTACGCAACTTCAGCTACGTGAATAACGTAGCTGAAGTCGACGTACCTTAGTTCGAACTTACCGCGGTCCAGACCCGGCAGGCAGGCTCCCCCGTCGACTCCGCGTACTCCTCGCGGCGAGCAGGATTACCGGAGTCGACGGGGAGCACTTCTGAGTTCGATTTATCGCGTCCAGACAAGACGCGATAAATCGAACCCAGAAGTTCGATTGCCTGCCGCCGAACCAGCGCGGTAAGTATAGACAAGCCCTTAATGATTGCCATTATATTTATCTCTTATATTATTTGTCTATGATGGCATGTATGGCTGTGTGTTTATTTCAAGCTAACTTCTTGTGTTTGCTGAATGACTGAAAATGATGTAGCTATACTACCATTCTGTGACCTTTATAAAACAAACCAATAAAATAAAACTAATATTTTCCCAGTGGCAGATTTAGAGTTAGTGGGGCCCTGTGCTCAGCTTCACTTTTGGGGCCCCTCTTTGGGACCCAGCCAACAAAAAGAACATTCTCTCTCATCTCCCCTCCCGCCCCCGTTTTTCATTCTTTTTTTTCTTCACCTTCCTTCTATAAGTAATAGGAAGTAAATGAAAATAAAGTGAGGTACCTTAATTGTTTTTTGTAGTATAACTTATTTTTCCACAGACCACTTGAAAATCGCTGAGGGTCTCGGCGGACCACTTAATGATCTTTCCAAATATTATTTGTACAGTTAGCTAACTACTGTAAAGCGCTTTGAATAAGAGCACTTTATTAAAAAATGTTGGGGTGCAGGGTCTGGCCAGGACTTAGGGTGCGGGAGGGGGCTCAGGGTTGGGGAGTGCAGGGTCTGGGAGGAAGTTAAGGTGCAGGAGCAGGCTGGGGGTTGGGACGCAGGGTCTGTCCAGGAGTTAGGCTGCGGGAGGGGGCTCAGGGCTGGGGCAGGGGTATGGAGCGCTTACCTGGGGCAGCTCCCGTTTGGTGCGACGGGTGCAGGTGGGGATGTGTGTATGTGTGTGTGTGTGTGTGTGTGTGTGCAGGAGTCAGGGTGGGCAGGGGGTGTGGGGGGTTGCAGGAGTCAGGAAGGGCGGGGGCTGGGGGCATGTGAGAGGGGTGCAGGAGTCAGGGAGGGCAGGTGGCTGGTGTGTGGGGGGGGTGCGGGAGTCAAGGCTGGGGGTGCAGGGTCTGGCCAGGAGCTAGGGTGAGGGAGGGGGCTCAGGGTTGGGTCAGGGGTTGGGGTGTAGAGCGCTTACCTGGGGCAGCTCCCATTTGGTGTGAGGGGTGCAGGTGGGAATGGGGGGGGTGCAGGAGCTCCTGTTTGGTGCTCAGGGTGGGGGTGGGGATGTGGGGGGGTGCAGAAATAAGGGCATGGGGTGGGGGGTGCAGGAGTCAGAGAAGCCAGGGGGCTGGGGGAGTGTGACGGGAGTGCAGGAGTCAGGGCTGAGGTCGTGGGGGTGCTCCCAACCCCCTGCCATGAGCAGCTCATGGCAGGGGCTGGGGGGGGGGGTATGTGTAGGGGGAGTGCACGGGCCCTGCCTCTTCTCCACCCCCCCCCCGATTCCACCCCCTTCTCCAAAGCCCCGCCCTTGCCTCTTCTCTGCCTCCTCCCTAGAGTCACTGTGACCCCACCCCTCCCCTCCCCCTCTCTCCTGGAGCAACCTGAGCACTGGCAAACAGCTGTTCAGCAGTGGGGTAAGCGCTGGGAGGCAGGGAGAGGGGATGGAAGGTGGCACGCTCTGGGAAGGAGGCAGGGAAGAGGCAGGGCAGGGAGGAGCTTGGCTGCCGGTGGGGGCGGAGCCTGCAGCAGGAGCCCCAGGAGCCAGCAGGACCAAGCTTCTGCCCCTGCAACTGCCCAGCCCTAGGGCCCCGTCGTTGGGGGGGACCCCGTGCCAGAGCCGCCTGTGTTTCACTGTAAATCTGCACCTGTATTTTCCCATATACTTTTCCATAACTGTCTTTGTGATATGTTATCCAGTTATCTGATATTTTAAAAGTACTTTTAATAGTAAAAGGGGAACTAAGTGGTGGGAAATTACCTGTGAGGGACTTGCTTTTGGTCAAGTCTCATACCTCCCAAGATAAAAAGGAATTAATTCACAAATCCCGCATAGCAATTGCCTTACTTCAACTTGAGTGGGCGGGTTTTGTAATACCTACTAAGGTACATTCAGACACTCTTATGGTTTTAGCTTAGTACAACATAGAGCTTTCTTAGCACGTTCTGAATAATCTCTATCGTTGTGTCACATTTCATATGAGATTTACCAGAAATGCTGGAGGCTTATACTGAAAACTGTTCAGAGACTGACCATTTATTCAACAAAGCTATTTAATCTTTACTCAGAAGAAATGTCCCAATTTCAACAGATGTTGATGAGGCCATCTGGAAGCAGAACTGACTGGACAAATAAGTAAAGTCTACTTCCTTTTATTGCTCCCAACAGAGCATTAACTAAAATGTTCTTTTAAATAAAAGCATCTGGAGCTATTTATCACAAACAGTTTAACAATGCTACTGCCTATTGAAGTAAAATACTGAAGAGAATTGACTAAAAGCTGTTGTAAAGCAACACCATAGGGAAAGCTTAATTATTGGGTTTTTTGCTTCTTCGTGTCTTTCTAAATATTGAGCATTCAAGTAAACACCTGTTGATGATAACAATACAATATATAATGGAAAAGATGGAGAACACAATATAGGGAAAGAAAGAGTGAGCAATACAAGGAGGTGGAAGGAGAGAGAAAAGAAACTGACACTGAAATCAGCACAGTACAAGATACGCTACGATCTAGTCAATTTGCATATTTTTGTATAGATAACCATCCATTTATTTTTTTAAATCAGTCTGTGTATTATTTTATAAATAAGTTACACACAAACACACATTAAAAATACAAAAAATAAATTATCAGTTGTGGCTGCAAACTAACAAAGGAAAAAGAGTTGCAGGTGCCAGTTGTTTAAACTAGCCCAAACCAAAAAAAAAAAAAAAAAAGGAATGGTTCTGGGGGGGTGTTTGTGTTGTATGTTTTGCTAAAATAAATTAAAAACAAATTTCAATGTATGTCTGGGTGGTTTCCTGCGAGTGTGTTTATCGGTTTAAAAATGAGTTAGATACCACTATGGTAAAATTGTGTCAAAATCCCCTGCCTTGAGAACAGGGTGAGAGCTCGTATATACTTAGTTATATTTTCTCTAGTCATATTTTTACAAAATTATTCTGCTTGCATGGTTTTAATTTTAATAATTTAAGTTGTACACATTGTGATGCTGGTAAACCAGTGCCAGTTTTGACAAGACTTTCAGTCCCGGCCAAGCACTGACAAATTCATTGCTGGAAACCAGTCCCGCTCATCCGTGTGTTAGTATGGTTAAGATGGATATTGGACTTATAACCATGTGTTTAGACTTTATGAAATGCTTGAAAGCTGTTTCATGTATTAATCCTACTTATGTCTGTATCCCATGCTATAAGGTAATACTTAAGTGTTTGCTATATAGGCGTAAAATGTTTGTTCTAAACTATGTAGCTCACCAAACAAGAATCAACTAGTGCAAAATGCTAAATCCCTATGAAAGGCATTACCTCTTGCCCATCAGGAAGGCTATCAAAACTAAATGGACCATTGTGGGACATCACAATACGAAGACTTTGCTAATTGTCTCTGCACAGCCATCAAAGGGCTACGTGCAAAAGGGCTTGTCCCATCAGCTTGAATTCTGGAAGAAGGAAATAAAGATAGAGGACAAGAACATTTTTGATCTCTTTGCTGTTTAGACTCTCACAGGACTGGATCTATGAAGCAGAAGCAGAGATCCCCAGGGTCAACCTGGGTTAGCCCTAAAAGACATTCAGAGTGCTGACAGGTAACTACAATTCTGTCACCTTGTGGAACCATAGACCGTAACTCATTTGTGTATATACGTTTGCCTGCTTTAACCTGTAAATAACTCTCTCATTTCTTTTTCCTAGTTAATACATTCTTAGTTAGTTTGCTATAAGATTGGCTACAAGCTTTGTCTTTGGTGTGAGATCTAAGGTACCGATTGACCTGTGGTAAGTGACTGGTCTCTTGGGACTGTGAGCAACCTGAATATTTTGTGATTTTTATGTGTACAGCAACCAACTATCACTAAGTCCAGCTTGCTTGGGTGGCAAGACAGACTGGAATGCTCAAGGGGACTGTCTGTGACTCCATGGTAAGACTTTCATAGTGTTCTAGGAGGTCACATTTGATACCGGGTTGATGAAATCTAATTATAGAACATACAATAATTTTGGGGTCTCTGCCCTCCTTCTTGACAGTCTGTTCTGAGGTTTACACTCACCGTCGTGAACCACTCCAGACAGCATGAAACATACATCACAAGTGTTTTCTCCAGTCATTATTACAGGGGGGTATTATGAATATATAATTTATATGATATATATGTGACAACACACATACAGACAGTACAAGCATTTTCTCTCTTACTTTAAAGTCATGCATAAGAAGAAAACTGATGCAGTACTTAAGTCAGGGGACAGAGCCCCCAAGTTCCTGTGGCCATGATGATAAGAACAGATTCTGATGAGTCTGAAGTTAAATAAAATCTTTTAGGATCTTTGTGAATATACCAACTACATCTATTTTATCATTTTGGTTACAAACACATATGCCCCCTACAGAGCCAAATAAAATATTTAAGAGAAATTGAGTGACTTACTGCCTGTATTAGATTAACAATTGAGCAAAGATGGGTAAATGGGTTGAACTGGGTTTTAAACATCATTAACTGATTTTTTACAAAAACCAATCTGCATACCTACTGGGTTGCAGCTCTTCTATATCCCCTCGCCTTTTGTATTTGCTCACTCTTTTTTAATGCTTATAAGAGGTATTGACAATCCTATTTTAACTTTTTATTTAAAGCCTGACATTTGCTTTCTAACAACAAATATATTATTTACATAATTCATATCACAAGTTATTATAAGGTATAGTTATTTATATCTAGGTTTTTTTTATAATTTTCTTTCCAATTATGCATGCAGCAGAACTTGTTACTGTATTTGTAGTAAACATTTGGATTTACAAACAACCCTTTTTCCTTAACAGGTCTCTTTGCAAGTCTTTTCAAACACTTCTCTTTTTATATTTTCACTTTTCTCATACTTTTAGTTGCGGTTTGTTTTCATTTCTAGGGGTGGTAGTACTTATTAGTCATTGGTTTAGGGGTTCTAGGCCAATGTCAAATCTTTTTGGTTTCCCTCTGTAGGTAAGGAGGGCCTTGGAAAGGTCATAGGGGTCTGGACTAGGGCCCTCTCTCACTGGGATGTTTTTGGTTAATACACCTCTACCCCGATATAACGCTGTCCTCGGGAGCCAAAAAATTTTACCGCATTATAGGAGAAACTGCGTTATATAGAACTTGCTTTGATCCGCTGGAGTGCGCAGCCCCCCCCCTCCCCCCGGAGCGCTGCTTTACCATGTTATATCCGAATTCGTGTTATATCGGGTCACGTTATATCAGGGTAGAGGTGTACTTAGATTCTAACAGACTTTTTTTTACAAATATCCTTTTTTTTTCCCTTTAGCCAATCTCTCTGCACATATTTTTAACTCCCCTGCCCCTTTACATTTTAGCCTTTTTATTCTTTTAGCTGTTTCTTTATCATTTCTAGGAGTGGTGCCACTTATCATCCATTGGTTCTGGGCTGTACACCTAATGCTGTTGGTTTCCTTCCCAAAGTGAAGAGTGCCTTGGGGATCTCACAGAGGGTTGGGTCACGACCCTCTCCAATGAAAACATTCTGGAGCATTTTAGTTATTTATAAGGATACACCTTTTCCTTTATAGTCTCTTTGCACATAGTCATAAACATCTCTCTCTTGCTTTACATTTTAGCTTTTTTTTGTACATTTAGCTGTATTTCTTTACCACTTCGAGGGGTGGGGCCATAGGGGTTCTGGACCATACTTTAAATTCTATTCTTTTTCCTCTTTAGGTAAGATGGGACTTCTGGCTGAGGACCGGGTGTGAGACGAGGATTAGGCCAGACGCTGGAAGGATAATTTAAGTCATATTGTCATGTCCTGTGACAATATAACTTCCTATGACATCAAGGTGAAGCAGGACTTCCAGTGACATCATCCTTAACTCATCCATCAATCTCTTTGGCATAGGGGCAATTTACTACTCTGGCGACTCTGGGTATATTTTACCTTGGTTCCTCAGGCTATCGTGTTTGGGTAAATTATTCAGTCCGGAATTAATGTACACATTTTGAAAAATTCTCAGGAAAAAAAAGTCACAAACTGCAGATTTTTAGTCAATAAGGAATAGAAAAATCTGGATTTGGACAGCATCCTTGGGTGTTCTTTGCTGGATCTGCAATACATTTATACCAGAATCCTGCATGGAAGTGATAATGGTGTCTCAGTTTTAGTCGTTAAGGCTTGTAACCAGGCATGTTCATATCCCTTCTATAGTTTTATATTAGAAGACATGAATGGGAGTGGGTTGGTAATTAGCTGAATAAAAGTTTAAAAATTGAATTTATTGAACTGGATCTGTCTGTATATTGGGAGTCAGAGAGGACCTTTATTTTTCAGAAACCATGAAACACACTGCAGATGTAACCTCTCTAATGGTTAGACTGAAACAGAGAAATTAGAGACTTGTTGCTTAGCAATTGAAAGAGCTCTTCCTTATATACCGAGTGGCACTGTGGTTTCCTAAGAATAAATATAGTAGGTGAGTTTGACCTTCAATAATGAATATTTGGGGCTGTATTTTCTAATAAGAACATAAAGCCTTTATCTGTTTCAGGGCTTTCCCATCTAAAAGTAAAGACATGCAGTTCCCTTTCACAGAAGACTTAAAAATCAATACAGTGTTACAGAATTGTTTTGGTACCTTTCCCATTATTGATTAGACTCCTTTTAGCATTTAAACCTCTGAAATATTTATTACTTTCCAAACTTGTTTCTATGATATGCTTCTCCAGTTTTCAAGCCTGTCTTTACATTTATTAATATAGCAACTTATCCAAGAGATAAGTTATTTCTGTGCTGTGGTGTACAAACCACCATTTTTCTTAGTTAATTCTGATCTATTCCTCTCATCCATTGTATTAAGATCATTCTTAAGAGATACATGAATTGTCTTCAAGTACAAAGTGTATTCACATACAGACCTATTAAAATATAAAATAAATTGCCAAACTAGATCAGCATATTTGGTGTCTTCATTCTACAATTGGGACATTCTGGGCCCAATTCTGCAGAACATTTCAGCATGTGATTAACTTTAAGCAGTGAACAGTCCCAATAGGGCTCTATTCAGGAAAGTACTTAAGCATGTGCTTATCTCCCACAGAAGTCAATAAAGTTAAAACATATGATTAATGCTTTTCCTGAATAGAGATAATTTCCTGGATCATGGCCAGTATCTAGCTCCTTAAAGGATTGAGCCTTAGTTTTCTTAATTCATCTGTGTTGAAAAGATGGGCATAATTTCAGAAGAATTGCAGTTGCTTTGACAGAACAGGTACATCATATAAGGGAAATCATTTCACAGCTTGTTCTTTTGGCAGATTACCACAATTGTTTGTTCTCTGCAGAAGTTCATGAGAAAAATGAAAATGTATTTCTGTTCCTAAAAGAAGAAATGTATACTTGGCCAGAATCTAAAGACAGTCTGTCCCTTACAAAAATCAACAGTCAGCATTAACATGTAGGAAAAACACCAGCTGTGGTAGGGTGCATCGTAGCCAGATCAATGGATGTCATCAGAGATTGATAAAATATCTTGTAATTTATAGACATTAATTAAGTTCATTTATGTTTAAAGTATAAGAAAAGAATTTAGTAGTTATTCCTTTTGTTGCTGTTCTATGGAAGCTGAGAAGGCTGGTAAGCTAGTAAACTATCCTCCTCTGTATAGTTTCTTCTAAATAAGATGTAAAATCAAGGTGCTGTCCATTCACAGTCAGTAAAGATTTCCTAAGACTGTCTGCTCCAATTCTTTGTGCTGCACCCTTTAAATATTTGTACAACATCCTTCCAACGAAGACTGTAAAATCCTCGGTGCAGGGACTATCTCTCTGTGTACATAAGTCCATCAGTGGGGCTATGTACATTTATAATAGGGATCTGCAACCTTTGGTACACGGCACGTCAAGGTAAGGACCCTGGTGGGCCAGGCCAGTTTGTTTACCTGCTGCGTTTGCAGGTTCGGCCAATTGTGGCTCCCACTGGGCGTGGTTCGCCGCTCCAGGCCAATGGGGGCTGCAGGAAGCAGTGGCCAGCACATCCCTCGACCCGCGCCACTTCCCGCAGCCCCCATTGGCCTGGGAACCGCGCCCAGTGGAAGCCGCGATCGGCCAAACCTGCGGACATGGCAGGTAAACAAACTGGTGGGCCATGGGCCAAGTTGCCAATCCCAGGTTTATAATAATAAAGATCTTTTTGTAAGAGCATTAACTATTGTGTCCTAGTCATGTTTCAGTTTGTTTAATTAGATCCTAAATACCCCATGCAATTTCAACTGTACATCTTATTCTAAACCAGGTGTCGGAAACCTGCGGCACGCGTGGCAAAGGTGGCACGCGAGCTGATTTTTAGTGGCACTCTGCTGCCAGCAGGGGTCCCGGCTGCCGGCCCACCCAGCCCACTGCCTGCCTGGATGAATGGAACCCCGGGCTAGCAGCAGGGTGAGTGGGGCTGGCGGACGGAACCCCAGACTGGCAGCAGGCCTAGCAGCTCACCCCGCTGCCTATCTGGGATTTCATCTGTTGCCCGCGGTGCCGGTCTGTGGTTTTATCCGCCAGCCCCTGTAAATGTAAAATGTATTACTGGCACGCAAAACCTTAAATTAATGAAGACTTGGCACACCGCTTCTCAAAGGTTGCCGACCCCTGTTCTAAACAATCACGTGAGGTTACCATATTTTGTTATACTGCTGTCTTATTCCACACCAGAGGGTGGCTGCATTTCCACGCAGGAGGAAGTAAGTTGTCTGTCAAGCACTTCAATATCTTTCAGAATCGAAGATGCTATGGCTAATTAACTAAGTAAATGTAAGATAATTTTCCATTTTTATCACAGTAATATTAGGCATTAGCAATACTGTTTGTGTGTCTAAATCCTCCCTCATCTCATTAGCCAAGTACAATAGCAGGCAATGAAATAAACACCTCTGCAGGGTAGGTGATTTTAAATTGAGAAAGGTTTATTTTTTCCCTTTAACTAGGGCAGTTGAATGGCCCGAACCATTGCCCAATATGAGCTGGAAATTTTAAGCTTGTACCTAGTAGAAATATAGTGAATTAGTCATTCACCTTTGAAAACCAGGAGGAGCTTATTACAGTGTTTGTAGACCTTAGTCAAAAAGAGCAACTCATAACCCAGCAGGGGAGTGACTGTCCAAACACCACGTTGGAGAAAACTCTTAATTTTGTAGTCACCAAATTCATAGCAGCCCTCCCTTCCCCACTTGCCAGCTGCCAAATCCTCAACCTGATTCCTCGCCAGCGAAAAGCCCTTGATGAAATTCCCTGTAGAGGCCTTTCTCTTTGGGAGGGAAACAAATCTCACTTCCCTTTCCCTTATGACAGCCTGCAGGGAAGTTGTGAAGTCTCAATACATATGTTAGAAAATGCTGCTAGTGAGGCAGTCCCAGCAGTTGCTTAACAGCTCTTCTGGATCGCAGCATCTTCGATGCTGACAGCTTTGTTCCAGTCACTTGTGAGCTCGTCACACTAAGGCCCCGAGATCTGAGTGTGAGGCACAGTACTAAATGCTATAAACCAGCCACACTTAATGAACTGAGCATTCATGCAGCACTCCCAAAGTCTTGTCCCAGCATGAACTGTGTTCACCTCGCTGGGAACATTCTCCTCTTTGCTGATGCAGCCCTGGTCAGAAATTCAGAGGGGCTGTTCCCAGGGCAAGGGCATTACACTGACCTTTCTTTTTCTGCATTAAATAAGCTGTTCAGCCATTTCCTCCCCTTCTACCCAGGGGCTGCTCCAGGCACTGGCGGCTTTCGGTGGCATGCCAGCGGGAGGTCCACTGGTCCCGTGGCTTCGGCGGCAATTCGGCTGCAGGTACGCCGAAGCCGTGGGACCGGTGGACCTCCCACAGGCGCACCGCCAAAAGCCGCCTGACTGCCGTGCTTGGGGCGGCAAAACACATAGAGCCGCCCCTGCTTCTATCTACATTGTTTTAGCTCTCTTCCAGGTCACTGGCAAAATGCTCCTTCTACATATTCCTTTTCCCTTAATCCCAGTCCATGTCTTTGGCAAACATTTTGCAAATCATCTCTTTAAATTCAGTCCAATTCCAACCAAACAATGCTGAGAAAGACACCACATTCTCCTGTATCTCCTGCTCCTGCATGTGATTCCCTCTCCCAAAGACCTTACTTTCCAGGAACAGTAGATTTCCTGTTAAATGTGCTAATAGGTCCCGATCCAAAGCCCACAGAAGTTAAACAGAAAACTCCCATTGACTTCAGTGGCTTTGGATCAAGCCTTTTCTGAACAATTTACTGGAAGAGCTTAGTAAATGCCACTGGATTATTTTAAATGACTAATCGTGGCTTAGAATAGCAATAATCTCATCAAAATTGTCTCTTACCAGCAGTTACTTATGTGTTTTGTACTGCCTTTGGGTGCTTTACATAAACAGTGCTCATTAGCTACCCCATGGCCAACAGGAGCTGCTAACGGGTTATTTTAAATTTAAATCACTGTGTGATTAAACAAAAAGTCTAGCTAGAATCTGTCTGAAGCTGTTGGGACATCATGGTTAATGCACAAACTACCACTCATTTTCCATAAATAGTAAATCCTGCAGTGCTGGAGACTACAGTAATTAACATATTTATCCACACAATAAAATTTTGCTTTTAGATGAGTTTGCAAACCTCTTGCATGCTTAAAAAAACCACACACAATCCCTTCTTTCTCCTTCTCTCCCCCTCCCCCAAATATATTAAAGGACAAAAATTGAGAGAATATAATCAATCATGACAAAAAGCAAATTCCAGAAAGCTGCAAACATCTTTTAAATAAAGATAGATACGGGGAGGAAGTGGGTGAAGATAACAGGCTGTTAACAGATAACAAGATCATCTGTTTAACACATTACAATTGAAGGGAGAAGTTGCTCCTGTACCACTTCACAAGGGAATGTAATGAAAATGTAAATAAGTTAAAGTACAAACTTTTAGTCCTCATGCTACTTTGTATCAAGGAAAAAAATGCATTTATTCCAGAAAAGATGTCAGTAGCAAACAGCAGACCTCCCTAACAAAAAGTTTTTCCAAAGTCTAGTGAGAGAGAAGAAGGATGCAGCATTACCAATCTCAAGTGTTCAAAAACCATGATTCAGTCCCTCCAAAATCATAAGATTAGCTTTCAAATCATGAGATTTGAAAAAATTATAGATTTGGCATTCTTGTTATTTGCCTTCTGGTTATTGAGCCTTTTGGATTAACATTTTCAAGCTTTTCTCCACAATCATAAGAACTACAAACTCACTTATAAAAAAAAAAAGGCAAGCACATAATCACATTCTCATACAGTCATTTGATGCCAGGAGCTGGGGCTTTAAGAAGAACATGAAATATTGTAACACTTATGTTAAAATCACAAGAACTGGCAACCCTGACAGTGGGCCCGTATAATTGAAGATTAATTCTTCCAGGTAAGAGTGATTAGGAAAGTGGAGAGATGTCCACCATTTGGAATCACTGATGAGGCCCACAAAACACCCTCTTCCCCTTTGCATTTCCCCGGGGTGTATCATCTTCACTGTGTTTCTCCCTCACGTTCCAATTTTGCAAATGTGTAGGCACGTGTGTAACTTTTAGTTGCAGAACCAGAGCCTTAGATTGTAAGATCTTCAGGACATGGACTGCTCATATTTTGTATGTACTGTACAGGACTAAGCAGCTGGTAATAATGAGGGATAGAAGCCTCCTTCCACCATCCTCTCCAGTAACTGGCAGAAGAAGAGGCCTGGGGGTGGCATAAGAAAAATGAGCCTTAGCTGGACAGAACCTTCCTCAACTCTCTGTATAATGGAGATAGATGCACAGCTGAGCTCAAGGTTAACCTTGGACAAGTCACCTTTAAAAATAAATTACTTAGCCTCTGTTCTGACTTCTGCAACAGGTTGGTTGATTTGGAAGAAAGTAGACCTGCTGCGTAAGGCCACAAAGAAAAATACCATGTGGGGCCAGGAGTGGCAGAGTAGCTTGGGCCAGGGTGGGCGAAATGAGAACACATACAGCTGTGGGCCACCTATTTGAAAAAGCATGCACTCATTCTGGGTGCCTCTGTTTTGGACTAGGTTTCTTGGTTTCTCAAATTGTCCTCACAAAAATGGAGGCACCTCAAATTAGTTGGCACTTTTGCAAATATCTCCAGCTCCTGAATGCTCCAATTTAGAATGCTGAGCTCTACAGAGATAGTGAGTGGGAGGTGGGGGCAATCTTTTCCCTTCCCACACACACAGGTCCCCAATCTGCGGAGTGCCCTGTGGTGTGTCCAAGGGAAAGGGGAAAACTGGCAGAGGTGGCTGGCCTTTCCATGACCTCTGTGACATTTTCCACTTCAGCCCCAGGGTGGCGGGGCGGGAGCTGCCAGCCAGTGGGGCCCCATTGGCAGCAGGGGCCCAGCAGCTCCCAGCCATTACAGGGGGAACTTGCAGCTCTGAGCTGCTGAGGACAGTGGGGATCAGCTGCCAGCCATGGAGCACAAAGCCGGGGCCCCGCTGCTCTGAGCCATCATGGGCAACTGGGGAACCCTGGTGCTCCCAGCTACCACTGATGACAGAGGGACCTAGCAGCTCCCAGCCATAGTGGTGGTGGGTGTTGGACACCCCTCCCCCCATCATGCAGCAGGACTGGGGCTGAGCCCCATTTTGTCACCGCTATTTTTAGTAAAAGTTAGGGACAAGTCAGGGCTTCTGTCAATTTCTGTTTAGTGCCTGGGCCCTGTCTGTGACTTTTATTAAAAAATAACCATGACAAAATCTTAAGCTTAGCCAAGATGGTCAGGGTGTCCCTAAGCCTCTGCTTGTCTGTTCTGTTCATTCCCTCGGGCGCCTGGCACTGGCCACTGTCGGAGACAGGACCCTGGGCTCGATGGACCTTTGGTCTGACCCAGTGTGGCCATTCTTGTGTTTTTGTGGGGAGTCCTGGCATGGTCTAAAGTTAGGGTGACTAGACAGCAAATGTGAAAAATTGGGATGGGGGTGGGGGGTAATAGGAGCCTATATAAGAAAAAGACCCCAAAATCGGGACATCTGGTCACCCTATCTAAAGCAGCAGCAGGAGCCGGTTCTCCACAATGAAGGACAGCTCCTCCTGCACTCTCAGAAGGGGGGAATTGTAGACAAATCCTATTTTACAGCCCCTCCCAGCGCCCCTCCTGCTCTGCTTTCACAAAAAGGAGGGACGCGCAGCCTCAGGCGCCACCTTGCGGATAGTCTGTTAATGTGACCCAGGGAGTGTGAGTGCTAAGCACAATGCTGCACCCCCTCCTCCAGCCAGCCCCGGAGAGAGCGACCCCTCCAGCCCCGGCCCTCCGGCCCGGCCCCAGGGGGCTGCCGTGCAGCGGGCCAGCCGGGCGCGGTGTGGCTACAAGAATTGGCTCCTTCTCGAGCCCCCGCCCGCTTCTGGCCACACACAGGCTGGGGCGAGGCGGCGCATCCCTGCACCTACCTGCCTCTCCCCGCGGCGCCGGCGCGGCAGGGCTCCGAGCAGGGGCAGGGAGAACACGCGCTGGCCCCTTGGCCTTGGTGCCCGACGCCCGCTCCGGCTCAGCCCGGCCCGGGAACCCGTCGTGGGACGCCAGCAGCAGCGGCAGGGCGCGCCCCGTGCCCCGGCTGCGGGCTGCGCCTCCAAGGCATTGCCCGGCGTTGCTACCAGACGCAGGCAGGGAGCGATCCGTAGGGAATCGCCGCTGTTGTTAAAGGACGGAACAGGCTGGGACTTGCCTCGGGCCGGCGGCTGTGGCTGCAGCAGCCCCCACAGGCATGGTCAGGACTGCGTCTGCCAGGCTTTGCTGCTGTTGAGATGAAGGGGAGGGGGGAGGGTGTTTTAAGCAAGGGGAAGCCCCCTGCCCGGACATGGCCGATTTCCAAGTGTGGCTGGTTTGTTTTGTTGTGGGTTTTTTAGACACGCTTGTAAGGGTTTTTAAAACAAACACACTCTTGGAGTGCTAGTGATACCATGGGGTGGGGGTGAGGAGGGTAAGAATGTGGCTACACTATAGTTGAGCTCGACCTCCGTAGGTACTGGCCAAGATTTTCAAAAGAGACTAGCAATTTTGGGTGCTTCCCTTTTTTGGGTGTCCAACTTAAACTGCTTCAAAGGGGCTCCCCCCCACCCCCCTTTGGGTGAGTGCTCGGCAGTTTCTGAAACTCAGTTTGGGGTTGTCTCCAATTGCTACTAGCCAGCCGCATGCTAGGTGTCCATGTGGACTCTGCTGTCATGCACTGAAAGTTCTCCAGTGCGCTTTGATCTACTCCCTTTTCAAAGTAAGGTAGAACAAAATACACTAGAGCATTTTTAGTTTTCTCATGACTGGCTGCCCCTCTCGCCTGCTCCACCCCCTTTTACAACTTTGGCACAAGGCGGGAATCTTTTGTCTCTCTTGGTCCCCACCCCTTCTTCTAAATGGAAAAGTACCAGATTTAAGATGGATTTCATTATCAGGTGACATGGTCACATGTCACTGTAAGACACCCCCCCCCCCCCCCAAGTCTCCATTCCCCATGGGCTGGCCCACACATACACAGGAAGGCTTTCAGGTAACTAATGCAATTTACTTAATATGTTTACATCAGTGATACAAGTTTATATCTTAGTCTCCTAACTCCAGATATAGAAATAATAAATGCAAACAAATAGGATGAACACACTTCATAGATTATAAGCTTTCTAATGACACCATACAAGGGGTACTTAGCATAAAGCATATTTCAGTTATGTCATATTCATAAGTATATTTCCATAAAGCATATGGAGTGCAACGTCACAGAGGGAATGGTGGTAGTACAACGGAGTGCTGAGGAGAAGAAATGCCTAACGTTATCCAACAGTGACTCCTTTGGCAGAGTAAGGAATGGTACTGCCAAGCTTCAAAGGACATCCTGTCTGATCCAAATGGACAGCTATCATGTGGAGCTGGCAAGGTTAAAACGCGGGAAATGGGGTAAGAAACTTGCTGTGACAAAGATGCAAAGGGGAGGGAGGAAGAGAAGCTGAGGTCTTCTTAGTTCAGTGGTTCTTAACCTTTACTGCAGCCTGCACCCCTTTGGTTCTCAAAATACGTTCTTGCACCCCTTATCAAAATATGTTCTTGCACCCCTTAAACCTAAAAAATATGTTCTCACACCCCTTAAACCTAGATATATATTTTTGTTTGTATATTACAGTAATCGTTAAAAATGTATAATATTAATAAATACATAGGTTTGATTAAACAAAGTAGTTGTACTTACGTGCCTGTGCTTAATTTGTATTTTCAATGATTTACCTTCTAAAAAAATCTGGTATGTCTCGCACCTCCAAAAAGGGCATCTCACACCCCCAGGGGATGTGTGCACCCCAGGTTAAGAACCACTGTCTTAGGTGCTTGGAACGTGGAAGTGGAGAAAGCTCTGGGCTGACAGCAAGCCCCTAATATTACCCAGGTGCTTCTTACCATTGAGAACATATTACCTTCCCCCTGCAGAAAATTAAGCGAATATATTTTATTAATCATGAAATGTTTTGAAGTGACTGAGTAATCAGGGGCAGCAGAACCAGAGGACTGTGAGGGCTAGCACCCTCCCCCCGGAAATACTGTGGGGGCTGATCTACATTAATTCCACCCCTTCCAGTCATTCTTAAATGAGTTGTTTCACATGGTTAGGCCGGATGGGGCTCCGTGGCTGCTGGGAGTAAAGGCCATAGCAGGGCCCAGAGGGCTGTCACAGCACCTGGGGTTGGGCCAGAGACCAGGTAGGAACCAGTGTGATCAGACCAGGGCTGGGTGTAGCAAGCCCAGGAGCAAGATATGAACTGCCAGCACTGGCTTCCCAACCTGGAGCCAGCTGCCCCTCTCTGCCAAATCTCAATAGCTTCCCTCCTTTCCTACCCCACTCCTATCCCTGATAGTGACACGCCAACCTCCCCTCACCCCCCCGCCCATGACTGCCCCCCACTCCTATGCAGAGCACCCACCATGATTTCTCCTGACATCTCACTTGTCTCCCTCTCCCAGTGCTTACTATGGTGCTTAGTATGTTTAAGTTTTGCTATGCACCTCTGCTCCCTGCAGTCCAAGTGAGCTTTTGCAGCCTCTGTGAATAATGCCCTCTCCTATGCAGAGACATTTCTGCTGTGGCCATTTTTTTCCCTCAGGTTTTTCTCACTCCCTCTCCATCAGTAAAGCCATAGGGAAAATCATATTGAGTTGCATTACATAATTAATGCAAGTTAAACATTGGCATTTTCCATTAAAATCCTTCTGTCAAGGTATAATTATAAGACTCGATGAATTCCTTGTTTTATATAGATGTGAATTTTAATTAAAACTTGTGCAGTGCTTTAAGCTGAGTTGCTTTACACAATTACTTGGTAAACTTGATAAATAGATGCAATCACAGTAATCTGGATTTTTAAATTGTTTTTATTTATTTTTGTCATGAGCTTTCACGAGTTTTAAGTGACACCTAGGGAAGGACGATGTGCCACAAATGGCTGAGCAAGACTTGTTCCTGAGCATCGTGCTTTTTCAAGGCAATCACTACAGCCCGACTACTGCTCAGTCTGCTAAACGGAGTATCCTGCTGTACACTCTAGCCGAGGAGTTGGAAGACCTGTGTTCAAATCGCTACTCTTTTTCTCTGTGACCTTGAGCAAGTCATTAAGGCCCAGATCCTCAAAAGCATCTAACTTCCATGGAAGTTAGGAGCCTAAATACCTCTGTGGATATGGGCCTTAGCCTCGCTCTGCCTCAGTTCTCCATCTGTAAAATGGGGGTAATAGCACTTCTCTACCTCACAGGAATGTTGTGAGGATAAATACATTAATTGTGAGGTGTTCAAATACTAAGGTGATGGGGGGCCACATATATATCATTGATATATAGACACACTCCATTGGCATATGTCATAAAACCTTGCCTTCCCTTATTCCCCCAACCCTGAGTGGGATCTCTTTCAGAGGTGACCTAAAATAATAAATATTTCAGAATAATTAAAGGTGACATTTGCCCTTGTACAAAGATTCAACACAAGGACCGTGCATTGCTTACGTCCCACGTAAGTCTTGTTTTGAGGCCATAGGTATGATTTAATTGGTGCATAGCCAGTGTTGCTGACTCTTGAGATTTTATCATGAGTCTTGCAATATTTGTTGTTTTTCTTAAAACTCAAGCTCCTGGAGTCATGTGATTATATGAGTAGCTCATGTTTTTTTTAGAAAAATAAATATCTTTATAGCTCATGCAGTTGCAGACAAAAGCTTGAAAATATGAAACCCTAAAAGCTCAAAAACCAGAAGGCAAGTAATAGAAAGAATCCATTGTTGATTGTTATTTTTAAATATCATGATTTTTAAGCCAATCTCAGTTTTTAGAGGGACATGACTCATGTTTTTTTGAATGCTCAGTCATGGCAATACTGTATAGGCTTGGTGCTGGACCGTTGCAAAGGGTAATTCACCCTAAAAAAACACATGTTCATTAAAAGTCAAGCCTGCTTTCCTTGAGTCACCAAAACTCGCATTAGCTCTGCAAAGAAAGCCTGAACCTGACGTGTGTGTGCACACTCAGGATCCTGAAGACTTGCAAACAAACAGGAGCCTGGACAGCTTCTCCTTGACTGAGAGTGGAACCCAGAACTTCCCGTTACTGGATTACTGAGTCAAATCTGGCTCTGGTGGCTAAAGGCAACTTCCCTTTAATGGTGCTGGCCTGTAGGCAATGAGTTAAGGGGGCTCTTTCAGTTCCTAGTGGATAGGTGGCTACACCACTCTTTGGCTAGGTCTGCACTACAGGGGGGGTTGACCTAAGATACGCAACTTCAGCTACGTGAATAGCGTAGCTGAAGTTGCGTATTTTAGGTCGACTTACCTGGCTGTGAGGACGGCGGCGAGTCGACCGCTGCCGCGCCGCCGTCAACTCCGCTTCCGCCTCTTGCCACGGTGGATTTCCGGAGTCGATGGAAGAGCCATCGGGGATCGATTTTATCGCATCTTCACTAGACGCGATAAGTCAATCCCCAATAGATCGATTGCTACCCACCAATTCGGCGGGTAGTGAAGAGGTGCCCTTTGTAATTTCAAAAGAGGTGGCAGGGAGTGAACTCCCTTCCCTGTTTATGTGGAACATGAGGGAGGAGGCACCCTGCCTAAGCTTCACAATGTCAATCTGCTATCCATGCATGACTTGTTATGTGGCTACACACAGGACTTCACATTACAGTGCTGTGAGTTGAGCACCTTTATAAGTGAATTTAGCTTTCATGAAAAATGAGTGAAGTCAACAAGTGTCTTGTTTTTAATTAAAAACAGCTTGTAATTTTTGAGCTAAGGCAAAAAAAGGTGATTAAGAAAGCGAAAACGATTCTCTGCTCTTTTGCTCAGAAAATATAATTTATGCTTTTTATACTTAATCAATCAAAGCCCCAAATTAAAAGCAGAACTTGCATAGCCACCTATGAGCATTTTGTACTGCGACTGCCCTATAAACTACGTGATCATTTACAATTTGCTTGTGACATTTTCTTAATGCTAATTCAGGCTGTATTAGTAAATGGTAAAAGATGTCATCCAGCAGCAAAGCAAAGTTGGGTTTGTTAAAAATGAACATAAATATCACATCTGTGCCAATGGCTTCTTAGTACAAAGCACTGTTTACTCAAATAAAGCAGGCCCCATGAATTGGGCCGGCAGTATCTAGCTACCCAGCTGATCAAATAAGAGTTTTGTTTCACAACCAGAACTGCATTTCCTTAACATCTGCTCTGATAGAGAAATGACAGTGGAGATAAATCTGTTTTATTGCACTGTTTTTTGGAAAAACCTTCAACCGTGTGTGGTTCCAGTGAACAGCTTGTAATGAACTTTGTTTAGGAAAGGGAAATGAAAGAGATTGATGACTCAAAAAGGAAGCAAGAGAGCGCATCAAGTCTTATCAATCAATGCACCCAACTAATCATTCAAACAGCTTTTAGAGGGACCCTGTAAACTTGTTGGAGTTTTTTAAGTGACTAAGTTAAAGTAATTTAATTTTCTGGTATGCTTTAAATATTTATCTCATTAAAAAAGGATTACATTAAAATGACGATTTTGTTGGCTTCGTTTATATTTAGAGGCATTAGGGGGTTGGGCCTGAATGCAGTAACCATTAAACATGTTCTGATAATGGGCAGGCATTGTCCATGCCTTAGACACGCTACACTATGATGGGCCTGGAGAGCTGGTCGCTGAGAACTAGCTAGGGCAGTGTAAGTAAGCTACACGCTCACTGCACTGAGACTGTTGCTGGGAGATATACTTACTGCATGCCATAGGGTGAGCAGCCAAGAACAGCAGATTCAGCACCCAGAGCTATGACTGGGTTGGGGAGCTGAGAACAAACATGCTTGGTGCTTGCCACACGCACACAGCATAGAGGGCAGTGGAGGGAAGTGAAACTGGGCAGGGCTGGTGAATGCCACTAACACACACATCAGAAAATGGGGAGCGGACACAGGCAGTGCACGTCTAAGGCACACAATGCTGGGACAAGGGAGAAAGTTAAGAACGAGGAGCCAAGTGCGTGCTAAAGACCCAGGATGTAGAGACTAGGGTGTGGAGCTGTAACCAGACTTGCTCAGTGACTGCCACGGACAAGTAGCATTGCAGGAAGATAAGTGACAAGCTTGGTGGATGGCAAGGGCATGCAGCTGTGAGACTAGGGCGACTGATTGAGACCAGGCAAACATGCTACGTGCCAAAGGAAGACAGAGCCAGGATAGTGGATTAACTGAGACTGGCATGGTGCAGGCACACAAAGCTAAGTCCAGGGTGGAGTGCTAAAAATAGGAAATGCATGCCACAGACACACAGCATTAAGCCCAGGGTACGGCGCTTAGAAGGGGCAGGCTAGTCCCTGGTATAATCACGCATTGCAAGGCAAGAGACGTGAGTGCACAACAGGCAGGATTGGTACATAACACAGGCACACAGCACAGTACCCACAGCCTGGGAGAGGAGAGCAGACCAGGCAGGCAGAGCTGTGAGACTTGGGCAGGGAGCTCTGACCAGGCTGGCTCCATGCATGGCACAGACACACAGTAAATAGCCAGGGATGGGGCAATGCGTGCAGGCAAGCTTGATGCACGGCACAAAAAGCAACTATTACGATTTTAAAAACAGGCATATGCCATATGTGCACAGCACTGCACAGGGAATAGGACAGGCACCCAGTAATGGGATCAGAGGTTGGGAGGTGCTGAGCACTGGCAGACTCGTGGTATATCACAGGCACACAGCATGAGGGCTGTGAACAGGAGATAAGAATGTGCAGGCTTTGCTCTATGCCAGAAGCATGCAGAGTTACAGCTAGGGCTGGGAGCTGAGGTTTCTTCGCGCCATACCACAGGCGCACAGTGCTGACTGAGCTGGCTTGCTGCCTAGCTGGGTGGGATGCTCAGAATGGACACGTTCAGTGCATGCCACAATCACATAGTGCCGCTAGATACACAGGAGGTGCTAAAACCAGGCCATCTCAGTGCATGATACAGGTAAACTAAACTGAGTGAGGCCAGGGGAGCTGAGCACAGACAAACTCAGTTCATACCATGGCAAGCAAGTGCTGAGACTGAAATGGGGAGCTGATAACAGGCATGGTTGGTGCACAGTGCCCAGTTGTACTGAAAAAGGATGGGTAGTTGAACACTAACTGATTCAGGTACTTAGTAATGGGATCGGGTTGGGGACCTGAGAACCAACAGGCTTGGTGCATATCACAGCACCCGGGAACTGCTGCCTGGGTAGAGGGGTGCTGAGAATGGGCATTAGATGTTGTTCCCACTTCAATCATAGCTCTGTATGGTATATACACACAGCACTATGACTGAGGCTGAGAACTAAGACTGGGGTTATTTGGTCCATGCTACAGCTGGGGCAGGCACTGAGAACAGGCTGGCTAGGTGCACAACATGCTCATCCAGAACTACTATCTGGAGCAGAAGACCTGAGAAAGACCAGGCTTCATGTATGCCACAGGGACATACTGTTGATACACATAAGGGACTCAAGAAATTGCCTAGGGAGGTTGTGACCTCTCCATCATTGAAGGTTTTTTTCAGCGCAGGTTAGCCAAACACCTGTCAAGAATGGTCTCGTTAGTCCTGCCTTGAGTGCAGGCGCCTGGACTAGATGACTTCTTGAGGATCCTTCCAGTCCTACTCTGCCATGAAATGGACAATTCAGTTCATGCTTGGTACGGGCAAAAGTGCCGTCCAAGACTGCAGCAGATCAGTGCTCAGATGCGGCAGGCTCTGCGTATGCCACACACACACAGTTTGGCTGTTGAGGTGGGGAGATGAGCATGTGCATGTCACAGATACACCGCACTGTGCCCAGAGTGAGCGCTGCGCAAACACACAGCGAACAGCCACAAAGCGCTAAGGCTGGGGCAAGGAGCTGAGACAGAGCATGTGCTTATTTACTTTACATACAACAATAGTTTAGTTATATATTATAGACTTACAGAAAGAGACCTTCTAAAAACATTAAAATGTATTACTGGCATGTTTTCAGCTCCCGCCCACCATTGAGTCCAGTTGTAAGGGGGAGGGGGCGGGTGTCAGTGCTGTGCGCTTATAGCAGGGGTCGGCAACCTTTCAGAAGTGGTGTGCCGAGTCTCCATTTCGGTTGGTTTGGTCTATGCCACAGACAGCCCATGCTGCGATTAGGCTGTGTAACTGAGAATGGGCTGGCTTGGTGCCTGGCACAGCCGGTCAGAAGTGGTCTACATCACAGACACCTTGTAATGAGGCCAGAGTAGGGGTTTTGTTTGTTTGTTTTTTCCGGGACAGGAGTGCGGTCAAAGAGTCAAACGAAGGGAACCTGACAGGGACACCGAGCAGAGAAACCCGGACAGCACCCACTGCTCCTCAAAGGCATCAAGGGAGCCAGTGGACACTGCCCAGAGAAACTCTGCCCGGATACGTGAACAGACAGAGGATCGGAAACAGGCCCCACAGTCACTGGAGACTCCATCGGCCAACCTCCTCCCCCTGGTTTTATAGATGGCCATTTTAGCCAGGAGTAAGTTGACCAGGAGGTCCTGTGACTTTGTGGGGCTACGGATAGGGAGTGTGTAGATAAGAAGGTGAGGGAGAAAAGTGCAGCCAGAACCGTAACAGAATATTCGTGCGGAGCCGTTATAGGGGCTGCAACCTGGTGCACTCCAAGTAAATGTGCCAGAGTAGGGTGCTGACACCAGGTTTGTTTGCTCCATGCCACATACACACAGTGTTTAGGCTTGGTCATGTAGCTGAGAACAGACAGGCTCAGTTCATACTACAGCCAGCAAGTGCTGAGACTGAAATGGGGTGCAGAGACCTGGTATGGTCACGATTTGCTGTAGACCGGGGGTGGGCAGGACATGGAGTACCATTGGGGTCGGGGGGCATAGCTGGGGCCCAGACAAACTCCACAGGGAGCAGGGAGGGAGTGTCACTCAGCTCCACTCCTGGTCTCAGCTGTGGCCCCAGCCTCGGCCCCTTTACTGCGTCACCATTCGCCCCGCCCCAGAGCGGCGGCCCTGCTCCTGGCCCCAGCTTGGGGGGGAGTGTTGTGTTCAGAGATTGTGTGTGGGGAGGGGGTGCACCCCTGAACAGTTTGGGGACCATGCCTACAGACACACAACTCTGAGCTGGGCTGGTGGTAATGGCCTGGCTCGGAGCACGGCAAAGACATGCAGTAATGGGGAGCTGAGAATGGGCATGCTCAGGACTGGAGGCACAAAGGAGAGATTTACAAAAGACCTGCAGCAACAAGTTTGGGCTAGAGACTGAGCTTTGAATCCCTGCAAGGGATGGGGTGTGTGTGTGTGTGGGGGGGTCATAGAGCCCAGGCCCAAAAGTCTGGACTGCTTGCTTTAGCACCAGGCACACTTGTCAATTGCCCTGGCCTCTGAGACTTGCTGCCATGGGTTTTTTTTTTTTTTTGCTCCCTTTGCTCCAGCCGTGCCTGGCACAGGGAGTTAAACTCCTAACTCCACTTGAAGCCCATGCCTGAAGTTAGGCACGTAAGCCTGGTCAGCCCTTTCTTGCAACAGGCTACTAGGGTCAACCTTTTCCCCATAGCCCAGTGATTCAGGCAGTCACCAAGGTTGTGGGAGACAGGGTGGTCAGGATACAGCGTTGTGATGGGACAGAGTCGAGACTGGGCTGGCTCAGTAACGGGATGGGGAGCTGAGACTGGGCAGGCTTGCGGCATGCCACAGGCACACCACATTGCAACTGGGCATGGCTGCTGAGAACAGATGGGCTTGTCCTGTGCCACTGACATACTCTGTGCATGGGCATAGAGCACTGAGCGCAGGTGGGCAGAACAGGCTCGGGTCATACCATAGAGAGCAAGTGCTGAGAGCAAAATGGGGAGCAGAGAACTGGTGTGGTCATTATATGTTATAGACATACAGCACTGAGTAGACAATTGGCTGGCTTAGTGCATGGCATGAACACTCAGTAATGGGAACGGGTAGGCTCGGTATGTATCATGGGCATACAGCAGTAGAGCATGGGTTTGGGCACGCTTGCCACATGCTACAGATACACAAAATTACGAGTGGGACTCATAAGAATGGCCATAATGAGTCAGTCCAGTGGTCCATCTAGCCCAGTAACCTGTCTTCTGACGGTGGCCAATGCCAGGTGTTTCAGAGGGAAAGAATAGAACAAGGCAATTCTTGAGCGATCCATACCATCTTCCAGGCCCTGCTTCTGGCAGTCAGCAGTTTAGGGCCACCCAGAGCATGCAGCTGTGTCCCTGACCATCTTGATTTATAGCCATTGATGGATCTATTCTCCACAAACTTATCTCATTCTTTTTTAAATCCAGTTATACTTTTGGCCTTCACAATATCCCCTGGCAATGAGTTCCACAGGTTGACTGTGTGCTGTGTGAAAAAATTATTCCTTAGGTTTGTTTTAAATCTGCTATTACTTTCATCGGGTGACCCCTGGTTCTTGTGTTACATAAAGGGATAAATAACACTTCCCCTACGCCAGTCATGATTTTCAAGACCTCTATCATATCCCCCTTGCGTCATCTCTTTTCTAAAATGAACAGTCCCATCTTTTAAATCTCTCCTCAAATAGAAGCTGTTCCATACCCTTTCCTAATGGTTCCTAACATTGTTAGTTTTTTTGACTGCCACTGCACACTGAGCAGATGTTTTCAGAGAACTATCCACAATGAGAATGGATGGACTTGGTCCTTTCTGTAGACACATCCTGCTGGGACTGGCCCGTGTAGCTGAGAATGGGCTGGGTAGGTGCACACCCCAGACACTCAATGCTGATATACACTGGGGAGCGGAGGTGAAAGCCCTGGCTGAGATGAGGCAGGCTCAGTGTATGCCACAGACCCACATTGTTGAGACTGGGGAGGGGAACTGACATGGGCAGGGCCGGCTCCAAGTTTTTTGCCGCCCCAAGCAAAAAAAATTTCCCGTGCCCCCCCGGCCCCGCCCCAACTCCCCCCCATTCCAACCCCTTCCTCAAATCCCCAGCCCTGCCTCCTCCCCCAGGCGCGCCGCATTTCCCCTCCTTGCCTGGGAGGGAGTGGGGAGAAGCGGAGCGGTGGCGCACTCGTGGGAGGAGGCGGCAGTGAGCTCGGGGGGGGGGAGCTGTTCCTCTGTCCCCCCCCAAGGTTACTTCCTGCGGCCCTCCCCGTGCCCCCCACCGCCGCAGCTCACCTCCGCTCAGGGCCGGCTCCCGGCTTTTTGTCCCCCAAGCAAAAAAAAAAAAAAAAAAAAAGGAGCTGGAGTGCCACCCCTTGGAAATTGCCGCCCTAAGCACACGCTTGGAGCGCTGGTGCCTAGAGCTAGCCCTGGACACTGGACAGGCACACAGCACTGTACCGAGCATGGAAGCAGAGAACAGACAACGTGCAGACACAACTTGCAGGTACAGAGCTCTAAGACTGGGGCAGGGAGGTGAGAACAGGCAGGCTCAATGCATGGCCCAGACACACAGTGAAGAGGTTTGGGTATGGGATCTAGGAATGGATATACTTGCTGCATGCCAGAGGCACACAGTTTCAACTGGGGCTGTCAGCTAAGAGCAGGTTGGTTTGTTCCATGCCAGAGCCACACCATGCTGAGACTGAGACTTGTAGCTGAGAATGGGCTGGGTAGGTGCACGACCTGGTCACCCAGAACTGTAAGATGGGGAGTGGAAAACAGGCAGGTGTGGGGCATATCACAGGACCAGGGAGCTGGGACCAGAGCAGGCACCCAAGAATAGGCATCCTTGCTACATGCCATAGACACAGAGTGAGACAGGGCACGGAAAACAGTGTGGCCTGTGCTACAGACTGTGCTAGACTTGGGTGTGCAGCTGATTATGAACTTGCTGGATGCAAGGCATATTCACACAGATCTATTAGCTGGGGGTGGAGCTGCAAATGGACAGGCTTAGTGCAAGCCCCAGACGTGCCAGGGCTGATACACAGTAGGGACTGAGGACAGCTCAATGCATGGTACAGGCAAATTGTAAGGGCTGAGACCCTGGCTGAGTGCTGAGATGAGGCAAACTCAGAATATGCCATCGACACATCACCAGGTATGTCTACACTGCAACGGTCTATATCAGCAATCTCAGAGCCCAGGTCTGCAGACTTGGGCTCATATGATTCATGCTATGGCACCCAAAATAGCTGGGAAGATGTTCCCGCTTGGGCTGAAGCACAGGCTCCGAAACCCAACCCCCTCGCTGGATTTTAGAGCACAAGCAGGAACATTGATATGGCTATTTTTAGCACCATAGAGCAATACCAGATCTGTAGTCCCAGACTCAGAGTGGCTGCCGCAAATGTTTCTTTGCAGTGTAGACACAGACAACAACAGGGGCCAGGAGCTGAGAACAGGAAGGCTTGGTGAATGGCAGAAACACACAGGATATTAAGACCAGGCAGGGTGCAAGCTGGGAACCAAGAACAGGCATGCTTGGCCCACACCACAGGCACACAGCATTGTAACCACCATGGGGAACTGAGGATGGCATAACATTGGCTCAAAGAGGTATGAGTGGGTCATGAGGGCCAAGAATGGGCAGACCCTAAGTAGGGTGACCAGACAGCAAGTGTGAAAAATCAGGATAGAGGGTGGGAGGTAATAGGATCCTATAGAAGAAAAAGCCCCAAATATCGGGACTGTCCCAATAAAATCAGTACATCTGGTCACCCTAACGCTAAGAGCCAGGCATCCAGCACTTCGGCTCAGCTAGGCAGACTCAGAACTGTGCCCTGACAGCACTGAGCCTGGGAAATTATGTGAGGCTGAGCAAGCTTGGGCCCAAAACTCTGTGCCTTACTTTCCTAGTCTGTAGGTGATTTTAGGTCTCCAGGGGCATGACTAACCTACTCGAGTCCCTTGCTTTGGCTAATTTGTACTAATGTGCTTCTAAGGTTCTTAGAGGATCTTACATTGAAACTCATCCTGGGTTTGGGGGAAGGATTTTGTGAGTAATTGCGGATGAGATATAGGAGGATGGTTTGGGATGCTGTAGGCCTAGGGAAGCTGGTGCTGTGCTTGGTGAGATGCAATTTTAGAGTGCCTTGCAAGGAACACTAGTACCCTATCAGAATTCCTTTTCTTTCCAACAGGACATTCCTGAAGTGCACTGGCACAGCTGTGAGCCTCTTACACTGCTCAGCTGGCATATTCCTGAAGTTTCACTCGTAAAGTCTGCAACAAGGTTTCTGTTTAAACACAGAAGTTGAAATAAAGCTGTAATGAATCCTACTTCTCTAGTTAATATTCACACCTGGTAGAGATGCAGAAAATGGATTGTGTGTAACAAATGGGGCTGGAAGAAAAAGAGATAATCCTGTAGTAACAGCAATGGACTGGAAACCAGCAAGAGGTCTGGCTACTAAGTAGGGGTTATCTTGTTGTTAGGAAAGAAATAAGTGACCATAAACACCGCCTCCTTTATTCATATCTACTATATATACACAATTCCCTTTACTGATAGGAGCTGTAATGGCTATTAAACAGCAAAGGATTACATCCACACACAAAAACTGTAACGGTCACACAAATCACTGCCAATTCAAGTGTCCAACTGCTTGAGGACCATATCTTACTATCCTATTCCCCTACCGCCACTGTGAATATAACTAGATGATTAATTTATTATAGCCTGGACAGGTAGCACTGCATAATTAAGGCTGTCTGACACTTTCCATTGTAAGACCCTGTTTTAATTTGCTTATAATTTTACCTACTTGAACCATTTGAGGTGATGTTTTCTATGTTGGTTTTCTCCCTCAGGCTAAATTTGTTTTGGAAATTTTTAGCCAAAATGATTCAGCTGTTTCTGAGACTAAGGCCAGGGGGAAATACGTTTCCCATTTAAAACAAAACAAAAAAAATGCTAGCAACCCTTTCTTTGAGAAACTAGCATCCCCACGTTTTCGAGTAGGGACTTGAAACTTGGCAGAGGTGAACTTTAGGTCTGGGATGTGCATTTTGCTATTTTTGTGAAAATGTGCACAAAATGTGGCCAAGATATTAAAAAAAAAATCAGAGTTGGCACATGCTCAGTAGATGCTTAGTGTAGCCATTAATATCTCTGAAGATTCTGTCGTCACTGTGCATACTCAAGCCTCTGATAGATGCTAGTGTTGGCTACGTATGTAACATCCCCACAGAGCAAATGAGAATGCTCCCTACAGCCCAGGACTGGAGCATGGACTTCCCCACTAGTGGCTGCTGCAGGCTAGGGTGGGATTGGGCAATAGAACAGAGAGCACTGAGTCTCTCCTCCTCACCCCAGTGCTTTCAATGACCCCCTGCTTGCACCCACGCAGCGCAGAAGAGGAATCCACCAGACTGCGATGAAAAGGAGATATGAGGCAGGCCAGGAAGAGGAAACATGTAGACTGAGCAGGGTTTGAATAGTGTGCACTAAATCATAGGCCATTCATTGAGCAATGAGTTCAAAACTAAAATATAGAACAGCTACTTAAGTGATCATCATCCAGCCAACACACTGGTCAAGGCAGAGGTCATGTGGGGAAAAAAATATTATGTGGTCACATAAGGAATGACTGTATTAGAGGGTATTGTACTAATTTGACTGATTTCAAACAAAATTTAGCATATAGATAAGCCTGCACTTGCATTCCATTTGACCTGTAAGCATATGGGGAAAAAGATAAATGAAACTTAGTAGAGCAGCCTTCCAAACAAACCACTCAACATTAACATGGAATAATTTCTTATAATGATCTGTCCTAATTTATTAATTTAAGGGGCTTAGTATTGTAATGTGTTTTATAGCTTCTGATAACACAGACTATTAAAAAAGATTATTTAATACTAGGTCAACTTTTGGAGACCACAAAAATACCCACAGGTTTGGGATTAATATTGAAAACACACCATTATGCTCAGTTCATAACATACCCTAATATAGAATACGGCCATCCCATCTCAAAAAGGATAGTGTAGAATTAAAGAGGTGTTCAGAAAAGGATGACAAAACTGATTAGGCGTATGAAAAAAATCATAGTGAGTGACTGCAAAAGTTTGAACTGTTTACCTTAGAGAGATGAGAGGGGACATGGTAAAAATATAAAAAAATAAATTTGAATAGTACTGAGAAAGTTCTTCCCATCTCATAACACAAGAACAAAGACAGTCCATGAAGTTGAAAGATGGCAAATTCTAGAGACTTATAAAAGGAAGCACTTTTTCATACAACATATAACCAGACGCTGGAGCTCACTATCCCAGGATGTCACTCAGGCCAAGACTTAGCAAGATTCAAAAAGGGATTGGATGTTTCATAAGTTATCCGCATACTCTGGATAGTCTTGTTAAACTTTGCTAGAGATAAAGACTCATGCTTCAGGTCTTAAAACAATTAGGATAAGGCCTTCATGGGGAGCAGATTATCCCACAACTGCTTACAGCTGGATTCTTTGAGTCTCTCTCAGAGATGGGTGATCCTGGTCATTGTGGGAGACAGGATATCAGACTAGGTCAGGGGTTCCCAAACTTGGTTCACGGCTTGTTCAGGGTAAACCCCGGGCGGGCCGCGAGATGCTTTGTTTACCTGAGCGTCCGCAGGTACAGCTGCTCGCAGCTCCCAGTGGCCACGGTTCATCGTTCCCAGCCACTGGGAGCTGCGAGCGGCCGTACCTGCGGATGCTCAGGTAAACAAAGCGTCTCGCGGCCCACCCGGGGTTTACCCTGAACAAGCCGTGAACCAAGTTTGGAAACCCCTGGACGAGGTGGATCGTGAGTCTGATCCAGTATGGCAATTCCTAAACAACAACTGACTAGTTAACTCCTTGTCAACAGCTAAACATCAAAATCCCTTTTAAAAAAAGGCAAATAATATGTCAATAAAAATATTTTGAGATCCTTGGATGAAAGCTGCCATGGAAGGGCCAACTGCTTTCTACAAAACAGTGAACTAATGTTTTCTTTTCCTCAGCCTCTAATACTACTTGGCGCAACCTGCAGTACACAATGCAGGCAAACTTCTACTGAAGTCAGTGGGCACTTTCTCTGCATAAATGACTGCAGAAGAGGCTCTCTTATCAGAAGCAGCTTTGTGAAACAGCAGACAGGCCATCCTCCCAGAGGATTTAACCTATATTTAGCATTTTAATAGCTGCTTTAATCTCTTCACATCAAAGGCAGGTCTGCATCATCTTCAAGATCCATTAAGTTACTGTGGGTAAATTAATCCCTTCCACAGAACTTTTCATAGTTAGGATCACTCACATATTCTGAGGTGTGCAAGACTTGAATATTGACAAAAATTCACTGGTTGTTCCCTCAGGACCGTATGGGGAACTGTCCTATTCTGTAGTTCTGCTAGCAGCATTTTGCAATTTTTCTGTAGTCAGCAGGGCTGCTAGCAATTTGCCTGCCCTTTGCCCCAATGGGATTTGCATTTCCATCAGGCTAAATCAGTGGTCCCCAAATTATGAGGGCCCAGAGGAACATCTGGGGGCCACGCAGCAGGGCAGGAGCACCACCCAGTCCCACTCTACCCCCAGCTCTGCTCTGGCCCCAACCACAGCTCCACTCCGCCCTCAGCAGACTTTGGTGTTGGAAAAAAAAAAAAAAAAAAAGTCTAGTCCAAAATTTGCAGTGCCCCTGCCAAGCAGGGTTTCTTTATTTAGAAGCCTAACTTTAAATATGTGAATTTTACAGCACCTTGCTCCAGCAGACTGGGAGTTCTGAAAGCTTCCTTTCAGAACAAATCAGTACAGTAGGCATATTTATTTTTATATCAAGTTCGATTTTGTGCTAGCATCACTATTTTTAGGTTTTGATATACTAGTGATTTGGGTATTTCCTAATGACAGCTCTCTGGAGCATAGCTGGAATCTTGGCTGTTAAGAAGAGGCCACTGGGGCGTTTGATACCTGCAGACGAATGGAAAACAGCTTGATATCGTGGAGTAAGCACATCTGCTGGAAGTTTCTGCTAAAATTATCAGCAGTGAAGTAGTTGTTCATTTTTGTTAAGTTTGAAACCTAAAGACAATTCATCCATTTTGATGCAGAACAGAGCCAATGTTCTACAAACTCACAGCCATAAGGGCTTTTTTAAATTTTTTAATTGAATGGAAGTTGGTATTCTAGGCACAATTATGTGTGAAAGATGGATTTCGCAGCAAGTCCCAGACATGGATTTGTGATATAGATGGGGGTCTGAATGTAATGGCAAGAGACTTGCACGCACCCCCTATACACCAGTTACTACTCAGACCCATAACCAGACACATGACAGCAATTTACACTGAAGTAAAGTATGTGGTAGCCATATACCCATAGTGTGCCTTTGGAGACAATGTACACTCAGAGAATAAGAATCACCATACATAGGTAACCTCTCTCTATTTAAGACAGCTAGATTTTAGCATCATGCAGCTGCACCCACTTACTGATCTACTCTTCGACAATACCCTCAAATCATAGTCCTTTCATGGTTTTACTGGTCCGCCCACGCCTCTCCCTCTCCTCCCCCCCACGCCACGGCTCCTCAACGTACAATATAGTCTTATTTCCTTCAACCCAGAAACAGAAAATTATCAAAGCACTTTCAAATCTGATCCTTACAACTGAAAATGCCACCGATCAGCCCAAGTGAGAGTAAGCGGCAAAACCAATTAACCGAACTTTGGAAAATAAGATTTTATCCAGAGTTGAATAAATGGGGGGGTGATTTAGACAGGAATAATACACTGTACATATGGTATACTGCATGTTAAGTTTTCATTCACGTTTTCCTCTGCAAATGCATATCTGCAAGCAAGAACTGAGAAATTTTTAAGCCAATTTATTCATGGTATTTCAATGTCAATGGGTTTCTCAAGTAAGAATTTATAAATCTGGCAACTTATAGAAAAAAGTCAACTTCTATTCACACAATTTATTTGAAGAGGTTTTCAAGTTATTTACAGTTAATATAAGCTATTTTGGTAGAAAATTAACAATGATGTTGAAGTAATAGTTTTTAAAAAAATATCTGCAACAGTAATTTGAATCTCACAAAAAATAAGTTAGTCATTTACTCACAAATTGCAATTGGAACAGCATCATCTCACAACAGGTTTGATATGTCAAAAAACAGCAGAATCAATACTGTACGCAAAAGACAGATACACCAGTGTAAAAGGCAACACAATGAAATTAATGATTTCAGGTTCGTTACTTATTACAGGTTTCCCCCTGTTTCAGCATTAATCTGGAGAAAATAACCACTTGGGAAGTAATTTTGGCAAATAACTATCCAGAAACCCCATTTTCTAGGGTATGCACCACCCTTAATTGGTGTCCTCCTCCAAGGGCGATTAGCACTACATTGGTTCCTGGTGTTTGTCTGGCCTACACTGGGGGTTAGTTCAACATTGCTGCATTGCTCAGGGATGTGAAAAACTAACCTCCCAAAAGTGATGTAGCCATGCTGACCTAACCCCCTGTGTAGATGCAGCTAGGTCAACAAAAGCATGCTTCCATCAACCAAGATACCATCGCCTGGCAAGGTGCTGTTCCTATACCAATGGAAAAACTTCTTTGGAGCAGGCTGCGGCCACAGTACAGAATTAAGCTGGCATAACTACACCGTAGCTATGCCAATGTAGTCCCTGTAGTATAGATGTGAGGTTGTAGAGAGTAAGTGACGAAGGGTATGAAGTTTGAGAATTGTGTAAAGTTGAGGAGCTTTGTTGTTTTACCATTATTTACGGATGACACTCCTTCAGTATACTTCTACAGATACATCTGAATACAAACTGAAAACCAGAAACCTTCATTGCTACACGTATTCAAAGACTAGGTATTTACAGAAGTTAGTGTGGACAAAGTACATTCAAATGACATAAGGACTGAGTGAATAGATTATGGGTATGAAGGGAGGTTATATATTTCCACCAATGCATCAGACTCCCATGAATATCAATCAGTTATACAAGCACCAATGGGAAAATATATTCCTCAGTGAACATTTAAAAAGCAGAAGTTTTCAGACTTCATTGCACTGGATAATAAAAAGGCAGTTTATATTAAATACATGTTCAGACCTGAACTTTTATGCAGCTCCAATACTTCATATTCTCTACTAGCTCCTCCTTTACAGTTTATGGAAGAAATAAAGCTTTATTAAAGAATGACTGCTTTTGCATAAAACAGACCAGGAGAGATCTTTTGAACACAAAAGCACTCCCTTTAGCTCCTAGTGCACCTATGAGAAACATTCAAAATAAATGACAGGAGAGTTCCCACATTGACCCTCCTCCTCAGTGTCACTGTAACGTTAGTATCATTTTGCCTATGCAGAAACATTTTCTCTGCCCTACCAAATAAACTTTTAAGTAATTTATGTTACTACTGTCAGATTGTCACTATGCAAACAGGAAAAGAGAGAAGAACCTATAATCATTTTAGATGACTATCTGTTCAGATATACATGGTCTAAACTTTTAAGTGGACTGAAAACAATATCTAAATTTGTGGCTTAGACCTTAAGTGCCTAGTTATGGATACACAAACTTGAGTATCCCAAAGCTTTGGATTTGGGCTTGCAATCACCACAATTCAAGACACAAAACAAGCTCACTGTGAAGTAAAAACATGGTCATGCAAATTCAGAAGCAGCTTTTGGTCCCTAAGATACACTAAATGTGATCAAGAACAGAAAGTGATGAGGGAGAACAACTTATTTAGAGTGCATCCTATTTTGTAAACAGCAATAGCTGCATCTTTCTAAAGTTTTGTGCATCATGTAGTATCCTAAACTGGGATGAGAAAAGACCAAATGCAGCACTGGATAACAAGGGTCAATACATCCCTTTAACTGTAAGGGCTACTGGCTGTTAAGGACTATGAGGCTCCCTTGTGGACAATGTGCCTGTGTAAAATCTGGCTTTTAAAACACTGCAAACATACAAAAATGGCCTTTACAAAAAAAATGTTGATTTTGCTTACCCCCTCCCAAGAGAGACAGTTAGGATGTAGTGTCTTAAATAGTTCTTATCAATGATCATCCCATGAATTTATGCAAGAGACAATAAAACAACCTCATTTAATGTTCTGATGAATATTTAAGAAGAGTCTGCAGACATTACCAGCAGATATTAAAGTGTCCGGTATGGATTATACACTGAGTTAGTGTTAAAAAAAACAAAAACAAAAAACCCCCAAAACTATACCAAGAGATGTTTCAATCCAATGGCCACTGAACAAAAAATGCTTTTAGAAACCATAGAAATATAACTACGGTAATAGTTACAGCAGCTGGGAAATAATTGTACTGTTCTATGACTTATTATAGTGCATTATAATAAAGTACCAACAATTAGAAAGGCTACAACTTCTATTTATGGCACGTCCTCAAACCAAGTTAGGACCTATGGACCTTGAAAGGCTACTTAAAGGAGGGGATCAGGGAGGAGAAAAGAAGGGCATATTTGTGTGTATGGGGGGGGAGGGCGGGAACCTTATTTCAGGTTAGAAATCCATCGTCTTGGATGTCCCTCTAGGTCAGACAAGATAGGATTATAATCATACAAACAGTGCCATCATATTGGGAGATGACTGGATTCTTCTCTCTTCGTACATAAACCAAACAGGCTGTATTCCGGTAATCCATTAAGTAGCCTCATTTGTCAATTCCTTAAACAGAAAAGATTATGCATCAGAAGTACAGAATGTACCATAAAACATATCTTTATAACATGGAATCATTCAGTTATGCTATAAAAGGAATATGCCATAATTTTTACTAGCTCTTAGCCAATTTACAAAAATGAGGCTATAACTAGATGTTTCACATGGCAAATACATACAGTGGAGTTGCATCTTACGCGGGGGTTAGGTTCTAAAGTCAACGCGTAAGGCGAAAATAACGTATAATCAAAATTACCCTTGAAAATCCCTTAAATCGCCCATAAAGTATAGTATACTCAGAGGTGAAAGTAAGCCGGTACGGTGTACCAGCAAGAGCCGGTACGCGATGCCGGACTGGACCAGCTTCCCCAGGTTGGCGATTTAAAGGACCCGGGGCTCGGGCCACTGCGAGGAGCCCGGACCTTTAAAGTGCCGCCCAAGCCCTCCTGCCACTACCCCGGGGCTGTGGCAGCCAGGCTCAGGCAGCGTTTTAAAGGGCCCGGGGCTCCCCGCAGCCAGAGCCCCGGACCCTTTAAAGCGCTGCCGGAGCCCAGCTGCCGGAGCCCCAGGGTAGCGGCGGCAGGGCTCCTGCAGTGATTTAAAGGGCCCGGGGCACCAGCTGCTGCAGGGAGGCCCGGGCCCTTTAAATCGCCAGCCTGGGGAAGCCGGTCCGGTCTGGCACGGCGTACCAGCTCTTGCCGGTACGCCATACCGGACGGTACAGGCTTACTTTCACCTCTGACAGTATCTTTAAACACTAGAACCACACTCAGCACGGTGAGATGCTCACACTATGAGGCGCACCTGGGAACGGAAATGGATTGAGGGAACAGCAGATTCACGTCTCCCATCTCACGCTCACTCTGGGGCATACGCTCATTGAGTGGAATGGTGGGTGGAATCATTTTTCTCTCTTTTTTTTGTCGAGCGCGTATAGTTGAATTCACGTAAGTTAAATGTGCGTATGATGCGACTCCACTGTACTGTTGTAACTCACTATGCCCCAGAGCTTGGGCTGCGTCTCTTGATGTGTGGTGGAGGAGAGGAGACAACAAACAAGATGGGTAAAAGCGTTTAACACCACATGGAGGGGATGACATGGGATGCTCTTGAAATGGGGATCAGTTTTTCCACAGTTAAAATCCTAATTTAGCCAATTTGCACAGATTTTTCTGCATTTCGTGGTGGGTGCTGTAATGCCCATCTGTACTAGTTTGCAATTTCATAACCATCTCAGTGGTTGAATGCAGTAGCCGCCAGAAGACCCAGCAATTTAAGAGACAAAAGGTGAGGAAGAATGTCTCATCCATGCGCAATAGCATGGGAATTTAGGTAGGCAGAATTATTTGACATGTTTTGGAACATGGCCTCATCAGCAGGGCTGATGCTGCCTTTTGTGGGATCTTAACTAGATGCAGCCAACCCCTCTGTTTTATACCATCTTTCAGAGGAAGCAACTTGGACAGCACAATGCACCATGCAGAGACCTTGCTTCAGTTCCAACTCTAAGGAAAGAATGCCAATTTTCGCCAAAATAAGAAAATCACTACAAGAAATAATTAGTGCAACTTCAAATAACACCCAAGGTTTTATTTTATTTTATATTTGGTTAGAGATCTCACATCAAGTGAGAAGTCAAACAGCTAAGCTTAAAAAATAAATCTAATGAGATCGCAGCACCAGGACTCAGCATACTGCATAAGTTACAATGAAAACACTGTTTATTAGATGCACCATTAGTCTTTTTTACCCTGGAGCAAAAGCTCATACTCTGAGGTCTTTAGGTGTTAATAATTAAGTGAATCCTGTCTGATTTCTGGTACAGTGAAACGATGAAGCGATGAAGTTACTAAATTAAGGACAATTTACAATTTGGCAGCTTCTGTATAAATGGCCTTGCTGCACTAGTGCTCCAGATACTGTACTAGCAAGGAGAGAGATTCTTTTCCCCAGTAGTAGCTCTAGCATCATAAGGTTGCCCAGAAGGCACATGATTAACAACTGTGTTGTTGCCTGGTGCTGATTCACTGCATACAAGACAGGAAATTTAACCCGCTGTTAAATTAAGTAAATTATCTTCTAATTAACACTGCAGCTCCAATGCAGTCATCAAGCCTCAAATGAGTCAGTGGGGTTACACTGCTGTAAATAAGAAAGAATATGACCAAATGTGACTGTTTTAAGAGGGAAGTCCCTTATAATTAAAGGGATTTTTTCCTTTTGAGTTTGTTAACCAGTTTCAATTTTATATTTTTTCCCCTGAAGCCTACCGTGTAAATAATACATTAAAAGCCCATCTGTGCATGCTTGCCTTAATTTCTTTTCAAAACCTTAGCTATATTTTTAAGTTTGTCTTTAGTTAGTAAACCCTCACCTCATGATAACTTGAAAACAAGAGGAGGAACATGATCTGAAGGTCAGAGTGATTCAGAGATTCTGTTTTCCCAGGCCTTTATTCCTGCAGGTGTCACGTGAGAGCTGACAAGACTTAGTTTTAGTGGGTGGGGAGGAATTAAGACTGACATTGGTTCCAAGCATGAGAGTTTAGATATGCACTTAAATTACTGCAGAAAGCATTTTTAAACAAATAAACCCAACATTTTGAAAAATAATAATCATAACAAACAGAAGCGGGCAAAGTATTAACTTGCTTTCTAATGTCAAATTTCATATTGTTGCAGGTGTCCCACGTGTGGTCAGGAATCAGTACTGCAATTAAAACTGAAGAGTTTTCTCATTAAGCTTGTTAAAAATTTACCTATTTGTATAAATTTGTTTTTATAAAGTACTGACTTGTAACTGGTTTTCCAGCCAGGGCCCTCCTTCGAGTGCTGCACTATCCACTTAAGCGGTAGCTCATCAACCTCACTTTCAGATATGTTCCAGAGTTAGTAAATCAAAGGCAAGTCTCTCAATTTGATTTTTACCATAAAACTTTCTGACAAGTGCAGGCCACACACAGTCTTTAAAGACCATAGGAAAAAAAGTAGCATTGAACAGTATGAGCAACAGACTGAACTGAAACAAATTATTTTCAGATCATTAGAAAAAAGTGTTCCAGAGTCATTAAGGGTTTGGGTGAGTGTTTCAGAAACACTGTTTCAGAAATTTATGGCCACCGTGATGTTAAGTTATCTGCTTCAGGCTGACAACTTGCCTTTCGTATTTTTTTTAAAACAAAAAGCTCAAAATAAGCCACGTGGGTCTCTATATTGTAAGAAAGCAAAATAATGTATATAAATAAGACATTTGTGTTTCTGCTATTCAAATACACTATTTTTAAACTTTGCTGATCTACAGTTAACTTCCTTTTAAACAAAAGATCAACTGTCATTGAAAATATTTACCGCACATGCACACAATTCTTCCCATTTAAAAAAAAAAAAAAATGTTTTTTTTTTTTTTTTAAATGCATAGGCCTACTAGGCTCTCTTCTCTTTATACACACGGACAAGTCTAGTTAGTTATATTGGAGGATGCAAAGTGTATATAAGCAAAATTATGAAGCTGATTAGTTTGCTAAGTCTGTACAAATAGACCAATAGTTCCAAGTGGATCAGAACAGAAAACATATTCAAATTGTTTGAACTCCTATATCTCTTGCAAGGAGAGCTGAAAATACATTTGCCTTTTATGACTTTAAGCAAGGCTCTCAATGTAGATTAAATGAAAAGAGGAACAGGACACAGGCTAAAACGCTTATTTTAACTCTCAGTTATGCCATGCTACTGCAGAGAATATGATCCTCTGTCAGCGTGCTTCAAAGGGTACATCTTGTATACTAGATGTACAAATCAAATTTAAAAAAAGCACCATGGACTATACATAAAAACTTACAGCACAATGGGATGAGTTCCAGCATTCACCTGAATTTTCTAACTATAGTCTTAATTCCCACCCTTAACTTTTCTTTGTGTGCATGAGCAACAAAGAGCACTGAAAATTTTCTTGTTGAGAACAAAAGGAAGATAAATACATTTAAACTAGTGTAGAGACCTTGTAGAATTATCTAGTTCAAATAACTAACCTGAGATGTACTTTGCTCCGATTAACATTATCATGCTACTCACTATATAAAAACCCAAAGGCAGACTAGAGAAGATACTAGAGTCACCTGATATCATCCAGTAGAAGGAGTTTCCAGTCAAGCAAATCAAAAGAGAAATATATATAAATTGCAATATTTGTGTTAAGAATCTCATGAACAGCAAAAAAGTTACAAAAGAGTAGTAACATCTGCAAAAATGTTATTAAAAGTGTTACATGCACACCATATAGAGATAAGCCCAAGCCATATACATTTGAATCTGGATCCAGAATCCTCTAGCTTTCCAAGTTATTAGGTAGAGCCCATCTCTAATATTATTCAGCATAAAGCAACAAGCAGAAAGCAAGTGCAACAATTCCAAAACAAGAGTGAAGGCAAATACCAAAGATTCTCCCAGTGGTAACCTGAGATGACTGTAAGCAGATTTTGGTAAATAGTTATATTCTGCTTATCACTTCAGGTGAAAAGGGAATTAAGCATTTTTTTGAGGGCTGGCAGAATTTTCAATTCTGTTAATGGGGAAACATCCTGTATACACACTTCATTCTCTGGCTGCTGGGGATTTTAGGGTACATAACATTAGAGTTTGTCCCACGTAAGGCATCCCAGACACAACTGACAGTTTACTGAAAAAGAACTTTTGTCATTTGTATTAAGATTATGTATTTGTTCTTCTAGGGATTCCAGATAAATTTGTTTTTTGTGCTTGTGACATTCAACGAAGTATGTTTACCTAGTCCAATCCTTTTTTAAAAAATGACAATGAACTGAGTGTTTAAATGTACATTGAATTAATAAGATGTCCAATTATTATGCATTTAAGCTGTCCCCAGGAGCAAGATAATTCCGTCTAGTTGCTAAAGCTTCCCTCTTTCAAAATGCTTCACTCACAAGCTCTTCATTTTCTCTTGAATTTGGTTCTTAAATCCAGTTTTTATAACATTGCAAGATAGTAGTATTTTGTGTGCTCTAGAGAAATGCATATAGCATTGTGTGCTTTAAATCTCTCTCTCCTTTCCCAAATAAATTTATTATAATCCTAATTTGAGTAGTATAACTCAAACATGGTCAGAAATACTTTCACTGATCTTAGGCCAGTGCTACATTTACATTACTAACATGGGTTGAAAATGTCTTTTGCATGGAGCTTGAGTTACAACTTCTCTCTCCCCCTCTGAGGACGGGTTGCCCTTTCACTGAGAGAGGGCAGCATGCTGCATGGACCATTTCTATTGCTCATTTAGCTCAGATCAAAATCAGCCTTATTTTATAGGCCTGAATCTAGACTATTCTTAATTAGTGGATGATTACACTCCAAATCCGGCAACAGCAGTGGGACAGACAGCTTTTGTTTAAATTGAACTTGCTAATACCACATAGTATGAAATGCTACTTTAAAAATGTAGCTATTGTTTAGTTGTTCAGAAAGTTGTTGCTTTCTCTGTATGGGGCATATAGTAAGTTCCATGTTATTTTTACTTCATAAAAATTAGTACATGGATTCTCAACCTGTGGGTCACAATTCAGGTTTAAGGAGTTGTGACCACCTTCCTCTCACAACTACCCCCCCCCCTTTTTTTTTAAACAGGGACATGAGGGTCCTAAAACATTTTCCTTTTGTAGCATGGGGTCATGTTATGGAAGTGTTTGAGAACCACTGTATTAACTCATAGCTATCCCAGCTTTATACTGTGTTTGCACTCTTAATGCAGACATCTTTACTGATGTAGTTCAGAGAAAGCTACAGTCTGCTCTTGGTTTACATCCCCAAGATTTTAGTATCTTTGCATTGACTCAAACATTACAAGTAAATCTCATTAATAATTACATAGCAAAATGCACTTACTTCCTGTTTGATTTGTTTTACATCTATAGCCCTTTTACTGCAAATAATATCTTTTTCAATTAAGCTAAAGGATCTGATAATGCCAACAAGGAAATAGGCCATTATCCTTTCAACTGTACAGTTTATTTTTTAAAAGGAATAATTAATCCTTAAGTTAAATAGCTTGTTTTTACATGATTTCAGAGCTCCAGCAATAAAGATTTTTAAATGTTAAATGCTGTTTTCTTAGAAGCAGAGCTAGACAGTTCTAAAATTTAATAAAGTGCTAAAATTTAATAAAAAGCAATTTTTTAAAAACAAGAAGTAAGGACTTTTTTTCTGTCTTTTACAGGAGAAAAATATGTTTCTGTAATATAGAAGGCTATTGAGGTTTTGAAGGACATTCAACTTGTGCTAGTTACTGAAGTATGAAATATAATGGTTTACCATTTGCCTGAGGTTCGGATATCTCCCAGCCCATTGATTTCATTACAGCTTTCTTCCACCTGGCATAGCGATATTCACTTTCTGGAATCACAAAGAGGAATTAATGTACTTTCACTTTAGTTTTTCCACACATTAAATTCATCATTAAACCTTTGTCCTGCAAAGATTTCCCAAAGCATACACAGCAGTTACTTAAGAACTCATCCCCATTACAACAGAATGTCTGAAGTGATAAAAAAACAAAACAAAACAAAAACTAATGCATGAGCAACTAGCAATTTATCAATTCTTCACAACTCCAAACATTTACAGAGTAAGGATTACATACTCTATTCTCTATTGCACTTCACTTAGAATCATGGAAATGTAGGACTGGAAGGGACCTCAGTAGGTTATCTACCCCAGTCCCCTGCACTGCGGCAGGACTAAGTATTAGACCATCCCTAACAGGTGTTTGTCTAGCCTGCTCTTAAAAATCTCCAATGACCAAGATTCCACAACCTCCCTAAGTAATTTGTTCCAGTACTTAACTACCCTGACAGAAAGCTTTTCCTAATGTCCAACCTAAACCTCCCTTGCTGTAATTTAAGATCATTGCTTCCTGTCCTAACATCAGTGGTTAAGGAGAACAATTTATAACAACCTTGTACGTACTTGAAGACTGTTATGTCCCTCCTCCCCCCCACCCCAGTCTTCTCTTCTACAGACTAAACACATTCATTTTTTTCATTTCAATCTGTCCTCATAGATCATGTTTTTTAGACCTTCAAGCATTTGTTGCTCTCCTCCCTCTTGATTTTCTCTAATTTGTCCACATCTTTCCCAAGTGTGGTGCCCAGACCTGGAGGCCTTACTCCTGGTTAATACATCCCAGAATGATGTTGGCTTTTTTTTTTGGATACAGTATAACTTTGTAGACTTATATTTAGTTTATTATCCACTAAACCCCAGATCCTTTTCTGCTGTACTCGTTCCTAGACAGTTATTTGCTGTCATTGTGACTCAACTGTGACTCAATACAGGTGAAACTAAATATGCCGGGATATGGGCAGTGGAGAATCAGGCTTTAAAACTCAACTTTTCCCCTACAAATTCACTAGGCAGATTTGTAAGTAATAATTCAAATTGAAGCAGTAGTAGTCAGTTTCAAATCCTTAGAAGTTAATATACCAGGAGAGGGAATTGATAGAAATGTATTGCTGTTAAAAACACACAGACAGAAAGGTTGTGCAAAGAGCATATGCAATCAAATATTAAAAACCTCTACTAAAAAGGGAGAAATGCTTGAGTCTTGCATATGTATTAATTATAATGCCAAGTTTCTGTCTCCAGAAGTATCTAAGAACAGATGCAAGATAACACATTAGTTAGAACAGTGAGCTAATTTTAAAGATAACGACCTGCTCTACATAGACAGCCCTAAAATTATAAAAAGTTGGCCCCTTCTGAAGCCTTGAAATCTGACAACTGTGTGGAATCTTTAGGGGCCACTAGCATCCTCTGTCAACAATTTTCAACAGTGCGGAATCAGAGGGGGAAGTGGGATGTTAACAGTTTTTAATTGGTTGAAACCAAAAGCCTCCAAATCAAGCCACACTAAATGACAAGCTCCTATATAAAGAGCTATGGTATGAAGTCATTTTTGCCTGCTCCATCATTATTACCCAACTATTGGCAAAGCAAGCAGATGGAACCCACACCTCCCTCCTAAAAAGCCAGAGCATCAAGCACTGCAGACCTGTCACCACAGTCTGAGAACTCGTACTGCTAATTATCAATAACCATCTTTACACTGCAGTGTTCAACGGCATCAAGAAATGACAGAGTTCGGTCAACCATTCAATTTAAATTTACATGTATGCGGACAGAAATGGTTTGGAGGGTGGGGGGAAGGAGGGTTTCAGATCATTTTAAAGTTCAAACTTCAAATTTCTTTTACCCTCAGGATTGATCTGTGGTTCAAATCGTTCCCATGTCACTGCTGTCAAATCCCCAGGATTCAGACTCCAAACTCCAACTCCTTCTGCTGCTCCAGCTGCCATTGCAGCTCCTAGTGCTGTTGTTTCAGGCATTGATGGCTTCACTAAAGTGAAACAAAGAAACACAAACCATTTTTCTTTATGGGTCAAAGCACATAGACAAAGAGGTCTAACTGGGCTATTATACACCTAGCTTCCCTAAGGTTTAAAGTTTGCAAACCTCCCTTTAACACAGTTGTCACGGTTCCTGGTCTAATATGTCTGACCTCTTTGGAGCACACACCCCTCAAGCTTCTAGGCTTCTTACTCTCAGAGTGGGCCTCGGGCTGTGGTTCCCAGATGCTAACCACTATTGCCTCAAAAAGGATGACTTATGTTCAGTCCTGCAGTTCTGTGCCCTCAGTCAGTGACTTGTGGTTATCACAGTGACCATATAATAGCCTTCTTAAAGCTAAGTATTATTTATTTAGAACAAAAACATTTCAGAGAAAATGTATTAAAAATAATAGACAAACTATACACACACATCTAGCTAAACAGGTGTCTCTCCATCTTCCACAGGGGGAAGGGAAGCAGGAGGGAGAAACTTCTCCCTCCTGTCTCCTGAGGGGAGACACTTCTCCCCTCAGTCTTTCTGATCACTTCCCTTCTCAGAGAACACATCGCTTTAATTCTTTACAACCCTTTGATTTGTTAACTCTCAGCAATGGCAAAAACAAGGCTGGCAACTTCAATGGAGACAGAATATAGGATTCTCAAAGTTATGAAATGTGTGCCAGGGCTTTCTTACCGGGGACCCATTGTGTTGCCTTCCTGCTTGTTTTTCCAGCAGCCCATATTAAGCTAGCTCAATACACTGACAGAAAATTCTATTAACTCAATACAACTATACGGAAACTACCCTGGCCAGGTCAGATACCACATTAATAAATTACATATCAGTATTCACAGCAGCTCCACATCTGTCACAACAGTATGACAATAAGGGTTTGGGAAAGGTGTTCTATTCTCACTGTTGCTGAAGTTCTGCATTCCTACAAAGTTTTTTGGTGTAACACTGCAAGAGACTTTAAACAGCAACTCACTTAGAGCAATGGCACTCAGTCTCAAGAGCTGAAGAGCCTTTTCACCATACAATGGCTTTGCAGGCACAGCTTGATGCCCTTTACTATAATCACGTTGCGCTGCTGTTGTATCAATACCTTTGGTCTCTGAAACTTCATTTGCTGAAGAAGTGGCTCTTTATTCCCCTCAGCCTGCCTCTTCCGAGGGAGGCATCTTATCTAGGTTTCTACACTACATTCACCACGTTAATACATAGTTTAGGGATTTTCCATTTGCTTCTCTTCCCTCTCAACCCTCCTCTTCATAGAGAATGTGGGAGATACCACTTCCTTCCCACATCATTAGGTGCAGAAGACAGTGACTTTTCTCCCCCATCTTTCCACATTCTACACCAGGGATCAGCAACCTTTGGCATGCGGCCTGCTAGGGTAAGCACCCTGGCGGGCTGAGCTGCTTGTTTACCTGCCGTGTCTGCAGGTTCGGCTGATCGCAGTTTGCTGTCCCAGGCCAATGGGGGCTGTGGGAAGCAGCGCAGGCTGAGGGATGTGCTGGCCGCCGCTTCCCGCAGCCCCCATTGGCCTGGAGCGGCGAACAGTGGCCAGCAGGAGCTGCGATCGGCCAAACCTGCAGACGTGGCAGGTAAACAAACCGGCCCGGCCCGCCAGGGTGCTTACCCTAGTGGGCCGCGGGCCAAAGGTTGCCGATCCCGGTTCTACACTGTGTCATGGAACTTCCTTCCACTTAAGCCACATGGAAGAGCTGGGAGGGCAGAATGGGGAGGGGGGGAAAAGAGTACAACTCCTAGCAGCTGCCACCCTACTGGCGATTTTGTTTAGGGCTCCCCCATATGTATGATGCAGCTGGGGTGCAGTCTTGTGAATTGGCCTCTACATCAGACTCCAATGACCTACATGTGGGTTTAGAATCTGAACTCGGATGAGAAAACTTGCCTAAGCAGTACCTGCATTAGATCTTAGACCTCTACTATGGTGCTGTAATCTTCAGTAACAGAAGTCAGAAAGAGCCAAGCACCTCTAGAATACTACAATCCTTATTGGGCCTCAGACATTCCCCTCCCACAAACTATATAAAAAGCTATACAGGGCTTTTATTTAAATCCCCACCCCACCCCAAACAGTGATGGGAAGGACAGCAGCAAAAAAGCTAATACCCACATTTGAGGTTTATTCAGCTTTTAAGACCCTTATTTTGCTTTTAAGAAGTCTAAACAGTCAGTTTGCACTTACCTACTGGAATACAGAGAATATCTGCTTGAAGCTGCATGAGAATCTTGTTGTTGGTCATTCCTCCATCTACTTGTAACTCACTCAGTGGTATCCCACAGTCCTTGTTCATAGCATCCAAAATCTGAAAGAAGAGCACTACATATTATACAGTTCACTGTGCAGAAACACAAGATCCTCTTTCAACAAAAAGAAAGATTGTTGAAGAGTTCCAGACTGAGAACATTCCTCTGAAGTCCTATTCCTCCACAAAACAGAAAGCAGGCAGACACAATACTGGTTTGCTCCCACATTACTCAAACATATTCCAATATACTCTTAAAATGTGTGTGTATGGGAAAGGTGTTATATTCTTATTACTACTAGACATGTAGAGAGTCTACAACCATGCTTAAAAGGCTCATATACATAGGATCTGAATAAAAATAGATCTAACCTCTAGAGGTGAGAAGATGGCTTCATCTTCACACAAAGTTGACCCCGGAGACTCAGACTACCAAATGGAGACCTTTGACTGCCTAGACAGGTTGTTTAGAGGTCTTCAACAGTTCCTTGGGCAAGGAAGAGGAACTGAGGTGAAAGAGGGTCATAAGGATTTACTGATGGCAGTTCATAAAAAGAATGAACTTGGAATGCTGTGATTTATTGTAGGGGGTAAAATACCTCCAACTTCAACTGGAATTAAAGCACAGAAAAATGTTCTGATTCTTTTTGTGAAAAAGCAAAATAGGGACAGGGGAAGAGTATTTCTGTGACAAGTTTACCTGCATTTTGTGCGAGCCTTCAAGCAGAAAGAAAATAAAATGAGGAGATTCAATTTACTATTTTAGCAGTCAGACACCCAACGAGGGGCTCATATATTGTTGTGATGAGGGCCAAATAAGCACCAGAGAGAGACAAGACTACTTAAAACAATCACAAAGTCAATAGTAAGATTCACTCCTGACAGCATGAGCAGGGACACCAAGCTGCTTGCAACTCCACTCACTGCTCTCTTATCTCAGGGGGCTCAGTGTGCCAGCTAGCCCAACCTCAAAAGCAGGTGGAACCAGGCCAACCAGTAGACATACTGATTCCAACCTCTCTTAGGGGGCCTACATCACTGAAGCTTTATGAATCCTGAGGTAAAATTCTAGCTGCCTTTCCCAGTAATATTCCTCATCCACCAGTGATTACAGCCGGCCTGTAACCGCAGAAGTTGCAAATTGCAGTCCCCTGTAACGTGTGTGTGTGTGTGCACACGCATGTGCATTTTATCAGTATAAAGATACATGCGAGGTTCAGGATTAGACTGTTGGCTCATCAGAGCAGGGACTTTTTTTTTTGGTATAGCGCTCAGCACAATGGGGCCCAAATTAGCACCAGACACTATCATAACAAGTATTTAATACTACAAGGTGAAATACTTACAGAGGAGAACAAGTCTAGAGGTGGAATATGCACTATGGTCCAGATTTGTAAAGCTATCGAAGCATTGCTGTGCTCAATATTGCAACACCTACCTGATTTAACAGCCTAAATCTCACTGACTATCAATGGGATTTAGATTCTTAAATGCCTAAATCATTTTTTGAAAATGAGATTTAGGCTCGTAAATCAGATAGGTGTTGCAACACTGAGCACAGCAATGCCTCGATACCTTTACAAATCTGGGGCTACTAAACTTAACTGGATCTTTTCATCAGTTTGTAGGAGAAATTTTTAAATACCACAAGTCATTATTGTTCATAGTCAAACTCAAAAACAAGAAAACCCCAGAAGTTAGGAACAAGTTTGCCTTTACCTCTCGTGTTTGAAAGCAGACAGCCTCTAATGCAGCGAAGGCAATGTGGTTTTTATTTGTAAACTGAGTAAGGCCACAGATAATACTGTTAAGACAAAACAGATAATAAGCGACTAGGATCACTAATCTTGATCAGATTATGTTTAAGTCTTACATCTGAGATTTTCAAGCACATTTGTATTGCACTGTGTACAGATACTGCGGTTTAAAGTTAGAGCACCTAAAAATAGAAAAAACCTCTTATGGTAATGTTTTAAAATCCCATTGAATATTCTCTCCTTGGATCTTAATACTAAAAATTTCTGTTTTACATAGAGAACACGATTATCTTTATAAACATGGACACTTTATTTCATTGCTTCACAGGGAAAAAACAAACCAACTAATATTACATTCTACTAATTTTTTCCCCCCCAAAAAAGATGAAGTGTGCAAACAGGGTGACCTCCCCAGGCAAACCATCTTATGTTTCAAAAGAACCTCTGATTTCCACCGTATACTATATATCTGTTCTTTCAGTTCTCACATAAGGGCTTCACTGGGGACAGGACTATGTTCTTGGTATGTTAAACTGGCATGTTACCCAGTCTGCTTTAAACAAGTAATAGTCAAGAGTTCTAACAAAAGGAGTTTTGGGTCTAAGTAATGTAGTATTTGCCCTTAGATAAATTGCATCAAGTTAAGGTACTTTGAATATGATAAGTCAACCTAATTTCTCCAACAGTTCTGCATCTGAATGATGCATTAACATACAGTACACATAAACCCAGTTTGACACCATAAGGAGTACAAGCCAATTTTTTATGTGATTTTAGACATTCTCTTAGAATTGATTTTGGCATGGGTCACAGTTAACAAACGTTAAACAATGGCCTGAAAAATTAGCATCGGTATTTTTATACAGAATTTTGTATTAATAAAAAAAATCTTAAACAGGTGGACAAGAGATTCAACAGGACTGCACAGGTGTGTCACTAAATGGGATGCCTATTTTAAAGTTTTAACAGGTGAGGCTACCCTACCCACACTTTCTCCTCCATCCTTCTTTTTTTCCCAAAGAAGGACGATAGATTAAATGACCTCTTAAGAATTTTAAGAAAATTATTTCACATTTAAATAATGCTTGTGGTGCTCCCACATGTCCCACTGCCAAGGCCCATTGAGACCGGGGAAAGTCAGCAGCAGCAGAGCGCAAACGTAAGAGACTACTACTTGAAACAGCAGCTGGTTAAATCTGAAACAAGGATGGGGCATGGGAATACACTAGACAGAACCCAACAGGCTGGAAAGAGGGAGAGCTGGCCATGAGCATATGTCCTCCCCCCAAAGAAACAATAGTTATGGGACCCACATTGAGAACCCTTCTCACCATGGGATAGTTAAAACTATCCGGAGGACATGTGGGGAGCACTGATGAACTGAACTTGGACAGTTCTCAGCACCGAGTTCCCCACTTCCTACTGTTGTTGCTTGCTGGTTCCTAGTGACTCTTCTAGAGGAGAGGAAGTAGGCCATGTACTGTATGTGCAGAGGTATGTCCAAGGAGATGAAGTCACACAAGCTCTGCTTCCTCAACTCTTCCTGTGGCAGATTAAAAGCGCACCAGAAACCAGCAGGGAATATGGAAAGGAAAGCAGCAGAAGACGCAACCGTAAGGAAGGTTGAGATCTTCTTCAGCACTGCCCCCAAAACTCACCCATCACAATTAATTTCCGCCTCACTCTTCCTACCACAGACTGCCAGGCTCCTGAGGTAAGGTGGAGACTTTGGCTTCTCCCCTTCTCCACAGCCAGCTGCATCTCTCAAAGGTAGGTTTCTTCCCTGATTTCTCTACTGAGATTTTTGTTTTGGGGAAGGATGCTGAACACAGAACTTCCTGCTCACGGGTGTATTGTAGGTAGCTGTTTGGTTTGAGCAGCAGCCACCATCACTACTACCGGCTGTGTACCACAAGTAGCCCCTGTTCCAGGCCCCTTTTGGTGAGACAATAGGGGATGGTGCTCTCAGGGGACCCAAAAACAAATTCAAGAAAATTTATGTTTTGAAAGGTCCAGGATGGTTAGTGGTTCTGGTTGCCCTCTAGCAGCCACCTATGGATTTTTCATAATATAATTAGCCATTCCTGCAAATACAATAGTTATCCTTACCCTCGTGCACTGGGTTCCCAGTAAGGTGCATATAATCCTGAGAATGCTGGGACAAAGTAGCAGCCATAAGAAGTTCCCACTTCTGCAGCAAGTTTTTCTAGCACACACACAAAAAGCCTTTAGTTTTCACAAATACAATATCTAAGGCTAAAGAAACGTTTGATTTGACCATCTGCTCCAGAGATTATTTAAGAGACAAAATGCTCAAACACACAACACATTTATGAAAACCGTTAACAAAATTAACTGCAGTTAGAAGATACCACATGGCTACTCTGATACCTAGATGGTTGTATTATTGTTATTCGGCCAGTTACAATGTTATTCAATGGAATTTGGGCACCGAACCCCACATAGGTCCTTGTGGAAAAAAAACAAGTTGAAATTTGTTACCAGGAACACACCAAAAAATTGATATCACAGGACTAGGATCTATTTGCTTCTAAAAAGCAAGATGTTTCAGGGTCTGAGCAATGCCCGATTAGGTTATGTCTACACTAGAGCTGGAAGGTGTCTTTTCCAGCTTCAATACATATACTTGCACTAGTTTGATCAGAGCTAGCACACTAAAGATTGGTGCAATAAAGATTGGCACACTAAAGACTGGCAGGACAGGCTAGTCACCCGGAGTACAATCCCGTCTGAAATCCTAAGTATGTTCTCAGGGTGGCTAGCCTATCCGGCTGTCGGTGTAGGTAAGGCTACCTTGCTGTTTTTTAACACGCTAGCTCAAATCAAAGCTAGCATGGGTATGTCTATCTGAGCTAGAATTTACCCCTCCAACTCCTGTGTGGACATACCCTTAGATTTCAGTTATGAGGAGCCATTTTATTTCTCCCTTTGCAATTCTGGATATTTCATTTGGTTCTTGGAAGGGACAGTATATTTAAGAGTTGCACTTCTGAAAGTTTTACCTATCATCATTAAAGGTAGCACCTGTGCCAACCTTAACTGAAAAATGATGTAAAAGAGTATTGCTTGGTTTCCTCTCCCATCCAACTTATTTGCTTTCTGCATCTGACAATACTGTAGGGTCTGTTTCATAGTTTCCCCTGTATTGTGAAGTAAATTTCCCCTGTTTGTGTGGATCAAAACATAGAAACCAAGAATAAGAATATGCAATTGTAAACCACAAAAATTGGTAAGGAGAACTTAGGGTCATGTATAGGATTTGCAACTACTTTCAACTCTTCTGAAACTGAATAGATTTTATGCTGACAATAAAAAAAGCAGTCATGTGTAGACAATACATTTTCCCTCTAAAGAAGTTCTCTGGGATCAACCACAGATGAGAATAATAAAGGTATGTTCCTAAATGTTGAGGAATGCTGACAAAAACTGAAGATTAAACTTTAAAATTTTCAGAAGTTCAGTTGCAGTTGTGCAGGAATTATGCAACCCCAATTCCCACTGAAGTCAGTGGGAACTGTGGATTCTCAGCACTTCAGGATATAGCTGTCGAAATATGGATTTAGGAGCCTAATTTTAGAAAATAGGTTCGATACTTGACTGTTACCATTTTTTTTATTATAATACAAAACGAAGTCTATTCAGATTTGGTGTAAAACTTACAAGACTGTCCAAATGACTTTGGCCAATGACAACAAAGGCTCCTTTCTTTTTCAAAATTTTATCCCTTGTATATGGTTAATTTTTCAGAAGTCAATTCTGTTCCAAAATTTCAAAGCATTACACACCTGCATTTTTAGTTTAGTTTAAGAATATAAAAAAGTGTTAGCTACCCAGGTTTCTCCTAGTTAATCCATTCTCAGGCAAAATGGATCATTCTCAGATATCACATTCACATTCCAAGTTAAATGCCATTTGGTACAGTCCAGCAAATGGAGGTATTAATCTTTCAATGAACTCCATGCACCCCTTGCACAGAGCGCACTGCAGGTCTGGGGCTTCAGTCCCCCATTTCTTAGTCTGGGAACAAGTTTGTAGGTGTTGTGACACAATTTTCAGTGGACTACACAGTGGGACCTGTATACTATTTATCCCCAATGTCTCAATATTAAAATGAACCAATAAATCTGCTATGTCAGTGTAGCACAGCTCTTAGTAATTTCTACATATTTCAGCAGTAACGAGGGTTTGCTAGACTAGCAGAAATGCTACATGTAAAAAATATAACTTTACATCATCTTTTTTAGCAATTGCAAAAAGGACTGGTATACACTTATGCATGTTTTACTGTAGTCCCGCTCTTCTATTTTCCTTGCATCTTTTGACCTTTTATTCAACACTAGAGACTTCAAGACCGTGTTCGCCCTCTATTCAGTTTGAAAAACATTTACAAGTTATGAATACTCACCAATTTCACTTGAAGACTTTACGATACCAAGATTGTCCCTTAGCCAACGAACAACAGCACCAGCTATGGCAACAGAGCCCTAGGGAAACAAGAACGGTCATACATGGAGTTTACTAATTTCTAGCATAAAAAAAATCAGAGTCCAGAAAGGTGGGACAAAAATGCCTATCTATCATCTTTGCAGAGCTCTAAATTGTACTTGAACAACCCTTTGGAGCCACGGGCAGTCCAGAGGCTGGGGGAGTATCAGAGCACAGCAGTGCAGGGAAGTCAACACTACTCCAGTTCTCTACCACATGGAGATTTCCCCCCCATCCCGAAGAACTGTCAAGATATTGGTCAGACTGGCTTTATGGCCCAGGCCCCTGAGCTCTCACATTTGGACTTCAGTATACACAGTTGTGAGGTCTGAATGTCTTATGCATTCCAACCTAAGGCCTCCAAATCCTGATGATAAACTTCAGGCCCATGAATAGTTCCACTGACTTTGGAGTGACTACTCATGTGCTTAGTGTTTGGAGGATCAATGTCTAAGAACATTGAGCCTTCCCACAGGTTTGGTAGATGCTCCTGATATTTTAGAAGTTTGCTCTAAAAAACAACAGCATTAGAAGATGACAAAGCAATACCTAGTCATGCTTGCCCTGAGTGAAGATGATTAGTTTTAAGGGTAACAGTGTGTATTTAAGAATGGAATAGAATATTAGGACTTCCTCTTATTTTTTCCTTTTTGTTTACTGTATGTGTAAAGGTCTGTCATAAGGCTGGAAACATTTTGACATAATTAAGGTTTTTGTGCACATAGAAGGATTTACTCTTCCATCTGCTGGACAGTTTTTCTGAATCAAGATTCCAAGAATGAAAAGAAAAAAAGAATGGTGTCAAAAAGAGGGGGCAGGAGCAATTGCCACATATACTTACTTCTAGTGCATAATATACAGGTTTGTCTCTGCCCAGTTTGTAAGCCACTGTGGTCAGAAGTCCATGTTCAGACAAAACAGGCTAAAAAATAAAATATGGATAGTGCTTGAATGGGAAAAGTCAGGAGTCACATTTCTAAGAGAAATTACTGCATAAAATACTGTAAAATAGTAAAATTAGAAGGAGATGTCCTTATTTATAAAGAGTAAAGGAGAAAAAAATCAAAATCTTTAGTGTAACAGGTAAGTAAGTTTAGAAACTAAATTAGCCAATGTTTTAGCACAGTTCCCAATCCGCAACCCACGGAAACTTGTTGATGCTGCTTATTTCCGGAAGCTTCCAGGGTCTTCACCGCAAAGAATAACCTGGAGGCCTGCAGAAGCAGCTGGTAACAAGGATCAGGCTCAAGCTTAGCTGCCTCTAGACTGGAGCTGCGAGGCAAAAAAGAAATTTCCAAGAAAACAGAGGGAAGGCAATGGAAGTAGTCAAGGGAGTAGAAGAGGAGCACACAGCTAAGGGAACAGGGAACCAACATGTAGGTAGAGGCAGAAAAGCATATGCAAAAGAGCAGGGTGAGATTATGAAAGTTTGTCATTTCCCTTTTTAGCAATTTAGGAACCACAAAACAAGGAAATGGAGCCTCGGCAAGCGACATGTTGACTGAAACATTGCTTTCTAGTCTTGTAGATTACAAGATGCCCTTTTTCCGCACCTGTAGGAACTATATTAGCAACTTTTAAGTGGAATAAGAAAAACGTTGCAGAAGATATTTTAAAAGACTCATGCTTAACAAGACAGCACATGAGCACACACAAGTGAGCTATTTTCCTTTTAGATCTTTTGTATATTCAATTGTCTGCTATTATCATTGGTTCTTCATTTTAAAACATAAAATAATCTTGCTTAATCTTGTGCAGATTACACACTTTATGACCTTGCACCAAAAGAAAAAAAAAAAAACCACAATTAAAAAAAACTTATACGGGGATAAGGAAGTGAAGTGACTCAAGAGATACCCAATAGGAAAATGTATGAAGGGCTTATGGAACAATATCTGCTTATTTAGCAAGAGAAGCAACTTGACTGAAAAATACATACTCCTAGCAAGCTATTTCCAATTCAAGCAACCAACCTTTTGACCTGTATTGTAAAGCAAGAAACATCCTGTGCCATACCTGTAGTGGAAAAAAGACATAAGGTAGTAATTTATAAAAAGAAAATGAAGAACCAGGAACAGAAGATAGACATCTTTGACATTCATTTATCACAGTTGAGTTAGGGAATGTCATGATAAGGCAACTTAATACAGCAAAATACCACCACCACCTTACAACTAGTCTAGGAGTAACTTGTAAAATGAACTTCGTATAAAACTTAGTTGAATTATGTCTCCAACTTTTAAGTGAGCAATTAAGGAAGAAGGGCATGTTGCAGAGCTTGTAATAGGAAGAGTAATTTTAAGACTATAACTACAAGAGACTCTCACTAAAGAGAGAACATTTTCAGAAACACCACACAATGGGAGTGGCACATTTTCAAATTCTCTAAGAAAATATGAAGCTGACAAACACGTTTATAAAAAAATTCAGATAAACTACAACAGGTTTTCATCATGTGTAATTAAAAACACAATGAGAAATTCCTTTGTAACAAACATGGAGGCAACAGGTTAGCTTAAAATAGTAATGCATTAAGTATTTCAGAGGTATATTTTGACAAAACAATTGATTCGTGCATATGAAACAAGTAAAATGCATCCAGAAAAATAAAACACTACTTTTTAGTCACTGCCTTTTTTTTTTTTTTTTTTATAAACAAAAGCCCTTATGGGTTAAAAAAAAAATTCTTGTGTCAGTTACGTAGATCATTTTGTGTTCCAGTAAAGTAGAAGACAATTAAATGGTAACTTAGGGTATAAACAGGTGGTAAAATGGAGATTAATAAGGAAAGGATATTGATCAAAATGCAACTAGCAATGAGCACACTTTCTTATATTGTGTGAAAAACCTATTTTGCATTAGGAGGTTGGCTCAGGCCTAATTTTTAGACTGGACCCGGACCCAAGCTCACCCAATGCTTACAGGTCAAGTCATTTTTCCAACCCGACCCTTCTCCCTGAACCTTAGGTAGCCCCACTGCTACCTCCTGCCCCAGGGTCAGCTCTCCTCTTCCTGCCTGTGGTGTCAGTGCAGCAGTGGCTGTACTACTATTCACCACCCTCTACTGCTCTATGCGAGTGTACTGAAATTCCTTGGCATACTTGCCTTGCTGCACATGTGAGCACAGCAAGGTAGTGGTGGCCAGCAGGAGCTGGGCAGACAGCTGCTCCCACGTTGATCTGATCGGTTCTAGTTCTTTTCCCACCCAACCCAGTCCCGACACTTTTAGTCAGATTGCATCAGGTTTCAAGGCTCTATTTTGCATGTACTCATTTGCTCAATAAAGCATGTGATCGTATGAGAGCTGGATGCTTAACTGAACAATAACTCAACTAAGCAAAGAATTATGCATCCGCTGAATGTTTAATTCCACCTCCGCAAACACTTCAGATATGTTTTGAAACTGTACTTCTCCCATTTAATTGATCAGCTACTCTACCAAGGGACAAGGCTGAGACGTGAAGATATCCTAACATTTCTGGCCTTCGGCTAAATGCTCCATCCAAAATGGAATCCTCCCTTCTGGTCTAGCATGCTGGCTGAGCACTGAAATGCTTCTTGCCATTCACCCTTACACTGTAATCCTACCACGCTCCAGCACCTGTGTTTGTTGTGCTTGGGTGACTCAATTTATGAAGGGAGATTTTATAATTTTATGATTTTGCAAGACGCACCACTATATCCTCGGGATTCTTCCAATTTGATTTAGTTCCTTGCAGTAAACTTTTGGAGCCATCAAGTTTCAGTGTGTTCAGTATTTTAAACTGAGCCAAAACCAACATGACCCACCTACCACAAGTCAGTACAATAGACCAGGTCCACCACAGTAAGGACTAGACAGCTTTTTGTTTAAAGCTCGACTCTATGGGTCTGTCTACATTTAGGCCGGGAGGTGTGACTCCCGGCTCACAGAGATGTACCCATGCTAGCTGTCCTCAAGCTAGCACCGAAAAATAGCAGTGTGTGCTCTGCAGCACGGGCAGTGGGTGGGGAAAGCTGCCCAATTATGTTCCCAGGAGTGTCCGTGGGACCGTACTTGGAGCAGCTAGCCCAAGTGGCTGTCCATAGATACACTGCTATTTTGAGAGGGCATCTGAGCTCCTCTGCCTGACCCCCTTTGTGAGTTAGGAGATGTAGGGGCCTCTGCCCAACTACTGGAATCTGACCCTTTCCACATCCCTATGTGAGCAGAGAGCTAGTGGGCTAGTCCTCCTGAGGGCATCTGAGCCCCTCTGCCTGCCCCCAACCACACGAGAGTCGGGATATGTGGGAGGCTTATCCCTCTAGGAATCTCTCTCTATCCTCCCCACCCACTGACGTGAGATAGGATGTGGTGAAGCCCTGCCTCTCTGGGTGGAGTAAGCTTAGAACAAGCATGCTGGGAGAATGCATCAAGACAACACTGCTGAGACTGGGGTCAGGATATATGCATATCATAGGCTCCCTTGCACTGTGGAGGGGGATGGTAACACCCCCTCATATGAGTTCACATGTCTCCGAGCTGTATTGCTGTAGGCCATATTCATCTCCATGGCGTGTTCTCATTCAGCTAAGAACATCTAAGGAAAAGACAACTTCACACCACTGAGCCTCCTACGCTGCAGCTGGATGTGTAGACCCCCAATGGCTAGGACTCAGACTATTCTTGGCTCTGTCACTGGCATGCTGGGTGACTGTGGCCAAGTCATGTCACCTCTGTGCCTCAGTTTCCCCATCTATACAAGGAGAAAAATAACTTTACCTCCTTGAGATCTGACGTAAAGCATTTGTAAGTGCTAACACTTATTACCTGTCCACAGAAGTATCTGATCTGTACATCTATGTGATAATTACAAAGGCCTAAGTGACCACTAAATCCTATCAACATTTTTCTTTAAACAAAACAAAAACAAAAAACCCAAAACAAAACAAAACCATAGGAAAACAAACATTAGAAAGCTTCATTAACCTAGAGTGAATGTTGCCCAAACATAGCTTGTGCGCCTTCAAAGTGTCTAAGTCAGCAGAACTCAAACTTGTGGAAAACAGGAAATAGTGAGTTAAGGTAAATGTCCATGCAACTTTAACTCTGTCCCCGTGGAGCGGTCAATAGCCACTGGGAATTATCTGCATTCACTGTGTTAGCTGTAGCTGGTTGAGGAGTAAGTTGGAGTACCTTTAAAGAGATGTGACTGCAATAGGAGGTGATTGGGGGTTTTGGCTCTCGGTGGGTGTGCGCACACGTGTGCGTGAGCCCTTTCTCTGATCCGTGTGTGTGAGAGACCAAAGGAAAAAGGGACACATGGGGTAGCAAGAGGTTTCTGGTCAACTGGCAGAGGGGGTACATATTAGGATCCTATAGGTTAGATATATGCACCATTATATTTACCAGAAGGTGGCATGTGAGGTATCTACTGTAGTAAGATGAGGCCCTGAGACATAAACCTTTGGTATCAGAGGCCCGGTATGAGGCCTGAACTGAAGTAATAGTCAAGATGTTGCTAACATAAATCAAAGTTAGGCTGTGAGCCAGAGGCAGGCCCTGCTCACAGAAGTTGGCAAGAGGAAGGCTGCTAAAAGAACGTGTGCCAGACGGCATCAGAACAGCCCAGTACAAACACATCCCACACAGATAACAAGGAACAGACAGACCCAGCCTAAAGACAGGGTCAAAAGGACAATATGATGGATAGACTTGTTTGTTCGAACCAACCTGTACCAAGAGAAAGGCAGCACCTTAATGAATAGAGGGGTTGTACCTCAATGCGTTCAATGATGCGTAACCTGTTTCTACCTGGGTATAAGAATGCATCCCTCAGTGGAAATCTTTGTCTGGCCTAGGGGGCAGTGGAGAGTCCCGCCACTGATTGAGGTGGTCCATTGTTAGGGGGCACATATTCGTGGTAGTTCCCCACAGACTCTACAGGACATATTACTGTGCTTCGTTTGACAATAAACCTGGCCGGGTGCCTGTGTACCTTATCGGAGTCTGTGGTCACTGGAGGTTCTCTTGGGGTCTGCTGTGCCAGCGATCTGCAGAGCCGGGGCAGCACACAGAGGGAACACACGCACGCAGCCGACTTATCAACATTGAGCAGAGCAGAGCACCACACCGGTGGCATTTGACGACAGCTACCAAGAACCAGTAGCCAACTGGTTGTCATAATCATTGCAAAAATGTATGTGTATATATAATGTTGAATTATGTATCTGTATTGAAAATTATGTTCGTAAGGTATGAGAGCTAAGGCACGTCCCCAGAAGGGGATAAACATGCTCCTGTTAGGTAGGAGGGAAGAGACATTTATCTCTCTCTGGTTGGTCATGTGCATATTGTGAGGTATGTTTCACAATGGAGGCCTAGCTACAATTTGAGCTGAATTCACAATCTCTTGATTAGCAATTGGCAAGAAAGGGACACAAAGGAAAACATAACCAGCAGGAGGGGCATCCTGTTTCCGAGTAAGGACAACAGGGTTTTTTCGGGGGTGGGGTGGGTAATAACCCGAGGTACAGGGAAACACCTTGGATGTTTGCACTGACAGGCAAGCTGACAGCGTGCTTGTCTCATGAATGACAATCACAGCCAAGGTTGGCTGTAGTACGCTGGAAGGATTTTGTGAGAGCTTTTCACTGTAAGTCATGACAATAGCTAGTTAAGTCAGTGTAGGTTCTAGAATGCGTGCTCTTTTATTTTATATGCAACTATTTGTTTCCAATATTTCTACTTGCTACCACTTGAATCTCTAACTCCATTAAATAAACTTTTGCCTGTTTTCACTATGGATTTATCTAAGTGCTGTGTGTTAAGTGGAGCAGTGATCCGAGGAGTATCTGGTATGCTGGGATGTACTGTTTTTTTTGGAAGCTGTGAATACTGCGAGTGTCCAGTGGACAATCCAGAGAGACGCTCGGAGATTGGAATGTGCCTATTGCGAACCTACAGAGGGGGATAGTGGAGCCTGTGTGCACTCAGAAGAGAGTGCTTGTGTTGCCTGTGGCCAGTGAAGGCAGGGAGCTGACCCACAGCAGGCACACACAAGGATTCCTCATGCTAAGGGCAGGTAGTAAGGAGGTGCTTCAAAATCCTGGGAAGCATCACAACACGTAACTTGGGATAGCCAGTATGCCTCATTTCAGCACTGTGTTGTGTAGGCGATGTCACTAGCAGAGCATGGGGTGGTTTTGCCAGGGGAACTGTCGCAGTTAGGTGGGAGATAAGAGTCATCTGAGAGTCTAATGATGGGTAAGTGAAGGCCAGTATTTGAGGGCATTGTGTCCATAAAGGGACTGAAGGAGTTTAATAGTGTGGTGGTCTTTCTGTGGAGTAGGCTAAGTGTGTGAGTGTAGAGCAGGCATAGGTAGCTCCTGTTCAGTACAGGGCAAAAGCAGAGTGCAAATACATGGGATTACTGGGGCACCACTCAAAGCGGGCAGAGTTCAGGCTGAATGGGCACGTACTTCAAGTAGATATTTCCTGGTTTTCACAAGTCTGAGTTTTGTTGAAGTAGACATTCTGGAAGGGAACGAGCTATTGCCAGGCAACCTTAACAGAATTAATTTTTTTTGCCATTTAATATCTTTTTAAAAAAGGAAAAGAAGCAAGAAGGAGAAGGAATTGCAGACACCTGCGTTCACAAACTGCTAGTGTTTAGCCTTTGTAACCTTATCCAGCTTTCCCCCATCCCTCCTACATTCACAATGGAGGACAAAGATGATCTAGTATTTGCTTTCAATATTGTTGTGCTAACTTACGTGTTTTTTGCTTGTCCATCCTTGAAACACATTTGTCCAACTAGAGCAGCAGATTGGTCACCCAGGCACTGAAAGGATAGACATGTTCTTAGCAAAGAAGTGCATATGAATCACTGTGAAACAACAATAACCTTAAATCAATTTCTTCTAGGCTTATAATCCCAATTTGGGTCGTGTACACTGTAAATGAGAAGGTAGGGAACACAAGCGCAGTCTTCACGAATATTCATTCCTTCTCCCATCTACTGAAACTGCCAACGAAAAGTGCCAATTAGTACCACTAGCTATAGTAACAATTAATTTAGTAAGTGTGATCAAGTGCAATATCTGCATGTGTTTGACATTAGTCGCCAAATTCTCAGCTCACTTCAAGATTTGTGCATATAGATCTGGTTGTCATATGGCTAGCTTTCATTTTCTGATGAGTTATCCATTTATGATGTTTACTTACTGTGAAGCGTCCTAGATTTCCATGGGACTATTTGACAGAGTTAAATTGCTAACATACAGTAGAACCTCAGAGTTATGAACACCTCAGGGGAATGGAGGTTTTATGTAACTCTGAAAAAAACGTTATGGCTGTTCTTTCAAAAGTTCACAACTGAACACTGATTTAATACTGCTTTGAAACTTTACTATGCAGAAGAAAAATGCTGCTTTCCCTTTATTTTTTTTAGTAGTTACATTAAACACAGTACTGTAATGTACTTTTTTTTTTTTTTTTTTGGTCTCTGCTGCTGCCTGATTATGTACTTCTGGTTCCAAATGAGGTGTGTGGTTGACTGGTGAGTTCGTACTTCTGGTGTTCGTAACTCTGAGGTTCTACTGTACTTGTTTGCATGATCAGGCCTTAATTCATTAATTCACGATGGTCTTCATTATTTGTGTAAGTCAGCAAGTATACTGTACTTGTTTAAAATGATTGAATTTTGTTGCAAATAAAAAAGTCAGTTTTCTAAAATAATCAGTTTATTTTTAAGTTATATCCAGTGAGGGTCTCTCCAAGCAGAGCCAAGTCCTCATGCCAGAGTTCAAATTGAAGAAGAACTCACCCCAGAAATTGGCACACCTGTCAAGGCTCCGGATTTCTGACAAAAATACAGAAAGAAACTTCAGTTATTTCACACTGCTTCCATATCAATTACTGTAACATTTAAGCAGTAAAGGAAAAAGACACTCCTCAGTTTTTAATGGAGATATGCATGCTTCAGGTGTGGACAAAAACAGTTGCAGCAAAGAGCGCTCGTACCAGAATGGGTAGTAACTTAAAAGCAAGGCGTGTCACTGCCATTACAAGACTGCCTTTAAAAATTTAAAAAAAAAAAATAATAATAAAAAATTAGCATTTAAAGGAAAACTGTGCTTTGACTAAAGAGTTTCAACAATACTGAAAATTTGCCTCTTGGCACAAGCTAGATATTATGTTGAAGAAGCCAGCTTGCAACAACGCTTTTCCTTTCACTCAGAGGCGCTCCACAAAAATATTGTAAAAACTCTTTCTGCTTGTTTGTGTTTTCATACTTTTTCATTTTACTATCAATGCCATATGGCGTAACAACTGTCATGGATAAAAATGGCATTTATAGATCAACAGTCTGCTCGCTAATTTTGAGATAAAGATCTTTCCACTCTCGGGAACCCATAAAATGTCATTGAGAGCTACATTTCTTGGTCCAGCTCTCATTGACTTCACTTTATATCATAATGACATCTCTTCAAAGCTACTCTAACTTATTCCTCCACCAGTCAGTCAGCTACATCTAACAAGTGAATGCAGATAATTCCCATTGGCTATTGTCACCAGAAAATAGCCTTCTCATGGAGTCTCTATACTACAGGCACTCCAGCAGCAACCGTACCATTATTGCATAGATATTTTCTACATCGACAGAAGGCATTTTGCCATCAATGTAGGTAATCCACCTCCCAAAGCAACACTCCCTATGGGGGAAGGTGGGGTAAGTGGCTTCCTCCCCTCTGTAGAATAGAAGAGGGGAGCATTGAGGCAGAGTGATGCTTTCCAGTTAAGGGATAGGGCAGGTCCTAGTGCTTACAGGAGGAATTTGGATCGCTACAGCAGCTTGGTTTGAATTCTTGTGTGCACAGCACCTCTGCTTAATCCAACAAATCAGGTCTAAAATCAAAACAATAATCAGCAAGATTCATGCATTTACTCCATAGCCTAAGATAGAGGAATCCAGTTTTAGTTGTTAGTTTTCCATATTAGGTTAAAATAAAAAGCAATCTTGTTAAAATAAGAAACAGACTGTCATTTGTGATATGCTAGCGTGTGGCCTGTAACAATAAGGTTCAACGAGATACTACTATGAACAGGCACTTTCCTATTACAAATTATTGTGATAAGGTGATTTAACAAGTAAACAATAACAGAGGTCTTATTTTAAGACCACATAGTGTTTTCAATCTAAGCAGCACTTCAAAAAAACCAACCATGTGCTAGAAAGTTTCTTCAGCAGTATTCCTGTAAAGGCATCACCAGAAATCAGTCCTATTTAAAATATCCTTTGCTTTTGTTAACTAGTAGACTCTTTCTTGAGCTGTGACTATACATTTTCATTGAAGCCATGCATAAGACATGACAGTGCATTTCCAATTAGGAAATCTCAGTAGTTTCCACAACTCCCATTTTAACTGATTGGGCTTTTTGATAGTTTAATATTAAATTTATTTAAAGAAACATTACAAACCTTAATTCTATCACACTGAAATACCACGTGTTGTTCTCATTACAAAGCCAGACATACCTGTTTCTCTTTATAAATATGAAATTGTCAAGCCTTCAAAATTTATGCAAACATACTAGTAACACTGGTCACTTAACCACAATGTCTCAATCTGGAGACACTAGCTGGATCTGTTAGTTTTACAAATGTTATGTTGCATGCCTCTAAGTAAATGGAAATGCACTGTATCTGAACAGAATGGATGAGACATAACTTGTGGACAGCCTAATGAATGTCTCTACTCACCAGGCTAGGGCACATTTTCTACAGTCAGCAAGAAAATAATAACCGATAGGAAGGAGAAAGACAAAAAAAGATCATAATCAGCTATCCTGTCTCATTTCCCATGATCAGCTTTCTCTCTTCTTCCAATTGCTGAATTGGTTCAAGTCAGAATAAAATTCACTCTGATCTAACTCTTTCAAATTAATAGACGCCAACTAAGATTCCTAGTAGCATTCACATTTAGAACCTGGTTAAAAAAAAATTAAAATAAAAAGCTACAAGTGTTTTGTTGTTGTTGTTGTTGTTGTTGTTAAATTAAAAGCAATCCAGAATCTTTTTCTGGAGTTAAGATAAAAGGACACTCTTCAAAGCAAAATAAACTCCCAATAGGCAAACAGGATCCTGTCCTACAGCCTTCATCCAGCCATGAAGTTCTGTTATTAAGTTCTGCAATTAAGCACCACCTCTTTTCAACTGCATGACCATGGTTCAGCAATCACTCCTGGGGAAAGTCTCTGCAAGTGCTCTAAAAGCACCGTTTGATTACAAATACATCAGCAATGCTCCAACATTAGGGTTACCATTCGTCCGGATTTACCCGGACATGTCCTCCTTTTTGTTCTAAAAATAGCGTCCGGGGGGAATTTGTAAAGCACTCAAAATGTCCGGGATTTCCCCCCTCCCCCGGCAGAGCAGAGCGAGCAGCTGGGAGGGCTGCAGGAAAGTCCCGGGCTGGACTCCGGAGCAGCTGTAGAGGAGCCGGATCCGCCCTGCATTCTGAGCCGGCAGCTCTCCCCTGCAGCCCGGTCCAGCAGCACTGTGCAGGGCCAGGGACCGGGTTTTGTTGTGCTGGGGAGCGCAGCCACGTGTCCGGCTCGGCTTGCACAGAGCCCAACACCCTGTTCTGAGCAGCAGGGTAAGGGGGCCAGGGGGCAGGAAGGTTCTGGAGGGGGCAGTCAAGAAACGGGGGGGGGGGCTTTTGGGGGGGAGTGGAGAAAGTTTTGGGCAGTCAGGGTACAGGTAGGGGGTAGGGTCCTGGGGGGCAGTTGGGGGGGGTCTTAGGAGGGGGCAGTTAGGGGACAAGGAACAGGGGGGTGGGGGGCTGGGAGTTCTGGGGGGGAGCTGTCAGGGGGCAGGAGTGGGGAGAGTGATCGGAGCAGTCAGGGGACAGGGAGCAGAGGGGTTTAGATGGGTTGGGAGTTCTGGGGGGGGCTGTCAGGGGGCAGGAGTGCGGAGAGGGATCGGAGCAGTCAGGGGACAGGGAGCAGAGGGGTTTAGATAGGTTGGGAGTTCTGGGGGGGGCTGTCAGGGGGTGGGGAGTGGTTGGATGGGGCGTGGGAGTCCCAGGGGTCTGTCTGGGGGTGGGGGTGTGGATAAGGGTTGGGGCAGTCAGGCGACAAGAGGCAGGGAGGCTTAGATAGGGAGTGGAGTCCTGGGGGCAGTTAGGGGCAGGGGTCCCAGGAGGGGGCAGTCAGGGGACAAGGAACGGGGGGAGGGTTGAGGGTTCTGGGGGGGCGGGAAGTGGGAGGGGCTAGGGCGGGGCTCCTCCCGTCCTCTTGTTTGCTTGCTGAAATATGGTAACCCTATCCAACATGTTTATGTAACAAACTTTACAGACACACAAGCAATCAGAATTTACTTCTCAAAAGGAGGCAATCCAAGATGGAACGTGCATTTCTTCCAACTCCCACAGAACCCTACCAAATCCTTTACTCAATCCCACAAGGATGCAACACTGAAAGGGACTTACCCAGCATGCCTACCACCAGTAAGACTCGCATGGAAGCTGCCCATGGGAGTTTTGGCTGTTCTGGGAGCACGGTGGCCCCAGGAAGGGCACTATTTGAAGCTATCTTATTACTTTTAATCTGCTGCTTATAGATTAATTCACCAGCTACTTATCAAAATTCAATAAGTAGTTCACAAGTATCAGATATTTACTAGTCTCAAAAAAACCCTTCCAACTGAGTTTTACTAGTTTGACACTCATCAAAAGTGTTATCTGCAATTATCTTAATTTGACATATTAAAAAGGCTATCAGATGCTGACATCGGATTCATACCGTTTGATAAAGCAACTCACATTGTTCTAGAAAACTAGAGAGCTATTAGCTTGCTTTTAATCAGCCCCAATAGCTATATCTTTGAGAATAAGTTTAAGAAAACATACCATCAAACCATAAATCTCAGAGGAACTCCGCACTTTTGGAAGTATTTCCATAGGAACATCAAAAAAACTGCAAAAAAAAAAAAAATATTTTGCATTTAGTTATGCTAGGGAAATTGTTTTACATTTTCTACTTTGAGACAAATTAAACATAATGTAAAGGGAACTTTGATATCCTTATCTTAGATCATGACCTAATGTCTTTCCTAGTAAGATGTGGGGAGAGCATTGGAATGTTTGAGTTATGAAGCAATATTTGCTTTGCTCAGCATTTTATAGACAGATCCAACTCCATTTTTACAGTTGGAAAAATCATTCCTATTTTGAAATAATATAAAGTGAATACATGCTGGAGTACCAAAGAATGTTTTAAGCTTATATTTAAAGCAATGAGACTACCATTTTGCACTATGCTTGTGTAATATGCTGAAGGAGCAGTCAGATAACTCAGAAATTAAAGGCAAAGTTAATATTTAAATCACTTCTGTGTACCAGGTTTTCAATATAGAAAGACACTAAGATCTGGCCTCTTCATTAATCCAAACAGAAGTTATGTAGATATTTAGAGATAGGGTTACCAGATAGCAAACTATGAAAAAACGGGACAGGGGGTCGGCGGGGCGGTAATAGGCGCCTATATAAGAAAAAGTCCCCCAAAATGAGATTGTCCCGTTTTTACAGGGACATCTGGTCACCCTATTTAGAGAGAATAAACCCTAATAGTTATATTCACAATAAATGCAACTAATCGCTCTTCTTAGTCACAAATGTGACCAGACAAGCATTGATGGAAGATTCTTATTTTGAAAAGCACAATTAGTGTCTGTCTTTACACCGCATTGATTAATACAGCTATTTCAATAGATTTAAATGAAAAATTAGACTTACTGGCAGAGTTCAGAATCCCACTCCAAGGAATGAATGTTGAACAACATTGTTCTACTGGCATTGGTGACATCTGTACAATGAACACCTCCATTCTTCCCACCTGTCAAACTCTGGAAAAAGCAACCAAGAATATTAGCAAATAAATAAATAAATAAATAATAATAAAAAAATTAGTCAACAGTTCAAACAAAATAATCCAGTTACTAGCCCACCAGTAACAGCCACAGTTTAATAGTTAGTAAGAATGAAATCAAACTATTTTGAGAAATAGAAATAGTATTTTTGCACCCTTGAAATAAGTTGGAACTTTGATATTTTTGCAAAATGTGACTGAAGAGCTAGACAAGAATATCCATAATGGACAGAATATATAATGCATATGCACAAAACAGATATTATAAAAGGTTACCGGTCTAAATTTTATGTAAATTTTAATTTCTCCTCCACCCATATGTTCTAAGGCAGCTGATTATTATTTTTTAACTTTCTTTTTTAAATTTTGCTTGTAGCCACACAAGTACTGAGAAAGTTCCACAACAGGTATAGTTCTGGTTATGTGACCTCCAGAGGATGCCTTTATCATCGACAGTTGGTATAAAGGTGGACAATGAAAATCTGTTGTACAATTTTTTTTTAAAATAAAAGAACCCCCATACACATACCCATATAAGCCATGAATCAATGGTACCAAACATAGCTCGCCCATCACGAACAGCTTGCCTGATCTCTTCCACGTTATCTAGGAGCCACCGAAGTTTCACTGCACTGAAATACGTGCTAAGTGGAAGGCCAGTCCTAGTCTGCAAGAGTGAGAGTCATTTAGGACATGCCATGAGTTAATCCCCTCCAGTGACTACTGTACTTGTCTATGAAGTTAGGGAAAGAGAAAGGAAGCTCAAGATTCTTTATTTAAACCTAATTTTTCTTCTTTTTTTAAATAAGACCACGCATTCCCAATACCGTAAAACTGTCTCACACCAAAACCAAAGACCAACATGCCTATGAACAAAGATCACAACAACTCATCAGTTGAGAGTTCAAAGACCTTCCACGTGGCAACAAGATAAAGGCATACACAGACATCCTATCTTGTTTAGGATAGCTGCCTGGGCTAAGATAGCGCAAACTGATGTTGCAATGACACTGAAAGGATGAACCTTCAGTTACATTTGTAGCTTTACAGCCAAGCAAGTTGATATGCTGGTTCACTGACCCACTCCTACCAGATGTGGCTATAGAACAAAGAAGCAGGACATCATTTGGCCAGCATACAGCCACCAGGTTAAAAGCTGAATGCGAAAGGAAGATGGACTCTAGTGAAACAGCTTCTCAACTCTCAAATTAGTCATATTAAATTAATGCTATAAATTAAAAGTTACTCTAATAATTTTTAGTATGACAAACATAGGATGGGAAAGTGGGTTAAAGACAGTATTAACTACTCGTTCTAGTGGAAGCCCTAACTCTGAGTTTAGTGGGTTTAAGAGAGGCATCTGGAACATAATGCCCAAGACTTCAAATAGAAAATCATTAAACACATAGAGACTATTTGGAAATCTTAATTTAAAGCATTACTAACGGGATATTCTAGAAAAATCCCTTACCTTAAAAAAGGATGTATTTTGCCCTGGAATTATTTTAAGAAGCCTCTCAACTGTTGGCTGGGTTCTCAGGTCAAGCCACACTACAAATCAAAATAGAGCACACGCGCAACACATTTATAATAATTCAACCACCATTTGCTATTTGTCAGAGCCAAAGAACAGTGGAACTGTATAGCTTCTGCTAAAAATTGCTGAAGTCCTTAAAGTCAGGAAACTGACACTAAAATATTTTTAGTAAAGAAAAAAATTGACAGGAAAGAAATATTCATATGCATATTTCTGTATCATTGTAAAAATGTAGAAGGGACAGGTAACCTCATTCTATTTGCAAGCCTAACTGGTTCGTAACATAACAATATGACTTTCTACAAAGAGACGCTACCAAGGATATATTTTGTGTTTCTCAGTCTATTCATGAACAATACTGAGGTCAACCAAGTGATTGAATAACAATACTGAATAGTTTACCAGAAGACGAAGGCCAACTAGAAAGCTTAAAGTACATATAGTAATAGGTTAATTATTTACTATTTCTGTGCAAACACTCAACTACAGCAGTAAACAGTGTTAAAGAATTACTGATGCTCAGCTTTACCTAAGAAAGTCTTAAACATCACATACTTGAACATTAAACACAAAAAGCTACTTGGAAGGAAGAACTTAAATCCCCTCTCTCAAAGCAATGCCAAGTTCAGGTTTCTGAAAGTTCTTAGGACCCTTCAATTCTACATTAAAAGACAAGGCAGAACTTCAGACCTCTGACAGACAAACACAAGCTGTGAACATTCTATTTTGCTGAAGCCCTATTAAAAGACTTAAGCTAAATTGTGAAATGATAGCTCATCTTTATTATTTATCTTTATTTATTTATTATTTATCTTTATTTAACTAGGATATTTTTCTGTGTAACTGCAGCATCAGTGGTTGCAAACATACAGCTTTTGGGAAAGGCCACCAAAAATTGTCATTATTACTAGCAGGTTCTAACAAGATTTATATGGGATTTCTAAAAATCTGCTAGTACAACTGCAGCGAGGCTGTACTGAAAGGAAGAGTACATAAGCTTTAAGAAGCTATATACACCAGGTAGGCACTGATACACGTACCAATAGCATTATAGAGAGGTTCTCCAGTTGTCTTGTCCCAAACCACAGTTGTCTCTCTCTGATTGCTGACTCCAACAGCTGGAAAACAAAGGGGAGTGGGGGCAAGAGTACACTTTAGAGATTTTGAGGGGGCAGGCAGAGAAGAAAAGGAAGTGAAAGGAAAATAAAAACCTTTTGGCTTGTGCCTTTTACATTCTTGGTATACCACTTTTCTATCATTTCAAAAAAAATTGAACCCTGCTCTACATCTCTTATTCTTCTGTTTGATGTTCACAGACTGACATGAACAAAGAAACTAAAGTTTTGTAACAGCAGGCACTGCAGTGTAATGTGATCAGTATTTCATCCATTAGCTGTCTAACCTCTTTGCAACCCCCAGGGAGAATTTGATTGGGTCTATTTGGCAAAACAACGCACTGCTGGTAAGTGTCAGCAATATCTTATTTCCCCAACATGCAGAGCTTTTTTCGACATGGGGCTAAATCCTGCTTCCTTTCTAATCACTGACTTCATTACTAGATGATCTGACCTTCCCCAGTCCCGAAAGCACATTCTGAAAAGCGGCTAGTTACACGTAAGAAACTGCAGCAATACCTTTTATGTTGGTGATGTCTATGTTTAGCTGGTTCAATTTCTCACATGTTTTCTCCACACATTCATAAACGGACTGCAAGATTTCCTTTGGATCTTGCTCCACCCATCTTTAACAAATATTTGACAGCAATCAAAAAAGAAGCAAACATGAGGCAGATGTTACATTTATGGAGAGCTGCATAAGAATTCTAAGAGCATTCCATAGAGTCACATGGTCACTCTATTAAAGAGTATCAAAAAATTAACTCAGCTAGTTTTTCCCTCTGGTCAACTTGTTCTGATTCCACAGCAGAATGACCAACGTTATTCTGCATCATATATACAGTGTTTGTTTAATCAAGCAGCCTAATAATTTGAATAGTCAGTCTCACTTTTTCTCTAAAAATGCAATGTGGATATTTCAAAATCGGAAGAGCCTTTTTCCTGTCTTCTACAGATACATGTATACTGCCTCAGGACAGAGGGGGAAGAGTCTGGGGATAACACCAGGTGAACAGTGTACAGCAAATTTAGAGATAGAGAGTAAGTTGTGTAGACTTCATAGGTGAAGCTGGAGAATGTAAATGTAGGCAAGTCAGTCATGAAAATGAGTAATTTCACCATTTTAAGCAAGATTGGACAGTGGAAGAATACGGGTGAGTGACTATTGTGAGAGTTGAACTTTCATAAACATTTTTAGGAGTTAATAAGATTTCCATTAGGCCATACAAAGGAGGGAAATTTTTTTTGTTTTTAAAAAAGCATCTGTTAAATTATTCTTTCCTACCACTCTAAAACATTAGCAACCGAGTCCATATTCTTAACAGATTACTCACTGGCTTCAATTGTAATTATGCATACATAGATCCTATTAAATAGGCTTTTGCCATGTTGAAAGGTAGACAGAAACAGAATAGAAGATATACTGAGATCATACCCTTCTTTAGGGAATTTCTGTTTTATTTCTACTTGATGGTGACTCAGGAGCTCTGCTGTTTTCGCATTAAAAACCTGCAGATAAAAGGATACAGATTAAATAAATTGATGCCTACAGGATTAGACAAACCAGATATGAGGAGACAATAATAAAGTGAAGGTATGTTACATTTCCATTAATTTGAGGACCTACCAAAGGCCCGTAGACTAAAGACTTACACATATGCTTAAACTTTATGCACTGTGAAAAGTCCATTTAAGTCACTAGAACTTCTCAGTGTGTAAAGTTAAGTGTGTGCTAAGACTTTGCAGAATCGGGGCCTACCTGAGGCATTAGCAGGAGTCATTATTCAGACAGGCAGAAACAGGCTTCAGGGTGGCAGTGCAGTTGAGTCACTGTGCTATTTTACACTACTCCTCATCAGTAACTTTAAGGCAAGCCATGGGACCGGATTCTGTGTAGGCACCTGGCTTACTCATTTCACATCCACACATGCTGACTGGGTGCACCGTGGATGTAAGCCACTCCCAAATCAGAAAAGTAACATTTCATACGTGTCAGCAACAACACAAGCTGCAATGTAGCAGCAGAGAACGAGAGCCATGGGGAGAATCCTGCTGCCACTGAACTCGGTGGCAAAACATCTAGTGGATTCAATGGTGCACTGCACACTAAGTAAGGTTACCATTCGTCCGGATTCCCCCAGACATGTCCGGCTTTTTGAACTAAAAATAGCATCCGGGGGGAATTTGTAAATGTCCGGACTCCCCTCCCCGGTATGCAGAGCACGTGCGGCTAACAGGGCAGCCGGCTGGATGGTGCCACTTACATGGGGCTCCGACAGCCAGAGAGAGCCCCTCCTCCGCTTCCCCTGCAGCAGAGATCACTCCCCCTCTCCCTGCATTCGCAGATCGCCTCCGGCAGTCTGGAGCTCCTCCCCCGCTCCTCCTCCACTGCTGCCCAGCGTGCTGGGATGAACGGCTCAGGCCGTTCCTGAGCAAGTTCACAGAGACATTAGGTGAAGGCCAACAACAAGGGGCCAGGAGGTCGGAGAAGGGGCAGGGAGGTTTTGGAGGGGGCAGTCAAGAGACGGGGGGGGGGGGGTCGGGAGTTGGGGGGGGGGCTTTCTGGCGCGGGGTAGATAAGGTTTTGGGCAGTCAGAGTACAGGTAAGGGGTAGGGTCCTGGGGGGCAGTTAGGGTGAGGGGGTTTTAGGAGGGGGCAGTTAGGGGACAAGGAGCGGGGGGGGGGGTTGGGAGTTCTGGGGGCGGGGCTGTCAGGGGGCAGGAGTGGGGAGAGGGATCGGAGCAGTCAGGGGACAGGGAGCAGAGGGGTTTAGATGGGTCGGGAGTTCGGGGGGGGGCTGTCAGGGGGTGGGGAGTGGTTGGATGGGGCGTGGGAGTCCCAGGGATCTATCTGGGGGTGGGGGGGTGGATAAGGGTTGGGGCAGTCAGGGTACAGGTAGGGGGTAAGGTCCTAGGGGGCCAGTTAGGATGGGGGGAGGGTCTCAGGAGGGGGCAGTCAGGGGACAAGGAGCGGGGGGAGGGTTGGGGATTCTGAGGGGGGCAGGAAGTGGGAGGGGCGGGGCTAGGGCAGGACAGGGGCGTGGCTCCTCCCATCCTCTTTTTTGCTTGCTGAAATATGGTAACCCTACATTAAGCCCAGGTCCATGGGACTGATGTGGTCTCACAGCGCTAAAAACTGTCATGTAGCCTTCAGGCTCAGGCTGGAGTCCAGACACTGAAACACCTCAAAAGGGGAGAGTCTCAGAGCCCAGGCTCCAGTCCAAGCCTAGGGGGTAGTCTACACTACCCGCCCGGATCGGCGGGTAGAAATCCATCTCTCGGGGATTGATTTATTGCGTCTCATCTAGATGGATAAATCGATCCCGAATCGACGCGCGTACTCCCACCTCATCAGGAGGAGTAAGCGCTGTCGACGGGGGAGCCACGGCGGTCGATTTGCCACCGTCCTCACAGCGGGGTAAGTCGAATAGGATACGTCGAATTCAGCTATGCTATTCGCGTAGCTGAATTTGCATAGCTTAAATCGATATTCCCCCCAGTGTAGACCTAGCCTAAATGTCTACACAGCAATGTTTAGCCCCAGAGCCTGAGCTCCATGAGTTTAAGTCAATTGACCTAGGCTCTGAGACTCTCTCATTGCAGTGCTGGTGTACCAGTGTTTCCAAACCCACACTTGATCACACACACTGAATTGTGAACCTGAGTTTACAATTGCTAGACCCAGTTCTCACAGTGCTGCTAAGTCAGCCATAATGCACTACGTAGACCAGTCTCAAACTTTTTTTTACTGGTGACCCCTTTCACATAGCAAGCCTCTGAGTGCATATAAATTAGACACACTTTTAAATATATTTAACACCATTATAAATGCTGGAGGCAAGCAGGATTTGGGGTGGAGGTTGACAGCTCACAACCCCCCATTTAATAACCTCACTACCCCTTTAGGGGTTCCAACCCTCAGTTTGAGAACCACTGATGTAGACCTTGTAACTCAGGCCTGCAAAGTGACAGGGCTTGGACCCAATTCACAAGGGAACTCAGGCTCTGAGCCACCCCTAAGCAGGCACCGGGACTGCAGGTCCTGAGTCAGAGTGATTTACATGTAGATGGAAGGGAGGGCTTGGAGGTCTCTCCCAGGGAGGTCAAACCGGAGTCAGAGCCAGGGCTCCGTGTGGACATACCCAACGGGGCCCGGCTATCACGCCGCTTACCAGAGGTGCTGCTGGCCAGCTCCCCATGCCCACAGGCGGGACGGTGGGTCTCTGAGCACAGCCCTGCCCCGGGCCACAGGGGCACTGGACGCAGCAGCGGGCAGAGCCAGGGGGCACCGGCCGGCCCGGCTCCCATCCCAGGGCACCGCGCCGCCCCAGCAGCAGGCGGAGCCCGCGCGGCGCGGGTCACTCACCAGGAAGCGCGTGGAGCTGGTGCCCTGGTCGATCGCGCCCACCAGCGGCCCCAGCACCACTCGGTCCGACGCAGCCATGGGAGCCGCTCGCGAGCCGCGTCTCCTAGGCGACGCTGGCCGGGGACTGCCGGGCAAAACGCTCTCCGGCGTCTTCAGCGCGCGCTCTGCCTGCGTACGTACCCGGCGCGTGGCTCCAGTCCGGGCTCCGGGGGCGGGGAGAGGGAAGGGGGCGCCGGCCGACACGCTGCGCCGCCGCGGCCAATCAGCGCGCGGGGCACGGAGGGGGCGAGGCGCAGGATACGAGGTGGGGCTGAGCCTGCGCCTGCGGCCGGTCACGTATTGCAAACAGCTGGCTCTGGGAGTGGGTTGTCCCAGGTCCCCTGATGGCGGAGCCTAGACGTGAACCCGAAGGGGGAGGGAAAGTGCAGGAAATGTGCGATAGTTCTCTCCCGTGACAAAGAAAACTCCCTCAGTCCTTGCTTATTTCTCTCTCTGGCAAAGCAGCCCTCAGCCCTTTCTCTTCAAAGAGCTGTGCTAACCTGGTTAGGATTCAAGCCAAGAAGACTTTCAAACAAACATATTCCCGATAAAGTTTTTCTCCCATGCGGGTTGTGTTCCAGGAAGCTGATGCCATCCTTGCTTCCTTGCCCCCCTCTTAATTTGCTTTTCACGTGGATTCAGCTACAAATGAACTTCTATTGTCTACAACACTGACTTGCATGATTTACAGTGGAAACAAAGGCAAACCCACATTTGTTTGTCTAGAATAAACTTGTTTATCAGCTGCCTTCACACCATGTGTTAAAACCAGATTACCAGCATACATACATGACTCTTTGTACACAACCCATACACATATCACACAATGATTTCCATGACAAGTGGCTCACCAGTTTTTATATGATATACCTTATATAATGCTGTTTGGCTAAATATTCTGACAACAGTTTGTTGGGTTTGCCAGTTGGCATAAAGGGGCTCTTAGGGTCACAGGGACCAAAAACATTTGCTCCTGATGCTTGTAGAATTTGATATTTCAGATGAATAAGTTGTGTATGGAGCTTTTAAATTCTCCAGCGCAGCTGCCATTTGAGCCCGCCAGAGGGGATAGCTAATGTTATGTTCTCAGCATACACACAGAGAAGTTAGAGTATTTTATATCAGAGGGGTAGCCGTGTTAGTCTGAATCTGTAAAAAGAGGGCCCTGTGGCACCTTTAAGACTAACAGAAGTATTGGAGCATAAGCTTTCATGGGTGAATGCCCACTTCATCAGACGTATTTTATGTTTTTCTTTCTCAGGAAGGTTGCAACATAACATTACTTTCTTAGAATCCAGAACTCTAACACACAAGAACCAAAACCAGAGAGAGACAAAGCAGGCAGAAAGGCACAGCTCAATCCACATTGATCTAGGCTGGCTCCTTTCAGGCTGATTCAGATCACATGCTTCCCTACAGAGTCCCCTAGCCTGCAAACAGGTCCAGGAAATCCCTTACAAATTAAAGTGAGAGCTTTTAGTTTTAACACAATTTTCAATACACCACAGCTAAAATCTGAGGAGGCAAAGAAAGTCTAGCCAAAAATGGTGGTGCCCTGACAGTACCCGGAAGTTATTTAAATAGCCCTGCACATTTGTATTGTAATATAACACATCATACTTATTGGAAGAAGTCTCTTCTTCAGCACAGTCAGGTTGGCTCTCCACCTGTGATTCAGGGATCTCCTGGCTCTTTGGTACTGTCTCTGCTTTACTTTTTAGTGGGTTGAAGAGATCCTGGGTGTCTTGGTCAATCTCCTTCTGCTAGGTATCCTGGTTCGTGTCCCTGGGGGCATCCTCAGTGAAGTCCACAACATGCCAGGGTTTGATGGTGGCCTTCCTTTCAAAAATACAGCACAACTCCTCATAGTGGATGCTGGCCATACAAGGTCTGCCAGAGGTCCTGTTATTGTCCCTGATATTTTCGTACCCTAGCACAGCTCCTTTCCTATGTTGCAGCAGTGGACCAAGTTCCAGGAGCAGATGCCAGAGGCAGAGCAGTTTAATTATAATGGGAATGTGTCCACACCTACCTTATTGTGGGAAAATGTATCCCAAATGTTGGTAACTTGCTTCCAAAATTGATTAATTAAAGGAGGGTGAGACATCAATTAATTTGAAAAAAACCTTTTGTATGTGGAAGCAAAACAGTTTATCCCTCCAAAAATCAAATTGATCTGAAACAACTGTCAAGTCTACCCTGACTGACAGTCAAAATACTGGTGTTGTCCACAGTGATTGAGACAGGAGATAGTGGGAAGGATTTTGTGCGGGGACATTAAAGGCTTGTCTACAGCTCTGCAGTTTGGACTACAGGACTGTGAATTGCAGTGCACACCAGAGTCCTGCACTGTAATTGCCCTGTGTGGATGGTGTTAAAATGAACTAAAACTAAAGGTACCTAGTTTGTGTTAACATACTCCTGTTTGAAGAGGACTGTGTTATAGGGTGACCAGATGTCCCGATTTTATAGGGACAGTCCTGATATTTGGGGCTTTTTTTAATATGGGCTCCTATTACTCCCCACCCCGATTTTTCACACTTGTTTTCTGGTCATCCTACTGTGTTAATGCAAACTAAGTATCTTTTAGTTTGGGCCACCAGCCTCTAGATGGGTGAGGGATAGCTCAGTGGTTTGAGCATTGGCCTGCTAAACTCAGGGTTGTGAGTTCAATCCTTGAAGGAGCCATTTAAGGATCTGGGGCAAAATCAGTACTTGGTCCTGCTAGTAAAGGCAAGGGGCTGGACTTGATGACCTTTCAGGGTCCCTTCTGGTTCTAGGAGATAGGTATATCTCCATGTATTATTATTATTACATGGGGGAAATACACCACAACACTTTGGTGCACTCTTTAGTTCACACCCCTGTAATCTGCACTGTGGCATGGTGTAAACATAGGTTCAGTTCCCTGCCTCAGAGCTCTCTTTTATCCATGTTGAGTTTGAACTGGTGGCTAGACATCCGTGAGGAGAGTCAGGCCATGTTTTTAGTATGGACAAAAGGAGGCAGCAGCTTCCCATAACAAAAGGGACAGGACAGTTTGTTTTTGTGTGGGATGGAAGTAAATTTGAGTCTAAAATGAAGAATGTCTCTTATAGTAATCCTTATAGAGGAGAGTTGAGACACAAGGCAGCATGGAAATGAAAATGTTAAAGTGAGAATAAGTAAAATTGAATCATATCTGCTTACAGCCATTAGAAAAATGTATCACAGTTTGCTGATGTGGAGACAGTAATTTGAGATATTTCTGAATATTTTTCTACTGGAATGTGTTGAATCTTGCTTACAAAGCTTACGGTTACTGCTCCTCCTCTATATGAAATGACGCCAATACTATGATTTGTAATCATTCCAGCTGAGTTACTGTTATTTATGCAACACAGGAACTTGAAAGATTACTGCCACACTTAAGTAACTTGATGAACTTTAAAAAGTTCACCTAAACTTTATTAAAGGGGCAGTATCAGTCTAGGTGTAACATTTAGGTTTTTGTAAATGTGCATATGCCTAATATTTTCTTTTGTAAAAGAAAAAATATGTACAAGTCCAATTCCAATATTAATGTAATTATTTTAAATAATTTTGATTTGAATTTCAGTGAAAACATTTATTTTTTCCTAAGTTTATTAGAGATACATTAGTGCAATACAGCCCCCCTCCCTCCCAACAAATCAAAAACAAAACAAAACACCCACCCAAACAAACCAAACAACCCCGCCACTGAAGAAGAAAAAAATCACCAGGTAACTAAATTGTGAAAAGTGAATTAGATTTTTAAAATTTTGAAGTTAAAGTTGGGGAGTAGAGAGGAGAATAGGGAGGTGAAATTGAACTGTCTAGAGCAGGGGTTCCCAAACTTGGTGAACCGCGGCCACTGGGAGCTATGAGTGGCCGTATCTGCGGACGCTCAGGTAAACAAAGCATCTTGCGGCCTGCCAGGGGTTTACCCTGAGCAAGCCGGGAACCAAGTTTGGGAACCCCTGCTCTAGAGGTCTTCAGAGACCTGGAGTTGGAAAGCTGATGATGATATGTGTATTCACTCCTTAAAATCTATATCAGGAAGTCAAGCAGGAATGACAAAGGAGAATGTTCTAGGCAGAAGCTCTCCCATGAAGCAGAATTGTAGCTTTGTATTTCTTCTTCTATTGAAGTACCTTGTTCAGTGTTAAAGAAGAATAGTTCCTTTGGTGATTGGCATGATAACCATGGGTTATCAACTGGCATTACATCCAATCGTGGGCAACAATTTGACTTCTGCTTTTAGGGAGCATGGTTCAAACCCTACATATTTCCTCTGCTTATCACCTCCAGATGGATAGACAAACAGAATGGGTAAATCAAGTTTTAGTACAGTGATTTTCAACCTTTTTTCATTTGCAGACCCCTAAAAAAATTCAAATGGAGGTGCGGACCCCTTTGGAAATCTTAGACATACTCTGCGGACCCTGCGGGTCCATGGATCACAGGTCGAAAACTACTGTTCTAGAACAATATCTCTGCTGCTTCATCAACTATCATCAAGATGACTGGCTCTGACTTTTGCTTTCACCAGTTTACTTACAATAACTCTGATCACAGATCCATCTGCCACAATCCCTTCTATGCCAGTTATGGCTTCCACCCCTCATTTCATACATCTGTACTGCTGTTCTCCCATGTCCATGTGGCCTCTGATTTGATTCAACATGTCCACTACAATCAAGAGGAATTAAAATCACACCTAAACTCTGCCAAGGAGGATTACAAACAATATGCTGACCATCAACAGGACCATCCTCCCATGGCCATCAGAGACAGGGTATGGCTCTCAACTCAACACTTGTATACCTCTTGACCCTCAAGGAAACTAGACGCCCGTTAACTAGGCCCCTCTGGGATCGTTCAACAGATTAACCTGGTGGGCCTTCAAGTCATCCCTGAACAAGAGCTTTTTTAAATCACCTGCACTGATGAGTCATTCCTGTGCTAGGCTCCAGCCAGTCCACAAGCCAGGAGCTGGTCTGATAACCCTCAGGGCAGGTATATTAGCTTCACAGGAGAAACAGCAGCTCAGTCTGCTGAGTGTCACTTCATGGCTTTGAACTCTCCCCTGCCTGATAGTGTTAACAGATCCACTAGCCTTAGCCTGCTCCACACTTGCTCTTGCTTCAGCCACATTCCTAGTCCTGCTCCAGCTGTGCTTCAATCCTGCTGTGGACTCCTGATTCCAGCATCATTAGGCCCAACTGCCACAGATCCGGCCACTAGGCCCCACATCCTCATCACAGTTTCTGATAGTGGCTTATACATCTGCTCTGAGAGTCACCAGACTACCTCCTGGTTTGTGGTTTGGAGCCTAGCACAGGAATAACTATTCAGTGCATGTGGCTTAAGCAGGCTCTAGTTCAGGGATGACTCATCACCTTATAGTTAGTGGGTTATAGATTGTTGTAATGAGCGATAAATCTGGTGTCTTTATTAAGTTCATGATTTTTAGTGTAAGCAGAGTCTGAATGAGCTCTCCCCTGACATCTAGTGGTGAGCTGTTGAAAAGGACTTCAGGAGCTGATCTTGTTTGCATGGGCACACTCACCCTGTCTAGGTGGTCAGCATGATGGGATTGCTTGCCCAAATAGTCACTTTGGCTGGCATGTTCAAAGACAGAAAGAATAAAGTGGGGAAACACATTTCATTATCCAGGGAAGGACTGTGTTCTGCATAATAGGAGGGGAAAGAGACATAGTCAGGTCACTGCAGAGTAGGTTTGGCTGAGCCCTCAGATAAGTAATTCTTCCTTCCTACCTTTCCCTGGTTTTCATCTTTATGTGCTTATGCAAATTATCTTCATATGGCTGATTCATGTTATCATTGTTATTACAGCAGGAAAAGGGACTTTGCCAGCATACTAAGCTCCTGCTGTAGCACAAATGGAAATTGCCAATACTCAGTTCCTCTGACCCCAGGCTTTCTTTGGACAAAGCCATTTAGAGACCTTGGTGTTTACTATCCATTTCTTTAGGCAGACAACCATATTTCTTTCCCTTCTTAGAAGCTCTACCATCTGTTCTTTGTTCTATGCTAGTAAGTGTGTGGAGGTATTTTAAATTAATGTGTGGTAAAAGGTGGATGGTGGCATTTAATAGAGGAAAGGAAAAGTAAGGCTCAAGCAAAGAATAGCTGGAATATGTACTAGCATCTCTCATTCATATGTTGACTTCTTTTGCTACTGCTAAGGGAAATCCAGAAAAAAGGATTTATTTACTGAAATAAAATTCCACTTTAATTGCCGTATTATCAGTCAGTGAACTGATAAAGAAGTGTATTTCTTCATAGCAAATATCTGAGTTATATTCTGTAAGTCATTTACCATAAAACCTATGATAAGTGAACAGTAACTGGATGAAATGCTATGCTTTTAAAATCAACATGGAGAAGCTTTTTTTTAGAAATGTATAAAAACACCAATGATCTTCTGCTGAGCTGTTTTTTCTGTTTTCTTTTTTTTCCCCATCCACACTGATGAGTTTTTCTCTGTATTGTGCTGCAGAAGTTTTAAAATGAACTGCAGTGTTTCTTGCAACAAGGCTTAGGCTTACCTAAAAGTACCATTGGGTTTCCCTGCATCTGCCCACAGTCACCAATTGGTGTAATAATATCTACTGCATCTTATCACAAAGTTGGCAAAACATTTTGATCAACAAACCTTCAGATAATAATTATTTCAACCTGACCTGACCTGACCTGTACTGTCCTGAAAGGCTATTTCATGCCTTCACTGGTCAATTAGTGGTCACTGCAGATATCCATTTAAGAGACTGTTTCTGCTAGCACTTTCCTTGGTAAGCTGTACTTCATTTATTGCAGGGGATTCTGGGTCTTTTCTTTCATCATACAGGGTATGACCTCTGCTTCCTCATGGGGAGAAATGAAGAGAATTATACAAACAAACAATAGTTTGGTTAGTTCAGAAGCATTTGACTGTTGTAAGAGACAGTTTGTAGGATCCTGGAAGAAAAAAGCTTATCATATTAAAGAGAAGTGTTAGGTGAGACTGAGCCTTCTGCTAGTTTTCCAGAAGCCATGTTTTGTTTTCTATCTGACTGCTTTAGTCAACTGAATTCAGCCTATTCACATTCCAAAAGCACACGAGAAGAGTACAGTTTTCCATGGGCTATGTATGCACTGTCTTCCAGTTTAACTCCACAGAAGCAAGGCAGAGAGAGTTCGTACAGTGCATCATTTCACATACATTGTTTTATAATAGAGAGGTGGATATTGCCAAAAATGATGTGCAAGTAAAACTGATAGATTGTGATTAATAGCAACATTAAAAAAAGGATGAATTATTGTAAACACCAGCAGCTGTCTGCTCTCTGTAAACCCTGGCTCAGGTCAGAACTGAAAATGAGTTTGGTGATTTTCATCCTAAACTCTAGCCGAAATGTGTGCATAAATAAATAAATGTTTAAAAAAATCTAGGACTGAAGTAGTAGGGATTGACACATCAGGAACAAGAAGCATTAGCAGAGCTGTGTGAAAACCCTGAGGCTATCACTCTGTCTCAAGCAAATTTTATTAATCCTTCGCTGGTCTGAGCTCCAAATTCACATACAACTAATACAAATTAAATAAAGCAGAATAAATGAGTAGGATTTTAGGATAGAGCAGTCACATGTCTACAGTGGGCTCCAAAAGTGAAATGGAGTTCAACATTGCAGGGTAGGTTATTTTATAACATCTGACAGCATCATTTATAGAAATATATTCATTTATAAAAATGTTTCAAAAGACACTACCAACATTCTCTCCCAAGCCTCTGCTGTTCTGCTACAGGATGGCAATGGTGTTGCTGATCCTGCAGTATGATATCTTATCTTCACACAAGGTTTTGGAAATTTAGAACTGCCCACTATTTTAGAGTCTATTGATCTATCTTAGTTACTTATGTGACTCCCATAGTATCTGAATGCCTCACAATCTTTAATGTATAATCCCTGTGAGGTAAGGAAATGCTAATATCCCCATTTTATAGATAGGAAATCAAGACACTGAGAGACTAAGGCCCAGATCCTCAAAAGTATTTAGGCACCTCATTCCCACTGATTTCTGAGGATCTGGGCCTGAGTGACTTGCCCAAGGTCACACACAGTCTGTGGTGATGGAGCAGGGAATTGAACCAAGCTCTCTCAAGTCCAAGGCTAGTACTCAAACCGCTGGACAATGCTGCAGTGCACTGAGCCCCCTCAACTCCTGTTGATATTAAAGGGAGATGACGTGCACAACCACCCAGGAATGAATCTTTACTAGGGTTACCATACTTAACAAATAAAAAAAGAGGACCCTCCACGGGGCCCTGACCCCGCCCATTTCCCACCCCAGCCCCTGCCCCAACTCCGCCCCTTCCCGCCCCCCTCCTCCCTCCCACTCCCAGCCACGCGAAAAGGGCTGCCCGAGCGCTACCAGCTTCACGGTTTGCCGGGCAGCCCCCAGACCCTGTGCCCCCGGCCGGCGCTTCCCCAGTGCAGCTGAAGCCCGGGAGGGGATGCGCCCAGCCGGGGGCGCAGGGTCTGGAGGCTGCCCGGCAAACCGTGAAGCCAGTAGCGCTTGGGCTTCGGGCAGCCCCTATGCCTCCGGACCCTGCACCCCCAGCCGGGCACTTCCCCTCCCGGGCTCCGGCGGCGCAGGGTCCAGAGGCATGGGGGCTGCCCGAAGCCCGCAGCGCTCGGCTCTTAAACAGAGCCGAAGAGTCAGGGGAAGAGCAGAGCCGCCGCGGCCGGAGGCTCTGCTCCTCCCCTGACTCTTCGGCTCTGTTTAAGAGCCGAGCGCTACCGGCTTCGGGCAGCCCCCATGCCTCCGGACCCTGCGCCGCTGGAGCCTGGGAGGGGAAGTGCCCTGCCGGCGGCTGGGGTCCGGAGGCAAGGGGGCTGCCTGAAGCCCATAGCGCTCGGGCAGCTCGGCTCTTAAACAGAGCCGAAGAGTCAGGGGAGGAGCAGAGCAGCTGCGGGAGGGGAAGTGCCCGGCCAGCATTTTCCCGGACATGTTCGGCTTTTTGGCAATTCCCCCCGGACGGGGGTTTGATTGCCGAAAAGCCGGACATGTCCGGGAAAAACCGGACGTATGGTAACCCTATCTTTACAGTGGGTCACTATTTGTAGGATTACAGTCTCATGTCCTTAAACTTCTCCTGCTGACCTAATCCCATTCCCTGAGAAATGTTTGACAATACTTCTATTGACCCCAGTTGGAGCAGGACTGAACCATCTAATAATATACTATATATCTGTCAAGAGTACAAACAATCTAGTAATCTCTTCTCTTTGAGTAGTTTCAAATGTTTCCTTTTACACATTACCTAGTGGAGCTACCAGTCTAAGGCTATGTCTACACTAGGGACCTTACAGCTGCACTGCTGCAACTGTGCTGCTGTGAGGTCTCCTGTGTAGCCACTCTAAGTCGGCAGGAGAGAACTCTCTCATTGGCATAGTTAAACCACCCCCAATGAGCGGCAGTAGCTATGTTGGCAGGAAATGCTCTTCTGCCGACATAGCACTGTTCACACCAGCACTTTTATCGGTGACACTTATGTCACTTGTGGGGGGGAAGAAGGGGAGGGGAGTGTTTTTTTCACATCCCTGACCGACAAAAGTTTTGCTGACTAAAGTGCTAGTGTAGACAAAGCCTAAAGAATGGGTATAGCCTGTGTAAGTAATTTAAATTTAGAAGCTAGAGTTCTATTAGTTGATTACATCCATGTCATTTAATAACATTCTAATGACTACGAAAGACTTGTTTGCCTGTATATTCCCTTTTTTGGGGTAATTAATATTTCATGATGTTGGAGTCAGATAAAATCCTAGGGTCACGTACTCAGATGGTGTAAGTCAGTTTAGCTCCAGTGAAGCTAATGGAACTACACTGATTTACACCAGCGAAAGAGCTGGCTCCTAGATTTTATTGCAAATCAAGGAAAATTACCTATGCAGTGACATGACTCCTACAGAAGAGTTCATACCTGGCTGTTCATTCGGCACACACAGGTTATATTTATGATGAGATAACACCAGTATAAAAGACATTTAATTGCAACCCTTCCCTGCTTCTATGTCAGTATTTCCATCATGCTTCATGAGGCAAGAAGTCAGCTTCAGCCCACACTGAACATGGGCCATGTCTTTGAGATTTGATTTCATGTGCTGTATACCCAGTTCTGTTATTTCTGCTATACACAATAGCTGCTGGGCTGTTATCCAGCTAGTAACACAAGCTATTAGTGCCTGGAGTCTTAGTTCATCACTGCTTGAATATTCAAGAATATTTATAGGCCAGCTCCTGCTCCCGTTGAAGTCAATGGGAGTTTTTTCATTGGGTTTACAAAGAACAAGTGTGGGACCTCTGCCTTAATTTATGCCCAATCTATGTGCTGTTTGGTGTTTGTGTTGGATTGAAATTTGTGTGTTCTTTTGTTTTGCCATGTTTATGGTAGAATTAGCCTTGATTACAGAATTGCTACAGCAAATAATACTTTGCTTGAGGAGCTTCATTCATTATCTCTATGTTTGCTGTGTTTATTTTTTAATAGAATAGTGAATAAATTAAAAAACAAAGAATATCTGTTATGGACTTCTCTCCACCTAATCCCCATAAGAGCAATGACAGAGAACCAGGGAGGGGATGCGCCCAGCCGGGGGCGCAGGGTCTGGAGGCTGCCCGGCAAACCGTGAAGCCAGTAGCGCTTGGGCTTCGGGCAGCCCCTATGCCTCCGGACCCTGCACCCCCAGCCGGGCACTTCCCCTCCCGGGCTCCGGCGGCGCAGGGTCCAGAGGCATGGGGGCTGCCCGAAGCCCGCAGCGCTCGGCTCTTAAACAGAGCCGAAGAGTCAGGGGAAGAGCAGAGCCGCCGCGGCCGGAGGCTCTGCTCCTCCCCTGACTCTTCGGCTCTGTTTAAGAGCCGAGCGCTACCGGCTTCGGGCAGCCCCCATGCCTCCGGACCCTGCGCCGCTGGAGCCTGGGAGGGGAAGTGCCCTGCCGGCGGCTGGGGTCCGGAGGCAAGGGGGCTGCCTGAAGCCCATAGCGCTCGGGCAGCTCGGCTCTTAAACAGAGCCGAAGAGTCAGGGGAGGAGCAGAGCAGCTGCGGGAGGGGAAGTGCCCGGCCAGCATTTTCCCGGACATGTTCGGCTTTTTGGCAATTCCCCCCGGACGGGGGTTTGATTGCCGAAAAGCCGGACATGTCCGGGAAAAACCGGACGTATGGTAACCCTATCTTTACAGTGGGTCACTATTTGTAGGATTACAGTCTCATGTCCTTAAACTTCTCCTGCTGACCTAATCCCATTCCCTGAGAAATGTTTGACAATACTTCTATTGACCCCAGTTGGAGCAGGACTGAACCATCTAATAATATACTATATATCTGTCAAGAGTACAAACAATCTAGTAATCTCTTCTCTTTGAGTAGTTTCAAATGTTTCCTTTTACACATTACCTAGTGGAGCTACCAGTCTAAGGCTATGTCTACACTAGGGACCTTACAGCTGCACTGCTGCAACTGTGCTGCTGTGAGGTCTCCTGTGTAGCCACTCTAAGTCGGCAGGAGAGAACTCTCTCATTGGCATAGTTAAACCACCCCCAATGAGCGGCAGTAGCTATGTTGGCAGGAAATGCTCTTCTGCCGACATAGCACTGTTCACACCAGCACTTTTATCGGTGACACTTATGTCACTTGTGGGGGGGAAGAAGGGGAGGGGAGTGTTTTTTTCACATCCCTGACCGACAAAAGTTTTGCTGACTAAAGTGCTAGTGTAGACAAAGCCTAAAGAATGGGTATAGCCTGTGTAAGTAATTTAAATTTAGAAGCTAGAGTTCTATTAGTTGATTACATCCATGTCATTTAATAACATTCTAATGACTACGAAAGACTTGTTTGCCTGTATATTCCCTTTTTTGGGGTAATTAATATTTCATGATGTTGGAGTCAGATAAAATCCTAGGGTCACGTACTCAGATGGTGTAAGTCAGTTTAGCTCCAGTGAAGCTAATGGAACTACACTGATTTACACCAGCGAAAGAGCTGGCTCCTAGATTTTATTGCAAATCAAGGAAAATTACCTATGCAGTGACATGACTCCTACAGAAGAGTTCATACCTGGCTGTTCATTCGGCACACACAGGTTATATTTATGATGAGATAACACCAGTATAAAAGACATTTAATTGCAACCCTTCCCTGCTTCTATGTCAGTATTTCCATCATGCTTCATGAGGCAAGAAGTCAGCTTCAGCCCACACTGAACATGGGCCATGTCTTTGAGATTTGATTTCATGTGCTGTATACCCAGTTCTGTTATTTCTGCTATACACAATAGCTGCTGGGCTGTTATCCAGCTAGTAACACAAGCTATTAGTGCCTGGAGTCTTAGTTCATCACTGCTTGAATATTCAAGAATATTTATAGGCCAGCTCCTGCTCCCGTTGAAGTCAATGGGAGTTTTTTCATTGGGTTTACAAAGAACAAGTGTGGGACCTCTGCCTTAATTTATGCCCAATCTATGTGCTGTTTGGTGTTTGTGTTGGATTGAAATTTGTGTGTTCTTTTGTTTTGCCATGTTTATGGTAGAATTAGCCTTGATTACAGAATTGCTACAGCAAATAATACTTTGCTTGAGGAGCTTCATTCATTATCTCTATGTTTGCTGTGTTTATTTTTTAATAGAATAGTGAATAAATTAAAAAACAAAGAATATCTGTTATGGACTTCTCTCCACCTAATCCCCATAAGAGCAATGACAGAGAACCAGGAGACTGCTGTACATGAATTGTCAACAGGAACAGACACAGAAATGTGAACTATTTGATACAATGCTTTGATTTAATGAAAACTATAAACAATATTTGAAGGCACAGTCTGCAGTTAAATAGAGGATGCTGCTAATAAGTACCAAAATTACTCAGAAATTATATCATGGCATAGTCAAGAGAGTTCAGGCATTATATACACAAAACAGTGTACAATGATAATTCATTTATACGGGTTTAGTATTCCTTCTTTTTGTTGCCTACTTTACAACATACTTTGATCCCAATCCTTATTTAGGGTCCCACCCTGGAAGATGTTGAACACTCTTAAGTCTATGAGAAATGAGGCTATGCCGCACGCATCAGAGGACCAAGCCATTAGTCCATTCTCATGCACTGATTACACTGATGTTTATGGGAGTCTTGCCTAAATAAGAACTGAATAACAACTGTCTGAGGACTTCACAGGATTTGTCCCTTTGTGATTAAAAGCTTTACTGATTCTGTAATACGAGACAAACAAAAAACACACTGATGCAGTTAAAAAAAAAAGCTTGTTTTTGCATTGGAGTAGTACAAGAACACAGTGAAAATAGTAAAAAGACAACTAATTACCATGAGTAAATAATCCTCCAGATTATTGGAATGTATACAGGGTTTATTTAACCAAATGTGTGTAACTTCCATTAATGCTAGTAGGAGTTTAACCATATGTCTGAATCAATGGGCTAATACAACCCCAATTGATGAGCTGCTAGAAGACCACAGTACAAACTATGAAATTGAAGAAGAAAACTTGGTCAGATGGCACACAGAATCATACATGTATTGGAAGTGGGCCCAGATAAACTGACCAAACCTATAGACCATAATATTTGTGAAACAAGCAGAATTATACGCTATCATACTTAGGCAATTAAATCTATATTAGGGCTTTGCACAGAGACAAATATTATTTTGTTTAAAATCTGGGGGCTAACTTTTGAATTGTTTCTGAAAATTCTGATCTCATTCTCTTCGGGCACCTCAACATCCATTGTCAAGACACTACACCCAAATCACTAGAAAGCTACTCTCAGAGTGGGTGACCTTTTTGTAGTGAGCCAGGCATGCTTTTCCTTAAACTTATGTACACGAATGGCACCAAAACAGGAGGATGTTTTTCATATTTATTCCAGGATGAATTGCTGCTATTTTTCCATTTGCTTATCTTTTCTTTGTAGATTTGATAATAATAGCAAGATCCCTGTAATCAAAAAGGACCTTTGTGCTGCAGTTATGTCATGTTCACTCTATATGTATGTGCTGAAGGATTTATTTTGATGAATTTGATGATTAAGGCAGTCCATACAATGTTCGGTGACCTCTGCTAATGCAGCATGTTGCACATGCAACCCTCTGGGGCAAGTGTGAAAGATTTAAGAATTACACAATAGCATTAGGGATTGTACATTAAGACTCGATCTGGGGCCTAATGCAAAAGGCCAGTTCAGTGACATATCTTGACAACCAAAGGAGACATTTTTCTTGAAAATGTACGTGTAGCTAACCCAAGGAAGATCTGCTTTTAGCACAGAATACTGGATTAAGTGGCCTACCCAAGCAGGAATCCCATAATATTAAATATGGGGCTTACATCATTGTGCAGGAACTATGTAGGAAGCAAGCTCTGAACTGTCTTTATATGGTGAGGGTTATGTGCTGAGGTTTGCATAATGTAAACATGAAACAACCACATATCATGTAAAAGTCAGATATGCAAATACTTAGCTGGGTGCTATGCGTGGGATCCCAAGAAAAGGGAGAAGCTCATTTCCCCTGCACGTGGTATGTTCTACATCCAACACCAAACGTCAGGGGGTAGCGCATGGAAATAGATGTTTATCACAAAGTCAAAACCAACCTCTCCATTGGTTGGTTTTAACTGGTATGTTTGAGAGGCTATTGGCATAGGTAGGGTGACCAGGTGTTCAGTTTTCGATTGGAACACTGGGTCGAAAAGAGATCCTGGTGGCTCCTGTCAGCATCGCTGACTGGGCTGTTGACTATCTGGTTGGCGGCGAGGCGCAGTGGGGCTGGCAGGCTCCCTGCTAGCCTCCGCACCGCGTGGCTCCTAGGAAGCAGGCGGCATGTCCCCCCTCCAGCTCCTACGCGTAGGGGCAGCCAGGGGGCTACCCCCACCCCAAGCAGAACCACGGCCAATGGGAGCGGCGGGGGCGGCGCCTGAGGACGGGGCAGCGCGCAGAGCTGCCTGGCCATACCTCCGCATAGGAGCCCAGAGTCCAGAGCCTGCACCCCTGACCCCTTCACCTCCCAGGCCCCAAATCCCAGCCCTGATCCCCCTCCCACCCTCTGAATCCCTCGATCCCAGCCCGGAGCACCCTCCTACACCCCAAATCCCTCATCCCTGGCCCTACATCAGAGCCCGCAACCCCAGCTCCGCCACACCCCAACCCCTTGCCCCAGCCTGGACCCCCTCCTGCATGCTGAATCTCTCATTTCTGGCCCCACCCTTGAACCAGCACCCCACTCCAGAGCCTGCACCTCCTCCCACACCCGAACCCCCTGCCTCAGTCCAGAGCCCCCCTCATACTCCAAACCCGTTGGCTCCGCCCCCCCATCCCAGAGCCCCCTCCTGCACCCCAAACCCCTCATCCCTGGCCCCACCCCAGAGCCTGCACCCCCAGCCAGAGCCCTCACCCCCTCCTGCATCCCAGCCCCCTGAGCCAGTCCAGTGAAAATGAGCGAGTGAGCGGAGAGGATGGAGTGGGCAGGGCCTTGGAGAAGGGGTGGGGCATGGGCGGGGCCTTGGGAGGGCAGGGGGCGGGGCAAGGGTGTTCAGTTTTGTGCGAGTAGAAAGTTGGCAACCCTAGGCATAAATGATGCATGGGGGGGGGCATGTGGGGTCAAGCGCCCCTCCAGATTTCTGCTTGGCCTGCCGGGGAGGAGGGAGAGGGGCTCTGTCCTTCTCCCACTGCGCCTGCCCCCCAGCATGCTCAGCCCCTGTCCCTGGCAGCCGGACTCTAGCAGGAAGCAGAAGGGGCAGAACCAGCCACTTCTCACGCCGGCTGCTCTGGGTCGTTGCTCTGTGCTGTGCAGCAGCTGCCTAAGAGAGAGCCTGGCTGGGGCGGCGGCCTGCCTCGCCCCCTGAGCTCCCTGTCTGGGGCCAGCTGCTAGGTCAGGGGCCGAGCAAGCCGGAAACGTGCTGGAGGGGAAAGGAGGGGCTCCAGCTCACTTGGCCCCTGTCCCCAGCAGCCAGCCTGGGCAGGAAAGTGAGAGGGGGTGGAGCGGGCCACTGCCCCTGCCAGGATCTCTCGCAGGCAGCCACCGTGCTGTGCAGAGCAGCAACCTGGAGCCGCCAGCTTCAGCTGTGTAAGCAGTGGCTCCGTTCCGCTCCCTGCCTGGGCCTGGCCGCTAGGGAGAGCGGCCAAACATGCCGGTGCGGGGGAGGTGGTGGTGGGGGGAACAGAGGAGACGCAGCGAGAGAGGGACAGAGCTCCTCTTCACCCCACAGATAATTCTGATGGGGCAGGGAGAGTGTGGCAGCCCTGAGCTGGGGACAGGGCAGGGTGTTGCTGGGCAGAGGAGAGATGTGGGATGGTCAGGTGTCCTCTCCTTTAGATTACGCCGCCCCCCCCCCCTCCCCCCAGTATCAAGAGCCACGAGTCAGCTGTGGCTATTGGGTTTAAAAAAATGTCTCACCAGATATCGGAAAGCTAACTGCTCAGCTATACCAGCCACGGGGCCAAATGAGCAGCAACTAAATGTACAGCTGCAAAGGACACTAGGTAAGGATGGAGATTTTATATACTGATTGTTATGGATACCATGTGGTATCAGCATGAGGCTCAACAGTTCTCAGGTCCTTGGAGTAGCCGTAAGATGGTGATAAAAACATTTAGATCTCCTTCATGGAATGGACAACCTCTGCCTTCACATCCCCCTTGGCCGTTAATCCCCTGAAGTTGCAGACTTGGCAGTCTGGCTCAACCAGCCCTGGAAAGAAGTAATATCTTCTGATCCCCAATAGGAATAACTGTGAAAGGGCTGTTTCTTCTGGGCTACAGGTGAAGCAATTTCTGGACTTCCAAGTGACTTCATAACAGACACTTTTGACAAAGGGCAAACAGAGTGTCACTGGTTGGGTATTCACTTCCCCTGCTCTGCACTACAAACATGCCTACTGTTTCTCATCACAGAATGAAGTAGACTGTGGCCTTCACCACGTAATACAACAAGGGTGTGCAACCTTTTAAGCCTGATGGTCAAACATTTTACCTCAAAAAGGCCAAAATTAATACTTACAAGCAGATTATCTGGCCTCTTCTGCTCCCATTGTGCTCTGCTGTGGGTACCATAGCCAGATTGCGGAAGTTAGAGCAGTCCACAGGGCGCTCTAACCTGTGCCAGGTCTGCAGGAGAGAATCAGGGAGCTATAACTGGTGGATGTTCTCAGCTTCTCCTCTCCTCTCTCCTAGGATGCCCTGGATGGCTGTATGCAGGAGGAGAACCATCCTTCACTAGATAGTCTCCATTGTTCAGGCAGAGACAGTCAAGTCAGCTCTCCCTGCGGAATCCCACAGCCTGGCAGGGAAACAGGCAACAGAGCAGCCAGAGCTACTCTCCCCTCCCTCCCTTTAGATGCAGTGGGCAGCCAGCAGAGAAACAACTATTGAAAGTCAGGAGGTGGGGGTCGTAAGCCTGCCTGTGTCTGAAGGCCCCTCCCCCAGCCTAAGGAGGAGCTACTGGACAAGGGGTTCAAATAATTATGGGGAACAACTAATCTACAAAGGAGCAACTGTAGCAGCAAAGGGAAAGCAGCTGTTCATGAGCACCCAGCTCACACTACAGCTGCCCCTGGGGCTGTAGAGCACATGATGGGAGGCACCTAGGGAGACAGCTGGTGCCCCACCTCCTCTCCATGGTGACAGGGGTGATTCAGCCATTTTAGTTTAAAAACCACAGGGCACAGTTGAGGGGCCATATCTCCAATTCATATTTAAATACAAATTTTCTTCTCAAACACAGTTGCCCTTGAGGGCCATAGTTTTGAGCTTCCAGAGCCACCCGATGGACACCATTGTAGTACAGCATGTGGAATTAGCCCTTTCTCCGCTCAATAGCCCACATGCTCAGCATAAGTGCTAGGCAATTGTCCTGTTTCAGGGCAGCAAGCAGCCCTGTGTATCCTGGAGGAGGACTGAATCCTGCATGGAAAGAACACAGTTAACTTCACGTCTACTGTGTCCTCACATAGGGGAATTATTACTAACAAAAATTGCTGAAACCATTGCAACATGTCTTTCATTTTGCTCTGAATGAAATGGCATTGGGCATTGTGCAATATATCACATAGGGGGTAAGTTTGAGCCATACTTGTAATAGTAGGTATAAAGCAGAAGGCAAAGTGCTCTCCTGGTGTCAGGTGCTCCTTATCTTACCATGGTATTTGGGTGTGAATAATTACATTGCAAACATTTTTGTATTACTTTTACTTTGATACACAATAGCATTCAAAGTGCATAGAGTCAACATCTCTGAGTTCCTGAGTGCTCAATAAGTCTTCCTAAAATGGCTGCTCAGTTTGGAGCTGAAACCAATTTACATTCTCAGTCCTTGTAAATCATTATCCAGGTATGAAATTATGCAACAAAGACATACTGAACTGGTGTGGATACTAAAACACCTTTAATTTCTAGTGATTTCTAAGGTTCCTTCCTAAAGCAAACTATTTGCCAACTCATTAAAGGTACCAACCATTTCTGGAATCTAGAGATGCATCTGGACCTGAAACCAAGCATTAAGCAGCACTTAAAGCAAAAAAGTGTCCTCTGGTGTCCGTTCCTTGTCATGGCAGGACAGCTTGCATGTTCTAACAATCCCCAGAGTCTGTGTCGGTGGTGGCTTTTTGCTCAAGGCAGGTTCAACCATGCTGGATTGGTCTGTAGGGGAGGGGTCAGACAAAACAGTCACCCTGGTCCTCTAGGTTGTGGGTTAGGCACAGGGCTAACAACCCTGTCCCGTAAAAAACAAAATATGTTAGGGAAACAGCGGCGGAGAAATCAACCATTACTGTGTGTGATGGCCTTCAGGAGTCAATGACCTGTATGACTGCCAGTGATGAAAGCCAAAAGGAAGCCACTGGCATGAAGACTGAAGTGCTCAACACCAAGACAAAAAACAAACTTGTTTTTTTGAATGTACGGACAATGTATGAAACAGGGAAGGTAACTCAGGTCACAGCAGAGATGAGACGCTACAGCTTACACATTCTGGGTGTCAGTGAGAGCAGATGGACGAAATCAGGAAGATTAACAATAGCCTCGAGAGAAACTTTGCTGTATTCTGGATGGGATGATGGACAACACCATGAGGGTGTTGCTATCCTTTTGAAGAAGGGAGTGGAGACAGACTGAAAGGGAAACGCAATAATATTACTCTGATTCAGTGCTCTGACAAATGACAGTGATGAAAAGCAAAGGACAAATTCTATCACACATTACAACGTGGAGTTAGAGAGAGAGTACTGTGCCACGACCTAACTATTGTCATGGGAGACCTGAATGCCAAGTTCGGTAAGGACAACATAAACAATGACAGAGCAGTGGGTATGGCACCATGAATGAAAACGGAGAGAGGCTTGTTGATTTCTGTAATATGAATGATCTAGTCATCGGCAGAACTATATTCCAACATGGTGGAATCCACAAACTGACATGGTGTTCTCCAAATGGCAAAGATAAGAACCAGATTGACCATATGATGATCAATGGCAACTGAAATTACTTAACCTACTTCCTTCTTCTAAAGTTGGCTTTGCTGTAGTGTCTGATCTGACCTAATATTTATTGAACTCACTTGCCTTAAACACCACTCTGAAGTTCTTTAATTTGTTTCCCTCCCATCCCTCCCATGATCGAGTCCACAGAGATAATGCTTTCCTTATCTATAGAATAATAATATGCCACACGTGGGTAATACCTTTACTCTAAGGATCTCCAAGCAATTTATAAACATTGATTAATTTAATTTCAAAAACCTCTAGCAGGAGTGTTTTGTTTTTATGGATGGGGAAGCTGATTCATATAGTGGTTAAATGACTCACGCAAAGTCACACAGGAAGCCTGGGACAGAGCTGAGAATACAACTCAGACCTTGCTTTAACCACAGAACTGTCCTCTCTTTATTCCCCAGCCAGCTGTTCCTCTGCCTTCGCTCTTGTATTTATTTTATTACTTTTATCTAATCTGATAATTCTACATAATGTATTTTATTATTGTGCTTACACAACTTTTTATTATGCTGCATTGCTAATACAGCCCATGTTCATGGAGAAATACTTTCTCTCCTTTGCATATAGATAATGTGATGATGCTTAACTTTTCCCTAATACTTTTTCATCTTTAACCATTTGTGGCCTTGATCTTCTGGATCTTGCAATCTCATTTCTCTGCATGGATTTTTGGAAGTTTCCATTGCAGCTACATTAGAATATACACTAAGCATTTGACTCTCCTCCACTTCCCTCCCATCACTCAGTACCAAAAAGCAGGCATATAAATATTCTATCCTCAAAGATTTTCAAGGCCTTCCTGTCTATTCCAGAATCTAGTGCACATTCTGTCCCTTCATTTTTTGAGATGCTCAACTGACTGGCACTCTCTTCCATCTTCCTGGCCGTATCATCTCATATTTTCTATTCTATCCCTAGAAATTTTAATTTTCGTACTGCTTGTATCCCTATCTCTCCTCCTTCTTCCATGCTGATCCCTCCACCTAAAACAGCCTCTCTGTGCTTATTTGGATACCTGACTCTTTGAATTCTCTCTTTTCTTCTAAGTCTATGACACTCTTTCAACAAAATCCTACTTCCTGAGCCTTCCATTTTACCCATATTTCACCAGTCTTCCAGAAATTTGTTCATGATAACCTCTCCCCCTTCACATCCATGAATGTCACTTCTATTGCATAATGTAATCTACCTAATTTATATACTTGTAGTTTGAACTGATCCTGTTCATTGTGGCTGTCTCACTTCCTAATGTTTGTTTCCTTTCCCTTGGAGTCTGAAACATGGAAGTCAGTTCTAGAGAGCTGCTTTTACCAAAAGAACCCACATTTAACAACACTGCAAACAATGCCTATGAGTGCCCTTCTGTGAACAGGTTGGCCATGTGGGAAAAACATTGACAGTACTGTCTTAATTACTCAGCAGTTCTACCACACTTGCTATTGCAGCTTTGAAATTTCCTATATGGTGAGCCATACTCATTTCAGGAGTAACCCTACCACAGAGACTGTCTGAATTCAGACACTAATTTCACTGGAGTTTCACCAGGGATTAGTTTGGCTTGTCTGAATGTTTATTTTCTTGATAGCCGAAAGAAATAAGAGTAGCCGGGGCAAAGGAAGAGAAGCGGAAAAGAGAGCGAAACAAATAAACCCCCCCAATAAGATACAGTATTTGGAAAACACGTTATTTTAGTTAAGTTGCATGCAATTAAAGTATCACTAGATGGCTCCAAATAGCTAGTTCACACATCTTTCAGTACAGCTGAAATAACCAGCCCTTATGCCACAGCAGTCCTGCCTGACTTTCTCCAAATCTTATTTGGTATTTAAAACACACATTGTTTTAAAAATCCTGAGAGGTATATACTTCATTATATTGAACTGAGGATACAGTAAGAACACAAAAGGGAATGCCCCTGTCTATTTCACAATCCCATTTCCAGTGAAAAGCTCTCTGTGTAAAACCTTAAAACCTTCCCCCTAATAACTCACAGTAGTAAGTTGAGAAGTACATTAGAAATATGATGCAAGACTCCTTTTTGCACAATGCGACTGAATAAAAGCTTCCATGTTAGAATGTCTGTCTTATTCCAGGAGCTCAGGGTAGAGAGTCAGCTGTTTCATACTTTCAGTGAAAGTGTCAGCAGAAAGCTCGACATTATATTAAGCCAGCTCCCCTTCAGAATTAGCCTGAAAATAATGGATTAGCCAAGGGAACCAGACCACCTGGTTAATGGAGGGGGTGGAATGGAGCTGCCTGGACTCTAATGAGTCAGTCTTGGGGAAAGGAATTCTCTCCCCTCTTCCTTCCCCCAACCCCAAGAAATAAAGGCAGATCCACAACCATCACCTCCTCATGTACTCAGGGCTGCAGCTCACTGTCCTGCTGCCTCCGTGTTAGGAACTGTTACACTTGAAATTATTCCATAAATTAAAGACCTCACCTATTTTCAAGCTGTTGCTCCTTTAATAACTTCCTCCTGGGCCCACCGATTGGTCATATCACAGGCCCAGTAATGATTCCTTTCTGCCTCATGTGTGTTAGAGTGGTTTAATCCAGGAGATGTTAGGAATAGTGTTTGGAGCCATTAGTACCATCATACTTGTGAAGCATCCGATATAGTACCCCCCGTATCCAAAGTGGGTGTGGGTTCCACATCACCTCTGGAAATACAGACAAGAGGTTTAGGCTCCAACATTTCCTTGTCCTGGGTGAACTGCCTTGAAATGCACGGAGTTAGGGTGCAAGTGTAGAGTTGCCAGGTGTCTGGTTTTCGACCCAGAACACTTGGTCGAAAAGGGACCCTGGCGGCTATGGTCAGCACTGCTGACCGGGCTGTTAAAAGTCTGGTTGGTGGTGCAGCAGGGGCCCGGGGCTAAGGCAGGCTCCCTGCCTGCCTGGCTCCGTGTAGCCCCCGGAAGTGGCCGGCATGTTCCTGCGGCCACTAAGCACAGGGGTGATCAGGGAAGCTCTGCGTGCGGCCCCCACTGCCAGCGCTGGCTCCGCAGTTCCCATTGGCCAGAAACCACAGCCAATCAGATCTGAAGGGGCGGCGCTGGTGGGAGCAGCACAGAGCCAAGGCAGGCAGGGAGCCAGCCTTAGCCCCACTGCCACCATCTACCGGGAGCTGCCTGAGGTAAGCGCTGCCTGGCCGGAGCTTGCATCCCGAATACCCTGCCCCAGGTCAGAACCCCCTCCTGCACCCAAACTCCCTCCCAGACCCCGTACCACCACCTGCACCCCAACCCCCTAGCCCAGGTCAGAACCCCCTCCCTCCCAGAGCCAGCACCTCACACCCCCTTCTGCACCCCAACCCCTTACTCCAGCCCTGAGCACTCTCCCGGCTATTTTTCTTGGAACTGAAGAATTGTTTTCCTTCCTCCACACCTAGGGAGGATGGCTAGTCTGAACCCTTCATTGACTTTCAAGGATCCTTCTCTTGCATTGTTTTTGACTTTTTTATTTTCACCTTCAAGGCCCTTGAATCCTGGAGATCACTGCTTAGGCTGAGGAAGATTGGCTTTGGCCGCACTCTCCCAGGTCTCCCCAGATCGGCAGGATAGTTGTGTGATTAGAGTGCTAGCTGCCAACATGGGTTCAACTCCCTGCTTTGCCACAGACTTCCTCTGTGACTTTATGCAAGTCACTTTGCCTGTGCATGCCTCAGTTTCCCAGCTGTAAGAGGGGTATTAGGAGAATAAAAACATTAGAAAATGTGAGGTACTTGGTGTGACGGGTTGGACGCCCCATCCAGGATGCCACTTGATGTGCTGCGGTCTCACTGAGCCCACCCGTTCCACCAGCCTGGGCTTCCTCACCCTGTTTATGCTGTGCCAGGCCCTCAAGCTTTCTCTAGCACACAGACATAAGGCCACACCCAGCTGTAGACACAGACGGAAGTCAGCTGTGTGAGAGAATTCAGTTCGGAGATTCACCAATCACTCACATGCCCACCCCCTTTGGGGAGTAAACCCAAAATAATATTGTCTTGCACTATATAGAAAAATCTGCACAGCACAAGCTCATAAAAATCGCCCTCTCCATCAATGTGGAGAGAGATATGCACAGCTTCTCTCCCTCCTCCCACATATGAATTGCACAAACTGGGTTTATGTTATAAACAAGAAATAAGTTTATTAACTACAAAAGGTAAATTGTATGTGATAATAAGGGATAGCAAACAGAACAAAGCAGATTACTGAGCAAATAAAAGAAAACACAAAAACTAGGCTTAATACACTCAAGAAACAGGTTAAAAATGTAATTTCTCACCCTCAATGTTGTTTTAGGCAAGTTGCAGAGTTTCTGTAGCTTAGAGTTCCAGCTATTTGTCTTTACAGACTGGACCCCTCTCTCAGCCTGAACTCAACCCTGCCTTTCCCTCCAGGTGTTTTTAGCAGGCTTCCTTCTTGGCAGGCAGTGGAGGAGAGTGAAGATTAACCCCCTCCCCAGCCTTGAAAAGGATTTACCTAAGGCGGGAATCCTTTGTTTGGTCCCCATCCCCCTACAATGGAAAAGTACCAGCAAGTTAAGACATTGTCCAGTACCAAGTGACACAGTCACCTGACCCTGCTGTGTCAATGCAGCGTCCCAGTAATCTTCTCAGGAAAGAGTGAGATCAGCATTTTCAAAGTTCTATTGTTCTCCTTAATGGCTCATCCAGACTCATTGCCTCCTGTCTGGTGGGCATTTCCCAGGTGAAAACACAGTTGTAATTGTTACATAGTTAATAATCCTAAATCCAGATACAGAAATGATACATGCCTACAAATTGGAGAGCCACATTCAGCAAATCATATCCTTTCCAATGATATCTCACATGACCCATCTTGCATAAAACATATCTTAGTTATGCCATATTCATATCATAACAATATTTCTATGAAGAATATGGAGTGTAACGTCACACTTGGATATTACAGTGATGGGGCCATACAAGTACCTTAGAGAAACAGTAAATACTCCAAGTGATCGTTTTACTCTAACTTGTGGAGCTTTCACCATCCAAGGGTTGTGCACGGGGACAAGCAAGACATAGCAGGGGTTGGAGAAGAAACAATGGAACATAGCTGGGTGAAGGGGATGGTTGATAGTAAGAAGATAATGCAGAACAGCTTAGACAAAAAAGGCCCTTCAGCCAGTCCTTTCTCCAATAAAACTCCCATTGATTTCACTGGAGATTTTGTCAGAGCAAAGTGTGCAGGATCAGGCACTTCAGCTGTAAGTTTCTGAGAGCAAAGGCCTTGCCTGGCTTTTTGTCTCCATTTATATCTTTGGAACATGGGCGGCAGGTGTAAGAGGCCAGGAGATGTTAAGCCTCCCCAAAAAGGATCTCCCTCTGGAGGCGTGCTGGCCTGCTGTCTTTGGAACACTGCCACCGAAAGGACATCCGGGCCATAGCCCTGCCTGAGCTCCGCCCTGAGGCCCAACTGCTCATCCTCTTCCCCTATGGCCCTGCCCACACTGCTCCTCTTCCCACCCCTGTTCCACCTTTCTCCCCCCGCCCCCCGAGATCCAGCCCTCACTCCTCCTCTACCCTTGAGGATCCCACACCCTCCATTCGGGGCAGAGACGCACGAACGGTGGGCGGGGGGAGGCCTTGAGGGAGGGGGCAAGGAGGCACGAGAGGTGGGTTGGGGGACTCGGGGGAGGGAGCCAGGCCTGGGCCGGAGTGGGAGTGGAGCATGGGTGGGGCCTCAGAGTGGAGCACGGGGCAGGGCCATGGTCCAGGTGTCGGTGGCTCCCCCACTTCTAGGGAGCTTATGGTGCTCACGCCCAGCCTCTCCAAATGCAGGAGTCACGCACCACCCATGCTTTGGAACTATGTAAACAAACTACATACTAGATGAATGAGCAAATAAAAGGTTTATGTGATTTTAGGAAGAGAAGTGAAATATAAAAAGGGAATAAATATAAATATAAACATATCCATTCTTCCCTTGATTGAGTAGGAAGAGGAAGTAAGGCGGTTAGTAGTTCTCTAATATATTTGGCAGTCTGGAAACCACCCATTGCCCTCTTAAGCCTCAACAGATCTCCTTTCTAGAGGACCATGGATGTGGTGATTGTATTCTGACAAGGTCAGTGTGGCATCACGCATGGAATAACTAGCTGGAGGCAGCCCACAACTTTGGGAAATGCATCTGAGCTCCATTACATGCTAAAAATTAAAGAGCTAAGATGGCCCCCAAACCTCAAAATGCAGTGGTGTCCTTAAGCTAGCTTGATTTTTTTTAAAGATCCGACTTAAAAGAAAAATGATCAATGTGTTCTGTTTTCCCAAGGGTAATCCTCCTGTGGGCCTGAATTATAGCTATCCACATTTACCCTTTGGACCAAATTATGAGCTGGAGACCTAGGGCTAGATTCACAAAGAAACTTAGATGTGGTGATGCTGAGTGTGACCCCACTTAACGGTTAGGCAGCTAGAAAATTACTGGGATTCACAAAGCCTGGGCGAGGCACCTAGGTTCCCTATAAAATGAATGGGAAAGATTGGAGATTTAGAACAGGATTCACAAAAGGCAACACGCTAGGCAGCTCTCACCTAAGCTAGTCAGTGGAAGATGCCAAGATGAGGAGTGTGTCTTAGGGTGACCAGATGACAGGAAGAAAATATTGGGACACAAGGGGGGGTCCACCGGTGGAGCAAAAAAAAAAAAAGCCGAGTGCTGCCAGTGTAACGACACAAACAGCTCCCTCTCCCAATTCCCTACTGTAGCCCAGTGCTGCCGGCAGTCAGAGGAGAGGGGGAAAAAATAAAAAAGCCGAGAACAGCCGAGTGCTGCTGGCAGTCAGAGGAGATTATGCACCCTCCCTTAGGGTACGTCTATACTTACCTCCGGGTTCGGCGGTAAGCAATCGATCTTCTGGGATCGATCCCGGAAGTGCTCGCTGTCGACGCCGCTACTCCTGCTCGGCGAGAGGAGTATGCGGAGTCGACGGAGGAGCCTGCCTGCCGCATGTGGACCCGCGTAAGTTCGAACTAAGATACTTTGACCTCAGCTACGTTATTCACGTAGTTGAAGTTGCGTATCTTAGTTCGAAGTGGGGGGTTAGTGTGGACCAGCCCTTAGCTATGCATACTTCCAGCGTCTAGGTATTTACACCATGCTCATCACCATAATGGCAAAGCAGAGAAGTAACAACCACTGTAACTTTTCCTTTCACTCTGCATTCTGACATGCAAGTCTAGCTGGGTCCAGACTGGTAGCAATGTGTGGATCAGTTTACAGTGGGGGAGCCTCTGGTTTTCAGGAGAGGGGAAAAAAACAACAACCGAGAACAGCCGAGTGCTGCCGGCAGTCAGAGTTGAGGGGGGAAAAAAAAAAGCCAAGCCGGCAGTCGGGGGGGAAGCCGAGAGCAGCTGAGTGCTGCTGGCGGAGGGGGGAAAAAAAAAGGCGGAGTGCAGTGTACCGACCGAAGATCAATCGGGATGCGGGACAAATGCCTAAATATCGGGACGGTCCTGATTTTTATTGGGACGTCTGGTCACCCTAGTGTGTCTTAATTTTCTAATGTAGACCAGGCCTAAGTCAGGCTGCAGGGAAGTGCCTCCCTCTGCTTGGGAGTATCTATGGGTTAGGTGCCTGCACCATTTATTTATTCACAGTGGAACACCTTCAACTGGAGAGACTGAAGGAGCTCCAGATCAGAATATCCTATAGCCAAGTAGTTAGAGCATGCACCCGAGAGGGAGCAGCTCATACTTCAAATCCCTTCTCCTCCTCAGGCAGAGGGGGACTTAAAGTGGGAGGAGGTATTCCATATCCCAGGTGAGCACCCTAACCACCCTAAAAGTTATTAGGGAGCTGCTCTTTCCCCTGCTGCCCATTATGTGCAAGCTTGCTTACAGGAATCAGATCTGGTAGGCGAAGCCTGAGCACACTTACCATATCAGGCCCTGCCAGCAATTTAGGCAGAGGCACATCTGTCTTCTCTTGGTTTGTGCATTGTTCTGGGCTTAGGTGTCTGGATGGCTGCTGTGGGAATGCAGTGTGCATGCCCAGAGGCAGAAACGTAAGTGCCTCAGGAATTTTTACTCCAGAAATTTAGGTGCCCAGTGAATTTAGGTGCCTACAGAGTTCAGAGCAGCTGAGCGAGAGCTTTGTAAATCACAATTGGGCCTGATTCTGGGATTTAGGTGCCTAAAATGGCAGTTAGGTGCCTATATCCTTTTGTGAATCTAGCCCATATTTGCTGCTCCCCTCACCTGCTCTCCAAAACTCAACACGCGTAGTTGTGCATGCAGAAGGTTAATTGCACATGAAAATTGGGCAGTAGCATATTCAACTACCTGTTTGTGTGCACAGATTTGGATTCTGTGGACATGTTTTGCTTCTAGATCCGTTGTGCCCAAACCGGGCCCTGTAAATGTTGAATGACAAACAGGCTACATCCAGGAAATACACTCCATTACTAGGTATGTTCAGAACTCTCATTTCCTTGGAGTCTGATCCAAAAACCCATCAATTTCAATGGGAATCTTTCCATTCAGTTCAGTGGGCTTTCAATGAGGCCCTGGAATCAGGGCCGGCTCCAGGCACCAGCCCACCAAGCTTGTGCTTGGGGCGGCACCTGGAAGGGGGCGGCATGGTGCGGCGCTCCAGCTCCGGCCGCCGGGGAGAGCGGAGCCCCGGCCGGGCTCTCCGCCCTCCCCCCGGCGCTCCGGCCGCCAGGGAGAGCGGAGTCCCGGCTGGGCTCTCCGCCCTCCCCCCACCAGGGAGAGGGGAACCGCAGTGGGCTCGCCACCCTACCCTTCCGCGCTCGGGGAGGGGGGTGGGGGGTGGGAGACTTTTTTGTCTTGGGCGGCAAAAAAGCCAGAGCCGGACCTGCCTGGAATGGAACATATCACTGAAAAATGCTACTGAGATGCATACACGCACATAGTACCGGGACATGCATAGCAGCAGTGAAGGGGTATTTGCTTCTGATGCAGTCTTTTGCATGGGAGTAGAGGAATCGGCTGTAAATAGATGTTTAACTGAATGGCACTATATTTTATTTAGGACACTCTATTAATTTGCTTTCCATTAACTATAACGAAGGGTGAGAAAGAGGAACTGTACAGAACTGTGATATTTCTTCCTCACTGAAAGATTATTGTTGTTTTATTTAAGTAATTGATAGTATGTATGTGATTATCAATGTGTGAAAGTAGTGCTGGACTGTAATTAAGAAAGTGGTGTATTACGCAACTTGAAATATTGATTTTGGTAACACATGGCCATGCTTCTTGAATTATTCATGATATCTCCCACATAATAAAGTAAGGTATTGAAATATTTGCCTGTCTTTTTTTCTAAGAGGGAAAAGATTCATAGCAGCCCTTTGTGATACTGCATAAAATCATAAGTAGAGTAGGCCATCAAGTTAGGCTATGTAATTATAACCTTTGCAGTTCCAGAGTCCCCAGTTAATGATATATGATCATGAAGTAGTTTCAGAATTAAAACTGGTTTGGTCTGCAGATATTTCAGTGTGCACCTTTGTTTTGTACAGCTTGAATATATGCACCCAAAAAAAAAAAAAAATGGACATCGAGCATGCAGGCTGAATTTATTTCCTACCAAAAGCGCCGACTTTATCCTTTCCCCAAGGGTGTGTGCGCTCGACCTCTGCTCTGCCCTAGGCCCCACCCCCACTTCACCAGGCCCCACCCCCACTCCACCCCTTCCCCCAAAGCCCCACCCCGCCTACTTCTTCCCGCCCTGCACACCCCGCTCCTCCTGTTCCCACCCCTGCCCTGCCTCTTCCCACCTTGTTTTGCCCCTCCCCAGAGCAAGCCCCACCCTCACTCTTTCCCCCACCCCTAGCACCTCCTGCACGCTGCTAAACAGCTGATCTGTAGTGGGTGCTGGGAGGGAGAGGGAAGCGCTGATTGGCAGAGCTGACAATGGGTGGGAGGCACTGGGGAGAAGGGGGAGGAGCTGATGGGGGGCTGCTGGTGGGTGCTGAGCACCCACAATTTTTTCCCACAGAGTCAGTGCCTATGTTTCCTACTCTTAATAATATTCATAACAGAAATGTATGAAGTGTCTTTCATCTCACTGGTTCCTGAAACACTGCACAAACTTTACAAAGACAAATAGCCTTTCACTCACTGCTGAAATGCAGCCATCTTTGCAGTATTTAACAACGCAGGCCCATATTCAGCCTGTATTGATATGGGATCTCAAACCTAAAGTCCACCATGGTGGAGTTTGTATGAAGTATGGGAAGCAGCTCCAGCCTTCTCACCACATTTATAATAGTGCAGCTTTACCATCCACAAAAGGTGGGCAACATTAGCTGGGGAGTAGGGAGGTCTAGGGGAGCCAGGGCTGAGCTATATCGACACATTCCCACTGATTATGGGGTCACCCATAGGAATTAAAGTTGTCATTCCAAGGGGAATCCTCTCTCTCATGCAGAGAGATGCCATTGAAATGGGCTTTTTGCCAGCGTCAGTGAATCTGGCTCACGGTCTTCCTGAGACAGGTACACATTAGATGGCAAAGGCTATTGAGCATAGTTAAGCAAATGTGGCCACAAACATTCTGAGCAAAATTCAGATAATAATCTGAAGGAGTTTCAAAGCTGCTGCAATTTGCACCATCTTCCGAGCCCTCTCGTCGTGGAAGTAATGTCAGCTCACGCCAACTTAGACACAGGATAAGGGGGGCAGAAGGTGATGTGTTACAGTAGTGTAAAGTTGCCTGCAGGTCACTCACCTTTCAGTTTGACCTTCAGAGTGCTACATTAAAGAACAGATTATAAATCAGAGCGTAACAATTCATGTGATAATTCTGCCTGCCTGAGGATAGCCCTTCAGATGAAGATGAACAAGGGCACTAGGAAACATATGGCTATCCACCAAAAAGGTTGATCCTTGCTCTTGCAAAATATCAGGGTGTTAATACTCAACCAGTCTGATGAGAAACTACAGTATTAAAACTCTCTTCCTCTGGAATTTATAGCTACAGTAGGATCAATGAGAACAGACTATCGTGGTTTTTGTGTCCTATAAAGCAGTGAGCACTGGCTAATTTTTTCAAGCTGGGTGCCTAAAGTTAGGTCTTTAAATCCCTTGAGGCACCGGAATAAAAGTAGATAGATTTTCAATATTTCTGGAAAGTTGCAGCTCCCACTGACTTGGAAGTGCTCATCTCTTTTGGAAATCAGGCCACTTGTATCTAGATGCTGATATATGTATTTAGAAGCCCCACTTTAGACACCCAATTTTAAAATTCTGACTACTCTTCTTAAGTTATTCCTGGAGGTGTTTTGCATTAGCAAAAACTCATTTTTTGACGTTTTTACTCTCAGCGGAACTGTTGAGCTACCAGCCATATGGAGCTTTGTAGAATACAAAAAAAAGCTAGCGATTCCCAGCAGTTCAATGGGTTAGGGAGGTTTGGGAGAAGAATCTAAAAGTGGCAGCATATTAAGGGAATCATATTAATGGAGGGGAGGAGGAGGAGGAGGATGCATTATCTGTGGAGGAAAATTCATATTTTATCTTTCCTTTTCTGAAGATGGTAGTTATCTTTTTTGGGTAACTTGTAGCATATATTCATCATTTTATAATTACCTGAAAAATCAATGTAACACTTCACAATATCACTCACTATTTGAACCTTTGGTATGCCCTATTCCAGCTACAGAGCCAAATTTATCCCAGGCAGATGGGCAAAACTAGGCCTGAATTTGCCCCAAGGAATGAAACTGGAAAAGACTACATGACTGTTAAATGTACACATGTGATAACAGGTGTCTCTTGCCAGATTTTCAAGAATAAGGTTAAGAGGACATTGTATATTATTGCTACTGACTTAAAGTTGGACTAAATGAAAAAATGAGACACTGGCATCTGAAGCAGCATCAGGTGAGGTCTAATGAATTTGAGTTTCAAGGGATGTGTATGTATTATTACAATGAAGACTATTATCTACATCTCAGATTTTTCTTTAGAATCTATCCCTGCTGTAGTAAAATGCAGGACCTTATTGGGCTCTGTGGAAAAGCCATCATCACCTAATGAAAATAGTTCCATGGTACAGTACAATTTCTCCTGAACAGATGAAGGGATAAGGAAGGCTGTCCTCCCCCACAGTGCCCCAGGATAGCATGGATCTCAGTCTTTTTGATTGATTCCAATTTTTCCAAGTGACTTACATAGCTTAATCATGCTACATGATATACCTGCATATATACCTCAGCTGGTTAGCAGCTAGAGTTCTGTGCTTCTAATAAAACCTTAGACTTCTTAAAGAAAAATATAGGGTTTAGTTTAAAAAAAAAAAAAAAAAAAAAGGACAGGAAGAAAATAGTTTGCAATCATTTTCCCAGTGTAGCAATCTGATAACCCCTTTTCAGCTACTCTTATTCAGCCTTTTGGGGTCAATTCAGATGTGCCAGTAGCATCTTGTACTGGCTCATTTGGCAGTAGGCTAGATGTAATAGGGTCTTTATGAGACCGTGTGCCTACTATGGAATGGATTCCTGTTTGGTCCTATGGTGACTTACCATCTCTGTAAAGATGGAAAATTACATAAATGGAGTGAAATTGGGGTAAGACAACTGAATTCTTGATTATCCAACTCTCTCAGATTGCTATATTTTTTCATTTCATTAACATCTCTTTACGGAACTGGCAGCATAGGCTGATGGGTACACACGTGTTATGTTGCACTATACTATTTTAACAACATTTAGTTTCACAACACAGTTTCATTTTGGCATAAAAAGAGGAAGAAAGAGTCTAATATGGTGTGGTTCTAATAAGTCAGTTATAAAACGTCCAAATCTCCCAGGGACTTCCCTTTAATTCTTCTGAGTAATGGAGAGTGAGAAACAAAATACATGTCATCTTTGCAATGTAAAAAAAGCTACATACAAGTGAGCTTTTAAACTGTCTGGAAGAACTACAATTTTTTTCTGCATGGTCATTTGCTGTTTATCTTCTGTCTCAGGAAAGCAGCTAAGACTTGAAGGTAAGAACTAAAACATATTATACACTGTACAATTCTCTGTAAATATTTTTCTTGCCTCTACATTTGGCTTGTTAGTGTCTGATTGGTAATCACATTGGTAAAATCCAGATAATCTTTGTCTGAGTGGCATGTGGGCAGTGTAGGTTTGCAAGGATTTTACATAGCCTCTGTGAATTTCCACATGTAATTTCTGGTTCCTTCAGAAATGGTAAGTATATTACAAACTCCAGTCTAGTGTATCTGCCTCCAGAACCATGAGTCACAATAGTTAGTCTTTGATGTGCCTTAAGGATATGAAAACAGTCACTCAGATCCTGTGTGGGCTCTTGGAACATTACTACAGCTCTAGGCACTATCATAATGCAAGTAATAAAATAATAATCTACATTATGTAATACTTTTAAAGCAAGTGTAATTGAATGTGCTGCTTTTATGCTGGTTATACCATTTTTCATTGATGTGTGTGTATGAGTTAGGAAGTTATCCAAGTGACAGCTTAGAGGTAGAGTACTGCATATGCAGATTGTTTCCCCCAAGTAAAAAATGAATATTGTATATCTGTGTCAAAAGGTTTAGAATTTTTCTGAGCAACCCAATTATGGTTAAAATAAATATTACCTGTAGGACCTTTAATCCTTGCATTTTCTAGACTCACAGCAAATTCAGGAGTGTATACACACACACACACACACACACACACACACACACTTTCTTGCTTACATTTAGTCCCCAGCAGATGTAACCCTTTCATTCCATGGTCAGGTCCATGCACTCTCCTCCTGTTCACTCTTCATAAAATGGCAATAGTTTCAATAGCAATGTACTGTAGCTCTCTCTGTCCCCGACTCCTAATAAGTGTAACACTTTCAGTGACAAGAGCACATGAATCCATTTCCCCCTGCTCCAATTACTTCAGATGCAAAATATTAATGAATTGTCACAACATGGATATAACTTTAAAATGCACATACAAAATCCACAAAGTTAAGACTGACTAAACAAAGATTTAAATTTACTTATAAGAGAGACATGTAGATGTGTAGAAACAAAATTTGTATCACTCCAAATTGTCTAGTACAGGGGTTCTCAAACTGTGGGTTGCCAGTGGGTTTTAATGGGGTCGCCAGTGCTGGTGCCAGACTTGCTGGGGTCCTGGGCTGGAGCTGATGCCTGAGCCCCACTGCCCAAAGCTAAAGCCAGGCACTATCGCCTGGAGTCGAAGTTGAAGCGGTGCTCAGGTTCGGTTTCAGCCCTGGGCAGCAGGGTTGAAACCCTTGGGCTTTGGTTTCACACTAGCAGAGTTAGTTATGGGTAGGTTGTGCCATGATTGCTCATTATGGAGGGTTTTTTCCCCCCCACCTTCCTCTGAAGCATCTGGTATTGACCACTGTCAGACAGGTTATTGGATTAGAGACAGCAACTGCCCAATCCAGAAGAGCAATTCCTATGTTCCTTTGTACCCCCTTTGTGCAGGCAAATGCATGTTTTGTATAATTTAGGCAGCTAGTTTGGAAGATTTGGCCCATGTAATTGTAATCTAGACAAGGAGAAGATTCAGAGGAATCATGATCACAGTTGGCAAACACCCTCAAGAAAGTTATACACAAGGGAAGGAAATAACTCCTAGCTTTAGGTGGCAGTAGGCAAAGGAGATCTTGTCAGAGGCTAATGAAGAAAAATGTTGATTTGCTATTTGGAAAGGTTCTTAGCCATAATGGCAACAGAGCAGTATAATGAACTCCAAATAGAAGCACTTGAGGCACAGTCACTGTAAATATTTAACAGCTTGTGACGGGTTGGATCACAGGACCCCCCTTGGGAGCTGCCACCTGATGTGCCAAGACTATTTTTGCCCCTGCTTTCCTGCCCTATCAGCTTAGAACTTCAGTGCCCTGCCTGGTTTGAGCCAGACTCGCTAGCTTGCTGCAAACCCAGACCCAGGTCTGAATCATCTCCCCTAACAGCTGTAGGCTTAACTGAAAGCAGCTTAAGAAGTGTTCCTGTCTTTAACACTCAGATGCCCAACTCCCAATGGGGAGTAACCCCAAATAAATCCATTTTACCCTGTATAAAGCTTATACAGAGTAAACTCAAATTGTTCACCCTCCATAACACTGATAGAGAGATATGCACAGCTATTTGCCCACCCAGGTATTAATACATACTCTGAGTTTAATACAATCACTTTTTACTTATTAATTAATACAGACAGTAGGATTTAAGTGGTTCCAAGTAGTAACAGACAGAACAAAGTAAGTCACCAAGCAAAATAAAATAAAACACGCAAATCTATGTCTAATCAAACTGAATACAGATAATCTCACACTTAGAGATGCTTCAGTAAATTTTTTCCTCAGACTGGACACCTTCCAGGCCCGGCCACAATTCTTTTCCCCGGTACAGCTCTTGTTCCTGCTCAGGTGGTAGCTAGGGGATTCTTCATGATGGCTCTCCCCTTTGTTCTGTTCCACCCATTTATATATCTTTTGCATAAGGCGGGAATCCTTTGTCCCTGTCTGGGTTCCCACCCCCTCCTTCTCAATGGAAAGAGACCAGGTTAAAGATGGATTCCAGTTCAGGTGACATGATCACGTCACTGTAAGACCCTAAGGCCTTGGCTACACTTGCGGATTCACAGAGCTGCCAAGCGCGAGTGTATGCTGCAAGTACTCCACCTCTCCGAGGGGAATAGCTTGCAGCGCTGCAAACGAGCGTGCAGCACTGCAGGTGCTGATTACACTGGCCCTTTACAGCGCTGCACTCGCTGTGCTCGGCGGGGGGGGGGGGGGGGCAGTTTCACACCCCTGAGCGTAGCAAGTGCAGCGCTGTGAATTGCCAGTGTAGCCAAAGCCTCAGCCTCCATTCCTCCCAGCCTGACTCACAGGAAAACTTGCTTGCAAATAGAGCCATCCACAGTCAGTTGTCCTGGTTGATGAGAGCCATCAAGATTCCAAACCACCATTAATGTCCCACACTTTGCATAATTACAATAGGCCCTCAGAGTTATATTTCATATTTCTAGTTTCAGATACAAGAGTGATATATTTATACAAATAGGATGACCACATTCAGTAGATTGTAAGGTATCATTACAAATCTTATAAGAGACCTTTTGCATGAAGCATATTCCAGTTACATTATATTCACTCGTTAACATATATTTATAAAATCATATAGAGTGCAACGTCACACAGCTTTGCTATAAGGCTTTTCAGATGCAGAGTCTTGCAAAATACAATTTAGAGTATATGGCCCAGGGAACCTTTTCTGACCTGAAATAAAGACCAAATTGGACAAAAAGGTGTAGGGGACTGGAAACTTATTGGGGACCATGGAGAATTTGTACAAGACTGTTCCATTGTGTACATGTTGGGTGGTGGAAGGGGGCAAGTTACTCCTCATCAAATGAGCAGGAGCATGGCTTAAATTCTCAGAGTATTTCCCGGAGCTCCCCGGGGCTCAGGTCTTCTGTCCTGTGGGTTTGAAAATATTGATCAGAGCTTTGCTCTGGACAGCTCCAGCTGAATTTAAGCCATGAGCAGGAGGTTCAATTTCCTAAATCTGGGGATGTCAGGTAACCCACCACAGGCATGGCCATCTTCATGGAAATCTTATGTTCTGCCCTCTTTCCTGGCTCTTCCTAGCCCCCTATGGATCCTGCCAGTGAGGCTCCATAGACACTGCACTGTCAGGGCTCCACTTCCAGCTATAGCGCCTCAAGATGGGAGTAGGAAGTAAGTGTCATAAGGCATAAAGTGAACACTGATGGTCACTATAACTTTTGTATAAACTCCCGATAGGGTGGGCCTTGGCTCTACATCCTCCCATCCCCCCACCAGGATCCAGACCTCATGGAAGGGCTTCTCTGAGTCCTAGGGGGTGGGAGAGGATTTCCTGAAAGGGATCCATAGGATTTTCATTCCCCGCCATGAAGGGATAAGGGATTATTTGCACCTGTGATTCTAGGAAGCCTTGTGTATGTATAGGGATCACAAACAAAGCTGAACTCCAGACACCAAACAGCACACCTGTAAGGTTATTTAGGATCTTACTTTGGGACCTTGCATGCCCAAATGTATTTGCATCCATCCCTTTCTAAAAGCCCTATCCCATATATCCTTGTGCCCACTACTACATTCCTTTCACTTTCTCTAGAAATCTTCCACCTCAGCAGTCAGTTCAATTCTGTGTAGCTTCTCTATCAACTATGCACTGGGCTCTTTGTACACACATTGCCATCATCTCCAAGCAACGGATCTGCCAGTCTGAGAAAGCCTATGATATTGCTGGGTTCTGGGCATTTGCACAGAGGCTCACTGTAGTCACACTAACCTTAGCAGCATAGATCAAGGGTCAACTCTTCTCTCCACTGAAATGCAAAAAATACCCAGTGTGACAAAGTTCCTCCTCTATCTTGGTGGGTCCTGTGCTTATTGGCAGATTTTCTTGCCTCAGAGATTCACCATGTGGGTTGGGAAACAGCCCAGAGACCTTCCCCTCTGGAAGAACCCACAGTCCAGGTCAATTGGGAGGTTTGGGGGGAACCCAGGCCCACCCTCTACTCCGGGCTCCAGCCCAGGGCCCTGTGGACTGCAGCTGTCTATAGTGCCTCCTGTAACAGCTGCATGACAGCTACAACTCCCTGGGCTACTTCCCCATGGCCTCCTCCAAACACCTTCCTTATTCTCACCACAGGACCTTCCTCCTGGTGTCTGATAACACTTGTGCTCCTCAGTCCTCCAGCAGCACACCCTCTCAGCTCCTTGCACCTCTTGCTCCCAGCTCCTCACACTCCCACCACAAACTGAAGTGAGCTCCTTTTAAAACACAGGTGTCCTGATTAGCCTGCCTTAATTGATTCTAGCAGCTTCTTCTTAATTGGCTCCAGGTGTCCTAATTAGCCTGCCTGCCTTAATTGGTTCTAGCAGGTTCCTGATTACTTTAGTGCAGCCCCTTCTCTGGTCACTCAGGGAACAGAAAACTACTCATCCAGTGACCAGTATATTTGCCCTCTACCAGACTCCTGTACGCCACTGGTCTGGATCTGTCACACCAGGTTAAGGCATATGCCAGGGATTTGGTTTTAAAAACCGAAAAGATAAAGGTAATAAAGAATTTATAACAGGCAGTGCTTCTTTTATTCCTCCCCAGTGCAAGCTATGCTAGTATTCCTTTAGAATTTAATCAATCACCATATTAAAAAATAACAACCAAGCAAGGGAAAAGTCCAGCAGCCCTGTCTCAGGGCAAAACATGTGAAGAGTAAAGACTGTGAACTAGGCCACCTGCTCTCTCTGTCCCCCATGGAATGAAACATCCATGTGAATTTTTCAAGGTAGGACAGGAGAAAAATGGACTGATCTAAAGGAGCATGAAATCCTCATTGCTCCAACTCTGTGGAATCCCTAATACACAATCTCTGTGCATTTGGGACTCTGGTGTGCATGTGTATTGGAGGCAGGAGAAAGTGGAACTGGGAATAACTGTTCTTCTCTTACCAAAGAAAAAGCACCTGCAGGAAATAATGCTGACCCTTTCCACATGCAAATCCCCTCTGTGTGGCCAGTTGCCAGTAGTGAGACCATGGCAACCTGCCTCTAGCTGAACTGATGGGCAGAGGATGGAGGGGATAACGTGAATGTATTGAGCTCCTGTGTAAATGTCCAGGCCCTCAGAATTGCCTCTCACCTCAGCACGATTTCGCTTGAAGATCTGGGAACATCTGCAGGCTGAAAGGGAAACAATCCTCTACAGAGCAAGAGGGTAAAGCCCACTCAGCCAACTAGATTTTTCCAAGTACTCTGTGAATCTGAACTTGCTCAGTTTCATGACTTTTCTGAGTGTGATCTAATAAGAACTACAGAATTTGGCCAAAGAAATGAAACCAGCAGTTTCAATTCCCTGCTACATCACTTTGTGATAGAAGAATGGTACATCTGGCAGCTGGGAAAACAACGATGACACATGCTACATAAACTGGGCACAGACTACGTACAATTATTAGAAATGGGATAGATCATGTAATATAGTTTTACTTGTGTCTCAATATTTACACCAAAAATAAGTATATGGGTCAGTATCACAATAATTCCACCTTTGCTCTGACCAAAGTTAAAGCCAACACACTATTCTTTCCTGTGAAAGACTATAGGAGAGAACTATTTTGGCATCTCCTCCTGCTATGAGGGAAGCAGAATTTAACTGGCATTCTGCAGTAGATTTTCATGGCTCTCTTAGTGTGACTAATAAATAAAGTAAACCAGCAGCAACTAATCCTAACGGCAATTAAACCCCCGATAGGGTTTCTGTAGCTGTTTAAAAGAAAGGGATGCTAGAAACCAGTCATCTGAGGGGGCAAGGTATCCTCAGGGGAAAGAGATCTCCCCCTCTCTGGAACCCTCCATGGACACCAGTCCATGTCTCTTCCTGTGTTCTGCTAACCACAGTTTCTGCAGTCATAGGCTGTGGTAAACATGAAGTTGCCACAGGAAGAGAGGACAGCCAGAACTCAGAGTCCCTAACATATGTATGTAGATATTATCTCCACACAGATTACCCTTCTGAGAGGCCCTGGGTGAATTGCTTTCTCCTCCCTCCTAACTCAGAATGGGTTCTTGCTCTAATGGGCCTGTTCTCTCCTGCTGACAGCTCCTTTCTGCCCCAGTTTCAGAGGATGGTTCCATAGCCAGGACCAGGACTTTGTCCAATATGTATTGCAACATTTTGCAATGGCTGCTGTAATGCAAGGAATGGCTCTTGGAGGAGGTGAAAGCCCTATCACACCCACCAATAATGAGCGACAACCACAAAGTTGGCATATAGTATCCTATGTGCCACATAATGATACCACCTTTCCTTTCACAGTTTGTATAAGCATTTTCCAATTACTTGTGTGCACTTGGTTCTGGTGTTCTGAAACAGTCAAATAAACTGAAAAATATCTATAACATGTGTTCCTGCCTGCGGAGACAATAGCTGTGCCTATTACATTTTATAATTGGATTAAATGTTAAATGAAGAGTCCTAGACACTACTAAAATGAAGGCTTTAATTTCTCACCGATCACTTGGTAGTTTTGTACTATAAAAGTGATTTGAACATGTGAAATCTGCTTGGTAAAACTCAACTTCCTCTTTGCTATACCATGTGGGACTGGTTTAGGACCCCTTTCATACAGGATATTTTCCTGCCATTGGTTTAGAAAAACTGATGTATAATTATGAATAATTACATTGAAATTAAATGATCAGAGTGCAGGGATGCTGAACATTTGCTGATGCATAGCGATGCATGTGTCTCCCAGTTATACAGTACTATGCACTCTGACTGGTTTCTAAGTGTCTGATTTCAAAAATCATCGTTTGGCTATTTTTCTGTAACTATGCTGTATGGCCTAAATTCTCAAAACTATCTAATGATTTTGGGAGCCTTGATTTCTGGGTGTCTGACTTCAGATTGTGTGGCCCTGTTTCCAGAACTGCTGAACATCCAAAACTCCAACCAAAGTGAACAGGAGCTGTGGGTACTGAGAATGTCTGAAAACCAGACCCTAGCTGTCTCAATTTGGGAACTCAAAGTGACCATTCGGACTGGCTGATAATGGTTATCAGCCAGTCCAATTACAGAAATTTGTATAATCACTATATGGTGGTGTTTTTTAAATTAAAAAAGAAACCACGAAAATAACAATTATTCAGCCCGAGAAGAAGGAAGAAGTTACACTCAGAACATGAAGCGGAGATCCACCTTTTCCAATGGTGGCATGTGAAGGCCTTCAAGTTTTGGAATAAATCCCATAGCTTGAATGTACATGGAGAATGGAAAATAATCACCTTTTATGGCCACCCACTGAAATCAATACACTTTCTGCAGAAACCACATAGATATAAACCACAAGCCATTGCACAAAATACCCTTATAAAACAAAAACACAGTATATTGCATGTGGTAGTGTGCATAAAATTATTTTATGTGATTAGTCTAACATAGAGGTTCTCAAACTGGGGGTCGGGACCTCTCAGGGGGTTGTGAGGTTATCTCATGGGGGTCATGAGCTACCAGCCTCCACCCCAAATCCCGCTTTGCATCCAGCATTTATAATGGTGTTAAATATATTTTAAAAGTGTTTTTAATTTATAAGGGGGGGGTCACACTCAGAGGCTTGCTATTTGAAAGGGGTCACCAGTACAAAAGTTTGAGAACTAGATGCTCACTGCATTCACTCAAGCCATTTAAAAAGTGAGAAACTCTCATGGTAATATCCTGATCTGAAGCTAATCTATATGCAAACAATAACAGATTTTCCGGGGGAACATAATCAATACAAAAGTCTTTTTACAAACAAATGAACTATTTACCTTTTCTTGTTGTTTTTCTGTTCCATCTTCCTGTTGGTTTATTCCTAATAACGATGATCTAATTTAATCTTTGATGTCTCATTTCCTCTTTTTTCAAGAATGTTGTCAGAAGGATATCTTTGTGGAATCCCCTATTTTTGTGACGACTTCTTGAGTTCCAAGCTCTACAGAAAACGAGCAGCAGAGGAGAAGGTGCATGAGATGAACTCCATGTGTGGCTTTACCTATTCTTCCATGGATGAAACACAGGGTAGAAGTCTCTTTCAGAGGTGCAGGTCTGTGAGCAAGTTCTTTTCTTCAGTCCATTCAAAAGGAAGCAAACACAACGGAAGACAGAAAGAGACTTTACTGCAGGTTATTCAGAGCACACAGTTTGAAAGGCAAACATCTCCAGTTGAGGATATGTCTGGAGGATCCACAAGTAGAGATACCTACCTGGTTCCTTCTTCCTGTAAAAGCATTTGCAAGAATTACAATGATTTACACATTGCTGGAGGCCATGTGATGCCTATCAGCTCAGTAACAACAGATTTTACCTGTGACAGTGGGCTAGGCCCATTTTTGGAGTCATCAGAGATTCCTCCGCCTATGGAATCCATGAGGATGCCACCTAATGACCTCATTCGCAAGCCCGTCCAAGGGTACTCATCATGCTGGCGAGTGACCAGCATAATGCAACACCAGCAGCCACTCTCCAATTCAATACTGAATGACTACCTAGAGCAGAAAGTGGTGGAGTTGTACAAGCAGTATATCATGGACAGCATGGTCAACAGTGCATCCCCCACTCAGATCCTGGCCTCTGAGCTCATCATGACCAATGTAGACCAAATCAGCATGCAGATATCACGAGAGAGGAATATGGAGACCACCAAGGCCAAAGACATGGTCATTAACTGCCTGTTACGACTGGCCAGTGGAAAAGTATCTAGTGAAATAAGCACCCCTAGTCTGCATATTTCGCAATAAAGCAGCATCAGTATGTAAACTGGTGGCATTAAGGTGGTCTGCGGCTAGAAAGCTTACAGGTTTTGTAAATACAAATATTAAGTTCTCAGTTTAGTACTTTTCTGGTATTATTAAATTAAATACTGTTATAACTAATAGTATTGTTATTTGACCAATTTTTGTTGGCCAAAGAGAAAAACTTTCAAGCTACACAGATCTGGTCCTGAAAAAGAGCTCTGTGTGGCTTGAAAGCTTGGCGCTTTCACCCACCCAAGTTGGTCCCATAAAAGATATTATCTCACCCGCCTTGTCTCACTAATATCCTGGGACCCACAAGGCTACAACAACACTGCAAACATTATTGTTATTTATAATTTGTACTGTCGTTGCACCCAGGAGCCCCAGTCTTGCTAAGCTCTCCCTCCTGCTTGGAATCTGCCGTTCTATCATTTGTAGGGCCCTACCAAATTCATGGTCCATTTTGGTCAATTTCATGGTCGTAGGATTTTAAAAATAGTAAAATTTCATTATTTCAGCTATTTCAAGCTGAATTTGGGGGGTGGGATAGCTCAGTGGTTTGAGCATTGGCCTACTAAACCCAGGCTTGTGAGTTCAATCCTTGAGGGGAACACCTAGGGATCTGGGGCAAAATTAGTACTTGGTCCTCCTAGTGAAGGCAGGGGGCTGGACTTGATGACCTTTTAAGGTCCCTTCCAGTTCTAATAGATAGGATATCTCCATTAATTAATTTATTTAAATTTTATTTATAAAATTTCACGGTGTTTTAATTGTAGGGGTCCTGACCCAAAAAGGAGTTGTGGGGAGGTCGCAACATTATTGTTGGGGGGGTTGCGGTACTGCCACCCTTACTTCTGCACTGTTGCTGGTGGCGGTGCAGCCTTCAGAGCTTGGCAGCTGGAGAGCGGCAGCTGCTGGCCAGGAGCCCAACTCTGAAGGCAGCGCCACCACCAGCAGCAATGTAGAAGTAAGGATGGCATGGTATGGTATTGCCAGCCTTACTTCTGTGCTGCTGCCTGCAGAGCTCGGCCCTCAGTCAGCAGCCACCACTCTCCGGCTGCCCAGCTCTGAAGGCAGCAGCACAGAAGTAAGGGTGGCATGGGATGGTGTGTTATTGCCACCCTTACTTCTGCGCTGCTGCTGGCTGGGTGCTGCCTTCAGAGCTGGGTGTTTGCCATCAGCCACTGCTCTCTGGACATCGAGCTCTGAAGGCAGTGGAGAAGTAAGGATGGCAATACTGCAGTGCCCCTAAAATAACCTTGTAACCCCCCTGCAGCTCCCTTTTGGATCAGGACCCCCAATTTGAGAAACGCTGGCCTTCCCAGTGAAATCTGTATAGCATAGAGTAAAAGCACACAAAAGACCAGATTTCACGGCAGGAGACCAGGTTTCATGGTCTGTGACGCATTTTTCATGGCCGTGAATTTGGCAGGGCTCTAATCATTTGTACAAGTGTGAACCCCAGCCTTCCTCCCAAACACAGCTGGCTGTGTCCAGATCTCACAACTATGACTAATCTCTACTGTCTGCCCCAGCTCTATCCATCCCCTTACTTTCTTTGTTTTGCCACCTTCCCTGCCCACTCCCTCTCAAATCCAATCCAAGGTCCATTCTGAGCCAAGTAGGCTCCCCAAGTGTGTGTATGAATTTGTTTTTCCTCTGAACTGAACCTTTAAAAAGAACTGGGAAAAGTGATAATGATCTGCAATCACCTGCAGACATTGGTTTTTTTGCCAGCTAGCTATATACAATGCAGCTTGGGGAACAGAACTGAGCTTTAGAAAACATAGCACTCTACCACTTGAGCTAAAAGAACATCTTCCTTAACCGAGATATGCAATATCCTCTTTTTAGGCCATTTAATGAATATTTTCTTATGAATCAAGTCGTGTAGGGTATTGAAGGGAGCAGAAAATCGGATTCATCATAGTTGGGAGAATTCCAAACTGCACACTAAAGGCCTGACCCATTGAAGGTAACAGGACTATTTCCACTGAATGCTTGAGGAAATCTAAATATCCCACCCAATAGCGGGCAGTGGTACATGTACACAGCAAGCAGTACATTAAAGTTTGGGCTTGTTCTTATTTGTTCCTAATTAACTTGTTTATTCATAATAGTGTCCCTTGCTGTGATCACTAGCATGCACCTCAGATCACAGAGCCTGGCTCTTGATGTACGCTTATAAGGAAGTCCTTCCCACCCCCCAGACTTGCATTCACATTTTTTAGACTCATTTTTTTGTGGAAGGTACTATCTCCTATTATGAGGTTGTACAATAGCTAGCATAATGGGGGGCCAGTCCTTCTGTGTGCTACTGTAATACAATAAATTATTAATAAACACCCACCAGGTATTTTTGCTTTGGTGATTCGTTAGAGCTTAATAGTTGCCTTTGCATCTCTCTCGGCGGGATCTTTTTTACTTTCATCTATACAGTTTTTTTTAATCAGCCTGTAACATTTAAAAAAAACCCAAAAAAACCGTTACTTAAAACTTCATTTTGTTGCCGCTCTCTTGCGACAAATTGCTTAGTGATAACATTTATACTTCCCTACTGTGTGATAATTTCAGGATGAAATGAATATTTGAAGTAAAAATTGTTGAAATTTGTAGATTTCTAATACCTTTGAAGTGAGGGCCCCATTCAAATATAGGGGCCTTATATCTTGTTGTCATAGCAACCTACTATAATACTATTATGCAGCAAATCAGGAAAGGTAATCTTTCCTTTGTTACAGTTCAGGATACTTCAATGATCAAATGCAATTTACAAATAGAAATGATGCTATTTTCCATCCAAGAAACACATTTTCACGGTAGCATGTAGAGAGTTATGCAACATCAGTTAACAATAAACATCTCTTCAAATCCTTTATGGTCTTCTTTAAACCTGCCCAGAAGAATATGGATATGCTAGGTCCTTTAGAAGCTATTTGCGAATAGCATGTGGAGCACCGCTAGAGTAAGTGAATAATGCATTTTTTTTTTTTTTTTTTTTTTTTTTTTTTACAGATATGCATTTAGATTTTTAAATGAGTTTAGTTTGACCATACTTGTACCCTGTTTTTGGTTGCTTTCTGCTAACATTCAAATGATTGAGTTTTACTGAATCAAATGTTAGTAGAAAATGAATTGCAAAGTCAGAGGCATGAATATTCTTGCCCAAAGTGCTTGCATCCTCATCAAGGCACTGAAATTGTTTCTTGCAAACACTCAGCTCTAAGCATAGCATTTGCTGTTTGGCTTGTGATCACATAATTGACATTTTAATCAGCTGATTCTCATAAGTCCAGAACTTAATTTATTTTTCCTTAATGGTGGGTGCTTGATTAGCAAGTACAGTAAATATGTTTTAAAAAGTGTTTCCACTGAGTCATGTAGCATGGCAGGTATCCCGCAGATTCATGAGATGCAACTGAAACTAACTACAGTGAGAGTTGGTACGTAACCCAGCACATTAGATGACTAAATGAGATACAAGAGATTAATATATTGCAGTTTTGGCTGCTGTCTCATTGGAGTTTTGATTTAGAATTGCATCATTGAAAAGGATTATTAATAATACGTTCTATTGGCAGTAGTGCCTGAGGCTCCATCCCCCTGCCATCAAGTATTTGATGTGGCTACTTTCTGCACAAGAACCTGCCACTCTTTTCTTCAGAATGGAAACAGATGTTACATCAATACAGCCTGCGCTATTCAGGAATCCCAGTGGTTTAAAGCCCACAATGATCTCCAGAACATCAGCTGCCTTGATCACAAGCCCGTGCAACACACTATATTTTGCCATGCAAAACTTCACTGTGGACTTCAAAGTTGTATCTGTCCAGTCCACTCAGTCAGGGCCGGCTCTAGGTTTTTTGCCGCCCCAAGCAAAAAAAATTTTGGCTGCCCCCCACCCCAGCCCTGGGCTCTCACCCCCGCCACTAGTGCCCTCCCCCACTCGCACCCCCTGCCGCCCCAGGCCTGGGTTCTCTTCCCCCCCCACCCTGCACCCCCTGCTGCCCCAGCCCTGGGCTCCCCCCCACCAGTGCTGACTCCACCCACTTCCCCCTCGCCTCCAGCCGGTCCTGCACTGGCAGGGTCAAGGTAAGCAGCGGGGCTCCTGGGCCACACCTCAGCCTAGGGTCCCTGCAGCCAGGACTCCCACCTCCAGGACTGGCCGGGACCCAGGAGGGCAGAGCTGGGGGACTGCCCCGGCAGGGGGCTGAGGAGCCGGGGCAGGGTAGCTCCAAAGGGAGCGGAGCCCCGGAGAGCGGGACGCAGGCCCTGCATGGCAGCGCCCCGCCTCTATGGTCCCACTGCTGCTGCTTCTGGCCGCCCTGCCGAGTCCCTGGTTGGCTCGAGCCGCTTCGCCCAGCCCTAGCTGCGGTGCTGGGAGGCGGCCACCCTGCGGCACCTGCAAGCGGCTCCGTGTGCCCTGCGGGGCGGCCCTCCAGCCTGGGTGTGCTCCGCTCGGAGCCTGCCCGGCCCAGCCACAAGGTGCGGGTGCTGCTCCCCTGCGGTGTGAACCGCAGCGGCCCGAGGGCGCACCCCGCGCACAATGCGCTACTGCTGCCAGGGCCGGCTCTAGGCTTTTGCCGCCCAAAGAAAAAAAAAAAGAGATGGCTGGAATGCCGCCCCAAGCACGTGATTGGTTTGCTGATGCCTAGAGCCAGCCCTGCACTCAGTGAACACCATCCTCAAACACTGTAAGAGCACATGTTTCTCCTGTGCTGCTGGTGGGGTGAGAGGGTGCAGATGAGCTTTGTAGAAATAACTCTTAACTATTGGTCTTGGTTTTTGGCCCTGTACAGGTATTGCCAGAACATACTCTCAGTTGCTTTGGAACGGCTTTTTTAAAGCTCCGCTTTTCTTGCTGCGGAAAGAGCAAGAGATAAGTATTTGCCCTAGCCTCCATTTTGAGAAAAGGTTTTGGAATTAGCATTAGCACCTGTGGAATTATTGGAACATCCCTCAAGGATTATGGGAGATGCCCAACATAAGGTGAGAATTTCACCTCTTTCCCCACAATTACCCTGAGCTCACTGAAAACTCCCAGGAGCCAGTTTCAGGGAGCTGAGTTGAGAACTGTAGGCTCAGTACTTACAGGGAAGAGTGACTGTAATAGTGTAGTAAAGCATAAATAGGGTTTCAGAGTAAAATTAAAGAACACAGCTAGAGCAGACACAACTTAATCTCTGGTACTTATATTGATGCTTTCTCAATAGATCAACTACCAATGGTTCAGTTCTCTAGTGCAGGCACAGCCACAGTAAGTTTCTTGTCAAGGAAACTCCCCTTGATATATTCTTGAATATCTGTAAAGTAAAAGTGTTAATTTGTACTATCCAACTGAGTATGAAATGTTAAGGTGTTTTTTTATATAAGGGCCATAATATTTGCACAGGTGCACTTATTTTGGGAAGCTGAATAATCAGCCTTTCCCTGGACAAACACAGTTGTTTACTTTTCCTGTATGAATACTTAGATATATCTTCCTTTTTTTTTTTAGTATTGTATTGAACCTGCTCCTTGAGATAACTAGGTGTCATCCACTTCTTGTCCCTGGCCAGGTTATTTTCAAAACATTATTTGAATTTAGGGAGCTATCACCTTAAGCACATGGATACTTCCTTAGATTACTCTGTACTCAGACTGAAGTTCATTCCCATATCTGTCTTTGTTCAAGCCAAAACTAACATCTCTTTTGTCACTACCGCACTAGATATGACTTTCTTTCCTGGCTGAAAGCCCTTTGGATGCTAATTTGACTCCTACTAAATTAAGTCAGGTGATTACCTAAAGCAGATTATCATTCTCTTTCTCTCTCAGATGCTAAATTGAAAAGGAGAAGCTCCTATTTTCCAGTAACTCCATTGACAATAATTTCTACCCTGTATCATATGAGCTCTTGACACATGAAGCTCCTTCTATTACAATGTTTCTGGAGAACCAGCTTTAGCTCCAGTGGCAGAGGCTAGGTGTTTTGAAAAAGTGCTTGAATGCTACCCCCACTTTATTGTAATCTCTTCCAGGTCCCACTTTGCATTAAGGGTACATTAATAAACATTTTATAAAGCTTAATAAATGATTAATAGATGTTTCAATGAGTGGTGAATTGAGTGCTATAGAGTCAAAAGATCGATTACAAACATGACTTAAAACCATCTTCAATACCCTCTACAAATGTACTTATAACTTTCTATACTACATGCGACTCATTGTGACCTGCTTATAACATCTATTAGTCCTTTATAAACTGCTTATAAATGTAACCTTGTGATAAAGCGTGCCCCTATTCTGTTAAGGTTCCATGCCCATCACCATCTGAATAGTGTCACTGTGAAAATCCAAGTAGCCATGGCATGTGGCGTCAAAGGTGTAACCCGAAGGGACCACAAATTTGTTGCAAGATGTGGCTCAACTGGTCGCAGTCTTGCCTTTCAGTTCAAGTCTTGCACCTTAGACTCGGCTTCTTTACCAGTTCTGATTTCCAGTGCAGCCCGAAGGGGGTGGCTATGTAATGCACATGTCTGTGTATGCGATATGAAAATGACTGTTTAATGCCAGGATGGCTATGTTCAAATGAGAACAAAAAGCTTATTTGCTGGCCACTTAATGACCCTAAATAAATTAGTAGACCTTTAAACACCAAAATCCATTTATGAAAAGAGTTACAGCACTGATTAGAGCCGGACACATTGCTGGGATTAAATCTGAGGGCCAGTGCAGAGCCCGCTGCAAGGACTGAGAGGAGATGCTTTGCGTCTCTTCTGTGTTAGGGCTGGAGTGACCCCTGGAGCAGGTTTGAGCAGCCTGAGCTCTGTCCTAATTTGCTCTCCCTGCTTACATAGGCAGGGACATCCCACCATGCCTCCTTCTACCCCCAGCTTTCCCACTAAGCCATGGCCTCCTGTGAATGGGGCAGAGAGCTGGTGTAGATGGGCCTGTGCCTGTCCTATGTGCGCACCTGCCTACTTTGCAGCCAGTTTTATGCTGGAACTGGTATAAAGTAGCCACAGCACAGTAATGAATTCCCCTCCTTGTGAGCAGGCATTAGGCAAACTCCCTATATAGCTTTGCTAAAGATCTTCTGTTGTGACCCGCAGCAGCCCTGTTATTCCATTCTAGATCATTCCAAAGCACTGCCAGTCATGCTGGGTTCGAGGAGTGGTCTTTGATATGGCTCTCTGAGCCTGCCAAACTAATTGTCACTTGTGGCCTAAGGATTTGAAACCAGAAGTGTGAAAGGCCTGATGCATTTTCACTAATTTGCTCTGCTACTTGCCTCCACCAACAAACCAACTCAACCAAGCCCTTTTGATTCAAAAAGACAGCTGTGTCCGGAGCTGCTCAACAGCCCTCTCTGGCCAGCAAAGGACAGCGGTGCTGACAGAATGACGGAGACAGATAGCTGCCAGACAGCAGAAGTTTCACCATCTGCATTATTAATACACATAGTAGACAATAGAGGGTGAGGGGGAAAGATCCTCTGCTGCTGTAAATTGGTGTCGCTCTCCTTAGTTCAGGGGAGCTACGCTGATTTATACCCGCTGAGGAACTGACCCAACAGCTGTTCTATGCTGGATGGAAACACCATCTCCTCAGAAATTTATCTGTTGCTTAGAGAATCAAGACCATACAGCTAAAAGCAAAATATAACAAATATTTCAGGATATATCATTTTAAATTAATATATGTTTATTCTATACATAATAATGTTGCAGCTGCTTTCGTGCTGCTGAATCAGGGAATGTTAGCTTGTGGTCTTCCAGGCATTAATGCTGAGAGAATAAGGATGATTTTTCAGAATGCTAAGCGGGCTCTCTAATGAACAATGCTCACCAGCCAACACATTGTCAGAGCGGCTTACCTCCTTCATGAATTCTCTGTGGAGCTCAGTGTCAGATGAAATACCTCATCTGACACTGAAATCTCATCAAGAAAAATGAACAGAGATCTCTATTGTATTAACATCTGATCACTACTGAACTGCAGTGCATAAAATCAGGCCTCTCTCTCCCTCAACTAATTCCCAACCTATCTATCCAAAATGTTGCTGTTAAAGTCATTTTACACTTCTACTCCTTTGGCCACACCAACAGCCCTCCAGAATCCCTTAACTGCCTTCCTATTTTTGCCATATCAGTTCAAGTTCATTGCCCTCACCATCAAGTTACTACATACTCACACCTTGGCCTATATGTCTGCTCCCATTTACTCCTACTCACAAGGTGAAATCCTAGCTCCATTGAAGTCAATGGGAATTTTCCTAGTAACTTCCGTGGGGTCAGGATTTTACCTAGTCTCCATGCTTCTCTCTGTACTCTCCCTTCCCTTCATCTTCTCTCGCACTCTGCTATGTGTCTTATTTTGTGTTGCCCCACTATGCTGAGAGCAGCCTCTCAATTCTTGTTCACCAAGCACTCTGTCTTCACCTTCCAATCCTGGCCCCAAACCCATTTCAACGACGAATCCTTCCTAGCTTGTGTCCTAAATTTTCAAATGTGATTTGAGATTTTGCTTGCCCAATTTCAGACATCATGAAAAGGGCTGACTTCTCAGAAAAGTGCACCGCACCTGCCTTCTGAAAATCAGACCCCTTTACAGTGTTTCAATTGGGGCACCCCAAATCATTAAGTCATTTTTGAAAATCCAGGCCTGATTCTCTCACCAATAATCTCTAAACTCTCCTTTACTTAAAACACTGACTCTTATCTCATCTTTATTTTGTCTCAAATTGCAAGCTCCTCAGATCAGGGACTGTGTCTCGCTCAATGTTTTGTGACATTTTGTGCACATTTTAGTATTATACAAATGATTCAAATAATTTCTCCGACCCCAAATTGTTATGCCACATTTAATATATCAAATGACAAGCCCAGTATCAATAAAACTCAGTTGCCTAACTAGACTGTAGGAAAGGAGAAAAACAGTGAATAAATCATATAAGACTGAGTCCAGTTCAGTGCTGGTGAAGCCCAGGCTGTGTGCCTTGCTTCTTGCCAAGGGCACAAAGCCAACCTGGAGGAAGATGGGCAACAAAACAAATCAACTATAACTTCTTGTAAGATGACGGAGTAGGTACAAAGCACAGCAACAGGCAGTGAGGCCTGCTCAGAAGGAGAGAATCTACATAAACACAAACCAAAGAAGGTAACATGAACAAAAAGAGTGACAGATAATTACTTCCCTTATCTGGAGACCAAGCCAGTTTTCAAAGCATGCAGGGCCTTCCCCTAGGCATTCTCCTCCTTTCATCAGTCCAGGATCCGTTCCCTCTGAACAGACGTTCATGGAAGGAGAGTAGAGGGGAAGAAGGAGTTCATTCCCTATGTACTGCGGACTAGCTACTGTCCCCATTATATCAATCCAGAAATAAACCCCCCTCTGACCGCAGACCCCTAGTTGTCACCTACACTCTATGCTGGAACTCATATGGGGTATCATTGAACAACTGCATCCTATACTCAATGGGGACCCCATTCTGAAAGAAATCCTTCCTGAACCCCCACTTCTGGCCTTCAAACGACCCACTAATCTCTCCAAAATCATTGTCAGAAGCAAGTTCCCCACAGATCAGGACACACCAACTCAAAAAAGCACCACACCTTGCCAGAACAATAGATATAAACCTGCAGACACATCTCCACTGCTACAAATATCAACATCCCCCACAACACACCTTTCAAGATCCATGGACCCTACACATGCCCATCACAATGTGTGATGAACCTCATCCAGTGCACTAAATGCCCCAACAACAGCTATGTGGGTGAAACCAGATAATCACTATGCTCTTGAATTAACTCACACAGAAAAATGATAAAACACAAAAATACCCTATCACCTGTGAATGAACACTTTTCACAAAGTGATCACTGTACGTCTGACCTATCAGTCCTCAACCTCAAAGGAAACCTGCACAATACCTTCAAAAGATGAGTCTGAGAGCTTAAATTCATTATTCTCCTAGACACTGAAAATCATGGTGTAGCCCAGGGGTCGGCAACCTTTCAGAAGTGGTGTGCCAAGTCTTCATTTATTCACTCTAATTTAAGGTTTCGCGTGCCAGTAATACATTTTAACATTTTTAGAAGGTCTCTTTCTATAAGTCTATAATATATAACTAAACTATTGTTGTATGTAAAGTAAATATATTTTTAAAATGTTTAAGAAGCTTCATTTAAAATTAAATTAAAGTGCCGAGCCCCCGGACTGGTGGCCAGGAAATAAGCTCACATGCTGCCTTTGGCACGCATGCCATAGGTTGCCTATCCCTGGCGTAGCCAATGATTTTAGTTTATTATCCATTTATTATGTGCTGTTATGATTAATTCATATGTCATGATATATTAAATCATTGTATGTTAAATAGAGTTAAATTCTAGGATTATAGAAGTATAAGATCAGTCAGCCTCATCTCAGTCCCGGAAAAATCATGGAGCAGGTCCTCAAGGAATCAATTATGAAACACTTAGAGGAGAGGAAAGTGATCAGGAACAGTCAGCATGGATTCACCAAGCGCAAGTCATGCCTGACTAACCTAATTGCCTTCTATGATGAGATAACTGGCTCTGTGGATGAGGGGAAAGCAGTGGATGTGTTATTCCTTGACTTTAGCAAAGCTTTTGATACGGTCTCGCACAGTATTCTTGCCGCCAAGTTAAGGAAGTATGGGCTGGATGAATGGACTGTAAGGTGGATAGAAAGCTGGCTAGATCGTCGGGCTCAATGGGTAGTGATCAATGGCTCCATGTCTAGTTGGCAGCCGGTTTCAAGTGGAGTGCCCCAAGGGTCGGTCCTGGGGCTGGTTTTGTTCAATATCTTTATTAATGATCTGGAGGATGGTGTGGACTGCACTCTCAGCAAGTTTGCAGATGACACTAAACTAGGAGGCGTGGTAGATACACTAGAGGGTAGTGATCGGATACAGAGGGACCTAGACAAATTAGAGGATTGGGCCAAAAAAACCAACCAAACAAACAAAACAAAAACAAAACCTGATGAGGTTCAACAAGGACAAGTGCAGAGTCCTGCACTTAGGACGGAAGAATCCCATGCACTGCTACAGACTAGGGACCGAATGGCTAGGTAGCAGTGCTGCAGAAAAGGACCTAGGGGTCACAGTGGACGAGAAGCTGGATATGAGTCAACAGTGTGCTCTTGTTGCCAAGAAGGCTAACGGCATTTTGGGCTGTATAAGTAGGGGCATTGCCAGCAGATCGAGGAACGTGATCGTTCCCCTTTATTCGACATTGGTGAGGCCTCATCTGGAATATTGTGTCCAGTTTTGGGCCCCACACTACAAGAAGGATGTGGAAAAATTGGAAAGAGTCCAGCGGAGGGCAACAAAAATGATTAGGGGTCTGGAGCACATGACTTATGAGGAGAGGCTGAGGGAACTGGGATTGTTTAGTCTCCAGAAGAGAAGAATGAGGGGGGATTTGATAGCAGCCTTCAACTACCTGAAGGGGGGTTCCAAAGAGGATGGAGCTCGGCTGTTCTCAGTGGTGGCAGATGACAGAACAAGGAGCAATGGTCTCAAGTTGCAGTGGGGGGAGGTCCAGGTTGGATATTAGGAAACACTATTTCACTAGGAGGGTGGTGAAGCACTGGAATGCGTTACCTAGGGAGGTGGTGGAGTCTCCTTCCTTGGAGGTTTTTAAGGCCTGGCTTGACAAAGCCCTGGCTGGGATGATTTAGTTGGGAATTGGTCCTGCTTTGAGCAGGGGGTTGGACTAGATGACCTCTTGAGGTCCCTTCCAACCCTGATATTCTATGATTCTAAGATTAAGCAGTATTTAGAGGGAATCATGTATTAGATATCTAAGTAAGAAAGGCTGAAATGCAAGACCTGTAGGCTGAGGCCTGCAAGGTATTAGCTTAGCTATTTTAGGCCTTGGAGATAAGAAATGCTGACATAAGTAAGTGACTGAAGAATAACCCGATGCGCTAAGATTATGGGAAAAGAGATACCAAGTGGTAATATTGCAAAAAATTAGCCTGAAGATTAATTTTAAATCACAAAAATGCTGTAGAGGCACATCTGTCTCTAACATGTGTCTTAGCCCCAGGGTATAGGTAGTACGTCAGTACTAATGAAAATAAAGAGATCCTACACAACCTGTAGAATTCGGGGTCTCTTAAGTTTCTAGGGGACACAGACCAATAAGGGAAAAGAGGCTTGACACTTTCATGTACATGTGCAGAATGTAGGTATAGACAGAATCACATAACAAGGGGGTGCCCAAAGTGGGAAAATTGCACTTGGGAGACCTCCAGCAGGAACCATCCTTGTACTGATGATCAATCCAGGAGAGCGCCATCAGACTCTAACACTATCTAGGAGGATGTGAGCATGTCTGTAGCTATAACTGGTGCATGGATATATCTAGGAGTTGTATATGCTGTGACCTTCATAACTTTGTTGGCAACTTTAATAAAATTGATAAGAGATAGTGGACCTTGTTCTTGTGATTATATGTATTACTTGCTATGGTTTCATGTGTTCCTATGAACTCTCAATCTAAAACAAGCAGAGATAACTCCATTGAACTTTAGACTGTAGCTGCCAGAGCTGAACCCTAGATTGTGCACTATAACATCACTAAAATTAACTTTAGCTAAAAATAAAGACTGCAGTGGCCTTAATAAAGACACTGGATTTATGGCTCATTACAACAATCTGTAACCCACTGACCCCCTCCTTTTTCCCCTATGATGACAGAGGTGTCAAATGGGTCACTCTACCTTGAATGGTCCCTTACAATTTGTGCTAAAACATCTGTTCCACCTTGCATTTTGCTCTGATGCTAGGAGTACCTTTTCCAGACCTGAAGAAAAGCTCTGTGTGGCTTGAAAGCTTGTCTCTCACTAACAGAAGTTGGTCCAATAAAAGATATCACCTCCCCATCTTGTCTCCCCACACTCTGTCACACTTCTATTCAGCCAAGGACCTAGAGATGACCAGCACAGAGAAAGGAAATGGAGCTGAGGCAAGTACCACTGCTTTCCTTTCCCCATGCACAGGGGGGAGGGGGAATCCTTCCATAAGCAAAGGGAAACACAAGTTAAAACTGCTGTGCCCTTAGGGGTGAATCAGGAAAGTAAGTAAGAGTACTGAATGGGCTCATGGCATCATAGAGAAAGGATACAAGACAGCAGTCTAAAAGGAGTCATTGGAGTGTATAAGAGAATGGGGAAAGGATCAATAAAGCAGTACAGCAGCATACTAGCCACCTGGAGGCAACCCTGCGTGATGTCAGACTGTATTGGTGGGACTACACAAAGCCTTGTGGTGGCAGCAGACTCACCGAAAGAGCAGTGCGGTGTGGAGATGACTGAAGAGTTAATCGCCGCATGGGGATTGTGAAATGTTCTCAGCTTCTGAAGGACATTCAGGAAATATATTTCACAAAATGGTTCCTGCTAAGAATTGTCTCACAGGAAACAGAATGTTCCTCATTGAATATTGAAGAGAGGACAGCAATTTGGGGGCAAGATTTTCAAAAGTGACAATTTTTGCAAGGCCAGCTCAGAACAGCTCTGATTTTCAGAAAACACTAAGCATCCACCTTCTCTTCATTTCCAGATGAGAGTCAGAGCTGGGGACCTACAACCAATTACGCGATGGGACTGGCTGGACCCTACTCACTGGAATAAGGAGCTTGGGCACTCTAGTAGTGGGAGTGAAGCACAGGGAAATCCACAGGAACTTCTGCTCTAGGATGGACTGAGGCATTTTGTGAACTGGACAAGCTAGCAGGTAGGGCTAGCCAAAACCTGGATATTTAATAGCCTGTTACTTTGGTGAAGATCCTGGGTAAATAAATTACTAGGCAAAAATAGAATAAGGGAGATTTTTTTAAAATGGTTTATGGGAAAGGAAGATTTAATGGGCATACAGCTCGGTTAGGCAGCATATTTTGTTGGTATAATTTCAGTATAACAACCAGGAGCTGGAACTCTGGCTTAGAATTAAATTACAACAAGAGCTGACCTATGTACTTCTATTTATACAATCCTAAAACTTTTGTCCTTTAAATGCAAACTATTTTGCTGGAAAGTGGTTCCTATTTTGGGGATAGGAGTATAAGAACGAGCTGAAGAAAAAGTCAATAATAATTTATATGATACCTACAGTCTTCTGTCCACAATGGGCAAACTCCAGTGCATTTCTAAATGAAAGCTATTTATCAAAGGAAAGAAACATATTAAACATGTCACAGGCAGGCATAGCAATAATTGGGGCTTTTAGGAAACTGATGTTATAGGCTGTCAGTTCCACCACTTTAAACCAATCAGTCTCAAGTGTTGTTGAAGTATTTAGCAAACGTAGGTTTAAATGCAAAGCTGGCTGAAGTATCACTCCAGAGGCAGAACGTTTGACTGAAGAGATATTGCTGAACATTATTCAAAAGCTACCTTCATATATTCCTCTGTCATTCTGCCCATTAATAAGAGCATGTTACAAATATATGGCAGTGTCCCTATAGCTGGAGATGAACCAAGCAGTAGTTTGAATTATTTGATTACAAACCACCAGCATTTATTGAAAAAACAAAAAACAACAAGGCAGGAAAAAAACAGATCAGCTGAATAAAAGCATGGCATTTACCAAAAGAATCCAGTAAAAAAAAGATAGCTAGGTAGAGACTGATCCTGAGAGGGACAGAGACCCAGATCTTTAAAGATATTTAGGTGCCTACCTCCCATTGATTGCAATGGGAGTTAGATACCTAGATTCCTTTGAAGCCTAAGCAACCACCAGTCAATGAGAGTCAGAGGTACTCATCACAGAATCATAGAATATCAGGGTTGGAAGAGACCTCAGGAGGTCATCTAGTCCAACCCCCTGCTCAAAGCAGGACCAATCCCCAATCATCAGGCCCTCTGAAATAGCAATGCTTAAAAAGTTGCTCCCTGCACTTGGATTCATAAACACACACTTGGGAGGGGGCAGGAGTGGTGGCATATTGGGCTTATTCTGTCTCAGGAGGATTTATTTTGTCCAATGCACAAAAAGGTAACAGCTGTAACATTTAACTGCTTTGATTTTGATTAACCGAAGGTTCCTGATTTTGACATTCTTCGTGGTCAGCAAGCTTTCCCTGTGCACCTGCTAATCGCAGCCATGCAGTGGCACTTCAAAGAATACTGACTCTCCCAAGTGCTCCATGATAGGTGATATTTTCTCCTCAGTCACCTCTCACAAAAAGTCAGAAGGTTGTTTTCCTGCTCAGAATGGACTGCAGGGATTTTTACCTCAAAACAATGCCAGACTCAACTGTGTGCGTTAACAACAAGATTAAGAATAGAGAGAAGCAAAAACACATTACATCGGAAGGAATGGCATGATGATGGGGTGGACAAGCCTTGGGTTCACCAGGACAGGAAGAGGTTAATTGTCTGTTGTGGAGACAGAGGCTGGAGCTGTCCCTAACCCCCAACACCTGTCAGCACTATCAAGCCTGGAAGGAATGACCCTCCCCCCCCCCCCCCCCGACCAGCTGGAGGAATAAAACAGGGGGAATGAAGCAGGCTTTAGAGCTGGGCTGTCCTCAGTGAGGAATCTGGTATTAGATGCAGAGAAAACTTCAGGATGAGCCTGAACTGAACTATGAATGCTAGGAGCAGAGAGCCAGATGGACTTCATGTTGTCCTATTATCATTTGTTTGGTGACAAAGTCAAATACCAAGACTGGGATGTCTCTGTCACACAGGGTGTGAGAAAGACACCTGTTCACAGGTGTGCATAATGTATCTTGTCTCAATCGCCTCAAAAGCTAGCTTAGATAGGCACCACTCTTTTTGATTATACCCTATAGTTCTAGAGCACCATCCTCTCTACGGCTCACCCTGTTCTTTCCTGGCCCTTCACAGGGCAGATCAGCACAGATCCACCCTATGGTAGCAGGTGTCTCATGTCATCCTCCATCTTTGAATCTCCTTGAAATCCCTCATTTATACTTCTGATCTACTCAGAAACACACTTCCACCCTATACTTACCTCCCCTGTACTTACCTCCCCAGGCTACGATCCCTCTACATCTCAGCTAACCTCTCCACAGATCAGAAGCTTCTTGCCACCAAGCTCTAAAATTCTGTCCAAAATTAAGTCCAAGCATTCAAAAAAATCATGAGGCACGTTGCCTGTATCATGAGATTTTAGACAATAATAAATGTTGCATTTTTTAATTTTTCCTTCTGGTTTCGAGCCTTTAGATTTCATATTTTCATGATTTTCCCCATGAAGCCTAGAAACTTACTATTTTTTTTTAATATGAAAGCTGAGCTGCTCAATCACAGGCCTCCAGGAGCTGGGGCTTTAAGAGAAATAGCAAAGATCACAAGACGCACAATATAATTGCTGGAGTTGGCAACATTTCCCACCTGATACTTGTAGACTAAGAATATCCCCCTTGCACACAACCGTCCAGGTCAGAAAACCCATCCTCCACATTCTGAACCCCTCCCTGACCTGCGTGATACACACCATTACCATCACCAAGATTAGTAATTCCCTTCTCTTAGTTTTTGGTAGGATTGGAGAAGGAGTAGCAGAGGCAGCAGGGAAGGACAGTAGCTGCAGGGTGCTCCATATGGTCTTCAATCCTCCCAGAAGCTGTATGGCCTGTTATATGCTCCCTTCTTCTGCTGGATGCATGGCCTGTGGCATTCAGGTGTATAGCAGCCTTCAGGAGCTGGAACAGCTCCAGCTCATCATGAGACCTCCACTGGTGGTAGATGGTATGACACTGCCTAGTATGTCTGCCACACTACACAGTATCTTTGGGGTATCTGATAGCTGTGGTATTATTTGTGGATCTTATCCCCCATTATCTCAGAACAACCATCTGTAAGCTGCAGATCCACCTTTGGCCTCTAGTAGTCACTGTGAAGCCTCCTTTCAGGCATACTGTCTGACTTCCCCTCTGCCTGCTCCCCCTGCTGGACTTGTGCAGAGAAGCCACAGCTGCAGCTGCAAAGAGAGGCAGGGAGGTGGCCGCACAGCAGCCAGTTGGCTGGCAGGGACAGAAGGTGTGTGTGTCCGGGGGAGGGGGACGGGGACGGAGCTCAGTCAGTGTTAGCTCCAGGTTACCCCAAGCCTGACCTCTATCCCCCAATAAGAACCCCTACGTCACAGCCAAATGCAAGACCCCAGCCATCATCCTCCAGAGAGGCTGCAGCTCCCCTCCTAGACACCACCTACCTGGCTATCCCAGCACTTCCAGCCCCCAATTACCACAGACACCTCTCAGCACCCACCAGCCCAGCCACCTCAGAATCCACCCACCTAACCTGGCAATCCTACACCTGTCAGCAATCCAGCATCCCTGGACACCCTCTCAGCCTCATAGCTGCCAGATTATATGCATTTCCATGTTCTGTCTGCCTCACTGCTTGGGGAAGGGTGTATTGATCATACACTGAAGCGTATAATCATATACAAATAACTTGAAAATATGCAAATTAGCTGTTAAATAACTAGCATAACATGTTACACACAGAGCTGCAGAAAACATGGCAGCCTTGAAGCTGGGGCAAGAGGAATAGGAGGTGTCTAGGCATGTTGGGGCAGGCGGGGGAGGGGGTTTGAAGTTCACACACTTATTTTGGGCTTGGTTCAGACTATTTTCAAAATCTCCATAGTGACCTGTAAGGCTTTCCTGAATTTTCCTAGCAGCCCTTCTATTTTATCAGCTATATTTAAGTTTTCCTAATAATTTAAAAAACAAAAATAACCCCCAAACAAACATTTTCCCCCTGTCTTTTATTCCTCCTGGAAGTTTGCTCTTTGGATGTACCACTTTGCCCTCAGCAGCTTGTGTACCTTGCGGTCGCAAACACTGTGGACACATTAATCAGTGACAGTAATCCGAGCTGCTCCTATCCAGTGAGTATTTTCCTTCCTACACTGTTTCTGCTGGGAGGCAGCGATATAACAACTTTAACCAAGGCAAGAGTATATGGGGTGAGAGAGGAAAGTTATTTGCTAGTGGTTGGCATGCAAATAGCAGTGATGTCAGTTGAGGGCAAAACGTAATTCCTTCTCACTCTGTTTTTTCTGGGGGCAGGGGGAAAATGGGACAGAGCCATCATTTGTAATTTAAAAAAAAAATCACAAATACAAGGATTTTGGCAAATTAAATAAAACAGAAATGGATCTTCATGGATCATGAGTCTCATAAGCCAAAAAGCGGGGGTGGGGGTGAAAAAGCTTTGCAAGTCCCCTTTGACTACTGGTAAAGCCAGTATATTCAGTAGGGTGAGACTGAGATTTTAGTTCACTATATGCTCAGCTAAAATTGCAGAAGGAGGTATATGATCAGTTTTTGGAAAAAAGCCAATTAAAAGTAAGTATTAGAACAATACACAACTCTCAGCACAAGCCTATTAAACTCCCTTTATTTCTATCAGCTTATGGTCCGCTGCTCAAGGAAATTCCAGAAGGGTTCCTTGGACACAGAGTCTGCCTAAAGAGTGGACAGATGAAAATGCTAATCACTACCATCATATTCCTTAAATCAACTTGAAACTATTAACATGCATCCCTCTGAAAACAATAAATATACTTTTTAAGTCAGGAACAAAAGTATTTGCTAATGGTTTGATCACATTTTGGTGGTATTTGTGTAAGAGGCAATGAATTTGATGCCAGTTGTGACTAAATACATTGCAAGGGTCCTTACACCACTGATACATGTAAAGGACTCTGTGAGGATTAAAAGCCCAAAAACAGTTACAAGAAGATACTACAGTTCCACATTCTATATAGTTTACATCCCAATTGTCACGAGCTGCAAAATTAAATTCTTCAGTGACCTTGTTTCTGTATTCCAATCATAAAAGTATGGTCAACTGCATACAAGACATTAAATTATCTGAATTTTACCTAGATAACTTCATATGACATCTGATACTGGCCTGTTAGTTTTAATCAGCATTTCAAATTACAAGGGAGCACCCACAAATGAAGTAGGTAACCCCATCAAGTACAGATTTTTTAAAAAAAATGAGAATTAAAGGCCAACTTTTGGCCTAACATAGGGCCAGATTTTGCCACCGTTACCGATACCAGATAGAACTTTCTGCTGCAAGTTACCCCCACTGACTTCAGTGGAGCTAATCATGGGTAAGATACCACTCAACAAGAGTTAAGGGCATTTGAATCAAGCCCTTACATATCATGCACCTTTAATAAAGTCAGGGAGACAAATTCAGCCTTACTGTAAGTGGATGCAACTCTACTGACTTGAATGGGAGCTGCTAGTGATCAACACCCCTGAAAATCAAGCCATTTACTCAGGTGCTTAAGGTTAGCTTTATGTTCCTAACATCAGGTATTCAAGTTTCCTAATTCTAGATTTTTAAAATATATTTTCTCTCTCTCTCTTGCTTATCACATTATGTACTTAGATTGAAAGCTCTTTGAGGTCAGGGACCATCTTTTTGTTCTACATTTATACAGTGCCTGGAACAATAGGGACCTGGTCCATGACTAGGGCATGTAGCCGCTATGTTAAAACCAACATAAACAACAGCATACACACATACTTCTTCATAGTGAACCCCCTATTTGTATTATCAATATTGTTTGTCATTAGACATCCTTCAGTAGTTGCCTCTCCAAAATCAGTATTTACTGCTATGTACAACATTGTGGTACCTAATACATCAGATGAGAGATTTCAAAAGCACCTAAGTGACTCACTACAAAAGTTATTTTTCCTCTCTTGGTATCCTACTGTTAATTGAATTGTCTCGTTAGACTGACCTCCCACTTGGTAAGGCAACTCCCATCTTTTCATGTATTTATACCTGCTCCTGTATTTTCCACTCCATGCATCTGATGAAGTGGGTTCTAGCCCACGAAAGCTTATGCCCAAATAAATTTGTTCGTTTCTAAGGTGCCACAAGGACTCCTCATTGTTTTTACAAGCCACAATGCGACTTGTGCTCCTAAAACACTTAGGGACTTTTGAAAATGCCAGCCCACAGCAATTTTCTAGACCTACATTGGATAGCAACTTTGCTTACATATCACAATATGTTGGTAAACTCTGACTTTTTCATGGTGACCCATATAAACACAATCTTGGGGTGAAATGCACTTAACTTGCATAAGTTGAGTAGTATGAAGTTTAAAGCCTTGTCTACACACAAAATTAAGTTGACGTAAGTTAGGTCGACATACAGCCACCGCAATCATCACCAGGAGCGCTTCCATCTACTCATCTGTGTGGGGCAGTGTGGGGCACTAACAGCTGGAGCTTCCCCCTCACCCCCTTCTGGGCTGACAGCAGGGCTCACTGCTGGAGCCCCGCCTCTCTGGGGCTCACAGCTCAGGCTGTTGGCACTGCGTTGTCCTAACTACATCAACCTAAGCACCTCTGATGGAGGTGAAGTTATTAGGTGGGTGTAGTGGTGACTTATATCGGCAGGAGCAACATTGTGGTGTAGATGCTTACAGAGTTAGGTCAACCTTATGCCTTATGTCAACCTAACTGTAGACCGAGCCTAAGATATTGTCTGCATCTATTGCCCTGGGCTTATATTTTAGTACCACTCCATGCTATGCCCAGTCCTGAGACCTGATTGTTAAGCACCCAGGATAAGCATCCTAAGAGATTCATTTGATGCATTGTCCAAATTCCTTGTTAATTTGTCCCAAACTTACCAAAATAAATAAATAAATCTACCAAATTTACTATGGAATAAGTTGATGCCTCTGAAATTTCAGTTGGACAGCTCTTAGTTTTGCACACTTAGGATAGGGCGGCAAAAAAGCCAGAGCCTGCCCTGCTTGGAAGGCACCAATGACCATCTGTTGGTGCAAAACCAGAGAGAGCCAAAACAGACTCAAATCCTCAATTGAAACTGGAAGTGAGTGACATTTACGTCACACAAAAGAAACAGAACTCAATGAAACTAGCAAGCAGGCCCAATATACCTGACCTCATCCAGACTGATGAGGCACACTTTTATTTTTTAAAGATGATGTCCATTTTAAAGGCCGCATTTGACTCCCAAAATTGATTTTTTAAAAAGAGGGCAAATCTTGACCCCAGGGCCTGGCTCAAGTAGCTGGGCCAGGAGTTGAACAGATGCACAGAGGCGCACATGCCTCAGAAAAGTGATTCATCTTCATTAAAAAGACGTTTCGCTTACTTGCAGGAATCCGCAAAGTCAACATCTCACCATCCTCACTTTTCTTTAGATAAGGAAACCAAGTGAACTATGAAGCAAATAGTGTAGCCCAGACTTTGAGTTTATGTATTAATGGAGTTATCTAAGTGCATAAAATAAAATAGCCTCTCTGAGAAGATTAGATCTTTAAATTATGTTTGTGAGTAATTAGTTTTCTGAGGAGCACATGCTGATTTTCTTTATCAGAATTACTGTCATAGAACAAACAACACCACATTCATCACAAACAATTAGCTTGACAATTTTTTACCCTTTTTTCTGACTGCAGAAAAAAAAATGAGGAGATTGTGATTTTTTTGAATGTATTCATTGAAAAATATTTCTCAGTGAATTTTGGTGTCTTTTATTACTCTATGGATTGATCATGAACAGCTCGCTGTGAGTACTCAGTTAAAATTCAAGCTGTGTTAGCAGATTGGTCATATAAGTGAAGTTAAATAGCATTGTTTCTTGTCCTTGAATGGAGGGCTTTAAATAAGCCCTTGGGCCTCTAAATCGCTCAGCAAGAGGTAGCAGATAAATTGGATTATGGAATTTTAGAAAATTTTAAAGCTTTTATTTCCTGGGCCACACAAGCCTTACCCAAGGCATCATTCCTAGAAAAATTAGACTATGCAAAGAATTATTGGTTAGGTGCAGAATTTACATTTAAATTTCTTCCACCAAAGTAATAGTATGCATATGCTAGTCCCTGATTGCCATGAGTGCAGTTAGTTTCTTGTCTGTGTCACTTAGGCCCTGATTCAGCAAGGTACTTATGCATATGTGTAACTTAGGGTATGTCTACACTGGCAGAGTTACATTGCCGGCAGTTATATCACTGCTCAGAGAGCGCTGAAAGGAAACTGCTGTTGTGCGTTCACAGTCAGCTGCCTGCACAATAGAGTGTTCACACTTGCGGCACTTGCATCGGTATTCAGAACTGTGCGCTTTGGGCAGCTATCCCACAGAGCATCTCTTCCTCTTCTGCCGCTAAGAATTGTGGGAAGGTGGAGGGAGTTGTGGGGCATCCTGGGTCCTGTCCCAATGCCCAGTGATGTATAGCTTCGCATCCCAGCAATTCCTGAGCTTCCGTCCGCATTTGGAGCCATCTTTCAATGGTTTGTGTACTGTGTGCTCTGCCTCTTCGGTCTGCAGGAATGGATCCAGAACTGTTGACCAATATGCTGCTTGCTCTCCCTATCACGTCACAAGTGGCAGTGGAGTAATTCCTTAAACTGCAAAGGCAAGAGGAGTTCGATATTGATCTCGCCACGCATAGTAGCTACGACATGAGATTGCTTGTGGCATTCACAGAGGTGCTGACCACAGTAGAGCGTTGCTTTTGGGCTCGGGAAACAAACACTGAGTGGTGGGATCACATCATCATGCGTGTGTGGGAGGACAGGCAGTGGTTGCAGAACTTTTGGACAAGGAAAGCACATTCATGGGACTGTGTGATGAGCTTGCCCCAGCCCTGTGGCGCAAGGGCACGAGAATGACAGCTGCCCTGCCATTGGAGAAGCATGTGGCAATTGCACTGTGGAAGCTGGCTACACCAGACTGCTACCGATCGGTCGCTAACCAGTTCAGAGTGGGAAAGTCGACTGTTGGACTTGTGTTGGTGGAAGTGTGCAGAGCCATTAATCGTATCCTGCTCTAAAAGACCATGATTCTGGGCACCATGCATGACATTATGGATGGCTTTGCACAAATAGGCTTCCCTAACTGCGGAGGGGCGATAGATAGCACACATATTCCAATTCTGGCACCAGACCACCTAGCCACCGAGTACATTAATCGGAAGGGGTATTTCTCTATGGTTCTTCAGGCGCTTGTGGATCACCATGAACCTTTCACGGACATTAACGCGGGCTGGTCCAGAAAGGTGCATGACATACACATCTTTCAGATGTTCAGGAAGCTGCAAACAGAGACTTTCTTCCCCGACCAGAAGATCACTATAGGGGAAGTTGAAATGCCCACTGTGATCCTGGGAGACCCTGCCTACCCCTTGTAATACTACTCAAGTATTAAAAGCTCCACGGGCGCAGATCCTCAAATGAATTTATTTCACATGTTTAGGTATCTTGTTGAATGCAGTGTTGTTGTAGTTATGTTGGTTCCAGGATATTAGAGAGACAAGGTGGGTGAAGAAATGGGTTTTATTAGACCAACCTCTATTGGTAAAAGTAACAAGCTTTTGAGCTACACAGAACTCTTTTTCCGGTCTGGGAAAGGTACTCAGAGTGTCACAGCTCAATACAAGATGGAACAGATTGTTTAGCATAAGTAGTTCATACGTACTGTAAGACACTGCGGAGCCTCCTCCAGCCTTGGAGCGCCCTCTGCAGGCCAATGTCCCACTGTCACTGGCCCCATGTCCCTTCTAAACCCCGGTGCCCCTCTCCCTTGGGTGCTGCCCCCTGGCAGTACCCCCACTCTCTGGGCTCCCCTCCCAGGGGAATCCCCACCCTCTATCCCCACCTTGCCTCAGTGTTCACTGCCAGTCCTCATCTAGCCCCTGCACTCCGTACCACTCATCATCGGCAAGGACAGTTTGAACCTGCTGCCTCCACCTACTCCCGGGCTGCACCTCTGCAACCCCAGTACCTTTTCAGGCCTTTCGCTAGGCCTGCAGCTCCCCAGCTCCCTTGCCCTATTCCCCAGCACTGCTCTACTCCGGTACCTTACTCAAGTCCCAGGCAGCCAGGCCCGTCTCTTTCTGTGCCTAGAGAGAGACTGCCTGTGCTCCCAGCCCACAGCCTCTTTATAGGGCCAGCTGCAGCCTGATTGGGGCGTGGCCCAGCTGTGGCTACTTCCCCAATCAGCCCAGGTTTTCCCCTACCACATCCCTCTCCCAAGGCTGTTTTAAGCCCTTCAGGGCAGGAGTGGGTGGCCACCCTGCTACAGACACCATTCAAGATCAAATAGATCATTAACACCTTTGCAGTCATAGGATAAGTAGAGGGGGTTAGGTATAGACTGTTGTAATAAACCATAAATCCAGTGTCTTTAAGACCATGATTTTTAGTGTCTAACAAAGGTATGAATTTAAGCCCCCGGGCTTGTCTTTTGAAAATGTTATGCAGGTTTCCTTTGAGAACAAGGACTGAGAGGTCAGATATGAAATGATTGTTCTGTGAAAAGTATTTGCCTAGGGTGATAGGGTGTTTTTGTCTTTTTTCATTTTTCAGTGTGAGTTCATTCAAGAATGTAGTGATTTTCTCATTGCACCTACATAGTTGTTATGGGCGCATTTAGTGTCCTGGATGAGTTCTAGCACATGTTGTAAGTATAAGTAGGGTCCCCTGGATCTTGAAAGGTGTGTTGTGGGGGTTGTTGATCATTGTAGCAGTGAAGATATGTCTGCAGGTTTTGCATATGTTATGGCAGGGTCTGGTGCCACATTGATTTGATGAGACCTGATCCGTGGGGATCTTGCTTCTGCTGATGAACTTGGCAAGGTTGGGGATTGGATGAAGGCCAGAAGAGAGGGTCTGGGAAAGATTTCTTCAGGATATGGTCCCCATCAAATACAGGCTGTAATTGTTTAGTGATACCACCCCACACTGGCATTCATAGGGGGTAAGTGACAAGGGAAGGAGAGCCTAAATTAGCTCTGTGGCAGGTCTTTGGAAAGGGTTTTTAGAAACTCTGTTCCCTTCTGACTCAAGCTGTGTCCCATCCCATATAAAATATACCACTTCTTAGGGCTAGTCTACACTGGCAACACTAAAGTGCTGCTGTGGCAGCACTTTAACGTGCCTTGGGTGGGTCGCCCCACCTCCGCGAGGGGCGTAGCTCCCAGCACTGGTGCACTGTCTACGCTGGCACTTTACAGCGCTGAAACTTGCTGCGCTCAGGGGGGGTGTTTTTTCAGACCCCTGAGCGAGAAAGTTGCAGTGCTGTAAATTGCCAGTATAGACAATATATTTGAGCATGTGAGCTTAAAATTCACTTTCCACCATCATTTGTGTGACTAAAACCTCTTCGTTTGAATGTTTGTGGAAAGTGAAAACAAAAAAGGACACAGGCATGGGTCAAGGCACATTTCTTTTAAAATTTGAGAAAATACAGAAGTTTCTTGAAACACGTCTTTAGTTCTAGTAGTTGGATTTTAGCACCACAGTAACAAATTCTCAATAAAGTTTAGATCAGTGTTCACTGAGGTTTTCATTCCCAATACATTATTATATACTAAGGTGTCCGCTGTGCTTCTGGAAGTGAAAAAACAATTCTAACTATGAAGTCACATCAGAAGAGCCAGGCTTAATATTTGAGTTAAGCCATACTTAAAACTTTGAGTTAATGTTAGTTCTAATGGACACACAGTACTATTCCCTCATTTTTTTCACAATTATATCCAGTAACTGTGACGTCAAGATAGAGCTGGTCAGAAAATAGGGGGGGAAATAGCCCATCGCCCACATTTTCATAAAAGTTTGTTTTTTGTCAACATTTTATTTTGATACAATTTTTGAGCATCTTATAGGAATGCTAGAGGTATGTGTGTGCATTTGCCTGTGTACAACTGAACACACATGCAGGTATTTAGGTCAAAATGCATAAAAAGGGCATAAAAAGTACAGATTTTCTGCTGCCACTTGTTCCTTCTTTATGGATTTAATACACTCACACTTTTGGATCAACTCCACTCCACATACCAGCACCACAATATTGTGAGCTAAATCAGTCTACTTTGGAACATGACAGTACAATACTATCTCTTAAACGCCATGCAAACTATCAGATGTAGGGATAGGATAACATGGTGATTGAGTCAGGTATATAAGCATGGGCAAACCATGTTACAAGTAAGTTAAAAAAATGAGTTACATATTTTTCTTCTTTATAAGGTAAGGCTTGAAAGGTTTATATTATTTTTTTACATAAGAAATTGAGGTCTACCTTGGGAGACTCAAAAGCAACTGGAGAAGTAGTAAAATTTCACTCCCACAAGGTTAAGCAATTGAGAGGGGTTTTTCAATCACACTGTTTAACACTCTTGTTTTTATTGGGTTTTGTTATTCTCTTTGCCTATTAAACTGCAATGCCTAAAGAATATTTAGAGAAAGGGTGTCTTTGTTAAAGATTCAACACCTCTAAGGGTCTTATAAAATGAAGGATTCACAGTTGCCAACTTTCACGCGATAAATAAGCACCCCAGCTTTCACAATAAGCCAAAAATCAAGCTAATCCCATTTCAAAACAAGGTCAAAACAAGTCAATTCCTAAGAACCCCAACACTCTATGTGACTAGATCCCCCTGGCGTGAAGTCTGGGACTGTGTTGGGCCCGCTGTGCACCCCTGACTCTCTCCCCCCCCTTGCCCTGGCTTGCCCCCTACCCCTGCTTGCCCCTCCTTGCCTCTGCTTGTTGGGAGCCGATCAAAAAAAAGAAGCAACAAGCTACAAGCCAAACAAGCAACAAGCCACAAACTAGCCAACAAGCAACTCACAAGCCAATTAAGCCAAAAACAAGCCCAATTTCTGCGTTTTTTTCATGGGTTTGGCATGTCTGGAAGGATCCTGCAAAAACACATGAGCAATGCCATTGGTTACTACGGCCATATCTAGACTAAGAAAATAGCTCGTGTCTAAAAATGGGTTCACTAACATGTTCTAATTATTCTTTGTACTACCATAGCACCTAAGAGCCTTAGTTTTAGACCAGGACCCCAGTGTGCTAGACCCTATAGAAACACAGAACATAGCATGATTTTAAACACCCATGTACAGTCGTTTAAAATGTGTTAGCTAGTCATAGTCAATCTCTAAGATATTTAATCCAGTCTACACTAGACAGATCCTTCGTCACTTTAACGTGCATAGTTTTAGTCCCAGCATGGACCACAGTTTTAAAACAAATCTCTCTCCCTCCAAAGCTGCAGCTTGAAAGCAAATGCTTTCTCATTATCTACAGTTTTGTAACAAGTAAAGTAATGGACAGTCTATGATTTATTTATTGAACTACCAGTTTGATTGAGGCCAGAATAAAAGTGTGGAAATGGCAGCGATTTTAAATGATTTTTTATACTCAGAGTTGAAGCCAATGGGAGGAGGAGGGAGTCTGACCACAAGTGATATATGCAGGGGTGGGGAGGAAGAACTACACAGATTACTTGGAGGCTTGCTGTTATACAGCAGTCATATTAGCCCATTGCTTACTGCAGTGGGATGGCTGCAAATTCAGCTATGACTCCAGCAGTATAAATAGTGCTTAAAACTCCTATTTTATCTCTCTCCCCTTTGTGTACATGGGACAAATCTTGCAGTCCTTATTCAGGCAAAGCTTGACTGGACTAGAGACTGCATTCTTTACTGAGAGTCTGAAGGTTTCCCCTGCCCTGGTGCTGAGCTCTGGAGACCATTACTTGTACAAATGTAAAAGGTCAGTGTTTGGGGGGATAGCAGGCAATTAGAGAATTTCAGGCAGTTTTGCATACTTCTTGCTTTATATCCTTAAAGGCGAGTGGATGGATGGGCTGGTCCATCATGGGGGTGGGGCCTAAGTTAACTCTCCTGCTGCCACCCACCTCTCTTTGGGAGGTGGTGATGGAATCCCTGCAGCTGCACTGAGAAGAGTCTCTCTGCTGGAGACAGAAGGGAAAACGTTGTTATACCTGCCACTTCTGTAAGGAGGAAAAGATGCAAATGGAGAAAAGGGAGAAAAAATGCTGAATAAAGAGATACTTTCCAATGATTTCTCTGTCCCACTTCAGACTGGAAATTTGGGACAGTGTCACTCAGAAAGGGGTAGCTGCCTGCCAGATCCCAGTTTCATCCATTCATTCCTAAACCTTTACAGTTCTTCTCTGGTTGTGCTCTGATGTGAGGGTTTCTGAGCTCTAGCTGCTCTAAATTCTAGTTCAAATATTAGTACAAAATAGCCCCTGGAAATGAAAGATCTAATTTTTTCCCCGTTAGGATTTCATTTTTGGCAGCAGCTGTAGCAAATCAATTGTAAAGGACCAGCAGAAAGACGCATCATCACTCTGACATGCAGTTCACATATTTCATATGTTAAAATATATTTTAAACCATCATTACTTCTCAAAGAGATTTTACAAGACAGATGGGTTTGGAAGGCTTCCTACCTGGATGAAATACAGCCATAGTGATATATGAGACTTATAGCTCAGAATTCCAAGCACATTCCCATCCTCGCCTAGGTTATGTGACAGAACACCTGTCTAAACAGGATTAGCTTCCTGTAAATCCAAGGATGGTTAAGGGAAGGTGGCAAGGAAGATAACAGGATAAAACTAGACAATTGGGAGAGCTCAGGAGGTGGAAACATTAAGGGGCTGATTTGGGACAGGGGTGATCAGTAGTTAGGGGCTCCTACTATTTTAGTGGATTAATGGCTTGTTTGCTCTTTAATCACTCTTTTAAAATATTCAAATCATTCAAAAGTGCCACAGCACTAGCTCACAGTGCTGCAATCTAGAAAGGAAATTTTCTCCAAACTCAGATTGGCATGGGAACAGTTAATTCTGATTTGTGAGCTGCAAAAGTATCAGCTTTTTGTCCTTGCTAAGACCTTAACCTGAAGGTGAAAACATAGGAAGAAGGAAGGAAGGAAGTGGAGACTCATTTATTTTTCCTGATGTAAAAATTAATGCTCATCAAAAGCCTTCCTCTAATGACTTTCATTGAGGTACTATCTTAAAAGCATCTCCTTAGCGTAGACATAGTGGGCACTGTCTCATCATTGTGTCACTGCAGGAAATAGGCGTTGCACTCCTCTTGTTCACAGGCTGCTTTGCTGTGCATCACTTTAATAACTATGATTTGCTACCATTTCCCTGGGCTTTTTTCCAAACAGCCGTGTGTGTGGTGTTAACTTTTAAGCATGGCTGGACAAATTTAAACAAACAGATCCAGGACTCTTGAATTTCGCTGAGAACTAAACTCTCAGTAGAGGAATGGAAAGTCACAAAGATGACAGTTTTCATAGACACAGGTGGGAAGTGAGGCACCTATCTCCCATTGCAAAAATCAAAGGGGAGTTAGGACATACAAGGGCTACTTGTGCCTTTGAAGATCTCTCCCCAAATAGTTAAGTGCGAAACACATTTGCGTCCATATGCAGCAGTCCAATTTAAATAATTGTTAGATAAGAGCCATGGGGTATAAACCTGAAACTTGATTCTCCTCCACACCAGTGTAACAACATTGACGTCAATGCTATTATTATTCCTAGTGCAAATCAGGAAAACTCCATTGAAGGCAGCGGAATGAGAGGAAAAAGACTCCAGGAGCAATCCTTTGCTCTAATCACTAATACCAATGCTGCTTGTTCTATAACAAGGATATATGGTCTATCCCTGTACATCACACACCCAGTTATAAGCCAAGGAATACTCAATCCCCACAAGCAACTATCTACTGTGGGCCAAGTTCAGCTAGGCTGGTGCAAATGGGTTGCAGGGCATGTAGGTAAGGGCCTGGAGAAATGCCCTCGTTTCAGAGGCCCCTATGTCCACCTGCACAACAGCACTGAATGTAGGTGGCATTCTGGGGCACAATAGAGACAGGTTGTGGGTAGAGCAGACTATAGAGGAGGTGGATTGGGGGGTGGGAGAAGGCATGGTTACATCAGACATGCACCTGGCTACTTTGCACACTTGCAAAGCCCCATCGTGCTCAATGAAGAAGGCATACAACTGAGGACCGCTCTAGCCTCTATCAGGGGCTAAACTCCAGAAACCACTGAATAGAGAGGGTGCACATTTTCCCTTCTGTGTCCCTGTACCTGCACAGAATGGAGTCTGGCTCTGTATCCATCTAGCTGTACCTTTGACCCTCTCCCTGGTTTCTGAGTGCATCCTCCTCAGGTATTAGGCCTTTTGCCTTCACCTTTCCTGGGATGGAATCCTGTGCTTCTCCCACTCCTGAGTGGGTCTTAAGCACTACAGTGCAGCGCTGATCCTCAAAGGTATTTAGATTCCTGACCATTCCTGGTCAGAGTGTAGGCTGGTACATGCTCCCCCTGCACAGCTCCATAGCATTCTGCCTCTCTGAAGCAGAACGTCTCCATTGCTTGCCATGTGCAGTGCAGCTCCATCAACCCCAACACCGTGCCTATATGGCCCTGTCACAGCACCTCCCTACCAGGTGCCCCATTCTGGCATCCTGCAGTGCAGCAACCACTCAGTCTCAGTTTCCCAGCTGGTCTTCTGCTGCTCTGCCCACCCTCCAATGCCTTCTGAGTTGCAGAGACTTAGCTCCCTGGCTAGATTACTTACAGTTCTACCCCTCCAAGGCACTCAGAGATCAAAACAATTCTGAAGCAACAAACGCTTCCAATTCTTCCAGGAGATATGGCAGGCAATAGGCCCTTGGCCTTTCTCCCACAATAAGTCCTTCATATCTGCTTTCTCTCTGCCTACCCCTTCCTATAGGGCAAGGTTTTTTTTTTTTAAGTCCCTCCCTGGAGGCTTGCTTCCTGCTCCAGCTGTCTGAATTTTGACTAATTGGGCCTTTAGTAGCCCATTAACCCCTTCCTGCCTTGGGTGGAGGCATGTGTGCCCTATTACAGGCCCTTCTTGTGACTGACATGTACACCTGACATAGGCTGCCCTTTCTGGATTTGGACACACTCAGAAGTTAGAGGTTAGGCAGACAATAGCTGAGCAAATGCCAGTTCCTGTGCTGCGATACTGAGTTTAGCATAAGCATCTTTCTCTACTTAATGGTTATTAAACAAGCTTGGTGAATTTTGGATGCTCACTGCCCACAGCAGCCAATATACGCATCATTAGATTTTGCAATAATTAGCTTGTATGCATTTCCTTGCATGAGGGAAAATGATTTCCCTGGCATCACATTTTATATAAGTGTGCTATTAGTCATATGCCATTGCCAGTATATTTGACTTGTTTGTTGTCTGAATGCTATTTAAGATTTATTTTGTAATTTTCAGCATGCCAGTGTAAAACATATAGTTTTTGCCTACCTTTTGCCATCACGTTGGAATAAATTGCCTCTTGATGCAAAACTGCTGTCAAGTGTTGAAACTTTCCCATGATGGATGACTGAGGAACCGAATATCCCTTGTTCCTGTATATCACTTCTCTGACTATGATGTGTTTTCTGTATAATATTGTGGGTTTAATTTCCCTGTTTGTCCCCAGAATACCCTTGAAAATGAGAAGTGCTGTCCCAACAATGTTATTATCTTGACAAAAAGATTCCAATTTTTTAGACAGTTATAAAATATATGTATATAGGCATAACATTTTAGTTGCATAATGTAATACCAGGCACAGGTTACCAATCATGTAAATCAGATCATCATTCATTCAAAATAACCATAATTTGCAGTTAGCTTGTCCATACTGAGATCAAGAAATACACTAACAAGGTTAACAATTTGTGCCAGTGTTGAAAGTCACATTCAGTGGATGGGGCAGCAACTAAGGACAGTATGGAAACTGGGGCTTTTAGTATATAGAGGCTCTTGCAATCCTTTTTCCTTTTAATTCATGTAGGTTCATATCCAATTAACTTTGTGATTGCTTGGGGATTGTACAGAACCCCAAATTCAAAGAAGAATGAAGAGCAAACTGCCAATTTTCCTGTCATTTCAGGTTAAAACAATACAGAGCAGCTATCAAATTTGCAAATCTCCTCAAATCTGGCCTGACCTATGAGGGTGTAGCACAATTCACTTGTTTTATTTAGTCTTGGGCTTTCTTACGAAATTTTTACAGAGCTCTAATAGCATCTCCTCCTTACATAGACCATTGGTCCCTTTCTTCTAACCTGAATAAGCCTGATATGTAGCTCATCTTTCTTCTGAATAGCTCTGCATAACATTTCTCAAGCGGGTGTATTTTAAAACACCTGGTTTGCTGATAAAAATAGGAGCAAAGTCAGGGAGGCGGAAGAGGTGGAAAAGGAAGTTTGAATGGTTTTTGTCCCCCTTGTATGCTAAGGTGATTATATATCCTGTTTCTGAAAGAAAATGACCGCATTTAAAAGAAATTTTACATGTTCTGGATTAATGATTGTCCACATTTATACTCCCATTCATGTTGTCTATACCAAAGAAAAGTTTAGGTCACTCTCAAAGTCTACAACCAGGAATTAAATTGAAACCAGAAAACTTAATTCACTGGTGATCTAAAACATTTTGGGGAATTTAACCTACTCCTTTGAAATGCTTTTATTTTGAAAATGTACCTGTGTGGCTTTCATTTCTGCCTCTCACCACAAGATGTCACTATTTTACCAATATAAGCATCGAAAGTCTACACTGCAGACAATTTTGCAATAATTCCTTTTCTTGGTATTTTAATGATTTATTGAAAACGTATGCAGATAATTATCTAGATTTAGCTGCTAGAGAATTGGAGAGGATGGCAACCTGTCAAAGACCAAATCAAAAAGAGCTTTTTGACACCTTCTAATACCCCAGAGAGACTACAAGGACTGCAAGCTGGTTATTTGTGTAGATGCGTCTAATATGGTCATATGGTTCCCTTGCTGTGAAATTTGGTCTTTTCTTATTATTTCTTTTTGGATTTTTCTTCTGGGATAAAATGCAGCATTTTAAAAAATACATATCCAAATTAGGCTTCTGTTTTCTTCAAATGAATATCAGATTTGTAGACAATCTATTTGCAGCCTTCCTAATGTGCCTGACTGGGAGAGTTCTCTGGTCAATTGCTTGACATCAGCACATTGGATGTGGTGTCGGTGACTGTGACGCAGTGTCACATGCACTGGCGACATAAGTTTGCTGTGCCAACATCATATATAGGGACACTAATGCCATTAGAATGTTGCAATGAAGGAACAATTGGTTTCTCAGTGTTATAAACTGTATTTCAAAATTATGGTGTACTTGAGCACCAATGCCAGCAAGCTGCTGTGAATGCACATGGCTTGTGTGGCCCAACCAGGGCTCAGAGAATGGCTAGCCATTCAGAGGATTTTCAAAACAGGTGGTTTGCTCCAAGGGCTTAGCTAGGGTGACCAGACCACAGGGATGAAATATCGGGACGCGGGGGGGGGGCGGAGCAAAAAAAAATGGCGGCGGAGCCAAAAAAAAAAAAAAAAAAAAAGCAGTTTCGCAGGGGCGGGGGGGGGGCATTAGCAGGCCCCAGCCGCGCCGGGCGCACGTGCTGCCCACCCCAGGGCAAAAGCTGGCCCCGATGCAGAAGGGGCTAGGGATAAAGAGGGCAGGGGGGGGGACAAGAAACAAAGTCCGGGGCTGGCCACGGCGCGGGCGTGCAAGGGGCCAGGGCTGGCACAGCCGAGCCACAGCAGCGGCCGGTCACCTGTGGGGCTCCAGGCTGGGCAACGGGCAGGAGCCAGGGCTTTTCCCAGCCCTGCAGAGCCTCCTGCCCCCCAGCCTGCCGTGGGCACATGCAGCGCGTCCCGCCGCCGGCAGGGAGCCCCACGCCTCTCCCGCTCGGCTGCGCTCCAGCGGCTCCTTCCAGGCGGGGCGAGCCGCTGGAGCGCAGCCAAGCAAGAGAGGCGCGGGGCTCCCTGTCAGCAGCGGGGAAGTTTATGGGGACCCCGGCTGGCCCCTCGCCCCTGTCCGCCGGCCTCCCTGCCTGGGACAAGTCTCGCCCCCGCAGCCTCTCTTCGCCGCGTGTCTCCGGCGGCCCACGCTGCCCACCCGGGCCAGAGCCAGCCCCGGCTGCTGCCTCCACAGCAGCGGCCGGTCTCCTGAGGGGCTCCCCGGGGCTCCAGGCTGGGCAACGGGCAGGAGCCAGGGCTTTTCCCAGCCCTGCAGAGCCTCCCGCTCCCCAGCCCGCCGTGGGCACATGCGGCGCGTCCCGCCGCCGGCATGGGAGCCCCACGCCTCTCCCGCTCGGCTGCGCTCCAGCGGCTCCTTCCCGGCGGGGCCGCGGCAACTTTCCCTTCCCCTCCCAGGCTCCTGGTAGTTGCCCGACCCTCCTCCTAACCTCCTCCCTCCATTGAGAGATCCAATGGGGGAAGGAGGGGGCGGAGTCGGGGTTGGGGGGGCGTGAGCGCCGGAGCAGAGGGTAAATTTCCTTCTTTGTCCCGCGTCCCGACCGAACATCGGTCGGGACGCGGGACAAAGAAGGAAATATCGGGACTGTCCCGATAAAATCGGGACGTCTGGTCACCCTAGGCTTAGCACTCCTAGAGGGCTCTTCTGGGGTGTGGGTTAAGGGACTGGATTTTCAAAATCACTCAGAGACTCTTCTGCCATAAGCCAGGAGTCACAAGTTAAATTGCTCAGGCTCCAGCCATTCACTGAATGAACAAGCATTGGAAATGAACGCTCATCACTCCTAGCATGTGGTTGGTTCCTGCAGGTTAGAATGAAGACCGGCATGTGGAAAGCTTACACTGGGCTGCCCCGGCTTCACTTTTTCTGTGAATAAATATCTGGACTCTTCCAAAAGCACTAAAACATAAAAAGCGTGGAGCAGCTCAACAGGACCCCAACTGATGGCAGGAGGACAATGGTTACTGTTGTCTTCCTCAGTCAGACTGTCTTAGGAAGGTGGTAAACATGGCTCAGTTCCTTGCCCTTTTTCTGGTAACCTTGGGGGTCTACAGAACTTGGAGGGACATGAGTTGTGAGTGCTCAGAAAATAAGCCCCTTAACTGTGAAGCCTTTCTTTTACTCAATCTTTTATTAAAATATCAAGAACTAAAAATTAAGCTGACTCCCCCACTGCACCCTGTTTATCCGAGAGTCCAATTTTTATTTCATTCCAGCTACACATATTTTCTTCATCTTTGACATACGTACAGACTATATCATGGCCTACTTGCTATTAAATGTTTCTGATTTAGCGCTCAATTCTGTGAGGTGCACAGGGTCAACTTTGTTGACAATGAGTACTCTAAGCCTCCCACAGGATGGCACCTCTAGTGAGGGATATTGGTTCTTTTGTGTTTCATAAAACTTCATCTGTTTCCTCTTCTGGTATTTATAAGCAGAAAGATATTTTGAGGCAGGTTTAAGCATCGTTAGCCATTTCCTTCTCTTTTTTTTATTTCTATTTTCACTAGGTTTAAACCAATGCATTTACACTGTTAAATATTTAATTGACAATCAGTACTCACAAAACCAATATTTCCAGCTGTACTAGTTAAATCTATCACTGGCAGGCAGTGCATGACTCATGCCATTGAGACTGGAGGCAATGTAAGCTCTTTCTGAGCTGTTTAAAAGCCTCTCCAAGGCTATCAAAGGTCCCTATCACCTTTGCTAATGATTCCCAGCAAATGACACTGTGCTAATTGAGTGCTTTTTGACTCCGTTCATAAAACCACTGCTCTCTACTGCAAGCATTTATTTAGTGTTTGCTCATTTATGTATTTAGCTTTAAACCAAAAAGAAAAATATAGCAGATAATGTATTGTACATTTGCAAGGGTCAATCCTGCTCTCACTGTAGTCATTCACAAACCGCCCATGAATTCACTGGGAGCAGAGGCAGGCCCTTATATTGTGTACCAGTTTACTTTTATCAGTCCTAGCTAGGGAAGGAGTGAAACTTTAGCTTTTTTGCCTCCTGATGTTTTAACAGGGAAATTTTGACTGTGGCCTTATGACCACTAGCAGTGCTTCTGTGGTTGTGGTTCTAAAGTAGAGAACTACTTCTCTTGAGGATATAGAGTCCAAAGACTGTAAATTACACTGTATGATCACACCCTATTTGGCCACAACATCTCTATTGCCAAGGACTGGTGAGTGGCTTCACTTTGAGTTTAATTGAAACAGTATAGAAACCAAGCCCATAACCGCGATCTCTGAGAATATTTGTGTGTCACTCAGTCCAGTTAGGCAGAGAAACATGAGAAATCATTTCCGTGTTTAACTACTCCACCATCAAAACGGAGGAGGACAGAGTTAATAAATGTGTTCTTTTTCCAACAGTTTTTAAAGCTCCTGACTTATAGTAGCCAATCAAGAGTTGTTAACAAAATGATACATTTTGGTCCCCAAATGCCTTCCCTGCATTGCCTTCAAGCACTTTGTCCAGTCTAATTTTACATAATGGGGTTTCTAAAAATTCAAGCCAAGCTCCCCATGCTTCACTAGGGGAAGGATTTATTTATAGGGTTTTAAAAATATGATTAACCTTTGCAGTGCTCTCCAGGTTAGGCAGGTTGCCATGAGATAGAATGTTCTCCATCATACACCAATGAAAGAGCCAATCCTAAATCTGTCTCTACACTTTTCTTAAGCTTTACCATAGATGCATTGTCACCACTGACACTGGGGGGGAGGAGGTCAGTAATGGGTGGGGTTTCCTAGCTGAACAGTCGAGTGTTACAATCAGACTTTCTATTCATTCTACAATTTCATAAATGTAAACTTTGCTCTCAACTCCACAAAGAGCATACTGTTCAGGTGGACTCAAACAGCTGTGGTGTAGGTATGATTTGTGGAAAGGAGCAGAGCCAAACAATTAAGAGACAATAATTTGACACCTCAGAATAATTCCGCTTCTCACTATAATATGGCTGTTTCCGAGAACCATTTAAGAACCAGATATTTTTGGACCAATTAATTATGGACACTTTTCTCTTTCCCTCATCTCTCCTTTTAAATCTTCATAATGGGGGAGATTTTCAAAGGCACAAATGGCAGTCCATTGCCTAGGTCCCATTGAGAAGTAGGCACCTAATTCCCATTTGTGCCATTGGCAATCTCTGTGCAAGGTGCCGAACATCCTTCCAACAATTTCTTGGTCCCCAACATTCACCACATTTCAGAATATCCCAGAGCTATGCTGACAAGTGTAGCCATATATTTCAAAAATTAATAACCATAGGGATATATTTCAACTTAACAGGAGCTCAGAATGGTCTCAGCATCCCACAGCAACCATCAAGACTGCTGGTGAAAAAGGGATCGATTGAAAACATTATATAGCAAAACAATAAGCATAAATATCACAATCTTCCTTCTGGAAGGTCACCCTAAATGTGATCATATTTGTTATATCCCAGTAAGTAACCAGTTATTCATATAGCTCTAGTCTCTAAAGAATAAATCAGACCACAGTAACATTGCATCATTTGTTTTTGTTAGAACAACCACAATTAATGGATGAAGGGAAGGTAGTGACATACTTTGATTTTTAGAAAGCATTTCTGAAATCTTATTCTCAAAATTAATTACATTGTTTTACTTAGGAGAATTGTCACATGGTTAGAAACTGGCTAGAGGCCTGTGAACACATGTAGGGCAGTGATAAACAGTAACATGCCGATTTGGGGGGTGGTTTCTAGTGGAGTGCTGCAGTGTTCATTTTTGAGCCCTTCCCCACTCCACCCCTTCCCCGAAACCCCTATCCCCAGCCTGCCACTTCCTGCCCCTGTTTCGCCTCTCCCCCGCCTCTTCCCCTCCACGCTCCTCTCCTCCCCCACAGTACTTCCCACACACCACTGAACAGCTGATCACTGGTGGGCAGGAGGAGCAGCTGATCCACAGGGTCACCGGTGGATGCTGAGCACCCACTATTTTTTTCCCATGAGCGCTCCAGCCTCCAAGCACCCACAGAGTCGGTGCCTATGACTAGGTTGATAGGAGAATTCTCTTGTGGACCTAGCGCTGTCTACACTGGGGGTTAGATCGGGTTAACTGCGTCACTCAGGGGTATGCATTTTTCACACCCATTTCCTAGTGTAGACCAGGCCTAAGATTATGAGTAAGTCAACACTTAGGCTACGTCTACACTACAAAATTCAGTTGACATAAGTTACGTCAACATTCATCCACCACTGTAATTAAATCACTTTTGCATGTTCACGCAATTCTCCTTGTGATGGGGAGCATACCATAGTTGCTGCTCTTGCATTGACAGAGCAGTGCACTGTGGGTGGGTATCCCACTGTGCAACTTGCCACCATCTGCCACTGGGTATTCTGGGAAGGGATCACTGTGCTTCAGAGGGGCAGACTCGGTGTTCCATGATGCAGTTTTCTTCGTCTCATTATTCCATGGGCTTCCTACTATGTTTTGTGCTGCTTTTCAACAGCCTCTGTAAACTGGGTGCCCGCCAGCTCTGTCTGAAAGCATGGATCCTGCACTGCTCTTCAGTCCTGTGATGAGCATTAGGAACACAACACAGCTGATTCTTCAGTATTTCATGAGCTGCAAATCTGATGATGACACCGTGGTGTCTGCCCTGCTGTGTGCCATGGACAGAAACAATTCAAGATTGCTTTTGGCATTCACGGAGCACCTGCACATGGTGGACCGCTGGGATCAGATTGTGAGGCATATATGGGATGACAAGCAGTGGCTGCAGAACTTTCGGAGGCACAAATCCACCTTCCTAGAACTGTGTGTGGCACTCACCCCTGCCCTGCGGTGCAAGGACACCAAAATGAGAGCTGTCCTAACAGTAGAGAGTAAGTGGCGATTGCTGTGTGGAATCTGGCAACTCCAGACTGCTACTGGTCAGTCAAGAATGAGTTTGGAGTGGGGAAGTCCTCCATGGGGGTTGCAGTGATGCAAGTGTGCCCGGCCATTAATCGCCGCCTGCTATGAAGGACTGTGACTCTGGGCAATGTTCATGAAATAGTGGATGGCTTTGCAACAATGGGATTCCCTAATTATGGCAAGGCGATAGATGGCGTACATATCCCCATTTTGGCTCCAGACCACCTTGTGATGGAGTACATCAACAGAAAGGTCTACTTTTCCATGGTATTGCTAGCACTGGTGGCTCCCTGGGGTCATTTCACTGACATCAACATGCATCTTCAGGAACACTGGCCTGTACAGAAAGCTGCAAGCAGGGACTTTCTTTCCAGACCAGAAGATTCCAATTGGGGATGTGGAAATGTCAATAGTGATCCTTGGAGACCCATCCTACCCCTTACTCCCATGGCTCATGAAACATTGCACTGGTAACCTTGACTACAGCAAGGAGCGCTTCAACAACAGGCTCAGCAGGTGCAGAATGACAATTGAATGTGCCCTTGGTCACCTAAAGGGTTGCTGGTGCTGCTTTTTTGGCAGGTTAGACCTCAGTGATCTCATGGTCGTAACAGCCTGCTGTGCTCTGCATAACATTTGTGAAGCTAAGGGGGAGAAGTTTCTGCAGCAGTGGAGTGTTGAGGTGGATTGGCTGGCTGCTGCTTTTGAGCAATCAGTTACCAAGATAGTTATAGGGGCTCTCTGGGGAGCTATTCGAATCAGGGAGGCTTTAAAGAACATTTTGACAATGAAACACAGTAATGTGGATTTCTTTAACGCATTGAGCCAGGCATTGTTTTCTTGCACCGAAGTATGAACCTTGTAATGATTGCCGTGTGTGTGTTAATTTTACAATGCAAATGCACTGATTACCACTGTGTATGAATTTCAGCAGCAACCACCATATGTAGGGGGCAAATAAAGATTCATTCTCTTTCCGTAAGTACATTTTTACTAAAAATTGATGCAAACATTTCTATGTTCTGCAATAAACATGAAAAGGAAGAGCACATTTGCCAACAAGGCTCTCACAGCTGGGTGTATGTCACAGCTGTCATTGTGAAACATGTCCCTTGGGGTGGAGTGCAGGGGGTACTACGATGGCCTAAGAACACGTGAGGAATGTGTGTGGGGGAGTATGGGGAGGGCTTGGAAGACAGTTTTGTATGGGCTGCAGGGGGAGGCAAGCACATGTGTTCTGCCTGAAGTTCAATCAGGGACCTCAGCATGTCTGTTTGGTCCTGGAGCAGCTTTATCATCCGCTCCTGCCCCTGTTTCCTCTCCTGGCTCTCCATTCACAGTTTCTCATTGATAGCCTCTCACCATGCTTTCTGCTTGCAATCCAAAGCATCAGAGGATCGCAGCACTTCTCAGAACATGTCTTCCTTACTCGTCCTGTTTAATTTCCTTACCAGATGGAGCCGCTCAGCCAGTGTGCAAGAGGAGACCCTCAAGGGCACATTTGCAGATGTTAAAAAAAAATAGAGGCACTATGGTGAGTGCACTCACAGCCTTGATCCAAACAAGTTAGAGACACCACTTTCTCACTTTCCCTTGGCAGGCACACAGCATGGCGAGAGCTCCAGCCATAGTGAGTTTGGCCCGGGGGGGGAAGGGCAATATGGACCTAGGGTCACTATTCTGAATACTGGCACTGTTTTCCACAGGCAGGGGTGATAGCAGCTGATATCTCACTCCTCAGGGTAACCGAGGATGCAAGGGCGCAGTTCCTGCATGCTTGCGCTGCAGACCGGGTCTGTATGCTGCTCACCTATGTGCTGCTATGGTGCCTGCAGAAGTAATTGCCTATTGATGCAACAAAGTTCTTATCAGGGTGGAAGAAACAAGGCAGCCCTCCCAAGAAACCTTTGGCAGAGGATTGCAGAGTACCTCCCAGAAAGTTTGCTAAAGATCCCCATGGAGGATTCCCATGACATCCCAGTGTGCATAAACAAACTTTTCTGCAGGCCCCCCTCTGCCTAGTTGCACAGAGGAATGAGAAGCAGATACAAACATGTGTTGGTTATTTCAGTATCTCTTCTACCCTGATTAAAAAAAGCAGAGCACTACCTCCCTACAGCATCAAAGCACAAGGAATACTTACCGGAGCTTCCCTCTCCTGCATCAGATGCACCAGAGCTGGAGAGCTGGGACTGGCTAGCCCCCTCCAGAGTTAAAAAGAGGTCCTGGCTCACCATGCAACCACACATCCTTGTCGCTTGCCTCTCATCATCCTCCAACTCCATTTCCTCATTCACCATGTTGTCCTTGGGGTTCAGGTCACTGGCCACTGTCTCCAGCCTCCCGCAAAGTATCCAGAGGGCTCTTGGAGATGGAGGTGGTGTTGCTGCCGAGGATGGCTTGCAGCTCCTTGTAGAAGCTGCATGTCTTTGGTGACTCACCAGACCTACGATTGGCCTCCCTTGCCATCTGGTACATCTGTCATAGCTCCTTGATCTTAGCATGATACTGCTGTGTGGTCCCTTTCGTGCCCCTTCGCCTCCATGCCACGAGCAATCTGTCTGTAGGTATCATAGTTCCTGTGGCTGGAGAGGAGCTGGGACTGCACAGCCTCTTCTCTCCACAGATCCCACAGATCCACCAACTCTGGTGTGCTCCAGGCAGGAGTGTGTTTTCTGCAGGGAGCTGGTATGGTCAGCTGGGACGATGCAATATGAGCTGTCCATGCCAAGCAAACAGGAAGAGGAATTTCAAAAATTCTCAGGGCTTTAAAGGGAGAGGAGCGCATGCCTGTGTACCTGGCTTCAGGGCAGCAGAGTTCAAACTGGTGACCCAAGTGGCCACGATGGACATTGTGGGATACCTCCTGGAGGCCACTTAGGGTGACGTAAGCAACGCAGCGTGTACACTGACATTGCGTCACTCTAAGTACATCGCCCTAAGCGCTATGCCTCTCATTGAGGTGGTTTTATGATGTCAGTGCAGCAGGAGAGTTAAATCAGTGGGAAGAGCATAGCAGTGTGTACACCTCCACAGTTAGGTCAACTTTAGCTGTCTTATGTCATCTTAACTGTGTAATGTAGACAAGCTCTTAAACTGCTACAGTGGCACCTCCCCAAGAGGCGGTAGCTAGGTTGACAGAAGAATTCTTCCATTGACTTAGCACTGTCTACACAGGGGGTTAGTTTGGCTTCGCTATGTCTCTCCAGAGAGAGGATTTTTCATACCCCTGAGACGCTTAGCTATGCCGATACACTTTTCAGTGTAGACCAGCCCTAACCCATTCAGGGGGGTTCTTGTTCTGAGCTAAAGCCGCTAAGAACTTGTAACCACAGAAAAACCCTCATGTGGGATTTGAAGGACTGATCACTTACCAGAGCCATTGGTGGAGTTGGGATGATCTCTCGTAAGCTCATTAACACGTGTAGGTTCTTGTATTGGTTTTAATATATGTTTTCTCTGTAATGCTTTCACCTGAAGAGTAAATGTGCATGCTCAGAAAGGGCTGTGTGGTAACCTATTTACTGCTGGCAATTGCAGCTGTTCATAGCCTTTGAAGACAAGGCAAAGCACAGACACTGGCCTAGTTAGGCAGTCTGGCATGCTGGGAATAATACAGTGTAGGCAGGGAACTGTTCAGCCTGGAAATACCCTGGTCAGGAGGGAGAGAGACGCAGATCTCCACCCAAGAGAGATGACAGCTGGGAGCCAGAAACCTAAGAGTTTGTGCTCTCGAGGGACCCTTGACGGAGAATACAGGTGCATTTGCCCAGAGCTGTTGCAAATGTATCTGGGGAAAATAATCCCCAAACCACACTCTGTCAAGCAAATTAAGCAAAGGAAAATGAACAGGTCTAACACTATAATCTTCTTTTTAAGTAACAAATGATTGATTAACTTGCTGCATTGAATTAGGAGAGTAAATGTTTCCTTTAATAAGCTGACATGCTGAATTTCGGAACATGTGCCTATTTTTAATACAGCAGAACTGTTGTCTCTTCCCTCTGTTCAGCATATTTCTCCAGGGAGCAACATAGCCTGATGCCCTCGGTAGAATTTCTGACTTCTGGTGCCTATTAACTGATTCTGTGTTCACTTGGCTAAACTGTGCAAACCCTTGTGGGAGGGTTTGGGTTGTTATAAAAAGCCTTGCTGTACTTCCAATCACACGCCCTATGAATCAAAACCAAAAATGACCTCCTCCTCCTTTTTCTGTTAAAAAACAGTTGCAGGAGAAATGTGGCATTGAAATTTCCATTTGTTTGTTTTGTTTTTGCTAACCCCTTCCTCCCTCCCTCCTTTCCACATTCTTCTGTCCTAGGCTGACAAACACTGAATACTGTTATTGCAAAAGAGTTCTCCCATTCCCCTTTTGCCAGGACCTGGCATAAACTCAGTTCCCATTACAGAACAGCCTTGACTGATCAGTCCCACTCTTCTTATGATACTGAGTAGCCAGTCTCATAAGGAACCTTCTCTCCCCCATCTTTGGGCTTGATCCAACATATATTGAAGTCAATGGAAAGATGCCGTTAGTTTCAATGGAGTGGATCAGGCCCTTTTTTCTGGACACTGCTCATATGGACTCCTCTCACATCCCACATCACTCATGGGTGTACAGACTGATCAGTGCAGAGCGGACACAATAATATGTTGTTGTATATGCTTAATATAAAGTAAATACAAAGGAAATGGGATTTTGTTTTTCAAATGAATGGAAAGCAGCCAGAGACCAAGGTATCAGCAGTGCAGCTCCTCCTCAGTTATTTTTAGATAAAACTGTATACTATGGAGATTTACATTACATCATTTACTTTAGTCACCATTGTAATGTAAATCTCCATGTCATACAGCTTTATTTCACAATTTTATATTAAAAAAACCAAACAAACAGCTGATGATAGGAGCTGTACTTCCCCACTGCTGAGACCTTGATCTCTGGTTGCTTTCCCATTAATTTGAAAATCAAAATCCCATTTTCTTTCACATTTCTCCCCCAAAAGCTTTCAAGAGATAACACATCCCCCATTCCTTTATTGTCATGTAAACTTGAACCCATAAAGAGCATAAATCTTTCCCCTCCAGGAGTTATCTGCTGTGTTTCTTCTTATCCTTTGGATGACTGCAGTAACTTTTATACCATGCTGTTGGGAGTGTAATGGTAAGCGCTTCATTAATAATGATTTGTACTATTGAAAAGTTTAAAACAGGCAGATCTTGGCAAGGAACAGACCTTATTTATTTTTGTTCTTTTTGTTAAACTCTGAAAAGAATGCTTTAAGAGCAGTTTGCTTCTGCTCTGAGATACTACAAGCAATATTTCACATGCCACTGCCCCAGAGACTGTATTAATCAGCAAAACAGTAATGGGAGTACATTCTGATAATAAATATTTTCATGTTTTAGTAATAAAGGGGATACATTTTACGGTGTGAAAAGGAAGAAACAAGAAGAGCTGGTGCTCTACATTTAGAAACAGTGATAATTCCAGGGATTTGCTGATTGGAGAATTAAGGAGGAACAAATGGACTATTAAAATCCAGGCTTTGCAGTCAGAAAGGACCCAGGACAGCAGTGGATCAAAGAAGGAGAGCAGCAGAAGTGGATCAGAAAGAAGAGAGCACAAATGAACGGTGCTGCCTGACAGCTGGGGTAGGCTTGGTTTCTTTGGGGTGCCTTACTTCAGAGAACCAGCAAGAAGTGTGAAAAAGATAGGCTTTACAAGTGGCTGGGAGGAAGAGAAGGAGCTAGGAGGAAAAGTGTATCTTGGGGCTCTGAAATGTTGGTGGATCTGGATCCTGATAAAGCCTTGATCTACTCCGTCCTGAGTTTGCTGGTACACGTTGTGTTACGACAGGAGATGAGTGGGGAAGTCAGGGAATTGTATTAGTGAATACAAATACTTCAGGGGGTGAAATATTCACAGCAAAATTCAGGATCCCAACACTCGAGCCTTTTCACATTTAATTGTGAATTCAAAATTGGTCCTGGTTTTTGCAATATTTTGTAGTAAAAAAGAAATCATTTTCAGAGAAAGCAAGCACATTATTGAGCAAAATGATTTTCAGTATAAAAGCATGGGAAAGTGCAAAATTTGCATGTTTTTGGAAAATGTCATGAATATATAAAATGTCATGGGTGAAATCATGGGGAAAACAAAATTATGGAAAATGTGAAAATAATGTCCTCAGTTTCACAGAGGCTTATTTAAATACTCATTGTTAGAAATTTCCTTGTCTCTTTTACTTGTGTCATTTAGTTCCTCCACAGTGTATGCCCGGAGTAGAAAAAACTGTAGATATGTATATTGCAAGGATCTGGGGTGATAGTGGATCATAAATTGAATGAGTGAACAGTGTGATGTCATTGCAAAAAAGGCAAATATCATTCTGGGACATATTAATAGGAATGTCGTATGTAAGACATGGAAGGTAATTGTTCCACTCTACTTGGGCACTGATGAGGCCTTAGCTGGAGTACTGCATCCAATTCTGGGTGCCACACTTCAGGAAAGATTGACAAATTGGAGAGAGTCCAGAGATGAACAACAACAATAACCAAAGATTTAGACAATCTGATATATGGAGACAGGTTGAAAGACTTGGGCATGTTTAGTCTAGAGAGAAAAAAAGGCTGGGGGGAGGGAGAGACATGATAATAGTATTCACATATGTAAAAGGTTATTATAAAGAGGATGGTTAGCAATTATTCTCCATCTTCACAGAGAGTAGGAAAAACAGTAATCAGCTTAGTTTGCAGCAAGGGACATTTAGGTTAGATATTAGGAAAAACTTTATGAGAGTAGTTATGTACTTGATAAGTTACCAAGGGAAGTTTTGGAATCCCCCATTAGTGCGTGTTTTTTAAGAACAGGTTAGACAACTACCTGTCAGTGATGGTCTGGTTTTACTTCTTCTTGCCTAAGCATGTGGGGATGGACTACTAGATGACCTCTCGAGGTCCCTTCCAGCCCTACATTTCTATGATGCCATGATTACCATTTGAGTAGATTATTTTTGAACATTTGAGGCTTTAAAATCTTGTCTGTGAAGCTCCAACAAGGCCTTTGGAAACAGAGAGTAGGAATAAATGGCCTTTTCTCAGTCAAAAAAGAAGTGCCCCCCAAATCAGTATCAAATTATGAAATAGCTTTGCAGGAAAGGAAATTAAATGCCAAACATTATATTAAAAGACTATCTGATTGAACCCATTAAAGAAATCACATTCTTCATAAAGGATCTACAGTATCATTGTTTTTCTTCACTAAGAAATGCTCAGAATGCTGTGCGATTTAACTTATCATTGGCAGAATACTTATTTATTCAGCATAGACCAAGTATATAGAAGGATATAACTAATTTTTAGCCTGGCCCCAACCTACCCTCTGATATGCGGGTGTAATTTTGCACCTGCATTTAACTGTGCAGCAGTACCCATTAGACAGGGACCCATTTAGACGGCTCCAGGCACCAGCCGACCAAGCATGTGCTTGGGGCGGCACCTTATAAGGGGTGGCCAATGTTGGGGTGGCAGGGGGCACTCGCGGTGTTTTTGTTTTTGTTTTTGTTCGCGGGGCAGCGCTTGAGGGTTTTTTTTTTGTTTCGGTGGCGCAGCGCTGGGGGGGGCGGGGGCTTCGGCTGCGCGGCACTGGGAGGGGCGGGGGTTTGGGCGGTGCAGCGCTGTGCTCCGGGGGTTTAGGTGGCACGGCGTGGCGCTCGGGGGTTTGGGCGGCGTGGCCTGGTGCAGCACTAAGGGGGCGGGGGTTTAGCTGGCACGGCGCTCCGGGGGTTTGGGCGGGGCGGTGAAGCACTGGGGCGGGGGTTTGGCTGGCGTGGCGCAGCGTGCCGGGGGTTTGGGCGGCCCGGTGTGGCACTCGGGGGGGGGGGGGGGGCGGGGGTTTGGCCAGCCCAGCGCGGCACTCCGGCGGTTTAGGTGGGGCGGCACGGCGCTGGGGGGGGGGGGTTGGCCAGCGCGGTGCTCGGGGGTTTGGGCGGTGCGGCCTGGCGCGACGCTTGGGGGGCAGGGGTTTGGCCGGCTGGTGCGGCGCTCCGGGGGTTTGGGCGGGGCGGCGCGGCGCTCTGGGGGGGTGTTACTGTGGGGCGGTGCTCTTCTTTTTTGCCTGGGGCAGCAAAAAAGTTAGAGCTGGCCCTGTATTTAGATGCCTAATTACTGCCTGTAGGTGCATAGTTAAGTGATTCTGTGGATCACTTATACTGGAGTAATACATACCTATAGATTAGATTGTTGTAACATAGGACCAGATTTATTTTTCTTTCACTGAAGCCAATAGCAAAACTCCCATTTACTTCAGTGGGATTAGAAGAAGATGCAAAAGGGATAACTTAATTAAGCTTTTGTTAAATTTGACATACAATAAACAAAGAAAATCTAGCTTTCAAATGGTACAAACCTGAAATAATAATAATTTAATTTATTCTTGGATAGAAAGGAGAGAGATGGAGGCATTTAGAGGGGAGAAAGAGGACCCTGGAAAAGAGAGTGGGGTCTACAGGGGCTGAGGGGAGAGAAAGAGCTCACTAGAGAGAGCAGGAGATAGCACTAATGATAGTCCCATAGAAAGGGAATGAAAGAGGCAATACCACATAATTATGGATCCTTTTGACAAGAAATAGAATTACCTCTCACTGGCTTTTTCAGAAAGAAGCAACCTTGACCCATGATTAGCCTGTGGGATGATATTAAAGCTGTCAAAAGAGAGGAATGCATTTGCTCTAATTGACAGACAAAACAAAACATGAAACAAGACATGCTTTAGGAGATGTTCAGAACTAAATCAAATCCACAGAAAGGCCTGGCGTAAGATCTCCAAAACTAAGGTAATCCTTACAAACCTAATTCATCTGAAGTATTAACATTCTGATACAGGAGTATGCTGACCTTACATTCATAACAATGTGTCAACAATGTTGGAAGTGTTATTCAGAAAATTCCAACCCACTTACAGCACCTCAAACATCACATGGCTACTCTTAAAGGCCAGTGAAAGATATTAACGAAATTATTGATCAGTTTGGATAGTATTGTAAACCCCATATAAATCCATTTGCCTTCTGACTAATGAAACCTGGTTTTGGTTGGATCCACCCCCCCTCCACCCCCATCCCCCGCTAGGAATACCAGCCTAGAAGTCTCATTTCCATGCAGACTTTGCTGGAGCATAAAAAGAGAATGCCTGCGGAGAAAACGCCTAGATTAGACACATTCCCTGTGGAGCTCTCAGAAACCATTTCTGATAAAACATGTTATTAAAGTTGTTTTTCTTTTGTAATTATACTTCAGCTTGGACATAATATATGAAGGCTGCAATGTCAAACACATACTGTATTAACAGAAACAAAATCAGCTCAGGAGGCTGCTTCAAGTCTCATTACTCATGCAGCTACAATGTCACAAATAGCCCAATTTCAGTATCTTTATTCCCATGCGCAGCACAGCAATGGAGGGCTGGAGGTGGGGCAAAATGCTGCCTTTATTGTGGGGTGTTTGTGAGAGCATACTCACCTCCTCCCCCATGAAAGTTAAAGCAGTCTCAGGAACGGTCTGATGCTCCACTTCTCATGACTTTCTAGGGGCTTTGGAAGCAGGGGATAAGCAGAGCACCACAGTGTTCCAGACACAACTCCTACCCTTGGGAAGCTGAGGGGCTTGATTAAAGGCCACAGGGGTGTAGGAAATCCATTGACTCAAAGACCATTTTATGCATCAGAGCAATGTAAATGGGCCTGAGTATGACAGAGCCCTATAACTCTAGTGGGATACGCACATATTATAATTTCACATTGAGTTTTTTTATATATGCATCTCTCTCTCTCTCTAGATATACACACATGTATTTATATAAACATGTGTATGCTCACATATGTTCACATAATCTTTATCATCTGTCTATTGACATGCTGGTGTGTATACAGCTATAGAAAAATCTGTATAACTATAACATTTTGCCCACCTATATTTCTTTCTATGAATGATAAATAATTAGTGTTGTAGCTATAAAGCTTATATATTCCTAGTCAATAACACCTTCAAGGTCTCAGTGCTGCCTACTGCTTGACCTTGGTTTAAAAGCTCACAGAATGGAAACCTTGAAACCAAGATCAACAAGATTCATTCTGACAGAAACCAGATGCAGCACAATAGAGAAAAATACACATTTAATTTTAGTCTTTTTTAAGTAATCCTCACTGTTACCAGTTCTTAATATCCTAACGTACAGACTGTCCTTCACCATATGGAGCATTCATTTTAATGCTCCAATTACATCTTGCTTGTACAGTGCTGTAAGTACAATAACTCTAGCGATTCTACATCATTCCCTTTTTGCAGCTGGAGAACACATACATACCAGTGGCAATAACATAATAGGGTGCTAACAGCTTTAGAATGAGGCTCTTTTATTGAAAGATTCCTGACTTCATAAAAGAATACAATGAGAAACATTATATTTCATAACATTTGAACAGTGGGTTATGAGGCTGTAATACCAAAAAAAAAAAAAAAATCCATATAATGGATATTTTTGACCCGCTGCCTTGACACAGAATGTACAAATGAACATTAACATAAGACAATAGCAGCATCTTTGAGTCAAAGATGCTGCTATTGTCTTATGTTAATGTTCATTTGTACATTCTGCGTCAAGGCAGCTAATCTCATATAGGGTTTAATATATTTCTTATTTGGTCTTTCAAGGAAAATGGAACAACAGCTCTAAAAGATGGGAAGCCGAATCTGAGGACAAGTGTTTTGTGCTAAATCAATGTGGTCCATATTAAATGGAGTTAAAGTAGCTGACTAATCTCAAATCAGAATTGTGAATGGGGAACGAGCCACCTATTGAATTGATTTCACAGTGGTAGCTGTGTTAGTCTGTATCAGCAAAAACAACGAGGAGTCCTTGTGGCACCCTAGAGACTAACAAATTTATTTGGGCATAAGCTTTTGTGGGCCACTTCATCAGATGCATGGAGTGAAAAATACAGTAAGCAGTATATATATTACAGCACATGAAAAGATGGGAGTTGCCTTACCAAGTGGGGAGTCAGTGCTAACGGGGCCAATTCAATTAAGGTGGAAGTGGCCTATTCTCAACAGTTGATTACTTTTGTAGTGCTAACAAGGCCAGTGCAATCAAGGGTGACGTCGCCCATTTCCAACAGCTGACAAGAAGGTGTGAGTATCAGCAGAGGGAAAATTACTTTCGTAGTGACCCATCCACACCCAGTCTTTATTCAGGCCTAATTTGATAGTGTCCAGTTTGCAAATTAATTCCAGTTCTGCAGTTTCTCATTGAAGTCTGTTTTTGAAGTTTTTTTGTTGAAGAATTGCCACTTTTAAGTCTGTTATTGAGTGTCCAGGGATATTGAAGTGTTCTCCTACTGGTTTTTGAATGTTACAATTCTTGATGTCTGATTTGTGTCCATTTATTCTTTTACATGGAGAGGCTGTGTCTAAAACTCTGTTTTCTTCTCAGCATTTCCTACCATCATTACACCTGAGCAGCTCCATCAGTAGGGTTGCCATCTTTCTAATTGCTGGTAACAGGACCACCGAGGCCCTGCTCCTGCCCCACCTCTTCCCCCCAAAAGTGGCTACATGGCAGACCTTACAGAGGCGCAATTGCAGCGGTATAGCGTGCTGCTGTAAGGTCTGTAGTGTAGACAAAGCCATAGATTTGTCATCTCTGAATGAATACATGATGAATAACTGGGTTCACTCCAAAAACTCCAAAATCTATGTTGGTCACAAACAAACAAACATCCTCTCATGATCTGTTATTTCATGTGAAGTGCATCCAAGACTGTACCTTAGATTTCTATAGTAATTTGGGGAGACTTCTGGGGATTATGCCACTTGAAATAACTGTATTTTCCTTAATAAATTTTTCTTACATTACTTCTGACTTTCTCATTTACTGGCATCTTCTGGATTATGGAGTCGGGATTTATGTGAGTGAGTACAATAAACCTTACAACAAACCAAAATAAAATAATAAGAACTAATGTTTGGAGTTGGTCCAAACCTTAAACCAGAAGTTTACTTTGTACTAATAATTAGCAATTATGTTGTGATTTACATGTTCAAAGCAGTATTCAGACAGTAATATTAATTTTACTGCCAATAAGGTATTGTTCAGTTGTTAATATGATTTATGTCATGCATTAAGATATGGAGCAGAATATGATTGTTCTGTTTATCTATTAAAACAAATGGTACAGGATAGTACAGTTATAGGCTGCCTAGAAATAAACATTTTCAACCAGGCGACCCTGCTGGGAGCTCCACATCCTCATCTAACTCCACCTCTTCATCAATAATGTCATCCTCCAGGTTAGGTCCTCTTTCCGCCGCCTCCAGTGCTTCACCTAAGACCTGCCGGTTCTATAAGGAGCTGGATGCTATCCTCGGTGGTGACCCCACCTCCATCGCCAAGAGCCTCGTGGATACTTCAGAGGTATGGCAGCTTGTTGCAGCAAACGCTCTCCCGCTTGGACCACTGTAGAGCTGCTGGATCTGCTCAGTATATGGGGAGAGGAGGCTGTGCAGTCCCAACTGCACTTAAGCTGTAGGAATTTTGATACCTATGGGCACATTTCTTGATGCTTGTGTGAAAAGGGTTATGATCAGGACATGCTGCAGAGCGAAGAGAAAAGATCTGAGGCAGGCGTATCATAAGGTGAGGGATGCAAACCGTCGCTCCAGTGCTTCACCTAAGACCTGCCGGTTCTATAAGGAGCTGGATGCTATCCTCGGTGGCGACCCCACCTCCATCGCCAAGAGCCTCGTGGATACCAAGTTACCAGTTCTTAATATCCTAACGTACAGACTGTCCATAAAGTAACTTGGTATCCACGAGGCTCTTGGCGATGGAGGTGGGGTCGCCACCGAGGATAGCATCCAGCTCCTTATAGAACCGGCAGGTCTTAGGTGAAGCACTGGAGCGACGGTTTGCATCCCTCACCTTATGATACGCCTGCCTCAGATCTTTTCTCTTCGCTCTGCAGCATGTCCTGATCATAACCCTTTTCACACAAGCATCAAGAAATGTGCCCATAGGTATCAAAATTCCTACAGCTTAAGTGCAGTTGGGACTGCACAGCCTCCTCTCCCCATATACTGAGCAGATCCAGCAGCTCTACAGTGGTCCAAGCGGGAGAGCGTTTGCTGCAATAAGCTGCCATGGTCACCTGGGACAATGCGATGAGACCTATCCACACTGAGACAGCAGGAAATGGAACTTCAAAAATCCCTGGGGCTTCTAAGGAGCAGATGGATGCATACCTGGCTGCAGGGCAGTGGAGTTCAAACCGCTGACCAGAGTGGTCACGATGGGCATTGTGGGCCCCCTACTGGAGGCTAATTAAAGTGATGAAATCAAGCGTGGTGTCTACACTGGCACTTTGTCAAGAAAAATGTAGAGGAAAAAGGTGGATGTATTTAGTTGCCAAAACCGGGCATCTTTCCTGACAAAAGTTGCATTGCAGTGTCTACGCATGCACTGTTTGGTAGACAAAAGGCAGTTTTTGGCGACAAAGCTTGGTAGTGTAGACTAGGCCTTAGTAAAGCACTCAGGAGGCAGTCTGAAGGGAAAGAAGGCACAGCAGTTAATAACTGCAAGAATAATCAGCTCAAAGGGGTTTGCTCAAGTTTCTGGAGATCTCTAGGCCTTGGCTACACTTGGGGATTCACAGCGCTGCCGCGGCAGCGCTGTGAAGTGCGAGTGTAGTCGCGCCATCAGCGCTGCAAGAGAGCTCGAAGCGCTGCAAGTACTCCACCTCTCCGAGGGGAGTAGCTTGCAGCACTGCGAGCGAGCGTGCAACGCTGCAGGCGCTGATTACACTGGTGCTTTACAGCGCTGCACTCGCTGCGCTCGGGGGGGTGCATTTTCACACCCCTGAGCGCAGCAAGTTGCAGCGCTGTACAGCGCCAGTGTAGCCAAGGCCCTAGTTTACATTGAGAATGCTCAGATCCTTTAAAAGCATTAGCACAGTCACGCCCATATTTTTTAGCTATTCTTACTTCTCCTAAACAGTAATTAAATAGTGAATTGTGGTCTAAATAATGTGAATTCAGTATGGGGCTGTTAAACGTATCCACTAAAGCAAGAATGGCTTTATTTGTTAGGTCATAAGTTTAGGTTGTGGGGGAAGACCAAGCCACAAACTGCCTCCCTCATCAGTTCTGTTTAGGGTGGCCAACTTTCTGATTTGTGAAAACCAGACACTGAGTGCTGGAACCTCCCCCGCCTCCTGCTCCGCCTCTTCCCCCCAAGTCCCCACCCCTTGTTTTTCTTCTCACCCCCCCCACCAACACTCGCTGCTCTCTCCACCTCGCACCCTCTGCCTGTTGAGCAGGGCTCTGGAGGTGGGGGTGAGTGGGGCAGGGCGGGGGAGGGAGAGCCACGCTTGGGGCAGGACGGGGAAACCACCAGTATCTTTCTCTGCCAGAGCCATTCCTGAGTGTGCCACCAGGCTCGAGCAGCAGGTGATGCTCTTCCCACCCCCCAGTGGCAGAGGCTAGTTACTGCAGGTAACTGGACTTTTAATGTCTGGTCAACAGTGCTCACTGGACAGTGCCAGGTCCCCATTTCAGCCAGACTTTCCAGCCAAAAACCAGACACCTGGCAACCCTAGGTCTGTTGCCAAAGAAAACCTTTATATAGCACCATAGGTTGGCATGACTACATAGGTGTTGGCTCCAGTGGCACAATGGGTTAGCATACAGTACTTATAGAGCAGTGTTGTGTGGAGTAATGCTGAGGTTGGGAGTTCAAACCTCATCTGGAGCACAACTTTGGGAGGGAGAGGAATAGCTCAGTGGCTTGTGCATTGGCCCGCTAAACCCAGCGTTATGAGTTCAATCCTTGAGGGGGCCATTTAGGGAACTGGGGTAAAAATCTGTCTGGGAATTGGTCCTGCTTTGAGCACGGGGTTGGACTAGATGACCTCCTGAGATCCCTTCCAACCCTGATATTCTATGACCCTAAAGTACAAAGAGAAGGACTGCAGTAACCCCCATTAGCTGCTTGTTTTGCCTGCGTTTAATGTCAGCAATAAAGAGTGTTGAGAAATCGGAACTCGGTTACAGTAGCATTATAGTTATACAATAATAATAAATCACTTCAGAGTGCATTTCTGGGAGGTGACTGCATTGCTCTGGTGACTGAAATCTCTGATCCCTCAGCCTTTTGACTCACAATGTATCTTAGTGATGTTTTAACCCTCAGAACTTTTTACTGCTCAATACACACTGTTGAGTGCAGCAACATCTCACTACATAAACTTCAGAGAATTCTGAATTAAAAGCAAATCCACTTGACTCATTTGAAAACAGAAATCCCCCTTCAATTAATTCCTCATAAATACTAAAGATTGTTACACACAGGTCTCTGACATACTTGCTCCTATTGAAGGAGTTAATCATAAAAGTCTATGCCTATAAATAGAAGGATAAAAACACATTCTTTATCTGGGGCTGGGTTTCAGAGCCCAAATTCCAGCCCCAGCCTGAACATCTACCTACATACCTATTTTTAGTGCCCTCATATTAGCCCCAGTCAGTAGATCTGGGCTCTGAGATTCATTGCTGTGGGTTCTTTTTTTGTTGGGTTTTTTTTTTTTTTGCAGTGTCTAAACATACCCTTAGGGCCCTCTTGACCACCTTCTAGGAGCTTTGTGCAGGGCATCTAATCAGAAAGGTATTGCAGTGGGAAGGGAAAAGAACACTTTCTTCCACTGGGCAGCTCAGATGCATGGATGGTTTAATCCTGAGGATCTGCTTGTAATGAATTTACTGGGCATCCCCCAATCCCTCCTCTTTACTGTTGTAGAGAGAAGCAGCACAGAGGAGCACAGTGTAGGATTTAAATACTGCCAATCCCAAATATCCAAACATCTTAAAGGTAGACTTAAAAATCATGAGAGTTTAAGAAGAGGAGTTGCATTGTATTTTGTTTGTTTTTTGATTTTTTTCACCTACCTCCAACTTGTGTGTGATTATCTCAGGATCAAAATTCAGTCTTAAATATGCATGAATAAATGCAGACCTCCCTGCTTACTGCTCCTTACCTCCACTCATCCCTCAAGCTGGGGAACTATCATTCTCTCTCTCTCTCTGTCTCCCTCCCTACCTAGACAAGATAGAGTGACAGATGCTTCACTGACGTTCTCCTTGCCTGTTCCCCCAGAGACCTCAGTCTCCCATCTGCCCCACTTCCACATTCAGTCACCTCCCACATTTCCCTCCCTTTCCCTTCACAGCCTTTTATCCACCCCATTCTCTTATTCATCTACGCTACCTTCCACTGTTCTGATTAATTTGCCTCCAGCTCCCACACACTCCTGTGTCCCTACAGTCTGCCTCCGGCTCCTAGCCTTCCCCTGCACTCCCCATTCTAATACAGTCTTCCGCTCTGCTGCCCACACAGTTCCACTGCTGACATTTTCAGATATTCCCCTGTTCCTTGCTTGGCCCTCCCATGGTGATTATTTGGCCAGCATCTTTTCTGAGTGCAGGTTGGCTTCAGTCCCCTTGGAAACAATGGGGTAGTACCTGCATCTTCACTGAAGGCAACCTCTCTAATCTAGAAAGATTAAAGAATATGGTAGCTATCTTGAGGGCAGCCTTTGGCTTCAGCCCCATTGATTGTATGTAATGGGAGATAGCATCAGCCATTTTGGATAACGACAAAATTTGAGAAACTGAAGCCAGAAATTCACAAGAATCCTTTAAAAAGTGTGCAATATTGTAACAGTTGGCAACATTGGGATTTTCAAGAGCCCTCAGCATTGACAGAAGTCTGCTCCCATTGAAGTTTATGGCAAAACTCCCACTGACTTCATAATGACAGACCAGCACTCAGTGCTGTTGAAAATCCCACCCATAGAATCTTGTTTCTGAGATATCAAGCACATTTTGAGAGAACTGAAAATAATTAATTTGATTTAGTACTATGTTTATTACAAACTCCCCAGGTTAAAATGGAGGACATGACTCTCTAGATTAGATACAGTTAGTTTTGGGGCAGAAAAATAATAAAGTATTAGACTGTTGTAACTGGACACCAAAAAATAGAGCCTCAAGTTAAACACCTAAATCCATTTTCAGGAACCCAACAGGAGCTTCTTAGTGCTTAGGACTTTTGAAAATGTAGGATACCTTTTTAGGTGCCTAAAAGTGTATGTAGAAGCCCAAATGTAGGGACCCATTTTTAATATATGCGTACAAATATCTATAGTTCATGACAGACACTTTAAAAATAACTATATGAGCATTTTCCAAGTTATTGCCATACTAGTGCCAAAAACTGCAACACTAACCATTACAAAAATGATCTTATGACAGAGACACTATGCAATGAGATATTCAAGTCTGTTTGACAATAAATACCAAACAGCACAGAACACAAATAATAGACAATAATAAACGTCCTCATTCTTTACTCAGATAATATTTCCTTTTTAATATTTAAATAAGATTCTTCCCACTTCTAGTGAACAGGCTTTATACCCATCATTCATTAAATGTATGGAGAATGATCTAAAAATATTAATCATCCTTCACCACTATCTTCTCTTTCTTTTACACAGGGAAACTATGTATGATATCCAAACAGTAACAGATGGTATTAACTTTGGCCAAAGGCATGTCTAACCCAATTTCATCAGATTATTAAAAAGGGGGGGCACAGTGTTTTATGAGCAAATTAATAATCATACGTGCCCTGCCACTTTACCAATATTTTAATCTTAGACATTTCATTGTTGAGACTAAAAAAAAAATCATTAGTCTGGTATGTCAGATTACGCTGGAAGGGCTCTACCGAGATTGGTAACATTGATCATAAGAAGGGGAAATGTTTTGAGGCAGGCACAATTCTTGATGCTTTGGGGGATGGCAAGCCAGGGCAGTCCCGGGTGAACCCTTTTTCAGGATGCAGAAGCGTATTCTCCCACACCAAGTGGGGCCAACTCTGCTATTGGTCCTCCTTTGCCCTGCCAAATGTACTTTGGGGAGCTAACACTTCTGTCAATGCTAGTTTTAAGATGTAATTGCATTCCTGACTTTGGACCATGAAGAGGGGAAAAAAGGGTGAGGGAAGCCTCCTTTTCCTCCCCTGTGGATTCATACAAAACCAAACACAATCTGGCTCATACTCTTTAGTATGTATATTGTAGAACCCTGCTGAGAAATCTTCATCTGGATTCTTCAGAATGTATACTAGAAAGCACAGGTGTGTCTATCTGCAACAGTAGTTTGTAAACTTTTGATCTTTAAATTCTCTCTGCCATTTGTTACATACCAGTATGTAACTTTTATGTTGGTCTTAGATCTTCTTGTCTCACACAAAATCCATTCTAGCCCATGAGGTTAATGGGAAGATTTGCAAATATCCCAGTAGCTATTAACCTGTTTGCATCATTAGCAACATCAAGTGATATGATGGAGAATCACCCTAACAGAACAATAATGTAAGAATATCTATAATAAATACTTTAAAAGATATCTGACTGTAGGACAGTCATCACTAAAGTAATCTACACAGATAATGTATCCTACCTTAAAGTTGTTATCTTCTGGTGGTGAATGTTTGATACATACTAAATAAGGTTCATATTAATGTGAAATCTCTTGCTGTCAGAAGGATGTCTTTCATCCCTGCATATGAATTAATCAATTCAGATAATGAACCTTATTGTAATTTACATTAACACTTCAAAGTAGATTACATTTACACTCACTTTAGGCTCCTTTATGCACATGTAGATTACATTTGCACTCACTTCAGGCCTTAATATAATTAATTATCAGGCCTGAGCTTTAGAGTAGACTTTAGAGTAGAAAATTTATTTCACCTCCTCAGACCTCCCTCTTGAGAGCAGTCTGTATATATCCCCTGTTATTTAAACATAAAATGTAGTGCCCATTTTCTTCACAGTGCAGCAGGCTATCATATCACAGTCTGACAGACAGCCTGCCTTTCCCTCTCCTACAGTGTCTCTCTGATCCTTGCAATGTGCAGCTATCTTTTCTCCAACAGCTGATGACACGAGGAAATCAGTTGAGCTTATCATTTGCATTATTATTTTGCAGGAAATTTGAGCCAGTCACGAGGCTCATCAGCAACCTATTCCTTTCATATACAGCAAGGGCAAGAGCTATTCAACTGATTTTCCCCAGTGGAGTTATATGCTAGTTATATTAGGCTTTATCTACAATAGCACTTTTGTTGGTCACCGTCAGGGGTGTGAAAAAACACGCCCCCTGACTGACATAAGTTTCACCAACAAAGTACCAGTGTGGACAGTTGTAGGGATATTAAAGAAGGTACTAACTGTGATTCCCCCAAGTGACAGTGACCCCCTCATAATTTGTCCCCCACACTTTAAAATCCAACAGTTTCACCAAGTACAAAAATCTCTTGGGTCTTCTGTTAAAATTTGTAAGCTACTGTCTGTAGAAACCATTGATTATATCTATCCTGTGAAAGATACTTTATTACTATGTAAAACTTACAAACAAGTTACTTGACTTTGTTCTTGAAGTAATTGATACAATGTAAACAAACACTATAAGCCGTTAAGTGACTTTCACTTCATTCAACGGCTCCTAGGACAGACCCCCACCTTCTGTGATTAAAGGGTTGGGAGTCTCAAATGAATTAGCACACACCCCGAAGCTCGTAGGAGAGACCCCCACCCTCTGTGATTAAAGGGCCGGGAGTCTCAAATGAATTAGCACACACCCTGAAAGTGGTGGAGACAGTAAATTAAAATATGGTTAAGCTATGGAATCTATGCTGATGAATGCTTGATATACATGAATGGTTTGTGAGGTGCCAGCCTAGAAATGGAGTATCCATCGGCCGAAGAATGTGTCAAGTGAATGACCAGACAACCCCCGGAGGGTAAACTGGGATCCACCCCATCACCTGGAAGGATGAGAAACACAAACTTTGGACAGTTTGGAGCCACCAGGAATGTGTCCAGGAATGTGCCATCTGCTGATTGAGTCAGCAACAGCAGGATGAAACAGCTCCCATAGACTAACATAGGAATTAATTCCTATAAGAATGGACTCTCAAGACTGATGACTTTGAGTCTCTGGTTCTGCTGCCAACCTCCAGGAGCATCAGGTGCATCTGAAACAGACTCGGCTCCATCCTCATGATCAAGATACCTGGCCAGTAACTTGGCATGAGCAACTTCTAGGCTGGTAACTATAACACCTATACAGAACTTAAATGAATGATTGTGTGAATGAGTATATATATATATGTGTGTGTTTGTGTGTATAAGGAATAAGTAGTGATAGGAATAAGTAGTCAAACAACATTGTTTACTTTTATCTTTTGCTTTATCATTATATTTACAATAAATGTGGCATCTTTGCCTTATCCCTCTTAATAAGATCCTGCTGGTTTTTATTCTATTGGTATAACATTTTGGTGGAGAATTGCAAAAGGGGGAATATTGGTTAAAAAAGCCCCAGGTATTGTAAATATTGGTGTGCACACAACCGGCTCTATAGAGAGCAGTTCTATTTTTGGTTAACCAAAGCCTACTGACCTCTGGAGGGTAGAGGCTGCATAAAAGAGCTCATAGAAACTTTAAGCTACAATTCTTCTTATCCAAAGTGTTCACTGAGAAATCAGGGGTAACAAGAGCCTATAGGGCAAGGTAAAGCTGCTCGCTGAATGAGATCTGGGGTAGCAGGATAAGATAATTTAGGCTGTGTCACTCACTGCAAGGGTTCAGGAGTGACAAAGGAAACTATACACATGTTAAAAATGTTTAAGAAAAGACAAGGGAGATAAGTCTCAGAGGGAGGAATGGAGTTTGAAGGAGCTCCAACCTCACTTTTGTAAAAGAAATAACGCCCTTTAAACAAATCCTTCAGCGATATGGGCACAGTCCTTGGACTGAACAAGCCCTTGCAGATGCTTGCTCTATTTCGGATCTAGAGGATAGATTGGCCCCATATATTCTCATATGTAAACCCCCAAATGCAGCAAAAAGAGACGCTGCAGGGATCTGGCTGCTGTGGGAGGCTAGTAATGACAGCTACCTCCTCCTAACAGCCTGTAAAGAGGAGAAAATATCTCTAAAAGAAAAACTATCCCAATTGGAAAAAGGGGTAGAAAATTGGAAAGTAATGGCAACAAATTCCCACAATCAAATGGAAATGATAAAACACGCCTTTCAGGAAAGAAAAAGTAATGAGAGATTCCTGACAGACCAGATGACAGCCTATAAAGACATAGAAAAAGAAAATCAGGCTTTAATCAAAGAAAACCAGATCCTGAAAGGCATGGTTGAGAAATTAACATTAGAACAGGGCAAAGCCCTGGAAAACCATAATCACTGTGATTCTATTATTAAACACTTGAAACAAAAATTAGGTTTTGCTACCCGTCAAGTAGCGGCTGTCAAATCAGGAGAATGGAACCCTGACGACTGTCAATTCTAGCAGATTGTGAAGCAGAAATTTGGGACCCCCAAGAAGTCTGGGAGGGAGACATTTGGGATAACCCACAGAAGGGTCCTGTAGCCCTGGTGGCAGCTTTAGAGCGGTGCACTATAACTACCCCCAGAGCAGACTCTCAGGATGGGGGTAATGAACAAATAACAACTATCCCGGTGTCAGCAGCCGACCTAAAGGCAATGGCTGATCACCTAGGTATATTGAACAGGGAATCCTTCTCCCGATGGTGTACCGATGCCATCCTATTAACTGGGAGAGAGGCACTGACCACTACAGAACTCTACTGGCTAATGGGGATCTGTGCGGCTCCAGACATAAGAGCTACCCTGGACCGCATTAGAATAACTGAGCCTGCCAACAAATTATCTCTAATGGCAATGTTCGGGGAACAAATAGGTAGGAGAAACTTCATAGCCCAAGCTGTAGCTTCCACCCAGGGCCCCAATGAGGACCCAGAAAACTACCTCATCCTGTGGGCATTAATGCAAGTAATGTCCGGTCTGGTAACAGTGACTGGCGTTAGCAATCTATACACACTACCTTTCTCAGTCTTGGCTCTGAGAGACTGTGCCGCATCACTATTACCATATTATTCAGGGAAACTTGCGGTTTGGCAGGACGGGCACCCCGCAATGCTAGAAGAATTAAGGGGAATGGTACAACAAATTACCACACATGCAGGACCTAAACCCCAAACAAAAAAGGAAAGGGTTGCATATGTAGCGGCAATGCAGCCGACAGTCACTTTCTCAAACGAAAGTGGAACTAAGGGATTTGCAGGATCCCACGGAAGACACTCAAGGGGAAAATTCAGGGGACGGGGGGATACTCAGTTCAGGGGTCGGCTATATCCAGACCTTCAAAAGTCTCAGTCAGCCGACGGGGCTAAACAGCTAGAAAGACCCACCTCTGATGTGTGCCGCATGGCGTGGAAGTTATTATTACAGCTGGGAGGGGATAGAGAAAAATGGGATAGAGCCCCCATGTCTGATATTATGAAGGAAATTCTCAGACTGCAAGGCCAGAGAGGAAATGTTTCGGGGGTAACAACCCCAAGCGCTCCCCTGATGGACCTGCCACCTCCCCCTCCTTCAAATGATCAGGAATATTACTAGGGAAACCCACTTGGCATAGGAGCCCAACAGTGGAGGTATATAGGGGAATTGACATGGGATCCAGGAGGAAGACTCTATGTCTACATCCAGCAGGGAAATCAAGCTCCTATGCTGGCTCTAATTGATACCGGAGCCTCGGTCTCTCTAATCAAAACCGCTCCACAGACAGGGACCAGAGGGCAAATCATTATGCTTCAGTCTTTTCAGGGAAAACCTAGCCCAGGACAAGAATGGGTCCAGGTACAATTCTCTGTTCAAGGATTCCACACCACCGGGAACCTGATTCAGACAAAGCATATGACCGATGCCGTGATTCTGGGCACGGACAGGCTGTTTAAAAATAACATTATTATTGATCTCCCCAGAAGTGCTCTATGGAGACTTGAAACCCTTCCACCTTATCTCCCTACAGCAAGCCATGACAACTTTATCACTGCCAAAAGTGATTAGCTCGTCGTTGCCCTCACCGCAGAGCAGCAGGAGAAATGGCGTTCAAAGTTCCCCACAGTCTGGACCCATAAGAAAACAAATTGTGGTAGAATTAACGTTTGTGTTAAAATTGTAGGTGAACTTGTGTCCCCACAGAAACAATATCGGTATCCCAGGGAAGCAGAGACACAGCTCATCCAAATCATTCAGGACCTGGAAGAGCAGGGAGTGATTAGAAAAACTAACTCCCCTTTTAACTCCCCTGTCTAGCCAGTCATGAAGGCAGACGGGCAATCCTGGAGACTAATCCTATCGCTTCCCGGCTCTTTGAGCTCTGGTCAAGTGAAAAATTCTTTAATTATAGGAGAATCAACAAAGGAAGTATACCCATGGCCCCCATTGTGGCAGATATGACACAAGTCATCCAAAAGGTAAAAGCCACCTCCAGGTATTTTTCAGTTATAGATCTGGCTAACTGTTTCTTTGCCATCCCATTACATCCTGATTCACAAGACTGGTTTGCCTTCACCATCAGAGACCAGCAGTACACATTTCAGCGCCTACCCCAAGGATTCCAAGACTCTCCAGCTATCGCCCATAAACATGTGGTAGATATGCTGGACCAGTTAAGTCCCTCTGACCGACCACTCGTCTTTTCCTATGTGGACGATATTTTGGTTTTTGGCCAACTCGAGGCACAAGTGCAAAGACTTACAGAGGACGTCCTTGCATTGATCTAGGACACTGGCTTCAAGGTAAGCCTTGAAAAAGCACAATTGGTGCAAACCCAGGTCATCTACCTAGGTATTATCATTGGCCAGTAGGGAAGGCAGGTAGATCAAAGGAAGGTACGGGCTTTAATTGAAATGCCAGCCCCTACCGATGCGCACTCCTTAAGGGTTTTGCTGGGCGGATTTAACTTTCTACGACCCCATATCTATAAATATGCAGAGATCACACTTCCTTTATGGAAACTGCTAAAAAAGAAGACGCATTGGGAATGGGGTCCAGAGCAGGAGAACGCTTTAAATATCCTGAAGCAAAAAGCCCTAGCAGCCCCAGCTTTACGCTTCCCGGATGAATCTAAACCATTTGTCATCCGGGTAGCAGCTAATGAGGTGGCCAGGGCGGCTACTCTCTTGCAACAAAATGAAAACCAGACATTGGTACCTGTGGCTTATGAATCTAAAAAACTACAGGGAGCTGAACTAAATTTTGACACCTGTGAACGTGAATGCCTGGCAGCCGTATGGGCAGTTCAGTCTTTCGAGCCACTTACCAGCAGTGCCCCAATAACTATACAAAGCATACATACGCCTCTGAAATACATCCTATCTGGAAAACTAATAGGAGGCAGGGTGTCCAACACCCGAATGGCACAATGGACCCTGACACTGGTAAACAGAGGAGTCCGGGCTGACACAGTATCCAAACCTGACATGCTGACACATGCTCTTATTGAAAAGGGGACTAAGCATGTATGTCCAGCAGTCACACTAGAACAAAGGATAGCCCAAGCCCAAGCACCCCCCTGGAAGAATAGGATACCGTGGTCAGGAGAGACATATTTGGTTCACCGATGGTAGTTCTATGGTGGTGCACGGTAAAAAGAGAATCAGATATGCAGCCATCAATTTAGAAGAGGAGGTACTAAAGGGGTATTTGGATCATGGCTCAGCACAACATGCTGAACTCCATGCCATATACCAAGTCCTAAAACAATATGAAACAGAGAACTGCCCCAAGACTGTATACATCTATGCTGACAGCAATTACTGTGTAAACGGGGTGCAATATTGGATGTTTGATTGGCAGAGGAACAATTGGAAAGCCGCAGACGGGAAAGAGAGAGCATATATAGATGAATGGAGATGGATCTATGCCTGGGTTACCTCTCATCCCAACCAGCTTAAAATCAAACATGTCAAGGCACCATGGAAAAGGCTCCGCAGCTGAAACAGTATGGAATAACCGTGCTGATGCCATAGCCAGAGATTATGAAGGGATAGCAGCGGTGACCCAAAGGCAGGAAAAGAAGGTATTAGAAGCAGTCCGCGTCCCAGGAAGAATTGAAAGACAGGAACTGGTGAACATAGCTCATCAGTTCATGCATGAAGGAGTGGAAGGGACGCTGGGAAGGTTAAAGCAAGTGGCAGAATGGAAGGGGATGAGAGATGATGTGGATACATGGGGTCAGGAATTGTGTACAGTGTGCCAAAGATAAAGCTCGTCCTCCACACCAGCCTCAGATGCTACATCAAAGAAGGCTGGGACCCTGGCATAGAATCCAAATTGACTTCATTGATAAATTGCCAAGGAGTAAAGAAGGATTTCGATATCTACTTGTAATCACAGATTCCTTTTCAGGTTGGGTGGAAGCTTTCCCTACTAGGAACAATAGCGCCCGCACAGCCACTAAGAAACTATTCTCTGAAGTGGTTTGCAGATATGGGACTCCCGAGATTATCGACTCAGACAACGGAGGATCCTTTGTGGGAGACATATTTACTCTACTGCTTAAAGCATTAGGGGTTTCACACAAACTCCATGTCCCATACAGACCGCAGTCTTCAGGACAAGTAGAGAGGATGAACCACACTATTAAAGAAGCCCTAGGAAAGTTGTAGACAACACTGGTAAAAACTGGCCGGAGAAACTACCACTAATATTAGCAGCCATTCGCAGCAGTAACAGGCTGAGAACTAAGATCCAGCCATACCAGATCCTCTTCGGGCAGGCAATGAGGTTGGTCATCAACCCAGAACAAGCGGCAGACACAGAGATGAACAATCCGCTTGCAACTCATGAGCACTGGCAGTGGTTAAAACAGTTGCAGGAAGACAAAGCCACCCTGCAGCATAGAATGAGCCAAGCCATTGAGCTCATGAATACAAAAATGGATCAGAATAAGAATGGGGATTCCCTACTGTGGGAACCAGGGGATCAGGTAATGTATTTGAAGTTGGGCAAAAGGGATCACACACTGGAGTCAAAATGGACCGGTCCCTACTCCATAGTTGATCGCCTCAGCCCTCTCATTTACCGCATAGACAAAAATGGTAAATTAAAGTGGGTTCACGTTTCACAAATAAAGTTGTTTGCATAAACTAATTTTATTCTGTTGCAACTATATTTCCAGATACAACACCCCGATAGCATTCGCAAACCAGGACCCGTGGACACGGTGTATTTTTATCCCTGTAGAACTATCGGGCACAAAACGCGGTTGCTGAGACTGCCGGTTCTAATCCTATCTCTGTTTTATTTTATTTTATTTTATTTTTTTTAAGGGCAGTGGGAAACCAGACAAAATGATGACTCCAGCGAAATGGAACACAAAGTAGCAGCAGTTCTTGGTCTGGATCACAACATTCACCCTAATCCCGATGATAAAGACGCTACCTATCTCCAAAGAACACACTCACCCCGGCACACCCACACCAAACCCTAACAAAGCTATCCATGCTCCAGTATATCTGGGACAAGGTAAAACAATCCTCACCGCATTACTAATACACAACAACTCACACAGAGACAACATACCATGGACCCCAACACACCCACCAGATATACACCTAAGATGGGTCGATTTGAAAATTAATCTGACAATAACACCTTTAGGGGAAACTCATGTATATGTTGGGGAAGGGGAACTGGGACTACAAGCAAACATCTCAGTCCCCGTAGGACGGGAAAAACATTGGATCCTGGGGGTGCGAACAGAAGGGTATGCAGGTGATACTACGATGCTTTCAGACTACCCCTCGCTCCCTTATGTATGGGATGGGTTCGTGACATCAGGAACCCTTATAACAGTAATCATAGTCTACTGCCCAAACCACGCACATACGATACTATTTCCTGATGGGTGTGATTGGACATCAGGAAAAAGAACATGTGTTTATAAGAAACACCCCGTTAAAAATGGCAAACCCAGCTTTATTTAAAATCCAGACTGCTCCGGTAAAAGTTTTAGTAAGCCCCCTGCTGGTAGAAGTAAAAATTGATATGGACTGGACAAGATTAAATGTCTCGAAAGTAGAACCAAAGTGCAAGCCTTTTTCCCTCCCTATACTGCAGGCCTGGATGAGGACACACAAACTGTCCCCCCCAGATACACCACACATCCCAGAATTAAAAGAGATATTATGAATACTATGCTAGGTGGATTTGGAGCAGGAGCGGGACTTGCAAACTCAGTAGACTTGGAAACTATTAAGAATAAATTAAGCTTCCTGGCTCAACTGCAGGACAGCCTGATACAAAAACAAGTACACGCAAATTTAGACTTAGTCCAAATTGGCCTGGGTAACCTAAAAGCCAAATGGAATCTGCGGCAATGGCTGAATACTACCACCTGGTTACTTCATAAGAAAAATCTAGAAATTGGAAACCAAATGGCTATAGCTATGGGATGCACTGAAATGCAGATACTTGCCCTATCTACTTTGGAACACGAAATGTTTTGGGTAATTTTGGGTAATATTAAGGTTTTAATGCATTTGTTAAAACAAAGGAAAAGATCTCTGTTTGATACTTACCAATATGACTGGATGCAGTATGTTTCCAGCACTGTGAAACCAGACTCGTTAATTGGGGAAATAATTGTAAAAATAGCACATCAACAGTCTCTGAAGGCAAAGGTATGGAAGGTTAGCCCACTCCCCATATTACACATGGAATCATTCTGGCTGCCTCGGACCTCGAGCCAGTGGGCTGGGGAGGGAGGAAAACTATTGGACACTAGAGGTTGTACCGAATGGACTCCTCAAAAGTGGGTATGCCTCACCTTACCTGTTGCCCCAGAGCCTTGTAGTAAAGATGTTTCATTGGGATCATGTATGTGGGATGAATTGGATAATGACACCAAAGTATTGTACAATGGACAATGTGTCTGTATCCACTCGTGGGAGGAAGTATTTTGGGAGGATGGGAGTGTTAGCAACCCCCCAGTAGATGAATGTAAATGCAATGTCAGTACTGTTTTTACTAGAAATGACACTTACTATTTACCGCGGCCAAAAAGGTCCCAGCTAACACTAACAGCTGAGCTGGCCGACTTCTCGATTGACCTTGGAATTAGATGGCAAGATCTTACTGATAGCCTAATTAAAAGCAAAGAAGTGACCAAATTTTTAGAACAGACAAATGACCAAGTAGGAAATCGGACTATTCATATTATACATGCCATTGGGGACATGTTATGAATTGCCACTGCAGAAAAACAAATTACAACCTACCACTGGTATGATATATTCTCTGGATGGTCCCCGACTACCACTGGCATTCTATCAATAATGCTACATCCCTTGATAGTAGTCTTAATATTAAATTGTATTTGTATAATTGGTATGTGTGGCATGTGTTTTCAGATAAAAAGAATGTATGCTAAATTGGAATCACAAACACATGTTGTCTCACAGTACCTTCTCTTAAACAGGTTAAAAAGAAAGTGACACTAACGATTATATAAATATCGTAGTGTCAAAAGGGGGATTATGTAGGGATATTAAAGAAGGTACTAACAGTGATTCCCCCAAGTGACAGTGACCCCCTCATAATTTGTCCCCCACACTTTAAAATCCAACAGTTTCACCAAGTACAAAAATCTCTTGGGTCTTCTGTTAAAACTTGTAAGCTACTGTCTGTAGAAACCATTGATTATATCTATCCTGTGAAAGATACTTTACTATTATGTAAAACTTACAAACAAGTTAATTGACTTTGTTCTTGAAGTAATTGATATAATGTAAACAAACACTATAAGCCGTTAAGTGACTTTCACTTCATTCAAGGGCTCCTAGGACAGACCCCCACCCTCTGTGATTAAAGGGCCGGGAGTCTCAAATGAATTAGCACACACCCTGAAAGTGGTGGAGACAGTAAATTAAAATATGGTTAAGGTATGGAATGTATGCTGATGAATGCTTGATATACATGAATGGTTAGGGAAGTGCTAGCCTAGATAGGGAGTATCCATCGGCCGAAGAATGTGTCAAGGGGATGACCAGAAACCCCCGGAGGGTAAACTGGGACCCACCCCATCACCTGGAAGGATGAGAAACACAAACTTCGGACAGTTTGGAGCCACCAGGAATGTGTCCAGGAATGTGTCCAGGAATGTGCCATCTGCTGATTGAGTCAGCAACTGCAGGATGAAACAGCTCCCATAGACTAACATAGGAACTAATTCCTATAAGAATGGACTCTCAAGACTGATGACTTTGAGTCTCTGGTTCTGCTGCCAACCTCCAGGAGCATCAGGTGCATCTGACACAGACTCGGCTCCATCCTCATGACCAAGATACCTGGCCAGTAACTTGGCATGAGCAACTTCTAGGCTGGTAACTATAACACCTATACAGAACTTAAATGAATGATTGTGTGAATGAATATATATATATGTGTGTGTGTATAAGAAATAAGTAGTGATAGGAATAAGTAGTCAAACAACATTGTTTACTTTTATCTTTTGCTTTATCATTATATTTACAATAAATGTGGCATCTTTACCTTATCCCTCTTAATAAGATCCTGCTGGTTTTTATTCAATTGGTATAACACAGTACTATGTTGGTATCAAGTTTCAGGGGGTAGCCGTGTTAGTCTGTATCTACAAAAACAACAAGGAGTCTGGTGGCACCTTAAAGACTAACAGATTTATTTGGGCATAAGCTTTCGTGAGTTAAAACCTCACTTCTTCAGATGCATAGAGTGAAAGTTACAGATGCAGGCATTATATACTGACACATTATATACTGACACAATGACACAATTATATACTGTGTCAGTATATAATGCCTGCATCTGTAACTTTCACTCTATGCATCCGAAGAAGTGAGGTTTTTACCCACGAAAGCTTATGCCCAAATAAATCTGTTAGTCTTTAAGGTGCCACCAGACTCCTTGTTGTTACTATGTTGGTAGGAGATGATCTCCCACCGACATAGCTACCACCATAGCTTGCTGGCGGTGGTTTAACTTTGCCAGCGGGAGAGCTTCCTCCCACCGGCATAGAGCAGCAACACAGGAGACCTTACAGTGGCACAGCTGCAGTGGTCCAGCGGTGCTACTGAAAAGTCCATAGTGTAAACATAGCTTTAGTGTAATCAAGCTCGGAATGTGGTCCTAAATGGCATAGCATGGTTGACTGGCTGTTGTGAGGGGGGAAAGGGAATCTCTGCTACTCTACCCATCCCCCAGTGTTTGCTAGGAAAATGACATTTTTATTTGAGTGATGTAGAAATATGAAATGACTAAAAATTAATTAGGAGGGAAAATGAAAGATAAGAGTCTGACTCTTTCTACAGTACAAAAGAATAGCTATTTTAAAAAATGGTCTCCTAGTACAGTCGTATCTCCAGTGCCGAAGGAAGTTATGTCCCATATACTCAGGTAGCACAAATGTTCTTGCTAAGCCCACTTTTTAAAAAGTTGCTGCTTCTGTAGCATAGTTGGAGCTACTAATATCACTGCTAATAGAAAATTCAATCACATTGAAATATATTCCTATATATTTAGTGAACATTTCATCTGTTCGGCAATGTTAGGGTGATATGATGTCAAATCAGCTATGGAAGACTGTACAACATATCAAGACTAGCACATGCACAGTGGAGAGGCTTTAGAAAGTTACTGTGTAGAGGTCCAATACTGCAAATCGATAAAGGTGCCTGGGAGGTGCTCAGAGCCCTCAGCTCCTATTGACTTCTATGGTATAGGAGACTGTGCAGCATCTTCCAGGAGTGCTCAACCCCTCACAGAATTAGCCCCTCCTCCCCCCCAAAAGATACAGGTATTTTGGTGATTAAGTACAAATATGTAAAGCAATTCTAAAATGCTCTCCCAGTCCGTTGTTACCAATTAACACCTCTATTCAAGGCTAAAAATAAATTTGTGTTGTTTCATCTGAAATTCATTAGGATGTTAATTAACTAATCAAATGTAACTTATTAAACAAGGACACAAATTCATTCAAAGGTTCACCTTGAGCAAATAGCAGTCTTCTCATATCACAAAGGACTTGCAAGTACAGGAGAAAACAATATGAGAGAACTAGTGTCAGGTAGGTCATCATCGCCATGCAGTCATCACCTTTAGCTGAAAAAAGGGAGAAAAGCTGGAAAAGGTGGGTGGGAGGAAGGAGCCCTGAGATAGTATTAAATAAAGATGATGCCAAAATGTTTTATAGGAATTACTCTCAAAAGCTATAGAATTGTTATGAGTGGGGTGAAACCTTGTTATAGGTTGAGTTAAATCCTCATTGAGATAAAGAGTGTGTTTGCACCAATCAATGTAACTGTAAGGATAACCCCCTACCTATGACAAAAGGAATGAGTGAACCCACCCAGGAGTTTTGGACTGGGTGGGCAAAGGTGATTTTGCTGGGTATTTTTTTTTTTGGCGGCGGGGGGAGGAGGGAGAGAGGAGAAGGGAGGATAAATTAGGGAAGACAGAAGACCCGAAAGCCACACAGACAGCCTGAAGGAGCACTGGAAAGTATAGGGTATGACACTGGAAGAAGTTTGGGGAAACATTTTTGGATTGAGGATACAGGCTGAAAAGAGTGTTTTTGATGCTGTGAGCCAAAGCTGTTTCTTGCTATTTGATTCTTTCTGTGTTCAGAGGCACAGGACTTCATATGTTCTCTGTAAATAAACAAAACTGCATAAAAGAAATACCACCATTTTCTTCTCCTAACTGTAACAACCCACTAGACCTCAATTTTTGGGGTAGTCACTCATGTCAAAAGGGGTAAGACAATTTAATGGAGAGGAATATCCTTCCCATATAATTTTTAAACCATTCTCTAGAGCCGCGTTTCTCAAACTGGGGTCCGCAAGGGTACTCCAGGGGTCCTGGGGACCCCACTGATCAACTCCTTCCCCTCCCTCCAGCAACTCCTCCCTCCCTCCCAACACTTCCTGCATGCTGGGGAACAGCAGTTCCCTAGCATGCAGGAGGTGCTGGGAGGGAGGGGGAGGAGAGGGTGCTCAGGGGAGGGGGTGGAAAAAGGCAGGGAAGAGGAGGGGTAGGGGTGCAGTGGGGGTGGGAAGAGGTGAGGGGGGGATCTTGGGGGAAAGGTGGAGTGGGGACAGGGCCTGGGATTGAGTGGGGAGCTTGGGGGTCTGCGACAAAATTTTAAATCAAAATGGGGGTCCTCGGGTTACTAAAGTTTGAGAACTGCTGCTCTAGAGCCCAATCAGCACACAACTGCGGCCCATGTGACATCCTCAGGGCCATTCAGTTAGTATATATATTGTGTGGATGCAGCCTGAAGCACATATAACAGAGAGCTGCATATGCAGCCCACAGTGGTAAATAGGTTGAGAACTACTGCTCTAGAGTGTAATAAAGCTTTATATTCTGGCTATAGAATTCTTTAGAACTGTTTAGTGAGGGGAGGGGATTGCCTGACAATGAAGCCTCTTGGCAGAGGTTTGGGATCACCTGGGGAAACTGATCCAGGAGTCTCCTGACCAGGGCCGGCTCCAGGCACCAGCCAACCAAGCACGTGCTTGGGGCAGCAACTGATAAGGGGCGGCCAATCTTGGGGTGGCGGGGGGTGCTCAGGGTTTTTTGTTTTTTTTGTGGGGAGGTTCGGTCAGGCGGTGCTGGGGGTGGGTTGGGTTGTTTTTGTTTCGGCAGCTGGGGGCGCTGGGGGGGGGGGGGGATTCGGCAGTGGCACTCCGCGGGGGCGGGAGGGTGTTCGGCAGTGCGGCTCGGCGGTGGGGGTGTTTGGTGGCTCAGTGGGAGGTGTGTGTGGCAGCGGGGGGGTTTGGCAGCGCGGCGCTCGGCGGGAGGGTTCGGCAGAGGGGGTGGTGTTCGGCGGCGCTTGGTGGGAGGGTTCGGCTGCACGGCGTTCGGCGGCGCTCTGCGGGGGTGTGTGTTTGGCTGCGTGGCGCTCCGCGGAGGGCTGGGGGGTTCGGCGGGGGGGTTCGGCAGCGCTCTGCAGGAGGGGGTGTTCGGCGACGCTCGGCGGGGGGGTTCGGCGGCATGGCATTCAGTGGCGCTCTGTGGGGGGGGTTCGGCTGCGCGGCACTCCACAGGGGGCTGGGGGGTTCGGCGGCACTCTGCGGTGCTCCGCGGGGGACTGGAGGGGTTCGGTGGGGGGGTTCGGCTGTGTGGCGCTCCGCGGGGGGGGGGGGGGGGTTGGCTGTGCGGCACACCGCGTGGGTCTGGAGGGTTCGGCAGTGTGGCGCTTCACCGGGGGGCTGGGGATGTTCGGTGGGGGGGGGGGTCGGCGGCGCGGTGCTCCGCGGGGTGTTGTTCAGCTGCGCGGTGCTCCGCAGGGGGCTGGGGGTTCGGCGGTGCTCTGCGGGGGGCTGGGGGGTTCAGCAGGGGGGGTTCGGTGGTGCGGCACTTCACGGTGGGGGTGGCGTCGCGGTGCTGAAGGTGTACGTTATGGCGGCGCTATGGAAGGCGGCCCTTTTTTTTTTTGCTTGGGGTGGCAAAAAAGTTAGAGCCGGCCCTGCTCCTGACAGAGGGATGGAAGGTCATAAAGAGCAGGAACTGATGTATTCAGGGGTTTTCAGCCATTTTCACCAGCTCAAGCACAGGGAAACCCCTGCAAGAGCCTGATGGGGGGGTTAGCTCTGTCTACCTGAACACAGATGTTCTCCCAAAGAAAGGGTGAGCTATAGTGAGGGGTATTGCATTTAGGATGTTTGTTTTCTATATGATATGTGCATTGTTGTATCTTTTGTGCATGAAAATTCCATAGTCCAAAAGATTTTGGAGTACATGCTACAACTGCTTTAAAACACCTATATAGACTATCTGCCTATAGTAAACTCAAACCAAACTGGCAATTGTGTAATATTCACTTGAAGAAAGACTCCTTGCTTCTTTATCCAAAACTTCACATCAAGGAATTACCCAGGTGTACTGGAATGGAGATTATAGGCATCGATTCAGCAGTCACTGAACTTTAGGTATGTGTTTAAGTTCTTTGCTAGATTGGGGCCATAAGAGGATTATTTGGTTCTCTGAAAAGTCATTGCTTGCTTCTTCATAAAAGCATTGATCATGCTGAGAGTCCGATTAAGAGAAGTCTTTTGCAATGTACCCATGTAAGTCTCTCTCTCACAATAGACCTAATGGGAAACCATATTGCTCTAGGGGTAATTCTCAATTGCAGCTGGATAATCAGAGGAGAAGAGAGTAACACAGTCTCCAAGTCAAGTGACAGCTGGAAGCATGGTTTGATACCAAGAAAGGCAAGAGCTGTGCAGCTGCAGTAAGACAACTAGAGAATGAGAAGGAAAAAGCTATGCAGAGTTTGGACGTGTGCACGACGTTCAAACTATTTCTTCATTGAATGTAAGGGTTTAAAAAAATCAAGACTTTTGCCTTAGGAAACAGACGTTATCCCTCCCTAATAAAGAGTTACTTATAAATCTTTGAAAACCACCTCAACTGGAAAGATGATAAACTTCCCTAACAAAAATGTTTTAATAAAACGAGACAGTTTGTTGGAGCAACAAAGGAAAAGGGAATAGCAGCTACAAATTTTAAATGATGGTTTGACAAGATACAATATGATGGTGCCTCAGCAGTTTAGAGATAAAAGGGTCTATTTTTATCACAGTATGTGGGGATTTATGCATGTAATTCCCCTTTTGATAATTAATCCTCTGTTAGAAGGAATTAGGCATTCCTGCTCTATTGCTAATAAGAATGGTGTGCCTAATTCTTTACACATCATGTAATACATTAATTACCAAAATAAAGTTATAGCAATTTTGCTGCACATTTTAAATGTAGAGCCTCACATCTGCAGTAACCAGAAGATTTAGTAATTCTACAAAATTGCTTATTTTAAAAAAATATATAAATTTCAATTACACATTTCTGTGCAAGGGGCTTGGAAGATTTTACAATCTCCAAGAAAGTCTCAGTTGAAAGGTGTGTACAATGAAACATTCCTGTCATTGTCATGAGCTTAAAAGGCTGTGACTGGTGACAATCCCATCAAGCTAACTACAGCACATCCCTTTCATAGTAAGTCATGTTTCTGCCAGGCTGTGGTGAAACAATAGGGTTGCCAGGCATTCAGTTTTCGACTGGAAAGCCTGGTTGAAAAGGGACCTTGGCGCCTCTGGTCAGCACAGCTGACTGGGCCACTAAAAGTCTGGTTGGCCACAGTTGAGCAGGCAGGCTCTGTTCCTGGCTCCGTGTGGCTCCTGGGAAGTGGTCAGCATGTCCCTTTAGCTCCTAGGCGGAGATGCAGCCGGGGGGGCTCTGGGCACTGCCCCTGCCCTCAGGCACCGCTCAAGTGCCGGCACCACAGCTCCCACTGGCCGGGTACCATAGCCAATGGGACCTGCGGGGGCAGTGCCTGCGGGCGGTGGCAGTGTGCAGAGCCCCCCTGGTCGTCCCTCTGCCTAGGAGCTAGAGGGGCATGCCGCTGCTTCTTGGGAGCCGCATGAGGTCAGTGTGGCCCAGAGACCACACCATGAACCCTTTCCCACACCCCAATCCGCTGCCCCAACCCTGAAACCCCTCCTACAGTCCAAACCCCATAGCCCCAGCCCGGAGCCCCCTCCTGTACCCCAAACTCCACATCCCTGTCCCTACCCCCAAGCCCATAACCCCAGCTAGAGTGCTCATCCCCTCCCACATCCCAACCTTGTGTCCCAGCCTAGAGCCTGCACCCCCTGCCCACAGCCCGTACCCCCTCCCACACCCAACCCCCCTGCCCCAGCCCGAAGCCCCCTCCCAAACTCCAAACCCCTCTTCCCCAGCCCCCAGCCTGGAGCCCACTCCTGCACCCCAAACCCCTTATCCTCCCGCCCCAGAGCCTGTACCTCCAGTCGGAGCCCTCATCCCCTCCCACACCCCAACCCCCTGCCCCAGCACTGAGATCCCAACCCCTTGGCCCAAGACCCCCCCCAGCCTGGAGCCCCATCCCACACCCCAACCCCCGCCCCAGCCCGGTGAAAATGAGCTAGTGAGCGAGGGGGATGGAGAGCGAGTGACGGAGGGAGGGGGGAATGTAGTGAGGGTGGGACCTCAGAGAAGGGGCCATGGCTGGGGTGGGGCCGTGGGGCAGGGGTGGGGCAAGTGTGTTCCATTTTCTGCAATTAGAAAGTTGGAAACCCTAAGAAACAGACGGAGAAAGAATCGCAGTCACGCTTTTTCTTGTCTCTGCCTCAAAACCACTGCAGAGTAGAATGCTCGTGCCTCACCAGCCCATTGCTCAAATAGTCAACAGAAGGAAATAGTGGTATAAATTAAAACAGAAGGACTTTCTCATTTTATGAGTAGGAATGAGCTCCTTCTAGATACAAGAAATGGTAGGTATAGAATAATTAACTAATACTGAATTTGTAGAGGTCATATATTAAAACAATCCACCATAACAAATAAAGGATATTTGATCCCAAGAAAGCCATTCTTTTCATTTGCTGTCTGTCAACCAGCTGTGTTTCGGTTTGAAACTCGACTCCAGAAATGTGATTTCTGAAGGCTTTGCCAAGTGTTGCTCATCCAACTTGCAGATTAAAAGAACAGATAAGGAGAATTTAGGTTAATATCTTGGAAGATTTTTGAAAGACACAAATGGGAATTAGGTGCCTAAATGCCATTAAAATCTTAATAGTGATAATGAGTATAGTGGGACTGAAAGTTTTTAATTCTGTTGTTGCCATTTTTTATATGGCAGAATGTCTTCATGAGTCTTTAATACTTATTTGCATAGGAATGGAGGCAACATTCACATATTACACTATATTACACTATATATCAGTGACCTTCCTCCCCACGACAAACAGTTTCTGCTTTAGGAAGAGATGAATATATATCTTTGTGAGGGTGAACAACCAGACAACAGAGTGATTCAATGAAGACACCAGTGTGAAACAGGGCTTTGTTTTATCTCCCTTATTGTTTGGCATTGCCCTAGACTGGATAATGAAGAAGTGTTTTAGCAACACAAACACAGGTATAGCATGGGTTTATGGCAAATGCCAGAAGACCTCACAAAGTTACAAAAACAAGCAACTTGGCAAAAAAAAAAAAAAAAAAAAAGCAGGCCAAGTGAGGCTCAAAATTACTTATGCTACAACAAACTTCTTTGAAAACCAGATGTCAACATAATATCTAACATCACATTAGAAAGCAAAAATATCAAGACAGTAAAGCAGTTCATCTACCCATGCAGCACTATATTAGCCACTGGAGACCTCAGAAAGGAAGTGACTCCAAGGATAGGAAAGGCATTGACAGCATTCACTAAACTCAGCAATGTACAGTAATCAAGAGATATACAGTCCAGAACAAAACTGAGAATTTTCAATTAAAAAAAATCTTGATGCTAACATCTGGCTGTGAGAACTGGAGAGCTACTAAAAAATGGAGAGAAAACTAGACACCTTTGAAAATAAGTGCCTAGGAAAGATTCTGGGCACTGGTTGGGAAGACTTCATCACCAACGCAGAGAACTGAGAAATTACAAACTATTATTATATTTCCACCAGAATCAAAAGGAAATGCTGGATATATTTGGGACATGTACTCTGAATGGCAACACCCAAACTCCCCCATGAAACTGTCAAGTGGAAACCAACTGGTTTGAGAAAATGAAGGTACCCAAGAGAAGCCTTATGAAGAATGCTTAGCAGGAAGGGCAGAATAGTTGATCTCAACACAATATGGCAAATGGAAGCAGCAGAGGAATGGGTGAGAGTGGTTCTTGCCCTTTGTGCCCACATTGGCACGGGAAGGATGTAAGTAAGACTGCTTGTATAGAGTATAAAGAAATAAAATGATAATAAAGAAGCTTTGTATTCACCACATTTTTGTATTAGCAAGATTGGCCAAGATTTTCAAAATGGATGTCTAGATTTAGACTCATAAGGCCATATTTAGGCTCCTAAATAGAATCATAGAATCATAGATTATAGGACTGGAAGGGACCTCGAGAGGTCATCGAGTCCAGTCCCCTGCCCGCATGGCAGGACCAAATACTGTCTAGACCATCCCTGATAGACATTTATCTAACCTACTCTTAAATATCTCCAGAGACGGAGATTCCACAACCTCCCTAGGCAATTTGTTCCAGTGTTTAACCACCCTGACAGTTAGGAACTTTTTCCTAATGTCCAACCTAGACCTCCCTTGCTGCAGTTTAAACCCATTGTTTCTGGTTCTATCCTTAGAGGCTAAGGTGAACAAGTTCTCTCCCTCCTCCTCATGACACCCTTTTAGATACCTGAAAACTGCTATCATGTCCCCTCTCAGTCTTCTCTTCTCCAAACTAAACAAACCCAGTTCTTTCAGCCTTCCTTCGTAGGTCATGTTCTCAAGACCTTTAATCATTCTTGTTGCTCTTCTTTGGACCCTTTCCAATTTCTCCACATCTTTTTTAAAATGCGGCGCCCAGAACTGGACACAATACTCCAGCTGAGGCCTAACCAGAGCAGAGTAGAGCGGAAGAATGACTTCTCGTGTCTTGCTCACAACACACCTGCTAATGCATCCCAGAAGCAGCTTGATTTTCAGAAATAAAGTAAGATTACTGGTCAAGAATTTAAAAATGGGTACCTAAAGTTAGGTTCCTAAATCTATATTTAGGAAACTAAAAAGTGGCCTGATTTTTCAAAAGAGACGAGCACGCAGCAGCTCCCCCTTTAATATTGCATCTTTATCATTATGGCCACTTTCAAAGATAATGAACGAGAGGCAAATTTTGGTTGTAACCTTTTTTTTTTTTTCCGGTTAGTTATAGCTGATACATTTCCCCTTCTTTTCTCATCTAAAAGTAAAATGGATGCTGCCAATTTCATTTATTTTTCATTCCCTTAATTATAAAAAATCCCCTATTGAAATATGCAATGCACCACAACATGACTGTTTCTAGCAGCTGGAAAATGGTAAGATTAAAATGGCATTTGTTTCCCCTGAGATTTTTATTTCTTCAGGGAAAGGTCAGGACCCCAAATAATAATTTTTACATTCCTATTTATTAAAAATTATGTATTTTTTTATATAGTGCCTTTAATAAACTTTAGCCCAGAATGCTTTACAAACCCATGCTACAGTTACAGGGTTAAGTGATGAAGGGAGAGAAAGCAAGAAATACAGCAAGAAAGAAAATGTATATTTTCTCTCAGTAGATTTGGTCAGATCCCAAAAATTATTTGTCAGACAATATATCGTATGACTAAACCTCAATGTTCAGATTCATTATGTGATGGATATTAATTAACCAGAGGTAGTTTTGAGATATGAAATAGTAAAATTGATGATGAATTTGAAATTGTGAAGGGCAAGCTTGTCACTCATCCCATGCACCTCTGCAGTAATATGGTGTGAGTTTCCCCCTCTTATTCTCTTGCATGGGCTACCCATTATCATGGGGAGAACAGCCTCTGCAAGTGTTGCTAATCTTCCCATACACACAAGCGAGTGGGGAAATTGGGCAGACAGAGGCAGGGGCAGTGATGGATGGACCCTTGATTTAGTCCCTACCTCTACAATGTACCAGCCAGCACAGATGACCTGGCATGGAAGGGGATGTACACTTAAGTAGGCATATAGCTGGTGCAGATTGCTTCTTCCCTCCCACCCTGCTCCCCTGAGGACAAAGTGGGAATCAGGGACCGTATTATGACACCTGGAGTAACAATATGGTTTCAGATCTGCTCCTGGGGCAGTGCATGCAACACGCTGCCCCTTAAGGCTTTTTGCAAAGCCACAGTTTAGCCCAGTGACGTGCCAAGGGTCTTCCAGGCCCAGTTCAAAGACTAAAATCTGTCCCCTTTCCCTGACCACAAAAAAACAACAACCCAGCACTCAACACAAGATACTTTTACACAGGGACTTTCCTAGCCTTCTGTGATGCAATCTCATTAATTAGCTCATCCCCATCTATCCACCTTGCTCCTAAATTTCCTATAGCAATAACTGCCAGATCGCTAAACTTTCCTGCCCCATAGATGTTCTTAGATAGGTCTTGATTAATTTTAGCTTGCTGAAATGCCTTTCACTAGCAGCCATAGTTACACAAAGACAACAAAAAATACACAGTGCTGTTTCTGTGTTAGGGAGACCCACTTCTAAAGACCGTTTGTGAATGTAGCTAAGAAGATCAATAGGTGCCTTTATTTGCATGTCACCCTGAAAGATTTGCTTGCAAAAACTGGTGAAGAGCTCAGTTTTGTTCTCAAAACTATCAGGAGTTTAAATCCTCAGTGAAGCTGCTTCCTAAGATGTGAGTGTGACTCGTCAGGTCTTTGCTGCTGAGAGTTTTCAGTTTCTCTGCCCATCAAAAAAGCAAACCTTTCCCTGACTCCATTGCACTTACACATCTTATCAGGCGCTTCTGTTAATATTGTACCTAAGATTGGGTTGAAAACCTCATATTCAAAATTTTGGGGAGGATTTGATGACCCTTTGTCTGTTGCAAGTTCACCAATTAATTCTTTCCTCCTTCAGGATATTCTCTTTATGAACTGTGTGGTCATCCCTAATGTTCCAGCCCATGAAGAAGCTGCTTTTTTATATATACAATGAACCCTGAAGACCATTATTCCAGTCAAGTTTCTTGAAGGCCTCCAAGTAAACCATGAGCTCTTTGATCATCAAGATCCAGACCGTACAATGTTTTGCTCACAATGTTCATTTTTTGTATAAGATATGGTACACTATCTTAGAAAAACAAGAAACAAAAATTCAGAAATGTTTGTTTGCAAGCTATCAGCTTCCAACTTAAGTTCCAACTAGGGTTGCCAACTTTCTATTTGCATAAAACACCCTAGCCCCGCCCCTTCCCTGAGGTCATGCCCCCTTCCCCGCCCCTTCCCCGAGGCCCTGCCCCTGCCCCCCACTCACTACATTCCCCTCCCTTGCTGGCTTGCTCTCCCCCACCCTCACTCTCTTTCACTGGGCTGGGGCAGGGGGTTGGGGTTCAGGGGGAGTGAGGGCTCCCTCTGCGGGTGCAGGCTCTGGGGTGGGGCTGGGAATGAGGGGTTTGGGGTGCTGGAGGGGGCTCCAGGCTGTGGGATGGGGCAGAGGGGTTCAGAGTGTGGGAGGGGGCTCTGGGCTGGGGCAGGGGGTTGGAGTGCAGGGGGGTGAGGGCTCCATCTGGGGATGCAGGCTTTGGGGTGGGGCTGGGGATGAGGGGTTTGGGGTGCAGGAGGGGGCTCTGGGTTAGGGGGGCTTAGGGCTGGAGGGTGCAGCTCGGAGTTGGGGCATGGGCTTATCACCAGCAGCTCCCAGTCAGCGGTGCAGGGGGGCTAAGGCAGGCTTCTTCCTTTATGGGCCCAGGGCTGCTACTTCTCGATCCCTTTGAACCCCCCTCCTCATGGCTCTGATTTAGCCCTAAGAAAATAAAGCAGAGCACACTATGTGTTGTTGAATATCTTGCAGTGATTTTGAAAAGGGAAATTCAAAACATTTTATGGAGTGGTGCTATCTGCAATTTGTACACAATGAAGAACTCTATGCCTGTCCCAGTAAATATTTGTTGTGGGGTTTTAAATTTTTTTTTCCTCAAGTCATGCCTGACCTTGTACATGTCGTTTTGTTTAGCGTCCTTGAGCCTGGCTTTAATCTTAAATAAAAGCACAAGAAATGCTACTTTTTCAAAGACAAAGCTGAAAGGCCATTGACAACAAATATTGTAATACTTTTATTCCACTTCACTAAACTCTTCTCCTTGTTAGAAGCTCTGATTCAATCCAGCTAACAAGGTTATCAGATTATACGTCTATTGTCTTCTTATGACTTCCTTGGCTGAGATCCTGCAGTAAACAATGCTGATGTGATGTTTTGTTCGAGGAGCAGAATAGGCGGGAGTTAGGGGGGAGGCAGGGAGGGAACGGCGGAGGAATGAGGGTTATGGAACTGTCAAGGCCTCCACAGCGGTGGCGCTGCACCAACTGTTACCTGCGGTCAATACTAATCAGTCTCTTGCCACATGTGCTCCTGAGGGGGACAAGCACTCTTTGATAGCATAGGAGCAGAGTTTGGGAATCTGCACAACATGCTGACTGGGATATAAGAGGAAGAGAAGGGAAGTAATACAGAGAGAATCTAAAAGTGTACGTTTGGATTAATAGATAGCGAAACCCTCAGAGAAAGGAAATTAAGCCCATGCAAAAACACTGAACTGTTTTATTAATTGTGTCAGCATGCATTTCCACTCACTGAATTACACAGCAAACAAACTGCTCAAGGGACAAGGGTAACTGCCTTTCCAAGGTTCAACAATCTGGTAGAAGGGAAATGTCATTGCACCCTACCGTCTCTACTCCTCCTAGTTAAAAGCCATGTGCATTCAGATTTCTGCTAGGATCTTTCAGAAACCTGCTGTGGCCCACTTGGCATAATTAAGATATGCAACAGTTGCTATTTAAATAACAAAGAATGGCAAAGCAGCCACTGAACAGTTTGGAGAACTCCTGTCAACATCACTTCTGTCAGCTAGTAATTCTGACTCTTCTTTTAAACAGTCATGATACCTTGGGAAGAGAGTTGTAATTCCTTCAACACTCTGTACATTAATACAGCAGTGACAGGAGTTAGCTGCAATTCCTGTGAAACACCACATGGAAATATGACAGGAGTTAGCTTCACAGCTCAGTGAACTATGACATAGAATTTATCTGGACCTATGAAGTACATATATGAAAACCAATGGAGGAAAACAAAATCACACTGGTAAATATATGATACCTAATGTTACTGCTACTATTACATCCTATAAAATTAGCTCAGTGGCTCTCAACCTTTCCAGACAACTGTACCCCTTTCAGGAGTCTGAATTGTCTTGCATACCTCCAAGTTTCACCTCACTTAAAAACTACTTGCTTACAAAATCAGACATAAACATACAAAAGTGTCACAGCACACTGTTACTGAAAAATTGCTTACGTTCTCATTGTTACCATTAAATTATAAAATAAATCAATTGGAACAAATATTATCCTTACATTTAAGTGTATAGTATATAGAGCAGTATAAAAAAGTAAAGTAATTGTATGAAATTTTAGTTTGTACTGACTTTCGCTAGTGCTTTTTATGTAGCCTGTTGTAAAATTAGGCAAATAGCTAGATGAGTTGATGTACCCCCTAGAAGACCTCTGAGTACCTGTACGTGGGTTGAGAATCACTGAATTAGCTCAGGCCACATGCTCTGTAGGGCCCTCACTCATGTACGAAATAGCATAGGTCAGGAGTTCTCAACCTTTTTTTTTGCCAGGCCCCCTTTGAAAATATTTCAGGTTGTGATGACTCTTCCCAAAAGTGAAAGCAAAGTGCTGTACATACTCATAGGAGATACTCATGGTACTGCCACCCTTACTTCTGCCCTGCTGCTGGCAATGGCGCAGCCTTCAGAGCTGGGTGGCCGAAGAGCGGCAGCTCCTCTCCCTCCCGCAATATTTTTTTTGTGATCTCGTGACCCCTGCTACAATAGCCTTGCAACCCCCTTTTGGGGCGGGACCCCCAGTTTCAGAAATGCTGGCATTGGTGAACCTTTAAAAGTTCAGAAATTTAGTTCAGCGTGGGTTTGAGTACTTCTCAGAACACCTTATATAAACTCTGTGAAACTCTTGGGCTTGACAAATTAGGTTACAATTATCTCAATATCATTTTCCTCACAAGATGTCAGTTCTGACTGCTTGTTCCTGATTGGGGTGGAAATACTTTACTGAAAGGATAATGTTTCTTGTGATATATCTGCAGTTCCACTGACTAGTAATCTCTGGGATCAGGAAATTCAGAAGTTGGAAAATTAACTTAAAAAACAAGTTTATTTCTGCATTTTAGGCAAAGGTCAGGGGAATTAATTTTATCCAGATCAGTTCATCCACCCCTAAAGTCCGTGAGGAGCTTGAGAAGAAGATACATTGCACTGCTTATATATAACTTGCTCTGATCACAGTGCTGAATCTTAAAATGATGCTGGCCAAAATGTGCTCGGGGTGATGAGTGTTCTGCGCGCTCTGTGTGGCTCGAAACTTGTCTCTCTCACCAACAGAAGTTGCTCCCATGAAAGATTTTACCTCACCCACCCTGTCTTTCTGAGCCTGCAGAGATAATTTGAAATTAGTCATTTGAGATAATTACCTGCAAGTCCTAAAGGCCCAGCCAATCCACAAACAAGGGTCTAACTGCAGGTATATAGGCTTCTAATGAAAGCAGCCGCTCCAGCCTGCTCAACACCACTTCCTTGTTCCAGATACTCCTTGCTAGTAGTTCTGACTGAATGTTCCTGCCCCTGCTCCAGCCTGATCCTTCACCTGTGCTTGCTCCCGCCGTGGCTGGTGGCCTGGCTGTCCTGACTTCATGGGGTGCTTTTGTTGAATACAGTCAAATTAGACATGTATGTGATGTCTAATGTAATCAAGCCAGACATGATGCTGACTAGAGCTTAATGGTCCAGAACAAATCATATCCAGCATTATGTCAGCGAACCATGATTAAACCCAATTTGTCCCGGTCTACACTGACCATCAAAAAGAACAGGAGTACTTGTGGCACCTTAGAGACTAACAAATTTATTAGAGCATAAGCTTTCGTGGGCTACAGCCCACTTCTTCGGATGCATATAGAATGGAACATATATTGAGGAGATATATATACACACATACAGAGAGCATAAACAGGTGGGAGTTGTCTTACCAACTCTGAGAGGCCAATTAAGTAAGAGAAAAAAAAACTTTTGAAGTGATAATCAAGATAGCCCAGTACAGACAGTTTGATAAGAAGTGTGAGAATACTTACAAGGGGAGATAGATTCAATGTTTGTAATGGCTCAGCCATTCCCAGTCCTTATTTAATCCTAAATTGATTGTATCTAGTTTGCATATCAATTCCAGCTCAGCAGTCTCTTGTTGGAGTCTGTTTTTGAAGTTTTTCTGTTGTAAAATAGACACTCGCAGGTCTGTCATTGAATGACCAGACAGGTTAAAGTGTTCTCCCACTGGTTTTTGAGTATTATGATTCCTGATGTCAGATTTGTGTCCATTAATTCTTTTGCGTAGAAACTGTCCGGTTTGGCCAATGTACATGGCAGAGGGGCATTGCTGGCACATGATGGCATATATCACATTGGTAGATGTGCAGGTGAGCGAACCCCTGCTGGTATGGCTGATGTGATTAGGTGCTATGATGATGTCACTTGAATAGATATGTGAACAGAGTTGGCATCGGGCTTTGTTACAAGGATAGGTTCCTGGGTCACTGTTTTTGTTCAGTGATGTGTGGTTGCTGGTGAGTATTTGCTTTAGGTTGGGGGGTTGTCTGTAAGCGAGGACAGGTCTGTCTCCCAAGATCTGTGAGAGTGAGGGATCATCTTTCAGGATAGGTTGTAGATCTTTGATGATGCGCTGGAGAGGTTTTAGTTGGGGGCTGAAGGTGACAGCTAGTGGTGTTCTGTTATTTTCTTTGTTGGGCCTGTCTTGTAGGAGATGACTTCTGGGTACTCGTCTGGCTCTGTCAATCTGTTTTTTTCACTTCAGCAGGTCGGTATTGTAGTTTTAAGAATCCTTGATAGAGATCTTGTAGGTGCTTGTCTTTGTCTGAGGGATTGGAGCAAATGCGGTTATATCTTAGGGCTTGGCTGTAGACAATGGATCATGTGGTGTGTCCTGGATGGAAGCTGGAGGCATGTAGGTAAGTGTAGCGGTCAGTAGGTTTCTGGTATAGGGTGGTATTTATGTGACCATCGCTTATTAGCACAGTAGTGTCCAGGAAATGGACCGCTTGTGTGGATTGATCTAGGCTGAGGTTGATGGTAGGATGGAAATTATTGAAATCATGGTGGAATTCCTCAAGGGCTTCTTTTCCATGGGTCCAGATGATGAAGATGTCATCAATGTAGCGCAAGTAGAGTAGGCGCGTTGGGGGACGAGAGCTAAGGAAGCGTTGTTCTAAGTCAGCCATAAAAATGTTGGCATACTGTGGGGCCATGCGGGTACCCATAGCAGTGCCGCTGACTTGAAGGTATATATTGTCCCCAAATGTGAAATAGTTGTGGGTGAGGACCAAGTCACAAAGTTCAGCCACCAGGTTAGCTGTGACATTATCAGGGATACTGTTCCTGGTAGCTTGTAGTCCATCTTTGTGTGGAATATTGGTGTAGAGGGCTTCTACGTCCATAGTGGCCAGGATGGTGTTTTCTGGAAGATCACCGATGGATTGTAGTTTCCTCAGGAAGTCAGTGGTGTCTCGAAGATAGCTGGGAGTGCTGGTAGCGTAGGGCCTGAGGAGAGAGTCCACATAACCAGACAAGCCTGATGTTACGGTGCCAATGCCTGAGATGATGTGGCGTCCAGGATTTCCAGGTTTATGGATCTTGGGTAGCAAACAGAATACCCCTGGTCGGGGTTCTAGGCATGTGTCTGTATAGATTTGTTCCTGTGCTTTGTCAGGGAGTTTTTTTAGCAGATGGTGTAGTTTCTTTAGGTAATCCTCAGAGTTGGACTCTCAGAGTTGGTAAGACAACTCTCACCTGTTCATGCTCTCTGTATGTGTGTATATATATCTCCTCAATATATGTTCCATTCTATATGCATCCGAAGAAGTGGGCTGTAGCCCACGAAAGCTTATGCTCTAATAAATTTGTTAGTCTCTAAGGTGCCACAAGTACTCCTGTTCTCTTTGCGGATACAGACTAACACGGCTGCTACTCTGAAAACTGACCATCAAGTCGTGGTCAGCCTCATATCAGCTAACTCAGTTGTTCACTATCATGTTCAAATATGCTTCTATTTTTAAATGCAGACAAGTGTTTACTGCTGCACAGTATCTTCTGTGAGAAAACCTTGACTTGCTTTGCCAAATTCTGCTACCATTGACATTCTGTGCTAAATTAACTTCAGTGGGATCTCAGAAGGTGTGAGGACAAAAGTTTGCCTGCTGCCCTTAAAAGTGTCAGTGCAACATTTCTCTACTGGAAGTGCTCAGTAAAGTTCTCCACAGATTTCTACAGGGAATGTCTTGAAAGATCTGCCTGAAACATTGTCTGCATGGTATTTCTTGGGAATTCCTGCTGATTGTGACAGTAGCCCAAATGAATTGTAAAGCATTTTATTTGGTTTTATATTAGAGTAGATTCAAAATGTATTTTTCTAATAGGAGAAGGACCAAGAAGAAGGGAGAGGATGAGCACTATAAATATAGCTCCCCATTTGTGTCTTGTTATGTTCTGAGAGGCCATTTATGAAGTAAGTTCCATTATATGACTTATCAGTATGGCTACTATCCCTTGTCTGTTTATCATGTCTCATGAGCCTTAGCTTCTGGAATATTTGGTAAATACTCTTTATTGGGGGCATCAAATTATTTTAGATTTGTGACTATTGAAGTTCCAAGACTCTTGTCTATAGACTGATCACCACTCAGCTAATGCTGGGCAGGATATTTCTTCTCTTTCCACATGCCCCCCAGTTCTTGGCTTTACTTTTATAACCATATGCTATGGACTCTTTTCAGAGCTTATTAGCAAGGCAAAACACCCCCTGACTTCAAAGAGAATTGTGACTGAGTAACAGGAAGTGAGGAGTGCTGAATAGGGCTGCCACTAAACTCAACATAAGTGAGTATGTTTCTGTAGTATCATTGTAGGAGAAGTGGAGAAGCAGCATGCAGGGTAATAAGAGATTACATTGAAAAAGAAAACCATTTGAATGTCTTCAAAACCAGAATCTGTTTATTGTACCCCACATGTAATTTATCTAGATCAGCTTTTCCAATGTACTGTAACATTTCGGAGGCTGTAAGCACGTGTAAAACAATATGCTCGGAGCATGCACAGAGGATATGAGAAATCATAGGTCATTTGTGTCATCTTTAAACCAGAGTGGACCTTTCCCCTTTTGTACCCTCTTTTCTACCTCTCATTTATGTTTTGCCTCCTTCTCTGCTTGTCCTCCCTTTCCGCTCTGAGAAGGAATAAAACATGTTCTAGGAAATGTATTCATGCCATCACTGACTAAGGCAATACATTCCACTCTTTATTTTTAAAAACAATTTACTAAAATGTATTTTGTCTTTTTTTGTGTGCAAATGGCAACTGTTGTGACCTACTGTGAGTTTCTTAAACATTGAACTTCTGTCCAAGAAAAGCTTTGTGCTAACAAAAGCATGAAGCCTCTGACATACATCTCCTTGAGTCACATTCATTTCAGTCTCTTTCAATATCTGCCTCTGATATTATTTAACACAACCGTCTCTCTAGCAGCCAAGTACTACTTTACTTTCAGAGCAGATACAAATACACTTTTTATTGTCATTATGAATTCAATAACATTTATGAAGAGTCAAACATGATTCCTTCAAAAAAGGAATGTCAGAGTCAGAATTTTAAGATTGAATTTTAAATCTGAACTGTTAAGAATTTTTTTATTTGAAACTGTATTTTTGTCTTTTGATATTATTTCACCTTGACAACACTCATATAGCTAATCATACCAATAAAGTCTCATAGACTTGAACTAAAAACACTGCATGAAGGGACATTTTCATCAAAATGCATTAGCCAAATAGGTGTAATCGTCATGGTTTGGGTAATTAGTGACCCATAACTGAAACATCAAATGCTTCAGAGTTTTTGAGTTCTCTGTTGCCTTGAAGATTTTATTTTCTATATGCTGGTGACTTACAGAGCAAGAGCTACCCTAGAGCTCAGGAGGCAGCCCACCTAGGGAATGTCTACACTTGTGGACTCGGTGTTTCTAAGCCCATGTTTGAACATCCACACTGCAAAATGATGGTGCTTGGAACGGAATCACAGTAGGACTCAAGTTCTGACCCACCTCCCTCCTACCAGGGCTGTAGGACCTGGTCCTGAGTACTTGCTGATCAGAGTCAGACTGATTTGTGTGTGGACAGAAGGGGGATGGGCTCAAACTGGAGTCAGAGGCCAGGCTTAGTATGCAGTGTAGACAGGGCCGGCTCCAGGCACCAGCTAAAGAAGCAGGTGCTTGGGGCAGCCAATTCCAAGGGGCGGCACTCCGGCAGCTATTGGGGCGGCACATCTGGGTCTTCAGCGGCGGGTCCCTCAGTCCCTCTCGGAGCGAAGGACCTGCTGCCGAATTGCTGCCGAAGAGTGTAGTGGCGCGATTGCACTGTCACAGCTTTTTTTTTTTTTTTTTTTTTTGCCGCTTGGGGCGGCAGAAAACCTGGAGCTGGCCCTAAGTGTAGACATACCTCTAGGAGCAACACGTTTGGGAATGGGAACTTCAAGTTTTGAGATACACCTCACCAATTCACTGGAAGTTTTGTGACAGATTTTTTTCTCAAAGTGTTGTTTTTGAATGGCCTACTCATCGTTGCCTGGGCAATGAGAGCTCATACGTATTGCAGAAGCCCATGTTCTGCAAGGAGACACTAGCATAAGCAGTAATATAGAAGAAATATTAAGATTCACTTCAATAAGGAGATGATTATAAGAAATGTAGAGTATTTGGTTATCATGTCACAATGAAGTACTATGTTTCCTGGGAGTACTGATACATAGAAGTGCAGTGTGATAAACTACATAGAAAATCAGTGCAAAAACTTTTTAAAATAAATATATGTTTTATGTTGGGCATTTAGGGCCAAGTTTACAAAGGTATTTAGGTGCTTAAAGATGCAGATAGGTGCCTCCCAGAATTTTCAAAAGTGCCAAGGTAGGATAGGCACCTAACCCTCATTGATTTTAATGTTAATTAGGCAAGTAAACTGCTTAGGTGCTTTTGAAAAATCTGTCTTGGTGCCTATGTAATGGGTTAGGAGGCTGCTGTGGAAATACTATATCTGATTCTATTATACTCCTCTTCGTCCTGCACCAGTTTCACTCTTTGCTAAAGGATAGGCCAAAGTTCGCTTTTTTCAGGACTTTTCACAAAGCATTATACAGAGTTAAAACTTTGGCTAGGATATGTAAAAAACCTAATAAGTAGGCAAGAATAGATCTCAGTCAACTTCAAAGAGAGAGAAACAAACATTTACTGCACACAGAACATAGTGTAAGTAGTATTTGGCATATTATGAATAACTTTTAAACAAAAGCGGTTAGTAAATCTATTTATGTTCACCATACAAACTTGCCCCTTTTTTGCTGTTACATATATTTAAATAAGATTCCACTATAATTAAAGAGGAGAATTCAGCAAGAATGAGAGAGCAGAAGAACAAGAAGATGCAGACAAAGACAAGGAAGTTAAAATATCAGCCAGAGGAGATGAGAGAATGGATGGAAAATAATGCAAGAGAATCTGAGGAGGAATATAAAAGAGATTCTAACAAGCTTTTTCTAGTATCTAAACTTACATCGCAATTCATGAATCATTCTTGCTTTGTGAAGGTTCAAGTCGGTACAATTTTAACCACAAAGGAAGGACATAGAGCCCATTGGATGGAACATTTTTAGGCTGTGCTCAGCCAACGAGAACCACATAGTGAGAGATGTGAAGAAATAGCATACTTACCTATATCACTAGAAGTAATGGCCTTTGAGGAAGTAACTAAGGCCATAAACCAACTGAACAGTGGTAAAGTACCAGGCTATGATAAGATAGATGCTGAAATGTTAAAAGCTGAAGAGAAAGTGATGGTGAATTACATACGGAGGTTGTACAGAATGGTTTGGGAACAGGAGAGATTGAAGAAACGATGTTAAGTGCAAAATTCCTAAAAATGGGGACCAGCTTATTTGTGTAACTGGAAATGGGTGACACTCCTAGCTGTATCTGAAGAAGCGTTTTGCGTTATCATTTTGAATAGAATGAAAATTGCTGTAGATAAATACTTAGGGAATAATACGCTGGATTCAATCTGCTAGGTCGTGTTCAGACCCGATTTTCACCTGGAAAACAGCTTATTGAGACAGGCTTAGAAAGCCAGCAGAAGATTGTTTTTAACTTTCTTGATTTTACAAAAGCACTCAATCCAATCCCCACTTCTCTTCTCAATTGGCATAGACTTTGTGATGAGAAGCAGAGGGGGATTAAGATTTATTCGGGCACTGCGCATAAAAAAACATTTGCCCCTCTTCACACTCCAGAGGCCCAGGGGTGCTGGAACTGGGGGGGGGGGGGAAGGGAGATCATGGCTTTCCCCACTTTTAAAAGTGGGAGGGCCATGCTTACCCACTTTTTAACAAGAGTGTATTAGACTTGGGCAAGCGCAGAGCAGTGGTGGCAGGGACTGCGCTTTGCGGTGGGGTAGCTGTTAAGGTGATCAGCTCTGAAGCCACGAAGCACAGCCACTGCTAGTGGCACCAGCCTCTTCCCGGTGTGTGGGGGGGCTGAGGTGGGTGTTAGCCCCCTTTCGCAACGGACCCTACCCCCTGCTCCTCCTCTTCCCCTGGAGACTTCACCCGCTGGGTAGGCTGGAAAGCGGAGCCAGGCCATAGTAAGAGCCATCCAGAAAGACATTTCCTCCCTGTGATACATTATATAATATTAGGCATACTACACAGAAGGGGTTTCGGCTTTCATCTGAAGCATCTGCCATTGACGATCGTCAAGAAGAGGACACTGATCTGTCGTGATTTGCAATTCGTATAATCCAATTCAAAATAGATTTGATAGTCAAACTTGGTAGTAAAATTTAAGAAACGCTGACATTGGCTCTATTTGTTTATTGCTAAGTATCCATAAACAGCCACATCCTATAGCCTTTACTTGTTGATATGACTGAGTGAAGAATTCGCAGGATGTAGCCCTATACAAGTGATGGTGAAGTGAAACATCAACTATTTCTTCCAAAGAAAGATAAGCCAGATCCGACTGTTCTAATAATGTGTTTTTTATTCTTAAAGTTACAAGCTATTCATTTTTATTATTGAGAATGTGTCAACTAAGAGAGCCCCAAACAAGTCTGAATGAACTTCTTATGTGCCAGAGGACTTGAGAGTCAGAAAAATCATTATATAATTCTGACTGGCCTCTGAAGGGCTCTTATATTTACACTAGAGTCGGCATTATCTTATTTCATGCCTTAGTCTGACCTTGTTCACCTAGATACCGTAGAAAGCAACCTTATTATTTTTGCACACTGCCAAATATGTCAAGGTCACATTTAATCAGTTAAAAATACTAACAAAACTCCTTTGAACAAAGTCTTCTCTCAAGAAATATTACAGTTCTCTAATGTGTTATGCCATTTATTTTATTACTTCTGCATTTTACCTTTCAGTTTTATGTAGTCTCATTTTCATTATTCTCCCATGAGACTCCAGCCTTTGCTCTGTACTACTGGTAGGAAAGCATAAGCTGGCTTTTATATTGCATTCTATCAGAAAGCATTACTATGTAGAGTGTTTGAGCTTATTTCAATGGTTTAGTCCAATTACATTTAATTCTATGTTAGGTATTGCAGAAAATATTGTTTCTGAAAACTCATACTGCATTCAACCCCTTCTAAGATCTGATAATTATTTTTTCAGTACAATACAATCATCTTTAGCATTTTGTAGAAGAAAAATAAAGAGGGAGATTTTCAAAAGCATCTAAGCAATTTAGGACTTTCAATGGAACTTGTACTCCTAAATTTAAGTATCCACACACCTTCTATGGGTCATCTCGATTATCACTTCAAAGGTTATTTATTTTCCCCCTCCTGCTGATGATAGCTCATCTCAAATGATTAGCCTCTTACAGTTGGTATGGCTACTTCCACCTTTTCATGTTCTCTGTATGTATAAATATCTTCTTTCTGTGTGTTGCAGTCTAAGCATCCAATGAAGTGGGATGTAGCCCACGAAAGCTTATGCTCAAATAAATTTGTTAGTCTCTAAGGTGCCAGAAGTACTCTTGTTCTAAATTCCAAAAGCACTTTTGAAGATCTCCCCCAAAGCTTCTGGTTTATTAGGAGTCTCCTCAACCTTTTAGAGAGATACTTCCCTCCTTATTAGACAATGTGTAGATTCAGCCATATATCTATGTTAGGTACTTCTGTAGCCCTCATTACCATAATATCCAAGTGACTTATAATAGTTGATGCACAGAGAAACCAAGTGACTTGCCTAAAGTCACACAGGAAATGAGGGCAGAGTAGGGAATTGAACCAGCATTTTTAGAGTCCCCGACCAGTTTCCTGACCATTTGACTCATAGGCATAACTTTTCTTTCAAACTGTTGATGAAGAAATGTTAAATAGTCTCAGGAATAAAGGGCACATGATTCACGCTGTTGTCTATTCAGACTTGCTAGAAATATTGCAATTGGTCTTTTCATTCTCTAATTTGTATTGTTTTCCTTTCTTGTTTACAGTTAGTCTTGTAAGCTGTAGTGGGTAGTTGAAGCTGAAAGGTCCTGGCTGAAGTGGTAGAGTGAGACAATAATGCATTAATCTTTTACTTTTTACTTATAGTTTAAAACCAACCAAAGGTTTCCTTAGGAGCACTTTAAAGTTCATAACAAAAGAAAAGGGAAAGAAAATCTAATAGCAAGGGTTTTTGTTTTAGTTTTATTTCATTTTCAATACTGAAAAATCCACACCCCTGAGAGACATAGTTAAGCTGACCTAACCCACAGTGTAGACAGCACTGCCTGCCCCGGTCCTTTAAATAGCCGCGGGAGCCCCACTGCTTCCCCAGGACTCTGGCAGCTATCTAAAGGGCTGGGGCAGTAGAAGCAGGGGAGCCCCTGTCCGCAGCCAGCCCCTGTCTCCAGCCAGCCCCGCATCCCCTGCCCGCAGCCAGCCCCTGCTGCACCCCCTGCCCTGCCCGCAGCCAGCCTCTGTCTCCAGCCAGCCCCGCACCCCCTGCCCGCAGCCAGCCCTTGCTGCACCCCCTGCCTGCACCAGCCCTGCACCCCCTACCCTGCCCGCAGCCAGCCCGTCTCCAGCCAGCCCAACACCCCCTGCCTGCACCAGCCCCTCAACCCCTGCCCTGCCCACAGCCAGCCTGTCTCCAGCCAATCCCGCACCCCCTGCCCACAGCCAGCCCCTGCTGCACCCCCTGCCCGCACCAGCCCCGCACCTCAGACCCCCTGCCCTGCCCGCAGCCAGTCCCTGTCTCCAGCCAGCCCCACACCCCCTGCCCGCAGCCAGCCCCTGCTGCACCCCCTGCCCGCACCAGCCCCGCACCCCCTGCCCTGCCCTGCCCACACCAGCCCCTGTCTCCAGCCAGCCCCGCACCCCCTGCCTGCAGTCAGCCCCTGCTGCACCCCCTGCCCTGCCTCCAGCCCCGCACCCCCTGCCCTGCCTCCAGCCAGCCCGTCTGCAGCCAGCCCCGCACCCCCTGCCTGCAGCCAGCCCGTCTCCAGCCAGCCCCGCACCCCCTGCCCTGCCTCCAGCCAGATCCTACCTCCAGTCAGCCCCTGCCCTGCCTCCAGCCAGCAATGTACGTAATATATAATTTTGTTATTATTTATATAGTTATGGAAAGTAAATAATACATGGAAGAAATTAAAGGTTTTTTTTTACGTGGTTTTTTTTTTGGTCATCCCCGCCGAAAATGTTCGAATTGGGCCCCGCACTTCCTAAAGCCGGCCCTGAATAGAGGAATTCTTCCATTGAACTAGCTACTGCCTCTTGGGGAGCTGGATTATGTACAGTGACAGAGAAACCCTCCCGTTGGTGTAGTAAGTGTCTACTGAAGCATGATGTGGTGCAGCTGCAGCACTGCAGTTGTGCGCTGCAGTGTTAAAAGTGTAGACATAGCCTCAGAAATGGAAAAGGTTGCAGTTGACCTGTTCAGCATGGTCCAAAGTGAGGGAACAAAAAGGACTTAAATAGCTATTGTCACAAAGTACGCCATCAGTCTGCATATACCTTTGACTGGCTTATATCAGAATTTGGCTTGGCAGCTGCAGTGTTGCCAACTCGCATGATTTTGTCATGAGTCTCATGATAATTATTGTTTTCCTTAAAGCCCCAGCTCCTGGAGTCAAGTGGATATGGGATGATTTCAGCCTTCATTCTTAAAGAAAAAGTAAGTTTCTAGTCTTCCTGGCTGTGGAGAAAGCTTCAAAATGTGACCCCGAGTTTACATTAAAGGCACAAAGAGCAGACGGCAAATAAAAAGAACACCAAATCTATTATTTTTACACGATCTCATGATTTTAAAGCCAATCTCATGGTGAGCCTGACTCATGATTTTTGAACATTTAGGGTTGGCAATATTGCAGATGGGGCATTTCTTCACATCTAATAAAATCACTATGGAGCATGTAATGTAATCATTGCCAAGGAACTAAAGAAGATACTCATCTAGGTAACCAAGCTGTAGTTATTTGCTCTTTGAACTCTTCTCTACCCATGTGACGCACAACAGAATAGATAGGCAGAAGTCACAATATTGGGATCTGGATTTCAAAAATCTAGCCTGGTGCCTTCAGATGTGTGAGAGAGAGATACTCAGCCGGTGTGAACAGGCACAGCTCTGCTGATGTCAGTAGAGCTCCGCTGACTTACACCAGCCAAGGGCCTGTTTTTTTTATTTTTCCTTTTATAAATATAGGGGTCATCTGCAAAGTTCGAATGTGGGTGTGCATTATGTATTTAGATTTCAAACATCCCCAACTTTCAGGAATGTTTAGATCCAGGGTTTTGTTCAAGCCCATCTCTATTTAAAAACACACGAGGGGAGGTACAAAAAGAGAAAAAAACATGAAATAAATTTCATCATCATGTTTCCTTCACCAGAAAAGGATTAGACATTCTGAAAAACTAGAAAAGTACATTTTGTTATTATCTAACTATACACTTAGCCTCCCACCTGCCTCTACTGGCCCACATGGTAATCGGAATGAACAAGAGAAGAGATAGGAAAATATATTGTATATCGCAAAGAAAAGAACACACGTCTGTGAGACTATAACAGTGCGGCATGACCCACAGCATGTTATCTCTAAAAAATGCATCCCACTCATGCAGTGACATCATAGGCATTTTCAACACCTTTTAAAATGTACACAGATCCTCTGCCCTTTGACTTTGTGTGCTTTAATGAAGGAGACTTAACTCAGCAGACAGACACATACAAAAATGGGCCTTTTTTTTTCTTCCTCTGGTTTTCTTTTGTTGGATATGCTTTGAAGTCAGGGAAGCACATCAGAGACTATTTTCTAGTGTGCTGCAGAAGAGACCTCCACATTCAGAAATAAAATAGTTATTGCACTGAATCACATTAACGTTTCAGTGGAGTGCAAAGATGTTGTGGTAAAGCAACTTAAAAAGTTATGCATCAAGCCCTTCCCGAATCATGGTTCAGGCTGTCAAATTTCATAGAAGCCAGCAAGACTATGGTGTGAAATATAAGCAATAGATCTTAAATAAATTATGTAAACATGCCACATATTGCTAAGGTCTATAGTGAAGAGAATGCATGATTAACTACCAAAAATGCTCATAGAATAAATAAGACTGACAAATTCAAATTGACCCTACAGAACATCAAACAGAAAATGGCAGCTATTGCAGACTTCCCTGCTAGCCCCTGATATGCTTCCATGGAAGGGGTGGGGAGAAGATGGCACAGGATTTGGCCTTTGCATAAATGCACCAGCAGGGAGTTCCTTTTTGACAGGGGAGTTCTCTGTTTGGCTATGCAACCAGATCATAGAATCATAGAAATATAGGTCTGGAAGGGATCTCAGGAGGTCATGTAGACTAGCCCCCTGAGCTGAAGAAGGACTTAGAGATACCTAGATGATTTCTAACACGGGTTTGCCTAACCTGTTCTTAAAAACCTCCAATGACAGGTATTCCACAACCTTCTTAGGTAACCTGTTCTAGTTCTTAACTATCTTCATTGTTAGAACGATTTTCCTCATATCTAACCTAAATCTTCTTGGCTGTAAACTAAACCAATTACTTCTTGTCCTACCCTGGGTGAACTTGGGGAAAAATTTATCACTGTCCTCTTTATAACAATCTTTTACGTATTGGAAGACTGTTATCATGTTCCCCTCTCAGCCTTTCTTTCTCTAGACAAAACATGATCAATTCGTTCAACCTTCCTTCATAAGTCTTGGTTTCTATACCTCTTATCATTTTTGTTGATCTTTTGTGGATTCGCTCCAATTTGTTCATTGGTGCCCAAAACTGGACACAGTACTGCAGCTGAGGTCCCACCAGTGCTGAGTAGAGCAGAACAATTACCTCCTGTGTCCTACTTATGATACTCAGGTTAATACATCACAGAATTACATTTGCCTTTTTCTTTGTTGATTCATATTCAATGTTTTGATCCACTATAACCCCCAGAACTTTTTCAGCAGTACTGCTGCTTAGCTAGCTATTTCCAATTTTGTATTTGTTTATTTGATTTTTCCTTCCTAAATGTAGCACTTTGCGCTTGTTTTTAATGAATTTCATCTTGTTGATTTCAGACCAGGTCTTTAATCAAGATAATTTTGATTTTGAATCCTGTCCTCAAAAGTGCTTGCAGTCCCCCCCAGTTTGGTGTTATCGACAAACTTTATAAGCATATTCTCCACTCCATTATCTGAGTCATTAATGAAAATATTGAAAGGTACAAGAACCTAGACAGACACCCGTGGGGCCCCACTTGACACATTCTTCCAGTTTGACAGCAAATCATCAACAACTACTCTTTGGGAATGCTCTTTCAACCAGTTGTGCACCCACTTTTCAGTAATTTAATCTAGACGATATTTCTCTAGTTTGCTTATGAGAATGTCATGTGGGACTGTGTCAAAAGCCTTATTCAAGTTCAGATATATCAGTAGCATGTCTACTGCTTCCCCCATCCAATAGACTGATCCACCTGTCAAAGAAGAACATTAAATTGCCCCTAAATTGTATCCCTTTTGTGCTACCTGAGTAGTGCAAAGAGGCCCTAACTCACTGAAGTATCAACCCCATAATATTTAGTATTAATTTAAAAAGTAATTATTACTGTTGGAGTACATGGATATTATTATGTAATTACATGGACCAAAACCCTGAACATTTTTATCTGACCACAGTATGGCCAAAAGGCAAAAGAAACTGGTCTAAATTAAGAACAATTGGGGTCAACAGAAGTATGCCAGGTTAAAAGTGGGGCAAGAAAGAAGAGAATCAGACCCAGTGTCTTTGCTGTACTGGTGAGCCAAACAGTGATCCAAACTGGACTCCTATTATAACACAGAGCAGAATTCCAATGAGTTTTCCTGGTACAGTGGGCATGACACTGGGCATAGTTAGAGAGTTTATGCATAGCCTGGACCCCGTACTGAGGAGGAGAACAGGACCACATTTGTTACTTCATTCCATACTCCATAGTCATGTAGCTGGCTACTGATTAGCTACAGGTCACAGTTTAGAGGTCTCTGAAGCACCTTGCTTCACTTTTCCCTGTTCTGCATCATCATAATTTCTTCAGAGCACAGGGAGGATTGTCATGTTGCTGGATCTGCCACGACTTAGAATGTGACCTTCAGAAAATCACTTAACCTCTTTGTCCCTCTCTTTCCAGGATAATGGGGATATTCATTCACCTACCTGACAGGGGTTTTTGAACTATTAGATTTTTAACAGTGCTTTGAACTCCTTAAATGAAAGATAGTTTAGAAGTGCAAATATTAATCAGACTTTGCATTTCATAGTTCTTCTGTCCAATGATATACAAAGATTTAGTTAGTATTTATTAGTGGCATTTTACACATGGGGTAACTAAGGCACAGAGTGGTTAAGAGACTTGCCTATGTTTATATAGAAAATTGATGGCAAATTTGGAATAGAATATAGATTTCCTGACTTCTTGTTCTAGGTTATGATTGCCAGGTCCATTCTTTAATCATTAGATAACACTATAATTTTGTGGTCTACAGTATTAATGGTTTTAATTGGCTTCCCCTTCTTTCCCTTTGGGGTTTCACAAATATTGCATATTTGTCCACCTCACCTGAGTTTGGAGGACTGCCTTGCAAAATGACATCTCCTAACAAATAGCATAGACACTTTTTGTTAATCATCACCTCATTCCTTTAAATGTGTCTTGGGGTCATCTTATGGATCTTTGTTACAGTCAAGAGCCATGATATGTGGGCACTGTATTCCTATACATAAATAATAACAACTTGATTTTGGAAATAGAGCCCTCAGTTCTTCAAGAAATGTAAACATGTGAGTAGACCCACTGAAGTCAAATTAAAGTTATGTGCATGTGTAGGTGTCTTGATGAAATGAGGCCTGATAAATTAATTTTCATCCCTGGAGCAATGTAAAGTCAATGGAAGCTTTACATTGACTTCAGAGAACTTTGGGTCAGGTCTTTCAATAGCTCAAGATTTAAAATGAATATCAAAGAGCCTGAATGAAGCAATTCTGGTTCAGTAACCTACAGGACTGAGCCTTTAATCTGCTAGACTCACAGCAGGTGACTCAATTTAAGAAGCTATATTAAAATTTCCTGATTCATATTCACACAGACTTTTAAATTTCAAAAATTGTGTTTAACCCTTAATATTCTGCAGATGGGTGTAGTCATTTGCTTTCAGTTAATAGATATATTAAAAATAAAACCTTGCCTTTATTTACTTAAGTAGGTATAGCATGTTTTACTGTGTCTGCTTTTGCTGAAATAACCAATTTAAATTTAGTTTGCAGTTTATTGGGGGAGGAGGGGAAGAATGCCATTTATATTAAATAAAAAAATTGCAAAACTAAGATTTATATTTTGAAAATTCAATCTGTAGTGCTTTTTATGAGTATTCTGCAACTACCCCCCATATCTTCAAGTGCTTATTCCTAGATGAGACAATTTTCGAACAACTAACCCTACCCATAAAGTGTTATATTCTGGTTAGGACAGCTTCTGCATGACTATTCCTAATATATAATTTCCCTCCTTTTTTAAGAAAATGGAATCCCCTTTTATAACAAATGTTTTCCTGTGAAATACACTCCTCTCCTTTCCTAATATATATATTCCCTCCCATTTAGTATGCAGGCTAAACAGAAAAGCCAAGTGTTAAAAGACAGATTTTCAAAGGAAGATGCAGATAGATGTAAGTCACATGCTTTATTCTGCAGCATTTTACTTTGTTTGTCCCAAAGAAAGGGAGAGAAACAGTGGGGAAGGGATGCGGATTTTAGCTCGAGTACTCTGTCTCTTCCCAGATGTAGAGAGTGCAGGGCAGGCCAACTCAGCTAGAAGAACCCAGAAATATCCAGAAATAGGGTGTGGCTGTTAATAGACAGGATGTTTCTGAAACTGTATAGGAAAGTTTCATTGTGGGCAATCCACCTGGCAGGTCACACCCAATTACCCTCTGAGAGCAGAGACAATCAGGGGAGGCAGGAATGGTTGGATCCACTACTGAGAGCTCTGTCTGTTCTGTAGGTTGGGTTCCCATACCTGTACCATCTTGGATACAGGTAAGTGATATTCCAGCTTTACTTACAAGGGAAGTCCTCCATTAAGATAATGTTTGGTCCACTGCAGTGTGTTTTATGGACCTAGAGAGTGAGCTGAAAGGGGAGCATTTGTGCTCAATAGGGTATGCCTACACTGCAATAAAACACCTGCATTTGGCCTGTATCAACTGACTAGGGCTTCCAGGGCTATAAAGCTGCAGTGTAGACATTTGGGTTTGGGCTGGAGCCTGAGCCTGAATGTCTACACTGCAATTTTATATCCCCTTGAGCATGAGTCAGCTGACATGGTTCAGTCACAGGTCTTTTACTGCAGTATAGACATCTGAGGCTACAGAGCCTATGGGATTTACATTTACCTGTTAACTAACTGCTTTAAACTGGGATTTTTGACTCCATTAAAGAGAGAATAGGGGCAGAGCTCAGTGAGGTGAGGGCTTTCATGTTCTTACCTGACTTAGCTGGCTTTATGGGGGAAAGATAATGCCCTGTAGCATGAGAACCTTATAGATTCAGGGAATGGAGATTTTATTAACCGATCCCAATACCTGTACCACTTTCCAGATTTCCATTTCACCAGCAACTGAGGAGACCAGTCAACTACTAACCGAAAGGCTGCAATACTCCCTGATCCCCCCCAGACTATTGATTGCTGACAAGGCTCTGAAGTGTTTTGTAAAGAGCTGATCCCTTGCCATTCTTCTCAAGCTCTGGAGAGTCCAGGGGACAAACGCTACATATTATAGTCACACTATAAAGACTGAGAAGTCATCACTGACAAAAGATCAGAGGCGAATGTGTTTATTTGTGTGTGCTAAAGTATAGAAATGTAGATGTTCTATTGGAAGACTTATTTAGGTTTACTATTTCCTGTACCTAGTGGCACATGAGGCAGCCAATTTCCCCCACTGCTGTCTGTCCACAACAAGATGTTCGATTCCATTAAAAGTTGTCTCTGTGGTGGCAGCATCCTTTCTGACCGTGCTGCAGTAGGTCATTCTTTATCATCTACATCTTCTTTTTCCCTTCAGGAGGAATCCAACTTAAGACATACCTTGTGCTTCTGACATGGGGTAGCCTGATGACATGGTCAAATCTCTGTCTAATTATTGAGTCTAATTATTGAGTCGACATCTATTGACCAGTGCAGTGCACTGCTTCCATGGTTACACAATCTCTCCAATAAATTCCCAAGATTTTTCTTAAACAACACTGGTGGAAGGCACTCAGCTTTCTGTTGTGTACTTCCACCACCTACCGTGTTTCCAAGACATACAGTAGTGTTGGGAGAACAGCAGCATTGTACAGTTTCATTTTAGTGTTTAGATGTATCTTCTTACTCTTCCAGATGTTTGACAAACAGGAAAAATGATCCACTGGCTTTACCAATCTTGCTTTCACTTCTTTAGTAAGATGGCAATTAACAGATATTGTACTTCCAAGATAAACTATGTCATCAATTCAGTCATAGTCTTCTCTACCAATCACTTATCCATGAGCCTTGACATCATTCTCACCTATCTCCATGGACTTGATCTTTAGCCTACTGATATGAACTCTCACTTTAGCATCTGCTACCTTTATGCCCACAGAGAGTTTTTTCATTCCATCCAAGCTGGTATCCAGTATGACTATATTTCCTGCCAAATCTAAGTCTATCAGCTTCTCTTGCCCAAACAATACCAGTGTCCTCAGCAGCAGCCCTCATTCTTTTATATGCATACATGAACTGGAGTAATATTTGTTCTTTCCTCTCCTCAATACTGCCTAACACTTAATTGACCTTTCTGACTTCTGCTGCACATTAAGGGACAAAATCCTTTTCAGTTGGTTGGCTGGGAATTCCCCTCGACTAAAGGGAATGAGCAGATAGCACAGATGTGGCTACCTCAGCTCTCCACAACCCTACCTCCTGGCTAGAACAGAAAGGGCATGGGTGCGTGTGGGGAAAATGACTGAAGCACTGGACTGCCACTGTATTCTGTCCTGGCCTCTGAAACCGATCCTCTGAGGCCATTGCAGCAAGCTGCAAATTATATCAGACTTGAGACTACTCAAAGTTGTGCCAGGTACTGAACTGATCCCTGGCCAGCCCTAGATTCCAGGAAGCACTACTGTGGCATAAAGTTACCTTTGTGCTCCTCTCCCTGTTGCAACAGACGCAACACCAGTGAAGGTAAGGATCCGGACCATGCAATCATAGTGTGTTTAAATCCACTCCAGATGAAGTCCTCTCAAGATAAAGAGAGTAAAGATTTAAATAACTCTTCAGAAATGAGTGCCTCTTGAGTAGCACAGACTTATCCTAATAGGAGCACATTTTATATCTACTATTCAGTATATTTGTCCTCTGTTTAACCACAATTATGAGGGGAGGAAAGCAAGCAAGTACCTATTTAGAATTCCAAACCATCTTACAGGATATAAAAATATTAACAACCAAGTTAAAAAAAAGTTTCACTCAACTAGAAAAAGGCTACTAGAACAATAACAGCTGGTGTATTTCCTAAACAGACAGATGCTTGTGGAAGATTTTGCACTCCCTGCTCATTCACTTTATCCTGGATGTGTGATTCTTTCTCCAGTGCTCTTCCTTATTCTTTTGTAGCAATTGTTGCACTATGCATTTCGTGTCCCCCCCACAAGAGTAGTGACTCTAACGCACCTTACTAAAGGCATGTTTAAACTTTTGAGTAATCCTTATGCATGTGTGGAGTCCCATTGAAGTGAATGTTTTTAACAACCCAGTATTTATATTCGTGTATATCTTATTTAGTGCAGCATCATTTCCTGTTTTTGTGTAGTTCCATTTTCTTACAAATGCCTTCTAATTATACATTCTCTTTCACTACTAACAGTTTTAGTTTAGAAATGCCCCAAGCCCCAACAAGTTATTCATAGCGAAGATCCTGCTGCTGCTTTAATATAATTGAAAAATTACATATTTCCACTTGGAGCATTTAAACTGCTTTCAGCTTTCCTGGTCACTAATACTCACAAGGCCATGTGCTATTAGTTACTAAGGTAACATGAATCAGGAAGCATAGACACAAACCTTTCAAGGCCAATACATTTTATAATATTTAATAGAGAATGTCACATTAACCTAAAACTTGTCCAGCGCATAAAAGAATACCGGTTTGAATGACATTTTTGAAGTTTTCTTTCTTATGAAAAAAATACTTAAAAAAAAAAAAGACCAAACAGGCTGGCCACAATCTCCAATCTGCCAGGTCTAAACTGGCCTGGAAAGTGGGTGATGCCACAGTGCCGGGGAGAGGCACTGGTTCATCACATCTTCTGCATGCTCATTGTCATCAGGGCTCCTAATGAACTTCTCAGGGAGGGCAGTAGGAGAAACACTGCATTCCCAGGCCGGGGTGAATGCCCCCTGCTGATGATGTGAAGTGTATGAACTGCACCCTCTGTATCAGTAGAGGTGAGCCAAGCTCCATGACTTCAGATGAGGAGGAGCAGAACCTCCACTCTAAAACCTGATATTTGGGGCTCCCATAAAGAGAGTGTTTCTCTTCCTATCATAACAGATTTTAAACTAGAGAAGATACAGTCACCAGGCGTATGACAAATGCTTAATATTCCCAACAGGAAATAATATTAACAACCTTAATAAGAATAAATATAGTTATCCTGTCAACATGTGAATATGTCTGCAAATAGCAAAAATATTCTCTTTTGAATATGCTCACTATCAGAGACCAACATGAAGATATATTAACATTTCCACAAACATGGGAACTTGAATGAAGGCTTTCCCCCTACACCAGTGTTTCCCAAACTTGGGACGCCGCTTGTTTAGGGAAAGCCCCTGGCAGGCCGGGCCGGTTTGTTTACCTGCCGCGTCCGCAAGTCTGGCTGATCGCTGCTCCCACTGGCTGCGGTTCGCTGCTCCAGGCCAATGGGAGCTGCTGGAACCGCGGCCAGTGGGAGCTGCAATCGGCCGGACCTGCGGACGCAGCAGGTAAACAAACCAGCCCGGCCCGCCAGGAAGTTTCCTTAAACAAGCGGCGTCCCAAGTTTGGGAAACACTGCCCTACGCTATACAACTTCCTTGAATGAAGAGCCCCACAACAAAAATCACCTTTTGTATTCAATCACAATTTCAGAGGTACAAGATTTCCAGCAACAGTTTCTCTAGGAGAAACTGTCCCAACTTTTAATAAACAAGTTTGAGATCTAATTCCTATTATCACATCTCCAAAAAATAAAACTAAGACTATAGTAAAGTGGTCATGATAGTGTTAACTGGATTACCCACCGAATTTTGTGATGGAACCATGCTCTACCCTCCCTTATGTTCCGTTGAGTCACTGGGAGCCCACCCCCCCATGCATACACTCTAAATAAAGCAGGAAGTTCCCAGCCTCCAGTCCTGTGAGTAGACTTATTTTTGTTGCACTGAGCAGCTCCTTTATTAAAAAATACCTAACTTCATACTCATAAAAATGTGCATAGAAAAAGAAAGAATAATGTGTCTATTGTGTAGCTGAACCTGTGGAGTTATGTATTACATCTGTGTGAAAACCAGAAAGCCTTACAAATTTTGAAATATACTTTTCAAATCATGTGGCTTCCCGCTATTAAGGGATCATCAGGCTGTGCAAAATCACTTCTTCTATCTATTTCCTGAACCTTCCTCCCTTTAATGAGGATCCTATACATAAATAATAACAGCTTGATTTTGGAAATAGAGCCCTCAGTTCGGCAAGAAATGTAAACATGAGGGCAGATCCTCATCTATTGTAAATTTTCATAGCTCCATTGATATCAATGAGGACGAGGATCTGTCTGTGATCGGGCACACCTCCAATCCAATCAGGAAAAGGATTATGAGCTCCTGTGGGCTCATCCAGTACTAAATTGGCACACCTGCAGAGTCTGCCCACTTGCAGAAAATAAGCAGAAAAGGGAGAGTTTCTCACAGGAAGAGATGGCAAACAAGAGGAGTGCCACTGTGCCCGGGGCGGCTCTAGCTTTTTTGCCGCCTCAAGCATGGCAGGCAGGCTGCCTTTGGCAGCTTGCCTGCGGGAGGTCCCCGGTCCCGCGGATTTGGTGGCATGCCTGCGGGAGGTCCCCGGTCCCGCGGATTTGGTGGCATGCCTGCGGGAGGTCCCCGGTCCCGCGGATTTGGCGGCATGCCTGCGGGAGGTCCCCGGTCCCGCGGATTTGGCGGCATGCCTGCGGGAGGTCCCCGGTCCCGCAGATTTGGCATACCCACCGCCGAATCCGCGGGACTGGCGGACTTCCTGCAGGCAAGTCACCGAAGGCTGCCTGACTGCCGCCCTCGCAGGGACCGGCAGGGCACCCCCCGCGGCTTGCCGCCCCACGCACGTGCTTGGAGCGCTGGTGCCTGGAGCCACCGCTGGCTGTGCCCCAGAGTTAGCTGACTCTTAGAACAGAGCTGCTGGGAGGAGGACAGCTTGCAAACTTTTGTTGCCCACAACGAACTACTGCACCAGGTACAAGTCAATGGAGCAGAGCGGGTTTGAAGATAAACCCTGACCTGCTATCTAGCTGTACTCAACCTTCATAAACACATCAGACCTCTACAGTCTGTTTTAAAACACTTGGCAACCAAGTGCCCATATAACTGGTAGGACTTTTGATGGAGAAAGGTCTCTGAAAAATGCCCAAATGGACCTCCGTGACAAAACTGTATCCTTATCCATAGCTAATATTAGCAGTCATAGGAAATCAGAACTGTTCAAAAGGGAGCTTTCCCCCCCAAAATATGGTGATCACATTTTTTGTGTGGAGTGTAAGAGATTATTATAGAGCAGGGGTCAGCAACCTCTGGCATGTGGCTCGCCAGGGTAAGCACCCTGGCGGGCAGGGCCAGTTTGTTTACCTGCTGCATCGGCAGGTTCGGCCGATTGCGGCTCCCACTGGCCGTGGTTCGCCGTCCCAGGCCAATGGGGGCGGCGGGAAGCAACGCGGGCCGAGGGATGTGCTGGCTGCAGCTTCCCGCCGCCCCCATTGGCCTGGGACGGTGAACTGCGGCCAGTGGGAGCCGCGATCGGCCGAACCTGCTGATGTGGCAGGTAAACAAACTGGCCCGGCCCGCCAGGGTGCTTACCCTGGCGAGCCGCGTGCCGGAAGTTGCCGACCCCTGTTATAGAGCATCATTATAATTTATTGTGGGAATATCGGAGTGTTTTTGTTTCAGGAATACAGAAGTTTTTGTTTCAGGAACATGAAATCTGTAAGGGAGACAATGCATGAAAGGAAGAATTCAACTTAATATTTTGTCCAGGAACATAAGACCCATAACAACATTTTAGTCCCCAAAGTTAAAAATCCATGTCAGAAAGCCACAGTGGACACAAAGCCATCAAAGGAGACATCTGAGAAAATAACCAAAGCGGAAGGAACCTAACATTTTGTTTCAGATTCTGATGTAGGATCTCAGTATTTTACAGACTCTGTCTTCCTGGGAGGGATGAGAGAAAAGATGGAAGATTGCCTTCACTTAAACAAGATGTAACACTTTTGCAAAAAAGTGGGAAAGATGATCCACAAGCATACACAAGTTTATGGAATTTGATGGGGGAACGAGTCTTTATTCCCCCCTCAAATAAACAGCATTACCTGTTCTTAAAATCAAAAGGCAAGGTCTCTACAAACTGGGAAATAAAGCCACATTGTTTTTCCGCCTGGGGAGGTAACACTTTCTGGTACCCGACACTTGCAGCTGCCTATTGCTTGTGCCCATCTGAGGGTTTATTGTAAATGCTTGGTTAAGATTCTGTTTACTGACTGATGGGCTGTAAAAAAAGTATTGTGGCTATGTCATCATGCTTGTTAGCTGAAGTATCAGCTCTGCTGACAGAGAAGGTCTTATATTTAAAAGCATCTAAGTGTCCTGTGAGACTAAGACATTAATTCTATTAGTTTTGACTGGTTTTTAGGGACCTGTGCTGTCACAAAGTGTCTTTGCCATTTCTTCTAGCACTAGACCTTTCAGACGTCAGGAGACACATACTCTTGTTTGTCTATGGAAATATAGTCAGAAGAATTGGGTTACAGTGTGTCTCCCTGTCAAGAGAAATTCATAGCCTTTAGAGTTTTTCTCATCCAAGGCTCATTGATTCTCAAGAGACAGATGTGACACTCCAGATGTGACCAGAATAAACTAGCACACCTACCAGTTCTGTCATGACGTTTCTGATACTGCAGGAGGCGTTACCGCTTAAGGCTTAATAGCTTAGTAAAGCACTGACACCCCAAAGGAAACAATATTTTGCTTTGACAGATATTGATAGGGAGACAGCTGTGACTAGCTTGTTATTCTCCCTGGTTTGGGTTACCCAGGGAAAAGAGGCCAAAGCCAATGAATATGATTTAATGGTTACCATGGTCTGTGTTTTTGGTTATGTAGTCAGTGATTAGGGATGCAACTCTTGGTTCTGATTAAGCCCACAGAGCAAAGTTTCTATCTACTTTATCATTTGACTGGCTACTTGTCTTTTTCCAGCATGAAAACAGGATTTTCAGGCCTGTTTCTGAAATCTTTAAAAATGATTACTGATCGGCTAACTTGTAATCATCAGAGAATTCTTTGGAGCAGAGTTTCCCTTCTAATCTTTTTATATATGGCTCATATTTACAAACAACTTCCAGAAGATCATATGGAAGACTGCTAGGTTCTGGTCCACTAAACAATGGTCTGAACAGCTAGTAGGAAGCGATAAATAGGTGTCAGTCTGGCCTGTCAATGATTTTTGCCTGACGTTTTTGAGGTACTTGGAAAAGGGGAGAGAGTAACTGTGGACCTCTCCAGAAGACTTTGAATGCATCTCCCCACAAATGCTTTCATTTGATGCTCAAGAAAAATTCGAGAGTTTTGCAACTGTGGAACCAGTCAGACATCTCTGGCTTCGGGAAACTTGTAAGTGCACACTGGGCATGCTCAGTAACTTAAACACAAACATTAGCATAGTCACTCCCACAGATCACTTCATATGCATAGTCATGCCCATGTTAATGATATGGTAAACACAGTGAACAGTGTTGTGGATAAGACACAATTTTGTCTGAATGTGTGTCCACACTAGAAAAAAAAAAGAGATCTTTTTTACCATACTAGCTAACAAATGGTAACTAACACATTGTACAATCCTAGTGAGGACAAGGCAGTTTGTAGCTTTCACACATTAATATTTACCTTGACGATGCTAACTCATGTGAAAACTACAAACTGTCTTGTCTTCGCTAGGATTTTACTACATTAGTTACCATGTTTGTTAGCCAACCTCTGGAAACAATCCTACTTTTTTCCCTAGTCAAGAAAAGCTCTCAGCCCCTTGAGCCAGTTTCCATGTGTTTGGATAATGCCTAGCACAATGGGGCCTCTTTCCTGACTGCTATATTAAATTAAATAAACGAAAAACAGAATAAATTCAGGTATCCAAGACTCAAAAGCATGTGACAAACTGCAGAAAGACCTGCTAAAGCTAGGGAACTGGGCAACACAATATTGGCAAAAAATGTAATGTTGAGAAGTGCAAGGTAATGCATCTTGTTCCTTCCATTCTGAATGCTCATATGTGCTGATAGATTCTAAATTAATAGTATCCACTCAGGGAAGAGATCTCTGTGTCACCGTGGACAAGTTAATACACTGTGAAGGTTCAAAAATAAACATTAGACTGTATTAAGAAAGAGATGTAGAATAATACTGAAAATGTCATAACTTCTCAGTCTTTGATTGCCCTCACCCCACTGTCTAATCACAGTACTTTGCTTCATATTCTGGTTCTGGAACATGCACAGTATTCATAGACAAAAGATCTTTCTGTTGCTCATCATCTCCTCCCTATAGCTCCCTGCTTACCGCTGCTCATGCACATAGAGAGGCAGGATGGTCTTGTGGACTGGGTCTCAGGACATCTGGGTTAAAAATCCTGGTTCTGCCACAGTTGTCCTGTGTGACCTTGGGCAAATCACTTAATCTGTGCCCTTAACTCACCATCTGTGTAATTGTGGTAATAATCTTTACTTTCTTCCACACATTGTCTCATTGTCTATTTAGATTGCAAGCCCTTCAAGACAACTCTTATTACATATATGTACAGCATTTAGTACAATGCAGTGGATCTCTAGGTGATACTGTAGTAAAAATAAATGATAATAATAATGCTTATGCTTGCATGAAGAGACATTGCTGCCAAAAACAAACATGCAGATTGGTCTTGTCATTCAAATGACCAGAGAAAAAGTGAATAAAAAGGGGTTTGAGGAGCAATTTGTTACTGATTAAATATTTTCATTATTCACCCAGCTTTGCTTCTGACACATAGAATGACATTTATGTAACTTGAAAACCTCCAACAGATCATTATTAGACCTGTCTGGAAAACAGATTTACATCCCGGAAGAAACTGTTAAATTTCCCTTCATTTCTACTTGGAATGAAAAATCAAAATTTCTAAATTTACTATGAAATGGAAATTCCAAAATATTTTGCTTTGGAAATATCAAACATAACTTCGATAAAGTCAAAACATTCTAATATCAAATATTCAATAAATATAAAATATTGAAATATGTCCAATATTAAAAAGTAAAAGCTTTAGTTTTTAAAATTAAGTCAATTTCAGTGAAACAGCATTTTCTGATAAAAGTCTGTTCTGTCTGAAAATTTTCCAACTAGATCTAGCCATGGAGGGTGTGTCTACATTGCAACCTTCTTTCAGTAGCACATAATATATGTATGTATGTATGTATGTATACATGTAGTCCCCTTATCATGGGTCTAAACAGCAGTGCAGATGACGAGGCACAGCTGAGGCGAATAAAGACACACCTTGAGGTTGTGGGTATGTATGCAAGTATACAGTCTACACAGCTCTCTATTTACCCAAGTCGTGCCTCCATGTACTCTGCTATTTTTAGCAGTATAGTGTCCCACTGCCTCCTTGCTGCTGGAACCTTTCCACACTGCAGGAAAAAAACTCTGGCAGTGAGGAAAGGCTCTGGCTGGAGGGAGACAGCTGGGAAAGGCTGTGGCAGCTCCCCACTGCTGGACCCCTTCCATGCTGAGGGGAAAGATTGTCTCCTCCCCTCTGCCAGAGCCTTTCACTGGCTCGTGTAGCTACACACCACAATGTGGGAATGAGGTGCTTTTTCACTGCGGCTTGTAGCTACGTGTACACTACATGCTTCCGCCAGTGGCATATAGTGTAGCAGAGCCTATAAGCTGGATAGATAAGTCAGCATAAGAGACTGGAGAGTTAAACATTGGAAGCAAATGACCTAACCACTCAACAACAAATGGCAGTCTGGACAGCGCAGCATACTGTGGCAGCACACTTTTTAAACAGACAAAACAAAAACAGCATCTCCGATGGGGAAGGGATATGGGAGAAGCCGAGACTGAAATGAAGCTGCAGTTTCAGATCAAGCTCTTCCAGGGGTTAAAGAAAGTACAGAAAAGTTAGACATTTTAAATAGAACATAACCACTTCAAGGCTGATTCTGAGGGGTTTTATGTTCTGCAGAGGTACATATTAGATATAAATGGTTTATGATGGACATCAGTGTGACTACACATGAGAGTACAGTACCCTTTTTTCAATGTTCTTGTAGGTCAGAAACCTTATAGTAAACATGATATGTTTGCCATCTTTTTTTTCCCCTTAAAGCCAGAAGAAAAATGGTTTAGGACAGAACATAAATATCAAGGTAGCTTCAATGAAGCAGAACAAAGAAACTTCGTTTTGAACTGAATCCAACCTGTGGCTATACAGAAAATATGTAAAAGTGCAATTCTGCCTTCAGATACACTTGTGTAACTCCAGCAAAGCCAGTGGGGTTACATGGGTAAGTGAGGGGGCAGAGTTTCGGTCACTTGGTCAAAGTTTCTAAACCCCAGAAGCATGTATCTGAAGGAGAGTACAGGGCAAGGAAGACAGAACACCTGAGGGGTGTGGGTAAGCACGCTTTTTAGGCTGTGGCATGGCCCATACCTGTGCCGGTGTGCCATGTGGGCTGGGCAAGGAGCGTGTACCAGGTTTTAAGTTTCAATAGTCCTCCACCCCAATTCTCACAGTGCAGTGAACCATCTTCTTCCTGGTCCTTACCCAATCTATAAAGGTCTGATTTTCACAGATTCATTCCCTTAATGTTTTAAACATTATTGGCTGACAGTTCTTTTTAAAATATTTTAACTACACATTTCATCTTGTATTTTTAATAAATGTTATAGTTTTGTTGACTTGGGTGTGGCTCCTCCTTCCCGAGTATGATGGACTGAAAATGTTTTCAGGTGAGGCCCCACGATTCATAGCACATGAAATTGAATGGTGTATAACTGTTTGATGCCATGATACTGCAAACACTTTTCTGACTGTCCCACACCCATATACTACCTGGTTCAGAAATATTCGCAGTCCCAAGGATACATGGGTAAAGTGCAATTAGTGTTAGGTGCTTAGAGACAGCACTACTAATTTTCAACACAGCAGAACTCTACAACAGAAAATGGGTGGATGAACATCTTTACAGCTTAGTTTACATGAACAGAAAATCAAAACACAATGCCAGTAACAATACATGCAATGACAGTATCTGCCTCTACACTGTGCATAAACAAATGCTGCTCCTCTTCCCTCTCCCCCCCCAAAAAACGTGATCAGTGTCTGTGAAACAGTGTATTACAAACTGGTCCAGTAACCCAGGCTCCATGTCTAGTTGGCAGCCGGTTTCAAGCGGAGTGCCCCAAGGGTCGGTCCTGGGGCCGGTTTTGTTTAATATCTTTATTAATGATCTGGAGGATGGTGTGGACTGCACTCTCAGCAAGTTTGCAGATGATACTAAACTAGGAGGCGTGGTAGATACACTAGAGGGTAGGGATCGGATACAGAGGGACCTAGACAAATTAGAGGATTGGGCCGAAAAAAACCTGATGAGGTTCAACAAGGACAAGTGCAGAGTCCTGCACTTAGGACGGAAGAATCCCATGCACTGCTACAGACTAGGGACCGAATGGCTAGGTAGCAGTTCTGCAGAAAAGGACCTAGGGGTCACAGTCGACGAGAAGCTGGATATGAGTCAACAGTGTGCTCTTGTTGCCAAGAAGGCTAACGGCATTTTGGGCTGTATAAGTAGGGGCATTGCCAGCAGATCGAGGAACGTGATCGTTCCCCTTTATTCGACATTGGTGAGGCCTCATCTGGAATACTGTGTCCAGTTTTGGGCCCCACACTACAAGAAGGATGTGGAAAAATTGGAAAGAGTCCAGCGGAGGGCAACAAAAATGATTAGGGGTCTGGAGCACATGACTTATGAGAAGAGGCTGAGGGAACTGGGATTGTTTAGTCTCCAGAAGAGAAGAATGAGGGGGGATTTGATAGCAGCCTTCAACTACCTGAAGGGGGGTTCCAAAGAGGATGGAGCTCGGCTGTTCTCAGTGGTGGCAGATGACAGAACGAGGAGCAATGGTCTCAAGTTGCAGTGGGGGAGGTCCAGGTTGGATATCAGGAAAAACTATTTCACTAGGAGGGTGGTGAAACACTGGAATGCGTTACCTAGGGAGGTGGTGGAGTCTCCTTCCTTGGAGATTTTTAAGGCCCGGCTTGACAAAGCCCTGGCTGGGATGATTTAGCTGGGAATTGGTCCTGCTTTGAGCAGGGGGTTGGACTAGATGACCTCTTGAGGTCCCTTCCAACTCTGATATTCTATGATTCTAACCCATGGTACAGTCATCAGTCTGTTGTGAGTGGACCCAATCAGTGGGTCCCACATGTTTCTAAGCTATTTGGATCTGGATAGAGTCTAGTCACTGTCTCTAGCTCTCTGACTGTAAGGTACCTCTTGTCTGAGCCCTACCTTGATGTAGGGTGCTGCTGCTGCCCAGCCACCCTAGACCTTGAAACCAGTGACTGAGACCTCCTGAACCCCTTCAGTCACTTACAACACACTCCCCAGGCACCTGGGCTGTTGGCTCTCTGGGTGTCTAGTTTAACCCCTTTGGGAACAATGTGTCAGGTGATCAAGGAAAATAGTTGTGACAAAGGAATTTCTTAACCACAGTCAGTAAAGAACTCAGGAGTTCCAGATCTCTGAAAACAACAAAAGTATTGATGCACCCTTCCCTATAGATGCTATTTATTCTACTTACTTCACTTTTAGTTTCCATAGTGTTGCCAACTTTTGTGACTCTTATTATGAGTCTCGCAATATTAAGGAATTTTCTTGAAACCTCCGCTTCTGGAGCCCTGTGATTTTATGACAAACAAAAAATATTTAGCTCTCATGGTTGCAGAGAAAATCTTGAAAACATGCCCCAAGCTCAAAACCCAGAAGACAAATAAAATAAAAGACCAAAAATATTTTTAATGTATCGGGACTCTTTTGAGATGACCCACAATATTTGAATGCTTGTGATACATTAATACTGATACAGAATAATTGAGTTTGTAAGTGATAAGGGAAATCTTATCTTATCTATTGGCAAATGACTTCTGGGCCTTGCTGGCACTATGGCATTATGATTTGGAAAATCTCCTTTCTCTATATGACAAATTCCTGGAGTAAGTGTACATTAACTCTCTAAAAGATATGGTCTAGCTCTACCACAAGGCATTGAACTCAATGCAGGAATCACTAGATGGAATTCTAAGGCTTGTGCTAAGCAGGAGGTCAGGCTAAAGGATCATAGCCTTCAGAGCTTAAACCAAGCAAATGTATTAATTATAGGTGGCACAGGTAGTCTTCATGAAGGTGGTCTCCCACTGTTTGGGCTGAAACTTTTCATGCTTGGTTGCCTTTGGCTGATTTTTAAGTTTCAGTTTAAAAGTTTCCATGGCATTTATTAGAATAAGATTAGGGAAAAATATTGGTTTGCCCCTATTAAATTCTTACAACCCTTTCATTGAGAATCTCTAGCATCTCCATGCTTTGAAATTTAGCATGGGGATTCCCCAGGTATCAAGGTGCCCACCATGGAAAACACACCCAAATTTGGCCGTAATAAGTCTCTGAAAATAATCTTAGTTTACACATGCTCTGTAGAGACTTGTAGAGTTTGGTTTCTAAATTCTCTTAAGATTCTGTCCCTGAGCATGCACTGAGCGTGCTCCCATCCCCTCATAGCTCCTACATGCTGATTGGACTGTGCATGAATCATCCCCCACATAGTGAGCGAGCATGCTCTGTCTCAGGGCTGAACAGGACTTTTCCTGTAATTGTTGCCCTTGACTACCCAGGGCCACTGTAGTTCTGGACACTAGACCTGAGAGCTGGACGACTGTCTCCTTGTTCTGGCCCCCAGGCAGTGAGGAGGAAAAATAATCAAGTCTTCTGTCACTTCTTAGCTGTCGAGTGCTTAAGTGGGCAACCTTAACATTCTTCTACGGTAGTTTTTATATGTAATATGTGTAAACAGCATAAGATGGCATTAAAAAGCAGGTAACATACCTCTCAGAGTAGTTTTATAAAAAGTGGATTGCACTCGAAGGCAAAGACTGATTTCTTCTGTCTTAAATCTGACAATGTTAGCAACGGCAGATCAATAACCAGACATTTCTGTGGCTCTTGGGTGGTGATATTGCCCATCAATGGCTATTGAAAGTCTGATCAGGTGGCAAAGGTACCCTTCAGTCTGAAAGAAGGATTGCAGTGACAATGACTGCTTTTGGGACACAGAGTAAAATTAACTTCTAGGTTATCCCCGTCAAGGACCATTAAGTTCTGAACTATGAGGGACACTGTGAACAAGTCATATTTTAACCTCCCGTGAGCACAAAGCAGGCAGGTTCTCCTCCTCGCCCCAACAAATCTGACCTTCACTGAAATTTATGTGACGATGAAAAGGGAAAAGAAGGCTGTAGCCCTGCCAAACTCTGATGATGTGACTCACTTTAATTACTGGTATTTGGGAATTAAACGGGCTAAGGCTCTTTTGGCAGTTTGTTTCAGGAAGAATGATTTAAGTAAGCTCCAGAGTTGCAGAGTACCTCTTACAGCAGGTGTTGAGCAAGGCATTCATTTTTCTTTTTACTGAATGTCCTTGTAAGCATAATAACAATTAGGAGGCTAGGGCTTCACATCAAAATCTCCTGTTCACTTTGACATTCCTTTCTGGGGCTACTTCATCACTTAAAATTTTCTCAACAAGCTTCTCAAATGCCAGCTCCCAAAAAATCATTTTGACCAACATTACAAGTGGATGATTTCTTTAAAAGCAGAACATCTAAGGGCACAGTGGATACACCCTCAATGGAGGCTTTTTAATTAATTGAACATCTTTTCCCTCTGAATGTTCTCTTCACCAGCTTCCTTAAGGCAAAACATCCAAAACCCAAAATAAGTGGTTGAGTCATGTTCCAGCCAAAATAGAAAAGAGGTGCAGAAACAAAGTGCGCTCTTCTAATGCCAACTGTGTGGGTGTGCTTTCTGACTTTGCTGTTTTTCTTTTTCATATTATTTTTTAAAGGGAAAGGTAAGAGACTGAGGAACAGAAATAGACATGGTCAATAATATTACTGATAAGGTATCCTGAAATAATTCTATATAGTTAGGTCATATTTCATATAGTTAGGTCATATTACATTCGGTGTACAAAGAATGACTATATATTCATTCATCTAATTTGTCTTTAAAGTTAATGAACTGAAAAACTTTTAAAAAATATTATTAAAATGTTTACAATGCAAACATAAAAATAAACATCTTGTATAGACAAAAATGATTGATAATACTAATGCTTAAGAAGAACATTCTTCAGCAGTATAGTCAGTGTTTGTGGGGCAACATTCACTTTTGCAGGAGGAAAAACAGATCCCTGAACTTAAATTTTCAAAAATAACCAAAGGAAATGCTGCTTTCCACACTTTAATGGCAAGCTCCCTGGGGCTGAGGCCATTTTTTTGTTCTTTTTTGTACAGAGCCTAGCACAATGGAGTCCTGGTACAAAATTAGCTCTTGTAGGCACGAGAGTAATATGAATCATATTTTTGTTTGTTTTAAAATGTAAGTGTATGTGTGATATTTTAGATCTATCCATAGAGTAGAACAATTTTAAAACAGTTAAAAATATATTTACACTAAAACTTCAGCTAAAATTTTTTAAATATGCCTTGCCTAGTGAATATAGTCAGAACATAAATGTTCATGGATGACTTCCATTTTTGCAGTGACATCCTCTTAGCAGCTGCTTCTCATCAAAAGGAACTTTTTCTGTGAACCATTTAAGATTCCCAAGTTATCTGTTTAATATTCCCAAATACTCTCTTCTAGTATCAGACATTTAGGGTTTCAGGGACATCAAATTTCAGGGCTGTATTCAATACCTCATCCTGGAATTCAAGGGCACAACTAAAGTATTCCTAACTTTAGTTTATAATTTATGCTCCAGTAAATGCTCCAACAAGTGCAGTCAGTAATGTGCTATAATCCACAGTGATTTGCACATTGCATATCAGGTTCGAGGACAAATCACATTTTAAGCTTGTTCATTAAAAATAATCCCACTTTATTTTCAATAAGTGGGATTCATAATTAAAGACCATTTAGAAACCTTCCTTTTAACTTCTTCCGAGGAGAGAGGAGATAGTATACCTGACTGCTGTATGGCATTGTTTAATGATGGGTCTACTAGTATTGTGAATGGAAAAATATATTTTTTCCACAAGCAAGTAGCATTTTTTTTAAAATGTCATGTCAGCCCATGCCAAAGGTTCAGGTATGATGGAATAAACTAGTTTAAGCTATCAACGTGTAAGAGCAAAAAATGAAAGAAAAGGCCATAGGAGTTAAAAAAAAAAGTGTGAAAGATTAAATGGATATTTTGATAAAGAGAGAGGATAAAACAGTTTCAGAAGAATAAAAACATAATATGACAGTCTGTGTGGTTTTAAAAATATACAGGGAAGACCAGTGAAAATTATTAGTCTTTCAAAGAGGGATTTCACAGGAAATCAAGGAAATTTGCATGATGATACATAATTTTCCTGTTCTAAAAAAATCTTTCATCTTTAGCTCCGTACTTCTAAATCTGGTTCAAGCCTCCCAGCCTGGGTAGACAGACTCATTTAGCAGGGCTTGAGGTAGCGCGCTGAAAATAGTAGTATGGATGTTGTGGCTGCGGTGAAGATTCTCCCAAGTTCAAACCTAAGAGGTCAGGTGGGCTTGAGAGCTGCAACGTCCACACTATTATTTTCAGCACTGTCAAATTGGGAGGGTGTATCTAGTGGGGTCCCGCAAGGGTCCGTCTTAGATTTGGTACTATTCAATATTTTCATTAATGACTTGAGTAATGGAGTGGAGAGTATGCTTATAACATTTGCAGAGGACACCAAGCTGGGAGGCATTGCAAGCACTTTGGAGGACGGGATTAGAATTCAAAACCACCTTGATACATTGGAGAATTCAACAAGATGAAACTCAATAAAGAGAAGTGCAAAGTGCTGCACTTAGGAAGGAAAAATCAAATGCACAAGTACAAAATGGGGAATAACTGGCTAGGTGGTAGTACTGCTGAAAAGGATCTGGGTGTTATAGTGGATCACAAACTGAATACGAGTCAATAATGTGATGCAATTTTTAAAAAGGCTAAAATTCTGAGGTGTATTAACAGGAATGTTGTAAGTAAGACACAGGAGGTAGTTGTCCTGCTCTACTCAGCACTGGTGAGCCTCAGCTGGATGTGTCGTGCTTATGAAAGATGTGGACAAACTGGAGCGAGTCCAGTGGAGAGAAATAAATATGTTAAACGGTTTAGAAAACCTGACCTATAAGAAAAGGTTTAAAAGAAACTGGGCATATTTAATCTTGAGAGAAAAAAAGACTGAGGGGGGAACCTGATCATTCTTCAAATGTGTTAAGGACTGTTATAAAGAGGAGGGGGAATCAATTGTTCTCCATGTCCACTGAAGGTAGGATAAGTAGTAATGGGCAAGGAAGATTTCCAGCAAGGGAGATTTGCATTAGATATCAGGAAAAAAAATTCTAATTGTAAGGGTAGTGAAGATCTTGAATAGGCTTTAAATGGAGGTTGTGGAATTGCCATCGCTGGAGGATTTTAAGTACAGGTCAGACAAATCATCTGCTAGGGATGGTCTAGATTTAATTAGTCTTGCCTCTGTGCAAGGGATGGATTAGATGACCTCTCGAGGTCTCTTCCAGTCCTACATTTCTATGATTCTACTTAATCAGCACGCTAAGTAAACAGGGAATTACAGGGCAAGAGTTCATAATTTATATAAATAGAGGTAAGATGCTAGCAAAACCACACAACAAAATTCACAAATTAAACCATTGGTGGTGTGCTCCTATTAAAACAGACATCAATAGTAATCTAATAATGTTCAGCAAGTACATAAAATACCAACTTTTAACTGAATTACTCCTGTACATTTCCAGTGCATTTTCTTGTTAAATAAATGAAATTAATAAAAAGAACTATTGGAAAAAAGAGTGGGAGGGAGAGAGAAAAGGGGAGAAAGTGAGAGATGGACATTGTAACTGGGGTTTGTCGCACCTTAATTATGGCTATAAATTAGGGCAGTTAACTCACGCAATTAACTAAAAAATTAATCACGATTAAAAAAATTAATAGTGATTAATTACAGTTTTAATTGCACTGTTAAACAATAGAATACTAACTGAAATTTTTTTAATGTTTTTGGATTTTTTCTACATTTTCAAATATATTGATTTCAATAACAACACAGAATACGAAGTGTACAGTGCTCACTTTATTTTTATTTTTGATTACAAATATTTGCACTGTAAAAATGATAAACAAAAAACAGTATTTTTCAATTCACCTCATACAATTACTGTAGTGCAATCTCTTTATCGTGAAAGTGCAACTTACAAATGTAGATTTTTTTTGTTACATAACTGCACTCAAAAACAAAACAATGTAAAACTTCAGAGCCTACAAGTCCACTTAGTCTTACTTCTTCTTCAGCCGATTGCTAAGACAAACAAGTTTGTTTACATTTACAGGAGATAATGCTGCTCACTTCTTATTTACAATGTCACCATAAAGTGAGAACAGGCATTTACATGGGACTTTTGTAGCTGGCATTGCAAGGTATTTACGTGCCAGATATGCTAAACATTTGTATGTCCCTTCATGCTTCAGCCACCATTCCAGAGGACATGCTGATGATGCTCGTTAAAAAATAATGTGGTAATTAAATTTGTGACTGAACTCCTCGGGGGAGAATTGTATGTCTCCAGCTCAGTTTTACCCGCATTCTGCCATATATTTCATGTTATAGTAGTCTTGGATGATGACTCAGCATGTCGTTCATTTTAATTACACTTTCGCTGCAGATTTGACAAAACGCAAAGAAGGTACTAATGTGAGATTTCTAAAGATAGCTACAGCACTTGACCCAAGGTTTAAGAATCTATAATGCCTTCCAAAATTTGAGAGGGACAAGGTATGGAGCATGTTTTCAGCAGTCTTAAAAGAACAACACTCCAATGTGGAAACTACAGAATCCAAACCACCATAAAAGAAAATCAACCTTCTGCTGGTGACATCTGACTCAGATGATAAAAATGAACATGTGTCGGTCCACACTACTTTGGATTATTATTGAGCAGAACCCGTCATCAACATGGATGCATATCCTCTGGAATGGTGGTTGAAGCATGAAGGGACATATGAATCTTTAGCGCATCTGGCTTGTAAATATTTTGCGATACCGGCTACAACAGTACCATTTCTCACTTCATGGTGAGAGTGAATAAGAAGCGGGCAGCATTATCTCCTGCAAATGTAAACAAACTTGTTTGAATGATTGGCTGAACAAGAAATAGGACTGAATGGACTTGTAGGCTCTAAAATTTTACATTGTTTTATTTTTGAATGCAGTTATTTTTTGTACGTAATTCTACATTTGTAAGTTCAACTTCTATGATAAAGAGATTACATTAAAGTAGTTATATTAGGTGAATTGAAAAATACTATTTCTTTTGTTTTTTACAAATATTTGTAATCAAAAATAAAAATGAAGTGAGCACTGTACACTTTGTATTTTGTGTTGTAATTGAAAGCAATATATTTGAAAATGTAGAAAACATCCAAAAATATTTAAATAAATGGTATTCTACTATTGTTTAACGGTGCAATTAATCGCATGATTAATCGTGATACATTTTTTTAATCGTGATTAATTTTTTTAATCGCTTGACAGCCCTAATATAAATTCAAGTTAAGTTAGGATTATGTCTACTGTAATGTTATTTTCTACATTATTTTCTGCAGTGCTCTGGTTAGGTAGGAAGTGGATTATCAATAATGCCTCTCAAGGAGAAAAGATGTCTACTTTATCTCCAGAACTGGTTATTTTCTCCACTAATAACATTTCTATATTTTCATGTTGTTATCGTTGAATAGCTGGCACTTTCCCAATGTGTGATAAGTGGGTGAAAAATACTCTTTCAGGAGAAAGGCCAGTATGGAGCCTCACCATTTAATACCTGATCTTGTGAGGTGATGCTTGCTAGATGCCCTCAACTCTCATAGACTCCCATGGCCTGAGTGCAAGGGCTGCTCCTAATGGCACTAGCTAATGGGAGAGGAGAGGATATTGGATCTCAGGTAGAATCTGCATAAGTCTCAGTTAGGAAAATAATTTTGTTACTATTTATTACTGGGCCAAGTCCTGAGGACTTTACCCCAGACAAAATTCCACTAGCATCAATGGCTTTGTGATGTACATGCCCACCTGCTAAGAACACAACTAAACCCACATAGTCAATTCACATAGAGTTCTAAAAGCCATCATATGGTAACAGGTTCCAAATGGAGCTACTTTCACTTTGGTGAACTAGAGATAAAAAGGAGGTATATACCATTAGTTATCCCTCAAGCCATCTAGCACCCTAACAACTAACATGTTCTGGCTAAGCAGGCATAGGTGATCGTTAAAAAATACTGAATTCACTTCTTATACAACATGGTTTTAAACCCATGGTTTTTTGATAAGGGCGGGGGTGGTGAGAACGGGACTGGCCTCTGTTTATTGATACAGGGTGTAGCGGGGTGGTTACCCCGCTCCTGCCTGAGGGGTTTAAAACAGCCCTGGCAGAGGGCTGGGGCAAAGGGAAAAGCTACTGGGCTGATTGGGGAAGTAGCCACAGCTGGGCCATGCCCCAATCAGGCCCCCGCTGGCCTGTATAAGAAGGCTGGGAGCCAGGCGCTCAAGAGTCTCTCTCTGAGTGCAGAGAGAGAAGGACCTGGCTGCAGGGAACTAGACAGGGTACCTGGGTGGAGCAGGGTTGGGGAAAGGCTGAGGAGCTGGGGAGCTCCAGCCTGGATAGCCCCAGGCTGTGGCCTGGTAATAGGCCAAGGGGTACTCGGGGTTGCAGAGGGCAACCCAGGGCTAGGCCAAGGCAGCAGGTCCAAACCCTCCTCGCTGATGATGAGTGGCCTATACTGCAGTCTGCCCCAGGAGTGGGGGCTAGTTGGTGACTGGCAGTGGCCTAGTGCTGAGGCAAGGTGGTGTTAGTGGGTGGGGGTTCCCCTGGGAGGGGAGACCTAGCGTGTGTGGGTACTGCCAGGGGGCAGCACCCAGGGCAAGGGGCACCGGGGTCCTGGGAGGGACACGGGAGCCTGAGGAAGAGGACAGGTGGATCACTGGCTGCAGAGGGCGCTCCAGAGGCTGGTGAGCTAATTCCCTAGATGACCAGCAGGAGGCGCCGCAGGGGTGAGTCTGGCCCTCTTACACAAGGTGATGCTGAAATTTAGCCTAACATTGCCAGGTGCAAATGCAGATGGCCATTCTGATGATATGCTCATGAAGAGAATGATTTTTTTCACAGTGGGTAATCACCCTGAATTATTCAAAGTTCTGCTTCTCCCCTCCATATCTATCACCTATTACTGCCAGTTCAGATAAGTGGGTGTTAGGGGTTGGGACATATTTCAGGCCAAAGTGGACTTTTACACATGACTTGTAAATCCCTAAAAATAAAACAGGAATTTATCATGGAAACTTCAACTACAGTGGTGCTAGTACACATCACTATAAATAATAATGAGCTCTGAACAGAGCAGCATAGTGCAGTCTCCCAATCAGAGAAGGAAACATGGATTGGAATGCCCTGGGTTGTAATGTCTGTAGAAAAATAAAAACATTTTTACTGACTCCACTCCCTCCATCCCCCAAATCTCTCTCTAGGTGTTTCTGTGGTACCCACCACAGTAATATCTAAAAGAGGAATAGAATAACACATTCTCTGCACTTATGTTTGCAAGAAAAAACAAAACATGTCTTATTTTTGCTTCACATTTTGTATAAAATTAAAAACTCTTTTCTAGGCAAAGAAGTCTCATTTTGCTGCTCCCCTCCCCTTTTCATATTATGTCTGGCACAGCTATTCCTCATCTTCACACATTTATTCCTTTTAATCTCCTTTTCTTTAATCATCCTTAACTCTCAGTCTGTCCAGTACAACACAAAAGCTTCACTCACCATGGCTGCAAACATTCTGCTGAACCATACATGACTGTATAGGATCTTGCAAAGGCTCCCAGTTCTTGTGGCTTCTTTGTTGACAGTGTCTTTGTTCCACCTGCCAGCTTTGGGTTTTAATGAATCTTCTCTACTTTGTTGTAGCACAGGCAGTCTATTCTGGCTTTTTTCACCCTCTTGAAGATGTTCTTCACCTTGACTTATCTTAATTTCTTTGTTCATCCTGTCTTTCCATGTGATAACAACTTAATCTTTCCAACTCTGTAAAGCTTGTGTTCTCTCTTTCTCTCTCTTTTAAAAACAGACATTTAATCTAAAGGTTTTCTCTTCCTCCCAACACTGTAGTATATAATGGCTATGCAAATAAATTACTTTGGTACAGCAAGATCCATTGTGCCCTTATATAAGACAGGAGCTATACAGCTACAGAAATACCAACTAAACTACCCCTACCATACTTACATTTATCCACAAGTGCATGGACCCTCCATGAACTTATGTCATTAACAGACAGCTGAATATCCAGGAATGATTTCACAATATTTGCCTCTTAGAGTGTCTGTTGCTGCAATGCCATTATCATTATTGCCACTTTTGCAGATTGAAGCATAACTCTGGGAGCATGGTGGTACTGATCACACACAGCATGCTATTCACAAGCTACTGCACATAAGTCTCCCCAAAGCATCAAAATAGTCCGCAGACTCTGTATATTCATGTATTTATACCATTAACTATATCGCACCCACTGTGGTGCATTTCATGGTTTTAGGAGTAATTTGCCTCCATTTCACCCAAGTTGCTCCTAGCTCTATTGTTTAATCCTGTAAATTAGTAATATCAGAGCTGAAACATTTTGAAACTTAGGCTGGGTCTACACTACCCGCCTGAATTGGCGGGTAGAAATCGACCTCTCGGGGATCGATTTATCGCGTCCCATCGGGACGCAACAATCGATCCCCGAATCGACGCTCTTACTCCACCAGCGGAGGTGGGAGTAAGCGCCGTCGACGGGAAGCCGCAGAGGTCGATTTTGCCGCCGTCCTCACAGCGGGGTAAGTTGGCTGCGATACGTCGAATTCAGCTACGCTATTCACGTAGCTGAATTTGCAAATGAGACTTCTTTAAATCGACTCCCCCCGTAGTGTAGATGTAGCCTTAGATCTTGAGGATTTTATAATCTATCCTGCACTGTATTTTGTCAGCAGTACTTACTGTGGGCCTAGACCTAAAGAAGCGTTCAGTGTAGCTTGAAAACTTGTCTCTTTCACCAACAGAAGTTGTTTCAACAAAAGATACTACCTCATCCACCTTGTGTCTCCATTAGGAAGGACAGATCTTTACATCATGTGTACGCGCTAAAGTTTACATATACAACCAGTTGCGGATTGTCTGTCTTCCCCTTATTGCAGTCAAGTGTCCCCTGAGAAATCAACATCTCCTTTTTAATTGCTGCTTATGTGAAGATTGGTATCTTGGCTGTTAAGACACCAAACTGAGGGTCTTGAGAGCAAAAAGCATGAACATCTGACTGTACAGGTTGGATTGGTCTTGTAGCTGCACGCTGTAACAGGTGACATCTTCTGTGGGGGAGGGAGAGAGAACACAACTGCACAGTGAGTCACTAACATCCTCACCTGGAGAGAGGAGGAGTTGCTTTCGAAGTGTGCAAAAAAGACCTGATCTAAAGCCACTTCCAGCAGCTCCCATTGCCCTGGAGCAATGAACTGCGGCCAGTGGGCGCCGCGATCGGCCGAACCTGCGGATGCGGCAAGTAAACAAACTGGCCCTGCCTGCCAGGGGCTTTCCCTGAATAAGCTGCGTCCCAAGTTTGGGAAACACTGGTCTACACAATCAACAGAGTGTGCAACTGTCTAGTTAGAAATACCATCTTAATGTTATTTGTAATTTTATGACAACTCCATTCTTCATTGTCTGCTTTTCTCTATTCTGCTTCTCAATGTTTTCCGGCGTTGACTCCTACAGTGCTGTTTTTCTCCGTAGTATGCTTCTCTTTTTTTCTTTGCATATGTTTCATCTTGTTCATGCTGTTCAATTTTTTCATCGCTGCTCCCACCCATCCATTTATGACTGCCTTTCTACCTTTCACCTGACTTTTTCCTTCTTCTATATTTTGTTTCCTAAGTGGTGAAACTTTGTTTCACTTTCTTTCAAGGATTCACTCCGTTCCTCCTCCTCCTCCTCTTAGTAATTTTTCAATCACAGCAGGGTGTCAGGGAGTCAGTTATGTATAAGTGTTACAAATGTAAGAAAGCTGTTAAAATTGTCACCCTTCTGAAAGCATATTGCCACCCGTGAGAACATATTATGTAGACTATATATGATTGCAATACAGTTCAAATTTCATCATGTTATAGATAAGATGTTATAGGCTCTAGCCTTGACTAGACCATTTATAAGGAATGTGACTGAAGAGATTGAGAACCTTGTCATCCCTGTATTCTATATTACACATTGTCACTCTGTCAAGTCAAATCTAATGTAAATGAATCACATTAATCAGAAAATGTGAATTTCTATTTGACAAGCTAAAGGAGCATAACATCTTCAATTAGATTAGCTACCTAAAATTAGCTACTGACACAAGCAAGTATACATGGTCAATTTGCCTGCCTGAAACTGAAAATCAAGTAAGACATATTAGATAATAGATAGCCCCAGAGTGAATGCAAGGCTGTAACTCACTCAAGGGGCTCTGCTGATGTCATATGAAACTAAAGTGAATTCAGATATATATTCCGTTTGGTCTACGATTTATAATACATATTTTAACCTTTAAACATGCATGAATCTGTTCATCAATAATTCAGTGTTTTGGCTGCAAGGCAGTGGAAGTCGAGGACCCTTTTATAGATGCATTATTAAACTTTATGCTGATTTGGGATTGCAAATGGGAAAAATTGTCCCTTCTGTTTGTTAGTCTGAGACACTGCAGAAACACAGCATTTTCTATAGGTTATCCTAAGATGATATAAATATAGCTGAGGTCAACTGGAACAGTGTACTGAATATACATCCATGGGTGGTCATTTACTATCATATAGTAAGGGTTTTCATGAACAGTCTGATTTTATACTGTCGATCTAGCTCTGATCAGAGTGAGCAAATAAGTGGTTATGTTTTGATCTGATCCTTCTCTATCACTGAGACACAAACGAGGAACCACTAGGTTTTCCAAAAGGTCAAGTTTTCCCCCTCAAAGACAGCTTTTTTTACATCAGAGATCAAGCAAAAGGCCCATTTCCCCTGTTCTTTATTAACTAAAAACTACTCACCAGCAAACCTGCACCAGCAAAATTGGCCCCTACAAAGCCTTATGTTTGTTCAAGCAGGTATTTACAATATGATCATAACTATTTACTTGTGCATGCTCATTAAGTGGCCAGATTTGAAATTATGACCCTGAAAGTCCAAGGATGGGATAGATTTTCAAAAGTGCTCAGCATTGATCTAACTTTGCTCCTGTTGATGTCACAATGGGAGTCAGGGCCGGCTCTGGCTTTTTTGCCGCCCTAGGCAAAACAGCCACCCGCCACCCCCACCCCCCCCCCCCCCGGCACGGCAGGGGAGGGCGCCGAGCCCGGCCGCGGGCCCGCAATTCCCGACCAGATGGAGTGCCGGGAGCAGGGCGGCTAGCCCAGCCGGGGCTCTCCGCTCTCCCCGGTGGCCAGAGTGCCAGGAGGAGGGCGGAGAGCCCCTGGCGGCCAGAGTGCCGGGAGGAGGGCGGAGAGCCCCTGGCGGCCAGAGTGCAGGGAGGAGGGCGGAGAGCCCGGCCGGGGCTCTCTGCTCTCCCCGGTGGCTAGAGTGCCGGGGGGAGGGCAGAGAGCCCGCTGCGGCTCCGCTCTCCCCGGCAGCCAGAGCACCGCGGGGACGGCGGCGAACCCAGTCACGGCCCCACTCTCGGGCCGGAGCGCCCCGCCGCACCGCCTCCCTCCAGGCACCGCCCCAAGCACATGCTTGGTGGGCTGGTGCCTGGAGCCGGCCCTGATGGCAGTTTAACCATTTTCTTTAGTGAAATCAGGGTTAGGCCATCACTGAGTGCTTTTGAGAAGCCCACTCTAGGTGTTCCGATGGCTCTTGATCTTTTATGTCTTCTAGCCATGTTTAGGCTTTTTCAAACTGTTTTGGACCCTTTTGGCTGCTTTGTTCATCCATTCTGAAATTAAAATATGGTAAATCTGACAAGGTTTTTGCTCCACAAGCTTGAGATAGCAGAATACAATATATGTGAAAATGTGGTGGTACCTTTTCCCCCCTGCACAAGGTGTACCTTTAGGATGCAGAAAATGCCACACATGGTGTTACTGGTTAGTTTGTTAATCAGCTACCAGCCTCAATTTCTTTACTTCCAACTAGTCTAGGGAGTTTCATCTTTGTTTGCCAAACTCACACAATTAAAGCCAATCATTAGGATTTATGTAGGAGCCCAAAGATGGCATTAGTAATGTAATCAGTTTGTAGTGGATCGAGACTGACCGGTGCAGTGCCTCCTGCTGGTCGTCTTGGGAATTAGCTCTTGTCTAGCCCGGAGCACCCTCTGCAGGCTGGTGTCTTGCCTGCCTTAGGGCCCCCATGTCCCTCCTGGACCCCAGTGCTCCTTACCCTGGAGTTGTGCCCACTGCAGTACCCCCACACACTGGGTCTCCCCTCCCAAGGGAACCCCCAACCCTCTACACCCCCCCTTGCCTCAGTGGCTACTGCCAGTCGTCATCTAGCCCCCTCTCACTAGGGCAAACTGCAGTCCGTAATGGCCACACATCATTGGCAAGGGGGTTGGACCAACTGCCTCTGCCCATCTCCGGGCTGCCCCTCTGCAGCGCCAGTACCTTCTTAGGATTAACCAAGGCTTCAGCCTGGTGAGTTGCCAGGCTGGAGCTCCCCAGCTCCTTTGCCCTTCCCCAGCACTGCTCAGCCTCAGGTACCCTTGCTCCTTCAGGCAGCTAGGTCCTTCTCTCTCCAGAGAGAGAGGGACCCTGACCCAGCTTCGCCCTCAGCCCTTTTATCAGGGCCAGTTGTGGCCTGATTGGCAAAGCGACCACAGCTGCAGCCACACCCAATCAGCGTACCTTTTTCAGGAGCTGGGCAACTGCCTCACTACACAGTTTAAGAAATCAACACACTGAATTTTGGGAGGATAGATGTTTCGTAAACAATTTGCCATGTAAAGTATCACATACAAGGCTGAAGTGCAAGCTCTTGTGGATTCTTGCTGCAGACCAGTTATATTTCTCCTTTGTGAAGAAAAGGATGAAGAAGCAAACTTTGCATATTTCAACTGTCATGGGTGTTTCTTTAAGAAAAGCAATCCGTGGACTAATTTTCTTTAAAGAGGGGGCTGATGGAGGGTTCTTCTTAAGGTGACAACAGAGACTAACCTCCTCCAACTTTACCTATTCAACTGTACCTATCCCCCGACCCCCACTGAGAGGCAGTAGTTAGGTCAATGGAAGAATTCTAGCACAGTCAACAGAGAGGGTTAAAAGAACAAAGTCAGCTTAACTACATCTCTCGGAGATGTGGATTTTTCACACCCCTGAGCGATGAAGCTGGGTCAACCTAACTTTTTATGTAGGCCAGGTCTCACTCTCCCCACATGTTGGATAGGGAGCCTGGCACTCAACACGGGGTTGTGAATTCTACTAGGCAGTGGGGCACCTGGAAGTCCCCCTAAGGAATTCCACCCTATTTGTTCCACCTTATTTTGGACTAGAGTAAGCAAAGCAAGTGCAACTATCTAAAGTTTATTAATAAAAAATGCAGCAGTTCTCACATTTTTCATATTGTGGCCCACTATTTACAATGTGTTCTACTCTCAAAAGTGTCTCTGCAGCCATGACATCTTGGGGGTCCATATTCATTGTGTCTCTCTATCTTCATATAACTTTCTTCTCAAGTTTGAAAGTAAAAATGTTTTTTCAAACTGCCACCTCCAGAAACTCCCCCTTGTATCCAACAGACAAGCCAGTTTCTTTCCATCCATACACCATCCCCACTCACAGGGCCAAATTATGTCCTTGGTTACACCTGTGCAATTCAACTGTCTTAAAATTACATCTTCATTAACATCTGTGCAAACCTACCAAAGGCTAATGGGGTCAGTTCAGGTATAACTGAAAGCACAATTTGAAGGCAATAGGATTACAAGTGTGACTAAGGAGACAATTCACGCAGCATGATCCAGTTAACAGGGCCCTGGCCTGGGACTCAGGGAACCTGCGTTCTACTCCCAGCTCTGTCCGACCTTGGGCAAATCATTATCTCTCTCTAACTGCATTTCCTCTCGCACCCTTTGCCAATCTTGTGAGTGTAGATTGGGACTCTCTCTCTACTATGTGGTTGCACAGTGCAGTTCACAATTACTTTAATACAAATAATGACAATGCAGAACCCCCATTAATGGTAATGATGGGCAAAATAGATTAGAAGCTCCTAGATTTATTACTATTATTATTTCACTTTTATGCATATTGCCTCCGAGTGTATAATTAGAATTACATTTGAGGAAGTGGAAATATTTGGGTTGCTGGGCATTTACACAGTAGTGTTAAAAACAGGGTGAGTTTCATTATCATATCTGATAAGTGACTACTCCAGGGACTTGGCAAGCTTGTTCCCTGCTAGTGGAATAATTTCTTCCAATACGGATAAGGTTATTTTGTTGTTAGATGAGAGTTGGTCTTTATTTCGGATTGAGAGTTTGGATCTAATTCAGATGTCAATCTAGTTTCTTTTCCTGCTACTCCCCTCCCCTCTGGATCCTCAGAAGCCAAGATAAACCAAATTAGACTAGTAGAACAATTTTAGAGGTGCTCTGTAAACAGGAGGTAAGTTTCAAGCCAGTGTATGTCAGTCCAAGGGAGTCTGCATACATCCCATAGAATCCTGTATAACACACACACACACATACACACACACTTAGGTGCAAGCTACACCACCATGTTAGAGTCCCATGAGATAACTGAAGGTCTTGCTCTTGGACAGATAAACTTGAGGCCATAAAGTTGCACCTAAAACAGAAAAACTTCCCATCTTCCTCCCACAAAAGTCAGAACCAAAATTGAGAAAGTTCAACAAGAACAGTCTAGAAATCACTGCATTATCTCCTTGCAAGCTTAAGATACCCAGCATAGGAAATACCACCTGAGGGTTTCCGATATCAGTCAGAGACAGAATCTTCTGTGGCCTGAACGGATACCTACTTTCTCCCCATCTGCAACTAACTCCCTTTACTTCCTAGAAGACTCACAGGTCTTTACACCAAGACATTTCTCTTCCTCCTTTCCTGAGAGTGAATTCCCTCAGCTGTGACAATCACTTTGATCGAATCTAGACTACTTCCATTTCTACTATACGCTCAAACCCTCTATTAACGCATCCTTCAGTGAGGTTGGCAGCTTAATTACACCTAGAAAAATCCATTCCTGGTAAGGAGGAACAAACAGAATGAAGAGTTATAGATCTTAAGGCCTGAAGTTTGACTTCTTGTATAACATAGGCCATAGAACATCACCCAGGGATTTCAGTATCAAGACTACAACTTCTGTTTGAGCGGTCACATCTCTTTCAGAAAGATATCCAATCTTGATTTAAATATTTAAAATGGCGGAGAATCCACCATGTCTCTAGGTAAATTGTTCCAACAGTTAATTACTCTCACAGTTAAATTCACACCTTGTTTTTATTCTGATTTATCTACCATCACCTTGCAACCAGCAGATCTTGTGGTCAGGCTGTCTGGAGAGGTTCACGAACATGAGTGCCAACTTCAGGGCAGACTGTCAAAAGTAGGGCAGAGACCCCAAACTGGTATGTTCTATAATTAGATTTCACCAACCCAGTAACAAATGTGAACTCCTGGATCACTGTAACACTCTTACCATGTAGTCACCGACAGTTCTCTTGGGCACTCCACTCTTTCCACTGAGCCAAGCTGGATTTAGGGATAAATGGTCGCTGACACCAAAAATCACAAAATATTCAGGTTGCTTCCAGTCCCAAGCGATGAGTCAATTTGTACCTTAGATCTCACACCAAAGACAACACTGGTAACCAATCCTATAGTAAACTAATTAAGAATTTATTAACTTGGAAAAGAAATGAGAGAGTTATTTACAGGTTAAAGCAGGCAACATATACACACAAATGAGTTCAGTCTATGGTTCCAAAAGATGAGAGATGTAGTAATCTGTCAGTAGTGAATGTCTTTTTAGGGCTAATCCAGTTGACCCTAGGGATTTCAGCTTTTTGTAAGAGTCCAAACAACAAAGAGATGAAAATCTTCATGTCAGCTATCTTTATTTCCCGCTCCCAGAATTCAAGCTGATGGGATGTGCCCTCTCACATGTAGTATCTTCATGGCTATATGAGAGCCATTAAACCAGCCTTTGTGTTGTGGTGGTCCACAATGTCCCATTTAGTCTTGATAGTTCTTTTATATGGGTGGGGAATTCACAAGTTCAGAGCAGGCATTTTTACAACTATAAAGCAAAACTTACATATTAACTTAGATCCAGGGACACAGACATTGCAAGTAAGATTAATGCATGCAGTAACTTCCAAGCATTTCATAGAGTCTAAACACTTAACACAGTCTTACAAGTTCACTACCTATCTTGAATAAGATTAATATCAGGTGGGCTGGCCTGGTTTCCAGCTATGAATTCGTCAGTGCTTGGCTGACACCTACAGACTTGGCAGGAGCTGGCACCTCATTTGCCAGCATCACACTTGTTATGCCTTTTTCTGATCGATTAGAGGACCATTTACTATCATATTTTCCCCCATGTATGAATTGTAGGCATTCTGTGCCAAAAAATTAAAAATTCTGCACCAAAAAAATAAAAATTCTGTGCATAACATTTTAAAATTCTGCAAAATTTTGCAAAGTTTATTTGTCAAATAAATGTGGAGGCTCCAGCATGGCATTGGGGATCATAGGCCACTGGCTGCACAGAGGTGGGTGATCACTGTGCAGCTCCCTCAGGGGACACGGACTGCTGCACCCAATCCTGACACAATGCAAGGACCAGGACTGCCCCAGAAACACCCCAGGGTCCTGCCCCTCTGTGCCAGATGCACCAGTTGTGGGCAGGCAGGCTCAGCAAGGCAGGATCCAAGTGTGGAGAGGCTTAGTGTGGGGGATCCAGGTGTGGGTTGAGAGGGTTCTGTGTGGGGCAATCTGGGTGCGAACGGCTCAGTAGGGGATCCAGGTGTAGGGGGGACCTGGATGAACAGGGACTTGTTGGGGGGTTCTGGGTGCAACGGTAATGGGACTCTGCAGGGGGGCCCAGGTGAAGGTGGTTGTGGTTCAGTGGGTCAGGGATCCAGGTGCAGCTGGTTGGGGCTCGGTGGAGTGGGGATCCGGGTGCAGGTGGATCATTGGGGTGGTTCAGGTGCAAGGGGAGTGGCATTCATCAGGGGGGTTCTGAGTGCGGGGGTGTGAGGCTTGGTGGAAGGGTCTGGGCATGAGGGGGTCTTGATGCATGGGGGTTGGGTAGATGGGGGAGCAGCTCCCTGTATAAGGATCCCTCCCCCTGCAGCTGAGGAGCAATGTGTGCAGGAAGCAGGGTGGACAGGGAGTTTGCAGAGCTTCCGGCAGCTGGGAGAGAAATCTGGGGGTGGGTCCGACCCAGCCCTGGATGCTGTGCAGGAGAAAAGGAAGTCCCATCCTCCCCAGCCCAGCTGGGACTAGCAGCTGAGCCCAGCGCAGGGTAGGAGCCACTAGCCAGATCTTCCCCAGTCCTGTCCCTTGCCCCATAGTGATTTACCTCTCTGACGGCTGCCCTGGGCACCCAAAACATACGGCTGGGGAGGTCGCATGACCGCTCTTGTGGCTTCACTTTGCCACAAGAAATTTGCAGGGGATAAATTCTGCGCATGCACAGTGGTGCAGACTTCCCCCAGGATATAGACTGTGATCAAGTTGCCTTTTGACTTTCTCTTGTATACATTCAGTAGCTCAAGCTTCTTATGTCTCTCACTATGGAGCAGGTTTTTCAGACTTCAGATCATTCTTGTAGCTCTTTTCTGAACCCTTTCTAATTTGTCAACATTATTTTTTGAAGTGCGGACACCAGAACTGGCCAGTGTACTCCAGTGATGGTCTCACTAATTGTGACAGAAAAAACCCTTCTATTCACACCCTATAAACCATTGTAATAATCTTTGTTCAAAATATGCCATGTGAGGTATAATTTGGAAATGAATAACATGCAGGGCAATAATACTGTATCATGGTAAAATGTATGTAGCAACATTATATGCAAAGTTATGAATTGCCCCGTATGATGATGTTAGCACGTGTTCAAAACCAGATAGCTCTGCCTAAGCAAAAATTGCTAAACAAGTCTATCCTAAACAAAGGAATGTGTGTTTACTTAAATTTACATAAGTAGTAAATGTGGTCCTCAAAGCAGCAGGGGGAGGAGATGGCAGGAAATAGAACAATTTGCATTTTAGCAAACACAAGTGGGGGAAGAAAGAGCATGAACTTCCTTCACCTCCATACTCCATGCCACTTTCCTCATTGTTTGGATAAACTTTGCTTTGAGGGGTAACCTTCAAAAGAATCCACTTCAAATGTTGACTGGATTATAAAAAAAAGGGGCAGAAAGCCCCAAGTTCTCTTTCACCTAAGACGACAAAGGCACCAACACTTTTGGGCTTCTGGGAGAGATTGTGACCAAGGAAAGGATCAGTCACCATCTTGCTGCACGAGAAAGGCCATCTTCAACAAAACCTTGAATCAAAACTTGCTAGATTAAGTTTTAGATGCATGTTTTCAGTTTTATTTGTTTCTAACCATTTCTATCTTGATCTCTTATACTCAAATTCACCTAAAACCCTAGCTTCTTTTCTTTTGCTTTATTTTTAATCTAAACCAATCCAGTGTTGTGTTTAAACTGAACTGTTTGGTGTCTACAGTTAAAGTAACAAATTGTTGAATATTGACTCCTAACAGAAGCACCAAATGTTAATACCTGAACTATCCAGGAGAGAGCTGGACATTGCAGAGCACCTGCTTTTTTGGGAAAATCCAGAGTGGGAGCATGTTGGGGTTACCCTGCAACTAGTAACCCAGGCTGGTTGAAGCCAGAGTGGGGCTGTAGACGGGCTGCTGGGGTCAGAGCTGCTGAACCAAGACTGTCTAGCACACAGATACTCAAGGTGTGACCCGCATGCTAATAGGCTGGTCGTGAGCAGCCCAGTTATAAGCTACAACAACAAAGCATTCTGAGGCACGCACTGTTATTGGGCCGGTGGTAACACAACCCCTCACTGGTCTGGATTGCAGCCCAGAATGTGACACTCATACAGAATAAAAAGATAGTGGCTGCCTAGCTACAGAATGAGTCATGTGGGGGCAAGGAGACAAAATATGAGGAGAGTTCTCCTGACTGTGATCAATCGCCAGTACATGTGAGGGGTGAAGAGAACAGATGCACCAAAATGCAGGATTCCAATTCAAATCATTCCATGCTCTTAAGGAGAAATGGCAAGCCTCCAGTCTCTCACAATTTCCTTAGACTGAATTTGGCCAAGTTATTTTTTTCCTTTGTAGATACGATTGTCTACCATAATTTATCAGCACGTGGGTCAAATAGTACTGCTTGGAAAAATGGCTAAAAGAAAGTTTAAAAATCCATATATGTATAAAAATATTAAAACTAAAAAAAGATGTCACATCATCATTTAGTTTTTCTTTGGCAGTGGTATGTGATCTCTTTGGAAAGCTCCAGTACACACTGCAAACCATGGGAAGAATGTGACCCAAATTACTGCCCATAGTTAATCATTCAATGGAGGTTCAGAGGACACAGGAAAACTCATTGTAAAGTTTTCTTTAATCATGAAGAATAGCATTTTTTCATGCACTTGACTGGAAATAGAAAAGATTAATTGTATATGGGAAAAAGTACTATTTTCATTTTCCATTTCAGCATTGCAGTTTTATTTTATCATCTCTAGTAGCTTTTCTGTGTTTGTCAGTTTCACTTCTATTTTCTTAAAAGTTAATTGGAAACTGAGGTTTCAACAATTTATGACCATTTCAGGCTTCACCTTTAAACTCTCCCTTCTCTCGCTACCCTTCCCACACCGACTGGATGAAATCATGTCTCCATGGAAGCCAATGGCAAAACCTCCATTGATTTCAGTAGGGCCAAGATTTTGCCCTATGCATTAATTTGAGGTGCCATCAGTAATCTCAAAGAAACCCAAGTATTTTTATTATTTGTTTTTTAATTTCTATAGGTAACAAGGGATGTTTATGCCATTTCTGTTGTTGACTGATAATGTGACACAATTAGAAACAGATTGTTTTATGCCCCAGCAAGAAATTCCATTTACATACAGTTTACATTGAGCACAAGCCTGTACTCATATATGGCATTTACATACTCATCAGAAAGGGATTGTCTGTGTAATATAAAAATACAATACACCAAGTTAAAACTGTTTAAAAAGTCTTTCATTTTATATTTTCTAGAAAAGGAATAGGCAACACCGTGACTGGTTGCATAATATAGAACATCCCTATTTACATAATTACCAAATAGGAAAGGTGAATGGATTGCTTAACAGACCCATTCAGTTTAATTGGTTTTTGCTTTGCATGTTGCTTAGGTTACAGACGCAATTAAAATTATATTAAGCAAAGAAGCAGTTTACCTGGATCAAAGCCAAACAATGCTTGGGACTTAATTACTTGATCATTGTTATTAACAGAGGACAGGACACAGTGTATATTAATAATCCATGCTATTATTGTTTTTCTGGCATGTAATTTTCTCCATAACAAATATACTGCAGATATTTGTGACCTAGCAACTGATGAGAGAAATACACAAACTGTTGCAGTGAACAGCTATCTGGCTTTCAGCATCAGGCAAATGAGCCTGTGTTTGGAAACTCAGTTGGAGCTATGAACAATATGTTTTTAAATTAACAGAATCTGTTCGGATTCACTTTGAAAAAGGTTCCAGTCTGATTAATTTTTTTTTAAATCATTTATCCAATCATGCTTTCTGCTCCCAGCCTTTGGAGTCTGAGAAAACTAGGATGCAGACCATTGCCTATCATGCTGACCAATATCGTCTTATCACTTTTGTGTACTCCCTGCAGTCTGTCTGTATCCACCCTTTGTCAATTGTCTTGCACTTAGATTGTAAGCTCTGTGCGGCAGGGACTGTCCTTTTGTTTTGTGTTTGTAGAGCAAACATGTCTTTGTAGAGAAAAGCACAATGGTCTTCTTGGCCATAACGGAAGCTCCCAGATGCAACAACAACAACATAGGTTGATGCTAACAACAGTTAAAAAATAAACAACCATTCATTTGGGTTTTTCAATAGGAAAACCTCCAGCATCATTGGTTTTGTCCATCCATAGTGTTCTGTAGTGTTGCTAAGAAGAACATAGAATGGTATTGAAATATTTATTTCAAATAGCCAAAGTGAACATTCAAAATATACTCAGAATGAAATGAGAACATTTTAAATGTCATATTCAGAATACAGTTTGTCCATCTACATCCACATCTGGCTCCATTTACTTGCCGGAACAGTTACAAGGTGTTGCGTGAGTTATCTGAACAATAGCTCATTACAACAATAAAACTTCCCTTAGAATTTTTGTCTACAAAAGCCTCAGTCATGCAAGGTGCAGAGCACCTTCAGCTCCCATTAAACCAGTGAGAGGAGAGAGCGTGCAGTACCTTGCAAGATCAGACTTTGACATGCCAGATTTTGAAGTGCTCAGAACCCACAATTGGGCCCAGATTTTCAAAAGAATTTAGTTTTCTTTTAAGCTCGTAACAAAAGTCCAGGAGTGAAATCATAGCCCCACTGAGGTCAGTGGGACTAGATTTGCAGAAGTGTTTAGTGCCCAGCAGCTCTCATTGTGGCACTTATGGCCAGATTTCAACAGAGTTCAGCATGCAGTGTGCCGAGTTATTTTGAAAATATGGCTACTTATTTTAGTTCCTAAATGGGAGCTGAAGTCCTTTTGCAAATGCTGAGCTAACTGCACCCACATTGGCCATTCATATAGGGGTTGGTTTCCAGAAGGGACAAGGAGGGTGTGATGGGTTCCCCGCGGGGTGCCACCTTGACCTGGGGTACCACTGAGCCCCCTGACCCACCAGCCTGGGCTCCCTCTCACACTGTACTGCTGTGACAAGCTACAAAGCCCTCCAGCCTGCACTTTCACCAGCATACATACAAGTAGGAACACACCCAGCTACAGTTACAAGCAGGCTCTCTGACCAGCCCCTGCATGGGAAAGCTACTCCAAAGCTCCTCAGGTATGCAGGTATACCTCCTCAGGTATACCCCCTCTGGAGTAAAAACCCAAAATTATACCGTCTTGTGCTGCACAGGGAACTGTACAGCGTCAGCTCGTAAAATTCATCCTCTCCCTCAATGTGGAGAGGAATATGCAACAGCCTTTTGCCCCTGAGTTATGAGTCCCACATGCTGGTTTAGACAAAGCAAAAACAAGTTTGTTAACTACAAAAGATAGATTTTAAGTGATTAGAAATGATAGCAAACAGATCAAAGCAGATTACCTAGCAAATAAACAAAAAACACAAACTAAACTGAATATACTAAATAGATTGGATATGAATAACAGATTCTCACCCTAAGAGATGATACAAGCAGGCTGCAGATTCTTAAGGGGCAAGCTGTACTTGCTTTACAGCTTGGAATCCCCAGGTGTTTCATTCACAGGCTAAAAATCCCTTTAGCCTGGGTCCAGCACTTCCCCCAGTTCAGTCTTTGTTCCTCAAGTGTTTCCAGGAGTCTTCTTGGATGGGGCGTGAAGAACAACCGATGATGTCACTCCCCGCCTTATATAGGTTTTGAATATGGTGGGAACCCTTTGTTTCAAAGCTTGGTTCCCATACCCGTCTGTGGAAAAACACTGACATCCCAAGATGGAGTCTAGAGACATGTGATCACATCACATGTCTTTGTAGAGAAAAAGGCTGTCTGTAGCATTCTCAGGTGGGAGATAAGCTTCTCCTAAGGCCTATTGTTTTTTCTAAATGGCTCATTGCCCTCATTAGGCCCTTCCCTACCCAGCTATCTAGACTGAAAACATCTTGTCTAGTGGGCGTTACCCAGGTGTAACTACATTTGAAATATAGATACATAGTCAATATTCATTACTTCAGATACAAAAATGATACATGCATACAAATAGAATAATAATATTCAGCAAATCTAACCTTTTCAATGACATCTCACATGACTTATTTTGCATAAAATACATTATAATCATATCATAATAATATCGCTGTGAAGAATATTGGGTGCAGTGTTGCTTCATGTTGCTACTTTTTCAGCTTTTTACTTTACTTTTTAATAATTGTAAGATTATTGATCAACTAGGAAAAGTAGATTTATTTAACCTTTCTTCTTCATATCTGATAATAGCAAAAAAATGACCTACCCTCAAATACGGATTTGAATTTACATTACACTAAAACAGCTGCTAACATTCAATTTCTGTACTCATGAGTAAGGCTTTCTATAACCTTGAGAACCAGCTATGTCAGACTAGAACCAATTAAAAGTGAAACATGCATTCCCTTAACCTTGGTGATGAATATGCTGCAGAGGAAAAAAATTGTCACTTCAATTCCCTTTACGTTAACTATGGCTGGAAGAAAAATAAATAAATACAAGAAGAATTATACTCAGTTGCCTTGTCTTATCAACCACAGTGGAAAAGAAAAAACTCACCAGCTCTTTCCTGGACAGGAGAATTTGCAGAATTAGAGCTACTGTTTTAATGTCCTGCTAGTTAGTTTCAGCGTCCATGATGTTACTACGGTGTCTGATCTGCAAAACGGATAGTAGAGGTGTAAAAAGTATGAATTGGGAATGCTAGGAAGTCAATCACTTAAACCACATGACTCAATATCTTCCAACATGATATTTTCAACATGATGTATGAAAAATTAACTACCTTTAACACTCTAGGGAATTGTGACTCTAATTCCCCAGTGCACTCCACTCAAAGTCCACCTACTATGGATCTGAATGTTCTGTTGATGTTCAAGAAGACAATGAAATGCAAGGTGCAAGAGAACATAAGAACATAAGAATAGCCATACTGGATCAGGCCAATGGTCTATCAAGCACTGTATCCCATCTTCTGATAGTGGCTGTTGCTAGATGCTTCAGAGGGAATGAACAGAACAGCGCAATTTATCAAGTGATCTATCCCCTGTCATCCATTCTCAGCTTCTGGCAGTTAGAGGTTTAGGGACACCCTAGAGCATGGGAGTGCATCCCTGACCATTTTGGCAAATAGCCATTGATGGGCCTATCCTGCAGAAACTGATCTAAAACCAAGGTATAATTTTGATCTTCACAATATCCCCTGTCAATGAGTTCCACAGGTTGACTTTGTGTTGTATAAAGAAGTACTTCCTTATATTTGTTTTAAACCTGCTGCCTATTAATTTCATTGAGTGATCCCTGTTCTTGTGTTAGGTGAAGGTGTAAATAACACTTCATTATTCAATTTCTCCACACCATTCATGACTTTATAGACCTCTATCGTATCCCCCCTTAGTTGTCTCTTTTCTAAAATGAACAGTCCCAATCTTTTCTTAATCCCTCCTCATATGGAAGCTGTTACATACCCTTGATTATTTTTGTTGCCCTTCTCTGAAGCTTTCCATTTTTACTATATCACTTTTGATATGAGGCCATCAGAACTGCACACTCAAGTTTAGGCTTGTACCATGGATTTGTACATGGGTGTTACGATATTTTCTCTTATTACCTATCCCTTTCCTAATGGTTTCTAACATTCTGTTCGCTTTTTTGATTGCTGCTGCATGTTGGGCAGATGAGTTCAGAGAACTATCCACATTAACTCCAAGATATTTCTTGAGTGGTAACAGCTAATTTAGACCCCATCATTTTGTATGTACAGTCGGGATTATATTTTCCAATGTGCATTACTTTGCGTTTATTAGTACTCAATTTCATCTGCCAGTTTGTGGCCCAGTCTCCAAGTTTTGAGAAATCCCTTTGTAACTCTTTGCAGTCAGTTTTGGTTTTATCTATCTTGAGTAATTTTGTATCATCTGCAAACTTTGCTACCTCACTGTTTACCCCTTTCTCCAGATCATTTATGAATACATTAAACAGCACAAGTCCCAGTACAGATCCTTCAGTGTCCCCACTATTTACCTCTCATCACTGTGAAAACTGACTATTTATTCCTACCCTTTGTTTCCTATCTTTTAACCAGTTGCCAATCCATGAGAGGAACTTTTCTCTTATCCCAGGACTGCTTACTTTTCTTAAGAGCCTTTGGTGGGGGACCTTGTCAAAGTCTTTCTGAAAGTCCAAGTACAGTATATCCACTGGATCATCCTTGTCCACAGATTGTTGATCCCTTCAAAGAGTTCTAGTAGATGGGTGAAGGATGATTTCCCTTTACAGAAGCCATATTGACTCTCCTCCAACATACAGTGTTCATCTATGTGTCTGAATTCAGTTCTTTACTATAGTTTTAACTAATTTGCCTGGTACTGAAGTTAGCGTTACCAGCCTGTAATTGCCACTGTCACCTCTGGAGCCTTTTTAAAAAATCAACATTACATTAGCTACCCTCAGTCATTTGGTACAGAGGCTGATCTAAGTGATAAGTTACATGGCACACTTAGTAGTTTTTCAATTTCATATTTGAATTCTTTCAGAACTCTTGGGGAAATACCATCTGGTCCAGGTGACTTATTACTGTTTAATTTATCAGTTTGTTCCAAAATATCCTCTATTGACACCCTACTCTGTGGCAATTACTCAGATTTGTCATCTAAAAATGGCTCAGGTGTGGGTATCACCCTCACATCCTCAGCAGCATAATCTGAGAACATTCTTTTCCAAAGATATTCTGACAGGAGACATGGGGTGAGTTTAAGGAGGCTTCACCTCCAGTTTTACTTGCAAAGTTCTAATGTTTATCATATAATGATACCCAGAGGTTAAAAAAATGAACAAACAAATGGAGTGATATGAAAATTTTTAGAAATGTTTTTTGTTCTTCCTGCCTAAGTATTTTTTAGCCCTTTGCACCAGTTTCAGTTACTTTCAACTGATTCAACAATCCCCAGATAAGCAGCCTTTCATATTTAATCCCTACCTATAATACAACTCCCATTCTTTCATCCCTTCCACCCAGCACAGCAACTCTCCTGACCCAATTTTCTTCAAAAGAGAGGCTTTACTGTATCTACCTCAGTTTCATGCAATTCAGCAACTTCAGCTGTTGGATAAGTCCTAAAAATCCAATGCATCAGCTGCCATGATGATCCATTAAAGGATCAAAACAGCAACAATCACCTGCACCAATAGGATCTGGAAAACAGGGGATGGTGCGGGCAAGCCACTGAGCTGAAAACAATGAAGCATCTTGGCCACTCAGCGTACGTCTTCACTGTAATTAAAAACCCATGGCTGGCCCGTGCCAGCTGACTCAGGCTCACAGGGCTGCTTAATGGCAGTGTGGACATTTGGGCTTGGGCTGGAGCTTGAGCTCTGAGACCCTCCCGAGTCATCTGTGTCTCCAATAAAGTTAGATCTCAATCTAACGGACAAAGCCTGAAACTCCTGGTTCAGTGGCATATCCTAACAGTGGTAGTTTGGAAAGTGCTGGGGCCCTTTCATTGATGCCTGCAGCTCTCTCCTCAGACCAGACACTATAGCAATGGTCTTGATTATGCACATTTTGGCTTTTTGAGTAGCAGTTGTAGGAGCCCCGGAAGCTGCTGGTACCCATTTAACTTATGCTAGGGGCAAGGGTTAGAGGAACAAAGCCAGAAACAGGTTTAAAATATGTCCAAAATCACAGGAAATCCACAAACTTGAAACAGTGCAGGGGAAAGATTACAATGTGAACCACTGATAAACTGAGAAAAGATAGTTTGCTGAGCAAACATCACATGGAAGTCATAGAAAACCCTGATGCTGCTTATGCAAACTTATTTACTTAGTTAAGCTTGGCCACAGATCTTGCACAATATGCTTGACAGGAAATGGAGAAATGTAATGTGCTTGCCATCTATTTTCCTCTAAAATATGATTAAGCAGCACAAAATAATCTTCTCTTTCATTTTCCTTTTTCTCCCCCATCTGGTAATGTATCACATTCTGTGTTTCAATAGCTGAAGACACAAATTCATCCCTATAGTAATTTCTCTGAAGTATGTGGGAAGAATTTGACCAGTAATTTACCATAAATGTATACAAAATTTACAAGACAGCAAATATAGTTAAGTGAAAACAACGAGGAGTCCTTGTGGCACCTTAGAGACTAACAAATTTATTTGGGCATAAGCTTTCGTGGGCTAGAACCCACTTCATCAGATGCATGGAGTGGACAACACAGTAGCAGGTATAAATACACAGCACATGAAAGGATGGGAGTTACCTTACTAAGTGGGGGGTCAGTGCTAATGAGACAATTCAGTTCACAGTAGGATACCAAGAGAGGAAAAATCACTTTTGTATTGGTAATGAGAGTGGCCCATCTGGGGCTATAATATCTTTCCCCCCACCCAAAAGGGTGACGGAGTGTACTTGCCCTGCGACAAGCCCATAAACCCTTATGTCTCAGAGTTGTACAGAAAAGCCTTTTCTATTCTGCAGAGAAACTGCATGTATATTCTTATGCAACAGCATAACTAACCATTTGTGACATTTCACACTAAAAGGCTTTTTAGAGAAAAACAGGAATTTAGGCCCCATTTGAAGCTATTTTAGAATACAGCCCTAACTGTGGACTCACTGCCATGCACCTTGATAACAACCTATCATTGTAATTTATCTTTCCCACACTCTAAGCACACATACCTAATCCTCTTGCTTTGCCAAGGTGGATATAAGTTTCCACCTTTTCTTTTCTTCCCCTGCAGAAAGTGAATTGTCTCAGAAATGCAGGTCCTGGGTCACAAGATGAAACAATACAAAACTCTTTTCATGCCACGTTTTGATGCACGCAGACATCTCCTCTGTTAATTTGTTCTTTTCACACTTGTTAATGAAATCTACATGATTAGTGCCTTGTCCCATGATTTATTTTATCTTCAAATACAGTACAGACCCGTTTATGCGCAAATCCGCTTAACGCGCGGTAGTGCCATGCTTCCCAGTGCAACCTATTTAACACGCAAGACTCGTTAACACGTGGTACAGGAACTTGCTATGTAGCGCTACAGATTTGCTCACTAACTCATTGACATAGAAATCGACAGGAAGTACGGAGCGGAAACGTGTTGTACGTCTTTACCGCCGATGGGGGGGGGGGGGGGAGCAGCAACATTAAAGCGCTGCTGTGGCAGCGCTTTAAGGACAGTCCTTTGCTGCGGCAGTGCTTTAAGGATCCTCAAAGCTGCCCCTTCCCCCCCCCCATCGGCGGCCCTGCTGGTAGGGACCCTACCAGCAGGGTCACTGACGGGGAAGGGACATTAAAGAGCTGCCGTCTGGAGCACCGGGCCCTTTAAATCGCCATGGGCATTGCGGACCAAGCGTCCTGTCAGGGTTGACTGGGGGATGCTGACCCCCTAGCCCCACCCCTTCTGCCAGAGGCCTCGGCCCTTCCAGGGGCCAGAGCCGCCCCCACCCCGTACTGGTAAGTGTCCTGAGTTACTTTCACCCCTGTGTAGTAATAATAATGTTTTTATTAGATTACACATTTGAATTTATATTCTTGCAAAGCGCCGTTAACAGATAGGCCGGCAGTATTTGGGATGCTGTGAATACGTATGTAATCCTAGATAATTATACATGTATATATAGATATCTTAAGATATTTCAGCATGGCCCTCTTAACCTGCGGTCCGTTAACACGCGCTCGCGATGGCTTGACTCCCAATATCTGTGCGTCTGTACTGTACCTCCTTGTGTAGAAGCCAGTTTAGCTTCCTTTAAAAAAAAAAAAAAGAAAGTGTATTCTAGTATGAAGTCTATTTATGGCTTTTTAGCTTGTTTCTAAAATGTATTTTCCCCTCTTTGGGTTTTATTAGATTTCTACTTGTGTTTTATTCTTTTTTATCATTAGGTCTGATACTGGTACTGGGGTAAGCCATATTTTGAGCCTATGGGAACACAAATCTTTTGGCATGAGAGTGTAAGGGCAGTTCCTCAGATAGTATAAATTGGCATACCTCTGCTGAAGTGAATAAAGCTATGCTAGCTTACAGCATCTGAGGATGACCTGTAAAAGCTTTGTCTGGCACTGATTTAGTGAGAGCTGATTACACATAGGTTGAAAAATAATATGGTATTATTCCTCTCAAATAAACAGAATTACTTGGTCTGAATATAAAAGGTAATCTGTTTTTATTCCTTATTCAGGGCCAGATTCACCTTTTGTGGGCCCGGCTCCAAACATATTTGTGGGCCCCCATGTGGGCAATGGAGCATGCCGCTGGGGGGGTCGGTCCCCGGAGCGAGGAGGCAGCCAGAGGCAATGGGGCATGGCATAGCAGGGGCGGCTCCATTCCACCCAGCCCCATGCGAGGGCACTATTTACAAATCAGCAGTTGCCAGACGCACAGTGGCCTGCCCGGACCTGTGCTGCCAGCGTGCCCCTTCCCCTTGGGGGCAGGCCCATGCCACACCACACAGCCCCCCTGCCCAACCTCCCACTCCGATTCCCTATGGCCAGAGCCTTCCCGGACTCACTATGCCCAGTGCCCTCTCCCAGAACCCCCCTACAAATTCACAGTGCCTTGCACACCACCCCTGCCCAGTGCCCCCCCTACCCACAGCCCCACCATAACTGCCCAGCACCCCCCACAGAAGCCCCACTCCCTAGTGCCCTAACACCCAGAGATCTTCCCCACCTCCTCACAGCCCAGCACCCATCCAGACTCCTCCAGAGACCCACTCTCCCATGCCCTGTCTCTTGGCCACACTCACTGGCCCTGCTGGGAGACGACTGTGTCTGCCAGGCTCAGCCGGCAGTGCAGCCAAGGCTGGGCTGATGCCAGGGCTGGGAATCGCTTTGTCCCTTCAGGAGTGGTGCGATCAGGCAGGCCAGAGCCTGCCCTGGCTAGGCTCCCTCAAGACGCACTTGCCTGGAGGGGCCCAGCCAAACCCCCCCACACTGTCCCCCCACCACCACCTGGCTGAGACTGGCTAGGTTTCTGCACCAGTCCCAGGTGGCTCAGCTGTGGGGAGACAGGTGGGGCCCCACAGGTGGCAGGAAGCAGAGACTTCCCAGAGCCAGAAGTGCACTGGGGTCTGGCCGGGGGCTGAGAGGAGCAGGAGGTGGGGCCATGGGACAGAGAGGAGCCCTTGGCCGGTGGGCAGGCCGAGAGGAGCAAGTGGTGGGCGGGGGGAGCCAGCAGGGTCTCGGGGCACAGTGCAAGTGGAGCAAGCTGGGGCCCCTTCTGAGCATGGGCCTGGCTCCATGGCGCCACGGAAAACCCGGCACTGCTTATCATATGTGTGGAAAACAGAGAAAGACTGATTCTAAGGTCAGTAACTGACAATCCCTGCTTTTACTGCTTATACATGTAGAAAGAGACTGATTTTGAGGTCACTAACAGCAGACAAACCCTGAGGTAACAGCCATACTAATTTACTATCAGACTGGGAGCGTGAGCTTTGTGTGACCTTGGCAACCACTACACCATATAGAGTTTATTGACATTATATATGTGAGTAACAGGGGTAGGGACAGGTGACTCCTGCTTGCAGTGATATTTTATCTAACAATTCATGTGCAGCTCATTGAAAGATAAGCATAGGCAGCCTCTGTCATGGCAAAATAAAAGAACTGTTTTTGATTAGGAAACAGACAAGGTAAAACTACTTCATTATTTACTCATTGAAAGAAAATCAATTGCTGGAACATAATCCTATTGACAAAACCTGCACAGCCCCTTGACCTATCAGCAGCATAAACAATTACAACACTAAAATAAATAACCATTCAGACCTTGAAAAGACATACTCAGTGGCCATTTTCCTCTTAGCATTAAAGTGTCACATTGCTATTCAAAATAATCACACAGTTAATGAGTATTGTTTTTGAGTAGTTCACCAAAATAGGACATAGAATTCCAATGTTCTGCCTTTATAAAATTCTCCAGACTAAGGCCATAAAAATTACACACTAGTTTCCATCTCCAATTAATACTATGATAAATACCTGTGCTCGAGTCTAGACCATACATGGTGTTGACACTTTAGGTGCAACACAGAAGCCTTCCCTTAATACATCGTATTCAGTGTCTAGTTTGTATGAGCCCCAACAAGATGGTGTTGCCAACTTTTCTCAGTTGCCAGGGAGAAAAAGGGCCACAACTCTGTGTCGTTCATTATGGCACAATAACTTTGGTTATTATCCTGTCAGTGGACTGCATCCTTGCAAAACAGGGCTGTGTGAAATATTTGATGCTAAACTATCAACACTGCCTGCTTTTTTAAATCTATATGGAGCTTCCACAAACATGTAATATTTAAATATGTTTGGGATCCATTGTATTACATGAATGATTGATGTATGCAGTGGTGTTGTAGCTGTGTTGGTCCCAGGATATTAGAGAGACAAGATGGGTGAGGTAATGTCTCTTATTGGACCAACTTCTTTTAAGAAGAAGCCAAGGGGTTTGGAGTGTGGGAGGAGGCTCTGGGCTGAGGCAGGGGGTTGGAGTATGGGAGGGGAAACCACCTCTGGGCTGCGACTGTATGTTTCCAGGGTGTGGCCATAGATGAGGGGTTCAGTGTGTGGGAGGGGGCTCTGGGCTGGGGCAGAGGTGCAGGAGGGGGTTCAGGGTTCAAGTCCCGGGAGGAAACTTGGGTGCGGCAGCAGCGTATTATCGCCTAGGCCAACAAGGCCTAGGCCTAGGGCGGCAAATTTGCGGGGGCGGCAAATTTGCTCGCTCCCTCCCTGGCCCCGCCCCAACTCCGCCCCTTCCCCAAATCCCCGGCCCACCTTCTCCCCCAGGCACGCCGCGCTTCCCTCCTTCCACCTCCCTCCAGGTTTGCTGCGCGAAAGGGCTGGGAGGGAGGGAGGAGAAGCGAGTAGCGGTGCGCTCAGAGGCGGAGTGGAGGTGAGCTGGGGCCGGCAGTCATGGGGAGTAACCCTTGGGGGGTGGAGGGGCTCCCCGCCCCAGCTCACCTCCGCTCCACCGCCGCCATCCCCTGAGCATGCTGCAACTCTCTTTCCCCCCCCCCCCCGCTTCCAGGCTTGCCGCAGGGGAGCGGAGGTGAGCTGGCGCCGGGGGGGGGGGGGGGGGTGGCAATTTTTTCAGGGCCTAGGGGCGGCAAATTTGTTAATCCGCCACTGGGGTGCGGGAGGGGGTTCTGGGCTGGGGCAGAGGGTTGGAGTGTGGGAGAGGGTGTAGGGGGCGGGCTCCAGGCGGCGCTTACCTCAGGGGCTCCATAGAATCATAGAATCATAGAATATCAGAGTTGGAAGGGACCTCAAGAGGTCATCTAGTCCAACCCCCTGCTCAAAGCAGGACCAATTCCCAGCTAAATCATCCCAGCCAGGGCTTTGTCAAGCCGGGCCTTAAAAACCTCCAAGGAAGGAGACTCCACCACCTCCCTAGGTAACGCATTCCAGTGTTTCACCACCCTCCGAGTGAAATAGTTTTTCCTGATATCCAACCTGGACCTCCCCCACCGCAACTTGAGACCATTGCTCCTTGTTCTGTCATATGCCACCACTGAGAACAGCCGAGCTCCATCCTCTTTGGAACCCCCCTTCAGGTAGTTGAAGGCTGCTATCAAATCCCCCCTCATTCTTCTCTTCTGGAGACTAAACAATCCCAGTTCTCTCAGCCTCTCCTCATAAGTCATGTGCTCCAGACCCCTAATCATTTTTGTTGCCCTCCGCTGGACTCTTTCCAATTTTTCCACATCCTTCTTGTAGTGTGGGGCCCAAAACTGGACACAGTATTCCAGATGAGGCCTCACCAATGTCGAATAAAGGGGAACGATCACGTTCCTCGATCTGCTGGCAATGCCCCTACTTATACAGCCCAAAATGCCGTTAGCCTTCTTGGCAACAAGAGCACACTGTTGACTCATATCCAGCTTCTCGTCCACTGTGACCCCTAGGTCCTTTTCAGCAGAACTGCTACCTAGCCATTCGGTCCCTAGTCTGTAGCAGTGCATGGGATTCTTCCGTCCTAAGTGCAGGACTCTGCACTTGTCCTTGTTGAACCTCATCAGGTTTTTTTCGGCCCAATCCTCTAATTTGTCTAGGTCCCTCTGTATCCGATCCCTACCCTCTAGTGTATCTACCACGCCTCCTAGTTTAGTGTCATCTGCAAACTTGCTGAGAGTGCAGTCCACACCATCCTCCAGATCATTAATAAAGATATTAAACAAAACCGGCCCCAGGACCGACCCTTGGGGCACTCCACTTGAAACCGGCTGCCAACTAGACATGGAGCCATTGATCACTACCCGTTGAGCCCGACGATCTAGCCAGCTTTCTATCCACCTTACAGTCCATTCATCCAGCCCATACTTCTTTAACTTGGTGGCAAGAATACTGTGGGAGACAGTATCAAAAGCTTTGCTAAAGTCAAGAAATAACACATCCACTGCTTTCCCCTCATCCACAGAGCCAGTTATCTCATCATAGAAGGCAATTAGGTTAGTCAGGCACGACTTCCCCTTCGTGAATCCATGCTGACTGTTCCTGATCACTTTCCTTTCCTCTAAATGTTTCATAATTGATTCCTTGAGGACCTGCTCCATAATTTTTCCAGGGACTGAGGTGAGGCTGACTGGCCTGTAGTTCCCCGGATCCTCCTTCTTCCCTTTTTTAAAGATGGGCACTACATTAGCCTTTTTCCAGTCATCTGGGACCTCCCCCAATCGCCATGAGTTTTCAAAAATAATGGCTAATGGCTCTGCAATCTCACCCGCCAACTCCTTTAGCACCCTCGGATGCAGCGCATCCGGCCCCATGGACTTGTGCACGTCCAGTTTTTCTAAATAGTCCCGAACCACTTCTTTCTCCACAGAGGGCTGGTCACCTTCTCCCCATGCTGTACTGCCCAGTGCAGCAATCTGGGAGCTGACCTTGTGCGTGAAGACAGAGGCAAAAAAATCATTGAGTACATTAGCTTTTTCCACATCCTCGGTCACTAGGTTGCCTCCCTCATTCAGTAAGGGGCCCACACTTTCCTTGATTTTCTTCTTGTTGCTAACATACCTGAAGAAACCCTTCTTGTTACTCTTAACATCTCTTGCTAACTGCAACTCCAAGTGTGATTTGGCCTTCCTGATTTCACTCCTGCACGCCTGAGCAATATTTTTATACTCCTCCCTGGTCATTTGTCCAATCTTCCACTTCTTATAAGCCTCTTTTTTGCGTTTAAGATCAGCAAGGATTTCACTGTTTAGCCAAGCTGGTCGCCTGCCATATTTACTATTCTTTCTACACATCGGGATGGTTTGTTCCTGCAACCTCAATAAGGATTCTTTAAAATACAGCCAGCTCTCCTGGACCCCTTTGCCCTTCATGTTATTCTCCCAGGGGATCCTACCCATCTGTTCCCTGAGGGAGTCAAAGTCTGCTTTTCTGAAGTCCAGGGTCCATATTCTGCTGCTCTCCTTTCTTCCTTGTGTCAGGATCCTGAACTCGACCATCTCATGGTCACTGCCTCCCAGGTTCCCATCCACTTTTGCTTCCCCTACTAGTTCTTCCCTGTTTGTGAGCAGCAGGTCAAGAAAAGCTTTGCCCCTAGTTGGTTCCTCCAGCACTTGCACCAGGAAATTGTCCCCTACGCTTTCCAAAAATTTCCTGGATTGCCTGTGCACCGCTGTATTGCTCTCCCAGCAGATATCAGGGTGATTAAAGTCTCCCATGAGAACCAGGGCCTGCGATCTAGCAACTTCTGCTAGTTGCCAGAAGAAAGCCTCGTCCACCTCATCCCCCTGGTCTGGTGGTCTATAGCAGACTCCAACCACGACATCACCCTTGTTGCTCCCACTTCTCAACTTTATCCAGAGACTCTCAGGTTTTTCTGCAGTATCATACCGGAGCTCTGAGCAGTCATACTCCTCTCTTACATACAACGCAACTCCCCCACCTTTTCTGCCCTGCCTGTCCTTCCTGAACAGTTTATATCCATCCATGACAGTACTCCAGTCATGTGAGTTATCCCACCAAGTCTCTGTTATTCCAATCACATCATAGTTCCCTGACTGTGCCAGGACTTCCAGTTCTCCCTGCTTGTTTCCCAGGCTTCTTGCATTTGTGTATAGGCACTTAAGATAACTCAATGATCGTCCCTCTTTCTCAGCATGAGACAGGAGTCCTCCCCTCTTGCGCTCTCCTGCTTGTGCTTCCTCCCAGGATCCCATTTCCCCACTTACCTCAGGGCTTTGGTCTCCTTCCCCCGGTGAACCTAGTTTAAAGCCCTCCTCACTAGGTTAGCCAGCCTGCTGGCGAAGATGCTCTTCCCTCTCTTAGTTAGGTGGAGCCCGTCTCTGCCTAGCACTCCTTCTTCTTGGAACACCATCCCATGGTCGAAGAATCCAAAGCCTTCTCTCCGACACCACCTGCGTAGCCATTCGTTGACTTCCACGATTCGACGGTCTCTACCCCGGCCTTTTCCTTGCACAGGGAGGATGGACGAGAACACCACTTGCGCCTCAAACTCCTTTATCCTTCTTCCCAGAGCCACGTAGTCTGCAGTGATCCGCTCAAGGTCATTCTTGGCAGTATCATTGGTGCCCACGTGGAGAAGCAGGAAGGGGTAGCGATCCGAGGGCTTGATGAGTCTCGGCAGTCTCTCTGTCACATCGTGTATCCTAGCTCCTGGCAAGAAGCGGTGACATATCCCTCAGCTCCTAGGCATAGGGCCAGCCAGGCGACTCTGCGTGGTGCGTGCTGCCTTCGCCCGCAGGCACTGCCCCTGCAGCTTCCATTGGCTACAGTTCCTGCCCAATGGGAGCTGCAGAACTGGCACTTGGGGAAGGGGCAGCGCGTGCAGCCTCCCTGGCTGCCCCTGCACCTAGGAGCCAGAGGCACATGTTACTGCTTCCAGGGAGCCGCTCGGAGCTGGGTAGGCAGCCTGCCAGCCCCGCCAACCGGACTTTTAATGGCCCAGTCAGCAGTGCTGACTGGAGCCGCCAGGGTCCAACTTCTGGCAATTACAGCTGTTCATAGTTGTTGACGAGAAAACAAAGCTCAGATGTTGGCCTGTTTAGGCAGTCTGACTTGCAGGGAACAGTGTAGGCAGGGAACTGTGCAGCCTGGTCAAGAGGGGGAGAGAGACATGGATCTCCACCCAGGAGAGGTGACAGCTAAGGAACGCTGAGCCTAGAGTTGGTGCCTTTGTTGGACCATGGAGGAGGAATACAGGTGCAGTTCCCTGAAATGTGACAGATGAGAAGGAGGAAGCTTCAAGAGATTTAGATCTTAACTTTAGCTCCTTAAATTGTATTGATTTATTTAAAACACACAAAAATAAGAATTCCCGCCTAACATTCATCTTGTTAGTTCTGTTTCTCTGCTCCTTGGGGTCCAGGGTCTATAACACCACTGCCCTTACTAGTGCCCACTGCTGGCTCCCGAATGCCCATTGTACACACTTGCATCTTATTTTACTGGTGCCCACAACACAATTGTGCTTTGCTTAACATCTCCTCCTCCTCTTGCTTTGCCGATGGGTGTCCCTGATAATCACTCCTTTGGTATGCTTCTAAAGACAGGCACTTGAAATACAGTTCTGGCATCAATTCTTCATATAAACATACTTGTTTTATTTAGGAAACTTTTCTAAAACAACAAATGGGAAACTTTATCCATAACTTCTATTCTTGATTTGTGGGTAAGGTTACTATTACCAGTTCAGATGATAAAAAAAATCTTCCCAGTACCCCCCTTTAGGAACCACCCCATGCATACACTTTAGTGTACACTGTACACTACATACACTGTCGTTTCTATCCTGAAACAAGAGCCAGACCAGACATGAGAGAAATTCTGAAAAGTCTGTATAGAATTGTTCTGAGAGGGACACACACTAATTTGTTCTCCGCTTCCCCAAACTGAAGAGGAACCAGGGAAGTTGTATTTGCTCACACAAGTCCTTCCAATTCCTTTCCCCACCAATAATTTAAGAGCAAGATTTATTCTGAGAGAAGCATACACTGAACAAAACTAATGTAGTGGGAGAATACCCAAGTGCTATTTTCCCATTATTAAAAAAAAAAAAAACAAATTTAAGGAGGTGAAAAGGTGTGTTTTCTTACACAACTCCTCCCAGTGCCCTCCCCACCCCCAATGGTAGCTAATGCACTAATCCCCCTCACCAGTGGCCTCCTCACCAACCATGGTCTCAGGGTCTTTCACCAGGCTGCAGCTGGTTTCCTTTGTGAGACTCAGGGTAGGTTCCTGGGTCAACCAGTGTCTGTTGGATGAATGAAAACCTTTTCACATTCTCTGTGGAGAAATGTGTGCCTGTTGGAGACTATAGCACCTGTTGTACTAAAGAGACTCTCCAAGTACATGCTTGATGGTGGACAAGATGAGTGAATGACAGTCAGTTGATACAATGCTGGCCACATATCCTTCCTCAGTTGCCAATAATGAAGATGGTCTGATTCATTGGGCACTAGCAGCATATCTTGTAAATATCCCTTCATCCGTTCTGTTGCAGTAGCAGCACACTCCTCTTCCTTAAGGTGGGAAGAGGCAATGTGGACCAGGTTGCTTCAAAATGACCTTTTGCTCTCTCCCTCAGCACCCATGGTGGGACTCCCCTTCTGCTGCACCCTCCTCTACTGTTGTGTTGCCTCCTGGTGGTAAGTAAGCTGCTGCCCATGATCTGGAGGGCCAGACTTCAATGGCCATGTTGCTCAGTCTTTTTTTTTTTTTTTAAGGGATAAGCTTCCCTGGGCGTCCCTCTTGCCTGAGAGAAAGGAAGTCAAGATGCTTTTAAATCTGGGGTCTACGTGTGACACCATCAAGTAGTGCTCCTTGTCCCTGATGGCTTGGACACAGGGATTTCCCTGAAGGAAGGCTTTTCATGTGTGTCAGTTCTCTCTCCAGCAGACACTGCAAGGGAATTATTTGACTGATCCTTGAATCATCCATGCTGACCACTATGGGGCCTCATCAGAATGCTATAGGATGTCGATTAGCTTCTTCATCAGCAGCCACTGGGAAGATGACAAGTGGAGGCTGGCAGTTGTCTGTCCTACATCTATGGGCCCATGGAAGATTGCTTACACTGTGTCTCTCTGCTCATACAGATGTTCCAGCATGTAAAAGGTGGAGTTCCATACATGGCTCTAGGCTCATTGCAATCGTATTTTTACCCCCTTTGAATACACTTCGCTATGGTCTGTTGAAAATCGCTGTTGGACTTAGCTGATGATATCATGGAAAGCATTGGTGGCATCAGCCTCGCCTCAATAGTAGTTCCAGTAGCTGTTTGCTTTTCTCCTAAGCTGACCTGTTGTGACACATGCACTCTGTGATCATGTTCCCTGTGTTTCAGCATCCCTGATGTCCACACCCTTCTGGAGCCATGGCCCAGACCGACCCTACGTCCACAGAGCTGGCAAACGGCAGTGGTACATCAAATCTGAAATGTTGCCAAAGCCAGGCCGATGTCTGTTTAATATGTTTTGTAGGAAGGGGTAGGGGGATCATAGCTGGTAACAGTTGCTGGTGAGAGAAATGTAATGTGAGAGCACTGCCTTGTCCCTAGTGTTCTCACCAAAACCACGTCCAGCGGAAATGGAGGCAGTGACATTTTCCCCCACTGGGGAGCTATGACTAACAACCAAATCCTTTCCAGGATTGAGGTAGCCCTGAGGAAAGGAACATTTTCTGCTCTAGAGGAGCTGCCTGCCTTGGAAAAAGTGGATTCTGCTGACTGCTCCTCCTCATGAGAATGTGGCTTCCTTCCCTTCCAGGGGTTCATGGTGTAGAGCTTCCACCATAGCTTTGCCACTGACCTGTCCCAAACCTCGAGAGCTTTTCCCACCACAACTTGCTCCGTAGAAGAATGCTGCTTCTGAGCAGCCTCATGCTGGGGTGTGCCAGTTCCGCTAACACAGCTCTCCAACAGGGGCTGTCAGAGGAATGACGCAGCAAGGATGCTCTGCAGTGGGACAGCATCAGAAAAAAACCTCTTTTTTTGGTTTGGGAACCAGACAACTGCTGCTGCCTGCAAGTCTGACCTGAAGTCCTCCTTCCACTTCCACGTTTTCTCTTCAGCTTTCAGAACAGGGGGTGGGGCAGACTTTGTAACAAGGAGGTGCTGAGGTAATATCTTTAACACTCCCCCTTTTCCTGCAGCTCACTTTAACTCTTTGCTGAAGCTCAGGCCAAAGGTCTGTCTTTTAAGGACCTTTCTGAAAGCATTACACAGAGATAAACCTCAGGACTATTGTATGTAAAAACCCTGTATGTAATAACAGTTCCCAGTCAGTTTCAAAAAATGTATCATACAGTTTCTCAGCAAACAAACATTCAGAATGAACAAAAACATTGTAAATAGTATTTGGAATATTTATAAATAACTTCTTAAACAAAAGCTATTAGGTAATAAATCTACTGGTGGTTTTTATACTGACTTTCCCATTTTGTTGCTGTTACCTATATTTAAATGGAAGGTTTCAGTATAACATCTACACCTCTGTATTTTAGCACACACACAAACACATTCCCGGATTATCTTCTTTCACAGATGATCTCGCAGTCTTTATAATGTAACATAATATGTAGGGTGGATTTTTCGGAGCTTGACAAGAATGGCAAGATCTCAGTTCTTTTGCAAAGACTTCAGACTCCTGTCAGCAAACAAACAGTCTAAGGATCTCCACAGCTAGCTGTATTCCAGTCCTTGGGTTAATAGTTGACTGGTTTTACTCAGTTGTTCTTGAAACAGAAGTCTGTAGCCTGTATCCAAAGTGGTACAGGTACTGGGATCAGGATACAAAATATTAATTCCTGCATTTCTATAAGGCTGTCACTCTATAGAGCATTATCTCCCCACAAGCTCATCTAAATCAGATAGGAATGTACAAATCTTCACTTCACTGAGCCTACTCCATTCTCTCTAACTGAGATGGAATCCGAGTTTAAAGCTGTTATCCTATAGCTAAAGTAAGTTCCATAGGCTCTGTAGCCTCTAAAAGTAACTACAGAGTGGGTCTCCCCTAGTTCTTCCTCTTCGTCCATAAAATACACCACGGTAGACCAAGTATTATCCTAATGGAGGGCATCCTAATGGAGGGCGTAAGTAAACTGGAATAACACTGACAAGTATCTGAAGTGGTACAGGTATTGGGACCAGACCACACAGCAGACACATCTCTTGGTCCTTCATATATCAGCCACTGAATCTACAGGCCTACCTTCCCCCATTGCTCTCTGATTGGCTCAGCTCTTAGACGGTGATTGGTTGTGACCTGCCAGGTGGATTACCCATAATGAAGCCTTCCTGAACAGCTTCAGAAACAGCTGCTGAGCATGTCCCAGTAACTGCCACACTTTACTTCTGGATGTGTCTGGGCCTTTCCAGCTGAGTCACCCTCTCTCACCTCCTGCATGTCTGTGGAGACACAGAGTGCTGCAAACTAACATCCATGTGTCATCCCCCATTGCGTCTCTCCCTTTCTTTTGGGTTTAAAAAATCAAAGGCTGCAGCACAAAGCACATTGGTTACCCAGGAGCTATGGTGATCAGAGACAGATGCACAGAGTACCTGCTACTGGGAATCTCTGTTCCATTACAGCAAAATTCACCATCACTCAACCTTGATTCCAGTGATTGAGCCCAGCTACCAATAGAGATCCACTGCTCGCACCATTATGTCATGTGGATAAACTGAACAAGTGCCCTTTCAACCAATGAAAGAACACAGGGCAACGCGTGGACAAGGCAATCACACTACATTACATTGAAATGGAATTTTCCCCACATCTAGTCAAAATGAAATGAGAAAGTCAACATGAAGTGAAATGATAAAGTCGAAATGAAACATGCAGGAATTTTTTCTGTCAAAATTTCATCAGAACGATATGTTCCTGAAAAACAATTCAATTTTGACAAAACAGTGTATTCTGGTAGAAAGCTATTCCATCAAAAACATTTTGACCAGCTCTACTGACTAGTTAGTTTGTAGGCTTGTAGTTGTACTCTTTACTACTTGTAAAGAGTTTGCTGCAGAAGGATTTTGCACAGGGGAGGAGCTACAGAGGAAGAGTGACAAGAATTTTAGATCTGCATATTCTTATTTTGTAGGGGAAAACACAAAAGGAGCAAAAAATGGATTAAAATGCTTCTAGTGGGCCAGCAAATTTGGCAAACAAGGGCTGAGGAATGGGCTTCTCCTGTGTCTTTTGTAACAGTTGCAAAAGCTGCAGCAAAGGAGGTGAATTATCAAACTGCAAAATTTCAAATCATGTGTAAGTCACTAGCGCTTCCAAGTCTAGGACACAGAGGCTCCTTCTGTTGATTTTCCTTCCCTTCCTTAATCCTAGAATTTCCACAGAAAACCTATGGTAAGAGAACATTAGGGTTTCACGGCTTAAGCACTTAGAAGTTAGAAATGACAATGTTAAGGCTGCACCTGCACCTTTAGCTCTTTGTGAGTATGAATAAATGGGAGTTGGGGCCATTCAGTTGCTTTGGTGATGTGCTATAGAATTCACAGGATTAGGCTCAAGGGGCAGATATTGGATAAATGACAGAATTAGATTCAGACTTGCATCACCACTACTGATTTCACACGTGAACTTCCCAAATAGATGGAAGATCTAAAATGGCAACAGACTCCAATATGTGAAGATAAGGACAAGTTGCCCTTATGGACGCATAAGAAGAAACCTCTCAGGCATATAGTGTAGTGTGTTCCAGTGAGTTGAACTTGCTGCTTGAGAAAACTGTAGCCAGATCAAAATTTTCCTGGCCTTGACAGAATGTACCAATTAACTAGATGTTTATCTGTTTCCACAACCAAATTAGGGTTGTAAGGGCATGCTATCATCTCTGCTGCTGTTCTCTGCAGCGTCCTTGTCTGGCAACACATTGTGGTGGTTCTGGCTGCACTCCCTCTCCTAGTGGAAAATATTAAATATTAGGGAATCATTCATGTATTTGAACAATCCTGGCTTTTCCATGTTGAAAATGGGGTGTATTTATTCACACCTCCACAGCCAAAACTCGATTGTCTGAAAATCACATTTGTCCAAGGGTGGTTATGTTCCCCTCATGTATGTTAATTTGCTTTGTAAATCCCCTCAGTGGTCTAAGATCTCATTTATCGAGTGTCCCTGTTCCATTTAGATAATTGAGTTTTGACTGTTCTTAATTAAACTAATCAACATACGATATAGAAAACAAGATCCAACAATCTGCAAGAGATTGGCTCACCTTTTTACTACAGCTCAAGTAACTAACAAGTAATTGACCACAGCAGTTTCTACACATTTCTAGTAGAGATGGACCCAAATCAAGATCCTGAATCTGTTCACCTCTAAACTTTGAGGATGAAAGAGTCAAAGAATCCTAACTCATATACAGATCAAAATTTCACACATAGACCCTGCCTCTGTAATGGGCAGCACCACAGCCCAGGTTCAAACAGCCTCAAACCTCGAGTAGTTATAAATCCAGATCTCAACTCAAGTGACTCAGACCATGCTTAAATTCTACAATTTTATCTCTTTTTTTGCCCACTCCCCTTCTGCCCTTGCACTTTGCCCAAGCCTGACTCACTCCTTTGTACTTTTATTCTTTCAGTCACCTCTGGGCCTTCTTTCATGAGAGTTCCCCACAAACACAATCTAGATCTGGGAGACGAGCATGGTTATTTTCTTCACCACCATCACCAGTCACAAAAGGTTCTGCAGGCCAAATTCTGCCGTCAGTAACAACTATGCTTTCATTGGGGTCAAAAAAGTATTAATCATGGGCCTCTGAACTGGGGTTTAGTGAATAATCCCCTTAGGATCTGTACTGGGACTTGCACTGTTCAATATATTCATAAATGATGGAAAATGGCATACACAGTGAGGTGGCAAAGTTTGCAGAGGATACAAAATTACTCAAGATAGTTAAGTCCAAAGCTGACTGTGAAGAGTTACCAAGGGATCTCACAAAACTGGGTGACTGGGCAATACAATGGCAGATGAAATTCAGTGTTGGTAAGTGCAAAGTAATGGACATTGGGAAAAATAATCCCAAGAATACATACACAAAATTAGCTGTTATCACTCAAGAAAGAGATCTTGGAGTCATTGTTCTCTGAAAATACCTGCTCACTGTGCAGTAGCAATCAAAAAAGCTAACAGAATGTTAGGAACTATTAGAAAAGGGACAGAAAATATCATAATGCCTCTATTTAAATCCAGGTCCACATCTTGAATACTGAATGCAGTTCTGGTGGCCCCACCTCAGACAGGATACAGTGGAACAGGAAAAGGTTCAGAGAAGGGCAACAAAGATGATCAAGGATACGGAACAGATTCCATACAAGGAGAGATTAAAAAAACATGGACTACTCAGTTTAGAAAAGAGATGACTAAAGGGGGAATATGATAGAGGTCTGTACAATCATGAATGGTGTGGAGAAAGCGAATAGGGAATTGTTTTTTTCCACTTCACATAACACAAGAACCAGGGGTCACCCATTAAAATTACTAGGCAGCAGGTTTAAAACAAACATAAGTAAGTACTTTTTCAAACAATGAACCCTTAACCTGTGGAACTCATTGCCAGGGATGCTATGAAGGCCAAAATTATTAGTGGGTTCAAAAAGAATTAGCTAAGTTCATGGAGGATAGGTCCATCAATGGCTATTAGCCAAGATGGTCAGGGATGCACTCCCATGCTCTGGGTTTCCCTAAACCCCTAACTGCCAGAAGCTGGGACTGGACGACAAGGAATAGATCACTCAAAAATTGCCCTGTTCTTTTCATTCCCTCTAAAGTATCTGGAACCAGCCACTGTCGGAAGAAAAGATACGGGACTTGATGGACCATTTGTGTCACTCAGTATGGCCATTCTTATGGTCTTATGCTGATGGTATAAAAGAAAGAATAGAATCTAGCTCCTACTCTTTTTCAGGTATGCTGATTCTGTAATGCTAACACAAGCCAAAAATCATACAAACGTACTGTTGTCACTAAGGTAAGCAGATATGGCTGAATACACATGGAGCAGAACTGTTGAGTAAAATGGTGACTTTTTCATGTACAGTACGCTCGAGAATGGAGGTTGTTTGTAACTCTAACAAAATGTTCTTTCTAAAATTTACAATTGAATATTAACTTAATACAGCTTTGAAACTTTACTATGCAGAAAAAATGCTGCTTTTATCATCTTAATTTAAATGAAACAAGCACAGATACAGTTTCCTTTCCTTGTCAAATCTTTTTTTAAACTTTCCCTTTATTTTTTTTTTTTACATTTAACACAGTACTGTCCTGTATTTGCTTTTCTTAGTGTCTCTTCTGCTGCCTGATTGGGTACTATCAGTTCCAAATGAGGTGTGTGGTTGACTGGTCAGTTTGTAACTCTGGTGTTCATAATTCTGAGGTTCTACTATAGTCATTTTTTCAAAGCAGAATTGCACCTTGAATCACACTTCTTCCAAAAAGGCCTATAAACTAGTTCTATCCCTAAAAAAAAAAAAAAAAAAAAAATTCTTAAGGGAAAATGTTCATACTTTGATCACCCACTGTGTTTTCTTTAGTTTGTAGCTCTTTGAAGGAAGGATACTTGTCTCTTCTATTCTGTACAGCACCAAACATACTCTTGGCATTCTAACATGAAATAACAGTAAGAGCTCCTACAAAGCAATTTGCAAATACACCTCTACCTCAATATAATGCTGTCCTCGGGAGCCAAAAAATCTTACTGTGTTATAGGTGACACACGTTATATCGAACTTGCTTTGATCCACCGGAGTGTGCAGCCCCGCCCCCCCGGAGCACTGCTTTACCGCATTATATCCGAATTTGTGTTATATCCGGTCGCGTTATATCAGGGTAGAGGTGTATTTCAATCCAATATATCCCTATTATGCATCTGGAAAACATTAGCAATGCCAGTGATTACATATCAGAGGGACCAATAACATCGTTTGTCTAACTTAAAGGTAAAAGAAAATCTAACGAGGTATATAGCAGCAAATTTAATAACATGTACATATATATTATATATAACATTAATCTATTATGAGATAGGAGTAGGTCCCTAGTTTTTATCTTGAATGTTAAAATGAGAAAGTTAATGAAACCAAAAAGGCATTCTATGATCAACAACTCAGTCCTTCATAATTAATGTATCTTTTTCTTAATAAATTAAAGTTACATCATTCAGTATCAAAGTTCCACTTAGGAACTCACCACAGAATCTGTTAATTTTGAACTCCAGGCACATTTTCATTCCATTTGCTTAATGTTAAAGTTTTAGAGAAGTGACTGTACTTACAAATGGTATTCATGGGCAAACTCATTAAAGTGGACAAAACAAAACACCACTGAACCCTAAATGCGCAGTCTTCTCCCATCACCTCTCTTTTTGTTGCCTTTCATTATACGTTATTGATACTTTTTGCCCCAAATCAACAGCTCATCAGCAGTTATTTCAACTCCATCCACTGTATGTCAAAGCTACAAGACATGATGCTCTAGTACACCTCAGGTGTGGAGATAAAGCAAGCTCAAAATGCTGAGGTTTACACTTTCTGTATGGAGTGGGGATCTGCCAAGACGTTTGGGTTTTATCCCAAACGGAAAATACTTTTGCATTTTTAAGTCTACATATCTCCTTAACTGCTCTCACGACTGCTCAGAGTTGATGGCCATATTTAGATCCTTCAAAGCTATGAAACTCCTTCACCAGCATGGTTTTATTATGGTGACCATACTGTTAACACAGTCTGAAGGCATCTGAGTCAGCTTAGTAACATCTAATTCTGCTATTTGATCAAATTGAGCTTTTACTTTTTCCCTCATTGCTAATCAGTCTTTATGTGATGCACATATTTTGGGTGGCACACAGATAACTCTATCAATGTGTTATATACACCTTTAATGCATCCCAGTCACTCAAACATCACTACAGATTGCATTCACGATGTTACAGAAGTAACACTTGTTCATCAAGTCACTGCCAATTAAAAACATGAGGAGAAATAAACAGAAGCTGCAGGTGTTGGATCCACCTTAGCAGCCAAACAACAGAAGGAACTATTTTGAGAACAAAGATTGGCCATAAGTTAAGAAAGGCACTGAGGTTTAGTGATAGGAGTTGTTGGCAGGTGTCCAATAAGAGGCAGAATATACCTCATGGCACTTGATAGGTTCAGATCATTTACTCTAACCTCCTCCCCCGATTCTGGATGTGTTTTACTAATTGGGTGTATGAGTGTATGGTTTCAAGTATCGGGGGGTAGCCGTGTTAGTCTGTATCTACAAGAACAACAAGGAGTCTGGTGGTACCTTAAAGACTAACAGATTTATTTGGGCATAAGCTTTCATGGGTAAAAACCTCACTTCTTGAAGTGAGATTTTTACCCACGAGAGTGTATGGTTGTTGCTTTTAGTTTGAATTTTTGAAAAGTAAATCAAACAAAACTTAAACGTAGGGAAGATGTAACAGTAGCCACTGCAGTTAGAGGATACCAAGCCCTGCCATGTGGTAGGACTATAGTTTACTTAAAAAAAAACAACACACCAAAAGCCGGTGTTTGTTTTATCTTCCTCTGTAGCAATGAGGTTGTTTTGCAAGCCTTAGTAATAAGGAGTTAAAATGGTCGAAACTAAAGTTTTGGGTAAGTAGCAGTTATTTTAAAAGCAGCCTGCAAGAGTGATATTTTACAATAAAAAGAACATAGGGTTTCACACAATAACTTTTTAAATAATTAAGAGAAAACTGGATCAATGTCCAGGATTAAATGGTACAACAGTACAAAGTTAATATTTAATTCTCCATGAAGATAATCTGTTTTTTATTCAGATCTGTACATCTAAGAGATAAGTACTAAAGACAACGTGCAAATACAATGATGTTTTACTTCTTTTTCATTGCTAAAGATGTTATTGTGTGCAGATGTTTCCATAAACATAAATAGTGCTTAATGCATTTAATACCCCAAGAAGCAATGCTTTGTATTACAGGAGTGTATCTGATAACCATTTTGTAGCAGCATTCTCAGTATGCCTAATAAAACATTGGAATGGTTCTAAAATCTGAGAGACATTTGAGGCACTGCGATTCCCCTTCATTAACACACGATTAATTGACAGACCAAAATCTATAATAATGGCAAAGCTACACCTCTAATCCTCAGCTGAATAGCCTAAGCAATTGTGTGGACCTTGATAACCAAGGTAACATTTTAACACTTTTCCATTTTGTACATCTATGATTTTCTCCCTTTCTTTGTTTGTACTCATTACAGTTTTTCTGATACAAAGAAAACCTGGTCTCTAGCCTTATGTTCGAAGACATAGAAAAAACTTCAACATTTATTTAAATGTTGGTTATCTTTATAGAGATTAGATAGACGAAAGAGGTGGTAAATGGAAATAAAGGTGTCATCATTAGGAACACACAATAGGTCACATTTAATTCACCAGTGTGAATTATTGTAATTTTCACAGGTGTCTTTCAGTGTGGCACCACCATTTTTGATAAAAAATGCCATTTTTTTGGGCAGAGGAACATAATATTTCTACTGTCCTGGGTTTCCCTTCAGATTTTGTTATTGTTCATTTCAGTGAAGAGCGTTTTTAGTGAAAAGATCACTTGACTGATCACAGTTTCTAATGTTTCCTGTATCCATGAAACATAAAGGGCAAATTTTGTCTAATTAATTATTTGCTCTAAATAGTATTTCCCAAGTTCTATTAAGTGTCCTCATGTTCCTCCTCCAAATCTTTTCTTATAACTCATTTCTTTTGACTTCCTTTCTAATCTCCTTTCTGGCTCTAACTCTTCCTGCTCTTAAAGCTTAACATGACCCAAAACAAACACAACAAAGTTGGAAATAAGATATATATGAAACAAACTGAACAAATCACATGTCTTTTCTGTTGAATCCCTTTCTTTGCTGGTATGTGTTACATTACAGTATAGGTAATTAGGGCTGTAAGAACATCACAACTGACAGGAATCAGACCAATGGACCCCATCATCCATCATCCTTGGTCAGAGTGGCCATTGCCAGCTGCTTCAGAGGAAGGTGCTAGAAACCCCAAAGTATGCAGTTGTAGACTCCTTAGGGCAGTGACCTGTCTTTTTATATTTTGGTAAGGGTCATACACACATACAAATAATCAATCAGCAACAATTTACTTATTTTAAAATATAAAGCATCTTCACTTTGAACAACTGTTCTAGTGTAAAAACCATAGCAGAACTGCTTATAAATTAAATTTCTGGACCTTTGCCCCTCTCTTATCACATCATACAGTATGACAACTGCGCAAGACATAAGCAGTGTCTGTATGGTACATTTGAAACAGTTGCACTGATGATTAAGTATCGTATACTGCAGTCCAGACATATTGCTGAAACACTGTCTGGTTGTGTTAATTAAGAGCTGCAACATATTTCTTCTCACCTTACCTGCCCCAGTCATCCCCCTACTGTTCTTAGTGTAAGCGGTGACATGTCCAACGACTCTTACAAAAGTTGGCACAAAAGGATGAACTTTGAGGAAAATAGAAATAAAAAGCTCTCTCAAAGTATCTTGTTAGAGCAACAACTGGAGCAGTCAAGCAGAGCTTTACAAGCCTCAGCCAGGAGATGCACAAACTAATTAGAACAAAAATGAATGTATTTTATGCGTGGCCCACTGCATGTGCATGGACATAAAACTTAATGGTGACTTATATGTAATAAGCATTTATTTGCCACGTTCCTATTATTGGAACATTAATTTCTTGGCTGGTGAGTGGATTTTGTTTTAATGCTATTCTACTGCAGATGAAGATTAAAGAAACAGCTACCATTTTCTAAATGCAGTGAGAGCATAATATCTTACATAACCAGGCTCTAGCACACTCAAGGCTTTGGAGATGAAGATTTGAAATTAATCAAGTTCATAGGAGGCAGCATGGTCTAATGGCTAGGACACTGGACTAGGAGTCAAGCAACCTGGGCTCTAATTCCTGGCTTTGTTGGTGACCTTGGGCAGGTCGCTTCTCATTTCTGTGCCTCTGTTCCTCCTCCCACATTTTATCATGTCTATTTAGATGTATCAGAGGGGTAGCCGTGTTAGTCTGAATCTGTAAAAAGCAACAGAGGGTCCTGTGGCACCTTTGAGACTAACAGAAGTACTGGGAGCATAAGCTTTCGTGGGTAAGAACCTCACTTCTTCAGATGCAAGTCTTGCATCTGAAGAAGTGAGGTTCTTACCCACGAAAGCTTATGCTCCCAGTACTTCTGTTAGTCTCAAAGGTGCCACAGGACCCTCTGTTGCTTTATTTAGATGTAAACTCTTCAGGGATGGGTTGGATCTCCCCATGTTTTAGCATAGTGACCAGCATAACTGGGCTCCAATCTCAGTTGAAGCCTATAAGTGCTAGCAATAAAATGAAAAAAATAAAATGAATAATAATAATAGACAGTTAAGACTACGGCTCATCAATGTACTATGATCTTTGATGCACATTTAGGAGGTATGCTGCTTGGTGATGAACCCGCTTCAGCTTTCATGTGGCTTTTTTCCTTCAGTATGTTTACAAATTCTTCTCTAGAGAAGTAGATGTGGCAGGAATAGGGGAAAGGGTACGCCCCAGAGCCAGGATCCAGAACTAGAACACCAAAGCTTACATGTCTTCCATGGCTGCCTATCTGGACGTGCGAGGGAGTTTGTTGAACCACTGCAGTTTCTGCACTTACACATGTGGAATTTGCCCGCCATTTACTGATGCTATAAAAACAGGCTGGTTTGGAAGCAAAGAAGAGAAGAAGGGGCAGGTGTCCGTGAGGGAAGTGAACTGCGCCAAGTGCACGCCCGTGCTCACGGCCCCATGAAGGAGCCACCAACTGATATCCCCGGCGAGCCTCGGGACGAAGGTGGAGAAGAGGCTGGCCCACCGGGGCTTCTCACCCTCTAGGGGTGGCAGGAGGTCCTGCCACCTTGTTTCTGGGTGGGACGCGAGGGTGAGGAAGTGAAGGGTGTGGAGCACGAGCGTGTATAGATGTTTCCTTGGCGCGGTCTGGAAACGAACCATCTGCAAGTTGTGCAGCCGGCTCACGGTGAAGGGGCGGGGGGGGGGGGACCAGTTCGGTCCACGGGGCAGGGGCCTGATGAAAAGGTCAGGAGGGCCTGGGCTGGAGGGTGGGCGGGGCGTGCCCTCTCACAGGACCTGGTCGAGGTAGACCCGAGCAGCGGGCGGCAAAGTGGCCCTCACCTCCTGAAGTATGCACTGGGGAGTACGAGGTCTAGAGAGCCCCATGCACTGAGCAAGCATCAGGGGATCCAGCCAGTCTCCCTGGTCATAGTCCAGGAGGTCTCTGACTCTGGTGACTTCTGCCAGGACCAACCTCTGGCGCACCACGGGGGACTCCGCCACCTGCACCCGGAGCTGGGGGCTGTGTAGCAGGGGTTCCGCGAGGAGATCTGCTCCCTCGGTGGCTGCCACGGACCTGGTCACTGAGAACAGCTTCCAGGTCCAGAGAATGTCCTCGTAAAAGACCAGCAGCCCGGAGAGGTCCCGTGGAAGACCTCTCAGATGGAAATAAAGGAGCTGCCGGTCGTATCTGAGCCCTCAGAAGTGGTGCAGGAAGGCGTGTGCCAGTACTATCCATGCCGGACTACCTGCACCATAAAGGAGCCTCTGCAGGGCCTGGAGGTGGAAGACATGGACCCGAGTGTGTAGACACTTCAGGCCCTGCCCTCCCTCCTCCAGGGGAAGGTGGAGGACCCCTGCAGAGACCCAGTGCAGTCCTGGCCAAAAGAACTCCAGAATCACCGTCCGGAGGTGGTCCAAGAAGTCCGGGGCTGGGACCAGGGTGTTGAGTCAGTACCAGAGCATGGACAGGACTAGTTGACTTTCGGAGGGAGAGGGACTGGAGTAGTCCTGTCCATTTCCTGAGCTGCTCTGTCACCCTGCCCATTAAACCGTACCAGTTTTCCTGTGGAGATGGATGCGTGGTAGAAAGGTAAACGCCGAGATAGAGCAGCGGACCTTCACTCCACCAGATGGTCTGAAACGCAGGTGGGAGGGAGCTCGCCTGCTACCTGTCCCCGACCACCAGGCCAGAGCTCTTAACTCAGTTGACCTGGGCGGAGGAGGCTGTCGAGTAGACGGTGAATTATGGTGAGGGTTGAAAAGAACTTCAGGGGCTGATCTTGTTTGCATAGGCACACCCACCCGCCTAGCTTGGGACAACAACAACTGAAAGTGGTTACTTTGGCTGGTGTGGGATCCTCAGTTTCTCTGTTATTGGGGCAGGAAGAATAAAGTGTTGTTACCCTGATTCTGTGAATCAAGGCCAGTGGAACTGTTGTATGACAGAGGGACTCACCAGTAACTAAGTAGCACTTGCTAGACAAGGGGCCTGGGTTACAAAACCCAGTGAATTGAGAGAGGTTGGGGACAGGTATGTGTACCTGATGGTATGGGCCCCCTTTTGGGTGTGGGTGGCCTGGAACACCAATTGCATTACCTCTTCTCTCCACTGTTGAATAGCAGAGCTAAGTTTGCTTCCATTAGGAGTCTAGCTAGAAATTGCTGAACTGAATTCACTTTGGGCCAATAGTGCACCAGCACTGGGCTCCCCTACTACAAGCTGAAATCAGAGCTAAAATTGCTGAGCTTAGATCACTGAGTGCTGTGTTAACCAGTGGGGGAGCCTGAAGATATATTGCTAAGCAGTTGGCAGAGCCGAGCAGTTTGTGGGATGGTTGGAGCGGCCCATGGAACAGCGAGCAGCGCAGAGCAGAGCTGAGCCATTTGCGGGGGCAGCTGGAGCGGTTCATGGGACGGCTGGTGGAGTGGAGCGGCTGGCAGAGCTGAGCAGTTTGTGGGACGGTTGGAGCGGCCCACGGAACGGGGAGCAGAGCAGAGCGGAGCAGTTTGCGGGCGCAGCTGGTAGAGCGGAGCCATTCGTGGTAAAGGCTGCAGCAGAACTCCACGGAGCGGTGGGGCAGTCGGCCTTGGACCACGTAAGATGCCCCTTAACATCCCGTGTGCCCCCCCTCCCCATTTCCGCCCAGGCTGGGGGGGTAAAACTCTGCAGATAAACTTTTGAACTCTGGGGCGGCACTGACCAGGGACAGAGACTGGGGTTGTTGGACTTTGGGGTGATTGGACTTAAGACCCTGAGGGGAAAAGGATACTGCCAAACTTACTTGGAGGTGGGTCTTTTGCTCATGGTTTGTGTTATGAATCCTGTTTGTGGTGTTTCCCCAACATAATGCCGCATTGTTTCCCTCCTTTATTAAAAGGCTTTTGCTACACCCAGACTCCGTGCTTGCGAGAGGGGAAGTATTGCCTCCTAGAGGCGCCCGGGGGGTGTGTGGTGGTGGTGGTATGTAATTGTCACTGGGTGGGGGCTCGAGCTGGTTTTGCATTGCGTTATTGAAACGGAACCCCTAGATACTGAACCCGGCCCTTGTTGCTGCCAACTCAGAGGGGCAGAAGGGTTACACCTACACCCAAGCTCCAAGAGGTCCCGGACCAGATACAGATTATCAAATATGGTGCAGCCTGGGATGGTGTAGATCTGGTCTGAGTGGACCACGTCCTCCAGCACGGACCCTAGCCTCAGCGAGATGGCCATGGCTACGATTTTGTAGTCCGTGCTGAGGAGCGAGACAGGACGCCAATTCCGTAAGTCCCGGAGGTCCCCCTTCTTCGGCAATAAGGCGAGCATGGCTCGCCTGCACGAAAGAGGGAGGACCCCGCTCTGCAAAGACTCGGCCCAGATGGTGACTAGGTCTGGGCCAAGGATGTCCCAGAACACGCAGTAGAACTCCACGGTCAGCCCATCCATGCCCGGAGATTTATTGGTGGTCATGTGGCAGAGGGCTTCCGAGAACTCAGCCAGAGTGAGAGGCAGTTCTAGCCGGTCTCGGTCACCCGCGCTGACCATCGGGAGTCCGTCCCAGAGCACTCCGCAAGCGTTAGGATCGGTCGGATCCGGGGAGAAAAGGTCTGCGTAGAAGGCCCTGGCCCTCCCGCACATCGCCGCCGCTATGTCTCCTTAGCTCGCCAGCCTCAAATGCCTTTTACACTGCTTTGCTAATGAACAGCAAACCTCTCCAGGCTCAGATCACTCAGAGCCACCAGCATGCAGATCTGAGCCTGGAGAGTTTTGCTGTTCACTAGCAAAGCAGTATAAAAGGCTGGCGAGCTCAGGGCCGCCCAGAGGATTCAGGGGACCTGGGGTCTTCAACGGCGGGGGCCCCCCGCCGCCGAATTGCCACCAAAGACCCGGAGCAGAAGAAGCTCTGAGAGTTTTCAGGGCCCCCCGGAGCAAGTGAAGGACCCTGCTCCAGGGGCCCCGAAAAACTCTCGTGGGGGCCCCTGCGGGGCCAGGGGCCTGGGGCAAATTGCCCCACTTGCCTCCCCCCTCTGGGCGGCTCGGGGCGAGCTAAGGGGACATAGCACTTCAGGTTGCACCCTGGGGAATGTCACAAAAGGAAATACAGAGATTTCAGAGAGGGAGAATCCTGAAGGCTGATGAATAGTTAGGTGGAAAGTAACATGATTGCAAACTGAAAACCAAGCTCAAGGCAAAGATCTTAAAAGAATAACAGAGAGCTTGGATGAGGTAGGCAGAGAACAGGAGCAGCGGGAACAAACTCCAGTCTTTGAGGTTATGAAGGAACTAGAGAAGAGAATGATTTTGACTTGACTGTAATGCCTGGTAAGCTCTAGTACTGAAACATTGCAAGATCAGTTGCAGAGAAAACTTTAGGGCTCTCAGAAGCATCTCTGCTCTGCTCCCACTCCGAATCCCAAGTGGCATACAGAGAACCACACCGGTTTGTGTACAGAACCCTCTGTAGCTGCAAAAGGAGTGGCGGCAGGCCTTGCCCTTATGTGGATAAGCCTTTGTGAGTAGCGAAAATGCACTGTCCATGAATCATATTTAATACAACAGCCCTGCAAAAGAACTGGAACCGGTCAGATACAGAAATGTATCTATCACCAGCTACAAATCAATACTGCTAAGTACCAAGGAGAAGAGGATCCAATGAAAAGGAGTGAGAATGAACAAGGAACAATGCTATTCCATTAAGTTAAATCCCCTTACTTTAAAACCAGAGATAATACCATGATTAGAGATAAGGGTGAACATGGAATATTCACTATTTATGGTCTACAGACCTCAGAATAATAGAACCATAGGAACAAGAGATGGAAATAACTATTAGGTTATCTAGTCTATCCCTTGGCAATACAGGATCATTTGCTATGCTACATTTTCTAGTGCTTGGTCCAACCTACTTTTAAATGTCTGAAAGCTAAGTAATGGGTAACAGTGGGCCCAATCCTGCAAACAACATGCATATAAAAGCCCCATTGTAGCCTTTTGCTTTATGATTTTCTTGCTATGCCCACATGGCCCCACTAATATAAGCCAGATGAGGGAGAGGCAAGCGGCCCTTCCCTGTCCACGGGCTGAGCCCACAAAAAAAGGCTGATAGAAGAGGTGAAGCCAGGGAGCAGGATATGAGCTGAGGGTATGTCTACACTGCAATCAGAGGTATAACTGCAGCAATTGTTCTTGCATAAAATGGTCTCAGCCTTGCCCTTAAATGTGAAGTAGGCCCTGTTACACAACACCAAGCTGTTCTCCTCTCATATAACATTTTCCATAGTTTCATAAATCTGTGCAAAATATAAGTGCAGTCCAATACTGAGATGGAATCCAGTAGGGTATCCAGGTGTTCTGAATGCTTATGGATCAATGTCCTAACAGATAAAGCACAAGATGAGGTATTAGTTGGTCCCTGCTGCAAACCATCAAATCATACTTGGGAACAGGTTGACTGGCTTTTTATGCTCCTATCTATAATGTGTAGAGGAAAAAAAGCTACATGCTCATGGGGACTGCAGCTTGAGTGACATATGCTGGAGGTCTCATGCTGCCAGTACTAAAATATCCTTGGAATTTCTAATTATTATAGATGACAATTTCATAACTCAGAAAGTGTTGCATCAAACACTGGGCAATTCCACTTTAGACTTAGTCTTGCAGATAAAGAGAAATGATCACAGAACTAAAAATTAATGGTAGCTGAGGTACAAGTGGTCATGGCTGGATCGTGTTTATAATATGCAAACAGAATAAGGTCCAAACCAGTAATATATATACATGGTGCTTTAAAAAGGCCAGTTTCACACAGCTGAAAACATTTGAGCCAAATTAGCTGGGAGGAAGAATTTAACCAGAAAAATGCGAATGATAATTGGGAACTGTTTAAGTAAACTTTAGATGCCCAAAAAGCCAAAATCCCACAACTGAGGAAGAAGGCTCCATTGGTTAGAAAACTGACTTAGAGACAAAGTGAAGGCAGCGATAAAAAATAAAATAATTATATATAACAAGTGGAAGAAACGGGAAGTTTATAGTAATTAATGTAAACCAGAAGATAGAAATTGTAGAAAATTTATAAGGGAAGCAAAGGGACAGAAGGATAATTCTATGACAAGTAGTGTTAAGCACAATAAATAGGAGTTTAATTATATTAGGAACAAAAAGAATCCTAACCATAGTACTGATCCATTACTAGATGGAAATGGTAGAATTATAAATAATGAATAACATATAGAAGTGTTCAATAAATATTTCTGTTCTATATTTGGGATAAAAACAGATGATGTATTCATATCATGGTGATGATGATGATGATGAAATACTTTCCACTCCAACAGTAACCAAGGATGATGTTAAACAGCAGGTACTAAGTTAGACATTTATGAATCAGCAGGTCAAAATAACTTGCACCCAATGGTTTTAACAGATCTGGTTGAGGAGCTCACTGGACCATTAATGTTGTCTTTCACTAAGTCTTGGAATACTCGGGAAGTTCTAGAAGACTGGAAAAAATCTAATGTTGTGCCAATATTTAAAGGGGATAAATGGAATAACCTGGGAAATTAAAGGCCTGCCAGTCTGACGTTGATTCCAAGATAAATAACGGAGCTGCTGTTATGGGTCTTGATTAATAAAGAATAAAAGGAGAGTAATATAATTAATGCCAATTAACATGGGTTTATGGAAACTATCAGATCCTATCAGAATAACTTGATATATTTTTTTGATGAGATTACAAGTTTGGTTGATAGTACTGTTGATGTAATATAGCTAGACTTCTATAAGGCATTTGACTTGGTATCATGAGACATTTTGATTAAAAACTAGAATGACATAAAATTAATATGACCGATTAAATGGATTAAAAACTGGCTAACAGATAGGTCTCAATATGTAATTGTAAACAGGAATCATCACTGAGTGGGTGTGGGGTCCTGGAGGGATCAGTTCTTGGCCCTATGCTATTTAACATTTTTATCGATGACCTGGAAGAAAACAAAATCACCACTGATAAAGTTTGAAGATGACACAAAAATTGGGGAAGTGGTAAATAATGAAGAGGATGGGTCACTGATACAGAGTGATCTGGATTGCTTGGTAAATTCGGTGCACGCAAACAATGTGTATTTTAATATGGCTAAATGTAAATGTACGTGTCTAGGAACAGAGAATGTAGGCCATACTACATTATAACAGGATAGTGGACTCTATCCTGGGAAGCAGTGACTCAGAAAAAAATTTCAGGCATCTCAGAATCATAGAAACGTAAGAATGGAAGGGACTTCGAGAGGTCAAGCCCAGCCACTTGTGCTGAGGCAGGCCCAAGTAAACCTAGACCATCCCAGAGAGGTATTTGTCCAACCTGTTCTTAAAAAGCTCCAATGATGGGGATTCCACACAGGGCCGGCTCCAGGGTTTTTGGCTGCCCCAAGCAGCCAAACAAAACAAACAAACAAAAAAGCCGCGATCGCGATCTGTGGCGGCAATTTGGCGGAAGGTCCTTCGCTCCGAGCAGGAGTGAGGGACCCTCCGCCGAATTGCCACCGAACAGCTTGGCTGCCCCAAGCACCTGCTTGGTAAGCTGGTGCCTGGAGCCAGCCCTGATTCCATAACCTCCCTTGGAAGTCTATTCCAGACCTTAACTACCCTTATAGTTAGAAAGTTTTTCCTAATATTGAACCTTAATCTCTCTTGCTGCAGATTAAGCCCATTACTTTTTGTCCTACTTTCAGTGGACATGGAGAACAACTGTTCACAGTCCTCTTTATAATAGCCCTTAACATATCTGAAGACTGTTATCAGGTCCTCCCTCAGTCTTCTTTCCTCATAGCTGAACATACCCCATTTTGTTTAACCTTTCCTCAAAGGTCAGGTTTTCTAAACCTGTTATCATTTTTGTTGCACTCCTCTGAACTCTCTCCAATTTCTCCACATTTTTCCTCAAGTGTGCTACCCAGAATTGGACACGATACTCCAGCTGAGGCTTCACCAGCACCAAGGAGAGTGTGACACTAACCTCCCAGGTCTTACATACCAAACTCCTGTTAATACAACCCAGAATATTAGCTTTTTTTTTTTTTTTTTTTTTTTGCAACTGCATCACGTTGTTGATTTATGTTCAATTTGTGAACCACTGTAACCTCCGGATCCTTCAGCAATACTTCCACCTAGCCAGTTATTTCCCATTTTGTAATTGTGCCTTTCCTTATTAAGTACCTTGTGCAAGTACATTGCACTCGTCTCTATTGCATTTCACCTTATTGATTTCAGACAAATTTGTGTGTGACTTTCTTGGTTTCCTCCTCTGTAAATGGGCACAACACTTACCTACCTCATGAAAGAATTCGAAGTTTTAATTTATAAATATACATAAAGTGTTTTCAAATGCTTAGATGGAAAGGCACTATGTGACTGCAAAGTATTTATGATTATTGTGTCCTTCTGCAGAATTTGAAGCCAATGGAGCTATGCCTATTTACATCAGTTGAAAAACTGGCTCAATGTTTCTAAAAATTATGTTTAAATCTATTTAATCCACAACGATTAATGAGTAGAACCAAAAGCAAATACCATTTTCTGGTACCAAGGTGATGGGGCAATATGGGTTAGATTGAAAAAAAATGCAGGCTTTCTGCTTTTCAGAACTGTGAAATTTTTCAGTAAATAGAGGGAGAAACACCCTCTTTACTTTTATTTATTCTCTCTGAACCCAAACAAAATGAGCTAGACAGAAAATTCAGTTGATCATAGCTTCTTAAAACAGCTCAGTGACACTACAACTTGTCTGGAGCACCCTGCAGGTTATGAATCTGTTTCCCATCACTCTTGCTGCCCTCATGTCTTTATCATTCCTAAAAATGACTCACATTCTGCCTTTTTTCCTGCTCCATTTCTGATTCAGTGAATTGATTTGCAGCTCTCATTTTTGAATGAAAGGATTTAAGACCATCCCCAGATTAGTAATTTGAACATCAGTGTACAGGTGAAAGCCACCTACCAGTTCAGTTTTTTAAAATGCTACTCCCATAACCACTGGGAACTGGAACTGTATTTTGATGAAACAAATGTAGAATGCATTGCACAAAGACAATTCCTGCAGAGAGAGCTTTGAGAAGATCTGTGGACTCCAGAGCAAATCAAGTGAATGGGAGTGACTATGTTGCCCACTGAAGCATGAGATCTTTTCAGAAAACATGCACCTTTTTCAGCAGTCACCATGTCATGAACTTTTCAGACCATTAGCCATGCTATGAATATGCAAGAGCTACTTCAGAAGTACTTGCATTGTTCCAGCAATATACTGACTCACTACTTGGCAAAAGGTAGGAGTCAGAGGAATCTATATTGCAAGATGCAAGGGAAATAATTATGAGACACTGTATAAATATTATGTCACTCCCCAACAAGTGTCTATGAAATCCTAGGGAATAGCTACAATGCAAACAAAAATTAAAGGTTAGCTTGCTTGTTGAGTCACACCATTTAAAGCTGGAACAATTTCAAAAGTCCCCAGTGCTCTCAGTAATAACTCTTAATTCTCATCACCAGGAGAAAGAGAACAAGATCCTAAGGTCATCTGGCAACACAGGTAATAAATCTCATAAAATTGGAACATGCCTCTACCAGTTTACTGAATAAGCCAACAAAACAGGTTATTATAGGGACTCCCATTTAAGGCTGAATTATGAGCAGACAATTGACTATAAATTAAATACATTGCATACAATTTTGTGAATAAATTGAGTGTGTGTGCTCCTTTCCGTGTGTAGCATAAAAAAATCGTCTCTTTTGCACAATTCAGGGAGAAAGAAAAAACCACAACCCCCCTCTCCTCCACACGACTTCTATATTCAAATCAATTGTATGTACTAGGGAAAAGTGGCCATATTTCTAGGTTTGGGCCATACAGATTCCCCCCTTCTAAGGGTAATGAATCCCAGCAGTAGGGCTATGCGCCATCATGAAAGAACCTGAGTGGCCACCACACATTAAGTCCTCCGCTAAGGCTAGCAGGGACTTCATGCTGTAGTAAGAGCATGGTTATCCCCAGTGGGGAGAGGAGAGGGAAGACTTTGTGTCACTCTGGAGTCAGTTAAGGGCTAGCATAACCACTCCACAGGAATAACATCCAGCCCTTCTTAGTCAGGACACAGGGCCTTAATGTTTGGGTAGGAGAAAGCATAAGGGGGTAAAAAAAGGGCACATCTTTAGTGCAGATAGCGGGACTTGGGAGGAAAAAATGTGTGTTAAAATATGTTTCGGTTGGAGACTAGATGAATCAGGTGATTGCTACTGGGATAGAGACTTGGAGCAGAAAACAGGAAAATCTGAACCAGCTCCAGAGTGCACAATAGTCCATTACAAGGATATAATTTTGTCACGGAGGTCACGGATTCCATGACTTTAATGGACCTTCATGAGTTCTTCAGCTTCAACCTTGGCTACAAGAGCAGCCCCCACTGCAGGAGCAGCAGCCAGGGCTGGGTCAGTCCCTGGGCCAGGGCAGCTGCCGGTGGCTGGAGTGGCGGCTGGAGCAGCCACTGGCGGTCAGCCCTCAGCAGCGGGACTCTCAGATTGTTAGTCCCACTCCCGCTCGGGTATTTTTAGTAAAAGTAAGGGACAAGTCACGGGCTTCTGTGAATTTTTGTTGATTGCCTACAACCTGTCCATCACTTTTACTAAAAATACCCATGACAAAATCTTAACCTTAGTCATTTCCATCCAGAGGCCATTTGGTAAAATATTTCACTGTGAGAAATAACAGTGATTGGGACTTTAGTGAGTGATCCATGGAATAGATAATATAGCCTAGGATAATAGGCAACCCCCCCCACCATTTCCATCTTCTTCTCTCCCTCTCAGCCTGCCCTGTTTTTATCCCTCCCCCAGCATACACACCAGGGTCTGTGCAGAGAGAGCTCTGCCACGTTGGCATAGTAGAGACATGGGTGCTGCAGAGGGTTTTTCCATGCACAGATCAAAGGGGAAATGATGTAGCCCACTCTGATTGTTTTCTAAACTCCTCTTACATGTTCCTCCTAGACCTGTTAAATTGGATTGTTTCATTGAGTAACATTGCTTGACTGAAAAGTGTTATGGCTCTCTGGAGGTTGATATGCCACATCCCTGACATTCATGTTCAGCCTTACTTTGGGGAAATAAACAGCCGTGCTCCTTCTTCATTAGCTTTTTTCCTGACTAAGTTAAACATGGACATTTTCTTCTGATTTTCCAAAAGGACACATACAGTATGACGTGTGCTTCGAACCATGTTTCAAACGTTCATCTTTTAGGATCTCTGAATGTTAGTTTCCATTCTGTCACATGGTGTCCTTGATCCTTTTCTTATTTCCAGAATAGTCCCAGGTTTCTTCATAAGAGAGCGTTTAGAGGTACATTTATAATTATGCCACAGAGAACTATGGGTATGTCTACACAGCAAAGAAAAATCTGTGGCTGGCCCATGCCACCCGACTTGGGCTTGTGGGCCTCGGGCTGCGGGGCTGTTTCATTGCTGTGTAGCTTTCTGGGCTCATATTGGAGCCCAAGCTTTGGGATCCTCCCACCTCGTAAGGTCTGAGATCCCAGACTCCACCCTGAGCCTGGAAGTCTACACAGCAATGAAACAGTCCTGGCAGCCTGAGCCCAAGTCAGCCACTGGTTTTAATTTGCTATACAGACATATCCTATAAGGCCAGAGCACTTTGGACTGGGATGCATATGTGGATCTCCCTTTCCCCATGCATAAAATCAGCCCATCCCCATCTTTCCTGTCCCCTACCCCACAGGCAGCCCTCTATGGGTAAGAGAGCTACATGTGAGGAAGAAAATAGGATGATGATGTGTATGAAATTCATCATTTCTAACAGCACTGAAAAATTAATGGAGCCTGAAGGGAGGGTCAGGCAGCCAGGGTGGATGGACCTGGCTGTAGGGGGCAAATGCAGATTCTGGGGCCCAAAGCCCCTACTGGCTTCGCAAGAGGGAAGAGGGCACACCTGTTTTCTTGATGGAACAATGGGTGAAAATTCATATGTGGATCTCTACATGGAAGTTTTACTGTAAGGAGATCAGGCACGCCATCAGCAATGCAGCACAGTAAACCAAATGCCATTCTGTTAAGACAGTATAAATGCAGAGTAATTCCCCTGAAGTTAATTTGAACCATTTGAGTTGAGAGTGTCAGTTGGACCTATACATTAGCCAACATGACTTATGCCTTTGAATAATTATTCAGTATTATCAAGAAACTCAAGTTTCTCGATGCTCTGTTGATGGTGAAATTGCTCTAGTGTCTATTTCTTTTGATTCTAGAAAGACAAGTTCTCAGTTTGCCCTCGTTTGTTCAGAGAAGTCAACACGTGCTCAATATGACTTAAGAGGTTTTACAATCAAGCTGTAACTTACTGCCACTGTGGTCCAGTGGATAAAGTATTCGATTGGCAGTCAGGAGACCAGGGATGAAAACCTGGCTCTATTGAGGTCCAGGAGAGTTTTGCATTGACTTCAAGGGGGCCAGAATTTCACCCTTGGTTTCTATTTCCAATTCTGCTCCAGTTTGGCTGTGTGACATTGAGCAAGTGACTTCACTTCTGTTCCCCCTCCATGCCTTTGTCTCTCTTTTGTCAATTTAGATTGTAAGCAATTCAGTGCAGGAACTGTCTCTTACTCTTGGCAGTAGAGTACCTAAGCACAATGGAACCCCAGTCTTAGTTGAAGTCTTAGTTGCCATCATCGTACCAATAATAAAAAGTGGACAATATCATTGATGTAATTCACGAGCAGTCTTTATTCTCATTGGGCCCAATTGTGCAATCCTTGTGCACAGCGATGAACACTTACTCACACAAGAAGTCTTACTAAAGAGAATCTTCTTGACATCTGTAGACAACAGTATACATTTAATATAGAAAACTGCAGTATACAGAGACAGTATTACACTGAAAACCACAGTGTATTGAAACAGAGTACCTGTAAACCAGACAAAGCAAAATAATTTAGAATGAGTTCTCCATTCTCTCTCTCGATATTATAGCACAAATATCAGGATTATCCAGTGTTCTATTTCTGTACTAGAAACCTAATAAGTTATGACCCCTAGGCACAACAGCGTGATTCAGGAAGACAAACGCTCAGAAAACTCTGGCTTTTTAGTTCGCAATTCTCAAACTTTAAAAATTATCTCAAACACAATTTTGTCACATTTAAGCTCTTGTTTTATGATGGTGTAATTATTTCAGTCATTATCAGTGACATTGTAATGGCTGTCAATAGAAACATAAGAGAGAATAACATAATGAACACTCATGGATGTATATACATTACTTGAAATACTTTAAATATTCAAGTAGCATTTGCATTGACCCTGCAATGATTTTATTGAAGCTGTTACAATGCCAGCTGTATCAACCATGCAAATGTGAAGTCTTGACTGTATTAGAGCAACAGCACTGGAGATTCTAAACATTATGAAAAATAGCCAGGGATAGTATTCTTATAGTTCTATAACATACTTTCCATATTAGGGTCCAGAAGTGTTTTATATAAACACTATATACTGGGATCACATTTTCATCAGGGAAGCGTAGCCAACCATGGCATCAAACCATTTAACACCCAGATAATTTGAGAACGGGTTTCTTTTCACCTTTGCATTCCACCAATTCCATTAGTACTGACATAGTTACACTGCCTTAACATGGTGGGGAATCGGACCCTACATTCCTTTTGACAATCAGTCAAAACCAAAAAACTCAGCCTGAATCCTCACTAAAATTAGCTTTTTATCTTTTTTTCTTTCTCATTCTCTCTTGAATTTTGTGCTTCTCTTTTTCCTCTTTCAATCATTCCACCAGTTTATTCTGCTAGTCTTTCCTCACACAGCACTCTTGTTTCTGAACTTCTCTTTCTGTCTTGTACTCCATTAGCTGCCCATTTTTTGAGTGGTGGTGGTTTTCTAGTAACCTCCATTTTCCCCTTCTTCAAAGGGCATTATATGGCCACAGAACCTGTCTGTTGCTCCCTCAAGATCTCATTAACTCCGTTCTTTCATTCACCTAGAGAAAGTTGCTAGACAATGCCCCAAGGACAGACAGGGTATATCTACACTGCAGTAAAAGCACTGCATGGCATGGGTAGGGTCAGCTGACTTGGGCTCATGGGGCTTGGGCTGTGGGGCTATAAATTGCCATGTACATATTTGGGCTTGGGGTGAAACCCAGGCTTTGGGACCCCACAAGGGGAGAAGGTCCCAGAGCCCAGGGTCCAGCCAGAGCCTGATGATCTACACTGCATTTTTACAGCCCCACAGCCTGAACCTGAGTCAGCTGACACAGGCCATCTGTGGGTGTTCTTATTGCAGTGTAGACATACCCACAGAGTGCTCTATATCTGTACATCTAGCTCCTGCTTTTCCCCAGGTGTGAGAGACCAGCTTTAGTTTGGAATTCTGATACCACTAGACCATCATGCTAATTCCTTCTTCTTTTTGTGTGTCTTTCCATTGTGCATCTTTCCTTGCTTCTTGTTCCCAACCCTGTGGAAGCCCTTCTGTGGGAACTCCACAAGGATCTGCCTCCACTGGTGGAACTGAGGCACGAGGACAGATGCTGTCAATAGTACCACAACTCTCCAGTCCCTATAGGGAATCCCAGGGTAAGTTAAAGCTGACTGAGAATACCTTTAACTTCCATTCCAACCCACTGCAAAGTGAATTCCTCTTCCCCCACGAGGAGAGATTTACAAGGCAGCAACATTCAGTAAGGCCATAATAGCAAAGCTCTTTCAAGAGCTGGGTTGTTATGAGAGTCGGGGTGTGGGGGGGGGAAACTATCCAGAGGACAAGATCTCCGGAGATTCTCTGGAATCCATAGGTGTAAGTGTCAGAACCCTTTTCAGATTCTGCAGAAGACAAAGGGAAAAACTACACCCCACTAATGGAAGAAGTCACAGGAAACGCTGTTATTTTAGACTCAGTTTCCCACCCTCAACAGAGGAATTACCAGTGTAAAGGATGACTCATCCCTAGCAAAATTATTGGTAATAATAGTACCTGAAATTAATTCAAAGCAAACAGCCATGTATACTCCTGGAACATCTCTCACGTGATTGCTAGATGCTTTAGGTATTGTGGACTACAAGCAGCTAAGTGCTCACTTCTCAGAGTTTTCACCAGAGTGCGTTTTTGCAGCACTGCAGTTCTGAGATTAAAAGTTCAAGGAAATGATATGATCTGCAGTATTAAAAGTGTAGAAAGAAGAGTGGTCCTTCAGAAGAATAAAAGATTTGAACTCAAAGACATTTTGTATGGAAGAAATAGACACTGGAGTGATCACTCAATAATGACCTTTTAGGGTTTATTTTTCCTCTCAAAATAAATGTTATTTTGCAATTGCTATATGTAATATACATTAAGCACAAGTGGATGGTGCACAAAATAAATGGTGAGGATCATTATTTATTTGATTTATTTCCTCGGAGGAGAACTCTCTCCCTTCGTTCTTGAAAGATAACCATGTTTTCAAAGCAAAAACCTGGAATTACCTATCAAGATGGTGACAGGATGTGGGGGAAAATTTTACTGTAATCAGGGAGATGCATGCAGGATGGTTTGGACAGCTGGGGAAGGGAGAGAAAAAATGCCTTCTGCTCCCTCTTCCCACTGCAACCCAGCTGATCCCGCCTTTTCCTGCGCTTTTCAGAAAGTAACATTAGAACACACTACAGAAAAGGGAGTTTGGAAGGAATAATATTTATGACTGCGCACTGTTCTGCTTTCTCTGGACCCCATCCGTTCACTCTATTTTCTGCCCCCACTTTTTTTCTTAATAAGGACTCTCTCATGCTCCAAACCCTACTATATTTCTTGCTCTTTTCTTTCTGCTTCTTTATTCTCTTCTCATCGTCTTGGTGTTCTACTTTACTCAGCTTTCTGTATTTATCTTTTCTCAATCTCTCTCATTACCATTCCTCATTTTTTACTTTACTTGTTCCTCTTATTTATTCCTGGGGGCACTGTGCATCACTACATGTGCGCAGAATTCATGGCCCCCACAGATTTATTTGCTTTTCCGCAGAAAAATGACTTCTGACAGGGAAGCAAAGGGAAGCCTCGAGAGCAATCATACACCCCTCCCCGCCAGTGCAGGCAGGTCAGTTTGGACACCGGGAGCATATGACTGCATATATTTGTTGACTAATAACCAGAAGTATGGGTCAATACTAGCTACATTATTATTAGACAGAGGGGGTTTGGGGATTTCCTCCAGTGCTCCCCACTCCCATTCTTTATCCATTGTATTGTAGTTTAAATAAATTACCAAAATAACTGAAACCAGTGTGATAATATTGCATTATTTTAACAAATAAAATATGCAGAATTTTGCAGTATTTTAAAATATTGTGCGCAGAATTTTTAATTTTTTGGTGCAGAATTCCCCCACGAGTATCTCATACGCATGCTTTCACCTTAAATCTACAGGCACTTTCTTCCACGTTCTCACTGTCCTATATCTTCTAATCCTCACTATCCATATTCCTTTCTTCTTATCCACCTTCTCACAGCTACCTGTAACTCTCTCATCCTCCCTCTTTGATGCAACACCCCCCCAGCAGGAGCTCATATTCTGTGGTAAAGGATGCAGTAAAGAGAGATAACTTCTACTTACCTCAACCCCCGATACCTATGTTTCTTCACATAGCTATTATAGCAGAACCAACGAATCTTTAATATTAACCAAATGTAAAGGGGATAGATATCAAGACAGCCCATAATACTAGTGGAGAGTTATATACAGCAACAGAAGAGAAAAAATTAGTTTGCTTTAGCTCAGTATATTAAATGAAACAAGACAAAGGAATATAGACATTAAAAGATGTAGTATATTTGCCATCTTTTAATTATAAATAAAACATGATTTAAAATATTATGGCATTCTCTCATGGAAGCTCTCTAATTTCTAAAATACATTGCTTTATTGCTGTTCATGGAAGAACACAATTAGCCTCTTTCTGTCTAATCAGGGTTAAATCAATAGCCTCTGGCACCCATATTGATTAGCTGAACATGAAATCAAACATGATTCTTGGTTTTTTAAAGGGAGATTTATAGTATTGTTTTGAGAGCTAATGTACTCATATTTGTAGTGATTAAAGAATATTCTGTAAATGTGTGTGACAGATTGTCCAAGATATTACAGATATTGTCCAACTCTATGGAATTAAGATAAACTTTATTGAATTACATTTAATACCTTTGGGATCCATTGTATTAAAAATGCAATTGTTTACATTTTATTGTAGAATGGTATATAACTTTTCTAGAGTCTTGACTAATATAAATGTTAAGAACTTCAAAGGACTTTTGGGGACAATGCATGTAAAGTGGATTTCTTCAGAAATATCTCCTGGTGAGGGGAATGAAAATGACCCACTTGGACTCCATCCATTTGAAGCTATGCTCAGAGGAGAGGAAATAATTATCTGCCAATTACCTGCTCTTTTTGTGGGGTTTTGAAGAAATGATTCAGTGAGAGCCCATGTTAGGGGTGGGGTGATCTCGGATAAGCTTATTGGCGTGCATGTAAAGGTTCTTTTATTGTCTTTAATATATTTTCTCTGTAGTGCTTTTACTTTGTGCAAGCCAATTTTATTCTTAGACATGCTGTGATAATTTATAACTGGTGGCAGTCACTCTGTTATTAATCTCTGAAGAGATGTCAAGAGAAGCTTGCTTAGGCAGCCTGTCTTCAGCAGGGAACTGTTCAGCCTGGAGATATCTCTGTCAGTAGGTGGAGAGATGCGTGTCTACACCCAAGAGAGGTGACCGCTAGGGGAGACGGAAGCCTGAGAGTGGGTGCCCTTGCTGTACCATAGAGCAGGAGTACAGGCCCAGTAGCCCTGATCAAAGTGAACCAAGAAAAATCAGGGCTAGCAGTTCAATTTTATACACGTGAAACAATAGCAGAGTTGGGCTCTGTCAAGTTATTTTTGCCAAATAATAAATATGGGTATATTACCAAAACAACTAATCAACATAGCTATGCTGGTAAAAGACAAAGTATAGATGCAGTTATATCGGTATTGCTTATTGTGTTTGGGGAACTAGGGTAAGCTATATTGGCAAAAGAATGGTATAAGCTGTCTTCCCACTGGAACTTTGGCTGGCATAGCTACATTGGGTAGGGGTGTGATCTTTTTCACAGTCCTAATGGATATAGCTATAACAGCAAAACTTCTAAGTGTAGCTCATGCCTCAGTATGTGCATGTCTTTTCTAGTGCAGACAGGGCTGAATGAGAAGTACAGTAAGATTAGATACACCATACACATGTTCTTTGAAAAGATAGATGACTAATACAAGATTTTCTAACGAAAAATGTGACAATGAATCGATTGACCCTTTCACACAAAAGAAAGAAAGCAACATTATAGAAATGCAGTGGTTTACTGAATTGTACTGTAGAACTATACATTTAATGCTATTGGAGCTCTGGTTTCACCTTTGTCAACTCTCTGCTATATACATAATATAATAACTCTTTATGTGTGTTCACAGATACTGCTCAGTTAAACTAGTTGCACTCCACTTATTGTATGGGGAAAGAGAGAACATTTGACTAGGCAGAGATAGACACAGACAGACACAGACACTACCCTCTAGGGCTCTGTCCATGTTAAAGAAATTTGCACTTGTATAAGTACATTAATATAGCGACATCACTGCAAACCCCAAATAGAAGCAACTTACTTGTAGCACTAGTGCAAGCCCTGTTTTACATGTCTACGGTAGGAGTTTGCACTGGTGTAGCTACATCAGTTTAGTTTCACTGTTGCAAATTTCTCTACTCTAACAGTATAGCCAACCTCAGGCATTCCAAAGTCATGAGGCCTGTGCCAAAATATCATGAGCAAGCAACTGCTTCTGCATGGATCTGGATAGAAATATTAAATAGGCAGCTGAACTGTGAAACAATCAGCCTTTGGGAGGTTCACAGAATGAAGATTACGAATGCATTTATTTTATTTTTCTAAGTCCAATGGTAGGGCTCTCACTGCTCCTCACATTGCTTAACACATGCTAAACAGTGGGAGGCACTAAGCAAATAAATTGAAGCTGCTGGGGCCTCTCAGTTACTCCTGGCACATTTTAGCAGCTGGGGGTAATAGAAAGGAGAGGAAAGAGAGGAGATATCACTTCAAATAGCAGACTTATGATAATCTGTTGTTGTATTGTACTGCTAGCACATGTGGTGATGATATCTCATAATGACGCAATAGCATGGAGTAAACATTGCAATGCAATGTCTGGGTTAAATTCAGAGCAGGCAGTGCATGGCGCATCCCCAAATATTTTGGAGGATACATGTGCTAATCAGGGTCCAGACACCCATAGGGGAGAACACGGGATCAGAACCCCAAAGAATAAACAATTGAATCACTGATTGTATACAGTATTACTGTACTATAAAAGTGTATCGAGTAAGATCGTTTATGAAAGCTGGTGATATTTTGGTCATTAATATCACGGTGTGATGTATTTACGAGTGGTGTACAAGGAGTTATGTATGTACGCTGGAAATACGTGCTTAAAATATATTATGGAGAGAACTAGTAAACAAGTTTGTACTAGACAAAGGAATATGAATTTCCTAATCTGCCTGGGTTATGCTTTGTAAACCAGAGACAATGTCTGAGGTAAACACCAGGTATCAGGAGGATGAGAAGACTGCATGATATCAGCTTCCTTGAGCACAAGCAGCAGGGGAGAAAAACTTTATCTGGGGATACATTTCAAAATAATATATTCCAGAGATTTACTGGATTATAAGAAGAAGGGGAGAGGACCCCTTAGTTACCCATCTCATTGGGAACAAAGGGGACAGCAACCTCTGAGACTATGAAAGTTGGATCCTCCTATCAGGAAGGGCTGAAGATGCTCTTAGTTTGATGTAAGTGAGAAAGTTGTTGAGGCAACAACATAGCTTGCTAGAATTAAGTTTTTAGGCACCAAAAAGCATTATGACTTAAATCTCTGTTCTTTATTGATAAACGTATTTCTGGTTTTTGCTGTTATAGTGAATTAAAGTGTCAGTCCTCAGCGAAATCAAGTGTGCACTATATTTTTGAAGGCAGTGAATTTAATAATTTCTGTGATTGTCTAGTGAGAGGGACTGGGCACTGCAGTGTGATGCCTCTGGGAACTCGGGTTCACTGGTTATTACCTGCAAGGCAAGGTTAAGACTGTCAGAGTCTTGAGGAGTTTGTTGGTGAGGTGGACAGACTGGTGTGGCCAGGGAGCTGAAACAGTTTAAGTTCCAGCAAAGCTCTCTCTTGCTGAGGCAGAGGGGTAACATAGTGGCTTACAGTTCTGAGTGTCCTGAGGAGGGGAATCACAGTGCAAAAAATGGCTTAACAACTGGTGAGGTGTAAGAGGAATTATGCTAAAAATGGTATAAGGGACTAGCAGAGAGGCAGAGGAAGGCATTTGAGAAAAGGAGCATTGCTAACTCAGGCACATCCAGAGCTGGTACCAGAAGGTGTTACCAAGTGAAGAGGTGATGCAACTAGAATGGGACAGAGATTGGCAATTAAATGATCTGAGGCATAGAAAGTCTCCCATATGAACAGAGACTGAAAACAAGATTAGGATTATTAAACATGGAGAGAAGATGAATTACAGAGGATATGATAGAGCAGGGATTGGCAACCTTTGGCACGCGGCTCACCAGGGTAAGCACCCTGGCAGGCCAGGCTGGTTTGTTTACCTGCCGTGTCCCCAGGTTCGTCGATCGCGGTTCCCACTGGCTGTGGTTCGCCGCTCCAGGCCAATGGGGGCGGTGGGAAGCAGCGGCCAGCACATCCCTCGGCCTGCACCGCTTCCCACCGCCCCCATTGGCCTGGAGCGGCAAACAGCGGCCAGTGGGAGCCGTGATCAGCCGAACTTGCGGACGCGGCAGGTAAACAAACCGGCCTGGCCTGCCAGGGGGCTTACCCTGGCAAGCCGCGTATCAAAGGTAGCTGATCCCTGTGATAGAGGTATATATAATAGTGAAAGATAAAGAAAAGATCAGTCATAAGCTCTATTTACACCTTCTCATAATAGAAAAGTAAGGGGACACTGGGACAGTCAGTGAAAATGAAATGTATCAAATTTAAAACTGTTAAAAGAATTCCCTGCCACATACACACTGTATAATTAATCCCTAGAACTCACTGACAAAAGATAACATTTAGGCCAAGAAGACTAGCCAGTATAGAGTTGATGAGAATATCCACATTAACCCTGGAAAGGAAAAATATAGGATATAAAGCATCATCCAATAATTATAATACCAAGCTCTTACATAGCACTTTTCATCAAAAGATCTTAAAGCACTTTACAAAAGGAGGTCAGTATCATTATCCCCCTTTTACAAATGGGGAAGGCACAGAGATGTGACGTGACTTGATAAAGGTCACTAGTAAGAGCCAGGAATACAACCCAGGTCTCCTAAATCATAGTCCAGTGTGAATCTATACATCATTTATGAATTTGTCAAACTCATTTACAGAGAAAGATAAATATTTCACCTGCTTTTTACCTATCTCAAAACATATATATGTGAAGTAATGAGAAACTTAATCAGTTACTTTAGTAGAAGGACAGCACTTTTAAATATTGAAGTGCAGTGAAATAAGCCTGAATTCATAAGTGTTGAGGGATTTGGGCATTTCTAAAGCCCACATATAGACTTACATATAAAATACATATGAACTCCCAACTCCAGTTGACTGTAAATGGACTATTTGTACTTTATCTCAGGATATTATTCACAAATACAAAAAATGTAAACAACATGTCAGTCTCTAATGATTAGCTAGAATTATATCTGTGTCTTGATAGAGAAATTTGAACTTAAGAGTCCATATACTGAATACAGTGTCGCATTGACATTAGAAAGTGGTCTATTTATTGTGACATTCTCTTTGTCACAACCTTGAGCTATAAAGTGAAAAGGCTTAACTTACCTTGTTTTTTGTATACCATTCATCTGTTTTTCAGTATCCACAATGTTCTCATCATAGCAAATAAATGTAATAAGTTCAGAAACTGAACGGAACAAATTAAATGAATAAGTTGAGAAACTGAAAATTATTTTACACTCATATTTTATAAATGTAAGGCTTGTATCAAGTGTCATTAGTAGTGGTAAGGACCAACCTCAAATGATGTATAAGGGTTCCAGTTAAAATACTTGCAATGATTGGCTCAAGATCCAACTTATAAACCTTGTCAACTCCGAGGTTTTAGGGCTTATAGTCTAAATCTCTTGGTTACCTTTACAAGCATTTCCTACTCACTGGTGAGCACTCAGGAGTCTTTGAATATGAAACCACAAATATTTGTTATTTGGGAGCACAAGATAAACATATATTTAGATTAAAAAAGTGAAATTTGCAAAACTCATACAGCATCTGAGGGGTATGGCCAACCTCACAATCTCAGTTAAATGCCCTGCTTGTTGGGACCCTGTGAAGGCAGCTCCTCCAGTCCTGATCCTGCCAAGGTCTGGTTCCAAAAAATCAGCTCCACTGCAGAAACAACCTACAGGTCTTCGGTCAGCGACTCCACCAGTGGATGAGACCCCAGCAGACCTAGCCAACTCCTGACATGCTTCCTTCCCCAACGACCCTGGTTCAGGAGTGCCAAGGCTTGCTGGGGTTCAGCCCTGACACCACTTTTCATACTGGCTGCGCCCCAGCACCTCTTCTGTCAGTGATGTGCAAGGTGCGACCTCGCATGTACTGTATGCTATTGCTTGAGCCACAGATGCCGACTTTCTGATTTCCCCTGGGGTGCTCAACCCCTGCTCTGCCCCAGGCCCCAATCTACCCCTTCCCCCCCCCACTCATCACCCTCCCCCTGCCTCTTCTCACACCATTCCGCCCTCTCCCCCGAGTGTGCCCTGCCCTCGCTTAACCTCTTTCTTCCCCTTCTCCTTCCCCTCCCCTCAGCGCCTCCTGCCCGCCACTGAGCAGCTGGCAGGTGGGAGGGAAAGGAGCTGAGGGAGGCGCTGTGGGGGAGGGGGATAAGCTAATTGTCAGGGCCTGCTGGTGGGTGCTGAGCACCCACTATTTTTTTTTCTGTGGGTGTGTGATGTTACTGACACAAACTGTGACTGTATAGACCATTGTTGCAACCAAGGTCATATAGTGGCACCAAATCTTGAACAGGGGAGGTCAAGTGAGGCGTCTATAAGGAGGTTATAATTGTGCTGTCTGTATGCATGTATCATTTTTGTGTTTAGAGTTATAAGTATTGACTCTATACTGTCTGTATTTCAAACTTGTGCTATGCTTCTGGGTGACACCCCAGACAATGTGGCTTCAGCACTGCCTAGCCTGCTTGATGGCCCATTAAGGACCATCAGCTATACAACTGACCCATTGAGAGAAGGCAAATATACCTTGTGACTCAGGAAGGCATGCAGGGACATGCCTATGGACAAAACTCTAAGGTTCCATGCCATGTGCTGGGTGGCTTGTGGTTGGAACAAAGAAAGCACAAGCCACATGGCAAGAGACTATAAAAGGCAGCTGCATCTCCTCCATCTTGTCTTCAATCCTGCTTCTTGCCTCTGGAGGAACTTTGCTACAAACTGAAGCTCTGAATAAAGGACTGAATGACCCATCCAAGCTGTGGATGTACTCCAGAGACTTAATTTGAACATGCAGTTTATTCCATCAATACTACAAGCCTACAAGAACTTTGCCATTGCTATATGTAATTGATTCCATTTAACTAATTCTAGCTCTCATCTATATATCTTTCTTTTTATGAATAAACCTTTAAATTCTAAAGGATTGGCAACAGCGTAATTTGTGGGTAAGATCTAACTTGTATATTGACCTGGGTCAGGGGCTTGGTCCTTTGGGATTGAGAGAACCTTTTTTCTTTTACTGGGGTATTGGTTTTCATAACCATTCGTTCCCCCAAACGAGTGGCACTGGTGGTGATACTAGAAACTGGAGTGTCTAAGGAAATTGCTTGTATGACTTATGGTTAGCCCAGACATGGGCAAACTACAGCCCGAGGGCCACAACCGGCCCGCAGGACCATGCTGCCCAGCCCCTGAGCTACCGGCCGGGGAGCCTAGTCCCTGGCCTCTCCCCCACTGTCCCTCCTCCCTGCAGCCACACTGCCGCGTGGGTAGCACCCTGGCCAGCCATTCCCGCTGGGCAGTGTGGGGAGTGCAGCTGGCTCTGGCCAAGTGCTGTGGCTGCGAGCTCCTGCTGCTTGTAAGGGGTCAGGGAGCAGGGGGGTTGGGTAAGGGAGCAAGGTTCCTGGGGGGCAGTCAGGGAGGAGGGGGCGTTTGGATGTGGTTGAGTTCTGGGGGGACAGTCAGGGGATGGGGAACAGGAGGGTTGGGAATGGGAGTCCTGGGGGGCCTGTCAGGGGGCGGGGATGTGGATAGGGGTCAGGAGGGCAGTCAGGGGACAGGGAGTGGGGGGGGTAGATAAGGGGGTGGGATCCCGGGGGGCAGTTAGGGGCGGGGGTGTGGATAGGGGTTGGGGCAGTCAGGGGACAAGGGGCAGTGGGGGTTGGATGGGTTGGGGTTGTGAGGGGGGCCGTCAGGGGGCGGGAAGTGGGAGGGGGTGAATAGGGGGCAGGGCCAGGCTGTTTGGGGAGGCACAGCCTTCCCTACTCGGCCCTCCATACAGTTGTGCAACCCCGATGTGGCCCTCAGGCCAAAAAGTTTGCCCACCCCTGGGTTAGCCAGTGAGGTGAGACCGAAGTCCTCTCTCTTTGGCAGGTTTGGTGTGCCTTAGAGGTGGAGAACCACCAGCCTGAGGCTGTGACTGCCCTGCTCTAAGCAATTTGTCCTGAACTGATACTCTCAGTTGTGTCCCACCAGAGGCAGCACCGTTACAGGGTGCTCCAGCGCCTCTAAACTATGCACTGATCAGGAGGCAGATCAGGGGAGTGGCTGGAAAGTGCCACTGGTGAGTGCTCTTTTGAGGACTGTTCCAGCTGGCATGATTTATGGACCAGGGCAAAGAATCAGGAAGCTGTAACTGGTTCTCAGTTTCTCCTTTTTCTCCTTTCTGCTAGACTGCCCTGGGTTGGCTGTGAAGGGTCAAAGGATACATTCTACATTAGCCACTTCCTTAGGCCAGACAGAACCAGACAAGCTCCTAATCTGCATTTCCTGAGCATCCCACAGCTGGGCAGGAAAATAGAGTAGCCAGAGTTACTCTCACCTCCCTCCGTAAACAGGTGGGCAGCAGAGTTGCTGCTAAGCCATTGCAGAAAGGAAGGGAGAGCAGTTGTTTAGTGCACCGCTGGCTCGTACCAGAGCTGCCTATGGGGCTGGGAGGCATGCAAAGAAAGACGGCACTTCCTACCTCCTTCCTATAGCAATGGGACTGACTCAAACATGCTTCAGTTTAAAAGTTGCAGGATGTGGCCCAAGAAACACACTTTCAGCTCATAATTAACTACAAATTTTCTTTTTAACATCCTTGATGACCTGGGGCTGCAGGTTGGTGTCACGTGACCAGGACATGGGCAGTCTGCCTAGTGGTTAGTGTCAGTAGCCAGGAATCAGAGCCCAGAGTGAGAACTGGAGTCAGAGGCAGAATGCCAGAGCCAAGGATCAGAGCTGAAGAAGTCAGAAGTCAGGAATTGGAAGACTGGGTTACCTGGAATAAGGAGAGGCAAGGGCAAGGCTGGGGCTAAGCAAGTGCTATCACAGCCATACATGAATGCTTTGAGCAGCCGCTGAACTGTTCCTGCTGCTGGGCTTAAGAACCGGTGTGCTGACTCTTCCAGTCAGTCAGTACGGGGTAACCAACCAGGCAGCCTACTACAAGCCAGCTGCACTTGTTGGGTTGCCTGGAGACCAACTCTGCCATAAGCCCTGCTTCCACAGGGCCATGAAGGGCAATCAGGGTAGGGGAGTCACCAGGCATTAAAAATTTTATTACAATCGAAAGCAAAAGAAAATTGCACTCTCCGTACACTGTTACCTTTCAAGGTCAAGTATTTTCTTTCAGTCTCTCAAAATATACACACCAATAATTATTATTGCTGTTATTGATACATTTTTACTCTTACATTTCCTATAAAAGTAAGTGGATTGTGAAAATTTTTGACTTTGACTACAGGATTGCCAATGTGAAAAGGATGAGAAACACTCATATAGACACACACAACAGCCTTATGGGGTAAGACGGAAAGAGATCTGTGAGGAAAACAAATAGTCATGCAGCTAAATCCCTATTCACTGCTTTAACTGTTCATCCCTAGCAGTTCAGAAAAACACATGCACAGTCTTACAGATTATGACCTAATCCACTGAGAAAAGTAATGAGGGCCGAGGTACCGGGCTCAATGATGACTGTTAAGAAAGAGTCATGAGAATCTTTAACTTACACCTGGGCAACCAACCAGATTGGGCCTAAATTTAACATCTCATCTGAAGGATGAAAACTAGTGTATACTTCAGTGTTGCTCAGCCCAGTATTTCTGTGGGCAGTGGCGGTGCCAGCAGCTCTCAGGCTCTGGCCCCTAACAGGGCAGTATTTCCCTGCTACTAGATATGCTGTGACAGCATTAAATATGAATGCCAGTCCTTTTCTGAAATGGAACTTTCTGTATTCTGGACAAGAAACAAGAGTGCTATCCAACGAGCTGTATAGACACTGAAGAATAACATGAAAGCACAAGACTGCCAAGAATGCAGCATATCACCTTTATATTCAAGGCTGCTATAAGAGTTCAAACATTTTTAATGTGTTTGTATAAGTCTATTTATGTTTAGACAATATGGTATTCATTCACACGCAGGTAATATTAGATTTTTTTGGCAGAAACACTTATTCTAAAAGATAGGTGCTGAAATTTTCTGTAAAGGAAAAACCTGCATTGGCTTTGAAAACTTAGTATTAAAGACAAACGTATAATACAAAAGAAAGGCTGGATGAAGGTTGAAGAGTAAAGAATGTGTACATTTTATACTAAATATCAGTATGAATTACTGATTAGATCTGTACAGTAACTCCTCACTTAAAGTCGTCCCGGTTAACGTTGTTTTGTTGTTACGGTGCTGACCAATTAGGGAACATGCTCATTTAAAGTCGGGTGATGCTCCCTTATGAAGTTGTTAGGCAGCCACCTGCTTTGTCTACCGCTTGCAGAAAGAGCAGCCTGTTGGAGCTAGCTGGTGGGGGCTTGGAACCAGGGTGGACTGGCAACCTCCCTATCAGCTCCCCACTCCCCTAAATTCCCTGTGCAGCAGCCGCCCAGCAGGCTATCAATTGCCAGGCAATTCAGCTGTCCCTCCCCCCACTGCCATGTGCTGCTCTTGCCCTCTGCCTTAGAGCTGCTCCCGGGAGCCTCCTGCTTGCTGTGCGGGGGTGGGGAGGGGTGCTAATGTCAGGGTGTCCTCCCCCCCGCACTCCTTTACCCCATCTACAGAGCAGGGAGGGGACACGACAGGGCTCAGTACGGAAGGAGCTTGAGGGCAGCAGCTGCAGTCTCAACTTGCTGATCTACTTAAAAATGGAATGTACTTAGAGTGCGGTCAGTGTTCTTAAACAGGCAATTCGTGTCTTTCTCTCACACACAGGGTGTGTGTCTCTGTCTCTCTCTACCATGCTGTCTCCATTTATGCTGCCTTGTAGAGTGTGAGGCTACATTAACAACGTGTTAACCCTTGAGGGCTCAGCCGAGTGCTAGTTCATCATTTAGCAGTAAGGCATTCCCTGGGAAATATTCCTCCCTCTTCCGCCCTCTGACTCCGCCACCTCAACTAAGCTTCACAATCATCATTGCTGTGTACAGTATTAAATTGTTTAAAACTTATGCTGTGTGTGTGTATATATATATATAGGCAGAACATATATAAAATATAGTCTTTTGTCTGGCGAAATTTTTTTCCCTGGAACCTAACCCCCGCTATTTACATTAATTCTTATGGGGAAATTGGATTAGCTTAACATTGTTTCGCGTAAAGTAGCATTTTTCAGGAACATAACTACAACGTTAAGCGAGGAGTTACTGTACTACTAAATATTCCGTGCTCAGAAGCGTGCTAGATGCTTTACAGAGGAAACAGAATATGAAGGTTTTAGGTAGCTTGCTATCTAGAATTAAACATATCATGATGAGTGGAGGGAAAATAAGGAGTGGATGAGAATTTAGCTCCTCAGCAGGTATGTGTAACTTAGTGTAGATTCCCTTAGACACTGGTAGAGGTTTAAGTATTCACAATGGGCTCTAAGTTCATGTCAAGGGCAGCTGGGGTCTAGGGTGAGTCTACATTTAAAAATGTTGCCAGTACATCTGTATTGGCAAAACCCTTCCACTATAGATGTAGCTTACACTGGCGAAAAAAGTGCTTTTGCTGGTTTAGTTTATACCAGTTCAGAGAGCGAAATAGGATACACCGGCAAACGCACTTTTATGCTAGTAAAACTGCATCTACACTAGGGCTTTTGCTGGCATAGAAATATTGCAATCAATATAGCTATACTGGCAAAATTTGCAAGTGTAGACCGGAATAATGTACACATCACCTCTGAATGTGGTCCTTTTAATCTGAAGCCTACCTTGTACCTTAAATGCACAGCCCTGAGCAAGGGATAATATGTAAGCTGCACTGCCTCGGGACAGGAAGGATGCTGCAGTGGTTAGGACTCTAGCCTAGGGTTTAGGGGACCGAATTCCTATTCTTCCACAGACTTCCTGTGTCATCATGGGAAAGTCACTTAGCCTCTCTGTAACCTCAGTTGCCCAGCTGTAAAATGGGGATAAATAGCACTTCCCAGCTTCACAGGGCTGTTGTGAAGATAAATTCATTAAAAATTGTGAGGCACTCGTGTACAGCAGTAACGGGGGGCATAAGTATCTGAAATGGAATAGAACAGAACTGTGCCTCAGAGACACCGCTCAGAGATAATTCTTTCCCTGCTGCCCCCTTGCTTCCAAGGATTGGGGAGAGAATTTGCTGCTGTGTTATACCTGCAGTCAAGGCTCAGCCAGCCCCATTCCTCATCCATCTCTTCTGAGGGACCAAACTCTATATAATCTTGCAGATTTTTAAGGGAGGCTCTTACTCTACCTTAAACCTCTGATTGTGCGTGTAGTCCAAATCACAATCTAGAACTAAATAAGTAAAATTATGGGAATCCAAGGACCCGGTCCTACAAATACTTACACATATATTTAACTGTAGTCATGTGAGGAGTCCCACTGAAACCAATGAAACTATTAATGTGAGTAAAGTTAAGCACATGTGTAAGTACAGGATTGGGGGTCTACATTAACAGAACTTAAAGAAATCAGAAGAAAATATAAGTTACACCAATTTAGACCCACCTCACTATTTTCTAAGACTTGATTAGATTCACCTCTGATTTTGGCCCAAAGAATCACAAATAGAAGAGGAGAAAAAAAGATATGATAACTACATTGGAAAAAACTCTAGAGAATATATCTTAGAGAACAATGATTCTGGCAAAGGGAATGGACTAGCTCAGGGGCTCTCAAACTTGAGTGCATTGTGACCCGCTTCTGACAACAAACATTACTACATGACCCCAGGTGGTGAGACAAAAGCCTTAGCCCACCTTAGCCCCACCGATCCGGGTGTGGGGGCCAAAGCCTGAGCCCCACCACTTCGGGCGGGGAAGGGGAGGGGGGCAAAAGGATCCTGTAACCTAAGCCCTGCCAAGCAGGGCTGAAGCTCTCAGGCTTCGGCCCTGGGCGGTGGGGCTTGGGCTTCAGTCCTGGGCCCCAGCAAGTCTAAGCCAGCCTTGGTGACCCCATTGAAATGGGATCACGACCCACTTTGGGGTCCCAACCCCCAGTTTAAGAACCGCTGGACTAGATAACCAGACAGGCATTTTTCATATCCAACTTCTGTGATATGATGAAAATTAAGAAGGACAACATTAATTACATTGTTACAAATTTGCCTTTTTTGGGTGCCTGTTGTAGAGGGTCAAATATGAAATTATTCTATTTAGTGAAGTTTTCCCTCATAGTCTTTCCACTGCAGTAAAACAACATGTCTGGCCATAAAGTGTGCAATCATTTATTCTCTGAGGCATGTAGTAATACATGGCCACTATTATAAGCAAATAAATAGGTCATGGACCAGGTCTTTGGAAAACTGGATAAGGACTCTTGAGTCAACAATGATCTGAAATGCTGGGCAGGTGCAAAATATATGATGTCTTGGGGATGTCAAAAATTTTAACAACTACAGAGTTACAGATCGATTCTATAGGGGCTTCTGGATAACCTAAATTTTGGATAATATGCATTTGGAAAATTGGTGTTTACTCATAATAAATAACTTGTCCTTATACAGTACTGCACGCAAAACATAGAACCTTTTAAGCCCAAGATATTTATAGACAAAGGGATGTTTGCCCACAACTATACCCATGAATGTCCATTAAGTTGAAGAAGAATCATGGGTGTAACTGAAGGCTGAGTCTTACCCAAGGCTTATATTTTGTTCAGAAACACAAAGCATGCACTTATATTTCCTTAAAGATTTATTCCTTTTATTTGAAAACAGGAAGTATTTTCAAGAGGCTCAGTCCCAGTTTAGACCACTCTTTGGATCAAATCAGTTACTGAGACAACAGGTGGAGCGCACTGCTTACAACAAGCAACTCCCTTTCAATCTATTCCAAGGCTCTTCTAGTCAATAGAACAATAGCTCACAAAGTTTCCTTCTTGTGCAGCACAGATAATGAACTCTTTATTAAATGGATTACAATATTCCCTATAGCACATAATTAATTGAAATTAGTCTGATTGAGAAAGCACAATTACTTATAGCTCATTCAGAAAGAGAAGAAAATCAGGTTTATACAGAATATTCATCTTCCCTAAGGTGCTCATTAGGTCTCTCCCCCCAGATTTCTGTAATGATTATTTCCTCATTACACTGATCCCCATTGGAATCAAAAACATTGATCTTTGGAAAGTGGGGGTTAAACTGAATACTTGTGTTCACTGGTGATATAGTTCATACTATAATCTTAGAAATGTAAGACTGGAAAAGACCTTGATAAGTCATCTGCATTGAGGCAGGATTAATACATTACTAGACCATCTCTGACAGGTGTTTGTCTAACCTGTCCTTAAAAAACCTCCCATGACTGAGATTCCACAACTTCCCTAAGTAATTTGTCCCAGTGCTTAACCATCCTTACATTTAGGAAGTTTTTCCGAATGCCTAACCTAAATCTCCCTTGCTGCAATTTAAATCCAATACTTCTTGTCCATTACGTCTTCTCCAATTTGTCCACATCTTTCCCAAATATGGTGCTCAGAACTTGACATAGTACTCCAGCTGAGGCCTTATCAGTGCTGAGTGGAAGAATGACTTCTCGTGTCTTGCTTACAAGTACTCCTGTTGACAAATCCCAGAATGATGTTCACTTTTTTTTGCAACAGTGTTACAATGTTGACTCATATTTAGTTAGTGACCGTCTACTCTCCTCATCTGCAGTACTCTTTCCTAGGCAGTAATTTCTCATTTTGTATTTGTGCAATTGAATATTACATAAGAACGGTCCTACTGGGTTAGACCAAAGGTCCATCTAGCCCAGTATCCTGTCTTCGACAGTGGCCAGTGCCAGGTGCCCCAGACGGAATGAACAGAACAGGTAATCATCAAGTGATCCATCCCCTATTGCTCATTCCCAACTTCTGGCAAACAGAGCTAGGGACACAATTCCTGCCCATCCTGGCTAATAGTCATTGATGGACATATCCTTCATGAATTTATTTAGTTCTTTTTTGAATCCTATTATGGTCTTGGCCTTCACAACATCCTCTGGCAAGGACTTCCACAGGTTGACTGTGCATTGTGTGAAGAAATACTTCCTTTTATTTGCTTTAAACTTGCTGCCTATTAATTTCATTTGGTGACCCCTAGTTCTTGTGTTATGAGAAGTAGTAAACAACACTTCCTTATCTACTTTCTCTACACCAGTCATTATTTTATAGAACTCAATCATATCTCCCTTTAGCAGTCTCTTTTCCAAGCCGAAAAGTCCCAGTCATATCAAGCTCTCCTCAGACGGAAACCGTTCCCTACCCCTAATAATTTTTGTTGCCCTTTTCTGAACCTTTTCCAATTCCAATATATCTTTTTTGAGCTGGGGAGAGCACATCTGCACACAATATTCAAGATGTGGGTGTACCATGGATTTATATAGAGGCAACATGATATTTTCTGTCCTATTATATAGCCTTTTCTTAATTATTCTCAGCATTCTGTTCGCTTTTTTGACTGCTGCTGCACATTGAGTGGATGTTTTCAGAGAACTATCCACAATGACTTTCTTGAGTGGTAACAGCTAATTTAGACCCCATCATTTTATATGTATAGTTGGGATTATGCTTTTCAATGTGCATTACTTTGCATTTATCAACACTAAATTTAATCTGCCATTTTGTTGCCCAGTCACGCAGTTTTGAGAGATCCTTTTGTAGCTCTTCGCAGTCTGCCTGAGTCTTAACTATCTTTAGTAATTTTGTATCATCTGCAAATTTTGCCACCTCACTGTTTACCCCTTTTTCCAGATAATTTATGAATATGTTGAATAGGACTGGTCCCAGAACAGACCCCTGGGGGACACCACTATTTACCTCTCTCCATTCTGAAAACTGACCATTTATACCTATCCCTTGTTTCCTATCTTTTAACTAGTTACCAGTCCATGAGAGCACCTTCCCTCTTTATCTCGTGGCATCTTATTTTGTGTAAGAGCGTTTGGTGAGTGACCTTGTCAAAGGTTTTCTGAAAATCTAAATACACTATATCGATTGGATCCCTTGGTCCACATGCTTGTTGACCCTTTCAAAGAATTCTACTAGATTGGTGATGCATGATTTCCATTTACTAAAACCGTGTTGACTCTTCCTCAACAAATTATGTTCATCTATGTGTCTGACAATATTGTTCTTTATTATAGTTTCTACCAGTTTTCCTGATACTGAACTCAGCCTTACAGGCCTGTAATTGCCGGGATTACCTCTGGAGCCCTTTTAAAAATTGGCGTCACATTAGCTATCCTCCAGTCATCTGGTACAGAAGCTGATTTAAATGATAGGTTACAGATTACAGTTAGTATTTCTGCAATTTTGCATTTGAGTTCCTTCAGAACTCTTGGGTGAATACCATCTGGTCCTGGTGACTTATTGCTGTTTAATTTATCAATTTGTTCCAAAACCTCCTCTAATGATACCTCAATCTGGGACAGTTCCTTAGATTTGTCACCTAAAAAGAATGACTCGGGTTTGGGAATCTCCCTCACATCCTCAGCAATGAAGACTGATGCAAAGAATTCATTTAGTTTCTCTGCAATGGCCTTATCATCCTTCAGTGCTCCTTTACCACCTCGATTGTCCAGTGGCCCCACTGGTTGTTTAGCAGGCTTCCTGCTTCTGATGTACTTAAAAAAAAATTGCTATTACTTTTTGAGTCTTTGGCTAACTATTTTCAAATTCTTTTTTGGCCTTTCTAATTGTATTTTTACACTTTATTTGCCAGTGTTTTTACTCCTTTCTATTTTCTAGGATTTAACTTCCACTTTTTAAAGGATGCCTTTTTGCCTCTGTCAGGGTATACACCCCCAAATCTGAACTCTGGGGAACGGATGTGGGGACCCGTATGAAAGATGCCCTTTTAAAAAAAAAAGTTTTTAAAAAAACTTATCTTTTACCAGCTTAGGTTAAAACTCTTCCAAGGAACAGTCTTCTGTCTTGGACAGATAGTGCTGCCACCACCAAGTGATTTTCACAAATATTCAGGGAAGGGTCACTTGGAATCCCTATTCCCCCAAGCCTCTTCATCCCCTTTCCTGGGAAGGCTTGAGAATAAAATACCAACCAGTTGCCTTATCAATGTGAGCACTAACCAACTCCTTGTCTCGGGACTTTGGAATCAAAGGATTTTTTTTAAAAAAAGATAAATTTTATTTAAAAAGAAAGAAACATCTGAAAACTCATGCTTTAGGGATTAAACACAAAAAAATAACTTTCTTGAGGTTCAGTTTAAAGGTTACAATTAAAACAAAAGCACCTGGGGTTAGCACAGAGGAATCCACAAACCAAAACAACCAAAAAGGTTCCGAATCACATCTGTCTTAACTTTTCCTGTGCTACTTACATATCTGGGGTTCCAAATGAAGAGTTTCTAGGGTATGATGCTGATGATTTCCCATACCTGGCTTAAAGCTTACAGCTTGTTGCTGCCTTCCCCTCTCTCCAGCCCAAGAGACAAAGAAAAAAACCCCACACTCAGCAGTTTTTCCAATTTGAAAGGGTACAGCCACCCTATTGGTTACCCTGGTCAGGTGCCAACTCAGGTGAAGTTTCTCTTTACCCTTTACAGGTAAGGCAACTAGGGTACAGCTGCTAAGGAGGATCCTATGGCTACTAACTGGCTGGGTGTCCATAAAAGGGAACTAACTCCCCCCGCCATTTATCACAGCCTCTCATTGCTTCATTTACTTTGTTGCTTAGCCACGGTGGCTCTTTTTGGGTTCTCTATGTTTTTTAATTTGGGGTATACATTTAAGTTGAGCCTCTATTATGGTGTCTTTAAAAAGTTTCCACACAGCTTGCAGAGATTTCACTTTTTGGTATTGTACCCTTTTAATTTGTTTAACTAACCTCCTCATTTTTGTGTAGTTCCCCTTTCTGAAATTAAATGTTACAGTGTTGGGCCGCTGTGATGTTTTTCCTGCCACAGGGATATTAAATTTAATTATATTATGGTCACTATTACCAAGCGTTCCAGCTATATTCACCTCTTGGACCAGATCCTGTGCTCCACTTAGGACTAAATCAAGAATTGCCTCTCCTCTAGTGCATTCCAGGACCAGCTGCTCCAAGAAACAGTCATTTAAGGTGTCAAGAAACTTTATCTCTGTATCCCAACCTGAGGTGATATGTACGCAGTCAATATGAGGATAAGTGAAATCCCCCATTATTATTATTGAGTTTTTTTATTTTAATAGCCTCTCTAATCTCCCTGAGCATTTCACAGTCACTATCACCATCCTAGTCAGGTGGTTGGTAATATATCCCTACTGCCATATTCTTATTATTCGAGCATGGAATTTCTATCCATAGAGATTCTATGGTATAGTCTGATTCATTTATGATTTTTACTTCATTTGATTCTATGCTTTCTTTCACATATAGTGCCACTCCCCCACCAGCACGACCTGTTCTGTCCTTCTGATATATTTTGTATCCTGGTATTACTGTATCCCATTGATTATCCTCATTCCACCAAGTTTCTGTGATGCCTATTATATCAATATCCTCATTTAATAAGAGACACTTTAGTTCACCCATCTTATTATTTAGACTTCTAGCATTGGTATATAAGCACTTTAAAAACTTGTCTTTTAAAGTTTACTGTTACACAATGTAAATGTGTAAAGTTGCTGTTACACAATGTAATTGAATGAGAATCTTTTTTATTTGACTGTTTCTGATCAGATCCTGGTGTATTTTATCATTTTCCATCTTCTTGTTTTCACTAGGACATAGAGATTCTCTATTAATAGATCCTCCCCTAAGGGATGTCCAAACCATGTGCTCCTCCGCAACTGTCGGCTTCCCCAAGCCCTTAGTTTAAAAACTGCTCTACCTTTTTAATTTTAAGTACCAGCAATCTGGTTCCATTTTGGTTTAGGTGGAGCCCATCCTTCCTGTATAGGCTCCCCCTTTCCCCGAAGTTTCCACAGTTCCTAATAAATCTAAACCCCTCCTCCCTACACTATCGTCTCAACCATGCATTGAGACTCCGCAGTTCTGCCTGTCTAACTGGCCCTGTGCGTGGAACTGGGAGCATCCCAGAGAATCTCTTTCATAAGTGCAGTACTTTACATTTCTCTTTGTTGACTTTCATCCTATTTGTTTCAGACCATTTCTCCAGTTTGTCAAGATCATTGTGAATTCTATTCCTGCCCTCCAAAGTGCTTGCAACCCCTCTCAGCTTGATACTGGCTGCAAACTTTACAAGTATACTTTCTAGGCCACTATCCAAATCATGTATGACAATATTGAATAGAATCAGACTCAGGACAGATCCCTGTGGGAACCCACTCTATATGCCCTTCCAGCTTGATTGTAGTTGAGTAGGCTTTCCTGAGCAGTTGTTCACCCACCTTAGAGTAGGTTTGTCTAGGCTGTATTTCCCTAGTTTATCAGAAGGTCATCTGAGACTGCTAAGTCGAGATATATGCAGGGGTTTTCAAACTGAGGGTCGGGACCCCTCAGGGGGTCGCGAGGTTATTACATGGGGAGTCGTGAGCTGTCAGCCTCCACCCCAAATCCCGCTTTACATCCAGCATTTATAATGGTGTTAAATATATTAAAAGGTGTTTTTAATTTATAAGGGAGGGGGTCACCAGTACAAAAGTTTAAGAATCACTGATCTACAGCTTCCCCACAATCCACAAGGCTTGTTACCCTGTCAAACGAGGATATTAGGTTGGTTTGACATGATTGATTCTTGACAAATCCATGCTGACTGTTAGTTATAACCTTATTGTCTAGGCGCTTACAAATTGATTGATGATTTGCTCCATTATCATTCCAGGTACTGAAGTTAAGCTGAGTGGTCTACAGTTGGGGATCTCTCCTGTCCTCCACAAGTTCTCAAAAATAAATGCTATTGGCTCAGAGATCTCTTCAGCCAGTTCTTTAAGTATTCTAGGATGTATTTTGTCAGGCCCTGCTGACTTGAAGATATGTAAATTGTCTAAATAACATTCAATTTGTGCTTTCTCTATTTTAGCCTCAGTTCCTAGTCCATTTACACCGATGTTCATTATGTTAGTTGCCTGATCACTGCTAACCTTTCTGGTAACAGAGGGTCCTGTGGCATCTTTAAGACTAACAGAAGTATTGGGAGCATAAGCTTTCGTGGGTAAGAACCTCACTTCTTCAGATGCAAGGAAGAAGTGAGGTTCTTACCCACGAAAGCTTATGCTCCCAATACTTCTGTTAGTCTTAAAGGTGCCACAGGACCCTCTGTTGCTTTTTACAGATTCAGACTAACACGGCTACCCCTCTGATACTTGACAACCTTTCTGGTGAAAATTGAAACAAAAACGGCATTGAACAGATTTAATAATATGGCAGAAGGTGAGTTTGTGGAAGACATAATTGTTTAAGATGACAGATGGTACGCAAACAACACAATAGGAAGATGAAATAGGTATATAAAATACATACGTCCAGATTTACCCAAACCTGGTGAAAGGTAGTGAAAATTCAACTTCCTGTGCCAAGCTGATCCACCTTTTTGTGATAGTGTGGGATAGCATCTTTAAATCACCCAGTGTGTTATAGGAGCTCTGCTGGCAGAGACTACTGAGCCTATGCAGCCACTTCCCAGCCCTGCTGTCCTCTGTACCTCATAGTGCAGGGGAGGTTGCACCTGTTTACCCCCTTCTTCAAGGAAGCTGGCCTAGAGCCTGAGGTTAATTTAGCACTGAGAATGTAAAAAATGAAGATTGTCTGGCATAAACAGAGGCATTTCCATCACATAATTCCCAGTTGGTGCCAGTGTAACACCCTATATTTATGTGCCCCATGGCCCCCCTCCTTTGGGAATTCCCCCCAGGCTTGCCTTTCCCTTAGGGAATTCCCACCCCTGCCGGCCCCATACCATTCCCCCGGGGAAGAGCCCCGCGGGCCCCTCCCGCAGAGAGATTGGGGAAAACTCTGCGGGGACTCTCGGGTGCGAAACTGCCTGTCTGCCAACACGTGGCCGCAGGGCTCAGGTTCCGCGCGGCGCTGGAGTCAAAGGTCCCTTCCCCAAACTTGCGGATTTAACAAGCGCTCTGCGGGCAGAGGCAGGCGGCACCGTGCAGCGCTCCCGGGGAGAGGCGCCGGGCAGCTCAGCCCCCTCGCCCCACTTCAGAGAGCGCCGCCGGAAAGGGGAGGCGGGAGGAGCGGGTGTAAAATGTCGCGTCTCTCCCCCGCCACACACCTGAAAGCAAAGCGGGGAGCGATCCGCGAGTAGGGCCGGAGACTATAGCCCTGAAGCCAGGGGCGACCTGGAGCCGGCAACTCGCAGGCTCCCTCTAGCCACCGCAGTTGCAGCGGAGGAGGCGAGCGAGAGCAGCAGCAAGAGGAGGATTTTTTTTCTCTCTCTCTCTTTTTCAGCCAGTAATGAGCGTCTGCCCCCTGGCACGGCTGAGCCACAGCGCGGCTGCACACACGCGCACACGGTATAAATAAGTTAAGGGAGACGCACTGGGAGCTCCCCGTCTGGCTCAGCCCAGCAGGCAGGAGGGGAACCTCCCCCCGGCGCCATGGCGTGCGTGGCCGGCTGCCGCTGCTGCACGGAGCGCCGGAGGCAGAGCAGCATCCTCTACAACATCCTGAAGAGCGAGGAGCAGAAGGGGGCAGCGCAGCAGCCGCCGCCGCCGCCGCAGGAGCCTCCGGGGCCGGGCTGCTCGTGCGGCTCGCGGCGGCGCGTGGCCCTGCGCAGCCCGCAGGTGGCGGGCAAGGCGGCCTCGGCCGTGCTGGTGAAGACCCTGCGCTTCGTCAAGAGCGTGCCCTGCTTCCAGGAGCTGCCGCTGGACGAGCAGCTGGTGCTGGTGCGCAGCTGCTGGGCTCCGCTGCTGGTGCTGGGGCTGGCCCAGGAGCGGGTGCACTTCGAGACGGTGGAGACCGCGGAGCCCAGCATGCTGCAGCGGATATTGACCGACCGGCGGCAGGAGCAGCACCCGCAGAGCAGCAGCCCGCAGCTGCCCTCGGCCGGCGAGATCCAGGCCATCAAAGGCTTCCTGGCCAAGTGCTGGAGCCTGGACATCAGCACCAAGGAGTACGCCTACCTCAAGGGGACTGTGCTCTTCAACCCGGGTGAGTAACCGGGGGGTGCCGCCGCCGCCGCCTCGGGGAAGGGGATTCCCCTCAGCTGCACCTCCTGCGCATCCCCCCATTTGATTCCTTGCCTAGTGGGGTAGAGAAGAGAGCGGGACTGGAGGGAGGTTGATTGAAGAAGCTGACAGGATTTTAGTCAAGCGGAAACTTTTGAAAGGTGGAGTTATTTTTTTTTTCCTGTTGAAGGGGGCTTTGTATTACATGCATTCCGTGGAAGGAAAGGGAGGAGGGTAGACCTGCCACCTGGCCAGGTTTGCCCAGGATTGGATCTTTTTGGAGGAAGCTGTCCAGAGCTGTCCCATTTTGTGGGCTTAGAGCAGCCTGGGGTCCTGGTTTTTTCCCTACCTCAGACGTGGCAATGCTAGAAGAGTGGCCGACTATCTTTTTCCCTTACTGGTCCAACCTCCCAACTATTAGAAAACTTAGGCCTGGGCTACGCTAGAAAATTAGGTTGGTTTAACGACATCACTCCAGGGTGTGAAAAATCCACACCTCTGAGCAGCATAGAGTCCCTGTAATTCTTCTGTGGTCTTAGCTATGGCATCTCAGGGAGGTGAATTAACTAGAGCAAGAGGGGAATCCCTTCCTGTGAGCAAAGGTAGTGTCTACATTGAAGCGCTGTGCTGCTTTAGTATTTTAAGTGTAGACAAGCCCTTTACATGCTTGGGGAAAGAGGGGAAGAATAGGTGGTGCTGCTCTGGGGTCCTTTTCAGGTAAAGAGCACTTTGTCCAGTTTAATTAGAGACTGAAAGCCACTGGTACTAAATGACCTGTCTCTTGAGGTGGGCAGTATAAATTTTTCTCTTTCATCCTAGTAGAAAATCTCTCCTCTTTCAAAAAATAAATTTGTTAGTCTCTAAGGTGCCACAAGTACTCCTGTTCTTCTTTTTGCGGATACAGACTAACACGGCTGTTACTCTGAAACCTCTCCTCTTTCCTGTTAATCCAGGCATTTGATAGGGGTCTTTCCAGTTACAATTCATACATGACTAATAGGAACTTAGCTAGAGTGCTTTTTATTTTGTGTTAAATAATTGCCTCTGAACACCATCTTCCCACTTTTTGTTACAAAAAATTAATCCATGGAGGTGACAGTAATAGACAATAGTCACTGTGTTTTTCTTTCTGAACTTGCAACTTTGCAAATTCAACTGCTGCACCACAAGCCATGCAGTAAGCATTATGGTTTGGCTTCTTAAAATAATCCGGTGGTAATTCATAACTGCGGTTAAGAAATAATGGATCAAAGTGTGCTTGATTGATAAGGTTTTCAAAGAATAAAAAATTAACAAATCTCAAGATTTAGAAACAGAATCTGGTCAGATTAAATGAGGAAAGCTTGTATATATGTATGCATAGTTTGTTTAAAAAGCAATATTTTTATATAATCTCACAATAAAATCAGATGTTAGCAGTTGATTTTTATTTTTAAAAACCTACCTGAAATATAATAGCTTGTTATGCTCAGATAGTAGATAATGTTTTCACCCCTCAGCTCACAGAGAGCCGAGAAGCTTGTCAAACTTAAACCAAGAGGAAAGGTACTGAACTTGCAAACAACTCCACTCCCCTATTTTGTTTATTTAGAAAGCAAACATCCTATCACATCTTGGAGTTAACTTCCTTATCTGCAATCTGACGCTTGTTCCAATGTAGCTGTCAGCAGGACACATTAATATGAATAGAGCATTTCCTAGTGGTCAACAAGTTATTAGCAAACTTGTTCCTTTTATTATCTTTACTATTTACGTTGTATATTTGGCTCCTTGAAGATAGTTACTGGTAAGTAAATACTGGTTGTCCATATTTTATCACCTACAAATTATACATTTTTTAAAAACATGAATATTGGAAAATATTGTTGCAATCTAAATCTCTTGTTGCATAACTAAGAGCAGCACTGCATGTCCAGAACAGCAACGTGGTGAGATTTTGGATTGCACTATTAAAATCTGTGCATATCTACATGCATGTTGGATATAATATCTCTAGCTGAATCATTTTCATGCAGAAAGGTAATTACATTTGGCTTGTTCCTCATCTAAGAAACTTAATATTGATGTTTATGAGTTACCAATTAGCTGGCATGCTGCAGGATGGCCAACTTCCATGAGTTGTTTTATAGATAAAAACTTTGTAAACGGACATTTAGTTTCCTGTTTTTCTTTCAGATCTGCCAGGGCTGCAGTGTGTACAGTATATCCAGGGACTGCAGAGGGAAGCACAGCAAGCTCTAAATGAACACGTCACACTGATTCATCGAGGGGACCAGGCCAGATTTGCCAAGCTGAATGTTGTTCTTTCCTTGCTGAGATCCATTAATGCTAACGTAATTGCTGAACTATTCTTTAGGCCCATCATTGGAACAGTGAACATGGATGACATGCTGCTGGAGATGCTTTGTGCAAAGTTATAAAGGCATGTATCAAATAAATCCATTACTAAGGAATTCCTAGAGCAGAATAGTGTAAAGTACTGTAAATAAACTAACTTATTCTTTTTACATAGATAGTATTTTTGTATTCAGTAATAAAATGTTCAAGTTCTGACATTTTTATTAAACTTATTGTTTTCAGAATAGGATGTACAGCCATGAAAATAGATGCCTTTTAAACCATTAATGAAGAGGTTTTAGTTTCCAAAGTGAGATGAATATTCTCTGTCTTTGAATAAAGGTCACACTGATCTGTGTTATGTTTTCAAAATGAGCAACCCCCACTTTTTCCCAAAGCATTGTTGTTTCACATTTTAACACATTTATTTGGAAAGCCAAAAATAGGATAAAAGAGCCAAATTACTTTGCACATTTCAGTTCCATTAAATAAGATCCCTTAGTCACAGCGATCTTTGTAGTTGAACTATGGGACTCAGCCATAACCGCTGAAGTCAGTAAAGTCTCTGACTATATCAGGCTTTGGATCAGGTCTGTATTGAATAGTTAAGAGAACCATTTACCTACGGGCTTGTGTACATTGGGAAATTGACCAGAATAGCTATTGCATAATAAATTATTGTGCAATAGTTATTCTGGAATAGCTCCTTGCATGGACACTATATTGTGAAATAAAGTCACTTTATTCTGGAATAATTAGTATCCTCCAAAACAGAGTAATTGTTCTGGAAAAAAATGACCGTTCATTACCATAAAAATTACTCCACAATATCTATTCCAGTCAATTTTCCCATATAGACAAGCCTTTAGATAATGTGTTGCAAACATTTCAAAATTGATTGTTAAGAGTAATTCAGATACTTCCAAAGCCTGTGGCAAAACATTAAATTTAACATATGTTGGACTCTGGGGGAAAAAGAACTATGGCCTGCTCTACGCTGGTGGTGGGGGAGTTCCGATCTAAAAGTTACACAACTTCAGCTACGTGAATAACGTAGCTGAAGTAGACGTACTTAGATCTACTTACCATAGTGTCTTCACCGCGGTGAGTTGACTGCTTTCGCTCCCCCGTCGACTCTGCCTGTGCCTCTTGCCAAGCTGGAGTACAGGAGTCGATGGGAGAGCGCTTGGGGATCGATTTATCGCGTCTAGACTAGATGCGATAAATTGATCTCTGCTGGATCGATTGCTGCCCGCCAATCCGGCTGGTAGTGAAGACAAACCCTCAGTCTTCTAAACACAGCAAACTCTTTACAAAGTCCCAAGAACTGTTGGTAGACCACAGACAGTTGATTTGTTTCCCCCCTTGGCATTTGCTATAAAAACTAGAATTCAGTGGGCCAAATTCTGATCTTGGTTCCACCTGCGGAAACATAAAGTTACTCCACTGAAAGTATGGAGTTACTCTGGATTTACATCACTGTTACTGCAATCAGAATCTGGCCCACTGTGCTTAACCTATACATGTCTCACTTAGGTTTTAAATTCATTTTCCTTATTTGTTTGTTTTAGCCTATTGACTGTGCCCTCAACATTCTTTTTGTTCCTTCTTTGCTAGTTTGTTTATATTGTCAAGGACAAATCAAAGTCAGAAAATGAAAAAAACACTTGTTAGATCATGTAGTCCACCTTTCTGCTAATGTGAATAGTTCCCTATAGCAAATCATTCCCGTTCTCTGATTTTCCCAGTCCCAGCGCTCTGCAGCAAAAGTTTAAAAGGCATATAACATTAAGGACCCATTCCACACTAGGACAATAACCCACTGCTGACTGGCTGCAATAAGTTCTCCTAGCCATTGAAAATGGTTTAGTTTTAATGTAGATGAGGGAGTGAGGAAACAAAAGAAAAACATTTTCAACAGGGAAAGTATGATGATTATCAAGGACCATGTTGAAAACAGTTTTGGCCAATCTATATTAGCTAGGCACTTCCAATTCCTGCGGAAGAGGAGAGCTGTCATGGTCGGAGGAAACATATTGGTGACAGTCATTATTGGCAATGGATCATTTTCCTAGTTATGTTAGTTTTCTTACAGATTTTTTTTTTGCGCTAGATACCATTTAACCAGCAATATTTAATGCATTTAATGACAAAGCTAACTATAATGAGGGGGTTACAATTTAAAAACTAATGCTCAAAATGTATTTCTTACAAAATTGAATTAAAAAGAGACAAGGTGGGGGAGGCAATATCTTCATTTGGACCAACTTCTGTTAGTGAAAGCAACAAGCTTTCAAGCTATGCAGACCTGAAGAAATGTTCTGTGTAGCTCAAAAGCTTGTCTCTTTCACCAACAGAAGTTGGTCCAATAGAAGATATTACCTCACCCGCCTTGTTTCTCTAATATCCTGGGACCAACATGGCTACAACAACACTGCAAACAAAAAGGTAAATTAAAACATCTCATGAAATGATTTTTTTTTTCACCTGTAAGTGGTTTAGGTTGGGACTGACATTGTTTCTGTTACTATGGGCTTTCTATTTATTAAAAGGAATTCTTTCAACAAAAATAATGGTCTTGTTGGTGATTAGCCCTTATACAGCCATTCAAGGAAGATCCCATCCTATACCCACTTACAGCTGGCTATGTAAGGGGTGGCCCTTAGAGCTGGTTGTATTGAAAAGGATTGGTTTAAAATTTTCTGTTTTTCTAATAAAATTGGGAAAGAAAAACTTTTGTTGTTTTTCCTTCTTCTCCCCTTGCCAATTCTCTCCTGCTTTTCCAGTAGCAAGTGGGGGGGAAAAAAAGGAAGAAAATTGAGCTGAACTGCTTCAATCTAAACAAAGCCAATCACTGATGGAACTGAAACTTTATGTAATAACCTCTCCTAATGCCATGTGTTTTGTAAAACCTCTTAAAACATGATAAGGGTGTTCCTAGCTCTCATGAAAGTTATGTTGGGGGTGGGGGGCCAGCTCACAGAGTCTTCGTTAACCCCAACCTCGGTACACCCTATGCAAAGGCCAGGGATAATCACAGCCCCTGTGCCCAGGGAAAGGCAGGAACTTCTCTGCATTCCCCTACTTGGGCACAAATTGTCCCAAAGATGGTAGGGGGGGAAACTGTAGTCAAGGCCCCATATCCCAACCAGCGGAGTTGGCCAGGAGGGGCAGTCTGCATCATAGGCGCTGACTCCGTGGCTGGAGCACTCACTGGAGGGGGAAAAAAAAAAAAAAGTGTGTGCTCAGCACTCACCCAGCCACAGCTGTTTTGCAGCTCAGGGAGGGGCTTATGAGAGGGCAGAGAGCAGTGGCCTCAGGGAGGGGGTGGAGCAGGAGTGGGAAAAGGCAGAGAGGGACTTTGGGGGAGGAGTGGAGTGGGGGCGGGGCCTTGTGCCAGAGCTTGGATAGAGCACCCCCCGGGGAAAAGTAAAACTCAATGCCTATGGTCTGCATCCAAATGGATTATTATTTGTAGTAATAGTATTACAGGAGTGCCAATGATCTCCAATCATGGACCAGGACCCCATTGTGCTAGGTGCTGTACAAACAGAACAAAAAGTTCCTCCCCGAAAAAGTGAAAGCACAGCTTGCATGCTACATAGCTTTGGCAGGGACTGTGTCTCCTGAGAGACAATCTCCTCTGGAGTTTCCTCAGGAGAGAGGTCACTCTGCACCACTTAGTCCTGGCCTGTGTCTTAAAGGCACAGTCAGGTTCTTAAATTCGTAAGATAAACTGACAGCTAAATATACCAACAACAAATCTGTAAAATAGTTTTATGAACTTAGAATAATTGGCTGAGTTTTCAAAGGCCTAATGCTCAAGTTGCTGGAATTTCTCTCTGGGGCTGTTTGTATGTTCCATGGTAACTTTTGAATGCTGTATCTGATCAATTCCAAAAAATATCAGGGAACATTCTAGGCATCAGTGGGAAGAACCCTATAAATTTTGGGGAGGAATCAGGAAATGAGAGGCACAGGTTGCCCTTTCCTCTGGTTAGCAGATCCACAGTTTGAAGTGCCTCTGCCATTGTCTATAGATCAAAGAACTGTCTGAAGGCAGCCATTAACACCTTTCAGCATATCAATACCCTGAGCTCATCTCTACCCATCTTCTCAATAGAGTTTAACCTGTTGACACCCTGAATGACATCTTCCAGACAGAGAACATTAAGGGTTGGGGGAAATGGGAGTGCACTCAGCCCCTAGCATGGGGGAATGGGGCACACAGGATCCCTGGCAGGAAGGCGATTGGGGGACCCTGATAGAGGGATGGGGGAGATTGGGGACACACAGAGCCTCCAGCTTGGGGGGCAAAAGGGAGAATAGAGGGCAGAGCCCCTGGAAGGGAGGGAGGGAAGAGGGAACGGGAGTACACATAGAAACCTTGGTATGGGGGGAGGAGAGCACAGAATCCCTGGCAGAAGGAAGATTAGAGGACTCTGGCATGGAAGGGAATGGGGGTGCACGTGGAGGCCCTGCCATAGTGAAGGGAGAAAGGGAGTCCCTGATATAGGGGAGGCAGAAATGAAAGGCACATAGAACTCCTGTTGGAAGGGGCAGATTGCGGCACCCTGGTATGGGGAGGAAGGAGGTGAAGGAGGAACACAGAGCCCCTGCCATGGGGGTAGAAAATGGGGAACCCTGGCATATGGTGGAGAGGGAAGGAGGGCACACAGCCCCTGGAATGGGAAGGAGTGGGGAAGGGGAGACACACAGCTACTAGCATGAGAGAGTGAGTGGGAGCTGTAGGCAGTCCCTGAATCAGAGGGGGATGGGAGAGTGGCATACAGGGACTTTGGGAAGGTGGTGGGGAGGAAATGGAGGAATGCAAGGAGATCCTGGTGGGTGCAGTGTGCTCTGTCTGTAGAAGCTATGAAGAGTGCAACCCTTGAGTTGGTTTCCAAGGAAGCCCTATAAGCCAACACCTTAGAAAATTGCATGAGAGATATGGCAATTTTTTTTCCTTCACAAATTCAGGTCTTTTTAAAAAATGCTCTATTAAATCACTTCGCTCCTTGCACAAAGAGCTTCTGTTTCCTCGCGAAGGACCAAGGCCAGTCACTTAGACAGGTATCAGAGGAACAAATTCTGTCCCCAGTGCACAAGCCTATGGCGAGTAACCAGGCTGTGTGCTAAGGAAGAATTTTGACAGACCCGAACGCTCTATGGACACTAGTGCAGCCCCAACACTGAATACCCTTCCGTGTAGTGTGCCCTCATCACAGGGACGGTGGGGAGGGAGCAGAGAAGCATGTGACTAGAGGCACCACATAGTAGCAAATCCATAAGACATGAGGCATGATGGTACAACTGCTGACCAGCAGGTGGTGATTGAGTGGAGAAGCCCACCAGAATGCTTCCCATTTAAGGGCTATGGAACTTAAACATCCTGAGCTCAAAATCACTTCATTTTACAGAATACAGGGTGGGCATAACATGAGCACAGCTGTTCACTCTTGAGAACAGGCATGCTAGCTATTATGTTCTGCTCTAGCTGCAAGTGGCAGAGGAGACCTATTGGCAGCCTAGAGGGAATTATAATAGCTGGGTCTCATGGTCACAGGGAAATGTTTCCTGTCACTTTTTGGGGTGGGGGAGGTGGAGGGGGGGAGAAGAGACATTTTTGTACCACATACTGACGTGACTTTCTGTAGAAAGGGCTAGGTCAGCAATCATACCAGGTTTCCTAACGCAGCTCACTACTTCCGACTGACCCTCTTCTGTGAGAATTCAATGAATGAGCCGTCTCATAACAGCATCCTGCACTCATTAGACAGACATCTACCTTACAGTAAGAATGAAGCAACTCTGGTGCATCCAGAAGCAATATTATAGAAACACCTGTCCAGGGCAGAGTTAAGCCAAGTAAAAGGGCTATACTGTTAGATGTGTTGGAGATAAGCCTACTAAAAGACTTCACAAACTATATTTCAATGTCTACGTAGGTGGAGCATAGTTAATGTATTGTGTTTTTTTTTGTTTTTTTTTTTTTTTGACAAAAAAATGGTCGGTGTTTTTTTGGGAGAAGCTAGGCTCTCAAAAGAACGGCCGTATTTATTTATTTATTTTTAATTATTCATGTTGTCTTGTTGATTTCATTGGGGCTATATATATATCAGATCCACAGGATTGGGCTCACAACATGTATCTAAACAGTGTTCAGACATTTTGATAAAAACAGTTTCAATGCCAACACACCATTCTAGTGCTAAACAATGTGGCAAAACGTGGGATTTTGGGGGAACATCATCTTCTGGGCATTACAAGGATACAGTCTCGTCCTTGGATATGCTTGTACTGCTCTGAAGAGCAGCTATAGAAAAAAAAGAAAAAAAACCCCACAACAGGCTTAATTATCTGGAGTGTTAGAATAATTGGAGCCAGGATACCTTTTCTAGAATTCTCCCAAAGGAACCAATATAGAAGATATTAGTTAACATTCTAATATACATATTGACATTATTCCCAGGCACATTTAAATGAATCCATTATTCTCTCCCTAACATTGGCGCCCTGAGCACTGCTCTCCTCATAAACACATTTTCCCAGAGCTCACATATTTCACAGACATTTCAAACTGAAAGCAGCTTTTCCACAAATTTCATTTAGCAATCCTCATGGTGACAGTCCCTGCTAGATAAAGTCACTGCTGTGCATTTTGCCCAGTAATAGCTATTGCCACCTACATCAACCTAGACACCCAGCATTTCTAGCCAGGAGTGCAATGCTAGCAATAGTGAGTTTTTAATCACAAAGTGCCATTCAGAGGGGTTACTCTTGGGAGATACCCTTTCCTCTGAAGAGATTTGAGAAAGTAAAAATAAAAATAAACCTCATATTTTCAGTGAACCTGGTTGAGAATGTTTCTTATAGATAAGAATTAAATGGTATTTATTCTTAATCCTCTGTTTTCTAGTTTAATGTATAACCTTTGTTCAGGTAATCTTTCTAATAGTTTATTTAAAACTTTTTTTTTTGCAGCAGTTTGCTCTTACAAATAAACTATGGACACACAACACCAACTGAGCAATATCTATTTTGCACCCAAAGAAGCGGCCATGCAAATAAAGTGTGTATTTTCTGAAATGAGTGTGTGTAGCGCATTGAATCTGTTATAAGTTCTCTTCATTTTTGTCTGTTTATAGACAGAAGTACTTCCTCTAGTGGACATTCTAGCATTATAGTAAACATTAAAAACGTTCAGAAAGCCATTCAGTTATTTAGTAGTCTTTCACCAAGAAAAACAAAAATATAATAATTGAGAGATGCAAATAAATATAACAAGCCCTTTTAAAACTTGGAGAGGCACTGTTAGATCAGTGAAATACATACTGCCTCCAGCTTTGTTACATGATCAAAATCAAGCACTCTGCATTTATGATGCACACAAGATAGATTCAAAGAGTCAAAACCACTAGAGCCGCTCTAAATTGTAGATTAACTTTGACTTACATGTCTTTAAACAAACTAGACTAATGTGGACATGAGTCTATAAGCTGGACCGTATGGACAAATAATTAACACCACAAAATAAGTAAAGGGCCAAATTTACTGCTGGTATAAGTGCATTTCTGTTAAAGTCAATAGAATTGTAGCTGCTTATGCCAGCAATGGATGTGATCCAGAATCTTTTATACATACACACCATGGTACAGACTTGTACACACACACACACAGATGTGTACAAGATAAAACAGCAAATTATAACATAGCAGCATAATATAGATTTTTAACAAGTTAACCCTGGAATTAGTGTAATAGTAATAACAAAACCCAATAAGATTAGTTGTATGGTTTGTGAGGTTGGAGGCTCTCTGCTGGAGAAGGAATACTATTCCAGAAAGAGAACAAGCTAGCCAACACAATGCTGAGTCCATTCAGGCCTGCCAAAGGCACAGGAGCCCAAGCAGCAACATGCCTTGCCGGTGAGAGAGAGGAACCTAGACAATATATATGTACATAAACCCATAATGGAGGTTTTTAAGAACAGGTTGGACATATGCCCATCAGGAATGCTCTTGATTTGCTTGGTCCTGCCTCAACACAAGGGGTATGGACTAGATGACCTCTTGTCCCTTCCAGCTCTAGATTTCTATGATTCAATGATTACTAACAGGAGCAGCCAGCTTATCTCAGTATACTAAACTAATATAGCTGACCTCATACCCTTTATTAGACATATATGCAATGGAAGCTGTTAAAAAGCAATAAAAAGCATCACTAAAATGAGATTCAGTGTTGCTAAACCGCTCTGAGTAGAGACAGATATTCAGACGGGAAACTTTTACTCTTAGGGGAGACTGATGACAGCTTTCATCCCAGGATCAGGCCCACAATTCCATTTCTCCATTTAGCCTTAATGTTTTTCAGACCACAACTCTCACACAATTATCTTCAATAGGTTTATATAGGTGTAATTAAGTGGAACTTTGTTAACAATTTTGTTGATGATACATAAGGAGGAAGACTTCAACCTAGTCCACTCCTCCTTAGTTGTATTGATTTTTCAGGATTATTAGGAGTAAAAACTTATTTCTTTCTCAGAAGTGAGCAATATGACTGAATACCCTTAGGGAGCAAATCTGTTCAGTAAGAAAATGCCATTTTTACCTTGAATAGAGCCCCACACTTTCATAACCAATCTTTGCAGAGTAGAACTGCACTTCCAAATGTAAAATACAACATTACAGGCCAGATCTTTATCAGAGGTTAATGGTTGCCATTGGTATCAATGGAGCTATGCCAACTTACAGCCGCTGGAGGTTTTGTCCTTTTTTTCTATCACTAGGATAAATTCAATTTTAATAATTTTGTTCCTCTATCACTTTCTCTAGCATCAACTACATCCAATTTTATCTTAAAAAAGAAAACAATGGAAAACAGAGTAAAAGTAGAGATGATGGGAGAGCTACAGTAATTCTGGCTCTGGAAAGGTACCCAAGCCTGAAATGAGAACTAGAACAAATTTGTGGAAGAAGTCATTTTTCTCTTCTTGACAAGCTGGTAGTAGTTTTCTTGAAAAAGGGGAAGCCACTAAATAGTCTTATCTTGGCCACCATTTTTATTTCTTCCGAAGAACACCATTTGATATAGCCCAATTTTAAGACTGAAGTTTGATTGTAAAATATTTGCTGGGAAAAACTAACAAATAGGACATTTATGAGGAACAGAGCACTGGTTAACAATAGGCATATTAATGATCACTCTAGTCTAAATGCATACCCAGAGTCGCAGTGAAAGCTTTCAATGGAGTGGAATGGACGTTCCCAGCAGTATTGTTCACAATATTTGTATTAAGCCTCAACTATGTTAATTTAACCCGTTTTTTATACACACACCCATTGACCTAAAACCACTTGCCTACTTCAAACTACAAAGCAGTACACATTGAGTATGCTTCAGCTCTCCCTTGCATTATTTTTTTTATATCTAGATCCCTTCACCCAGTGTAGAAAAGGTTTACAAATAAATGGCACTACATATTTTATTTCACTAGAGGCTGATCATGCCATCCTCACACACAGAAAACACTCACCGATTCTAGAAAAAGGTAATGATGTTTATCACTGTCCAAGTAGGGATTCATGCTGATTGGAAAATCTCAATCTATTCTATTGTCCCTGTTGGCCACCAAACCTCAATTAAATAACGTAAAAATTAAGCACAGAAAAACCCAATGACTTTGGTTTTACCAGAGACAGCCTTGCCAGAGCAAGTGCACCACAACATGTAAAATACCTAGGAGTGACTGTACCTAGGAATTTGTACCTAGGAAATAAAACATATGGCTGTGATTATAAATACTTATGGCAAATAAACTTAGATTTGATGAGGTGGAATGGTATGACTGGGAAGAGCAAATGGTGAAATAATGAACATACTGTGTCACAGGCTGTTTCTTTTCCAAGCTTCTCCTTGCATTTTGTATCATCCTGTCTCAAGAAAAATAAAAGAAAGAAAGAAAGAAAGAAAGAAAGAAAGAAAGAAAGAAAGAAAGAAAGAAAGAAAGAAAGAACAGTCTCCAGGTGTTCCTTTAGTGTGTGATGATATGAGGGAAATTAATGCTTAAATAAACAGAACTGTTGACATGACAATTTTTTAAAATATAGCTATTAAAAGTGAAGGTGAAAAATACAAAGAAATGAAGTAATGCTTCAGAGGTGTGAAAGTCTATTGTAAGTTATGAATTACAGTATGTGTACATACTGTTTTTTCGTTGATATAACTTTTATAATCCATGTATCCCATTGGATCCATTTTTTCCTTAAATAGCTCAAGTTTATCTTTTACAAGCAATAAGACAATTTAATTTCTCTTAATACTTTTATTCTGGTCAACTACATTCCTCTAGGCAGTCGTTGCTTTTGCAGCCATAGTGCAATGAACTGTGCTTATTGACTGCAGTCACAAACATTCTAAACAGCTGTATTTGTTTAATTTGGCAAATCAGAATATTTCCTCTAATACCACTGTAGTAGAATTTGTTGGGAGGAGAAATCCTCAAAATAACTCTAGCATCAATTTTTTCAAGAGCATTTTTGACACTTGAAAAATATAAAAATCAGACCAGAAAAACAATTAAGAATACCTTTTAGGGAAGATGCGTGAACTATTGAGTGTGGGCAAGATGACTGAATAGGTATTTTCAATGTCTAATTGCTATGATTCTATGAAGTGGTATTATGTAAGCAATTCATTACAATATCAGCAAGTACCATTGTCTCTTTATGTATGAACTTCTTTTAATGGCTGATTTTAATGTAGCTTTTACAACTCGTTTTTTAAAAAAAAGAGAATGCCAAGCACCTTTCTACCATATCAGTTCAAGTGGAATTAGTATTCAGAGAAGAACATTAAAGCAGCTAGTCTCTTTTGTTTGCAACATGCACAACAAAGAATGCCTTACATCAGAAGTTAAACACTATCATTACTGCAGACCTTTTACTTCACAAATAGCATGATCTTTTATATATTAGGAATATTGCAAGATTAAGAACAGCACCAAGAGAGATAAAAGCAGAAGATGATGGATGTTTTAGAGGGTGGCAGAATCTGCAACACAGCAGGTCTCTTCTCCCCACATCTACCCTGCAATACTTTGTCAAAGGCAGCTCCCATATGTGGTGAAGAGACCCTGGGCGTTTCAAGTCTTGGAAACGCACAGTGATGCCCTCACAAGTTCATCACACTCGCGTAATAAAAAGCATTCTGAACATTTTTTTGTCATGAGATCTCTGAAAAATAGAGATTGCTGCTTGTGTTTTTCCAAAGGCCCCCACAGCTCCTTCTTACAGGGATCCTGGGCCTTACTGTAATCTCAGCCCTGCCTCCAATAACAGACTGCCATTTCCTCTGCAGAATAATTAACATCATTAAGATACTTAAGTTGCAGAACCACTATCTGTGGTACATAACATACCGTTTAAATTAGCCTCTGTACTAGATGATTGGAAGGTAGATAACATAACATCTACGTTTAAAAAAGCTTCAGAGTGATCCTAGCAATTACACGCTGGTAAGTCTAACTTCAGTACAAAGCAAACTGGTTGAAACTATAGTAAAGAACAGAATTCTCAGACACATATATGAATACAGTTTGTTGGGGAAGAGTCAACATACCTTTTGTAAAAGGAAATCCTGCCTCACCAATCTATTTGAATTCCTTGAGAGAGTCAACAAACATGTGGACAAGGTTGATCCAGTGTACTTGGACTTTCAGATAGCCTTTGACAAGGTCCCTCACTGAAAGCTCTTAAGCATAGTAAGCAGTCATGGGATAAGAGGGAAGGTCCTCTCATGTATCAGTAACTGATTAAAAGACAGGAAACAAAGGGTAGGAATAAAAGGTCAGTTTTCACAATGAAGAGAGGTAAATAGCTGGGTCCCCTAAGGATCTACATTGAGACCTGTGCTGTTCAATATATTCATAAATTATCTGGAAAAGGGGGTGAACAGTGAGGTGGCAACATTTGCAGATGTGATGCAAAATTACCCAAAAAAGTTAAAGTCCAAACCTGACTGCAAAGAGTTACAAAGTGGGTGGCTGGGCAACAAAATGGTAGATGAACTTCAATGTTGATGAGTGCAAAGTAATGCACATGGGGAAAAAATAATTCCAACTTGGATTTGTCAAGAACAAATCATGTCAAACCAACTGAATAGCTTTCTTTGACAGGGTAAGTAGCCCTGTGGATGGGGGGAAAGTAGTAGATGTAGTATATTTTGACATTAGTAAGGCTTTTGATACGATCTCTCATGACCTTCTCATAAACAAACTAGGGAAATATAGCCTAGATAGAGCTATTATAAGGTGGGTGCATAACTGGTTGGAAAACCATTCCCAGAGAGTAGTTATCAATGGTTCACTGTCAAACTGGAAGGGCATAACAAGTGGGGTCCCTCAGGGATCGCTTCTGGGTCTGGTTCTGTTCAATATCTTCATCAATGAGTTAGATAATGGCACAGAGAGTAAACTTAGAAACTTATATAGTTTGCAGATCTTAAAAACCTAGGAGGGATTGCAAGTGCTTTGGAGGATAGAATTAAAATTCAAAATGACCTGAACAAACTGGAGAAATGGTCTGAAGTAAATAGGATGAAATTCAAAAGGACAAATGCAAAGTACTCCATGTAGGAAGGAACAATAATTTGCACACATACAAAATGAGAAAGACTGCCTGGGAAGGAGTATAGCAGAAAGGGATCTGGGGGTTATAATGGATCACAATCTAAATATGAGTCAACAGTGCAACATCATTCTGGAATGTTGTATTAGCAGAAGTGTTGTAAGCAAGACATGAGATGTAATTCTTCCACTCTACTCAGCTCAGATTAGGCCTCAATTGGAGTATTGTGTCCAGTTCTGGGTGCCACATTTCAGGAAAGATGTGGACAAACTGGAGAAATTCCAGGGAAGAGCAACAAAAATGATTAAAGATCTAGAAAACATGTCCTATAAGGGAAGATTGAAAAAAAAATGGGTTTGTTTAGTCTGGAGAAGAGAAGACATGATAACAGTTTTCAAATACATACAAGGTTGTGGGATAAAATTGTTTTCCTTAACCTCTGAGGGTAAGACGAGAAGCAATGGGCTTAAATTGCAGCAAGGGAGGTTTAGGTTGGACATTAGGAAAAACTTCCTAACTGTCAGAGTGGTTAAGCACTGGAATAAATTGCCTAGGGAGGTTGTGGATTCTCCATCACTGGAGGGTTAGACAAAACCTGTCAAGGATGGTCTAGAGAATACTCAGTCCTGCATGAGCGCAGGGGACTGGACTAGATGATCTACTGAGGTCTCTTCCAGTCCTACAATTCTATGATTCTTTATATACAAAAGGAGTATTTCTAAATTAGCTGTTACACTCAAGAATGAGATCTTAGAGTCATTGTGGATAGTTCTCCGAACACATCTGCTCAATATACAACAGCATTCAAAAAACTAACAATATTAGGAATCTTTAGGAAAAGGATAGATAATAAGACATACTCTATTTAAAACTGTGGTATGCCCACACTTGAATACTGCGTGCAGCTCTGATCACCCCGTCTCAAAAAAAGATATATTAGAATTGGAAAAGATGCAGAGAAAGGCAAAAAAATGATTAGGTGTATGGAACAGCTTGCATACAATGAGAAATTAAAAGGACTGGGACTGTTAGTCTTAGAAAAGAGACAACTAAGGGGGGATGTCATAGAGGTATATAAAGTCATGAATGGTGTGGAAAAAGTGAATAGGAAAGTGCTATTTACTTCTTTACACAGCACAAGAACTAGAGGTCACCTGATGAAACTAATAGGCAGCAGGTTAAAAAAAATAAAAGGAAGTACTTCTTCACACAATCAACTTGTGGAACTCCTTGTCAGTGGATGTTGTGAAAGCCAAAAGTATAAGTGGGTTCAAAAAAGAATCAGATAAGTTCATGGAGGATAACTATCAATGGCTATTAGCCAAGTTGGTCAGTGATGGAATCCATTGCTCCAGGTGTCCCTAAACCTCCAACTGCTAGAAGCATCTGCCATTGGCCACTGAGAAAGACAGAATATTGGGCTAGATGGACCATTGGTCTGATCCAGAATGGATGTTCTTATGCTTAAAACTAAGTCAACATTAAAAATAAGGTCATTCTATGTCTTGGACAAAGGAAAGGTACTATGAAATACCATGAACTGATGAAAAATAAAGTTCTAGGGTCTGATTCTGATCACACTTACATAAGTGTAAACAAGGTGTTCTTCCCCTGCCCACAGCCATGCCCACTGATGTTAAGGGAGTTACACTAATCAACATGGCAATGAAAGAGGAATGGGAACCATGCTGATACTATCAGAAGCCCTCTTTTCAATGTATTTTTCAATAATGTGCTTATTTCTCTCTTGAGCATTAAACAGCCACTTTAGTTTTTAAAACACGTATAGATGCTTTAGAAATTTACACAGTGAACATTAAAATCTCTTAACTTCATAACACTGCTTTCTAGAATCAACAGTTTCATTAGCTGTTACATTCTGTGCCATCTTTCAATTTTCATAGGCATTTTTCTGTTGAGCTCTCCTTAAGCCAGTTCTTTTCTGTTCAATGTAAAAACCAGCTCCCTCTAAAATATTTTGTGTATGAATATTGGTGTGATGCTATTTTGTATTTTCCCAGTGCAAAAAAACCCCTCTGTGTTACTTACATTATTGTTGTGCAATTGCAGCATGCATATACAATTACTCTGTGCATGCAAATCAGATAGTTTCAAAAGCAAATATTCATTTATGCACATAGCTGTCCATTTATACATGAAATTATAGTGACTGCATATACACTTCTGAAAGTCAGACAAGAATGGATTTTGGTCCTATGAATACTGTACTTGGGACAGTCTCGTCACATAGAAAATAAAGGTTTAGAATATCTTTCGTGAGCTAACTAATATGTAAGTGCCAGGATAGGTTAAGATGGAACTAGTATTGTAGTACAAATTTTCCTTACTGCATCCTAGAATCCCTCTCCACAATGCTCATGATATCACATTGACTAATTGTTATGGATGATGTATAAAGATCATATGAATAGTGACTCTGGTGGGCTGACTCAGAATCTTATGATCATTATATTGACCAGTGAACTATTATGGACAGACATCACTATCTTTGTTGTGAGGTCAGAGTATATTTCTCCCATCAGGACAAAGGACTACCTTCTGACCTAATGGAATGCTTAGCTTTCAAGAGGTTGAAGAAAGAATATTGCCTTGGCAACAGACATTTTATTAGTGATTTGGTACTTTATAATGATTTGTAGTCCTTGCCCAATAATACAAAAGCACCTATAATGCCCTCTACATCAAGGTTCATCTCCATTTGTCACCATGGTATTCATATGATCGGTGAGTGATGAATTATGAAGGAAGAGCAGCAGAGCATCAATGGTGGAAGTCTTGCTCTGAATTAGATTGACTACAGCATATGTCATGAAATCTTATGTCATGTCTGAATAGAAGGCAAAGAAAGATTTTGTGTGTTCATCATAGGGTTCATGCAATGCCAGAACAGAACTGTTCAAAAAGGCTAACAACTGGGTTCATTCAGTTTTAGTCTTGTCACAACGTAGACTGTTTCTTGTTCTGGAGTTTTCAAATTATTTTGCAGATAAGATATCTCAGATCTGAAGTGATGTCTGCCTACAGGATAATGGGACAAATTCAGATTCTTGCTTGTCTGGGTTTCAGCTTGTGAAATGAGCGCACAAGCTATGCTCTGCAGGTCAGATCCATTTCCCTACTGCCTGTGGACAGCCAATGGGGAAGAACTGGAGCCATTATAGGAGATGATTGTTACCCTCTTGAAAGGAAGCAAGATGACAGTATCTTTTAAAGAAGCATTTGTTAGACCCTTGATTAAGGAGCCTCTCTCACCACAGATAATCTTTCCAATTATCACCCCATCTATACATTTTGGGGGTAGACTGGGACAACTCAAACAACAACTGCTTAAAAATTAATTGTGTGTGTTCATAAATCTCTGATACATAAAGCATGAGTCTTACCTCTTCCATGCTATTTGGTATGGTTATTGTTAGCTATTGGGATTACATATTATGCAATTTGTCTTATCCAAATGCAGTGTCAAGTAGAAAATTAACTGTGGTTTAACTGCAATCATAACTGCATGACCACAATCTAATTCCAGAATGAAAAAGGTGGACCAGCAATACAGACTGACTACCAATATAGGGCTAGAGATTTAGCTGGTTTAAATCAGCACAGCTCCATTGATTTCAATAACTTTAAAAAGGCAGAAGAAAAATGGATTTCAATGGAGCTTTATCAGTTCTTTTTCATAGGTTCATAAATTCCAAGGCCAGAAGGAACCATTGTGATCACCTAGCCTGACTTCCTGTATAACACAGGCCATAGAATTTCCCCCAAATAATTCCTATAGCATGTCTTTTAGAAAAACATCCAATCTCGATTTACAAACTGTTAGTGATGGAGAATCCACCACATCCTCACCACGATCATCAAGCATGCAGTCAGCTGAGGACTATTGCACCAGTCAGAGGTGGCCACGGTTGTGGCATCACACCAGTCATTGTGTAGTGAAGTTCCCAAACCTGGCTCAATCCTGTGAATCCCTGAATCTCTGGGGCAGCCCCACAAGTTGCACCAGATCAGGTCAGCGTGTATACCTCTTCACTCGTCAATACAGAGTTTGAGAGCACAGTATACTGGAGTCTTTTTGTCCATCCTGGCAACATGGCCAAAGACCATGCAATGCCACTTTTGAATATAATGAGTGATTGAAGGAAGGCCAGGTCTCCGTGAGACTGACATTTTGCACAAAGTGAAACCACTTCATGCTCAGGAATTGGCGCTGACAGCAGATATGAATTGCCTCTATCCATTCCACATCTGCCTGTATAAGAATTCACCATGACCCTTAGTAAATTGTTCCAAGAGTTAATTACACTGTTAAAAATGTAAACCTTATTGTCAGTCTTTGTCAGGACCTCAGGATCTGACCCATAATGTGACTGATAGATTTTTGTACAGGAGTCACAGCACATCAATAGCACTCCATTCTCCAGGACATTCCAAAGTACATTACATTCACTTTTCAGCTTTAGTGCAATGTTGCAGCATGACATCACTCAATAAAACTCTCCTTGATATCTGAAGAGCTTAACACAATCCCTCCAAAGTGGCAAATATGTTAGCACCTGAAAACAAGATTTTTTTTTTATTATGCCGCAGAGCAGCCCATCTTAATTCCCCTTCACATCATTGTCTAGTGGGTTCCACAGCAGCTTCAGAGAATGGTGCAGTTTAGGTCACATTGTAATCTTTTGCATTCACCTTCACAGCATGCTGAAAATGCTTACAATTATGACGCAGCCCTGACTCTTTATAGCTGAGGTCATAGTCAGTTTAGAAATAAACTCTAAATAAACTCTGTTTTATCTCTAAATCTGGCTTGACCTGAATTTCAGTAGCCTGGACAATTTGTAGTTATCATACACACATACGTCACACCAATCTGAAAGCCACATCCTTTTAGATTACTCCTAGCAACTGTTTAATAAGGAAGCTCTGGCATTGTGCCATTACCGCTAACTTACAAATAGCAACAGCTATTCTATAGCAACAACATTAAGCAGTGCTAGCTTATCCAACTGGAAAATTCCAGGGGAAAATCAAGCAGGAAGAATATATTATAATTGCTTGCATTGGAATCTAGTCAAAACATTAGGGCTACCACTCCTCCTACTAAAAATCATACCATGGAATTTTCAATTGGCAAAAAATTGGATTTCACCTCTCATCTTTAAGGTAAAGCCCTCTAGCAGCACAGTGTCCCCCTACCACAGTGTAAGGGTATTCGTTCAGTAGTGGCCCAGAGGGAAGAGTGCTACCTCTGCGTCACACCAGCACCAAATGCTGGGATGACACCTGGACATTTCTGAGGCCTTTCCCCCAAGCAGCCCTATCCCTGTGCAGCTTGAAAGCTCTGCTGTGGTCACAGCTCAAGGCTGCAGGCCAGATCTGAAATGTGCAATATAGTTGACATTTTCTTTAATTCTACTATTACTTAAAACAGGCCAAGGGCAAGGGGCAAACCAGATAGCTTGTAATGAACTGTAGCTGAGTTAACCAGTTCAAGTGTACGCCAATTCTTTAATGTTATGAAACGTATCTGTCATGCAAGGGGTCAATGAAAAGCTCATGACTTACTGGTTATTAATATCATTGTTAATGTAGGTGCGAACAACTAATGCAAAGTTAAGGACATAAACTGAAATTATAATTTTTAAAATGTGTTTGCCAGCCAGCCAACCAGAAGTTACTCCACCCTAGACAGAGGAATGTAGTTTTTCCCCCTGGGAGAAACTGACAAAGTAGTTTGAAAGACAATGAGAATGTATTTACATATTGCATGAATAGACCCATCAAGCTAACAAGGGGTGGAGGCAAACCTCACACTATCACAGTGTGGTGGAGATTGACAATCACACATTTAATGTTCATGCCATTACACTGGAGGGGGCAGGATCTAAATAATTTGCATTTTAGCAGACAACTCCAGCAAGAAACTTCCTTCATCAGGAGACTTCTTGTCACCTTTTTGACAGCTTGAATGAACTTTATCTATGGGTAACCCTTAGAAGAACTCATTTCAAAGGGTCACTGGAGTATAAAGGAGAAGGGCAAAGAAACCTCAAGTTATCTAACTTTCACCTAAGACAACAAAGGGTCCGGCCCTTTGACTTTGAGGGATAGATCCTGATCCAAGAACTGGGTCAGCCATCTTGATGGAAACATTACATGAGAATTTTACCTCTAGCTTGTTAAGTTTTTGTTACTAGGAACTGTTTTATTTCTTTTTCTCTTGTAACAATGTCTGACTTTAATCCTTATATTTGCACTCACTTAAAACATCTCTCTTTGGAATGAAATATGCTTATTTTTATGTTTAATTTAGACCAATCCAGAGCTGTGTATGAACTGAACTGTTTAGTAACTCCAGTTAAAGTAACAAACTGTTGGATATTGACTCTTTAGAGGAGCAATGAACCTTAACATTTCTCTGATTGTTCAGAGACAGGACTGGACATTTCAGAACAAACATTTTTGGGAAATTTGGGGCTGGAGAGAGTGTGGCACCAGCTTACTAGTTGTTAAACAAGGCTGGGGGAGACCAATGGAAGTCGGTGATATTGCAGGCAGGCTCCTGGATCCAAAGCACTGGACCAGGGATGCCCAATACATAGTGTGGGTGCTTGTTGCTGACTGTGGGAGTCCCAGGCAGAGAACTACTGTAGCAAAGCTTTAGGGGGCTTATGGGTTACAGGGTAAGAGGTGACTACTCTTCATCTGTCTGGATTGCACCCCAGAACTTAACACTTACCTCCAGAGTAAGTGACTGAAAGAATTCCATCAGTTCTATATGTTTGTACCATGTCCTTGTGAATTGTAGCTGACAGACTCATTGCTATAATGATTCTGGAAATATTACTGTGCTCTAAATGCATGAGTTCTTCACAAGAAGCACATTACAGTCAAAATGTCTTCACTTTTACACCTGCCATTATTTAAATGGCTGAATGCAATTCCACTGAACATGGCACATTATTACAATGGAATGTTTACCACAAAAAAAGCAAATAGAAGAGCACAAAAGAAAAGCATAGGAAAATAAATTTATAGAGCGAGACACTCTGGAGTATCTCTTCCAACATCATAATATTAACAAATCTCTTTCTAGTCAGCAGAAAGAGATTGTATGTTATTAAGAAAGGCAGAATACATGGAGTTACTTTCTGTAATGCACAAGTAAATACCAATGGTTGCCACCAATGGTGGCCATGTAAAAGTCAATACCAGAACTCCCATTGAGCTCAGTATATCCAGGATATCACCCCCAGCTGTTAAATGTTTGGTAAAGAATTCCAAGTAAGATACACAGAATTAAGTCTAGCTGAGACAAGATCAACACCTTTCTTTGAGCAAGCTGAGATATGAGAAGCAATATATTGCAAGTCCAGCCACTAGATTCGGATGGAGTTCTGTTCAGGATGTCTCTAGGTTCTGCATGGTCCCATGTAAAGTAAACTATACAGGAGGTCTCTGTCCGACACCCGGGGGTGTAAGGTCTGTTCTGCAGCTACCTAGGTAATACTGGGCTCAGACTACACTGCCACAATTGTCTTCTCTAACGTCTGGCTACGAGTTGCCAAATATTCCTCTTTAGATAGAGCCAGTTGGAAAATCTTTGATAAAATCATATTCTGTCAGAATAAGCAGTTCCATCATAATCAAAATACTTCATGAAATCATCTTGCATTTGCCGGAATTCATTTTAGAAACAAACTGGAAAAAAATTGGCCAATGCTGAAACATCCATTTTCGGCTTTTTGGAACAAGACACTTAGATTTTATTTTGAATTTTTTATTTTATTCTATAAATAATATAATACAAAATAAAAAAGTCAAAATAAAAAAAGTCTAAATGAAACATTTCAATTGACCTACAACTTTTTTTTACCTTTCCTTTGAGAATTTCTAATTTTTTTTTTAGCGTTTGTTCAATGCAGAATAAAGCCAGTTTTTTAAAAATCTCAAAATCTTTTGCAAAACAGTTTTGTCCTCAGTGCAGTACTATCTTTAGACATTTTGCTCCACTGACAACAGATAAGGGTTCTTCTCTTCATATTTGGTAGGAGGGAAAACAGCAGAACAAAGATAATGGATTCCAAGAAGGCTGACTTTAGCAAACTCAGGGAGTTGGTAGGTAACATCCCATGGAAGTCTCAGGGAAAACAATTTGAGAATGCTGGCAGTTCTTTAAAGAGACATTAGAAAGGACACAAGAGTAAACTATCCCACTGCTTAGGGAAGATAGGAAGTATGGAAAGAGACCACTCTGGCTTAACCAGGAGATCTTTAATGATCTGAAACTCAAAAACGAGTCCTACAAAAAGTGGAAACTAGGTCAAATTAGGAAAGATGAATATAAAAAAACAACAACACAAGCACGTAGGGAGAACATTAGAAAGGCCAAGGAACAAAATGAGATTAAAGTAGCTAGAGACAAAAAGGGTAACAAGAAAACGTTCTACAACTACATTAGACACAAGAGGAAGACTAAGGACAGGGTAGGCCCATTACTCAATGAGGGGGGAAAGACAACAGAAAATGTGGAAATGGCAGAAGTGCATAATTACTTTTTTGTTTCAGTTTTCACCAAAAAGGTTAGTAGCGATCAGACGTCTAACAGTGAATGTCATCGAAAATGAGGTAGAATCAAAGGCTAAAATAGGGAAAGAACAAGTTAAAAATTACTTAGATAAGTTAGATGTCGTTCAGTCAGCAGGGCCTGATGAAACACATCCTAGAATACTCAAGGAGCTGACTGAGGAAATATCTGAGCCATTAGCAATTATCTTCAAAAACTCATGGGAGATGGGAGAGATTCCAGAGGAGTGGAAAAGGGCAAATATAGTGCCAATCTATAAAAAGGGAAATAAGGACAACCTGGGGAATTACAGACAGACAGCTTACCTTCAGAACCCAGAAAGATAATGGAGCAAATAATCAAGCAATTAATTTGCAAACACCTAGAAAATAATAAGGTAATAAGTAATAGTCAGCATGGACTTGTCAAGAACAAATCATGTCAAACCAACCAAATAACCTTTTTTAACAGGGTAAGAAGCCTTGTGAATGGGAAGAAGAGATAGATGTGGTATATTTTGACTTTAGTAAGGCTTTTCATACTGCATGCAGGGCTGGCTTTAGGATCTGCGGGGCCCGGTTTGAATACCCAGTGGCGGTCCGGGTCTTCAGCGGCAGGGGGTCCGCTCCACGTCTTCTTCGGCATTGAAGGACCCCCCCGCTGCCGAAATGCTGCCGAAGACCCAGAGCGGACCCCTCGCCGCCGAAGACCTGGAGTGGACTGCCGCCGGGTGAGTAAAACAAATTAAAAAGGCGCCTAAGGCGCGGGGCCCTCTTAGGCACGGGCGTGGGGCCCCCTTCGGTGCGGGGCCCGATTCCGGGGAATCAGCCTAAAGCTGGCCCTGCTTGCATGACCTTCTCATAAACAAACTAGAAAATATAGCTTAGATAGAGCTAATATAAGATGGGTGCATAACTGGTTGGAAAACCATTCCCAGGGAGTAGTTATCAGTGGTTCACAGGCAACCTGACAGGCATATTGAGTGGGGTCCCATAGTGATCAGTCCTTGGTCCAGTTCCATTAAGTATCTTCATAGATGATTTAGATAATGGCATGGAAAGGGCACTTATAAAGTTTGCGGATGATACCAAGCTGGGAGGGATTGCAAGTGATTTGGAGGATAGGATTAACATTCAAAATTACCTGGACAAACTGGAGGAATTATCTGAAGTAAATGGGATGTAATTCAATAAGGACAAATTCAAAGTACCCCACTTATGAAAAAACAAGCATTTGCACCCTTACAAAATGGGAAACGACTACCTAGGAAGGAGTACTGCAAAAAGGGACCCGGGGGTTATACTGGATCATAAGCTAAATATAAGACAACAGTGTAACACTGTTTTTAAAAAAAGTAAAGATCATTCTGGGATGTATTAACAGGAGTGTTGTAAGCAAGACATGAGAAGTAATTCTTCCGCTCTACACAGCTCTGATAAGGCCTCAACTAGAGTATTGTGTCCAGTTCTGAGTGCCACATTTCAGGAAAGATGTGGAAAAATTGGAGCAAGGCCAGAGAAGAGCAACAAAAATGATGAAAGGTCTAGAAAACATTACTTATGATGGGAAAATTGAAAAAAATTGGCTTGTTTAGTCTGGAGAAGAGAAGACCAAGGAGGGACAATGATAACAGTTTTAAAGTACATAAAAGGTTGTTAAAAAGGAGGTAGATGAAAACTTGTCGTCCTCAACCTCTGAGGACAGGACAAGAAGCAATGGGCTTAAATTGCAGCAAGGGAGGTTTAGGTTGGACATTAGGAAAAACTTTCTAACTGTCAGGGTAGTTAAGCACTGGAAGAAAATGCCTAGGGAAGTTGTGGAATCTCTGTCATTGGAGGTTTTAAATAACAGGTTAGATAAACACCAGTCAGGAATGGTCTAGGTATTACTTAGTCCTGCCTGGAGTGCAGGGGACTGGACTAGATGACGTACTGAGGTCTGTTCTAGTCCTACACTTCTATGATTCTATGTTTGGACCACCCTTTTCCTTTGATATTTTTTTCTAATTAAAAAGCAACAGAGGGTCCTGTGGCACCTTTAAGACTAACAGAAGTATTGGGAGCATAAGCTTTCGTGGGTAAGAACCTCACTTCTTTAAATCTTGAGTCAGCCAAGAAATTATGTTGGTCTCTTGGGCATTCAGATTCTTTTAAGAGCCTTCTCCCTCCCATATTATACCCTTCTTCCTTACCACCACTGAATAGGGAAATTATGCAATTTTAAACCTGGGACTATTATTATTAAATAATAATAACAAATCTTGTACTGTCCCTGCATACTGTAGCTCACCACAATGGCTTCTATTTAATTGCTCAGGGGATTTATACAATGCAATGTTAGTTAAATCACACTTTACCAAGTAGCTAACAGCAATACTTGCTGTCCAAAAATTATGTGGCTCTATACTAAACTGCTACATACACCTTTTCCTATGTTTTGCTCATCCTATGCTTTCAAATTAAGAAGGACCCCAATAATATGACTGTATACAGTGTAAGAATCTAACCATTTATTGAGATTTTGGTACTGCTACATTTCCATTTTCAGTATTTAAAGCCCTCTTAGGAAATTCTGGGACCAAGAAAAAGATTACTAGGATAGAAATCAGAAAAATCAAAGTGTCTACATTTAGGAAAACATTGGCTGCTCTGGTCCAGACAATATCAAATGCAAACAACACAATGTGCCAAGCTCCATATTGTGATATACAGCATCTGGCACCAAGTTTCTTGTCAAATCCATGCTCTTCATGTGTAGTGAATTCTCTCAAAATTTTTTACTGCACTAAGTAGTGCTATAAGACTGATCTCTTCATTTTTAATTGATAAATAGCAAAATAAAGATACTAATGCTGTATATATAGAAAATTACTTCGCCATTGCTAATTAGTCAGTAGTCTTTTCCCAAAAGGGGATTAAAAATCTCACTTTTCAATTTTTTTGTACTGTAATAATGTTCTCACTTGAAATGAACTCAAGATGACTACCAAGGGGCAGCTCAGTAAACATCTTGTTTTTGTATTATTCCTCCCACCCCCACAACTTACATTCCTGAAAATTGTTCCAGTGTTCAGAACAGTACTCTAATGTTCCTGAGTTATAAATACCTGTAATTTAACACTGAAAGACAACTTTACAATAGGCTAACTTCCGTCACTCAACAAAGCACTTTTAAGAAAGAATTTTCGCTTAGGAAGAAGTGAATGAGAGTAGGTGGAAGAATTTTAACAGAAAGCATCATTATCAGTAGTATCAGGAATGTATGTGGCCTTTTCTGAGAATCTATGACAAACTGCACTAAACAACATGAAATGTAGACAGCACATTTTTCATATGTAGAAGGACATAGATAGAAGCTTTGTGTTGTGGAGACACTTTCTCCTTGCACACTCAAATTTAATTCACAACATCTAGCATTCAGTTAAAATTGATCTGAAGGATCTGAAGTGTCCCCTAACACTTTATTCTTGGGATCCCATTTCCCCCCACCCCTCATTTCCTTTTTGGATGGTGACATGGTCCCGACTTATTCTCAGGGGACGACAGACCTATCTGGATGCCGATGCTTCTCTCTGATTGATCACCTGGGTGGATGCTTGTGCAATGATCTTACTTCCAACCCCAGAGTTAACTAAGCTCCACACCACTCCAGAGGCCAAGCCTGTTAACTTTCATTTGCCTGAATTCCCTTAAACTAGGAAGCCTGTTGCCCCCTGTTGCAAGTTGCCACCACCCTCCCAAATCTGGGTCTCCGCGAGGCCATCAAGTCAGACAACTGTGGTGGAGAATTTTTAGGAGAAAATGGTGAAAACAAATAGCACAGAACACAGAAAGTGATTCATTTGAGATATATTTTAACCCAGAAAGGGATTTCTACAGCACTAAGACACTAGATGTCAGACCAGAAGGTATGCTAGCTTGTATCAAATATTTGATAGCTGAACTGTTTAAGCTTTGCTGTGACAAAATGCTATATTATTACCTGAACAGATATATTTCATGCATTAGCAATAAAAAGCGCTATAATTGTAAGATCCACAAACTGCTAAACAGCTTTGTTTAAATTATGCATGCAAACTTTATGGAACAACCTATCAACCGATCATCTGCCACTTGATGCATATTAATTTTATGCTCGACTGCTTCAGCTGCTATTTCATCAGGATGTTTACTGCTATTTAAGGCTTATTACTTCACAGGGAAAGAAATATTGTCATTATACACGCACATATATTTTTATACAGGGCCCAGCACAGGTATCAAGATTAAATACAATAAGATACTGACTACAGTGTAGAACCTTTGGGAATGTGAAGCTAACCTTACTTGTGCATTATTTTTCTCTTTGAGGTTTTTTAGTATTTTAAATAATAAAAATAGAGACAGGCCAATATAACTTGGGATATTAATACTGATTTGTGGTTTTTTTTTTAAATGAGGATGTAAATTGATTCTTAGGAAAACTAAGGATTCATAGCACTGACTTGAGCCAGGCAAACTGGTGACAGACACTAACTCTTACCACTCACAGGTCCAGGGATAGCCTTCTATAATTTGCTGGACCTCAACCAAGAAGTAAAGTTGGTTATGTGGAATTCATAATTATAGGCATTTGATAGAAATTATTAAAAACCCACACAGCCCTAACATGGTGTCCTCCTTTATACTTTATAAACAGAATCTTTGTCCTGTAATCCAGGACTCTATCTAGGGTAAAATATTTATGGCCTTCTGAGCCATGGATTCGGGCTCTGCAACAGGCCACCATGTTGAAGAAACAGGCCATCCAGCTGCATAAGTAAAATGTACATACATATGCAGTTGCTTGGGGAAGGAATGCTTACGTACATAAGCTCTATGCCTCCTGCACACCACAGAACACCTGTGTTCTGCCTCAGTTCTAACCGCATAAAGGAGAGCAGCATGCAGGAGTTATGAGAGTTCTAGGGATGCCTTACACCCAGATGACTGTAGAGACAGGAGACAACGTTGTAGGAAAAAACAAACAAACAAAAAAAAGATAGATGGCAGTGAGTGGTTGAGTACCTGATTGCTAGGAAGGAGTGGGGTTCTTTGTAATCACTGGAAAGAAGGATGCTCCTACTTTTCTTCCACCCCACTTTGCTTTTGGGACTATCCCAATTGACAAGAGGAAAGAAACTCTCTGAACCTTTTTTAATATCCATTTTTGGGGATGAGCGAGGAACAGCTGAGAAACTCTTTGGCTCAATAGGTCCCCTCTGTTACCTTCCTCCCTGAGCTAGTTACACCATTTAAACCTCACCTCAAGAGAAGAACCCAATTAGCTGAGTACTGCTATAGCTTATGCAGTCTAAGGCTTGCAGAGCCACTGTGAACCAAGAACACCAGAGGCAAATTTGGTCTGAATGGCACAGCCATTGGGACCAATGGAAAATGATTATTTCAGTGCATGTCCAGGCTAGAGGTCCTCGAAAAAGTAGTAAGACAAATCCCTTCAAATTCTGTCTAGTTAAGATAATTCTGCAGAAGACATGCACATAGCACACACCTGTTCCACTTATCAGACATTCACTTAGAATATTAAGTATATTCTATGAAATAGGAGAAGATATGTTTACTGTTATCAAAAGACATGGAGGAAATTAGTAACACCTCATTAAACATATCAACCAGCGCAGAATCATCGCCCCAAGAGAAAGTTCTTGTCTAGTACCTTTGCTGACAGATATTAAACCAATAAGAGTGTGGCACCTGCTCAAGCAGCATAATCAGTCACAAGGGAGCTTAACTTTTGATTTCATTTCCGTGTGTGGTATTTCATTACGACCTCTCTCTCCCACTTCATCAGAATACACAATTTCAATAGGAATACTTCTTTTTCCTTCCAGCTTTGCAAATATTAATCAGTGTTCATCAGTGACAGTCTTAAAAGTAAGGGGGGGGGGCTTTGGGACAGAAGGAGAAAACAGAGGTATGTTAAGCTTTTATTAAAACTTGTATTTTCTACTTTAGGAATGAAAAACAATTTAGTTTGTTTAAAAAAGGGATGTGAATTTTTTGAATTAGAAGAAAGAGGTAGCCTCTGTATGTGGAGAACTGCTCAGAAAAGGATTGTATTTTTTATGTAAACAATAAAAATACCATTGAGAAAGACAAGAGATGGAAAAGGCAACTCTAGTGGATTGGACAGGAGAATTGAATCAAGAGTGCCTCAGTTCCAGTCCCAGGTCTGACAGCAACTTGCTGTATAACTACAGGTCTGTCTCATCTTATGCGGGGGTTCCGTTCCACGGTTAGCACGTAAAGTGAAAACCGTGTATAGCCAAAATTCCATTGAGTTCAATGGCGGGCAAAATTGCCTGCACTACAGGTATAGTATTAAAATTGTTATTTTTCTCTCTTTTTTTGTTTTTTGTTTTGTTTTTGCTGACTGCGTAAAGTTGAAATTGCGCATTTTAAATGCGTGTAAGATGCGACAGACCTGTATGGGAAAAGTAATCTAATCTCTCTGTCTCAGTTTCCTTCATCTATAAAACAGGGACAATATTTACTTACCTCATACATTCCTAACATGCTCCATTTGCTACAATATGCTCTCTTATACCGCACTTTAAAAATCAGCACCTATATAATTCCCAAACACTAATTTCAAGACTGAACACTAGGAGCATTGCCTCTTTGCTATTTTTGTACAGTATCCGGCCCAGTGGGCTCCTGTGGTGGGGTGGCTGCCCCACACAGGAAGAGGAAGGGGTTAAAAGCAGCACCAGGGAGGCTGCGCAGAACCCACTAATCAGGAAAGGGCGTACTGAGCCTACCAATAGGGGGAAGGCTTGCTGGAGCAGCCGATCAGGGCTGGTGAGGGCCATATTGTGATGCTCTGTACCTCAGGGGAACACCCTGCACCCCCATGTTCATCCTTATAATGTGATTGTGTGGTATCCAATGCAAAGTTTGTCATGTCAGGTGTCTTCAAAGGGTCATGATGCACTGAGCATTGTTGTTATACTAATGTTATAGATTGTAATTTCATGTATATAGTTATGAGGCTGAAAATGTGTCCTTATGACTTAAAACAAGCCCAGGCAAAAACTCTCCAGGAGAAAAGAGGCAGTCCACACCTCATCAGGGCATGTATGGGACAAATCCAGCCCGGTCTCACAGGAACAAAAGACGCTGGCCTAGGCAGCAACAAAGGATCTGTTGGACTCTCGTGTGAGTTACCCTCCTTCCCTCGATCAGTTTGGGACTATGATGAGGTAATGCTCACCTGACTCTGAAGGGGGCGGGTCAAAGCCAAGAGGGAAGAAAGAACAAACATGATAAAAGGGAGAGACATTTGTCATGCTCTCTCTCTCCTCCACCTCCATCTACAGACACCACACCAAGCGACTGAAGCTCTGATCAAAGGGGAGAGCCTGGCTGAAGAGCAACCAGCCAGCCTGTGGTGAGAAGCATATAAGTTTGTAAGGGTACTGAAAGCTTAGAATGCATTTTGCTTTTATTTCATTTGACCAAATCTGACTTGTTGTGCTTTGACTTATAATCACATAAAATCCATCTTTTGTAGTTAATACAGGTGTTTGTTTATTCTACCTGAAGCAGTGTGTTTGGTTTGGAGCGTGTCAGAGACTCCCCTTGGGATAACAAGCCTGGTATATATCTTTCTTTGTTAAATTGACAAACTCTCATAAGCTTGCAGTGTCCAGTGGACATAACTGGACACTGCAAGACGGAGGTTCCTAGGGTTGTGTCTAGAACCAGAGATACTGGCTAGTGTCATTTGGTTGCACAATCCAAGCAGCGCCTGGCCAAAAGTGCTCGGTCACGTAGCTGGAAGCACCTTACATGCTAGAGGCTGTGCGTGAACAGCCCAGAAGTGGGGGTTCTCACAGCAGAGCAGGGTAAGGCTGGCTCCCAGAGTCAAGGATTGGAGTGACCTAGCAGATCACCGGTTCATAAAACACCAAGGGAACATCACACATCTCTAAAGGGCTGCTCAGCAGCCCAAAGGGAAGTCTCTCCCTGAAAGGCAAGGGAGAAGGACTGACTGCCTGAAGAAGTGCCCTAGATAGAGCAGTGCTGGGCAGGGGCAGCACACTTGCTAATGAGGAGAGTGGCTGGTATCCAGACTGCAGTTTGCCCCTGAGGCGAGGGGCTGGACCTTGGACTGCAGTTGGCTGCTGAGGCAAGGCGGGACTAAGGACTGCTGATACTGGAATGGGGGCACAGCCAGAGGACCGTGCCCAGAAGAGGATGCTGCAGTCTGGGGAGCAATGCAGGTCCCAGAGTGGTGGAGACAGCAAAGCGGGAGTGACACACTACCGGAGGAGGGCGCCCTGTGGAAGGACTTGAGCTATTTCCAGAACCACCAGCAGGAGGTGCTATGGTGATGAGTCTTGCACCGCTACAGCTCCTGAATCCCGATTGGGGCCTACGTTAATATAGCTAATAATTAGCAGGAATAGTAAGGAGTGGGCGCACAAACTGAGACCATTGAGCTCTCTGTTGTAGTCTTCAAAGTGTTGCACAATTTGTCCCTTACCTCTTTTTCCTGCTAATTTTGTTTAGTTCCTCCCATCTCCCTGCCCAAGTTACGTAACTAAACATTCTTCTCTCACTCAACCCTGAATCTTTCTCCCTGTGTCCCTTACACCCTTCTTGTTCCAGTCTGCAAAACAGATGATGACTATGAAAACAAGCAAACACTGTTGAATCAGCAATGCAGAAGCTAAACATTACTACAAAATCACTTGCTTTCTGTTGCATACCATCCTCTGTAGTCCATTTAGAATGTAAGCTCTTTGGAGCAGGGACCATGTCCTCATTTATCTGTGAAATTCCCTGCGCACATCTGACTTAATTATAAATAAAACAACATAAGAACTATGACAAAAATGAAAAGAAATACAGATAGCTGAGCAATGGACTCTTGGGACCAATAAGGAGATTGCATCATTTACATATTATGCTTACACTATATTTTATACATGAGTGTTACAAACAATAGAAAGACATGCAACGCAGAAATAAAGAGCTAAGATCATGTACAGAGGCAGTAAAACGATCAGAAGTCATGGCAATCTAAATATAGTAATAGTGATGAAAACTTCATGAGGAGGCACCCAAAGGTTCTGAATTAACTCAAATATGAAATTGCAGAACTACTAACTGTAGAATGTAAGCTATGCTGAAACAAGCCCGTGTACCAAATGACTGGAAAGTAACTATGTAAAGCTTTTTAAAAAAGACTCCACAGGTGATCCTGGCAATTACAGTTTGGTGAGCCTAACTTCAACACAGGCAGATTAGTAGAAACTACAGTAAAGAACAAAATGAACCCACGCAGATTAAAATGAGTTGTTGTTTCATAAACAGAACACAAATGGCTCAACAATCTATTAGAATTCTGTGAGGGAGTCAACAACCATGTGGACAAGGGTGATCTACTGGCTATAGTGTACTTGGACTTTCAGACAGTCTTTGACATGGTCCCTCACCAAAGGCTATTAAGGAAATTAAGTAGACATGGGAGAAAAGGGAAGGTCTGCTCACAGATCAGAGGTTAAAAGATAGGAAACAAAGGGTAGGACTAAATGATCAGTTTTCACAATGGAGAGACTTAAACAGTGGGGACCCCCAACAATCTGTGCCAGGACCTGTGTTGTTCAACATATTCATTAATAATCTGGAAAAGGGAGTGAACAATGAGGTGGCAAAGTTTGCAGATGACATAAAATTATTCAAGATAGTTAAGGCCAAAGCTGACTGTGAAGATTTACAGGGGAATCTTACAAAACTGGGTGACTAAATGGAAGGTGAAATTCAATCGTGGTAAATGCAAAGTAATACACATTGTATATGTATAGTTGGGATTATTTTTTTCCAATGTCAGGTTCCAAATTAGCTGTTACCCTCAAGAAAGACATCTTGGAGTCAAACTTCAGCTCAGTGGGCAGCAGCAGTCAAGAAGGGATTGATCCTTCAGTGTGCCCACATCTTGAATACTGTGTCCAGTTTTGGTCACCCATCTCAGAAAGGACATAGGGGAACTGGAAAAGCTACAGAAAAGGGCAACAAAGATGATGAAGGGTATGGAATGGCTTCCGTATGAGGAGAGACTAGAAAGATTAGGGCTGTTCATCCTAGAAAAGAGATGACTAAGGGGGGATATGACAGAGGTCTATAAAATCATGACTTCTGTGACCCCTTTCCCACAATACAAAAAACAGGGGTCACCCCATAAAATTAATAGGCAGTGGGTTTAATACAAATAAGAGGAAGTACATTTTCACACAATGAACAATTAACCTGTGGAACTCATTGCCATTGGATGTTGTGATGGCCAAATGCTAAACCAGGTTCAAAAAAGAACTAGATAAGGTCCTGGAGGATAGGTCCATCAATGCTTTTAGCCAAAATGGTCAGGGATGCAACCCCATGCTTGGGGCACCCCTGAATCCCCAGAAGCTGAAAGGGGAAACCCGGGGTGGATCACTTCAGCTATCCTGTTCTGTACTCTTCACCAGAAGCTCTCGTATTGGCCATTGTCAGAGACAGAATACTGGGCTAGATGGGCCATGGGTCTGACCCAGTTTGGCCATTCTTATGGAGTCTCCCCCCTCCGCCCCCCCAGAAAATCAGTAGAAGGTTTAGGCTTTTAATTTTATTTGCAATACTGGGTTATTTTTACCCTTTCTGTGCTCCCCATGCATAGCAAGCCTGACAGATTCTTCTTATTTTATTCTGTGGAAGAGCGGAGCAGGAGAATGTTCCATAGCATAATAACTATACCAGTAAAATGAGAACAAAATCCTCCTCTCTGCTTCCTTTGGAAAACCACAGTCTCACATTTTATACTCACATTGTTGAAATATTTAATGTGTTACATATAAAAAGAAATACCTTATACAGATGTGTGCCTATGAAACACAATACTATGCTATTTAAGCTTACTAGTGCAGTGGAATAATAGAATTTTATATCACATTGAACTATATAATTCTAGTACATTTGCAATGACATTTTTCAAGGACCTCTCCCACTCTGGACACACTGCTGAGGATTTGGGCATCCAAACAGCAAAGGGAACAAAGTGGGGTTGTTTTTTGAAACAGTCATTTTGATACTATATCCCAAGCTGTCTAGGAGGTCACCTTGACACCTGGCTACTGTCATTTTCAAAACCTCACTGCTATCTGATGGCATGCTTTCAAGGCACTGCTGAATGTCAGTTTCACCCCTCATCCAAAGTTACTCAAGACACAACCACAGTTCTCCCATCAGCCACCTGTCGCTTGCTGAAACAGTACACTGTCCTGAGTTGATAAAAAAATCAAACCCTTACATAAGTATGGGTCAGGAGATAACTTGTTTTAAAGAAAACAAAGTTTTCCCCTCATTTAGTGCTCAGATGTTGCAGAAGGTTGAACAAGAAGCTGGAAAGAAGCAGTTTTTATGTAACAGAGTCAGCATTTTCAAAAACTTGGGCCACTGAAGCTGCCATTGCAACTCCATCTAATGACTCAAGTGGGAGCTGGGATCCCAGATAATTTCCAAAGGCAATTTTTTGCCATGTTCAAACTGCCTGTGCATCCAATGGAATTTTGAGCATTGCCCATAGAATTTTCCTGGTGACTTAGGGTGAAGCAGAAATGCCCCCTAGGTATACATTAGTATAACTTTTGCTTTGCCTATGCTATTCAGGCCTCAATGTCCAGTAATAAGCAGTCTATTTTTAGACACCACTGGAGACCCAGCCCCCTGATTCCCAATCTTATCTTGCCCCTTCGAGGACTCAAGCCAGTGGGCTCTCAGATAACTTGGGCACAACCAAACACCAGCTTTGAAAAGCCCTTGCATGGCCTCTTTTTTTTGAGCCTCTATGTGGATGCTTGAATTGCTGTCTGTGCCTTCCCAAGCTTTTGAAAATCTTGGAGAATGTTACTTAGAAAAATACTAGAACAAAACAATGCTCATCATACTAATATAATGCAATATTTGTTAAGCATCAGCAGAGTGCTTTTGACTCTATACAAGCACGTATAAGTCCTTATGCTACAAGCTGCGAGTTCCTCCTGGGCAACTGTGTCTTCAGTTCCTGTGGCCTTGAGTCTAATGTTTTTTAAATGAAACTTGAACATGCACATATTCCAGTATCAGTACACCTCTTCACACAGTGGTGTGCAATCTTGTCAAGAGTGAGGGGAAAAAAGATGAAAACATAATAAAAACTTTAAAAAAACCATCAACAACAACCAAACACACACTTACCAGCCAAAAGAAAAGAGAAATGCAATTTGCAGCAATCACCTTCAAAATGGCTTCCTTATGGCTGCAGCCCCTTTTGTCTCCCAGATTTAAAGGGCCCCCAACCAGAAAAGCAAGCTGAGACAGACTCTATAAAAGGGTGAACACACATAGAAGAATTCAGTGGTAACCAGGTAGTGGTAAAGGAAGTCATTCTTAGCAAAAGGCTTGAATATCTTTCAAAGGATCATTTTCCAGGTACAAATATTCTAAGATGTGATGAGTTGGAGCATTTTAGATAACTATGTAATTTGTTTCCCTTTTGTATTATGTTTCTATAATAAAAATCCAGATCCTTTTGAACAGCAGCTGCTGCTTGTATTTAGCGTTTAATACCACTGCATCACATCTTTCTCCAAATGTATGGAACCCCCTGTGCATAAGTCTTTCTCCACCACCCAAAACATAGATTCTTCCTACTCTGTAGTATAGAGCCATGATTTACCCCAGAACTGTTGAGATCTCCACACAAAATTTATAAATATTTCTAGCCTGAACATGACAAATGGCCATGACTCAAAAAACTGGTCTGAAGCTTTTGGAGGCAGGCTTTCACAGCTTGCATTTACTGATTGTAGTGCAATACCACAGTTGGTAAAGGATGTTCAGGTTATAGCCTCATGCACAGACCACTAATAGAGTCAGTGGTTTGACAGTCTTAATTAATGGTGAATGCACACTGCTGGACAACTCCAAATCTCATTGTCATAGTATGACCCTGGAAAGACCAGAAAACACTAACTAAGTGGATTCATGGTTAGAATTCAATGACTACCAATAGCTAATATTTTATATGCCATAAAATAATAAAGGGAATTTGTCACATTGATTCTGCTAGAATCCTAACACTCCTTTTTTTTTTTTGAAATCTTGTATTATTTTACCACCCAAGGCTGTGATCATGGGGGCCTAAATAGGTGAGCCTCAGCATGAGAGTAGGTACTGAAGTAAACTGGTGATGAATAATAACCTTTATGCTTACTGATCTTGTTATATAGCAGGCTGATGTTCTTCACCAGTGATATTGGGCCCAGTTATATTTTGCACATGAGAATAAGGAATGGAACCTATCTGCCACTATCTGAACTGTCAAAAGCCTCTTGTTTCTGAAAAACTGGATAATGTGTCACTCCTTACTCTTTTCTTGGCCTTGTTTCATTGTTATTGGACTATCAATAGGCACACAATTGCAGACTGCAGTGCAACAGTCTAGCCTTTCCCCACTGGTCTGCTGGAATGACTCCATACACTGGGTGATTTCCCATCATATTGGTAACAACAGAAAGTCCATTTTCCCAACAGGCTTTCCATTTTGTAGGGCCATGAGGATTTGACAAATTCCTGACAGGTATACCAATCCCCTGGAGAAAGAGCTGTACTACACACTTTGCAATGAAAGTAAGCTTTGTATCTGACAGCTGTGTGATGGGTTATGCCCCTCAGTAAGCCACCTGATGTGCTGAGATACCACTGAGTCTACCTGTTCTGCCAGCATGGGCCCCCCTTTAACCTGTCTTGCTGAGCCTGGCTATTAAAGCCTCCTCTAACACACACAGGCAGGGCTACACCCAGCTGCAGATCAGCTCTGGGAAGACTCATCTTAAGGGACTAACCCTTTCCCCTTCAGTTCAGTTTTTGTTTCCCGGTCTTTTTCAGGGTTTCTTTGCGTGGGGAGGCAGAGGAGACTCCTGATGATTTCACTCCCCTGCCTTATATAGCTCTTGTGTAAGGCCGGAACCCTTTGTCTTCTAGTGGAAAACCACTGGCATTCCAAAAGGGGAGGGGTATCCAGCACCAGGTGACTCGGACCCATGCCTCTGCACTGCTGTGGCAGCCATTGCTCATAGGCTGTCTCCAGCATCCACAGGAAGACTAAGCTGTTTCACAGTCCATTGTTTCTGCTAATGGCCCATTAGCCCTGTCTGGCTTTTCCATTGTTGTACCTGAAGGGCTGGTTGGGGTTGATACCCAAAGTAACACATTTGGAATACAGATACATAGTTAATATTCCTAACTTCAGATACAGAAATGATATAGGCATACAAAGTGGATAATCACATTCAGTAAATCATAACTTTTCCAATGATATCTCACATGAGCCATCTTGCATAAAAACAATGAGGAGTCCGATGTCACCTAACAAATTTATTTGGGCATAAACTTGCATAAAGTACATCTGTTTATGTCATACTCATATCATAAGCATATTTTCATAAGGAATATGGACTGTAATGTCACAAGCTGTTTTACCATTTTGGTGTAGTTGCGTTCTACTTTTGGCTTCACCCCCCACAAGACAAAAGAGGAAAATAGAGGCCAACAATATTAACAGTGCATATTTATTCTTGCCAAAAATCCATAATTCACAGCCTGGAAAGCCACCCCTAAAATCTGGAATGTAGTAATCTGAAAAAAAAAAAAAAAGATTGTTACTTTTATGTTGTCCCTTTGCTAGCTGCCCTCTCAGATCCCTTTCCTTATTCACGTTTTTCTTTTGTCTTTCACTTTCATTATTTTCTTTTGTGTCCTTTCCATTGTTTGTTTTCCCTCCTTTCTCTGTATTTCTCTCCCCCCTTATCATAATTTTCTCTTCTCTGCTCTCTAATGCGTCTCTCCTCCACAGGTGCTCCCTTATTTTTTCTCTCACCTCTCCTTCCCCCTTACAAGCCACAGATCACCTATAGTGTATATAGTTATAGGGAGATGCTACTATTCTCTTTCCAAGTACTCCACCTTTCCAAGTAAGGCGACTCCCTCATTGTCTGTTGGTGGCACTGCTGAGTCAGTACAGAGGCAGAACATTACAGCATCTCTATGCTCTTTCTGACGCATGAAGATTCTATATTTGCTTTTTCTTTATCATGTCTCTTAATTTGAAATAAAAGCCACTAACAGTAAGTCTGTGTGTATGGAAAACATGGCGTTCCCTGCCTCCTACTCTCCCTTGTCTGACCTTTTCCTTTGAATCACTCCAGGTGCCCTGAAGCGGAGCAGGGAATTGAGCCAGTGGGCTCATCTGCCAGGTGAATGCCCCAACCACTAGGCTATGGGGCATTGTAGGATGGGTCTTTCTCTCTCACTCTCTTTCCTGCTGGAACTGTTCCACTTGGTATAACTAATCAATATTAATTGGTTCAGAAAAAGAGTGAGAATAACAGCTCAGTAGCTAGGCATCTGCAAGAAGACCCATGTTCAAATCCCTGCCCCACAATGGCGGGAGGGAGGTAATTCAAACCCAGGTCTTCCACTGTCTGAGTGAAGGCTCTAACCTCTGGGGGTCAAGTTAATAAGAGGGACAACTTCTCTTTCTTTGGGAGAAAGGGCTTAGGTGCCTCGCTCCAGATGGTCACCTAGCTCTCCTATGACTAAAGCCCAGTCCAGGCATATTGAAGCTGGTTTTAAGGCTGCCAAATATGTCTTTTTGAAAAGCACCATAGTTATTTAATAAACTCTGTATATTTCATTGATGTCAGTACAGCAAGGGTGAAATCCTGGAGCCACTGAAGTCAGTGGGAAGTTTGCTATGGACTTCAACAGAGCGCGGATTTGACCTCAAATGAAGTCCCTCAGTGTTTCAGGAATACTTTTATATCATTTGCTTAATAAGTGCCTCTACCCATCTTGCCAAGATTTGAAGTCCCAAACTTCTGACTAATTTGGGGATTAAGGCCAGAAAGGGGTATACAAATAAAATAATAGTAAATGTAATGATGGGGTGAGAGTTATTTCTGGACAATAAGTAATGTTTTACAATGCAGGGTTTCTGCCATATAATATTGTAATAACACCAGGTTTGTAGTGGATAAAGGTAAATTTGGCTGTAAAGTGAGAGGCTAGTGAAGAGGTATGCAACAACCATACGTACCAAGGTTAAGCTTTTAAATGTTCAAATATGCCTGAGAATAACTCAGCAGCAGCAGCATGGATGAATAGACTATGTGAACAGAATATAGATTATATTCTTGCAAAGACAATCTTTGAGGAATGATCCTGATAAACACATGCAGATTAAAAGCAATGACAAAGTGAACAAAAAGAGAATACAGACTTAAAAAAAAATTCACAGATGCAGTTTTTTCTGAAGATTTAACAAAACAGAAACCCATAATTTTTGCTATCTTGAAAGATGATGTAGAAATTACCAGCCCATAGATTCTGCTCCTTGTTCCCACAAAGCATCAGACCACACTGCTTCTTTGGGGCCAGCCCCACGCGAGTATGAGGGACAGGTTCTGTGCAACACAGCTCAAGGGGAGTGAGGGCAGAAGGTGGTTTTATGACATGTTTCAGCACTTTTGTTCTTGACTGCTGCAGGAGCCAAAATGGCCCCTGGTATAAATCAGCCCCATAGGCTGTTCTAATTTATGCAGGGTTGCCTATGGGCCTCTGTCATAACTATAAAGGGAAGGGTAACAGCTCTCCTGTGTACAGTACTATAAAATCCCTCCTGGCCAGAGACTCCAAAATCCTTTTACCTGTAAAGGGTTAAGAAGCTCAGGTAACCTGGCTGACACCTGACCCAAAGGACCAATAAGGGGACAAGATACTTTCAAATCTTGGGGGGGGGGGAGGCTTTTGTTTGTGCTCTTTGTTTGGGAAGTTGTTCGCTCTTGGGACTGAGAGGGACCAGACATCAGTCCAGGTTCTCCAAATCTTTCTGAACAAGTCTCTCATATTTCAAACTTGTAAGTAAACAGCCAGGCAAGGCGTGTTGGTTTATCTTTGTTTTCTCAACTTGTAAATGTACCTTTTGCTAGAGTGTTTATCTCTGTTTGCTGTAACTTTGAACCTAAGGCTAGAGGGGATTCCTCTGAGCTCTTTAAGTTTGATTACCCTGTAAAGTTATTTTTCCATCCTGATTTTACAGAGATGATTTTTACCTTTTTCTTTAATTAAAAGCCTTCTTTTAAAAAACCGGATTGATTTTTTCCTTGTGTTTAGATCCAAGGGGGTTGGATCTTGATCCACCAGGAATTGGTGGGAGGAAGGAGGGGGGATGGTTAATTTCTCCTTGTTTTAAGATCCAAGAGGTTTGGATCTGTATTCACCAGGGAATTGGTAAAGAGTCTCTCAAGGCTACCCAGGGAAGGGAATTAGCTTTGGGAGTGGTGGCAGCAGACCAGATCTAAGCTGGTAGTTAAGCTTAGAAGTTTTCATGCAGGCCCCCACATTTGTACCCTAAAGTTCAGAGTGAGGAAGCAGCCTTGACAGCCTCAAAGCAGCCTAGACTGCACTATGCTACCTCTGCCCTGCTCCCGTCCTGGCCACCAGGAATCTGCTAATGGACATTGTGTGGGTGGGACAGAAGGTTTGGGGGGCCCCCCTCTTCTGTTGACTCTACACAGCTCCTGTTCTAGAGGAATTCTCCTCCAGTGTCAGAAACTGTGATGGGGATGGTTAGGCCTAATGGTTGGAGCTGGAGCAGTCATGCCTAAGAGTTGGAGTCAGATTCAGTAGGCCAGAGCAGAGCTGGACTAGGAACAGGGCTGGAAGGCAAGCGCAAAGCTGGAGCTTGCTAAGGTTCATGGAGTCTGTTGCTACTGTCAGGCAGGAGCAAGTTTCAAGCCCTGGCATGACATCAAGCAGACTGAGCTGCTTTTTCTCCTGTGAGGCTTATATACCTGGTCTGGGAGTCACAAGACCAGTTTCTGCCTGGTGGATTGTCTGGAGCCTAGCACAGGAGTGACTCATCATCTTACACCCAGTTACTTGTGACCTCTAATTGCTGCTGAGGCTGGAACAGAAGCAGAATCAACCTCAACATTTCCATAGTTTCTTTAAGGCATATCCAACAGAACCATCTTCCAGTTTGGCAGAAAGCATGAAAAAGTGTAACTGTGATTGGTGTTACCGTGACTGGAAAATGGAGCAGAGGGTAAGCAAACTGAATGTTTTCATGTTCTTCATGAATTCCATACAACGTTGATCTCTTCTCCCCACGGACTCTACTGCCTTAAGGCTCATTCATGCAGTCTTTACACACTCCCACATGCCCCTAAATGTAAGGGATAGTTTGCTTTTTAAAAGAGTCTAAGATTGCGCTAGTTAAGGGAAAGAAAAAAAATAGGCTGAGGGCTGTGTGTGCAAGGGGATTCGCCTACAGGATTTTGTTCATGTCCATGTGTGCTTTATGTTACTCTTAAATTTGATTTTCAAAAAAAATATTTTTACACCTGGCCACTCGATGCAACATCTCACCTCATTTAGTAACGCCCATTAATTGGAGGTCGAGGGCTGTGTGTTCAGGAAGGATGCTATCTCCTCTGTGAGAGTCAGGACTGTAAACCTACATTGAAGAGAAGGGTGGTGGTTAAATTGTTGAAAACCCTTTCTATAAAACAGCATGTATCGTCCCAGAGGCCCTTCAAATACTCTTATATACAGCACTGGAAATCTACTAATGCATCTGTCAACCTGAATGGAATAAGGGTCTATTCACTGATCCTATGTGGGTCTATGTTTGAGAAATTTGCACAAATGTTACATTGGTACAAACTCCTTATGCAGACACGCTGAGCCAATGTAAAACTGAATTTACACCAGTAATTTTCTGGATTTAGTAGTACTGGTTATAAACACATCTACATTAGGGATTTACATTTGTAGGTGCACTGATTTACTTGCATCAGTGCAAATTTTTCTAATGTAGACAGGGCCATTGAGTCCTCCTGGTTTAACAAATATGGTAGAGCTTGGGCACGCTTGATCATGAACTCTTGGTGATGAGCTTTACCTCAATCAAGTACAGTAGACCATTAATTCCTTTCTTTGTCTTCCCACACATAAACCACCTAGTATTTCTTGGATTCTGGGTACCTGTGTCTTTCAGATTTCATTCTCTATAATGAATATTCATGTCTGGGATGGTTATTATGATTTGTTTCATATCAACTGTAGAATACATGAAGAGGGTCAGAAGCAGCAGCAAGAACAGCAGAGATGCTCCCTAACAAAATTAATGCATCCCTCAGAAAGCAGCAGTATTTTCAGTGTATTGTCTTCAGACTCGGGCATATGGACTTGTAAATCGAAGCAACATGCTGCAAACAGTGAGGCATAGCTTCCTTATTAATTATCGCTTCCGAACCAGGTGGGTATCCTTCATAAATTCAGCGCAGGATTTATTTGAGATTAGCGTGATCTTAAAATCACTAGCAGGAACAAAGCCATTAGGATGGCAGGGTTTATATACTATTGCACTTGTCTGTAGAAATAACGATTCTGTGCTAGGACTGTGTGATCTAATGATCATCTTGAGACAAACGTGAAAGTTATCAGTGGTGGTGATAATGAGAAGAAGGAGTACATGTTACACAGAGGAAGAGTTAAAATATTACTGTTGAGGAAGAACAGGCTTAGGCTAACCCTTGCTCTAGGGTGACAGTCTGTCCTGCTGATGACAAATTCGGGTGGGAAGGATATACATGGTACTTTAGATTGCGGGAAAGCAGGTTAACCTGGCAGGCCCTCCTGAAAATATCTAGGGAGGGGAACAGGAATGCATGACCTCAAGAAGGGATTAAGTAGCCCCCAAAAACATTAAGAGGACTTTTTCATACACCAGCTACTAGGTCCTTATCCTTCAGAAGACAGTGAAAGATAGAGACCTGGTTCATGGCTTCAGACTGGACCCATGAACATCCCATGCGTTTTCTAAGAGAGTTCCATGCACTTTCGCTATTTTCACAATAACTTTTGCAGTTCATTCCACTCTGAAAGTCAAAAGTCAGATTTGATAGTTAAGAACCCATGTGATCAAAGTCAGAGAAAATATTCAAACAAGCCATTGTGAAATGAAATTACTGAGAGCCAATAACTCACAGCCACTGGTGATGGACTGCACACCTGCTGTCTGGGCTGAATATTCAAAGATTCTGACTTTATAAGAGTAAATACATTTGTAAACAAAATGTGCTCCTGTGAGTAACAGATGTATTGTTAATAAGCAACCGACAACAGGAAGATAGATCATAGAGTCATCCCTAGCATTAACTCCACTTTCTATTAAGATTCCAAAGCTGATTATGCAATTCCCAACCCTTGTCATATTTGGGGAAAATATACACAACCAACTAGAGGGACTCTTTGAAGAGCTTTGAAAATTGGGCCTTCAGAAATATAGGGAGATGGACTCAGATCCAGAATGTTCCTTCTCACTCTACAGCTGTGTGAAACTCAAAATCCACTCTTCCTTACTTTCTCATATATTGATATGAGCAGGGATTGTGTCCTGCAAGGTATGTCCCCCACCTCTGATGTCACCCATCTTTTGTCTGTAGCGGTGTGGGATCTACCAAGGTGAACCTGTTCTCGCAGACCAAAGAATCCAGCTAAAGGAGAACAGTCTCCCTGTCTGTCCTCCTGTTCATTTTAGTGTTGGCCCTACCTATGCCAGCTGTACAGGCCTGTCTGTAATTTAGGGGCCTAGTGCATCAGAGAACATACTGCAGCAGGGACTCTGCTAGTAAGCATTTCAAAGTAGCAGCTGTGTTAGTCTGTATCCGCAAAAAGAACAGGAGTACTTGTGGCACCTTAGAGACTAACAAATTTATTTCAGCATAAGGTTTCGTGGGCTACAGCCCACTTCTTCGGATGCATAGAGTGGAACACACAGACAGAAGATATTTATACATACAGAGAACATGAAAAGGTGGAAGTATGCATACCAATTGTAAGAGGCCAATCAATTGAGATGAGCTATCAGTAGCAGCAGAAGAAAAAACTTTGAAGTGATAATCGAGATGACCCATAGAAGGTGTGAGGAGAACTTAACATGGGGGGGAAAAAATTCAATTAGTGTAATGACCCAACCATTCCCAGTGGGAGAACACTTCAATCTCTCTAATCACTCAGTGACAGACTTGAAGGTGTCAGTTTTGCAACAAAAAAACTTCAAAAACAGACTCCAAAGAAAAACAGGAGTACTTGTGGCACCTTAGAGACTAACAAATTTATTAGAGCATAAGCTTTCGTGGACTACAGCCCACTCCTGTTCTTCTTTTTGCGGATACAGACTAATACGGCTGCTACTCTGAAGACTCCAAAGAGAGACTGCTGAACTCGAATTAATATGCAAATTAGACACAATTAACTTAGGCCTAAACAGAGACTGGGAATGTATTTGTAATGTCACCAAGAGATATTCAGAGCAATACTGCAGGATTCTTTTGTTTAGAGGAATGATTTAAGTTAAATAATAGTACAGTTACAGAAGATTATCCCCATATTTGGTATTCTTCACTGATACAGTAATGTGTCCTGTAGATGGTGCTGTTCCCTCACTATTTTCACTTTCCACTGAGACATGACACTCACATGTGATGTTCCCAGAAAAAATAATCTCTGTAATATGTGTACTTTGTGCATCCTGAACTGCAAACAGAAAGAGGCGATCTCGTTCAATGTGAAATTAAAAGTGAAACTGTTTTAAACTTTTAAAAATGGGACCAGGGCTGTACCACATTGCTCATGCTGTTTTAATGGAGTATCTCATCTTGGTTGAGCGGAAAAAGAACCCAATGCCCCCAATTTGCAGTAGAATTCCTTTCCTTCTGAACAAAACAAAACAAAACAATAATTCACAGAAGCCCAGTTTTAAGACATCCAGCCTTTTTAACTAAAGTATAATCCTGGCAGACACATAAGAGAATTTGAGTGTTAACTTTTTTTTTAAAAGGACATTAAAATAACATTTAAATGAGTGAGAGAATGGCTGAATTAATGAAGCAATAACTTAACAAACAGACAAAGTAATGTAAACAGATGTGTCCTACTTCAAATAGCAGCTCATGTTTGATCAGCCTTTCACTGGAGATGTAGAGCTGGCAAGTACTCTGGGTATTGGACAAGGAGGATTTTTCCATCTGTGTTCTCTGCCGTGTGACATCGCAGTGAACAAGGCCAGATAAAGTTTAGCACAAGATTAAAAGGAGAGGAGCCTGATACTGCAGTAGTATAGTGTTTGTTTGGCCTCATAATATTTCTTATAAACAGAGCTGGCAGTGACACTTATAGTTAAGATTGCCTACAATTTTCCATTAAAGCCCCTTTTTCAGTTGCTTTTTCACTTTGCCAAACTTTAACTGTTCAGGTTGAATGATGACGGGTTTCAGAGTAGCAGCCGTGTTAGTCTGTATCCTCAAAAAGAACAGGAGTACTTGTGGCACCTTAGAGACTAACAAATTTATTAGAGCATAAGCTAAGAAGTGGGTTGTAGCCCACGAAAGCTTATGCTCTAATAAATTTGTTAGTCTCTAAGGTGCCACAAGTACTCCTGTTCTTTTTGTTCAGGTTGAAGTTTTCTATGCTTGCCCTGTGCCTCAGGCTGTTAAAGATAAAGTTTTTTCCAAACCATTTTTGGACATCTCTAAAATCTTCATCCTTTGGAGAATGGACTTGCAGTCTGGCAGAGGGATAGTCCTGAGGTCACAGAGGTGTCCTTCACTTCGTTATGCATATTTACCCAGATTTGAATGAATTATATGCTTCTGAAAACTGCCTTTGCACATGTACAGTAGGGTTTATTAGAGACTTGCAGTGAAACTCTACCAATATTCCATCTGCACTGAGCATGCCCCCAACCCTTCAGAGCTTCTTACAGGTCCACTGTATTAGCACAACCCTTAATCGTGCACATGCTAGGCAGCAGCTACAAATCAGGAGAAAGTGTGCTGGACAGGAGCCAGGTGGCAACCAGGAGGTCCACTCTCAACATTTTGAAGGACTGATGTTAATTTTGTGGATTTCAAAATGTTATTATTGAGCAATGCCTCATACATTAAGAAGCTTGCAAGCATCATGGTCCCCATTTTACAAGTGAGATAACCAAGAAGGAGCAGAAGATCACCTCTAGCAGAGTGAGTAATGTAATCCAAATCTTTCCTGTGTAGTTCCCAAGCCTCATCCCACTTTTCCACACAGCCTTTCAGAGTGAATGTACCAGATCTATATGCTGTCTGACCTATACCACACTCCCTACCAGAACAAGAACTAGAATCCAATACTTCTAATTCACAACATTTCCCTGCTGTCTAGCAAATTGTTTTGTATGCCACTGGCAAACTGTGTCACAACCCCTCTAGTGACTGGTCCACACAAAATATAAACAGCACCACTGCTATTACTTTCTCCTTTAGCTCAAGTGGTAACAATATGGACTATGGTTGCAAAGATTAGGATTCAGACACTGATGATTACACATATGAGGAATCAGTAAACATCCTCATCATGGAATATCTGCTTTTTATTTTGCTTAAAAAAAAAAGGAAAATTATTAAAAAAAAACTGTGGTAAGTAAACATTTAAGGTTGACAATTCAAGTGCTCAAAAGTTAGGAAATACCCATCCAAACTTAATTTGGCTGCTTATTTTATATGAATTATGATAGTCTTTAACAAAAGGATCACATACCATTTGCTCTACAGATAAGGGGATCAATAGCAAGTGGGGTGGAGAGTTTCAGAAAGGGAAATGATTTTCTTATGTATTTAAGGGTACATCTACACTGCAAAAAACAAAAACAGAACTAGTAGGGGAAGCAAAAGTGGATGGGAACCTGGGAGGCAGTGACCATGAGATGGTCAAGTTCAGGATCCTGACACAAGGAAGAAAGGACAGCAGCAGAATACGGACCCTGGACTTCAGAAAAGCAGACTTTGACTCCCTCAGGGAACAGATGGGCAGGATCCCCTGGGAGAATAACATGAAGGGCAAAGGGGTCCAGGAGAGCTGGCTGTATTTTAAAGAATCCTTATTGAGGTTGCAGGAACAAACCATCCCGATGTGTAGAAAGAATAGTAAATATGGCAGGCGACCAGCTTGACTAAACAGTGAAATCCTTGCTGATCTTAAACGCAAAAAAGAAGCTTACAAGAAGTGGCAGATTGGACAAATGACCAGGGAGGAGTATAAAAATATTGCTCAGGTGTGCAGGAGTGAAATCAGGAAGGCCAAATCACACTTGGAGTTGCAGTTAGCAAGAGATGTTAAGAGTAACAAGAAGCGTTTCTTCAGGTATGTTAGCAACAAGAAGAAAATCAAGGAAAGTGTGGGCCCCTTACTGAATGAGGGAGGCAACCTAGTGACTGAGGATGTGGAAAAAGCTAATGTACTCAATGATTTTTTTGCCTCTGTCTTCACGCACAAGGTCAGCTCCCAGATTGCTGCACTGGGCAGTACAGCATGGAGAGAAGGTGACCAACCCTCTGTGGAGAAAGAAGTGGTTCGGGACTATTTAGAAAAACTGGACGTGCACAAGTCCATGGGGCCAGATGCGATGCATCCGAGGGTGCTAAAGGAGTTGGCGGGTGAGATTGCAGAGCCATTAGCCATTATTTTTGAAAACTCATGGCGATCGGGGGAGGTCCCAGATGACTGGAAAAAGGCTAATGTAGTGCCCATCTTTAAAAAAGGGAAGAAGGAGGATCCGGGGAACTACAGGCCAGTCAGCCTCACCTCAGTCCCTGGAAAAATCATGGAGCAGGTCCTCAAGGAATCAATTATGAAACATTTAGAGGAGAGGAAAGTGATCAGGAACAGTCAGCATGGATTCACGAAGGGGAAGTCGTGCCTGATTAACCTAATTGCCTTCTATGATGAGATAACTGGCTCTGTGGATGAGGGGAAAGCAGTGGATCTGTTATTCCTTGACTTTAGCAAAGCTTTTGATACGGTCTCCCACAGTATTCTTGCCGCCAAGTTAAAGAAGTATGGGCTGGATGAATGGACTGTAAAGTGGATAGAAAGCTGGCTAGATCGTCGGGCTCAACGGGTAGTGATCAATGGCTCCATGTCTAGTTGGCAGCCGGTATCAAGCGGAGTGCCCCAAGGGTCAGTCCTGGGGCCGGTTTTGTTTAATATCTTTATTAATGATCTGGAGGATGGTGTGGACTGCACTCTCAGCAAGTTTGCAGATGACACTAAACTAGGAGGCGTGGTAGATACACTAGAGGGTAGGGATCGGATACAGAGGGTCCTAGACAAATTAGAGGATTGGGCCGAAAAAAACCTGATGAGGTTCAACAAGGACAAGTGCAGAGTTCTGCACTTAGGACGGAAGAATCCCATGCACTGCTACAGACTAGGGACCGAATGGCTAGGTAGCAGTTCTGCAGAAAAGGACCTAGGGGTCACAGTGGACGAGAAGCTGGATATGAGTCAACAGTGTGCTCTTGTTGCCAAGAAGGCTAACGGCATTTTGGGCTGTATAAGTAGGGGCATTGCCAGCAGATCGAGGAACGTGATCGTTCCCCTTTATTCGACATTGGTGAGGCCTCATCTGGAATACTGTGTCCAGTTTTGGGCCCCACACTACAAAAAGGATGTGGAAAAATTGGAAAGAGTCCAGCGGAGGGCAACAAAAATGATTAGGGGTCTGGAGCACATGACTTATGAGGAGAGGCTGAGGGAACTGGGATTGTTTAGTCTCCAGAAGAGAAGAATGAGGGGGGATTTGATAGCAGCCTTCAACTACTTGAAGGGGGGTTCCAAAGAGGATGGAGCTCGGCTGTTCTCAGTGGTGGCAGATGACAGAACAAGGAGCAATGGTCTCAAGTTGCAGTGGGGGAGGTCCAGGTTGGATATCAGGAAAAACTATTTCACTAGGAGGGTGGTGAAACACTGGAATGCATTACCTAGGGAGGTGGTGGAGTCTCCTTCCTTGGAGGTTTTTAAGGCCCGGCTTGACAAAGCCCTGGCTGGGATGATTTAGCTGGGAATTGGTCCTGCGTTGAGCAGGGAGTTGGACTAGATGACCTCTTGAGGTCCCTTCCAACTCTGATATTCTATGATTCTATGATTCTATGAAAAACCTGTGGCAGCAAGTCTCAGAGCCCAGGTCAATTGACTAAGGTTCATAGGACTTGCACTGCAGGGCCACACATAAGAGTGTAGAGGGTCCTGTTTTGGTTTGAGCCCAGGCTCTGAGACCCACCCCCTTTGCTGGGTTTCAGACTCAGTGCTCCAGCCCAAGCAGGAACATCTACAATGCTATTTTTAGCCCCATACTGCAAGCCCCTCAAGGCTCTGAGTCTTGCTTCTGTAGGCTTTTTTTTGGATTGTGGATGTACCCTAAATCACTGGATTGGGCCCTAGGATAGCTGAGTGCTATTCCAGACTCTGAGACAGACTTCCTGTAAGATGCTGGGCAGGGCTTCAGCTTTATGCATATGTACAAAGTGGCTGAATTAAGGTTGAACACGGGCAACTTTAATGATGGTATTTCCTGATGTTTGAGTGCTTGATTTCGCAACCGTAACATTCCTTTAATGTAGCTTTTGGTATTAAGTTAATAATATGTTAACATTATTAATAACAATAGCCCCAAACTGCCTCTGAACTTAATAGTCATTATTCTCCAATCTTTTATGAGAGTTTTATGCTGGTATGACCCCATTTAATTGAAATGCACCCCACCAGCATCAAGGAATGGAGGATCAAGCCCTGTATCTCTATAATGGGTGGCACCAGATCTGTTCAGAATCCCTACTCTAACATATTGTGGCGGTCAGCAAATATCTAGTTTTAGTGACAGGTTTCAGAGTAGCAGCCGTGTTAGTCTGTATCCGCAAAAAGAACAGGAGTACTTGTGGCACCTTGGAGATTAACAAATTTATTAGAGCATAAGCTTTCATGGGCTACTGCCCACTTCTTTGGATGCAAATTTGTTAGTCTCTAAGGTGCCACAAGTACTCCTGTTCTTTTTGTAGTTTTAGTGAGCTAGACAACAGACATAGCATCAGTTAGAGTTTGAGAACCTGGTTCTGATCTCATGCGTAAGACAATACTACTTACCCTCAGTTTTTACATAAAGACTATTATCCTACGGCTAGAGCATATATGTGCAGTGTGAAAAATAGGTGGAATTAATGTGAGCCCAAACAATTCACATTTTTCGTTTGGTCTAACCTAGCCTCTGTGTGTGTGTGTGTGTGTGTGTGTGTGTCTGTGTGTCTGTGTGTGTGTTGGGGGAAGGGGAGAGGAGGAATGGGAACTTCAGCTATGAAAAATATGAAACATCAAGTGAATTAACTTGGTGACACCTACCCATATATTTTCAAAATACTGTCAAGATTTTAGCTGCACAACTGGTATTTAAAGCAATGGGAAAGATGCAGCTGAAATTGAATGTGCTTTGACAAATTTACCTTCTGGAAGAAAGCACATATCTATAGTGTTGGTTGGAGGCAGGATGAGTGATTGTGATGAAAAAACTACACAAGTTTGCTTTTAGAGTTAGGCTTTGCTCCTCTGCCATTCTCACTGTTGCTTCCTCATCCTGAATAAAATCTATGGTGGCTTCATACTCTTTTCCTGCTTCCTTTCCTGGCACAGAATTTCCAATTGCTTCCTAATCCAACTTCTCTGCCTTATGCACAGAATCCCAATGGCTTCCCCACTCCCTGATGTCCCCTAGTCTACACAGAGTGCCTGAGGAGTGTCTTTCCTCTCTGCACCCTTTTGTTACTTTCTTCCCCTTCACACACCTTTGTTCTGCTTTTCCCACAGCTACTCCCCATTTTTCTTTCCCTCCCCTATACATGCTTCTTGATGTCTTTAGCATCTCCTCTTCCCACTTCTTCCCCTGAACAATATCACCATTGTCTCCAACATTCCTCCTTGCCTTCTCTATAAAGACTTACCAGGAAGAAAGAGGCGTTGTTTTGCAATCCAATGCGACTGTGAGCCTTGCTGATTTGAAGTAAAATAAACTAAAAGTGATTTTAAGTGACTCCTCTTTTGTTCTATTGTCTATACAGAGTTCATTGTTTTAAGAGTTACTTTTGAAAGAAAAATATTAATATTCTATACATGAAATGCTCAGAAAAAAATGTGCCTCATGCATAGAACAGTGGCAGACTAATACAGATGAAATTATTTCTATTATACATATTGAGGTATTCTGTATGGATTTTACAATGAAAATGGTTGTTTTTCCCTTTGCCCTCTCTTCTGGCTCATTCTAAACTCTCTGCTCTAAAGTTTTCTTGACCGCCCCCACATACCTCTCTCTCTAATTCACTCAAACCTTACCCCTGCATGTGGTAGATGAGCATTTTTTTTTGTAATACTGACAGCTTTTTCTGCAACAAGCTCTGTGGTCGTCAGTAGCATTTACCCCTGGGCACACTGGCTTTTAACAGGCTTATTTGTTAAAAAGCCAAATGAAATGCTCTGTGATGCTCCCAACTGAGCTTTTTTAACAAGAAGTGAAAGCCAAATGTTGGCATTGTCGAAAGGCAAGCACGATGGATAACCAAAACTGATAGAGAATAAGATTGTTAAACAAAGTAGGGGCTAGGATCTTCAGAACAACAATGGTATCAAATCTAGTTCACTAGCAAAAATGAGATATACAGCATATTTTTTTAAGTAACACATGTATGTATGGAATATTTTAAAGGCAAATAATAACAGACATAAATATTGTCTAAGCACATAAGTTTACTGTGTTTTATTATACACAAGAAAAACTGCATTAAAATATTATACAGAATTGTTTTAAATCTAATTACTGTCTGAAGGAATATAGGATTTGACCTCCTGGATTTGACCATTTATTTATCTATCCTTATATATGTGGCATTAGCTAATATCTGAATTCAGAGGAAAGCAAAACATTTCCCTAATCCATCCAGTCAGCTATACAATGCCTAGAAGTAGTCATATTGTTATTTGTAATTTTATTTCTGTATTATCAACAAATTAGTTTCCTTGCTGTACCTTTGATAATATCAGTGCAAATAGTTGCACATACTGTTTCTCTGAGACAGCCTGAGCCTGGGAAGTACCTAAGGCATGATTAATTAGTCAAGTGAAAGAAACTACCCAGCTGACAAAAGTATTCATTGGACCAAATGACCTTTGATGTCTCAGTGCTTGAGGCCAGAGAATTTGGCATGAGATAATCTGGAATGCTAAGCGGGATCTACAGCTACTAAAATATGAATATTTTGAAGAGAGGTTATGTCTTCACTGCAGGAAACTGTGTGCTTATACATCAGGGTAGCTAATTTCAAGATAGCTACCTTGATGTCAAGTCCTAGATGAGACAAGCTGTAGATTTTACCTCAATAGCTCATCTAGAGAAACCTCAGATGGGGGCTTTAGTATTAACCCCTAGAATTTTACACTGAGTTAGCTATGTCCTTGGGGGGGGGGGGGAGCCCTTTTGCAATGAAAACAAAGCCAGAGTCTCTTTGGTATGGTCACTATATCTCTCAGGACCTGGAAAAAGGTGTAATCCTGGTGATGGTCAATCTCAGCCTGTGGAGGTGGGCCGTGACAGTGGTTGGTGATGATGAGACTGCCCCCACTGAATCAAGCTGCCAAGTTCTGCCAGAAATAAAAAGGCAAAGAGGGGCAATAGCTGTGTCACATCAAAAAGTATCCTATCAAAACAAAATCCAGTGCCAACAACCCAGACATGGACACTTCCCCTCATTTTAAAAAAGAGGCAGGTCTAAATTATTATTCCTATTGTTATTATTTGTATTACCGTAGCACCCAGGAGTGTGAGTCATGGCCCAGGACTCCATTGTGCTAGGTGTTGTACAAACACAGAACAAAACAGTCCCCTGTCCTTAAAGTTGCTCAAGAGCATTTCCTATGAATGCAATCACTAAAGATCAAAGAAATCCACCAATAGAAGGATTTAAATCCTGCTTTAAGGGAAAATTTAAATGCATAGCTGCTATTGAAATCCCCCATAATACTTAAGGTACGTCCACACTGTTCCACAGTTTAGAATGCGGATGTGTGAAGAGCAGTGCACACCAAAGTGCTGTGCTGTAACTCCCCCATGTGGTTGCTGTGGATGTGAACTAAAAGGTTCCCAGTTTGCATTAACACAGTCCTGTTTGAAGAGGACTACATTAATGGAAATGAGGAACCTTTTAGTTCATGCTAATAGAGTCCACATGGAGGAGCTACAGCGCAGCACTATCGTCACCCCTGTAACCCAAACTATGCGATAGCTGTAGCCCTCAGACTGTAGATTCTTTGAGGCAGGCATCATCTTTTTATGTGTAAAAAGAAGAACAGGAGTACTTGTGGCACCTTAGAGACTAACAAATTTATTAGAGCATAAGCTTTCGTGGACTACAGCCCACTTCTTCGGATGCATATAGAATGGAACATATATTGAGGAGATATATATACACACATACAGAGAGCATAAACAGGTGGGAGTTGTCTTACCAACTCTGAGAGGCCAATTAATTAAGAGAAAAAAAAACTTTTGAAGTGATAATCAAGCTAGCCCAGTACAGACAGTTTGATAATAAGTGTGAGAGTACTTACAAGGGGAGATAGAGTCAATGTTTGTAATGGCTCAGCCATTCCCAGTCCTTATTCAAACCGGAGTTGATTGTGTCTAGTTTGCATATCAATTCTAGCTCAGCAGTCTCTCTTTGGAGTCTGTTTTTGAAGTTTTTCTTTTGTAATATAGCCACCCGCAGGTCTGTCACTGAATGACCAGACAGGTTAAAGTGTTCTCCCACTGGTTTTTGAGTATTTTGATTCCTGATGTCAGATTTGTGTCCATTAATTCTTTTGCATAGAGACTGTCCGGTTTGGCCAATGTACATGGCAGAGGGGCATTGCTGGCACATGATGGCATATATCACATTGGTAGATGTGCAGGTGAACGAGCCCCTGATGGTATGGCTGATGTGATTAGGTCCTATGATGATGTCACTTGAATAGATATGTGGACAGAGTTGGCATCGGGGTTTGTTACAAGGATAGGTTCCTGGGTTAGTGGTTTTGTTCAGTGATGTGTGGTTGCTGGTGAGTATTTGCTTTAGGTTGGGGGGTTGTCTGTAAGCGAGGACAGGTCTGTCTCCCAAGATCTGTGAGAGTAAAGGATCATCTTTCAGGATAGGTTGTAGATCTCTGATGATGCGCTGGAGAGGTTTTAGTTGGGGGCTGAAGGTGACAGCTAGTGGTGTTCTGTTATTTTCTTTGTTGGGCCTGTCTTGTAGGAGGTACTACCTGTCTGGTCATTCAGTGACAGACCTGCGGGTGGCTATATTACAACAGAAAAACTTCAAAAACAGACTCCAAAGAGAGACTGCTGAGCTAGAATTGATATGCAAACTAGACACAATCAACTCCGGTTTGAATAAGGACTGGGAATGGCTGAGCCATTACAAACATTGACTCTATCTCCCCTTGTAAATACTCTCACACTTATTATCAAACTGTCTGTACTGGGCTAGCTTGATTATCACTTCAAAAGTTTTTTTTTCTCTTAATTAATTGGCCTCTCAGAGTTGGTAAGACAACTCCCACCTTTTTATGCTCTCTGTATGTGTGTATATATATCTCCTCAATATATGTTCCATTCTATATGCATCCGAAGAAGTGGGCTGTAGTCCACGAAAGCTTATGCTCTAATAAATTTGTTAGTCTCTAAGGTGCCACAAGTACTCCTGTTCTTCTTTTTGCGGATACAGACTAACACGGCTGTTACTCTGAAACCTTTTTATGTGTGTACAGAACCCTGAATGGAGTCGCTAGGTACTAACACAATGCAAATCAAATAAAATAATAACAATAATACATAAATATACGGTATATGTAGTGACAGTCTGACCTCGTGGATTGGGTGCTCAGGAGACCTGGGTTCTATTTTTGGCACTACCACTGTTATACTGGGTGACCTCTTCATGCCTCAGTTTCCCCATCTGTAAAATGAAGATAATGACACTGACCTCCTTGGTAAAGTGCTTGATCGACTGATTACATGTGCTGTATAAGAGCTAAGTATTATTATTAATGTGAGAATTACCTCATTTTGGACACTTTTTAAAAAAAAAATTAATGGATAGACTACAAAATGCCACAGGCCCAATTCTCCTCTGCCACCTGTGTAAATCAGAAGTAACTCCACTGAAGTTAAAATAGAGCCCAAAGCTCACTGAAAAAAGTTGAAGTCTTTCCATTTACTTCAATGGGTTTTGGATCAGGATCTAAGTGAGAAAAGAATCAGGACCTATTTTTTTTTTCTTTAAAGACTATAACAAGTACCAGCCTTACATTGTGGTGGTGAGGGGTATTTAATCATTATAATGTCTCTGCATGAGAGTCCCCTCCCACCATTAGACACCCAGGAGATTGACCTGCTTGGTCTTTATTTGTTTTACTTTCCTCAAGGTATGCATGAATGTAGAATTAAGGCCAGTAGCCCCTGAAGATGACTGCAAGCTCTGTAATTACAATTCAGGAAATTGAGCCTGTTAGCATGGAGCAAAGAGCAACAACTCCTAGCTTGCTTCTCCAAGAGACCCACAAATCTTTAAGACTGAAGATATAAATGTTGTGTAGGAGGTTTCCACATAAACAAAATATATATCGCCTCTAAAATCATAACTACCGCTGCAGGCCTACCAATCAAATGACAGTGACTCTTCTGGGTTTTCCATAAATCATGGCTTGAGAGATTTAACTTAGTTTAGTATCAGTAAATAGCATTTTAGTTAAAGGGATTTTCAAAAAGGGAAATAGAGCAATTAAAAATAGTTCACCTAATGCCAAAGACACTAAACTCTCACCCCTTGCACATGCCCAGAGACTCGAGAAACTAACCTTGTTTGAATGACATGTATATCTCTTTCCTGCTGGTAATGGCATAATGACTGTCCTGATGTTTTGAAAAAGGCAATAGATCTTGGTTTGTACGAAGGTGGGCTTCTCAAGATTACCACTGCTTCATCTGTGCTGTGAAAACTTGCATCACTGCTGAAATAGCAGCAGTGTCAACTATAAAAAGCTATCTTCATTTTCCAAGCAATGCCTTCCCAAGGTCACAATGCTTTTACATTGTATAGTAGGCCCTGGTTTCTTTCTTAGAGTACCACTGACATTCTTTAAAACTGAGATTCAGTTTCACTCTCACCATTTCGCTTATTTTAATTATATCACTGAATCCCTATTAAAAAACCCCTATTGCTCGGATTCTTTTCTACATTTTATTTTAACCCTTGAAGAATTCTGTCACAAAGTTTGATGCTTTGTGAGTTAACAAGCATTACCTTGGACACTCTACCTAATAAATAGCTCGATTGCTACTTTGTGAGCAACTGAAAGAACAGATGGATATTTAGGATATGAAGAATTCCACTTTGCTAGTATTATTCCAGACAGACACATCTAATGAATGAGAACACAAAGGCATGCAGCAGCTGTCAGTTGAATACGTGCCATAGTGCAAAGCACTGCTATAAATGAATTTGAAAGATTTATGCACTTCTATTTCTATCTTGATATTCTCTGAGTGTATTTTATTTGGAGGATAATGTAGAGGGAGATGGAATAAGGGCTGGAAGAAAATTAGATCCCAAATAACATCACAGATTAAAGTAAAACTGCTCATGAATTATCATCCTGCATAACTGAGCTACCATAAACTCCATACTGGACAATGGTCCATTATATTCTACTCCACTCTGGTGGTGATGCCATATTAAAACAAAAGCAGGTGGGACTCTTTAGCTCATTGCAGCTGCACACATGTTCAGTAGTTAATGCATCTTTGAAAGTCCCCCTCAATCAGTTGTCATGCCTGAAGGTTATTCAGTGACATTCCACTGCTGCTTGTTTTGAAAGCCCATACTGGCATGTACATATATTCATTACACATACTATACATTGTGAGGTAGCAGGGCACATGCCCCTATATGAATCATGCATCAAGATTAAATAAATGGGCTTTGAATGGTGCAAAAGACTATGATATAGTAAATTTATTTCACTTTGAATTTACATTTGTCTGAGTGTGGCGGTCCCCAATGGTTGAGCCTCCACTGTTCAATTTCTATAATAAGCTTTGTTATTCAACATGTCACTGCTAAGGCATACTTAGATGAAATTTAAGTCTACTTTGAATGACTCTTTACGTGGTGGTAAATCAGATAACTAATACACACATTTGGATCCCATTTTATTCCCAGACTCATTGATATAATAGCTTTAGAAAGGTTATCTACAGTTATCTTGTCTATCAGCTGGCAAGACCAGATTGCTCTCAACATCAAACCAATATATGTTTTATCTAGTCTATTCTCGAGCTCTTCTAGAGGTGGTAACTCAGTGACCTCTCTTGGCAAATCATTCTGTTGTCTCATTGACCCTGATTTTGGAACTTTTACCCCATATGTCTAATCTGAATGAAATTTCCTTCTTTAACTTTCAAGCCATTGCTCATTATATCATCCTTAACCACCTTAAATAATTCCTCCCCATCTTTTAATGTTACTACTTCTCAAGTATTTAAACATAGTTATCATGTCTGCTCTTTGTCATCTTTTCTCTAAGCTGTACATATTCAGTTCCTCTAATCTCACTTCAGAGGTCATGCCCACTAATCCTTTTATCACTTTAGTCACCTTTATTTGTATTTTCTCTAATTGATCAATGTCTTTTTTTTATAATTAGGAGGCCAAAATTGTACACGGTCACTCAAACACTGTTGGAGGGTGAAGTAAGGGATGGGAGGACAATGTGGGTATGGCTTCACAGTTTATAGCTGCTATTCTATTTGATGAAAGTACTATAAAGACTTATCAGTCTACTCCTTAACTAATTAGTGACTTTAATGAGCACTGAACCTTCAAGTGCAATGCTAGGGATCAATTAAAACATCTGTGGCAACATAATTAACTCAAAATAATGAATCAGAGAAATTCCTTGAAAAATGACACCTTCTTAAAAAGGTACGGTAAGTATATCGTTTAACATGAAACCTACGTTTAGTATTCTGGTAGAATTTTCATAAGCATGATTTTATCTAATATGACAAAGCTAAATTTGTAGATGTTCTGAGCAACACAAATGACTGTAGAAGGAGCAGAATGTTTCTGAATTAAGAAAGCCCTCCATGACAGTCAGAACACAGAGGGCAGATTCACAGCTGGCATATGACCATACATAGAGGTCAATGAGGGAACAGCATTCATTTATGCCAACAGTGACTGAGGCTGTAAGGTCTTAAAATTGAAAAGGAGCTACTGACATTTAATTCTTATGTCAGAGAAAGTCTTAATTTAAAGAAAAATGGCCCCCCAAGGCAAAATTGTGCAAATTGCCTCTTGCTTATGACCTTGACATTGACCTCAGGTATACCATTCCTAAGTCCAATTTTTCATTGTAAAACTTGTATTTGTGGTTAAAAATGTCTCCAGACTTAAACATAAAAGGGCAGGCTACTGTACTGTATTCAGCTTACTTTGGGCATAGCAGAGAGGGAGCTCTCAGTTATCCTCCTTCATTCTTTGTCCTTTTGCCTGAGCAGTGTAGAGTAGGCTGGAGGCTGCTTTTTAAAAAATATTATTTATATAGCATAGGAGATTACTGGATGAGGGGGCTGTACAAACACATAACAAAAAGGAGAGTCCGTGCCCCCAAAAGGTTACAATCTAAGTACAAGACAAGAGACAACATATGGATACAGAGAGACAGACGGGGTAATGGAAATGGCATAGGGCTGCCACAGTGTCTTCTACACTACCCACCCTACTAGCCACCAGTACAGGGGCATGATGGGGAGAATGGGGGCAAACCTGGGGCACCACAGAGGCCAGCTGCCAGACAGCCCTTGGGGGCCATTGTCTGCTTCTGTAAAATGGAACAGGCTTCAGGCTGCTACTCTGTGTTATGCTGGGGTCTAATATCTAGTGGTCCTGGGACTAGGGGAGCACAAAGGTGACTGAACTCTGCCTTTGCCTCAAAGTGGTCCTGCAATGAGCTCAGCTCAGTCAGATGAGAGAATCTGGTCCATAGTTCAGAGCTCCCAAATGCTGTATTTACAGTAAACGTAAAGCGCATTGGCCAAATTCTTTTTGACTTCATAGGAGTTACAGCGATGGTTGTAAAGGAGGACTTGGGTCATTTGACTTTTAATGAAGGCTCTCTCTTTACAGTGTTTATAATGCAGGGATGACTGGAAACGTAAATACACACATAACCCAAGCACAGAAGTCCTTATTGCCAATACTACTTTATAGTCTCCAGCTTCTAGTCCAGGCTGGATGTGACACGAAAGACTCCTGTCTCTGACTCAGTACAACATTTAATTCTTTAGTACTGAAATACTTTCCACACTCCCTTTCACCTTTTCTTTTTGCTGAAGTCACAATACCTGTACTAAGTTTTTGACATCACATTAACTTCCATGGAAACAAACCAGCATTAGAGAAACACGGGAATATGACTTCATTGTAGGATTAAGCAAAAACAAACAAACAACAACAAAAAACACTCCCAAGGACCCCAAAACCTAGGGAAAAAGCTCTTATACAACCATAAAGAGGGTGTCTGAAATAATCATGGAGTTAATACAGAAAATACTGGCAATTTAGTGTTTTTATGAAAAAAAAGAACATTTTTGCTAAGTTTGTTGAAGTATGAAAGTCCTTCTTTAAAAGAGAGTCTATATGCCCCATTAATGATAGCTTGGATTACGGCAGTGCATTTGGTTTGAGTTCATATTTAAAAGAAACCATTTGCTCCTACTGAAGCAAGGCACTCAGTCGATGTGAACCTCCTATGCTGCTGAAGTTAGCTGGCTTGACCTGACATATTTTTAGAGAGTACTGAAAACAAGAGAGGAGCAGGTGAGATAGGAGAGTCGGATCAAGGATGATTGTGTTGAGGGTCTAGTAGATAGACAAAGGGGTTATTTCATGTAATTGGATAGCATCCTAACATACAGGCAGCTTACAATAGTCATAGAAAACATAGTTGTGGCAAATGACACAGCAACAAATATTACTCTCTATTTGAAAACAACCACAATTCAGGCTAGAGTCAGAGCTCAGTGAACAGTTTTCTAGAGTTTGGAATTCTTGTGAGAGCATCTGATAAGTCAGGACCTTGTCTACATATGGAGTTTTCTGGAATAGCTATTGTGCCTCAAATTTGCAACCTACTTTTAATACAAAATAATTTTCAAGGGCAGACAAGAACTCACATGCACTAGGAGTCTGATTCTTCTCTCATATACATCAGTTTTACAATGAAGTATTTTCATGAAGTTCAGTGGAGATACTCCTGATTTAGACTCATGTAACTTAGATCTGAATCATGCCCTAAGTCACAAACAATTTATCATTGCCTAATAATGAAAGCGAGAGCTTCCAATTAGTCTTTATTTCTATCTTTTAAAACTTTTTTAAAAACTAGAAAGCCCATCAAAATTCTGCAAAAATCCTGATTGGAATTTTCAACTGTTCTAAGGTCAAGTTCCAATATTGCTGCTGAAATGGAAGGTAATGTTTGGTACACGATCACTGTGTCATAATCTTGTTTCAAAACACAATTTGTGTGTGTCAAGCCTGGGGCTGAGCTGATACGCATCATGGAGCAACGGAGAGGTGCATTAAGGACCAGAAATACTGAAAAGAGCCTTTCTCGTCATTTCCTCTGCTAAAACGTGATGTACTCCGGACACTTTGATCATGCAGGCCATACACAAGAAAAGCTTCCTTTGATGGATTCTCTTTCCACAAACACATGAAACCCCAGTTCATGTAACTACAGTTATGCGTATATATCCAGGGAGAATAGATCTTAATTTACAAAAGAGAAGGAAAAGCCCAGTAGTTATTTCTTCCTCTGATTCCTTTTTTTGATTGTGAACACTATGATAGCACGTAGAGCTCCTGCTTTCACTTTTATTAAGGTCAGCTTGGCACACAAAATTTTTCAAACTTGAATTTGATCTTGCTCATGCCAAGCGAGTTTTCCAAAGATCTGCCATTTGTGCACTGAGGGTGGCATTCTCCCCTGTGCTGAGCGGCCAGTGCAAGGTTTATGAATTCTGTGAGCCCTTTTGAAGGTTTGAGCTGGACGTAATGTAGGCTCATTGTGGTAGGCCTGGCACCAAACAGCCCCTTTGTGGTGGGGGGGGATGGGGTGTTGGAACCTCGCCACTCTGGAAGTTCATGCGCCGGTCTCTCTGTGGGCGGCCAGTTGTGGCCTAATGGCCTTCTTCCACACAATCACCCCTTGGTCGGGGTTAGTGGGCCTAGCGGCTAGAGTCCGGGTAACTCAGCCCAAACATCTGGGCGGGGTGGCCCAATGGCCAGGGTCCATATAAATTGCTCTCCGCATTGGAGCAGTGCGGCCTAATGGCCAGAGTCCTTACAATCCCCCTCATGAGCGAGGTAGTGCTGCCTAGCAGCCGGAGTCCAGGTAACTCGCCAAGTGTCAGGGAAGTGTGGCCCAGGGCCAGGGTCCATATAAATTGCTCCCTGCATTGGAGCAGTGTGGCCTAATGGCCAGAGTCCATACAATTCCTGTGTTGTGGGGGGATAGTGGTAGGCGGACCCAGGCTCGCCCTCTCCACCAGGTCCTGACCCAAGGCTCTGGTAGTGGCAAGTTCCCCTTGCCACCAGCTCGGCGGGGATCCGTCCGCAACATGCCAAGCATCTGTGCAGCTCTAACGCCATTTGCCTCTAAAGTTCCCCTGGGTCACTTCCAACCATAAATGCCAGTTCTCTGCTTCGGGGGGTCCTCCAGTCTGTTACCCTCCCGTGACATACTCCATCTGGGCATCAGGGGTGCGTCGCGGCTTGGCTGGCCTCCGATCCCGGTGTGCAAGCTGTCCCTCCTCGAGAGCTGGCAGTGTGCCTCCTTCCCCTCCGGTGGTCAGCCCAGACTGAGCAGCTCTGCAGGCTTTTATACCTGTTCTCCAGTTGGCACATGCCAGCAGAGCTTCCAGGGCGCGGCTTCCTCTGCTAGGAAGGAAGGGTTTACCCCTGCGGTACCAGTGTGGGGCCACTCTACCCCGTCATACTCACCTATTGGAGGAGCCTCTGAACCCTTTCAGAAGTATCCTGGTTAAACAGACCTCTGTGTTCTTTAAACTGCAAATCCCACGATACAATGGTGGGCGCTTGGTAAGATGGGACTGAGCTTCCGGGATAAGAGGAAGCTGCAAGGGGTCAGCATTTTATGGGCAGGAAGCTGGAACAGAGAGCTGCTGCTTCCCTTTGGGGTCTGGGCCAAGGAGAAGCTGTGACGCAGTCCTATGGGTGAGTTGCTAGGATTGAAGACACGCGACTAGGGTTAAGACTACACGACAGTTGCATACTTGTTGGTGCTGAGCCCTAGCACTTGGACTCCTCCACAGCGAGGCACGAGGGCAGAAGCTGGAGACTGTCAGTTGGCAGAAGATCTCAATTTGGCCTACAGACAATTAAGGAAAAGAGTGAGTTATCCCTCAGCTCTTGTTTTCCAATATAACAACTGTTACTGCCCAGCTAGCACTGTGCACACTAAGCTGCTCACAGTACAAAATTGCCTCACTCCTTGTGTCACCTGGACTGCCTTTGGTGGGACTTACCTGAACTCCTGTTCACCCAGCACGCCAATGCAAAAGAGCGCCCAGGATTATAAGCTTAAGGGACAGCGCGCACTCAGGGGTGAGACTGGACCTGTGTATAAAGTCAAGAGTGTCTGTTAGGTTTATATATTTCTTACTATATGTTCCATTCTATGTATCTGATGAAGTGGGCTGTAGCCCATGAAAGCTTATGCTCAAATAAATTTGTTAGTCTCTAAGGTGCCACAAGTACTCCTGTTCTTTTTGTTAGGTTTATGTTGCAACTTGCTAGTCAAAGCGGCAGCCATTCCCTGAGCTATTGAAGCGCCCCCCTACTGATGGTGGTATAGATATCACAACTTAATCTATTTAATCTGTTACATTTTTTATTATATGTTGTTAGGATAACTTTTAAGTAAAATTGTATTGGTTTTATTTCGGGTGTTTATTGCCTGCATAAGATCATTATTTACATCTTTGTTCCGGGAGGTGACTGAGGCACACCCACAAATGTATACAGTGCCTGTCTTGGTGGAGGCACCACCAACTATAAATATTACATAGGAGTAAGATAACTACTGCAGGGGGTGACTAGAGGATTCCACCTAATTCCCCATCTCAGCTGGCCCCCCATGACCTCTGTTATCCTTAATGATGCAAGATTCCCAGGCAACAGGGGAGAGTTGCCTGCTCCCGAGTAACCCAGAGGAAAGGTGGGTTACATTAATTATTGCACAGGCTGTGTGCTGGCCCTCTGCACACAGAGGAATTTCATCCAGACTCAACAATCTCAGCCACCAGATAGTTATGGGTTTGGTCACTCTCAGAGAGGCCACATTGGAAGTGGCATCTTACAAACATTGATGCATATATTTATTTATTTGTAATTGGATACAGTAAAAGTAAGTAGTCCTATTAAGTAACTAAATGACAATTTTTGAGATTATAATAATACTTGATGAAAGTCTTGGCACTAGGAATATCCTTATATATAAAGCAACTGGTTCAATTTAGCTTCTGATGCAGAAGGGCTCATAACACACTCGAACTGTGGTAATTCCAACAGAGCAAATGGAATTGGATGAAAACGGCGTGAAATTCCATTTAATTATATTTATGCCTCTTCTTCCTATGTTTGAAGAGTTTAGATGTTTGCCTTTTAAATTAGAACAGTGAGTTCTGTGGGAGATGATCAAATTTGGTAATATTTAATTTTAACTAAAGGAAGGTTTTCTAAGTTACTTAGTTAATGAGAATGATACAATATGAAAGATTACTCCATCTTGGGCTCCCTTCTCCACCTCACCTAAAAACAAAACACTGTGACAGCAGAACCAAATAGAACCACACTACAGCAGACAAGGATGTGTTGCTATTTCTATTCTAAATGTCTGCATTTTCATGACAGTCTCCTGATCTAGGAGGACTCAAAAATCACAGGGCAAACTGAGGATCTCTTGTTTTCCTGAGTAGCCCATAGACTTAAAAACAGTAAGAAAATACTGTGATCATACACTTAATTATTGTGATAGGTGCTGTACAAACATATAACAAGAGACAGTCCCTGTCCCAAGGAGCTTACAATCTAAATAGACAAGACAGACAAAGAGAACATTATTATCCCCATTTTACAGATTCAGAACTGAGGTGCAGAAAGGTGAAGTGACTAGCTCCAGGGCACACGTGAACCTAGATCTCGCAGTCATAGGAACTTTTTGGTTCAAGCCTGCGGCATCCACAGGAAGAAGTTACAGTCCAGCACTTTGGTGCGCCCTGCTATGCACACTCAGGGCTGGCTCCAAGTTTTTTGCCGCCCCAAGCAAAAAAATTTTCCCGCGTCCCCTGCCCCCGCCCCAACTCCGCCCCTTCCCCACCCCATTCCAACCCCTTCCCCAAATCCCCGGCCCCTCCTCCTCCCCAGGGCACGCCGCATTTCCCCTCCTACCCCTCCCTTCCAGGCTTGTCTGGGAGGGAGGGGGGAGAAGCAGAGCGGCAGCGCGCTCGTGGGAGGAGGCAGAGGTTTGCTGGGGGGAGGGAGCAGTTCCTCTACCCCCCCGGGTTACTTCCTGCAGCCCTCCCCGCACCCCCCACCGCTGCAGCTCACCTCCGCTCCACCTGCTCCCCTAAGCGCACCACTGCCACAAAACAGCTGATTCGCGTGGCAAGCCTGGGAGGGAGGGAGTGGGGAGAAGCGAAGCGGAGCAGCGGTGGCGCACTCAGGGGAGCAGGTGGAGCGAAGGTGAACTGCGGTGGTGGGGGGCAGTTCCTCTGCTTCCCCCCTCAAGGGTTACTTCCTGGGGCCCTCCCCACACCCTCCACCGCCGCAGCTCACCTCTGCTCAGGGCTGGCTCCCAGCTTTTTGCCCCCCAAGTGGGAAAAAAAAAAAGGGCCGGAGTGCCACCCCTTGGAAAGTGCTGCCCCAAGCACATGCTTGGAGCGCTGGTGCCTAGAGCCGGCCCTGTGCACACCCCCAAATTATGGGGCCTTGTAGCTATGTCCTTAGTTATGTTTGATCATTCTGATTCATATAACTATGGGGAGTTGTTTAGGTTTTGTATTTTTCAGGGGTTGGTGGTGGGTATTTGTTGCATTCTTAGCCAACTGGATCTCACACTGTCTCCCTCTGTGCTCTTGGCAAGTTATCGTTGGACTTTTTAAAAATAAATATTTTGTGTTTTATTTTACTGCTTTTTAAAACTGCATCAGTTGGCATCTTTTATGAGGGTAGCTCCATTGGTTAACAGCCATTACTGCACAATTAGGTTTGATATCTTATCAGAGGTGGGGAACACAGTAACAGCAAACTTAAAAGGCCAGATTTGAAAACAGTGAGCAAAATGGTTAACATGAGGCTGAAGGGCAAAGTAATAAAATTTTAAAACCATCAACTCAGCCTGGAGGCCATTTAAAATCATTGTAGTAGAGGCACAGATGGTGCGCTTACCTCTGAGCAAGGAAACAAAAAAAGGGGGAATGAAACTGGTATGGCCAAATGGAGGATTACATAACTTGATGAGTGCTTAAAATGCAACCTTTCAAAAGTGAAAACCCTGTGCTAACAGCATAAAGAGACTGGAACATGAATTATGACAGGTACAGTAATAATGTGCCAAAAGGGAAAGAAACATTCCAAACAACAAATAGCAAAATATACAAAGTAAGTGATGAAGGATGTAAAGGGAGATTTTCAAAGCATGGAGGAGAGGTAAGGTATATGTCCACACTACAAACACCCCGTCCCCCCCAAACCTTCAGCAGTTAAGTCTCAGAGCCTGGGTCAACTGATTCGGACTCATGTGAGGGGGCTAAAATAGCAAGGTAGACATTCCTGCTTGGGCTGGAGCCCTGTCTCCGAGTCCAACCCCCTTGCCAGGTTTAAGAGCCCTACAGTTTTTGCTTTTTCCTATGTTGTGTGAGCATCAGGATGAAACTAAAGTGTAATAAATTAAGATACGAATGTTAATATTTCATTGGAGGAGGCCACTGAATCAACTGCTGTGTCTGGATTTTACTTTTAAAAGCAATGTAATTTCATGGTCACCAGCAATGTTGCTAGCTATAAAAGTTAAAACAAGATTAACTGGTTCAGAGTCACCTAAGGTTACCATATTTCCACAATCAAAAAAGAGGACACTGGGGGGGGGGAGCCCCGCTCTAGCCCCGTCCCCATCCACTCCCTCCCTCCCACTTCCCACTGACTGCCCCCCTCAGAACCCCCAGCCCCCCTGCTTCTTGTCCCCTGACTGCCCCCTCCTGAGAACCCCTCACCCTAACTGCCCCCTAGGACCCTACCTGTCCCCTGACTGCCCCGACCCTTATGGGTGGCAGGTTTGTAGAAATTTTGGTGGTGCCCAGAACCCGCCCCCCCCAACTCTGCCCCCCCCACCTGCCTAAGGCTCTGGGAGGGGGGTTGCATGGGGGGAGGAAGTCTGGAGTGCAGGTCCTGGGCTGTGGATTAGGGTACAGGAGGGTGCAGGCTCTGGGATGGAGTTTGGGTGCTGGGTGCAGGCTCCGGGCTGGGGCAGGGGGTGGGTGTGCAGGAGGGGGTGAGGGGTGCAGGCTCTGGGATGGAGTTTGTGAAGTGGGAGGGGGTACAGGCTTTGGGAGGGAGTTTGAGGGCAGGAGGGTGTGTGTGGGAAGGGGGAGGGGGTTTGGGAGGGAGTTTGGGGATAGGAGGGGGTGCAGGGGTGAGGGCTGTGGGTCTGAGGATGAGGGGTTCATGATTCAGGAGGGGGCTCAGGGCTGGGGCAAAGGATTAGGGTGCAGGGGGATGACAGCTCTGTCTGAGGATGAAGGGCTCATGATGCAGGAGGAGGCTCAGGGCTGGGGCAGAGGATTAGGGTGCGGGGGGATGAGGGATTTGGGGCATTGGAGAGGCTCAGGGCTAGGGTGAAAGGGCAGGGTAAGGGCAGCCTGCCTTGCCATTAGTGGATGGGGGCACTAGGACCCTGGGGCAGCAGACAGCAGTTGCTGCTGGGAGCAGGGCTCTGCATAGGAATGTGCTACTCTGGCAGCACAAGAAGGCACGGGAGAGGTGTGCGCTGCTTTCTTTTGGGCAGGGCTGGGGGGGACCGATGGGGGGACGTATGGGGGGGGGAGCAGGTGGAGGCCAGGGCCCGCTTCAGGGAGGGCCAGGGGAGAGACCCAGCTCCAAATATTGCTGGAGCAGGGTCCCTGGCCCTGGATATTGCTGGAGCTCGGACACCACAAAAGAATATAACCTGCCGCCCCCCCACCCCATATTCATACCCCCACCTCCAGAACTCCCGACCCATCCAACCCCCTCCCCCTGCTCCCTGACTGCCCCCCGGGACTCCCCTTACCATGCCCATGCCGGTCAGATGCTGGCTCCTCCACGTGGAGGCAAAACATGCCTCCCCGCAGAGTGCTGAGGCAGCAGGGGGGGGGGGAGCAGGGGAGGGGCTCTGGCTGCTGGAGGCCAATGGGAGCGGCTCAATCAGGCCCAGCTGCCCAATCAGCCATGCCACACTCTGCATGGGAGGGAAGGAGGGAGGGAGGGAAGGGGGGAAAATCCCGGACCTTTTAACCTTGTTACCAATTCCTCCCGGACGGCTATTTAAAGACGAAAAAGCCGGACATGTCCGGGGAAATACGGACGGATGGTAACCCTAGAGTCACCCAGGTTTTATGCCACCAGAAAGTCCCCAACAGAAGATGAAGTTGTGTCAGCCATCACTTCTGTTCTTCCTGGTATGATCAATGCTGGGTGGGAATAGACTGCCCAAAATGTAGGTGGCACTGGCTGGACATGGGGTGTGAACACAAAGTGTCACTTCCCCACACAGCAGCTTCTGGCAGCAGAGATTCAAAGGATTCCCTAAAACCTCCAGTCAGAACTCCAAACCACCTTCTTGGGTTGAATCATATCCAGGGACTGGCAGTAGGAGGCCCATTTGACTGAATCTGGCCCATCAACTATTAAGCTAATGACTGTGGAAATCAAGAAAGAATTCCCCAACCCCGCCCTTTTGCACAACTGGATAGATGCATTATGGGTTGTGCTCCTTGCTTTCATCTGACACATCAAGTTTTGGCCTTTGCCAGTGGTCAGATACTCAGTCTATGGCAATTCCTAGTTTTCTTTTCCATTTCCCAGTTTAGTGAAACTCTAACTACCATTTTAACTTCTTTTTTTAAGTTCCCTCCTCACCAGTTTGGTACTTCCCTTCCCTGATCTCTGTTTGCAGACCCAATTTAGAAAATGTTAAATGTTAAAACACCAGAAATCTCACACTTTCTGTCCTCCAGATGGCAGATTCAGTACTCTTTGACCTAAGAGTGATTTCTTAGTCACCTGGCACTGTAGATGAGCTCAGCATGAGGGAGCATCAGGTACTAGGGGAGAAGCAAAAAAAAAGGTGAGATTAATTCTATTTCATGTTTTTCTAAATGTTATGCTGATAGTAATTGACCCATGTTCTTGTAGATTATACACTTTGGATCCACCACTAGATGATTACCTCATAAAAATTACCTCATTAGCCCTTAAATATCAAGTATTCTAAAAGAAATGGTTTAAATGTATGTACATGATAAACAGTACTGCTGGGCCAATACAAAAGGAACTGGTTTGGAGATGTCATGTTTTCAGGTAAACTTGCATATTTCCAGCAGATAATATTTTTCTATTTGGTTTCTCATTTTTGCTATATTTTAAAATAATCTATCAATATTAGAAGAATTACTGAAGTGCCCATAAACAAGGATATTCATGTTAAAACTGAATCTTTACCCAAGAGTTATAACATAAAAATGGCCATACTGGGTCAGACCAAAGGTCCATCAAGCCCAGTATCCTGTTCTCTGACAGTGGCCAATGGCAGGTGCCCCAAAGGGAATGAACAGACAGGTTATCATCAAGTGATCCATGCCCTGTCACCCAATCCCAGCTTCTGGCAAACAGAGGCTAGGGACACCATTCCTGTCCATCCTGGCTAATAGCCATTGATGGACCTATCTTCCATTAATCTATCTAGCTCTTTTTTGATCCCCGTTATAATATTGGCCTTCACAACACCCTCTGGCAAGGAGTTCCAGAGGTTGACAGTGCATTGCGTGGAAAAAATAAAACCTGCTACCTATTAATTTCATTTGGTGGCCCCTTGTTCTTGTATTATGAGAAGGAGTAAATAACACTTCCTTATTTACTTTCTCTATACCACTCAAGATTTTATAGACCTCTATCATATCCCCCCTTAGTTGCCTCTTTTCCAAGCTGAAAAGTCCCAGTCTTATTAATCTCTCCTCATATGGAAGCCATTCTATACTCCTAATCATTTTTGTTGCCCTTTTCTGAACCTTTTCCAATTCCAATATATCCTTTTTGAGATGGGGCGACCACATCTGCAAGCAGTATTCAAAGTGTGGGCATACCGTGGATTTATATAGAGGCAATATGATATTTTCTTCTATCAACCATCTGCTTTTCCCATAAACTAAATGGGAGAAGGTCCTTACCAGATCCTGTCTAGATTAGAGAGGAGTCCCAGTATGGAAGAGGTTGAGAACCTAGGCAACTACTGGTAAAATTCCTGCTGTGGGGAAGCCCTACTAGGGTCTGTATGCTGTGTACCAGAATAAATAGCTTGTCTTCATATGGGGCCCAGTCATGGTTCCCAATCCATGAGTAGAGGATCTGTGTAAATCTCATGCCTCCCATATGATAAGGTGACATAGCCACCTCCACAGTGTCAGTCCCACTTTCACCCTGACTCTGTGGAGGGCTTGCTGCATGTCAGGGGAGAGATGTGGAACCCTTCTTCCAGGTGTTGTCAGCAACAAGGGCCAGGTTCAAATAGATAGGGGCACCTCTTAAAACTAACACACACCAGCAGCTCAAGCCCCCACCCAGAACTTCAGGGACCGCTAAATAACTTTCCTGCGTACTCTTAATAGGCAATCCTTCCCCACTCACAAGCACTGAATCCATGTATGAAACAAGGAAAACTTTATCAGGGGAAACGGAACACAACGCAAACTTGGGAAAACAAACTCACAATATACCTAAATGAATGGTAAGTAAAACAGAGCTTTTGTCAGTAGACTTAACTCAGCTTCCCATTTGTTGGTGTGAATGTCCAATATGCAACTATCTCTTTACATGTCCCCCTGCTCCATCCTCATGGTCTACGTGTGAGTGGGTAGTGTAGTTCCAGAGCACTGAGATGTGCTCAGGCAGGCCTTCCTCACCAGAATTTGGCAAAAAGTTCTCTCTGCACTGCATCCTGTCAAAGACCCACTTCTTTGTCATCTGCTACAGAAGAGTCCTCCTAATAGATCAGGAAAGGAGAACTAGTAGTACATTAGAACCTTAAGCAGAGATCTTGCCACCGAGGCACATTCCTTCCCACCCTTTTCCTCTCTCTCAGCTCAGCATCACTATCCAACCAATTCTGAGTTTGTGTTTGGCTATGGTGACTCCCAAAGTGTTGCTCAAGGAATTCTGGGTAGAGAGCTTATTGTAGTTCTTCCCTTTGTTCACCAACAGATGACAGCAGAGAGCTCTTTACCCTCTAAAATTTCAGTCTTCAGAGCTTACACATGCGAGATCAGGGGTGCTGGGCAAACAAGATTAAGAGTGTACAGGCTTGGGGTAGGAAGAGGGAGTCTCTAACAGAATGGGTCCAACAGAGAGCCCATGTGGGGTGAAAGCAAGAATAGCCCTATGTTCCCCCGGATCCATGAAGTCTGAGATTGGATCCAAATCTTATTCTGCAGTGGACGAACCCTGCCTCATGGTGGAATGCTGGGATACTCTGGGAAGAGAACCTCAGAAAGATTTCCTCCCCCTTACACATGTTATTCTCAAGAAGGAGTGATCAAGCCCATGTATTTGAAGGCAAATGATCATACAAACCACAAAAATACGTAAAGAAAGTAACAAATACTCTCATGCTGGGAAGCTTTTGGCTATTTAAAGTCAAGGAATGGTATTTTGGGGAGGAAGGAGGTTTCACTGGCTCTCCTCTAAAAATCATTATCCACTATGCAGATTCCTGCAACAGCTGGATGCAAAGAAGTAGCGTAGGTTCAGCATTTCCTTTCATTTGTGATTTACATGAGGGTTTTTTTAGCTGAAGTTTTAGGAGGGTTCTGCCACCTGCATGCCTCTGAATTTTTAAGGTGTTCTTTGCAGCTGCAGAGGTTTGTTTTCCATAATGTCACTAATTGCTTAACTGCTTCTCAAACATTTATGCAGTTCTATGGAAAAAAAATAATAGATCCCCATAGGTTTTCTGGGTTCACTTTGATCGTGCAATGTTGATTACTTGTTTTATTTTTAATAAAGCTGGCTAAACATTGATCTGCAGTCATTAGTACTGTTATCTAAACTGATAAAACATAAATTCAATGCAACTACAATATCAGCTGCAAGATAATGTATCTTGTTACCTTATAGTAAGCAATGCAGATTAATTCAGACACCCATATTATAAATAAATCTAAATATTCAGGCTTGTCTTTTTTTAAAGGGGATTTCATGACCCAAATGAGGTTTGCATACTATAGATATAATAGTATGACATATTACAGTGCAAGAGGCCATATTAAAGACATATACAATATCTTTGAGACTATTGTATCAACTATATACATATTATCAGTAGTTGTATGAGCCAGGGATTGTATTCTCACTCCATGGGGGAGAGTTGGCAAGCATCCTCCAGGAAGTAGAATCAGCAGGAAATGATTACTACAGACCTTGGGGCAGGTACACAACTCAAGAGCAGTACCACCCAGGAGGCGGGGTTTGCATATACTGGCTCAGACCAGGTTCAAGAGGCCCAGGAGACAAAGAAAGAGTGTGGTATAAAGGGTGAGCCAGTTCTGGCAAAGGGCTTCTCTTTCTAATTCAACAAACTGACATGAACTTTCAACCCAGGGCAAACCCTGCTGGAAGGGTTTGAAGGATGTTGAAACTTACCAGATTCCCCATGTGGAAGATGCGTAACTCCTGGTAAGCTCAGCATGCGTTCAAGGTTTTGTTTTGTTTTATTCTATGTTTTCTCTTTAAAGCTTCTGTCCTTAAATAAATGTACTTTGCTCTGGGAAGGCTGGTCAACCATTGGTGTTCACTAGCCCCTTGAGAGAGAGCAAAACAAAACAAAACAACAGGTTCTGGTCCAAAGACAGACCGGCTGGGATAAACATAATGAAGCCCAGAGGGATTTTAAGACTAAATCCGCAGTTTAGAGTGAGAGGGATGCCGATTCCCTCCTCATAGAGAAGTGATGGCTGGAAGCCTAAAACCTAAAAGGACACGGACTGGGGCAGATTGTAACTTGAGTAAACTTTTAACAACAGTTAGGCAATTGATCTTGCAAAAAGGATCAGCTATGCAGGGACTCAGGAAGGCCAGATAATTTGTTTGTAGCGATGAATTTAAATAAAGGATATTGCCATGAAACAAAAGGGAAAATGACAAGCATGTGACTTTAGAATTTTGAGCCTTTCTCACGTGTTAGGGGAAGGCTGGAGAAGGGGGGGCCGTGCACCCCTGAAGCAAGTCAATTGACAACACAATTAATACATTCATTTTCTCTTCTCAAGATAAAATGTTAACATCCATTTCTGGTGTGAGTTCCTTGCAGTTTGATTCTTCTGAACAAGAATGATTTTAGGGTTTTCATGAAGCTGGGCTAAGTGTTTAAGAGAGACTAATGATTTTGAGTGATTCAGTTTTTTGGGTGACCAACCTAAGAGACCCTAAAGGAGCCTGCTTTTCACAAAGTGCTGAACCCCTGCATACTGAACATCAGATCCTGTTAAGGTGTCACTAGTGGGGCACCCAAAAATGGAGTCACCCCAAATCATTTGTCACTGCTGAAAATGTAGGCCATAAGTAAGGCTACGATTTAGTCATGGAGGTTGTGGAAGTCACAGAATCCGTGACTTCAGCCTGCGGTGGTCGGGAGCTGCAGGGTCCCCTGCCACCCATGGGGGCAGGGAACTGTGGGGTACCCCACCACCTCTGGTGGCCTAGGGAGCTCCAAGCCACTGCAGGCTGTGGAGGTACCCTTCCGCTACCTGCCACTGAGAGCAGCGGGAAACTGCTTCAGCTCCTGGCCCTGTGGGCAATGGGGGAACTTCACAGCTCCTGGCTGCCATGGGTGGCAGGGGAACCACCGAGCTCCCAGCTGCTGCGGGCCCCTGGAGCTGTGGACAGCGCAGCTCCCAGCTGCTGCAGGTGGTGGGGGTACCCCACAGGAGCTCCACAGTTCCCAGCCCTGTGCAGCTGCCCCCTGGGTGGGGACCCTCTGATCCCCATTTTGTCAGTGATTTTTAGTAAAAGTCACAGACAGGTCATGGCTTCTGTGAATTTTTCTTTATTGCCCGTGACCTGTCCGTGACTTTTACTAAAAATATCTGTGACAAAATCTTAGCCTTAGCTATAAGTAACAGCGGGAGAAAGTAAATATGGGTTCAAGAAGGTTAAAGCATCTCCTATCTTTACTATGTTCGTAAGTAAATCTAAAGAGGCACAAGCCTGGACATCTTCATTCCAATTTCTTTACAGGACATATTCAGGGTATGTAACATATAGCATCAGAAATGCAAATAGACTTCTCAGTTTAAATTCTAAATGCGAGATAAACGTCCCCCTCCCCCCCAGCCCACAGCCTCAGAGGTGGGAATGCTTTGTCTGGCCCAGCAGATAAAAGAAAATATTTGGCTTTAAGGATTGCACATACTCCCTCCTGGACTTGAGGAGGTGAAGGTGACTCTGGGGCTGATAGATTGGACAGAAGGGGGCAGCATTAGCCAGCATATTGGGTCCTTTATATGCCCTTTTCCCAGCTGGGAAAAAAGTCCCCCCCATGATCAGAGCAGGATAGGTTTTGGCGCTTGCCTGTGGGCATCATATTAGCACCTTTTGGAGGCTGAGAAGGGATTTCCCCCCCTCACCACTAGATTGGCCAGGGTGGGTGTGACATTACCAAGGGTACAATCTGGACTGCTGAACAGCTGCCTGGGGTGCTTTTTACACTGCTTTCCTGTTAGAACATCCACTCCTGGCCTACTCACACAGCCTTGAGCATGCAAACTCATTCCCAGCTGAACACATGAGCACTCTGACCAGTCACTCATGAATTACATACAGGGCAACACCCACAAATTCTTAGTTCCAGCCTTGTTCCCCAGAAATGCGTGTCTTATACTGGCCTGCACACTAGTGAGCAATGCAAGCTCATAGAAAGTCTGTCATTTCATCAAAGGAAAATTATATATGCACCAGTCCTGTTATCCTAAATAGAGTTTTCCATACACTTAATCCAAACACACTGGTTAAGATAAAACAATAAGCTAAGCGTATTAACTATAGAAAGATAGATTTAAAGTGATTACAAGTGACGATGCATAAAAGTCAAGATTGGTTACAAAAAGAACATAAGAGAGTAAAACGCTAATACCTAACTTAACATACTAAGTGAAGTTAAAAGTAAAAGATTTTGTCTCACCATATGCTTTGCTAAATTTCACAGACTGGGTCTCCTTTCAGCCTGGGACCCCTCCTCCTTAGTTCATTTTTTTGAGAGCCATTGATGTCATGAGCATAGAGGTAGGAGGAGAAGAGATGAAGTCAAGTGTTTTCCTCCCTCTTTATAATTAAAGAAACATCCTTGCTGAGTCATGTTGACACGCAGTCCGTTGTGGATGTGAGGTTTGAATCGTCTCTGTGATTAAACATAAATTTCTTGTTTACACCTTCCCCTCTGCTGGAGGACAGCCGGTTAAGTAGGTGATAGCCTTTTAACACCTGTCTGGGATGCTAGTGTGTCTTTGTTTCTGAAAAAGTGGTTTGTGGGTGTGGCCCAGAAATTTTTACAACATAATTCAGTAACAATCATACAGTAGAATCTTATAACTTCGCATAGTGTCGCTACACATATTTTAACAGGATAATGATATTCAGCAGATTATGACTTTTCAAATGATATCTCACAAGGCATACTTTGTACAAAATTTATCATTTTGTAAAAGTGGTGACCATAATAGTATAGACTGTCACAGGGGGTTGAGATTTTTCAACTTTCTCTCAGCAGTCCAGGGTGGCAGTGGGTAGATTAGGTTGTGTCCCAAATTTGTAAATGTCTAGTCAGGGGTGCTGGAATAATTTTTATGGGAGGAGGGGAGAGTGTTGATGATGTAAACCATGTATTTGGTGTTTGTTATTACTACTTCAAGCCAAGGGGTGCGGCAGCACCCCTAATTCCAGCACCACTGTGTGCAGTGCAGGTAACTGAAACCAGGACTGGAAGTGGACTAGGAGAAGGCCTCTCTTCAAGAAGGTGTGGATTTTGGTTGGGGCTCCTAATGTCTGATACAGCAAAGAGACAACCCCATTTCCTCAGCCCCTTAACCCTAGTACAAAAAGGAGGGCAGTGGGGTGCCAGCAATGGTAATGGGATCATGTAAATGGAGTGAGGGGCTGATGGCAGCCCTCTACTAAATGGTACAGGTTACAAAGGAAGGATGCCGTGAACTGTACAAGTAATTGCTCGATAGTTCCCAGATGTGTTACTTAATAATGCTGTGGCCTAGTTCGACTGCATCCCTGGTGTCTTGACTATCTTCCTGTGGCGTCTGGGACAATAGGGCTCTCAAGGCTCACCCTAGCCTTCCAACACAGAGCCTCCACAATGAGCGCCGCTTTGACAGTGGATAAATGGGTAGTGATCCTGCTTGGGAAGCATGCAACTCTGGACTGCACTCAGTCAATAAGCAATCAGCTCCGTGTTGGCAAATCTACAGTGCGGGTCATCATCATCCAGGTGTATGAGACCATTCCGAGTATCCTACTGCACAGGACTGTGACTCTGGGCAGTGGGTAAGAAATAGATGGATTCACGGAAATGGGTTCCCGAACTGTGGTGGGTCAATAAATGGGAAGAATATCCTGATTCTGTGCCTTCCTCTGTCTTTCCCCTCCCCCAATTTGCTTTCTGAGTACATAAACAGAAAGGGGTATGTTTCCAGGGGTAAGCAAGCATTGGTGGATCATTGTGGATGTTTCACTGATATTAGAGTTGGGTGGTTAGGGAAGGAGCATACGGCTTGTATCTTTAGAGATACAGGACTTTTGGGAAAGTTGCAAGCCGAAGGAAAGATTTAATGATCATCTGATCATCAGGTGCAGGATGACTGCAAAGTGTGCATTTGGCAGATTTAAGGGCCACTGGAGCTATCTTCCAATGAGACTGACTGTTGACAAGTCAAATATCCCTGTTGTTATTGCTGCATGAGGCCAAGGGGAAAATGTTACTGGGGAGGTGGAGGGGGCGGCATGCAGAGGCAGAGTGGAAAGACTGTCTGCTGATTTTGAGCAGCCTGACACAGCGATAATTACCAGAGGCAAACTGAGGTACTGTGCAGCTGAGGGAGACCTTAAGGCTATGAATTTTTTGACTCTATGAGCACTTATCGATCTGGTGTTTACATTTCTGTATCGCAAGACAAAGAAAATAAATCAGAGAACTTAAAAAACAGAACTGCATTGTGTGGTAATAAACAATGAACAAACTACTAAAAAAGAAAGTGCAAGATGCTGGCTGCTCTGGGCTGCCTCACAGGTCAGTGTATGTATACTCACAACATAGTCTACTTGTTGCACACGAGAGGTTGAGTGGAAAGGATACTGTTGCAGGAAATTCTGTTGTATATGGTCCTGGCTGTTGGCAGAAGGAGCTGTCCATGCAGTGTAATGGCTGCTGGGGTGTAGGCCTTTGGATGCTGTGTTCCACAGTACTTTGGAGCATCTCAGTTTATTGTCTGAATTCCTGCATGGTGTCTTGGTGCACCTCCCAAAACACCTCTTGCTCTTTTTGCCTTTCCTCCAGCATGCATTCCTTCCATTTCCTGGTCTCACAGGCTCCGAACTGCGAACTCTTAAAACACTCAGAGAAAATGTCCTTCCTTGGCCATTTCTTTTTCCTCCTCCTCATGGTCAATCTTTCAGCACTTGGGCAGGGTGTGGTTCTCAAGGATACCGCAGTTAAGGTCTGGTCATCAATAGCCAGCCAGCCAGCCATTGCTAGATTTATGAGGCTTGCAGACATGAAAAGACAAGTGGCACAACTCCTGAAAATGTTTTCCATAAAGATCTGCATCAAAATACAAACAGGGCCCCACTTGCTACCACTTGCTTCAGGGCTGTGTAACAGTAGAGAGCATGGTTAATCTAGAAGGGTATTTTTCAAATCCTCTAGCTGTGTGTGTGTGGTGGGGGACTGAAGTTCGTGGGTGACTGATAAGTCTAGGACAGTGTAGTAAACACGGCTGAGGACAAACAGGATGAATGGGTCAAGACAAACTGGAAGCTCCAAGAGTAAAGAAGAGTGGTGGTCACTGGCTAGTTCCCTGAGCCAGTCCAAGCCAAGCCCCCTGAGCCAGCAACTTACCATTTCTTCCTCTTCACTGACTCTAAGCATAGGTGCAATAACTTGTTCTGAATTTGGACTTTCGACCTACCTGGAAAAACAAAATATTGTGTTAGGGGTTAGAAGACTTGCATTCAGTAAGTTTACAAATGATATTGCTGCAAAATCCTGCAGTATAAATGCCCAGTTATTGGATTGTTTGCAAGCAGTCTTTTGTATTTTTAATGTATTTAATTTGAATGCTCAGGTGTTGGCTGGCGTGTATTTCTTTTTTGGTTTTGAATGTACAGGATTGTATTTGCATTGTTTTTATTGTGTTAGTTCCCATCCCCCTTTGAATGCATCAAAAGCTTCTGCTAAAGTATGTATTCGGGGATGCTTTTTGGTTGGTTACAGTTTTCTTACTGTCACTTTTTGACCAATACTGCCAGTGCATTCGCTTAAAATAAACCAGCCATTAAAATAATAATTCCTTTGTTCCCTGCCTGCCCAGGGTCTGCCATCATTTTGTATAGGGGTGGGGAGACAGAGAAGGAAAGGATGAAGTATGAGGGGCTGTGAAGAAAGGAAAACGAAAGCTATGCATAAATGGGGGCTAGAAAGTAAACCTACCTGAGTCCCCATCCTCTCTTCAGTAGTTCCTTCTGGAGCAGCTGGGGTGGGTTCAACTGGGTCTTGAAGAGCTCCTGGCTCTCCATAGGCTCAGCATCCTCCACGTCTCCTCCCTCAACAAGCTTGTTGTCTGTGTTCAGTTCTGGGGTGTCTTCCTTTGGATACTGTGACATGTCTGCTTTAATTCGCAGGTTGGTAGAAGGGTCCCTGCTTAGTCTGGCATCTAGTGCCACATAGTTCCAGCAGCCGCTCTGGAGGACACCCCCAGATTGTTTGTTGGCCTCCTTTGCCCTTTGGTAAGACTACTGCAGTCCTTTCCCCTTTGCCCAGCACTGGAATGCCTCCCTGTCATACCCAGCTTCAGCATCACCTCTGCAATGTCCCTGTTGGAGAAAAACACAGTTCTCACTCTTTTGGTTGGGTACAGCAAAGTCAGATACTTTATTTTCTCAAGCAATTGCATAGAGGGAGAGAGTGCACTAGGACACAGGGTCTCCCCCTCCTAGGCAGGTCTCTCTACAGGTAAACAATTACAGCAAGCATTTATACCTTTTGTTACAGGCAATAATGAGCAACAGCTGCGTTTTGTTTATACATAGGTCATCCTGATATCTTATTTTTCTCACTTATTTAGACTCTAGTCTACATTCCATATTATCTACACAAGGTCGCAACAACTTCTCACACAGTTCTTTCCCACTTGCCTCACACAATCCTCTCTTCTATAAATCTCGCGTTATTAGGGTTACAGTTAGCCTGACTCTTGCTAACAAAGACTGTTTGCATTTGAAATTCCCTTCCAATCCCTGTCAGGCCACATCCCTTTGAACCTCTTTATTCCTGTGAGACTTCTGCAGATGGGCTTCCGCTGCTCCTTCCCCCACATCCTGAGGAAATCCAGGACTCCTTTCCTGGACTGGGCACCAGTAGGCGATTTGCCTGAGGTTCTCATAGCTGCAGTTTTACCTGGAGCCATACCTATGTGTTCGCAAAGATGTGCTCCTAAAGGTAGGCTATCAGGAAGACAAGAGAGGCATTTTCAAAACACATTGAAGATTTTAAAGGTGGGGTGGGCATCCTGTCACTGTGACCCCTGGATATCAGAGTTCAAAAATTCAACCATAGCAGTCACTGCCGTGGGGAGAGCAGCATTGTGGGATTGTTGCTGGGGGACTGATTAAACCAGTACAGGTAATTCAGCATCCACATAGGCAGAAGAGTGCTGGGAGAGGACTTAACGCCACTCAGGGAGCTGGTTTAACTTCACTGACAGGAGTTCAGGGTTTTGCACGTAGAAATCAAAATTGAGTGTGGACACATGCAAGGTTGTGCTGACAGAAGGCAAGTCATACTGGTAAAACTTTGTAGCATAGACGGGTCCTTACTGTTTACATTTTATTTTATTTATTTATTTTTGCAAGCTCAGGAGTTCTTGGGATCCAGCCTGGTCTCAGTTTGCCTTCCAGATAGCATTCCCCAGTCTGCATTCCCCATGTCAGGGAAATTTGTCTCAAATCTCTACCCTCTATTGGTACCATGTCTCAATGGTTTTTTGTTAGAAGACCATGGTGTGAAGTCTCCTTTTGCCACAGACTGGTTTCTCCCAGTCAGTGAGCCAGGCCATCTAAGGATATGTCTTCATTGCACAGTTGGCCCAGGCTCTTATCTGGGTTTTAGCCCACCCACTCATCCACACAGAAAAAACCTTTGACCTGCTTTTGGGGGGTGTTTTAAGCCTGGCATGGCTAGGGAAGTGGGGGTTGGCATGTTGGAGCCTAAATTCTGCTTTAATTCAGGCTGGAACACATCCACTTTTCAATGAAAACACAAGCACTCAGTCCTCCAACACCAGGGGAGGGAAAAATACATTTCTGTCCAGCCCGCTATGACTAACATTACTGTCTGGCCTCCTCTGCCCCCTTGCAATCTCCAAGTCTGGGCCGCTAAAAGTCCCACGCACAGCGGGGCACTCAGGAAGGCTGCCTGCCTGCCGTAGCCTGACGCTGCTTCCGGAAGTGGATGGCTGCTGCTGGCATGTCTCTGAGTGCCCATGCGGGGGAGGAGGGAGGTGGCCCCGCGCACTGTCCTCACAGCTCCCATTGGCCAGAAACCAGCCAATGGGAGCTGCGAGCAGTACACAGAGACCTGCCACCCCTCTCCCCTGAAGAGGCACGCAGAGACATGCCAGCAGCAGCCGGCCACAGCAGCTTCCAGGAGTGGCGTGGGGCCACGGCATGCAGGCAGCCTGCCTCAGCCCTGCTGCACCACCAGCTGGGAGCTACCTGTGGTAAGCACCTCCCAGCCAGAGCCTGCACCTCGCACCCCTTTCCGCACCTCAACCCCCTGCCCCAGGTCAGAACTCCCTCCTGCACCCAAACTCCCTCCCAGATCCCACTCCCCTCACCCCCTCATGCACCCCAACACTGCATCATCCCAGAGCTCACCTCCTGCACCCAAACTCCCTCCCAGACCCTGCATCCCCTCCATTAATATAGTAGAAATGTGTGGCCCATAACAACTTACCAAAATTCGTGGAGTGGCCCCTCTGCGAAAATTATTGCCCACCCCTCTCCAACGCCCTTCTGACAATTCCCCCCGAAGGACAGAAATTTCTCCCATAACTGACTGGGAAGGAATCCTAGAACATCACAGCACAAAATAGCATGGGACATGCCCACAACTACACACACAGACATGTGCAGAAACTGTGAGGACACAATAATTCAGGTACGACTCTGTTGGGAGAACGCTTATGCCCAGACTAGATTAAACCAGATGCAAATTACCTGGATTATCTGTGAAGTGAAAACATATCCTCGGAATAAGACCCTGGGATGGTTGCTCCATTGTCTGAAAGACAAGATGGGGGAGATAATATCTTTTATTGGACCAACTTCTGTTAGTGAGAGAGGGAGTAGCTTTTGAGGCACACAGAGCTCTTCTTCAAGTCTGTATAAACTCAAAAGCTTGTCTCTTTCATCAACAGAAGTTGGTCCAATAAAGGACATTACCTCTCCCCTCTCGTCTCTCTAATTTCCTGAGACCAACATGGGTACAACAATACTGCAAGCTCCACTGTCTGTTAGTTAGACCCATTCAGCCTTAACATATTACAATCACAAACCTTGTGTCTGTGGAGAGTGTGTTGAAACCGTGTTCTTGCTCTGACATTTCAACATACTGCCTCAGAAACCCTATACATATTTAAATATTTTTTGATATTTTCTACATTTTCAAATACATTGATTTCAATTACAACACAGAATACGAAGTGTACAGTGCTCACTTTATATTTATTTTTATTATAAATATTTGCACTGTAAAAAAGAAAAAATAAATAGTATTTTTCAGTTCACCTAATACAAGTATTGTAGTGAAATCTCTTTTCATGAAACTTAATTCTACATTTGTAAGTTCATGTCCAAAAAATAACTGCATTCAAAAATAAAACAATGTAAAACTTTAGAGCCTACAAGTCCACTCAGTCCTACTTCAGCCAATCGCTCACACAAGCAAGTTTGTTTACATTTGCAGGAGATAATGCTGCCCACAGGTAAAACAGAGCAAGAGACATACAATTCTCCCCCAAGAAGTTCAGTCATAAATTTAATTAATGCATTATTTTTTTAATGAGTGTGATCGGCATGGAAGCATGTTCTCATTTTCAGGTGATACTGATACTAAGAAGCAGGCAGCATTATCTTTCGTATGTGTAAACAAACTTGTTTGTCTTTGTGATTGGCTGAAAAAATAAGTAGGACTGAGTGGACTTGTGGGCTCTAAAGTTTTACACTGTTTTGTTTTTGAGTGCAGTTATGTAACAAAAAAAATCTACATTTGTAAGTTGCATTTTCACAATAGAGATTGCATTTCAGTATTGTATGAAGTGAATTGAAAAATACTATTTCTTTTGTTTATCATTTTTACAGTGCAAATATTTGTAATAAAATAATAATATAAAGTGAGCACTATACACTTTGTATTCTGTGTTGTAAATTGAAATCAAATATTTGAAAATGTAGAAAAACATCCAAAATATTTAATCAATTTCAATTGGTAGTCTATTGTTTAACAGTGCGATTAAAACTGCAATTAATCACAATTAATGTTTTAATTCACGATTAATTTTTGTGAGTTAATTGCATGAGTTAACCGAGATTAATTGACAGCCCTAATAAAAACAAAAGAGAGAGGGGGCTGGATTGAGGATTGCCAGAAAGTCAAACCCAAATATGTTCAAACCAAAATACAACATGCATATCAGATTATCCAAACAAAATGCAGCTTCCAAACTGTCTTCTTCATCTCCATATCAAATGAAATAAATTGAATCACTTCACAATAGCATGTAAATCAAAACCCAAATAAAATCTTGCAATTGCTGACCATCTGATTGCAGACAACAATATATCTGACTGTGACAAACTATTTAATGATGCTGTGACAAGCTATTTAATGATGCTGCCCATGCTAACAATGCACAAGAATTAGAGAAGTCATATGCAAGACAAGCATTTGCTGATATGTTTATAGCCCTAAATGCTCTTATTGTCATTTTCAGACTTGACACTGGAATCTATCCAAAGTAGACCTTGACTATTTCAGACACAAATTAAATCCAGCTAAGAACTAGACTCTATGAGCAGAGTGTCAAGCTTGATCAGACCACTGGTGTTTCGAGTGCAGTATCCTACTTCTGGCAATGACTGCTGACTGATGCTTCAGGAGAACTCAAAATAAAAAATAAAAACCCATAATTCACTTGGTTATTTGTGCAGTGCTGTATATGGATTGAAAATTCCTGCCTGACCCCTGCAGGAACAACTGATGCCCAATACATTAGATCTGATTATCCAGGACGATAATCATGCTTAACTACAAATGTTATTAGTCATAACATTTTTAAAACCAGCTATAGCACATGACACCTGGAGTTCCTCCAGCAGTGAATTCCAGAAGCTCTGTGAAGAAATATTTACTTTAGTTCATCTTACATTTATCTACCATTAATTTCATTGAGTGACTTGCATTATGGGCACAGAATAAAAGACATAACCTCATGAACTGCTATATCATTGTCAAGCCATGCCATCACCCTAGATGAACCCCTTTGGCTAGGGGATCTAACTCCTAGAGACAAGGCAGAATGTAGATTCAGTTTAAATGGTCTTCTGAATTTGTGGACAACGTATAGTCCTGAAACTGAAATTCCCTGGACTAGTCCCTAATCTACATGATGTTTGAATTTATGCCTCCAAAAAAAAACCAGTTAACAGGTTTTACTAAAGAGCTGTAATTAAAGATGGGAACTAAACTAGGCTCAGATAAATTGAACTCTATAAAAGGGACCTGAAGCTGTCATCAAGGCACACAGTACTAGAATCCTACCTTTATATTGTTACCTACCTGTGCAGGTTTGCACTTCAGCTATGCAAAACATTCACAATGAAACCTCAAACTGAGAAATTCACTTGCTTTTCAGAGCTGATTCAAAATTCAAACATCAGAATAGGTAAGATTTGTTCGCATTCACAAACTTTTTAAATGAATATGGGTCCGTTCTCAAGCAGACCACGTCAGCTTATGGTTTTGTGTCAAAATCTTGGAATATTTGCCATTTCACATCATTTTGACCTGAAACTGGGTGAAATTTGGCTGCTGCTTGCTTTGCACTCCCTGAAAGTCAAGGTGAAACTCAGGAGATGTGAACCCAGGTGGGAAAAAATGTACATATGTGCCGTTAAGATGGAGTTTCACCCAACTTTAGTTTGTACCACACTTTTCTAAAATTAATTTGCTAGTTAGTAAAGGAAGAAAATAATCTCATTAGGAGGAAGTAACATATACACTGCCTTCCAGAGTATGAACAATCTCATTAGGGTTCAGTTTATACTGCATTTTTCCAGTTTTACATCCATGTAAATCTATTGGAATAAAGGGGGTTACACCAGATAGTATAGAGCTGGAATAATTCAATGGTGAATCAAGCCCAATGTCTCTTTCTTTTGACCACATATAAAACTGACCATGAAAGGAGATGCAACCAATCTAGACTTTATGAAGCACCTCTAAAATACTCATATCCCATCCTTAAAAAGAGATTGCAATTCTATTTCAAATCAGACTTGCTTGGGTTAGGAAAGCTTGACAGATATGTAATATTTTCCTATTAATAAGAACAAATTGCTACCAAAAATAAATAAATCAGATGGGTAATAAATTAAGGTGCTTTCTTAAGATAATGCAGAACAGGAAATGAACCTAAAGGTTGTTTAAAAAAATATAAAAAAGTTCTCTCTGAATCTATTTACAAGAGAGGCTGTTTACTATTGCTTCCTAGGATGGTCAGTTCACACAGTGGAATGGGGCAAGTGGTTTCCAAGAAAATTGGGATGCAGAAAATGTTCCATCCCAGTAACAAAAAACATCTGAGCACATCTATATGCTCTGTGAGATGAAGGTTAAGAGGAACCTAGATCCCCAGGTGGTGCACACATCTCCAGATGGAAACTCTGTCAACTGCCTGGAATAAGTCAGAGCTACAGTCCAACATGGTACTGGAAGCCCCCAAATTCCATGTCCTCTGTGACCTCAGCCTTCACATAGACAATCTCATTGACAAAGTAGTACTTGATCTCAAGGCCTACATGGAAACCATGAGATTCTCCCAGGCAGTCTCTGGATCTACACATGCAGGCACATGTTAGATCCTAACTTCAGTTTAGAACTGGATATTAGAGAGGTCACAAACATATCACTCTCCTGGTCTGATCAACATCTCATTCAAACAGAGATTAGAGATTTCCTTCCTTCCTTTCTTCCTTCCTTCTAAGATAGTGAGCAACCAAAGACATTTGAACTCCCTTGGTTTTCAACTTGTCCTAGAGGTTAGCACAACAGTATAATCACCTGTTGCCCCCTACCCTCTATTCCTGGGTCCCAGGCTGTGCACTCCACCCATGCCAACTGAGACAATCACCATAGTTCACACATCTGGCAGATGAAGAGCAGATGCAGAAAGTTAGAATGCAGGTGGTGCAAGAAACATCATGAATCCCTCTGCTAGCAGCACAAACCACACTTGCAAGGACTACACTACTTCACTATTCCTACCTCCTTTTCTTGGAGAAAGTAGTAACCACCAAATTCCAACAAGTAACATCAGCCAACATCCTGGATGCCTTACAGTCAGGATGAACTTCTGTTGGTGAGTGAGAGAGTAACTTTTGAGCCGCACAGAGCTCTTCTTCAGGTCTGTGTAAGCTTGAAAGCTGCAGGCACAACTTCCTCATGCCCATGGACACAGGTAAGGTCTCCAAGCTCATACTGCTAGACCTCGCTGCAGCCTTTGATACATTAGATAAAAAGTACTACTAATATGCCTACATGACATAGTAGAATTAGATTGCCCAGCATATAGTGGCTACAGTTGTACCTCGCTAACAAAACTCAGATAGTGGTGATGGGTAAGTGTTCCTCCTCTCTGAAATCCCTCACTCACAGGGATCCATGCTATTTCCACTTCAAAATCTACATGAGAGCACTGGGAGAGATGGCAAGATGCTATGGGCTCAACATAGGTGCCAACTTTCTCCGGTGCCAGTGGGTGCCTGCGCCCCCGCCCCTGGCCCCACCCTGACTCCACCCTTGCCCCACCCCTGGCCCCACCCCCATTCCAACCCCATCCCCAAAGTCCCCACCCTAACTCCACCACCTCCCTGTCCCTATTGGATCCCTTCCCCAAATACCTGCCCCGGCCCTGCCTCTTCCTCCAGCACGCCACGTTCCCCCTCCTCCCCTCTCCCTCCCTGCCCCATGATTCAGCTGTTTCACGGTGCAAGTGCTGGGAGGAAGGGGGGAGAAGCAGGACACGGCGGCACACTCACGGAGGAGGCAGAGGTAATCTGGAGCAGGGGGGGCGGGGCGGGGAGCTGCCGATGGGTGCTGAACACCCACCAATTTTTTTCTGTGGGTGCTCCAGCCCCAGAGCACCCACGGAGTCGGCGCCTATGGGCTCAGATGCTAACAGCATGCCAATGACACTCAACTCATGGCTGACTCATTCGCAACCACCACCATTACTAAAATGTCAGAATGCCTCCAAGAAATTAGCCCTTGGATGAAGGCTGCTGGCACAAGCTGAACCCAGGCAAGACCAAAGTGATGATGGTTACAAAAGGGAAACACTTCAAAGAACTGGCCAAGATGTTGTCTCCTCCTTCCATTGAAGGCATCAAGCCCCAATTCAAAGTTGTGCAAGGCCCCAGGTTCCTGTTGACTTCTCACTGAGCTTGAATGAGGAGGTAAGGTCAGTTTCCAAACATGACTTCTTTCACCTATAGCTTGCTAGGAATATGGTTGCCACCTATCTGGGTTTTACCAAGACAATTCGTTTTTTGGCTTCTGTGTCCAGGTGCCATTTAGTGTTTAGTGTTTCCAGGTGTTCGACTTTTGACTGGAAAGTCTGGTTGAAAAGGGGACCTGGCAACACTAAATGGCACCTGAATCAAAAGACCAGTTACCCAGGATGGGGGGAGGCTCCGGGTCATAAACCCACACCAGCCCCTGCTCAGCCAGAGCCACCTCCTACCTGTAGGCAAACTCCTTGAGATGATCCAGCGAGTGACAGGGTGATGGGAGGAGAGGAGCAAGCAATGGGGGCAGGACCTGGGGGGAAGAGACACAGAAGGGGGCAGGGCCTTGAGGGAAGAGGCAGAGCAGGGTTGGGGCCTCAGGGGAAGAGGCAGAGCAGGGGTGGGGCCTGAGGATTCAGTTACCAGCAATTAGAAAAGTTGTAATCCTAGCTAGGAAACGTCATCCCTTTCCCCTGGCAATGGCCTGGCCACAGTAATCCATGCATATGTCACCTCCAGGCTGGATTACTGTGACTCACTGTAGCTGAAGGTGAATGTGAAGATGCTGCACAGGCTCTAGCTGGCATAGAAAGCAACTGTCCACCTTTTCCATGGCCACTGTGAACACATCATGCTTATGCTCAAGTCTCTCAAATTCAGTCAACTTCCGAGCCCAGTTTAAGGCCTTGATCCTAATTTTCAAAGCAATTTAGAGATCAAGCCACAGCAAGATTAAAGACTGAATTTTGATCAATGAACTACAGCTGTGCTCCTCTGGGACAAGGCAGATCACACAAACTCCAGGATGAAGCATGTGAGAGATGGGAACAAAGCTTTCTCTTTCAAGGGGCTATGGCTATGGAACACTCTTCCAGAGGAGAAAAGGCAAATCCAGAGTCTGATCGTCTTTAGTTCATAGTTCAACACCTTCCTCTTTGAGACAGACTTACCACCACCAGCGACTCTCAATTAAAACACCCCCTTCTATTCCGAAACCCCTGCCAACTCACATATGGCAGTTTGTCTGGGGCTGAGGAAAGCCTTTGGGATGATGCCAGAAGTTACGCTGTAGCTTGCTTCTGAAGTTAAAAATGCAGCAGGAGTAGATTATGGGAAGAGAGGAAGATCTGGCTCAGAACAGAAAACAAAGAATACTTAGAAAGAGCAACCGCAGTATGTCACAGTTAAGAAAAGTGCTTATGTGTTCTTAATTAGATAATTACAGGAAGGATTTAGAGCAGGTGAAGAGACCCACTGTAGAACTGTAAATTCACTGATAATCACATGATCTAGGACGTAGCCACAGTATAAGTTGTGTTATTAGAATAACATATGGCAAATGAAATATGCAAACGCAATGAAGACTACATGTCTATTCTAAAAAGAAAGGTGCGAAGGGTAAGGAAGAAGAAGCATGAACTAGAGTGGGAATGTTTCAGACATGATCTACTGCATAAGAGTGTCCAGGGAAAGTTAATTAGGGGATTATGCTGATGCTTCCATTACTTTACATACATATCCGTATTCCTGATGATTGCCTGCCTTTCCATATCCTGTTTCACTGCCTCCATCGAGCACAATACCTAGAGTCAGAGGGGTGCAAATGGCTGTAGCACAGCACAATGTGTCACAATGTAGATGTCAAGTGTAATATCATCCTGTCATTTAAAGACAAATGGCACTAATTTCAGATGGGCTTCGCTGGGCATCTGCTGTTATATGATCTTCAGTTCTTGTGACAGATGAAAGGAGGAGAGTACTTTAGGTACTGCAGGTGCCTCTGGCTGGAGTTTGCCATCAGCCTAAATTATAAATTTCAGTTCCTCTCTCACAGAAGCGACCTGTTAGAAATGTTGCTTTATGCACCCTCTGTGCTACTTTAAGTTTAGTATCCTGCATGCCTTTGATGTGCTGAATCAAAGAAAAAAGGCAAATAGGTTATAGAGACCATAGTGAAATAACTTTAAGAGCACTCATCAGCTAGGGGAAGACAGACAAGCACAGGGGAGTGGGCAGAAATGATACAAAGCTGACTTTGAACTTGGGTGTCCCTCCCAGCCCCCACTGCAGTCAAATGCACTCTCAGCCAGATAGCGAGCAAGGAACTGGATTCTGATGATCATTCAACAGCACAATTATTATACCTGTAAAAACATTTACCAGTGGGTTTAGACATAGTTAAGCATCTCTGTCTAGATGCCCCTGCTGTACCTTACAGATGGGCTATGAGGTGGCTAGGCAAACCCACCACAAACAAATGTGAGAGAATTATAGTAGCCTTGTGCATTCCTTTGGATCTGAGCCACTTTTGACCTTGCTTGGTATTGAGCCAGCCCCAAACTATGCATTAGATAGTCACAACACTTACTTGGCTACACAAGGGAATAAGACTTCCCTATGTCTCTGCTTGGACCTGCTCCAGTTACAGTGGAGAGAGCAGAGGTGACTAGCCTGACCCTCCCTACTACGAACAAAAAGGTGGAGAATGGAAGGAGCCCAGCACCCTCCTTTTCCAACTCCTCCACTCACCGCCTAGAATAGCTGGTGGGCTCAGTCTGCACAGTGGGAGTAAGTTGTGCTACAAAAGTGGGTGAAGTAGTTTACGTCTCCCCACCCAGAGCAAAGATGAGCAGGGAAGGAATTGTAATGATGCTACTCCAGAGGCAGTGCAACTCTGGGGGTTCACTAAGGACAGATGATACAGTTACAATCTAGTCCCACTATGACTTTTTGCAGCTGGACTCAGATGTTCCATTTGCCGGCACACCTGGAAGTGCCCACAGAATTAACTATAGGGTTCTACGGACAATTTTAAATAAATAGCAGACTGGGAACAGAAGCGCTGTGGAGATTACCCTTTTGCAGCTCTGTCCCTGTCCATCTGATACAAAATGTCTCTTTGTAAAGCAGCAACTCCTTTGCAAAGTGAATGGCAGGGCTTTCCATCCCCATTGCTCAGGTGTAAATAACTGCACAGGTGCCAGGCAGAGGAGAAGCAGTTCTCACCTGTGCATTATTCCAATACAGCAAAGCCCACTCCCGTGGCAATATTGGCCTGTGTAGCTCCTTTAGCTATCCAAGTGAAATGCATGCCTGTGCAGAGGGCTAACACAAGGCCGATGCACCACTTCAGCCCTATTTTGGTGGGAGAGGAGTTCATTTCCTTCAAAATTGAACTTTTTCTAATCTTCACAATGGCTTGATCAGCTTTATTTTAACAAGTCATTTTACCTGTCCCTACTTAGTTCTTTATTTGTTTTTTAAAAGAGGTTTAATCCTAACTAAAAATTATAATGCAACCAATGAAAATTAGTGAAGCCTAAGGGTTGAACAATCACACACAAAAAGGTCAGAAAATTACAATAGTTCATGTTGCTTTCCCGATATTAACTCAGCCACGTCGCTCATCCCAGACTTTTTTTACAGCCAAATTTCAGGGAACAAATTCTTATTTGGATCAGAAATTTGGCAATTTGGTATTTGGAAAAGAACTGGCTAGTCTGAAAAACAGTGACTTATCTTATTGTTTATCTCGTATTACTGAGTCATTCGATTATAGACTGAAGTCAGTGGAAAAACACCACTGTAAAACCAGAGAATGGCCCTAGCCTGATTACATGAAGCAGATGTGTAGTTTAGCTTATGTTAGTAGACCTCACAGGGATCATTCAGAACATTTACTTAAGCATTTGTAGAATCATAACTTAACTGAGGTATCTGATTTAGTTGGTGTTGGTCCTGCTTTGAGCAGGGGATTGGACTAGATGACCCCCTGAGGTCTCTTACAATTGTAATCTTCTATGATTCTATGATCTGGGGCAGAGAGCATCTTTTTGTTCTGTGCTTGTACAGCAGCTAGTGCAATGGTGGCCTGATCTCTGACTGGGGTACTTGGTACTAACACAATACAAATGAATAATAAATTGCTCTGGTGCCTGTTCCTCCTCTGCTTTGCTCAGTTTTCCCACTAAACAGTTTGGGGGCAGGCCAGGAACATATAGGGAAGGTGAAATTCACCCCATGCAAAGGGTGAGAACAAAGCCAATGAGCATTTAATTCTCCATGCATACATCTACCCAGACCGTGGCAATGAGTCTCCCAGCCTGGGTTGACAGACTCAGATTTGTGGGGCTCACGCTAGGGCTCTAAACAAAGCTGTGTACCCAGCGCTCTGAAGTTGCGGCTTTGGCTCTGACCCGAGTGGGGAGGGAGGGCTTCAGAGCCTGAGCTGCAGCCCACACTGCAGCTTCAAAGCATTGTCTACACGGCTATTTTTAGAGCACGAGCATGAGTCCTGCATGCCCACATCTGCTGACCCAGCCTGGGATGCTGGCAGCTGCGGGCTGTGTAGATGTACCAAATCAGTCCTGAGGATAAAGGTTTGGGTCAATTTCTATTCAAATCAAACCAGGTCACCCATCCTTATTGCCTCTCAAGAGATGAGGGGCTCTTCAGATATGAAATCTTAACTCCCCAGTATGTTTGCATGTCACTGTCTCTATCATGCAGAATATTTTGGTTTTGCAATTGCTGTTACCAGCAGAGATGTAAGTGATCAATAGATTTAGAGGAGGTCCTTGCCAGGGCTTAGATACTCACGGCTCTTGCCATACTAAGACCTTCCTGCCTCATGAAAGTGTTATTATTAGTGCTGCTAACACTGGCAGAGCATTCAAAGACTATTTTAACCTCTCAAGTGGGAAAAAGGTATTGTATCATGACTGAACAATATGTGTGATCTGATTTATAATGATTCTTTATTCTTTCTTTTCTTTGTGCATTTCTTTAATGAAAGCTAAAATCAAGACAATGAAAGATGTTAGGAAAGATGTTTGGGCTTTTATTTTTTAGTGTCTTTTGAATGCACAGCACACAATTACCCGCTAACCACCTGTGACATTAGAACGGCAAGAGAAAAATATGATATAAATGCCAGGGGCTGGATCCTGCCCTTAGATAGTGCAGGAGAACATCACTCTTTGTTCTTTAAAATCAGCTTCTAAAGGGATCTGCCCTCAAACTGGGAAAACTAATATCTAGACCCTGTGGCAGCACACATTGCTGCACTACAGGAGGTGTCACTGCACCAGTGAATTGATGCAGGAAATTTTACCTCTACCTGTTATGCTATAAATCGGGTGTTTAGTTTTAGTTTAAACTGATAGAACATGACAATATCCCACTACAGGAGCAATTTAAGAACAGGCTTAACCTGAACCCCCACCATCACCATACTGCAAATATACTAATTTTTCCCTTTGCAGAGGTAGTGACTGAGCTCAGAAGCTCTTTCACTAGAGGTCATCCCTGGCAGAACTGGGCATCAGAAGGGGGGCGGGGGCACATGTTTTATGTTTTTAAAGGAAAACAATTTAAAGCAGAGTGTAAATAGTTTTTCTTCCTAAAAATAAACAATAATTTGCATGCCCTCCTCCCCCCAAACTAGAAAGAGAAACATTAAATCTGCACCCTAACCTAGGTGTAATACACTGTTTAAGGAAATGTCAGAATGCCCTGTTTGCTATTGTTATATAATAATCATTTAGGGAAAGACTGTACACTCTTTGAGGGAGGGAACATCTTTTTGTTCTGTTTGCACAACACCTAGCACAACAGGGTCCTGGTCCGTGACTGTGGCTCCTAAGTGCTATGGTAATACAGATAACAATGATTCCGTCTCACTAATACATGGATGTGCAGTGGGGGAGGTGGCATAAAGGTTAATGGAACAGTCTAGCCCATAACAAAACCACTTCAGAATGAGTGTGGGAAATGAAGGTCACTACCGTCTTGCCCTGTCTGGTGGGGAAGGTTAAAATGACTGTCACTCACCCAACACTAATTGCCTCCGCTGTCACAGTGTGATTCCACTGGAGATTCATTTGGTTTTATTTGTTCAGTTTTCTGAGCTGGAGATTCCAGAATACAGGACCAATCTTGGGCTGCATTTGAGAAGCTTTGGACTGCTCTGTTGGGGCAAAACAGCCTCTTCCCAGCTGCTAGAGGGTTCCTTCTGTGTACAGGGACCTTTGGGTGGACAGAGCCAAAGGAGCAGCTCCCATATGCCAGAGGAGATATGGCTGGGACTCCCTTACACACTGACCACCCGTGGCTGCTATATTTGAGAGATGGAAATAGGGAAGCAGAGAGAAAGAGAGAGAATGAATTAACAGGGCCATGAGAAGGGATAAGTAAAGAGAGACAACACATATTAAAATGCTGAAAGTCAACACAGGGAAGTGCATCACAGGAAAACCAAATAGGAAGGGGACACAGGCTCAGCTGAAGGTCAGGAGTTTGACAATGGGATAAATAAAATCAAGTCAAAATAAGGACTCTGTCAATTTGTTATAAGAATTTTCATTCGAAATCCAGGAGTTAAATGTTTATTTTTTTCCTCCCCTATTAAGAGAGCAAGGTAGATTTCTGGCTCTTCTGTCCTTCCCTTTTCTTTCTTTCTTTCAAGGAAAAAAATACATGGTACTCTGTAAAAAGAAGAACAGGAGGACTTGTGGCACCTTAGAGACTAACAAATTTATTAGAGCATAAGCTTTCGTGGACTACAGCCCACTTCTTCGGATGCATATAGAATGGAACATATATTGAGGAGATATATATACACACATACAGAGAGCATAAACAGGTGGGAGTTGTCTTACCACCTCTGAGAGGCCAATTAATTAAGAGAAAAAAAACTTTTGAAGTGATAATCAAGCTAGCCGAGTACAGACAGACAGTTAGATAACAAGTGTGAGAATACTTACAAGGGGAAATAGATTCAATGTTTGTAATGGCTCAACCATTCCCAGTCCTTATTCAAACCGGCGTTGATTGTGTCTAGTTTGCATATCAATTCTAGCTCAGCAGTTTCTCGTTGGAGTCTGTTTTTGAAGTTTTTCTGTTGTAATATAGCCACCCGCAGGTCTGTCACTGAATGACCAGACAGGTTAAAGTGTTCTCCCACTGGTTTTTGAGTATTTTGATTCCTGATGTCAGATTTGTGTCCATTAATTCTTTTGCGTAGAGACTGTCCGGTTTGGCCAATGTACATGGCAGAGGGGCATTGCTGGCACATGATGGCATATATCACATTGGTAGATGTGCAGGTGAACGAGCCCCTGATGGTATGGCTGATGTGATTAGGTCCTATGATGATGTCACTGGAATAGATATGTGGACAGAGTTGACATCGGGGTTTGTTACAAGGATAGGTTCCTGGGTTAGTGGTTTTGTTCAGTGATGTGTGGTTGCTGGTGAGTATTTGCTTTAGGTTGGGGGGTTGTCTGTAAGCGAGGACAGGTCTGTCTCCCAAGATCTGTGAGAGTAAAGGATCATCTTTCAGGATAGGTTGTAGATCTCTGATGATGCGCTGGAGAGGTTTTAATTGGGGGCTGGCCCCACAATATGCCAACATTTTTATGGCTGACTTAGAACAACGCTTCCTTAGCTCTCGTCCCCTAACGCCCCTACTCTACTTGCGCTACATTGATGACATCTTCATCATCTGGACCCATGGAAAAGAAGCCCTTGAGGAATTTCACCATGATTTCAATAATTTCCATCCCACCATCAACCTCAGCCTAGATCAATCCACAAAAGCGGTCCATTTCCTGGACACTACTGTGCTAATAAGCGATGGTCACATAAATACCACCCTATACCGGAAACCTACTGACCGCTACACTTACCTACATGCCTCCAGCTTCCATCCAGGACACACCACACGATCCATTGTCTACAGCCAAGCTCTAAGATATAACCGCATTTGCTCCAATCCCTCGGATAGAGACAAGCACCTACAAGATCTCTATCAAGCATTCTTAAAACTACAATACCCACCTGCTGAAGTGAAAAAACAGATTGACAGAGCCAGACGAGTACCCAGAAGTCACCTCCTACAAGACAGGCCCAACAAAGAAAATAACAGAACACCACTAGCTGTCACCTTCAGCCCCCAATTAAAACCTCTCCAGCGCATCATCAGAGATCTACAACCTATCCTGAAAGATGATCCTTTACTCTCACAGATCTTGGGAGACAGACCTGTCCTCGCTTACAGACAACCCCCCAACCTAAAGCAAATACTCACCAGCAACCACACATCACTGAACAAAACCACTAACCCAGGAACCTATCCTTGTAACAAACCCCGATGTCAACTCTGTCCACATATCTATTCCAGTGACATCATCATAGGACCTAATCACATCAGCCATACCATCAGGGGCTCGTTCACCTGCACATCTACCAATGTGATATATGCCATCATGTGCCAGCAATGCCCCTCTGCCATGTACATTGGCCAAACCGGACAGTCTCTACGCAAAAGAATTAATGGACACAAATCTGACATCAGGAATCAAAATACTCAAAAACCAGTGGGAGAACACTTTAACCTGTCTGGTCATTCAGTGACAGACCTGCGGGTGGCTATATTACAACAGAAAAACTTCAAAAACAGACTCCAACGAGAAACTGCTGAGCTAGAATTGATATGCAAACTAGACACAATCAACGCCGGTTTGAATAAGGACTGGGAATGGTTGAGCCATTACAAACATTGAATCTATTTCCCCTTGTAAGTATTCTCACACTTGTTATCTAACTGTCTGTCTGTACTCGGCTAGCTTGATTATCACTTCAAAAGTTTTTTTTCCTCTTAATTAATTGGCCTCTCAGAGGTGGTAAGACAACTCCCACCTGTTTATGCTCTCTGTATGTGTGTATATATATCTCCTCAATATATGTTCCATTCTATATGCATCCGAAGAAGTGGGCTGTAGTCCACGAAAGCTTATGCTCTAATAAATTTGTTAGTCTCTAAGGTGCCACAAGTCCTCCTGTTCTTCTTTTTGCGGATACAGACTAACACGGCTGCTATTCTGAAACCTTTCATTATGCAAGGCACTGCATTTAGCCGTATGGAGTGGAAATCCATCAACCTCATGAAAAAACTCGTACAGATACAGACAGACATCATCTTCCTTTCCAAATGCAAGCAGATGGACATCATACCAAAAGGACTAAAGGTAAAAAATCCATTACAATCTACATATCACACAGACTATGCTGAGAGACTGTGTCACACACTCTCAAAGAAACTGCGAAATCACCTGATCAGCATCCTATACAGCAAACAGGGAAAGATTAAGAATGAGCTCTCAGAACTGGATACTCTCATAAGAAACCAACCTTCCACACAAACTTCCTCATGGATAGACTTTACAAAAACTAGACAAGCCATTTACAAGACAAACTTTGCCTCTCTACAAAGGAAAAAGGACACTAAACTATCTAAACTGCTACATGCCACAAGCAGCCACAACAGTAGTTCCCTTAACCCACCCAGCAATATTGTTAATCTTTCCAGCTATACTCTTAGCCCAGCAGAAGAGTCTGTCCTATCTCGGGGCCTCTCCTTTTGTCCCTCCAGACCCATGAATATGATACAGTTCTGCGGTGACCTAGAATCCTACTTTCGACGTCTCCGACTCAAAGAATATTTCCAACATACCTCTGAACAGCATACTAACCCACAGAATCCTCCCTACCAGCACTACAAAAAAAAGGATTCTGCGTGGACTCCTCCGGACGGTCGAAACAACAGACTGGATTTCTACATAGAGTGCTTCCGTCGACGTGCAAAGGCTGAAATTGTGGAAAAGCAACATCACTTGCCACATAACCTCAGCCATGCAGAACACAACGCCATCTACAGCCTCAGAAACAACCCTGACATCATAATCAAAAAGGCTGACAAAGGAGGTGCTGTCGTCATCATGAATAAATTGGAATATGACCAGGAGGCTGCTAGACAGCTCTCTAACACCACATTCTACAGGCCATTATCCTCTGATCCCACTGAGGATTACCTAAAGAAACTACACCATCTGCTAAAAAAACTCCCTGACAAAGCACAGGAACAAATCTGTACAGACACATGCCTAGAACCCCGACCAGGGGTATTCTATTTGCTACCCAAGATCCATAAACCTGGATATCCTGGACGCCCCATCATCTCAGGCATTGGCACCCTAACATCAGGCTTGTCTGGTTATGTAGACTCTCTCCTCAGACCCTACGCTACCAGCACTCCCAGCTATCTTCGAGACACCACTGACTTCCTGAGGAAACTACAATCCATCGGTGATCTTCCAGAAAACACCATCCTGGCCACTATGGACGTAGAAGCCCTCTACACCAATATTCCACACAAAGATGGACTACAAGCTATCAGGAACAGTATCCCTGATAATGTCACAGCTAACCTGGTGGCTGAACTTTGTGATTTTGTCCTCACCCACAACTATTTCACATTTGGGGACAATATATACCTTCAAGTCAGCGGCACTGCTATGGGTACCCGCATGGCCCCACAATATGCCAACATTTTTATGGCTGACTTAGAACAACGCTTCCTTAGCTCTCGTCCCCTAACGCCCCTACTCTACTTGCGCTACATTGATGACATCTTCATCATCTGGACCCATGGAAAAGAAGCCCTTGAGGAATTTCACCATGATTTCAATAATTTCCATCCCACCATCAACCTCAGCCTAGATCAATCCACAAAAGCGGTCCATTTCCTGGACACTACTGTGCTAATAAGCGATGGTCACATAAATACCACCCTATACCGGAAACCTACTGACCGCTACACTTACCTACATGCCTCCAGCTTCCATCCAGGACACACCACACGATCCATTGTCTACAGCCAAGCTCTAAGATATAACCGCATTTGCTCCAATCCCTCGGATAGAGACAAGCACCTACAAGATCTCTATCAAGCATTCTTAAAACTACAATACCCACCTGCTGAAGTGAAAAAACAGATTGACAGAGCCAGACGAGTACCCAGAAGTCACCTCCTACAAGACAGGCCCAACAAAGAAAATAACAGAACACCACTAGCTGTCACCTTCAGCCCCCAATTAAAACCTCTCCAGCGCATCATCAGAGATCTACAACCTATCCTGAAAGATGATCCTTTACTCTCACAGATCTTGGGAGACAGACCTGTCCTCGCTTACAGACAACCCCCCAACCTAAAGCAAATACTCACCAGCAACCACACATCACTGAACAAAACCACTAACCCAGGAACCTATCCTTGTAACAAACCCCGATGTCAACTCTGTCCACATATCTATTCCAGTGACATCATCATAGGACCTAATCACATCAGCCATACCATCAGGGGCTCGTTCACCTGCACATCTACCAATGTGATATATGCCATCATGTGCCAGCAATGCCCCTCTGCCATGTACATTGGCCAAACCGGACAGTCTCTACGCAAAAGAATTAATGGACACAAATCTGACATCAGGAATCAAAATACTCAAAAACCAGTGGGAGAACACTTTAACCTGTCTGGTCATTCAGTGACAGACCTGCGGGTGGCTATATTACAACAGAAAAACTTCAAAAACAGACTCCAACGAGAAACTGCTGAGCTAGAATTGATATGCAAACTAGACACAATCAACGCCGGTTTGAATAAGGACTGGGAATGGTTGAGCCATTACAAACATTGAATCTATTTCCCCTTGTAAGTATTCTCACACTTGTTATCTAACTGTCTGTCTGTACTCGGCTAGCTTGATTATCACTTCAAAAGTTTTTTTTCTCTTAATTAATTGGCCTCTCAGAGGTGGTAAGACAACTCCCACCTGTTTATGCTCTCTGTATGTGTGTATATATATCTCCTCAATATATGTTCCATTCTATATGCATCCGAAGAAGTGGGCTGTAGTCCACGAAAGCTTATGCTCTAATAAATTTGTTAGTCTCTAAGGTGCCACAAGTCCTCCTGTTCTTCTTTTTGCGGATACAGACTAACACGGCTGCTATTCTGAAACCTTTCATGGTACTCTGTGTCATTCAATGGAATTCACCCAGTGGGGCAGGAAATCCCCAGCATGACACTGGAGTTTTAAGTCTTCAAGACTATAAACTGGAGATGGTAGGGTGATATATGTCAGCCTTAGGCATTTCTTTCTTGCAAAGCTGAAGACGGAAAGCCCCTGTAACACTGGGAATAGTACCGATACTAGATTACTAATCAGAGAGCAAGGCCTCGGAAGCAGGTAGGTTTTCTATTATTATCATTAATTATTTGTATTACAGCAGTACGTAGATGTCTCAACTGAGATCAGAGCACCACTGGATTAGGAAATGTACAAATATACAGTAAGAGACCATCCTGTTCCCAAGGAGCTTACAGTCATAGAATCATAGAATATCAGGGTTGGAAGGGACCTCAGGAGGTCATCTAGTCCAACCCCCTGCTCAAAGCAGGACCAATTCCCAACTAAATCATCCCAGCCAGGGCTTTGTCAAGCCGGGCCTTAAAAACCTCCAAGGAAGGAGATTCCACCACCTCCCTAGGTAAAGCATTTCAGTGCTTCACCACCCTCCTAGTGAAATAGTGTTTCCTAATATCCAACCTGGACCTCCCCCACTGCAACTTGAGACCATTGCTCCTTGTTCTGTCATCTGCCACCACTGAGAACAGCCGAGCTCCATCCTCTTTGGAACCCCTCTCAGGTAGTTGAAAGCAGCTATCAAATCCCCCCTCATTCTTCTCTTCTGGAGACTAAACAATCCCAGTTCCCTCAGCCTCTCCTCATAAGTCATGTGCTCCAGACCCCTAATCATTTTTGTTGCCCTCCGCTGGACTCTTTCCAATATTTCCACATCCTTCTTGTAGTGTGGGGCCCAAAACTGGACACAGTACTCCAGATGAGGCCTCACCAATTTCGAATAAAGGGGAACGATCACGTTCCTCGATCTGCTGGCAATGCCCCTACTTATACAGCCCAAAATGCCATTAGCCTTCTTGGCAACAAGAGCACACTGTTGACTCATATCCAGCTTCTCATCCACTCTGACCCCTAGGTCCTTTTCTGCAGAACTGCTACCTAGCCATTTGGTCCCTAGTCTGTAGCAGTGCATAGGATTCTTCCATCCTAAGTGCAGGACTCTGTACTTGTTGAACCTCATCAGGGTTTTTTTGGCCCAATCCTCTAATTTGTCTAGGTCCCTCTGTATCTGATCCCTACCCTCCAGCGTATCTACCACGCCTCCCAGTTTAGTGTCATCTGCAAACTTGCTGAGAGTGCAGTCCACACTATCCTCCAGATCATTAATAAAGATATTAAACAAAACCGGCCCCAGGACCGACCCTTGGGGCACTCCGCTTGAAACCGGCTGCCAACTAGACATGGAGCCATTGATCACTACCTGTTGAGCCCGATGATCTAGCCAGCTTTCTATCCACATTACAGTCCATTCATCCAGCCCATACTTCTTTAACTTGCTGGCAAGAATACTGTGGGAGACCGTATCAAAAGCTTTGCTAAAGTCAAGGAATAACAGATCCACTGCTTTCCCCTCATCCACAGAGCCAGTTATCTCATCATAGAAGGCAATTAGGGTAGTCAGGCACGAATTCCCCTTGGTGAATCCATGCTGACTGTTCCTGATCACTTTCCTCTCCTCTAAGTGCTTCATAATTGATTCCTTGAGGACCTGCTCCATGATTTTTCCAGGGATTGAGGTGAGGCTAACTGGCCTGTAGTTCCCCGGATCCTCCTTCTTCCCTTTTTTAAAGATGGGCACTACATTAGCCTTTTTCCAGTCATCTGGGACCTCCCCCAATCGCCATGAGTTTTCAGAGATGATGGCCAATGGCTCCGCAATCACATCCGCCAACTCCTTTAGCACCCTTGGATGCAGCGCATCAGGCCCCATGGATTTGTGCTCATCCAGTTTTTCTAAATAGTCCCGAACCACTTCTTTCTCCATGGAGGGCTGGTCACCTCCTCCCCATACTGTGCTGCCCAGTCCAGCAGTCTGGGAGCTGACCTTGTTTGTGAAGACAGAGGCAAAAAAAGCATTGAGTACATTAGCTTTTTCCGCATCTTCTGTTACTAGGTTGCCTCCCTCATTCAGTAAGGGGCCCACACTTTCCTTGACTTTCTTCTGGTTGCTAACATACCTGAAGAAACCCTTCTTGTTACTCTTAACATCTCTTGCTAGCTGCAACTCCAAGTGTGATTTGGCCTTCCTGATTTCACTCCTGCATGCCTGAGCAATATTTTTATACTCCTCCCTGGTCATTTGTCCAATCTTCCACTTCTTGTAAGCTTCTTTTTTGCGTTTAAGATCAGCAAGGATTTTACTGTTTAGCCAAGCTGGTCGCCTGCCATATTTACTATTCTTTCTACACATCGGGATGGTTTGTTCCTGCAACTGCAATAAGGATTCTTTAAAATACAGCCAGCTCTCCTGGATTCCTTTGCCCTTCATGTTATTCTCCCAGGGGATCCTGCCCATCTGTTCCCTGAGGGAGCCAAAGTCTGCTTTTCTGAAGTCCAGGGTCCGTATTCTGCTGCTGTCCTTTCTTCCTTGTGTCAGGATCCTGAACTCGACCATCTCATGGTCACTGCCTCCCAGGTTCCCATCCACTTTTGCTTCCCCTACTAATTCTTCCCTGTTTGTGAGCAGCAGGTCAAGAAAAGCTCTGCCCCTAGTTGGTTTCTCCAGCGCTTGCACCAGGAAATTGTCCCCTACACTTTCCAAAAACTTCCTGGATTGTCTGTGCACCACTGTATTGCTCTCCCAGCAGATATCAGGGTGATTAAAGTCTCCCATGAGAACCAGGGCCTGCGATCTAACAACTTCTGCTAGTTGCCAGAAGAAAGCCTCATCCATCTCATCCCCCTGGTCTGGTGGTCTATAGCAGACTCCGACCACAACATCACCGTTGCTGCTCACACTTCTCAACTTTATCCAGATACTCTCAGGTTTTTCTGCAGTTTCATACCGGAGCTCTGAGTAGTCATACTCCTCTCTTACATACAACGCAACTCCCCCACCTTTTCTGCCCTGCCTGTCCTTCCTGAACAGTTTATATCCATCCATGACAGTACTCCAGTCATGTGAGTTATCCCACCAAGTCTCTGTTATTCCAATCACATCATAGTTCCCCTGACTGTGCCAGGACTTCCAGTTCTCCCTGCTTGTTTCCCAGGCTTCTTGCATTTGTGTATAGGCACTTTAGATAACTCATCTATCGTCCCTCTTTCTCAGTATGAGACAGGAGTCCTCCCCTCTTGTGCTGTCCTGCTTGTGCTTCCTCCCAGGATTCCATTTCCCCACTTACGTCAGGGCTTTGGTCTCCTTCCCCCGGTGAACCTAGTTTAAAGCCCTCCTCACTAGGTTAGCCAGCCTGCTTGCAAAGCTGCTCTTCCCTCTCTTCGTTAGGTGGAGCCCATCTCTGCCTAGCACTCCTCCTTCTTGGAACACCATCCCATGGTCGAAGAATCCAAAGCCTTCTCTCCGACACCACCTGCGTAGCCATTCGTTGACTTCCAGGTTCGACGGTCTCTACCCAGGCCTTTTCCTTGCACAGGGAGGATGGACGAGAACACCACTTGCGCCTCAAACTCCTTTATCTTTCTTCCCAGAGCCACGTAGTCTGCAGTGATCCCCTCAAGGTCATTCTTGGCAGTATCATTGGTGCCCACGTGGAGAAGCAGGAAGGGGTAGCGATCCGAGGGCTTGATGAGTCTCGGCAGTCTCTCCGTCACATCGTGTATCCTAGCTCCTGGCAAGCAGCAGACCTCTCAGTTTTCCCGGTCGGGGCGGCAGATAGATGACTCAGTCCCCCTGAGGAGGGAGTCCCCAACCATCACCACCCTCCTTCTCCTCCTCTTGGGAGTGGTGGTCATGGAACCCCCATCCCTAGGACAGTGCATCTCATACCTTCTGCTCCCTTCCCTCAGATGGGTCATCTAGTCCACTCTCCACATTAGTACCTGTAGAGAGAACATGGAAATGGTTGCTCACCTGTATCTCCATTGCTGGTACATGGACGCTCCTCTTTCTCCTTCTGGAGGTCACATGCTGCCAAACTTCTTCACCATCCTTCTGTCCCTGCTGCGCCTACTTTGAATCTTCAGAACATTGTGGCCATAGAAGCATCTCCTGACGTCTGTCCAGCAAATCTTCATTTTCCCTTATGCAACGCAGAGTTGATACTCGTTTCTCCAGACCTCGAACCTTCTCTTCCAATATGGAGACCAGCTTGCATTTTGTACAGACAAAGTCGCTTCTGTCCTGGAAGAAAGACAAACATGGCACAACCTGTGCAGGTTACAACAGCTGATCGCTCACCTTCCATATCACCTTCCTCTTAAGAGCTTCCTCAGCTGTTGCAGAAACTACTCAGAGAAACCTGCAGATGAAAGCCTCAGTGAGCTCTCCCCAGGCAAACTCCCTCTGTTAGCCTCTGCTGTTCGCCGCTCAGCTGGTTCGCTGCTGACTGCCCTTATATACCAGTCAGGCCCACTCAAGGCCCACCTGGAAAAAAGCACTCCCAGTTCACACTTTTCAAACAAACAAGCAAGCAATCAAGCACACGGTCAAACTGACAAACTGTCCCAGCAACAGACACTCAGATACTCACCAACACAGCCCCCCAATGCAGCACTTAGCGTACCTCCTCTTGGACAGCTCCCAGGCAAACTCCCTCTGTTAGCCTCTGCTGTTTGCCACTTAGCTGGTTCGCTGCTGACTCTAAATAGACAAGACAGATTAAGGGTGGGAGGGGAAACAGTAACACAGTCAGTTAAAGTGACTTACCCAAGGTTACACAGCAGGTCAGTGGCAGAACCTTAAAATCAAAACCAAGTCTCCAAATTCCAGTTTAGTGGCCAATCCATTGGATCACGTGTTCATTTAGAACTCTGCTTTCTCTGCATGTTTTTAAAGGAGCACTGTCAATTAAAAAGAAAAAGGTAAATATAGTTTCAGTTACTATACATGCCTCTGATTCCCCCTACCAATTTTGTAGTTTCCCAAATCCAAGTCCCTATATTTCAAAATATTCTTTTCTCCTTTGTTTCTGAGTGATAGTCCCACACAAACAACATGGGAATAACCAACTGACTATACTGAGGGAAAAGTGAACCTTTTTTGGGGTGGAGGGGGGGGGGCGTAGTTGGGCTGTGTGGGTGGAATGAAGGGGACAAGGAGGACAGAAGAAAGACAAGAGCACAAATGCAAGGAGGACCAAGTTAGAGTGGGCCTTGAAAGAGAGGATAAAGACAGAGTTATATGGTGAGAGAGGACATTAATGGAGGGGTCTGAAGAGGGGCTGGGTGAAATGACAGCAGCAGGTGAGGTAGGTCTTTTTGCTACACATTTTGGATTGATTGGAGGGAGCTACATGAATATCTGGGATGCTAGAAAGAAAGTTGATTTCAATAATTAAAGAAAAAAATCAGGTTGGAACAAGAGTTTTGGCAGTGTGGATGGAGAAGAATGAGGGATTTTGGAGATATTGATAGCAGTAAGTGGAAGGATTTAGTGACAGTGCTAATGGGAGAGGATTGTGATGTTGTGGAGCTGCAAGGATGGGAGAGTTGCCAACGGTGATGAAGAAGGAGAAAGTTTATGTGTAAGACGTATGAATGAACTGATAGCAAAAATATAAAGTGTCAGCAAGGTCTACGGAAGCAGGGGTCTCTAGTGCATGATTTAACTTGCTGAGAGTTGTCTAAATGTTGTGGTAATTAAAGTCTAAAGTGCTGAGTTTTGGTAACATTTTAGAGAGCCAATATTCTTGCTGTAATCCCTGGTTAACAAATAAAATTGTGATTTATCTAATAATATCTGGGATTTAGGTGATTAGTAAACAGAGGAGATCGTCATAAACACAATACACTTGATCCTCAGAAAGTTCAGCTTTTATAGTGAAAGCAGCCACTTTACAGTAATCCCAGTAGTACTCAGTACACATTTCATCTAATTCCCCCTCTACCTGGTAACTAATTTTTGTTAGTCCTTAGGTAACTCTTGTTGGTTTCCAACTGTCCGATGTCCTTATCTGGAAGGCTGTCCTGGCGCTGGTCTAGAAAGCCATTCTCCGTGTTTGCCATAATAAAATATTTGCTTCTTTTGCCTTTCTTCTAGCTGTAATTGTGACTCTGATTCCCTCCCACCCCCCAGGTTTGAGTAACTGAGATCTTGTGTTAAGTAAAACTACTGGGTGAGATCATTAACCTGCTCTGACCGCTACTTTATAAAAGAGCTGGAACCGTGCAAAGCAGTGGTTTTCAAAAAATTTAAGCTGAGTACCCCTTTCCAAATAATGTAGTCTATTGCGTATCTCCATCTGATAATATATCTATGAAAACAGGGGGAAAACAAGTCTGTAAGGGATAACACAATATGTTGTCCATCATTAAGGGATTTTTCTCACGTACCCCCTGACAAGAACTTCCGTACCCTTTGGGGTACGTGTATTGCAGTGTGAAAACCACTGTAGAGGGACCCTAAAAGCCTTCATCTGCCTGGAAAGTAGTGTTGGGCAAATTATTTAAGATCTCTGCCTTGGTTTTCCATTTGAAAACATCTGGATGATAATGTGATGCTGGTAAGCCAAGTGCCAGCTCTGGGCAAGGACTAGGTGTCAGCTGAGAACTGACAAACTCACAGCCAGAAGCCAGATCAGCTCATTTGTGTGTTAGTATAGTTCAAAGTAGATGTTAGAATGTATAAGAATGTGTTTAATGTTTAAACTTTATGAAAAACTGGTAGGCTGTCACATGCACTGTTTTAACCCTGTTATGCCATAACAGCAAACATTTGCATTGTATATACCCCTATAACTAAATAATCCATCAAAGGAGAAAGAAGTCTTATATAATGCCACTGAATAACTTTAACAGGAAATTGCTAATTCGGACACATGGAAAGCAAATGGACTTGTGTGTGAGACCAAAGATTTTGTTAAGCGCATTCCTCCCCCAGCTCCATGAAGAACAGACCTGTGTGGCAACAGATGCTGCCAGCTTGGTTTATGTGAAAAGCTATAAATATGGACACAAGGAAAATTTCTTTGTGGACTGATGGGAGTCTAACAGGGCAGAATAACTGACAGAGAAGATGGAGATCTCCAGAATGACTCTGGGTAATCCTAAAAGTCTTTTGGAAAAACTGTCAGATTCCTACATCTCCGCTACCTTTTGAAATTATAGACTGTGACTCAGCTGTACATATATTTTATCTGCTTTAACCTCTCAATAACTCACTTTTCCTTTTTCTTAGCTAATAAACCTATAGTTAGCAAAAAATTAGTTCCTGTAGAACTGGCTACCAGCATTGTCTTTGGTGTGAATTTTAGGATGCAAATTGACCTGGGCAATTGACTGGTCTCTTGGGACTGGGTGTAGCCTGAATATTTTGTGTTTTTTGGTATAAGTGATCACATAGTCCAGCTTGCCTTGGGTGCAAGGTAGACTGGAGTGTGTAAGGGGACTGTCTGTGACTCTATTATAAGACTATCATTGTACTTTTGGAGTTCACAGTTGGTACTGGGTCGGTGAAATCTCGTTATGAACATACCACTGGTTTTGGTGTCTGCTTTGCTTTTGACAGTCTGCCCTGAGGTAGGCACTCACAGTTGTGAGCCACCTTAGACAGTGTGACAGAGAATATTTAGTTGCTTTCCTCAGAGAGGTATTTTGGGAGATGAGTTATTTAATATTTGGCAAAGCATTTTGCTATGTAATTGCTAAGTATGATTATTTAGCTAAAATAAGAATGCTGGTGATCATTTGTAACCATGGGTTTGACTCTGTTTAACACCAGTTTTAATAAATTCACGTTGACAATATTTACACCACCATTGACAGTTTTCAAGTGGTACCAGTGAACATTCTCCAGCATATGCTTGCAGCTCAGTCAGAGAGTCTTCTCATCTCCTAGACTGTCAGGCTGCATCTGTCAGTGGCAAAGTAAGGACTCATAATTCTTCCCTGGCAGTAGCAATGTTGGAAGTTATAGCGCAGAGAGGGTGCAGGCATTTTTACCACCATGTAATGGAACTTCACTGCTCATTTTAGTAAAAACAATTCTCTTAAAGCATCCATATGACATAATTTATAAAGTGAGAAATAAAACCATAATGGAGCTGAGCCACTGCAGGCAATGAGAGCCTTCCCATTGATTTCAATGGATGTTGGATCAGGTCTTCTGAGCATATTGTCCTCAGACCAGATCTTTGTCCTAAAATTGCTGTGGACATCAGTGCAGCTCGACTGTATATGAATAACAAAATCTGGTTCTGTATTGTTTTGCTAGAGATTATTGTGACCAGCAGAATTTGGCTCTCTGCCAAGCTCCAGATTCTGAGCAACCACACAGTTCAAAACTTAGGAATGAAGTCCAAGCCCATCTCAAGTTTAGCACTATTTCTTATTACTACTACAGGGAAAGGCCTTGTTTTGGCAGTAGTAATACATTACAGTATGCTGACAAAATAGTAGAACTTTAATAACCAAAGATGGGCCATAGACATCCAGGCTGTCTTGAAATCCAGACCCAGACTTTTCTATGACCCTATCCTCCAAACCAGACCCAGGTGTTTGAATCCTGTTTTTGTGTGTGTGGCCCATTAGAAAGACATAGGGACCAGTGGCAACATTCAGATCAACTTCAAAACCAGGGGTATTCAAATCTTTTCTTCAAATGGAGGCTCATATCTACTGTATGCAAAATGTATCAGCCTGTTATGGTACATTAAATCATTATGATGACCTGACATTGCTATCCGTGGAACTATCTGGTCGAACTCAAGGACCTGATCAAGAATGAGAAAGCAGAGAAGTGTTGGTTTTGCAAATGAAAATGTTTTGTTCCAATAATCTTTCTTCTTCCATGTCTCCTTCCCGATTTCTAACTAAGTTCTACAGTATGATGTGACCTGACTTTCCAGCTGTTACATTTATGATACTTTCATAGATTCATAGATTCTAGGACTAGAAGGGACCTCAAGAGGTCATAGAGTCCAGTCCCCTGCCCTCATGGCAGGACCAAATACTGCCTAGACCATCCCTGACAGACATTTATCTAACCTACTCTTAAATATCTCCAGAGATGGAGATTCCACAACCTCCCTAGGCAGTTTATTCCAGTGTTTAACCACCCTGACAGTTAGGAACTTTTTCCTAATGTCCAACCTAAACCTCCCTTGCTGCAGTTTAAGCCCATTGCTTCTTGTTCTATCCTTAGAGGCTAAGGTGAATAAGTTTTCTCCCTCCTCCTTATGACACCCTTTTAGATACCTGAAAACTGCTATCATGTCCCCTCTCAGTCTTCTCTTTTCCAAACTAAACAAACCCAATTCTTTCAGCCTTCCTTCATAGGTCATGTTCTCAAGACCTTTAATCATTCTTGTTGCTCTTCTCTGGACCCTCTCCAATTTCTCCACATCTTTCTTGAAATGTGGTGCCCAGAACTGGACACAATACTCCAGTTGAGGCCTAACCAGTGCAGAGTAGAGCGGAGGAATGACTTCTCGTGTCTTGCTCACAACACACCTGTTAATGCATCCCAGAATCATGTTTCCTTTTTTTGCAACAGCATCACACTGTTGACTCATATTTAGCTTGTGGTCCACTATAACCCCTAGATCCCTTTCTGCCGTACTCCTTCCTAGACAGTCTCTTCCCATTCTGTATGTGTGAAACTGATTGTTCCTTCCTAAGTGGAGCACTTTGCATTTATCTTTGTTAAACTTCATCCTGTTTACCTCAGACCATTCTCCAATTTGTCCAGATCATTTTGAATTATGACCCTATCCTCCAAAGCAGTTGTAATCCCTCCCAGTTTGGTATCATCTGCAAACTTAATAAGAGTACTTTCTATACCTAAGTCGCTGATGAAGATTTTGAACAGAGCCGGTCCCAAAACCGACCCCTGCGGAACCCCACTTGTTATACCTTTCCAGAAGGATTGGGAACCATTAATAACTACTCTAAGAGTACGGTTATCCAGCCAGTTATGCACCCACCTTATAGTAGCCCCATCTAAGTTGTATTTGCCTAGTTTATTGATAAGAATATCATGCAAGACTGTATCAAATGCCTTACTAAAGTCTAGGTATACCACATCCACCGCTTCTCCCTTATCCACAAAACTCATTATCCTATCAAAGAAAGCTATCAGATTGGTTTGACATGATTTGTTCTTTACAAATCCATGCTGGCTATTCCCTATCACCTTACTACCTTCCAAGTGTTTGCAGATGATTTCCTTAATGACTTGCTCCATTATCTTCCCTGGCACAGAAGTTAAACTAACTGGTCTGTAGTTTCCTGGTTTGTTTTTATTTCCCTTTTTATAGATGGGCACTATGTTTGCCCTTTTCCAGCCTTCTGGAATCTCTCCCGTCTCCCATGATTTTCCAAAGATAATAGCTAGAGGCTCAGATACCTCCTCTATTAGCTCCTTCAGTATTCTAGGATGCATTTCATCAGGCCCTGGTGACATGCAGGCATCTAACTTTTCTAAGTGATTTTTAACTTGTTCTTTTTTTATTTTATCTTCTAAACCTACCCCCTTTCCATTAGCATTCACTATGTTAGGCATTCCTTCAGACTTCTTGGTGAAGACCAAAACAAAGAAGTCATTAAGCATCTCTGCCATTTCCAAGTCTCCTGTTACTGTTTCTCCTTCATCACTGAGCAGTGGGCCTACCCTGTCCTTGGTCTTCCTCTTGCTTCTAATGTATTGATAAAAAGTCTTCTTGTTGTCCTTCATTCTTGTAGCTAGTCTGAGCTCATTTTGTGCCTTTGCCTTTCTAATCTTGCCCCTGCATTCCTGTGTTGTTTGCCTATATTCATCCTTTGTAATCTGTCCTAATTTCCATTTTTTATATGACTCCTTTTTATTTTTTAGATCATGCAAGATCTCATGATTAAGCCAAGGTGGTCTTTTGCCACATTTTCTATCTTTCCTACCCAGCGGAATAGCTTGCCTTTGGGCCCTTAATAGTGTCCCTTTGAAAAACTGCCAACTCTCCTCAGTTGTTTTTCCCCTCAGTCTTGATTCCCATGGGACCTTACCTATCAGCTCTCTGAGCTTATCAAAATCCGCCTTCCTGAAATCCATTGTCTCTATTTTGCTGTACTCCCTTCTACCCTTCCTTAGAATTGCAAACTCTATGATTTCATGATCACTTTCACCCAAGCTGCCTTCTACTCTCAAATTCTCAATGAGTTCCTCCCTGTTTGTTAAAATCAAATCTAGAACAGCTTCCCCCCCTCGTAGCTTTTTCAACCTTCTGAAATAAAAAGTTGTCTGAAATGCAGTCCAAGAACTTATTGGATAGTCTGTGCCGCGCTGTGTTATTTTCCCAACATATATCTGGATAGTTGAAGTCCCCCATCACCACCAAATCTTGGGCTTTGGATGATTTTGTTAGTTGTTTAAAAAAAGCCTCATCCACCTCTTCCACCTGGTTAGGTGGCCTGTAGTAGACTCCTAGCATGACATCACTCTTGTTTTTTACCCCGTTTAGCCTAACCCAGAGAGACTCAACACTTCTGTCTCCTATGTCCATCTCCACCTCAGTCCAAGCGTATACATTTTTAATATATAAGGCAACACCTCCTCCCTTTTTCCCCTGTCTATCCTTCCTGAGCAAGCTGTATCCATCCACACCAACATTCCAATCATGTGTATTATCCCACCAAGTTTCGGTGATGCCAACAATGTCACAGTTGTATTTATTTATTAGCACTTCCAGTTCTTCCTGCTTATTATCCATACTTTACGCATTTGTATATAGGCATCTAAGATACTGATTTGATCTTTCCTCCCAGTTTTGCCCTGACCCTCCTTTCTCTCTGCCATTATAGCCCACGCTCCCTCCTATTTCTGACCCATCTCCCAGGTCTCCGTGTTCCCCACTTACCTGTGGACTTTGCACACCGGTCCCCATCGAACCTAGTTTAAAGCCCTCCTCACTAGGTTAGCCAGTCTGTGTCCAAATAGGGTCTTTCCCCTCCTCGAAAGGGGAACGCCATCTCTGCCTAACAGTCCTTCCTCGAATAGCATCCCGTGGTCGAGGAAGCCAAAGCCCTCCTGGTGACACCATTTTCGCAGCCAGGCATTCACCTCCACCTGTCTCTGCCTGGGCCCCTACCTTTGACAGGAAGAATTGAAGAGAATACCACCTGCACTCCAAACTCCTTCACCCGTATTTCCAGAGCCCAGTAGTCACTCTTGATCCGCTCAGTGTCACACCTCACAATATCATTTGTGCCCACATGGATGAGTAGCATGCGGTAGTAATCAGAGGGCTGGATAATCCTTGACAATGCCTCTGTAATGTCTTGGATACGGCCTCCGGCAGGCAGCATACCTCCCGAGATGAAATGTCTGGGCAAGAGATGAGCGCCTCCGTCCCCCTCAGAAGAGAGTCTCCGACCACCACTACCCTATGTTTCCTATTCGCAGTGGTGGCAGCAGACCTCCCAGCCTTAGGGGTATGAGGCTTCTCCTTCTCTCCTGTATCAAGAAGAGAATAACGGTTACCTATTACCATAGCGGGGCGGGGAGTTCGGAGCAGGGGTGGTGCACTGCCCGCTGCCAGAAGTAACCAGCTGCCAGTGTCCACCCTGAGCCATCTCCTCCTCCACCAATGGTGTGTCAGCAGTCCTGTGTACTGGGACAGCTACCTCAGCTGTCTTCACATGGACCCTGTCCAGGAATTGCTCGTGGATTCGGATGCTCCTCAACCTAGCCACCTCCTCCTGTAGCTCCCCCAGCTGCTGCCTGAGAGATTCCACCAGCAGGCACCTTTCACATTGGATGGTCCCCCAGTCTGGATGTCAGTAAGTGGGAATTGCAAATCACAGTCTCTGCAAAACCACACCAGGATCTGGGTAGAAGCATCCATGCTCAGGCGCTCTGTCTGGCTACAGGCGCAGGTGGAGGAGACAGAAGCAGTGCTGGCACAGGTGTTGTGGGTCTTCCTAACCATCGTAGGCCTCCCTCTGTCAAACTCCCTCTCAAACTCCGCTGTCTGCAGCGCCCTGTCCGCTTCGCTCCCTTGGTCGCTCTGCCTTATAATACCTGTCTTATATTTACTTAAGAAGATAAGGAAAATAGCTTTCTACATTGCTTCCCAAGGAATATATATATATATATAAAAACACTGAAAAAGGCAGGAGGGTGTATTTATACTTCCATTACACCAATATAAATCAGGAGTAACTCAAATTAAATCAATGGAACTACACTGGTGTGAAACTAGTGTGAACGAGCTCAGAATCTGGCCCAGAAAGATTAATTAACCACACTCCATTTCCAGCCTGTGGCTCAGCTGCACCTCACAAACAGCCCTGCAGTGCTGCTGCTGCTGCTGCTCTTGTAGTTTATGCTGTCAGCAGAACTCTCAAGAGTGAAACACAGCCCAGTGATTACACTCATTATATCTATTATCCTAGATCCAACCAGCTCAACACAGGAAAGGAAAAAAGAAAGGATGCTAATTACTCCCTGGTTATGACTGTTGTGGGGTAACACATTCTCTCTTATGTAAGAACCCTATTAGCAAAACCAACAGAAATTTAAAAAAATAAATTGCTGACCTTTCTCCTCCCAGAAAAATGTGTCGCTTTCAGCATTTTTAAGATCAAAAATAGCAAAAGCAGAGTTTCTCCTTTGTATATCTCTGCTTGCCAGCTCCATTTGTTCACTTATGTGCTTGAATAGTGACTAATGTTGCTTCCAAAAAACCATTTATGGCTTGATCAGCCTCACAGGTCACAGCCCGTTTAGTACTTTTCCAATGGCCCATCATTATTAGTAAGCATGGGTCTGATCTTCAAACTCTTGAAATTACAGGCAATCCTTAGATGAACAGACCTATTGCAGTCAATCAGTTCGCAGAATCAGGCTATTGTCCTCTCCCTCCTCCCCTTTTTGATTCCATTACACTAATCTAACAAAGGAGATTACAGTTGAAGGCCTTGTCCACACACAAAAGTTGTAATACTTTAACTTTCCTGATACAGTAGAGCCTCAGGGCTTTAGCTAAGAGGGGAGCACCGGTTTCAGCCACAGCGCAACACTATGCCTTAAATGGCTTTTTGTGTGTCCATCTCTGTCCTTACATACCATATCAGTCAGTGCCAGTGCAGAATTCTCCCAGTCAGCTGGGTGTTTCATGGACCCACAGACTGGCTAGAACGTGAGTGCACCAGTTACTTGCTGAATGAACTGAACATTCATGAATGAGGGGAAATGGTTCAACTTTGGACTTTATTCCATTTCTCTCCTTGTGTGCACTCAAGTGGGCATGGGGAGGGCAGATCAGGTGCTGAGATGAGCAGAGCCACCCCTGGGATGAAGTCCTACTCACTCCAAACAGTCCATGCTTGTGAAAGGTGCTCATTGTGTTCTGAACAGAGGGTTGGCTGTCTCCTTTGTCCTCCTGGACAGGAACTGGAAGGCACTTAACTCCATTCTTGTTGGAATGATATAAGGGCAGGATATCAGGGCTTAGTCTCTCTCCTCTCATCACGGCTTTGTGGAAGAGAGAGATTTCCTTTGCTAGCATAGGGCACAGCAGCCCTTCACAGGGAAGGAGAGGAGTGGCTCCACCTGCATGGAATCCTTACTGTGACTAAGGCTCTCAAAGCACTCTCTTCCCTCTAGAGATGTTTAACAATGAACACTGCCAAACAGAAACGTGCATGCAATATTCATTTTGCTGCCAGGCATGTACCTGGTCTTAACACAGCCAAAGCGCTCTCGATTGCAGGTCGCCAGATTCAAAGCACCAGAGGCCAAAGAAGGGCCAGAACAGTTGCTGGCAGCCCTATGGAATCTTGGTAGCTAGAAGCAATATCTGTGGTGAAGGGAGCACCTGTACCACACATCCTTTTAGCTTACACAGTGGCAGTTGAAGAGCTTGGGGTGGGGGACTGAGGGTTTATCCAGGGCCTGGCCTACACCAGAACCCGAAATTTAGCTGTTCATGGTCTTGCGATAGCTAACAAGTTATCTAGGGTGGCCTTTTACTGAAGGTCTGCGGGTCATCTGGATCCCTATTGGGGATTCATGATCCACAGGATGAGGGATGGTTTGGGCCTGAGCTGCTGGGATACAGAGAGATATTAGGAAGCCAGTGATCTTGCAGGTCCTTCAACAATTAGTTGAGGTTCTTCCTGGGGTCTACCATTTGGGGGTGTAGGGAGGGGGTGAAGGTGGACACTTCAAGGCAGCCTTTCTGTCAGTTTTCTTCAGGGGCTTTCGGCTCAGTGAGGCATTCCCAACAGCCAAGGGAGACTCTTTGGGGTGGGCTCGCAAACTATAAGACATGCAGTGGAAAGGGACTGTCTACAGGTCAAGATCTGTAATCAAAAACCAATCAATTTGGGGTTGGTGAGGTTGGTGTTCTGGTGCACTGTTCCTGCCATATGTGGCTCAATGGTCACCAGGTGAGAGTCCCCGGATCCTGCAGGGTTCCTTCCTCATTGAATTCCGGTTTGTGGGCATGTTTAGGAAGAGGCTGTCATTCTTGGACCTGCCACTGTGAGAATATGGCTCCACTCATTCTGTATAGGGGCCACAACAGCAGCAGTCTAGTTGGCTCTGGGGTCCATCAGCAGTCCAGTCTATAGGGCGTGGGTGATCTGATCTAGGGCCTATAAGACTTATATGTGATTGCCTGAGGGAAGACCAAGGCAGGTGGTGGGCTGTAAGCACCACAGCTTTTAACCATGTCTGTCGCACAGAATGTATCGGAACACAGCTATAACTAGGGATATGGGATTTGAGGTCACAGCATTGTGCACTGGGCTTACAGGACAGCATGTAGCTCAGGAAGGGGCATGCAGTCGGGCCTCAGGCTGGATGTGATTTTGTCTTTGCACAGCTGATGATACATGTGCTGGGACGAGCTCATTCCTCCTTTGCAGGGCTAGTGCTCCATTATCTACCTAGGGGAGAATGACCTGGGAACGCGCTCTGGGCTCCAGCTGATTTGGAAGGCCAAGTGGGATAATGGACTGCTAGTGGACATGTTTGCCAGTGTGGGGATAGTATGGTTGGAGAAACTAGCCCACAGGCTATGGCAGACTGACTTTTGCCTATGAAAAAGGCAGATAGGGCCCACAAGAAGGCCACCTGGAAAGTAACAGCATGGCTGGAGTCCCAAGGTGGATCAGTTATAAGCCCAGAGTGCAGCTGAGCTTTATCAAGAGGATGGAGTGCATCTCTCTGATATAAGCACCAATCTGTTCCTGGATAATCTCGGTATTGGGTTGGCTGAACTTCTAGATAGCCCATGCAAGGTGGGGTGGAGAGAGCCAAGCTGATGCTGGCTCCTCCTTGTGACAGCTACCCAGCAGGAACTCACTGATTTCAGCTCCAGATCAAAAAGGTAACGTCATGGGAATCCTGAGGTGATCCCTTTACAATATGGAACCATTGTGTCTAACCCCCTGGGACAAATGCGAATCAGGGGCTGGGGTACTGCTCAGGTGGACCGCTGTATCAATACATTTGATGGTGGTGCTGGCTGGGGATCAAGATGCCTTCTTACCTCAAGTCCCAAAAGAGGGATGGATGCTAGGTGGTGAACAGAGGAGCCCAGAGACCCTTCTAGTGTGATGATTGGCTTCCACTGTAGTGGGAGCCCCAAGAGTTGGCAAAGGACCAGTGGGGTGTGTGTGGGTGTGCTGGGCTGTCCCTTGACAGGAACCTTGGATCTAATTTGACTAATAAAGTTGTGTCCTGGCTAAAATCCATACTGTGTGCTTGCCTTCTTTTGTATGAAGCACCTTTGTACTTAATTTAATTGTGTCCACCATAAGGGGATTGTACCTGTTAAAGCAGTGCAACTTGTTAGTGTAAAGAAGGCCAAAAATTTATACCTACATGGAAAGGGGAATAAACTATACTAGTAAAAGTCATCTTTATACCAAAATAACTATGCCTGCAGTAGGGTTATACTGATATTACTATATTGGTTTTAAATAGCCACACCCAAAACTGACAGTTACAGCTATGCAAACAATGTTTAGATCAAGCTGACTATATTCTATACGGTCACCTCTTTTTTGTTGAGTGATATGTATATCAAAAGAAAAAAAAATACAGTTTTTGCCTTCTAGTAGCCCTGTGATCAGAGTAGCAAAAAATCTGAGATATATTTTTGTATCCCATTGCCTTCCCAACACTTGCTGCGTGTAGTTTTCACATGTGGAGGAAAAAAATTTTTTGGAGACTGATCTAAAGAGTAATTTACTAAAAATTGATTTAAAAATCAATCTACATTCTGCTACACTAAATAAATAAGAAACAATTAATGAAACAGTCATTGCTCCTCATTGAAAAGCAAATAAGTCAAAAACCATTTAATTTATTGTTTGAAGAGTGACTAATGAGCCGATTCCTTTCACATTATTAAAAGTACAAACAAACCAGTTTTCATTATATGATTCAAGTAACAGCAAATGAACTACAGACTAATTTCAGCTCCCCAAATAGTTTAGTTGAATGTATAATATATGTAACAGTGGGCTGATCAAAGGTGCCAAGCACTCATAAATCCCAATAAATCAATGGTAGCTGCAGGCGCTTACCACCTTTCACAATCAGTTTTTCTTAAACCTTTCAAAGGTGGGTCAGGTGGGATGAAGTGGTTAAAAGTCAGGCAGTCAATACTAAACTATTATAAGGCTACATCTACACTACAGGGGGGAGTCGATTTAAGATACGCAAATTCAGCTACGTGAATAGCGTAGCTGAATTCGACGTATCGCAGCCGACTTACCCCGCTGTGAGGACGGCGGCAAAATCGACTTCTGCGGCTTTCTGTCGACGGCGCTTACTCCCACCTCCGCTGGTGGAGTAAGAGCGTCGATTCGGGGATCGATTGTCGCGTCCCGACGGGACGCGATAAATCGATCCCCGAGAGGTCGATTTCTACCCGCCAATTCAGGCGGGTAGTGTAGACCTAGCCTAAGAGTCTTGCTAGTGAAGGCAGGGGATTGGACTCAATGACCTTTCAAGGTCCCTTCCAGTGCTATGAGATAGGTATATCTCCATATATTATTATAAGAGCAAATATACCTTGCCATAAATGTATACTGTCTCACCCCTGCAATCGTGCATTTCTGACATTTGGCAAGAGAATTAACTTACAAAACACTACCCATAGTTCTCTTTACCTTTAATTAAAAAATTAGGTTACGTCTACAAGTGCCAAGCACCACAAGCGTCAGCACTGCAGCTATGCCACTGTAGCACTATAGCATAAACACTTGCTGCAGCAACGGAAGGGGTTTTTCCATTGCTGTAGTAAATCCACCCTTCAAGCACTGGCAGCTAGGTAGATGGAAGAATTCTTCTGTCCACTTAGTGACATCTAGACCAGGGCTTAAGTCGGCTTACCTGTGTGTCTCAGGAGTTAGGCCCGGGTTGAGGGGGACATAGGGAGCAGTTTGTCCCTTGAATCCTCCTGAGAGATCTCAATGAAACTTTCATGGAGGTACTCTGCAGTCTTTTCCCAAAGATTTCTAAAGGTGGCAGCCTTATTTCTTCCTCCATGCTAGGATGCTTTCCCACCCCAGTCAGTGATAATATTGGCAGGCACCATTGAAGTAAACGGGCTAGCGGCATGCAGGCCCAGGTGTCTTTGGGACGCCAGCAGAGCTGGCGCTCTGTGCCATTGTTACCCTCAGGAGTGAGATATCAGCTAAAAATCACCACCGCCTGGGGAAAATGGTGCCCGCATTCAGAGCCCATGATGTGTACTCAGCTTCATGAAACCAAGCAATTCCCTCCTCATTTCCCTCACACCTGGCAGGCCATACTCACCAGGGCTGGTGCTGAGTGCTGCCATGCACAAGCACTCAGAAGAAGATGTGTCAATAAGCATGTGTGACACTGATCCAGAAAGGGTTAAGCAACCAGCAGGCTAAATGACCCAAATTCAAAATTTAAAGACATATTAGGAAAGTATATAAATGGTAATTACGGCTATTCCTTATAATTAGCTAACATAGTCATGTTAGATAGACTGGAGCTTTGAAATGTAGACTTGTATTGTTAGAGAATTAGAAAAAGATAGTGATTGTACTTGTCTGTGTTTACCTATATCTTGTTAGAGGTTAACAATATAATCAGATGATTCCTGTCTGTTACTATATTCTATTGATTCAGAGATCAAAAAGGAATTGTGTAATAATATAATTGTCTTTATTTCTCTTTGAAGTTTGTAGTAAACTGCCTATGAAATACTTACATGGATAATTACCTTATGCTAATCATTGCAACTAATTACCTGTGTATACATAGGAAATAGAATTTTCTTCAAAGCCACAGTGTATATTGCCCATTCTTCATCCAATGAATGCCTGCTGTGTTGACTATTGTCAAGAGGCTATCACAGCTTGCCGGAGATCTATAAAAGAACTCTTAGGCCCCAATCCTGTATCTCAGATCTGCTTAAGCTTGGTTAGGGGAATCTTGAGTCACAAGACTGGGTTCTCCAGTTCCAGTCTGGATTACCCTGCTATTTCTCATGGGAAAATGTGTGCAGATTCTGCATATGGACAGTCTACTGGATTATAACCTATGGAACTGATTCTGAAAGAACTTTATGCAACTCACCATCTCTACTATGAAACTGACCTAAAAACTTTATTCATATCGGTATGTATAGATCTTTAATCACAATCCTCTCTCTCTTTTCTTTTTAAAAAAACTTAGTTAATAAGAATTGGCTGTAAGCATGTATTTGGATAAGATCTGAAATATTCATTGACCTGGTGGGTAATGTGTCTGATCCGTTGGGATTGGTAGAAATTTATATATGGTAAATAAGATTTTAAATAATCATCGTATTTGACTTGGCTGTCTGGGTGGGAGCCAAAGGCTGGGTTGCTTTACAGGAGCTGTGTTTTTAGTTTCTGGGTAACCAGTAAGGAATTGTAGAAGCTGTTTTGTTGCTGGCTCGGTGAATCTAATCATTATAATAACCACCACTTTTGGGGATCGCCTGCCCTATTCTTTGCAGTTTGCCCTGATTGAGCAATCTCAGTGTGGCTCCTCCAAGCGCACAAGTCACAGCGTGCCGTGTTTAAAACTTCAGGGGAGCAAGGGAAAGACATTCTGAACCTTGACTTTCACTTTCCATTGTTAGTATGCTGACAATGATAGCTGTGTGTGTTTTATCTGGAGCCCGTGCCTTGAGGGGTTCCCCTTCACACACACAGAACTCCTGAGCCAGATGAGAAGAAAGAAGAAGAGGCATGAGCAGAGGGCCTAGAGGGTGCATATTCCATACTGCATGGTGAAGGAAAGAGCAGAAATGAGAAAGGCCCAGAGACCCAGCAGGAAGAGGAGAGGGAGATGCACCAGGACATAATGTTTCAGGCAGCAAACACAGATGCTGCAGACTGTTGTGGACTTACACGTTCAATAGTCATGGGCTTGTCTCCCTTTTCCAGATTTGTAGATGTACACAAAGCACCACACACTTCCTAAAAGGCCACAAAACTTCAGGGCCAGGAGAGCAATGAAATAGCTAATGATGGTGCCACTGAAATTTATTTAGTTAGATGAGGGAGCATCTCACACCTCCAAGACATGTATGCAGCATAAAACAACACTGCATGGGTTAGATTTGAAAGGTTTTTCTTTGCAACCATAAGTAATAGAAACTTAAAACCAAATAGCAGCAGCAAACACTTTAGTTTCTGGAACATGGTTCTGTGCCAGCGAGTGGGGTTCTGGAGCAAATTCCACAGTTGCAGACAGGACTGTCCCTACCCATACACAAAAAATATGTAGCTGCATAGGGCACCAGGAAATTTGGGGCACAACATTTCCTGGTGCCCTGCGCAGCTGTGTGCTGCTCCAGCCCCTGCCCCGCCTCTTACCCATAGCCCCTGCCCCTGCTCCGCCCCAGCTCTGCCTCTTACCACCCCTGCTCCGCCCCAGACCCGCCCCCACTCCACCCTTTTCCCAAAGCCCCCGCCCTGCTCCGCCTCGCCCCAGCCCCACCTCTTCCCACCCCTGCTCTGCCCCAGCCCCACCCCCACTCGCCTGAGGACTGCAGCAGGGCCGGGCCTTCATGCACCGGCGGTGGGAAGTGCAGCAACCTGGCCCCAACCATGCTACTGGTGAGTGCTGGGGGGGGCGGTTCCCCCCTGCCTCCAAGCCAGCCCCGCCACCCCTGCGGAGGACTGGGCCCCCCTCCTCATGGGGGGGGGGAGGCTGTGTAGGGCCCCAGAATAGCTAGGGACAGCCCTGGTTGCAGCGTCACTCAGTCCTGATCTCATAGTTATGCACCACTCACAGAATTTGACTTACCATACACACAGCCGTAGTTCTTTAGAGTAACTCAGGAATACCTCTCTTATTTCTCTCTTCTTGACTTCAGTAGGAATCTTGTCTGAATAAGATGTAAACAAGGATTTCAGGATCAGTATTGACAAAAATAAGACAAAAATATAACAACCATAAATAGTAATTTATAATGTGAAAGTTCATAGTAGATTGAAATGTAGTGCTGCAGATTTGGGGTTTAAGTATGGAAGTCTATACAGTGAGAAGGGTATCGGGAAGTAAACGGTAAATATAATTACTGCCTAAAAATAAAAGATATTAATAGAGCATATAAACGATTGCTGTCATTTCTTTTGTCTCTCAGCTTTCCCTATGCTTTGAGTTACCATTCGTCCAGATTCCCCTGGACATGTCCGGCTTTTTGAGCTAAAAATAGCGTCTGGGGGGAATTTGTAAATGTCCGGACTTCCCCCCCCCCGCATTCAGAGCGAGCGGGGCTAACAGGGCAGCCGGCCGGATGGTGCCACTTACATGGGGCTCCGACAGCCAGAGAGAGCCCCTCCTCCCCCCTGCAGCAGAGATCACTCCCTCCCTCCCTGCATTCGCAGATGGCCTCCGGCAGTCTGGAGCTTCTCCCCCACTGCTGCCCAGTGTGCCGGGACGAACGGCTCAGGCCTGAGCAAGCTCACAGAGACATTAGGCGAAGGCCAACAACAAGGGGGCCAGGGGGTCGGAGAAGGGGGAGGGAGGTTCTAGAGGGGGCAGTCAAGAGACGGGGGGGGGTCGGGAGTTCGGGGGGGAGGCTTTCTGGGGGTGGGGGGTGTGGATAAGGTTTTGGGCAGTCAGGGTACAGGTAGGGGGTAGGGTCCTGGGGGGCAGTTGGGGGGGTCTTAAGAGGGGGCAGTTAGGGGACAGGGAACAGGGAGATTTAGGTAGGGGGTGGGGTTCTGGAGGGCAGTTAGGAGCAGGGGTCCCAGGAGGGGGCAGTCAGGGGACAAGGAGCTGGGGGGGGGTGTTTGGGAGTTCGGGGGGGCTGTCAGGGGGCAGGAGTGGGGAGAGGGATCGGAGCAGTCAGGGGACAGGGAGTAGAGGGGTTTAGATGGGTCGGGAGTTCGGGGGGGGGGGCTGTCAGGGGGTGGAGAGTGGTTGGATGGGGCGTGGGAGTCCCAGGGGTCTGTCTGGGGGTGGGGGTGTGGATAAGGGTTGGGGCAGTCAGGGTACAGGTAGGGAGTAGGGTTCTAGAGGGCCAGTTAGGATGGGAGGAGGGTCTCAGGAGGGGGCAGTCAGGGGACAAGAGGCAGGGAGGCTTAGGTAGGGGGTGGAGTCCTGGGGGGCAGTTAGGGGCAGGGGTCCCAGGAGGGGGCAGTCAGGGGACAAGGAGCAGGGGGAGGGTTGGGGATTCTGAGGGGGGGAAGTGGGAGGGACAGGGGCAGGGCTAGGGCAGGATGGGGCGGGGCTAGGGCGGGGCTCCTCCCGTCCTCTTTTTTGCTTGCTGAAATATGGTAACCCTACCCATGCTCCTTATTCATTACAGCCACTGTTTGTGAGGTTTGGCTGCTTTTTGCTCTGTGCTTTAGCTCAAGTATCTTTTCCCCTTTGCCTCTCACCAGTAGTCAGATGTTTTACTTGCCTTCTGAGAAAGGACCATAGTGAATCTCCTAGGAAGAGCCAGAAGCTCTTCAGGGAAGTTTGTGTTTTTCTATGGGTGAGATTGTGCAACCTTACATCACATGGCGTAGTACCTTAGGTCAGGAATAGTCCTACTGAAATCAGTGAGCCTGGAGTACTGCACAAAAGAGAGTAAAGATGGCTGAATGTGGCCCTATCTGTTTGTACAGCTTGACCAGATGTCCCGATTTTATAGGGACAGTCCCAATTTTGGGGACTTTTTCTTATATAGGCTCCTATTACCCCCTACCCCGATTTTTCACATTTGCTGTCTGGTCACCCTAGTACGGCTCCAACGCAATGGGGCCATAACCATGGGCACTACTATAGTATAAACAGTAAATAATAAGGATGGCAGAAGCAGGTTAAAGAAAGAATGTTTATTAGACTATTGAGGAAAAAGCAGGAATCATGAGGCACTTGGATAAGTTAGATTTCTGTTTCTCTGTAGTTCTTCCACACCTTGTTTTCTATCTGAACCCCTTTGAGGAAAACTTGGGAAGCTTGATAACACCAAAGATAAGGTTTATTCCCCCTTAATTTTCCCAGAGCTCAGATTCTTCCTTTCATTCTCCTCTTCCTCCTCTCTCCCCTCCCTGGCGCATCCTCGGAATTATAGTTCCTGGATACAAAACTACAGGACCACCTAGGAATTAACTTCCAAATACAAACTGGGATAGTCATCTGCACCTAGCTAGATACACCAACACCATGCTAAGTAGCATAAAATATATTTAGGTCTAAGACTGCACCCAGCCTCAACTAAGTAGATCAATATGTTATGGTTTCAGTTCAGTGAACAAAACACTTACATCCTTAGACTTCTGTCTCTCTCCTGCAGGCGGTCAAATCTCTCTCAGCTTGTCAATGCCCCAACTTCTCAGACACCCACCTTTGTTGTACTCTGTTACCTTTGAAGATTAGGTGTCAATTCCTGCATTGCCATTTTAGCCTTGAAGTCCTCTTTTTATATTACTTCCCAGACAATATCATTTCCTCAATTTCAATATCTCCATGGGAGCTTATCACTCTATTTCCTTTTCTACACATCCTACTTTTGTACATAATTTGAGTGAGCGCCACCATGTCTAGATAAGCTGTTATCTAGTATTTCAAAGGAACTCTGTTCGCATTTGAGAGATGCAGGCCATATCAGTTATTTAATGTTATCAGAAAGTGCACATACAATGGACTGCCTTCCCCAAACACTGGTTTATCCCCTGCTGATGAAGGCCTCTTGACATTTATATGGCTGCCCTTGTCCCACAATGACATTCATATTCCTTGTCCAGACTCAGGGAGAATTCTCCCACTGTTCAGGGCATACACCCCCTAAATGAATTGTTAGTGGAATCAAAGAGTCATTCCTACAAATCCTAGTCTCTATTGACTGTCAATTCACTTCATCATGCTAGTCTTGCATGTCCTGGTGGGAAGAACTTAGTCACAGTGAAGGAGGGACAAAGGGAGTTCAGGTCAGAGGAAGTGGCGAACAAAAATTGAGGAGAAGGGTGGTGGTGAGGCCAGTGATTTAGGGCTTGTTTACCCATGGAGTTATCCCAGATTAACCCCATGTGTGAACAATCATATTCTGGCTTCACAGAGTTAATGAGGGATAAACAACTTCACGTTTAGAAAATAGCATTGCTGCCTGGCTAGATGTTGTACTGCTTTGCCAGTTAACAGATTTAGTCATAGACTCAGACTATGACTAGACTGGAATCATAGACTATCAGGTTGGAAGGGACCTCAGGAGATTATCTAGTCCAACCCCCTGCTCAAAGGAGGGCCAATCCCCAGGTGCCATTCCCTCCTCCCATTTGGGACACATTAGAGTGCGCTACAGTTCATAACCTCATAGTCCGTGCTGCAGCGCCATGTAAGAATAAGGTAAGGAAAATGACAAAACAACATAAAATACATGTATTGTGTGGGTGGATCTAAAACACATTAGTAATAATTAGCTATAGTCAGCACTAGGACCCATTTATTGTGGAGGATGTGTGTGGCCAGTGGCTGTTTTTTGCTGGTGGGGGTCTGGCAGTGACTGGCTTGTCTGCGTCTTGGCAGTGGCAACACTATTGGACAAATCCTTATTGTTCAGGTTTAGGGGCAGTTTCCATGTTTCCTCTTACTTCTATCCTACTAGCTTTCCTTCCTGAGTAACCAATCACCCAGCCATATGAATGGAATGGTGTCCCAAGACATGCAATATTTAGCCTAATAAATACATTTGCCTTTGATCCTCATGCAAAATATATCCAGATACTATACTAAAGAATTACAAGTAAAGGCTATTAATAGCAATTATGTTAAATTTATTATTGGAGATATCCTATCTCTTAGAACTGGAAGGGACCTTGAAAGATCATCCAGTCCAGTCCCCTGCCTTCACTAGCAGGACCAAGTACTGATTTTGCCCCAGATCCCTAAGTGGCCCCTTCAAGATTTGAACTCACAACCTTGGATTTAGCAGGCCAATGC